>NC_062282.1:27428609-29928609 GCF_902655055.1 Lutra lutra
GCAAATTATCCAGTTCTATAATCTAAGGATTTAAGAGGGGACACTGACAAAAAACAGTAAAGATAGAAATCCACCATCATCTAAACTACATTCTAACACATGTAGTCTTTACAGCTGACTTCCCTAGGAAACGGTCTCCAGTTGGGTTTTAATTCAATCAGATACTGTTTTTCACTAGCTCTGGGCAGAGGTTTCAGGGCCAGAAGTGGCTAGACCAGAGAAGTGGAGGGGATCACATTAGATCAACAAGGAAGAAACGTCACAACGGAGTCTTAAGATGGGCAGCTATGCTAGTCACTTAGCTGGCTGATCTGGCCCAGACAGACAACTTTGTATAATGACAGAAATAAAGAGAGGGCATCAGGTTTCCAAGTCTTATTACCATCCTGTCTAGGGTACTAACTTCTAGTCAAAAGGCAGGCTTTTGGTCCTGGTGTAGCCCCGGGGTACATGGTGTAGCCCTGGGGTAGAGGACTATAGCCTTAGCAATTGACAGGAAAGTGTTCTGAGAAGACCACCATCCTTGAGAGGCCCTTGAAATGAAAGTAAAGGAAGAGAAGAGGAAGTACTCAACCAAGTCTGCACCAACGTTGGGAGTCTAGATGAGAAAACTGAGCCCCATGCTGGTCGCCAAAATTATGTGATTTGAAGTTTGGGTCTGAGAGTAAAGAGTCAAGAAAGAATTCTTGAGACATTTTCAGTGCTAAAAGGCGCTTTTACTTAAAGCATGGGCACAGGACCTGTGGGCAGAAAAAGCTGCATCATAAATGTGAGGAGTGACCCATAATATAGGGGTTTTTTTAATCCTATGAAGGGGAAGGTGATGTTAGGCCTCCAAGAAATTCAATTAATGGGCTCCTGGAGGTCCGGCTGTTATTAAGATTGTGCTTTCTTGTAAATCATTAAGACAGTTAAAAACAGATGGAGTTTTATGTCTTGCAGGACTGCAATCTTTATCATTTGGCCATTTGTTTGTCCTTGCTTTGTTCTTGGGCAGTCATGAGTGCCCATAGAATGTAACATACATCCCACCTTTGGGGGTGTGGTTTGTGGAGTGTCAGTGTGCTTTCTGTCCTCAGCTAGCCTTTTGTTATGTCATCAAGGAGAGAAGGGTTTTCCTGCGTAGAGATAGAATGGTTATTTGCAAACTGAATTCTTTCTTAAAAGTAATATGGGAATTTGAATGTGGGAATTATGGTCCTAAAGCATATGTTGTTGGCATACAAACTTTTTTAAAAGTTTTTTTGAAATTTAATTTTATTTATTTGCAAAGAGTATAAGCAGGGGGAACAGCAGAGAGAGAGAGAAGCAGGTTCCCACTGAGCAGGGAGCCTGACATGGGGCTTGATCCTAGGACCCTGAGATCATGACCTGAGCCAAAGGCAGATGCTTTAACAACTGAGCCACCTAGGGGCCCCTTGGCTTTGAACTTTTGACCCACCTTGTAAAATGGTCTGTTAAGAAATGTACATCCCCAGCATCTGTCTGTTTCTACTTGTTAAGGTGATGGCTATTCTTAGGGTCATCATGGATAACTTTTTGTATAATTTTTTTATTTGTCTGCCCCCCGCCCCGCCATTTGTGTCCTGTGGGTAGGGCCCTGCCTTCTTCATGTCTCAGTGACTTCCATATATTTTTTGCCCAGTGAGCACCACCACTGACTACCACTGCTCCATCACACCAGCATGAGGGCCCCCCAGACTTTATTAGGACAAGAGATGCTCTTATCTAAGCCCCTGTGTTTCAGGCCTTGTTTCTGGAGGGGAGTGCTCACTACAGTTTGTGAGGGAAAGTTCTATACAAACAGGCTTTCTGGCTTTCTGGCTTTCTGACCACAGCTGTGAAGTCAGCTTCCAAATGCGATTCCCAGCTGCTCCTCTGACTTGACCACAGGCCACATGGCAGCTGGCGAACCCAGTAGGGAGCCAAGCCACTCTCCGCAGCTCATCTGTGAATCTTATTCTTCTAGTGTTACAGGAACATCTGCAAGGTTCATTTTATCCCACAGAGCAAGGAAAAGAAAAATGCCACATACTGGCTTGCTTGTTAGGAATGAAAGACTTTCCATTGAGCTGGGCCATTTGTCTCTGAATAGCAATGTAAATGAAATCATTCTGCAGCTGAGGCCCCCACGGCCAGATGCCCAGGCTCAGAGACCAGGCTGTCTGGGGTCTGTCCTGTCTTGGCCCATAGGAGGGTTTAAGGTCAAGCATGCTGGGCAATTGTTGGCTCTTCTGAGACCCCTAAACACAAAAAGTTGGGATTAAAGTAAAGCAGGATTGCTGTGGAATCTAAAGAACTAGACATTGTCAGCACTGTAAAACCCTGGAACAGGTAACAAGCTATGAAGATCATGTCTCTGTGCATCTTCAGGAATAAAAGACCTACTCTGTCCTCCATCAGGAGGCACCACCAGTCCACTAGAAATTCACTGCTATACCACAGACGACTTCTTTTGTTCTCCTCTAGGGGGTTTTCATTTGGGGTTTCCAAATTTTATTATACATGCTCATCCCTGCAGAAAATTATGACAACCATAACAAACCAAGTTTGAGATGTCCAGAAACAGAAACTAGTTGGTGGGAAATTAGCACAATCATCAGATGGGTAAAATTCTAAGTGGAGAAATTTGGTTCTCACTGATGCGTAGGCCAAAGGGAAGGCTCTGTCCTGGTCCATGCTGCATAATGCATCATATATATTTATAAATGCACCTGAATCCTATCCTGCAAAAAGATGGGTTCAAGTCCTAACCCCCTGTACCTGTGAATGTGACCTTCTTTAGAAATGGGGTCTTTGCAGATATAATTAAGATGTCAGTTAAGATGAAGTCACACTTACATACTTTCTCGTATTGAAGTTGGCCCGGCCCTAACCCAATGACCAAGGACCTTTTGAAAAGAAGGAAGTGTGGACACAGACACACCTGGAAGAGGCCATGCGATGGCAGAGGGCGAAATCAGAATAGGGCAGCCACAAGTCAAGGAATGCCATGGCTGATGGCAGTACCAGAAGCTAGGAAGAGGTGAAGAAAGAATTTTACCCAGAGTATCAGACAAAGCTTGGCCTTGCCAACACCTTGACATTGTATTTCAAGCCACCAGGACTGTGAGATAATACATTTCTGTTGTTTTCAGTGCTTTGCTACACTAGCCCTAACCAACTAATAGGGCACCTTACTTTTCCTTTTCCTTTTTTCACAAGGAATCACATGAAATAGAACTGTGTTGCGAGGGCACAGACCTAAGGCAGTACTAGCAGCAGTGAGTGTACAGAATTACATATTCTTGGGATATGGTTTTTGAATATGGGTGACGTTTGGTGGGGTCCAAAGCCAATGGCCAAGAAAGAATTCTTGAGATGTCTTTGGTGCAAAATGGTGGTTTTATTAAAGCATGGGGACAGGACCCATGGGCAGAAAAAGCTACTACTCCCTGCTGCCCCAGATTGTGAGGAGCAACTGCTTATGTACTTTGGGGTGCGGGGGGAAGGTAAGGGAAGCTCCAAAAGGATTTTCAGATGCCGAAGAAGACTCACAAGGATCCTGGAAGCCTGGCTATTGTCAAGCTAAGGTTGTTTTTCCCTCTAGCAAGGCATTTACATCAAGACAGCTGGGAGCTTCCTGGTGAAAGGTTATACTCTGCCTGCCTCAGGTATCTGTCAATGGGCTGCAGGTTATAAGGACATTTAATCTTCTCTACATTTCCCTCTGCCTTTGTTTCCCACATCACTTGCACCCCAATTATCAGTCATAATATGCACACTTAAATCAGTCGTGATGAAATAAACATTGAGTTTCTATTATCTCTACAGAATGTAAAATTATAAAATTACTGTCATATGGAAAAACAATCAAAGAGTACACAGCCAAAAACTAGAAAAAAAGTACTCAGAAGTATGTCAGACAGTTATTTAATAAAAATAAAATGTTAAGATGTCCAGAAAGATGTGCCTGCCTCCTGATCCCCAGAACCCATGAATATTACCTTATTTGGAAAAGGAGTCTTTGGGGTGCCTGGGTGGCTCAGTCGGTTAGGCACCTGCCTTCGGTTCAGGTCATGATCCCAGGGTCCTGGGATCAAGCCCCACATCAGATTCCCTGCTTAGAGGAGAGTCTGCTTCTCTCTCTCCCTCTGCCTCCCCTCTGCTCATGTTCTCTCTCTCGCTCTCTCAAATAAATAAAGTCTTTTAAAAAAAAAAAAAGGAAAAGGGGTCTTTGCAGATGTGATGAAGCTAAAGACCTTGGGATGAGATCATCCTGGATTATCCAGGTGGACCCTACATTCAATGACAAATGTCCTTAGCAGAGACACATAGCGGAGGCAAACAGAAAAGGAGGAGGCAGGGGACCATGGAGGCAAAGTTTGGAGAGATGCAGCTGTAAGCCAAGGAGCACCGTGGCATGCCAACAAAGCTGGGAGAGCATCCAGGAAGGGATTCTCCCCTAGAGCCCCTGAAGGGAGTGTGGCCCTGGGACAACTTCATTTCTTCCCAGAGATGGTCTTCATTCTCCTTGGTCTGTGTCTTTTGTGTTGTTTGTCATAACAGGGAATGGCTGTTAAGGTGGCACGGGGTCTAGGCCCTGTGAGCCTGCTGTTGCAGTGCTTTTGGTGAGTTCACAGTTCCCATCAGATCACCGTCTATTTAGACAAACTTTGCTGTGGGTCCCCTGTGTCAAAACAGGATGAGGTTTTTCCTCTTGTTGTATTCTGTGTCCTAAGAGCTTGGCTTTGACCAGGGAGAACAGTCATTCAGATCTCCACCATCTGAAAGGTGCACTGACCAGGGACGGGGTGGGGGGTGTACCTTGTTGGTCAGTCAAATAGATCAGTACAATCTTTGTCCAGTCATGCCAGCTGTCAGGAGAGTTGGCCGGAAGAAGTCCCACCCCAGAAGGGGCCTTTGTTGTCTTAATCTTCCTTGCTCATTAGTGAGGGAAAGTCCCATTCCAGTAGCTCCTGCCTAATGACAGATGAGCAGATCTGTGGCTGGGCATCTCCATTTGTGGGAGATGGGACACACCACAAACACCACAGCATTCTCACTGCCTGTACAATGAATGTGTTTGCTTTCTTACACTATTCTTGGGAGTAAACTTTGGATTATGAGGCTGCACCATTTATGCCCTCTCCAGGGGCATGTCTTTGGTTTGGCTCCCTCTCTGATTTCTTCCCATTCAGTTTTCCCTCTCTCCCCTTATGGTCCTCTGTGCTGTTTCTTATGTTCCACGTATGAGTTTCAACTCTTACTTTGTGACTTGAATCTTCAGAAAGGCAAAACATGACTCTGAGAATAACTCAGAGACCACTCAGAGGTCTCTCTGTTGTCTCCCAAAGAAACACAGGACATTGGAAAAGAAACTGTCCTGTACTTAAGAAAAAGGAAGGTAAAAAAAAGCAATTCTCCTAAACCCCATAACCCTCAGGAAATTCCTTTTTTCCCTGAGGGACAGTTCCCCCTTAAATAACAGAGTCAGCTTCTTCTCAGCCAGACCCAGATCTACTATAAAACTTAAAATGGAGGAGCAGGAACTGGAGTTCTTCATTGACACTGGTGCAAATTTCTCTCCCACCCACTCAGAGCATTTATCTCTACCTGTCACTTCTGATTCTAAGCAGGCTGTTGAAGGCTGAGGGCAGCCCTTCTTGTTGCCCCTATCCCAGCCCAGCCTCCTAACACTCACCATGCCTTTCTAATTTCCAGTTCTTCATCAGCAAACCTTCTTGGTGGAGATTTGTTGGGTAAATTTAATGCCATTATAAATCACAATGAGAAAGCTCTTTGAGTTCTCTACCATCAGACCAGACCCCAAGTTTCCTGGTTTTTTTTTTTTTAATTGGAAACTCATTCTGATCAAAATTCCTCAGAGGATGAGTCTTTAATAGATGTCCAATCGAGTCTTGGGGCCACACACGCAAAAGAAGCTGAATTGTTAGAGGGCACAGAGCTTATGTGCATTTCTTAGAAAAGAAATAAACATTTTCATCAGTAGCTTGCTACCTTTTCTCCAGAGATGTAGAGCAAGGAATTAACCCTATAATAGACTCTCTTTTGAAACAGGGTGTCCTTGACTTTACTACCTCATCCTGTAATACCCCGATCTTGCCAGTGAAGAAAGAAGGCAAAATCAAGTTAGAGGGAGACCAAATTTGTACAGGACTTGAAGGCCATACACTGTTTTATAATTTCTTGGCTCTTACTGGTCCCAGATCCTGCTGATATTCTCACATCATTCCTGTTGACAAAGCCTGGCTTACAGTAATTGACCTCTGCTCAACTTTCAATGGATTTCATTGTACCCTAAGTCCCAGCTTCTTTTTGCCTTCACATTTAAAGGGAGTTAATGAACTTGGACTCACATATGCCTGAGGATATTATGAATTTCCTTCAATATTTTTCCAAGTGCTTAAACCCAACCTAGATTTATAACCTTTACCCAAGGTTCCACACTGATGCAACATGCTGAGGATCTTTTACTCTGTAATCAGACTAAGCACGGAGCTTATCTAAACTCCCATGTTTTCTCTCTTTTTTCTTTAATTATGTTCAGTTATGGATCATATAGTACATGATTAGTTTTTGCTGTAGTGATCAATAATTCAATAGTTGCATAGAACACCCAGTGCTCATCACAGCACATGCCCTCCTTAGTACCCATCAGCTGACTACCCTATGCCCCGCTCCCCTCCCCTCCAAAACCCTCAGTTTGTTTCCAAGAGTTCATAGTCTACATACAGAAGAATTAAACTGGACCATTCTCTTATACCATACACAAAGATAAACTCAGAATGGATGAAAGACCTCAATGTGAGATAGGAATCCATCAATATCCTAGAGGAGAACATAGACAGTAACCCCTTCAACATCAGCCACAGCAACTTCTTTCAAGACACGTCTCCAAAGGCAAGGGAAACGAAAACAAAAATGAACTTTTGGGGATTTCATCAAGATAAAAATCTTGTGCACAGCAAAGGAAACAGTCCACAAAATTAAGGGCAACCTGTGGAATGGGAGAAGATATTTGTAAATGACACTACAGATAAATGGCTAGTATCCAAGATCTATGAAGAACTCAAAATCAACACCAAAAAAACAAATAATCCAGTCAAGAAATGGGCAGAAGACATGTACAGACATTTCTCCAAAGAAGACATCCAAATGAATAACCAGCACATGAAAAGATGCTCAACATCACTCAGCATCAGGGAGATTCAAATCAAAACCACAATCAGATACCAACTTACACCCATCAGTATGGCTAAAATTAACAAGGCAGGAAATAACAAATTTTGGTGAGGCTGTGGAGAAAGGAGAACCCTCTTATACTGTTGGTGGGAATGCAAGCTCACACAGCCACTTTGGAAAACACTATCAAGGTTTCTCAAAAAGAGAAAAAGAGAAAAAGAGGAAAAAAAAAAAAGAGAGAGAGAGCTACTCTGGGTGTTCTCTAAGAGCTCAACTGCACAAGGGCTACCAAGCCTCCAGATCTAAACTTCAGTGGTTGCAAACAACTGTTGTTTGTTTACGTAAGATTGAATTATCTCAGGGCTTTCAAAAGCTAAGTCCAAAATGCTTTGAATCAATCTTCTTTCCTGTAAAACAAGGAAAGAGTTACATAAGTTTTTAGGGTGGCTGGCTACAACTGCCAGGGGATTCCTAATTTCCCAGTTTTTGTTAAACTTTTATACGCTCTTATCTTAGATATCATCTCTGAGCCTATTTCTCTGACTTCAAGGACACTAACCTCCATTGGAGCCTTAAGATGATCTCTGTCCACACCCCCAGCTCATGGCTTACTTAATTTTTATCTACCCTCTCATTCATACTGCCATGAAAATAAGGGTATTCCAAGGCAGCCTCCTAGATATGGCCTAGAGCCTATTTCTCATGCCAGTTCGATCCTGTAGCTTCATATGCCCCCATACTTATGGGCAAAGCCACAGCCACCACCTTGATCAACAGGTTCCTCCATTCACCTGCGTGTTTCCCATGAGGTGTCTGCCTTCTTCACATTCATAAGACACAGCACCTCTCTGCCTGAACAGACCACTTATGACCCAGCTCTTTTGACTAACCCTTCCATCATCTTACATCCTAACACTTGGCTTCCAGCGACTTGACTAGTTCTCTCTAATGAAGAGAGCCCTCCTCTGTTCCCCATGGTTGCCCTACAGCTATACATATGGTCTCAAAACCACAAGACCATCTCTGGCTCACTTCTGTTTGGTGATGGCTCCTATAAACAAAATTTCCAGGGACAGGTAATTACTCATGATGCCATAGTTTTCCAACATGAAACTCTGAAGGCATATTCTCTGCCCACTGTAAAAATTGTCCACATGGCTGAACTCATGGTTCTTACTAGAGCTTACACATTGGCAGAAGGGAACATTGCTACTATTTACGCAGATATTTACACAATAAGCTTTTGGATACTGCCATGCTATTGGCACAATTTGGAAATCCCACGAATTCTTAACTGCTTAAGGGCACTCCTGTGGCTAATGAGCATGTAACTGCTGACTTATTACAATATATCCACCTTCCTTCTAAAATCGCATTGTTCACTACCTGGCCCCATACTGAAGAAACTGATGCTTCATCTTTAACGAGCAATAGGGCTGACAGGGCTGCCAAGCAGGCTGCCAAACAAACCCTTCATCCCTTCACCACCCAGGGTTTAACCCTACTTTTATCTCTGACTGATATGATTAATTATGAGACAAATGGCCTATAGTCTGAAAAAGACACCTGGAGATAAAAGGGGCCGAACAGTTATCATACGGATTATACATTCGGCCAAAGAGACTTTCTGTAGCCACTTTTCTTCCAACCTTTTGGCTCGTACTTATCTCCCAACAGATGGGACATAAGTACAAACAGAGGATACTTAAGGAACTAAAAGACAATTGGTTTTGCCCAGGTGGCCACAGAACTTCTAACCAAACTCTCCCTGTGTAAGTCTCACCACATCTCTGGAAGAAATCAACATACTCCCAACAAGTTCTCCCAGGCCCACACTACCCTGTGTAGTACTCCAAATGGATTTTACAGATTTTCCCCCACTGTGATGAGTCTTACAGTTTAGTTGTCTGTGTGTTTAGGGGGGAAATGGAATGCGATCTGACCAGATGTGCTGATGCTGCAATAAGGGTGAAGAAATTAGTGCCTGAGATTACTTCTTGTGTGGGCATTCCTTTCTGGATTGAGTCAGACCAGGGAACTCACTATATGGCAGATGTAAACCCGCTGCTTGCCAAAACTATGGGGTACTCATGAAAATGTCATGCCTTATGTCACCCTCTGTCATCAGGGCAAGTGGAATGTAAAAATCTAGACATAAGAGATCTGTCAAGAAACTGGACTTAAGTGGCCGCAAACATTGTCCTTGACCCTAGTTGAGATCCAGAATACTCCAAATAGGAGACATGGATTGACCCCTTTTGAAATGATGTTGGGTCTTCAAAGGCCTACTGGCATCTCTAAATCTTTCACTCAGGGATTAAGTGAATGCTCTGAGGCTATGACTAACTATATGCAAGCACTAACTAGTATACTAACTAGTATACAGGAAGTGCATCATCAGTAGGCCAGTGAGGCATGGCTTCCACCAACTGATGAGGCTTGGCACCCACTTCTACTGGGAGACCAGGTGTTTTAGAAGGATTTTAGAAGAAACTCACCAGGAAGGATGCTATGAGGAACTGCTGACCACCTACACTGCCATCAAAATAAAAGAGAAGTCATCCTGGATTCATGCATGTCACACCAAAATAGGCCCACATCATTGCTCTCCAGACAACTGGGAGATGATCCCTCCTGGTGACCTGAAGATAAAGATTTCCAGGGCCAAGTCCCCGCCCCCAAAAACAGATGGCGCCATGACACTGACAGCTTTTCCCAAGATCGCGAATCAAGAAACTTCTCTTTCACCTACCCCTCTTTTTTATTTTTTAAGACTCCCTGATATTAAGACAAAACCAAAAACACAAAAGCTCAACTTTTTTTTAATCATTTTTAAAATTTATTTTCAGCATAACAGTATTCATTGTTTTTGTACCACACCCAGTGCTCCATGCAATCCGTGCCCTCTCTAATACCTGCCACCTGGTTCCCCCAAACTCCCACCCCCCCACCTCTTCAAACCCTTCAGATTGTTTTTCAGAGTCCATAGTCTCTCATTGTTCTCAACTTTTTTAAAAAATAATTTTTCACATTTTTAAGTCACTGAATAGAAGGCTGACCCAAGATTATTTGTTTCTATCTATCCTGCTTCCCCTCTCTCTGTTTCCACTATGGGTTCTTGTCCAGCCTGTGTCTTGTTCTCATTAACCCTCTCTTTTCCCACAGATCAGGCACAGATCAAACACCTCCTTGTGCCAGCTAACCAAACTCTGGCTTTGTTAACTAACCAGTCTGACTGTCAGCTGTGTCAGTATCTAGATGCAAAAGAACCCAAATGGGTCTCTGTTCCTGGTGCACTGAACACAGGAGATGGACAGACGACAAGGTCTGGTACCCGTGACCAGAAGAAAGTCATTCTTCCTTTTTCCCTGGTGAATCACTTGGACCCTGGAAAACTTCTACAGAAGCTCAAGGACTATCCCTTGTCAGGACTTCTGGGAGATATACCAAGACTATGTTGCAACCAAACCCTGGAGTTTAATGCTAAAAATGGCATCTTCAAACTTGGCAAGGAGATTAGAAATAGAATAGTTTGCCAAATCACTAAATGTGTTCTATAGCAGCCCTTCATAACATGGGGTATTTCAGCCGCCCCCCTTGTTAGATCACCCAGTACCACAGACTATTTGGGTGGACCAAAATTCTGAACTTAACTTGGCTAGGTGACAAAGCTAAGCTTTATAGCAACCAGAACGAAACAACAGGTCTCCTAAATAAGCTATTTTACCACCTGTTTTGCTCTCATAGACTGATGGGACCATGTGAACTATGGAGATGTATGGACCATTATCGATGGCAAGGATCATGGAATGCTCCACACTTGGAAAAATTATAGGTTCCAGGGACACATGGGTGGCTCAGTCAAATAAGCATCTGCCTTCAGCTCAGGTCTTGATCCCAGAGTCCTGGGATTGAGTCCTGTATTGAGCTCCCTGCTCAGTGGGGAGTCTGCTTCTCTCTCTACCTGCTCTGCCTGCAACTCTCCCTGCTTGTACTCCCTCTCTCTCTTGACAAATAAATAAAATCTTAAAAAAAAAAAAGGAAAAAGAAAAGAAACAAAAAGAAAAAAGAAAAAGGTGACGTATAGGTTCCAACCTAACCTTGTCTCTAAACCACACTGGTCTTTTTATTTTATGTGGCAACAAAAGTGTAATAAAGGGCTCTCACCTAAATGATCAAAACCATGGGGACTTGGACACTGACTCCTTCTGTCACCCAGCTCTCCACCGTACATGGCAGCCAAATTACAAACTTGGACTCCTTTGTTCATAAAGTTGTGCCCTATAAACACACCCATTGAGAAATCATAGAAAATGCACTAGTAAATCACAATTCCAAGTTCTTTTTAGCATTAAGGGTCTTATTCCCAAGTCTTGGAGATTATGATTTATAAATGGCAATCCCAAATCTCTCTATGGTAATGGAACAAGAGTTTAATACCACAATTCAAACTTTCAGAATATTCCACGCAGAAGTTAACATCGCTGTGCCCTAGGCACACCGGCCGTCCAGCAATCGGAAGAAGCTTATGCAATCAGTGGTCAAACATGTTGCTTCTACATGAAGCAAATGGGACAAGTAATACCTAACTTAAATTTGTTAAAAGAAAGAATCAGTATTTTTCATCAGGTAAACAAAGCATGGGCATTATGTCAGACCGATCTGTTTCCGGGGTTGGGGAACTAATTGAATGGAATATGGGGAAATGTGAGAACAGAATATTCATCTTCCTTCTAATCTATGTTCTTTTTATCTTTTGCAGATTACCTATCACTCGTTGACAGACTTGATTTCTCCCTCCACAGTCACCAGCTCGGCTTATAGGATATAGAATTTCCAGAGACGTTTCAGAGAAGGGAACTATAAGGATACAGGGTAAGCTGCCCCAAAATGTAGCACGATGGCATACTGATCACTTATCACTGAAGCAACTTGGGAAACAGCTGGAGCAAAGACACTCTGTCACCCTGAAAGCAGGAAACAAATCTTTGATTTGAAAAAGACCCTCCTTATACTAAGAAGTAAAAAGACATCCTTATCACCAAAGACAGATATTTTAACAGTGAGAAAGCTGTAGAAACAAATCTTATGTTTTTTTCTTATCATGTTACCCTAAATTCTTAGACTTCTTTATGAATGAACACTCCCAAACCAAACCCCTATGTTCTTTATCTTGTCAATTCCTCTCAAATACATTGTCTCTTTGTCTAAAATGTAACTGACTACCTGCCT
Organism: Lutra lutra; assembly: GCF_902655055.1. Classification (NCBI taxonomy): domain Eukaryota; kingdom Metazoa; phylum Chordata; class Mammalia; order Carnivora; family Mustelidae; genus Lutra; species Lutra lutra. The sequence continues at coordinate 27,441,027 of NC_062282.1, forward strand.
TGGTTATTTCTACCTGCCTTGGTTATTTCTTTGGATCTCAATTTTATCACTAGGTCTCTGTATGCACATAAAACTTTGTGGGTTTTTTTCTCTTGTTAATCTTCCTCATAACAAAGTAATTCCTAAACCAGCTAGAAGAACCATGGGGGTTAAGACAGAAATTGCTCCCTCCCCTACACTTACTTGTTTAGAGTCGATGGGAAATGCAACCTCAGTTGTCTTTTGAGGATATCTTTTCCTTCCTGGGACCATAAAAGATTCCAAAGAGCCTACAGTTGGAAAACAGGAACTCTTAGCCATGAATCCTTCCCTATCACCACTAAAGCATGACCCATTTGAAATCAATACAGTTGGGCGGCTCCGTTTCCTCTGAGCTAAGGGAAGTAGGGATGTTTAGCCTCAGTCTCCAAGACCATTTCTCTTCAGCTTCCTTCTTCTGCTTCCATTCTCAACTCCTGCAGAAATCCCATACGTGTCTCAGCAAGCTGTGTGCTAACAGAGCACAGGCTTCCACTGTTTTTAGAAACCCCTCAAAAGCCAAGTGCCCTCCACAGTCACTGGGAGGTCTATCTTCTCTCCCCTGAGTCCCTTGCTTCTCCTCCACTCCCCCTCATGGGCTAGTCCCTCAAACTGAATCCTGCTTGGCAGTCACTCCCTGATGCCCAGAAGTCTGTCTGTGGATCTAAGACACCAAGACTGAGAAGGGACCCCTGGAGGTCCCTCCCTGACTCCAAAGAAGAAGGCTTGACTACTCTCTTAGGATGGGGGATGGAGAGAAGAACCCCTCTAAGTGTCTTATCTCTTGCAAAACAAACATGGGAACAAAGCAAAACACACAGAAAAAATAAAAATCTCAATCCATAAGCCTGGTGCTTTATTATTACTTTTCAGTTGGATACACTGAGGTTCTTGAGGTGGGATTTGAGCAGCCTGGTGGAGAACAAAGCTTTGCATCAGAGAGGAGAACCCTTGGCCAACCTTTAAGGAACCCAAACTCCCTACTAGGGCTCCGCCCCTCCTGCCACACTGCCAAGGGAGCAGAAGGCTAGCTGAGGACAAAACACAAGCCCACACCCCACAATCTCCCTCCCCTGCTTCTGGGTGGGATACGTGTGACATTCCTCCAGGAAACTTCCAAATATCTTAATGTTAATGCTTTGCTAGAGGGAAAAACATACTTGGCTTGATAGTAACAAGGCCTTCTTCAGTATCCTGATGGTCTTCTTTAGCTTATGAAAGTCCTTTTGGACACCTCCCTTTTTCCTTACCTCCCCCAACCCCCTAGTATATAATCATTTGCTCCTCACAACCCCAGTGCAGCTCTTTCTGCCCAAGGGTCCTGTCCCCAGGCTTTAATAAAACCACCATTTTGCACCAAAGACTTCTCAAGAATTCTTTCTTGGCTGTCGCTCTGGACCCCACCCCACCAAACCTCACCTACACTCCAAAACTCCATCAGCGTGGCCTTGAAACTGAGAACTGAGGTCCACTCTCCCTTCCTTTTCCAGATGAGTGCCCGGTTCCTGTGCAACACAGGGATGATGGAAAACATTGCAGCTACCACTGCAATGGTCTGAGCGTGGTCTGCAAGGATACAAGAAAGGAAATGACATTTGTTGGCAACATCAGCATCTCTGGGACACATTGTCTCCCCCTGACTCCTGCCTGGACATTTTGAGGAAAAACATGTATCAGGGGGAAAAATACACAAATGTGCATTCCTGGAGGAATAGTCATTTGGCAAGCTGTCTGCCTGAGTAAAAATCTCTCCTCTCCAGGGAAGAGGAAAACAGTACCCTGAGGCAGGTCACCAGTAGATTAGTAGATTAATTCTTTTTGCTCATTAAAAATAAATAGATAAAAATTCCTTGGTAAAACAAAAACAAGGAGAGTCTCCCTTCAAAATACCTCTGTTAGTCCCTTTCATCTCGTCATTACTATTTCTGTGGCTTTATTTCAGGGCCTCCGTCCAGATGACTGCCATTATCTCCAAATTAATCCCCCATATTCATCTCTCTCCACTGCAGTCCACGCTGTACACATCCCCCAAAGGCTTTGCCCGCATGTCCACTTGCCAAAGGCCTTCCCTACTCAGGTGGAGGACAATGGGCCAAGCACTTAGACCTCTGACATCATGGCCGATTGAGGGTGTGTGTTCCTGGACAAAACTCACGGGGTTCAGGTGAAAGACCTCTGCTGCAACTTCTGAACCCTGCCTGCTCAACATTATGAGTTAATGGTCCTTTATGAATAGTTTAATCAGGCCTTGGCATAATTGTGCTGCATTGTACTTTTCATATTTTAAGCATTTAATTCATACAAGGTGAGAATCTGAGTTGTGGCATAGTATTTGCAACCCCATTTTGTCATTGCTCTCCATTTCTAACAGACCCATTTTAAATATCTTGAAATAAAAGCCTTAGGACTTCAAAGACGCTCTAGGCAGAGGGACAGATTAAAAAAAAAAAAAAAATCACTGTGCCATCTCTTTGGGGCCTGCCCTGGAGGTGAGCAGCTGGAAGGAAAAGGACTAATCAGAGGAGCAGATGGAGACCCTCCAGGGAGTAGAACCCTTCCCTTAGGAACCCAGGGGGAAACACGACTGGGCCGGGGAGAGGCTCCCATTAACCAGACCCCAAGGGCAGTCTTTTTTTTTTTTTTTTTAAGATTTTATTTATCTATTTGACAGAAAGAGACACAGCGAGAGAGGGGGAGTGGGGAAGGGAGAAGCAGGCAGTCTTCAAGAAGAAAGTCAAGTGGGGAGAATGGGAGACTTTCAGGAAAGCCGAGGGGAAAAGGGCAGTCAGTGTTTGGTCAGTGTATTTATGGACTCTATCCCTGGATTTATGTGATTTCTAAACAAAGAGCTGATTCAGTTAGCGGAGTTAAAAGTCCGTTAAAACAGTGAAACATTATTTAGACCTGCCTTAACTGAACAGCCAGTGGACCGAACTTCTCAACACATTCTGATAGTAAATACATCCGTTAGCATTCAGAGATAATTATAGGCGCTGCTAGAACGCAGGCACAGACGCCCGGCCCTGGCGAGGCCGTGGGGAACCGAAGTCCCTGCCCGTCGGGTCCCTGCAGAAGACGCCGAGTGTGTGCGTGCAGGGGTGAGCGGTGTGCGCGTGCGCGCTGCCTTCGCGTCCCGAGGAGGCACAACCCAACCGCTCTGCTTCCGCGGCTCCCCGAATTCCCTTTACATCCTCGACGTGTGTGCCTGTGCGGTCTTCCAAACACAAGAAGCCCCGCCTTCTCCGTGCCACGAAACAAGGGAAACAAGTCCACCCAAACAGTCCTGTGTTTCTTTGGGCTCAACCAGGACGTTGAACAACCCGGTTCATGGAGCGTGTGTTCCGCGGCTCTCCTGTTGTAAACAAACATCTCCACCACAGCTGAGCAGGAAGCGGGGGGGGGGGGGGGGGGAGAAAAAAAGCATTCCGTCTAGAATCGCTCGAGGAGATGAGTTTTCATAAACTTGGAGTGGGAGGGGACCACCTACCCAACTGGAAGATGGTTTGGTGGCCCTGGGATGCAGCTTCGTGGGCGACAGCGCCCTCTGCTGGTGCCTTTCAGGAAAGCAGGCAGTGTTTTCATTGGAGCGCCTTCTAATAAAGAGCAGTGCGCGAAGGTCCTGGTGGGAAAATGCCAAGTTTGCTCTAAGGCCTTTTTCAGGATGTTAGTCTGTAAGGGGCCCTCTTATTTACCCCATACCTGTGGCAGCTACACCATCATTCAGAGCCTGCCTTCCTTAGTGTGTTATTCTCAGGCTGCTCCGAATTCCCAGCCAGGATGCTTCCCAGTCCTCCTTCCATCCATACGGCTACCCCTCCTCCTGTGGGGCGTCCCTTTCCCTCATCTTCTCAGCACTGGGGTCCATGGCCTTGGGTGCCTGTAAGATCATTGTGCGAAGGGACTAATGAATACAAACAAGACTAAACAGCCTTCCCCTCACTCCATTAACATTCCAAGGGTATTAATGGACACCTTCTTCAGACAATGACCCAATTTTTGTTGTCTGGTCAGAGGCTCTCAGTAGGAAAGACATTCCATGCCTGGAAGACTGGAGGGAGGTATCCTACATGTCAGGAAGACCCTAGGGGGAAACACTTCTAGAAAGTTTCCTCATCAGAACTGTAGGTAGCCATGACTATGATGATGGGGCAGGAGCATTTCAGAAAAACATCTTCCTGAAAGTCAGAGGTTCCTCTCTCAGAACACTTCCACCATGCCATTTCTGGAGGGTTCATAATGCTCTTTGATACATCATCATGATATAATACGTCTTCATGAACAACACAAAGCTGGCTTGACCAAGTTCCGTATCGTTGAGTGCAATCTTTCTCCAACTCAAAACTCAGCTAAACTCCTGCTGAAATTGAGTAAGCGCCCTGCCTGCATTAAGAGACACTGTTCTTCAGACTTCCCTTGAACCTCAAGATTTCTCAGGTCCTGCACTGCTAAGGATCCGTAGCTAACCTTCGTCAATGTACTATGCTGAGCATGTCTCCTTGCTGGGGTCACGGGAAGACCAACGGGAGCCCAGAGGCCACAGCCACCTAAGCATTTTACAGACCATGCCATGGCTCATTTTCCTGGATGGGTCACTTCATAGCTGGCCTTCAGCATCTTCATGTGAAGCCCATACATGGGAGGTGTTTTCCTACTTTTTTGTGACTCGGGGGACCTGAACTCTAATTTAAAATGAATAAATGGAGGAGGCAGGAATAAGAAAATGTTAAAAACTATTTTTTCAGACTTATTAATGTTCATTTTGATGCAGGAGAGCGAGGTTCTTGTCTCACGGACAACGGAGAGTGAGTAAAGTGATTGAAGTTTATTAAGCAAGGGTACAGAAAAAGCTCTCAGGAATGAGAGGGGTCCTGACAGCGTTGCCAGTGAGGGCTTTTAGGGTTGGTCTTTTATTGAAGGCTAACCAGGGAACTCAAATCTTTTGAATATCTCTATTGATAACACCATTGAAGGACTAGCGATCACACCTTCAATGGCTTACTTCCTTTTTAGGGTCTGGTAATTCTTGGTTGGTCACAAGTAGCTGTTGTAACAAGACCCCTCCTCTGACAGCTGGGACAGAATGGTCTGGTTTGCTCCCTTACCTCTGGTTTCCTCTCATATCCCACATTTTTGAATTTTGTGAGCCTGATCCCATGACCCCCTATCTATCTCTCCCTGCCTAGCCCTGCCTGTCCCTTCCTCAACTTGATATTATTTTCCTCCATTTCTCACTGCACCAGCAAATTCTAACCCAGAGTAGCCTGGGCCATGTCATGAGGACCCTAGAATAGAAAGCAACTCCATTAAACTCCATCAGAATTTGTGCTGAGTTGAACCTGCTTCATAATCCCTTACAGCTCTACTCGTCTCATAGCTCTTTCACTGGATAGCAGCAATTCCCCTGAGTAGGAAGTGCTTTAGGTATTATTATTGTAAGGTTTTACAGGCGAGATAAACATGACACCAGGCAAGGTAGGCTCAAGTCAAGATTTATTAAAGGCACCCTCAGGTAACTCCAGAGAGGAGAGTCTGGGAGGTTGTGCTGGGAGGGAGTCGGTAGAGTCTTTTATGGGGCTAAGGCAGGGCAGGGGTTCACATCCATACATGGTAAGGTATTTGGTGATCGGAGGGTATGGGGTAGTCCTGTTGCTCCTGTTTCCTGCATAGGTATCTGGTTACCTATGGAGACGTGACCTGGGCATACATCCTTTTGGCAGGAGAATCAAGGGTTCGGGGGGGGAGGGGGGTGCCTGGAAGATGGAGGCCAGGTGGTCATTTCTATTGTTCCTCCTGCATTCCCGGAGCCGCAGACCCAACAATTATTACTCCCAATTCACAGCCGATGGGAAGGAGCACAAGCGGGATCAAGGGATCTACTTGAAATTGGTAGATAGTGAGGTCACCACGCCACACATCTGGTTCTCTTCCCACAAAACACTGTCATGCCCACCTCATTGAGTAAGGCCAATCTGGGCCAAGTTTGCTTAAGAAGATGGTTGAAGTCCCATCTTTGCTCCAGTGATTTTAGATGCCGGCTGTATCATTCGCCCAATTTTCCTATCTGTTTGGGTCTGTTTCTGGACTTCTGCTCCATTTCACTGGTTTGTCTGTGCATACACTAGTACCGTACAGTTCTGTTTTGTTAAGATTTATTTACTTATTTTAACAAGAAAGAAAGAGAGTATGCATGAGCAGGGGGAGTGGCAGAGGGAGAGGAAGAGAAGTCCTTAAGCAGACTCCCCACCAAGCACGGAGCCCAACATGGGGCTCCACTGGAGGACCCGAGATCACTACCAGAGCCACAATCGAGACTCAGGCGCTCAACTGACCGAGCTACCCAGGCGTCCCCCACCCCCAAGGTTTTAATTATAGAAGCTGTATTAGATGTTTTAATGTCTGATAGACATACACACACACATACACCCCGTACCTTCTGTTTTTCAGTGTTTTCCGGCTTTTCTTGCACTTTTTCCCCCATGTGAAAGTCAGTATCAACTTGTCTGGCCTCATAACAAAAGCCTGCTGGTATTTTTTATTGGGATTGAGATATATTTATAAATATATTTTTAGAGATTATGTCAAATTCTTTCACTGAAGAACAAGGGGTATCTTTCCATTTGTTTAAGGCTAATTTTGTATCTTTCAGGGAATTTTTATTGTTTTATTCATTTAGATTCTGCACAAGTATTTAATGTTTTTGAGGTTATTGTACCTAGGGGCTCTCCTCTAACTGGTTATTATTTGTATACAGGAAGGCTATTTATTCCTTTGAACAAAATTTTAATTTGAGAATAGTCTGATTTACAGAAAACTTACAACAGAACGGAGTTACAACATACCCAGTTCATCCAGTTTCCCCCAAGGTGAATATCTCACAATTACGATGTTATCTTTGTCTAAACTAAAACACCAACATTTTTACACTGCTGTCGGAGTATCACTAGCTTTTCCCACAATGTCCTCTTACCCATTCTGGGATCCCACCCATAATTCTATGGTCCACTTAGCAGTCGTGTTTCCTTAGCCTCCTCTGGTCTGTGACAATTGTTTGACCTTTCCTTATAGTTCATGACCATGACAGTTTGGGGAGTACTAGTTAGGCATGTTGCTGAGTGCTTCTCAATTTGGGATTGTCTAATATTTTTCTTGAAACCAGACTGGTTTGGGGGCAGAATATCCAAGGAGTGACATGCCCTTCAGGGTGACTGGTTTCACACAAGGCAACAGTACAACCTGCTCCATTGTTGGATTCTTTCATTTTTTGCATTGGTGCAAGCACTGATTATTTAATTTCCAGTTATATTAACATCAATCACACAAAAGGAAAAAGAAGTAAAACTTTTTCTCTTCCAATCCTCATGCATCTAAATGCTTTCCTTTCCTTCTCTGGCATATCTTTATCTCTTTTGCTCTGGAAGCCATCTCTTCTGAGGCTCTGGTCCGCTCACTGTCCTAGCCTTTCCTGGTGCCCCCCTCCACACAGTGGCAGGATTTCCCTCCCCCTCCTCCCCACCCCACAGGCACTCCCACAGCATCTCTGCTGAAATTTGGTGTTGTTGCTCTTTTTACGTTTTGGAGTTTGTTGAGAGACCTGTCTCCTAGCGATGTTGCAGGCTAGGGGCACGTGATTTTGTGTTCCATGTTGACTTTAAGGGCTGGAGGAAGGATATGTCGAGACTCTAGAACCAAGCAACCACTATTACTGAAGAACCCATAGAACTCTTCCAGGCATTGTTTTAATGGTTATCTGGTTTCTGTACTCTGAAGCCAGATTCAAAATGGCTCAGTTGAATGAAGGTTTACTTAATAGCCTCGGAAACCGTGCAGGCAGCGTACTTCAGCTGATTTCTGACATGTGAAAAGCCATTTCCAGAGATCAAATGTTGTATTAAACAAGATAGGAATGTATTCCTCTTTCATATGAAGTAAGTCTGGAGAGAAACAGTATAGGGTTGGCATGGCGCTCATTAATTATCAAAGACCCAGGAAACATCTCTCTTGATGTTCTGTCATTTTCACCACAGTCTTCCACCTCTCTGTTCAGGATGGTTCCTTGAGCTTCAGCCATCATGCTCACATTACAGCCACCCAGACACAGGTGCAAATAATGGAACGGAGTCATAGGATGCCACTGGTGGGAAAGCCTGGGAAATTCAATCTGTATTCTTTCTTCTGTGATTTCATCTGATGGCTAAAAATTAGGGGATATCTTTCTAAAGGAGTGGGGAATGGACGTCAGGAAACACCGGAACATAAGCATGGAATTTTTTTTTAAGGATTTTTTATTTATTTGAGAGAGAGAGAGAGAGAGAGAGAGCATGAGAGGGGAGAAAGTCAGAAGGAGAAGCAGACTCCCCATGGAGCTTGGAGCCGGATATGGGATTCGATCCTGGGACTCCAGAATCATGACCTGAGCTGAAAGCAGTCGCCCAACCACCTGAGCCAACCAGGCACCCCATAAGCATGGACTTTTAACAAATGTTTATTCCACAAGCCTACGCTCCTCACTCCCATGAAAGTTGTAGCAATTCTTGCCTGGAAATTGTTGAAACGAGGCTGGGGTATTATTTTATAAATATGACGATTTTATTATATATATTTTTTCTTTACTCTATAAACTTACTAACACATTGATTTAAATTCTTGTAATTTCTAGAGGGGCTGGGAGGCCCTAGAATTATAATACTACTCTATCATTTTATCTCCTCAACTTTAGACCTTTTTAGAATTCCTGTATGTGGAACAGGTAATTTTTCACACCTTCATTTTTTTATGTAGTATCTTTCTGCCATTTTGAATTTCTCCAGAGAAGAGCAAAATACAGAATACTGAGCTTCTCTTAGGTATATGTAAATGCCATTATGCTATATAACCACTAGGGGGCGACCTCGTCCATGTTGCTAGAAATCCTTTGCACCTTGAGCAAGCTGGGCTTCTTGGAGGAGAGTTTAAGGCCAAATCTCTTTTCTGAAATAATGCAATGGGAGTGAATCTCAGTCCCCCAAACTCTAAGGTGTGAGAAAACACTAAATGCCTTTATTTTCTTTAACTCAGCCTATGCACAGCTTCAAGATCCAAGGAAAATTAAATTTCATTCTTGGGGAGGCTCCTTCTCCTGCTCATCCCCAGAAGAGGGCAAAGGACCAAGGTTTGGGGTTCCACCAACACACTGGGGGGCCCTGCTGGCATTAGTCATCTGTCCACACTGAGAATCACTGAGATACCCTTTGTTCCAGTTCCCATGACCCTGTCTGGTCCACAACTGTCTTGTTTGTGCCACATTTGGAATGATGGTGCCTTTGGAAGGATGGGGACCCAAGAATCTGGAGGAGTTTCCCTGATGCCCCACAGGGCCCATCCCTCTGAGTTTCTTTTTTTAGGGTCCGTAATCAAAGGAGTGAGTGATACAAAGCAAAGGTCAAGCAAAGCTTTATTTCACGCCAAGCATCAAGAATCAAACCGACCGGTCAGGGACAACTCTTACAAAGAGGTGACCCCTCCCAGCCTCACAGACTAACTTTTATAGAGGTGGTTGAGCCTGGCTATACACAGGTGGCCAATGAGATTGCAATACACAGAGAAAACTGCACAGTCATGCCACGTCACACACCGGTGGCCAATTGAATTTCAATTTACCCTAGGAGTTATATGCGTGCCCCACTGACTGGATGTCTCTACCTGGCCTGACCCACCCTTGTATCTGGGCTTTGCAAGTAAGTTCCCCTGGGAGGGGCAGGGTCAATCTAAGTTCACTGCATAAACAACAAAATGGCTCCCTCTGGCTAAGTAGGCCCTTACACTTTCACATCCCCAGGACACTGTCAGGACCAGCCCGGCACTTCCTCAGAGGGGCAGGCAACCCTGAATCTGCAAAAGGGCTTCAACAGAATGGTCAGAGAACTGAAGTGCAGGCTTCTTCGCCCATTTAACCAAAACAGCTGATTTAATGAAACCGCTAAAGTAGTATTTACTGAGGGCTTTCCCCCCCCCCCCCCCTGAGGGCTTTCTAATTGCCAAGCCCTGTTCTAAGCTCTTTGTGTGGGTTAATTCCTCTCCTCTCACACGAGGCTCCTCCTCATGGCCCACGGGAGGGAACCAATGCCCAGGCAGTCCCGCGTGTCGCCAGGTTTCCACTGACGACGATGGGTCGCTGTCAGGCCCTCACACTCACCTGCGCAGACTCTGTGATGCGCTGACAAGGGATTGAAAGAGTAACTCGGTCTGGGCACAGGCTCTTTGGAGGAGGTGAGGTTTCCCCAAGCTTAAGCGTGCAGAAGAACTCTGGCAAGCAGACAGAAGGAGGAAAAGCCTTTATGCTGAAGGAACTGTGAAAAGGTAAACTGGGACATGTTAAAAATTTTCGAGTTTATTTGAACAAACCTCGATTGGAATCAGGAAGTGCCAAACCGGAAGTGGTTGGAGGGGCTCGACCAACCAGGGCGAGGTTTTCATAGAGAAGCTGTAGGGGCCGCCTTACCTGAGAAAGTCTCGCTGACTGTTCCCATCCCTTGACCTTAGGTTTCCGCTTCTTAACCTTGAGGCATTTACGGGCTTGATTTTGGGTTTGCTGACCTAGGTTAAGGCATTAGAACCACCTCAGTCTCATGGCGTCCTGGTTTCACTAACAGAACACACCAGTTTGAAGCCAGGACGCAGTGATGGCAAATAGCAAGATTTGTCCCAGTAGCATTTGGTGAGGGGCACAGAAGTGGGGAATCTAGTGGGACAAGTGGCTGGAAAGATTGGGGCCCCAGTTAGGAAGGACTCTAACCCCAGCCAGCAGGGCGTGTTCTGAGCAGGATCACCCTGTCACGCAAGCACATTTGTAAGCCACTTGGAAGTTGGCCCTTTTCTTAATCCTCATAAGAACCCGTGGGCTCTTTCTGCCTGTGCATGAGCGTTGCTCATGGTGACGACTTAGGATCATGGCTGGTGGCTGGAGCCAGTGAGATCAGCAGAAGGTCAGTGCGGTGAGTCACCTGAGAGCAGAGGAAGGATTGGAGTGGAATGAAAAGGTGAAAAACAGATGTGATTTGGGACTTAGAGGGCAAAGCAGTGGGGTTTAAGTGGTGTGGGAGGGTTAAGGAGAAAAGGAAAGGAGCAGACAAGGTGGGCTGGCCCCAGGAACAGTCTGTGGAATGAATAGGGTAGAATGCAAAGTCCAGCTTGTTGCTACTAGAAACACAAATTCTGTTCCTATAGAAACCACTGTAGCCCACTTGGGACTTGATGAGACTCCCACGGGCTACCACCATTTACACCATTCCTGAAAAGCCACATGAAATCATCTGTCAAGGCCCTGTGTGATGCTGGGAAAGGCCAGCTGTATGCTTCTCAGCTCTGGCTGGCCCATTGCTGTCTCTGTGAGGCTGGGGCGGGGCGGGGAGGGGCATGGGAGGCACACAACACCTCTCTTCTCTCAGCCTCTGTGATCCTAGCTTCAGGGTGATTCTAAAGGAAGGAAAGAGGGACCTGGGGGCTGGGGGCGGGGGTCCTTCCCATCACCCTGCCAGAGAGCGCCAACAAAGCCCAACTGACAGGACTCAGCTGGGAAGTACAAAAAGGTTCACAGTACATCAGCTGGTGAAGCTTTCCCTCTGCAGGGGCTTGGAGACCAGACAATAGCCCCGGTTTTGCTGCTGCAGCTGGAAGCCTCTTTCCCAACTTTGCCCTGAGTCAGTGGCTTTGTGCTCCTAACCATTGTCCTTTGGGCTTCTATGGCTTAATTCCAAAACACAGTCTAGGCTGTTTGGCAACATTTTTCCTGCCTCCAATGCAAGAGAATTCATGTTAGATAACTGAGTTCATTTGCCAGCAAGAGGGCAGATACAAAACTCAACTACCTTTACCAGAAAACAAAACAAAACCCAGGATGATTTGCATGAAGAAGTAAAATTTAGGTTCAAGTGCTGGCTTGGCTCCTCGTAGTAGTGAGTGACCAGTGGAGTTCATTCCTGCCCTGAGCCTCAGTTTCCTCTTCTGTAAAATGAGGAGGTTGAATGGGGGCTTTTATAATTATTTGTTAGCAACACCCAATTTTGCCCTCAGAACTCTTATAAAAAGCAGATGTAACAATACGTTATAGATTCATGTGCATAAACAACTTCAAGTGCATGTTGGATCAATACAAAGTAGTCAAACAAGGCTATCTGTGTATTTATTTTGGCTGCCCTGTATCACAAAGATCGTGATTGGTATACGGAAGTGTTTGCAAATCCTAGTCTCTCTCTTTCTCTTCCTTCCTTCCTTCCTTCCTTTCTTGTTTGGTTTTTTTTCCCTCCTTTGCCTTGTTTTGTTTTTTTTCAATAATTGCCTAATCTACTTAGGGAAGTCCTTAATTGGGGTAGAGCAGGTTTTAATCTAAGGTCATCAAAGACAAAACAAACCCCCCAAAACCAGCTAACCAGGCAGCATAAGCTCATGCATTTGAAGAATCAGTAATTTTAAGTATACGTTTCATAGCACTTTTAATCACAAGTAAAATACATTCTAAAAGTGAAATCGGAATAAAACATTTGAACACCTCTTTAAAATTCTCTGGGTTCACAGGGCACGCTGGAATCTACTGGGCCAGATGTCCTTTAAGACATCTCCAAGTCGAGAGTCTGTGATCTCTGCCTCTTCTCCCCAGCCCAGTCCCCACCTCTCCCACTTTGTTCACTCTACAAATATTCTTGAGATCTTCCTGTGAATCTGGCACAGTTACAGGCCTGTGAGCCACTTCAGTAAATTTCCCCAAATACATACACAACCCCTGCATGAGGACTTTACCCTTGCACTTGGGATTATATATTTCATTTGTTGCTTTGAAATGGTTCCAGTTTATGCCACATTAGACACAGACTCGTTCTTTTCTAAGTGACTGAGTTTCTCATTCGGTCAGTTACCAGTTCCTGGGCTGTAGTGGAACAAGCAGATATTCCATCAACCTTTTAGCAGGCAACCGCTGAAGACAAGTAGTCCATTTATCCCCACCCCCACCCCCCACCCCCTGGTTGGCTGGGTAAACTCAGGGACTAGCTCTTTAGTCAGCACGTTTCCCTACTAGACTCAATCTTCCTTCCTGGAGGTTTGGGAAATGTATGGGTTTTCTTCAAGATGCTCTAAATGACATTGTAGGGGTTTGTTGTTGTTGTTGTTGTTGTTGTTCTTTAATGATGCCCCATTCGGAAAAACTCAGAGTCCTCTCAAAATGCCCCAAAGACTGACCAATGGGAGAGTGGCTTTTGTAAACCTGAAGAATAAGGTATCTTCGCAGAAATCTGTCCTATTAAAAGCCTTCTGTCCTAGAAGCCCAATCCAGCTGGAGATAGATTATGGAATTCTCCGGATTCTTAGAGAATGTCAGATGATGTCATTTAGGTTCTGTGATTAAGTGTTGCCTTAACAATGAGGTTATTACCCAAGAACAGGAATGAGAAAGTAGATGAGTCTGAGAGTCCTTGTCTAATAGGACAAGGACTTTTTTACCATGACCTTTTTTACATGAGCACAACATGGGATGTGGAGCTGGTGTGGGACTGTTCTGCCATCATACATGAGTCAGATCTGCTCTTGGGGACAAATCCATCTGACTGGGAAGGGTATGTACATAAGAGAATAGAGTAGAGATGCTTAGAAGCAAATGGGGGGAGGCAAGCAATTTTATAAACTTTCCAAACACTAAGCTACTAAGAGCATCAAAACATGAAGCAGGAAGTGTGAGCTGCTCCAAAATTCATGACATCATTTTCTTACTTATTTATTCTTCATATTTTCCTTCTTATTTTATGCTTTCTGAAGTCTAGAAGGAACACTGCTTTGGAGAGTATGTTAAGTTCTCATCCTTGTCCACTAGGGGGCATGAAAATCCCAGAAACCTCCCTCCAAGAGTCTTCGATTGCTTTGAACAATGATGAGCAAGGTAGGTTGTCTGTCACTGATCAGAGTGACGCTCTAAAAGTAGTAATAACATCCAGGCTGGAATCCTAAACAGTCCTGTCACATGGTTGCGTAAAAAAACGAGGGGACATTTGCACTGGCGGAAAACTGACTCCCAGAGCAGCTCTTCCCATCTTCTGCTTCTGCCCCTCGAGGCCTTGTGGAACAAGTCTGATGGGGCTGCTCCATGACTAGAGGTCAAATATTTGCCTACTGCTGTCATGTTCGCTTGGAGTCTTTTGTCCTCCAGAATAAGCACCATCATTGTTTTAACGTTTCTCATACTGTATTAGTTAGGACTCTTTTCTATTGCAACTTACAGAAATGGCTCTGGTTAGCTTTACCTGAGATGGCCCTCAGGATCAAGGGGAGAATGAAATATATGTGATTTGAAGAAACAGCTGCTGGGAAATGAGGGTGGGGGTCTGTGCCATTCACACAACTCAGATCGGTGACTCTCCTTTCTGTGTCTCTCAGTTCCAAGTGTCATCCTCGTATAGAAGACTCTGAACACCCACCCTTGGGGCCATCAGCCATGGACAGGGAACATGTGTCATGTAACTTAGGCGTGGCTGCTGAGTCCCAACTCAGAGAAGTGAGAGAACACAGGCTCCCGTTCCCTTATTCTGATCGCTCTTCTGAACATGGACCATTGTGACTGTTCCCTTCACAGTGTGGAATCAAGTGCTGAGGCTGGGTCTGGCCATACAGAGCAGAGGATATCGGCCTCCAGTTCTGGACTCCATACTTCTGTTATTACGACCTAAAATGGTAAGCTTTCTTGGATTCACATTACCCTTCACAACTGTTGCTAAGTGATGTGACCTCCATCATGTACTCCAGCCTCTCTCTCTGGTGACATGAATGACAGGTTTTATCCCAGGGATTTTCATTTGACATCTGAGTTACTGTTCCAGCCTGTGAAATTGTTTTGGATTTTGATTGTATTACCTATTGCAGGATAATTATGCCAGTACTATTTTTGGCTATTAACAAAGTTTTGTTTTGTTTAAGAAACAGTTTGGCAGGAGAGTAAGGTGATAGAATCACTGAGCTACCCAGAGAAATTGTAGAAAATGTGGAAGAGACTTAAGAGTATCACTTCTAGGAATTTATTGTATAGAAATTGTCAGAGCTATGAACAGAGAACTGAGTACTTAGATTTTTTCCCTTATTATTTACAATAGCAAAAAAAAATTAGAAATCTATTTACTCTCCAATACTAAGAGCATGTGTAAATTCATGCATAAATTCATATAGTCACTCAATGAAATACTTTTGCCACCAGTAAAAGGCCTCTTTACGGTATAGGAAAATATGTATGTGCCAGGCAATATTTATATGCTTTATATAAATTTATCAGAAACGTAAATGTTCTCAATAGTGCTTTTAAGGTTTCTTTTTAACAGAAAATAAACTGAAAGAAATACACCTAGATGTTAACTGTGTCTTGTTTCTGGGTGATGACACTTTGGTGATGCTCTTTTCTTCTTTACACTTTTCTATATACTTTTTTTCACTTTTACAATGAGCATGGACACAGTGAGAGAGGGACCACAAGCAGAGGGAGTAGGGAGGGAGAAGCAGGCTTCCCGCTGAGCAGGGAGGCCGAGGTGGGGCTTGATCCCAGGACCCTGAGATCATGACCCGATCCGAAGGCAGATGCCCAACAACTCACCCATCCAGGCGCCCCTGGGAAGTCTTTTTAAAAGAAAGTTTATTTCGTGATCATTTTCAGCTCTTGACCATTGATAAGTCCTTTGCATTAATTAGGTCTGAGGATATTTTATTCTTTTACACTGTCAGGAAGCATTTTGTCCCCCTCACCTCTTTTTGACAATGGTGCCATCTGGAATGTAATCATCAAAACATCTGTGGAGCCAACTGGCTGCCTGGAGACCACCGGGGAAGGACTCCTGTGTCTCTGGCCTCCTGTCTATCAAATGGGCACGACCCTCAGCTGGGAAATCCGCAGTGTCAGCTCCTCAGAGTTGGGAGCGCAGCGAGCGCCTGGCATTAAGCTTTGTGCTGCTGAGGCCTTATTTCAGAGGCCTCCATCTTGAATAAACATCCTGCCAGCTACACAACCAGATGACAGGCAGGCCTTCCACCCATGAGGTTCCCTTTTAGAAAGCCCTCGGGGATGGGGGTGGGCACCTGGGTGGCTCAGTTGGTTAAGCCTCTGCCTTTGGCTCATAATCCCAGGATCCTGGGATAGAGCCCCACATTGGGCTCCTTACTCAGTGGGGAGTCTGCTTGTCCTTCTCTCCACTCCCAATCCCCCCCCCACTCATGCTCTCTCAAATAAATAAATAAAATAAAAATAAAATAAAAAGAAAGGAGGGAAGGAAGAAGGGAGGGAGGTAGGGAGGGAGGGAAAAAGGGAAAGAAAGCCCACTCTTGGGTCCTAGATAACTGACCATTTGAGGGACCCTTTTCCTGGCTAGTGCTCTGATTCTGCTCTTATATTTTAAATTTACCAAGAAAGGGGCGCCTGGGTGGCTCAGTGGGTTAAGCCGCTGCCTTCGGCTCAGGTCATGATCTCAGAGTCCTGGGATCGAGCCCCACATCGAGCCCCGCATCGGGCTCTCTGCTCAGCGGGGAGCCTGCTTCCTCCTCTCTCTCTGCCTGCCTCTCTGCCTGCTTGTGATCTCTCTGTCAAATAAATAAAAATAAAATCTTTAAAAAAAAATAAATAAAAAAAATAAATTTACCAAGAAAGACTGAAACCCTAGGCATCTCACCCTTTACCTCAATAAAGGCAGAACCTAAGTATCGGTGCTCTGTCTCTCTGTCTCTCCCCAAAATCTCCCTGTGTGGCCCTGGGCATGCTGTGCGTGGTCCAGGATTTGTGAATAATAAACTTTGTCCTTTCTTTTTTTTCTTTTTTCTTCTTCTTTTTTCTTAAATTTAATTTTATTTCTTTTCAGTGTTCCAAAACTCATTGTTTATGTGCCTCGCCTTGTCTTTTTAAAGTTCCCAGATGATTGCTGTGAGGAGCGTTTTGCAATCGCAGTAAGAACCGTGAGTACCTTCCAGTCTCAACACTGGCTCTGCTCACCTGCGGGGAGCTATGTGGAGCCGCCCCTCCTCCATCCCCAGCCCCCACCCCCGCAGTAGCAGGGGCCGGCACTGCCCCCAGGTGTTCCTAGACCAGAGCAGCATGGTCTGGCAGCTGATAATGCGGAGGACTTATCAAAGGTCAAGTTTATTTAATCCCCTGGCCCTGGTGTCCTCTACCTGGTAATTAAGATGAGCTCAGGGGGGAGGAGCACCCCTGGCAGCCCCACTACCCCATTACTGATTGTGATTCCTTAGCTGTATTGACTCATCTGGGCCATGGCCTCCTCACAGGAAGGAGCCAGGGGCTAGCATTTGTTGCCT
This sequence comes from Lutra lutra, assembly GCF_902655055.1. Lineage (NCBI taxonomy): Eukaryota > Metazoa > Chordata > Mammalia > Carnivora > Mustelidae > Lutra > Lutra lutra. Next base: position 27,458,349 of record NC_062282.1, read on the forward strand.
TCTGTAGATGAGGAAACTTATTATTTAGGGAGCTTTCCCGGCTTGCCTGACGTGACTCAGTTAGCAAGAGGCAGGGCTGAGAAAGCTGGCTTTTCTGTTTCCATTGCAAGTACTGGGTCTGTGGGACAACAGTCTCCTCAGGGTCTGATTTCAAGCGAGGGAAAGTGTGGCAGGTGAGAGGACACAGCAGCAGGAAGACCATGGCGCACCCAGCTTCTCTACGGAGCCTTCCTTGGGCTTCTTGGAGGCACGCCTGAGAGCGACCTGTTGCCCAGCAGGAGGGTTCACTTTCCTATTCGCAGATGCAAACTTGGTTTGTAGCCCATGTGTGCCTTCCTGGTGGGCCACTGAGGAGAGGGGCAGCAGAGCGGGACTGGCCTTTCTCTGGACCTTGGGGGCAGGGGGAGTGGGGATCTTGGCACAGGCAGGATACAGTGGCCTCCCCTGGGCTCCTGTGAAAGGCACAGAGGAGTCCTGGGGCATCCCCCGCCATTCTTCGAGCAACCCCTCCCAGACCTTCTCCTTGGGTTTCTAAATGACTTTTCATTCCCTTTCTCCGAAAAGAAGAAAAAGTGCCCTTAACTGCACTCCTCTCGGTGTCTGCCCTCTGGGAGCTCTGTGCAGCCTGACAGAATCCCTTGCCAGACTTGTAGGGCAGCCTTCGGTGAGGCAGACCCCGCCCGGCCAGGAGCAGCAGCCAGCGTGTCTGCGCGGGGCCCTGCGATGACTTTTCCCTTCTTCCTTGGCATCTATGCAGTGTGAGAGGGGGACAGGACTGTACCCCCCACAGCTCTCCGAGGCCTGGATCCAGAGGGGAAGCTTGGAGAATCCGAAGGCCTGTGCCCTGAGCCCCACCAGCCCCTTAAATGGGGCAGGCAGATGGGGACAGCGACATCAGTGGAGGGCAACATCAGTGGAGGACTGGTGGATGGCATTCTGCCAGAGTCCTGTCCTTTACCTTCCAGATGTCCCCCCAACCTGGCTGGATGCCCCCACAGAAATAACAGAGTTTATCTGAAGTGCCAACCAAGGCTAAACTCAGAAGTGGTCAGATCTGGGGGACTAATAAGGTTTACTGTTTCAAGATAAGGAAGCGTGAAACCTGATGCAGCCTTAAGTGACTGTCCTGCCTTGAAGGTCATAGCACTTTGCCTAGAAAGGGAGGGAGATGAGCTCCCACCTCTGCAGGAAGAGGAATGTTCCTTTATATTCTGGAGGCACACTTTAAGGAAAATCGGCCATTTCAGGAAAATTGGGTGAAATCAGTTTTAGTTGCAGATTTTTCTGCATCTCCAAAACTGCAGTTTTTCTGCATCTCCAAAAACAAGTATTTCCCATAAAGACGTGCATCACACACTAATTCTCTCTCGAGGAGGATGATCCTTTTCTCTGAGTTTTTGTGCTTTGCAGTTAGTTTGGTGCTCTGATGACTTTGTTTGGTGAATGGATGATCATAGTGAAGATAAACCTCCTCTTTTGAAAATACACTTACGTGGTAAGATAAAAAATTGACAATCCTGCCTTGGTCCCCCATATTCATTTTTAAATTTTTATTATTCTAGTATTTGTAAATGGTAGAGTAACTGCCTCCCCACCCCCTACAAATACAAAATCAAGAGACAGCAACTCCATCGGTGGCGAAACTAGGCACTATTTGTGATCGCCCCTGATCTGAGGTGCCCCATCTGGAGAAAAGCTGTCAAATCCACTGCAATCCAAACAGGAATGCTGGGGGACCCCCAGAGAGATGGTGGACGCCGGAGTCAGCAGAGCCATGTTTGGGGCCTATGAGAAGTTGAGAGAGGATGTACTCAGACTCCCCACGTTTGGAGAAAGTGGTCTGTGGATGAGGTAGGCATTTCCACACACCACCAACGAGGCAGGTGCCTATTGGCCTGAGAGAGAGGCCATCTAAACTGCCCACCCACTCACATAACCTTGGGTCCTAAACTGCACTGTGACCCAGGGAGAATTCTTCCTAGCTCCGTGTGCTGGACATCACTTGCTGGGCAGCACTCCGTCATCCCCCAGCATAGTGGCTTACAACAATGACTGTTCCTTTGCTCAAGGTTCTGGGGTTAGCAGGTTGTGCTGGGTTCAGCTGGCATTCCTTGGTGGTCACCCCCATGAGGCAGAAGTCTTGCTGTTGTTTGGCCAGGGCTGGTCCAAAATGGCCTCCCTCGTGTGTCTGCCAGTTGGAACTAGAAAAAGAAATTCCACTTCCCTCAGACTTTCTCCATGATTTGCAAGGCCAGACGTCAGTAGAGCAATGTCTTCCAAGTTTTAAGAGAAAAAAAAGTGACCTAAAAATAAGACTATGGAAAAATGTTTTTAACCATACAAGAAGTCAGGGACTATAGCTTCCATATGCTCTGTTTGAACGAACCACTCAAAGGTGAATGTCAGCCGACTGCGATGGGCTGAACTGTGTCCCCCTCTGCCACCAATTATTCATATGTTTAAGTCCTAAACCCCAGTGCCTCAGAATGTGACTGTATTTGGAGATAGGTCCTTTAAAGAGGTAATTAAGTTAAAATGAGATCCTAATTCAATGTGACTAGTGTCCTTGTAAGAAGAGAAAATTCGGACACAGATATATACAGAGAGAAGACCATGTGAAGACATGGGGGAAAAGGCCATCTACTAGCTAAGGAGGGAGGCCTCAGAAGGAACTAAGCCTGCACACACCTCGGTCTTGGACTTCCGACCACCAGGACTGTGACAAAATTAATTTCTCTTGTTTAGGACACCCAGTGTGTGGAGCTTTGTTATGGTAGCCCTAGAAAACTAATACACAATAGAAATTACTAAAATTGGGGCATCTGGGTGGCTCAGTGGGTTAAGCCTCTGCCTTTGGCTCAGGTCATGATCTCAGGGTCCTGGGATTGAGCCCCGCATCGGGCTCTCTGCTCAGTGGGAAGCCTGCTTCCCCTCCTTTCTGCCTGCTGCTCTGCCTACTTGTGATCTCTCTCTCTGTCAAATTAATATATAAAATCTTAAAAAAAAAAAAAGAAATGGCTAAAATTAATGAGTAAAAAGAAGTGGAACAAGCCATTTCATGACAGGGCCAAGTTAAACACATATGTGGATAGTATGGTACATGGCAGAATGTAAGTGTGTAAACCTGGCTTCAAGAAACTTGGGTTCTAGTTGTGTTCAGACCTCCAAGTAACTCCTATATTGGTTGGGTTCTCTGGGCTGCACTTTGCTCCCTGGTAATGAATTACTTTCAAGGTAGGATTCAGAGAGTCCAGAAATTCAGAGTGAGAGCCTCAGGGACTACCAAGAGGATAAGGGGGTCTGAGTCTGTGGGGTTTGTGCTCTTCTCCACTCCACAGGCAGCCTCATGAGCTGCTCAGTAAGATCTCACTGGAAGGGATTTTGCTGTGGCTAAAAAAAGCCTAAACACCAATGAACTGGATCATTTCTGAGTTCTCTTCCAAGTCAAAAAGCTATTAGCAGTTTAAGGTTTGTTTCATCCTGTTAGCCTTAAGAAAATGGAAGGGCATGTTGATGACTTATATAGGCTTTGGCTGAAAGTGAGGGTCTGACCACGCACGCTTCCAGCCAAGACCCACTGAGGCGTCAGCGCAGTGAGTCTGGCTCCTCCTTTCTCAGGAGGGCTGCTGTGGGAAATGGATGCTAGTCTGCTGAAAGGGAGGTGCCTGGAGAGCGAATCCCAGGAGCGGCTGTCTGGCTCTGGGGTGGCGTCCAGGGAAGAGCTCAGAGTGACTGCCAGGCCTTGTGGACAGGAAGAGACCATTTGAGACATTTGTGCCAAAGCAAATCTTGGTCATTGTCACTCTCCTCCCTGTTCCTCAGTATGGCTTGGTTCTCACAACCAAGTGGGGCCACAAATTCTCCTTAATGAGTAGACCCAACGGCAAGGCTGACCTGGAATTTTCCCCAAAACCATCCTTAAAGAGCCTCGTGGGAGATGACTTCCCCTGCTTCACTATTTTAGGGGTGGAAGTGTTTTCCGTCCTCAGAAACTCTGGAGTATGGGAGTGTTTTCAAGGTGTGTGGTGTGTGTGGGACAGAGAGAGTGCAGAGCGAGAATTATCTGAGGAGAGACTGACAGAACGTCCCTCTGGGAGCAGTTATTCCCCTTCCGGGAAATTGCAGACAAATTCATAGACCACCATGAGCTTGCAAACAAACTGTTAATAAAGAGGCTTCCAGCTGGACTGGAACAGGACAGGGGAAACCCTGCAGCCATTCAGCAAAAAGAGGCTTAAAAAAAAAGTGGTACCCAGCAGACGGGACGGCCGAAGCTCACGGTGTTTGCTGGGCTGCCCAGAGGCCACAGGGAAGGGTCAGGGCTCCCCAGAGGCTGTGGAGGCCAGTGCAGGGCAGGGCAGGTTCTGGAAGCCAGCCAGGGCGATCAAGGTCCTTTTACTGGGCTTCTGCTGGCTCCTTGGAGACCCAGGTGGACAAGAATTGGTGGGGCAGCCGGTTGCCTGGGTCCCCACAGTGTAACCTGGATGTATTTTTCATATGATTTAAGGGCCTTGGTTGCCTCTGAAAGGGAACACAGTACAGCTGGCCTACAAAGCTGCCAGAGTTTGGGGTCTGGAGAAATCCATTTCAGAGAGTAGGAACAGCCCCCCGTTGTTATAGGGCCAGGGCTCAGACTAGCTAGGGAAGCCGCTGTCGCCTGAGTGGTGGGGTCCTCAAAGGGCCAGGGCCTCATTGGTGCCGCAGCTTTCCAAGTGGGTGGGAGGGGGCGCCTGGGTCCCACCCAGAGTCTCCTTTCCCTTTCCGGGGCTGCCCTGGACCATGCAGTGCTCACAGCATGGGTGGCTGCTCTGTCTGCTGGGAAGCAGGAGGGGGACGGTTCTAGGGGGTGGCCCATGCGGCTCCCGCACTCTGTCAGGGATGGTCTGGTCCCAACAGACAACAGAGGCAGGTTCGGATTTCAACTCCCCACTGAGTCAGGGACTTCTACTGGTCAGTGTTTTCTAGAAACTTGTGCTCTTTCTATGTGCTAGTTTTGGTGACCTGGTTATCCTGCTCCTCCCTTCCCTCATGGAGAACATCACTCAGCTGTTGATTTATGTGTTTATTCATTCGGCAGATACTTAATGCTCACTAGACACAAACCAACGGCAACACCAACAGCAACGATGGTGTGGTCTGGCGTTGGGCCAGCCACCACTGCGAGACCGCACATGTGGCCACTGTCTTCGTGGACTGCACATGTTGGTGGACGAAAGGTACGCTCTTTCTTCTTTTTATTTTACACAGAGTCCCTGCTACGTACAGGCCACTGTTCTAGGCAACTTACAAATATTAACACGTTTAACCCTCCTCACAGTCCCACAAGGTAGGGGATGTTAATATCCCGCATTTTACGGCTGAGGAAATTGAGGCACCAGGATGTTCGAGTAACCTGCTCAGGATCGCACAGCTGGGCAGGGCTCAGATCCAGGCGGTCCAGTCAAGTGCCCGTTGACCTCACACCAGCCTCCCTCCTCAGCAGAGAAATACAAATCGATAGCCTGTACAGGAGTGACGAATGTGCTCCATGCTCTGGAAGAACAGACTGCAGGGGGTGGCGGGAATCGACTTTTCACATCGGTTGCGAGTCCCCATGGACTTCTCTGAAGAGGTGACAGAAAGGAGGAGTCTGTTCCACGCAAGGAAAATTGCAAAGCCCCTTGGGTGAGAAAAGTCTTGGTGAATTCACGGGCCTCAGGAGGAAGAGGCTGCTGTCAGAGGAAGGCGGTGAGCCAGAGAGGGCATGGAGGCAGGTGGAGGCGAGGTTGGAAGTCAGGCAGAGTGGCCAATGTGCAGTTTCGTTAGGGAGCTGTCAAGGTAAGGCAGAAAAAGAAGGACCTGTCTTCACCAAAACAGACGTGGATTCACCCACTGATCTGCGGCTTTAAGCAACATGATCTCAGGCTGTTTGATTTACCTCACTGTGCCCCCGTTCTTTATCTCCGGATTAAAATAAGAATAAGTGTTTTGAAGATTAAAGGAAGTCCTACAGTCAAAGTTTTCTGTATGTATGTAAGATGGGTATTATTATTTTCAATACAATTTTAAAATTCTCACTAAATATGTTCCTTTTCTAGTATTTCCCCTATCAGCTCTTATTACCCTAGGCTTAACATTAAAAAAAAAAAAAAGGCTTCAATTCCTCTTTTTACTTTACCAGCTTTTTTCCTGGCTTTATTGAGATATGATTGATATGTAAAAGTTGTACGTATTTAAGGTGTACAGTGTGATGTTTTGATAAAAGTATACATTGTGGGGTGCCTGGGTGGCTCAGTGGGTTAAAGCCTCTGCCTTCGGCTCAGGTCATGATCCCAGGGTCCTGGAATTGAGCCCCAAATCAGGCTCTCTGCTCAGTGGAGAGCCTGCTTCTCCCTCTCTCTCTCTGCCTGCCTCTCTGCCTACTTGTGATCTCTGTCTGTCAAATAAATAAAATCTTTAAAATATATATATACATTGTGAAAACCATAGTCAGTTTGACTAACATATCCATCCATTTACATCATTATCATTTTCTTTCTTTTGTGTGTGTGTGTGTGTGTGTGTGTGTGTGTGTGATGAGAATACTTAAGATCTATCCTTTTAGCAAATTTAAAGTATGCAATACAGTATTGTTAACTATAGTCACACTGCTCTATGTTAGTCTCTCCAGAACTTACTCATCTTTCATAACTGAACCTTTGTACCCTTTCCCCAGTATCTCCCTATTTCTTCTCCCCCCAGCCTTGGGCAACCACCATTCTACTCCCTGCTTCTATGAGTTTGACTATTTTAGCTCATTGCAGCATTACTCATAATAACCAAAATGTGGAAACAACCTACATGCCCATCGATGGATGAATGGATAAAGAAAATACAATGTGTATATGTACAACAGAATATTATTCAGCCTTTAAAAAGAAGGAAATCTTGCCATTTTACCACATGGACAAATACGGGGCATATAACCCAAGTGAAATAAGTCAGACACAGAAAGATGAATACTGCACGATCTCACTCATATGTGGAATCTAAAATCGTCATCAGCTATAATCAGTTGTCATATCCTGTTGATTCTGCTTCCATAATTTCCATTGTCCTTTCACTCTCACAGCCAGTAGAGGGGGCAAAGAGAGAATTCCTTACGGACACTAACTGCAATGGAAAATAAACACCACTGGCATTGAGGAAGAAGCTGGTGTTTACCAGAGGGAGGGCGCCAAATATTGTTGAAAGGAATGCTTGGATAAATCAGGGATGTGGTCATGAGATAAGCTCTCATCAAAAGATCATGAGTGATAAGGTTTGGAGTAACTTCAGCTTTACCTGCTTAAGGGAATGATTTGCCTGGACTTACTCTCTTTTCTCCTACTTGTGATCTGGAACATAAATGTGCCTCAGTCTGACCATGAAGAAGAAGAAATACTTTAAGGGATGATGGAAAAATAAAACAGAAGGAACCTGGTTTCCTGAATGACCTCATGAAGCAGGTTGTCCACCAGCTCAGACACACTGGATAATTATGTAAGGCAGAAATAAACTTCTCTCTGGTTTTCTTTTTTCTTTCTTTCTTCCTTTTTCTCTCTTTCTTTCTTTCTTTTAAAGATTTTATTTATTTATTTGACAGAGAGAGAGCAAGAGAGGGAACACAAGCAGGGGGAGTGGGAGAGGGAGAAACAGGCTTCCTGATGAGCAGGGAGCTGGACACGGGGCTTGATCCCAGGACCATGGGATCACAACTTGAGCTGAAGGCAGATACCCAATGACTGAGCCACCCAGGTGCCCCCTCCTCTGGATTTCAAGAGTCTCTGTGTTACAGTCCTTTTGCTAAGTAATGCACACCTCCCTCTATCCTGCTCCTTCCATTGGCTGAGGTGGGCTGGGCAGGGAGCAGGGCTGGGGGGAAGACAAACCACGTTCTCACATATAGCACTGGCAGGTCAATAGGATCCCAGAGTAGAGAGCACGCACACAGCTAGACTGCCTAAAACAGCCTCACAGAGCCCTCTCACCCCAGCAAGGAACAGGAGCAGTGTAGTCATGCTGTGTTCCCCAGAGGAACACAGGAGTCGCTGATGGGATGCGAAGGAGCCGGGGCAGTTCGGATCTCTGTGGCTGGCCTCCCAAGGTCACATGGGAGTAAGAAGTAGGCAGACATGGGCAGAGCAATGAATAGGCTAAGCTGAAATGTAGATATAATCCTAGCAGTGAGAGTAGGAAATCTGAAATGATGAGATTTTCTGCTACCCAAAGGAATCAGGACTTAAAAAAAAAAAAGTAAGGCCAAGTATGAAGCAGAAACAAAGGTGGATTTCCAGCACACCTACATTTGACAGCTGAGGTTTGTAGGCACGGCAGTAATTCTAAAGGGGGCTAGAAGTCGTTCGTTGGCAGGGGACTAGGTAACAGGTCCTGGGCACAAGCTATCTTGAGTAGCCTTCTTGACACCTCAGTCACGTTCCTATTATCGATGAGATTGTGGACTCAGAGTTATTACACAATACAACCCAGATCTCCCAGTTAGTGAGGGGTGGAATCGGGATTCCAATCTGAGCCTTTTGGTCAGAAGCCCAGACTCTTAATTAATTAATGTTCAAGGGTAAATGGCTTCAGGCAATTTGCTTCAGAGGCTCCATTATTTGAAGTTGGATTGCCTGTAAGAGATTGCTATTATGTAAACTTTTTTCTTGTCTAATGTATGTATAGAAAAATACACATAAGTATATGACTTCATAAATTTTCACAAATTGAACACAGAACGAGAAAAAAACATGACCAGAATGCAGAAGTCCCAGCTGTCACCGTTGCATACATTACCCCCACCCGAAGGCTAACCCTTACCCCAGAGCCCCCTACTCTGTGCCTCACAGACCCAGGTCAGTTTTGTAGACTTTTCCTTCATGGGTCTGTTTTATGAACCAGTGGTTCCCACATCTCTTTTTAAACATTTTCCATCATAGAGAAGATGCCAGATCTTCACATGCTCACCTTACCAACTTTCTTCTTTCTTTTTTTAGGTCAGTTCAATGTGGCAAATATTTATTCAACTATATAAGCTGGCCACTTGGTGCTGAGCAATAGGTTAGAAAAACAAATTCGACAGTCATGTCCCTGCCTCCTAAAATAGCAAAAGAATACAGTTGGATACCTGTGTCCTGTAGAACCTCTTGGAAATGGAAGATGATAGTCTGGATATTATAAGGCTGGTGTTGCTGATGCCTGAAAAGGCATGACTGGTACCTTTAGGTGCCTGGGCTGAGTGATTTTTCAAGGATGCCCTGGATACGTTGGACAATGCTGGATTGGAGGTTAGGTTGAAAGCTGGTTTAGGTCACACTTTTGGGGGCATACCTTGCTGGAGGGAGTGGACATTAATACAATCTTCCAAAATCTTTTGTGATGAGCATTTCTTATTTTGATCTATGCCATCTCTCTTCATCATTGCTTTGTCATTTTGTGTCCTTATATTTGTTTTGTATTGACCCAACTGCATGTTGGTTTATTTGTTTTCCCCCATAGCATAAAGATAGGCATCTATCCTTCCTTAACTGAAAATATGAAAGAAAAATATTGAGACTCTTTTCCAATGTATTTTTATATCATACTTGCTATCTCGACATTTCTAAAGAATTTGTTATTGAAGTATGGTTGACATACAATGTTTTATTAGTTTCAGGTGCACAAACATAGTGATTGACAATTCTATACATTATGCAGTGCTCACCCCAATAAATGTAGTTGCCATCTGTCACCATACATTATTGCAATAGGATTGACTATACTCTCTCCACTATGCTTTTAATCCCTGTGACTTAACTTATTTTACAACTGGAAGTTTGTACCTCTTAATCACCATCACCGGTTTCTCCCATCCCCCACCTCTCCCCACTGGAAACCATCAGTTCTCTATATTTATGAGTCTATTTCTGTTTTGTTTTTTAGATTCCACATATGAGTAGAATCATATGGAACTTGTCTCTGTCTGACTTATTTCAGTTAGCATAATACCATCTGTATGATTGGTTTTTTGAACCTTGGAAGTCATAGTAATAGAAATGTTTACTTAATTAATCCTTTAATGGGTGTGCTAGTGTTCTCAGCTCTTCAGTTGCCCATACCAAGCCGTCTTCAAAGGGCTTCTCTCTTAAGAGATCTTTGCATCCCGTGCCATGAAATAGAAAGGGATAGAACAGAAGGATCTTGGACACGGAGGGAGGTTTTCATGTAGGCGCTTAGGCTCTTTTGGACTGGTAGCATGGAGAAGTGAAGGGAACTGTTTGACGTTAGAGAAAGTAAATTGATGACTTTACATTAATTAAAAAACAGAACTAAGGAGGAATACAATAAAAGAGAAAAGGGCAAAGAGAATTGAGGTCAGCGTCAGCAGAGAATAAAGCTATTTTCCCAAACTTTAGGCAAGGCGGGGCTGCAGAATTCCTCCGCCCTGTAAGTAAAGTCAATGTTTGCCACTAGGTGGCATTCACACGTTCAGAATAACTGAGGACGTCGCAGAACAGAGTAATTGGCCTGCCTGGTGCCTCATAGGCCCACATGACACTAGTGAATTCTAATTTCAAATTCTACTTTGGTTGCATTTCACTATTCAATGCAATTTATCAGTGCTCATTACCACTGGCCAAAATGACGGCCCCAAACAGTTACTGTTGTTGAAGTCACTGGTGTGTTTTTCCTTCCATGATAGGAATTCACACTTACTGCACCTCTTTTGTTCCCTTAGGAACTTGGAAATAATTAAAAACCATGTCCCAGGCAAAAAAGTCTTACAAATAAAGGAGTAGAACAAGGTCTCAAGTCTGAAACAACTGGCTGTTTGGGGTTTTGTTTTGTATTAGTTTGGATATCTTCTTTGGTAGGTTTAAACGAAGTTTTCCAACATTTTCTTTTCCAAGCAAGATTAACACATTGAACAAACCATGTCACATCATGATGGTATAAGCTGCTACAATATTTGGATAGATTTTTCTTTTGTAGGTTCTCATTCTATCTAATGCATTTAAGACCCTGACTTTGCCCAGTAAGAGAGATAAGGAATTTGAATAGGATCCCTTTATAAAAGGTTTATTCTGAAGACAAAGAACACTAGGCCTTTAGTGCTTACATACATGCATAGAACTAAAAATAACCAAATATGGTGCCTGTGCTGATCTAGATTTCCACCATCCGCCATCTGTTGCTTGAGTGGCTTATCCCAGTGTTTCTTACTAAGGCAAGAGATCCAGTGGAGACTCAAAAGGTCAGATGGATCCTTTGAATGAGATGGGGAATCATCTTCAGCTCCCAATCTCTCCTCTGTCATTTTGGGCGAGATCTGCTGCAGTGCTAGAGAACAGGTTGCCAAGACCTGAATAGCATACTTGTTTGTGGGACTAGGTGTTTTGAGGTTCATTTAGTGGGAGAGCAAAATTTCTCTGAGAACTAGTACGTCATATGATGGGAAAACATGATAAATGGCCCATTGAATGTGACTGAGCCCTCAGCAAGACCAGGGAACCACGTGTTGGTTATGGGTGCTGCTAGCCTCAAGACCTGAGAAGCATTGCTCTCAACGCGCGCCTCTGACCCCAGCCCCAGGCCATCGTCAGAATGTGTTGTGCTGAGTCGCTGTGTCTGGTGGCTGTCTGCAAAAAATCAGCCCTTTGAGCTGCCTCATAAGATAAAGAGGCTCCAGTTTTATAGTATTGAGCTATCCAAATGAAGAAAGTCTTCCAATTCTAAAACCATCAGCTGTCCTGAGCTGATATATAAGCATGAGTTATTTATGAATATATTGATTACAGACATATTATAGCCAAGGCCTAAGTACCACTAAAAATCATGATAACATCAACTCTGAGTTTTGTTTTCCCAGTGCCTGTGTCCAAAGGGGAAACCAATTGTTGGGGAATAGTAGTGTCAATCACCATTTTTTTTTCTTTTATTTTTTTTTAAGATTTTATTTGGCAGAGAGAGACACAGCGAGAGAGGGAACACAAGCAGGGGGAGTGGGAGAGGGAGAAGCAGGCTTCCCACCGAGCAGGGAGCCCCATGTGGGGCTCGAACCCAGGACCCTGAGATCATGACCTGAGCCAGAGGCAGTGGCTTAACGACTGAGCCACCCAGGCACCCCAGCAATCACCATTTCAATGGGAAAGCATTAAAGAGAGATTTTTAATTCAAGCCTCTTCAGCCACCAAGCCCTCATTCTTGACTAGGAACAGTTCATTACGCAGGATAGCTGGCTTCCACGTTCAGGGTGGGAGAACATCGCCCCATGCCCCTCATTGCCCGCTCTTTATTCTTTATCTGCGGTTTATTTGGTACTTACCAACCTCTTTCTGTGCTTGGTCTTAAGTCCTGGTTAATGCCAAAAGCAAATCATCTCATTTCAGAATCATTCATAGAGATACGTTTATGCATATGTACATTGGGTTTGCTTCACGTATGTTACTACTTTTGTATTTACTTCACTCACATGTGTGTGCATGTGAGTAAATGACATGGCCTTTTTATTTAAAAAAGTAGGAATATATTTATGGACTGAATGTGTGCGTATCCTCCCCCAAATCATATATTGATGCCTCAGCCCCTGATACGATGGTGTGAAGAGGTGGGGCCTTTGGGAGATAATTAGGTTTCGATGAGGTCATAAGGGTGAACCCCCATAATGGGATGAATCCCCTCATAAGAAGAGACACCAGAGCTTTCTGTTTCTACTATGTGAGGACATGGGGAGAAGGCCTTTTTCCATCTGCAAGCCGGGAAGAGGGCCTCCGACAAAAACTGGGTTTGCCAACACCTTGATCTTGACTTCCCAGTCTTCAGAACTGTGAGAAATAAGTGTCTATTGTTTAAGCCACCCAGTCTATGGTATTTTGTTTTAGTGGCCCAGGCTGACTAGGACATAACATATTCATGTATATAAGGAGGACCCGGAATGGAAGACCATACATGTGCATGTCAGCAATAGTTATCAGCCGACTATGGAATTGCTCTCTTTCTTGATTTTCTTTCTTATCTGTAGTCCCATGTTTGCTGTAATACTTGAATGTTATATTTATAAAGAGAAGAAATATGGCAATGGTTTTTGGAAAAATATATTTGACTTTAATACCAACACTGAATTTTCCAGTAAAGAAAGGGAAAGTGCAATTGGTCTTAGAGCCTGACAGCCAGGTGACTCTTAGGTCTTTACTCATCAGGCACTGACAGGGCCTATAGTACCTGAGGGTTTTCTCATCTGCAGCAGAGGGGATGACAGGTGCCTGACCCTATTCGAGGATGTTGAGGAACCAAAGGAGAAAGCTGTATGAAAGCCCTTTGTAACTTGTCTGTGTCAAAGTGTGCTGACTTTAGCTCCGTTTGCATTTTCCATGCCTTGGCTGGGAACCTCCTGATCTAGGGCATTTCCTGCGGCAGGGACCAGGCACCAGCCTTCCTGGGGAACTTCCCAAGTCCCTGGCCTGGGGCTTGTGAACAGTAACAAATCAAGCAGATCTGCTCATGTCAGGACTGGAAGAGTCCCACATGTCATTCCAGCAGTCAAGAGTCAAGGTGTGGTTCATAAGATACCCCAACCGTGGAATTCCACAAGAATGAGGGATGTCAGAGAAAACCCAGGACACCCTGTTCAGTTTGAGTTTCAGATACCGATGGATGACAAATAATTTTTAGTATGAAGATATCCTAATTACGGCACAGTCATACTGATGCGAAAAATGTATTCGTGGGTCACCTGTTTTATCTGGTAATCCCTCCCCTTCTGGTTTGGTTGGTTGGTTCTTCCTTATTAAACTTGGCTTCCTACTGGTAGTTTAGATTTTACAAACACATAGAGAGCTTTCCGGGGCAGGAGCTACTACAGGTAAGCCCGCACACAGTGAGTGACAAGGGGCCATTTCTAAAGCATCTGTGGGGCTGGCTCAGTGCCAGGGAAGCACGAGGAGGTCCCTGGACTTCCATCAGCCTTCTCTTAGGACATCGTGAACTGTAAAGAGTCGAAGGGGGACCATTAGGGCCACATGTCCTTCATCTGGCCTGGCCTTTGTATGAAAGAAGCACCTGTAACAGGCCAAGGCCATGAACTCACCTACTTGCAGACATTGTTCGGCCTCAGCGAAATGGCCAGGGCCAGGAGGGATCAGGAAACAAGCAAGGGCAGCCCCGTGTGAGGTCAGGACTGGGCTGCTGCCTGGTTTTCCACAAGGACGCTCTTGTCTCTGGATGGTAGGAGAGTTGATGTCAGGGGCTCCCAGATGGAAAGTCAGCCTTCCCTGTAGGTGAAGCAAACCACCAGCTGGGTGGGTGGCTGTGTGAACCAGTGCCCCTTCTTGGCCGCCAGCCAAATGCCCCAGGTCCCCATGGTTGGCCCCACACACTGGGGAAACGTGAATGTTTGAGCTGGAGCATAGCCCTCTCCTGTCTACCACACACATGCAGAGGAATCCCGGTATCTGATGCATTCTTTACTAAGCATCAGCAGCAGAAGGCAGGGCTGAGGGTAAAGGAGCCACAGACGGGGCTCAGGGGTGCTGGCTCTGTGACATCAGTCCCATCACTTCACCTGTAACCTCGGTTCCCTCCTGCATGAGTGGAGAAGCAGAACTCCAGAGTGACCGGGGCACTTTGAACATGACGGTGCTGCTAGGTCATGGGACGTGGGCTGGGCATGTCCTGGGAGGGGAGATGAGCTCTTCACAGCTTAGAGACATGAAGCTGAGCTCAGGTCTCTAGACTGGCTTCAGAACGGGGCCTGAAGCGGGTGGGCTGAGATCACAGGCCAGGACATGGGGCTGAGGAAGGGCCCAGCCCCCTGAGACTCACTCCCCGGAGGTCTTAATTGTGCTCCTGGGAAGGCCCAGCCCTTACAGATGAGGCCGTGTGTCCTGTCCGGGAGAAGGGGACGGTAAACCCAGCAACCCTCTGTGTCTCCTCTCTCCAGCCCAGGCAGTCTCGGGGACTCGAGGATAAAGCCCAGCCAGCTGCTGGTGCCAAGCTGATCGTCTGCTCCACGCCAGGGCTGTTCTAAGCTCTAAAGACACAGGATGGAACGCCCTTTGCCCTCCCCTGGCAGAATATGAGGGACGAGTCTACCTAGCATGACCGCTCCTCTGGTTTCTATTTGTGTACAAGGAGATCCTGAGTTACCCTGTCGTTTCGTTCTAACTCATTCTTCATCTTCATTCAGTCACCTTGGTTGGAATTGTCACCAGACAAGTGAGAAGAATGAGGCTGCCTGCCGCTCAGAACACCGTAAAGGGTCGTGACCACTTTGGATTTTGGCAGCCTCTTGTCTTCGCCCTGGGACAGTCAGAACAGATGTCCCCATCATCTTTATCCCAACTCCGTGTCTCAGAAGAAGAAACTGAGGCTCACACAGGCTACAGAACTTGACCTAAAGCATGCAGTCAGGAAGTGAGGCGACCCCTGTCTTCAAATATACGTTCTCTCTGCCCTACCAGGCTCTCCCCAACAGGTCAGCCCTCGGAAACTAACAGGAAGGCCCGGATGACCTAGGCAGAGTCAGGCCAAAACTTGGCTTGGCTCTTCCTCTTTGTCAAGTACAAACTGGCCAGATACCACCCACTAATAATAAACAACTTGCATTTAGGCAATACTTCACAACTGATGGCATTTTTATAAGCATTATCTCATTTGACTCTCACAAAGAACTCTGTAAGGTAGGCAGGGTAAGCCTGGCTATCCTCATTGGACAGATCAAGCATGTGGGCAAAGGCGGGTGGAATGGCTGGGCCCTGATCCCAGACCCAGGGGCCAGGAGAAGCGGGACTGCATCCGGTTGTTTCTCTACGAGTCTGTTTTCTTTTCTACTGCTCAGAAATGAGGTCTAGGCCAAGAATGCCAAATACCTGGCCCACATACAACCCTATCTTATTCCACACCTGGGGCAGACATCATTAATCAGTCAGAGAGTTGTGCCCACATTTGGCTGTGAGCTCCTCCCCAGCACAGTTCTCCCACAGCCATTATCAGCCACAAGAGGCAAAATGAAGGCTGCTCTTCTCCAGCCTGGTCCAAGCAGTACCCATGACTAGCTCAGGGCATAAAAACTGAACAGAGAGTATAAGAATTCATTGGATTCAAAATCTGATTCAAGACCCGTGAAGACCCTAATGATTTGACTGTTCCTGTAGAGTCAGTCTTACCTATTTATCTGTAATCACAATACTAATAATGGCTAACTTTTTGGGAGCACTTCCTACATGCCTGGGCCCTGGAGTATGCACTTCCCATGCATTTTCTTAAGCAGCATCCTATTAGTTCCATTTCAGAGATGAAGGGACTGAGGCTTTGAGAACTTAGATAATTTGCCAGATGCAGTCTAATACTGCCAAAACCCATGTATTCCCCACTTTGCTCTCCTGTCTCCTAGACTAGAGACCAATGGGTTTTCAATTCCTTGTAAGCAGAAGCATTTCTTACTGCCCCCAAACCCTTGAAATCAGTTGCTTGGATAGGGAAGAGAACAGAGGGGACTGGAGGCTGAAAGTAGAATCACTAAGCAAAGCAAGTTCCACGACAGGGTAGCTAATGGGTGGCAGAAGGGGGTTTGCAGTCCAAGCTGAGCTTGGACATGGGAGCCCAAGTGTCCCCACATGGGCACAAAGCTCTTGGCAGTGTAGGACAAGCCAAGGGTGGCAGGAGACTGGGGTGACGGGCTAGCTCTCCCACACAGCCAAGTTCTGGCACATTCTCCAGAGGAGTTCAAGAATCTAAATTTGACTCTGAATGTCCACATTGTTATAAGGGTGTATTGGTCTAAGTAGGAGGGCAGAACATATTTGTAAAACATACCTGACTTGTAATTTCCAGCATTTAACATATATGGGGTGTGGGCCTCCATCATACTTTTGTGCGTGTGTTAGAGCTAGGTCTAATGAAGATGAGGCTTCTCTCCTTCTGCTTCTCTGGGCTGGCTGCTCACGGGGGCATCTGCTGTCCCATGGTAGTGGGAGTAGAGGGCCCAGCCCTCCGCCCCTGGAGTCCTGAGTATCAGAACCCGTGCCTCACATTCATTTGGTGCTACTGACCACATTGGGCCCTTCAAGGTTTGGGTGGCTTGAAGTGGCACCAGGGGTGCCTGCGGTGGCAGGTGGTGGCTGCAGACCCCCCAGTCAGAGCAGCCTCCCCATCTCATCAGTGGCAGGGGACTCCAGAGCCAGCTCCCTAACTGGGAAGGCAGCCTCCAGATGCAGAAGAAACCACGGCTCCCTGGGTGGCCTGCTTCCTTGGTGTCACTTAGGGAGTTTTTCCGGAAACCTTAATTTTGAGTTTGCTTCTGTAGCCCTCTCAATAATTCTGTAGGCCACGCAAATCCCTGAAATAAATCCTTTCTGCATAAAACAACTAGATGGGTTCTTTCTATGCATCTGACCAGTACGGGGCACATAATAGCCTCCCCTCCATGACCAGGATTCCCATGTCTTAGGAAAAGCTCCACTGGCTACATTCTGGGGCCTCATTGCTTCATTGTACCTGCTCTCTTTGGTAAGGTTTTCTCAGCTTTGGTCTTGTGCCTCATTCCACCTTGTCTGACTCTTCCTTCAGACCAACACCTCTGCTCCCTCTGTCTGACTTGGACATTGTGCTCCTGAGCAACCTGTCTCGGGTCCTCTCTGGTGTCATCAGATCCCAGAGCCACTCCCAACACTGCCCCCACCCCAGCCCTGGCTTCTGGGAGCCTGGGCCAGGCCCCGCAGCGCCCCGTCTCCGACCAAGGAGGTGACAAATGGATGACTCTGTGTAGCCCAGTGGCACAAGAGCCATGTGACACCAGGCACAGGCACTGCACATGGAGAGAGGGCGGGTTGACCGCTGTGACCCCATCCTGTCCTGAGGATGGCACTCGCTGAGGTCAGAGAGAGCAAAAAGCAAATAGAAAGTGTCCCTTGGCTTTCCAGTTCTGATCCTTCAGTTTCTCTTGAGAGTCTCGCTGGGGCTTAAGCGAAACTAAGCAGTTTCATTTCACTACAAGTCCCTGCAGGAAAGTCTTCACATTCCAGCAGCCCGGTTTCCCCACTTTCGCCTCTCCATGTTGGTTGTGATCGTATATAGACTTCCTGCAACTTCCCTCAAAGTCATGCTTTCTCCTCTGGTTTCATCTTCCAGCCCATGAACTCATGGGTTTGCATGATTTCAGTATGAAGTCATCAGCGTGTTCCTGGCCTCCTGGATGGGCTTTAAACACCTGCAATTTGCCTTGAAATGAAACCCAGGCTCTGTCCCAGGAGCTCCCACATATGTATATTGATATTTACTATGTGGTTGAAATCTTTTTCTCCTTTTTAGACATGAAAACCTCCCATCTTCCTTTTCCTTCCCCTCAGCATGTACACCTGCGTTCTCAGAGAAGGAGAAGGCTGGAAGGAACAGAATCCTGTAGGAGACAGATGGTCAAAACTCAGAGGACACTAGAGAGCCCTCTATCTTATAAAACATCTTGTATACCTGAGTCGGGAGCTGAAGCAATGCTGGCATTCTGGAGGGAGGAGAAAAGAAAATTCTACCCTAAGACAATCGCAGAAAGAATTGAAAATGGTGTGTATGTCAAGGAGCCAAGCCAGAATGTGTAGGCCTGGAATTCTGGAATGTGTGCATTCTGAACATTCCTGATTTCCAGAGTCATAGCCAACAACAAAAATCACATTGTGACATCAGAGCCTCCATTCTTTCTTGTGGACCTGTGCTCTTTCATGAGCAGAGAGGATGAAAGAGTTGATTTTTAAAAAACACACACACAAGAGAGTCATGAAGATGGCAATTTTGGGTTTATAATTTTAATTTAAAAAAAACTATTTGATTAGATACAGAAATCCACTTAACTTCATCTAATTCAATTCAAAGAAGTATTATTAATTGAGTCCCTATTATATTCCCAGTGCTGAATTAAGTTGAGGAACTACAATACAACTATATGAAATAATTCTTTTTCTCAAAGGGTAAGAGAGGCAAATATTAAATATGGGAGGTAATTAGAGACCAAAGCAAGGGGCCACAATCCGAGACACACTGTGGCCATTAAATCAGGTAGGCTCTGAATGACGGAAGAAACAGGGAAGGTAAACAGGCAAAAACGTATTAATTAGAGATGAAGTCCTTAAGATGGTCCTTGATGTTTGGGTAGGGCTTGAGAAGTTTCTGATCTAACGCTAATGTTGTAGGCAACTTTGTTCTGAAAGGAGCATAATGTTAATATAACTTATTCCTAGGAGAGTTTGGGAAACTATCAAACAGAAAAGAAGAAGAGACTTAGTACCAGTTCTTTGGATAGATTGGGTCTGTTCCAAGGTCAGAAAGCCCCCAAGACTTTAAACCCAATGGAAAAGCTGGAATGGAAGCCAGTGTGGGTACTTGGCCATGGCAGAGAGCTGGGTCCCATGTCTTAACCACTTTGTCTTTGCTTTCTGCCTGTGCTTGGAGGAGATACTGTCAAGAAGCATATGAGAGTCTAGGATGAGGAAGGAGAAGAAACTAGCAGTGGGAGGTGAACAGTATATGAGAAGACTGGGTGATATAAATCTTAAGTTAATCTAACTCCCTCACTACTTTATGTGCATTAAAATGTCCAAAATGGAAGGAATTGCCTCTGTCATTTTCTTCCAAGCCTGATCATCTTTTTATGTTGGCCATTTTATTTAGTGCCACTTTCATGATCCCTGTCATTCAGAATGGAAATTTCTCTCTTCCTTGTGTAAGAGAGGAGGAACTTTTCTTCGTCTCTCTTAGGTGCAGTAACTGGGGCCTATGAATTAAACTAACAAAAGACAGATTAACAGGAGAGAAAGTTTATCTACATGGGCAACAAACATACAGATGGGACTACTGTGATGAATAACCCAAAGGTGTGGTTAGATTTTGGGGTTTGCTTACCTAACTTAGTAGGGGAAAGGGAGGGGACAGAAAAGGCTCCTATGAAAGAACCTACAAGTTTCTTTGGGAAAGACAAATAGGTTTTTTTTAGAAGACATGGGAGAAAAGAGAGTTTGTGATAATGTTTGTCTATACAGGCTTGAATAGTCTTTATAGCTTCTTCAGAGCCCAAACTCCCCCCAAAAGGGAATTTATGGTAGGTTTACCCTGGCTGTCTCTGGGAAGAAGACCCACCCTCGGGAGGGGATTTAAGGCAACTGTAATTTCTTAGAATTTCTGCTTTTAGTCCAATGCAGGAAGCTCTGAGAAAGCTTCTTTCTGCATCTATTGGGTCTCAAATGTCTTCATCTTAAAGTCATCTTTATACTAGCTCTAGGGTTCTAAGTGTGTCCCCACACCTACATCTCTGTTTTCAGTCCTGACCAAATCCTCTGCTAGGACTATGAGCTTCTAAAGGATCTTATTAATCATTTATCTCCAGAATCTAGCATGTGGTTTACCTACTCATTAAATACTTTTGAATAGGGGCATCTGGGTGGCTCAGCTGGTTAAGAGTCTGCCTTTGGCTCAGGTCATGATCCCAGATCCTGGGATGGATCCCTGCCTTGGGCTCTCTGCTCAGTGGGGAACCTGTTTCTCCCTCTCCCTCTGCCACTCCCCCTGCTTGTGCTCTTTCTCTCTCTCTCTGTCAAATAAGTAAAATATCAGAAATATATACATACATATATACTTCTGAATCAATGAATAAATGAAGTAAAAGAGTATTGTTTTTCTAATATTTATCAAAAGGTAATAAGCAAAAACCACAGCACCAGCTAGAAGATACTTGCCAGATACATGTCTTTAGCTCTGATCTGTCTTCTGAGATACCCACTTGTATTCTCAACTCTTTACGGCCCATTTCCACGAGGAAGTGTCATAGGCATCTCAAATTCAACACATCCCACAATGAACCCATTGTCTTTCCTGGAAACCTGTTCCTTGTATGTTTTCTGATTCAGTGGATGACATGTCACCAACCACCCAACCGCCCAAGCTACATAAAAGTTATTTCTCCTTGACACCCCTCTTTTCTCACTTCCCCATAGTAAATCATCATGCAGTCCTATTGATCCCACCTCTACAATGTCTCCAGAAGTCTCATTCTGTTTTCATCATCCTTGCCTGGTTTCCAGGAATCCGTTAACTGGTTTCCTATTTCTAAGGTCATTTCTGCCCACTCCATCCCCTAACATTTTCAAAACAAGCAGCCAAACAGTCTTTTCCTGAAAATTCTCTAGTAATTCAGTGTTCAGGGTCATCTTTCCTTAAATGTGAAGTGGCCTTTTTTTCAGGCCCTACCCTCATCACTGCTGGACTAGTCTCCCCCCGCATCACACCTTTAAGAGTCTCAGTGCTCTGGCCTATACCATGAGTTCATTCATCTTGCAACCAGCTCCTTCTCTGCTTCTGTCCCCAGTCTTGCTCCCCATTCTTTCCTAGCCCAGATTCAGTTCTTCACTCTCTCTGCCTCTGGTCCCCTTAAGGAATTTCAGAATTATTATTTGCTTTCTTCACACTCCATTCTGTTAAGCAAAAACATTGTCTACTGAGCCTCTGTAAGTGATAGAGCCTACTAAAGGCACAGGTAAATGGATCATCAGCCCCATTGTTTCTGATATTTATTGAGCATTTTCTGTGCCTGTGGCCATGATCCACTCAAAGCCGTAACCTTACACTCTACCGTGTTGCTCAGGATCTTCCCTCTTAAGAGCAGACCCTCTTCCCATCTTCTCTGCCAGAGTCCTCATGGCCCCACCTCCCCACCCCAAGCTCTAGCAGACAATGCCAAAAGTCTGATGTTTGTTAGACAAATAATTAAACTTTTCATGTTGGAGCTACTTCCATTTAGACTACACCCACCTGAGCTTACCTTTCATACCAATTATTTCCATTATGTTATTTTCCAAAACAAAGTAGCAGCTCTCCCCTTAAGAGGAATTCTGCCATCCCCTTGGCCAATCAATTCAAGCTACAGTTAGTTTTTACAATATGCTTGGTTGGCATATTATTGGGGTTAACTCAGCTCTCATTTTTTTCTGGTTGGTTAATGGTTTTGGTTCCTGATTGCCCCCCAAAAAAGTGGTCTCCAAAGATGTTAGGAAGAAGATCCTCTGAAATATGAAAAAAAAAAAAAACTATTAAAAATTCTGGACTTGGGATGCCTGGGTGGCTCAGTGGGTTAAGCCGCTGCCTTCGGCTCAGGTCATGATCTCAGGGTCCTGGGATCGAGTCCCGCATCGGGCTCTCTGCTCAGCAGGGAGCCTGCTTCCCTCTCTCTCTCTCTCTGCCTGCCTCTCTGTCTACTTGTGATCTCTCTCTGTCAAATAAATAAATAAAATCTTTAAAAAAAAAATTCTGGACTTATTTTCCAAATTCTTTTTTGGTGTATGTTTATATATTTCATCTGTCTCTAGTATCTTATATTCATCTATCTAGGAAAGGTGACTAAAAACTATTCACTGATAAAGGTATAAGACCAAAAATTTAAGGACTATTGTCCCAGAGGGCAAAAGCCCAGTGCTCTTAACATAGCTTCCAAATCCTTTGCTAACAGTGCAGAAAGAAAGAATCATGACTTTCACATATATATAAAGTGAATTCATGTTAAAAATTTTATTTAATTCATTATTAATGAGAGACTAGAGATGGAGAATACAAAGAATCGACATATTTATAGAGCAAGGATATTGAAAGAAATGTGCAAATTCAGGCAAGACCAGCTTCTTCCAAAGTGGGGGAAGGAAATCAGTTGAGAATCTTAAAGTAAAAAATTTACATCTCTAGAGTCAAGAATTACTTTGCATTGTTACCATTTATCCATAACGTACTGACTTATGAAATAGCTCAACTGGTAGGCTCAGAATCCATGTAAAATCAAAATCAGATAACTCGGGAAGGGTGTGCTCTAGACCAGGGCAACCTAAAGCCTGCAGGCTCAATCCGGCCAGCCACCTGTCTTAGTAAATAAAGCTTTATTGGAATACAGCCACACCCATTTGTTTAGGCCTGACCTCTGGCTACCTTCCAGTTATAATAGCCTCCTTGAGTAGATAGAAAGCATACGGCCAGCAAAGACAAAAATTATTTATTGTCTGGCTCTTTACAGCAAAAGTTTGCCAATCCCTGTTCTAGGAACAGTGCATAGTTTTCCAATGGAGCACAAAGTCTTCATTAAAAGTTTTCAGCCCAACAGGTCTTCCTTCCCAAATGTCCCACCTGCCACTTTAGTCAGCCTATGCTCTGTGCCCCACCCCCCCGGAAATGCTCTTGGGCCCTGCACTTGGGAATCTCCACATGTGGATGGGGAGCTACTCAGAAAATCTCTTAGATGAGGCTTGAACGGATTCCAAAGGCAAATAGCTCTCTCTATCGACTTTAGCAGTAGGACTTTTGTGAATGTACTTCTTTTTTAAAGAGAAAAATTATTTATTTATTTGAGAGAGAGAGAAAACTAGCAGAGTTGGGGCAGAGGGAGAGAGAAGAGCAGGCTTCCCGCTAAGCAGAGAGCCCGAGTGGGACTTGATCCCAGGACCCTGGGATCATGACCGAGCCGAAGGCAGACACTTAACTGACTGAGCCCCCCAGGCGCCCCGTAAACACACTTCTTGATGGTAACTGGATAACTTACATCAGGACCCGTCATGGGCTGAGTTGTGCCCCCCCTACCCAGATTCATTTGTCAAAGTCCCAACTTCCCAGTACCTGATAACTCTATTTGAAGACAGGGGCTACAGAAAGGTGACTAAGTTAAAACGAGGCCTTCCCTGTGGGGCCCTGATCTAATATTCCTGATGTCTTTGTAAGACAGAGATGCTAGAGACACACGGGCACAGAGATAAGGCCACGGGGGGACCCAGTGAGAAGGTGCTACCTACAAGCCCAGGGGAGAGACCCCAGGAGACGCACGACCTGCCGACACCTTGATCTCAGACATCCAGGCTCCAGAGACCTGAGAACGTAAATATCTATTCTTGACACCGGTCCATTTGTAGGGCTTGGTATGGTAACCTCCGCAAGCTTGAACAAGGCCATATCCATTACGTGACCAGAACCCAGCAGCACACCTTGGAAATTCACCGGCAGACATGCAGCGGAGACCACGCTCTTCGTTTTGGGCTGCATAGCAGCTTTCTCAAGAGGTGGCCAGCCATCGGCGGATCCAGACAGAGTCGGTGACTAACATTAGAGGCTCTTTTCCTCAGACACTCAATCAGGTGTTTGTTCACAGAGCCCTCATAGGCTCATGTTGGTGGCGGGGTGGAGCGGGTGTGATGAGCAGATGGGTCCTACTCTGGAAATTCACCACCTAACAACAGAGTCGGATACAAACACAACCAGCTATCCCCAGGGGCCCTCGTAGACTAACCTGAGTGTGTAAAGGAACAAACCAAGAGGAAACCACAACGCCATGTAGTAGATGCTTGGAAAGGGGTATTTTTAAGAGTGCTCTGGGTGTCCAGAGGACGGAGGAGTTGATTCTGCAGGAAAGGAACAGACAAGGAGGGAGAAGGAGGTAGTCATGGAGGGATCATTTGAGGAGGGTCCTCTGGGAATTGGAATGGGTGGGGGTAGGAGGCAGCTTTTGCCTCAGTGGTTTGGGCTCTGTCCCATAGCCTTGAACACGCATGGTAGGTTTAAAGGGGAGGTTGTCACAATTTTGTTTGGATGAGGCTTGAAACCCTAATATCACATATACCACCCGTTCCCACTTTCTTAGGGGCAAAAACTCAAATGGTAAAGAGGAAGTACACAAATGAAATCCTAAACTCCTTGAAGAAGACTGATGTGTCATTTATTTAAAAAAAAAAAAAAAGTGCTAGCGTGTTTTAGTTACCCTTAGAACCTGGTAGGTTTCTAGCCAATAGTTTCTACCCAAATCAAAGCTGGTTATGGAATTGGATGAGCCTCGTGGGCCCCTTCAGGTGTGTGTGAATCCTCCCCGATATGATTTACCCAGCTTCAGCAGCAGTGGGCACCGTAACCAGGACCCCCAGTCAGAGTATAACCATGAGTCCAACTGCCCATTCTGCTGGCAAGAGGAAAGCAACAGTGTTTTTTAATCCTACAGCTTCTGTTGATATCTCTATGGCTTTAGTTTTGTAAGAGCAAGGGCTAGTTCTCTTTTTTTTGACCACCATGAAAATAACTTATTAAACTAGTTATGCGAATGGCCGTGTAAAAACATTCAAATGACACCATTTAATCTTTATTCCATTGACATCATCACTAATCTTCTGGCCCAGATAGAACAACAGTGCATATTAGCTTTTACCCTCATACCTCTTAAGAAAGCTGTTGTACAAAGTTAGCAACTATAATAAGAAAGTTGAAATATAAAATATTTTTAAAAACCAAAGTAAATTGGGGGAGGCATGGTGGGAAACAGGTAGCAAATTTTAATGAACTCCAGGGAAGTAGTCGGTAAATTAGCTCAATCTTGTTTTATCTGCTCAAACAAAACAAAACCCTTAAACTACATTGAAGTGTCTTGGCTTCCCTAAGAAAAAGGAAATGGCATTTGCTAAGTATACTATTTTTATAGTTTTCTTTTTTTGTTTGTTAGTTTGTTTTATAAATTTGTAAAAAGTTTTGAGCCTGTTTTCTAAAAACAAAGAAACACTGGACTTTAGCCCTCAGTTCCAGGAAAAAAAAAATCAACCTACCCTCAAATTGAAACCATATCCATGTGGTCATAATTAAATGCCTCAAAAGAACTTAAAACCAACTGAGAACCATCTGAGTATGGTAACATGTCCAGCTACATATAATAGAATGCCACTGTTTAGCAGAGTGCCGTTTCTAAAATGACATCTGTCATTTTAGATGGGGAGAAAGTGCTAGATAACCATCAGCATGAAAGTGAGAAGGAAGGAGGTTTTTTTTCTCTTTTAACCATCTAGCTGTGCTTAAAGATTATACACCTAATGAACTTGAAATTGTTACTCCAAACATCTTGGGGGTCTGTAGGATGCTGCTCTTGCCAGATGAGAAGCGATGGAAAGATGGATATACCAGGCAGGAGTTGAGGGGAGGAAGTTGGTTCTGTCTCGAGCCTCAGGCTCCGCTGTCATGATAGGGCGTGATAGAGGTCTTAAAGAATGGGAAAGATTTTGAGTGACAGGTAAGTGAGGAAAGGACCTAAGATGATCTGTCCAGCTGGAAAGACAGGTTGGTTTCCAGGGCTGTTCCCTAGATAAGGGGAAGGTCTGTGGATGTGGGGAAACAACGAGATTCGTATGTGTAGATACATAACACAGGCAACAGCACAGAGAATGAATTGGAGAGGAGAGTGGCTGGAAATGAAGAAATGTGTTGTGAAGGCAATGCAATACAGGCCTTGAACAATGGCAGTGGCCAAAGAATAGAAAGGAGGATGGCATAACCCATACCTTCTAGAATGTTCTATAATACAGATTATTTCTATTTATATGGAACTGAATAAACATTTTTTCATGTTAATGGGGAAAAAAAGCTTTTATGTACATTCAGGTGATAACTGATAACTTGGCTGGCCACAGAAGTTGCACAATAAAAACAGAAATTAAATGCAGGGAAACTCCAAAGTTGGACCAAGCATTGTTTTTGTTTTGTTTTGTTTTTCCCTTCAAGCAATTATTCCCTCCTGTCAGCGGCTGAATCTCTGCCCTGGAAATCCCCTCTTCACAGATGATATCCTTTTCCTTGTTTCTGGACCTGTCCTCGCTGCCCTGGGAGAGAACCCAGGGAAACCCGTCCACAGAGCAGGAGGGAAATGGAGGACCTATTTGCCAGTATGCTGCAGGAACAGAAAACAACCGTGTCCCTGGCAGGCTGCATGTGAACTCTCGCTCCCCAGAGGCCCTGTGGGATAAAGAGGCGTCCTGTTCTGGATTCCTAGGCAGACACTAATTTGCTGCTTTTTATGTGCCGCTGGGATGCCTTTCTGGCCCTGTTGCGATGCTGCAGTGGCAAGAGAAGCTAAGCCATCTGTATCGGTGTCTTGCAAAGGCACACGTGGAAGGTAACAGGTGCATATTGTGGTAGTTTGCAGCACTGCTGTCCGCATTCAGATCCTCGCCGTGCCACTTCCCCAAGTAAGCCAGTCACCTAACCTCTCTGTGCCTATTTCCTCCCTGGGAAGCGGGGGAGGGGAGGGGACCTCCCTCAAGGCATTGTTAGGAGACTGATATAGGTGAATACGGGTAAAGCACTTAGAACAGTGCCTGGCAGGGGGCAAGTGCTTTAGAGATTGTTTTCATATATCCAAATAGTCTAATTTTTTTTCCAAAATGAGAATAGAAGGTGAAAGAAAGTCTCAGCAGAGTGGAGGCTCTGCGCTGGAGGAAGGGGCAGCATAGGGATGCTGGGGCAAGAGGAAGAAAGGGGATTACTACTGACCTCAGTGCCAGGGGTGGGGAGGGGGGGCCTTCGGGGTAGGGGCAGCAGGTGGAGGGCCACTAGCCCACCACACACCTGGATCTGGTACCTCGGCGGTGCAGGACTCCATGATACTCTGCCTGGGGTTCTTGCTGGCTGAGCAAAGCCGCCACTTCAGATGCAGGCATATGGAAACCGTCTTCCTCCTCAGCAGCCACGACATCTGTAAGACATTCCAGGTTACGTAAGTGAGAGAGTTGAGAGAAAACACAGTTCTGATTAAAGCCACTCCTCCATGGAACCAGCACTCTCCTGCCTCACCTCCATTCAGGTGTGGCATCCACCTTGCAACTCGGGACTTTTGGATCCAGAGCCCAGCCTCGGTGAACACTGAAAATGTTTGCTCTACTTTCAGCAATCTTCAGTGCCAGGTTCCCTACGTAGCTAATAAAATTAACTTCCTGATGGGTAGAGAATGGGAATTATTAAAAGCATTGAAACTGCTTTTATAGATACACATAGACTCAGAGCTGGAAGGAAATGGAGAGATCCTTTCATTGTTATCTGAACTAAGAATGATTTTTTTTTTTTTTGCAGAAGTCTGTATTTAAGCAAATTTCTACTTCAGATTTTTCTAGGAATCCTTATACATCAATGAGATTAAAAGCAGATTAAACTAGAACTGCTCCAGGCAAAGCTATGTGTACAAAGGTGGGAATCGGTGGTGTCATTCTGCCTGAATCATCCACCCAGGAGACAGGTGAGAGAAGAGTACACTATTTTTGGACAATTGAAAAACAACAAAGCCAATTAAAGTCAGTCTGTATTGTGTTGTCTCTATGCACTGATGATCCTACTGTCCGCCAAGGTAGACCAGCTGGCCTACCACTGGGTGAAGGGAGGGTGGTGTGACAAGAAGCTGCCAACTTCACCCCCAAACCCCCAACTAAAACAAGCCATGAAACATGGTTTTCAAAACCACTGATCTACCCCACTCTGCTTGTCTTTCAAACCCAGGAAGGTTAATTGGCATGCCCAAGGCCACCAAGCTGGAATAACTCATGAATGTGAAATGCCATTCTGGAAACAGTGTCCTCGACCCCAGCTGGGTGACTAGGAAGCAGCACCTTGTTTTTTCACACCCTGCTTGATTCCTTAGTGGTATGTGTTGAATCGTATTCCTCCCCACCCCCACCCCCCGCCAAATTCATATGTTGGAGTCCTAACCCATGGTACCTCAGAATATGACCTTATCTGAAAACCAGGGATTGCAGATCCAACTAAGACGAGGCCATTTGGGTGGGTCCTACTTCAATGTAATGGGTGTCCTTATTTAAAAAAAAAAAAAAAAAGGAAATTTGGAGGCAGTTGGTCACAGGGAGGATGCCCTGTGCAGAAAAAGCCAAGATTGAGATCGTGCATATACATACCAAGAAACACTGAAGACTGTGAGCCAACCACTAGCAAGAAGCCAGAGAAAGGCATAGAACAGATTCTACCCACAACCCTCAGAGGGAACCAACTAGGTAGACTACCAGTCTCTGGAACCCTGAGAATGCTTTCTGCGGTTTGAGCCATGCAGCTTGCCGTCCTTTGTAAAGGCAGTCTCAGGGCTCTAGGACACCTGGGCAGTGGCCCATCAGTGGCAGGAGTGGCCGCAGACATGTCACTACGTAAGTGAGGCAACATCGCTACAAAACTGTCCTCGGTGTCTGCGCACACCCTCGAGCGGGCACACGAGTGGGAAGAGCGACAGAATTCAAAGCCAATGCGCCTTTTCAAAGATTCGGTAATTGAGTCCTTTCCAGGTTTCTGGTCCATTGCAGTGGCAAGTCCAGCTTCACAGAACTCAAAGAGAGAGTGAGGGACTGTCCGCCACAACCAGGAGGGACAGAAAGTGCTAGAGGGGGACTGGCATCCAGGCTTCTGGGACCCTCTCTCCGTTCACCTGCTCTGTTGCCAGCATCCCTCTCTTCCACCCACCTGCAAGGAGCTCGGCTTCAGGCCACCCCTAATGGTTTTGGGCTCCCAGAGACAACAGTGCGCTGCTTCTCTATTGGCAGCGGCCAGGAATATCCCTGTGGAGGGGTCAGCGTGGCCCAGCCAGTCACACAACACATCCCGTGTGGTCATCAGGGAGACTCTGAGAGGGGTTGTGCTACAGTCCCGGGACTCATCCTCTCCCAGCTCGTGCACTCTCCAGCATGGTGGACTCCAGCCCCCTGTGTACTCTCCCCCACAGAACTCTTGGACTTGGGACCATGGATCCTCCCTGTGCAAATGCCTCCATTTACAATTAAACCACACTCCTCTTACTGTCTCAGAAATATGCAGGAAATGGCTTAGACTGCTTGGACCACCCACGAAAGCCATCTGTGTGTGGGAGGAGCAGAACCGACCATGCAGGTGCCAAGAGTATTACCCAGAACCGTGGAGTACAGAATCCGACCAAAAGAACTCTACGAGGAAGCTGCATTCTCCTTCCTGTCCTGGGAGAGGAAGTGTAGCTTTATCAGAATCTGTAACTAAATCCAAGGAAGTGCTTCCCAAACAGCATGTGGTTGTGAAGCCTGGGTTCAAACCCCAACTCTGCCACATGCGAGCTGTGTGACCTTGAGTGAGTTCCTTAATATCACTGTTTCAGTTTCCTCATCTGTAAAAGCCAGAGGAATATTAGCACCTTCCTGTTATTGTTGTGAAAATCACAGGAGTTGATTGACAGAGAATCCTCAGGTGGGTGCCTGGCATGCTATGAAAGCATTTGCCCTCCTATTATTGTTGTCATTATTATTCTGAGGGACGTGTGGTCTTGGGAGTGGGACAGCCACGGCTCATATCGTGACTCTGCTTCATACTAAATACCACCTTGGGCAAGTTACTTAATCCAGCTGGTGCCTCAGTTTCCCCATCTCTAAAATCGGCGTGACATTCCTTCCCTCGGGGTACTGCTAGGAAAACTGAGATGATACATTTAAGGTGTGAATTTAGGACGGTGCCTGGCGCACAGTAAGCGTTCCGCAAATGGTCGCCATTGTTCCTGGGTTGAAATGCATTGAGCCCTGTGAACACATGCGGTCACTGATACTTACTAGGCACTCGCCATGGCTGGGGTGACGTGCTAGACCCTCGGAGGAATCCAGGGAAAATGAAGTCTGGAAGCAAGCACTCTAGGAGATCTTGTCCAGTTTTATTGCTTGTTGGATCTTTAACTCCGGGCTCTGAGCATCTGTTTCTTCAACACCCAAAAGAGACATAACCTACCTGCCAGCTCCAGGAAAGGGTGTCAGTGGCGACAACCCTACCAGAGGGACTGAGAGGGTGATGCGTGTTGTGCCTCTGAAGTGGCTGGCTTTGCTGGCAGTGGGCAACCAATTACTTGAAAAATCTGGGGGAAGGCAGAGCAGTGAGTATCCGCAGAGTAGTGAGAGATGGCACGCTTTGAGAAAATGTCAACTCCATATGGGATGGGAGAGGCGTCTGCATTAGGCCAGCTTTTCTTCATTCTAAACAGTCCTAGGGGGGAGATTCGGTGGGCGGCACAGCGAGCCAAAGAAGGAAGTTTTTGACTTCCCTGCTGTTTTTGCTTCGAGTATTGCTGTGTTAGCATATGGCATCTCAGATGTGTGAATGAACTGTAATTTGTATTTGTGATATCTACAGCTAGAAGGGACTATTTGGGAAAGGGGAAAAAAAAACCCAAAACAAAAACAAAACAGATGCAGAACAGGATAAAGACCTGGGTGTCTTTAAAGGGTAAGTCTTCAAGGTCCTAGAAAACAAGCTCTGACATTCAGGTGCCTTGCCAAAAATGATCCCAAGACATCAATCTCCTAAATTTCACCTCGAAGCTTGACAAAAAGGTAACGAAGCAAGGCAGCACCTCCACTGTCCGCATGCTTTGGTGGTTTTGAGAGATGACATCATCTGTCATGAGTTCCCCTTTTCTAATAATGGAAATCAGACCGGGAAAATCAAAATCCCTCAGAGTCAGCTATGTATTCACACCCTTCTCCTATCTACAAACTTTACAAACCAATTCTTCAAGCTTAAAAATTATTTCATTTCTAACGAGTGGACCCTAGTGGAGTGGTATTAAAATGGGGAGAGGATAATATCGCTGGAAACATAAATCCAGAATGCCTTTGCACTCATCTACAGCCCTCTCTGCCCAAATAGCATTCTTTATAAGAGCTTCCTATTTCTACAGAGGTGTCTTGGGTGTTCAGACCTGTTGGCTTTTTTTTTTTTTAATCTGGAATTTACTGTTTCTCATTATGTGAGAGAATATACTTAAAAACCAATACTTTCTGTACTTCTGGAGAATTAAAAAGACAGAGATGGTGTGGCCTGGATAATTTCCCCTATTAAATTAATTAAACCAGGAGGTGATTGGACTGGAGGGACTCTACTGTCCTTACCAGCCAACACAAGCAAATCCAAACCTAAGTCTGTAAATGCCTCAATGTTAAGAAATCAAAACCTAAGGACAAGCAATCACGAACAGCCAACGAGGCTCTCCCCAGTAAGGCAACTGCTTAAGTGATAGCCAATCAAATCATTTCCTTCATTTGCTTCTGAGTCTTCTGTATAAGTCTTGCCTCTCAGTCCTGTGGGTGGAGACCCCCCAAACACTTCCAGTCTGGCACTGTAGATTGGAATTGATGCTTGCTCAAATAAACTCTTAAAGAATTTTAATATGCTTCAGTTTATCTTTTAGCGTCCCCCAAAAAATGGGAAGGAGGGAAGGTGAAGACCATAGAACAGTGGGTGTCTCTGGCCCGACCCTCTCTATTCCACGGTCAGTGACAGCATCCTCTGAATCAGACTGCAAAACAGTGACCGCCTAGTTTGCAGCAGACAGGTGTTTCCATCAGCTGTGTCTCAATATTCATTCATCCCATTCATTCATTCGTTCGTTCATTCATTCATTCAATGTTTATGGTACATCTCCTCCACCCTAAGCGCTAGACTATGATGACAAATCAGACTGGGCTGCTCCTCTGTCATGAAAGAAAGGTACATCAGTCTCACATAGCCTAGGACAGGTCCTAGGTTCCCAGGCACTCCACAATCATTACTACTGTCTATGGTAACCATTTGTTATTCTTTTTTGGAGGCTCAGCTTCTGAACTCTTCTTCAGTCTCAGGGACTGCCCGTCATGGTATGTCTTGATGGGAAGCAGACACCATTTTCCAACACCAGAGTCACAATTTCTTAGCCTCACCTGCAACTTGAATGAGGGGAATTACAAGGCTCTGCCAAGCACAAGCATCGGTGCTGGGCTGTGGCTTAGGAGCGGGAATGTCAGCACCGGCATCCCGCGTAACCCTGTGGAGGTAGCCATGATGGTGAACTTCAGGGACAGTCACAATGGCAAGGTGGGGCAAGCCGTGGAGTCTCCCTAGGACCAGACCTGCAGTAATTTGGGAGGTTTCCCCTGACCATGTGGTCTCTAGCTTCTCTCTCTGGGGCTCCCGAAAATTCAGAGAGTGGCCCAATATTTTAACACATTTTCCTTTGCTTCAATTAGCCAGGCATGGTTTCTGGAGCTTGTACTAATCTCCCTGACAGCTATGTCCCTCCAAGTGGATGCTACAGCATGGCCACCGCAAACACTGGAGCGCACCAGATAAGGGCTGGGAATCTGACCGTGTGAGAAGCCGGCGCTCAGCAGTGGAGGGCTCCCTCCGGCCTCCTACCTCCCAGCTCTCACTGTTGGTTGTAACACATCATCTTGTTTCAAGTTACATCATTTTAAATGAACCAAGCTGCTGTCTGTAAATCCTGTGGTTCCGGTAATCCCATTACCGGGAATGGATCCTGAACAAATCAGCGGTCTTTTCCCTTTAAGCATGTTCATCACAGCGTTATTGATTTAAAACATTAGAAATGACCCAAATGTGCATTATCGAACAATAGCAGAGCTCCCAAAAAGAACGTTTTCAAAGAGCAATTGAGGTCATAAAGTGGATATAAAACTATGTAAAGTAGGATCCCAATTTTCTGCGAAACTCTTGCTTTATATGGATGATGTGTGTCCTTGAAGGTGATAGATCAAAGCACTGATCACCATTATCTCCACATTGTAAGATTGCAGCTATTTAAAAAAAAAAAAATTAAAGCCTGGAAAACAAGTAGGTACTATTTATTTTACATATATATTTTCTTTTCTTTTCTTTTGTGCAATTTATAAATTTTCTGCAAATTTTCTGCAATTAGTCTTACCTTAAGGAAAAGTATTAAAAACAAAATATATAAATATGGTTAGAATTCTGATTTTTCACTAATTTACACCACTGCTCCACCAGTATTTATTTTTTTTAAAGGTTTTATTTATTTATTTAGGAGAGAGAGAGAGAGAAGGGGGAGGGGAAGAGGGAGAAGGAAAAGCAGAGAAGGAGTGGGGGAAGGGCAGAGAAAAGCAGGCTCCCTGCAAAGCCTGATTGATTGAGCCTGAAGTGTGGCTCAATCCTAGGTCTCGGGGATCATGATCTGAGCTGAAGGTAGATGCTTAACCCATTGAGCCACCCAGGCACCCTACCCTTAACTACTACTTATAAGTTAGTAAGGTTTTGCCTTATTTGCAACAGCGTATCCAAGTAAATGATACAAGTAAAATAGGGAGCTTCACTGTATCCCCCAAGGGGCATACACTGTGAACATCCCTCATGTTCTCCCCCAAAGATACCAAGACAGAATTCTGGCTGGTGAGAAGCTTGCAGGCCACATAAATTCTTAAAAACGTATCTTAGAACAGAGAATGACAAGATAATGCCAAGTGACAGATGAGTGATGCATACGTAAAGTCTATAGGAATTCAAGAAAAGGTACTCACTCCAAGGGAATAGTTGGACATTTCGCTGAATTTGGGAGAACTTTTGCTTTAAGCCAGTGGTGCTCAGTTTTTGGTTTCAGAAATTCTTTGTACTCTTGAGAATTATTTTTTTTAAGATTTTATTTATTTATTTTATAGAGAGAGTGAGAGAGAAAGACAGAGCATGAGCAGGGAGCAGGAGGCAGAGAGAGAAGCAGACTCCCCGCCAAGCAGGGAGCCTGATACAGGACTCAATCCTAGGACCCTGGAATCATGACCTGAGCCATAGGCAGCCACTTAAAGACTGAGCCACCCACGTGCCCCTACACTCTTGAGGATTATTAAAGATATCAAAGAGCTTTTATTTGTGTGGGTTATATACATATCTACCCAATTAGTAACTAAAACAAGAATTTTTTAAAAAACCTATTCATTTCTCAAATAACTTTCAAATAGCAATATTAAGCTTGATTACATGATAACATAAATAACATTTTTATAAAAAAATAACTATTTTCTAAAACAAGAAAAATGGTATTGTTTTGTATTTTGCAATTCTCCCTAATGACTGGCTTAATAAAAGACAGCTGGATCCTCATATCTATTTCTGTATTTAGTCTGCTGGGACCTGTTTGTTTGTGTTGGAAAATATAAATAAAATTCAGCCTCATACAGATATACAGTTGGAGAAATAAGGAGTATAGTCTTTTTCAGAATAATTATGGGTATTTTTTTCCTTCAATAAAATATCAAGTCTTAACAAGCAGCAGTTGCTTAAAGGTTAGTTGCCATGCGGAATCTGATAATGTTTATTCTGTGTGATATTAAAACTCATTGGTCTACACGTACTTTAAATGGATCTTTTACTTCTGCATGATTTTATATACCATGCGCTGGTCATTCGGAAAATTCTTATCTTCAAATGCCCTGGTCATTTGGAAAATTCTTATTTTCAAATGTTGACACATTTTATTACACAGTATCAAAAAAATCACGTTTGTTAAAAATTACCATAGCTCTCCTCAAAAAAAGCCTTGGGTTATTAAGAATACATCAAGTTTGAAATACTGGTAACAAGTTTTCCAAAATTCTAATTTTTGCTAGAAAGCTCCAATTTTATCTTTAGCAACATATATTGCCAGTTGTTTTCCTTAAAATGACAGATTCAGTCCATTCTTGAGAAAATGTGAGCCAAAAATCTGGATCTGGGTAACTAGAATTTGTCTACCAGTTATGCTTTCAAATAAAAATGTTGTTCCATGGAAAAGTGGCAGGTCGGCTCATAATTCATTTGCACAAAAGTTTTTCCTCTAGACAATTACTGGATAGCAATAAATAAGAGAAGCGCTTTCTGCATATTTCCTATTTCGTCTCTTAGAATATTAAGTGCACTCAAAGGTCAAGATAAAATAAAATTAATAATTTTTTTTCCTCAAGAACATTCTTACATGAAACTTTTTTTTTCTGCCGTTGGGTGGTGATGATACACACAACACACAGATTACTGTTACTCTTTCATTTTTTTTTAAGATTTTATTTATTTATTTGAGAGGACAAGAGATAGTGAGAGAGAGCATGAGTTGGGGGGAGAGGAGGGAGAAGCAGGTTCCCCACTGAGCAGGGAGCCCGATGCAAGACTCGACCCCAGGACCCCAGGGTCATGACCTGAGCTGAAGGTAGACACTTAACTGACTGAGCCACCCAGGCATCCCCAAGTGCTCTTTCCTTTTTTATTCACCAATGTTTTTGCACCATCAGAGCAAATGGTAATGCAGTAAAAAGGACAATCAGCCTCTTAGCATTATTGAGAAAATAATTTTGACACTCTGAAAGAATCTTAGGGATCTGTCAGGGGCAGTAGACATACTTTGAGAACTGCTTTAAGCCATGAAGAAGGGGGAGCCTGGGTCGCTCAGGGGTAAGCATCCGACTTTTGTTCTCAGCTCAGGTCTTGTGAGTTCAGGGTTGTGAACTCAACTCAGGGTTGTGAGTTCAGGCCCTGCATTGGGTGTGGAGCCTAACTTTAAAAAAAAGAAAACCGCAAAAAACCATGAAGGAAGGTAAGGCTTGGACAAGTCATCTTGAAATGAATGCCCACATTTGTTGGCCAGTTAGTGAGGGGACAGAAGCCAAAGTAGAGGCTGGAGAGGTAAGTAGTTGCCAAACTGTGCAAGTCATTAAATCCCAGGGAGTGGAGCTTGGATACCCTCCCGTGGACAGGTGGAAAACATTAACAGCATAGCTATCATTTATTCAGCACCTACTTTGTGCCTGGCATTTTCCACACATGATTTAATTTATACTTTCATATGAATTCCAGGAGTCAAGAATTATCTTCATTTGGTGGAAAAGGAAGCTGAGGTTCAGAGACGTTAAGAAACTTGCCTACCTCACACAGCTAGCAAATGTACGCAATGTCTTCCATTTCAGACTTCCTTCCAGGGCACATTCTTCAGCTCTGCTGCATAGGATCCTGGAATACACATGGTCCTAAAACATCTAGTCTGCCATGAAACAGCCTGGCCATAAATCTCATGTATTTACTCTGGGTTCCCCAAGGGTAAGAGTCAAGTCTATTGACATGCCCAGCACACTGTGGCCACTTAATAAATCTTTAACCATAAAGGTAGTGATTTTTATGGAGCTAGCTCCACCCAGATCCCCTTCAGCTTTTCCTGAGTTTAAACTGCACACACCAGAGTAAAAGGATTTTTTTTTTTTTTTTTACCGCAAGAGGAATTTGCAGGCGCCTATTTCCTGAACCTGACTGTGGCCTTCAGTGACCGTGACAGCTGCCTCTTCAGTTCTTACGGCATATTTGTAAGGTAAGCAGAGCTTGTCTGGTTCACATTTCCAGCTTTTGGAGGGGCTGGGTATTATTCTGGAAGGAGACTGGGCTTTGGAGCAGCTGACCTGGGTTCAAATCCCATTCTACCACCGACAAACTATGTGACCATGGGCAACTGGGCAATAAACCTGTTTCCCGATCGAAAACATGACTGGAATAGTGTCTTCTTCAGAAAGTTGTTGAGAAGGTGAAATGAAATGGTATAAGGAAATCAGCACTCCTGGCATATTTTCTTTCTTCCAGAACTCCGGGCTGGTCTCACAGAGTCCTCCTGCAGCTCCTGAGGGACCTCAGGCTTGCCCAGAGTCAGACAGGCCCAGCCAGGGCTCACCTGTCTCACTCCATCAGCAAACTGCCCCTTGGATCGATAGGGTCTGTCTGTCCTCTACCTTGGGTTGGTGTCCTCAGCTTGCTAATGCTTTCTAATGAACTAATAAAAATAATAAATCCCAAGCCTGTATTTCACCCCAATAGGAATTCTAAAAGGTATGCCTAATTGCAAAGGGTATTAACGGGGCCGCTATTTAAATATTTTGAGAAACACTGAAGACTAAATCCCCTTCTTTGGATGGTATGATTTAGCATGTTAATGGTTCTGAGAGGAGTCCCACAGAAACAGGAACCTGCACAACATTGCATCTCAGCTCAACAAATTATAGGCACTGCTGAAGGCCTTTTCCTGACAATCACCCACCCCACCCTCAAAAAAGGTTTTCCCTTAATACTATTTTGAGAAGCAATATTTTACTTTCAAAGCTATGATGGCATCACAGGCTTCGGGCTGTCTCCATGCAGACCAGGACATGTCGGCGGCCATCTTGGGAGGTCTGTAAGCCCTGGATGTGAGAACAAAACTCTGAAGCCTGGCACAGGCTGAACTGACCTTAATATGAGGAGAATTCAAATCCAGTACCCAAACCTCTACAGCACTTTTCAGCTTACAAAGCATTAAAAAAATATATGACCTCACTCATATATGTTATCTCAGTGTATCCCTAAAAATGTATTCTGAAGCAGTCAAGATGTGCTTCTCTCCCCTTCTAGGTTGTGAAGTTAGGATCAGGGAGATGAAATGAGCCAGGAAGTCTCAGCTGAGACCCAACACAGACTCAGGTGGGACTCCTGGGCCACAGTTGCACCCAAGATGCCAGAATAAGAAATAAATGGGGCAAGGAGGGGACTAGAAAGGACGAACCAGACGATTCTTCAGTCATCCACTCCATTGATGAGCACCGTGTCCACATGTCTGTCTGCCTCAGCAACTGCTTTCTCACCAACAACACTGCTCTTCAGTCAGGAGACCCTCAGCACAAGAGAAAGCCAGGACTCAGGAACTGCCAAGTCCCCACCAAAGGTGAGGTCTGGAGGGAGCCCCTGGGGCACTGGAGGGAGTAGGCTCCTTCTCCCACACCCTCCAGCTGACAGCCTGGCAGTGAGACAGCACCTCCACACCAGTCCTCTTCCTTCCCTCCTTTTATTTTCCCAGCCTTCCATTCACCTTGGTCAACAGACAGAGGCTGGTGGACCATCAGCAAGAATGGTGTGAATCCAACATTTCAGACCTGGCATCTCTGATTCAAATGTTAGGTATTCTCTTCCAGGTCCCCTTCCTTCTTCCCAGAAGCCCAGACAGGAGGAGAAGGAAGAAAGGAGAAAGCTGGAAAAAAAGAGAAAGCAACAACTTGTGGATTAGACTCATTTTCCTTTGGGCTCAAGGTCATTTTCTGGATTTTGCAAACTCTTCATGCTAAGAATTCAATGACGTCATCTTCTGCTCCAAATGCTTTATGTGAATAAGTTGTCCTAAATCTTCAGGTGCCCTTCTCTCGTTAGTGGTCCTCTGGAAAACTCTCACTGGGTAGAATCAACTCTGATGAATGTAATGAGGACAAAGACTACATCTCTACCATGGAAATTCTGATTTGTGGTGCCTCTGAAGATAAAACAACACAGCTTACAGGCGCTGCTGGGCTTGGGTGCTCACCCAGAAACTTCCCATTCCCGAGAGCAGAGATTTCCCAATACACTTCGTCTTCCTTTTTGTGTTAACAACAGCATACTTTTCTGGGTTTTGTTGTTGTTGTTGTTGTTTTGTTTTTGTTTTTGTTTTTGTTTTTGTTTTTGTTTTTGACAAGAACCTTTTGCATTTCTTTCCAAAGAAGTCAGGGCTAGGACAGTTAGAAAAGATTTTGGAAAATTATCAGCCCAGCTGAATTTCACATTTTTAAGAAGCAGGGAGGGACTATTTCTTTGGGATAAGAAGGTAGTTTCTGACACAGTAGTTAATAAAATGGTATTTCTCACTAAAGAAGTAAGTCAGATGCCTACATTATTCAAAAAATATCTAGTATTGGGAATGCTGTAAATTATTCATTGTTAATTTCTCCCCTTTCTACTGCAAGTTTTAAAAATAGCATTCACTGTACCAAACTTCCATTCCTTTCTGCATCCTAATATACTTTCTGTACCCATGGAAGAAATTTGCTTTGAAACCAAAGAAATATATATATGTATGTATTTTTTTTAAGTGCTCTCTACACCCAATGTGGAGCTTGAACTTACAATCCCAAGATCAAGAGTCACACACTTCACCAACTGAGCTAGCTAGGCACCATGGAATGTATCATTTTAATCTTATTGGTATGTTAGCTCAATGGGTGGTGCTAATAATATAAGACAAAAGAGCTGAAGTTTTTTTTAATCTTTGTTTTTGCCTTTCCTTTTTTTTACCCCATCAATCAATTTTTATAAGGAATTGTATTAGTCAGCTAAGGCTGCCATAAAAAAGTACCACTTGGCTTAAACAATAGAAAGTTCTCTTCTGGGCGCCTGGGTGGCTCAGTGGATTAAGCTGCTGCCTTCGGCTCAGGTCATGATCTCAGGGTCCTGGGATCAAGTCCCGCATCAGGCTCTCTGCTCAGCAGGGTGCCTGCTTCCCTCTCTCTCTCTCTCTCTCTCTGCCTGCCTCTCCATCTACTTGTGATCTCTCTCTGTCAAATAAATAAATAAAATCTAAAAAAAAAAAAAAAAAAAGAAAGAAAGTTCTCTTCTCACAGTTCTAGAAGCCAGAAGTCCAGGATCAAGATGTCAGCAGGATTGGTTTCTTCTGAGCCTTCTCTCTTTGGTTTGTAGGTGGCCATTTGCTCCCCATATCTTCACATGTTCTTCCCTCTGCATGTGTGTCCTAATTTCCTCTTCTTATAACAACATCAGCCAGCGCGGATTGGAGTTTGTTCTAAAGACCTTATTTTAATTTAATTACCTCTTTAAAGACTCTATGTCCAAACAGTCGTATTTTGAGGTTTTGGGGGTTAGAACTTCAACATATGAATTTAAGGGGAACACAATTCACTCATATCAGGAATCACTGGTCATAGGAGGTTTTGTGGGTGATAGCATAATGGGTAATGAAAAGAGAAATTATTTTTTGAAGGATTTATTTATTTATTTTAGAAAGAAGCAGGGAGGGGCAGAGGGAGGAGAGAGAGAAAATCTTCAAACAGATCCCACACTGAGCACAGAGACTGATGCAGGGCTCAGTCTCACGACCCATGAGATCATGACCTAAAGCAAAACCAAGAGTCAGATGCTCAAATGACTGAGCCACCCAGACACCCCATGAAATGAGAAATTAAATGAGGAATAGCAGAAGCAACTAGATGAGGAATCATAAGAACTGGCTTCTAGCCCCAGCATGGTTATTTACTGGTAATATGACCTTAGGCAACTTTCTTACCTTCTCTGCCTATCTGATCTTTCAAAGTCAAGTGAAGAGAGAAAAAAAAATGCAATGATTTCTGAGGTAGTAGGCAAATCCATCAACTTGTCATGGTTGGATAGTAATCCAAAGAGAGGCAGAAGCAATAACACACTAAGCTGATTTCTTGGTGGGCCTGAGGGAGAAGTTTACACCTCAGTTAAAGGTACCGTGGGAAACCAGTTCCCTGCTTCTTCCAGATGAACACCAAAGGAAAGTCACTGTGATGCTTTCCATGAATGCCCAATTACAGTCAGTCACAGAACTGAGGGAGCAGAGAGGGTCAAGCAAGGGAGGGAGAAAAACAAGGCAAGAGTATGGCTACGATCACAGCTGTGAGTAAGGGCAGTGGGCCTCTGAGGGGACATTTGCCGGTACATGCCTCTGGGTGTGACAGGGACACGGGACCACTCTCCATCCATGCCCAGCACACCCCACCTCTACAGGTGGATCACTCCCTCCCCTGCAGTTTCCGGGCCTCCCTGCTTCCTGTTCTTGCCCTTTAGGCCTCAGAAAGGTTTCTGTCCATGCCAGTCTCTGTGCCCACACCCCTGTGCATGTCCCGGACCCTGATTCCACTTCCGTAAATACTTCCTTCATGAAGGTCCTTCATGGACCCCACCAAGTGGGATTCTGCTTCCTTCTGGGGCCCTCCCAGAGACAGATTACTCTGGCTGCAAAATGAAGGTTGGCCACATGAGGCGGGGTGGGGAGGGTCAGTGAAGTTGTGTTTCTCAGTCATCCTTGCTGAGGATGATACAGGGGTGAGACTCCAGAAAGGCAGAGGGTGAGGGTGTGGCATGGAGCTGACACGCACTTTCCTGGGGACCCTGCTGGAGGCTTGGCTGACCTGAGAGTCTAGGCCATGCTGATGAGGCCACACCGAGGATCCTGTCCCTGGCCTACGGGCACTGTCATATGGGCCACAGAAATGCTTTAATGACAGAGCAAGTTTCTATGAGTGGATTTTCAGAAATGATGAAAGCAGGGACAGGAAAGTGTTGGGTGGGGTGACAGCATTGTGTTCATCTTTGTATCCTTTCTCCTCGAATCCCAATGGCCAGTCCCCCATCCTCTGCACCTGCCAACAGACAACAGATGTTTGCTGAATAAATCTCCATTTCTAGTGTCGCTGTTGTTATATTTGTCAATTTGATGTAGATACTAATTGTATCTAAATAATTTGTCATATTTATCTTTTATGCAAATCTAATATGAGGCCAGGGGAAATAACTCCTATGAACTTACAGCATATAATAGGAAAATAAGACCTTTCTGATGTCTGGGATTTTGGGACAGTGGTTCCAATGGGTGAGAACAGCCAGGGACCAAGTACACCCACATCTTAAAGGGAGCTGTTGGGAAATAAGTCAATCAGAGAAAGACAATTATCATATGATCTCTCTGATATGAGGAATTTGCAAGGCAGGGTGGGGGATTGTGGAGGGAAGGGAGGGAAAAAAATGAAACAAGATGGGAACTGGGGAGGGAGACAAACCATAAGAGACTCTTAATTTCAGTAAACAAACTGAGGGCTGCTGGGAGTTTGCGGGGGAGAGATAGGGTGGCTGGTGATGGACATATGGGAGGGTATGTACTACGGTGAGTGCTGTGAATTGCATAAGACTGATGACTCACAGACTTGTACCCCGGGGGCAAATTATACATTATATGTTAATAAAAAATAAATTAATAGGGAGCTAGTAATTGGGACATCAATATGGGACATGTTGGGCAAATGTGAGGCCAGATCTGCCAGCAGCATTACACTCAACAAGCATTTCCTGGTCATAAGGGAGACAATAAAGACTTTTTTCAGAGGCTAAAGAGCCAGTAAGAGGATCGTTTTGCTGAAGAAGGGTGGATGGGGTGGGGGAGGGAGGGAATAACCCACAGAAGGTCCATCTCCAACGCCTGCAGCCACAGAATGTGCAGGTACTAGTAATGTCTCCACCTCCATCCTGTGTCAGTCCATGCAGGATCTGCAAGCTGGGGTTGGCAGCTAGGAGAAAGATAGGGAGAGGAAAGAAAGATGTAATTCACCCAGCCCCCCTCCCAAATAGACACCATGTCTATGGCAGCCTTCCCACCTAAAAGTAGCCTCAAACTCGGGGTACTGATTGAATGGTGCTCCCCCAAAACATGTCCACATCCTGAGCCCCCAGAACCCATGAATGTGACCTTATTTAGAAAAAGGGTCTTGGGCGCCTGGGTGGCTCAGTGGGTTAAGCCGCTGCCTTCGGCTCAGGTCATGATCTCAGGGTCCTGGGATCGAGGCCCGCATCGGGCTCTCTGCTCAGCAGGGAGCCTGCTTTCCTCTCTCTCTCTCTCTGCCTGCCTCTCCGTCTACTTGTGATCTCTCTCTGTCAAATAAATAAATAAAATCTTTAAAAAAAAAAAGAAAGAAAAAGGGTCTTTGCACAGGTAATTAAAAATCCTGCAGTGCCTGCCAATGCCCAAAACCCAATCAGTGATAGGTGTCTTTATGACAGGCACACAGAGGGAGACACAGGGAGAAGAAGAGAAGTTCACATGAATGTGGAGACAGAGATTGGAGCAAGGCAGCCACAAGCTGGGCAGCATCAGGAGCCACCAGAAGTTGGAAGAGGCAAGGAGAGATCCTCCCTAGAGGCTTCCTGCTGACACCTTGATTTCAGACTTCTCACCTCCAGAATTGTGAGAAAATGAATTTCTCTTGTTGGAAGCCAACAATTGGGTGGTCATTTATTACAGTGGCCGTGGACAGAAAACACCAGGAAAAGAGGGGGTGTTCCAAATCAGGGGAAATTCACAGTTCAGATACTACCCTGGGTTTTAATTTGGGGTACCTACGATTTTCTGGAAAAGCAATAAATCCTGCCCGAGATTTCCACCAGAGGTACAGGACGCACTATTCAAGTCTCCCAAGGAGAGTAAAAGTTTTTCTTGTTCCCTTCCAGTTGTGTCCATTTCATATAGTGATTGCACTTACTCCAAGAAATAAGTGTTAGAAGAGTCAGCGCCTTCCTTCCCACTGCCCTTGCCGCATCTACACTGGGAGTTCTGCCAACAGTCCAGGAACTATACCCACTGCTGTATCAGCTCACTTGCAAGTGGTCCCGACCTACAGTGTAGACAGCAGCTCCGAACCCAGGCTGGGGAGCAGGGTTCCACCCCTTACCAGCTGTGCAAACTCAAGTTCTCTGGCCTCACTTTCCTCATCTGTAAAATGAGGAGACTAAGGGTTCCTGCATCACAGAATGGCAGCACACAGGGAACACCATGCAAGTAGTTCAAAGAGGCAGGTGAGGTCTCTGGTCCTTGTCCCTACCCTAGTCCCAAGGGTCCGGGGCGATTATGAAATGATGACAAAGAACAGCCTCTCTCTCCAAATCAAGTCAGGGGCATACATGACGGGACCCTCTGCTTCCCCCCGCCTCCCCTCCCTCTTCCTCAGCAAAGTGTTGGAGGGACTTTATGCTTATGTCCCCATCACTCTACTTAGGGAAAACAAAATCTGTCTCCTTACAGCTAGAAATAGCCCCCCTGTGTAGGTGGGGTGGGGCTCTGGAAAGAGAAAGTCTGCTAACAGAGCTTAAAGGCCATCTTCTGAGTGCGGTAGGTGCTGGGCAGATGCAGAGAAGCATGGCGAACACCTCGGGTGGTGTGGAGCTCACAGATGAGAATACAGTTTCCAACAATCTGGTTAAGAGACAATACACGGCCTTGTACAGTTCAGTGCTACATTGTCTCAGGTCTGGACTTGCCCAAGAAAGAGGCTCCATGACGCCGAAAGTGGCCTCCAGGCCACATCCTGACCATGACGCATCTCACCTAGTCAAGGAATCCCAGAGGGTCCTGGTTAGGGCTCTTCTTTCCCAGAGGATGTTGATCCTGGCCGTGTCAGGTCACTAGATATGACGCA
This sequence comes from Lutra lutra, assembly GCF_902655055.1. NCBI lineage: Eukaryota > Metazoa > Chordata > Mammalia > Carnivora > Mustelidae > Lutra > Lutra lutra. The sequence goes on from NC_062282.1 coordinate 27,502,934, forward strand.
CATCTTTTGGCTGGGGATTACCAAATTTTCAAAATCCATGACTCAAACCTTGACCAGCTTTGATAATACACGGCTGTTTCCTTCTGACAGTGTCCCCTCCCCAACACCCTCCCTCCGCCCCTCCCCTCCTCCCCCCGCCACGGCCACCACCAGCAGCCTGGTGCCCCTTTGAGGTCAGCTTGGATGAAGAATTTACCTCCCCATATTCATGTCCTTGGCAGGGATCTGCTTGAGCCCCAGCAGAGCAGTTCAGAGAGCGGGGGAGGGGGGGAGGGCAGAGGGAGGAGAGGCTAGTCCTGCCAGATGCCCCCTCGGGTGTCCGCTTCCTTCCCCAGCTACAGTTTGTGCTTTGGAGCATTAATTTAGCCACAGGGACCTCATCGTGTGTCAGAAGTGTTCCCCCTAGAGGAAATGGAAGTGTTTTGCATGGCAGCCTGCCACAGCATTCAGCTGGAAGAGGGGAGTGGCTCTCTTTGGCATCACCATAATGGCCTCCCAGCTGCCTCCTTCCAGACCCATGCACACATTGCCCCAGCTGCAGGGACTGCTGGCTCCTGGCAGCTCACCTCTGAGTCCCTCTTCAGGAATTGCCTTCTGCCAAAGGATTTGATCTCTCCTCTGGGGGCAGCCTGCAGTCAAAATCTGGTCAATATAGGAGACAAAGTCCCATGCACCTAGCCTCTAGAGTCTTCTTGAGGATCAGCTCAGGCCATCTACATCCCAGTTCAGCTTACCCTTTTGCCCAGTCTCGCTTCCCTCACCTCCCAGCAGCAGCTTTCCCCAAAGCACTCTCCAGTAAACCTGCATGCAAAGTCCAGAGGACTCTGTAGTTTGGAGACACCAACCTACACAAATGGCACCACCTGGAGTCTCTCTAAACCCCTTTTGCTGTGAGGGTTGACTCCAGGGAGGATGAGGAAGTGTCCCACAAGTGGCACCAGAAGGACATTTTTCTTCTTCTGGTTCCGTAAGACCTTGGCAGGATTCATTCAGGGGCTGAGACAACCCAGTGCAATGCATATGGCAGAGTTCCTTTCATCAGTCAATGCCAGTGGTGTCCTGTTTTCACATCACCCTGTTTCTTAATGCTCAAGCATCTTTATGACCGCCTGAAGCCTGTCAGGGACAGCTTCCTGAATTTCCATCACTCAGGAGACAAGCCATCTCTAGTATCTGAAACAAACTACAGAGTCCTGCAAAGTTCAAAGTCCAAAGTCCCTCTGGTCCTTGAGGAGCCAAACTTCATCCTCAAAGGTTCAAGACATCATTGTACTAAGCCTGCACCTCACCCACACCCCTGCCCTTTCTCTCCTTTCCACTGGCTGGGGGACCCTGCCCTTATCACTAAGCCTTAGTTTTCTCATTTGTAAAACAGTGCTAATGAAGAGCACCCTATCTGGAAGTACTTTTAGGAATCCCCTAGTTCAATGCCAACTGAGTGCAGGGATTCCTCTTGAACTACATGGTGGCCCACTTCTGCTGGACTACTTTCTCCATCAAACACCAAACACAGATTCTCTTTTCAGGCTAAAATTTCCTGGCCCCTTTTCCACATAAGTTCCAGATTCTTTGTTATATTAAATTTATCACGGTATCCCAAATGTAGAGATTGTCTTAGACTCATAGGGTTTTCTTGGGTTAGCATGCATCTGGCATCAGTGGTAGAATACCCAACTAACAGTGGCTTAAGAAATAAGGATCTTTAATAATTCCACCAAATGAGATGTCTAATCAGAGATCGGGGATTTTTGTTTGATGAGGGGCTCAACAGTGTCCATCACAGACACTGGCTTCAGTCTGCATGGTAGTGAGACAGCTGTTGTCCGTGTAAGTGCAATATTCTTGTATAATCACATTAAAGAGAGCAAAAGGACTCAGGCCTCCTTACCCTCCCTCTTTTATCAGGGAGCAAAATCCTTCTCAGAAATTACCCACCTGATTTTCCCACATGTCTTATGGCATAACTTGCCATATGCTGGTACAAAACCAATCACAGGTAATGGGAATTAGGAATACATACTTGACTGATACCAATCAAGGTATATACTTCTCTACCACCCTACCTCCCAGTTGGCAGATGGGCCTTTCTTCCTGGAGCATGCTGCCTAAGAAGAAGTGTAAACTCTCAGTGGTATCTGTCAAAGAACCTTAGGATACTAAAATCACTTTAAAGTTAATGTTACCAAACCACCTTTCCAATGACCAAGGTTTCAATGCTTTCCTTAAATTAATGGGAATGCTATTTCCCAAGAAATTTTAGAGTTTTTTTTTCTTTAAATTATTTTTTATAATTTAATTCTCAAGTTTTCTCTTTGTTGCTTGGGTTATCCAGAAGAAGTGGGCTTGCTTTTCCAAAAAGTGGCCATTCCAGTATTTTAAAAATGTTTCTCTCCCAAGTTGAATATACCCAATCCTTTCTCCAGTCTTCATCATTTGGTTTTGAAAACTTGCACAATATTATCCATCCTTCTACAAATGTCCTCTAATTTTTCTGCTTGGTGCTTACTACATTTGTGCTTCCAGCATGGTTTAACCAGCATAGTATAGAACCTAACAATTACTTCCTTTTTTCCCAGTTCAGTTAATCTAGTTCTAGTTATACTAGTAATGTATATTTACTATAAGATTACTTTAAAGATGCTAGTGAGCTTTTAAAGGTCATTGTAAGGTACTATATGCTCTTTCATGTATCTTCTTCCTCTATCTACCCTGACTCTACCCATGTCTTCCATTCCTTTCTCCACTTCCCACCAATATCATTCCTCTTTGAAGCCAGCTCCCAAAGCCAACGTAAGATCCTATATGTGTTTCCAGAAACAGTGTTAACCCCAGATCTGGGAACGTTCTCCATAAGTGGTGGATTTCTACCCTCAGTTTATTTGTTCTACCTTTGGCAATTTTGGAATTACCTTCCCTGTTTTCGATTCTGTTTTTCTATTGTTATAGCCCAAGAAAACCTTAGCTTTTCAGGCACCACATTTTATAAGACCCCCTCATTACATTTTCTTGATTCAGTGTGAGCTTATTAGTGATAGCAAGTATTTCTGTGTGCTGCTATTCAACCAAATCTCCTCCTTCTTGTAGAATTTGTGCAGTTGGCTCTGTGGGCCAAGGACAGGGTCTTTATTTATGACTCTAACTTTTCATCTTCTTGAATTTGACCCATTGCTCTAACAAAAAGGTCTTTGGATACGGATTCTGTCATCCAACAAATTCAGTATCTCTCTCTTAACAAACTCTAGAAATTGCTGTGAAGAATGTTCTGTAAATGTCAGACAGTAATATGTGAGTCATGTCTGCTGCCAGGAATTTCAGACAATTTCACACTACATTTGTTGGTAAGCCTTTCAAATTCATGACCAAAGAGGGCTGCTTTTTCTGCATCTTTTCCTCCACTTTTCGTAGTGTGTCTTGTGGAACTGGTCAGGAATTCAAAGGCAATGGCTCTTCTGGGAATTTGGAAAAGAGAAATAACCACAATTTTAGGTGCCCAGGAGTCAGGCCTATGAAGAGTTGCCTACCCTCCACCCCCAACCCAAATATGCCTTGGTTAAGATTTTGTTTCCGGAAGTTTCCTATCGGCCCACATCAGCCCAGCTACAGTCCAAGTGCCCTTCTCCAGTGCCTTTCTGTGGCTTTCAGTTTTCTGCTCTCCCTGACCCTGTAATAGGTTTAATAGTGGCTCCCAAAGATATCAGGTCCTAATCCCTGGAACCTGTCAATGTTAACATACACGGCAAAGGAAAAATCTTTCCAGATGTGATTAAGTTCAGGATGTTGAGGTGAGGATAGTATTCTGGATTATCTGGCTGGGCTTGTAATGCAATTACAAATTACCATCTAAGAGGGAGACAGAGGGAGATTTTATTACACATGAACAGAAGAGACGATGTGACCACAGAGGCAGAGACTGGACTGATGTGTTCACAAGTCAGGGGATGCTGGTAGCCATCCAAAGTCAGAAAAGGCAAAGAACAGATCACCCAGATCCTACCAATGCATCAATTTTGGCCCAGTGAAACTGATTTCAGACTTTTGGCTACCAGTGCTGTGAAAGAATAAATTGTGCTAATTTGTTAGAGCAGCCATTGAAAACCAGTACAGACCCTAAGGACACCTCAAGGAAATGCTCAAGTCCTAATCCTTTTCTCCCCACTTCTGGTCTGCAGGAGCTCCTCCAGCAGCCCTCACAACCTGGGTTGATTTCTGTTCTGTTTTATTTTTATTAACCCTATCTTTTCCTCACAAATAGTTTTCATGCTCATCAAATTACCAGCCTACCACTTCTCTGCTCCTTTTCTGCTTTATTGAGAAGAACAGAGCTGCAAGACATGAGTTCCCTCCACTAGCCCCCTCCCCACTTTTTGATTAGTACCATAAGCTGCATCTGGAAGAGGACTGCCCACAGCACAACTCCAGAGGGCACCACTCACATTACAACCCATGTGAACAGTGTCCTCTGTGGCCTGCCTGGAATATCTCACACACACACACACACACACACACACACACACACACTCACACACCTCTATTCTACCAATTAGAATCTAAGCTTATATATCCCCCTTTACTCCCTTGATCACTCTGGCCAGAAGTGCTCTTTTTCTTCTCTTTCTCTTCTTTCTGAAGCCATGAAGCTCTTTGTTGATTCTTTCATTAAGGCGTTCCTATTATGGTTAGCCTGGTTTTTGCCTCTCAGTATGGTAAGCTCATAGGTCCCATAAGCCTTTGTGTCCCCAGTACACCTTTCCCACTGCTGGCCCTCAGCACAGGTGAGACCTGGATATCAGTAGCCTGACAGTAGCCCTTAAAGACTGCTAGCTTTAGGACTTAGTCAAGATGGACTTAACCTCCAAGCTCACAAAGTGTGGGAAGTGTTTTGGGAAAGTGAGCTGTAGAAACAGCTGCTGGTTCCTGGTTGTTCTGTCTTCCACTCCCTCTTCTGGGTTTCCTCTTCAGTGCACCTCTCTTCTATGTCCATCTCCCCTTGTGCTTCTGAGAACCCCTCCTTTCCTGCAAAGGATAACTAATGCAGGGTTGTGTATTCAGGACACTTTTTCTGAAGGTTCGAAGCAAACAGATTGGGCATTTATGTCCTAGTCTCACACGGCACAACTTAAAATAGAATATATACCAGCTATGCCTCTTCTGTAAAAGTAGACCTTGGTCAAGCCCACCAGCCAAGATCTCTGCAAGGTAACCTCTCTGGGCAGCATCTGGGCTTCTCTCTCACCCTGTCCCACAATATCTCTAAGTGAAATTTCTTATTCTCAGTCATGCCAAGACACTGAGCAACCTCCAGCCTCTTCCCAAGCCTAGACTCTGGCATAGAACTTTGCTAACAGTCAGTTAAACCAGCCATTGGACCCAGGACTCTGCTCCCCAGTATCAGAGCAGACGTTTGAAATTATAGTTCTCTCTCTCTCTTTTTTTTTTCACAGACCGATTCAAGTTCTTGGGCTGGGATGACCTCTCTCCAACCATGCCCCCCCACACACACCGCCACAAAGAAACAGAAGGAAGTGCCCATTTACACTTCACGGGACTATTGGTAGGTTAATGAAGATGGACTGTCCAAACAGCCCACTTTTGGGAACTGGTGTTATTTTACCAAGAGATAATGGCCCACAAGACAATCTCACTGTTACTTCATCTGAGTGGGCTGATTTTCTGTGAGGTTTAATCAGAGAAAAAGGAAATGAGCTAATGCAAAATGAAACCCCCCAAGCCTCAGATTCTTGGGTTTTTGCATCATCTGTGCAATATTTCCTTCGCTTCCCTGGAAAGCAGATAAAGAGGAAGAAAGTGTATTGGTTTCCTAGGGCTGCTGAACCAAGTGTCACAGATGGGGTGGTTGTTTAAAACAAGGGGAATGTATTAACCGGGTCCTGCAGGTCAGCTCTCTGACATCCCAATGTCAGCAAGGCTGATTCCTTCTGGAGTCATTCTGTGCCTCACTCCTAGGTTCTGGTGGTTTACTCTCTAGCTGTCCCTATTACTGTCCCTATTCCATCCTGAGGCTCTGGGTACGTGAGTTTGGTGGGGAGGGGTACACTGTTCCGCCCAGTACAGAAGGGAAAGTGCTGTAGGCAAAGTCAGAGGACTGCAGAAGCCCTCTTCATTCCCACCTGCAGGGGCTCATCTTGAACCTTTAGAAAGCAGAGTGGTTTTTAGACTGCCGTTTGCTGTATCAGCAAGGAGCTGTATCAGCTCCTGCCAGCCCTGGCTCGCATCCCGTGGATTTCTTCCCTTTCTTTACCTCCAACTCCTCACCTTGAAAATGGGGGTAATGACAGTCCTGACTTCAAAGGCTTGCTGTGAAGATCATGTTCGTTCATCAGTGTGGAGTGCTTGGAGCAGTTCCGGGCACCTGGTTCGTGTTCGATAAACGTTAGCAGCCGCCTGTATTTTCTGCTTTCTGTTCATAAGGTCCATGGAGGCACTAGGGACCAGAATTGACTCAGGCGGAGCTTCTGCCCCAAAGGTACTCCCCAACTTACAGGGGAGACTTCACAAGATAAATAACCACACAAATGTGTATGTGCTGATACTGAGAGGTGGGCGGCTCAGCTGCTGATTAACAAGGAAGAGAGTTGTAGCTTGACTCCTTTGGAGACAGAATTCCCTGAAGTTTTTTCTGCAAGGAGCAATACTCTTCAGTCCTCATGGGGATACTGGAACGGTAGAGGACATTTGTGCAGAACGCCACCAGATATCTGTCAAGGGCTTCCTCATAGATCTCTCGAGCCATCCCCTCGATGAGCTCACAAAACAGGCAATGCCAATTTCATTTTACAGCTGGAGAACAATAAGAGTCACGGAGGTTAATAAGTGATTTCTTCAAGGTCGCCCAGCAGACGCAAGTCTCCAAGCCAGTGCTCTCTGCCCAATGCAATGCATGACTTAAGTGGTCATACCCTGGGTCACCCAACCAAACAGCTGCGTTAGAGGAGGCGACATCACAGGCTGCAGGGACACTGCGTCTCTTGATAATGACAAGATGGCAAAGATGACACAGAGGATTTCGTGCCTCGATTTGTGTCTGCTCTGGATTTCAAAAGTGGTTTGGGAATTGCTGAGGAAACTTAAAAACTCGGTTTCAAACTGAACTTGGCTGCTCATCGGTTATTTAATAAAAAGGGGCTGTTTTGTTAAAGAAACCATTTAAAGCTGAGTTTGTCCTGGCAGCTGGGGGGAAAGGGACCCTTAATCACTTTACCTGAACTTGCATCCCGGGGCTTTGCTTGAAAGTCAAATGCAAATGATTTTGAACTGCGCGGAAATTCTTCCTTCAGATTCGAGGACCCATACTTCTTAAAATTCTAACTTTAGGCTACTTTATATTCAGCCTTTCTAATTGTTCGTGATCTATAAGTTAATTTTTACAAGTATGGAAAACATTGCTCTTTATTTTAAAAAAGGAGGGTTGTTGTGTAAATATAAGATCCTTCCATAATACACTAAGCCTGTCCCCATAGGTTTAAGCTCCAACTCCTTTACTTTGTCAATTATGTTTATTTTCCTTTATCAAATATGTAATAATATCCACTGATTATCTGTAGTAACAATATCCACTTCTTAGGTATTAAATAAAGAATTCCATAAGACAATATGTAAAACAGCAGGGTTTGACTTTTTATTAGTATACAGTCACGTGTTAGATTTTATTATAGGTCCTGGGATCAGCGGCTGTGGTGCACTGTTTATACAATTTGTATCAAACCACAAAGACTCCAAAGAGCAAAGCCATCCTGAGGAAGAAGAACAAAGCTAGAGGAACCACACTTTCCTTTTTCAAACTATATTAAAAAGTTATAATAATCAGAATAGTTTGCGGCATTAAAAACAGGCAAATAGACCAGTGGAACAGAATCGAGAACCCAAAAATAAACCTTGCATATATGATAAACTAATATTTGACAAGGGAGCCAAGAATACTCAAAGGAGAAAAGACAGTGTCTTCAATAAATGGTGCTGGGAAAATTGGACATCCATGCACAAAAGACTGAAACCACACTCCTATCTTAAAGCACTCGTGATTAATTTGAAATGGATTAAAGACTTAAATGTAAGAACTGAAACCATAAATCTCCTAGAAGGAAATAATTCCTTGACATTGATCTTGGTGATGATTTTTTTGGCTACGACACTAAAAGCACAAGCAACAAAGGCAAAAATCAATACATAGGACTACATCACTCTGAAAAGCTTCTGCACAGCTGCAGAAACAATCCACAAAAGGAAAAGACAGCCTACAGAATGGGAGAAAATATTTGCAAACCATCTTCTGATAAAAGATGAATATCCAAGATAGATTAGGAACTCACATAGCTCAATAGGTTCTCAATGGGAGGTTTTGTTTTGTTTTGATTTTAAGATTTTACTTATTTGAGAGAGAGCACAAGTGCAGGGTGGAGGGGAGCAGCAGAGGGAGAGGGACAAACAGACTCCCTGCTGAGCTGGGAGTGACTTGGGACTCCATCCCAGGACCCTGGGATCATGACCCAAGCCAAAGCAGACGATTAACCTACCAAGCCACCCAGATGCCCCTAATAAGAGTTTTCTTAAAGGAAGGCAATAGATCTCCTCTCTTTGTCCCCCTCACTGCCAGCATGGTCAGCAGGAGCAAGATGCCTTGGCAACTTTGGAGCAATGGCTCTCAACCTCAAGACTTACTGTACCTGGGGCACCTTGGTGGCTCAGACCGTTAAGGGTCTGCCTTCGGCTCAGGTCATGATCCCAGGGTCCTGGGATTGAGTTCCTGCAAGCAGAAAGCCTGCTTCTCTCTCTCCCTCTGCCCCTGCTTGTGTTCCCTCTCTCACTGTATCTTTCTCTGTTAAATAAATAAATAAAATCTTAGAGGAAAAAAAAAAAACTTGTTGTACCTATCAGAACGCCACCTGGCCCTACTCCCTTCCTTGGTACCATTTATAGGCACTTGGAATAAGAGGTTTGCAGAGCTGACCTGAGGAATTGCTTGTTTTAAAGAGTTGGAAGAACCCAAAACAGGGGAGGAAAAACAATGTGGGAAGAAAACTGTCCCAATGTGCACCTTCTGGCCTCTGTGGTTGTTCGGCTCCCAAACTCCCTCCACATGCACAGAAAAGCCATGTCCCGATGACACCCTTGTGGAAGGCTGCCAGCATCCAAACACTGATCTCCAAAGCAGCTGGAGATGAGCTCAAAGTGAACCACTTAGGGAGCAACAGGTCTTCTCCTGAACACCGTTCAGGGCCACCAATGGCTCTCGTGCCTCCTCTTTGGCAACTTCTTCATAACAACCCTTTTCGTGAATTCAGTTGTGTGCAATTTGAGAGCTGTGGGCACATTTTAATGAATTTCAAATAATGATTTTTTATAAAGTGAGCATGAGAAATTAAATGAGAAACCTCTGCCCAAGCTTTTCACGTACAGCAGTTAGCAAACAGCCAAGCTGCCTGTGTGATTTGCAGCATCTGAGGACCTACACCTTCTTGTCCCCACTGGATTTGTCCAGGCAATTCGGAAGTTCTTTCTCAAGAGGCCAACAGAACCACAAGAGTTCTGCAGAGATAAGTCACCATTTTCATGTAGCTGGATGGAAAAAAATTGCAACTTTGTTTTCACTAACCTCAAATGGATATTCAGCGCTTCCTTCAGTTATAAGGAACTTATAACTGGCAACAAACCACGGGACTGGCAGTAATCCTAGGACTTTTTTACCAGTTAAATCGAAGATGTTTTTGTAACATAGGGTAGCTGTTGTCAATAGCATTTACTAACATCACCACCTCTAAAAGAAGATCATTAAAAGACTCATCACTAGATCTTGTTCAATGCATTGGCAAAGATACACCTGTGTTATTTTATCACAAATCTCTCTTAAGCTTTTAGATAACTATTTTGATATAATAGAGGTCTGCTTTGTAATCCTATGATTTTTGCTTTATGCATTTAAGAATCTTGTTCTGACAAAGGGAACGTAGGCTTCACCAGGCAGACAGAGGTTCCATGGCACAAATAAATTTAGGGACCTCGTGGCTGGAGGTCTCACCTCTGGTCCTCCCGCCTGTCAATAGCTCGCCTTTATTCTCTCATCCCGATCTGCAGCCCTTTGTCCTTCTTTTTGGTGCCCCAATTCCTCCCACCCCTAGAAACTCCCCTGATGAGGGTAACCCTTTTCTGAGGAACTTTCCTAAAACATAAACTGGAAGTATAGGCCTTGCTTGATGAAGCGTGTAAAATGGGGTCCCTCGTAGGTTGGAGGGAATGCTAATTTGGAGCTCTAAAGGACCTACATACAGTGCTTTCTAAGTGCAAAAGGACAGAGCTATGCCAGGGGAAGAGTGGACGGTAGGGGCATCCGAGGGCAGAGGTCAGCTACTGTCCCTATGCTCTTGTGGCCAGTCCCCTGTGGGGCTGAGAGGCCTGGCGCTACTTAAGCCAGCCACAGAGTCATACTCTCACCTGCCTCATGGATGCACCATCCTGGAAAAAGCACTTGTGGGAGCCCTTTCAATGAACTTTCAGCTTGAGTTCACTGGACCGCTGAGTTCCTAAAGGACACTTTACTAGATTTTAAAAAATAAAAATAAATTAAAAAGTTAATGCACGGGGGGCACCTGGGTGGCTCAATCATTAAGTGTCTGCCTTCAGATCAGGTCATGATCTCGTGGTTCTGGGATCAAGTCCTGCGTTGGGTTCCCTGCTCAGCAGGGAGCCTGAGTCTCCCTCTGATTCTGTGTTCACTCGCTCTCTCTCAAAAAAAAAAAAAAAAAAAAAATCTAAAAAAAAAAAAAGCTAATGCACAAAAATGTATTGCCTTTATGGTCAAAAAGTGGCTGAGTCATCAAAATGGTGTTCCTGGCTCCTGAGACCATAATTCTTAAAGAGGTTCCCTGTCTTTAAAACCAAGTTCCTAGATATTGCTTCCCTACTTGCTTTTCTTTTCCCCCGTCTCTGCCCCCCTTCACTGGCTCTCTTCAGCACTGCAGTTTAGGGACTTTCCTGAAAGGGTTGTCTTCACTGGAGTTTAGTCTTCATTTCATAAAAGAAGTGAGTTTTTGGAGGATGTCTAGGCTTGGACTTGGCAAACAGGAACAAGTGGACAAAGAGCCCGGGGACCAAAAATGCAGCAGAAGCACTCGTATGCTCTGGGGCTTTGAGGCTCTGGGTGCTGGAGGCCAGCCCTCCGAGCCATTTCTGAGAGCAAGGGCTGGTGTCCTGGGATCCTGATGTTCCCCAGAGTGGTGCTGCCTTGGACAGAAGGGAGCTATTGCCTGAACACCAGCAGATCTGACTTTTCCATCTCATGTTTTAATTATAGAATTAGACCTTGTAGGGACAGACAGACAAGCCATGGACTGTTGCATGGTTGTACAAAGAGCAGCAAGAGCATTGATCAGTGTCCAGGGAACGACTCCCTTTTTGTCCTTATGCACAAGGAAGCCTCAGCAAGCCTCAGCCTCATTTGCAAGAAAAGGAGAACGTCAACCATATTATGATGCCATGAAGAAATACTGGAGTGAAAACGAAGGTACATAGAAAAGTAGAATTTTTCTGCTCAAATGGATTACATTTTTATATACTTTTTAAATACACACTTTTCATGTTTGGCAAACTCATTGTAAAAACCAGTGGTCTCCAAGATTTTTATTTATTTATTTATTTATTTATTTATTTATTTATTTATTTTAAAGATTTTATTTATTTGTCAGAGAGAGAGAGGGAGAGAGAGCAAGCACAGGCAGACAGAATGGCAGGCAGAGGCAGAGGGAGAAGCAGGCTCCCCGATGAGCAAGGAGCCCGATGTGGGACTCGATCCCAGGACGCTGGGACCATGACCTGAGCCGAAGGCAGCTGCTTAACCAACTGAGCCACCCAGGCGTCCCAAGTCTCCAAGATTTTTAAATGATTCACCGACAGCAGTTAAAGTTCTGAGGCACACAAAGCTCAGGTTAAATTCCGTAGGAACATGGATCCTTCCCTAGGGCTCCCATGTTTATAGGGGTAACGTACAAGGTGATGTTTATCTTGACTTTTAGATTCTGGCCCATAGGGTCCAGAATGTATGTCAGAGTCAGATGATCTTAAAACCTAATCATAATAGTGAACTTGGCTCAACTGGTAATGGGGAGCCATTGCATGTTCTTGAGCAGAGGAGTGACATGAGTACAACATAGGAGAGTAAAACTGGCAGGAGACAGCTGGCTGAATTGAAGGGACAAGAAGATGCAGTCAAAGTAGCTAAAAAAATGATTCTAGCACTCCAGCTTAAGGGGTTTCATCTTCCTTGCCTGAGAACTGGGCCAGCCAACATACACTTCTGAAGTAGATGAAAGTTTTTATTTCTTATCCATTCAATTCTTAGCCTCTGAGTCTCTGGGTATTGAGCACTCGCATGCTATTGTAAGGACTTCAATAAGACATCTGTGGACATGGGTCCTACACCACTAAAGCTTCCCACCTTCAAATGTGCTCCCTCAACCCTCCCAGAGCTCCTATACTCGGGCAGGGCAAAATGAGAACCACCTCTTTTCTCCAACCTGAGACTGATGGAGCCTAAAGAGAATGCAGGTCCACCCCAGTGGCTCCGTGATGGATGACATCTCGTGCTGTAGGATCTCAGGTATCACAGGGGGTGCATTCTTGGCAGGGAGCCTAGCCAGGACTTCCTCCACAAGGTGCTGCTTCGGAGCTCCTCTTACATGTCCTGGCTTCTTCCCTTCCTTTCCCAGGAGCTCTGGCATCTCTGACAGCACATACATGCAGGGTAGGGACAGCCTTTTACCTTTAGAAGGCTGGTGCCCCATTTGCCATCATGAAAGCTAAGCTTTGCTCAAAGAGGAAGTAAGTCCTGTACCTAGAACAGGTTAGCATGAGCCCCAGGGGCTTTCATCAGAGCCTCACAGAGCAGGGGTGTGGGGGCGCGTGGGAAGCAAGGAGGGGAGGAGCAGTGTGGGGGGAGGGAAGGGCGTTAGTCTCCCCAGGCTGGGAAAATCCTTGTTGCCATCTAGAACCCTTGTCTCATTATGAAAACGAGGTCCTTTCAGCTATAACATTCTAGGAATAATTGGATTTCTTAAGGTAAGCTAGCTGGGATCATTGTGGGTCCCCTCCCATCACAGCTAGAAGTAAAATTGGCCAATTAAGCTATCACCTCTAAGGAGTTATCTCCTGGGACCATTGATCAGCCAATATGTTAATAGATTTTGAGTATCTCCTCTACTGATTGGTGGATCTTAAAAAAAAAAGAAGAAGAAGAAGAAAGAAAAAGAAAAAAGAAAAGCTCAGCTTCCGGCCCATCAGGCATTCTCAGTCTACATCAGACTCAGGGATGTAGAACTATGTATCTAAAGGCAAATGCCAGGTACTGGAGTCCTGAGTCCACAGGGGCTCAGACACCAGGACACAAAAGACAAGCTAGATAAAAATCAGGTTGATTTTTGGAAAGTTCTGGAAAGTTCTGATTCTGGGAAGTTCTTGTGAAGGACAATTCTCAGGCTGGGGCCTGCTTCCCTTACTTTCCATCTACCAGTAGGCAGCATGAGATTTGGGGAGAAAGGGAAGCAGACTTGGGGGCCAGCCCTGTAGAATTATCTTCCCCTCAAAAGCCAGCTTAAACTTCCATGGTTGCCCAGGCACTCCCATGACTCTCCTTTTTCCATAAGCCCCTCTGGGGATCCCCCCATTTCCGTGCACACTCTGAGAAACATCCCAGTGCTGCCTGAGGCCCCTGGGCCACTATGTCCCTGGGGAAGGCCAGGTTCACCCTTATGAATTACAGAGTTCCTCTAACATGACACTCCCTGTCCCACGGCTGCTGCTGTGGTTTGGGGATTTTTAAGGAGCCCATAAACTATCTTTATAGCTGTTCTGTTTGTTTTGAAGACATCATAGTTATCAGCAGGATCCTGAGTTTCATTTCAGTCTTCAAGTGGGCCCTATTTTTGGCCTGGCAAGTTGGAGAGCAGAGCATCTTCATGAAAGAGAAAAGAAGCCAAAAAGCAAATGACTTTTCTAAAAATGTTTATGTATTGCAGCAGGAAAAATGCTGTCAAAGGTGAAGTTCACCTAAGGATACAACAGAGGCCAAAGGCAGGAGACAGCCCCTTCAGGGCTCCATGGGCCCTCCCCACCTCCCACTTCCTGAAGACCCCATGCTTACATAGTGCATGGCTGCCATCATCTTAAAATCTTAATAACTCTGGAAGATGGGGTGTGTGGAGTTTTTCCTTTGTTGTTCTTGTCCCCTACGAGCCCCTCCAAATCCCCACCTTGCCACACTTGGCAGTGCTCGATGCTGTCCCCCTCCTTAGGGTTCTGTCAGCAACGGTTCAGGGAACAGCAGAAGATAAAGAAGGCATTTTTGAAAGGAAAAGTGAGTAACATACTAAAAACTAAAGTAGTGAGGGACTTAATCTGTATCCAAATTCAGAAGGGAAAGAGCTTTCCATAGAAGGTGGTGCTTGGGTGTTGCCTTGAAGGGTGAGCTGGACTGAAGTGTGGGTGTGGTCAGGAGGACTCGAGGAAGGGAGGGAAGAGCCACAGGAGGGATTAGCAGGAAGGTCCTGGAAGCAGAGCTCCTGTGGGCACACATTGTTGCCAGACTCTGGTCTTAGAGGGACAAGGTCTAGATTGAGGAGATAGCACTGAGAACAAAGGGTCATGATAATAGAGTTAATAAGGCCCAAAGCGAGTCATCCACCCGCCTGTCCCCCAGGTGTGTGCTCCTGGCCTCCCCCATCCAAATTAACAGCACCCCTGTGCCCAAATCTAGTGGGCCATCCTCATAATGCATCCTAAATCAGGTACCTTCTAATCACCTCCCTTGCCCGCCCTTCGAGTTCAAGCCACCATCTCTCATCTGAGTTACAGACACAGCCTGCTTCACACGTATGAAATCACTCCCTTCCTCTCAAATGACCCCATAAGTTAAGTCGTGCATCCTTATCTTACTGGCAAAGAAATTGGGACACCAAGAGCTCACTTAAGGGGCAGAACCGGGGTGAGGCCCTGGGCTCCCCATTATGCTGAACCCTTGCCCATCTTCTGGCATGGGTTAAAGGAAGGGTGCGGATCTGGTAAGCAACATGGAAAGGCACTGGGGAGGCACTGGAAAGTGAGGGAGTAAGACCTCCATGCCCGCACATGCAAGCACACGTCTACCTTAGAAAAAGTGGTGTCTGTTCATACAGAGAAAACGGTGGAAAGGATGCCAACAAAGCAGCCATGTTAAAATGGGAGAGTAAGTACTTCCTGCTGTCATTTTATACCTTTATTTTTAATTCCTATGATAACCTCGAAGACGTCTTTGCTCCCATTCTGTCTTTTCAGCAAGGCTTCCCTGAGACCCTCACACCCACGCTCACACGCTCACCTCTACCTCCCCCTGTTTTATCTTTCTCTATGGCACTTATCACCATCTGATATACTGTCATGTCACTTAATGATTTTAGTGATTTTCTATCTCTCTCCTC
Source organism: Lutra lutra (assembly GCF_902655055.1). Classification (NCBI taxonomy): domain Eukaryota; kingdom Metazoa; phylum Chordata; class Mammalia; order Carnivora; family Mustelidae; genus Lutra; species Lutra lutra. The sequence goes on from NC_062282.1 coordinate 27,518,392, forward strand.
TAGAATGTGAATTCCAGGAGGGTGAGATTGTCTGCCTTTTTCCCTCCTGTATTCCTAGACCCATAGGAGAGATAACCCCATAGTAAACCCATTAGTGTATTGAATGAATGAATGAATGAATGAAATCATTGAACTAAAAGAAAAAGCAGGTCATATTACAAGCAAGCATCAAAGACCACCTCTCCCCCTATGGCAGATCCAAACAGGCCACCAACTCAGGTACTCCCAGGGCGCTGGTGCTCCCACCAGCTTGCAGGTGTGTTCGCTAGCTCAGGGCCGTGCTCCCGGGATTGCTGCTTCTAGCCGGCAACCAGCCATTTGTGGGGTGGCCTGCGGAGTACCTGTCCCTCCTGTTCCCTGCTCTGTGTACAGAACTTGCAGCTCCCAGAAATTTCATTCACAGGCAGCTTCATGTAACTTCACTCACAGTTGCTGGTGGACGTGGTCCAGCTCTTCTCTGGGCCACAGTGAGCAGTGGGTCAGGCTATTGGAAACAAAGCCAGGTGCTAACTGCTTCCTGCTCAGTAGCTGTGTTCAAAGACAGCTCAATCCTCTGTGCAATCTGCTTATGTCCTGAAAGGGGCATGGGAAAGAAATTGAGTCCTCATGGCCATTGCCTTGAAGACAATCTAAGAAGTGAAATTTTCCCTCTTGCAAAACAGTGTGGAGACCTTCCTGGCGCCATCAATTAACAACTGGGGGAAAACTCGGAGGATTGTTACTTTTTGAATCTCCTGGAAAAATGCTGCTTTTGCTGCGTATAGGAGTGTTTTTAATCATACTTTTTGAAATTGCTAAAATATTATTATAATAACATCAAAGAAAATCTATCCAGCAGAAGCCCACCATCCGAACATTTTGCTTCTCTGTTTTCAAAGTCCAGTCCTTGCCTGCAGGAATGTACTTTGTAGTCGGGATAGTCTTATGCTACACATAGGTTTGCATTCTGCCTTTAACATTTTTCTTAATGGAGTCGCCTGGATGGCTCAGTGGGTTAAGTATCTGGCTTTGGCTCTCGGGTCATGATCCCAGGATCCTGGGATCGAGGCCCATCTCCGGCTTCCTGCTTGGAGGGGACCCTATTTCCCCTGCTCATGCTCTCTTGCTCGTTCTCTCCTTCTCTCTCATAAATAAATAAATAAATTTCTTAAATTTTTGTGACCTCTTCACACTCTTACACATGACGGAAGACGTCAGAGCAACTTTGTTGGTGTGGGTTAAATGTATCAATATTTACCGGCTTCCAAGTGAAAACTGTGAACTTTTTAAAATGTTTATGTATATTTATTAAAAATAATAGTTACTTCCATTACACATTTTCATAAATAACATCTTTTTATGACAAAGTGACCAGACTTTCCAAAACAAGAGAAAATTTAGTGACAAGACTGGCACTGTTTCGCATTTTTGCAAATTTCTTTAAAGTCTGGTTTAATAAAAGACATCTGGATTCTCATAACTTCTGCATTCAATCTGTTGTAATATGGTGCTTTAATTGCAGTCTATGAAGAAAATCCAGCCTCAGACAGATGTGTAATCAGGAAAGAGAAGACTATCTTAATAGCCTTTTCAAGTAATTGCAGATGCTGTTTGTTACCCAAAACTTGACAAGGGGGAGTTCATTAAAGATCAGTGGCAATGTGGAATCTGAACAATATCAATGAACTTTCATATCTGCTACATTAAAATCTATTTGTCTATCTTGCAGTTGGAATGGATCTTTGATTCATGCATGACTTTGAAACATCAGGCCTTGGTCAGTTGGAAGATATTTTGTTCATCGAGATATACAGAGCTTCCCAATGTTGACACATTTTATTATAAAGTATTTAAGAAATCACATTTGTTCATATCACCACTGACTTATCAGAAAAGTCTTAAAGTGTTGGGAAACGTTCAAGCTCATAGTGTGAGCATAAGCTTTCCAAAAATCTTTGCTTAAACGCTTGAATCTTATTAGCAACACATGACACTAGTTATTTGCCTTGAACTAATAGACTCACTTGATTCACTTTTAAAATAATATCTGCCAAATACTCTCACCTGAATAATCGTAGTTTTTGTCATTCTGTCAAGGAAAAATTGTGTTCCCTAAAAAATATTGTTAGTTCAGCTTGTAACTCAAATGGTTGCAATGTACTTTTTTTTTTTAACGACAGCCAGTGTACTTAGGTCTGTAGCCGAAATGCTTTATGTATACTTGCCCATTGCATCACACATAATATTAAGAAGATGTTTTTATATGAAGCTGGCTCTTTTCTTTTTAATTGTGAGTGTATGCTGGTAAAATATGTGGTTTTAATACCACAGTGTATTAAAGCATAAAGCCAATGTTTGAATTCATGCTAGCGCTTTATTTCCCTCTGCTTTTGTACCATTCAGTTAAAAATGCAAACAACATCATAGAGTTATTAGGAAGATGGTCTGAGCTTGCAACTCTCCTGAAAGGGTCCCAGACACCCACCCAAGGTCTATGGATCATGCCTGGAGAGCTGCTGCTTTTGGAAAGTGTTGAGATGAGCCACTCTGGGCAAAGAATATGTCATACTCTGTTGGCCTCAGCTCCTATCTGGAGGGAGCTGAGCCGGACATGGGTGAGTCACAGACTTCTGATACTCTACTTCATGCCATACTAAAAAAGAATCAAATCATCCTTGCCTACTTTTCCCTGGGTCACACCCTTTTCTCAACCCTCCAGGCCTTACCAATCTGATGGTGAAAAGAAGCATCTAAAGATATCTCAAAGGAAAGACTTTGTCCTTCAGGCCCACAGCAGAGTTCCCCAACCACTTACTCCTGTCCCTGGGCTGCAGTTTCTTCTCGTTAGGTTTTCCCAGGACAGGGAATCCTCCTAAGAGGAAACCACTCTCAACTTGCCTAATCCTGTCCACTGAAGGCCAAAAGGATGAAGAAGAGTTTTTAACTGTTCCCTCTTAGCCCAAATGCATCCCCTATGAGCTTTGTCCAAAAATGTGCCCTAAAGCTCTATTCGTGTGGAGCCTACTTTGAAAAAAAGATAGGGGGCACCCGGGAGCCTCAGTTGGTTAAGTATCTGACTCTGAGCATCTCAGCTCAGGTCTTGATTTCAGAGTCATGAGTTCAAGCCCTTCAGTGGGCTTCATGCTGGGCGTGGAGCTTACTTAAAAAAAAGAAAGAAGAAGAAGAAGAAGAAGAAGAAGGAGGAGGAGGAGGAGGAGGAGGAGGAGGAGGAGGAGGAGGAGGAGGAGAAGAAGAAGAAGAAGAAGAAGAAGAAGAAGAAGAAGAAGAAGAAGAAGAAGAAGAAGAAAGAAGAAGAAGAAGAAGAAGAAGAAGAAGAAGAAGAAGAAGAAGAAGAGAGAAGAAGAAGAAGAAGAAGAAGAAGAAGAAGAAGAAGAAGAAGAAGAAAAGAAGAAGAAGAAGAAGAAGAAGAAGAAGAAGAAGAAGAAGAAGAAGAAGAAGAAGAAGAAAAGAAGAAGAAGAAGAAGAAGAAGAAGAAGAAGAAGAAGAAGAAGAAGAAGAAGAAGAAGAAGAAGAAGAAGAAGAAGAAGAAGAAGAAGAAGAAGAAAAGAAAGAAATATACTCTAAAACTCCATCAGAACCCAAAAATGGGCAAGGGGAGCTTAAAGCTCTCCCCACCATTATTTAATGAGTGCCACCCGTACTAGCAATCCCCCTGTTGTTGGATGCTCATGGTGCTTCTAACACTTCACCATTATAATAACATACCAACAAACACCTCCAAATATTTCGTTACTCATCTTTGGAATTCTTTCTTAAGGTTAATCATTCTATCTGTTGGTTTTAGCTAGCATACACCTAGCATCTGGCAGGACAATACATTCATTTATGGGACTTGGTTGGATACTTGGGAACCCTGTGACTTGTGTGTACCACAACCTTGATTCCGAAAAGAACTATCCAGTTCCCACAGGAAATGTTAGTAATATAAGTGGTGTTGGTGAACAGATACTTAGTTAATAAGACAAGGAAAATCAAGGTAACATTGGGGGGCAGGATCCAGACAATATGATGTAGTCACAAGTTGTAGAAAGTTCTGAGGTTCTATGCAAATTGGACTCTGTAATGAGGCAAGTGGGCAATGAATTCAAATATTAGATTTGAGGTTTAAAACAAAAACTTATCCTGTAGATAAAGAGTCTAGTATAGTGACTTACAAATATGGGTTTGGAGTCACATGTATCTAGATTCAGCTTCTCGCCTTACAATTTGGAAAAGTCACCTACACTTGGTTTCTTGTCTCCAAAATGGAAATTGTGAATGTTACCACCTTGACAGGGTCCATATGACCCTGGACTTCCTCTTGGGTTTGGCCAATGGGAATACCAGCTGATGAGAAGGAAAGAAAAGAGAAGTTCTCTTCTCTCCCAATAACATCACTACTCTTCTCCAGGTAGCCTGCTCTACAATACTCCCTTCCCCTCCATGTTCCAGTAACCTCTCCTTCCCCAGTCCATTTGGCGTTAGGGGTGGGTACAACTCTGCTGTTGCTAGACCCAGGATCCTTGGAAAGAGAGATAGGTAGGCAAGTACTAGTAGGAAGCACGCTGTCCCAAGACCCTGCCAAAATGGTGGATCAGAAATACAAACCAAGAAGTCAGGGGTGAAGGCATACATAATAGTTGCTCAATGCTAGGAAGCAGTGGATCCAGAACTTCCATGGAAAACCGTGCAATGCCATACAAATGAAGGAACCAAAAACAGATAAGTTTGCAGTCTGGTAAGAAGCTCTATATTCCCTTCCTGCTGAAATAGGAAGCTGTTCCACCATCCATCATGCATGCAAAATAGGAAAGGCAAATAGTAATTCACAGGGGTGAAAGGTACAGAATAGGGATATAATCGAAGGTATTGTAATAGGGTTGTAGGGTGATAGATGATAGCTATTCTCATGGTGAGCTCAGCAGAATGTATACACTTGTCAATCATTATTATGTAGCAACAAACACTGTTCTTTTTTGTGCGCCTGAAACTAATGTAACATTGTGTGTCAACTATACTTCAGTTAAAAAAAAAAAAAGTAAGAAAGGAAAATGGCAGCATCTGATGGAAAAGGAGCAAAGGGGAGTACAGATGGCTAATTCTTACAGAAGCTTTAGAGTATTGGTCATGTTCCTTAACTCCAGTGACTCAGATGCTTTCAAAAGTCCTAGTACATGGGGAAATCCATGGCCCTCTCTTCACCACAGAGCTGTTTCTTCACTGAGCTATCCATGCCGTAGAACCAACTAGGTTCCAGTTCCTCTGGTCTTGGTGCTAGGCTCTGTCGCAGCCCAGATGAACATGGCATTCAGGTCAACATCCCACAAGAGGGAGGCTAGTTAGCTCCTGCTTCTCCCTGGAGCTGGTAAGGACTGGGCGGGTACTTCTCATGTTCCTGTTGTGAAATGGAATGTACAAACAAGGGATATGATTCATGTCTGTAGACACATAGTATTCCTGACAGCTAATCAGGAAATGCCTCTTTATGTCTGGTCTTGTAAAGCCTCTTCAAAAGTTTGATAGAGACTACATGGGAGCAATCATTTTAAAGTGAGCACTTGTTATCTCTTCAAGGACTGATGTCCTGTACTCACCACATCAAGTTCTGAGAAAACTTTACATCGCCCTCCCCTTCCTCTGCCCAATCCTGCTACCCCACCCCCACACACCACCAACACACACACACACACACACACACACACACACACCAAAATTCTTTGGAAGAAATGTCGCACAACATGAGGCATACTTCAAACTGAAGTATGTTGTTTGCTTTCAAGGCAGAACAACAGTTTCCCTTAATTTGTATAAAATAGAAAGAAATATTTAAAAGGCTTGTAAGAACAAATAAATCCAGCTCCCATCTCGTGCTCAATAAATAAGGAAGAAGGGGATAGGTAGGGAGAAGAGTTATTTATAAATCGTGTTCATTTAACAACTTGAATTGAGGATTCCCTAAAAGGAAATGAAACTGCCCCCCCCCCCCAGTTCAAGAGAAGTGAAATCTATTATTTTATTTTATTAATTTACTTTATTGTTTATCTTGCAAAAAGGCATATATATTAACAAAAGGACTAGACGTCAAGGAAGTATAAGATCTTCATGGAAAGATCATGGCTTTCACAATTTGCTGGTGGCAACAGTTTAGTGGAAATGATTCTTTAGACATCTTAACAAAAATGAAAGTGTGTATTTTAATGAACCTAGGCCAAGGGAAGCTATGAGTACAAATCATTTCCAGGGTCAAAGGGGATCAAGACTTTTGCTCATTGAGTAAATAGTGTTTGACTGGTTGATTAATAAGGACATATTTTGAATTCCTCAAGATTCAACAAGACAACAAATTAAACTTGTTTAGATTTCTCCTTTAGACCAGCAAGAACACATTGACACAACTCCCCCATGGAAAGTTGGTGGGGGACCCTCCTTCTTCCCATTCCCAGGCTCCTGAACGCCCAACCCAAAGTCAAACACAGCTCAGGACATACAGAGGGAGCCTTTAAGTTGAGTGGCATTTACTCAAAACCTTCTCTAACTTATCAGAAGGCAAGATCTAGGAGCTTTTTTGTAAAACTTTATATCCCCCTTCCCCACCAAAAGGAAAGGTAAATTTGGCTTCTCTTATCAGAGGGGCAGTGTTTATTCCTTTTAGGGAACCTCTGTCCAGGTTGTTTAAATGCACAGAATGTACAGATGGCTGTCCCCATCTGTGCCCCATCCCCTTTAGTGACCATGATGGAAACAAACGAAGTCATCCTTGTCTCATCCACTCTATTTACTTGCCACGTCTGGCTAGTCCTTTTTTGGAAGGATGGTTCCAGCTCTCTCTGTCACAGTTCTTGGTGTTTTGCATAAGCATGTCTTAGTTTCTTTCCCTTCAGTCCTTCCTTTACTCCTGAAGTCTCCACCTTCCCAACACTCTTCTTCCTTTTTCTGGTACCCTCCACAAATACCATGAGGTCCTTTCCTTCCACGTTGAGTCTAAATTCCTCTTTATAGCTCTTAAGACTTCCTCGTTCTTCCTCCTCCTCATTACCCACTACCACTATTACCGACTACTTCCTAGACCTCTCTCTTCTGGTTAGATCAGTTTTCTCTTCCACTGGCTGGCCTTTTCTCTGCCTACCTTCTCTTTCTCCCTTGACCTCTTCTCCATGGACATTCCTTATCTCTCTCTGCAGACTACGCCTCCCCATCAAAAACCTACTTCTCCATGACTTCTTCCTCATACTTCTTCCCTTTCTTGGAGCTCTCCCACCATGTAGAGTTTGTGATCCTCAAATTAGCACCTGGTTTGACACACCTATGGAACATTTTCAAACTGCTCCATTTATGTGAATCTTGTCTTCCATGAATAGGATAAGCTTTTCAAGGATGGAAAGCCCATTTTCTCTGCTTACATGTATTTTATGGTTAGAAAAAGCTTTGAAGAAAATGCATGATTCAGGTGGGTCCACTGACATCACCATGTGGTGGAAAGGCCTTTGGAGTGGGACTAACCTCGATGCTGCTAGCCCTTCACTGTGTACGGGAAACCTCTGAGCCTCAGTTTCCTTACTTGCAAAGTCAGGACACTAATACTCAATAGAGTCACTGTTAAGTAGTAAAGGTCGTAAAAGTATGTAAGAAGCCTTAATTTGGCCCATAATTAAGATATCCAATAGATGGTAGCAATGTAAATTACTACCGGGCTCTGGAACAGGTAGGACGCAAGATTCAATTCTGGAACTGAGTAGGATCACAGTAGAAGTTCTTTGACCCTCAATCATTAACTGATAAGGAAACAGGAAGTAAGTGTAGGCTTACCATCCATGCCATCAGCCCCAGCAGGGTGAACTTGTGCTTATCTTTTGGGAGGAGATTTATTTTCTCTGGTGAGAAGGAAAGCCTGTCCAGGTAGAATTGACATACCAGAGGCTTGTGGCCTGTGCTCCTTGCCTCAGAGATAATGCAGAGGTACAGTGTCCTGTAAGAGCAATGCCTCAGAGATGAGCTGACATCTGGCCTTGGCAGAGAAATTCTCCAGGAAGCAGGAGCTAGGCTGGTGTTAGACACATAAGGAATAGCTCCATCCGTCTTGCAAGAAGCTGGATGCTAAAGGGCACAGAGAAATATTAGGGATATAATAATAATGCTTCCTATGTGCCTGCATTGCTCTAAGAATTTCTCTACAGTAACTTCTTGAATCTCACAACAGTCCTATCAAGGAGTTCCTGTTGTTGAGATGGATAGTCTCTGTCTAGCCATCTGGCATTCTCTGCCATTCTGCACTCTGCTTCGTACCCCAGGAGCTAGTTTTTAGGGATGGCTTCAGTCTGACTCCTTTGCACTCTGGATCCCAGGTGGGTTTGGCCCCTGGGGCCTCTGGGAGGAGGCACCAACATCCAGGAAGTGGTATAATAACATCAGGTCTATGAAATGACAGCGGCAATGTTCCTCCATTGAGCCTGCAGGCAAATCTGTACTTACTCTCCATTCTGGTAACACCCCAGGGCCCAGGGGCAGCACTGGCCCCCCCTTACGTTAGCAGCTCTGGGGTGCTTCATTACCCTTTCTTGGTTTCCCCTAGTCCTGCCCACTTTGGCAAGTAGTGTCTTTATTAAACTTCTCATATTGAGAATGCATGTGTGTCTTGCTGGGAGCCTGACTGAGAGAACTATGGTCCCCCTTTTACAGATGATGGGTGCTGAGATCCAGAGAGGTTAAGTCATGCCAAGTGGTGGTGGGGCTGGGACTCAAACCAGACCCCCAGACAACAGAGTCTCCGAGTTGGGCCATACATTTTCCTGCCCCTATGGTTTATGAGATAACCAAGAGGTGATCTGGTGATGGACTCATGATGGCAGCTTTGGACTTTCACACCCCACAAGGCCACCTCCGCAGATCAGGCTGGCCCCATTTCAGTGCTCCAGGCCACAAAGCTCAGATTCTGGATGTTGTGACTCACAGGCAAGGGCCTCCTACTCTAAGAAAACTGCAAACCTCTTCCCAAGCCGTTATCAGTTGGTGTTCTGTTGTTCTTATTCCTCATTGTTGACCAAAACTCCTTAATTTAAAATTTGAATGTACAATAGGAAGTCCCTAATTGCTTGAAATTCTCCCATGACTCTTGCGAAGAGCTAAGTCTGTGCCTTCAGCCCTCGTCATCTGGAAGGATACCTAGTTCTTCATCTGCTCACTGGGAAGGATCTAGATAAGGAAAGTGACCCAGCATAGCCTCTGAATCATGCCCAGATGCCAGGGAATCCAGAACCCCATGATCCACTGAAGAACTTAGCCTGGGTCACCTGGGATCTGATCAGTTGGGGAAGCTATCTGTGCTGGGCTTCAATATGCACACCACTACCAGCATGACAGACCCCACTGCCTCCATCCACCTGTGAGTGGTGGCCTCTGAAGAAGTGGCCTTTAGTACCAACAGAAAGTGCCGGCCATGTCAGAGCTGATAGACACACTAGTTCACAGTCTCCGGATCGAACCTCTTCCTCCTATTCAGAGTGGTTTTTTTTGTTTTGTTTTGTTTTGTTTTAAGATTTTATTTATTTATTTGACAGGGAGAGATCATAAGGAGGCAGAGGCAGGTGGAGACAGAGGAGGAAGCAGGCTCCCCACTGAGCAGAAAGCCCGATGTCGGGCTCAATCCCAGGACCCTAAGATCATGATCTGAGCTGAAGGCAGAGGCTTAACCCACTGAGCCACCCAGGCACCCCTCAGAGTGGTTTTTGTTCAGCCCAACTCAGACTCCAAATTGGACTGAAAGGCTTTGAAAGAGGTGGACAGAGGATGGAGGGAAGACAGAGAAGAAAAATGCCACAGCCTCCCCAGACCTATTGCAAGGAGATAGGACGTGGGAGCCTTTCCTGCTTCCTCATAATCTCTTTTCCTCTCTCTGAAGTGATTATTCACAGAAATAATCACTGAAGATAATTCACAGAAATCCTAATGTTGCTTTGGATGTGGAGGAAGTCAAGACTTTTGCTCTATGTTGGAGAAAACATTTCATCTGGTTGGTAGAAACAGTTAAAGAAGAAAAACAATTTTGCTTTACACATCTACTTTTTTTGTTTTGTTTTGTTTTTGGAGGGGTAGGGAGCTCTCCTTCAAGTGTCCTGCAATCACATTTTTTCAGATGTAAACAAAAAATAAAATATTAAATGCACAGATACACATTTCACTAGAAAAGAAAAGAAAGAAGAAAAGAGACCTCTAGAGGAGTGGCCACTGACTCTCGCACAGAGATTTATACCAAATGAAGTACTACTTTGTAAAAACTTCACGCTTGGCCATAAGAGTTTGTGAAGGTAAAATTATTTGATTTAGGGACTGCTTTTAAAGATATCTGAATTCTTTCCCTCCTTTTTAGCATCTTTATATTTATGGGGTAATTCTTTAATTCACATGTAATTGTTAAAGACAAGGACTCCAAGGCCAAACTATCAGGATTCATATTCTGACCCAGCCACTCTGAGTGTGAGCTTGTCTGGAAGCTGACCTCAGGAAGCCTCAGTGAACCGCTCCTGGGTGGCTCAGTGGGTTAAGCATCGGCTCAGGTCATGATCTCGGGGTTCTTGGATCGAACCCCGCTTCGGGCTCCCTGCCCAGTGGGGAGGCTGCTTCTCCCTCTCCCTCTGCCTGCTACTCCCTATGCTTGTTCTCTCTCTCTCTCTCCATCCCTCTCTGACAAATAAATAAATAAAATATTAAAAAGAATAATAAAATAAATAATGACAGAGATAAAACTTTCTTTATAGAATGTGAGCATCAGGGTGCCTGGGTGGCTCAGTTGCTGGGCGTCTGCTTTTGGCTCAGGTCATGATCCCAGAGTCCTGAGATGGAGCCTTGCTTTGGGCTCCTTGCTCGGAGGGGGAGCCTGCTTCTCCCTCTCCTACTCGCCCTGCTTGTGTTCCCTCTCTTGCTGTGTCTCTCTCTGTCAGAAAAATAAAATCTTAAAAAAAAAAAAAAAAAGAATGTGAGGTTCCCTGTGGTTCCTTCCAGATCTAGCATGCACGTCAGTGTAACTGGGCTACGGTTCACAGCTGCACACAGGACAAATGTAGCCTCATCAGAGAGAGTTTTCATGATAATTGATATTAGTGTCTGCCTCCCTTTCCCGTCCCTCTCTGTCCTTAACTCTGTTTGACTTTTCTTCATAGCTCTATCACTTATTTATTTGCTGTTTATTGTCTGTCTGCTGCCACTAGAGTTGAAGTGCCTTGAGAGTAGAGATTTTATCTGTTGTGTCCATGGCTGAATCCCAGCATCTAGAACAACACCGGACACACAGAAGGCTCTTGACACGTACTGGCTGAATTAATGCGTGATCTCAACAAGCTACAAAGGACAGCATTTGGGGAAGAATATGGTTCTATTTAAGGAATTGAACTTTTCAAGTGTTTTTCTTTTTTTTAAAAGCTTTTATTTATTTATTTGACAGAGAGAGTGTAAACACAAGCAGGGGAATAGCAGGCAAAGGCAGAGGTGGACTCCCCACTGAGCAGGAAGTACAATGCGGGACTCGATCCCAGGACCCCAGGATCATGACCTGAGCCGAAGGCAGATGGTTAACTGACTGAGCCACACAGGCGCCCCAGAACTTTTCAAGTGCTTTTGACTCTGTTTCAGAATTACTTATTTGCTTTGAAATTAATGCCACTAACAACAAACCACTTTTCTCCTATCTTAAGACCAGATCCCCCAAAACCATTTCCCAGGCAATGCTTTGTAGCCCTCATCCCAATTATTCTTCACCTTGAAGGTAATCCAATCACACACATTTATAACAATTAAAATTCCATTTTATTTGTTTGGGCTGGTTTTCCCTGATTATGATGTTCCAAATACACAAGTCTGCTATTGGATCACTTATTGCCACGTAGTAGGCTTCTGTGCCATTTGAGGACCTGTTCTAGAACAATAGCACTGAATGCTTCAGTTATGCCCTGAGACTCACTGTATTTGAATCCTAGCTTTGCTACTTGGTACCTGTATGACTTGGAACAAGTTACTCAGCCTGTCTCCTTTCATCATCTGTAAAATGGAGATAATAATCTGTTTTTTTCTCCAGGTGTCTTTATCATTCTGTATCTGCCCTATGTCTTGGGAGGCTGACCTCTAGAGACGTTAGCCCATCGGCTCTCTTCGGTTAGCCACAGGGAGGCCCTGGGCAGGAGATGTGAGGACAAGAAAGGGGGTTGAAATATCTGTCCTCCACGCCACCACTCCTTACTGGGATTTGGACAGAGGTAGCCTCCCTTGACCGTGGCCCCAGCATCTAATAGGTAGCCTGTCTGCCATGGCTGATGATGTGACTCTGTCCTTTCTCCTTGTTCCTTCCAGCCTGGAACATTAACAGTTTCCTGTTCCTACTGGTTCCAGAAGTATCTGTACTCCTTGAAGATCCTTCTAACCCTACCTACACCTGTGAAAGTAGTCCCTTCATTAAAATCTCTTCAGGTCGTCTTTGGAGTTGTGCTTTCCACTTTTGGCCAAATCCTGACCGAAGCTACATGAACGCACTGCTGGGCGTTAAATGTGTGAAGACACCTAAAACAACTAGAATATTGCTTGATGCGTCGTAAGTTCTTGGTTTGTGTGAATGATTATTATCCATGTAACTCGATGAGGGAAAATCATACAAGACTGTGCATGTGAAGATATTGTTCAGAAGTGATCTACATTCTGTCTAGTGGGGAAAAACTGGCATGTATACTGTCTTTTGCATATGATCTTGAGCAAGTTAGGAAACCTCCCAGAAGCTCATGGTTGCTGCGAGCAGATATATGTGACAGAGAGGCCCAGCGTCTGGTAACTATAAGCACTCACACGTGTTAAGCAGATGACAGTCGAGTGCCTGCTTCATGGGGTCCAATCTATAAACTGAGGGGGCCCCACATTTGGTTTAATGTTCTGTATTTCCCATCTTGAAATTCTGTTTAAAAAAGATTCTATTTATTTATTCATTTGACAGAGAGAGAGAGTGAGAGAGCACTAGTGAGGGTGGGCAGAGGGAGAGGGAGAAGCAGGCTCCCCACTGAGCAGGGAGCCCCATGCAGGGCTCAGTCCAGAACCCCAGCATCATGACCTGGGCTGAAGGCAGACGCTTAACCAACTGAGTCCCCCAGGAGCTCCCCATCTTGAAATTCTTAATAACTTTTACACGAGGGTTCCTGTATCTTCATTTTGTTCTGGGTCCCGCAAATTATATAGCCAGTCCGTGAGGGAGGGTTCACTTTATTTTCCAAATCATTGATGGCATTCTGTAATTGACATTTTTTTTTTTTTGAGACATGGATTCACCAATTTCTATGGGAAGGAAAATGAGAATCTGAAAAAATGACATCTGGTGTTGAGACTGTATTAGTCAATTAACAAACACCTGCCAAAGAGCTTGCAGGCGTTAGACGTTGTGCCCATTCCTCTTTGAATCCCAAATTCCCTGCTCTGCTGTTCTAGGCTGAGTCGATTGACACGTGACAGGCTGGGACTGCCCTTGCCATGAACCTTTCAGTCATATCTGTGGTATCTGAGTCTTGGGGAAAAAAATAGTCTCTTATTTCATCACAGAACTGTGACTTGGATTTGGACAATGAATCATAGAAACTCAATTAGATAACCTGGCAGCTAAAATCCTCCAATTAAAGGAGTTTAAAGTCCAGGAGCACCATACCAAATTTGGTTAGACTTGAGGGTTGATGCTTAATTCTTCAGCATCCCAAGTTGACACAACTGAAAATACAAAGAAGCCCCAAGAACACTTCTTTCCTTGGGGTTACCAGTTTGCACCCACTAAGGGTGCTGTGACCTTGATGGAGGGTGGAGTAAAAACAGAACATAAATGTGTCCACTTAAGGAACAAAATGGCTCTGCTGGGCCTCAGGCAAGGCAACATGGCTTCCAGCACACCCAGATGGAGCATAATATGTGCAGCCCTTGGAAATGCTCTTTGTTCATCCCACAGGTAGAGATACAGTCTGAATGAAAGATGTCTCCCAAAAGACAGATGCTCACTTCTCAGGTGAGAGAAGAAAGGCTAAGAAATGGGCTTTATATGTTTGGCTGGAATCTGAAGGGAAAACATGGAGCAGAATCTAGGAGCATAGCTTTGTGGTAAGAGATAGGTTTTACTCTCTTAAAAATGAACCATTAAATCAGAACACTTCTCTCTTACATGCACACACACGCGCACATGTGCGCACATGTAGAGCCCTCCTTTACAACATAGTTAATGCCTCCTTTAAGATACAATGAAGTAAGAGAACTGGGGGAAATACAGGGAGTGGGAAATAGGGAGCTGATAGAGAAGGTATCTTTCTATTTGTATAAGTTGTTCTATAGACAAAGAAGTTAGTATTCATCTGTATGATCTGTAAATTCTCCAGGGTGTTTTCCCATTAGGCTGTGGGCTACTTGAGGTCAAAGTTTGGTTCAGAGTTGGCCTCCATACAGGTTTAGAGTAGAAGAAAGAAAAGCAATGCTGTGATCTTTTCACCTTTCCATGAACAGTACTGACACCGGAGTGTGACATCTTTTCCCCTTCAGACTGCCTTGGATCTTCTGATACAACTGAATAAAGATGTCAAAGGAGAGCTCCTAGACACAAAGTGTGATATGTCCTGGGCTTCAAAAGCTACGGTGCTGTCTCTAGATGGCAACCAGGAGATACATCTAAGCAAACTCATGCAGTTGGTTATCTTAAGCAACTCTTGGGAGCAGGTACAGAGAAAAAAGGACCTAAGCCCATCTACCAATCATGTAGCATTAGCCTTGGAAAACCCCAGAGGCAGACAGGGGTGGGGAAGGTTCTCATGGACAAAAGGTCAATGGTGACTCAAAAAGCCAGCTTCATCAAGATGGCTGTGGCTAACTGATGTTTATTGTTTGAGTTATCAGATGGTGGTTGTGGGTTTCTATAATATACAATAAGAGACGAGTGTGACTACTTTATATGCTAGGAAACCATCTGATAATAAAAGATGCAATAAATATTTTTTGAGTGAATGTTGTTGAGTAGTCAGGTCTGTAAGAATTCATGCGTTTATTATTAAAAATACTAATCTGTCACTACAGGTTAATTCTTGTCGTAAAGACTGGACTATGTCACCCTGGGTTGGAAGCTAGGGATTCTAAGTCTGCCTTCCCCTGGGGGAGTCCGTGGTTCTTGTCCTCCTTGTCCTTCTGCTGTTCGTTATTTACTTCCCACTTTTAACTTCTCCTCCCCCTCTCTTTCCGAGAGAGGAGCTAGTGATAGAGTCAGGGTTGAAGTTTATTTTACCTGAAAGGTGAGGAGGAGGAAGAAAGAGCCTCCACATCTCTTCATCTCTCTTCCATCTTCCCTGTCCTATCAATGCCTATCCCTACAATCTCCATTTTCTCCAATACCTCACTGTCCATCTTCTCCTTCATAGCCTCTTATTTTTCCATCTCTACCTTTTCTCATCTAATTGTTTTATCACACTCGGTGTGGGTATTGTTGATTAAGCTAAACAAAGTCATAAGAACAGGCACATTCATGTTTCCCAACCAACTGGATATTGTTTTACTAATGGTAATACTTAAACATATGTTTGCCACTACTCGCTTGTTCTGACATCCAGGGATACAGTCCTTGGTCTCCCATATTATTTCCAGATTTGAATATTAGAGTTTCTGTCATCAAGGTGTTTCATCATGTTTTTCTTCATTGCCATGACCTACTGCTACATGAAAACAGAAATAACAAGCACTACGGAAGTTTAAAAGAAGGAGACATTTTGCGAGCGGGGAAGGTTATACAAGACTTTTCATAAAAGGGCAAACTTGAATTGACCGTGAAAAATGTGTAGGGTCGGGGTGCCTGGGTGGCTCAGTGGATCAAGCCTCTGCCTTCGGCTCAGAACATGATCTCAGGGCCCTGGAATCGAGCCCTGCATCAGGTTCTCTGCTCAGCGAGGAACCTGCTTTCCCCTTTCTCTCTGCCTCTCTGCCCACTTGTGATCTCTCTGTCAAATAAACAAACAAAATCTAAAAAAAAAAAATGTGTACAGTCTAAGTAGTCCAAGAAGAAGAAGAAGGAGAGCATTTTAGGTGGAAGAAATGATATGAAACAAACCAGAAATGTGTAAGGTGTGAGAGGAGGAAAGAGAGTAGACTGGTGAGAATGAAGTTCCATGTAGGATGGCAGAGAGAGATGGAGATGAAAACCATACAGGATGGCTGAACTGCAGATAATGCTGAATATCAAGCCAAAAATTTAGAACTTTACCTTTACCTTGTCCCAAATGGGTTTGGATGCAAATAACAGAAAGCTATTTAAAGTAGTGTAAGCCAAAGGAAGTGAGCTCACCTAAAAACAAAGGGACCAGGAGGAACCTAATGGCAGAGGGGCCAACTGGGTTTCCCCAAGGCTTGGAACCAGCAATGAAAAGCTCTCAGGAGCTACGACCACAGGCTTCCTAAATTGGAGCCGTCAAGTTCACTCTGCTCGTGTCCTTTTTTCAACTTGGCTTCTCTCTGCAGATCCTTCTCATCCTTTCCCTCTGCAAATCAGATTTCTTTTTTTTGTTCCCTATGAATATATAAGACAATTCACCCCACCACTCACACATTTACATCTCAGTCTACCTGGCCAGCAGAAGCTACCAGCATCTTTGACTTCCAATCCCAAATTTCTGTGAGAGAGAATCTGCATGTCCATTCCCACTACAATGAGAGAATTGACGACATATTGAATTAACAAGACTCCCGGGGCCTACCTCTGGGATACAGGAACTTTCAGAGAAGGAATACAGGATTGAAGCCTAGGCAGATGCACTAAAGGTTGTTTTCAATAACTTTAGAGCCACATGAATGTGTTGGAGGTGAGGGAAGAAATAATCAAAGTGAGCTTAGGAAGCTTCATCAGGGAGCAGAATGGGATAGAAGGGAATATTCTGGAGACAGGAAGACCAAAGTGGAGCTATTTGAATCAAAGCATTGATATCTTGAAATGATGTGGCTATGGTCAACCCGACAACTACTATCTAGAAAAATATAGTTGGTTCAGCAAACGCACTCTACATTAGTCATGAGAGAAACATTTATTTCATAGCTCAGAGCTAAGCCCGAGCATATATGTAAGCTATATAATACTTATATGCTAGCTGTCAGTCTGTCTTTACCAAGTGGTTGCCCAACTTCCTGCTTTGAAGTTAGGACTTGGGGTAACCTAAATTAGTAGGGGGAGACCCATAAAATGCAGTAGGTTTTATGCTGTCCTATTCTAACTACTACCTAGGATGCTATAAATTCTCATCCCCTGAAGCCGGTCAAAATTTGCTTTTCATCTGTTGCTAGTTAATTTGCTAGGTTAGCTGAGGTCATAGTCATCAGTCTAAACCCCCGCATGGACAGTTGGCTTCATTCTGTCCTCTGACCACTAACTATATCCTTATGAGGCTCCATCATCAGGTCCAATTATGGGAAGGTTGGAAGAGCAGAGACCAAACCCCTTTGCTGGCATTTGGGGAAAAATTAAAATACCACCATGCCCCTGACATCTTTAGCTTCCTCCTGATCACTCATGACTTGCTACTCCCCATGTTTACCACAGTAAACAAGATGGTCTTCTATGGAGCTCTAGCCCTCAGTGTTAGATGTTATAGCTACATCTCCTATCTTCACACTGGCTTCCACTGGCAATAGAAAAATATTGCTACAGGATCTTTCTAGTGTGTTTTCAACAACCCTGTTAGAACAGAAAACCTCACTCAAACAAACAGAAAAATTGTATGGCCAAAGGCAGGCCCAAGGAAGGGCAGTGTATTCATTTACAAGGACTGCCATAACAAAACACCATGGACTGGGGAGCTTAAACAACAGATGTTTTCAGCAGTCCTGGAGGCTGGAAGTCTGAGATCAAGGTGTTGATGGTGTGGTTTCTTCTGAGGCCTCTCTCTTTGGCTCACACTTGCATCCCTGGTGTTTCTTCTGTGTGTCCTAATATCTAATCCTAATCTCACATAGACACTAGTCAGATCAGATTAGGGCCTACTCATCTGACCTTATCTGACCTTACTTACCTCTTTGAAGGCCCTGTCTCCCAACATAATCACGTTTTAAGGTACTGGGGATTACGACTTCAACATACAAATTTTGGAGACTGTTCACTCCCTCACAGGTAGCTCTGGGGTTGGTTAATTCCGTGTTTCAGGTCTGGCCTCAGACCCCAGGTGTTGCCATCTGTCTGCTCGGTCGTGCTCAACATGTGGGTTTTATCCTCAAGCTAGCTCCCCTCATGTTGCTCTTCCAGCCATCCCATCCAGAGGTGATGATGCCTAACAGAATGGCAAATTATCTTTCCCTATGTGTGTCTGAACAATCCTTTTCAAAAGGACCCAGTGTAGACTTCTTTTCTTTTTTCTCACTGGCCAGAATCTCTTTGTGTGCTCCTGTGAAAAAGAGACTGCCGCAATTGATTTGAGCCAATCACAATTCATGTCCTAGGGCTGGGTCCAGCCTCCCTGGGAGCACAGGGGAGGTACCCACACAAAATCAGGGTCCTCTGAGGAAAAAGGAAGGGGATAAATGGAAACCAAAAATGTCTGCTGCAACAGTTTGCCTGCTTGGTTCCCATGGACTATGTTCCTGAATTTCAAGATGACTGTAGACCCTGGTGCTTGCTCGTCTAGGAGCACCAGGTAAAACTACTCTTTGTCCCGGCAATAAAGAGCCCTATCAATAAATAGCGCTTTCCCTAGGCTGACTCACTTGCAGTGAGCAGGCTTTTCCAGCTTATACCTTCTCTTCCCCCTGCCCATGGCCCCAGCCCAAGTTTAGCTTTGGACACAACCAACACCTTCTACTCAACTAGCAATCCAGATCTCAGTTTCCCTGTACAAATGGTAACAAACCTTGCTCTAGCTATCTGGCAATCATGTATCATTGAGAACAAGAGGAACTGGCCAAGAGAATAGGGATAACTTAGCCCAACCTCATCACCAATATGAAGAGAATAACTTGAAAACTACGTCCTGCAATGATAGGTTATTAGTTGGGACATCGTTTACTTGTGTTGCTTAATAATGGGTAGGTACCAATACCATTCAGAAACTATCCCTTTACCACTGGTAATTTAATTAAGCTTAGAAGGGCTTTCTACTTTCTTGTTAGTTTCATTCTTGTGTTGCCTACTTCAAGAAAGAAGAATCTGGTTCTGCTCTGTTTTTCCCACAGATCATCCAAGAACAACTTAAAAATCTAATACCTGCAGTGAAAAACAAACTATTTTTTTTTAATCTTCCATGAGTCTCTTATTCTTTGACAGCTTATTTGATCTAGAGATGGCTTTGCTTCCAAAAATGAAGATTAATTTGTTTTGGTTTTTGATGAAAAAACAGCAATGTGTAAATAAATAATACAAAAAGAAAGCTTGCTATCTTCTATAATTTCTATTTAATATTAACAAATTCTTTCTAAATACGAGCTTGTTGCATCCCTGATCATTTGTTTAAAATCACTTTCCCTACCCCAGCTCTCCTTCAGCAAATAAATGCTACTGGGGATTGAGCTCTTCTTTATGTGCCTATATTTATTTTTCACCCATGTCAACCAACACAATCTCAGTCTTCTGCTTTAGGCATTTGTCTCTGATAAGCATAGAGCAGAGAAATGAAAGGGACCTTTCTTTGGAATGAATTGAGCCAGGAAATGTCAAAGGGAGTTGGTCACAAGAAGCACTGGTCACTGCCTTGGTGGCTGATGAACGATGTGGCACGCCAGAGAGAGGGGGGCGGGGAAGAGAGAGGGAGGAGCCAGGACCGTAAGGGATCTGGGAACCAAGCTGTGAGTTTAAACAATGGAAGAAATTAGCCCTGAGAAGAAACGAAAGTCTTGATAGCCTTTAGGTGTTTTTCGTGAATTAAAAAAAAAAAAAAAAAGCCAATAACAATAACCACAGTAAGAGCTAAATTTTACTGAGGGCTTAATCAGATGAAGGCTCCAAAGAAGCAAATTATGCCTGATCATGAAAAACAAACATAGGCATCTGAGAGTAGAATGAATGGGCTCCCTGGCAAGCTAGTGCCCCTGGGGTATTCAAATGCAAGCCAGCTGCTCACATGTCAATAATGCCCTAGAAAGGACTTTCCTTTTGCCGTGGGATATTGGACTAAATGGTTTCCAATTTCCCTTCATGCTGAATCTATGGACCCTTAAGAGTTAGGAGAGCTATTTGATTCATGGCATTTTAGAAAACATTTAAACCAAGCTAAGGTCCCCACCCTCCACCCCCGACGCCAACTTTCCCATCTTCTTGATGCGCCATGCCCAGCACTGACATCGAAGAGAAAGAAGGCTCAGTGGGGAGTCCTTGCCTTCATACACACAGAGCTTTCTCCCCTGCCCAGGCACAATGCCAGGACAAATTCTGTCCCTGGTAAACCTTGCTACCCCACCCCTGACATCAACAAGACCAGACTTTGTAAATAACCACCTTCAACCATTCTATGGATTTTCCTGGCTTTCACAGACTGGCCTCCAATCTGTTATTTCTCTGAAAAATAAATGCTACCTCATTTCAGGATATCTGCTGTGCCTCTTAGTGATCTGCTCTGTATTTTTAACGATAGCCAGTTGGAACAGAAGTTTGCCAAATTAATGAGTGTTGTTGCGTGCCTAATGATTATGAAACTAAATTGAAAGAGTAATAGAAAAAGGGCCTAGAAAAGACTCTTACCTTGGCTCAGAATAACTGGGTCAGGATGACTTCATGGGTTATTTCACTCCTAATTTCTAGATTGCTGGATAATTTCAATAAAGATGATGCTGGGTAATTACTGAATCAGCCGCACACTTGAGTTATTGCCTTCACGACTTTTACAATGGAGTGGAGAGGTGAGTCACATTTTATTGCCGAGCCCTTATGTCTGATAGAGCTGCAATCCAGCCTACCATGAAAAAGTCAAGCCCAAAGAAAAATATATCCCCAGGAAGATACAATAGAAGGAAAATGATAGAAGATTATCTTTCTCTCCAAGCTCTGTTTCATCCCCCAATTATTCTTAACCTATCTATGAAGGTTTTAGACAGCGGAGATGATCTCAAAATGTGAAACATGTTGTTGACCTCATTTAATGGGATACAGTAAGGCATCTTTTTCTCTTTTTTAAACCGCCAAATCGTGTTTTCTAAATCTTGTGTTAGATCTCTCCATTGTGAGCAAATACATAAAAATAGCTTTCCACTGTGTAGTTGGGTCTAAACCAGTTAATGAGAACAAGGAAATGACTCAGTGGAGAGTCTGAGATATACTCTATATTTTAGAATTCACATTATCCACCCCCCCCATACACACAGGCTTATTTAAAAATGGACTTGAGCAAGACCTCAAAAAAGAAGACGGTGTTCCGTTCATGTCCAGTGACAAGGACACACAAGCAGAGTGAATTTTTCTCCATGCAAATTACATTTCCGAACAATTCACTGTTCCAGAATTCTTTTGCAATGCCCATTCAAGTTCATTTTATTCCACAAATGAGAGAGCTTCTTGGGGTGATAATTTGAGTTTAATGCTTCTCTTTGAACAATTTTTTGGTTCCAATTGGTGAGCCTAGGCCTTCTAATTTCCCCTTTGATGAAAAGAGCGAACTCTCACTCAAAACATCCATCAATAACAGGGCAGTGAGAGAAGAAAAGGGGAAAACTGGTGATAAGGATGTTTCATCACGTTTAAGAAAGCAGCACTGGGAATTCAGAACAACAAATCTTGAAACTGCCTGTCTCTGCTGTGTTCTACACAGAGCACAAAGCTGTGCTTTAGTTGGACTTATAAAGGACGGATTTGGGGATCTTATTCAAGACAGGTAGTAATCTGGGATAAGCTGAAACTATATAGCAGCACTTTCCTTTTAGAGCAGGAGAAGAAAAGACTTTCTTCATCTTAATCATGCCCCAAACCTCAACTAAACGTGACAGGCATGGAGAGAAATCGGAGCATTGGGGAAAGAATGAAAATAAACAGGGTTTGGTGGGAAAAACAAGGGAGGAAAGCTAAGCAAAAAATCACAAATGTAAAAAGAAATGTGTTGGAGTTGTTACAAAGAAAACTAAAAGGAGATGTGTGAGTAAGCTCTAAAAGCAAAGAAAATTAGTGTAGGCGAGCAGCTGGAAACAGAAAGCAGGGACATCAAGAGAAAGAGACAGAAGAGACGAGATCAGGAAAATAACATACACTATTATGAATGATAAATGGTCACTTCATTTTACATGCATTTTAAAAAGAATAAGCCATTGTATCCTGGGAATTCTAAGACTGCCCACTCCAGAGGTTATATAATCCATTGCGGTTTTTGTGTAGAAAAGTAAACAAAACACACACCCAAACCACTAGTCACTGGACAAGCCTGCCTGGCATATTGGTGGGTCTTGGTTCTTCCTGACATGAAAGCATGTCCCTGGAGGACCCCCCATAACCCACAAGGGAGCTTTACCTTTAATGATACTCCACATCACACATCCACTTGCTAGGCAGACCCTGTGTGATCTGTAATTTTTGAGAATTCAGATTCTCTTCTGTATCTATCACCCTTATAGTACAATAATAAAATCTCTGTCGATAATAAATAAATATGAGGGCTGCTATGATTGACTGAGCCTCTAAATTCCAGCCTCACTTCTGGTAGATTTACTTGTGTTTCCCTCATATTGATTTTTTCCAGAAGCCTAGAGGCAGACTTGTTTTGTGGAGAAAGATTATGTCTGGATTCCCAAAAGAGAAATCTGATACAAAAAGAGACTTGGGGATTAGGAGGCTCAGTGTTTATAAACACGAAAGAGATTTGAGCTGGACTTTTTATTTACAAAGGAGGCTGAAGTTTAGGGAACTCATTTTTTGAATGGTCAGAATTACCACAGGACCTCTGCTTCGGACAAAAAAGAAAAGTCTTAAGGGTAGCTGGAAAGAGGGAGGGGCAGGGAATCCAAACTAACCAACAATTACTAATGATTGAATAAGGAACAAAAAAACACGAAGGCTTGTTTCATTGGGCTTTGTTTTTCAAATTACAGGACATGGGTTTAGTGCAACTTTTATAAATGTTTGATTTTGCCTCATGTGATCATGCTGTTATATATAATCAAAAGGTGTAATTATAGGCAAATAAAATATCTCTGTAACCTCTTAGCAGTCATCTCTTTAGGATAATTTTCACCTCACACTAGTTGCCTAGACTACAAATCATAAAAACGACTGTCATTTACACCCCCATCCTATGGACCCTTTGCAGCTCTAGAAATTCCACGAGAATCCAGAAGGAGCCTTGGCTGGGTGTGAATCACCACCTCCCACCCAGTCACAAAACTGGGTCTCTGTAGGACTCTGAAAACACTTCCCAGTCTCGTAGACACTGCTGATGGGAATGGAGATTGGGACAACAGTCCTGCAAGGCAATTGGACAAGCTTCTCTCAGTATGCTCATGTCTTTCACCCAGATAACTTATTTCCAGAAATTTATTCTAAAACGGTAGGCATGGATGATGGCAAAAATTTAGCTACACACCTGTTCATCACAGTACTGTTTAAAATAGCAAAAAATTAGTATCAATCTAAATATCAAACCATAGAGTTTAGTTTAATAAACTGGAAATGTGATTAAAATCATGGTAGATTTAATGTGATGCAGTAGTAAAATATTTAATGGTATGGGATCATGTTCTCAAAATATTAAATGAAAAGAAAAACAACTGTTTAATTCCAAATACAGTATAACCCCGTACATTTTCTTAAGCATATATATGCATATATGTATATTAAAATATTAATGATTATCACTTCTTGCTAGTGGGACTATGGGTGATTTTTAATTTTTTTCTGCTCCTCAGTAATGAAATATGTTTCTCAATGAATATTGCTTCATAATAAGGGAAAATGTGAGAATTTTTTAAATAAAAATGCTTTCTAAAATAAAAGTTTTTTATCTTTAATTTTTAAAAAGATTTTATTTATTCATTTGAGAGAGAGACAGAGACAGAGAAAGCACAAGCAGGGGGAGAGGCAGAGGGAAAGGGAGGAGCAGGCTCCCCCACTGACCTAGGAGCCCAATGTGGGGCTCGACCCCAGGACCTGGAGACCATGACGTGAGCTGAAGGCAGACACTTAACCATCTGAGCCACCCAGGCACCCCTGAAAGAGTTTTTTTAAAAATCCCAATGCTTGTAGCCCGTTGGTTATTGAAACTGTTTCCCATCCGACCACGTCTGACGCTCTATTAAATAGGTTAAGTAGGTATGTTGGAAAAGGGCTGCAAACAAGAGACTAGTATTATATTCCTGGAGGCATTCCATATTTTCCTGACAAGGGGGAGGAACAGCACCAGGCCTCCATCTCACCGGCTTCAACTAAGCTGGAACCTTCTGCCAGGGGGTGGGCAGTACCCTCTGCCCTCGATAAGGACTAGAAGCTCTGTGGTTCCTGTGTAGTTCTGACCCCATACTTTTTTGGATTGGTCAGCAGTATGTTGGCTTACCCCCGAGTTCTTTGGGGAGACCTAAAATCTTGGCAGCACTCTGACCTGTCTGGATCACTATCTCTGAGGCTAATGTCTTGTGACACCAAGCAGACCAGCTGCATAATTTGAGGGGCCAAGTGCAAAATGAACATGAAGAGCCCCTTGCTCAAAACAAGGATTTCAAGATGGCGACCACAGAGCATTAAGCAAGAGCAGGCCTTGCTGAGCATGGGGACCCTGGCCCACTGCTCAGGTCGCACACCAAAGAAGATATCCTGGCACCAGCCTCCTTTCTACTTCTTACCAAGTCTGTTCATTTGCCAAGTGTGGACAAATGAGTTTGTTCTTGACTCTGAAAATGGGACCCAGAAACGAAAGCATTTAAACAGGGACAAGTTACCATCCAGCTAACATAATTTATCTTCTAATATCTGAGGACTAAATTCTGTATAGTCAGAATTGTAATTCTGACGTGTTGTAATAATGGCTGCACTGTTCCAGAGTGTGTCTGTGTCTGTTCAGATTGGGGGTGGGGGGGGAAGGGCAAAGAAAACCTCACAAGTATCAAATCAGCTTCCTTCTCTCCCCTAGCACAGCCAGGAGGCCAGGCACAGGTTTCACACATCCTTGAAATAAAAGCAGCTAATTTCCAATTATTTAGCAGCTTTTATCTAATAGGAGGATTATCTTGGCCAATTCATTAACAAGTTAATTAGAAATTTGTTGCTAGGAATTTAGCTGTGATGAGGGCTCAAAAGTGATATGTCATTAGCATTTAGCATTTTCTCTTCTTCCAACTTGAATGTTGCCGAAAACTCTACTAAAAGGCTCTCACAGTGCATGACCGTGGTGGAAAGCCGGCATTGCAGAGTCTGAAATCATGGTTTGAGTTTTTCTGTTATTGAGGCATGGGGTGGTCTGGAAAAAGCTACTTAATCGCTCTGGGTCTTGGTCTCCTCCATTGTCAGCAAAGATAATGAGGTTGATGGGAGAATAAAATAAAGTAATACAAAGAACTTTGTAATCTGTTTTTTTTTAAAAGATTATACATATATCATAATTATTAGTGAGTTATTACCCTAAATAGTAGCCACTGGGATATATAACAAAAAGGAAGTGATCAGGTGCTAAATATGTATCCTGTGTTCTCTTAGAAGGAAATGGGTTGCTTTCCTGTATCTAGGCTCACATTATACACGTGTACAAAATGTTTCTTTAAAAAGGAAAATATCATCCCTTGTATCTTTCCGCCACAGGTATGTGACTGTCCTTTGAATTGGACAAGCTTAATAACCCCTCTGCTTTAATGATCATTATAATAAATCATGGGTTAGAGGAAAGATCGTCTGCCCATAGTTGTTGTAGCTCATTTATTTTAAGTGATGTTTTATATTCCAACTGCCTTGCAACAGAAGGCTTTGAAGATGACCTTGAGATATGACTTAACTTACCCTTGGCGTAATTTTCCCAGATACATTTCCCCAGTATAAACCCACATACCACATACTCAGACCCTACGTGCAAATCACCCCTGGGCCACTGAGGTGGTCCTAAAGGAGGGGGCTTTGGCAACATTTTGGAACCGGTGGGAGAAAACAGATCTGTCCATGATGAGCCTACACAGGTGAACTGAAGCATTAAGTTACATTGCTTCTGACTAGAATCTAATAAACCCCACATAAAAATGCCAGTTATCTAGGAGCTCCTGGGTGGCTCAGTCGTTAAGTGCCTGCCTTCAGCTCACAAGATGATCCTGGGGTCCTGGGATGGAGCCCCACTCCCTGCCCAGTGGGAAGTCTTCTCCCTCTCCCACAGCCCCTGCTTGTGTTCCCTCTCTGGCTGTCTCTCTCTGTCAAACAACTAAATAATATCTTCAAAAAAGAATGCTAGTTATCTAAAGAACATCAAAAACTGATTGGCCTTTGGACCCTTCTTGTCCAGAGAATCCATACTGGGGGAAAAAAAAAAAAAGAACATAGATTGTTATGAGAAAAACCTCAGAAACCTTGATGAAAAGAACTTGTTTCTTCGGCAGGTTGTGATCTGTACTCATACCTATGTTAACTCATCGTAATCAAGCCTTTTGAGGGTCATGTTTTACAGAGTTACTTAATTACGCTATGAAAATTATATTGCGATGGTGATGAGGTAAGGGCTTCACCCTGGATATCTGGTCAACTGGGGACACAGTTCGGGGTTCCCAACGACTCTGAGCTGGTTTCCTCCCCTGTAAAACGGGAGGTCAGTTTTCCACTGACAGTTCCCCAGGTTGTGAGGGTTAAATGAGATCAATAATTCAAACGTGTTTTGCAAACTGTAAAAATAGGTACACAGAGGAGGGTTGAGTCTCGTATTCGATGATTCTAATAGCACCATGTGTGTAAAAGCAATTTAAATTCCTCTGAAGGTGAACTGTAGTTCTAAAACTAAGTGTTTCTAATAATAAATATCAGAAGAATATATTTTGGAATCCTAGGTTTATGTAATATCCTGTCTTAAGAACCACAAGAGAAGCCAGAAAATGAATAGTGAACTTGAGGCACACTTGGAGTCAATTATCTGAAACACACACACACACAGACACACACTGAAGAAAGTTCCAGAATACATGTTGCTGCCTGTGACTTGACTAAGCAATAACATATGGATGCTACAACCGGACTAACAAAAGGTCAGCCCTCCACAGCAATAACATTTTCCATTGTTTCACATGTATCGTTGGACACTTGGAAGTTCTGATAATGTATTAGACCCTGTTTAGAGCACAGCCCTCTCAAAAAAAAAAAAAAAAAAAAGGAGAAGGAGGAGGAGGAGGAGGAGAACTGGTACAAATTACAGAAGGGAGTTCTGAAGAATGGGTCTGGAAGTGGGAGGGCTTCCCAGGAGGCATGAATTCAGAGTCAGGTCCTGAAGGAGAGGGAGCGAGCTTGGCTAAGGCCTGAGAGACACGGGGCCAAACAATTTAAGGACTCAGTTGCTCAGCAAGTCTTTATTGACTACCTGCCGCGCCCAGGCTTCATGCTAAGGCCACCAGGTTGTTCAAAATAAAGTACCTATCCCCTTGTCCTTACATTCTGTCAGGGAAAGTAGAACAATAAGGCCAGAAAACTAAATAAGGGTAAGACTTGCCAACAGGGCAGAGAGGGATTGGGGCAGGGTTGCCGTCTCTGACTGGGTGGCCTGGGAGAGGCCCAGTGACTCCAGCTGACACTTGACGGATGACAACGGTGGTGACGTGTGTGGTGCTAGTCCAGGCGGAGGGGACAACAAGGGCCCAGGCCCTGAGGAAGGAAGGTGTGGCATGTTCAGGAAAGAGAGAGAGGTCACTGGCTGGAGCCCAGAAAAAGGCTGGTGTGACATGAGGTGGAGGGGAAGTGAGTGGCCAGATGTCCACAGGCCCTGCAGGCTGAGATAAGGAGTCTGAGTGTGACTCTGAGCATGATGCGAACTATTGAAATGTCTGAAGCAGGAAATTGCTTTATGGCCTTCAAAGATTACTTTGGCTTTGCTGGTTGGGCAGGAGAGGGGAGTGTGCAGGGCAGAGAAGAGGGAGAGAGATGGGTGGAGCGAGCCCGGGGAGGCCCGGGGAGCATGGACACGCAGGGGCGCCGGCCGCGAGACGCTGAAACCCTTAGCCTGTAGGCATCTACGTCGATGCTCTCTCCGCTGGCTGCGCAGTCTGCGACCCAAACACTCCACCCAGGAAGACCCCCTTCCGGAAAACTTCCTGAAAACTATGTCCTCTGGCCACATACGTCTGGAGGAGGCTGCTGGCGATCACCAAGAGAGACCATTAGCAAAGAGGGTTGTCACAAGAGGTGCGGGGAGGCCACCGGCCCCTCCCAGTGTCCCCGTCGCTGATCTCGCTCCGCACTGACAGACTCGCCAGCGACACCCGCATCACTTCCATTCATTGCTTTTACCTTCCTTTTTGAGGTTATGGATGGAAACTATTGAAGTTAGGCAAGTGACTGGAATAGTCATGAAATTAAGTCCTTACAAAAGCTCCGCGAGTGTTCAGCCACCTGAAAGCTCCCTGGGGCATGGTGAGCCTGTACCTACCTATTCGCTTTTAAAACCTAAGTGAGAAGGGTTCTTTAAATTAATTTCTCACTGCACCCAGAAATTTAAAAAAATAAAAATCCTACTTGTCGCTGATCTCTTACAAAATTTGGGAACTTACAAAACTGCCTTCCTTTGTAGGGAGAATTCACATAAAACAGCACTCATTCCTTGGTTCCCCCGTGTTTGGTTGTAATTAAGTGTTTCATTCTTGAGGTTTCTTCTACACGGACTGTCCGTGTAGAAGGAGAGTTACTAGAGGCTTATTTTTTGCCTTTTTGAAGCAAGGGAGAGATCCCCCACCCACCTCTGTCTGAACATTAAATCACAAGCACTACAAGTTGGACTGGGTCCCATTTCCCATCCTTTGATAGTCTTCCAAAACCTCAGTGTGCAAGACACCAAAACCCAGGAAAACTATTGTAATTTTCTGAATTTCTGTTGTTTGTTTATTTGATTGGTATCTATACCTGGTAATTCTTTCTTTGACTTTCCTAATTCAAGATAGTGCTTGGAAGATAGAGCAGAGTGTGGAGAAGAGTATTGTGAGAAAAATAAGTAAGTCTCGCCGACTTGTATTTTTTGAAGTTTTGGGAAATAAATAGAGGAGAGAGATAGGAGGTACTCAAGAAGGAGAGCAGGAATTAAGATCTGGAAGAGGCAGAGGATTTTTCTCACTTAAGAAAACAAGATATCATAATGATTTGATGGGTTTTGTGACCCTTGGCTGTGAGATCCTAAGACGTGGTTGAGTTCAGAGCATGTGGATCCAGCTTCTCCTACAGGTTGGGGTGGATCACCTATGCAGGTCCCAACCTAATCCCATGAATATGGCAGAAAGACTCCCAAAGTGGGTGACTAGAGCCTAGAGATGATACAGACACCGTTTAAATTAGTACATCATGACGCCAAATTAGGATAGAAAATGAACTCGGGCAATCACTTAAGTGGTATGATTTTAGGGACTCTGAAAAGCAGGTCGGCTCAAAAATGGCCTCACACCAGCCCCAAATTCTTTTCAAGATCCTCTTCTGTGAGTTAGTTCCTTCCTATTTCCTTATAAAAAGTCATAAACTATCTGAGATGAGTAAACATGATGTCATTATGACTTAGTAGAATTTTAATAGGACTTGGTTTTCCATATCAAGGACATTGTAGGGGGCAGGTGGAGAATGTAAGCAAGAGGGACAGTGCGGTCTGACATTTTGACATGAGTAGGAGGGATGGTCAGAGAGTGGTTTTGCTACAGGAGAGGCCCTGGGACACCCAGGAGTTGTCCTACTCAGAACCTTGCACACTGCTGACCTGAAAGATAAATCCTCTCCCATGATTCAGAAATCAATCATTCAGCCCTTACCGAGCACTGACTGTGTGCCAGCCACTGTACTATGTTCTGTGGACCCAAAGAGTTATCACAGATAACATTCCTCGGGGAAACAGATAATGAGGACCCTGCACACCTTCCTTACTCCGCATTCGGTGACATCGTGATGATATGTGTGGGATGCTAGAGGAATGCCAGGAGGGGTCTTAGCCTAACTCCAAACGATGAGTGAAAGATGGCTAGGAAAGACTTCCCAGAGGGGGTGGTAGCTGAGCCAAATTATTTTCTGCAATAGAGTTTCCCACTTTTTCCTGATTCTAAAGTGCACTCTTTTCTACATTACAACATCTCTGAAACTAGGATTTGTCCTATAATCCACGGAGCCACAGTAGTCGTGGGCCAACCAGGTTACTATGACATTCCTTGTCATTACCTGCACAGGAACAAACTTGCTCGTTTTGACATCAGTTCATGTGAGCTATTTTCAATGTTTAATGTGGAGTTTAATTGCTGTTTAAAATGTCTTCAAGAAATTACCTATGATTGAATGTGAAAGCAAAAATTTACAGCCTACATAGAAAAGTATGGGAACGGAGTGAAAGACCATACATTGGCATTAAGAAAGCAGATATCTATCACCAGAAGAATGTCCCCAGTTCTGTATTTTCTCACAAAGTGGCACGTGTTTTCCTCGACTCAAGAAGATAACCACAAGCAAATGAAGCTGTTACCTTTTGTTGCTAAGATACCAAAGAAAAAATCGCGGAGCACACACTTAGCAACACAGCTAAAGGCAGGATAAGTTGCTAAGCCCAAAGGAATAGAAACAAGAAAGTGTCAGAGGAGCAGAGGCTAGTGGTACTGAGTCATCCCCCAGAGGACTATCCTTAAGGCATTATGGTATAGTTTAAAAAGCAGTGTTTTTTCCTTT
Organism: Lutra lutra; assembly: GCF_902655055.1. Lineage (NCBI taxonomy): Eukaryota > Metazoa > Chordata > Mammalia > Carnivora > Mustelidae > Lutra > Lutra lutra. The sequence continues at coordinate 27,549,146 of NC_062282.1, forward strand.
ATCGTGATAAATAAAGTAGCCAATCAGCAGTGTTTTAATTTAATATAACACACTATTTGGTTGCAAGGAATAGGAACCCATTGACTTAGCTTAAGCCCAACGCAGCAGAGAGCTAGAGCCAGCTCATAGAAGCTCACAAGGGCATATCTCCCTTATTCTGCATTCACTAATATCATGATAGCTTGAAACAGGCCATGGTGGGCCTATTTATACCCTAGATATTGGCAAACACTAAAAATCAACGCTTTGTTGTCTGTTTGAAGAGCTGGTTTACCAGAACACCATTGTCAAGGGGAGACTCAGAATCATACTGGAGCATCTCATGGAAGCGGAGGGTTTGGAGACATGCAATGTAATGTTATCTAGAACAAAGATAACTTATTTTTATTTTTTCCTCAGTCTCTCTGGTGCCCCATGGGCTTTTATCTCTTCTTAGATCTACATATTTCTTCATTTTTCTCTGTCCAGATTTCATGGCCACATCTGGTAAAATCAGATCGGGTAAAGTCATATTGTGCGTAAACTCTTCCCCGCCACCCAGCTTTTCTAGAACTATGACCGGGTAGGTTTTCAAGAAGGGGGACAGGAAGAAAAGGTTGAGCATCTCAGACTCATTCTTAAAAAAAAAAAAGTTAGGGTGAAAAAAGTAAGTTGGAAAGATGTTCTAAACAGTTGTAACTGCCTTTAGAGTTGCTACAGCAAAAAGTAGAAACCAGCTACAGCAAAGGGGTGAGAATAAAGAAGAGACAGGCCTGAGGGCCTCATGCATCACAGTGATGGGCTTAGAGTTTGTTCTGTGCTCAACAGGGCTTCAAAGTCCCAAAGTATCAAGCCTGGGAGAACTGAAGTCTAGATTGTTCTAATAGACATACAAAGTCCTGAAAGGCGTCAAGCTGCAGTGTCAAAAGCCTGGGTCATAGATGTGTCTATTGATGGACTTCTTCCGTCGCTGAGGCAAAGTTCCTAAAGCCTCAGTTTCTCCACTTACAAAGTGGAAATAAGTAATGCCTACCTTCTGACTACCTTAAGGAGTCATTGGGAAGGCAAATGACATAATCTTTGCCAAAAACCTTTTAGGACTGCAAAATATGGTCCAAGCATAAGGTACTTACTCATCTGTAAAATGAGGGGGTTGGTCTAGATGGGATCTAATGTTCTTCTAGTTCTAAAGCTCTACAACTCTATTATTATCCTTATTATCTGGCGATCATGCTAAAATTATGGGTTTTATGGATCTGAAACACCCTTCTCTCATCTTGCCAAGAAAACTTAATGCGAGGCTCTTAGCCTGGGAAATACCACTTCCTCAGTGGTTGTTTCCACAGAAACACCAAGAACCATAAAGTCGTGCAGGAATGTGAGCTGTCTGGGTTTGCACAGGAAGAGGAAATTGATGTATAAACCAGGAACAGAACCAACCCCCCTAAAAAAGAATAGAGTTTCTTTCTGTACATTACACATGAATCTGTAACCTAATCCCCCATCTGAAAACTCTCTGCTTTTTAAAATACTGCATATCATACTACCACTGAAATGTGGAATGCTTTAAAAGTGGTTTTAGAATCCTGTGATATGACGTAGAGGTTTAGAACAATGAGGTCTAGAGATTGTTTCATTGCAAAATTGCCCTTCAGCCACAGAGGTTAGTGTTCAGTGACTCTCTGGTGTTTTAGAAAGAAAAGAGGAAAAATAATCGTCTTCCTAGAAATATATCATCAGAAGGAAAGCAGTCATGATCTAACTGCTGTTGACAGTCGCATGGAGCTGCCTATGTGCCAGATGCTGAGGTGAGTGCTTTACTTGCTTTTTATTTAATCTTCACAAAATCCTCAATAAGGTGGGTTCTCTTATCGGCCCCATTATATAGATGAGAAACTGAGGCTCTGGGAGGCAGAGACTTGCTCTGAGTCTTGCAGCCATCCAGGGGCGGTAGCTCTGGGATTCAAAGCCACCAAACCTGGCTCCAGACATCATCCTTGTCAACACTTAATACTGTTTTGGCTCCGACTCCTTACTCTGAGTTCTTAAAAACAGTTTTTTCCAAAGCAAAAGATAACATGATATGTATTGAGGGGCTTTGGGGAAAGGATCTCATTAGTAAGAGAGGCTCTGTGATACTTCATTTACAACAGTTAAAAATGAATAATATGTTGAATGTTCTCCTCAGCACATAAAAACGGTCCATGTTTCCCAGAATGGCCAGCCTAAAACATCAGAGGCATCCCGTCTCAGGAAAGGCTCAGACTTTCAAAATGCCTTTTGTCCCGTAAATAAATAGTAGTCTCCTTATCCCAGCTAGCAAGGATTTGGAGAGGAGGCAGGAATTCTCCATCCCAATCTTGGTCTCTCCTTAGCGGGCAATGGAAACATCAATTATGGGTCTTTCTTCTCCTGGTTCAGAGTGGTGAGACCATGGAAAGTGGTGAGACCCTGAGGAAAGGATTCTCTCCCCATCTTCCAAGCAAAACCCTTCAATTAAATATCTTTTTTTCTCATACATTTAAACAGACTCTAAAAATACACTTAGAGAAAACCCCAAAATGACAATAGATTCTCCTTTTCTTTGGTTAACCATAACTATTTATGAGGCATAAAAGCCTATTGTATGGAGGGAAATGATCATGAAGCTCAGTAATATGCTACTTCTATTTCTAGCACATAATTACCAAGGAAAGTGATCAAATGGCATGCACTGATTGAGAATTTACTAAGTGCGTTACTGTATGGGATAGAAGAATAAGGGTAGTAAGCTCTTCATAACACTCCTCTGGAAATCCAACATGGTAAAAACAAAGAAGCAAACAAAATTTCTGTAAAAAATGTGGCAGCAAGTCAGCCTAAGGTTAGGAGAATATATGGAAGGGATGGAGAATTTGAGGCTGTTCCTCTCTTGCCAAGTCTTTTTGGCGGTCTTTTCCTACTCAGGAAAGAAATACCCTCCCTCAAATTCTCTTCACTTTCTCTCACTCAAGAGGACCGTGCATGGCTCTCTACAGCCCGGGCGGGGAGCTGGGAATGCAAACATGGTCTGGACCCCCCTGATGGGTGGGCTCTGATTCCAGGCAGGAGTCACACAGGTTCTATCACTCTGCTCCTGACCCCACCTGACCAGTCAAACAAATGTATGATAACTGGTCATTCACACCCAGGAATGGATTGGCCATTCAGACTAAAAGGGAACTCTACCACGCTTTTGCACTTTAAGGCTGTTTCTTCCAGTTGAAGAAACAGTTTCAGATGACACTAAGCATGTTTTGGGAGAAAGAAGGGGAGCTGAGAACCACCTCAGTTCTGCTTATCTAGTTGGGCCTGGAGGTCCCAGCTCAAATGTCCCCTCTTCAGGGATCCCTTCTGTGACACTGGATCTAATGTTGGTCAGCTGTTAGGTTATGCCACCTTGTTCTACTCCTAGCACTTACTTTTACTGCAAATTACTTTTTTTTCACTATTGTGAGTTACCCTGCACTTTTCTCTAAGTCCTAGCAGAGATCTTCTCACTTTTCTTTTCTACTCTGTCCCCAACACCTGGACACATCGGCTAGGACGTAGATGGTTATCGGAGTACCACTGTTGAGGGAATGAATGAATGAACGACTACGTAATGAATGTATTTGGCCACCCGATTTAGATCCTCAGGAGTGGTTGAGAGGACATATACAAGCAGCTAATATTAGACAAGGGAACCAAGAATACCCAATAAGGTAAGGTTAGTCTCCTCAATTAAGTAAATTAAATACATTTAATTAAATAAATTTAAAAATTTAAGGAAAACTTGGTAACCACATCCAGAAGACTGAAATTGGACCCATATTGTATACCACTCACAGAAATTAACTCAAAATGAATTAAAGACCAAATTCTTTGGAAGACCCAAAACTGTAGAACTAGGGGAAAAAAAAAAAACAGGGAAAAAGCCCCTTGACGTTGGCCTTGGCAATACTTTTATTGGCTATGACACTAAAAGAAGAGGCAAAAGTCAAAAGCAAATATCGACAAGTAGGACTACCTCAAACTAAACAGCTTCTGTGCAGCAAAATAACATCAACAAAATTAAAAGACAACGTGTGGAACGAAAGGAATTATTTGCAAACTACACATCTGTAAAGGATTAGTTTCCAAAATATATAAAGAACTCATACAACTCAATACCAAAAAATCCCAAACAACTTGATTTTTAAAAAATGGACAGGGGAACTGAATAGACATGTATTGAATCATTACATTGTATCTCTGAAGTTAATATAACGTCACGTGTCAATTACATCTCAATTAAAAAGAGACATAAATGGCCAACAGGTGTGTGAACAGGTGCTCACTAGTATCAGTAATCATCAGGGAAATGCAAATCAAACAATAACAAGATACTGCCAAACACCTGTTAGAATGGCTATTATCAAAAAGACAAGAAATAATAAGCGTTGGCAAAGATGTGAAGAAAACAAGAACTCTTGTGCATTGTTGGTGAGATTGTAAATCGGAGCAGCCACTATTGAAAACAGTATAGAGGTGCTGAGGTTCCTCAAAAAATTCAAGACAGAACTCCCATGTGACCCAGCAATCCCAATTCTGAGCATATATTCAAAGGAAATGAAAACAGAATCTTGAAAAATGATACGTGGACTCCCAGGTTCACTGCAGTATTTTTTCACAAGAGCCGGGACAGGTAAACAACCTAAGTGTCCATCAAGAGATAAATAGATAAAGAAGATAGGGCATATATATGCCATGGAATATTATTCAGCCATGAGAAAGAAGGAAATCCTGCCATTTACAACAATATGGATGAGCCTTAAGGGTGTTAGGATAAGGGAAATGAGGCAGACAGAGTAAGACAAATACTGTATGATATCACTTACTTGTGTAATCTACAAAAGCTAAACTCACAGAAAGAGTAGTGGGATGGGACCAGTGGGGGAATGGGGAGATGTTGGTTCAAAGGTGTAAGTTAGAAGATGAGTAAGTTCTGGGGACCTCATATGGTGATTATTGTTAATAATACTGTATTATATACTTAAGAGTTTATATGAGTAGATCTTGTACATTCTTACCACAAAAAAGAAACGACAATTATATGACATGATGGAGGTATTGGCTAATGCTATGGTGATAATCATTTTGCAATATGTAAGTATATCAAATCACTGAGTTGATTTGCATAAGCTCACATAAAGTTATGTGTCAATTATATTGCAATAAAGCTTGGGAAAAGAGGGATTGGCAGGGATTCGGAGATCTGAAAGGTCACAGGCTGGTCTCTGTGCCCCAGGCCAAGGGTAGGCAAACTACAGGCCAGCTGCTTATTTCAATAAATAAAGTTGTATTGCAACACAGCTACACCTACTAGTTTATACATTGTCTACAGCTGCATTTGAGCTCCAGTGGCAACATAGATCATATGGACAGCCATCTAAATATATGTACAATCTGGCCCTCTACAAAGTTTGCGGACCCCCACCTAGATCTGCCCTAAGAGAGTTGAACTGAGACAGTTGGATGTCCAATTTGTAAGGTATTGGGGGTGAAGGAGGTAGCACCTCTTTGTTATTGATACATCTTTGTTCCCTTTTATTAGTACACACAATTTTTCAGAATACAACTTTAAATAAAAGATGTTATTTACGGGGCACCTGGGTGGCTCAGTGGGTTAAAGCCTCTGCCTTCGGCTCGGGTCATGATCTCAGGGTCCTGGGATCGAGCCCCGCATGGGGCTCTCTGCTCAGCAGGGAGACTGCTTCCCCCCCTCTCTGCCTGCCTCTCTGCATACTTGTGATCTATCTCTGACAAATAAATAAATAAAATATTTTTTAAAAAAGATGTTATTTACTTAAATTGTTTTAATGTGTAATGCCTGTAGACTATTTATTACATTAATCAAGACAAGCCCAGTAGTGTTGCATTTAACAAACAACCTGAAAGCCTCAGTAGTTTAAAACAACCAAGTTCATCTCCCACTCCCACTACATTTCCCATGGGGGTTGGCAGGGGTTTTTCACATTGTAGTCACTCAAGAACCCAAGGCTAATGGAGGTTCATCTCCACTCTGCCTCCATGATTTCCAAGATGGAGGTGGGGATTTTGTGTGTGTGGAGGGAGGGAGAATATAGTGACTCACACACAGAGTTTTAAGGTTTCTACCTGGACGTAACACAGGCCACTTGCATTCATATTCCACTGCCCAAAACCAGGCTTATGGCCACATCTCAATTCATCAGGGTGAGGATACACAGTCTTCCCACAGGACCAAGCAGTGAATATTTGTGGGAACTTTAGAATTACCTTCTCTAAGTACTTGAGTTAAGAGGAAAAGTAGTGGGTTGGGATTAGGACCAGAGATTTTAATCCCAGGTAGAATTGGAGCCATAAGAGTTAAAGCAAGAATGAGGGGCCCCTCTCCAGAGTCCCAAGCCCCTGAGGTACCTTGAGAAACCACAGGCTCCAAGTACCATTGTTTAAAGAAAGAAACCCTAGGAATTTGACCTGGGCTGCAATATTGTATTAGATATGCTATTAACTTTAACATTCAAAATTCTATTGAGACCAAAATAGTCCAGCAAATAATATCAAAACAATACTCAGGAATTTAGAACTTTTTGAGTTGTGTTACATTTGCCTTCAAGTCTCAAGGCTCAAAAAGCCCTTCCCATGTCTAGCTGCAGTGGGAGTGCCCTGCATTCCTTCACACTCTGTGGCAGGCCTCTGGTGCTAAGTGTAAGAAATGTTTGTTTCCCAAAGTTTCCGTATCTGGGGTGGGGAACTGTCTGGTCTGGGCTTTCAACATCTTATTCATCTCAATCCTAAGAATCATTGCAAGCCCCAGGAACCAAAAAAAAAAAAAAAAAAAAAAGTGAGCATGTGTGGTATGGATGGTGCAGGAGACAGAGATCATGACACAGCTGGGGAAAATCAATCTTCTGCCCCACGGGATTCCTGGGTTAGAGAAAGAGTACAAGGAGGAATTCTATAGAAAGAGAGTTGGGGGGAGATCTTTAGAGGTCTCCCTCGGCCTAGGACTGAACATGGTTATGGTCAGCCAGCCGATGGGACTGCCCAGTTGCTGATGCAAAGCAGAGCATGAGCATTCTAGAAGAGTCTGAAGGAGAGAACATCGATCTATTTAGACCATGTTATATCAGTTATCTGGAAGATTAATTTCAACCCAGAAAAGTGAAAACTTTGTGTTCAGTGACAAAAAGCAGAGCCTTTTGATAAGTACTGCCAATGGAGGGAAGGGGTATACCGAAAGAAGAAAAGTGGGCTGTCTTAGCTTACTTGGGCTGTCATAACAAAATACCACAGACCGGACAGCTTAAACAACAGACATTTCTTTCCTCAGAGTTTTGGAAGCTGGAAGTCCAAGATCTAGGTGTGGGCAGGACTGGTTACTGCTGAACCTCCCCCTTCGGCAGATAGTCTGTCTCTACACATGGTTGTCCTTCTGTGCACGCTCACCCTGCTCACCCCCGGTGTTTCTCCGTGCCTCCCCATCGTCTCTTATTATAAGGCTAGTAATCCGATTGGATTTGGGCCCACCCTAATGGCCTCATTTTAACTTACTTATCTCTTTAAAATCCTATCTCCAAAAACAGTCACATTTTGAGGTACTAGGAGTTAGGGTGTCGACATATGAATACAGGGGAGACAAAAGACAGCCCATAACATGGATTTTTAGCACATATTAGAAAACTGGAAACTCCTTGGTCAGATCACAACAATGATTATTAAGTATGACTGCCTGAACTTCCTGCCCTTTACACATTTCTCCTCTGGAAACTTCTCCCAACCCCGTATGTGTGACTTTGATGTATTATTCAAAAAATGTGCCAGAAAGTGAGGGTACAAAATCAATAGCTTGATTCCATAGATAAGCACACAGTGTCATCTACTCCGGGTTTTCCTTTTCAGGAACCTATGCACCTGAATAATTTTTAAAATGCTGCCAATGTGATAAAATGTAGGCACAGCACTTTCTATGATTTTTATGATTATGGAGATCTGTACAGAGACAGGCATTGAGGATCCCCTGAAGATGCTTATGAGTTCCCAGAGTATGAGGATATCTTTCTACATTCTATTGAAAATGCCTTAATTTTACCCCTTTTCTTGGATGATAGTTTAGCAAGGTATACAATTCCAAGGCGATTTATTTTCCTTCATCCTTTTGAATTGTTTCCCTGGATTCTGGATTCTCTTGTTGCTATTGAGAAGACTGGTATCTAATTATTGTTTCTTTTAGGTTAGGGTCTCTCCTTTCTCTCTGGTACCTTTTATGATCTTCTGTCTTTAGCTTTCTAAAGTTTCATTATAATGTTTGTAGTAATGAATTTACTTTTATTTATCTTGGCTGGGATTTGTTGTATTTTTCCAATCTGAGAAATCATGTCTCTCACCAATTCACGTTTTTCATTTTTGCTTCGTATATTGCCTTTACTTCCCCTCTGTCTATTCTCTCTTTCTGGAACTCTAATTAAATATATTTTCAATGTCTATGTCTTCCTCCATATCTCTTAGCCTCAATTTAATAGCTTCCATACTTTTTTCTCTCTGTACGGCATTATAAAGTGATTCTTCAGTCTTTTCTTCCAATTTATTAATTCACTCTTTAGCTGAGGTTCGTCTGTCTTTTAATCCACTCTTTGTATTTTAAATCTCAATTACTATAGTTTACATTTCTGGAAATTCTGTTTGGTTGTTTTCAAAACTGCCTATTTATTCTTGATGGTCCTTTGTTAGTTTCTTATGTCTACATTCTCTCTCTTCATAAATATTTTAAGTATTTCATATTTATTTCTGTATTAGATAATACTATATTCGAGGTTACTGCAATATAATTCTATCTTTTACTGTTTCTGCTGAGCCCAATTTATGGTGGCTTAATTTCTCGTGTGTTTCTAATTTTAAAAAAATTTTTAAAATATTTTATTTATTTTAGAGAGAGAGATAGATAGTAGGGGTAGAAGGGGAGGGATGGGGAAAAAAGAATCTGAAGCAGACTCCATGAGGAGAGCAGAGTCCCATGAGAGGATCAATCCCATGACCAAGAGATCATGACCTGAGCCAAAACCAGGTCGGACACATAACTGACTGAACCACCCAGACATCCCTAATTTTTAATTTTTGGTTCATATAAGTCTCCTCTTCAATGTAGGACCCTTGAAGGGTCTGGGTTAAAGGTACATCCCTCTCCATACCTGGTACCTTGGGGTGTTATAAACTAGGAGTACTTTTAAGATTATTTTTCTAAAAAAAAAAAAATCATTTTTCTACCTGGGGTGTCCCAGGCAATCTAAGTGGAGCAAACAACCTCCAGGAAGATAGGCTTGGAATTATAAATTCTCAGTAAAGACTTGTTTGTTTGTCTGTTTTTCATCTCTTTGACCCAGGCCTGAGACAAACACATTACCCTGTTGGTTTTCTTTTTCCAAAAGGATGAATTCTTTCCCTAGCCCAAACTTTTTTCTTGAGAGTATAGATGTTTGAGACCCCTAGCTTTTCTCAGGATCTCGGTTCTCATTCCCACAGGACTTGAGTTCCACCATGGAGAACCAAGCTCCCAGGATCAACGACGCCCCCAAAGCAGCCTTATGCTTCAGGGTTTGCTGACCTCTCTGGTTTCAACTTTTTTCTTGCCTCCTCTGAATCACATTTACTTTCTTATAAGTTTAACTGGGCTTTTAACCAAGTGTTTGGTATTATTATTCAGTGTTTTTATGTGTTCATAGGGGAACATTCATCAGAATTTCCAGTCGGCTCTGTTGCTGGAGGGAGAAACACATTCCCAGGCTCTGGAGGTTGGGGCTTCTGCAACCCCTGAGGACTTCTGTTGCATGGGAGGCAGCTGGGCTCTTGCTTCAGTTTAGTGGAACACAGAGCCTCCTTTCCTTTGTGTATGCGAGTGAGACTCCAATAATCCATAGAAATATTGTACTGTTTGCCATAAGTAATTGCACTGCAGCAAACAGATTGTGGGGCTGCGACTCAGAACACGAGCATCCTAATTTTGGCCCTGCCGCTTAGACAAATCCCTAAAACTCTCTGTAACTTGGTTTTTCAAAAATCTGCAAATAGGATAGCGATTAAAGCCTTACTTGTTGCTTGTAACTGGGAGGTAAAATGGGATAAGTGGGTATAAAAGTGCTTTGTGGACTCTAACGAACGGTATCAATGCAAGCCACTCTGTCACGCAAGTGCAGTAGCAAGCTCACCTCCGGAAGAAGGCACTGCCTAATGAGGAATCCAGGCCCATTTGCAAGGACTAAAAATACACTTTTTAAAAGTCAACTAGTACATAATGTATAACACCAGTCTCTTCCTTCCACTTATCAACAATACAATACCAAGAAAAAACAAGGGTTGGAAGAAAACAAACTCTTGAATACAAATTGTATATTCTCGCATCTTATGAGTTGAGGTCCTTGAAACATCTGTGCTCATTTAGTCCAATTTATCTCACTCTTTGAGATTCTTCGAACTCTTTTCATAGAGCCTAAGATACCCAAGATCAGATTTATTAGAAAAACACCTTTATAACTGTTTCCGTTGCACCTGCCCGTCTATCTCACCTTGACCTGGGAGGCCCTTTGAACATCGCTAAGCTCCCTCTATTGCTGCCACATCCTTCCTCTATTAGTGACCTGTCTTTTGGAAAGAGTAGTGACATTCTGTGGATGGCAGTGGGTCCTCTCACCTTCACTCCTACTGTCTATATCTGCCTCTAAAATTTCCAACCCCCAAAGGGTTTGTTCTTTCTTCCAATGTTTTAAAGCTTTGCTACTCAGTTGGCCTGGTTCCTCAGATCAGCAGCATCACTAGGAACTTGCTAGAAATACAGAATCTCAAGGCTTTCTTCAGACCTACTGAATCAGAATCTGCCTTTTCAAAGAGATCCCAGGGATTCACATGCACATTAAAGCTTGAAAAGCACCATTTTTAATGTCATCATCCTGAAAGAACACTTTAAATCAGTAATTTGGTAGCTTATTGTATAGACAAGTCACTTGGGACATTCCTTAAACATGCAGATTTTCTGACCCACCTACTGGTGATACTGAGTCATTATTTCTGCACATGAATTCATAAAACACACTTTGAGAAACACACTTTTAAACAAAGTATAGCGTCTGCACTATGATCTACATAAAGGGGAGGTGTTTTTAGAATGTTAGGGCAATTCACCTTTGACACACTTGTCCAGGTGTTTAAGTCCAGTAAACTTTAGCTTTTTTTTTTTTTCCCCTTTCAGAATGCCTTCGAAGGATTCCTTAAACCAGACTCCTCCATGTCAAACTTCTTCCTCAGGTCTTCTTGAGGCCAAACGTAGCCATCCAATTCCTCCTGCCTAATGTGTGTCTTAACCTCTGTCTCCAGTTACGTACACTTCGTGGACATTAGATACCTGACAAAGGAACAAGTGGGCACCCTCTTGATATAGCCCTTCTGCCTACTCTGATGGGCAGGGATATCACACTTTTCTCTGTACCTGCTAAAGAAGAAGAAGAAAGACAATGGTATTTAAAAGCATGAAGAGGGACGCCTGGGTGGTTCAGTGGGTTAAGCCTCTGCCTTGGGCTTAGGTCATGATTTCAGGGTCCTGGAATCGAGCCCCACATCAGGCACCCTGCTCAGCAGGGAGCCTGCTTCCCCGTCTCTCTCTGCTTGCCTCTCTGCCTACTTGTGACCTCTCTCTCTCTCTGTGTCAAATAAATAAAAAAATAAAATAAAATAAAAAATAAAAAACATTTTTTAAATTTATTTAATGGGGGGGCAGCAGAGGAACACAAGCAGGGGGAGTGGGAGAGGGGGAAGCAGGCTTCCCACTGAGTCGGACCCTGGGATCATGACCTGAGCCAAAGGCAGACGCGTAATGACTGAATCATCCAGGCGCCCCGTGAAGAAACCCTTTTAAAATAGCTATTTTATCAGATCCCTGTCACTTGATTTTCTGCTATCTCCCTGCAGCCAGACTGTGCCCCCAAACTGTCCAAGCTGAGTGTTCAGGTTGGGTTCAAGTCCCAGCCCTGGTGTTTTCTTACTCTGTGACCTTGGGCAAGTTTCTTAACCTTTCGTAATCTATTTCCTCACCTCTAAATGGAAATGAGTACGTACCCCCCCAAGGTTGTTGTCAGAATCTTCAGAGTTAATGCTTATTTGGCTCTAAATTTTAACCCATTATCAAAATTTTAACCCATTATCAAAAGATGCTTTGGCAGAGATGGCTCGATGCCAACCCTATGGCATCCTGGTAGTTTGGTGGTTCCCAATGAACTGTGATTCCTGGCATTTATGATTTTGTGCAATTCCTTCCCACTTTGACTCTGGACTTGGCCATGTGATCAGCTTTGGCTAATGGGACAACAACAAGCATGGTGTAAGTAGAGGCCTTGTACATTGAGGCTCATCTTCTTGGACACTCCTTGGAATGAAGCCACTAGTCCATGAGAAAGCCCAAGGAACCCTGAGAAGAACTGAAGTCTCATCCAATCCCTACCTGAACTCTAGCCAGGGACCAACACTAACTACCTGTTGTAGGAATGAGGCCATGTTATGCCCTTTGGCCATCCTGGTACCCCAGTCTATACCATATACCTCTATCACCTGGTCAACTCACAGAATCACAAGAAACAATAAATTAAATTATATTGTTGTTTTAAGACACTAAGTTTTGAGGTTCCTTGTTTTACATCAATAGGTAGATGCAATATCTACTCTATAAGAAATATCTATTTCTTTTATCAGTAAAACCCCAATTTTATTTGGTGTACAATGCACCCAACTAAAAAAATCTATATTTCCTTCCCTTTCTTTCAGATGATGGTGACCATGTGACACAGTTTGGCCAATAAAATTGAGATGTTGGGGTGGCTTTCAGAAAATCTCCCTATAGAGTAAACTCTGCCAGCTGTCTACTCTTCCCCTTCTTTCTGCCTGAATACAGGATGGGTGGTATAAGTGGGCAAGCTGTCTTCTAATGAGGGAAAACGTAGAGAATCACAAAGACCTCAGACATGACCACCTTGAGTCACTGATCTAAAAGCAAGCAACTTTTCAAAATATGAGGGAAACAAGCCCTCATTGTGTTAAAGCCACCGTTATCTGGTAATAGGCACTGTTATCACTGGAACAGACAGCTGATTCGACACCAGCGTTGTGTCAGTCACATTATTTATTAGCATGGAAGCCACATAGCAGTCAGTGTTAACCCAGGCTGCATGTTATACTAGGAATCTCTAAGGGTAGGGATGGGTTACTTATATTTTGGTTCCCCTAACACACTGCTCCCTAATATTTCAGCAGAATAAAAAGGCTCACATTTCCAAGGGTACTTTTTACCAGGTAATATGGCTTGGCAGAACCATAGAATAGCATCAAAATACTAGAAAGCAATATGAACTCATCTTCTGTCTTCTTTTGGTGACTCTTTGTCTTTGTATGTCTATAGACCATCTCTCCAGATAGGTTGGAAGCTCACTGAAGGTAGAAAACACCTCATATGCTCATATGTTTCTTTTCTATGTGTGTTCAATCCTATACCTTATAGATTAGTTGACAAATTTTCCATATAAGACTTAGTAAATAGTACCATAGGAATGTTTAAACTATATGTGATGACATTAAAAAAATTTTTTTTTCCTAAGGACTTTATTTGACACACACAGAGAGAGAGAGAGAGAGAGAGAGTAAGCACACAAGCAGGGGGAGCAGCAGAGGGAGAGGTAGAAGCAGGCTCTCCTATGAGCAGGAAACCTGATGTGGGGCTTGATCCCAGGACCCTGGGATCATGACCTGAGCCAAAGGCAGATGCTTAACCCACTGAACTACCCAGGCGCCCTGGTGATGACAGTTTTAATAATGGTTGAATTGATTTTGATATACACCACTATTTTATTTTTCTTTGGGTTCAAAGACTCTCATATGCTTCTTTACATTAGTAATAATTACCAATATTATTTATTTAGCTCTTACTCTGTGCTAGGAACTGTTGTATATGCTTCATATATATTAGTTATTTCATCTCCAAGATAACCCAAGAGGCTGGTACTAACATTACACCCAGTTGGGAGATGAAGAAACTGAGGCCAAGAGAGATTAAGTGACCTGCTACAAATTGCACTACTTGGAAGTGGAGAAGTCAGGGTTCCAACCCACTGCCTGACAGACTATTTATTCTTTGTTCCCGTTTTTAAAAATTCTTTCAACTTGCATTTTTACTCCATGTTTAAGAACCAAGAGAAAATAAAAGGGAGGTCAGTCATGATTGCTGCCCAGAAGCTGCCAATGGTTTCTGGCTGGAGAAGCCTATTCTCTAGGCCATGCTGGGAGGACTCCTGCCCTCCTAGAGCTCCTCTGTTCTCACTGGTTCTTCTGCAGAACTGACCTCACACACTCCACTCTAAAATTTCTCTAAGGTGTCTCTCTAACCTCGAATCATTCCCACCCCTCTGAATCAAGCATGCAAGTTAGAATGCCCAGACTTGGAGCAGAAGGCAGGACAGTCAAGGAGGAAGAATCAGGATGAGAAGAAACACACTGAATGTTCTCATAATTTATATTTCTTAATATGAGCGAGTTATGTTGGATGTGAATGGAGAGTCCTCAAGGTCACCATTTAAATAAAAATGTTTTAAAATGCTTCCCAGAAGCCCACAAAGCAAATATGAGACTGACTCAGACCTCCACCTCCTTCTCTTTGTCCATGACCCTTAGGTCTTTTGGTGGCAAATTTCCCAGACTAATTCAGTGCCAACTTAGTCTTCTGGTTCTCTCAAATGGCCTCCAAAGTTTCCTTCCTTTTTACATAATTCTAAAGAAGAAACTCCCCTCTGGGTGGCCAACAGTGACCTCGATATCCTTAACACCAGAACTCTGCTGTCCTCCCATCTATTGGTCTATTATTGTGAAACCAATTTGTTTTCTTGGCATTTGTGCTCTAAGGGTTCTAGGAATCTAAGGGAGGAAGTCACCACGGCCTTTTTCCTGCTTTTACTGGCTTCTGTGGATTCTGTGAACCTTCCTTGTCCTACTTCATCTCTTTTGAGGGAGTGTTTACACTATGATCTTTCTGGCTCCCCAATTCCATCCTTTTCCTCTCTCTGGCATATCACAGGACAGTCCAAAACATTTTCATGATCTGAATCTTCTTCTTGTTCTGAAACTCAAACAAGAAGTCTAGAACAATACATTATGAGGCTGTCTTTTAAAAAAGAAGGCAAAGGAAGAATGATAACTTTACCTCAGAAGAACCTCCATCCTGAATGCAAGAAGCCTGCTTACGGCGCATATTTGGATAGTGGAGGAATTTGTATCGAGGCAAAACAAACAAAGGACTTGTGGAATTTTGTTAAATATCTTCACAGTACTGTAGTCATATATCTTAAGCATTAACAGTCTGCTGTGGAAAATGAATCTTAAAAATGTGTTCACTTGCGTAGTTGGAAGACTGATCTTGAGAATAACAAACCATCTACTTCATCATGTCATCTACCAGGGATTTTAAAGAGAACAAACACAAATGCAAAAGTGAAAATGAATAACAGAAGCTAAGTAGCCACAACGCCTTTGAAAAACACGAGCAAGAAGCTGTAACAGATGCCAAATAACTCATCAGCAAAAGTAGTACCCAGATTTATTATGGGTGCACCATTCAGATAAGGAAGGAACAAGAATGAAAATGTCTCATTGGCAGACGTTGATCTCAATGAACGCGACAAAAATCTTGGAGCTCAGGTTTAATGCCATAACAGAAAACAAGTGTCCCAGGCCAAGAAAAACAGTGGCTTGGTTTAGAATCACTCTGGCAAGAAATCCTTCTGGAGCATTGACTTTTACAAGGCCTATTGCAAGAGCCATCCCGCCCGCTTCACCTAACCTCATTTTTGTTCGTAATGCTAAACCAAGAATGGGGTGCTCCAGACGTGACTGCGACAGCCAGTAAGGCCTGGCCCTACATTATGATAACCTAGGGAGAGAGTAGAAAATACCAATGCCTGGGGGGCACCTGGGTGGCCCAGTCAGTTAAGCGTCCCACCTGGTTTGGGCTCAGGTAGTGATCTCAGGGTTGTGAGATGGAACCCTGCATGGCTCGATGCTCCCTGCTCAGCACAGTCTGCTTGAGATCTTCTCTCCTCCCTCTGCCTCTCCCATTGTGCTCTCTCTCTCTCTCTCTCTTTCGTTCTCGCTCTCTCAATAAATCTTAAAAACAAAACAAAACAAAACAAAACAAAAAACCCCCCAAAAAACACAATGCCTGGGTCCCACACCAGGCCACTTTAATCAGTATCCTAGGGTATGGGGCCCAGGCAAGTGGTGATTTTTTTTAAAGACAGGTAATTCTAACAGGTTGCCAAAGTTACAACCCAGTGGCAAGGAAGAAAGAAAATATGCACCCGGCAAACCCATGGATTTACATCCCATATTATTGCTTGTGCCTGTGGAAATTCATGAATACTTTTTCTCTTAGTCTTCTGCTAACTAGGTAACTGCCTTCTCAATGTTCGTGAATTCCTCATGATGCCCTCCTCCATTGCTTTAATGGGAGAGCATTTTCTGGAATTTCTGACATGCACAGAAGAACAACCAACTTGGTGGCATGAATGGCTATTTGAATTATCTTAAAAGGTTTCTTCTCAGAAAGGAGAGACCACCAAGACTGAGCTTTTGGTGCCTGTTGCCTGTTCTAAAGTTGATCTCGCTTGGGTTCCAGTCCTCTTATCCAGGCTTCTGCCAGAATTGGGAGAAGTCATGAGATCAATACATATCTGGTCTATAAATTGACGTGGCCTGAGGGCAATATGGAGTAGTGGTTAGGGGACCACTCTGGAGCTGGGCATCCCAAACTATGATTCTTTTTTTTTTTTAAGATTTTATTCATTTGACAGAGATCATGAGTAGACAGAGAGGGAGGCAGGCAGAGAGAGAGAGAGAGAGAGAAGGAAGCCGGCCCCCCAATAAGCAGAGAGCCCGATGCGGGGCTCGATCCCAGGACCCTGGGATCATGACCTGAGTGGAAGGCAGAGGCTTTAACCCACTGAGCCACACAGGTGTCCCCCAAACTATGATTCTTGGTGCCACTTTTCTGGCTCTGTGATTTGGGCAAGTTACCGGATATGTGTGAAACACAGTTTCCACATCTATAAAAATAGGATAATACTCCATCCAAGTTTCTGTATTAAGAAAAACCTTGCATCTGTTAAATTCTTGATCTATAGTAGGTCTTTATTTAGCGGGCAGTGTTGCACAGCAGTCAAGAGTGAAGGTTCTAGAGCCAGACTGCCCTAATTTGAAACAACACTGTCGTTAGCTGTGGCACTTTAGGCAAGTTACTTAATCTCTCTGTGCTCCGGTTCCCTTAAGTGCCCAGAAGGGATAATAATGGGACTTACACAGGATTGATATAACCATAGGGGCCAAGGACAGGCAGCCCAAGATGGGGCACTTTGGTGTAAAGATTATTATTATTATTTTTTAAAGATTTTGTTTATTGGACAGACGGAGATCACAAGTAGGCAGAGAGAGGAAGGGAAACAGGCTCCCTGCTGAGCAGAGAGCCCGACACGGGGCTCCATCCCAGGACCCTGGCACCACGACCTGTGCCGAAGGCAGAGGCCTTAACCCACTGAGCCACCCAGGCACCCCAGTGTAAAGATTATTTTGAATCAAAAGCAGTAAAAACCCAACAACTTCAGGAGAAGCTCTTTACCTCCCCCTCAACTGCCCGCCTGTACCAGGAAGAGAGTTATTAACAGAGATTCCTCTTTACCTAAGAAAATTATCTGCATAAGAGGGCAACCTTGTTTTCAAAATGTCATCTCTCACGTTCCTTCTAGTGGTCTTCCTCTTTTTTGTGTCCTCAGACTCCTACCCCTCTCCTTAGCTCATAGAAGCCTTGTGTTATCTGGCTGTCTTGGAATTTTATGTCTGTGGGGGTTCTCTGTATGTCCCAAACTAAATGTGATTTCCTCCTGTTAATCTGTCTCACGTCCGTTTGATTCTTTAGACTGGCTAGAAGGACTTTGGAGGGCAGAGAAAATTCTTTCTCCCCAATATAAAGATTAAATGACCTAACATTAGGGTGGCCTTCCATCTCAGTTTGCTCAGGACAATTCCGGTTTATGCTTTTTGTCCTTGTATCCTGGCTGGTTTGGAATTTTCCTGCCCCCTTTCATCTGAAAAGTGTCAAAAGTGGGGGTGCCTGGATGGCTCAGTTGTTAAGCATATGGCTTCGGCTTAAGACATGACCGCAAGGTCCTGGGATTGAGCCCAGCATAGGGCTCCCTGATCAGCAGGAAGCCTGCTTCTTTCTCCCTCTCTCACTTCCCCTGCTTGTGTTCCCTCTCTTGCTGAGTCTCCCTCTGTCAAATACATAAATAAAATAAAATAAAGTGTCAAAAGTGTCCCAGATTGAATAATTATGTGGCCACCATAGTTCTGTAAATAACGCTTAGAAAAATACGTCATATGGAGTAGATGCTAAATGTGTTTTAGATGCTAACTTTAAACCCTTTAGTAGTTTTATCCAACAGAAATATAATACAGGAGTAATTTTTAACTTTCTAGTTAACCACATTTTTTAAAAAGTAAAACAAAGGGCACCCGGCTGGCTCAGTTGATGGAGTGTGTGACTTGATCTCGGAGTTGTGAGTTTAAGCCCCACTTTGGATATGCAGATTGCTTAAAAATAAAATCTTAAAAAAAGTAAAAAGAAATGAGTGAAGTTAGTGTTAATATATTTATCCTAATACATCCAAACTATTAACACTTCAATATGTAATTAATATAAAATTATTAGTAAGATACTTCTGTTCTCCATCTTATGTCTTTGAAATATGGTATATATTTTGCATGTATGGCACATCTCAGTTTTGACTAATGACATTTCAAGTGCTCAGTGTTTCTAGTCTACTTTATTACCATGGCCTTATTAAGTTATTAAGGTGCTATATTAAAGTTGTTTTATTAATTTCTCCCATGTCGCAATTTCCTATTTGGAAACATCCCAAAGAAAATACAAAAAGTGTTTTTTTTATGAATATTTTTTTTTCTGTAGATCATCTCCTCCAACCTTCTGATTGTGTTTTTGTTCCACTCTCTGGACTGGAGCCAATATCGTCACATTCCTGTAAATCACGGTGCCTCTAATGAGACCCAGAAGTGCAATCAGATCCTGACCAAAAGGCAAGTAAAGCAAAGGGTTACTTTTTGGCTCTGGCGTGATACCTACCTCTATTTCCTCTGTTAGGGACATTTTCTTACTATTGCAACTAGTCTGAGCCCTGGTTCCCCAGACTTAAGAAGTTCCTAATATGGGGAGAGACAAAAAAGATAAAGGATGGAGCAGCAAGAAAGAGGGACGTGATTTTTTTTAATTTCAAAAATGAAAATTTTGGCTCTAGCAATCAATTCCTTTCAATGGGTCCTCCTAAATCCTGGATGGCAGGATTTTTACAATCTCGTAGGTATGAGAAGATTGACCTGCTAGAACAATTAGAGAAAGATGCTTTGCCATAAAATGTAAAGACAATACTGTTGGCGATGGCTCCTCAGATTAAGAGAATGGGCTTAGGATGTTAAAGCTGAAAAAAATTCTCAGAAGCCATGTAGTTCAATGCTGTTTTTTACTGATTGGGAAAATGGGACCAGGAGAGGTTCAAACAGTTGGTGAAGTTCAAATGGCAAGTTAATATAAGAGGGAGCAGGAAACATGGTCGCTTTGTTCTTATTTCAGTTACCTTGGTTTAACGCTAGTTCACCTATTAAAATACAACATGCTGTTCCTTCCAAGAATGGTTTTAACAACTCTCTTTGCAGTTTAGATGATCATTTTATTCTTGCTGCCTTCTCTCAAATCTTTTTACGTGGGCCTTGTCTCTGTTAAAGGGTGTTTTCAATGTATCCTGAATGAGTTAGCATTTCTAAAAGGCCTGGGGAAAAAGCAAACCAAACCAATGAGAAGACTGTGTTCAGTCCTGCAGCTGACCATCAAGTCCTCTGGCAGGTGGCACAACTTCATGTGAAGGAGATGTTTGAGTTTCAGGGAAGGAGGGATCTGGAAAAGAATCTTGGCATATCAGCCTAACTGTAAGAGTCCTTCCCTCCACAGCAGCCCCACACCCAGAGTTGGACTTGCTGATGTCTAAAGGTGGGATTATAAATTAAGGAGAATAAGCACACAAGTCCACCACCAAGAGCCACAGAGCTGACACAGGCAGGTAAGTTCCGAGGTAAGTGGCTGGGACAGGGCACGGTGGCGGTGTAATAGCAAAAAAAAAAAAAAAAAAAAAAAATAGAGAGAGAGAGAAAAAGAATTATTGTTTAATGTTGCTTGATACTAAATTCCTCCAACTAGTCAGGCGTTCCTATAAATACGTACATGTTCACTTTCAAAGGTGGCATGATGAACCCTGTACCTGCTTGGAGACTGAGCTGCAGAACAGAAAACACACAAGTGGCCGAATTCGTTCCCCCTCAGTGTCACACCATTAATATGAACTATAGTGAAAACCTGTGTGGTAGAAATGGCCAGCATCAAACAGACCAGAAGTTTGGCCGCTCACATTTCTTTTTAGAGTGTCATTTTATTCCAGAGGCATAAAGGACAGGGCAATCTGTCTGCTTTGCTCAAAATGGGCTATTCATCACTTTTCAAAAGAATCTCTGATGTATGATTTAGGAAAGACCATGCTACGGTTCCTTCACAGTTCACAGTTACAGAGCTTTTGCTCCCTGTTTGAGAATTTACCTGGTAAAGCTAAGACGGGTTTTTCTCTTGGGGAGGGGGGGAGACAAAGAAATTCTAAGGAGGAGACCATCAAGATGCAGTCAAGACCTTAGACACTCAACTGTTAGGGTGAATTTCACTTTCGTTGGAACTGATTTCTTTCTTTTCTTCTTTCTGTCTCTCTCTCTCTTTCTTTCTTTCTCTTTCTCTCTTCCACCCCCCCCCTTTTTTTAAGTTCAACTGACTTAACTGTGGATCCCACCAAAAAAGACTCATGTCATTTATTGTAAAAGGCTTCCTGCCCTGGGTAAGGATGCAGAGCTAACCCCGAGAAGGGAGGGGCTTTGGTAAATAAGGATTTTCTAAGCCTGAGTTGGTTAGCCTGACTAGAACGAATCGAAAAGCCGTCCCACATTAAAAGATTGGAAAGGTTGGAAATTTTGAAATCCTTGGAATCACAGGAGGAGTCCATTAAGATTCAAACGCCGGGGCGCCTGGGTGGCTCAGTGGTTAAAGCCTCTGCCTTCGGCTCAGGTCATGATTCCAGGGTCCTGGGTTCGAGTCCCGCATTGGGCTCCCTGCTGAGCAGAGAGCCCGCCTCCTCCTCCTTTCTCTCTCTGCCTGCCTCTCCGCCTGCTTGTGATCTGTCAAATTTAAAAAAAAAAAAAATCTTAAAAAAAAAGATTCAAATGCCGGTTTTAGTGGGCTGAGAAGAGGGAGACGCCACGGGGAGCCTGGGGGGTGGGTGGGTAAGGCCTTCCCTCCCCGCATCCCAGACGCGACGTCGGGGGGCGTCCCCCATCCGTGCCTCTCGGTCCGGCGGTAGAGTTCTCCCAGCTCCTGAGCCGGGCCACGCTTCACGCGGGCACTTTCTCTGCCACCTGATGAGTGCTAGCGGTCCCTCCACCCGACGGTTCAGTCCGTCCGGAGAAGGAGCGGAATCTGCTTTACTTTCTGTTCAGTAATTCCGGAAAGCATAACCGATTTGGCTGTGGTGAAGAAGGCGCTCGGATCAGTGACTTTTTATAAAACACCCCGACCACCACAAACGACTTTGGAAGTTGCTCAGAAAAGAACAGTCTTCGGGATCGCACCGGTCCTAAGCCCTGGGGTTCGAGCACGGGCGCTGACCACTGACTTCAGGTGTGAGGATGCTGGAGCACAGCCGCGGGGAAAGGTCCCCGAGCCCCGGAAACTAGAAGTCAGCCAGGAACGCCCGGGGCGTGCGGGCGCAGGGGCGGCGGCGGCCGCCAGCACCTCCCGCAGGTCCCGGCCGGGCCGCGGGGCCGGGTCACCTGACTCGCGGAATTTGGGGCCGCGCGGGGTGGGAGGGGAGGGGAGAGGCGAGCACCTCCCTTCTCGCTCCCGCGGGATCCAGGTCGGCGGGGGCCGGCGCCGGGCGGCCACGTGGTGGTGCTGCCGTGCCCCCGCCCCGCCTGCCCAGCCCGGGAGCCGCGGCGCCCACTGACCCCCACAGCGGGGGGAGGAGGAGGGACCGAGGCGCAGGAAGCCGAGCAGGAAGCGAGCCCGGCGGCTGCGTTTTCCTGGGGAAGCGGCGGGCGGAGTGGCGCAGCCGGCGGGTCCCCGGAGCCTCCGCCTCGATGGGGTGAGTGCGCGGCGCCGAGAGTCGGGGAGGCTCCCCGGAGCGGGGTCCAGGATCGCCGCCCCGCCTTTGTGTCTGGGGCGCGGGCGACGGGCGGCGCGACGGGCGCTGGAGCGGCTTAGCGGGCTGGCAGCGAGGGTCCCGCCACCGCTCCCTTGTCTGCCGCCGGCCGCCGACAGTCTGCGTAGGGCGGGGAGGATGTGGGGACCCGAGTCAGAGGGAAGACGGGCCAAGTTGGGAGCGGGCTTTTCTCCTGCCCGACCCCCGCCACTCGCGGGCCGGCGGCGGCAGGGCGCGGGGCAGGGGCGGCGGAGGGAGCGCGGGCGGGAATGAATGGCCAGCCCGGCCGGGCGTCCTGGGGGGCGCGGAGTCAGCACCGGGTCCTACCTGCCTGGCCCGCCCCGCGCCGCCCCGCTCCCGGCGCCGCGCTTTTGGGCTTGAGCCGCCTCAGCGCAGAACTTGGAGGATCTGGAGAGGGAGGCGCGAGCGGGAGACTCCGGGTGGCTCCGGCGACCGACGGTCTGCTATTGTTCCTTTTCTGACTCTGGGGAGCTCTTCGGCGGGCCCGGGGGTGCGGGCCTGCTAGTGCCCCTCGCTCGTCGTGTCTTTTCCCCGCCGCATTTTCGAGGGGGGGGGGGCGGGATGCTGGAGTTCGGGCCGACTCGGGGCAGCTGGGACTTCGGGAGAGGGGAGCCCGCCCGCCCGCCATCTACCCCAGCCTCTGCCCTGGTGGGTGGGTATCCTCTCCAACCCACCTTCCCTTAGCTCCCGGCTGAGGCAGGTTGTGGCCGTGCTTTAGTTTCTGCAGTTTTTAGGGTTCGCCTGCTGTTCCCTGGTACACGCTCTCCTTTGCGTTTGGACCTCACACCCCCCTTTTGTGGAGGGGGCTCAAAGCCCAGGGAGGCAGCCGACTGACGGGACAGATGGAGACCAGTGAGAAAGGGAGGAGTTACAAGTGGCCTCCCAGGGGCTGGAGCCTGGGCTATAGGTCTAGGCTGGCGCTGCTCCAAGGAACCCGGGTCCGCGCAACTCTACAAATTTCCAGCAGTCAGGGTGTATCCGGGGGTTCAAGGCCGCCCACCACGACCAGCGGGTTCTCGCGGCCGCAGGCGCACAGGTGATTTGCTTGGGTCACCGTTTTCCTTCTGGGAGAGGAGAATACCAAGCTGGCTGGGATAGGGAACCGTTGCCAGTTTTCTGGAGAACGTGATTTCCGAACTGTAAGGGCCTGACGGGGAGGAGCTGGTTTGTCCATCGGTCGGGCTCAGCAGAAGCTCATCTTAGAGAGGAGAGCCTCACCTTGTGGTTTGAACTAAGTTGGAGAAGAGCTGGTGTATCACAGGGAGGCTGGGTTTTGATTGCTCTGGCCTCTACCTGTTCACAGGTGTGGCTGGGAGTCTTATTGCTGATGGATGTAATCTGATCTCTGTTCTTAATGATTCCTTATCGGTGTCTTTTTTTCCCCCTTGGGCTTTTGTAAGAGCATAGACTTTAAAGTGAGGAAGTTTATCCAGTTCTTATGATTTTTAACCAGTGCTTGTGCAACACGAATTGGGAGAGGTAGTCCTGTGCTGGGGGATCCCGGGTTTTTTCCATCTCCATTCATTGAAATGCTTCACTAATTTTTTTTTTTTTCGGTTTTATACCTCTATTTGACAATCAGCGATTAGTTCTCATCCACCTTAACTGTCTGTAGATTTTTGGAAGTGGTGACAGGTGCACAGGTAACCAACGTGAACAGCTTGTTTGGTGAATCTCCATCCTCGTATCATTTTTCGGGACAACCACAGATGGGTGCGGTATGGGATATTCCTTATTCCTTTGGCCCAGGCAGCTTTGTTGAGCCTGGGGTCCAGGCACACATCTGGAGTTCCCACCTCCTTCATGGCAGATTTCCTTTCATTCCTCTTGAAGCCGACTCCATGGATGCACTTGTGAATGTCAATGCTGTATTCTCTGGCAGAGATGATGGCAGATGGCCCTTCTTGCCATTCCTGTTTGAGGGAGCCATTCTACCAGGCCCTGGTTGGAAAGGCTTCATTAATTTATTGTAGCGTTTACATGCCTTAGACTTGTTTTATGGCTTTTTTTGGGGGGGGGGGTTGTAACCCTATTGTGAAAAATCTTATCACTATTTGTGAAATTGAATAGAGTGAGTGGATGCTGGGCCATGGAGACTCTCTGGGGTCATCATAGTGCCCCGGACATTGAGGCGCTGTCTCCAAAAGCCTCTTCGAGGCAGGTACGCCTTGCATCACCCCCGTCTTACAGGTAGAGAAACTGAGGTTGAGGAAACGTGGTTTGCAGTTAATGGAATATGATGGAGGAAATTTGTCTCTTCCTTTTTCCTTTCAGAATAAAAATAAATATGAAATATTTCACACATGCATAATAGACACTACTTGTGTTTAAGAGTTGCTAATTTAAAAATAGTTGCTAATAGCTCCATATTTGCTTCATATCTCCCTTAATAAAAGTAAACTGCAACTGAAATGTTTTTTTCCATCCCTCCTCCTCTTCCTCCATTCCCAGGTGACCTCTAAAGTAAAGTTAGTGCACAGTTTCCAAACATGTTTTGGTACTTTGGTATATTCTCTATTCATAAACAATATCTGTGAGCTTGTGTATTTCATATTCTAAGTAAAAGGCATAATTCTCTCTATATATACTGCTTGCATTTTTAAATTTGTCACTGTTTTGAGGCACATGTAGCTCTTAATTTGTTTTAGGGGCTACAGAGAATTCCAGTGTATGAGTAAATCCTAGTATATGGATTCCTTTGCCAAGAGAAAATTAGAAGATTTCTAATTTTTCACTGTTACACTTTTTCTGCTAAGGACAGTCAAGGCAGTCGATCTGTTTTCTGTTTTTAAAATTTTTATTTATTTATTTTTTTATTTTTTAGGGTAACAGTGCTATTACAAACATCAGAGACCTGTTTGTTCTATACCTATCCCATTCATTGCTGGCAGGTGGGGTCTAGGTAATGCAGTGTTTATTGTTTCATTCCTCAACTAAAATGTAGGGTGTACATAGGGTCTCTCTTGCTTACCTGTTGAATGAAAAAAGTGAATCTGATCCTTTTTTTTTTTTTTTTAGCTCTAAGAGTGTTAGTCGGATTATTTTATTTTGTTTTCACAATTTATATTTTCTTGAGTAAGAAAAGTGCCTCTTAATGGTAAAGGTGAAGCATGAGGTGGACTGTGGTGCTTGGGATACTTGTTCCCAAGTGTTTTCTCAGGTGTCACCAGCAGCATAACCCCGGATCATCCACTCAACCCTCTCTTCCTCATTTTGTCAAGCTTGGTGACATTAGTTAGAGCAGAGACATGCCTTTGTAAAAGCTTACTCGGAGAGTTTATGAAATGTGTTGAAATTTTGCCCCAAATTGTAACCCCTTAATTTGGAAGCAATTTAAGGCTTTTAAACACTCTGGCTTCCTCATTATTTCTTCAAGTTGCCAGGCACATTCTTGCCTCAGCCCTTGGATTTGTTGTCCTACTGTCTGGACCACTCTGCCCCTAGATCATCTCTGTGGCTGTGTCCCTCAGTCCCCCTGGGCTTTACTCAAGTGTCTGTCCCATCAGCTACCCCTTCCAGCACACCTCGCCCCTCTTCTGTTTTTTTTTTTCCCCCCTCCATGGCACTTAACACCTTCTAGCTCGCTGTATATTTTGATCTGTATTAGTCTCCTTAGTAGAATAGAAACGCAGCGAAGACAGGAACTCTGTCTCTCTTGTTCACTGCCATAGTCCTTGTGCCTAGGGCCATGTTGACAAACAGGAGGTACTCAGATGTACGAATGAATATAATGTTCTTTGTGTGTTTTTCTACTTAGAATTTCTCTTTCAGTACATTTTGGGAAATCCTCCATGGTGCGGGTGGCCCTACAGTTGTAAGGGAGTCCCCCTAAGAGGTCGTATTTACAGGTGCCATCAGGACAAGAGACAGAACATCTTATAAAGGAAGCACTTTATTTAAATGTGATTTATCCTACAAAGTACTTGTCCATTTTTCCTGCCAACACTTGCCGCCACCTGAATTCAGAAGATACCATAAGTAACACGACGCTTGGAAGCACACCCATCTTTCCTCTTCTCGATAACTTCGCTTTCCAGCATTTTAAATGTGGAAGACTGTCTGCATTCCACACGGCATCTGCCCAGACAGCCCCACAGTGGTCTCAAGTAATGCCAACCACACTGAATTTCTAGGACTAGAGAGCATACTTCTCTGAACTGTTTGTAGGGGGTATACTCATCTTTGCTGACTGTACATTCATAGTGAGGTCTTTTTGGGGGGGCGGGGTGGGGTGGGAAGATGATCTTAATCTGAAGATCAGAAGCAACCAGTATATAGTAGGGTCCCTAGGAATATTTAAAAAATTGTCACGTCGTAAAATCCTTAACTACTGGTACTAAAAACATTCACTGTTCTAGTGTCATGTGTTATTTTGCTAGAAGCCGACTGAGTTTTCTGTACCTTGCATGATGAATATAGGAGTTGACAAAACAAAGCTAAATATATCAAAGGCCTCTTGGGTGTATTTTAAGTGGGTGGATAGGGAAAAGGAGTCTAGGTTTCCTTTCCCTATGAAATATATGGGTATATGATACTGATGGTATCCTTTTAAAAAAAATCACCAGTGTATAAAAGTACAACCATTGTATCCTTTGTAATAAAATTATATTGAAAGAAATCAGTTTATTTTGGACCCAGAGAGGGTTAAACTTTAAGCTGAGAACTGTAAGCTTACAATTATTTATTGTCAAGATGCTACATGATTTATCTTGTTCTTGGTTTATCACTACCCATGAACTGAAAAGTACAGGTGGTTTAATGAAAGAGAAGGATTGGTAATTAGCCATCAATTTCTCAGCTCCAGCCATCTGCAGTGAACAGAAAGCTAGTCTTTGACATCAGACTCATTGATGGGTATCAGTACATTTAGTATTTTATTTTATTTTTTAACATTAATATGAGAGCATGCCTGTGTGAGTGCAGGGGTTGGGGCAGGGAGGAGCAGAGGGAGAGAGAAACCCAAGCAGATTCTACGCCAAAGGCAGGGCCCAGGTGGGGCTGGATCTCCAGCCCTTGAGATCAGGATCTGAGCAGAAGCCAAGTCCACCCTTTAGTCAGTATTTTAATAAGTAACTTTACAGATTTAACTATATGTTTCAAAACAAATTCTTCTCTTTGAAGGAGGGAAGTCTGCTTCATTCTTCAGCTTTGTGTTCCATGTGTCCAGTAGAGTATTTGTCACATAGGAAGTGATTAATGTTTATTGAATTACACACACACACACACACACACACAAACACACACACACGGGTCATAAAGCTTCCCCTGGAGGTCTTTAGATATTTATCTGTCCTAGTCTAGAATTTAATGATCCAGTGGCAGAGGAGAGGCATGGAGGTAGTTAGCAAGATGCAGGTTGAAGTTCAGAAGATGTAGGTCTCCTCTTTCCCAAGGTAAAGACATTTTACCTCTCTAAGGCTTAGTTATCTCCCCTTCAGATGAGTCTGCACGTTATGTTTTGACTGCTTCTCCAGCAGGGTATGGGTGGCAGGTCACCTGGTCTAACCGGACCTGCTATCTGGTTCAGTTTCTTCTGTAGGAAATGGTGTTCACTGGGTATACAGTGACATGCTATATAAATGCCATGACCGTTGGTCACCCCTGGGCAAGGGGAAGCCTTTGGAGTTGCTCATGATTTGTTTATCTCCTTCTAATGATCAGAATCTGATTGTGAGAAAAGCTTCTTGTGGTCTAAGAAGGTCACTTGTACAGTGGGTGAAAACACATTTTTTTTTCCTTAAATTGAACTTAGTGAACACAGAAGTTTATTACCAAGTAACTTAACATAAGCAATTCATCTTCTATTGTATCCATTTCCCTCACAATCATTTATTTACTTTTTCATACTGCAACTCAACTTTTCTTATCCCTGTTAGGTATTGTGATTGGCAAGGAACAAAGTCAGGCTTCTCTTTGCTTTTTTCTTTTATGGTTTCTAGATGAATTCAGTTTAATCCAGAATGTTTTATTTTTTTCTTTTTAAAATGCTAAGTGACCAAAAAAAAAAAAAAAAAAAAGGAGCCACAGCAACAATCTACTAGACTCTGCTCACTACATCTGTCCAGTTCTTTTTGCTGGCTGCAGTGATAGAAATTTGGCCAGAAAAAGAAACTCTGGCAGAGCTCACTGGTGAGGAGTACAAGGCTGAGCGGCTTCCTTTCGCTCTGGGCAGCACAGAGTAAAGTGTTTTCCTCCAAAAGGAGTCCATTTTGCAAACCAGGGAAGGCCATTTAGTAGTGATTTCTAATGTTTTTGAATCAAAGGTGGACACTTTGACAAAAGTTTTTGGACCGTTTTTCCTAGGGAGAAATTTGCTCATCCACAGTGATGCTGTACATTCGTAGTCTTTTGTCGGTTTCAAGAGCACAGAACTCCCTGTGTTAAAAGCCCATTTCTGAACCTCTTTGGACTCTCCAGATTAAAAGCCCAAGATCTATTGAAAAAACTTAGAAAATCTTATCAAATGTATGCTGTTTACCTTTAATAGCCATGTCTTAAGCATGAGCAGTACAATTACTAGGAGTCTGTTTTCTGTCACATGTCACCATATGGGGATGATCACTATATCTGATAACCTGTCCTACATGAGTGAAAAGTATTATACCCTCAGTTGGAAAACCAGTCACTGCCGACCCTCTGACATACCACTGACCAGTTTTAGGAACTGTTTCTACTGGATGCAACAGAATGGCGTTCAGAAGTCCTGTGGGGATGGGTAGTCTGACTATTTCACAGAGATCTGATGAATTCTAAGGATGGGTCTTGAGTTTCTCACCCCAAGGACAACCTGTTTCTTGGACTAGGGTTGGGCCTCCACTGTCTTCTGCTTTCCTGTGGCAATAGTTTCTTTCCTGGCTGTTGTAGTGGGGAATGAAGACGTCCCGGGGCTCTGCCTAACAATTCTCCGAAGCTCCCAGGATAAATCTGGGGTCTGTCTGGTGGAGGAAATCTTCCCGGAATGCTCTGTTCTCTCATCTTGGCCTCCTAGCTTGATGGGGCTGCCTCCAAGAAACCCGAGGGAGACAGGGCCACGTTTCCTAGTTGGGAAGCTGACCCTCAGCTGGAAGCCTGCTCTTTCAAAGAAAATTCTTCCGTGGGAGGTAGCAGACGCTGGAAGGAGGTCCTGCCATTGTTAGCCATGCACAGGGAGCTCCTTCAGTCACTCTCCACCTGAGGTGATATCCTCAGTCTCTTCAGTCAGAAATTGGGCCCAAAGGGATATGTACCTGCCTGTAACTGGGCAAGTGATGCAATTAAACCAGTCTGTTCAATTGAATTGAGTACCTTCTCTGCTCTGCACTGTGCTCCTAGGTTGCCCGCTTCTGGGGGTCCAGGCTGGTCTTACTCATTGTCCCATTTCCTGTGCGCAATCCCTGTTGATGGAAACAGTGTTGGAAGATCCGTGGGTGAAGGGTGATAATCTGCCGTCCTGGAGCTTCCCGTCTGAACCAGGCTAACACATTCGCATCGCACTATAGTAGAAGGCAGAGTGTTAGTGATGGGGGAACTCATTTCATAGCTGGACTGAGGCCTAGGGAAGAGAAATGACCCCTTAGAAAGTTACACAGATAAATCTTCATTCTGGCTGCTTATGGCACAGAGCTTCTAAACATCCTTTTCTATCTTTCTCTGATGCAGACTGTGACCTTGGGAGTCCTCTGTGTAGCTAGTTCTGGTTTTCTGGTTGATCTCTGTGAAGAAGACTGGTATAGATTTGGATAAGCTGGGTTGGAGACCAGTGGGGAATCCCAGATCCGGCAGATGGCATTGAGTAGGGATATGAAGGTCAGAAGGGACCAGAACCCAGTCCCTTAGCATACTGCTGAGCGAGAACCCTATGCACAAATGTTTGTCAGGCTTTGTCAGTGAGTTAGTGTCTGTGCTGAGTCTCTTAATTGGACAAGACTGCTCATGTAATTTGACCGTCTCCTTCTATGGAAGTTGACACGTTGGTGATGGATCGTTTTTTCAAAAATGAAAGAGCACAAACCTGCCATGGAGGACCATGACCTGTAGTCATTCCACGGCTTGGAGTGGTCTCTTCCCAGCCACCCAGAGGATGCGGGAACGTGTGAGGCAAAGGCTCATGGACAGTGGAGTGCTCCCCCTGACCCTGCCCCCAGCAAAAAGGCAGCCAAAATTAAAACACAGGCCCTGAGGTCCTGCATGAGCCACCTTGGGTGGTGGCGAGTAGCTTACCATTCTCTCCAGTCGAATTTCCTTTCAGGCCCACCCAGTCCACATTCATCATGGGAGCAAGTTGCTTCCAGGGCTCTCAGAACCTTCTTGGATCTTTGTTTCTGTAGACTTAGATTTGGGGCAGGGCAAGGAGCTATATCCTCTCTCTCCCCTGATTAAAAAAAAGTTTCACATTTCTTTCCTAGGAGCTTTTTTTAAATTGGAAAAACTACTTAAAATATAGGCAGAGAAACTATAACCAATCTCCATATACCATTTGGGATTTCCTAGGACATCTTTTAAAGGAAAAACTCATTTCTGCTGCTAACATCCTAGAGACATCCATTCAGCAATCTTGACCACATCCTCCCTAATTAGATTCTTTCTGTGCTGCGCTACTTTACACCATGTTTGGTGTGCCGTTTGTTTACTTTTTCTATCCCTTTCCTCCAGAGCCTCCGGAAGCCAGAAAGAGAGATCTCCTCAAAATGACTCCTATCCCCGCCTGTCTCCCGGCCCATCTGTTGATGGCTCTGTTACTGTTTGTGTCTTGTTTGGCGACAAGCTTGATTTTTTCCTCTTCTTTAAACAACCCCTGATTATTTTAAGTGCATACCCCTTGGAACAAAGCGCATTTGATTCCCATTACATGGCAAGTGGGTGTTTATATCCAAGGTGGCAGAGGGAGACAGAGCGGACTGCTCTGCCTATCCTGGCGATATCAGCATCGGGCTGGGGCGGCAGCCTGCTGCTGGCCACGCCTGCTCCTGGCTTTGGCTTTCAGAAGAAATAGCACCTGTACTCCCTGCCTCCTTCCTGGCTGGCTGGCTGATGGGTGGTAGGATTCTGCTTTTATTATGATATTGGTGCTTTTAATTTTGAAGAATTGCCGTATTTCATTTCTGTGTAGCTTGGCAAGAGCAGTTATACAGGATATTAGAATAATTTCTTAAGGAGCAGAAATGACCTAATCCTAGAGAAGCATCTAAGTATCTAGAAATTCTGCTTTTCCAGATTGTTGCCAAAACAGGGAAACCTCCACCCAAAGCTGTAGCTGATCAGCTCAGCTGAGTATAAAAATAGCCATTTCACTGGTCTGTAATCATTTTTACATTTTGTCTGTTACTGACTTGGTGTCTTTAGGAAAGCTGTATGGAAAAGGACTTTTTTGACTGGTGAGTTCCTTAAGTGTACTTGTCACGTGTAGGCTCTGCAAATGAAAAGGACAAAGGAATAAAAATGCTACCCTCCCCTGGAATGAGGCAGGGGTATGTGTGTGAGGGCCAATAGCCAGAAGAATGCCTTTTTCAAGGCAATCCATTCAGACTTCTTAGAAGGAGCTTTGCGAGTGCCAGCAGCAGATCGGAGAACTGTTCCATCTTTAAAGACAACTAAATTTTTAAGTAGTGAAAAGGTTGTCTCTTGGCTCAACTTTTTTTTTTTTAATTGTTATTTTTACTAGTGTTGCATTTAATAGGCAGCCCAGTGTCTTGGGCTCATAAGCGGAGTTTTGGGCTCAGAAGCGGAGTTGAAATCCAGCCTCCGTTTATAAATTGTGCCGTTTTAGCCAAATATACTTTCTAGGCTTCAGTTTCCTAATCTGGTAACCGGCAATAATGACAATAGCGTCTAATTCTGAAGGGGTAGAAGCATTAAATGAGAAAAGTCTCATTCATAATGAAATAGCAAAAAAAAAAAAAAAAAAAAAATTGCGAAGTGAAAAAATTTTGCAAAGTCATCATTTAAGTAAAAGAGAGTTCTTGTGGCTGTTACTCTGCCTCCTAGTGTTAGCACGTTCCTTATCCGCCTGCCTTTAAAGAAGTGCTGAGAGACTAACCAATAGGATTATAAGGGCCCTTGTAACCCACAGCAGGGAGGATGGGTTGCCCTGTCACAAAGACACACCTGCCTGGCATTTTCTGTTTCATTTACAATGTGTCCCTGTATCCTCACCCCTTCATGTAGCCCTTCTATTATTACATCACCAGGAGGACGGGTTGCCCTGTCACAAAGACACACCTGCCTGGCATTTTCTGTTTCATTTACAATGTGTCCCTGTATCCTCACCCCTTCATGTAGCCCTTCTATTATTACATCACCAGGTAATGTGGACAAGATGAAGGTATTTTTCCTTTTGTAGTGACCAGTCTTATTCCCAATTGCATTAACAAGTTCCTCAGTCTCGGGGCACCTGGGTGGCTCAGTTGGTTAAGCAAATGCCTTTGGCTTAGGCCATGATCCCTCAGGGTCCTGGGATTGAACCCCATGTCAGGCTCCCTGCTCTGCAGGGGGTCTGCTTCTCGCTCTCCATCTGTTGCTCCCACTGCTTGTGCTCTCTTTCTTTCTCATCTGTCAAATAAAATCTTCAAAAACAACAACAACAAAAAAACCCAAGTTCCTCAGTCTCTCCAGATATCTTGTCTGGTGTCCGTCCTAGTCCAGGCACAGAGCAGTAAAGCTGTGGTTCCAATGGAGACGGTGGCCCTCAGAAAGAAATGATGAGCGAGTTAAATCCCCTGGGAAATGCTCTGCAAAAGCATCCAGCTGTTGCTAGAGAAAAATCTAGACCTCTTTTCTGGACCATTGGAGCCGAGTACTCGTTGAGTTTGCCAGAAGTCCATCAGTCTCGAGTGACATGACACCGTTGGTTCACCCTTCCTTCTCCATGTGGCAGAATGAATCTTTTTAAGTCAGAACTTGGAGTATTTACTAGTTGGAGATTTTACGAGATTAAAAGCACGTTGAGCATGATGACATGGTAACATACATTTTCTGCTTCATTTTCCGCCTGCGTTGTTTGTAGGACACCAAGGTGCTGTCTTAGTGCTAAGTGCTTGCTGTCATCACAGCCTTGGAAGGAAGACCTCAGTCCTCATGGCCTGATAGCAATAGGAGCAAGCCACAGGGACAAGCCACACAGGCCATCTTCAGCTTTCTCATGGCAAAAGAAACAAATGAAATGAATTGTAATGAAATACGTGATTTTACCCAGTGTATCCAGAATATTCTCAATATGTATTTGGTGTCAAACTTCTTAATGATAGAGTCGACATTCTCTTTTCAGAGTAAGTCTTGGAAGTCCGTTGTGTTTCCCACTTAGCAAGTACCCCAGTTTGCACTAGGCTCATTTCAGTGGCTCAGTAACCACATGGGTTGGATGGCACTGATCGAAACAACATGTCCTTGTGTGCTTCCTCTGACCCTAGTACCACCTGATCCCGGGGGTGCCCTCAGAAAACACACTGAAGCTTCCCTGAGTCTTTACCCAGTTACCTGGGATTTACCCAGTTACCTGGGAGTTTGTCCTTAGCTTCTAGCATTTCTTTAGAGAAACAGAATAGCTTTATCAAAAACTGATTACACGTGGACATTTGTGTTTTGGGTTGACAAATCTGTATCTCTCTGCTTTTGTGCAAGAGCACTGATCTGCATAGACCTTTCTTTCTCCCGCCCCCCCTTCCCCCCTCCCCGCCTTGTAGGTGGGTTTGAGTATGAGCCACATTTCTCCATCCCTATGTCCTTGGCCTATAGTTGCTTTTCAGGGCCTATGAGCAAGTAAGACAGTATAGGTTTCTTATTTTTCTCCTTAAATTGCAGGTTCTTGCACAGCCATGACATTTTCCCTCTGTAAACCTTCCTAGCATCATGTACAAGGTACATGGCTCTGTGGACGTGTGGGGCATGGGGGGACATGTTCAATCCTTGTTCCTTTTCATGGAAGCATTCCCATCTTCCATGTTAATGCTGTTTGTTTCTTATCCCTAAACACAGAAAGTAGTTGGAAATTGAAAGATAAAAGGTCCAGGGTATTGCATTCAGCCTTCACTAGGCAGGTGGTGCTAGCCCCCCCCCCCCCCGCCCCACCCCCTCCTCTCATCCCATATGGCACAGGCGTGGAGCGGGCTGGGACTGCTGATGAAAAAAGATTGCAAGGGCTTTTCCATGTGCCCTCGCCGCCGGGTGTCAAAGTGGGGCAGATCCAGGCGGGCACAGCCCCTGGGGGAGGGCGCCTCCATCCAGCCACTGTGTTTGGCTTTGCTCGCAGGTGTCGTGTTTAGACTACATTAGGGTAAGTGACAGCGTGTTTGCCTGCCAGATCTTCAGTATTCAAGGATTAACTGCCTGGGGGATTATCTTTGGACCTCAAGGCCTCCTGGTCCATCTGAGCCCCAGCCCTGCACCCCTTACCCCAGGGCAGCTTCCCCATTGTCTGCTCCCCTCCCCTCATTCCCCCTGTCCTGAAGGTTTTCTTACTCATCCTTAGCCTCAGCTCAGTGAGCAGCTTCCTTGTCTCCCTCCTGGGTCCACCCTCAGTTCTGTGGAGCCAGGTCCCCTGGGGAGCAGAGGGGATAAGGTCCACCTCGTCGGCCGCCTGGGGTCCCTTTTGGACCCAGCTGGTACAGTGGCTTTTTATTTCATGAGGGTTTGAAAATAGTTTTAATGCTATGCATTCGCAGGTCAGGGTGATCCTTTCCATTGTGGGCTGGTTCCTGTAGGAGGGTCAAAGGGCAGCATGCTGTCAGAATGGAAATAGCCCGGAAGATCCACACTGGGCCCCTGCAGAGGTCTTCTGGGAGTGACTGCTATGGCAGAGGTGAAGGGTGGAGGGGGTGCATTGGGTAGGGGTGGGCGGGGCCTGCTGCCTGAGGCATAACAGCAGGGAGCAGCTGATGGCCAAATGAATGATAAAAATACTCTTATTTACCGAGGGGCTCGAGGGGGGACAGGTGGTAGGTCATCTGTTGTGTTCAGCCCTTCTGTAGGTCCCTGAAGTGAATTTAGCTCCTGATCAGAAATGAGCTGATCAGATAGAGGTACAGGTCACCAGAGGCTGTTGAAGTTCTAGGCCCCCTTTGCCTGGGGCATCTGGGATGCCAGCCTGAGCAAGATCCAGGAGATGAGAAGGATTTGTCTCTACTCTTAGATGGCAAGTGACGGACACCCGCTTGGGCTAGAAGGGGAGTGTCTTGGCTCATGGGCCCCCAGATCCTGTGCTTAAAGGGGATGGTGGCTGCCAGACCTCAGGGATCACTGGAATCAGGGAGCCTCCTTGGTTCTTTTTTCTCCCTTCCCTTCCTCCTTCCTCTTCTTCCCTCTTCTTTCCCTCCCCTTTCCCCTTCCTCTTCCCTCCTCCTGAAAATCCCGGGGGCGTGGGGGGGGGTCTCTCATTAGCTTTGCTGAAGACCCATTCCCATCGCTTGGGGGACAGCTATGGCCAGAATATAGCCTGGCCAGAGGGACAGTGTTTCTGCAGAAGTGGGGGTGTGGTTCTCAGAAGAAGGTTGGGCACTGAGGTTTATAGGCCCACTGCAGCACGCAAGGTGACACCATTCTGTCAAAGGGAATAAAGAGCCTTGCCTTTGAGTGAGCAGACACCCCCTCTCTCTTGGACGAGAGATGAGGAACATGCTTTTTGGTGCAAAAGTTTTTTTTTTTTTTTTTTTTTTTTTTTTTTTAATGAAAGCACAGGGATGGGACCTGTGGGCAGAAAGAGCTGCTGGAGCATGGAGTTTTGAATGCATGATGTTGAAGCAGTGTTCAGACATGACAGTTGGGGCAGCAGAAATAATTCTGTGCTCTCCATCTACCCTCCACTCCTGCTCCAAAGCCCCTAGAGTTCACAGACTCTATATTCTGAGAAGTATTTGAGGCACTGGATATAATGGGTATAGAAATTCGGCTCGCTCAACAGAGCCATTGTGATCACTGTAATGACATTTTCAGCATTCCAGAATGTGGAGAGTCTGAGTCCTCCCCATTTTGAAACCAATGAAACAGGCGGTAAGTCAATGTTTGACAAGTCTTTCTAGAGTATAAACACAAATTAAATATAACCATGGATGGAAGCTACCCTCTCAATTCCTCTAAGGATTTTTCACTCTTTAAGTTTACAGATGGCCCTCCTTCTCACTTTTTGTATTTGACATTTAAAAGACCGCATGAGTGTATTTCATAAAATTTACCAGTTTCAGTCCACAGTTTAATCATTTTTGGAATCTATAGTTGTACAGTCATTACCACAATCCCGTTTGAAACCACTTCCCTTCCCCCAGTGAGTTCCCTCATGCCCATCGGCAACCTCTGTTCCCACTTCCAGATGATCCCTAATCTACTTGGTCTCTATAAAGTTGCCTTTTTTAGACCCCGTCCTACAAATGGAATCTCACAACATGTGATCTTTTATGTGTGACCTTCCCTTAGCACAGGGTTTTAAGTTTCATCCATGTTTCAAGGTGTGCTGATGTTTCATTCCTTTTCTCAACACTGGCTAGCATTCCATCCTGTTGGAAGGCCACATTTTATTTACCTAGCTGGTGGCTCTTTGAGTAGTTCCCACCTCTTCCCAAGCACGAATACCACTGCTGTCACCGTCGGTGTACATCTTTGTGCGGACATATGTTTTCATTTTCTTGGCGAGATCAAGGAGGAGTAGAATTGCTGGGTTGTGTGATAACTTTTATATTTAACTTCGTAAGAAACTGCCAAACTGCTTGCCACAGTGACTTTTGGCTTTCCACGTTTTCTATTTTTACCAGTACCGTTTGAGGATTGGACCTGTATTCTTTTTTTTTTTTTTTTTAAGATTTTATTTATTTATTTATTTGAGAGAGAGACAGTGAGAGAGAGCATGAGCGAGGAGAAGGTCAGAGAGAGAAGCAGACTCCCTGCGGAGCTGGGAGCCCGATGCGGGACTCGATCCCGGGACTCCAGGATCATGACCTGAGCCGAAGGCAGTCGTCCAACCAGCTGAGCCACCCAGGCGTCCCTGGACCTGTATTCTTAAACTTGATCGGTTCTTTTGGGTTTCCAGATCGGTGAAACCCCAGGCACGGACTGGAAGGAAGAAGCTAAGGTGTGTAACGTGTGCCTTACCGCTCAGGGTTGATGATTAGCTAGTGCAGTGCAGCCTTTTCTCTGGAAAGATGAACACAGTCATATGTTTAGATGGTGCTGTTGACGTTAACACCAAAGATTTAGGGACATGGAAAAGAAAGGGCATTTGAGAGATCTAAAAATAATCTCAACGTGAGGGATGATCCCATGGAGTCTTTTTGCCCTAGCATGATTTTTGTATTCCAGAAGTAGTTAGTGTTGATTCAGCCTGTGCTTTTTAAATTGGGTGGATTTAGGGCTTGAGGTAACTTTGGGGCTTTTCCTTGGGCGGGCTTCCCGGAGCACGTGAGTAGCAGGTTTGACCAACTGGACAGTCATGTTGCCAGGGTCCTGGCCGACTTTGCCTCGGTGCAGCTGGCCGGACTCATTCACGCACCTAGATTGGTTTTGGTTGACGGCAGGTGTGATTTTTAAAGAATGATGTATTTGTGTCTCTGGAGAAATGTCATCCTCTGGATATAGGCAAGTTGTGACTATATTAGGGGAGATTAATGCTCTCAAGAGAGTTTTGCCACATGACTATTACAATACAGTATCCGAATGACATTTACAATTTTAAAAGAATGTCGTCATTCATTTTCTTGGGAAGAAGTGAGATATTAGTGCATTTTAGAAAGGATTCACTGCCAAAATGAAACTATTGCTTATGTCTTTTTCCCTCTAAACTTTTTCCTTTCTTATCATCTGGGCACTCTTTTAACAAGCTTGCACCTTAGTTCGTAAAAAAGATGACATCTATAAAATCACCTGGTCCATATTTAATGCCAGGTAGAATTTGCGTGTTTTATGCATTCCTTTATTTATTGGTAAGTATCTGGTTTGCTGAATAAATAAGCCTCCTAAGATATAATCCTTTTTTTTTTTTTTTGAAGATTTTTATTTATTTATATGACAGACAGAGATCACTAGTAGGCAGAGAGGCAGGCAGAAAGAGAGAGGGGGAAGCAGGCTCCCCACTGAGTAGAGAGCCCAACGCGGGGCTCGATCCCAGGACCCTGGGATCACAACCTGAGCCAAAGGCAGAGGCTTTAACCCACTGAGCCACCCAGGTGCCACATCCTAAGTTGTAATCCTAAAGCAGCTTTCTGTAATATCCCACTCTGAATTTTATTCTTTAAAGGTAGTATGTCCCTTGTCTCTGTATGAAATCTAGGACTTCAATTTTTAAAAATTCTGCAATTTCAACTGCAAAGTACCCCCCCTTTTTTTTTAAATTGAGGTATAATTGACTTAACCTAATATTGGGTTTGGGTGTGTGGTGTAATGATTCGGTATTTGTATACATTGCAGAATGGTCCCTACCATAAGAAGATCTCTCTCCTCACTTTCTCCTGGCATCTTGCTGTCAGGCCTTGTGTAACTCCCAGGGTTAGGGTGGTGAACTGGGGGTGAGAGGGATGGGCATGGTGGCATGGTGGGGGAGATCCTCCCCAGTCTCCACACACTCTGACCCTTTCTGTTACCAGTTTTTGAGCGAAATCCTTTGAAAATCTGCATCTGGTCCTGGCCGCTTACTTTGGAAGGAAATCTCTTCTGTATCTTCATGTTTCCAGTTTAGCGCTTAGTGTCCATTCATTCATTGACCGTTGACTTGTTCAGCCTTCGTGAACTTGAGGGTTGACTGGAGAGTCTTGCCGAAGTTGGAGTTGAAGGGTTGCACCGATTTAGGATGGACTTTTTCCTTATTGAGCGGCTCTTTGAGTGGAAGTGGTAGAATCTCAGGCCAAGTAACAGAACGGGGTGGGGGGTGGGGGGGGTGGGATGGGCGGGCATGTTGGTATGGGAGGAACCTTGGCCTGCCCCTTAGGCTCTCCTATGAAGCTGATAAAAATCTCTATCCTGAGAACTTGCCCCAGGAAGTTCTGTCTGATGGTCCTTGTTCTCAATTGACTGTCACATTCCATTATTCAAAATGGGGAGTTCTCTGGGCTAAGCTCTGTGGTTGGGGGGCTGCTGTGTGAGGAGTGTAGCCCAGGAGAGGAGGGCAGGCAGGATGGTTTAAAAAGGGGCAGCCTGGTAAGACTTCATTGACCAAATGTTGTTTTTTCTCTTCTTTTCTTTTTTCAACTTAGTATCTTTTTGTGTAGTGGTGAAATCTAATCCCGTTGCCTTCACTCAGATCCCAGTGCCGCTAATCCAGTGCATCTGGGACCAAAGAGGGCTTTGCCGAGGTCAAAGGAGTGAAGTCTAATGGCTATTTAGGTGCCTAACCCATATCTTTGTTCTACATATTCATTCATGAATCATTTATTGATTGTACGCTGATGGCCGGTGACAGAGTATAAGCAAAATGAAAATCCTACCCTAAAAATCCTCCATCCCAAAGTAAGTAAGCAGCCTGAGATGCACATTTTCAAATTTGTGGAAAGCTGATAATGGGAGTCTTGAACCCCTTATTCACATCTAGGTTGTAAAAGGGTCAGAGCGTGTGGAGATTGGGAGAAGATCTTTCTTTGGAAGGACCATACCATGATTCCCACTACATCTACTCAATGCCCCCCTGTCGCCCCCAGAGAAGCTTATAGGACTGCTTAAAGAGATTGGACCGGTGTCTGACCTTCGCAAATCTGAGATGGACATGTCTATTGTGGGAAAGCTTAGACAAGATGCCCTCTCCTCATCAGCTTGCCCAAACCCTGAGTTTCCTTTAAGGCCATGTTATGAAGACGTCTCTGATTTTTTCCTAGCCCTTGAAGATTTCCACTCTTTGAATTCCTGCAGTATTTGACACTGAATTACGAGTCAGTAATGTCATACCCTTGGTGGGCTTTGGATCCTCCTCAGTGTCTGCTGAGCACTCTCATAACCTAAATGTGTGTTTAAAATTCCGTCTTACTGGGATAAGCGTGTATCTGCTGTGGAAGAAGTCAGGTGAGGGGGAACAGTACTTACTGGCTTCTGGTTCCCATTTGATGTTCTCTATTCCGAAGCCGTGGATAGTCGTAGGCACAGGCAGAGACTTCAAGCAGCTTCTGACCCTGGGAACCATTTGGCTGGCATGAGGTGCTGTGTTGTGTTGTCAGGGTCAACTTATGGGGAAAGTTGACCCGGAGAGACCTTTTATAGAATGTGTTTGTTTTGCCAGACTGAGAGGATGGAGTGTTTATACAGCTTTTGGTTGAAATTCCTTCTTTGTTGCAGAGAGATTATTGTCTGAGGAAACAAGCACTTGAGGGGGAAGAGGTAGGTGCTGGCCAGCTGAGAAGTATTTTAATTTTAGTTCCTTAC
The DNA here is from genome assembly GCF_902655055.1 of Lutra lutra. Taxonomy (NCBI): domain Eukaryota; kingdom Metazoa; phylum Chordata; class Mammalia; order Carnivora; family Mustelidae; genus Lutra; species Lutra lutra. The sequence continues at coordinate 27,589,840 of NC_062282.1, forward strand.
ATTTGTTCAAGGTTTTATTCAGTGCTTTGGAGGGTGAATCTGAATTTTCTCAAAAAACCAAACCAAACCCTGAAGCCAATCTTGGAGGCTTAGCATGGGGTAGTGTTACCGTGTTGCTGTAGAAGCCTCTCCACATTCCACGATGGAAGGAGTCCGCAGGCAGAGGACCTTGTTCTTTATTCTGTTCCTCTGGCTGCCCCAGTGTTTCCCAGGGACTGACTGTAAACCACTGCCCTTGCGCCTGGTATGTCCTTGTGATGCGAGAAAACATACCCCTGCGTGCAGCTGCCATTTGCCTTTGTGCGTTAATAGTACTCCCAGTGGCCATGGGGAGCCAGCTTGGTGCTCTCCTAGAATTTCCAGTGTGGAGGGCTCCCGTCCCCCCAACCTCCGTTCCCGACTGCTGCACACCCCAGGACTGTGACAGATTCAAACACATCTGAGGCTTGACGATAATGATCTCTCCTACCTCCTTGTACCACGTCTCTAGTGAAAGTGTCAGTTATAGGTCTACTATCCCTGGGTCTAGAACAGTGTCTCCCCAGTCAAGTTGAACATCTGAATCACCTGAGGAGATTAAAAAAAAAAAAATGACAGATTTCCAAGCCCTACTTCTGATTATGGAATCAGAATACCTGGCTCTTCCAAGAGGACTCTCCCGGGCTGACAGAATTGGCAGCGTCGCCTTATGAAATAATCCGTGGGTCCTAGGTGGGGGTGCGTGGGGGTGGGCATAACTTGAAGATAGAGGAGCTTCTTTCTGACCGCTTCATTTGGGTGGGTTATGGTAGGGAAATAGCTAAATAAAGAAAATCTAGGAGCAACCACATTTTAGTGTTAAGGGCATTGCTTGCTAACCTTTGTTCCTTTGAAGTTCTTTTTTAGTTTGGTCCAGAGATTTCTAACCTAGAATTTTCCTGAGGCTAAGGATGAGGGAAGGTAGTGGAGATCATATCTGTATATGTGTATGTGTGTGTGTGTGCGTGTGTGTGTGTGTGTGTATACGAGAGAGAGAGAGAGAGAGAGAGAGAGAGTGAGAGAGAGAGCGCTTGCTTATGCAAGCATGCTTTGTTGAGATACTATTCACATTCTTTTCACTTAACCCACTTGAGTGTACAGTTGAATAGTTTTGGTATGTTCCCAGGTTGTGAAGCCATCATGACAATAGATTCAGCATCTCCCCAAAGGAAACCCTGTATGTGTTGTAAGTTATTTTTAATACTCAAAGAAATCTAACCTTCATGATAAAGCTGTACAGGCTAATATCAAGGTTTTTTTATTCAGGCTAGAATTATAGCTGATAGAGGTCACTCATGCTTAGCTTTGATTGAGAGTTACATTATTTTTGAAGGGAAAATGGGTTTAGAAACCTCGTTTGTTGGATGTTGGCTTTCAGGTGAGAGGGCAACAAGGTTGTGCATCTCTGCACTGTTCCATCCTCACCAGTTGACTTGATGTCACATGATGACTGGTGACCAGCAATGGAAGCCATGTTTCCAGGACTTATTAGGTTTCTTTTTTTCTTTTTAAATATTTTATTTATTTATTTTAGAGAGAGAGCATGTGAGCAGGGGGAGGGGCAGAGGGGGAGAATCTCCAAGCAGACTCCCTGCTGAGCATGAGCCCCCCCCCTCCAATGTGGGCCACAATCTCATGACCCTGAGATCATGAACTGACCTGAAATCAATAGTCAGATGCTTAACTGAACTACCCAGGTGGCCCCAGTGATTTCTTCTGGATTCAGCAGGCAAATATTAGTAAACTAATATTTCTGCACAGTGGGTAGATGTGCTTTCTTCTTAAGAGTCCTTACAACTTTTCCCATATATGTGTGATCCTTCGCCCTCATTTTGTACTATCCTGGTTAGGCTAGTGCACAGCTGATTCACCTTCACTGCAGCTCTTTTGAACTGAGTTGTCTTGACCAAGTGACTTGTCCAAGGACTGCTATCAAGTGTAGCCAAGATATACTGATGTCACTTGTTGTCAAGACTGGCTGTCGCCTAATCTGGGCTTTGAAAGTTTGGATTTGGGAATTGGGGCTGTGAGATTTCAGCAGACCCAAGGAAGTTCAGTCCCTGATTTGCCCGTGGGTCTTCTTGGGGAAGGGAAGATGCCGGGGCACACAGAACCCAGCATCGTGTCAGGGGCAGCTTGCTTCCCATTCGTCATGACTTCCAGGTGCTAGATCCTTCCATGAATAGCAGGAAAACAGTGACCTTTTACTAACTTTAATTACACCCCGGCTACAGTTCTCGTTTCTAAAAATCACTATTCTTCTGGGGCTCCTGAGTGGCTCAGTGGGTTAAAGCCTCTGCCTTCGGCTCGGGTCATGATCCCAGGGACCTGGGATCGAGCCCCACATCGGGCTCTCTGCTCGGCAGGGAGCCTGCTTCCTCCTCTCTCTCTCTGCCCGCCTCTCTGCCTACTTGTGATCTCTCTCTCTCTGTCAAATAAATAAATAAAATCTTTTAAAAAATAAAAATAAAAAAAAATAAAAATCACTATTCTGTAGGTTTCCAGAACCTCCTTACCCTTGACCTCTACCTTTTTCATCTGGGAGTTGTACCCATGGACCACCCAGCTATCACACACCCAGACCCGTGACTCCAGGAAGACTTGCATTTCACAGCTAATATCTGCTCCTGGGAATTTGGGGAATTAAGTGCTTTATTTACTTAATCTTCTTCAAATAGGAGTTTGCATGTTCTCACTGCCATAATTAAAAAAAAAAAAAAAAGACAAAACAAGCACATAGGAAAAAGCACAACACCCACAAAAACCCCCATGACCTCAGATAAACATCTTACCCACCATTGCCTAAGACACTGTGTCCTACAACCGAAGGAATGCTTTGGGTGGTTCTCCCTTGGTGGGCTACACAGTTTGTGGACTCTGAAAACCTTGGATTCTCTTTTCTCCCTTTCTTGTTACATGGATTGGGCTCCTTGGTTATTGACCCTTCACCCAAAGGTGGAAGGAGTTGAACTCAAAGGCTGATTGCTGTTTTCGTGGAGAACCATGAGCCCATGGTGGTTTGTGAGTGTCTGATTACCATGATTTCTGCTTGGTTTCATCAAAAGGTGGTTTGCTTTGACATGAAAACGGTCTGCTGTATAATCCTGCACTTTGACAGTTGGGTTCCCTGCCTCGTCTGTCTCACTTCGAGATTCTCAGACCTCACTGCGCAAAAGATACAAACAGGGAGATGCCTGGGCCCCATTCCCTGAAGTTGTTTCCACAGGATGTGGACTAGGATTTTGCATTTAGGATTGTCCCCGGGGCCTTCTGATTAGGATTCATACCTACCAGCCAATAGCGAGAAGCTGTCTTGGAGTTTGTGCTCCGCTGTTCAGGTACCAGCCCAGCCTGTGGTTAAATGCTGGGTAATTAACAAGGTCTAATTACAGCATGTGTGGTTTCCAAGGTAACACAGTCATGCCTGCTCAGGCTGGGAAGATGGAAAAGGACCCCAGTGAGACTGCAGTGGGGTGTGGCCTCCAGATTAATGTCATCTAAGTGCTTTATGATTGCCTGGGTTTGTGCCCCATCCGTCCCAAGCCCTGTTTAATGACAGCGGCAAAAATGAAAGTAAACGATGTTAGAATACAAGCCAGAAAATCGCTGGACGACTTCTGGAGGCCATGATGAGGACCCGAGGAGGGATGAGTATAGCCATTCAGTTGCTTGTATTTTTCAGTTTAGTCCAGAATAAGTTTAGTCTTTAGTCCAGAATAAGATGGTGAAGGAACAGGAGATGACCTTGAAGGGCTTTTGAAAACGAAAGGCCAGCTGTGGTTAAACATTGGAGTGCTATTCCTTGGTGCTCTAATGGCTCGTACTGTTCAAGTTCATCTGTTCTCACTTTGTCAGGTGAGGCTTGACGTGACATTTATTGAGTGCTTCCTGTGTGCTGGGAACTTGCACCTAGATTTTCTTGCCCTTTTGGCCTAAATGCAAAGGTTCCATGATCTGTAATTTTCCAATTTTTAAAGGTGGAAAAGATAGTCTATACTATATTTTAGCACAGGATTCTGTTTTGGTTTTAGTTTTGAACCTGTAGGGCAATGGGAAAGGCAGTCCACTGAGCTCAGGTTTCCTAATGTCTCTGAGGTTCCATCGCCACCTCGGGACTTAGCTTGAGAATCAACCATCTTAACTTCTGAAGGGTGACAACCCCTTGCAGAATCCGGTGAAAACTGGGAACTACCTTCCCTGGGGGAAAAAAGTACATATGTATTTTTTAAAAAATTACATTCATTTTCCAGGAGACCTCAGACCTCCTCAAGGAGGTGATTTCCTAAGAGTTTGCTAGCCTCAACTGGGAATCCTTGGGTCCCTCGAGACCTTGGGGTGGGGGATGGGAGCCCTTTTCATTGTTTAGAGTGGCTTCCTGCAGAATGAGGTTTTTGAAGAGGGAGGTTTTGTTGTTCCTGGCATTTTTTACTAACTGCCCTGTGCGTGCATTTGGGAGGGAAAAAAAAAAAAAGAAGCCACGCTGAGAAAAATAAATAGGGAATGAATGGCATCTGGAATATGAACTGTTTTCCTTGTCACTCCTTAACTATCGTGGCCCTTCAAAAGGAGGCGATGGAGTGATCGTATCATGAACCCTTGCGGCATACAGTTCCTCTTGTACAGTGACAGGAAAACTCGTTCTACTTTTAACCTCGGGGAAGCTGACATTTAATAAAGTTTTGGTGAACTTGAGCGTGTCAGAAGGTTCTAGGGACTACAGGGAGGGGAAATAACATGTTCTTTACCACTTCTTAGCTTCTGATTCTGAACATCTTCCTAACTCAATCCTGATGGCCCACGGCCAAAAGTCGTCATCTCATCAGGAGGGACTATCTGTGGGGTTTATTTGGAAACCTAAAGATTTAATTTTTTTTTCTTTTTTTTTTTCCCATTCTCTGCTCAGGTGTTGAAAAATCTCTAGAGCTTGGGAAGGCTGACTGGACTAAACATGAAGAGCTTGAAAGCCAAGTTCAGGAAGAGCGATGTAAGTAGGCGGTGACTCACTGTCTGTCGGCCCCACGCTTCCTCTCCTGGGGCAGGCGGCACAGCTCTCCACTCCCACCGTGATAAGGCCCTGGGTTAATCAACTACAGGAACCAGAAGCGCGCGCTGGCCCTCAGCTCTGGGTGGCTCTTGTGAATGGCACGCTCTGGGTTCCGTGCTGTTTGTGTCAATAGCTTTTGAAAATGACTTCTTCAGTCCTGTGGTCTGTGCCTTGTAGAGAAAGAAACAGTCCATTCCAACATCTTAAGAAAAGAATTGGTAAAAACCTTGGCATTTCTTTTTTTTTTTTTTTTTTTTAAAGATTTTATTCATTTATTTGACAGAGAGAGAGAGATCACAAGTAGGCAGAGAGGCAGGCAGAGAGAGGGAGAAGCAGGCTCACTGCTGAGCAGAGAGCCCGATGCGGGGCTCGATCCCAGGACCCTGAGATCATGACCTGAGCTGAAGGCAGAGGCTTAACCCATTGAGCCACCCAGGTGCCCCAAAACCTTGGCATTTCTGAAGCCCCCCCAAATCTGATTCAGAATGTCCGTTTTAGAGGAAGATGGTCTGGTGAGAGTAGTTAAGAATTACGTGTTAGCTTGGTTCATCTTTGGCTTTAAGAAGGTTTTTGTTTTTGTTTTTTCAAATTCTCTGTTAAGGCTTTTGTGGTAAAACAACAGTATCTCTTGCTGCCTGCACCTTGACTCCCCCTGAATTCCTAGGGTTCTTACTTATTTGTTATCCATCGTACAAAATTTTGGGTTGGAGGAACGAGTTCCAATGTCGGGTTATGAAACAAAGTCTCCGAGAGGAGAAACTGGAGAAAAATAGCATAGCATTCTTATACACGTGGTGTCTTAACGCAAGGTCATCTCCGAAACTCCTCTGGGACTCTGGATGCTTTGGGCAGAATTGTTGAACGGGAGAAATTCATGGCAGGACATCAGATGGAAGCTAAGATACGTCAACCCTCATCCAGGGCTTGCTTGGCTCTCCTTTAAGATGAAGTAACCAGAGGTGAACCTGGATTTATATCATTTTGCCATGAATTCTAGGACAGGTTGACACACCCCCATTTTTGTTTTTGTTTCTGTTTTGTTTTGTTTTTTAATTTTTTAAAAAAGATTTTATTTATTTACTTGACAGACAGAGATCACAGGTAGGCAGAGAGGCAGGCAGAGAGAGAGTGGGAAGCAGGCTCCCTGCTGAGCAGAGAGCCCAATGTGGGGCTCCGTCCCAGGACTCTGAGATCATGACCTGAGCCAAAGGTAGAGGCTTCAACCCACTGAGCCACCCAGGCGCCCCAACACACCCCTGTTTTTAAAATAAATGGAGGCTGCACCTTTGATGGCTAACAGGCCATAGGCATACAGCTCCTTTTGTCTGAAGCTTATCTTTTGTGCTGATGGGGCCCAGACTAGTTGAGATGCCTGTGGGATGGTTGTAAATTTTTCTCTCGCTTAGGGGTTAGAGCTAGAAAGGGATTTTAGGAAAAAATTGGGTTTTTTACCTTCGCATTCTTTAGGTAAGTGAAGTGGAACTCAGAAAATGTGAAGTGACTTGGCCAGAGGCCTCCACTTTGCCCCTGGCCCCTGAGAGCCTTGGTCATCTGACTTCCTTAGCCTCTTGCCCCTGCTGCTCCCCTGAGAAACCCCTTCAGCCTCCCCATCTGCTGGCCCCATGATACCCAAGCCAGCAGAGCTCCTGTGGCTTTCAGTGAGGAGGGAAAAGTCAAGCAGCGGATATGGGTTTGTATGTCGTGTGACCAGGTTAACAAATGTCTTTTCCATCCTAAGGAAATTCGGGTAGTTTCCATTTATACAAGCTGAGATTATTTTAGCAAAATTTAATCAGTCTAGAGTTCTAGGATATATGAACAGGGGCAGGGGGGAAATGACAGACACATAAACTTTGGGTTTAAAAAATTAAAAACTGGTGGTAGGAGGGAGGGTGTTGCCGGAATCTAGGCTTTTAAATAAAAATGGAACTATTTCCGCGATTAAGAATCCGCAATAATAACACTATTAAAAGCTGCTGGGATTTGGCAGCAAGAGGACTGTGCTTTTGGAATTTGGTGCTAAGAGAAGAGATGTTAGAGGAGCAGCTCGGGCTCCTGGAGCAAAGGAGATGGTTATCATGAGGCCAGACGATATCAAATGGCTTTTCATATTTGATCAAAATATCAAATTTGGGGTCTGTGTATCAGTTTGTTCATCAGCCATGGGATAACTAACCATGAGGAAGGACTGACGTTGGTCAGGTACAATGCAAAAAAGCTCATTGGGTGAAAATCCTTCAACCTTACTGTTAGGTAAGGTTGTTACCTAACAGTTACTATTACTGTTAGGTAACTGCTAATGTTAGGTATTACCGTTAGACTCATTTTACAGTTGGAGAAATGGAGACCTAAGAAGGTATGGTAACTTGTCTGGGTTCTCAGAGCTCTACTTTGTACCATCCATTTTTCTGCCACGGCAGCCGCATTCCAGAGCACAGGTCTCCTAAAAGGAAATTTGGATGGAGAGTTGACTTTGGAAACCGTTGACTCCAGGCAGGAGCTTGGAAGAGTGACTTTGGGTCCAGTTTGGTGACCTTGGGCAAGTCTCTTACCTTCCTGACCCTCAGGTTCCTCACCTGAAGAGGGGGAAAAGCATGTGAACCTTACCAAGTTGTCACGAAGGTTAAACGTGCTGATGTATGTAAAACACACAGCATAGGACCTGGCATTCAGGTGATGCAGGGTAAATGCTGATTCCTTTATCTTAATCTGAAACCCCTGATAAAAAATAGGGTTTGGAAAGTGTCTGTGGTCTGGAGGGCAGAATAATCTGGTAATGATTGCTGCCTTGAGCGGGGAAGCTGGGGTGAGTGGAGCAGGTAGGCTTGGTTTTCAATGTGTGTCTTGTGGTTTGAATTTTTTGGCATATGTATGTGCACATACACGTCACTTATTAAGCGAAAAACAAGTTTCAAATGATTTATATTTAGTTAAATGAGCCGAACTTGAATCTTCCTTACCGGAAGTGAGTGGTCTCTCCGGAATAACAATCCTAAACCACCAGCCATCAAATTTTCCTGCTTGTCTTTGTATGAGGCTGAAGGGAGTAGAGGGAAGAAAGGGTTCTTTGTATTTCTGGGAGGTAGGAAAGAAGAAGGACAGCAGATCATGTTTGTGCTTTCATCAAGAGAAGGCAGGTGACTCAATGGTATGATCGCATTTCAGCCAGCCTGTTCCTGGGAGGTCTGCAGCCGATCAGTTTGAGGCCATTGAGAGCAAGGAGTGAGAAAGAACAAGAGTGGCCCAAAGGAGGCCCTCCTGGATGGCCTTAAGGTCACTGTGCCACTCCAGGACCATCATGCGTGTAGAGATTTAATCCTGGAATCCTTCCCGGAACACTTTTGACTCAGCTGTCTACCCGGTCAAGAGCAGGTTTATGTGAGTATAACAGGGGGACGAGCCCAGTTCTCTGGGCTGTGGTTAGGTACTGTCATTGTCCCGTTGCTCTCCATGCACACTTGGGAGCCTGCGGTAACCCACGGGAGCCAGAGAGAATTAGGGAGCTCAGTGCTTGCCCTTCGGTGGATGACGTCTTTCACTTGACATGTATAACTATTTTGGGCATCCTTAAACTTGGGTTAGATTCTAGAGAACATAGAGGAGAAATGTGAGGTGCGCATCTTGTCTTGAAAAAGCTCACAGACCAAGACAGGAGGAGAAAAAGTTCACGCAGGAAATAACCAAGGCGAGATACAAACCGGATATAATGCAGAGAGTAAAGGGGGCCTTCCGCAGTGATGATACAACCAGTTGTCAGATTGCAGGGTCTGGATGATTAATGCTATCCGTTTTTGGAGGGGTTGAGTCATTGGAAATGGAGAGATTGGGGGAGCTTTACAGAGGGGGAGATTTTTTCCCCCCAGGCCTCCAGGATTTGGAACACTGGCTGGGAATGCAGGGGGAGGGGAATGCTGGGGAGGGGAGTGCTGGGGGAGCCAGGCCCAGAGCACAGTGGGGAGGCTCCGTTTCAAAAACTTGCCCTTGACGTGCAAAACAGTCATACTTCAAGAACCCAGGAGAGAGCCCGTGGCATGGCTGAGTCTTTTAATAAAAACATTATAAATTTTCACTCTCATTTTAAAAATGGACATGCTTGACTTTTACGCTTATAAAATGAGCACAGAGTTTTAAATCTTCATTATTTATATCTTTTATGACTAGAGTTTGAAAGTGGCTTCTTTACCTCTTTAAATTTTTGCAGCCACCAGTACTCGGTTCCACATGGAAAAATGAGCTGTCATCATGAGAAATGAGGCCAAGAAGGTTGGGATTTCTCTTTGTTAATAAAATGCTCAGGCTTCTGGAATTTCTTTGTAAATGCCAATTTTTGGTGCCTTGAGTGAAATGGGTGGAGCCTGAGGGATGGGAAATGGGGTTGAAAGATCTTTGTAACGAATCTTGAGAAATGCCTCTTAGACATGACTGAGGCCTTCAAAGTTTACATTGGGGGCGTGTGTTTAATTTTATGAAAGATTTATTCCTAATTACGTTTTTCATTGTAATAGGGAAGCAGCGGACATTCCGTGGGGGGGAAAAAAAAAAAGTCAAGGCAGCCAGTTCAAAATGGCTGGCTCCATGAGCTATGAAATCGGTGGTATTTCTTTAGGTAGTAGCTACTAATGATTGCAGCTTTCAGCCAAAGAAACGCACACAGCCTGTGAATCTTGAGGAACCAGACACATCCTGCTCAGACAGGAGTCTGAGTATGTTGCCCGTTGAGAGAACTATTCTTATGAAGGTCGATCATCCACACCTCTGCCAAGATGGTTTTCTTTTTTTTCCCCCCAGGGAGTTTTTTTGGTCATTTATAATAAGGTTTTACAGATACCCAAGTCTCCCTCCCCACCACATATGCGCGTGTGCACACATGCGCACATGCGTGCGTGTGCGCATACACACACACACACACACACACACACACACACACACAATGGAAATATTTAAAATCCAAGTCTCTCTGTTGACTGAAGAACCTTGGCCAAATCTTTTGTAAAGCTAAGCCTCTTTTTCAGCAGACATAATGTCAAAATACACCAGAGATGACCTTTTTGGGTGGAGGTATGAGACTCTTGTAAACTTCTGGAGAGAAATTTGATCAGGTTTGTGTCATGCTACATATTTTCCAGGTCTTGTGAGCCCTTCTGAACAGGGAATCTGCCTGCTACCCCGTTTCACCTTGTATTAGTTTCCTAGGGTCGCTGTAAACACAGGCCCAGGGCCTCAAACAACTGAAATGTCTTGCCTCCCAGTTCTGGAGGCTGCAAGTCTGGGTTCAGGGTGTCAGCGGGGCTGGTTCCCAGGAGGGCTGTGAAGGCCAGTTTGTTCCAAGCCTCTCCTGGCTTCTCGTGGTTTTCTGGCAATCACCGGCTCATAGACATCACCTGATCTCTGCCTTCCTCTTCGCATGGCCTTCTTCCTGGAGGCGTGTCTCTGTGTCCAGATTTCCACTTGTTGTAGGGACTCGATTCTGTGGGATTAGGTAGGGCCCCGCCCTACCGACCTCAGTTTAACTTGACTCCCTACCTCTGTAAAGACCCCATCTCCAGATTGGGTCCAGTTCTGAGGTGCTTCAGATTTCAACGGATCAGTTCTGGTGGGGAGTTAGGGAAGGGGGGGGCAGTGGAACACAATTCAACCCAAAGCATACCTCCTTGCTTTTCCATTTAAGAGAAGATTCTCTGAAGCTTTGCTGCCCCTGCCACCCGGCATGCATGCTCGTGACTTCAGGGCCATAGTTTCTTGCAGATTATGTTCAGTGTCTAAGAGAGGGAGGCCGTAGTGTCCCCCCCCCCTTTTTTTTTTTTTTGTTAATGTGCCTAATGCAGAATCTGCATTGCGAGAGTAAACATATGGATCGCTGACCAAGGACAACAGAAATGAGAAGAGCTCTCCTTTATTGAATGCTTGCTCCATGCCAGCCACTATACCGAGCCTTTCACCTGCTCTTTATCGTGTAACGCTTACCAGACTTTTTCCAGTAAAGACCATTGTTCTAATAACATTTCACAGAGGAAGAAATGAACGTCAAGGGAAGTTAAGTAGCTTCCCCAAAGTCACATATTTGTTGAATGGCAGAGCGGTCTGAACTCTGCTTTTTCTGGCCGCCAGAGTTTGTGCTGTTGACCGCTACACACACTTGCTGACCCAGGGCATTCTCTTTCCCAAATTCCAAAGCCTGAAACTGCATGAGATGAATTCTGCTCTGTCGCCCTAAGCACGAAGACCCAGGCAATGACTTTGCATCCTACGAACGCTGTCTGTAGTGGCAGAGCTCACCAGCCAGCGTTCATGGCATTCCCGGGGCAGAGGAGGATCTGGGAAAATCTTGAGCTGGTTGTTTCCTGGGAGGCAAATACATCGCAGCCTTAACTTTTAAAGCAGGAGAGAACAGATGCTACTTCTCCTCTTCTACTGGAGCTGGTAAACATGTTGATATCACATAACCAAACCAAACATGTCACTTTCTAAATAGAGCTTCCTTGCTGGCTACCTGGTCACAGCTTCATTCTAGCTCCCCCAGACTGTAAGTCCAGGAAATCTTGGTTAAACCTGATCCGTTCCAGATGCAGCTGGAGACGATTGTGAAACTCCAAACCTGGCCCCCAAACTTGGGGAAATCTGAGAGTCTACATAAGCAATGAATCATGTAGGTTTTTACTTCTTATCGCTGTATTCAGAATTAATTACCTAATCATTTGGAACTCTTGCTGACCTCGATGTTGTTTGTGCGACAAATTCTTGTATGTAACTTTGCCTTGGGAGTGAAATAAGAGTTGCTTCTGGATTCTTCCTGTGGTGCTTTTCCATTGAGTTTCCACCCAGAAATCTTTGCTGCGTAGAGGTGGTTATTTTCATTTATACGGCAGTCCGTGTCCGCATTAGCTAAAGGCCCGACATAGCCTATAAGATGAGGCAACTAACCTTGACTTCCCTTTTGTTTGAGTCCCTGCCTCCTTTTAAACAAGGAAAGTGCTCATGTTGTGATCAGCTTGATGGCCCAGTTCTTAGGGTGGTTTTTATTGCATTAATGAAAAACATTTTAACTTTTTGGACAGTATTTTCTGAAAGGATTTGATTTTGATTTTCTTGGGAAGCCAAATGATCTGATGCTCTCCACCTCCTGCTTTTCCCCCTGGGCTGTCCTGTAGGCTGGGGAACGAAGAGATTTATAATGTGGAACTAGAACAAGAGACACTCTGAGGAACCCCATGTTCTCCTTGGATGGGTTTATTCTGAGATGACTTTCCCAATGCTGACAAGGTTGCTATGGCAACTTTTCAGACTGGGGCTACTTTTTTTGGTGGGCTTTTCATAGGAGTCAGTGTGAATTCATGGAGCTGTCCATTCTTGGAAGGGTTGTTTCATAACTGAAAAGCTCCAGGGTCCTTCTGTGAGGTCCAGTGGACATTTATTATTGATATGGGATAAGCTGTTATAACACAATGTCCTGAAATGCAATGAGATAGAAGTTGTTTTCCTAAAGTTTCAAGGACTCCAGGGCCAGCAGGATAGTGGTGCCCCATAGATTCATCCAGGGACCCAGAACTTACGATGTCCTTTTGCCACCCTCCAGAGCTACACCGTACATCGCAGTAGCCAGTTGCTACATGTGGCTTGTGACCATTCGAGATGTGGCTAGTCCAAATTGAGATATGCTGTAATTGTAAAATACACACCAGACTTCAGAGGCTTAGCACCAGAAAAAGCACGTAAAATATCTCAATTTTTTTTCATTGTTCTGCTACTGAAGTGCTCATATTCTGGACATATTGGATTAATAAGTAAATATATTAAGATTCATTTCATTGTTCCTTTTTATTTTTATTTTTTAAAGATTTTATCTATTTGACCGAGATCACAAGTAGGCAGAGTGGCAGGCAGAGAGAGGGGGAGGAAGCAGGCACCCTGCTGAGCAGAGAGCCCAACGAGGAGCTCGATCCCAGGACCCTGAGACCATGACCTGAGCCGAAGGCAGAGGCTTAACCCTCTGAGCCACCTGGGCACCCACCCTTTTTATTTTTTAAATAAGCCTCCCAGATGCTTGAAAATCTTGCATTATAATTCTGGGCAGCACTGGTCTAGGGTGTGCTGTTTGTGTTGCATATTTCTCTGGCTCCTTCAGACTTGGGTAGAGTGACAAGGGAGCTTAGGCATTTTCCTTTTTAAGGGCTATGACCCTGAAGGTTCGCACATCCTTGCCCTCACATGGAAGCGACTGGAACTTAGTCACATGCCCTTGTCTAGCTGCAAGGGAGGCAGGGATCCTCTCCTCCAGCTGGCAGCCACAAAACTGGCTAAGTCCAGAGAGGCAGGTGGAATGGACGCTGGGGAAGATGAACTCAGGGCTGTGGTTGAGTTGCCTGCTTCCCCCCCCCCCCCCGCCCTGCCCCGAAAAGATATATCGAAGTCCTACCCTCCAGTGCCTCAGAATGCGACCTTTTTGGAAATAGGATCTCTACAGAAGTAATCAACTTATTGTAAAAATGAGGTGATTAGGGTAGGCTGTAATCCAGTATGACTGGCGTCCTTCTAAAAAGCAGAGATTTAGACACAGAGACAGACGTGTACAGAGGGAAAACTGGGAAAGACACTGGGAGAACACCGTGGGAATATGAAGGCAGAGATGTGGATGTTGAAGGCTTACAGCCGGGGACTGCCAGAGATTGTGGGAAAACCACTTGAAGTGCGGAGAGAGGCATGAACAGCCCTCAGAAGGAACCAGCCCTGCGGACACCTTGATGTCTAGCCTCGGGAACGTAAGACAGTACATTGCTCGTGTTCCAACCATCCGGTTGGGGTACCCTTTTGAGGCAGCCCTAGAAAATGAGTCTACTCGGCCACAAGCGCTCTCCATGGGGAACCTCATGTAGGAGTTGGATGAGAAGGGTGTGCTGAATGTTCTTCGTTTTGATTCTTTTTTACCCCAGAAGGGAATAGTGGTTGCTACTTGCCGATTCCCCATTGTCCTGTTGGTGCAAGACGCTTGCAACATGTCGTTTCAGGGAAATTAATGCCTTTTCCATGTTAGAAATGTAAACTGCCCTGAGTGCTACCAGCTGGTGACGTTATCTCAGCCATCAGACTTCTTCTTTTGGGTGGGATCCTGTGTCAGGTGATCTGCCTTGATAAGCTCTGGGATTAACGGGAGCCTGATGAAGAATGCTATTTTTCAGCCAGCATTTCGGGATTGCTTCTACACATAGGAACTGTCAAGACCTGATCCACACCTTCGTAGGACAGTCTGGGAATGCTGTCAGCCTACAATTAACCCGTTACAAACTCGGTTTTAGGTTACACGGAGCACGTGCATTTAGTCGGCTTGCAGTTTATGAAACGGAAAGCTGAGGATTCTCGTTTTGATTGATTTCCTCTACCCGTCTTTGCCACTTGGAGTCTTAAACTGTGGGGCTTAGAATTCTGAGCAGAACTTCAGATTTGTCCCCAAAGAACTTAAAATAGTGGCATTTCTATATCCCAGGCATATAGCTTGCTTGATATAAGCTACGATTGTGTTTTTCTCTGCAGCTGCAGTCCCCTCTTGATTCCTATCTGGTTTACTTTTTATTCTTTTCTACTGCTTTTGCTTGCAAAGCCCTATCTTTCTTTTCACGGGCTTGTCCTGTTGGATATTTGAACCCAAATTCAGGGCACTATATTTATCCCAGTTAAAATTTATTGTGTTTGGTTAAGTCTGTTGCTCTAAGTGTGTTTGCATCATTTGAAATTCTGATTCTTATAATCACACCACACTGAGTCCTCGACAGACTTGGCCGGCATGCCTCTTTAAGTCATTAAAGTATTGAACAGCTCTGCCTTCAGAGATACAGATCTATACAGACATAGAGTTATATATCCAAATAATGGTGATTAAGGCATTGTCCATTTGGAAGGATGTCAATGTGTGTGTGTGTGTGTGTATACACATATACTTAGTGCTGTATATGTGATAATTCTTGACCTCCTTCCAAATGGACGATGCCTTAATCCATATTTTGTGGCTCTGGTTATAGCCGACCCATTGTACTATTTCTCAGTCCTGTCTTCTATTTTGTCCCGGTTTTGTTTCTTATTGCCTGTGTGATCTTGGGCAAGTTATATCATCTCTCTGATCTTTGGTTTTCTTATCTGTAAACCTGGGTGATGCTAGCCCTACCCTTAGCATCATCATGAGGATTAGGATAAAATCTGTTAAGTAGTACGTTCTCAGTAAATGGTTGCTAATGTTACCAGTTACCCGAGTGTCTGGTAGCCGTGAGGTCTTCAGTGGTGTCTGATGAATGGTGTCCAAAGTTAACTCTCCAGACAACCCCAGGACTCATGTGCATGGAACAGCTGTACAAGGCTTGTGTCCTTCACAACAGCAGGAGTGCAGGTGATAAACACCATGGGAGTTTCACAGAGGAGGTAGATTTGGGGTTGGGCTTAGGATTGCCAGAGGAAACCAGTACTGGTGTGGGGATGGGATGGGGGGTGCTAACTTAAGAGGGAGATGAACGTGGGCAAAGGACAGTATATAAAGTCAGATGACAGGAGGGATGGACAGCACAGCATTGAAAGCTGGGGGCCAATGGCTGAATCGGAAGAATGAAGCTTAATGAAGATTGCATTTTGGGCAGAAGGACAACGGGTGTTTCAAGAGATCAACCAGAAAAAAGGGCCAGGATGAGGGCCTACGCTGTGGTGGGGGCTGCTGTAGGGGTAGGGAGGAATGTGGTGCTTTGTGTGGGTGTAGATGAAGAGCGGGGAGGAAATCTGGACTCCTTTACTACACCAGGGGCCACACCCTGTTCTGGGTGTGCCAGCCAAGTGTGAGTGACCCTCATCTCCTGAGAAATCTGGTGTGGGCTTTTTATTGTACTTGCATTTCACTATGCAATTTGGTGGGAAGAGATGGTAGGAAGCTTTAAAAAAAAAAAAAAAGAATCCACTTGATTAAAAAAAAATGGAGACTATTTACTTAATATTAAAATGCACTTCTGTGTCAGGGGTTATCTAAGCAATTTAACAAATTATAATTTATTCCTCTTTGTTAGTGAATGGCCATTTATTTCCCCATTTTACAGATGAGAAAACTGACCTGGTGACTTGCTGTGTTAGTTTGCTAGCAAGTAGTACCAATGGATCGTCTTAAGCAATAAAGAGGCTTTGTTTGCACAGTTCTGGGGGAGGGACAGTTGAGATTGAGGTGTGAGGCTCGAGGGAGATACCATTCCATGCCCCTCTGCATGCTTCCAGTGGCCTGCTGGCAGGCGTTGGTGTTCTTGGCTTACGTCTGCCTTCATCTTCCCATGGTCTCTCTGTCCCAATGTCTGCTTTTGAGAAGGACAGCACTCCTGTTGGGTTAGGAGCCCACCTTCCTCCTTCCAGAATGACTTCACCGTAAGTAATTACATCTGCCACAACCCTTGTTTCCAAACAGTTGCAAGATATACTGGGTGAGGGTTAAGACTTAAGCAGGAATGATGGAATTCAATCCGTAATTCAGTTTCTAACACTTGTCCAAATCTCAGAGGGAATGTGTGTGTGTGGGGGACTTCCTGGGTTGCTGGCAGCAGAAACCACCCCCCCCCCCCCCAGGGAAGAGGGGGTTGCTGCCAGAGATTCAAGCAAGCAAACAAACAAACAAAAAACAACCCTGATCCCAGCCAGCCAAGTGAAGCCTGTGATTGGATTTCATGGTCTTCCCTACAATTTTCCAGTGGTAACTGACAGGTGATAATCATGGGGAAACTTTGACCAAACCCTGTTCCAGTGAGGCCCGTGAGCCAGACGCAGAGGATTAGCCAGAAAGCCTTTGGTGCCAGAGATAAGAGCTGGGTGGAGAACAGAGAAAGCAAAGTGGTTAGACTTGTTTTAGGGAGGGATGGGTCTATCAGAGGGGGGAGGACCTCATGCAAATTGGGCCCTGAGACTTAAGGTTTGCATTGTTTTCTGATGGGAAAAAATCACAAAGGGTATGAATTAGACAAGGCTAGTTGTGCTTGTGAAGATCTGGGGCACTAGTGGTGACCCCGGGGTCGTTCCAGGGCTGGGACAGGTGTTGGGGCCCTCGCTGTGCCCTGCCTGTAGTGGGAAGTTGGATGGTTTTGTTAAGCTCTGGTGTGGGTGAGTGTGTTTGGTGAGTTAAGTCCCACGGTTGTGGGAGTCTGGTACTGTGGATTCCTGCCTTTTTGAGTGTAAAGCCCCATCTGCCCTTCCCCCACAGGGACCGTGTGGCTTTGAGTGGGGGGTGTAGTCTGGGTCATGATAGGATGAGCTCACGGTCCCTTGTGTGGTCAGAGGTCTCTCTCCCAGTTCTGGATAACCAGGCATGGAATGAATAAGAGCAACATGAGAATACCCACAGTTCATCATCACCCCGCAGTCCCCTGGCCCCTCTGCTCAGTACTTACTACTGTCCCCAAGTCATGGACCCGAAACAAAAGGGCAGGAGGATTTTCTGCATGGGTGCCTTTTAGTATGGTTTGAATGTCCTCTTTGCGACTTTTGATTGTACTTGACATTGGCAAATATTATTGGAGAGCCTGGCTTGTTCTGTACAACGCATTTGTGGACTTGTTTTGTACACAAACTGCGAAATGATTTTGTATCCCTAACTCCTTAGCTCAAATGCTTTGAGGGCTGCGCTAAGGAGACCAGTAAGGAACTTTGGGGTAGGCTCATTAACTAGCCTGTGTTCCATAGGCAAAAATTATCTAGGTTTAAATCCAGTTTACTGACTGCCATCTGTGTGTTTGGTCGCAAGAGAGCCTGATATTATTAAGAACAGGGCTCCTTGTTACCGGAAACAGAACAGTGCTTGGGCCCTGGTTATGATGGGGCAGCTGTTTCGACCTCATTTAAAGGATGCTGGGATTCTTATTCAATTTTTATGGGTCAGTGACTCAGTTTATGAGTCATTTTGCTAACGTTTGTCAAAAAGATTCTGGAGAGCTTACTCCTAGTTTTGAAAGAATTCTTCAGATGGTTCAAGTAAACCCTCAAGACAGAGTTCTCCTATTTAGGCCCCAGGTAGAATGTAGTGACTGTTCCTTATCTTTGAGATTCTGATACTTTCCAGCCCCTTGTGAACCCTGCTTACACATTTCACTTTAACCACAAACCTCTGTTTTGTAAACAATACTATTGGGTTAGCCCTTGTTGCAATTTTTGGCCTGCTTAAGGGAAACTCCGTGAAGGAACTCATGGGAAACGTGGAGTGTTTTTGTAGTATTATTTAAGAAAAAAAATGGAGAGTAACCCATATTTTGCAAATATGGAGTAGGCAGATACATTATATTACATCCATGGAGAAGAATGTTCTAGAGTCCTTAAATGTGTTAAGCTTAAATTATGTAGCAACTGGGAAAGTGCCTATGATAAGTTAAGTGGAGAGAGATTCAAGTTATAAAATTATATGACATTATAATTACAACAAATGAGAAACAAATGCATATGGTATGTATCAACACTTCTACTCAGAGGAATACTAAGGAAATAGGAAAGGGCAAAAATATTTAGTTCTAAGGCTATTTACCAGGGCGATACTTTTACATCCATAAAAACTGGAAATCACGTATTACAATAAAGCTGCTAGCTGAGTGTCTTTTTGGAGTACATATTACAAAGCTATTAAAAAGTTGCATAAATCTATTAAAGCAGTTTCATATGTTAAGGGATAAAAGCAAGTGCTAAGCAGATTTGTGATGTTTAAAAAATCTTAATATTTTTTCTCTTCCTAGGAAAATAATCTGGAAGGATATGAATAGGGATAAGTGGTCTCCAAAGGCAGATCCAAGTTTTGGGGAACCTACAGTTTATACAAAAATACACGGGACTCCTTGTTTACAAAGAAATACCAAAAGTGTGTGTGTGTGTGTGAGAGAGAGAGAGAGAGAGAGATAGGGAGAGAAGAGAGAGCGCACATACTTCTAGGCCTTGGAAGAACCTGTACATGTGAGGGGCCCTGAGGTTTCAGCATCAGTAGCTTAAGGTAAAAAAGTCTAAACGGTTTAGGTGTACATGTTTGCATATTCTGACCTGAAAGTAAGAGGAGGGGCTACGACCGGTGGCATCCAGCACATCTCTGATCCCATCAGTTACTTTTCAGGACTAGTAAATTGCCCTAACAAGGAGATTCTTAAAGAGAATTTGTGTGGTTCTTTTCTTTTCGCTTACATACATTTATCTTTTCTATAGTTCTCTCGTTCTCCAAGTGTGATGCTGGGACCATCCACGATCCTGGAGACCTTGTTAGACGTGTACATTCCTAGGTTCATCCCAGATCTACCTCCTCAGAAGTTCTAGGAGCAGGGCCCAGCCAAGCCCTCCCCACCCCCGGCCAGGAAATTGTGCTGCAAAGCAAAGATCAGGTCTAACCTGGCCCTGTAGTTGTCAACCTCACTATAGGGGACCGTCACCTGCAAAGCCTTTGGAACTGCTGATCACTAGGCCCCACCCCCAGATTCTGTATCCTGTGAGAGAGACCTGCGTTTCAGGTGAAGGGTTTCAAGATCATGGCACTTTGAATAAAAATGGAGGGGTATGCAAATGCATACTCCCATTAGTATGCTTTATCTATCTTCTGACCTCTCCTAGGGAGGCAGGATCCAGAATTACTTGACTGGCTGGGCTGGGTTTTGAGAACAAAATCCAGGATCTCCTAAAAGTTAGTCTCTTTCATTAGTTAAGCTCAGATTCTGTGTGCCCCACTTAACTATCTCTAACTTTCCTGAGCCTGTTTCCTATTTAGTAAAAACAAGAATTTTAGAAAAATACCTCCCTCCTAAGGGTATTGTGAAGACTAAATAAGACAAAAATATACAAGATACTCATTTCCGTTTCTCAGATACTTTCTATCCCCTGTTATAGAGCTCATCCAGGAAATCTGTTTCTTCAAGAGCTAATATTTGTTCTTTTTTGGTATTCCGTAAGCTGGAGTTCATAAAGGTTTTGGGTAATGAGGAAATTATTTTTATCTTCCTATGGACTGACTTTGAGTTTGTTTTGTTGCCTGACTTCTATCCTGTGGGAAGTTGGAAACTGAGATGACTTCTGAGAGGGTGGGTCACACTAGTGTTGTCCATGCCTGTGGCCACCTACACATGCGTCTGTTAAGCACTGGAAATGTAGCTTGCCTGACCGAAAAAGCGAATTTTAAATTTTATTTATTTAATAAATGAACATTTTAGAGTACTCAGTTCAGATATTGGAACACTTGTGTTTTTTTCATATTGGGAAACTTATTATGTTTGGAACAACAACTTGAGTGTGTGAAATTTTTTTTTTTTTTTTTTTTGAGGGTCAATCTCATGAACTGTAAATGCATGTCAGGTATTTCTGATAAAAATGTAGCATCGGCATTGAGATGTACTTCCTGGAAACGTGCAAGATTCTGATGGCGTGGCCTGAAAAAAGAATGTAAACTATCCTGTTAATCGCTTTCATGTTCATTTCATTGTGATTTCATGCTGAAAGGATAATATTTTGGTTTTATTGGGTTTTATCAAATGTAATTAATTTCATCTCTTTTAATTTTTTAAAATATGGCTATCAAAAAATGTAAAATGTGGCTTACATTATATTTCTTTTGGATAGCACAGTATTAGACCCTGAGAGGAGAACCAGAAATTGAAAAACGATAGCGCTCACATCTGTAGGACTGGATGTGACTGGACACTGGTCACCTGAGCTCTCTCCCTTAACACTGCTAGCTCCTCGTCTTCATGGTCCGGAGCCGACCAGTCCACTGAGGTTCTGCCTTGTGGGACCAGTTTGTGGCCATTTTCCTTTTTTCTTTCTATGTGTGCAAATAAGTTCTGTGTTTAAATAACTGATAACCTGCCATTTGCTATCTGAACTCAAGGGACATTTGAACTGTAGCTGCTGGTTAAGCCATACTCATTTCAATTTGGAGCATCTCAATGAAACACATTTTTTTAATGTGATTTTAGCCTTGTGTGTGTGTGTGTGTGTGTGTGGTTTTTTTTTTTTTTTTTCTTCTGTTTCAGTGTTCTCGTAGCATAGGAATGTAATTGTTCTATCCCACTGTTTTTCTCTGTCCATACAAGGGAGTTACCATTCTTGGAACTCAGATTTATAACCACTTCCTTATTTTTGTTATGCCTCCTAATATACTTTTAAAAAAGGGACTTGACCTTCACATAATTCATACTTTTCCTTGAAATGTTAAATCGCCCACTTCAGCAGCCTTGATTTTCTATGACCCGTGGAATGTGTATATCTTCCCATATTAAAAGTTACTCATTAAACTGGACACAATGAAATATCTGATAAAGTAAACATAAATAGAATGTCACTTAAGGATTTTTTTTTTCCTGGCTTTATAGGACTTTTCCCATATTTGGTAGGCCCTTCCTCAAAATGTCTCAGGCTGAGTAATGGATTCGAGGCTGATATTTAGACATGGTGTTGACATTTTAAAGCTGGTGCTTGGGACATGGAGTCCTGGATTTGCAGAAGGGATTTTCATTTCAGAACATCGTCCCGTTGGTGTTGGGCCTATTGTCGGTGATTCTGTGTCGCCGAGTACCATGAAGCTCTTTATGCCTGATCTGTGTCGCTTGCTCTCTTGCTGGCTTCTATTACAGCAGCAGTGTTTTTGTTTGCATGAAAGTCCAGGTTATCTGTGCCATTTTACGGGCACAGAGGTTAATGCTTGTGCCCCTCTGGATGGGCCACATGTGGCTCTTTGACCTTGAACTTTGTGCTGTGGATTGCCATTTCATGAGAAGTATCCTCTTTCCACTCCAGAAAAAACTTTCCCTCTTTTTACAAGAGGCCTTAACTCAATCAAGACCTTCAGCTTTCACCATCCCCTGTCAATTACAGCCTATTAAGACATGATAAATATGTAAAACACGAGGCCAGAGAGGCAAAGAGGCTGGCTCCGCCTCTTGCTGTTCCTCCCGGATGGCGGCATCAAGAAAAACTCGTGCTGACGGTTTTGCAGCCCGAAAGGCGGGCTACGTTTACTGATCTCTGATCTCGGCTCTGCAAGTCCGTGCCCCTCCCTGGGTTTCCACGTGGGTAAAATAAGGTGCTCTCCGAAGTCTCATTAAGCTTTAAAGTTCTGTATTTCCTGTTCAGGTCTCTTTGTAACCCCCTCCGCTCCCATCCATCTCTGAGTCCACTGGTAATTGCTTCTGTAATGGAGTCCGAAAGCAGTACATTTATTTTTACTGGAGTTGTGCAAAGTCCCACAGGCATCTGGAAGAAAGGATCTACGTCTTAATTGGCGTGTGTTCAAGGCTCCCTTGGTACCTAGTCAAAGTGTATCCTCCTCTTCCTCTTGCCCATGACATTTCTTGTAATCTCTACGCAGGAAGGACAAACAGGGAGGAAAGAATGTGATCCTATTGTATACAGTGGTTCTAATGACCTCCTTTGAAATATGCAGGTCTTTTTTCACGTTTCCTTAAGCACAAAGCAGAGCTGTAGACAGGAAATCTCCGTCTCTGACCTTCTGTCAAAGGGGAAAAAAATCAAAGCTTTGAACAAATGTCAAGAGGAGAGAAGTTGAGATAGAGGCAGGAACAGAGAAAGAGGAAGGAAGGAAGAAAAAGGCTCTTGATGTCTTTTTTGTCTACTGTATTTACGAATTTGTTTGGTTTCTGAAGTGGAGGAAGGAAAAGTTAGCTCGTCAAGAGATTAGGTGGTATAAAATGGCTAAGCTGCCTTCTGAGTTTTCCCTACATATAACTGAAAATATAATTTAATATATTCTTTAGAAACATATTTAATAAAACAGTTATGAAAGATAACGCCAGTGTTTTTAAGAAGTCTGCAGAGCACTGACCATATAATCATGCCAGCTGTTGAACAACTATCAAGTAATTACCTGGCCCTTTCTACCAAAGCAAAAAACTTTTCTGAAATTTACTTAGAACCTATTTCAGTGGTGGTGGATACCTTTGGATATAGATAATTGGATGTCTTGCCAAGTTGCAATAGTGAAAATATCAGTAGATTTTTTTTTTTTTTAAACAACAATAAAATTTCGTGTTCTATTTAAACTATGGAGGGGTAGGATTGAATATAAATGACTATTATGTCACAGATAAAATTACATGCCTGAGAGCCTGTGTGGAGTCATTTAGTTAAAACATTGCCCATCAGATAGTGGTGGAACAATTATATAGAAATTTGATTTCTAAAGTCAACTTTCAAAGTCAATGGCTACTTAATATCAATTTCACAGAGGATGGGTTTTCCTAGTATTTCTGAGTTAGAGGGTTATCTCTTCCCTCTGTTTATAAACACACACATACAGCCTTTTACCCATATATTCTCGGGCAGTTCTTAACTCCCTCCAACAGTAGACAAAAAAGACATTCTGGCCTGGGTATTCTTAAGGCTCCTCTGAAGATTGCCCTGAGCAGAAAGTGCTTAGAACCACCCATCCAGGATAAAAAGCTGTCCTGTAGGAAGGAAGCAATGTTGTAGATCTTCCTGATCTGAGAGGCCTTATAATAGTGCCCCTCCCCCCACCCCACATTGATGCTAAGTGGAGGAACTTGGATTTCAAACCATCCTGGAGAAAGTAAATGCAATTTAAAGCCTACGTTTACATTATTTTCAAGTGGTCTTGCATTTGCATTTCTTCTGTTCTACATTCAGAGTTGTGTTAGGCAAATACCATCAGTCTTAGACCAGGGGTAAAGAATTTGACCTTGGTGAGGAAATGATTCCACTATGCTGACTGTATTCATTTACTAGGGCTGAACAAAGTGCCATAAGCTGGGTGGATTCCATGCAATAGAGATTTCTTGTGTCACAGTTGTGGGGGGTAGGTCTGAAATCAAGATGTGGACAGGACTACGTTCCTCTGAAACCCGTCTTCCTCACGTCCTCCTTGTGTCTTGCAGTGAGCAGCGATCTTCAGGCAGTCCGGTCTGTAGATACCTCACTCCAGTCCTCCATCTTTGTATGGCTGTCTTCCCTCCATACGTGTCTCTCTGTCCAGATTTCCCCTGTAAGGACAGCAGTCTTTGGAATGATCCCTACACTGCTGACCTTGTTTTAACTTCCTCTGCAAAGATCCTATTTCCATGTAAAGTCATCTTCTGCGGTCTTGAAGGTTAGGACTTCCTATTTTTTTTTGGAAAAAATTCAAAACATAACACCAGTAGGTGGAAGACAATCTCTCTTGAATATGTTTCATGCTTTGATTCATTACATTCTGAGGGTTTAATTCTTCACTCATAAAGAAACCTCAAACCATAGTTTGAAATCTTCCATGGAAAGGTCATGCCAGATATAAGTGGTTTCTGATATAATTAAACACCATCCCCCACCCGCCCCTGCCCCGCACACACCAGATTTTCTCAGTTTTAGCCTGGGTGTGAGAGCAAATGAAATCAAAACCCCCTGCAGTCCTAGAGTTCATCCATCACATCTGTCCTGAGGTCCCCCTTGGTTTCAGAACTGCTAGGATGGATGGAGTTAGAAGTAACTAACATGTCCTCCGTATCTTTGTTTGGAGGAAGGATGTCGCAATGGACAAGGGAAACAGTACAAAACGGTTGACTTCTAAATGTTACCAAGGGCACTGTACCTTTCCATCTATAGCTTTAATCTTGAGTCCTCAAAGAGAAACCTTTCTATTCATAGGCTAAAGGCCCTCAGTCAACTTCAGGCCACAGGGCTGGAGTGTTGCCTGACGCACTGTGGGTGCTAAGGAGCCTGAGAGACTCTTACATTTGTCACACTCA
Source organism: Lutra lutra (assembly GCF_902655055.1). Lineage (NCBI taxonomy): Eukaryota > Metazoa > Chordata > Mammalia > Carnivora > Mustelidae > Lutra > Lutra lutra. The sequence continues at coordinate 27,614,614 of NC_062282.1, forward strand.
TGTCCTAGTTGATAAAGTAAGACTGAAAAATTGGAAAACAATCCTCCTAAAGCTTTTGGTAAGGAAATGGGCTGATTTTATGTGATCTCATTTGTTCGTGTGACAGATCTGGCTGGTGAAAGCACTTGGTTGCTTGATTCATAATTGCTTTTGTAATTTCTTTATGGTGAGCCACCGTTGGTCTCTGTCCCAGGGAGTAGGCCCTCTGATAGAAGTTGCCTCACTATGAGAAAGAACATCAATGTCTCTTGCTGCTCTAGGGTGGACGTCCTGCCTCCGAGGCCCCAAAGCTCAGGAATTTGCAGAGACTGCCCAGTTGGTTGGAAGATTAGATTTCATTGTTTCCCATACTTGCTTGATGATAATCACCTAGGGTGCTTGCTAAAAACAGGGAACCCCAGGTCCTCTCCCTAGAGATTCTGGTTCAGTAGGTCTGGGTGGAGCCTGGGAATCTATATTTTAGTGAGGATCTCCTCTTCCACCCCTTCACCACCCATCCCTTGCCGGTGATTCTTATCAATAAATGAGCTTGAGAAACACGGGATGAAAGGGCTTCTGACCAGTGTTTGAAGGTAGTAGGATTCTAACATCTTTTTCCTTATGGCAGAGATTGCTAGTAGGCTACCCGATATATTTTCTCCTGTTCTTTCTTAGAAATAGGACTCCATTAAAAAAATTGGGGATGCAGCATACTCAACTAAAAGACCATATTTTGCAACATTCTCTGAGCTGGTTTTGGCTGTGTGACCAGGTCCTGGTCAATGAGATGTGACATGGATTGGAGAAAGGCTCCACAAAGGTATCTTATCCCTCTGCTGAAAGCTATATATTTTTTGCCTAATCCATCATCTTTTTCTCCCAACTCCCCCTGCCCCCACCCTGCTTCTTGGAATGAATACTTGACAGTTAGTATTCCAGCTGCCGTTTTGGACCTTGAGGTGATCTTAAAGATGGAAGCCTTATATTAGGTTGGTGGAACAGTTAAAGGGAGCCCCAATCTCAGATGTCCTTGGAGCTCTCCTATCAGGTCTGGGCTCCTCTCAGACTCTGTTTGTATATTTATACTCAGTTTATACTTCTGTCTTGTTTAAGCCACTATTATTTTGGGTTTTCTTTCATATGCAGTCAAACCTAATCCTTATTGATACAGCTGTAAGTTTGGAACTTTGAATTTCCTTCAAGCTAAAGTCTTATTAATCAAGTGGCGTCTGTGTCTTCAAGGTAGATTTCCTGACCCTAAAACCTACCTTCCTTACCCCAAGAGTACAATTTGGAATTTATACTTACGGGCCCTCTCAGTTCCGAGACTGGAACAAGTCCCTTGAAGGGAAGAAGACGCTGAGTCACCTTGTATATTTAGTCTCACAGGAACTAAAGAAAAGGAATTTTCAGTTGATTTCATGTATGAACAAAGGAATGTTGAGTGAGAAGTAGAGGGGATTGGAGGAAAGGAAGACAGTGAGATTTTTGCCTTCCTTATAATTTTCCTGCATATGAGTCTGGTTATTGAGGGAGTGCAGTTGTAATAATGTGTTGAAATATAAAATATATATAAATATAAACTATAAAACGTCTTATGTATGTTATTCACTGGGCACTTAGTTATACATAGGTGTTGCCTCAGATGCTTTAGGTTGATTTCTCCAAGTGGCACTGCTGGATGTTAACAGATGTATCAGCGGGAGAAGTTTCCTCGTGTCAAGTAAGTTTCAAAAATGTCCTGTTTCGGTTTCTTTATTACAGGACTGCTCAGTCTCTTTGAGGCTTTAATGTACACTGTAAATCTCTAAGAAGAAGAGTATATGTGGGGGGAGAAGTTGTGTGTGTGTGTGGTGGGGGGTGATATGATAATATTTTTTACTATAAAACCCTGGAGTACATACCTGAGGAAGAGAACAACCTTGGAGAAATGCAACTTTATTGGGGGAGATCACACAAATATTATAAGAACACATATTTAGTACCTTCGATGCAAGGTCCATATGTGAAAAGTGAGACATGGTCTTTGCCTTCCGAGACCCTATACTTTTCACTGGGGATATGGGATAACTGCATGTGGAAGAATTAATATTCAGGGCAGAATCTAAGTGCTGCATAAGTGATACAAGATACATGCTTTAAAGGTTCAGAGGAAAGCATCATCTTTGCAAAGTGGCTTTTCAGATAAATCAAAGAAGCATTTTCTGAGCACTTCCTGAGTACTCAGCACTTCCTGAGAGATGCCAGGGTGAGCAAGACCCAGTGTCTTTCTTCTGAGAGCCTACAATGCAGGTGGTGACGGAGGTAGGTCAGGATGAGGGAAATGATAACAGGGAATGAGATCGGAGAACAAGGCAGTGGCGAAGGGGTTCCAAGAAGATAACTCCTACCCAAAAGAAGGGTTAGGAAGAGGAAGGACAGACTCACTTAAAGGAAGGATCTTGCCAGATGGGGAGAATTCCCAGAGAGGTGGGACTGAGGTAATTCTTTTTTTTTTTTTTTCCCTGAAGATTTTCTTTATTTATTTGACAGAGAGAGATCACAAGTAGGCAGAGAGGCAGCCAGGGGTGGGGGGGGGGAAGCAGGCTCCCTGCTGAGCAGAGAGCCCAATGTGGGGCTCGATCCCACGACCCTGGGATCATGACCCGAGCTGAAGGCAGAGGCTTTAACCTACTGAGCCACCCAGGTGCCCCTACTGAGGTCATTTTTGGTAGAGTCCACTCTAGCCTTCCCAAAGGTGTGGAGGTGGACCGTGTGAGATGTGGTCCACTGGTCCACTGGTCCACTCTATCTATAGTGAGGTGGCCTTGTGGGAAGATAGTGGGGGAGAAAATGGATTTGGGTCCACTCTGTCTGTAGTGAGGTGGCCTTGTGGGAAGATGGTGGGGGAGAAAACGGATTTGGGGGCATCTAGCTCCATGAGTTTCTGGGGTGAAGTGATTGTGTTTCACTTCTTTAGCTAGGGGGTCATTAATGGCTTTTAAGTAATGTCCTGGGTGCTTGCCTTTAGGAAGTTTAGTGTGGGAGGGGTAATGTAGGTGACTTGGAGGATATTAGGTCTGGCCATAGGGAGAATAGGTTAGCAGGTGGTTACTTAGCTGAGAAGGGATAAAAGACTAAAGGAATAGAAAACTGCATATGGACAGAAAGGACCAGATAGATTCAAGAGGTTTTGAAGTAGACTTGGAAACCCTTTGGACATCCAGATGAGAAAGAGATAAAAGACAATGGATAGTTCCATTCTATTAAATGGGGGCAAATGTTAATAAGAGGCAAGAGGAGGAGAAGTTGATTCTTTTGATAAGTTAGGGATGGCAGAGCAGGGTTTGACTGTGGTTCATGCCTTAGGAATGGGCAGTGAGTATAGCAATTGAAGCTGATGAGTTTTGGCCACAAATCCTACAGTAAACTTGGCTTTGTGACAGTATCTCTGTGCCTGCCTTGTGGGTCATCATGAGGTTAAAGGACATGATACGTGTCTTTTGGTGCATGTGAACTCGGGTGGCTGCCATTTCTATTCAGAAGAGAGGGGGGCTTGTGTGAACACATTGTATTCTGAAAAAAAAAAAAAACATATGCAAAGACACTGCAAAGAAGTACTGTCTAATACTGGTGTTAAAGAAAACTTATTTTTGTTTATTTTTTAAAGGTTTTATTTGAGAGAGAGAGCGTGCATGAACGGGGGGAGGAGCAGAGGGAGAGGGACAAGCAGACTCCGTGCTGAGTGCAGAGCCCAACGTGGGGCTCCATGCCACGACCCTGAGATCATGCCCTGAGCTGAAACCAAGAATTGGATGCTTTAACTGACAGAGCCACCCAGGCACCCCCCCTGCCCCCCCAGAATAAAACTTTTAAAAAGGAAGACTTTTTTAAAAAGTCAGGTTTGACTTCTTTTTTTCATCATCATCATCATCATCATCATCATCATCATCATCAGTGATGTGTTTAATAGGAAAGTTTAGATGTTTTCCTTGGGTATAATTTCCTGAGATGATCCTACTCTTCTGATCTTTATTGCTCTATTTGAGTTTTCCTTTTGAATAATGAGGTATAATTCTGTTAAAACTGTGTTTGAATTCTTGAAGTAGATTTCTAAGTTTCAACTATAAAAGCTCTATTATCAGATTTCTCTATCATTTTTAATCATCTATTACTGTCATTTTAAACCTCCACTTAATGGTTTCTGTTCCTTAACCCATTGTTCTTTAGAAAAGCTGTTAAGTCATATTAAGCACAAATGAGGTTTGCAAAATAATTTCAAATTTTTAGGGAGGAAACCATGTCCATGTGACGTTGGGTTAATTGGGATGGAGAAGGGGAGGGAACACAATTAAGTGTATGTACACAATTCTACTGGGCATTCTAGCCAAGAAGAGAGAATGATTTACTCTTTGATTTTCAGGGCTGAGTGGTTTCACTTATTAGTTTCAAGGTCATGTGATCTTGCTCATATGTTGACATAAGTTAGAAATACTGGTTTAACTGTAATTATTGGACAGGAAAGGAGCAAGAACTCCCAGCTTTAAAACGGGTAGTGGGGGATAATAAGTAACCCTCTTTTGTTGAGTTCCACAGCAGAAGTTTTGAACGTGCAATTAGAAATACTATTCCAAATACCTTCCTGGCATTGTCAGAAATTCTTAGCCCCAGGATTCTGTTTTGCACTTACTGCCTGTATCCAGCTCTCTGATAAGGGACACGGGTGGTGGTTGCTGATTCTATTAAGATTAAAGCGTAAGAACCCAACCTTGAAAACAACAGCTGGGCTGAAAGGATAAATGGGTAATGAAAGTTAGCTCTGGCCATCAGAGAAAGGGTAGATCGGAGAAGGGGATCTTGGGACCATGAAAACTCTCCTGACCTCTCCCTGCAAGAATGTTGTTTTGCTGGGGTCAGAGGTTATTTGGGTTAGAGATAAAAGTGGATTTTTTTTAAAGTAGTACCCAGGTATTGCAATAGGTGCTTCTCTTTAGCACTTCTATACCTTTGTGGTGAAAGCGGTATTATCTCCATTTTACAGAAGAAACCTAGACTCAGAGAAGTTAATGCGTTCCCCCTGAGGTCCCACAGCTCCGGTAGGTGGCAGAGTCAGGATTCGACTCCAGGCTTGTCTGTTTCAAATACCTGACATCTGCCACAAGAGCAAAACCTAGTAGTTTTGTCTTCAGAATAGGTCCACAAACTGTCCCTCATTGTCCTGTTAGCATCTGGTTCAGGCAACTCCCATGTCTTCCTAGAGATTGGGCCTCCCTGCTTCTCCTTTTGCTCGCAGTGGCTAGACAGATCCTTTTGGTCAGTACTGTTTCCAGAGTCCTTCAGCGGCTTGGCTTCCCATCCCAGGACCACAAGCAACCCATTCCCACCCCATACACACCCTGCCTCCTCACATCCCCCACAGTCCCCACTGACCTCAGTGGGGCATTTGCAGGGTGAAAACACTCATTTGCATTTCCTTGTGCCCTTCTTAGCCTCAAGGCCTTTCCTTGCTGTTCCCAGCCTGGAATGCTCTTCCCCAGGCATCTTCAGGTCTCCCTTACCTGGACCTTTGCTCAGACCCCAGAGAGGTCTTTCTTGATGTCCCAGCTTCTCCATGTAAAATTGTATACTCTTGTCACTTCTTATCCTCACTTACTGAACATGTCTCACCATTGACATAATCCTTGTTTCTTTGTGGTGCATGTATTTGTTTATGACCTGTTTCTTCCCCTAGAGCAGAAGTGCCTTGAGGACGCAGGCTTTGGCTAACGCACTGCTGAATCCCTGGCCTGGCACCTAAGAGGTGCTCAAGAAATCTTTGTTGAATGAATGAATAAATGGATGAGTGAATCACAGTTACCTCAGTTCATAAATTAGGATTTTCATGAGTCTTCCCAGAATCCTTACAAGGCCAGATACTTTGAAGGAAATGAAGTTTTTAAAATTTTTTTATTTTTTTAAAGGGACTTCCTGGTAGAAATTTATGTATTTGTATGTAGTATTTGGGTAATTGCAGTACAGTACAAGAAAAACAACCATATTTCCTGTCCTCTAGGAATCTGAAGTCCATAAAGAACTCTGACCTTGGAAAGGCCTAATAACATACATCTGGACTTATTTGTGGCAAAAGATGAGACAAATAGGCAGCAAATAGGATACAATCTCTGTATTACAGGAAAGGCATAGGGTTTTTTTGTTTTGTTTTGTTTTGTTTTATTTTGTTTTGGTGGTTTTTTTTTTTTTAAGATTTTATTTATTTATTTATTTTATTTTTTTATTTTTTAATTTTTTTTTTAAAGATTTTATTTATTTATTTGACACAGAGAGATCACAAGTAGATGGAGAGGCAGGCAGAGAGAGAGAGAGAGAGGGAAGCAGGCTCCCTGCTGAGCAGAGAGCCCGATGCAGGCCTCGATCCCAGGACCCTGAGATCATGACCTGAGCCGAAGGCAGCGGCTTAACCCACTGAGCCACCCAGGCGCCCAAAGATTTTATTTATTTATTTGACAGAGAGAAATCACAAATAGGCAGAGAGGCAGGCAGAGAGAGAGGAGGAAGCAGGCTCCCCGCTGAGCAGAAAGCCCAATCAATGTGGGGCTTGAACCCAGGACCTGGGATCATGACCTGAGCCCAAGGCAGCGGCTTAACCCACTGAGCCACCCAGGCGCCCCTTGGTGGTTGTTTTTGAGAAAGTGCATGAGTGCCTACAGGGGAGGGGTGGAGGGGGGAGGGAGAGTGAGAATCCCTTGTAGGCTCCATGCTCAGTGTGACCCAACAGGGGGCTCAGTCTCAAGATTCTGAGATCATGACCTGAGCTGAAATCAAGAGTCAGATGCTTAACCAGCTGAGCCACTCAGTCTCTCACCAGAAAGGCACAAATGTGTGGATTCCCACGCCCCCATCTTTTGAGATTAGTGGGAATTTGGATATGATAACCCCGGTGAGGCAGAGCCTCCTTGGACGTGACCCGTTCCAGTGGGGCTATCCCCTTGTACCTCTTGAGTCCACATTTCTGCCTCCATTCAGAAAAGACTCCGAGGAAGATCAGCAGCTCTTCTCTTGTGGATAGCTAATTATACATTTGAAGTTAATTTCTTATAATATCTGTTCTCCCACATTTTGTGACCTTCCACTTCCTCCTCCTGCTTTCTACATCCTTTTTCTTTAGAAGGAAAGAGAGAAAGCCTGGTTAGACCAGAGATCCATGAGACTTGTTCTCTTCAGCCTCCCTCCATGGTTGGGAGGTTGGTGAGGTTCTAGGGAAGGATGGGGGACACTCAGGCTAAAGCTTCCTCCTCGTCCTTTGCCCAGCCATATATCCCTTGTAATTGGGGCAATGCTTCTTCTCTAGGATGGGGAAAATGTTCTTTGACTGCCTGTGGCCAATATGTGACTCTTAAAGTTCTACATTTATTATGTGGGTGTGTAATGGAGTCTGCTCACGTACTTAGTAAGATGAAAGGCTTTTCTTTCACTTACGAATTAAACGGTGGTTAGTTGTTGGGTTATTTTTAGCCTGTATATTTTATTTTATTTTTTAAAGATTTTATTTATTTGACAGAGATCACAAGTAGGAAGAGAGGCAGGCAGAGAGAGGAGGAAGCAGGCTCCCCACTGAGCAGAGAGCCCAATGCGGGGCTCAATCCCAGGACCCTGAGATCATGACCTGAGCCGAAGGCAGAGGCTTAACCCACTGAGCCACCCAGGCGCCCCTAGCCTGTATAATTTAGAGTTACCCAAAAGAGTATCTTTAAGTTGTTTCGCATGCCTAAAATAAATAAGACTTAAGGGTTTTAAAAGCCCATTTCTTGTTTTCTTCTCTTCCCACTTCACTGGAGCTGAACAGCTTCAAGTAGAAATCATGGGTTTTGGAATGTAGGCACCATAGATTTTAAAAATCTAGGTGCGATTTTTTTTTTTTAAAGATTTTATTTATTTATTTGACAGAGAGAGATCGCAGGTAGGCAGAGAGAGAGAGGAGGAAGCAGACTCCCTGCGGAGCAGAGAGCCAGATGTGGGGCTCTATCCCAGGACCCTGGGATCATGACCTGAGCTGAAGGCAGAGGCTTTAACCCACTGAGCCACCCAGGTGCCCCTAGGTGCGATTTTAATGTAGTTTTAGGAGTTGGAATTTCTTTGCTGTTTTGACACAGACCAACTTCAGTAGGTATTTCAATTCCCCTCTTTTTTCTCCCCCATTTGGGGAAGAAAAAACCTTGTGGAATGCAGTGATTTAAGAGCTTTGTGGTAGCAGGAGGAGCCTGGGGTTGGCCACATGGTAGGACTTGCATCCCCAAGCGAGGCTTTCTGAAGGGTGTGAGCTCTGAGGAGCAGCCTGGGAAGGGACTTTATCCCACCTGCTCCCCGCATTCCCCTTTGCTCAGGCCAGGAGCGGCCCTCTGCATTTCACTAGGCTTCCCCCGTGACTTTGAGAGCAAAGGACTGCGGTGGAGTTGTCTGTCTTTTGTTGAAGGAGGCTTTTCTAAGGAGTGTTAAATACCAGCATTCTTGCCTCCTGCACACAGATCTGATCTAAACTGGCTTCCCTGTCTCAGGGAGGGCCGTGAACTTGCTCAGCATTCCTGATGGGTAATGAAGTTGTTCCCAGATCTCTCACCACCTCCTTCCAACCCTGCAGGAAGTGAATGCTTGCTTAGTAGGATATCCTGAAGGACAGGGGCAGGGCTGGGAGAGGATGGAGAAAGGCTCATTCTTCTCTGGTCGCCATCCCTGTCACTTGCTGCCATGTGTGCAAAGTGGAAGGGCACATACATCACCGTGAGCTGAGGATGAATGCTGGCCAGTGCTCACTGGGAAGAGCAATTAGCAAATTAATGAGTTATGGCTGAGGGGACCTCTCCACTCAAAGCCCACTATTTAAGAGTGATCCCTTGGTAACCGCCTTTATTAAATAAACATGGATGGAATGTTGGTCATTAACATCTGTTTTCCTGCGGTAACAGAGTTTTCCAATTTACCAGGCATGAATGTTAATCACACACAAGGAGGTGTACAGTTGGTGGTTCCTGACATATTTAAGCATGAAAACCCTGTTCTGATACAAATCTAGAAATTTCATGGGCCTTTAACTTCTAGCAACTATTTTATTATTATCTGTTGGTCAAGAAGATGTATAACCAATACCAAGATCATAATGAAAACCAATATCAATAATGTGACATGAATTTGAATTGTAACTATGAAATTTACTGTATTTGCAAATTGTATGTGGCTGGGGACACGTTACACACGATGACTAGTGCTCATGGATTAAGGGGATTTTCTCATTCCCCACCCGAGTGGAGCTCTACTGGGAGAGTAGAAAGATTTAAGCCGGGCAGATCATGGGTTCAGATGTCCCACTCTACCACTTCCTGTATGATTCCTGGATAAGTTACGAAAACTTTCTATGCCTCTGCTTCCTCCTCTTTAAATGGACGTCGCACTTAAACCTCGTAGGCTTTGGGAGGACTTGAAGTTTTCTTGTACCTCCCAGCATGCCTGGCACAAGGAAGGGGGCACTTAAGTGTGGGTGTTTCCCCTCCTGCCTACTCATCCTTATCTCCAGGACAGACCCAAGGCCAGAAATGGTTACAATCACATGATTTTTTCTGCCCCTGTATCGAACATTCCAGCTACTAGGTCTGTTTAACAAGTGACAACTAATCTTAGTGGCCTGAGGCAAACATTTATTACTGTCACAGATTCTTGGGATGGGTCCACGGGGTGGGGATCACCTGACGGCTCACTTGCTTATTGTCTATTGCTGATGCTGGCTCTCCGATGAGACCTTAAGCTGAGGCTTTTGGCCCAAATGCTGACATCCCGTGTGTGGCCTGGGCTTCCTCACAGTACGGTAGCTGGGTTTCAAGAGAAGTGTCCTGAGAAAGAACAAGACAGAAACCATGTCACCCTTTCTAACCTAGTCCCAGAAGTGATGTGGTGTCACTCCTGCCACCTTCTGTCAGTTGGAACTGTCATGAAGTCCTACCCAGATGCAAAAGGAGGAGAAACAGACCCTGCCTCTTGCATGCAGGTGGCGAAGTTCTGGAAGCAGCTGGGAACAGTAATCTGGCTAAGTGCCATAAAGTGTGCCACAGTATATGAGCAGTCTGTAAGTTTATAGGCAGAGGAGCTTCCAGAAGTTTCTAGCACGAGTGTTCCTTGGGTTACTGCAGTAGCATGCCAGCAGATGCACTTAACCAAAAGCCAAGACCTTAACATAAAGGCCTGGAATACAGGGGCTTGAACTCTGTCCCAGGACGGGTATCACTTTCCAGCTTTGAACCTGAGCCTGGGTTTTCAACTAAAAGCCACTGAAATGTGTCCGGTTGCCAGTGGCTTGTTGGTAACTGAACTCAGAGGTGCTGGACACACACAGGAAGCCAAGGATGGACTCCTTCCTTCTTCTAGTGCTATAACCATATTTCGCGACAGGAGCTGTTTCCTGTACCTCTCATACCTTGCCCCCGTTAATGAACAGTCAATTACATGTTTCCCTGTGATTTATTTTTTACCTCTCATCATTCTAGAAAAGTTGGAGTGTTTGGAAGTTCACCTTTGGAGAGGAAAAACTGGCTTCTCTGGGATCTGGGTTCTTCTGGTATTATTACTCTCATTTTTCTCATTTTTCCCAGTAAATAATCATTTCTCCACCACCTCTGCCTGCGCTTGTTTGAAGTGAGATACTCTTAAAGCTAAACTAAACTCTTAAGAGGATAAGCCAGAAAAAGAAATTTTGTAGACAAAGAGTGAACACAGAATTTTTAAAATGCACATATATCTCATAGTTCAATTATGTATGAACCAGGAAGTCGGAGGGACGGATGGTCGGGTAAAAAGAAGCTGTAATTCTTATCTTTTCTGTGGGGTACCGTTAGCCTATAAAACGTTCCACTGCTTCCAGACTCTGCAAGTACTTCTTAATGACTGTCTCGGGTTTTTAATGTCAAATAAAAATAATGCTACCTCTGTGAGGTCTCACCAAGCTGTTTGGGGTGCGTGAGGGATAACCGTGGCAAAGAGTCTTGGCCAGTGTGCACGTGTACTCACGGTTGAGTTCTGGCACTTTTTGCCATCAGTCAGTGGTGGGACTCATGTGGTGCAGTGTCACTGAGGAAAGAGGGACAGAGACCTGCCTTCCCAGCCTTTTCTTTCCTTAAGATTTTATTTATTTGATTTAGCGCATGAGCAGGGAGAAGAGGTGGAGGGAGAAGCAGGCTCCTTCTGAGCAGGAAGCCTGATGTGGGACTCGATGCCAGGACCCTGCGATCATGACCTGAGCCAAAGGCAGGTGCTTAACGGACTGAGCCACCCAGGTGCCTTCCCTCCATCCTGCTCCCCAGCCTTTCCTTTTCTATTGCTTGTCTTCTTCCTCTTTGGGTCCTCTCTGTCACCTCTTTTCTACTTTCTTGTCTTCCTACTGCCTTGTCCTTATCTTCTTTCTCTGTCTTTTCTAAGGCCTGCAGTGTCCCTTGAATGCCCGGGGATAATTGCCTGTCAGATCTGGAGACCGAACAGCTCATGGTCAGAACTACATCTTTAATCTCTATTTACAAGGATTTTACATCACGTCCCACTCTGGACTTAGGGGCTGGTGGCCGATTTCCTCATTACCGCAGCCTGTGGGGAGGATCATTAAACAGGCTCCAGTATGTCCCTTTTGCTTGCTACACCTCAGCAGGACACAAAATATTGTCTACATGACAAATCAGTGCCTCAAATTAAGAATGTCTGTCTTTATGCCTTGGGTTTAGGGCTGTTATTTAAATCATCTCCTTACTTTCTCTGCTAATGTTTGTGTTTTTCTTGACCGGATACTTATGACTGCTCTGGAGGAAAGCTGTCCTTCCCCAGAGTGAGTTTCAGGTATGCCATGGAGCATATATGTTAAATCAGATTTTTCCAAATAGGCATAATGTTAATGGGCCAAATTTTAGACAACCCCCTCCCCCCAATTCATATGTGGAAGCCTAACCCCTGGGGGTGCTGAATATGACTGTATTAGCTCGGGCCTTTGAAAAGGTGACCAAGTTACAGTGAAAACTTTAGTGCAGGCCCTAACCCAGTCCTGCTGGTTTCAGAGATGTGGACACACACACACACAGACACCAGGGCTACCCAGGCTTATAGAAAAGACCATGGAAAACACTGCGAAAAGGTGGCCATCACCATCTGAGGGGAGAGGCCTCAGAAGCCACCAGTCTTGCTGGCTCCTTTATCTGGGACTTTCCAGCTTCCAGAATGGTGAGAAAATTTCTGTTGTGTAAGCCACCCAGTTTGTGGGATTGGTGGCAGCTTTGGTAAACTGTGCCCTTGAATTTTAATGAAAATCTGACTATGCTTATAAAATGTGGAAACAGCCAGATAAATACAAACTTAATTTTACTTTTATTGGACAGCTGTCCAGTGGTGGCGATGGTCTGTAGGCGTCAGGGCTCCCTAAAGAACTAGCAGGGATAGCACCTCTTCCTGCCTGTCTGCCTATCTGGATTCTGAGGGGTTGGCTTAACACAGTTACACGGCTGGCGAGTGCGAAACCTGCAGGGCAGGCCAGCAGGCTGCAGACCCAGGGAGGAGTTGAGAACACATTTTCAAGTCTGATGTCAGAATTCCTTTTTGCGGGCATCCCAGACTTCTCTTTTATGGTCTTCAACTGATTGGATGAGGCCCACCTATATTAGGGAGAATAATCTGCTTCATTCAGAGTCTACTGATTTGATCGTTGATCACATCCAACAAATACCTTCCCAGCAACATCCAGACTGGTGTTTGACCCAATACCCGCCTAGCTAAGTTGACATGGAAAGTTAGCCATCACGCGGTGTTAATGCAAATATGGTAGTCTGGGCTTACTTTGGAAGTGAGAAAAGTGGGATTTCAGATGATTTAATAAAAACACACTTTCACATGATTTTATTAATAGTGTTGTGTTCTTACATGGATAGCCTCACTTGATCTTTTTAACCAGCTTTTTGTTTTAGTATAGGAGTGAGTTTTTTTGTTTAAATTTTATTTATTTGACAGAGAGACAGCAAGAGAGAGAACACAAGGAAGGGGAATGGGAGAGGGAGAACCAGGCCCCCTGCAGAGCCGGGAGCCCTATGTAGGACCCTGGGATTGCAGACGCTTAAGGACTGAGCCACCCGGGCGCCCCTAGGAATGAGTTGACCACACATTCAAACCTAGTGTGCTCATTACGTCTACGTGTCTGTTCATGATACAGGTATTAAGTGTGATGTCCAGTGTGGGCTAAGTGCTGTTCACATCATGCTTCAGAATCTCGACACTTGCTACAGTTGTTTCATAAATCACTTGGTCTAGGCTTTTTTCGCCTTGGTATCTTAAGCAGAATATAGGAAACCTATGAGACCTGTAGCTTAGTTTTTTGGGGGGGAAGGATTTGCATCATTATCCTACTTTGCTACCGTGGGAATTCCTGCTTAAAAATCTAGGCCTGTAGTTGAGGTAATGTTTGAATTTTACTTCTGTTCTACTGTCCATTCGATTGAAGCTCAGAAAAGTAGCCATCTATTAAATTGAAGCTGCCTTTCTGAGGCAATAGGCTCTGGTAGAATGGAGAGGTGGGGGTCTCCTAGGTAACCATACTTAGGCAGCATAAATGCCCTCCTTTTAAAAGGGCCCCGGTCTATTTGAAATGTGTTGGTAACTGTTAAAGAAGGAACCGAGAAACCACCCCTCCCCCTACCATCTTCATTGTGATTTAAATCCATCGCTACTTTTCTTTCTTGCACAAAACTAATTAACACCCTAATTATTTATTTAGAGTGCTTTAAAACTAGGTGACAGGGCTCCCCTTTCTCTAGAAGGGATGGGTATTTTTCTTTAGGAGCAAGTGAAAATCTATAGATATTTTGCAAAAGAATTCAAATCATTTAAGAATACACCACTTTTTTGAACCCTTCCCCTGCCCCCTTTTTTTCCTAGTGTCTGCGATTTAAGGATCATGGAAGTAAATTCTTGGTTTATAAAAACCAAATAGCTTTCTAAGGATATAAGACTGGAATGTACTTAACACAGATTACTTAGAGAAACTAGAAAAAAATGGAGTTGAATATTCATTATACTTTGAAAGAAGGAAGGCATTCTGAGCACAGAAGCAATAGAAAGAATCACAAAGTACACTTAAATTAGCTTTAACTTCCTTGGTATTAGATGGATGGGAAGGCACACTGCCCCTCCCCTCATCCTATTAGTAGGCAAATAACAGACCCAGAAAATATTTGTGGCAGAAGTGGCCATCCATCTTTATTATTGTCAAGCCATCAACTCAATTCAGAGCAAGCAGAGGACATCAGAAGACAATTCACAGCCAGTAACTGACCACATTGAATGGTGTTTTCACTTGCCAGTAATCAAACCCTGCAAATTAAAATAAATGAGACAAAAATGTCTTAATCAATGGTCAGAGAAATGTGAGAACTGGTCAGATGTTTGATGATATCAGGAAATTATTCTCAAAAGTCTTAGGTGTAGGTAGGGGCACCTGGATGGCTCAGTCAGTTAAGCATCTGCCATTGGCTCAGGTCATGATCTCAGGGTCCTGGGACAGAGCGCCACGTTGGGCTCCCTGTTCACTGGGGAATCTGCTTTTCCCTCTGCCCCTCTTTGCTTGTGCTCTCTCTCTCTCAAATAAATAATAGCTTAAAAAAAAAGTCTTAGGTGTAATAATAATGGTATATATTTTTTTAAATCCCTGTCTTTTAATTTAAAGACCTTATTTATTTGAGAGAGAAAGAGAGCGAGAACTTGCGTGCGCCTGAGCAGGGAGAGGAGCAGAGTGAAAGGGGGAGAGAGTCCTAAGCAGACTCTGTGCTGAGCCCACTTCAGGGCCCGATTGCTGGACCCTGAGATCAGGACCTGAGCCAAAACCAAGACTTGGGCGGTTAACCGACTGTGCCACTCAGGGCCCCAAGAAGCCGCTGTCTTTTAGAGATATATGCTGAAGTATTGAGAGATGAAAATATACAATGTTTGGAGTTTGCGTCAGAATGGTCTGAGTTGGGAAGGAAAGGAATGAGCGAAGGCATGGATAAAATAAAACAAGGGGGAGGGAAACTAGTTGATTTATTTGGTAAAGCTGACTGATGTTTATATGGGGATTCATTACATTCTTTCCTCTTTTTTGGTTCAAATTTAAAAAAAAATGTTTGTAATTTTTTATAATAAAGAGTTAAAAATACACAAAACCCCAAGACCCCACTAACTTCAAAAAAGAGGCAACCGATATTTTGTGCTTTCTGATGGAAGTACCTGGCCCCTTCCATGAAGTATTTATTGTTACCCCAAAATTGAATTCAGAGGAAATCAGGACAAAGAGAAACATGTTAAATGTTTTTATGAGATTCAGTCAGCATAAACTCTGTAGGGCAGTGACCTCATTTCTTCAACAAGTAAAGAAAAACAGGGTAGAACAACAAAAACAACAAAAATGGTTGGGAAGTGAGGTGAACCTACAGATTGAGACTGAAGAGACAGAACTACCATTTTCATTGCAGGAAACATGTTTGTATTCTGATTCCAACAGACCAAAAAAAAATCTGAGACAATAGGGAGAATTTGGACATTGACTGCATATTTGATGTATTTAGGTATTGTTAAAATTTTCTAAGATATGATAAGGTATTGTGCTCATGTTCTAAAAAAAAGTTCTTATTGTGTAGAGACATATTGAAATACTTATTGAAGCTGTGCTGTGTGATCTGGGATTTACCGCAAATGATCTAGGGAGGGAGGTATTTAAAAATGGGAGTGTAGGAACACTTGGGTGGCTCAGTCAGTTGCTGGTCTGCCTTTGGCTCAGGTCAGGATCCCAGGGTCCTGAGATCAGGCCCTGCATCGGGCTCCCTGCTCAGTGGGGGAGCCTGCTTCTCCCTCTTCTTGCTTCTCCCACTTCTTGTGCGTGCACTCTCTCTGACAAATACATATTAAAAATCTTTAATCATCAATCAATCAATCAATCAATAAAATGGGAGTACAAATGAAAGGAGACAGCTACCAGTTGGTAGTCACTGAAGAAGATGGTAAGTTACTTTCTTTACTCTTAGGTATATTTAAATATTAACATAATAAAAAAAAACTGCTGGTTTTTGCCCATTGTTCTATCATTGTGAACATTGTGTACAGTGATAATAGCCAGTGCTCTCATACTTTTCTAGTGTCCTTTTATGGAAAGCAGTTTTATCTAAGATATCTTTGAAAATGATATGCACAGATACATTTCTGGCTGTGTGCTTTATATTCCCTCCTTGAAAATAACATAAATGTTAGACAACAAAAGAATGTGAATTTTTTCAAAATAACGTATGGAATTTTACATATCTTATAAAATAACAATTTATTGCCGTACAAGGCTGCTTTTCTTTTTTAAAGTTTTTGGGTTTTTTTTTTTTTTTTTTTAACTTAAGTAATCTCTACCCCAGATATGGTGCTTGAACTCATGACCCTCAGATCAAGCGTTGCATGCTTCTCCGTGTGAGCCAGCCAGGTGCCCCAGGTTGCTTTTAATCGTGTCAGAGTGGAAGAAAGCAGGGCAAAAGTCAATTGTGCTAGAAAAAGAAATACTTAGGAAAGTTGGCCAAAAGGAAATAAAGCTAAGTGTTCAACTTTGTTTTTAGGAGAGTATCAAATTATGGGTGTGGATATTCCTCTTGTCTCTCTTTTTGAAGTTTTCTATTATGTGGTTATATATTTTTAAAATGTTCAACATGAGGGGCGCCTGAGTGGCTCAGATGGTTGGGCGTCTGCCTTCGGCTCGGGATATGGTCTCAGGGTCCTGGAATGGAGCCCTGCGTCAGGCTCCGTGCTCAGCGGGGAGTCTGTTTCTCCCTACCCCTCTGCTGCTCCCCCTGCTTTTGTCAGATAAATAAAAAAAATAAAAAATAAAAAAAAAAAAAAAACTATGTAGTGTTGCGAATTGAGAAAATACACCCAGGTATTTTTAAACTACATTATTTAATCTTCACCTAGAACAAAGAGACGTTATTGAACAAAGTAATATTTGGGGCGTTAGTTTTGTTTTAAGTGAAGGGTCAGTTATTTTGTAGTTATATGGTCTAGATGAATTCTTGTATAAGCCATTTCTTTATTTGCGTTTTTATACATTTACTTAATTATTTTAGAAAAAGTAAGAGAAAATCGCTTTGGTGCCTTGGAGCTGTGGGCGGTTTTGCATTTTCTGACCTGGCTACGTGGAGGTCACTGGCAGAGTTGTCCTCCATCTTGCTTTTCCATTATCCACTTTCTTGGCACTGAATTACCTAAGTGCTTCCTTTCTTCAGGACTCAAAAGAAAAAGGAAGCGAGAATAAAGAAGAGCCCAAGCAACATTTTGGGAAACAGTTTGGGAAACCTGAGTTAAGGAAAGGACCCGTTAGGTTGCAGATCCTCTGGTAACCTTTCCTTGTGAACTTTGTTGTCTCCTGTGTTGACAGAAGGCACTTGAAAGCCTGGACATGGCACGGGCTGGGTGCAGTTTGCATGTTTTCAAAGCAGGGAAGTTGAGGATTAACCCAAGTGACGAATGGCCTGACCTTCCAGAAGTCCAGACACGGCCCAGGTGGCATGTCGTGCTCCAGGATGAAAGATTGGGGGTGGGGGGAGTACATAGTGGAGGGAGCGCCTCACTGACCTGCTGTTTTCTGTCTCTTAAATTTGTGGCAAGGAGAGCATCACAGTCTCCACGCGGAGGTGCCTGGGAGATGCTTTGGTGAGACAACGTACAGGTCCAGCACAGGGCTTAGGGACCGTCAGCCTTCCAGGGACTGACCCAGAGAGGCCTGTGGTCAAGGAAGGTGGCATTTGGGCATGGAGGCAGGGGTTTGCGGTCTGCTGTGCAGTGATGCTAAGCTAGAGCCTACAGACTGGGGTCTTACTCTTTACAAGTAACCAGAAAAATGTGGCCCGTGGATTTGGTGATATATGTAGATGGTGACAGTAGTACTGGGTGTGTTGAATTACTGTCCCTGACTTTACTGAGACCATTCTTCTGGGTCTCTCTCACCTGACAAAGTACTTACCATTTAGTTTTATAAAATATTTACCCAGCTTGATATTTTAAAGTCTATTTAGTATAGCCTGTTTTGGTACTTAGAAGATTTTTCTCCCTGATACCCAAAAACAGTGATAATAAGGCTATAATTGGTGCCCAGGCCAAGCTATTATTGACTTCATCCTCAGCCACGTACCCTCGTTTGAGTGCCTGGTGAAGCTCCTCTGTGTTTGGAAGCTTCCATGTGGTTTTGGGATTGAGTTTCTGAACCACAGGCTGTTCATTTCAGTTTAGTTGTCTGGAGTGTATGTTGTTTAAAAACAAAACAAAACAAAACAAAACAAACCCAGAACAAAAGCGACAACCCTCTACTTAATTTCCAGGATTTTTAGAAGCCAGTCAGTGGGCAGCGGGGAGAGAATATGAGAACAAGTAGCCATAAGGAATCTGAGGCTGAAGAATGTGAAGGAAGTTTTCCAGAATCGCACAGGTGGCCAGAATTTAGCTTTCCAGAGCACAGGGCCTTTGTCACTCTGGTTCATAGCTCTGTCCAGGGCACAGAAGGTGCCCAGCAACTATCTACTGAGTGAATGAATGAATGAATGAATGGGCCAAGCCAGATTCTGAGCCCAGGCCTAACCCAGTGCGATAAATCCCCTATTGAACACATGCATTTAACCGCAGTCAAGTTGTCAGTATCAAACTGTCTCACGTCTGAGAGGTATAATTTTGAAAAGGTTATTTCTTCAGTCTTTATGTTCAGCCCTGCCAGGCTGAGTCTCCCATTCCTCCCTTCATAACTTGCAACTTCCATAAACTTTCAGAGATGAATCCAGTTTGAAAAATCAGTCTTAAAACTGATTTAAATCTTCTCCTTTTTCCCCAGGGCAACTTGACCCTGACTCACAACCTTTGAAGTGAAGGGAGAGTTGAGATATCTTCTTCTTTTGCTCATTCCTCCTGTCACTCATCTGGGGTCTAGCATCCCTCCCCCAGGCTGGGGACAAAAAAGAAACTCTTGGAATAAGGCAGGGAAGGTGGACATCCCTACATTTCACTGCCAGCAGATGCTGTCTCTTCATGCTGCTCAAGT
Source organism: Lutra lutra (assembly GCF_902655055.1). Lineage (NCBI taxonomy): Eukaryota > Metazoa > Chordata > Mammalia > Carnivora > Mustelidae > Lutra > Lutra lutra. The sequence continues at coordinate 27,633,671 of NC_062282.1, forward strand.
CTGTGTCTCTGGCTAGCAGCTGGCTCAGCACATCCCAGGTCTCTGCTTCCTGATTTGGGGTCTCTGCCTCTGGTTGGACCCTTCCTAACACACTCTCTGTGATGGGGACCTTTTACCCCATGGCAGCCATCTCGGTTAGGTATGAGCAAGATGGCTTCAGGCAGGCTTTGTCACATGGTATTCATTTGAGTCCTAGGAAACTCACTTGACCTTGTCTCTCCAAACTGGATGTGTTGGCTTCTTCCCTGGTGTCCCCTCCCTCCCCTCTATCTTCCCTCTTATCTCTCCAATTCCCTTCTCTTCTGCTCTGAAGGACACAGGGGGAATCAGCCAATCTCTTGCCTGAGTAAAGGGCAACCAGTGGAAGAGATGTTGGTCTTTCTTCTTGCAGACACCTTCCATCTCTCTGGATGATTCACTTGATATCTCCACAGATTTGTGGGCAGGGGAATGAGCTGGAAAGGTTGTGGACCCTGGAAGAATACGGCCCCCAAGTCCTCAAGAAACTCTTCCTCTCCCTGTCCCCGGTATTCTGAGAGACCAGGAAGCTGCTATTAACAGGGCTGTCTCCATTACTCTGGAGGAGGTATAGGACCCCAATTTCATTAGAAATTGGGTCACTTAGTGGCTGCTGTCCTCAGCAGTGGGCTTTGATCTCCACTTCTGAGGCAGTGGAAGAAATTATACCAGGATTTTCACAGACACTTAGATACCAGAGGTATTTTGGCTGAAGGAAAAGCACGTATGTTGAGTTACATCATAAGTGGTCTGAAGGGTTAAAAAAAAATTGTAATCTTATGAATCGGGGAGATTAGCTGGCAGGCTGAGAATATTCCAGCAGCATTTGTGCATTATCTCATTTATTTCTGAAATCACTAATTGGACATGAATGTTCAAAGTTGTTCAAGACAGAGCCGTGAGCCATGTAAAGTTGGTAACAACCTAGGTGCTCATTACCATTTTCACTGTAAAACTCTTGACAGAGCTCCTTACTGTTAGCGGAAAATGTTCAGCACATATTACCTGGTGAGAAAAGTAGCTTATAGGGCATAACATTTGCTGTATGCGGAGAAATAACTTGGGCAAATACAAAAAAATTAACAAAACATGATTCTATTTTATTTTTACTTTTCTGTGGTTTTTGACCTTTTAATAAGGAATCTTTTTACATATGTAAAAATATTTTTTTAAAGACTATTTTACTCATTTGAGAGAGGGAGCAGGCACGCAAGTGCGTGGGGGTGGGGGTGCTGAGGGAGAGGGAGAGGGAAAGAGAGAGTCAAGGCACTCCATGCTGAGCAAGGAGCCCGACGTGGGGCTTGATCCCACAACCCCAAAATCATGACCCCAGCCAAAACCAAGAGTTGGATGCTCAATGGACTGTGCCACCCGGGCTCCCCTGTAAAAATATTTTTGAAAGGAATTGTACGATTAATGAAAAGTTAGAATATATGGTTGTATCCCCTCTTCAATCTTTTTAGATGTCCTGTGTCCTTAATTACAGATGGTTTTTTTTTGGATATTTCATAGTTTCCGAACATTAAAGCTTTAGGTTTTTTTTCTTACTTGGCCTTGTAAGTAATACTTTATTCCGCAATCTGGCTTATATTTCAGCAGCTGGATGTCCTAAATATTATTTGGCATTTATAAATGCATGTGGTAATTTGGAAAAATTCCTTTATTACAATATAAATCTTCTGAGTAACTTTAAAAATCATGTTATAGCCTTCAGTTTGAGGACTAGAAAATGTGAATACTCTTAACTCGTAGCAAGAGCCTCCAAATGCTGTCTGTCTTATAGCCTGACTATTTTGTAATTTAATGGAATCACTAAAGTGTTTCAGGGAAATTATTTCCACAGGGTTTAAGTGCCTACAGCTTCATAAATCAGAATGGAGTTTTAGCAGGCAGAGAAATGGTGGCATTACAGATCTGTATCTCTCAGTCTGGACAGTTAAATATCAGCCTATCCACTCTGGGGGTTAGGAACCTGCATTGGAGTCTAATTTCCTGTGGTACCTCTAGGCCTGGCACAAAGTGGGTGATGATACAGGTAATTATGACAAGGAGACATTTATTTAGGACTTAATATGTGCAAGGCACATTGTATGTGGTTTTCCTGCATTATCTTGTTTTAACTGCACAATGGCTCTTTGGGACAGGTGGCTTTTAACCTCTTCTGAAGGGACAGGGACAGAGCTGGAGTATGCATAGTAATGTGGGAGAAATCTAAGTATTTTTGATGCCAAGCTGGCCTAAAATTCCGTAGTTATGGACTCACCTTGGGAAGCCTTTTGATTAAGTATATTGAAATTCAGTTTAAATTAGAGTATTTACATGAAAGTCTGTGTACAGTGTGGGTGTGAATAAATTCAGATAGTGGTGAGAATAGGCACAAAAAAGTTCCTTAGTGTTATATGAAAAATTTTTTGAGAATTAACTTTAGTTCGTATATTAAAAATCTTACATATGTATTTTTAAAGGTATATTTACTTGAGAGGGAGAGAGTGTGTGCACGAGCAGGGAAGGGGCAGAGGGAGAGGGAGAAGCAGACTCCTTGCTGAGCAGGGAGCCCCATGTGGGGCTCAGTCCCGGGACTCTGGGGTCATGACCTGAGCCAAAGGCAGACACCCAACAGACTGAGCCACCCAGGTTCCCCATGAAAAATTTTATATTTTTTAAATTTAAATTTTAGTGAACACACAGTACAGTATTGGTTTCTGGAGTAGATTTAGTGATTCGTCACTTACATAAAACACCCAGTGCTCATCACAAGTGCCTCCTTAATTGCCACCACCCATCCAGCCCATCCTCCACTCTCCTCCCTCCAGCAACCCTGTTTGCTCTCTGTAGTTATCAGTCTCATAGCTTGTTTCCCTCTCTTTTTTCTTTTCCCCTAAAAATTTTTTTAACTTTACTTTATTGTGTAAAATCTGTAGAATCGCATTTATGTTCTAAGTATTGTAATTGATATAGTCCATACAAATAGAACAATTCTGAGGTAGGATAAGCAGGGAAATCATTCTAATAAAGGGCAGGATGTGCTGGGGGTAGAGGTAGTGGTATTTAAGCTGGACTGCTAGGATTTTTGATAACTTCAAGAAAGTAGTAGTAGCCTAAAATGTTGGAGGCAGGTTTGGCTTTTATAAATACTAGGGGGGAATCACAGGGTTATCTGAATTAATCCCTGTCATTCATCCCAAGATCACCACCTTCCAGCCGAATGCCCTTTATGGAAGGAGAGGGTATTGGTGGAACATATGGTGGCCTGACATTTTGAAACTTCAAGTCTAAAAGTCTGGTCTAGAGTGATGGCAGTCAGCCTTGCATTCCTGTTTTCAGGTTCCAAGTGTAGTTTACATCTTCATTGTTTGATAGTCACATGAACAACCTTCTTCTTTGTTATATGACATTTATGTCAACCAAAATTTCTAGATTTTTGTATTCTTATTTTATTCATATCTTGGCTAATTGGACCATGTCTTTGAAAAGTTCTACAGAAGCATTTAAGTAAGGATATTCTTGGTCTTTGCATGTTTAAGAACGTGTTTCTGCTTTCTGCACAGCTGAAGGACGGTTGGTTAGATAGAATTGCTCTGTGATGCTTGATTCCTTTCAGAACTCTGTTGGTGGTGGTCCGTTGTCTTCTGGGTATTCAGAGTTTTGGAGAAATGTGAGCCAGCCTGATTTGGGAGACTTTGAAAATAAGCAGTTTCTATCTGGATACCAATGGTTTTTTATCTCTAACCTTCAAATAAAAAAAAAATGTCAACAAAATGTGTCTTCAGATACTGGTCTCTTCCCTCCCACCCTCCCCTCTCAGCCTCTCCTCTCACTAATTCTAGCTACTGCTTAGAGACTCATTTCATTTTCTTGATAATCTTTTCTTTAGCTCAGGGTAGTTTGCTTTTATTCTCTTATTTCTTAACTTTGTTCAGATTTCCACGTCATACATTATGTTGCCTGGATCCTTTTAAAATATTTTTTCCTCTCCTCCTTACTGTCTTTTTTCCTTCAAGTTATGTTTGTCCTTTCCTTTAATTTCAAATCTAGATTTCTCTGTCTTCTCTTCCCTGTTTCCAACCCATTTTAAATTTGACATCTCCATGTAGTCTTCTTTAATTCCAGATTGTTCTAGAGAAATTTTATAGACCTATTTTTCTCCTGAATCTAGTTGAAAACACACGTTAGGAAACCTCTCTGGTTTCTTAAAGACTCATTCTGTCACAGGAATAAATGTGCTCTGATTCTCAAAGACATTCTCTTCCTTTGGACTGCGGACTGCGGAAGCTTTACTTAGGGCCTGTGCTGTTTCTCTCAGCTAATATTTATAGAGTGATGGCTGTGATCATCTGGAACTGAGGGAAGAGATGGGTCCTATCAGATATTTTAAGATTCCTTTTCAAATATTTCAGTGTCCTGTTCCCTGCCCCCCTCCCCACGCCATTGCCCCAGCCCCGGCAAAAAAAAAAAAAAAAAAAAAAAAAAAAAAGACAGAAAGGAAACTTACAGTTGTCAGTCTACACTTTGCCATTCGGACGTCTGGTAGCCTAAGGAGGTTATGGATCAGCTGACTGCAGCAGGAAGCAGGTCTATGCCAAGTTCACTGGCAGTGGTGTCTTGGAATTCACTGGGGCAGCATCCCCTTCTGGGCTGGGCACAGTTGCCTTCCTTAGGCTCTGGCCACACATGCCTGTGCTGCTGGTCCCTTGTGCTTTTTCAGTGTCTTGTTAGCACGTGGTGTACTCCATGGTGGCCCACCCCTGCCATCACCCGTGATCCCTCTGAGTTGGGCGCTAGGAGTGGTGTTTTTCTGGGATATCTTCCGGGCATCTACAGGGCAGATAGGCAGCTTGTCATTGTCCTTGGTCCTCTTGGCCTTTCCTTAGACTTATCCCATCTGCCTAAATCTGTAAGAAATTCCCTGAAGTCCGGCTTGTGGATATCCTCTTTCCATAGTTTCCTGTGCAGATACAAGCTTTCCCTTCCTTTTAGAGGCTGCAGTTCGTTCTAACGGGACACTGATAAGCCGCTCAAGATATTTAAGGCATTGACGCATTTTCCCAGGATACAAACCACGTTGGTAGCTTGGCTTCGAGTAGAGCTGCAGCTGGAACTCCTGGATTGCCTACAGTCTGCAGCAGATCTCATCTGTGCTTTAGCCAGTCAGGAAATCTGGGCTTGGCCTTGGGTGTATACTGTGAATGTGAACATCAGCCAATCCTAGAGGAAAAGAACCACTATTGAAAAAAACGGAGTGGGCATTTCCTGAGGAGTGTGAATTATAACCACATTAGCTAACACTTACTGAATGCTTACCACGTGCCAGACACTGTTCTGAATAGTTAGCAGATATTTGATTCATTCAGCTCTCCCAACGACTCTATGATAGAGGTTACTCTGATGACTTCTTATCTTACTGTCGAGGCACACAGGGCTTAGGTCACTTGCCCAAGCTCTCCGAGGTGGAACGGAGCTGTTCTGTATTTCAACAAGTGGGACTGAGATTGGAGATCTGAACGTGTAAGGAGTTTGGATTTGTTGGAATGGACAGAAGGGAGGCGGCTGATGGCTGGCAGTGCAGGGAGGTGTCAAGAGGAAAATGTCAAGATAACATTTAAATTGTCGCAGTGGAGAAGAGAAAAGACTACCTTGAGGGAACCATGAGGGCTGGCTACTTCCTTAGTATTTTTACTAGCAACATTATTTTTGAAAAAGCTCTAGGCTTTGCTGGTATCTTTTACTCAGGCAAACACTCATTCACTTGAGAAGCATTTAGTCATCGCTGGCCACATCGGATCCTGTGCTAGATGCCTGGGATACAGATCTAATCCCTGTGATCCCTGTCCCTGAACTCACACTCTATGGGACACCAGTAGAGGTACATCAAGTGACTTTTAGTAGAAATTATTTTAAGTGGTACTAAGTTGTATGTAGCATATCCTGGAAAATGGAGCTTCAAAATTTCAAAAGCATCTGTGTTTTTATTTCATTTTTTTTTTTTAAGAGTTTATTTATTTGAGAGAGAGCACAAGCAGGGGGAGCAGGAGAGGAAGCAGGCTCCCTGCTGAGCAGGGAGCCCAACACGGGGCTCCAGCCTAGGACCCTGGGATCATGACCTGAGCCAAGGGCAGATGCTTAACTAACTGAGCCACCCAGGTGCCCCATTGTTTCATTGTTTTAATAATAAATGAACTCATTTATTTTCGGTATATTTTCAAACTGCAGATTCTTGACCTATATGTTAAGGTTAAAATCCATAGCCCAAGACGACACAGTAGAATTCCAGTATTGCATGACTGAAGTTTGTCCCTTTTGGTGATTTTTCTGTGCGTTTACTTGGCATCTAGCTCAGTCATAAAATTCTAAGGCAAGACGTTCGGGAGAGTCCCTTGTGGTATCCAAAAGTGTAATGAATGAGGCTTCACAAATAGGAACATTGTTGAATTTTCCAAAGTTTTCTGTATTTGCTAGTGTCCTTAGTTTGGGTTTCTCTGTTTCTCTTACCAATAAATGCACAGTTCCAGAGTTACATGTTCTTGGGCTTTCCTTGGGGGCCCTATGTCTTCCAGGGACCAGGGAGACAGCAGTGCAAGACGTCCATCTAGACACAAGCTCGTGTGATGCCTTAGCGAAATCAGACTGATGATAAACATCATAGCCCCTCATCTTGTGCTCTTAAAAAACGCTGCCCTCTGCCTTTAGATGTCAGGAAGAAATAACTTCTTGGAACCAGATATTTTCCCCTGTGGGTGGATATTAGAGTTTATTTTGGGCTTGCTATTATTGGAGTGTAGAAAGGCTATAACAGATAGGCCCTTTCTTGAGAACTATGTGTTTTGGCATAAATAAATCAGTGGTGTCTCTGGCCTCAAATATATTAAAATAACCAGACTACTTAAAATTAACCTCTGATAACATTAGACAAGTGTGCTTAGATGTCTGTAGTATTTTGATTATTTAAGTTACTTTAGAAATTTGGAATAGTAATGATGAATTTGGAACAAATGGATGGTCCCCTACAGTTGGAGGAAAGTTCTCTTTTAATTACTGAGTCATTAAAGAATATTAAGAGATTTACTAGGGGAGTCATTTTGGAAGACGATGAAAATTTCTGCCTTCAAAGATGATCTGTTCAGGGAGTCAAATATTTTTTAAATGTACTGCTATCTTCTCTTTTACAAATGAGGAATCGGAGATGTACTAAGTTAAGTAACTTCTCCAGGATCACACAACTAGTAGGTTATAGAGCCAGGATTTGGATCCAGAAACTCAGAATGCAAGCTCTTAGCCTGTTGCTGTATTGTCTCTCTGTAACAAGAAAAAAATGGGAAAACCATATGCTTTGAATGTTAGTGTAAAACTTTGTTAAAATGAATGGTAGGGAACAACATTTGACCTTGTTAACAGAGATACGGCAAGGTAAAAATGAGAGAGGAAAAATTACTTTGAGTAGTTACAATGTAGAAGAGGATGGAACATCTTGGATCCTGGAGCCAAGAACTTGGCTAAAGCTCCAAGCTTTAGTGTGGGGTGTGGCAGGGGCTGGTGGGGGGAGCAGGGCAGAGTGGAATTTAAGATTTGAAACTGGATTAAGAAAAGTCTTCAATTGTGTGTAGGAGGGTGCACTAAAAAACATGGGGTCTCCTGTTGGCCATGGACAGCCATAGCTGACTTTATGTAGGAAAGTGAGCTAGAGTGGCAGGCAAAAGGCTTTAATTAGCAGGGACGTGGGAGATAGGGATGGGAGAGAGGAAGGAGATGGGAGAAAGGAAGTGGGGGTAACTGGAAACAGAAAGGCCAGTGAAGAGGTTATTGATTTTCTATTTAAAAAAAAAAATGTATACCCCTTTTACTCATTTCTCCCCCCCTCCCCCAAGGAGTAAGTAGGGTATACATTTTTTAAATAAGAAATAAAGCCAAAACAAAGCATAGTTTACTCTCATACCTCATCAGGTTAAACAAGCCAACAATTAATATGCCTGCTTTCTGGATGGGAAAAGGAGTCCAGCATGGCGAGCCGGCTTGCCTGCAGTCACGCAGTGAAAGCTTCCACCACACAGAACCTTTTTTTTGGCGGTGGATGACTACAGACAGGAGGAAGAGCTGGGATGCGGGGCCATGGTATCCCGGTTCCTTCTAGTGCATCGCTTCTCCTGCCTTCGCGCTCATTAACTTTATAGATGCTCTGGGCATTAATAGTTTCTTCATTTAAACGTTTTAAAGCAAACGAGTAATGTGAATCCACTGGAATCTACAAAAACAGGCGGGTAGCTAAATCTGAGTATAAAAGAGCCGCGCAAATCAAACAGGGCCTGGGCTGCTGGGAGCCGGCATCCCGATTTGGGAGAACTTCGCCCTGTTTGTAAAAACTCTGAGGCAGCCTTGGCGGTGGGGCAGGGTTCTAGGAATCAAGAACCTTGAGAGTCATGTTTGTTGGCCCGCTTTCCACGTAGGAAGGAGAGCGGGAGACCAAAATGGAGGAGAAAGACCCATTACACCTCCTCTGAACTCGCAGGAGCAGAAGCATGGTTAAGCTTCAAACTTAGAAGAGAACTAAAGAACCAGGACAGGAGTCCAGGAACTAAGGATGAAACCACAGTTTTAGTACAACACAGCTTGGCTGCTGGCCTAGAAATAGCCTTCTTCTGCTTAAATTGGAAGAATATTGGACAAAGAAGGTCCCAGTTACTGTTGCTGTGTCACAAATGACCTGAAATCGATGGCACAAAACATTTTTTGTGTTACATGGTCAGGTGTTCAGACAGGATGCCGGAGCGGCAGCGGGGGAGGTCTGTACTTGAAGATGTCAGGGACTCAGATGGGAGGGTTGAAGCCTGAGGGTCACTCGCAGCTTGGGGACTAGAGTCATCAGGATGGACACTTCTTTACTCATATATATGGCAGCAGGGCTGAGACGGTCAGATGGTGCACTCAACCTGAGACGCCTGCATATAGCTTTGCACTTGGCTTTGGCTGCCTCACAGCGTGACGATTGGCAGAGAGAGAGAGAGTGTCCATTCCCAGATAGCCAGCTGGAAGTTGCATGGCCTTTTCTGACCTATCACTGAGAGTCAGAGAGTGTCATCTTAGCTATGTTCTGTTAGCGAGTCAGCTCAGAGTCAAGGAGATGGGACACAGATACACCTCAAAGGATTGACATCCGTGATTTGTTTTCCACAGGCAGTTAGAGAAATTAAATCAACAAAATCTCCCTTGATTATCTTAAATTCAAATGTAAACATTTATTTTAATACCTATAATTAGAAAGACAAATGTTTTATTAAAAACACCAATAGCTAATGTTCCTAAACTGAAATGTAAAGAATTCAAGGCTACTAAAAAGGGCTCATTTTCTTTTTATAGTATTCTGCTGGGAACTTTTTTGGTGGTGATCTGGCTTCACTCCTGCTCTCAGACTTTGATCCAGTACTTTCTGTTAACTCGACATCTGTGGGATCATCTCAACAGTAGGATAATCTTCTGAAATGGTTTATAAAGAGCCCTAAAGGAAAGGTGGGGGGAGGGGAAGGCTACTGAAGTGTCTCTGATAAACCAGGATTAATGTCAGAACCTCTCTCCTGGTGCTCTGTACCTGTATGGAGTATCTGAACCTGTCCATGTGCCCCAGGAGCTTGGGAAAGAGGAGAGCCTCATCTAAAGTGTCTAGCATGATGCCTGGCAAAAGTCCGAACCAAAAGGGTATTGAAGTGAAGCAAGTGGAGTAAGGCATTGGCCATAAGAATGGAAAGCAGGTCAGTGCAAGGGAACCAGGAGGGCAGCCGTAGCAGCTGATGGACTGGAGAGGTGGAGGGAGAGAAGAAGGGCCCTATGGCTTGGGTGCCCGCACTGCTAACCGAGACAGGGGCATCGAGCTGAGGGGCTCATCTGAAGGAGGGTGCAGGGAGCTTGGTTCAGGCCCATTTCTCTCTTCAGGGGGGCATCTTGATTGCCCGTGGATGCTTATTAAGAGTGTACATGCAGCAAGATGGGACTGTTGATTCACCGTCTTGTCTAGTTTAGCATTTTAACAGATGCCAACTTGGTTAGTATCAGGCAGGTTTGTCATCTTTATTATTGTCACTGGAAGAATAATTCTGGCTGAACAGAATCCCACAGAGCATTTTTGAAGTTTGTATTCGTATTTTTTCAAAGAGACCTGGGGGAGTCTGATGTGTGGCCGTGTAGACATGACACCTGGGCATGATCAGGGCCAGAGATCACCCCGATCCTCTACCCTGGCCGTTCAGATACCTGAAGTGCATCTAAGCGTCGGACTTAAGACTTTGTGAATGAAATCATTTCATCTGTGAAATCTCTCTGGTTCCACTTGGGTAAAGAGCAAAGCTCCGGGGTTGTGGCTGCTTATCAAGCTCAAAAACATGCGAAAAGTACTTACGATGTTTGCTTGAATTCTAGCCACACATGTCTCCAAGCATCCTGTTGCTCTGGCCTTGAGATGGTCATTGTTACACACGTACTGCCCTTTAAGCAGTGAGTATTTCTTTCCATCAATCAAATCCCATTTATGTGTGTGTGTATAATACATACACCCCTATACCTATCCTGTATGTGATTATATAATACACCTAGACCTGTATTATGTATGATTATATAATAAACTCTATTAAAATCATGAAAGAGCTTACTATTCAAGGAGGCCTTTCTGTGAACATGCTTCCAAAGTAAATAATCCTCCTTTAAATGCTTTTGTAGGACTACAGATTTCATGTCTAATAATGTCTGCTTTAGGGGTGCTTCCTGCATTTACAAGGGACTCAGAGCCCAGAGTTCCTGGTCGCAGTGTCACCAGACTCTGGTCTTGCCCTCTGGCCCATGCAGCCCACCACACTATGAAGTGTGTTCTGCCTGGTCCTGCTCTGCATGATGGGCATCTGCAGGAGGGGGGTCAGGGGTGGGGGCAAGGAGCAGCGCTGAAGTAGAAAGGGCACCGAAGTTCTGGGCTTTGAATTTGACTCTTTTACTTTCTGGCCTTGTAAATTTGGGTGAAATTCTTCTGTTTTCTGGACTTCAGTTTCCTTGTCAGTTAAATGGAGGCTGGAAACCCAAAATCAAGGTGGCAGCAGGGCCATATGCCCACTAAAGGCTCTGAGAAGACGCCTTCCTTGCCTCTTTAGCCCCTGGTGCTCTCCATCAGTCCTTGCTCGATGGCACCAAACTTCGATTTGTGTCTCCGGCATCACTTGGCCTTCCTCCCTGTCTCCTCTCTGTCTCCATCTCTCTTTTTCCTTAGAAAGACACCTTTCACCAGACTTGGGCCCCACCCTAACCACGATGACCTCATCTTAACTTGATTATGTATGCAAAGAGCCTATTTGAAAGTAAGGTTCTACTCTGAAGTTCAGGGAGGGCATGAGCATTGTGTGAGGACATGATTCAACCCAGTGTACGTTATTTTTATGATGACTTAAATCCATTCCTTATGGGACCTGGAAGGGAGGGGCACATAGCAGAAACTCAGCAAATCACATGAAGCCATTTATAAGGTGAGACCCATTCGCTCTCCAACCTCGTGACTCCTAGACCTCATTCTTATCCCTGATCCCACAGTCACTTCACATATCTGCTCACTGGCACCCCCTGTGCTCTTGGTGCTGGAATGTCTGCTTTACCTGTCTTTCCAGTTTTCAGTCATCAAGCTAACCACCCCCCTTGTTCCTGTCCTTCCCAGGGCTTCCAGGGAAAAATCACACAACAGTACCAATTGGTTTATGCATGGAGTTGCCATTCCCACTCTTGGCTGGACTTCCGGGACTGCTTGAAAACCCCTTTATTCATTTAAAGCGGGTTTTCTTTCTCATTCAGCAGTCCCCTCAAAGCTATTGGGAACATCGTTCCAGCTTTGTAGCCCACCATGGACCCCACACACTTCATCTCTTGGTTCCCCAAGAAAACAGAAGCCAGAAAACAAGTGGACTTCTTCTCCCACCGCATTTTGGTCTCTCTCAAATTAATACAATTGTTTTAAAAAAAAAAATAGCTGTGAACCCCTTTAGAGCTGAGGTTGATGCATATCCATCTTTCTCTGCCTAGGACTTCCCAGAGTTTCTGGCCTCTCGCAGTCCCCCAAACACCACATAAATGAGTGCTTCAACTCCGTTGACTTGGGTTAGAATCATTTTTTCCCCTGAAGGATAAAGGTGATTTGACCTATTGCCAGACTTGCCTCTAACCCCATTAGCCTGCTTTTACCTCTTGTGGCATAATTTTTTTTTTTTAATTAACAAATAATGTATTATTTGTTTCAGGGATACAGGTCTGTGATTCATCAGTCTTACACAATTCACAGTGCTCACTATAGCTTGTGACATGATTTTTAAATATAACGTTTTAACATTGGTCAGTGTAGTCAGAGAAACGAATCTGATAGGATTATGGAGACTTTCAGTACATTTGTAGACTGGGACAAAGGCATCAGTGGAGAAGGGTTTAATCTATAGTGGCTCCTAAGAAGTAGGGGGAAAACAAAGCTGTTCAACAAACAGCTCTGAATTGAGCCCTTACCATCTGGCAGGTGGTGGGTGGGCAGGAGGCCAGGGGTTTAGTGGTGAACAAGACAGATGCTGGCCATTGGCCATGCCCTGGAACTCCTACTCTGGTGAGGAGGGGACAGTCTGCAGACCTCTAAAGATACTTCAGAAATACTACTTAATTACAGTTCTACTGAGTGCTGTGGAAGAGAAACATGAGCGAGCCTAACTAGGGGAACTAACCTGGTACAGGTTGCTAGGAAGCGCTAGGGACAGTGGGAAATGGGAGTAGGGTACCTGGTGAAGGGGTGGGGCAGAGAGACCAGCCTGTTTCTGGATGGAGGTGCTTAGAATTATGCATTATGTCCAAGACACAGAATTTAGTGTTTATGTGAAAAGACCTCAGGAATCACTGACACAGTCCATTAAGGGAACGGGGATGGATTTCAGGGTGGGTGACAGAGATGTGTGACCTGTGTGTGTGAATAATCTAAAGTAGAGGTGTGGGGAGAGGGCCAACCCATTTTAGATGAACTTCTTCTTCATAAGTATTGGTCTGAAGTAATTAACATGATTGGAAAGTTCTTTATGAAACTTCTGGGCTCTGTGAAATGGTCTAGTGTTTATGTCATGATGGACTGGAAATTTTCTTGCTGTTCCATTGATTCCAAGGCCTCTCTTGGATCAACTCACTTTTTAATGAATATCTCTTGTATTTTTCAATCATTAGTCTTGTCTTCTCTCCACTAACCTAAATATTACCCACTGCAAGGCATAGTTCATTATCCAGTTAAAAAAACCTCCCCTATCTGCCTACATGAAGTTGACCCTCCCTTCTTTTGTTGTGATTCACGGTGTGGCTCACTTTATCATTCTCATATCCTTTTTTTGTCTTGTTGGCATATTTCTCACATTGCTTTATTTTATCTACATGGAAAATTCAGGAAGGACTATGCCAACTATTTAAAAAGTACAAAATAGTTGTTGGGTGAATGAATGAATGTAACAGCTATGGAATTTTCTATACTGCTGATGAGAAAATTTCATTTGGGCCTGTGGCTTGCTGGTTTCTTGTCCTCTGTCCTAAAATATGAAGGTGTGCTCTTCTTCTTCTTCTTCTTCCTTTTTTCCCTGTGGATGGTACTAATCTGAAAACTTTCCAGTGAAAACACGGTCTACTTTGTGTAACTTTCATCTTCCTGATTATATTGGCAAAATAGTCTGCACTTCGTAAACTAGAGGGAGAAATGCATCATTTCCAAAGATAATCTCTCAAATAAGCTCGTCCAGATGGCTCCCAAAGCACAGCCATACAACAGGAGCTGTGCTAATTGGTGATGATTAGGGTTTTAGTGTCTTTCCTACAGAAAGTCAAAGAAACTCTTTCTCTTCTGAGATTGCTCTGTGCCCCGGGATTATTTTGGTTGGGTTGACCTATTCCAAACTCAAACTTGCCTACTAGCTGGATGTCTGTGACCAATGAGTTTCCACTGTTTTTTCACTTCCTAATGATTAAACCAAAATAAAAGAAGGTGATGCCATGTCTGGCCGACAGCAGACACTGCCAGTCACCAAAGACTCAGCGTTCATCACGCGGTCAACATGGTGTCTGCTACCCTTGCAGGAGGCAGGCAAGGCTTTCCAAAGGCCGAGCTTCAAGGGAAAACTTGTAAGCAAGTAATGTCATTTGGAAATGATTTGATGAATAGGAAACTTAGAGGCCAGCCATTGAAAATCTCATTTGTGATAAATTAGCAGGAATGTTTGGAGCTTACACTGAAGGTAAGGTCTACCTTTCCCACGTGCTGCCCTTCATAGCTGACACATTACACATGTCTCTGGAGCATAACATATGGCTTCCTGATCTTGCAAATGTGGCCTAAATGTGCTCTGTTGAACCAGCATCTGTTTAAACAGTCTCCTGGAAAGCTGAGCCATGTTCAATAAGATAGTTAATTTCATGTCTGCGAATGTTTTCTCTAGGGCCCTTTAAAATGTTATTTTTAGGAACTGCAGTAGAAAATTTACAAATTTAAATTTGCACGAAGGCATTACCTGCCTCTGAAAGGGTAATGGACCATCAGTTCTAAGCTGTAAATATTAAAAGATTCATAGAGCATGAATCACGAAGAAACAGCACAGAAGTTCTATTTCAATAATAATAGTCACCATTTTTGGAGTGCCTAGTCTGTGCCAGGCCCTTCATTTACATTACATTTAATTCTCCGGATAATTTGCAAGGAAGCCAGATCCTCCCATTTTGCAGATAAGGAAACGCCCATAACCTGCTCAAGATCACTTAGGTGGGAGGTGGGGAGCTGGGGAGCTGGGATTCTAGCTCAAAAGCACCAACCTCTGAAGCCGTCTCTCATTCTACACCAGCAGCTTTTGGCTTTCGCTTATGGGTGGACTGGGGATAAGGGTTTAAGCCAGAGACCCTTATGAATTGTGTGCGAGCTCTGGCGTGTTTGTGCCTTATTCTGAGAAGAGCCCGTAATTTGAGCAGATTCTCAAAGGGATCGGGGAGACCTCATTCAGAAGCATATTTTGGCTCCAGGCTGCTGCCTTCCTTTTTAGACACGAGGAAACAGCGTATGTAGAACACAGACTGTCCAGAGGCACTCGGCGCTCTGTTGATTTGACCAGAAAGTGAACCGAAAGCCTTCTTTCTAAACAGTGCACGTGTGCGAGTGTGTGAAATAAATCACATATAGAGATAAGTGCACTAAACGAGAATGTAGCATTTAACAAGTGAACCTCTGTGGAACCACTAACCAGGTCACAAGCTAGAGCACAGGACCCTAGGATACTCCCAGGTGTCCCTCCCGCCTCAGATGGCCTCCCTTCCAACTCCTATTCTGACTATTAAGGCAGACTCGTCCTTGCTTTTCTTCATCAGTTTACCCTCCAAGCACGCATCCCTAACCAGAGGGCTCCGTCTTCCCTGTTTTCACCCACGTCTCTACACTATAGCGAACTATAGTGTTCTATGTCGTGCTCTTTCAGCCATCTTGTTTTTTTCTCCGTCCCTGTTGTGTGCTGCTGTACTTTATTCCTTCTGTTGCTTGATAGGTTTTAATGTTTCTTCTGTTATCGGACATTTGATTATTTTTCATTTCTGCCTGTTATGAGTAATGCCTTTATTAAAATTCTTCTACACATCTTAGACACAAGTTGCATGTACGACTCTCAGGGAAAGCATAGTATGTATTAAGCTTTTGTGAGAGACAAAATATTTAGTCCTACAAGGAGAAAGTAAAGAATTCTTTTCGTCTCCCACCCCCTTCCTTCGTGCTTCTGTGGGTAGCCTTTGCATAATTTCCACTTGTCCCCAGACTTGGACTAAGAATCAAAGAGCACACTTGAACCTGAGTTCAGGGCGCTGACTGAGATCTCGGGGATCAGAGTCTCCAGGATGAGGCATGGGTGATTCTCGTGACTGGGAGACAGTGGGTTCACCCTGATGAATTGATA
Source organism: Lutra lutra (assembly GCF_902655055.1). Taxonomy (NCBI): domain Eukaryota; kingdom Metazoa; phylum Chordata; class Mammalia; order Carnivora; family Mustelidae; genus Lutra; species Lutra lutra. The sequence goes on from NC_062282.1 coordinate 27,649,636, forward strand.
AGACCCGGCTCGTGGTTATGAAGAGGCTCGGAGAAAGTGTGCCTGTGATTAAAATATTGGACAATTGGCTTTAGAATATTTAACGGAGTAGAATAGTTAAGGGAGTTGGATTTATTTAGCCTATTAAAAAAAAAAACCCAAATCATGATTAAATAGTTGTTTGCTAAAGAATGAAAGTTTAATAATTGCAAAAAAAAAAAATTGCTAAGACAAGAGAGATTTAGGTTAAGGAAGAGGAGGGTATTCCAGCTAAAATCAGGTACCGAGCATGTGTTAGGTACCAGAGGGGCAAGAAATAAAGGCTGTTGTCAGTGCCTTTAGGGAGCCAAAGACAAGGAAACAAAAACAAGCAGGCACCGAGCTCTGGAACGAAGGACACAATATTTCACCGAGTCTAGACTGTGGGCTTCAGGCAGCTGAGTAGGCGGCCCTCTGAGACACCATGGAGGAGAGAAGCAGACAGAGGCTACCACCTAACGCTTGAAGAGCCTGCAGGGCTCCGGGTAGGCTTTAGAAGGAAACCTTTTCTTAGGCAGATGGGATGACAGAGCATTCTAAAGCAGTGGCATCCGATGTGTTTTTCCGGGAGTCCCCAGTAAAAATATACATTTTATGTCACCACCCAGGATGTATACATTATCAAAAGTCTCGTAAAACATTTAACTTTATTAAATATGATAGCATCTGATGTTTGCTGTTTTTCTCCAAGCTCATTTTTTGTAGATGTGGGATGAACCCGCTTGCAGGTTGATTAGCACCATTCTGAGGGGACCGGGAGCCCGTGTGGATGGAGGCAGAGCTAAGCGGCTCTATGGGAGGGAGTGCCATTTAAAGGAGGGGATTTCCATGGGAAGTGGTGAGGGGGGAATGGGATGTTTGTGTGGTGATGGGCTCTAGAAGCCTGTCCCGATTCTAGAGTATGAATGAATTACCTTGGGTTGTTATGGCAAAATTTTCAACTTCACCTATCATATGATCTGCTTCAGGCACCAAATGGTTTTCTCTACCCACAACCAACCCTCCAACTGTTTCGGCACCAACAAGGTGTCCCCCCGGTGCACTTCAGTTTTGACACTAATGACCTTACGGTATCGTCAGACCCCAAGTTAAGGGGCTCAGTCCCACAAAATTGCTCCCACTTTAAATACCGTTTGCAAGTCCCGGGCCAACTGGACATCTGAACAACTAGCTATAAAGTCGGTGGTGGTGGTGGGGGGGTGTTCCCACAGCCCACTCCTCAGGTTTGATCGTTTGTGAGACGGCTCACAGAACTCAGGCACTTTGCTTAGTATTACTAAGTTTATTATAAGAATACAAATCAGGAATAGCCAAATGGAAGAAATGCACAGGGCAAGATAGGGGATGTGTGTGTGGGTGCGTACGTGCAACACTTCTACTCCCTCTCCAGTGTCATCCTCCCCGCAGCGCCCCGATGTGTTCACCAACCTCGAAGTTCAACTCTCTGGCTTCAGAGTGGGTTAAGTCTTTGTGGAGGTTCCATTTTATAGTCATAATGGATTAAGTCATTGGCCATTGCTGATTGACTCAGTCTCTAACCTGGAGGTGGAGTTAGGGCTCAGAGTTCTAACCCTCTAATAACATGGCTGATTCCCCCCCACCAACCAGTCCCCATCCTGAAGCTATTTAGGGGCTTCCAGCCCCTAATACCATTAGCTCATGTAAGGGGGCTTATTATGAATAACAAAAGATACACTTTGCCCCCCCCATCACTTGGGAAATTCATGGATTTTAGAAGCTCCAGTGCTAGGAACCAGGGACAGAACCAAATCTATAATTCTCATAGCATAATATCACAACCTTACTCTGGCCAGCCCTCCTGTGAGACAGTAGATTGGCCAAGATAACTTTTGATGCTTGGTTTCAGTGTAGTACCACTCAGCAGAGGAATAGAGGGAAGAGAAGAATTTGCTTCTGGATTCTCACAGAGCACAAACATTAAAAGTATTTATTAAACATCTGTTTTATCTCATCTTGTGATGGCCATGGAATTTTTGGTGTGGAATGCAGCACTGGGTAGAATGGTTTTATGAGAGAAAATACAGGGATGATCTCCACGGACGGGTTTAGGAGAGGAAGGTGATAGCACCTTGAAAGCCATGCTTTCTGGAAGAAACATGGTACAGCCCGTGCATATCAGAATGCTTACAAGTATCACTGCTTGCCTGGCCCAGGACTAGAGAGCTCAGTCATGTTAACGTCACCTCCTTGTGAGTGCTGGCTGACAGTCTGGGTAATGTCATTTCAGAATCTGGATTTAGAGATTAGAGAGAGGTTAGAGAGAGGGTTAGAGAGAGGTTAGAGGGTTAGAAGACAAGTTGGGAACCTTTTTGCCTCCACTTTTAGCATACTTGGGAGAATTTTAACAGTAAACTCTTACTTCTTTCTCATTTCCCATCCAGTGGTCTGTGTTCTCCCCCAGTTCTTCCTCAGGTTTGCTCCTGCCTTCCTGGTTTGTTTTGAACTCTTCTCTTGGCTCAGACTCTAAGGCCAATATGTATAGCACCCATCTGTTTCCTTCCTGCCGCTTACCATGAACCCCATCTGCAGCACAGACAGGTTGAATGGTGGTGTGGATTATTTATTAAATCTTTGTGTGTGGGTAGCCCATTTTCTGTCCATCTCATCTGTTCTAACAGACAAGTAACTTTTGGCCTGCAATAAGGAGAAACTAGATAAAAGAGAAGAATTTTAGATCTCAAGGGATGTGCCATTGACCTTGTCCTCCAGTGGTATGTGGGGGGGCATCTTTCTTGCTGTGTCCTCTAGAAACTGAACTCTCTAAATATCCATATGTAACTAATTTTAGGGAATCCGTAGAACCAGATTTTTCTTTACCCGAGTTGAGTGCCTTAGCAGCACTGAAAAGGAAAATCCTTTCATGTGGCCTTTCTTTGCTTAAGTACTTTCGGTCATATCCTCTGAGGCTTAATATCCTTTTGATCTTCCCAATCCAGTTTTAATTTGGTCAGTTGAAATTAGGGAAGGATTTAAAGACAGCACTAATAATGTGGCTTTGGGATAACGCAGGTAGGAACCTTTGGTCCTGAATGTACTTTGATGAATTTTTTTGTTTTGTTTTGGCTTGTCAAATGCTGTCTGGGGGAAATAAACTTCAGTCTGTTTCTTGGTGTTTGCTACATTTTGTTCTTAAGTAAAACTTCCCATTCTATGTTTTGTGTTCTTCTGCGGTAGGTTGTCTGGTTTATCATTGAAGATAAAACCTAATGTCATCTCTGAGAGTGTATTGATAGTAGCAGAAGTGTGGATGACATCGGCATAGATGCGTTCTTAACTTATTAAAAGTATTTAGAGAGCTGTCATGTAGAGCTGCGCTGTCCTGTATGATAGCCTCCAGCTACTGGCACTTGAAGTCTAAACTTAACAATTCAGTTCCTTAGATACACAAGTCACATTTCCACTGCTCAAGAGCCATATGTGGCTAATGTGATATTGACCATTTGGGCCTGATAATTCTTTGCTGGGGTGGGGTGAGGGGCCGTCCTATGCCATGTGGAATGTTTAGCAGCATCCCTGGCCCCACCTAGTAGAGGCCAGGAGCATCTAGTCACAACAATCAAAAATGTCTGCCCAGATTGCCACATGTCCCCTGAGGAACAAAATCCTCTCTGGGTGAGGATAACTTGCTTATTAGTTCATCCAGTACAGATAAAAAACATTTCCATGAACCAAGACAATACTGTTCGAGAATAATCTCCAGCAGAGTTTGGTTGGGGGGCATTTATAGATTAAGCATTTTGAGCTTTAGAGGAATCAGATTAGTCATCTGGTCCAAAGCCCTGGGAAACTGAGGCACTGAGTGTAAAGTTTCGCAGGCGAGGTAAACACAACACCAAGCAAGGTGGGCGCAAGGCAAGATTTATTAAAGGTACTCTCTGGTGAAGTTTCAGGGCTCGGGAGAAGGGGAGCCAGGAAAGTCGTGCCGGGAGGAGGTGGTGGGCACTCTCAGGCGAGGTTCTGAGACTAGGAAAGGGGAAGTCAAGGAAGTCGCACTGGGAGGGAGTCGGTGGGGGTCTTTTATCCGGCCAAGGTAGGACATGGGCTCACGTCCATATGTGGTAGGGTATTTGGTGATTGGAGGGTATGGCATGGGGGGTCCTGATACTTCTGTTTCCTGCATAGGTATCGGGTTACCTGTGGAGACGTGGCCTGGGCATACATCCTTTTGGCAGGAGAGTCAAGGGTTAAGGAAAAGGGTTGGGGGTGGGGGGAGGCTGGAAGACCTGGCCGGTGATCATTTCTATTGTTCCTCCTGCACTCCCGAAGCCCTCTGACCCAACTTTGAGAGGTTTGGGGGGACTTAACGTCCATAGCATGGATGTATCAATCTAGACTGCTAGAATTCTAGTTCATGCAGCCTAGAGGACAGACTTATGATTATCATATCAGCCCATTCCCTCATTCCTATGTTCTCGCACTTAGTGGTGGCTCTGGGGAGGACAGAGTCCTGAGAAATGGGAAGGGCCCAGTCCTGAGCCTCGAAACAGATTCCTTACCTTAACCTTGTGCACCTCTATTTTACTCCTCCATGACCTGTGGCTTTCTTTAAGGCTGGAGTTGGAGGGGTGTCTGGGACATCTTGTAGACCCACCTTTGCTGTCTCAGAAAGTGGAGCCCTGTTGGGTTTCCCAGTTACGTCAGTGCAGAGAGATTGGGAACATGCTGCTTGGGCCATGGAAGGTTGCAGTCCTGTAAAATTTCCTTTTTGTTAACTGTTAAATTTCCAGTATCTCCTCTGTTGGCTTCCCTGCAGTGGTCCATGGGCAAACCTTTAAAAGGAAATGCCTGGAGGTTTTTGATCTTCAGAGATCACGAGGAAGCAAGAGAGCCCTGCAGAATGTTCTGGGGAGGGTGAAGGAATCTCTCTAAGGGTGCTGGTATCCACAGAAATTGGGGCTGGAAAGTAGGCTTAACTAGGAGGGATCTAGAGGGCAGGCCGGCCCGCAGAGTGACCCAGTGGCCCCAGGATGTGCCCCAGGATCTCATCTCCCTGAATTAATCCTATATACCTCCTACACCTCCCCATGACTCTTCTTCAGTGACTGATTTTATTCTCTCCTCTGTTCCAAAGGCTTCAGTAGCTCACTGCTTCCTTTTCACATGTGAAACTTCTTGGCCTTCTTCTACTCAAGGCCCATTTGCTTTTGTATGGCGATCTCCTCTTTTCCTTTGTAAGAGTAAAAACCAGTTTTTATGCACATGAAAGCTTTATTGTTGCCGTGGTTCACGGAATGATTCTGTCTGGGGCTTGGGCTTGGCATTGGTGGAGGCTTTGCTCCAAGCAGCTTGATGTTTAAGAGGTCACTCAGGAAGAAGTTTTGTTTCTTTTGTTTGTTTGTTTCTTTCTTTTTTAATATTTTATTTGTTTATTTGACAGAGAGATCACAATTAGGCAGGGAGGCAGGCAGGGGAGAGGGTGCAGGCTCCCCGCTGAGCAGAGAGCTCGATGCGGGGCTCGATCCCAGGACCCTGAGATCATGACCTGAGCTGAAGGCAGAGACTTAACCCACTGAGCCACCCAGTCGCCCCGAAGTTTTGTTTCTGATGATACTTTGTTGAGTTGGTAGCCCGGACAGCTACTTAAAATCATTACGTAGCTCAAAAGTCAAGGCCCAGGGAACAGGCCAGAAAGAGTGGCAATGAAAGCAGGCAAAGAGCTGTGTGTAAATAAACCCTCGAGTAACCTTGGGCTGTGGGCCGGTTTGGTGCTGTAACACCATGGGCCCAGTGAGCTGTGGCCCGGGTCAAAGGCCAGTATCCTGAGGAGCCAGCTGTCAGAGTTTAGCTGCAAACAAGCTAATGTGTAAACTTGCCTCCAGGTCTTTTCAAGTGGCTTCATTTTCCCAGCCTCACTGAGAAGAAGGGACTTTATTTCAGGGTTTGCTGACCAGCTGCTGTTCCATCGAACTGTTGATGTTTTCCTTTGGGAAACCAGTCTTCTTGAGTGTCTCCCCAGGGAAGGGGAAGGTATCCGATTTGGGGACAGCTTTTGATTTCAGTGACGGGAGGGTGGGGACCGGGAGGACCGGGGTCCTGCTGGTCAGTGTGACTGTGGCCACTGTTGTTCACCAGCTCTGTGTCTCCCCTTTGCTCCACAGACCAACGAGTGGAACAAGAATGATGACCGGCTGCTACAGGCTGTGGAGAATGGAGATCCTGAGAAGGTGGCCTCCCTGCTGGGCAAGAAGGGGGCCAGTGCCACCAAGCACGACAGCGAGGGCAAGACCGCGTAAGCTCAAAAGATTGGTTGCTAACTGTAGCGATTCTGGCTTCTCGAGAGTGTTCTCTGGAGTCCTTGGGATCCATGAGGGAACTTCACAAATGCCTTGAAGGAGACTTTGTGAAATGACTGTCATCTCCCGTTCCTACCCCTCATGTTAAAATGTGTAGGAGGATATTTTCAATTGGTTCCTGTCTCTTTAAGTTCCAAATTGCACACTGGGCTTTTCCGTCAGTGGCTATATTTGTTTTCAGGTGTAACCAAAGATTGCACCAGAGACGAAATAGAACCAGATTGCAACCAAGTGATACGTGGGGAAGGAATTCTGTCCTACATTAGAAACAGCATAAAAGAGGGTAATTTTTTCATAACCCTCAGGCCTTACTATTTATATTGTTACTTCCTTTAAAACCCCTTCCTTAATGTTGATCAGTGATTACATGAGTAGTGTGAATTTTGCATTATACTTTGCCGTTGTTGGTACTCTTGCCTGCCATAATTAGAATTATAGATTTGATTAAGGGGTGTGTGTGCGTGTGTGTGCGCGCGCGCGCGTGTGTGTTTATTTGTATCCATGCTTTCTCTGGTCATATTGTAGAGAGGTCATTGACTGTAGCCAAGCAGACTTCTAATCTGGAATTCGTCACTTATGAGTCGTGTAGTCTTTGAATCTTAATTTATTCAGTTTCAATGGGAGATGACAATATCTAACCACTAGGGTGATTCTGAATATAAAACAAGATCCTGACTTTGGTTAGGCACCTCCAGAAGAAGGTTCTGAGACAAAGATTTGAGTGTGAGCTGTTTCTCTAGTCAGTGCTCCCAGGAGCACACAGGAAAGGCCTGAAAGCCCAATGGTTTGTTACTGACGGGCTCCTGCTATGGGCAGCTGGAACCCCATCCTGCTAAGACCTTTGGGAGTCCCTTTTTAGACTCAGAGGAGGGGTTGGCCACCTCTGGCCCACAGTCTGTTTTTGTAAATAAAGTTTTTTGGGGGGCGGTAGAGCCAAATCCATTACATAGCATTGGCCGTGGCTGCTTCTGCCCTGCAAAGGCAGGTCGGAGGAGTTAAGGCTTACAAACCCCAGCATACTGACTCTCTGGCCCCTTGCAGAACTAGTGTTCGTACCCCGGGTTCCAGGTATGCCTGAGAGTTACCCAATCCAAGGGGTAAGGAAGCTGGGGTTTCTGTTCCTAATCACTTGTCCCTCCAAGGTGGAGCGCTACTTCTAGGGCCCATTATGATCGCGGGCGGAACGGGTCCAAGAGATTAGAAAAGGGGCACCTCGTAGCTATAGGCACCCTATGTAAAGAGCTGGCGATGGCCCCCAGTAGGAACCTGATCAAGCCAGTTCCCTTTCTTTCTTCTCCTCGATAAGTGGGTTCTCGATCCTGGCAGCTCCTGGCCGAGACTCACGTGGGGTACTTTAAAAACATACCGATGCCCCAGGCACTCCAGATGTTCAGAAACATTTCGTCAACGGAGAGGCCCAGGGATCAGTATTTTTCAAAGCATCCCATGCCAGTTCAACCAGAGAGCACCATCGTCCAGAGATGAGATTGACTCTAGATTGGTTGACAGATAGTGAGAAAAAAAGGCAAATTTTCAGGAGAAGATTGAGCCTCACATTTGAAAATTTTGTCAATGAAACCCTCTTCCTGGAACCCGCTGAGTCCCACAGCCTGGACACCAGTTCTGTTGTTGGGGGTCAGGCTTGGTTATATGCAAGGGGAAGAGGGAAGTGTTCTCACTCGGATTGGGGTCTGGTTCCCTAAGAGCCAGGCTCGTGCTCTCCACCGAATCCCCAGGCTGAGCTCCTCGCCATCAGCCTGAGTTTGACTTCCCAACTTTGCAAAGCCCTGTGTCTTGGGTGTGGGGCCCAGGGCCACGTCTTGGTGGATTCTGATGCAGGAGGCAGGGTGAGGCAATGATCCTGTTGAATGAGTTGCCTACTCAACCTTACATAATGCTTTGTTCTTAACCCTCTTGCAGTCTAGATTGTAATTTCCTTGACAAAAGAGTCTGTTTACCTTGTAGCTCATCCCTATAGTGACACCATCTAGCCCCCTGCTCAGATTACAGATACTCAAAAAAGATTTCTAGAACGCGTATTACCCTTTTCCCCCAGGAGAGGCCACACTCCTAAACCTGCCGTGAGAGTTTTGGACTCTTCTTGTCTGCTTCTTGTCCCGCTCGAGCTCCCTGGGTTCCTGCGGATCCCAGCTCCCACAGCCTCCTACATCCCTCCAAGAGAGACGGCAGATAGATGTTTCTGATAGTTTTGTCCAAGACAGTACTCACGAAAAAGAAGGTGGAAAATTTAGGTTAGCAGCTTAGCCACAACTGTGATCACATTAATAAATTTGTACCTTTTGTTAATAAGATGTTAATTATGGTCGAGTAGATGGCCAGGTAGTTCATTTCTCTTTCTTGTTGTGGGAAAATATACATAACATCAACCTTACCATCTTAACCATTTTAAAAAGTGCTCATTTCATTGACATTAAGTGCATTCCCAGTGTTGCGTGACCATCAACCTTTAGTTCCAGAAATTCTTCATTGTCCCCAAAGGAAACCTTGTGCTCCCTAAGCAGTGACCCTCCTCAGCCTGCCTCCCTTCCCCTGGCAACCACTAATCTGCTTTCTGTCTCTGTGGATTTGCCTATTCCGGAGATTTAATATAAATGGAATCATACTATTGGACCCCTTGGCTGAGGGTTTTTTGTTTTTTTTTTTTAACCAAGTGTAAGGTTTTCAAAGTTCATCCTTGCCGTAGCACAGATCAGTTCTTCATCCTATTATCTTTTTTAAAGATTTTATTCATTTATTTGAGAGAGAGAGAGAGAGCACAAGCAGGGAGGAGAGGGAGAATAAGGCTCCCTGCTCAGAGCCCGATGTGGGGCCTGATCTAGGACCCTGAGATCATGACCTGAGCTAAAGGCAAATGCCTAATCGGCTGAGCCACCCAGGCGCCCCATTCTCTTACCTTTTAATGGCAGCAGTGAGTACGGCAGTTAGACCAAAATTACTCCCTCTCTTTTGCAGATGGTAAAACCAAGGCTCATGGGATCTGCCTCTCCCTGAATTAACTCCAGAACCAGTTCTAAGTTCTACCCTTGCCTTCATAATTACAAGTCTACTTTTTTCTTTTCCTTTTTTTTTTTTTTTTTTTTTTTTTTGCTTTGATGACTTCTGTGTAGAAAGTTAGAGGAACTATTAAAAAAAGGAAGAGAAGGTCTTTCATTATTTTTTCAGTGGAAGATTTTTCATAAATAATCATCTGTTATTTTTCATAAATAATCATCTGTTAATATTTAACTTTTCTGCTTGGCATAGTCCTTATGATGATTAAAGTTGCTAAGTGATAACTGCAAGGGTTGAATTGTCAGAGGCCCCACCCGGTTCAGTCTATCTCGCTTCATAGTTTCATTCAAACCTGGTAGTTCTGGTATCCAGAAGAAGGGGGCGCTGTGGGGTTGGACACCATGCCTCCTGTCCCTTTGGCGGCATGGAATTGGGCCCGGCCCAGAGCTCTGTTGTAACAGAAACCCTAAGCAGTGTTGTTCTCCTGGCTCCTGTCCCCTCACCTCTGGAGGTCTGCACTTCCATATTTGGGTTAGTCGAATCCGTGCATTCCTGCCCGAGTACACCTGTGTCTCCCTCACGTTTGAAGATTTTTCTCGAGCTGTGGAGACTTCTCCTTTGTCCTATCCCGTTCTCGCCAAATGCATTGGTTGGCTAGCATGCAGACCAGTAAATGAGTCTGTGGCAGACCGAGGCAGCGGGTCCCCTCTGCTAAAACTCTTGGCTGCACCGGCCCTGTGGAGTTTGCTGGCTTAGCATTCATTTGTGGATGTGTATGGAGGGGTTGGCAGCTGTCTCCATAGGTTAAGGCCAGGCACACACTTGGTTAGGTCCTTGCCTCATCCTCTGCCTACTCGTTTGGGTTTACTCTTTGACTTATCCACCTCCCCGTCCAATTAGACTGGAGGCCTCTTTTCTAACAAGCTTTTGTACTAACCCATTTTATAGTTCTGTTCAGTAATGGACAATGTTTTCCTCTTGCCAGACAACCTTGTCCTGATTTGGGCTTTCCAGGCCCTCCCACTGGCCCTGCCATGACTCCACTTGCCTTCTACTGCCATTACTCTTGTCCTTGACCTTCTTCTGGAGGCAGGGCTGTTGGCTCCCTGCCGTCCCCTCCTTTGCCCAGGTTCGGTGTCCAGTCCAGAAGGCCTCTGCTCTGATATTCTCAGTTCTTTTAAAATTTTTCTTCTCTCTGAAATCCTGGAATCTTGATTACAACTTGACTTATTCTACGGAAAGAACAAGAACAACAGAAAAGGCTCTAGAGCTTTAAAAAAAACCCCTTTGTTGTCTGAAAGGCTTGAATCCCTTATAACACAGTAAGCTCCCTGAGAACAAGGATCACGTGATTTTTGTTGTTGTGTTGGGGTCTCCCACAGTTCTGGGCAGAGAAGAGGCATTCAGTCAGTATTTGTGGACGTGTCTTTTCAGCATGACACTTATGGAGAAAACACTCTTTGTTAGTGATAACTCATGGGTAAATTGATTAGGAGTAGATTAACTTGGGGTTCAAGAGGGAAAGAACTATTCTGGTGGACAGCAGAACCTGAAGCTGCCCTTCTCCCCGCTTCCAGTGCAATTGAAAGAGAGAAATACTCAGCCTTTACTACCTAGAGAACCAGCTAACCCTGGGAAATAATGAGGTGGCAATGGCTGCCATCTTGGTGGACATTCTCCAGAAGCCTCCACAACCCAAGGTCAATGACCAGAAGGGCGGTTTGGTAATTCTTCAGACTTTGAGTTTCTTTCTGCCACATTTCCTTTAGGGAAAGCGAAGAAACTTTATCTGAAAATTTTCTGCCTCTAAAACTGATCAGAGAGGGGTTAAAAAAAAAAAAAAGAAAGAAAGCAATCGGATGACTGGAATTCATTTAGGAACAAGTAGAAGAAGGGTGCTGTCTGGAGTCAGAAGAGAACACAATAGAGCAAGGCAGAGAATTATAGCTGCAGCCTGTGTTTATGGGGTCAGGCTTGGCTTCCTTGACCCATCTGTTCTCTCTCCATGGTGGAGGTGAGGAAGTGGCAGGATATCATTGCCCTAAAACCTCTTACCATAGAACAGCCTAATTGCTTCAAGATGCTTTCCCCCACATTTAGATATGCATTTAATTAAAGTTATGTATGTTTGCCTTAGGAACAACCAGACTAAATAAAATCACTGCTGGGACTATGATATTTGAAGAAATACCACCCAGGCATGTGTGATAGACATATATAGGGTGTGGATACGTGGTCCACATTTCAGAAACCTGATCTTTTTGTTTTGAAAGCAAAAACTTGTGCTTGTGTTTATAGAAGACTCCGTGGAACTGAAATATAAAATAGGGGAGGTAGTCTTTGAATTCAAATCAGGACAATAAAGGGCTTCTCTGTCTGGAGGCTGGTTGCACTGTTTTCCTGTTTTCTCAGAGTAGGGATACAGCAGTTCAGTCATAGACAGCAAATCACTCTGTCTGGGCTGCCTTCTCCAGCTCTCACAGAGGGCTGCCAAACTCATTTACCTAAAACTGCTACATACTTGGTGCCTAACCGCAGCCTCCTTCCCTGGGAAGTTGCCTTCCAGGCAAAGTCACCCTAGATCGTTCATAAAACCTATTGGTATCTGACAGAGGGATAAACTGAAGGGTTTAATTGCTCTATTGCATATCAACTTTGCTTCGGGTCACATAGATTTTTGAAGGTGATAAGACTTCTGTTCCTACCTGCCACTGTGCCCAAATGTTTGTTCAACTAACCTACCAGTTGGGAGGTACTTACTCCCTTTCCTGCATGTAAAATATTCCAGACTCTTGTAAGCGTACACAAAAGAAGGAAGAAAAATCACCTTAGCCCACAAAATACGTAGCATCTACGAGAAGAAAAGACAAGTGTCGAAGGAGACAAGACGAGTGAAAACATGGGATGATGATTAGGTGTCAAACTACAAAATACTAACTGTAAGGGGTTCAAGCTGGGGAGAGACGGTGCCTCACCGGAGTAGCCCAGAAACCTTTCCTGCCTGAGGTGTGATGTCAGGTGGCCTTGAGAAGTGGACGGGGTGGACTGTGGTGGGTATGGGGTCAAGGAGGACAGTGTAGGTATTGATCATAGCATGAATAGAGCCTTTCCCACATTGAAAAGGAAAGCAGTGACACCACAATTATGGTTTCCTTCCCTTCTCTAAGAGCTTATTGGAGTTTCAGTGCCACCAGAATCACCTGGACAGCTTTGAAAATGCTGACGTCACCCTCAAACACACCTATGTGATAGGTGGGGGGTTCAGAAGGTGTGGAGTTTTTTAAAGCACCCAGGTGACTGAGAACTCCGGTTTTAACATTCCACACTGAGACCCCAGGTTCCATAGCCCCCAGCTTTCTGACAGGCTGTACCCAGTGGTGGGTTCCAGGTGGGTTGGGGAAGGCCCAGGGAGCCATGGTGATCCCCACGCCACCTCCCACCCCTAGCAGGCACACATGTACATATATGTATACATAATGCTTGGGCACAAAATAAAATGACAAATTTGGGCTTAAGGTCAATTATGTTAAAGTAACATAAGACACCGGGTTTTTAAAGAGAAATAGTATATTGTATGTTAAAGCTGAGCAGATCTTAGTGCAAAATTGTGCTTTGGAAGGAAGACTTGAAACCACAGTAGTGCGAATTGATATAGACTTGGAAATTAAGAATTACATTGATAGGGGTGTCCAGCAGGCTCAGTTGGCGGAGCATATGATGTCGGGGTTTGGAGGTCGGGCCCCAAGCTGGGTATAGAGATTACTTAAAAATCTTAAAAAAAAAAAACAAAAAAAAAAACTCCAACGTTGATCAAGTATGGGTAGGATCACAGGATTTTTCAGTTTAAACCTTTCCTAAGCTGGGTTAAGGATATTGAGAGTGAAGGACTTCAGACACACAAATGGGTCATTGTGGCTCAAGGTTGAGGGAGTCTGGCTTTACCCTTCCCTCCATTTCTCCGGCCATATCCTCCTCCAGCTGGATGACCCCCACACTCAGAGGTCAGGAGAGCCTGGGAAGTGTGGTTCTGTGTGATAGCAGAGCAGGGGCGGATGGGCATGGATCTCAGTGCGTGCAGTGACTTCTGCTCATTCTAAACCCGAGAAAGAGAGAGAGAGAGAGAGGTGGTGTTGGGGGGCCCTCCTGGAGCAGAAGGTTCTCATGCTGACAGCAGCCAGCCACCTTACAGTCAGAGGCCTGTAAGATCCCTTGGCAAGTGCCCGGCCTTGAGAAACATTTGCACTTTATCACCTGGGGCCCTGAAATTCGCGCTTCCAAAATCCACCCCCAACCACCACTCATCCACCAAGCTTTGGTACCATTCAAGGCCCAGTTTTATGAAGCCTTTCCTAATTTCCAAAGTGGCTGAGCTTGCTCTCACTATTGCCCTCTTAAACCTCCAGGGATATGATGGGCCTTGGTTACCTCTGTATGTATCTTATCCCTGTTGTTAGACTATCAGGGTTAGAGCCCAATCTTATCCAGTTAATAAGAAAGGAGATGTTATTAACTATGTTAATATTGCATGTCCCACCGCCCGGCTAGGGACTTTTCTGTGTGTCATTCGTTCAATAAACAGTTCATTCCTTCACCCATTTTAAAGACCCTGTCAGTTTCCCATAGGTTTTTCTCATACGATGCTCTCAGTCACCCTGGTGTACTTTATGAGCAGAGAGTGTGGGTCAGAAAGCTTTGGGAATTAGTGCAAATCACCCCCATTCTAGGCTCTAGGTTCTAGAGTCTGGGGGGGTCTTTCATGAATGTAAGAGACAAATCATTGTCCTAATGGAGATTTCATAATGCCCAAGTGCTATTTCCAGACCACATTTATGAAACCAAACAATCCTTCAGGAAAAGAACCAATGCCCAGCTTAAATGTCATGGAGTTTCTTAGCTCTGAGTATGTGGTCTTTCGTCTCAGTACTGCCCCCACTCCACCACCCCGTGCCTCGCTGCCTTGTCCCCAGGAGAGCTCTGTCCCGGAAGCCCCACTGCTGATTCTGTTTGCACATGGTAGGCACTTAAAGGACAGTAATCCTATTTTTATATCCTTTATTTTCTTTATGCCAATCACCTTTTATTATATCTATCTGAAACATCTAGCGGGAGAAGGCAGTCAGTGTTTGCTTTCCTCAAACTTTCTGCCACATTAGTTGCTAACAGAGGTGGTGAGCAGGTCCCTGTGGGAGCTGCTTCTGAAATGGCTGGGAGCCCCATGGCGGCACTCCCCTGCCTGCAGGCGTTTGTCTCTGTTGCCTATAGAGTTGATCGCTGGGATTGGGTAGAATTCTGGTTTTCAAGGCTTTTATAACTAGATGCTCTTAGACAGTCCTGCCTTCCTAACCCTCAGATTATAATCTGAAATGGAGATCCAGATCTTGTAGGATTAAGAATTATCCCCCCGTAGTACCTAGTGTGAGTTAAAACTCGTTTGATCATAGGGACCAGATGAGTAAACTGAGGCCAGTGAATTTGAGTCTGTTCACTGTGCCATATTTGAGAATGGCAGAGTAGAGACCCAAACCAAAGAACACTGACTTTGAGTTCACACTTCTTCCTGTCATGCAAATGTTCTAAAAATGGAATATGTCTCGGAATCACCTGGGAAGGACTTCTTAAAACATATCGCTGCCTCCACCCCAGGGTCTGGACAGGATCCTAAGAATCTGTATTTCTAACAAATGCATCAGGTGATGTGATCCTGCTATTCTGCGGACCACGCTTTGAGAATCACAGTATGATACGATGTTGGGAGACAAAATCAAACTTCTTATAACCTAAGTTTTGAGATTACAGCCTGAGAAAAACACTGTCCTGCCAGCTTATATGTGCCTTGGTTTAAGGAAACACAGCAACTTCAGACTGGAAAATCAAATTTAAAACTAAAGATTTGCATTATCGAAAAAAAAATCACATCTACGTTCCATGAAAATTGCAACAGGCAAGACAAAGTCTGTGCCCGTGCGGTCAACTGGGGCAGATGACACGTGCTTCTTTAATGTAATACCAGGTGCACTGAAGAGAATGAAGGGGCCAGAGGCCACACTGAATCAACTTGGAAAAGGAGGGCCTCTTTGAGCAGACCCCTTCCCCAGAGCGGATTGCTGAGTGGAATCAGAGGTCAGGCCATGCACTTTCGTGGAACTGGTGTTCCGGGGGAGGGAACAGCAAGGCGCAAAGCCCTGAGTTGGGAGAGCATTTGATGTGCCCAGTAAACGGGGAGAGCTGCAAGGTGAGGTCAGAGTGAAAGCTAGGCCCCCTCAGGTAAAGCCTGGAGGATCAGGGGAATTTGGATGACATCCTAATTCTGAATAACTTAGCTTCCTTGATTTAATATGATTTAATATCCTTTCTTCCCCCTCCAGAAATAGGTCTTACCAAAAGAATGCAATTAAAGGATAGGTGATTTTTAGGTGTTTGGAAGATGCTGAAGCACTCTAGGATGATGGAAAGCTGGTTATTGTTGCCATGAAATGTTTCTGAACCTCACTGACCATAGCAACTCCTCTCTGGAAAATAAAGGTTTTGGTTTATTTATTTATTTATTTGGTTTGTTTGTTTCTTTTTTTATTATGTTCAGTTAACCACTGTATAGTACATCATTAGTTTTTGATGTGTTCAGTGATTCATTAGTTGCATATAACAACAGTGCTCATCACATCATGTGCCCTCCTCAATACCCATCACCCTGTTACCCCCACCACCCCCACAAAACCAGTTTGTTTCCGAGGGTCCATAATCTCTCATGGTTCGTCTCCCTCTCTGATTTCTCCCCCTTCAGATTTTCCTCCCTCCCCCAATGGTCCTCCGTGCTATTCCTTACATTCCACGTATCAATGAAACCATCTGCTAATCGTCTTTCTCTGCTTGACTTATTTTACTTCGCATAATCCCCTCCAGTTCCATCCATATCAGTGCACATGGTGGGTGTTCATCCTTTCTGATGGCTGTGTAATATTCCATTGTATATATGGACCACATGGAAATAAAGGGTTTTAAAAGGAAAGAAGGAGATGTGGGTTTATTCCAGAGAAACTGCTCTTCGAGCCAGGGCTGAGAATTCAGGTCCTGCTCTTTTACATATTTTTACTAACCTCTCTGAGCCTCAGTGTCATCATCTGGGAAATGAGGATGTTGGATCAGCCTATCCTTCTGGAACCTCCTAACACTCTGGGACTCTGGGTGTGGCTGGTGCCGGTACAGTTTGCTGTGTGGTCATTTCTTTGTGTGGGCATGAGGGTTTGCTTGACTTGAGGAGTGAGAGTCGGTTGCAGAGGCAGTGGGAGGGTGGGAGAGCTGAATGAGGTGGCCCGCCTGTTGCATTCTTGACCCGACTGCCGGCCCCTTTGGGATCGGGAGCTGGGGTTGCAGTGAAGGGAGCAGTTGGGTTTGAGAGAAGTTCTCTATGAATGAGTACACTGAAAAAAACGGGAGTCATTCTAAAAGGAGGCTTGTGAGTTTGTATTTCCTCCAAATATATGCTTCAGCTGGCAGTCAGAAACCAGAAGAATTGTTTATTACTCTGGAAGGTAGAAGGAACTTTCCAGGCCATCACTCATGGGCTTCTGAAGAGCAACAGCTCAAATCCTCTTCGGGTTAAAGACTGGAGAAATATTCCAGCCTTGTTCCGAGGCATTTATTTATTTCGGTCAGGTTTGCACAACTCGCTGAGTGCTTTTGTAGGAAATGGAAGCTCCGTGGCGGGCTGTGTTTGCTTCAACACTGAGACCGCATTCCCAGCCGTCCAGGAGCACATGCAACCAAAATCTGCCCCAGTGAGGAGACTGTATTTGCTTTTTCGGTCAAATACCTCCATTTTTTTTTTTTTTTAAAGGATCAACATTGTTTTTCAGCATTTTTAAATTTTCATTTATTTATTTATTTTTTAAAGATTTTATTTATTTATTTGACAGACAGAGATCACCAGTGGGCAGAGAGGCAGGCAGAGAGATAGAGGGTTCCCCACTGAGCAGAGAGCCCGATGCGGGGCTCAATCCCGGGACTCTAATAAAGATCAGGACCTGAGCCGAAGGCAGAGGCTTTAACCCACTGAGCCACCCAGGTGCCCCTCAACATTGTTTTTTTAAAGAGCAGCACAGCTGGTAAATTGCAATGTTTCCCAGTTTGCCCGTGATTTAACATACCCCGCACGGTGATAACGTGCCGGCCGTAGGGGCAGAATGCCTCGTTTAGTTCCCCTGCTTCGTAGTGCTGGGACTTGGGGCAGGTTACCAAACTCCTCTGTGCTTCCGTTTCCAAGTCCTTCTTGGGGGAAATGGGGATAATAGTTATCCTTCCCCTGGGCTGTCTGGGGGATGTAATGAGTTAAAGCAGAACTCATTGTGGAGGCCAGGGGTGCCCCAGGTGGGGCAGAGAGAGAGAGAGATCGGGAGTCACAAAACTCATAAGCACAGAAACCTTGGGAACTTTCCAAGTGACAAATGCAGAGAAATTCCTGGTATCAGTAAGCAGCAAAGGGATCAAAGTGGTATTATGTAAATCTTCAGGCTGCTCTGTGTGTGCTCCTTTCAGTTACTTCTCTGTGCACTGGCCCAGCGGAGTTGTAGAAGCAACGCGGAACATTCCCTATTATAATGAAACTTAAAAGAGTGTAGATTCCTTTTTTTTGTGGAACATACCCACAAGATTGGTTTTAAGTCCAAGGGGATTGTGCCTTCCCAAGAAGGGCAATGAAACAATGGGCAATGTGACAAAAATGGTGGTGTGAGGTTCTTAACTTGTCCTCCACTTAGAGTGGGGGTTCTCCAACTTGAATGTGCAGGTGGATCAGCTGGCAAGTTGTAAAACACGGTTTTGGATTCAGGAGATGTGGCATGGGGACTGAGAGCCTACATTTGTAATGAGCTCCTGGTCTGTGAACTTGACTCTGAGTAGCTCAGACTTAGGCTCTTGGAGAGCCTACCCTGCTGTGTCCCTGGGCAGTGACGAGTGTCCCTGTCACCAGACTGAGGGGTGGGGGTCAGAGGAGCAGATAAAAAACTTTTATACCCTTCCTTCCTCTTCCACTGAATTCTTGACCTGTCTGAAGAGAGAAACAAGCCAACAAAATCTCTCTCCTAAGATTCTTTGCTATATGGACTCTTGAATGGCGTTTCTTGTCTTCAAGAAGAACGACCACACCTATTTTTAATGAGGAATAAAAGCCCACGTGGAGACAATGCCAAAGGATATTCTGAATTTGTTCTGCATTTACTCTTTTATATTCCTCTAAGGGGAAATTTCAGCTGATAATTAACTGAAATAACTACTTCAAAGGGTTCATTAAGAAAGACTTAAACGTTGCTTCTCTGGAAAATTTAGGTTGTAATTAAATTCCCATCTCTTAAATAAAAATTTGCCAGGCAATAGCAAGTCTTGGCTGGAATGCAGAAAGATTGGAGCCCTCCTGTATCGTCGCTGGCATTGTGAAATGGTGTTTCTGCTTTACAAACTAGTCAGGGGCTTCTCAGTTCAGTGCGGGTGCCACTGGGCCAGCAGTTCCACTCCGAGGTATATACCCATAGAATTAAAAACTGGTGTCCACACAAATGCTTGCACAGGAAAACTCTAGCGGTACGATTCATCGTAACTGACAAGTAGAAACAACCCAAATGTCCATAACCATCAAATTGATAAAGAAAATATGACCTGTCCATACAATGGAATATTTTTAAGAAAGGGATGAAGTAGAGATACATGCTACAACATGGATGAGCCTCGAAAACATGCCAAACATAAAACAAGCCAGACATGAAAGGGCACCTATTGTATATGATTCTGTCTTGGCAAAATGTCCAGAACAGGCAGAGCCATAGAGCCAGAAAGTAGCTTAGTGATTGCCAGGCTTGGGGGGGACATAGGAACAGGAAGTGACTCCCAATGGGCATATGGATTTGTTTAGGGCAGTGAGAGTGTTCTGGAATTAGATAGTGATGATGGTTGCACAACTCTGTGAATATACCGCAAACAACTGAATTGCACATTCTAAAATGGTGAATTTTATGGTATATGAATCATAGCTCAATAAAAAGATTAAAAGTGACTCATGTTGTTTTCTCAGTCTTTAATGTGTTTTAATAGAATTATATTTTAGCATTATACATTTATTTTTTATGGTTTATCAGAGTTTCTCAACCTGGGCCCTGTCAACATTTTGACGTATTGACATTACTGGCATTTTGGACTGGATCATTGTGTTTGGGAGCTGTCCTGGACATTTTAGGAGGTTTCGCAGCATCTCTGGCCTTTATACATCAATGCCAGTAGAATACGCCCACTACCTACCACCCACCCCAGGAATGATCAAAAATATCTCCAGACGTTGCCTGATGTTCTTTCGGTAGGGCAGAGTCACCCCCAGTAAGAACCACACTGGTTTCTCTTTAGAGATCCATGAGGGCTTTGTTTATTTGCCATGTGTTTCTCGTGCTCAGCACACTGTCTGGCACATAAATACCCTGGTATCGTAGTATAAATATATGAGTGAGTTGTTTTATTTAGCTATAGCAGTACTTACAAAAATATACAACTCTGGAAATATGAAAACTATCCAATACTTGGATTAGCTCCACGGCCTGAGAATTAACTTTGTCGAGACTGTTTTGGCGTGAGAGGGTGGCGTTGATCACCTATACTACTTTGCCTCCCCTGACCTCCCCCAGATCTGCAAACTCTCTTTGGAGGTGTTTTCCATTAGCAGCCATCCAGGACCCAGGACATTAGAGGCTGCCAACCACGCTCTTCATTAGTTGTGTGTGACTGGGGGCACCATCTGCTCCCTAAGCCTTCGGTAACCCCTAGATGCCCACCTGCAATCCAGACAGGGCGGCCCCCAACCCACCAGTCACCTGGATGGCCGCCACCCAGGACGCCTCCATTTATCAGTCACCGGGTAAGAAAAGAAACCTACTCACTGTCATTTACAAATCCGGGTTCTGCCAGTGACTAATCATGTTTTTCCACCCAACTGAACCCAACTTCCCCCTTGAGTATCTTATTAAAAATTGGCCCTGCTTTTTGTTCCCATTCAGAGGCTAAATGCTAATGACTGGCTGTTGCCAAATCCTGTTTTGTGGATTATCACTTCCGTGAAAGGTGCCAGAATGTTAGCAGCTCAAGTGTGAGCTTCAGACAAAGCTGGTCTTTGGATGGCTTTTTTTTTGTCGTCTACAACTTTGTTCCTGAGTTTCCATTCAGTGGAGAGGCACATCAATTTTATTCTTTCCCTTTCCTTCTTTATTTCCTAAGCAGTGGTGGTTCTGATGTAACTTCTAGCCCATCTTTTCTAGAATATTGAAACAAAACCTTTTATGAAGCAACACATCCTGGACTCTTAGCCTTGCCTTTTGCTGATGAGGTCCTAACAAGTGGTGGTTTGTGGTGGGGGCGGGCATTTACCATGTGCTTCATATTTTGCTAAGTGCTCTTCCATGTAAGTCATTGATCCCTCACAGCCCATTTTACAGAGGTGGAAACTGAGTTATGGAGACCTCTTGCCCAAGATCACACGCTAATAAATGGCAAAACACAGACTGAAACCCATTCAGTCTGAGCCCTTAAATACTACATGTCTTACCTACCCAGTATCACATTTTTTGGTGATCCTTTCTCATTTGACTGTGTATATTTGTCGTTCCTCTAAGCTCTAAGAAAGCTGTAATGTTAGAAGGTTTGTTTAATTTTCAAAATCATGACTATTAGGAGATTCTGAAGTTAAAAACCTTAAAATGACTGGTTGTCCAAACTAAATACACAACAATAACAGCAATGTCATTTTCCCATCTTGCCCTTCTGTGTAGTGGCATTTACTCCACTCCTGATTAAGAACTTCTTTCTAGGGACAGGGATGGGGAATGAGAAAAAGAAGACAGGGCTCTATCTTCCAGCCGCTTTCTCTCTAAGGAGGATTAAACACAATGGCACAGCTCATTTTGCTGGTAGTTGGTTGCTGTTCAAGGGTAAGGCAACTAGTTCTTAGTGCTCCCGTGTATAAGAAATGGGTTGCTGGGAGGTTGCTGACAGAGTCATGTCATTGCTTCATCTGTGCCTTATTTCTCTTGCATTTGTACAGCTTACATAAAAACAGGACAAAAGCTAAGGGCACCTGGCTAGCTTAGTGCGTAGAGCATGTGACTGTAGATCTTGGTGAAGGTTGTGAGTTCGAGCCCTGTGTTGGGCATAGAGATTACTAATAAAACTAAAAAATAAAAAAAAATTAAAAAAACTAAGTCAGTACACTGGTCATTTTGGTCATTTTGGTTTTCTTTTATGTGGTAGTTGGTTTAGCAAACTCACGTTATAGACCCTATGTCCCAAGTCAGGTAGTAAAATGATTTTCTGACAAATTCTATGGCAGCAACACATTAGATAAGAGGGAGGTTATTTTAAGGAGTTTGAGTGGTCAACAGATACCAAAATAGCTACATGTCTTGGTGGTTATATTTCCTCTTTCTAAATGTAGCTCACAGATTATTTTATAGTGCAGTAGTGTGGTAGATACAGTTAGTATATACTGTGTAGAGTACCATACAGTATATAAACAGAGTATAGAATATAGCATATGGTATTGAAGATTTTACTAAACCTTTTTTTACTTCCAACTCACTACTGAAGAAATGTTATTCCACAGTGTATGTGCATAGACTTACGAAGGCGTTCTCAATTTGAGAACCTAGTTGTAGCCCGTACAACTATATGTGCTCATATGTATTGTGGATAGTCTTTCAAGACCAAATCCAGTTTAAAATCTCAATTTTAGCATTTCTTTATTGCACGGTGGGGTATTCTGGACTGCATGTGGTGTTCATTTAAGTCCATTGTTTTCCTGATCCTTCCAGAGCTTTACTTTTGAATCTTTTAAACTGATTTCTACTTAGGCCTGACACTATAACCGAAAACTCTTTTGAAGTCCCATATCATATTCTGTATAATTAATGTGATTTGGCACATTCTCCCATCAAAGTTTTTTAGCCAAAATGCCCGACTCTCTTAAGTAGTGAATTACATGTGGGGTAAAACCTTTTTCAAAAAGCCTTAGTTTGCCCCAGTAAATATTTAATCAAATAATGTCCAGAGGAACCTAACAGTTCACCCTGTGGATGGTCACACACAGAATACCCTGGTGTCAGTGGTGTCCTCTAAGGTCCCAATAAGAAGGAGCACCCTCAGGTAGGATCATTGATAACCCTTTAAGAAAGGAAGTATTTACAAATTTGTGGTCAGAATTAAATCAGCAGGGTTGGAGAAGGAACCTTGAGCCAGTAACAGTGGGAATTTGTTCCAGCATTCTCTCCCCTCCTTCGTGCCCCTCTCCCCCCACCTGAAGGGACCGAGAATACGAGAGAGAGAGAGAGAGAGAGAGAGAGAGAGAGAGAGTAGTTCCCAAAACCAAGAGAGAGCTACAGCTGTAGCTTCAGGGCAACTGGCCCCCAGAGCTGTGAATTTCATAGTCTTGAGAGCCAGTATGTGTGGCCTGGCAGGGAAGGAGTAGAAAGGATAATGCCCTGAACTCTCCCTTCTCATCCTCCTATCTCTCATAAGTGCCTCCCATTAGTGGAACCCAACCAGAAGCCAGAGGATAAGGCAGCCCATTAAATGCAGTCCATAAAAGGAGTGCTTCCGGGGCCACTGACCCAGGGGGTAAAAGTGGAGGGCAAATCTGGAGGGGCAAATAGATGATGCACAGCATTAGTAAATATTCCCTAAGAGCAAACTTACATGTGTTTCTTGGCTTTGTGTGCATTTTCTGGAAATACGTACTCAGAATGATGGTCCATAGTGGAATTCTTTGTCTGGGAAAATGAATTAGAAACTTCTGGCTAAAGTGATCAACTCTTCCCTTTTCTGCTTTTCATGTTCATCCCTTTTCTCTGAGAAACACCTTGAAATCATGATATATTTAATTGAATCACAACAATTAAGAATGATTTTACTAGCTAAAAACATCATGCAGTATAAAATTACAAACATGAGTACCTGTCCTTATATAATCTATTTCTAATTATTAGTACTTTGTTCATTTTATCTATAGAGGTGTGAGTGCTGAAAGTTTAGGTCAAATATATGGGGATAAAGTTGTGAAAGGATCTCATTATTCTGTTTTCTCAGTAGGACACAATATTCTGCAAGAGAATAGATGGAGGGTTCCCAGAATAGAGGGAAAAAAGTCACTCCCTGATCCAAACTGTAATGAGAGACAGTACAATGAAGCTATGTACACACACACACACAATTTATTAAATCATATGCAGTGAAACCTTAACTAACTGGATCCCTCAATAAAATGTGTTATAGCCATCAAAGATGGGTATAAGGGCTTTTATTTTAAAAAGAAATGTCTAAGAAAGGTTCTGCCTAAGATTGAATTTTGAGCCCAACTTCCTAGCACCTCAGTTCTCCTGCCTTGTTACAATTCTTGGCCTTCTAAATAAAGATCCTGAACCCTACATCTGTGGAATAGTATTGTACCTTCGTCAGAATGTATAGCAGAAACTTACAGTCATGCTTCCTCATCACATGTGTCTGTAATTTCAACCCCCTGGGAATATTGTATGC
The DNA here is from genome assembly GCF_902655055.1 of Lutra lutra. Lineage (NCBI taxonomy): Eukaryota > Metazoa > Chordata > Mammalia > Carnivora > Mustelidae > Lutra > Lutra lutra. The sequence continues at coordinate 27,673,533 of NC_062282.1, forward strand.
AACCCAGTGACACTCCAGGAATCCTCAGAGTAGGAAAAATACAAATAACACATGCGGTGGGGGGTTAGTAACTAGAAGGGATGCGTGGAGAGCTTTTGGGAGTGCTGGCAGGAGATACAAGGAGGACTTCTGGGTCTCTAGCCATGTCTGTGTCCTTATAAAAATAAAATGGGTATATTCCATTTGTGGAAATTGATCAGGCTCTATAATTGTGATATGTGACGTTTTCTTTACATATGTTGTACTTTAATCAGACGTTACATATCCGTACACATGTATGTCTATATTGTATGTTTGCGTGCTAATTACTTATCCTGGTACTTTTATCTTTAGCATAGGATAGGGCTGTCTTGCTCAGGTAGTTGATTTAGTTCTCCTCTGGTCATAGAAGATGGCAGCTTGAACATCTTAGAAGCAAACACACAAACATGAAGAAAAGAAGAGAAATATTAATGAATATTAGGGATTAATAATCTGGGGCATGCAGATTAAAAGCCTTAAGAGGGTGAGATCAATAATTGAGGTTCTTAATGGTGACTTCATGTCCTCCAGGGCAATTAAATTATGTAACATACACTGTTACTTATGCTGAAAAAATTTTAGAAACCTTCCAGCCAGATCAGTTAAAAGAAACTTTGCCTGAAGGTGAACTTGACTTACTGTAGATTAGGTTAGCCCAACAGTGCTGAAAGCAGGGGTTTCACTGTACTGCCTTCTAGGGAGGTTCTTTTGGTTGAGTTGTATTTAACCAGGAGTTCCATTTAAACAAGTTACGACGGTCCCACATCCCTTCGTATGATCAAAGTTTGACCGTACTGTGGAATCACCCACGAAGTCAATTTGGCTGGAAGGAAACATGACACATAAATTGCTACACAAATGCAGAAATGGTTGATGTGATTAGAGCCAATGAAGCTAAGGTCGTTAGAGCTGGAGGAAGCAGCAGATATCACCTGACGTAATCCCCGCACTTGATAATGATGGAAATTTAGAGTCAGAGAGTCAAGTTGACTTCCCCAAGATACATAGCTAAGGTATGGCTGATTTGCAACCAGACCTGATGTGTCCTCTTTGCTGATCTGCCCACCTTCACTCAGCCTCATGCTTCAGAGCAGAGGCGTGGGGTCAAGAGGACTAGGGTTCTGCATTAGTGTAGGTCATGGATTTGCAATTTGGGTGGGACTCTGGGCCCCAGTTAAAGGTCCTGTCCCAAATACAACCTAGGTGTTAACTCACAAGTAAAATGCTGCATGGCAAGTATCCTGAGAAAGTAACTCCCACAAATAGAACTGAGGCAGGGGAAGAAGTGGAAGGTTCATTAACCTCCTTCTATAGAAAGGAGATCTTCCCAAGGTTTTGGCCTTCTCAGCCTCTGAGCCCTAATGCCCAGTGGAATTGTGCTTTACTTCTGCCTGTAGAAGTGCTCTTCACCCTTGGGATCCTCAGGGATGATTGGTGTGGCATTAGGATGCAATCCCTTCACTAAATGGTGAGTCTGTACATGCCGAGCATGGTTTGAACCCCCAAGTATCAGTGAATACTGGAGCCCAATTATGGGCTTTCCTTTATGCTGTTTCCACCTGACTGAGTACAGACACCTGCCATCTAATGGAGACAGTGACAACACTCACCCTCCAAAGGCTATTATGAGAAGGAAAAGAGATGATGTATAAAAATGAGAAGGTGGTTGGTATATACTAGCCACTAACAAAAGTTGTGTACAACTGCCATCATTCAGCTACAGCACGACAGTGGATTTGACACTGATGTTGTCCAAGAACCATGACCATTGTTCGGCTTAGGTTTCTCTTTATAGAGTACGTTACTTAGAAATAATGGCTTTGGTGAAAGCACTAGACAACAGAAAAAAGTTGATAAATTACTTATTGTTTAGGAATTGACTCTAATTTGGACTCTCATGTTTCTTAAAGAGATGAATGATGTAGTAGAATCTCATCTCTTTCAAGCCTGGTCTGTAGGTTGGAAAACCCAAGATCTAGCTCCTACTCCCTTACTTAATAAAAAGGGTCACTGAGCAAATTATCAGATCCCTTGGAGCCTCAAGCTTCCTCATCTTTAAAGCGAGGTCGCTAATAATACCTCCTCACTGGGTGGTTGCGGAGCTCAGGTGAGAGAAAGTGTACATGAAGAGGCAAAAAGTATTATTGGAGTTGGACTCCCGAGAGTGGAGATCTTAAGGCGATTGTGTTTACCTCTCTTCCAGCTTTCATCTTGCCGCTACGAAAGGGCACGTGGAATGCCTCAGGGTCATGGTGACACATGGCGTGGACGTGACTGCCCAAGATGCTGCCGGTATGTGGTCTTTATCTCTTAAACCAACAGGCCAGCACCATAGTAGGTATCACAAAGGTGAGACACATTCATGGTGGAGAATTTCCAGTCTGCAGATAAACACCAAAAGAAGAGCTTAGAATCACCGCTAATGACTAAGCTCTGAAGTGGTTTCATCATTTGTGCCTTTACAAGTGTTTCCATCTTGTATGTGGTCCGCCAACTAGAAACTATATGCTTCTTATTCTGTGTTTTAAAATATCATTTTCTATGATTATATGTATGGACCAGGCAATATTTTGTAATTTTTATTCTTTATGAATTATCATATGAGGTGATGAAATGTGGTGTGTTGTTTAGGAGCTCATTTGGTCAGCCAGCTGAGGTGAGCTCTGTGGATAGAAGCCATGGTCTTCCTCTGGACCAGCTGCCCATGGCTCCTCACCCCTTATCGTGCTTCAGTGCCTCTGAGTCACCCGGGATGGCGGGAGTAAACCCCCACACATATATACCCACGCTCTCTCTCTTCTGAGATTCAGATTCCATTGTCAAGGTTGCTAGCCAACTGGGATTTTTTATAAAGCTCCCCAGGTGATTCTAATGTGAAGCCAGTGTTGCTCTATGACGAACGAGGCAAATGGAGAGAGAAGAAAGTGTAGTCATGTCTTTTATGAACATTGTTGTACAGGAAGGAGCCCCTGGTGTCTCAAGCCTAGGGTTCTGCCCCTGCTGGCTAGATCAAAGCGCCTACTGATGGCTTTTCATTTCTCTATTGTACTTCAAAACCTCTGCCTTCTGACAGGCCTTTGTTAGTTTTTACTGGAATATGAAATCAGTCTATTTCCATAGTCTTTATCTAGGCTTTGCATTCATCGGTAAAGGATCCCTTCCCCCCCACCCCCAACACACTGGCCACCTCAGAGTAGTCATTTGGAAAGGAGAGGTCAGTCATGTGTTGTGAGAATGCTGGTAATACTCAAAACATGGTTGGAGGACTTTGTTTCAGAATTATTTTCAAAAAGTCTGTGGCATTACTTTTTTTTTTTTTTTTTTTTTTTAATCTCAGTGTTAGGGGATCTTTATCCTTTGAGGACAGATCTGTTTTTTTAGGACGGGCTAAAAGCCACTTAAAGTCAAGTCAGGTAACTGAGGTATCAAACTGGTAAAACCATTTTTGGTCAAAAATAGGGAGTGGGGGCGCCTGGGTGGCTCAGTGGGTTAAAGCCTCTGCCTTCAGCTCAGGTCATGATCCCAGGGCCCTGGGATCGAGCCCCACATTGAGCTGTCCGCTCCGCAGGGAGCCTGCTTCCCCTTCTCTCTCTCTGCTTGCCTCTCTGCCTACTTATGATCTCTGTCAAATAAATAAATAAATTTAAGAAAAAAAAAAAAAAGGGAGTGATTGAAGCAACAGAATGCTTTTCCTGAGCAGTACCACAGAAAGCTCCAAACAAAAAAAATCCCCAAAACCAAAAACAAACCACCCAAAAACCTTTGAGAGCTGTCAATACCGATGAAAGAATGAATGGTTTCCTTAAGTAACTACCTGAAGGGAAATGCTAATTTATGTTGCACTGATTAAAGTCATCCTTAATTTTGTTTGTTTTTAAAGTTAATTGTTATAACCTTAAAAGTCATGCTATGTACAGGCAAGGGCAGTGTCTTGATGAGAAGTGTATCATTGTAAGTAGATGGAGTTTTCTAAGAAAGTCCTAATCTAAAGGAATTAGTTTGAGTGAATAAATCAGAGCTATAATACAGATTCGTTTCATTGCATTGGATGTTAAAAAATAAATTAGGGTGCACCTGGGTGGAACAGATGGTTAGTCATTGGACTCTTGGTTTTGCTCAGGTCGTGATCTCAGGGTTGTGAGATCAAGTCCCATATTAGGCTCCACCCTTGGTGCAGAGTCTACTTAAGACTCTTTTCTCCCTCTCCCTCCACCCCTCCACCCCATGTATGCATTCGCTTGCTCTCTCTCTCTCTCTCTCTCTCTCAAATAAGTAAATAAATCTTTTAAAAAAAGAATAGGTTATCTAAAAAAGAAATAGGAATCTAGTTATCTCTATCATAACCAAATATCTCTTTCCCTGTCTTTTTGTAATAGGGAAAATATGTTTCTCTAATGCTCAGTGTAGAAGATTAAAGAAATATAGAAAACTATAGAGAAGTTAACCAGTGCTTCTACTTTTTTTTTTTTAAGATTTTATTTATTTATTAGAGAGAGAGTGCAAGTGGGAGGAGGGGTAGAGGGAGAAGGAGAGAATCTGCAAGCAGATTCCCTGCTGAGCATGGAGCCCACTATGGGGTTCAATCGTAGGACCCTGAGACCATGACCCAAGTTGAAACCAGAGTCAGTTGCTCAGCAGCCTGAGCTACCCAGGCACCCCTACCAATGCTTCTACTCTTAACAAGAAGAGAAAACTTTTACTATTTTTCTACATTTCCTTCCAGATTTTTCCTGGCACAGTTTTACATAGTTGAGATCACATTATATAATAAACTCTACAGGTTGCCTCCCCCGCCCTCCAAAATTCCACCAGTATCATTTCAGACACTTAGAGCTCTTAACATTTTTGTGCCATCGTATAACACATTGGGGAGAGTCTGTATTTCCTACCAGAGCCCTAACTCAGTTTTTAAGAGCTTGATGAAGTGTCGGTCTTTGAGACCTGGACACCCTAGTATAATGCCCACTGCCTTGCTGACTGAGATGACACCCCCTCCCATAAGCAACACCAGAGGGGACACTGCAGACTCCTCCTGGCTGCTCTCTGTGCCGGTCAGTGGGCACTGCCACACTCCATCTTTTTTTAACCCTGGTAGAAATTAGTGGATTCCACGGCACTGTGTGGGCCCAGAACATTGTCCAGACATTCGATGAGGTAAAAATGTCTCAAACCTGCCAGTCACTTCCCTCCCCACTAACATTTTTAGCAATGAGGGTAGCACTTCGATCTTCAGGCTTATCATTTTACTTTTGTCTGAATGAGACACTGACCTCTCACGATTTCTTTGAAAGCATGCAGAGAAATGTAGGAACAAAAGAAGGAAAAGGCTGCAAGGAAAATGTACAGGGAGATGTTGGTTGTGTTATCTAGAGCAACAACACTCCTCAGACTTTGTCCTTTGCAACAAACAAGGTAAACGTGATGGCTTTTACTGCCCATGCCTGAGTCCTTCCAGTTGCTATATCACCTACCCCCATCTTTCTCTCTCAGGAGAGAACAGCACGGGGCACCTAGGTGGCTCAGTCATTAAGCGTCTGCCTTTGCCTCAGGTCATGATCCTGGGGTCCTGAGATCAAGCCCCACATCGGGCCCTGCTCAGCAGGGAGTCTGCTTCTCCCTCTCCCTCTTCCTCTCCCCCTGCTCTTTCTCTCTCACTCTTTCTCTGTCCAATAAATAAAATCCCAAAAGAAAGAAAGAAAAGGAAAGGAAAAAGGAAAGGAAGGAAGAACAGAACAATTCATTAGTCACCGTGCTTCAGTTGGCCGTCATTCATCCAAAACACCTTTTATGGTGGTTGAGGGATGAACTAAATGGCTCAGCTCTTAGAAGTGTTATCTTTTTTAGTAAACCTGCTTAAACACTGCCACATTATTAATGAGAAATGGCCAACTTCAATCCAAACACCCACTGAGAACTGGTGTAGGAATCTGTTAACTGTACATCACACTGCCCTGTAACAATTTTTGGGGAAAAACCTTTCAAAATATACTTTGCTGACCCTTTTTATTAGTGTTATCTACCAAGACTACAGGATGACTGAACTGGTATAATTTCCTATTTTTAAAACCAGTGACTAGATTTGAAAAGGGATTTTAAGAAGCAAAGTGTTCTTAACATCTATTTTTTTTTTAAACAACTGTCTTTCCACATGAAACTTTTAGAAGTCTGACCAGAGAATTTTTATGGATGCTTTACAAGTGATCTTACGAGCAAAGCACTGTCAGAAGATAAGACCTTGGGTATGGTTCCAATACAACAACAATCTTATCATTTTAGATGAATGGCCTTTGAGGCTTCAGTGAGATGGTCAGTGTGGCCATCCCAGTGCCCAGGACACCGTGAGGGCTCCCAGCATTTGGCTTCTAGATGATCGTGATTACTCCCACTTCACCCACAACACCTTTATTATCTTATACACGTGAGACTTTTGAAAAGGTTTCGCATCTTTATTTATGTTTTTTACAATCACCGAGCCAGCTGCTTTCATGTACAAATCAGGAAAAGAAAACCCAGACTGGTAGAAGCTCGTGACTGTACGTTTTTGGTTTTGGAGGTTTCCCCCATTCCTTACTTGCCTGTTTGCCAACACCACCACAGGGGCGTGTCCTGATCACGTGGGGAAAGCCGGCTCCTGAGCTCACCGGCGCCATCTTTGAAGTGGATCTATGTTACTTGTCTAGCATCTTTTATTTTGTTTGCTCTGGTTCTTCACCAATGTGAGGATTGGCATTTCTGTCTGTTTCCTTAGAAAACACTTCTCCCAGATAAATAGTAAAATGGGCTCTTGGGATTTTTTTGAGGGTAGGGAGTGGTGATGCCTGCATTTAGCACCCTGGAGGAGGAGGCAGGATTGAGCAGAAGCATGAACAGGAGATTGAAGAAGACCAAAGATTCTTCTGTTTGTCACCAGTGCTTCCCTGAAGCATTAGCTTTCAGACACCCTGTATTAGTGAGTGCATACATTTGGCACAATGGGAGAGGATACCGAAGTAAGAGTGGTTTAAACACATAGAATTTTCTCTCTCTCAGTTGAAAGTCCCAAATGGATATGGCAGCTCAGCTCTGCCCTGTGAAGGATTCAGATGTGGTTGCTCTACCATCCAGGGTGTGGCTCTGGTCCTTGTGGCCCAGGATGGCTTCCCCTGAGTCTGTGTCCCAGTAGCTACAAGGGTAAGGACAAGCACAGCACATGAATGACACACACTTAGATCTCATTGGACAGAGTGTGATCTGTGGCCACACTCGGCTTTCTGCGAAGCTGGGGATTCTGGGCAGCATTGTGCCCAGTTAAAAATACCAAAGGTTTTGTTACACAAGGAGATAGAGGCAGGGGTTAGAGGATAATGTTCATTTTGTATCTCATACCCATATCTGAAATTTTCTCTGATCCCTTTGCACACTTAACCTTCAAAATAAAATGTCCTTTCTCACAGAAGAAGAGCGACTTAGGAGAGTGAGAACTAAGGTATGCAAACCTCAGAATGCATAGTCTTGAGAAGGCGGAATGCTTGAAAACCCTGACTTTTCTTTGGGGTTTCCAAGGGCTTGTTGAGGTTTTGTTTTGATTTCCAGGTGGACTTTCTTGGTGCCCCCCAATCCCACTCAAATTTGATAACATGTAAAGACACACAAGGTAGTATCTATCCATCTTAGAATTTAGGCATTTAAGAGAATGGGTTGTTTAAACTGTAAGTGCAAATTATAGCCAAGGAAGTATATTTCATATTTTCATTTGGAATAAGGAAAAACAAACAAACAAAAAAGGATTATATTCTGTAGTACTTTACTTGCTATGGACCTGTATATGGGCAGTCAGAAAGGTCAGCCATATACAACCATCAGCCTAACCTCACTGTGAAAGTATTTCAGATGGTATACATCCGTGCAAGGAAGTCTTTTAATTCCATATGGAATGCTATACAGATCTATACTGGGGGGGACTAAGGGATAATCCCATTAACTAATAGTAAAAATAGTGGTTATAAATACATCTTTCATATTTGGATCCTCTCCTGGGGATATAACAAGGTAAAAGGACCTGCACGTCAGTGATGAAAATTTGGTGAAAAGATGAGGATTACTAAGACTAATGATGTTTAAATATATTTAAAATTAGAAATAAGAACCAGATTTATACTTTTGTTGTTTAAGTATAGTCAGCATTCTGAAACTCTGATTTCTAAGAAGATATTTTAAATCTTATCTAGTTGAGTATTATTCTCTTTTTCTTTTTTTTTTTAAAAATATTTTATTTATTTATTTGACAGACAGAAATCACAAGTAGGCAGAGAGACAGGCAGAGAGAGAGGGGGAAGCAGACTCCCCACCAGAGCAGAGAGCCCGATGCAGGGCTCGATCCCAGGACTCTGAGATCATGACCTGAGCCGAAGGCAGAGACCCAACCCACTGAGCCACCCAGGTGCCCCTCTCTTTGTTTTTCTAAAGCTTTTTATATTATCTAAAACTATGATTTTTCAGACTGTGCCCTTGCTAGCTTATCTGTATCTTCTGACTTCATTAGTCTCAAAATTTTTCACATATACTTGAAGAGTACATTAATAATTCCTCTGTTAGTTAATTCTTTTCTGTTTTCTCCAGTGATCTTAAAGAATTGAGTAAATGGTTATTGTCTGAGGTCATTGGGGAGAAGGCGTTCCATGGAGAAAATGGCTATGCCATCCATTTTACTTTTATTTTTATTTTTTAAGTCATCTCTCCACCCAGTGTGGGACTTAACACTCATGACCCCAAGTTCAAGAGTCATGCGTTCTACTGATGGAACCAGCCAGGGGCTCCTGGGCCATCGTTTTTAGACTTCCTTTCATTAATAGGATTTTTATACTACCTGTAATAGCCTGCAACTCTTGACTTACAAATAACACTGGTCTTTCTACTTACAGGCAGAGTTCTGCCAGAATGTCTTGGATTAGGGTTGCCATGTTATTTATTTTTGGGAATTTGTTTCCTGATATTCCAGACAGATCCACAGCTGAATGGGGGTCAGACTTAGACACTGTCTCATTGCACTGAGATTCTGTCGCTAACACAATGTATTCTCTCCAGAAAATTTTGCATTTGGAAAGAGGATTTTGTTTTAATCATAGCAGTGAGGGACCTCTCACTTCAGTGTAACGTCCAGAGAATGATGTATTATTTGGATTTTGAGACTATTTGAATTGAAAAGACTGCTGTGCTCCTGGTTTAGGAAAACATCACATGGGGCCAGGGAATAAAAGAATTGTGTTTCTTTAGAAACACAGCACTTACTTCCAGGTATGACTAGAACACTTGGAGTGCAGTGAAGCCCTGTGGTGTATTTTATTGCTGAGTTGCTTAAATCTCCCTACCCTCTTGTCTCTGGAGAATTGTGTCTTTTTCCAGTGGGTGCTCCTTATGTAGAATAGCTTCTGTCTACCGCACAGACGAAAGCTCACGCACTTTACATGTGACATAATAAACCTTCTACTTATGGTCAGGAGGGCTTCCAGAAGTTCATCTGCAAGGCATGTGTTTAAAACTCGGGATGTGTTTGTCCTTAGAAACACTACAGATGACAGTTGGCTAGCCTACCAAAGCCTATTTAATGCATATTGTTACCGAACTCTATGATGCAGTATATATCCTGGAAGGAGGGGGTCTCATGCAGTGAAAGGAGGAAGAGGAAGAGAAGAGGTTTGTCTTCCTACTTCCAAGGGTCTCCATTCCCAACCTTCTCATCCTCTCCTGTTTGGGCGAGGTTAGAGGGATTCCTGCCTCTCTGTGTTCTGTACCATCTAAACAGCTCCCCCTCACGATACCCTTAGAATCCTTTAGTTCAGCTGGTCTCAGAAAAGAAGGAATCTGATCTTCTGACCTTACATGTGCTTTTGTACAGCTCACTGGTGTCCTAAAACCCTTTAATTTTTAAGTATGTGTTTCCTTGCAGTTTGATTCTTTAATAATTAAAGATTTACAGTCAAGGGGACCCTGGGTGGCTCAGTCAGTTAAGAGTCTGCCTTTAGCTCAGGTCATGATCTCCACATGCTGGGATCGAACCCCACATCGGGCTCCCTGCTTAGCATGGAGCCTGCTTCTCCTTCTCCCTCTTCCCCTCCCTTCCCACTTGTGTGCACACACGTGTGCGTTCTCCTTCTCTCTGAAATAAATAGAATTTTTTTTTAAGATTTCATTTGTTTATTTGACAGAGATCACAAGTAGGCAGAGAGGCAGGCAGAGAGAGAGGAGGAAGCAGGCTGCCTGCTGAGCTGAGAGCCCGATGCGGGGCTCGATCCCAGGACCCCGGGATCATGACCTGAGCCGAAGGCAGAGGCTTTAACCCACTGAGCCACCCAGGTGCCCCTGAAATAAATAGAATCTTAAAAAAAAAAAAAAAGATTTTTAGTTAGAGTTACAGAGTTAAGACTGTTTTAAAAAGCAGAAACAATATTTGGAGCCTGGACCACCTTGTAAAAGAAATTGTTTTCTCTAAGCCAGTGGTTTTTACCTAGGGTGATTTTTGCCCCCAAGGGGTATCTGGCAATGTCTGGAGACATTTCTGATCATTAGAAATGGACATATAATGGGTAGAGACCAGAGGTACTGCTTATTACCCTACAATGTATAGGACAGCCTCCCTCCCCTCAACACACACAGCTTGAAATATCAATAGCGCCGAGGCTAAGGAACCATGTTGGAAGCACGTCCCAAAGTATGCGTTGTCTACAGGTGTTACATTGGGCATATCTTGGCCAAAAAGTTTGGGAAATGGAGGATTTAAGAGTTAACTATGTGGGGCGCCTGGGTGGTTCAGTGGGTTCAAGCCTCTGCCTTCGGCTCAGGTCATGATCCCAGAGTCCTGGGATCGAGCCCCGCATCGGGCTCTCTGCTTGGCCGGGAGCCTGCTTCCCTTCCTCTCTCTCTGCCTCTCTCTCTGCCTGTCTCTCTGCCTACTTGTGATCTCTGTCTGTCAAATAAATAAATAAAAATTAAAAAAAAAAAAAAGAGTTAACTATGTGTGCTGGGTTGGCTAGCAGTGATAATTTTGGTTCCCTCCCCCCAAATCACCTCCCCAGACATTTGGAAGGAGTATACCCTCTAATTCAAATTAACAAGTGTGTATTAAGAACCTGCTAAGCACCGTCGGTGCTGGACTAGAGACAACACCGGGAATGAGATAGAACTTCCTATCCTCAGTGAGTTCATATTCTAGTGGGGAAAGAAACACAGGGATCTCCATCTGTGTGTGTGTGTGTGTGTGTGTGTGTGTGTGTGGTATGTATGTGTTGTGTGATGTGTGTGTTGTGTGGTATGTGTTGGGGGGGTGGCAAGGGAGTGTGGGTGGGTGCTCAATGCTCTGAGGAACAGAAATGAAGCAGGGAGTAAGGATTAAAAGGGCGGAGGAATGGGAATTTTGAAAGCGGAGGCCAGGGAAGACCTCATTCAAAAGCACCCTTTCGGGGGCGTCTGAGGTGAGAGAGTAAGCCGTGTGGTGATCTGCAGGAAGCCATTCCCGGCTCAGCACAGAGCAGCGGGGCAGGGTCTCGGGTGGGAGCCTGCTGGGCTGGGAGCCATACCTTCTGCCCAGAGGCCGCCCCTCAGGCCCTCTTCCATAGAAATTCTGTGGCCCATTAGACAGTGGCGAGAGTTGGGTCCAGCATGAGGATTTCCCGAAGCTGACCGCCGAGGCATCAGAGTGCCTCATGTCAGACTCACGTTCTGTGAAGGGAATGTAAAGAAATACCACTTTCATAGTGTATTACTGCTTTTACAACTCTCTCCCTTCTTCCACAGAAGGATTTTGAGTGTCTGAAAACTCCAGGTAATTTCCATGCAGGGGCTGGAGCACATTTGGAGGAGAGGGAAATATGAAAGGTCCAAAATCGGGATTTAAGTGTGTGGGCGTTTCGAATGTTCTCAGCTGAGGTATGGGCGGCTTAGCTTGGGCTTCTGGGCCTGTGTTGGTCCTAGCCCAGTGTGGACGCAGGACATTTGGCGTCCATACTGACAGCCGGAAACAGAGCTGAGCTGCGTATCATGAGTCGCCTGCAAGCTTTTAGCCCAGATTTAATGGCACCCCGAGAGAACAGCTTTGGAGTAGACCCTGAATATTAGCCAGTGGGCGGGATGCTCTGTGCTCTCCACTCTTTTGTCACTGAAATTTGCAGATAAGAAGCTGAGGCCTTCCCCTCGAGAGTAACAATCCCGTCTTTGTTGGAGACCAGTTTATTTCCTCATAGTTGTCTTCCTTACAGAGATTAGAAAGGGATTTAAAATGTGTGACCTTTTTTTCCAAAAAAAATTTCTTTTTATCCTCCATTTAGGACATAGTGCTTTGCACCTCGCAGCCAAGAACAGCCACCATGAATGCATCCGGAAGCTCCTTCAGGTAACAGCGAACACCCTCAAAGGATAAATGTTTAAAATGATGCCAGTTTTTAAATTTAAGAGTACCCTCATCTGTGAAAGAACAAATGCATGCACGCTCCTTTAAATACCATCCCAGCATCTGCGTGTGTATTAGGCATCATTCTTGAAATGCTAACCAAGGAATGCGTTATTCCCATAGCACTTGCACTGGGAAGAAGTCGGAGTGTCTTCCGGGGATCCAGCCTTTTTGTCTCCTTTATTCAGCTCCCCATTTTCTTTTCTGAAAGCCTTGTATCCTTCACACAGTCCATTCTTAAAACTTCTTCCTTGCTCTTGGAGAGTCTTGCACTACGGGATTTCCAGTCTCCTGGTAGCCTCTCCTTCCGTCATTGGTAGAACGCAACTCTCCTTGAGAAACAGAACCATTATTTCCTCCTGTGTATCTCCTAACGAGCTCTCGGCTCTTTTTTGTTTAAGTTCTTGGTTTTACTCTTCATTATGATTTGAAGCCAACTCCCTGGTTTGCCAAGCTTGCCCATTTATGATGATCGTGGAGGGGGACGACGTCTGTAAATCTTTAAAGATGAATATTTAATGAACTCCCGATCGCAGTCCATACCGTAACATCCAGTGGTTGCCAGTCAGAATGCAAGCTGGTGGTTTTCAGGAAGGGCACAGAGCAATAAAATCTGCGCTTGGAGGACTGTTCTGCTGCGCTGTAGTCTCAGCCTTCGTGGGCGCCGTGTGGGACCTGGCATCGTGCTTTAATTTGCTTTGCAATTCTAATGCCTAAATGTGGTCACATTCTTCAACTTGTTGCGCTCTGTTGATCACACAGCTTCTTGTTTTGCATTAATCATGATGCAAGCTACCACCAATGCAGGAAATGCATCACCTTAACAGGTCTTTGAAGTGAAATTCAAAAAATAGATCAACATCTGGGATTGTGATTATTATTTTTGTTTTTATTATGAGGCATCTCTCTGGAAACGGTTAACATAGGACTTCTCTGAGACCCGGCACTCCGGATAAATGACAGATCACTGACTTGTCCCAGCATCCTGCCTCCATACCCTTGGCCTTCCCTTAATTTCTTCTTTAACTTATTTGTCTTTTAAATCTACATTCCCAGTCTGGCTTGGCTATCCAGACTTTGCATCTGGCTCTGATTTTCAGGAAGAATGAGCTTGACAAGCTGGAAGTCCTCATTGGCAGGGAACAGATATTCTAGCCTTTAATGTAATTTTATATCTGGTTATGCAAATGGATTGGTTTTTCTCTGGAATCTTTGAAGCCTTTAAACACGTCCTTGTGCTAGTCTAAAATTAGGCCAAAGCATGGTAAGTCGTCACTTGATCTCCATTCTTCTTACCACCGAAGGGCAGACAGACATTTCACTCTGACATTGCCTGTTCTTGCTCCTGACTTGCAGACTTATTGGTCTTCTTTCTGAATAGTTGCTAAAACCTGAGGCTTTGATGTCCTCCTAATGGGCTGCTTTCCTTGCGTCCTGGACCTCTCTGGCCAATTCTTCACATGTGCCCTGGCATCCCCTGCCCTCTGTGAGCGGACTCTTGTTACCTCCTGCCCTGCCTTACCCTCTGCACTTAATCCCCTCTAGGCTCTCTAGGCGTCTCTTCTCCAGTGGCTGCCATTTTAAAGTTCTGAGCACAGAGAGTCTTGTGAGATTCTTCAAATTCAAATGAACTCTCTCCCTCCTCCAAGAGCCCCCTAGTCTCCCCCCCCCCCCCCGCTTTACAAGTGCCCCCACAGGCACGATGCACTGTGTCTAGTATCGAGTATATGCTCATGAACAGAGAACAGTGCAACCCCTCTCCCCGGTGGAACTGGCCATCTTGTAAACAAATCACCAGGGCACATCCCACAAATTGCACATCATGAAGAAAACTAACAGAGAACTGAGGGAGGGGAATGTTGGGTGGATATTCAGGGAAGGCCTCCTGGAGGAGGTGATATTTAAGCTGAAAATGATGGAAAGAGTCAAGGGAAAAGCATCTCAGGCAGACAGAAGAACAAGTACAGAGGCCCTCTGGTAGGAGGGGCTCTAGTCAGGGAGCAAAGAAAGCCTGGGGCAAATCACGGGAGGAGAAAGGAGGACACAGGGAGTCGGCCTGTGTGGCTTGATAGATGACTGTAAGTCATCTGAGCACAGCGTGGAACTGTGGCTTTTAAGGAAGGCCTGATGATATTCACAATTTTAAAGGATCACTCTAGTCCTACAGAGAATAGGGCCAAAGGCAGAGCTGTGGAGAGCACTGGGAGGCCGCCACCGCTTGTCTGGGTGAGAGGGTGCTGGCTTGGCTGTGGTGGTGGGGGGGGGGGGTGGGAAAGAGAGTGGAGAGGGTGTACTGAGAGCACAGCATTGACAAGAAACGGCGGTGGAGGGAGGGAGACGATCCTGTGGTCTCTGGCCCATTGACTAGTTCCGTGATGGTGTTGTTGACAAAGATAAGGAAGTGTCAGGGAGAGGAAACTGAAGTTTAGGCTGGGCTTAGGAAGTTTAGTTTGAGGTGTCTACACGAGCAGGAATGTGAAGTAGCCAGTGGGACGTACAGCCGGGTGCTGGGAGCTGATATCTGTTGTGTGCAGATAAGAGCACAGGCTCTAGCCCAGCGCCATTTGGGAAAGGGGTTTGAATCCTGGCTCTGCCACTTCCTGTGACTTGAGCAAATTATTAACTACTTTGTATCTCAGTTTCCTCAGATGAAGATGCGAGCGTTAATAGTATCTACCTAGGGTGGTGAGGAGCCCAGAGAAGGTTCTTTGAAGAGTGCCCAGCCAGCCATAGCTAATACACGCTATTGTGGTGGTTATTGTTACAATTTCCATTTGAGAGTCATCAGCCTCTAGATGGGTGTGGAGGAGATCACGAAGGAGGAGAGCAGTGAGGAACCCCAAGGTTCTGTTTGGCTAATGGAGGGGGAGTAGCCAGAGCGGGGGACTGAGGGTTGGGGGGGCAGGCTAGTGTGGGCTCTAGGAGCTGAGAGGAAGGAATCCTTGGAGAAGGGCGTGGATCACAGTAAGAGGAGGACACAGATGTTTGTTGTCATGGGAAACATGAAGGTCAGTGGTGACCAACTAGGGCCATCTCCGTGGAGTCTGGAGAAGAGCACGCAGCTGCGCTGGGTTTGGAGGTGAATGGGAAGTGAGGGAGCATGGGTTCCACATTGGCCGTTCTTGACAGAAAGTTGGTTTTGTGAAGGGGGATAGAGAATTAGGGCAGGAAATGGGGGGAAAGATGGGATCAAGATGAGAACTCCTAGAGCATATGTGTTAGCTGGTGGGGATGGCCTGCTGGTGATGGGGTGCCAGTGTGAGAGAGAGGACAGGCCGGCCAAAGCAACAAAGAGGTGACCTTTTGCCTGGGTCACCTTTACGTGGAAATGAGTCCCGTCCCCCCTGCCCCAGTAGGAGACTGTAGGCCAGAGAGCAGCAATCGGGGCTTACTCCTATTTATGCTTTTCCTAATAAGACATATCATAACCTTGCCAGAAAAGGATGAACTAAACAGAACTGAATTTTATTATGTGTATTTATTTATTTTTGTCTTCTAGTCTAAATGCCCAGCCGAGAGCGTTGACAGTTCTGGGAAAACAGCTTTACATTATGCAGGTGACTTTCAGTCTCTTATTTATCTTCTGCCACAAAAAAAATATATATATATATATATACTAAATTTTCCTTTTCCTCAATCAACCCGTGGTCTTTTACCATTTTGTTTCTGATGCTGTTGTCTGTCCGCATTCTTAGAATTTCCATTTCCCTCAATTTGTGACGTGTAGAGTTTTATCAAGGAACTCATCTAGAATTCACCAGTTGCCTGCCAAACTGTCAGTAAGAATTGTCATGGTTATTACATTTTAATTAACGCAAGCTTCTTGTTTAAACTAAGAGGTACTCTTAAGCATTTGCAGATTTCATGTAATGTGTGATACAGATTTTTTTGATTTGGGGCGCAAAAGAAACCCCACTTTTATTTATCAGTGTTCTGTCTCACTGTCTGTCATTATCTGTCAGCACAGCTCCGAGTACTAAAACTCTGACACCGAGCTCAGGAATGATGACATTTATAAATTTCCATCAGTGCTAGTCATGGACAAGCTAAGTCCTACAAAAAGCTAAACCGAATATTTGCGTGAGGGCAACTGGTCTGGAAATATGGAAATTTAACAATAACTGAGAACAACTTACTTAACCTTCCTGATACCATTTCTCTTCAGTGCAACTAGAGTAACATAGGCAAACTGGGTGGGACACGAATGTTCCGTCCTGAAAGTGTTTGATGCCCTTCCTTGTGCCAGCAGCGTTGTGATGGGCTATGGTTGTTTGCTTCCTTTCCCCAGCGGCACAAGGCTGCCTTCAAGCCGTGCAGGCTCTTTGCGAACACAAAAGCCCCATAAACCTCAAGGATTTGGTGAGTATTGGGCAGCTCCTGGAGGTGGAGATGGACACGGGTTTCTAGAGTGCTCTGGGCTACTCCTGAAAGTCACGAAAACGTTTAGAGACCTAATTGTTTGGCAAGGCTAGTACTTTCCAACCTGGGTCCTCTTCTGCCAAATGGATTCGAATATTTTCCCCATCAGTCCCTAAATCATTAATAAGACATTTTGAAACGTGCATTTCCAGATGTATATATTTATTTCTGAGCTTGTCTGCCACAGCCTAAATATTAATAAGGCTTACTTTCTTGGTTTGTAGAAATAAGAAGTAAGTCTAAACAGAAGTTCTGTTAGTTGTATTCTTTCCCATGGGTCATCTTGGGTACTCTCTTGGTTAGGGTTTCCCAATTTCAAAGATTGCTTCTAGCCTATTTTAACCCTGTTGGGCTATTTTGAGAGTAAGTTTACATGCCAGTCACTCCTGGTTAGAAAGTTAAATTTCCTGCCATAGAATGGGAATTGACATCATTATACCTAGTGGGGATATTGCTAGGGGAGTATATAGAATCTGTAGATAAATTCCCACTCCCTGAATCTCGGTACTTCATAACCAGAAAGTATTTTAATTTCACAGAGATAACTTTTTAGAAATGTATCTGAAATTCAATTTTAAATAGAGACTCAATCTTTAAGCAGCAATTATATTTTTAAAAATCCTCATGTTAAAACCACTGGCTATATTTTATTTTTGCCTTTTTAATTTTTTAATTTTTTTAAAATTTTAGTTCCAGTGTAGGTAACATAGTGTTATGTTAGTTCCAAGTGTATAATATAGTGATTCAACATCATTTTCTTGTTTTAAAGGAATGCCAGTTGTCATCTTTAATCACTCTTTCCATTGATCTTTTATCTAGTCAGGTGTCAGGAATAGACAGACTCTTTTTTTTTTTTTTTTAAGATTTTATTTATTTATTTGACAGAGAGAGATCACAAATAGATGGAGAAGCAGGCAGAGAGAGAGAGAGGGAAGCAGGATCTCTGCCGAGCAGAGAACCCGATGCGGGACTCGATCCCAGGACCCTGAGATCATGACCTGAGCCGAAGGCAGCAGCTTAACCCACTGAGCCACCCAGGCGCCCGAGGAATAGACAGACTCTTAATTTATGTTCTGTTTGGTACCTGTAAGGTCATGAAAGCATGTACCCTCTGAGAAGCAAGTAGTGGGAGGAATGGTAGGAAGTGTGTAGTTGGCTTGGAAAGAGCTGCCACCGCCCTGTGGAAACAGAGTCATCCCTCAGTAAACACGATATACTTGCCTTGAGCCTTTACATGCTTGGTGTTCCCTCTCTCTCACATCATCGCCAGACTGAGTGGTGGTCACCGAGGCAACAAGCCACCCAAGAGTCTGAGGTTCTGAGGAAAAGCTGACAGTTGGTGCTGCTCCCTAACAAGAGCTGTGCAGAGATGTAATGGCATGCAGTGGGGACACAAACTGTCACAGTGGCAGGACGGCTCAGCAATAAATGTACAAAGAACAAGGGCCTTTGCCTTCTGGCATTTGGTGTCTGAGTTACAAAACGTCTCCATTTGTCTCCTAGGACGGGAATATACCACTGCTGCTTGCAGTACAAAATGGCCACAGTGAGGTCTGTCGCTTTCTCCTGGACCACGGAGCAGATATAAATTCCAGGGACAAAAATGGAAGGTACCACAGAAATAGAAATCATGGGATTTCGGCGATATCCACATTCTGGGAGTCTCAAAATAACATAGCTTTCTTTTGGATCATTTGTTAGAAAGTGGTTTTAATTTTTTCATTTTTTGCCTCTTTTTTTTTTTTAAGTAAACTCTGTACCCAGTGTGGGGCTTAAACTCACGACCCTGAGATCGAAATCCACGTGTCCTACTGACTGATCCAGCCAGGCGCCCCTCCTGCCTCTTCTGATTATCCGGAATCTGTTTTGACTTAAAAAAAAATTTTCCCTCAGACCACTGGGAACATCATTGAGTCTATGATGAAATTATTGAATACTAAAGTGACTAGGCCATTTCCAATGGCTTTTCGTGCAAAATTAAATAAGAGTAAGCATATTGGCTGCTTTTAAAAATAGTCATAATGACTTATAGGTACTTTAAAATGCCTGAGGTGAGAGGAGGACATGATTTGTGCCAGTCATATTAAATTCCATCATATTTAGAAGATTATGTTTGGAAGATTATGTCTATGTTATTTGACCTAATATGGTTTAATGTTTTGATATAATCTGAAGTTTTAAAAAAAAACCTGATTTCATCTTGCTAGCACTAAATTTCAGATTCCCTAGAAGATTAAGTGTATATATGTTTAACTGCACTTAATCTCTTTCCCTTGTTTTTAATATAAGATGACTTCCCAAGAAAGTGTTTTCCCATTGTGTTAGTACTAATTTGGTGTCTCCTTTTCTCTTTAGAACTGCTCTCATGCTGGCCTGTGAGATCAGCAGCTCTAATATCGTGGAAGCCTTAATTAAAAAGGGTGCAGACCTAAACCTTGTAGATTCTCTTGGACACAATGCCTTACATTATTCCAAACTCTCAGAAAATGCAGGAATTCAAAGCCTTCTATTATCAAAAATCTCTCAGGATTCTGGTATGTGAAAGAAAATAGCCAGTGTTGTTTTAAATTTATCCACTCCCATTTTCCCCAAAGGGTAAAGGAATGTGTGCAATATGATCTATTCTATTATTCTTTTAAACATATTCTTGAAGAAAAATGAAGTGTTAAATATTGTGTTTGTTGTGTTATGGGTGTGAGTGTGTGTATGTGAGTATCGCCCACTGAAAGTGGAAGTGAGTCATGGTTCTTACAGTTTTTTTTTTTTTTTTCTCACTTTTTCCTCTACAGATTCAAAGACACCAACAAAACCAAAGCAGGTATCTATCTTTGGGGGAGAGTATTTTTTTGGTCATCATAGCTTGTGGGACTTTGAAAATGTCCTGATTAAACCACTCTGTAGTCTACTAGAAAAGTGACAAAAACTATGTTGAGAATACTTAAGGAGTAAAAAAAAAAATCTTCAGAATAAATGATTCATCATTAGAAGATGGTAAAGGTTTCCTTAATTACCCTGTTGCCAAAGCATGTGACTTTAAAACTTGCTACTTATATATTCATCTTTTTCTGAAATGTACTAATATTTTCTGTCAGTGTAAAATGTTTGGTTAACTCTGTGAACAAACAACGATATTTTAAATATTTGTGTAGCCCATGGATTTTAGACCTCTGTCCATGGCAATGTTAGATATTTAATGAACATAAGAGGTTTAGCTTGTCCTTTCATTTTAATTGGAACTTTTCTAAAATGCCATTAGAGTTACAGACAGAAATTGAGAAGATTGCCCTGTGATTTTGGAGTTTTCTCCTAAAAACATCATTAATGTTGTTTCCTTTTTTGATGAATTGTATAGTTGGCTATTATATTTATTTACTTATACATCAAAATTCTTGAGAAATTATCATCAACAGGAAATAGTCAATACTGAATTTATTAGGTACTAACTGGGTTACTTATTTATAACCTTCAGAGATGACATTTCCCCTTGCTCCCATATCAACATTCTTTAAGAAAAGGAGTGGAAATAATGCAAAGTGGTGGGAATACCACCACTTTGCATCAAGATGGAAGCTAGACGAGGAATGTATCCTGGGTTCTAAACTAGGGCAGACAGCTCCCCATCTTCCACTTTCCCAGTTCTCTACACCAACTTAATCTGGTTTTGTCTTGTGTTTTATATTTTCTCGCTATTAAAGCATGGGCTGCTGGAAGAACACTTGGAGCATGCATATTACTTATTTTTATGTTGGTAGCAGATGTCAGATCTTGATAAAGTAAGAAATGCATGAACTGTTGAGGTTTTTCTCATTTGTTTGATGAAGCTGTTTGTTCAGACTTTACTAACCGAACTAACCCACCTCCGTTCTTTGGACTGTGATAACTTCCAGCATGATCAAGTCTCTAAAATAAGCTCAGAAAGAAGTGGAACTCCAAAAAAACGCAAAGCTCCACCACCTCCTATCAGTCCTACCCAGGTAAAGACAAAAGCAAACCAACAGTGAACAAACCTTAAGCCAACAACAACCAAAAGCTGTGATTTTGTCATTTTGTGTTTAGGCCCAAAAGAAATGTTTTAGAATTGACTCTTAAATGCACATTTGAAGTTTTCCATACTGGTTTTAAATCACAGATAGCGGTATAAAGGATTTTTATTATTAGTAGGGAAATAATGTTGATTCTTATTTATTGCAAGGCTGAAGAATTGAACAGTGTCTTTTTTTAAAAGCCTTAAGGAAAAAAAAATAAAAATCAATAAAAACTTCAGGGAAGTTTCTCGAAATCTTATGACAGAAACCGCTTCCTTAAGTGAAGCGCAGTCTACTTTTAGGACCTCACATTAATAGCTTAAATAATGGCAGGGAGAGTGGGTAGCTGATGAGGCAGTTAACTGAAGATGAATTTTAGTTGTTTTCTTAAAACACTGCTAAAAATATATTTGCCTTTCTAATTACATGCAAAGTTGGCTAATATTAAAAGGGGCTTTCATTTCTGAGCTTATAGTGACTGTTGCCTAGAGGAGGAAGCTCAAATGTCTGTGAAATCTCTCAAGTAGTTGAGAGGAATATCTCCTCTGATAAGTTATAGTAATTATGTGAGCATAGTCTCTGATAATATTTTCAACATGCCACAGAGGTTTGATAGGTTTTGAAAATTGCTTCTTGTGACTATAGGAGCAGAGTTACTTAGTTATACTCTGCAAACTTTCAGAAAGTCTTTGAGGGGCTGCATTAAGTTGAAAATACCCTTGAATTCATTGAGACTAAGGACGGTTACTGTTAGATTTATTTGCATTGGTTAAGTAGGGGAATTCTGTGGCACTGGAGAAGAAAAGACCTTGAAGAAGCATTCTTTATCTGTGATTTTCATTTTGTTTTTTAAGTTGAGTGATGTGTCTTCCCCAAGATCAATAACTTCAACACCACTTTCGGGAAAGGAATCCGTGTTTTTTGCCGAACCACCGTTCAAGGTAATTCCCTTCTGTGTCCAATTAATTTTGAATCTTAAGATACATAATAGATGTGATTTAAGTGGTACAACATTGGGCAAAACAGAATAGACTTTCCAGTGATTGGTTCACCACCTTTTCATCATAAAGCACCACCCAGTTATTTCTCCTGGCCTGGGCTCCACACAGAAAGAGTAGAATGAGTAAATTACATTAATTAAGTAATAACTAATTTTCTTCCTTTTAAAAAAAGGGACAAAGATAAAAACTGATAGCCCGTCTTCTTACTAAATCTAGTTGATATAATGCCAATCAAAAAAGAAAGACATGTTGATTATTCTCTGATGTCTTCTTGACAAGTAATCGTATATTTTTAATTGTTTTTTTTAAACTAATGTGCATTAATTTTAGAAAATCCATTCTACCTGATTCTCTACATTTGCTGTTGGAAAGTATTTTTAGAAGTGGGAGGATATTTCAATTTACTATCTGTTTACCTAACCATCACTAGGAAATTAGGCTTGGAAAGAAAATAAAATTTGTAATTGTTAAAATGAAATTGCAGTGGTATCATTGTATATTGCTTTCCCCCATCTAAGAATCACTAAAGATAAATTTTCTTTGAACTTGGATGCACAACAATTTGAAAAAGATTCTGTCAACATGACATTTCCCCCACTTTAGAGTTTATTAATAAATTCTTAAGATGAATATCTATACAAGGAAAGGAAAGAAAGTTATGTTCTTACAATTAGTACCTTGCTATCTTCTAATATAATTATGGCTCAAAGGATGCAACGCATTCCAAAGAACAGTATCACAAATTACAATTTTCAGAAGTAGAGTGTAAAAAGACTCATTTCTTTAGCTGCTGCCTCCCTGCCCCTGCACACACACAAAAGATAAAAAGCGACACCATTTAGAATGGCTAAAGTTTAAAAATACCAGATGTTGGTGATGATGTGGAAGAACTAAAATTGTCCTACTCTGTTGGTGGGAATGTAAAGTGGCAAAATCGGGAAACTGATTTTAAAAGTTGATCACGCACCAGCATATGATCTGTCCACTCATCGATGTTTAGGCAAGAGAAATTAAAATGTGTGTCTCAAAAAATTATATACACAAATGTTTGTATTAGCTTTATTCGCATATCCCAAAACTAGAAACAATCCAGATGTCTGTCAGCAAGTGAGTAGATGAGGATAATGAGATATGTCCATACGATTAATTATTCCCTAGCCATAAAAAAATGCAGAGCTGTCCCCGTAGCAATGTAGGTGAATCTGAAAGTCATCGTGCTGATTGAAAGAAGCCTGACACAAATTCATACCCATGACATTCCATTTACAGGAATTCTCGATCATGCTAAAAGGCAAGCAGCGGTTGCCTGGGGACAGGTGGGCAGGGACTGGCTGTGTTGGAGCAGGAGAAAACTTGTAGAGTTGATGGAAACATTCTGTGTCTCGATTATGGTGCTGGTCCCATGGGTGTGTATCTACCAGAACTCCTCACACCGTAAACTTTAAGTGGATGCCGTTTATTGTACCTTAAGGTGGTTAAAAATTAAACATCTATTTTTATAAAGTGAAAAGACAGCTTTTTGCAGAGATAAGCGCTTGCCAAAAATGAGCCACTTTATTTTTAGCATTTGGGCTTTCACAGAAGTTCCTTTGCTGAAAACTTATCTCTCTTATCAGGTCTATGGCTCATCGGAATGAAACATAGTAATTTCTGGCAACGCCTTGTGTTTTGTTTTGAAATGAAAGCCTGGCTTTGAAGTTGCAAGAATTTTTGCAATGTATTTACCAGACAGATATTCAGGGATAAAGGTTTAGAGGAAATCTTCAGGGGGTTGTCAATCCATGATTGTAAAACTTTTTATTCCCTTATAAAATTATGTTTATCTTCCCCGGGGGGTCTTACTTACTCCAATTTCTCTTAGAAATATTAATAATCATATATTAATAGCAGTTAATTTATTAAAAAAGTAAAGCTAAAAAAGTACTTCTAATGTATTTTAATCAATGTATTACCCAGACAGGTAAAACTTGTATTTGACTTCATTATGAAAGTAATTATTTGCCATCTCAAGTTTTAGGACACAGATATAAAGTTATTATAATATTATTAAAAGATATTTGTACTATACTTATTAAGTGAAATTTCCGAAAAATATTTTGAGATTATATGCTCTGGAACCTAACATTTTAGAGATCATATCTCAGTAGATAATTGTCACTTTTATTCACTTATATTTTAAAATACTTTCTTTCCTGGGGATGTTCTCACTTTTTCTAGAAGGGTAACTGTTCTGTGTCAGCTCAGGGAGGAATATTTGCTTGCTTCTCTTGTGGAGTACTGCAGTCAGGAATATTCTTTTAAGTCATTTTTGCGTTCCAGCAGGCTGAGATCAGTTCTATACGGGGGAACAAAGACAGACTAAGTGACAGCACTACAGGTAAGATGAAGGGGCAGCTGTTTCTGTTCCTTTGACAGGTCCGTAGTCCATGGCTGTTTAAAGAGAGCAAAGGCCAAGCCGGGAGGGAGTGCAGGGAGGTCGGAGAACCCTGGGATGCCTCCCAGCCCACAGCTGCCAATACTACACAGACTGACACTTTCTCTACTTCTGGAGGCTTTCACCTGGATTTTAAGGAGTCTCTAAGCGTGGATGTGAAAAAATATATATCCGTTTTCATTTGTCCATCTCTCCAACAAGAGAATTCACAGATAATGTCATGTCACCTTACAGTTGCCGTGGGTATCTGGAAATATCATTTACTGTCTCTTTACTAGAACTACAGCAGTTATTAGACCTGCTGCCACATGTGGTTATTTGTGTATTACAAAATCAGCTCTGAAATTACAATAGCCTGGGTATTCTCTTTTATGCATTTTATTTTATTTTAAAGATTTGTATATTTATTTTAGAGAGAGTGTGTACATACGCAAGTGGGGGTGCAGAGGGAGAGAATATTCAAGCAGACTTCCCCCTGAGTGCAGAACCCAACCTGGGGCTCAGTCCCACGATCCTGAGAACATGACCTATGTGCAAACCAGGAGTCCCTTGCTTATCAGACTGAGTCACCCAGGCACCCCCCCCCCGCTTTTATGCATTTTAAATAAAACACTGTTTTGCAGCACTCCTTGCCAGTGGGCAGCAGGTTATCTACCGAAGGGAGAGCTAGCTGAGCCCCTCCATGGCTGCACAGTCTAACTTTCCTACTTTAGTTTTTAAATAGATATACACAAAGACACAGTGTTAATGAATTCACACACAATCATACTCTCTTCACCAAGACAGGGTTTAATTCATTGCCTTAAGAGTCCATCCCAGGGGTTTACTCTCCAAGAATGTGGTGCAGTATCCCCAGAGACCATTTAAAATGTCACGTAAATGATTTCAAAAGCTCCTTTGGCTGCAGCATTCGCTTTCTTAACCCTATCATGCATTTCATGTGTTTGGCACTTTTAGCTTACAGAATTTAGAAATACTCATCCTGGCACTGATCCATGTTAATTGAATACTTGTTACATTGGATTCTTTAAAAACCATCCATTTTATTTTATTTTATTTTATTTTTTAAAATTTATTTTAGGGCACCTGGGTGGCTCAGTTGGTTGGGCAACTGCCTTTGGCTCAGGTTGTGGTCCTGGAGTCCTGGGATCGAGTCCTGCATTAGGCTCCCAGCTCCATGGGGAGTCTGCTCCATCTGACCTTCTCCCCTCTCATGCTGTCTCTCACCTCTCTCTCTCTCTCTCAAATAAATAAAATCTTAAAAATATTATTTTAGAGAGTATGTGTATGCAAGCAGGGGGAGGGGCAGGGGGAGAGAGAATCTCAAGGAGACTTCCTGTTGAGCCCGGAGCCCGATGGCAGGGCTCAATCTTAGGACCCTGAGATCACGACCTGAGCTGAAACCAAGAGTTAGACACTCAACCAATGAGTCGCCCACGCGCTCCTCCATTGTATTTGAGAAGTACTTTCTGTAGCTTAGAATTATCGTCATGCTCTCAGTCCTCTGGTTTATTCTAAACTCACCATACATTATGTCAAGGGGACTCTTTAATAAAGCTGTGGTTTAGGCACCAGACATTGAAGAAAGCATTTCTATGAAGAAATGTCTTTTTGCGTCCTTCCAAATTAAGATTAAATTTTTCATCTTTGGATTAAATGGCTCTGAGAAAATAATAAAATAACAGTGAAGAATGTAGGTCAGCGCTGTTCAGACGGTGGTCTGTAAACTGTTGCCAGTCCACAGGAAGTAAGGAGTTTGCACCAGAAAGCCATCCAGCGATACTGCTAAGCACGCTGTTTTGTCCAGTAGTCTTTTCTTCTCCCCCATAGGAACACTGCATGAAGGAGGGGGTGTGCTGAATGACATTCTGGAACAAGGTTCTTGTCTCAGTGAGCACGTTGAGTAGCATAGCTTTGGATGCCATTTCAGCATGATAATCAGGAGGATGTAAAAAAAAAAAAAAAAATCCTACCAAGAGTAGGATTGTGGGATTCAGAGCAGACCGTTTCATGGTGGGGCCCCCAGTCATCGGGTCATCCAATGCCATGAGGAAGAGGCAAAATTTGACGTGGGTCCTGAAAGATGCCTACAAGTGACCTTGCCGACAAGTGACCTTGCC
The DNA here is from genome assembly GCF_902655055.1 of Lutra lutra. NCBI lineage: Eukaryota > Metazoa > Chordata > Mammalia > Carnivora > Mustelidae > Lutra > Lutra lutra. The sequence goes on from NC_062282.1 coordinate 27,699,974, forward strand.
GACAAGTGACCTAGCCAAATGAGATGCTGCAGGGGCAGTCATCTGCAGGAAGAATTACAATAGCAGCCTTGTGTTGAGAATCTAGAGGGGGATGATGGGAAGTTTGAATCTGTGTTATTAGAGATCATGGACCATATGCCTGAAAAAGTACGCTGGCACCAGGTGATGGAGACATTAACCCAGAGGAAGGAGTCTGGAGATTAATTCTGGAGAGAAAGAGTGATTAAAGCACTTGAACCACAGGACTGACCCTATCAAAACATGTTTCAGGAAGATTAGCCTGGTCAAGGCTCTATTTTTAGTGTTGGGTGGGGGGACACGCGAGAGCGTGCACGTGCTTTGTTGTTTCTGGGCTGTTTGCAGGGTTTTTGAGCCAGGTGATAAAGTTTGAACTAGAGGAACAGGGGTAGGGATAAAAAGTGAACCAGGATATTTCTGAAAGGATTCACAGAAATGGGACTTACTAGGCATGGGAGGAACAAAAAACAACCGAGATATGACGCTTAATCAGGTGAATGGAAAATGTATGAGCAAATCCCATCAGTTTTCAGATGAGCTTATGATGCCTCCAGGCATCTGGTCCTGTGCTGGGAAGTCCCCAGGAATGAAAGCCCAGGACCTGAGAGTTGCTGTTCATTTACCTGGAAGCTAGGGGCTTTCATTCATTGTCAGGACCAGGAAGAAGCCCTGGATTAGGTAGAAAACCACTTGGTTAGAGAAAGGTTAGAGAAAGACTGGTTTGATTTTTTAAAATATTATTGTAAATTGCTTTTCACTTTTCCAAGGTGCTGATAGCTTATTGGATGTAAGTTCTGAAGCTGACCAACAAGATCTTCTTGCCCTGTTGCAAGCAAAAGTCGCTTCTCTTACCTTGCACAATAAGGAATTACAGGATAAATTACAGGTGGGTACAGAGATTGCTACCACGGACTCTTTGTAGGGTCAGACTATGGGTTTTTTCAGGTTAGTCAGATGATACTTTGTTTTAAACATCTCCAGTAGTTTCTTCTTTTTTTAAAATATAGTTAGCCTCAAGTATTTCATAGTTTCAAATTATGTCTTTGTTGAAAGAGGAGGTATTCATTAACTCCCTTTCTGTAAATTGCTAAATTGGTCAATTATATATGATTATATACTTAGTCTGTTTTATAGATGACATACATGTATATGTGTGCTTGTGCACGTGTAATTACCCCTTCATGTAGTAGAGCTCATCATTTAGCAGATTTAAGATCTTCAGTAAGAACGAGCTGTACTTATGCTCATTTCCCTTTTTGGCAACTGCAATAATATGAGAAGCAAAGGAAAAATTATGAGTCAGAGGCTTTAGAGCCAACACAAATCTTGTGTTTCGAAAGTGGCACACATCAGCAGTCCTAATAGAGCACAGAATAAGCTTCGTGTCATTAATCTGCCTCTCATGTCCTGGACCGTATTTTGTCACGGGGCACGAGTATAAAAGGGACCCTGCAATTCTCCCATATGGAAGCTCTGGATTTGTTCTCTCCTTCCCGTTGCTTGCTCACCTGACTCCATCTTTGGTGCCATGTCCTTCTTGCCTTTTTTCCCAGGCCAAATCACCCAAGGAGACAGAAGCAGACGTGAGCTTTGACTCCTACCATTCCACTCAGACGGACTTGGCCCCACCCCTAGGCAAACCCAGCGACACCTCTCCCTCAGACTCCAAATCATCTCCCGCTGCCTTACCACAGTCTGCGAGTAGATCCACTCTCGACGGCGATGGCCAAATTCAGCAACTACAAGAGATCCTGCAGGACCTGCAGAAGAGGCTGGAGAGCTCCGAAGCGGAGAAGCAGCAGCTCCAGGCCGAGCTCCGGTCCAGGAGGGCTGAATTGGTGTGCGTCAACAGTGTGGAGATTTCCGAGAACGGCTCTGACCTCAGCCAGAAACTGAAAGAAACCCAGAGCAAATACGAGGAGGCCATGAAAGAAGTCCTCAACGTGCAGAAGCAGATGAAACTGGGCCTCGTCTCGCCCGAAAGCGTGGACAGTTATTCGCATCTCCAGGAACTGAGGATCACTGAGGAGGAAATAGACGTGCTGAAGCAGGACCTCCAGAACGCGGTGGAAGAAAGTGAAAGAAATAAGGAGAAGGTGAGAGAGTTAGAAGAAAAACTTATAGAGAGGGAGAAAGATATGGTCATTAAGCCTCCTATAGAAGAGTACGAGGAAATGAAAAGCTCATACTGCTCTGTTATTGAGAACATGAATAAGGAGAAAGCATTTTTGTTTGAGAAGTACCAAGAGGCCCAAGAAGAAATCATGAAATTAAAAGATACCCTGAAGAGTCAGGTCACCCAAGACGCTGGCGACGAAGCCGGGGACATGAAAGAGGCCATGAACAGGATGATAGATGAACTCAACAAACAGGTGAGTGAGCTGTCCCAGCTGTACAAAGAAGCCCAGGCCGAGCTGGAGGATTACAGGAAGAGGAAGTCTCTAGAAGACGTGACGGCTGACTATATCCATAAAGCGGAGCATGAGAAACTGCTGCACGTGACGAATGTATCCAGAGCTAAGGCAGAAGAGGCGCTGTCCGAAATGAAGTCTCAGTACTCAAAGGTGTTGCATGAGTTGACCCAGCTCAAACAGCTCGTGGACGCCCAGAAAGAGAACTCTGTCTCCATTACGGAACATTTGCAAGTGATAACCACCCTGCGGGAGACCACCAAAGAGATGGAGGAAAAAATCAGCAGTCTCAAAGAGCACCTTGCCAGCAAGGAAGGAGAGGTGGCAAGGCTGGAGAAGCAGCTCCTGGAAGAGAAGGCCGCCATGACCGATGCCATGGTGCCCAGGTCCGCCTATGCAAAGCTCCAGTCATCGTTAGAAGGTGAGGTGAGTGTGTTGGCCTCAAAATTAAAGGATTCGGTAAAAGAGAAAGAGAAGACCCATTTGGAGCTCACCCAGACAAGAAGCGAGGTGTCACAAACGAAAAGGGAAAAGGAGAATATTCAGGCTCTCTTAAAAGCCAAAGAGCAGGAAGCAGACGAACTCCGGCAACAGCTCCATGACGCTCAGGAAGAGCTGGCAGAAAGGAAGAGACAGTCGGAGAGCTCTTCCAGACTGGAGGAGGATAAAGACAAGAAGGTTGGTGAGATTCCGTTGCTGTTGCGTTTCTAGCTAGCAGGCCTTTACCCTGGTTAATGTCTTTAGTGTTGGTTAGCATAGACCTGTTGCGAAGGCACAAAAGCTCTACACGTGACTCCATCTGTCCCCATGACCACATTAAGAGTAGTAGGTTGGGGACGCCTGGGTGGCTCAGTTGGTTAAGCAGCTGCCTTCGGCTCAGGTCATGATCCCAGCGTCCTGGGATCGAGTCCCGCATTGGGCTCCTTGCTCGGCGGGGAGCCTGCTTCTCCCTCTGCCTCTGCCTGCCATTCTGTCTGCCTGCGTTCGCTCTCTCTCCCTCTCTCTCTGACAAAAAAAAAAAAAAAAAAAAGTAGTAGGTTGGACATTTCTATTTAAAAAAGCAAGTTGTCTGTCAGTCTCCTTAGATTAAAGCATTTCACCTATGTGGCACCTATTTTCCCTTTTAAAATGATTTTGCCTAGTGGCAGGGCTCATGGAATCCAGACAGGTTCTTCCATCATATAGAAACCCAAATACTCCCAGACTTCATCCTGCTTCCCTAAGCCCGGGGAGCTTTCCCAAGTCAGTGGAAGAACTGCCCTCCTTGGCTCTCACTGGCAAAGGTGGACAGGAGGGGGTGTGTGGGGAGCAGGTGATTAGACACCGGCTGGGTGTGGCTTGGAGGAAGGAGGAAAACAAAGGGGGACTCGGAAAAGAGTGCGGAGCCTGAATGCCCTCTGCATCCCTGGTCCCCTGGGTCAGGTGTTCTGAGGGGCACTGGTCAGAGCACTGGGGATCATTTATTCCTTTAATATAATGAAGATTTCAAAAAGAGCTTCCAAGGCCAAGGAGGCAGGGAGTTGGAAGGCAGAGGCCGGGTTGCAGGGAGACGTTGTGACTACTTTGAAGCAAGATGTCCAGAGAAATCAGGGCTCCCAGAACTGCTTCCTGACTGCCTGTGTCAGTGCTACTGAACAAGACATAGCTGTCTCCAAATAAAGAATGCCCAACATTCCTGGTTCTGATTTCTTTTTTCAACAATACCCCCTTTCAGAGTAAAAAAGGAAATGAGTGCCATAGTGTTTGTTACCCTCATGCCTCAAAGCACAAGATTTAATCCGGGGCCCTTATTTGAATATAATGGCCTTAGAGGGCCATGTGGGGTTGCTTATTTTGTTACCGATTTCACATTATGGACTTTCCTTAAAAAATAAAAAAGAAACTGTTTCAAAGTCTCAAGTCCCAGAGGCCAACAAGAGGCCATTGTTGAAGGCTTAGAATTCTCTGGAATTTTGCTTCGGCAGGCCCTTTCTTGCCTATTGATAGTTTTCCTTTCTCGCCAGATCAGTGAGATGTCGAAGGAAGTCACCAAGTTGAAGGAGGCCCTGAACAGCCTCTCGCAGCTCTCCTACTCCGCGAGCTCGTCCAAGAGGCAGAGTCAGCAGCTCGAGGCGCTGCAACAGCAGGTCAAACAGCTCCAGAACCAGCTGGCTGTGAGTGGGCTTCTCTCCAATGCCTGCGGTGGGGGTGGGAGGGCGGGGGGTGGCTGGCCAGGCCAGGCAGATTATGTCACCTGCTCACCTGGGTGAGGGGAGAAGAGTCCCAGGCATCGCCTGCAACAAGATTAGTCACCTGGATCTCTGGGAAGAGAGGAATCGGCAGGACCATGGTGCAGGCCTCGTGGTTACGCATCCACTGATTGTGCCCCCCACTCCGGCTTTCTACCACAGTGTCCGGCAGTGGCAAGAACTTACTAGGGGCCAGGACCTCTGATGGGTGTGTCTCTGTGCACCTGAAGCTGCTGCTTGGCCCCTCTCCTTGTTTGACCTGGGAAAGTCCTCTCATATCTGTATTAATTCCCCATGGCTATTGGAACAGACCAGCACAAACTTGGTTTAAAACAAGAATCTATGCTCTTAAGATTCTGGAGACCCGGGGCGCCTGGGTGGTTCAGTCAGTTAAGCGTCACTTTCGGTTTTTGGCTCAGGTAGTGATCACAGGATCCTGGGCTGGAGCTGCATGGGGCTCTGTGCTCAGCAGAGTCCTCTTGTCCTTCTCCCCTCCCGCTCTGCTCGTTCCCCTCCCCCACATCGCCCTTGCTCACACTCCTTCTCTCTCTCTCTCAAATGAATAAAAATCTTAAAAAAAAATTCTGGAGATAAGTGTGAAATCTATTTCACTAAAGGCAAGGTACCAGCAAGGCTGGTTCCTTCTAGAAGCTCTAGGGGAGAATCCATTTCCTTGCCTTCGCTAGCTTTTAGAGGCTACCCAAATTCCTTGGCTCATGGGTCCTACCTCCAGCTTCAAAGCATATCACTCCACCTCTGGCTCTGCCCTCCCATCTCCTCCACTTTTGCTTCTCTCTTATAAGGACTCTTGTGATTACACTTAAGGGATACCTGCATAGTCAGTATAAACTTTTCCTCCATCTCAAGATCCTTAACTTAATTACAACTGCAAGGTTCCGGTCACCACAGAAGTAATATTCCACAGGTTCTGGGCATTGGAGTGTGGACATCTTCGGAGGGCCACCATTTCACCTCCTTTAGCATTTAAGGTTTTAGCTGACATGGGATGTTACATTTTCCACGTGAAGCCACGTCATGGACTATCACTAGTTTCGTTGACAAGCAGGACCTGGGATGTAGGATTTCTTCAGTATAGACTTGATACTGGTGAATTCAGGTTTCTGCAGTCCTTACACTGGCTGACCAGAGTACAAAACCAGCTTTTTTGTGTTATCAGCTCTAGCAGTGAAGGAGTGATCAGGGGAGGGGAAGAGGCTCCCTGTTGTGTTCCGCAGGTCATTTTTCTGATGAAGTGGTTTTCACAGACTTGTAGACAAAATGCTGATGGTTCATACAATCATTTTTACAATTTTCAACACCTTTAATGAATATTATATATGGCGCCAATGATCTAAAAGAATATGACACAGTTCCCTTCTTCACCGAGTTTATACTCAGTGACTTTCCATATTCTCAGTCAGCCTCCACTGGTAGAGAGAAGACCAGCATGCACCAGCATGCACCGGGCATATGGAGGAAATGTCTTGAAAGGCTTCCTGTAGGATGTGATGCTTGTGCTGAGTCTCGAAGGGATAGGTATGAGGCAGCAAGGAATGGGATGTGGCATTTAGATGGCCCTTGGCAGCCTCGGCAGGGACAGTCCCCGTGGAGTGATGGGATGGAATCTGAACCTCAGTGGGCTGCCTAGAGAAGTGACCAAGGAGCCAGGTAGCTGATGGGGCTGAAGAACCATAGCTGGAGGAAGGGGAAGCCTAAAGTAGATTTGCTGGAAAGAAAGGAGCTGGTGACCAGAGGGTGAGGTCCTCTCTTTAAAGATTTCAGATGCAATGACAGAGACAGGGCTGTGACCTTGAGAGTGCATGGCTGCAAGGAGGAGGAGTAAGTCATTGAGGTGGACGTTGGGGAAACTGAGAGACCGAGGTGTTTGTGGCTCAGGCATGTGGATATCGCAGTCACCCAAATGATGACTGAAACAAGGATGGAAAGGAGGATGGTGATCAGAAGACGAAATTTTAAACGATTAAGTGGAGGTATCTAAAAGCTGAGAGGAAATGACAGGGAGGTCCTAAGCCCACCTTCTAATGGCATGACCATCAAAGGACTGAGGTTTCCAAGGTTCTCCTTGAATAGGAAGGGCACCTCATATTCAGACACTCATAGGAAGGAGGTGAGAAGGGTACTGATGGGCTTTTGTAGACTTTGGAAATAATTTGTAGATGATAGTCTCAGTTTTCGTCATGGAAAACCATCGCCTCGGAAAAGTTCAGAGCCGAGTGAAGATTCTTGAAACAGTTACTGAGAGGAATTGGAACAATAGCTCAACAAGGAGAAACAAGCATGAACAGCTGTACTGAGGAACCGGCTGAGATTGGTGCCACCACCCTGTTTGTTTCCAGGGTACAGCTGTACACCGACAGCTGAGTAACTGAGCTCCCTGGGGGACTATATGATTGGCTGTATAGGGACAGAACAGTAGCTCCTTTCAAAAGAACAGATTTTTAAAATTAATAAATATTTGGTTATTGTGGAAAAGTTGGAAAATACAGAAGACTCTGGAAAAGTTTCTATAAATAAAAATGGTCCATAATCCAACCACTCAGAGATGGTCCCTTTTTGCATTTGATAGTTTCTTTGCACCATTTACTTTGTGTGAATGTGACTGTGTATTTGCATAAGTATGTATACATATATTTTTTGCAACAAAGGTGGGATTACGTAATAACTACTTTTTCATGGATTTTCTTCTAAGGTTGACATGCCAAAATATGAAATAGGTTGATTCTTCCCCCCCTGAAGAATATCGGCAGATGTTTCCCTGAGAATAGCAATAGGTATTCAGAAATATACAACCTAGTGAGCCCACAATGGTTTTAAAAGCCTCATATGCTAGCATTTGCTGAAGGAAATCACTTTGGGTAGCATTTGGCCATAGCTTTCTCATAGGTTTTTGGTTTTGTTCTTTAACGGTCTCCTAAGCTCTTAACACTGTCACATGTCTCTTCCCAGGAATGCAAGAAACAACACCAGGAGGTCGTATCTGTTTACAGAATGCATCTTCTGTATGCCGTGCAGGTATGCTGAATATCCTAAAGAAATACCAGAGCAGATGTCACCCAGACTCCTGTCATTCAACTAGTAGAACAAATGAAAATTCGGGGGGAATCGTTTACATTGAGAAGCTTTAAAAAGCTCATTGCTTTGCTTTGGATTTTGTCAGGAGCCTGACGCCATTGTTGGAAAGTAGCCTCAGCATTTGTTGAGAAATGGAGGAGGAAGGGGCTGTTACCCCCACCAGCAGCAGCAGCCCAGGCTTCGTTTTCAGGCACGCCCGTATTCTCACAGCCGTCAGCACAGTCTCACCCCCATGACTCTTGGCAGCTTGGCTAGCTGGGCTCACATTTGTAGCTGAGACCCAGAAACCCTTTGCTGGTGGGTCTGGTAGACCCAGCCTCATCAGCCTCCAGAGGGGAAAAGCACAGGGCCCTCTCTCTCTCAGTCCCGCACAGAAATGTGGGAATTGATAGGACTAACATTCCTTTGGATTTGGATGATCTGGGGGGAAAGCCAAGGGCTTCATCTCAGCCAGTCATCTCATTCCCTAGGGGAGACTGCCAGGACTCAACTTCGATTCTAATGATTGTCTTTTGGTTGCATTTCCTAGGGCCAGATGGATGAAGATGTCCAGAAAGTACTGAAGCAAATCCTTACCATGTGTAAAAACCAGTCCCAGAAGAAGTAAAATGGATTCCTTGGCAGGGCACTGCCCCCTTGTTGTCCATCTTTGTGTTAGATCTGGAGTTGTTGACAACCACTGCCATTGTGCTCACTCATGGTCCGCACCGCGGCCTCGCAGAGCTTTTTCCCTTTCCAAAGGCAGCTTTCTGAAGACTTTCTGAGGCCCCGGAGAAGACTGTCCTCCTCAGAACCGCTTAGAGACTTCAGAGCAGCACAGGTGACACACCGTGTTAGCCCTTCAGATTCCAGAGCTGGGGTCAGCCACACCCAGGGGGTCTGGTCCTGGTGCTGGCCAGTGGGCGCCCCCCTCGGTGGCTGACCAGCTGACGGCCTTTGTTGCCTTTGTTCCCGCATTCAGGCCGAGGCGTTCAGCACCGGGGGGGAGGGTGGGGTGGGGGGCTCTTCTTGCCTTTGGTTTCCAATCCTAAAACACGATTCAACTTCCGACCCAATTAGTCTGGCTCTAGTTCTGTGGCATGCGCACTGAAGAGCCTTTATCATGATATCCTGTGGATTTTAAAACTCATTCCGTCATTCCTCCCCATCTGCCTTAGAAAGCTCATCGCGCTGCTCGCTGCTCCTCGGTCCCAGGTCCCACGGTGTGGTGAGCCCTGTTCACTCAAATCCGAAGCTGAAGAACAAAAGCCGATTGCCCTGAGAAGTTCTTTTTAAGCAAATTGTTGACATATTGCAGATTTTCTATGCAAACTGGCCTCCTGCTGTTATCCGTGAAGCTCAGGAATCCAGACATTGGTGTTTCAACAAGGGACAGTAAACTGCGTGTTTACAGACAAATGAAATGCCTCATGGTTCTTAACCTCAATTTTTTAAAAGTGTTTTTTTCTTTACAATATTTTTATTGGCTCTTAAAGATGTTTTCATAGCTAAACCCCCAAATAAGCAAAATCTATGTTAGACTCTATTAACAAAGTATTTTTAGGTAACCGTGCTTGCAACTTTTTTTAAAGCCTAACTCTTTCTTCAGAGTTTTCCGCTATAGCCAGGGGTGGTTATGTATTTATTCCTATTCCAAACTCTACGTGAGCTGCCACCGGTATCCCTAGACTTTCTGCCATTGTGTCCTTAGAACTGTAGCACATTTCTGAATACGGTAAACCCTCCCTTTTACCCCGTATCTTTGAATGCCCCAGCATTACCAGCGCCCATAAACGATCTCGGGAGGGACCGTTAGTACCGATCTCTTTTCCAGTGTTGAAACTGAGAATCCCCATACGGTACACATGATGGTGCAGAGCAAAGGTTGTGTGTGTGTGTGGGGGGGTATTTCTGTTCACTTTACTTTCAGGTTAAAAGTGTTTGAACTTGCCTGCAGCTTCCTTATGGCATTTTTGTTAAGGAGGGATGTCGGCCAAGCACAGACCGCTCCGAAGTGTGTAACTGAAGGGGCAGAGGCCTGGCCCGACAGGGCTCCACGCACCGTAGGGCCGCCTGGGCGCACAGGGTGCTTGACTGTTTGGGAGGATGTGTTCATCTCTATTGGACGAGGACCAAGGACAGCAAAGCAGAAATGGCTTTCAAGCTTGGTGTTACTTTTCTAAAGTTGTTTATAGTTCAGCCGTTTCGAAAATGCTCCAAAGAAATGTGAAAAGGACTTTTTGTCACAGCCCTTAATACAAGCAGCCCTCCCCACTCCTGCCCCCGTGCAGAAATGCTGCAGAGTATAAAACTTGAGACATTTTGTAGGATGCCTGACAAAGTGTAGCCTTTCATCTTGTTTCAGGATGCATATTTATTATAAGTACTCCGGTTAAATATTGAAAAGCTATATGCTGTAGTTTAGCATTTTTGCCTTTGTAATTTACAGAAGGTATTGCAGAAAATAAACTTTGTTTCATTTTGCATCTCTGTTGTTGAGTTTTGGTGCATTCATGAGCATATGTATGGGGCTCCCGAGGAGTGGCTCAGTAGCGCTGGGGTGTGATGGTGTTTTTTGCCCAAGTCACACGCAGTGGCAGGCAGTGGTCCTCTGTCACCTCCTTGCTGTGGCATAGCATCTTTAATCTCGGACTTGGACTCCCCCATCCACTTTAGATGACCCCTGATTACATGGCGCCCACCCAGATAACCCAGGAGGACCCTTATTTTAGGTCCGGTGATTAGCACCTCGGCCCCAAGCTCAGCCCCTAGTGCACAGCTGTCTCATGGCTCTTCAGTTCAAAACTGTCTCTCGGGTGTCTGCAGTCTTTGTAACCATTTAAAAGCTTCTGCTAGATTGTTTTTTTTCTCTTCTTTCCTTTTCCATTTTGGAAAAGGCAATACACGCACATGCTAAAAAAAAAAAATAAGCCAAATACCTTCTATCAACTATCACATTACAAGGATAATTCATTCCTTAAAGAACTCTTGAGGGTGAATTCTCACAGGTTGAGTCATAATTAAAACAGCAAATGATGGGGCGTCTGGATGGCTCAGTCCATTTAGCGTCTGACTCCTGGTTTTGGCTCAGTTCATGATCTCATGGGTTGTGGGATGGAGCCCTACATATTGGACTCTTTGCTCAGCGGGCAGTCTGCTTGAGAGATTTTCTCCCACTGTCCCTCCCCCACTCTAAAAATGGATAAATATATCTAAAAAAAAAAAAAACCCAAATGACAATGAAATGGGTGCAATTATTTAAGTAGCTAACATTCTTCATCATAATACAACGGGCCATCTCCCTTCACTCACAACACGGTTCTCCCACACCCACTTCAGCTCTTGTCACTACACACCGTACATTCTTAATTGGACCTTGAATGCCCCCCCCAACCACGGAAAGACAAAAGAAATCCATGAAAACAATGCCAATGGCACATGAAGTTATTAACTATTTTATGTGTACCAAGTGCATGCACCCCGTGAGAACTTACTTCAACGGAGGCCAGCTGTTCAACTCAGATGATTTCTTGGAGAAACACCACAACTCAGCTGGGCACTTAACCAAGCTACACCCAAACTAGTCTTTTTTTTTTTTTTTTTTATAATTTATTTGATAGAGGGAAAGCACAAGCAAAGGGAGATGCGGGCAGAGGGACAGGGAGAAGCAGGCTCCTCGCTGAGCAGGGAGCTTGATCCCAGGACCCCCAGATCATGACCTGAGCCGAAGGCAGCCACTTAACTGACTGAACTGCCCAGGCACCCCCAAACCAGTCTTCTTAAATAGAAAGAAATGCTTCATACCGAAGCTGGGGTATGAAAAGAAACTCCCAAGGCTTGATGACTAGATGTCAACAGAAATACACTGAAAATAAATCTTTCTTCTCCTAATCCTTGGTTCACCTCTCCAGAGGCAACAGCTGTTCTGTTTCTTGGATCACCTGAGACATTGCATGTCTGTATCTGTAGGCATGTATTTAGCGTTGCCCTTTAAATATAGAAGCATACTTTATACACTATTCTGGACCATACTTCAAAAGATACTTAAGGGGTCCCTGGCTGGCTCAGTTGGTACAGCATGTGGCTCTTCGGGGTGGTGAGTTCAAACCCCATGTTGTGGGGAGAGCTTATGTAAAACAAACAAACAAACACCTTAAATTATCTTGGAGAGATTCTGGTTGCTCTCCGTCGGCACACACACCTAATTCCGCAATAATATCCATCATGTGGTACAAGAATGCAAAGAAAAAAAGGGGAAAAAAGTGCCTGCGTCATCACAGTGTGTGAGAAAGACTGGCCTTTTTCTTCACATTGGTGGAGTAAGACTCATCTATTTGTTTTCCTTACATAAGCTTGAAGACAGACTGCAAAGCCTTTAATAATTAAACCCACCCATCTTCAGATAAACACATGACATGCTGTGTGTGGGGGAAATGCTCGCAGAACATGTCAGCACAACCCCGCGCAACATGGCAGAGCTGGAATGCGGGGTGCTGACAGCAGCACAAACTCTCCAGCAAAGACTGGGGTGCTGCTTTGTGAGCAAAGTTAAAAGGTCAACTGCAAGGCAAAGAGGGGGTTGCTGGGCAAAGCAACAGACCAAGGCATTCAGAGGAGCAATTTATGCTCTGCTCAGGGCCAAGAACTCAAGCATGAGAGTTGCCTATCTGTGAAACAGTCCAAGGATAGGAGCTCAACGGTAATGGTTGCAGGAAGTAGGCCAACTGGAGCCCCTGGGTTGAGAGAGCAATCGATGCGGGTTCCAGCAGATGGAGAGGCTCCTCTGAAGAGTTAGTCCCCAAGAGAAAGAGGTGAGTGGAGGGAAGACACTCCCGCACGTTCATTATAAACCAAGCCCCCAGATGGGAGTATACAGGATATTCAAGTACTGAGAGGGGATGTACTGGATTACAAATGGGAATGTGTATGGGAGAGAGAGGAGCGAGACCCCGCCAAATAATGGGAGCTTCTGAACAGGAGAAGGATAGGTAGGAAGTGCTCCCTACGTCACTTCCGGATGTTTTTAAACCTAAGCAAATCAAGTCAGGTTAAATACACTGAGAGGCGGTGTTAACAGTGTAAAGCAAGAGTCAAGAGACTTAAAGATGCCACACTGCTAGATCTGAAGATGGAAAATGAGGCCACAAAGCAAGAACGCAGGTGGTCTAGAAGCCAGAAAAGGCAAGAGAACAACCCCCTCCCCACCCCAAAAGCCTCTAGAAAGAATCAGCCTTGCCCACATCTTGTCTCTGGCCCAGGGACAGCCATCGCAGACTTCCGACCTCCAGAACTAGGACATAATAAACTTGTGTTGTTTTAAGCCACGAAGTTTGTGGTCATTGGTTACGGCAGCAATAGGAAACTGATAGACACACTAAGGGGCCAGACTCTCTGCTACTGGAGCATTCCTGAAGATGGTTGCAAGTTTCTTAAGTGTTAGTGAACATTAATAATAAGCCAGACACTGCTGAATGCTAAAAGCTCAAGGGTAAATCATAACCACTACCGCCCACAAGGAGTTCACAACTGATCAGACATGGCCCACCACCCAGTAGGTATTCAGTATTCATGGGTGGGTGGATGAATATTTAGATGAAGGGATTGCCTATAGAGCCCTGCACACTTTGCTCTTTTGCTGACCCATTCTTCTGTCTCCTTCTCATTTTTTTTTTTAAAGATTTTATTTATTTATTTGACAGAGAGATCACAAGCAGGCAGAGAGAGAGGAGGAAGCAGGCTCCCTGCTGAGCAGAGAGCCCGATGCGGGGCTCGATCCCAGGACTCTGAGATCATGACCTGAGCTGAAGGCAGCGGCTTAACCCACTGAGCCACCCAGGCGCCCCATCTCCTTCTCATTCTTAATTGCCCCTTTTGCTCTTCCTTGAACCCACCAAACTTGCTCCTTTCTCAGAGCCTTTATACTTGCTGTTATCTTAGAATGCTCTTAAACCTGACATTTGTATTGGTTGCTCCTTTTATTTACTCAATACCAACTTGTCAGAGAAGCCTTCCTTAACTACACTGTAGAAGCTAGCATACCCTATACTTTCTAGATCCTTTATCTGGCTTTGTTTTTCTCCATATAATTTGTTACTTCCATGTAAGGTGGTTTACCCAGCTGAGAAAGTCCTAAAAGGGAGTCCTAAAACCCAGCCCACCTTCAGTTCCCATAGCTTTACTGCTTAGGAGGGGCCTGGGTCTGGCTAGAGGAAGAGGGTCACTTTTTTTTTCTAATTCACACAAAGTTGTTGCCTATTTCCCAAGCTCTGTGCCTTTTTCTAACTTGGAGAGACATCAGACTGTTTACTAGTAGTCCTGTTTTTCTTCACCTAGAAGCTCCAGAAGAGCAAAATCTTTGTCTGTCTGTTCACTATTGCTTCCCCAACACTTAGAACAGTACTGGGCACGTAGCAGGTCTTCTTCAACATGCATTTTTTCCGGGGTGGAAGGACAGATGCATGGGGAGTGTGGGAAACTCACAGAGAAGGCGCCTGGGTGGCTCAGTCATTAAGCATCTGCCTCCAGCTCAGGTCATGATCCCTGGGTCCTGGGATCAAGCCCCGCAGCATTGGGCTTCCTGCCCAGCGGGAAACCTGCTTCTTCCTCTCTCGCTCCCCTTGCTTGTGTTCCCTCTCTCACTGTCTCTGTCAAATAAATAAAATATTAAAAAAAGAAAAACTCAGAGAATGCCAATATAATTGTGACCATCAAGATGAGATTGCGGAGGGGGTAGTACGGGAACTCAGAAGTAAGGTGTCAACCTTGTCTTAAGAGGACAGAAAATGTGTTTTAAGAAATTAGATAGTCCAAAGTAAAGTTTATTTGGTTTCCTTGTCCTTAAGTTTCACAGTTCTTGGGGTTAAAATAATTTGGAGTTAATCAGTTTATTTGGGGATGGAAGAATCTAGAAGTACCCTGTACGCATGCTTCCCCTATGCGATTCTGCAATAGCAGTGCTTGCCTCTTCTACCTCAGGATCAAGTGAGGGACTGTGAGGGAACACACTATAAAGGCAATGTCCACCCAGATTACCAGCATCCCATTCCAGAGTTACTGAACAAACCTAGAGCATATTTACCTGTAACTAAGGTTTATATTTATATAAACCTTATATATAAGGGTGAAGATGGCAAGGCAAGGAAAAAAAAACAGCACACAGGTTTGGAACTCTAAGAGTTTAACATTTTTTTTTAAATTTGACCTCTAATTTTACAGGTGAATTGCTTCTGGTCAAAGCTAATTATTATTATTTTTAAAAGATTTTATTTATTTATTTGAGAGAGGGAGCGAGCATGAGAGGGAGGAGGGTCAGAGGGAGAAGACGACTTCCGGCTGAGCAGGGAGCCTGAAATGGGGCTTGAACCCTGGACTCTGAGTCAAAGGCAAACGCCAACTGAGCCACCCAGGCGCCCCAAGGTCAAAGCTAATTAAATAGAGGTGAAACCAGACTGTCATTTTTAGAATGGGAATTCAGGGATTGTCCTGTTACCTCACTTAGCAGTGATGGGCAGAAGCTGGTGTTCGGGAACCAGAAGTTACATTTCATATACTTAGAAAAAAACCTCCCAGCCAATTCATAAAATGAGAACATTAAAACTTTTCAGGGTGATGAAGACCAACTTAACAAGGATAAGGGAGAATCGGTGTTAGGGAACAGGAAACCAGCTCTTCCTTTCCCCATATGTATTAAATACGTTCATACTCACAAAAATCTGCGGTTTGCCGCACAGAATCCTGGGGACTGGGAGGGGTTGTGGAAAGCAAGTGCTAACAAATGCTCTCATTGTCTGGGCAAGAAAACAGACTCCAGAGCTATGATTTGGCCCAGGCCACATGGAGTCAAAACCAGAGCCCTGCAATCTTGAAGTGGAGCTCATGGCTCTCACCTTTGTTCCATGCTGGGAGTTCTCTTAGGAAACAGAATAAAGGGGGTGGGATCTTTCTAAAATTTTGGTGCAGGATCTTGAGGGTACAGATTTAAACCATAAGTTACAATGCCCTTCAGGTTTCACTTGAGAGATATTTAAACAAACTCATTTAAATAGCACTTCCAACCTAACTGCAGAAAATCTATCTTGGCAGTCTTGGATCAACAGCAATTAAACTTCAACCTGGAACTGGAAAGAACAAACAATAAATGTAAACACCACCTTTCAAGTTCTTAGCAAATATTTTCCTTCTTTCTACCGAGCCTGCCTTTTTTTTTTTTTTTTTCTTTTCTTTTAACAAGGGCATACCATCTTCAACTTGACTTGTCATAGGGCCCTCGTTCACTGTTCACCCTTGGGCACCAGGCTGCACAAGTGGTACTGTTGGTTTGGGTACTGGCCCCAACTGCCCTGCACCCATCAAATCTGAATTATCATCATTGTGTACTTCAGGCTCCTGAAGAGGAATGGTCTAAGAATACATGCTGCAAAAATTAGGGCTATGTGGTGCTTGCCCAATGTGCCCCACCCCCCGAGAATATTGTTGGAACTGCTAATCAGTAGCTGAATTAGTGGCCCATTGCTCAAACTATTCATTTCTTGCACTCCACTTTCCTGATCAAGCGTAGCTCAGATCTTACCGGGAGAGGCAACACAGACAGTGCTGACACCATCAACAGTTACCTCGGGGCCTTTCCTCTCCAGTCCGGAGAGCCAGAACACGTGGGGGACTTCGGAGATGCAGGGTGCGCGAAGGGGCGCCGAAAGGGGCGACCATTTAGTCCGGTACGCCGCAGCTTTACGTATGTGGGGTCGTGGAGCCCTGCGCCCTCATCTATCCTGAGACGGGATTTCGCTCCTCTTCCTATATCTTCGTGCCTGAAAGCTAAAGTCCCTTTCAGAAAAACAGCAGCGGACGACGCAACCGGAGCAAAGTGAAACTTGGGGACGAGCTCCAGGGTGCGAGCGTGCAGCCCACGGAGACCGGAAAGCCTAGGGTGCGGCGGAAGCGCCCGGGATCTTCCCAAAGCGCCCGGGAGCGGCCCGGGATTTTCCGGACCGGAAGTGCCCCGCGTCGCCATGGCTACTGGCACCGACGCACCTGCCGGCGGCGTTCCGTTCCCATGGCAACCCCATTGTCTCCCGAGCCTGAACCTGGGCTGCCGGCGCGCCAGGCCTACCTCGCAGAGAGCCTCGCTTCCGCCACGCACCTGTGCGGCCGCGCCCTAAACGAAGTCCGCTGAAGCCAAGACGCGGACGCCGCGCAAGGAAGCCGAGCTCTCGGCAGAGGGAGCCGGAAAGGCTAGTTCCGGGGCGTGGCTTCTCTGCCCTGGCCAGGGGGCAGCCCAGCGGCTACCTCACTTCTCCCCGCGGGTACGTTTCCAGTTGGAGCCTCTGTGGAGGGGGCACCACCCGCTAGAAAGAAGACTCGGGATGCTCGCCTGGGGCTCAGAATGTGGCGTCTGGGTTTACGAAGTTGGCGGGGAAAGGAAGAAGGAAGCGATTTGCATTTGAGAGAGGGGCCAAAGTTTGGTGTTATAATTTATTCAGGGCCATGTGGCATGTCACAGAACATAATTTAGGAGGTTGAGAACGCAAAACTCCTCGCCCTGGCCATAGTTTGTTGTTGTTGTTGTTTTAAGATTTTATTTATTTATTTGACAAAGAGAGAGATCACAGGTAGGCAGAGAGGCAGGCAGAGGGGAGGGAGAAGCAGGCTCCCCGCTGAGCAGAGAGCCCCATATAGGGCTGGATCCCAGGACCCTGAGATCATGACCTGAGCCAGAGGCAGAGGCTTAACCCACTGAGCCACTCAGGCGCCCCTGGCCATAGTTTTTAAAGTAGAGATTAGAAGGAGAAATTAATCTTCTGGTGTTTGGATTGTGGATGTTCTGGAGCCTGTGTCAGAGCTACTGAGAGCTCAGGTGGAAATGATTCTGCAGGGTGAAATGAAGAGCGACTTGGTGGGTGTTGATGGTCAGTACATAACTATGCATTCGGTTTAGATTTGATTTAAGTGATAGGGAGAGCTGTGAGAACTGAATTTCGCAAATAATTATAAATAAGATTTTTGTCCTGAGGTTTCAGTCATTTCCCCCATCAGCTATGGACAATACCCAAATAGACGCATGTGTGTTCCTTAACTAGGACTTCTTATTAGTGGGATGGCCCTAGGGACAGGGAGAATTTACTGATACACTGGCTATCATTCATTTGATGCTTTGAACTAGTTGCTTTGCTTGGTTCCATCTGGCAGAAACAATATCTGATTTGAGTAGGAGAACATAGTCTTCCCCCCCCCCCCCCCCCCCCCCCGCTAAAGATCTCATTTATTCATTTGGCAGACAGATCACAAGTAGGCAGAGAGGCAGGCAGAGAGAGAGGAGGAAGCAGGCTCCCCGCTAAGCAGAGAGCCGGGTGCGGGTCTCCATCCCAGGACCCCGAGATCATCTGAGCCAAAGGCAGAGGCTTTAACCCACTGAGCCACCCAGATGTCCCAGGAGAACACAGTCTTGATGAATCGGGAGTTGTAAATATAGTGGCTTTCAGGGGGTTAAAAAAAAAAAAAAGTCAAGGATTTTGGAGGTACAGGAATAGGAATTAGGAGAAAGAAATTTAATTCAGAGTTTTAATATGACAAATGCCTTTAATTTCTGCTTTCTAGGTATCTCTGTACATGAGTGTGGGAAGTCTGTTTATTTATTTCAGATGGGTTATATATTTGGGCAGTTTCAATTTAATGTTAATAGCCTCCTACAGAGAGAAAATAGACTTCTAAGTCTTTTTTTCCCTAAAGCCACTCTGACTTGTAGTTCTTGGCAGTAAGAAGATGAAAGCCAGCCCCATCCGCATTCCAACTGTCAGCAATGACACTGACTGGGACTTCTGCTTCCACCTGTAAGTACCACAGAAGCTTGACATCACCCACAGTTACTGGCCTAGAATACTAGGACCTCCCACTTACGGCAAACCTGGGCTACGGAGCTTTGCATGCATATTATTTTGAAGAGGAATTTGAGCTGCTGTGGTGTGGTTTAATTAACAATTATGTGATCCATTTGTACTTATGCAAGCCATGCAAGAAGGAACATAATTGCTTTTTCCCAACCGAAGGGAAATTTTGTTTTTTATAGATAGGTTAATTATAACAAGATTGATGAAGTCATGGAGAATTAACTACAATAAAGATAATGAGGAAATTAAAATTGTTTCATGAAATAAAGAGGCGATAATAAACTAAAACTTTCACATAATAGATATTACTTACTGAGCAAATACTATGTGCCCGGCACTGTTCAAAGTACTGACATTTATTAAGTCATCTAATTGCCCCAATATCTCTGTACCGGTAGTACTATTATACTATTATAATTTTGTAAATAAGGAGTATGAATCAGAAAAAGGTTAAGTAGGGCGCCTGGGTGGCTCAGTGGGTTAAGCCACTGCTTTCGGCTCAGGTCATGATCTCAGGGTCCTGGGATCGAGGCCCGCATCGGGCTCTCTGCTCAGCAGGGAGCCTGCTTCCCTCTCTCTCTCTCTCTGCCTGCCTCTCCGTCTGCTTGTGATCTCTCTCTGTCAAATAAATAAATAAAATCTTAAAAAAAAAAAAAAAAAAAAAGGAAAAAGGTTAAGTAATTGACCCAAATCCCACAGCTAGTGATTCAGACTGCGTACCCAGATTACAGAGTCAGTTCTTTAACCATTTTTCTATACCCGGGTTTTTTCTATACCAACTTTGGCACTGTTGACATTTTCGGTTGGCTAACTCTTTGTTGTAGAAAGCTGATGTATGTATTCTAGGATGTTTAGCAGCATTTCTGGTCTCTACCCAGTAGATGCCAGTAGCACTGTCCCAGTAATGACAAACTAAGAGGTCTCCAGACATTGCCAAATGTCCCCTGGGGGCAATATCACCCTTGGTTGAGAACGATTGATCTATACCAGTGTTATCAAATAGAAATATAATGCAAGTCACAAATGCGAGCCACATATGTATTTAAGTTTTCCAGGAGCCATAGTAAAAACTAAAAAAGAAATAGGTAGATTGAATTTTAATACTATATTTATCTTAAACTATCCGTAATATTTTATAAAATAGTGAAATATTTTTTATTTTTTTCTTCCTCTAAGTCTTTGAAATTCAGTGTGTATTTTATACTTATAGCATATCTCATTTCAGATTAGCCACATTTCATGTCCATAATAGCCACATGTGACTAGTGGTTAACATTTTAGTAATTTTGTACCACCTCATAAAATATCCTGAGGTTGAAAGTTGTATAACTTTAAAAATTGAAGTTAAGAAGTGGCATTCATGGTAGGGTATCTTATAAGTAATTGGATAATTCATACTTGATATTACTAGTCTGAATTCATATTTATGATGGCATTATAAGAATAAGTTATAAACCTGGAAAGACCTTTCATTCAGCCTACCTATTCTTTTTATTCTGACTATTATTTTATCTTTCACGTGATCTGACTGGTCAGTATTCTCCAATTACCTTTCTTATCTTTCATGACAAGATGTTCAAAGCTAGTTTAGGGCTTTGCATTCTCAAGTCAGTAGTCAAGACCTCAATGTTTCTCCTTCTTTTGAGGTTGCTGCTGTTGAAGCTCCTGCTTTTGGTGTCAGCTTAATTTATCGAAGCCTGAGCTTAAAATATTTAGGGCTTATAATTTTTAAGATCCATGATTGGCAGTCCTTGGTGATCCCAGGAGATTGAACTTCTGTTTCAGGTCTATGAAATATGCAGCCTAGGCAAAATCTTCTATTGAGGGACTCAAGTTTCTGTTAGTTTTCTTGACTCAGGATCTGTTGCCACAGATTCCCTCTATCTTCAGTATTTTTCAAGTGTTCTAAAGACTGTGTTTTCTTTTTTCATTCATTTGTGCATTTAATGAGCCATTATTTATCTTTATGGTAAGGCAGATATCAGGATTTCAGGAACAAATGAGATTTAGCCCCAGCCCTGGTAGAGATTATTTTACTGAGTCAAAGATGACTCAGAAACAAAACGAATGAATTTTGAACATGTGACTATAACGTGATTTGCACAGTAGTAGAAGTTTGGAGGAAATTTTTGCAAGTCCTTTGAAGGGTGTCTCTACTTTGCTACTCTAGTACGGGACTCCAGCAGAGGTGACATCTGAGTTGGGAGCATGGAATTCGCCAGGTGGAAAGGAGGCAAGCTTAGCACCCACCTTCTGATCACCTTGCATCAGCCATGTTCTCTGGCTTTTCCGCTGAGTTTGCATGTCTTCTGAAAGCACACTTCTGTTTATGGGCAGAAGTTTTCTGGGCCTGGAGAAGTGTTGCTTCCCTTCCATGTGACCCAGTTTGCTCATGTGCCTCTGGGTAGGTTATTTAGAACAGGAACTCTGAATGGATATTAACAAGTCATTTTTCAAACCTAGCGTAAAAGATTACACTTGACATTTGTTTTTCTGCTTCTTTTTTTTCTTTTTACAGTAAACATCTATTACTTATCTAATCAGTGGAAAAGGGAAATAAATATTGTTCTTAAAACTATGTAGTGGTTGAACTTTTAAAAGTCGTATAACTTTTAAAATTGTGTATACAAAGGTGATTCCTTTGGAAGACTTGTTTATAATTAATTAAACATTCTGTTGCCGCTCTTAAGATTTCAGAATTCTATTTTTTCTGGATCACTTTGATTTTTCTGGCGATGTTAAGACATGGTTATGCCTTTTTTTGTGTAAGATTACCTCCTTTGACTTTTATCTTTACCATTTCCAATTACCCGTTCATAATCATGTTCAGCATCAAAGTTAGAGATCTACATTGTGTATATGAGACAGGAGAGGGGGCAGGAAGGAGAGAGGGGAGGGGAATGAGGGGGTGGGAGGGAAGGAGAGAGGTAGGAGGGAGGGAAACTAGTGTGTGTGTGGGGTAGATTTTCAGCCACTCAGCTCTTTTTCAACGCATTTATTTCTAATACAATTGGGAAGGCCATTTGCTTCGGAATCTATTCTTGACCTGTGGGGTTCCCTCCCCTCTCCTTGTTGGGACCATATCCTCTTTAATTAGCCACTACTTATAAGAAACATGAAAGAGGACAGTGAAGTCTAGCCTCAAACTATTAATTCCCTTCCCTTTATTTCATTATATTGATTTTCTTTCCTGGATTGGATCAGAATTTTAGAATGTAAAAGATCTTTGAGATCTTCCAATTCAACACCTTTGTTTTGTAGAAGAAGAAACCCAGTCATGGAGCTAATAGAATAAAAGTAGCTAATATTAAAATAGTACTTACTAAATAACTAAGTGATTTATGAGTATCATCTGATTTAATCTAGTCACCTCCTCTGATTGACCTTATTTTACAAAGAAACAAATAATAACTTGCTTAGGGTCATGTAGTTAGTAAGTAGCAGGGCTGGGACTCTGATGGAAGTGGGTGGTTTAACAGATCTGTTTCATCTGAATCACACATTGCTGTCCTGATTCTGGGCTTCAAGGGGGAACGTGAACTTATCTCCAGACTTTATTCCTTCAAGTTTCTGTTAGAGCACATATCCCTACCCCCCTGCTTTGAGATACTCAGAGGTCAAATCTGAATCCACATCTCTCTCTGGTATCTACAGGTCCCAGCAAGCCAAGATCCCAGCATACCAGCAAAGAGACGATTTGTGTTCCTCTAGCGGGTCTGGAGAGAGTGAAGAAGACACTACAGCCAAGGAGAACGCCGTAGGCTGCATGTCTCTTCCTAAAGAGAAATTAGCCCAATCCCAGAAGAAAATAGCTCAGCTGATTAAGAAAAAGATGGTAAAGCATAAACCCCATGAGGTTTTAGTTTCCTTTTAAAAATATGTCCACGAAGACAGAAGCTCCGCCTTCAGTGGACATTGAAGGACTCAAAGTAGGGGAAGTTGTATTTCTTTATAAGTGGAAGGGAACAAGGCAGAGCATAGTGGGTGAGCCGCCCTGCCTTTGGGTTCCACACCTGGCTGGCTCTGCTTTCTTCCATGGAGAGTTTGTGCTCCTGGCTTTAAACTGAAAATGTATGTTTTGTTTTTTGTGTTGATGTTTGATTACCTTTCACTTTTTAAAAAAGATTTTATTTGTTTTTCGGACAGAGAGAGAGACAGTGAGAAAGAGAACACAAGCAGGGGGAGTGGGTGAGGGGAAAGCAGGCTTCCCGCTGACCGGGGAGCCTGACATGGGGTTTGATCCCAGGACCAGGGGATCATGACCTGAGCCAAAGGCAGACGCCCAATGTGCCTGAGCCACCCAGGCACCCCTTGATTACCTTTAATTAAAAAAACTTAAAAAAAAAAAATTTCTCCTGAGAGGTTTCAGAATGAGATTTCTTGGGTAACAGGAAGGCCAGGATAGTGAGGCAGGAGACTGAAAACAAGGGCAGCCAAACTGAGGCCCAGGCTCAGATACCAGGGGTTCAGTGGACTCATAAGCAAACTAAACCACCAGAAAGGGGATGTAGCATCAGAGGTCAGAGTCCAGGGGTGCATTTCTCAGAGTGAGGCAGAGACTTGGTAACTTGGACCTCAGGGCAAGTGCTCTTAACTCTGTACAGAAGAACAGGATCAGAATGTTCAAAATCCAGGAGCCTGAGACAGGATGACGGTGGCCGTCATTATTAGAACACAGGCACCAACATGCTCCCGGAGCGTGATTCATCTACTGAGGAATTCATACACTGACTTCCTGGCCAGGGGAAAATGAGCTTAAAGTCAGGTGTGGAGAAAAGGTGTGTAGATGGCTTTGGGAAAGGCTAGGAGATACCTCACAGGCAGATGATAGAATCTGATACCTCTCTTGGGTAGATCTATAAATGTACCTCTGTAAATCGTCCAGAGGCCTTGAGAAGACAGTTGTCTTGGCCTGTACCCATTCATATTTCACAGAGCCAGGCTGGAACGTTTGCTTTTAGAAACAGAGAACTACCATCTGCCATAGAGGACAACTGAGCGTTTTTAAGGCTTGACA
The DNA here is from genome assembly GCF_902655055.1 of Lutra lutra. Taxonomy (NCBI): domain Eukaryota; kingdom Metazoa; phylum Chordata; class Mammalia; order Carnivora; family Mustelidae; genus Lutra; species Lutra lutra. The sequence continues at coordinate 27,723,603 of NC_062282.1, forward strand.
AGTCCTCAGCCAGTTTGCATAATGACGAGATGGAGGCAGAACCTACAGATGGGAAGAGATTCAGGAGACTGCTGTCAGTGTATGGACAGGCAGACTGTAAAAAAAAAAAAAAAAAAAAAAAAAGATGAGGTAATTATTAGACTAATGAGACTAGATACTGAACATTACAGAATTATTGTTAGTATTTGCTGAGAGTGGTTTTCCAGTTATAAGCCTAAGTCCATGTCTTTGGGAGACACTTATGGGATATGAAATGATTTAATATCTGATTTTTCTTCAAAATAATAGAGAGGGTGGGTAGATCAGGAGGGTAGATAGGAAACAAAATTGACCATGAGTGGATACTTCATGAAACTAAATGAACCCTTCTTCATGCTATTTTTGTATATTGCTAAAGTTTTTCACAGTAAAAGGTTAAAAGAAGTCCCTGTGGCTATGAGGTTGAGTAGACAGGGGGAGGGGCAAGAGTGGGAGCAGTTAGGAACAGCTGTTTTGGTCAGCCCTGTGGAAGGTAGGGCGCTTTGAACCACGTACTCATGGCAGAAGCAAGGAGCAGAGCTTAGTGTGAGGGCCTGGGAATAAGGGACAGCCACCAGGCCTTGCTGGATGGGTCACGGAATGGGAAGGGGAGAGAAGAGAAAATGATAAAAGGTGAATTCAGCCCTATATTCCCGTGAGAAGAGCCTGGGCTAGAGCTTTCCCTCCTTTCCAAAAAGCATAATGACGTCTTTGCTCTCTGCAGAATACCCAAGCAAACAAGGAGCTGATACGCTGTGTCATCCTTTCTCGGATTATTTTTGGGGAAGAACACTGGAAATGTGCACAGGCTGTGGCCAGCCTGGCTTATGGCTACCTGACACTGAGAGGTACGTGGCTTCCCCCGCTGGGTGTGGTGGACCAGCCCTCGGGAGCCAAACTACCCAACCTACAAGCATGGTGGGGTGGGGATAGCAGGAGCAGGGGATGCGGGGGAGGGCCCTTTCTGCCCCCAACTCACACCTCAGCAAAAGGCGGGAAAGTCCATGGATGAGGCAGGCAGTGTGGCAGGGATCTTAGAAATAAAGGTAATGATGATAGCTAATTTATTGAGTACTTAGCCTGTTCCAAGCCAGTCTCATTTAGTCCTTATAATATCACATGGAGGAAGATAATGTTGTTGTCCATAGTGTACACATAAGGCCACAGAGACACAGTGGGCTAGGGACGATATCAGAAGTTCCAGACACAAGTTCACAGGGGAAGGACAGGCAGGTATGGACACTCAGCATCAGGGTGAGTGCCCCAGTAACAGGACCTGAATTCCATGGACAGAACTCAAGTTCCTGGAAGGTCTGGCTGAGGAAAAGAGCAAGCCCTCATCCTAGAGAGATGGTGCTTTCTGGAAGGTACTCTGTACGGAAGAACAAGATGGGGATGCATTTGCTAAAACAAACCCAAGTGTAAGATCCACGAGGGCAGGAACTTGGCAGTAGAGGCTCCATAAATACTTGTTCAGACTGACAGAGGCACGAACATGTTTTGGAGCCAAGGACAGGGTCAGCACAGGGCTTTGTGCCCCGTGGCCAGCCATGCCATCCCGCACGGACTGCATACACTCCTACCACAGATCTCTTTGTTCACATTCATATCTGCTTTGTTTACATGTCTGTGTCTCTGAAACAGAAGCTCCCTGAGAGCAGGGACTAGGTCTTCCCGATAGCCGAACACAGTCTCTGGTACACAGTATGGATCAGCAGATGTCACTGCTTGACAGAACTGAGCCACTGGCCTGGGACTTTTTCAAGTATCCCTTGGACCTGGGTCTTCAGATGGGGCCTAGCTTACCTAATAATGAAGTGATTTAAGGGCTTGAGATGGTTTTGAGGGCTACAGGGGAAGGGAACCAGTGTACCTAAGCCATCAGGAGCCTAGATATCCGAAATTGGAGCTTTTGAAAAAGTTAAAATGGAATTCAATTTATTATTAATTAACTCTGTTAACTTCAGAATGTGTGTTTTTGCTTAGGGCTCCTTGGGACCTTTTGAGCTCATGTTTCTGATGAAATTTTAGATTCATTTGGCCATTGATGTGGCAAGCCCATGAGTGGTTGACGTTGGGGACGGTGAAGCAGTGGGCCACAGTGAGGTCACAGCAGGGCTCTTTCAGGCCTAAAGAACACATCTGTTGTGTTCTGAGAGAAGGCTGACATGGCTAAGGGGAGGAGGGAGTCCTCGCTTCCTGGCAGAACAGGCAACCACTTGTCTGTGAGACTTAAGGGACGTCAGGAAGGCCTTCAGCAAAAGAAAACCTTTGAATGGAGCTACGTTATTTTCCATTTGGAATTTCTCTGTTTCAAACTTGCTGCCTTCATAAGAGTACAAATTTAGCTTTGTGCCATTGGAGCACTTCGAGAGCTCCTGTGAGAAGTCTGGTGGCACTGGGCTGGACACTCATGATGTGTGAGTGAGCACCGCTAGTCTCTGCCCTCTGGAGACACGGGGATCCTGTAGTAGGCAGGGACAGATGATCATAGAGGCAGGAACACAGTTCTGGGGAAACAAATGAGGCAGATCAGGGGTTCTGCCACTGTCAGGGAAGGCTGCAGAGAGACGGTAACATTTGTCTTGTCTTTGAAGCATGAAGATGAGTTTACCAAGTAGATTTCAAGGGGAATGGTAGAGAACCCTGCGCTGGGCCTACACATGTATGATCTGAGGACTGGGAGCTGAGAGGGCCTCTGTGAGACTCCTCACAGAACACTGTAGTTTCCCTTTGGACCCGTGAGGTTAGGGTTGGACAGAAGGCACCTCAGGACAGACTGGTCTTGCCTGGTAATGGGATTGGAAGGTTAATCTGGGCCCAGGTATCAAGGAATTTTGGGAGTTATTAGAAAGTTTTGAGTGAGGTGGTGACGTACTCTGGTGTTGTGAAGTGAGAAACTCAGGAAGGCAGGTCGGACTGATAGAAAGACTAAAGGTGCCAAGCACTCAGGCCGTTATCCTGCCAGACAAGAGGCGCTGAGAGCTTTGGCCATGGTGGTTGGAATGTGGCAGAAATGACACGCAGAACTGGTGACCTGTAGTGGAGAATGGAGTGAGAAGCTGAGGGAAGGGCTGAATTGAATAGGGCATGACCTGGAAGGGTAGCTGAAATAGGGAGCTAAGAGGAAGAGTAGGCTGATGGGGGAAGGGAGGAGAAGCTGCTGAGTTTGGGCTCAGAAGACAGGCCGGATCATTGCCTGCAGGAGGTGGCCATGAGCGTCACGGTGAGGTACTCAGCAGCCAGCTGGGAAGTGGAGCCCGAGCTCGGGAAGGCAGCCGGTTTGGGAGGATCCACATACACGGGTCAAGCTGAGGCTACAGCAGTAGATGCGCTTGATCAGAAAAAGTAGAAAGAGAGGGAAAGAAGGCAGAGGAGGGAAGAGGGGAGAATGAGAGCATCAGGCAGCCCGTGGAAGCAGAGCCAGCAAAGGAAATAGGAGAATCGGGAGGGGTTGTGTCAGGACAGCCAAGGGGAGAGAAAGGATTTCAAAAAGAAGTGCAGTGTGGTTCCAGAAGTTTCAGAGAGAGGTCAGATGACGTGAAGGCTGAAGGGAGACCCGTGGGTTTGGCAGTTGGCAAATCATGGCTACTTGATTTGGCACACACAGGTATACTCCTTCGCCCCCCGAGAGCCCAGATTCAGCAAGACTGTCTAGGGGATTTTTGCTTAACTTGAGCCTTGCAGTGATGGCAGCTTGAACTGGAGAGGAGGGCACCACCACTGTTTGAGGGGGACATCTGCCTGAACCTGGGCCGGGCCAGAGGCTGCCTCCCTGTGTTTGGAGAGATGATTATGGTAGGTCTGTGGAAGGAAGTGGCGTGGTAGATTGGCCCTCATCTTCTGAAATCAGTCCATTCCATGAACAATCACACCCGGACTCCGAGTTTTACTTTTCCAATTAGATTCCAAGTTGGATCAAGATAGGCAATCAGGTCATAGCACAGAAGATGATGAGAACACCATCCTCTTCTCCCTGAGTCACAGTTGTTCCTGCCACACAAATGGAGAACCACATTTGGGTGGTATGTTGGAGGGGGAAAAAAGTTTTCCTTTTACAGGAAGATTTGTTTGTTTTTTCTAGATGGGAGAAACAACGTCCTCATGAGACAGCACCTACATAATAGAACAGTATCCCCCTTGGATCCAGACTTTCTGTCTTTCTTTCTTTTTTATGATACAGACATTGCTGTTCGAGTAATATAGAGTACGAAGGTTTTTTTGTTTTGTTTTTTTTTTTAAAGATTTTACTTTATTTGACACAGAGAACACAAGTAGGGGGAGCAGCAGGCAGAGGGAGAGGGAGAAGCAGGCTCCCCACTGAGCAGGGAGCTGTGGGCTTGATCCCAGGACTCTGAGCCACTCAGGTGCCCCACTGTGGTTTTTTTTTTTTTTTTTTTTTTTTTTTTTTTTTTTTTTTTTTAGTTTTTTTCTCATATTTAAAGTTTTGTACAAAGAGATACCCCTGGATTCTTGTTTTTCTTTCTTTTTTTTTTTTTTAAGAAATTTATTTATTTGAGAGAGAGAGAACATGAAAAGGGAGAGGTCAGAGGGAGAAGCAGACTCCCCATGGAGCTGGGAGCCCGATGGGGGACTCGATCCTGGGACTCCAGGATCATGACCTGAGCTGAAGGCAGTCGCTTAACCAACTGAGCTACCCAGGCACCCCACAATACCCCTGGATTCTTGTGAAATAAATTTTTTTTGAGGAAGTGAAGTAACTTTATTTTTTTTAAAGATTTTTATTTATTTATTTGACAGAGAGGTAGAGAGAGAGAGAGAGAGCACAAGCCAGAGGAATGGCCTGAGGGAGAAGAAGGCTCCCCATTGAGCAGGGAGCCCGATGTGGGGCTCGATCCCTAGGCTCTGGGACCATGACCTCAGCCGAAGACAGATGCTTAATAACTGAGCCAGCCAGGTGCCCCTGATTCTAGACTTTCTGAAACCTAACATAGAGTTTTTCGAGAGTAGATTATGATCATGACCTTTTCTTGAGAATAACCTCTTTATTTATTTATTTGATTTTTTTTTTTTTTTTAGGATTTCTCTGTTGTTTTTATTTTCAGTTTTTATTGTATTAGGTTAGTCACCATACAGTACATCATTAGTTTTTGATGTAGTGTTCCAAGATTCATTGTTTATGTATAACACCTAATCCTCCAAGCAATCGTGCCCTCCTTAATACCCACCACCAGGCTCACCCATCCCCCCACTCCCCTCCCCTCTAAAACCCTCAGTTTGTTTCACAGAGTCCATAGTCTCTCGTGGTTTGTCTCTCCCTCCAATTTCCCCCAACTCACTTCTCTCCATCTCCCAATGTCCTCCGTGTTATTCCTTCTGCTTCACAGGTAAGGGAAACCTTGTATTTCAGTTAGAAGACTTATCCAGTCTTTCCCTATAAGTTTTTTTTAAAGTCTTTGGTCCATAGAATAAAACAACCCAAGCTTTGAAAAATCACAAACCTCCACGAGGGATGAAGTGCTTGCTGAATTCCACTTAGTTTTTTTGTCATTGATCCTCAACTGCTTTAAAACGGGCAGAACTTAGGAGCCGGCCTTCTGCGTAGGCGGATGGGTACGCCTGTGCGTGTTGCTGCTGCCTCGTGCATATGTGTGTTTTGTGGCCACCAGACCTTCTTGCCTCATTTCCTTGTGAGCCTCTGCCAGCCCTGGGGAGTGGGAGTCAAGCCAAAAGGCTGCTTTCTCTCAATAAACAGTCTTCCAGTGAGTTTTACTGAGGGACTTTGGGAAATACAGCGTACAGAGGCACAGTCTTTGCCTTCAGAGAAGTCACGGTCTCGGGTGGGAGATGAACTACATACAGACAGAAGGCACCATAAGGCAAATGCCATGTGATTGATTTAAATACAGGGCGTTCCGGAAGTTGGGTGGAATTTTTTCTGGCTGAGGTGGCAAGTGATGGACTCAGGAGGGAAGTGCCATTCAAGAAGGCCTTTAAAGAAGGAGCAGGGTTTGGGTAGACAGAAGGGGTGAGCACCTCTGGTGAAGAACAAGGCCTGGAGGGATGAGAGTACAACGCGTATCTAGAAAGCAGTGGGTGGGCTGTCTGGCCAAGGGCAGGACTCTTAAGAGGAACCCGGAAAGGAGGGTAGGTTGGCAGACCATGGTGGGTCTTTACATACAAGCTAAGCAGTTTGTGATTTATTTGGTAGGCAAGGAGGTTGGCTGGAGATTTTCCAGCAGACAGATGAGTATATCCAAGGGTGCTTTCAGAAAGGTTAATTTGCAACTATAGCCGGAAGGGAAGCTATCTGGTGATCTAGATGTAACACGGCTGGTGACAAATGGAATGAGTGAGAAGCTCAGGATTTAAATTTTTTTTTTAAGATTTTTTTTTTTATTTATTTAACAGACAGAGATCACAAGTAGGCAGAGAAGCAGGCAGAGAGAGAGAGAGAGAGAGAGAGAAGCAGGCTCCCTGCTAAGCAGAGAGCCCGATGTGGGGCTCGATCCCAGGACTCTGGGATCACGACCTGAGCTGAAGGCAGAGGCTTTAACCCACTGAGCCACCCAGGTGCTCCGAAGCTCAGGATTTAAGCATCTCCGAAGGACAGATACGTTCATCCTTTATCTTTCTGGGGGTTTTTCTTAAGTACACACTTACAAAATAACCAGGATAAGATCATTCTTTGCAGCATTGTTTATGACCACTGTCCCCATCACCAGAGGACTAATAACCCACAGCAGATTTTATGCAGCTTTAACAAGGGCATAGGAAAGCTCCATATACGGAGGGGGAAAACTCCGGAATGCATCGTCAGGCAAAAGAGAATGTACAACACAGTGTGGGGTTTAATATGCCTTATTTTATGTAAGAAAGAAGGGGAGAGAATCTATGTTTATATTGACATAAGGAAACACTGAAGGATACATAAGACAGAAGCAAAAACCAGTTACCTAGTGGGGCCTTTCAGTGAAAGGGAACAAGAGAGGGCACCTTTCAACATTGACCTTGTCATATAATTTTAAGTTTTGAACCATGGAAATGTATTACCTATTTACAAATAACCTTTTATAAAAAAGACTGTGAAGGAAGAATTGGCAGGACCTGATGTTCGATTTGAGGTTGAGGAGAAGTGAGGACCAACAATGACCATGAAGGTCAGGCTCCTGCGGGTGCCATAGAGACACTGGTCAGGAAGGTGGGAGGGCACGGGGGAGAGGAATGGTGGGTGCAGGTTTTGGTGATTTTGAATTGCAACAGAGAAATCCACTAGCACGTTTTTACTCTGTGCTTGGAAATTTGGGACTAGAACTTTGGGACTAGGAGGAGTGTCACAAGCATGGAGGAATGTTTGAGAGCAGAACTGGGGAGAGGAAATGGAAAATTACAAGCGTGGAGGCTAAGGTGGACATGCTAGGGATTGTTAGAACTTCTGAGAGGGAAAGAGAGGAGAAAAGGAAGAAACGGAAAGACAGACCCTTGGAGAAGGGAACAAAGAACCCTCAGAAAGAGTTAGCAATGAGAGAAGGTTCAGAAAGGAGAACTGAGTGGGTGTAGTGTCGTTGGAGCCAAGAGGAGAAGCCAAGCAGGTCAGGGCATCTGACTGAGAAACTGTGACTGAATGTATTTAGTAGGAGGTCTCTGGGGGCCTCAGCAGAAGAGTTTGTGCAGAGTGGAGGGAGCAGAAGCCTCATCCCAGGCGTGAAGGAAGAGAGCTGAGGCCAGGAGGCCAGACTACGTGTGCTACTTACTATGTATTGAAAAGAATGAGGGAAAATAGGGTCACTGGTGAAGACAGAAAAGTCATGTGAAGATAATTTTAGAAGACAGAGAGACTGAGACAGTTTCAGGAGTGAGGAAGGAGCCCTTTCAAGAGAAAGTTTGGCAGTTTTAAGAAATAGAGCAATTGTTGGAATGGGGTTCAGGAGTCAATAACACAAGAGAACACGGGGCCTTTGCAAAGCAGGGCGTAAAGTCTGCTTGCTGGTTGGCGAACTAGAGGAAGGCACCGGAAGTGGGACTCGGTGGTGGTGGCCCGAATGAGCCCAGTGCTTCAGTGGCTGAGCAAGGGCAGCTACAGAAACAATAGGGTGTTTTGTCACCTTGTGCCGAACTGTTGTCCAAGAGTCCAGGAAGAACAGAATAGTGACACGGACAAGCAGTCTCCTGGTCTGTGGCTTATTATTAATAAACAATAAATGAGTCAGCCTGTTATTACTGGGAACTTTCTAGGGATCCTGGGCTCTATTCTAAGTGTTGCAAAAGCGTAAGAATCCTATGTTCTCTGTCCATTTGGTTGAAAAGGACAAAATTGGTGCAGGAATAACAGGGAATGATTAGACCTAGGTGATCTGACCGGCAGGAAACCATTCATGCTTGCCAGCAAGGAGGTTGTATTTGAGAACTCGGCCTTTTATGGAGATTCTGTAAGCAGCTCGATGACAAAGGTCTAGAGTCAGGGCAAATATAATAAATTGCTTAAGAGAATGGACCCTAGTGGTGGTAGTAGCAGTAGTAATAATGATGATGATGATCATGATGGCTGATATTTACTCAAACTCATTTCATTCCTGTGTGCCTGAATTCTCACAAATTAATTTTCATGAATTAATTAAATTAATCCTTACCAACAACCTACGGGAAAGAAAGTATTTTCATTACCATTGTACTGGTGACTAAACGGTAGCACGGATAGATGAAGTAACTTGCTCAAGGCCACAGGTAGGAAGCGGCTAAGGCAAGATCGGTATCTGGGAAATCAGGCTCTAGGCCCTGCTTTTAATCCCTGTCTATGTGAACTTCTTAAATATAGTTGGCGATCAAAGGTGACAGCAGCATCTCCAAAGACTGGGTGGGTATCTCCGAGCAGATTCTTTCCGGCCTGAGTCAGAGTGACAGATGTCAGTGGTGGGATCATATCTCAAACTAAAGCAAAATGATTTGATATGTTTGGTGGATGATACCAGGGCCCAGTTTCCAGTTCAGCCCTGTCATTTCTGAACCTCAGGCTCCAGACATCCAGACTAGGGCCTGATTTTGACCTCTGTGCTTGTGTACCCTTGGTGCTAGGAGAAGGTGTCCTTGGCTTGGGAGAAGGGCAAGTCAAGGGAAATGACTTGGTCTCTCCAAGTTGACACTGGAGCTGGGGAAGTGGGACTCGGAGTTAGGGAATGAGAGCACAGATCTATGAGCTTCTTCTAGAGACAGTTAGCGTGAGACTCTTGTGTTTACATATTTGCAGTGTTATCCTTACGTGAGAAGAGCATGTTCTTGCAAATCTATTTCAAATGATTATTGATACTGATTCACACTACTTTCTGTCCTCATGAGTTTTCTCATGTAGGAAATGCCATAAAAATATCACAAAGTAAGGAGTTTTTTGAAACATAAAAAAGAGCTCTTTCATACTTGTAAAGGTTGGGAAACATTGTCCAGAGCAGTGATCTCTAAACCCTTGAGAATTAGCTCCCTCGTCACTTCAGATAATTTGAGCAAACTCCATAAATGTGCATTTATTATAAATTATGTCAGTGGTACTAATCTATTATGTAATATTATAACTATTCATGAAAATAGAAGATAAAAATTGAAATGTTTGTCTTTTCTTTCCTACACCATTCTGGCATCTGATGTGCTGTAAGGGGCTACTTGCCCCCCACTTGAAGACAAGAGTGGATTCTGGGAGCGATAGTGGAATGACTTTTTTCCCTTAGGGCTGACTTTGAAGTTTAATGAGCCGTTTTTAGTCGAGAGCCCAGTTCAGTTTGCTTAAGCCCAGGGGTCACCAGCTCAGCTTTCTCACCGGAAGGACCAAAGTGTGGGGCGTGATAAAGCAGAGACAAGGAACCCTATAATTCATTAGTTGCTGAGCTTAGGGTAGAAGTGTTCCGCTGGGGGGTCTCACAGCCCAGCACTGGGCACTTGGGGGGTACATGGTAGGCAGACTGGCAAAGCCTCAGGACAGCTTTCTCATTTGTTTTCCACTCAGGAGCCCAGAAGCAACATTGTGCTGACTCAGGCAGGGGTGATTTTCAGTGGCTCAGCCAGTTTCACTTTTCTCCTTCCTACAGACTGAGGGGAGCATCTAGATTGGACTCCTGCACTTCTTTCTGACACACTCCCAGGACCCACCTAGTTGTAGGAAACAGCCTGTTGGCTAAAAAGTCAGATTTCTCAGTTTCCTGTCTTATTTTCTTGGTCTGATGTCCTTGGCAACTTCAGTTGCTGCTCCCTTCCTCAAGACCTATAAATCCAACCTCCTCATTTGGTATCCAGGACTCCATCTTATTTTATTTTTAAAGATTTTATTTATTCATTTGAGAGAGAGAAAGAGAGCATGAGCTGGGAGTTGGCGGGGGCGGCAGAGGGAGAAGGAAAAGCAGTTCCCCCCTGCTGAGCAGGGAGACCTGCACAGGGCTGCATCCCAGAACCCCAAGATCATGACCTGAATTGAAGGCAGACACTTAACTGACCAAGCCCCCCAGGCACCCCCAAGACTCCATTTGACCCATCCAATTCTAACTTTATGCGTCTTTACATGTAAACCTCTCCTTCAGTCAGGCTGGTCTCCTTATGCCTTGACACTCCTACAAACCCCGCTCCATCACACTAGTGTGTATGTGTGTGTGTGTGCATATGCACACACGTGTGCACGCAAGTGTGCGTGCACACACAGGGTTTTTGCTTATTCTGTCTTTATGGCCTCAGGCTGATTACCCCAAGTGGACATCCTTCCTCATCCTTCTCCATCAGTCAAACTACCTGCTCTTCAAAAATAAGATGAGACCTTCCTCTTGTATAAAGATTTTACCAAATGCTTCTCCACATGTGGTCCTTAGACAGCCCGCATCATGTCATCCCCTAGAATGGTGGTTAGGAATGTGAATCCTCTGTTCTCACCTCAGAACCCGTGAATCACAGCGGGAAGCAAGGCCCAGGAATCTGCATTTTAGGAGGGTGTTTCTGATGTGCAGGGCAGTCTGAGGGCTGCTGTTACCTGGTAACTTGGGGCACAGCCTTCTCTTTTGCCACAGACCCGCATTTTTCTCTTGAGTTAAGACCTATGGACAGGCATGTCTGAGTGTTCTACAGTGACTTCCTGGCTTTCAGGTCATTTGTAGGCCTCTCCCAGGGAAGCTCTATTCTTCCTTCCACCTCCCTCTCCCCACCCCGGCCTTTGTGGCAGCTCATTAAGGAGCTCCTGCACATCTGGAATGTATGAGGGCTGCAGGCCTGAAGACTTCAAGTCATCTTGATGGCCATTGACCATACCTGCACTGAGAAACCGGGCTCCAACGGCTGAAGGAAGAACAGACTGAGGGTTGGGAGTGTGAAGTGGGAATTAGGGGCACAGTGGGTCTCCCTGATAGGACTGAACATGTTTACCAGGAACATGGAAACACCAGCCATGCCTGTCTGCAGTAGAGTGGAGAACTCCTAGGATCATGAGCTCTCGGCTGACCTTCCTCTTTTCTCCAGGCTTTCTCTTGTCCCATTAGGGATCCCTGGACATGAGCTAAGTTGGAAGATGAAGAATGAGGTCTAGAAATTGAGTGTTGTCAAGTCTACCTCTGTCAGCCAACTGGACAAACAGCAATTCTAGTGGGTGCCCAGAAACTCCAGCCTCTAGTAAGGAAACAAGGGGAAGCATACTGAAAGTTCTGTCTGGCTGGAGTTTGGCATTCCCTTTGTCTTCTTAGCAAGGGGCCTCACTGCATTCAGGAATTGGATTCTGTGCATGTGCGTGTATGTGTGTGACCAATTAGTATAACCAGCCTCATCTTGGATTCAAAAAAATCCCCAGATGGAAGTAATTGTATTCATAAGCCCTTGTATTTTTAGAATGCCTTTTCCAGAAAGCTCAAAGCATAGCAAACACTCTGTGGCATAACCTAGTTTGTTTCTGGACCATCTCCAGGTATTTGGTAAAGGAGCAGCTTCTATAATTACTGTCATTTTACATTTGGAGGATGGAGAAGCTTTGTGGGTTGAAAAGGTCACATGGCATTAGGGGCAGAACTGGGAACAGGACACTCAGCTTCTACTCCTGTCTCGATCAGTGATTTCCAAACAGAGGCCCATAGATTCATGCTGTGATGGCTGCTTAAGAAGCACGTGTGGAATTAATTAAAAATATAGATTCCTGGACTTCCTTTCTCTAAAGATTCCAACTCAGTAGGTCTGGGGTGGGACCCAGGAATCTATATTCTCTACCAGTATTCCAGATGATTCTGATGCACCGCCAGCTCTGGAAACGAGTACTCTGGACCATATGCCAACCACACTACCCACCTATTTCCTCCCAGAAAGGTCTTTGACTGAAACATGCCTTTTTCATGTTTTTCGTCTTGCCACCCACCCTCCAACTCCCCCAGGCCTCCCAGCTCAGGCCAAGAAACACGCTGAGTCCGCCAAGAACACACTGCTGACCTGGAAGGACAGCACGACCTCAAACAAGGAGAAGAAGGAGATCCTGGACACTCTGGTCATGCTGTACTACACCCTGGGGGTGGCCTGGCTCCTGCAGAACCGATATCCTTCCTTTACTAGTGGGGGTCTGGTGATCGGGGCCTGGGGCCTCCTGCGCCTGCCAGATGGGCTGTCTCACAAAGGAGTCGGGGAGATCGAACCAGGCTCCATGGCTCTGTCCCAACAGCCAGCTGCCGCCTCCCTCGCTAGCCTCTCATCTCCATCCAGATAGGTAGGGATGTCCCTCCTCTGTCTGTTCATGTGAACTTGGAGTTGAGCCATGGGAGGGATCTCACTGGTGACACATCCCCTAGCCAGGTGAAAAGTTTTCAGCATCTGTCCTACCTTTCATTGAGCACCAAGAGGATCAGTGTTGGCAGTGAAGACACAGGCGGTGGTGGTGGGAGGAATGTCACGAAGAGGGAGAATGGGTGGTAATTTACAGCACTGCGGGTCATGCAATCCCCTGGATCCCCTGAGGAGCTTTAAAAAGTATTGCTGTTTGGGTCGCACCCCAGAGGTTGTGACTTAGGAGGTCTGGGGTGCATCCGTTTATTGAAATTTTTAAAAAGTCCCCCAGGTGATTGTAACATGCAGCCAGAAACCTCTGATTTAATGGACTCTTGATCATTTTTGTTTTTCTGAAATGCTGTCAAGAATACTACCCGTGAAGCTGGAGGCCAAGCAAAATAGCCAAAAAAAAAAAAAAAAGCTCTCTATATCCCAGGGCAAAACTATTACTCTGCCAAAAGCTTGTGATTTTGACAGCCTTTTGGTACCATCTCTCCTTGAGAACTGTTAAGGGCGTTTCATGTTCATGTAAACCACAGTTGGAGCGGTACAGAGATGAGCGTGGCCTCTGTCGGGGGGTGCCACACACATTTATAAAACATTGCTTATTAAAAAAAAATTAATCATGAGTCGTCTTTGAGACCATGTGTCCCTGGTCTCTCCTCTTTACACATCCCTGTCTCTCTACTCTTTTGGTCTTGATACTCAGCTTGCAAAAACTGATCCCTGGCCTTCCTCTGTTATGCCCTTAGAACGGGCTATTGAAAATGCGGGAAATAGAAGGATGTTTGGGAATTGAGGGGATTTCCTGCTGTTTGCTTCTTGCCAAAAACCTGCTTTGCTTGGACTTTCTAAATGATCCAGAAAGTCCCTTTCAGCAGACTTCGTTCCTCTCTTTTATCATTCATAGGAACCAACGCGGGAAAACCGCGTGGCTCTTGCCCGCGGTGGACGCCTGCACAGGAAACATAGCCAAGGGTGCACTTTCTGTTCACACCTCCCATGCTCACCACCCACCCCAGCGCTGGATTCAGGCTACAGCAGAGGAAACCCGGGGCTCTGTTTGTTTTCTAAAGAATTCTTGACGACATACACATAAGGGAAATAAAGAACACAGTAAAGTGCCCATTTTCAAATTCTGCTTTGTTTTCCCAAAGGGCCCTTTTATTTGCTTATCACCTGCTGTCCCTGGCAGTGGGGGAGCTGGTGTGCCTGGCCCTTTCCTTGACTGTGTCACTGGCAGAGAGGCTTATCTCAACCTGCAGAAGGCAGAGAGAAACATGGAGGAGCTGAAAGAATTATTTAAGGGAGGTGTTCGCAAATCCCAAGTCTCGGAGAAAGACCTGACCATTGCTTTGGGCAGGTAAGATCTGGGCTTTGAGATACTTGGGCTTTGTGAAGGAGGCCTGGAATTGCATGATGGTTCCGTGTGTTCTCTACAGAATGTGAGAAAAATACTCAGGATGAAAAAAACCCCAGAGCCTCACATGATGGTAAAAGAGGCTTGTGTTTCTCAAAAGTACACCCCACGGTCCGAGCTTTGCGGGCAGTGCCCTTTAACCCTAAAACACCACTGAGGTCCCGTCCGGTACAGTCACGATCTCAGTAGTCAGAGGGCAGGGAAAGCCAGGCTGAGAGCAAACATACCATCCACGGTGATGAGCTTTAAGTGTTGGACCCATGGTCTGAACTGAGGGACTCCTAGCCCTTATGCTGCCTCTCACACTTATTGTCAAATTGTATCTTTTTCTGAATTGCCACCCACATTTGTCATTAAGTATGATATCTTAAAAGACGAGGAAGGAACACTTCATGAAGGCTGTTTATTGGAGGCCCACGGAAGCTACGCACAGCATGTGCATTTTTAAGGAAAGTTCTGTTCCATATGGAAATCAAGTACATGGGATTTGTTTAAGTCAGAACCAGACTTAGCTGTTTTGCAGCTGAGTTAGGTATCCTCAGAGAGAATCATGATATTTACATATGAGAGTGGGCCCATCAGATTATCAGAAGAAAAGACTAAAAGGCTTACTATTCCCTAGATTTCAAAAATATCTTCACACCCTTGAAAGCAATCTGTTTCCAAAACTGTAAGCACTTGGCGTGGTAGGGAAGGTAACTAAAGGGTAAGTAAGTGAAATACATGAGTCACATCTGCCTGCTCTAACCATGAATCTAGAAATCAAATGGGAAATGGAGGGGAAGTGTTGGAATGCCCAGAGCTACTCTAACAAGGGATGTAAGTCCACAAGGCCATAAATTAGAGTGTAGTGAATGTCTGCTGCTATCACATGGGTCAGTGGCTAAGGTTTTTGTGCTTCATGGGAAAGATAGCCGTGTTCCTTTTTCAGAGTAAATTCTAGTGCATAGTTCATTCATTCATTCTGCGATATTTACCTAGTATCTATTTTGTACTTGCGCTGTTCTAAGTGTTGGAACATTTACTAGGTATAACTGTATCCAAGACACTAGTCTAAGTGCTTCACATAATTTATTTACTTCAATCCTCTACTATAAGCCTATGAGGTAGATATTTTTATTTTCATTTCACAGATAAGAAAATTAAGGCACAGAAAGAGTAAATAGAGGAGACGGCATGTAGATGGGGCATATGAATCCATAGCTCACCTTCTGTACTGCATCTAATTATGTTTTAGAGTGAACAAATATGTAGTAAATCCCTTTTCTCATTTTAAAGGTAGGGAAAATAAAGTGTGACTATACAGGCCAGACATCTTGGCTAATATCTCCCTACAACTTGGCGAGAGGCGTTTTCATTCTGTAGCTTATGCTCTTATGGTCAAGAGGTAGTGGTCTGATTCATCAAATATTTTGGTAAAGAATTATCAGATAACAGGCCAGTACTCTTTTGATGGTTAAATTGTAAATTGCAGAATGCCTTATCTAAAATAATTTTATACACACACATTTTTTTTTCAATTTGGAAATACAAAGATGGAAGCAAGAGGTGAGGGGGAGGAATATTGACTGTGTATCCGCTATATGTTAAGTGATTTCATGTATAAATTTTAACCTAATCTTCACAACAACCATGTAATTTGGGTATTCTTAGCCTTGTTTTATTTGGAAGAAAATATAGGCTATTGGAGTTTGACTGTTAAGCCAATAACTTGTGAGAAACAGCTTTGAACTACCATGTTCTCCTTGTATCTTACTGTGTCTAGAGGGATAAACCTGAATGGGATGCTAATTTATTCTCATTTTAAAAAATTCTATTTTGTTTTGGAAGCTTTGAAAATACAGTTATGAAGAAGAAAATAAAAGTTAGTTTTATTTTCACCCCCTAAACATAACTACTATGGGCATTTTAGTTAGATATAGATATAGATAGATATACATTTTAGTTAAAGATAGGTATATAGATAGATAGAAAGATGTATCAAGGTCAATTTCTAGTATAGTCATATCACTTTTTTTTAAACTTAGCACGCTTAATTTTTGCCCATATTACTTAGTCTAAAAAAGAGGCATGATTTTTAAAGTCTGAAGTATTTTATTGTATCACATGTCATAATTTATTTAACCACTACCTTTTGGAAGGGATATTTATGTTGTTTTCTCTTTCCTTTCTCATTTTTAACTGAGGAGGACTAAACTAAATCAAACAAGACAAAGCATTAATTTTGCATTGGTTTGAAAGAGAGGGAGCCAGAAGTAATAAAATTTTATTTTGATTCTAGAAAATCTGTGTTTATGAGTAAATTATCCCACCTTTGTGAATTGCTGGAAGCCATTTTTTTCCATTTGTTTTTTTTATAAAATTAGACTACAGCATGCTATATGAATGGAAGCGAATGGTAGTCAGTGGAATCTGGTTGGTGAAATGCAGGTTAATAGGAGTTTGTTTCTGCAAGACTGGATTTTTAGCTAGCCACTGATATGATTGGCCTATGAAGGCCAAATTGTTTTGTTCTTAGAATCAGTTCCTTTTGTGTCTGGATAACATTCTGACTTTGATCTTTGTCCCTCTTATAGGGCCTCCTTGGCCATCCACAGATTGAACCTCGCTCTGGCATACTTTGAAAAGGCAATTGGCAATGTTATTGCTGCTGAGGGTGATAGGACATTGGATCTGGTCAGTCTATATGAGGAAATCGCTCAGATTGAGCAGCTGAGGAGGAATCATGATCGGGCCATCCAGTACTTGCAGCAGGTTAGTAAGTTGGCTGGACCCCCAACCTAGAGGCTGTGTTTGGCCCCAGGCCCTAATCTCAGGGCCAGGGAAGCTTGGGCTTCTCAGAAGAACAAGGGGGTGGGATGGATTTCCTGCCGGATCCACAAGAGCCCTTCCTCAACCTTAAACAACAGGGTCAGAGAACATTGACTCAAGGTTGGGTGTATCTGCTCTTTGACCCGATCTGAGACCAGATTTCCCATCCCAAGCCTCCCCTCAATTCTGTGGGTACTAGGAATAGGTAACCAAGTGAGTCTGCTCCAGGGAAAAAAGCCATAGGGTCAACCAAACTTAAGTCTAGCAAACACAAAGGGCTTTTTTTTAAATGAAAAAAATCGTGATATTTTGGTGTAATGGTGTCATTTGTCCTCTAGGCTAGTCTAGCTGTTTGTATCAACAAGTCTAAACTTAAACTGACAAAAAGGTTTTTCACTTGGAGGTCACTAATTTGGCAAATGCCCAGGGGAAAACAAAACAGAACCGGAAGGAATGTTGAATATATTATAATGAAAACAGTGTAAGGCATTTTTACCTATCATGTACTTGAAACTTGCCTTGAAACTGCTTGTTGAACTCACCTTTTCTCTCCTCAAATGAGAATCTGGCCTGTGGCTTCAGGTATCTCCCAAAGTCAAAAGTGGATCAAAATATCTGATTTTCTGTATCATAGAACACATCCAATACAATTCAATGGAATATATGAAAACAGGCTGACATTGTAGCAAAGGCATTGCAGGTAATCCCACAATCCAAAGTTACTAGTATCATACACTGGAGAAATGTTAGGGAATGCAGCTCTGTAAGCATTGGTCAGATCAGAATAGACAAAACAATGTATAATCAGTGTTTCCCAGCGAAAAATAATAGTTAACACCTATGGAATGCCTTTACTATGTGCACTTGAGGATATAGCTGTTTAGTCCATGCAGTAACCCCGTGCTGTGGAGGCACTATTATTATTTTTATCTTTTTTACGGGTGAGGAAACTGAAGCAGAAAGAGTCATAGCTAATTCAGCTGAAGTTGTGTGGCTAACAAGTAGGAGAGTAGGGATTTGAACTTAGGAAATCTGAGCCCTCAGAGCCTATACTCTTAACCGCTCTGAACTGTCTTAGCTCCATAGTGTTGTCTGATAATCGCTGGAGCTCCTGAAATACCTTGTGGTGTTCACCCTGTGAACTGTGAAGCTTGGGTGGTTTTTGTCTTGCTGGTGGAAGCGGACCAGATGGTTTCTCTCATCTTTCTCCTTCCGTTTTACTATGAATGATGATAGTAATGAAATCGCCACTTCTCTCATGCTTATGACATTCCAGGGGGTATTCTAAACACTTCACATATATTAATTCATTTAATCTTTTCTGCAACTTTTTGCAAGAGTCATTTCCGAAATTCCTATTTTATATTTGAAGACATTAGTAACTTGCCCGATGTCATAAGTGGCTGAAGTGTGATAGGAACCCAGGCAGGATGGCTTTCTGATCCATGTTCAACTCCCCTGCACTTCCTTTGATAACGAGCCTTTGAGAGGCTGAGCTAAAGTTGTGATTGTAATTTTGCTATGAAACTTAATAAGAAATAATAATAGCTAATGTTTATCGAGGACTTACCATGTGATGGTACTATGTACGCCCAGCGCTTTGCATGTGCTATCTCATTTAATCTTTTCCAAACCCTAGTTGATGGAAGCTGTATATTTCTTCTACGTGTGAAGGTGAAGTTACTTGTTCAAGACTCACAGCTTACAGTGAGGAAGTAGCTGGGATTCAAACTCATCTCTCTTGTAACTCCATGATTGGGTACATGCAGCTCTCAACTAGCAATTTCATGAGAGCTATTAGAAAATCCTCAGTAAAACACTGTTGTTTGGGTACTTACTTGATCATGATTTTCTCTATTCCAGGCCTATTCTATCTGTGTTTCTTTGTTCACTGAAGCCAGCCCCCAAACTGCAGAGGCAAGCGCGTTACTAGCCAAGGCTCACGCCATGTCTGGAGAGGCCCAACACAGGGGTAGGTGGAGGGGGTAGTTTGCAGTTATCATCATTTCCCTTGGGAGGGAAGCACACTGGCAATGGTCTATCTATCAATATTGACAGGCTATAATCAGCTATTCATGACTGTAGTGGAAAAATTAGACTGGATGCATTTTGTATGAAATCATTTACACATGGATTTAGGCACAATATCTCCACAAATTAGTTGGAACATCAAAACCAATAAAATCATCTGATTTCTATTTCCTTTATTCCCTTAGAATCTCAGCAGAATTCACCTGCATAAAGAGTAGAGAGATCATACATGCTATGAATGTGACCTGTGGCATATCGGTTGATGAGGAAATCCAGTGATAAAAGACAAAAACATGGGCTCCTTCTCCCCTCCTCCTCCATTCTCAACCTCCTTGACTCTTTTCCTCTGGCTGACAAGAGAGAATATTTGTAGCAGCTAGAATTTTCATGACCTATATTCAAAAGTGAGGTACTGGGGGTTCTGGAGGAAAACTAAGGCATGAATTTACCCATTGGCAGTAGTCCTTTCTCAGGCAAGGTCATCCTGTGGAAAGTTAGTAGCTTTGGGAAAGACACAAAAGAACTGGTGAGGAAGGACTGCAGCCCTGCTCAGATGAGATGACTGGGTCAGATTAATGATGCTAATGGATTCAGTGGCCCATCAGGAGGAATTTGGGATTTCTGAAGAATATGTGAAGAACATTTAAAAATGTTGATTTTCTCTGCTTATCAAAGGAATCCATTTAGGTGTACATTATTTTCCAGTTGTGTATGAAAAAGAAACAATTATAGGAAAAGTTTTTCATCCTACTTTTTTCTATTCTTATATTTCCCCATGCCATTAAACAATTTTGTTCAATTTTCAGAAGTTATTTGATATTTTCGTTATTCTTTTCTTTAACATAAATGTTCATTGAAGACTTTCTGATTCTGTGTTTTCTAGCTAATCATCTTCCTTCTTTAAAAAATTTTCTCGTGTATACTAACAGTATTTGTACTTCATCTATATGTTTGAATTTTTTAAAAATAGTCTTTGTGGTTAAAACACATTAATCTCTATTTGAATATTGAGTAAACATTGATGAGTAAAAATTTTGTTCCAATAAGAAAATTTTATGCTTCTGGAGTTGGGAGATTCTAAGGCCGCCTTATTATTTTCTTGTATACTAATTTTTAACTTTAAAGAAGATTTGGATCTTCACCTCCTATCATTCACTAAATTCCAAATGGGTCCCATTTTAACATCAAAACTGAAAAAGTAAATTATCCAGAAGGAAACACAATACTGGAATCAAAATTTCTAAAACTAAAAACTAGAAAAGAACTGTCTGAGCACACGAAGTTATACTAGAAAAGAGGTTGGTAGCTTTAATTATAAAAAGATCTAAAACTTCTGTCTGTCACAAAATACCACAAATAAAATGAAAACAAACAACATAATCCAAGATGAACAGAAAACTCAAATAGGCCCTTAATAAAAAAAAGAATTTGTCGTTAACTTTCTGAGAAAGAAATATCAATGTCCATATGATGTCACTGGGTAATTCTACTTAACATTTAAAGAAGAATTAACATCCATCCTACAGAATCTTTTCCAGAAAATTAAAGAGGAGGGAACATTTCCCAGCTCATTTAATGAGGCTAACAGTACCCTAATACCAAAACTGGGTAAAGACACTACAAGAAAAAATGAAAACACAACTGTAAGGCAATACCTTCATGCACATAAATGCAAAAAATCCTCAAGAAAATATATAGCAACGTATAAAAAAGAATAATATACCATGATCAAGGGGAGCTTTTTTCTTGAGAATATCAGGCTGGTTCAGTATTTAAACCTGAATGAATGTACTCTACCATTTTAACAGTCCAAAGATGAAAAGCACATAATCTTATCAGCTGATGCAGAAGAAGCATGTGACAAAATGCAACATCCTTTCATGATGGAAGGGGAACTTTCTCAATCTGATAAAAGGCATGTGCAAAAAACCTACAGCTATCATCATGCTTACCGGTGAAAGAGTGAGTTTTTTGCTCATAAGGTCAGGAACAAGGCAAGGATGTTCATTCTCATTTCTTTTAGTTAACATAATACTGGATGTCCTAGCCAGTGCAATAGGCAAGAAAAAGACATACAGCTTGATTGATCTTAAAAATTTTTAAGTTTAGCGGTGCCTGGGTGGCTCAGTGGGTTAAAGTCTCTGCCTTTAGCTCAGGTCATGATCTCAGGGTCCTGGGATCGAGCCCCGCATCATCGAGCCCCGCATCATTGGGCTCTCTGCTCAGCAGGGAGCCTGCTTCCTCCTCTCTCTCTGCCTGCCTTTCTGCCTACTTGTGATCTCTCTCTGTCAAAAAAATAAATAAAATCTTAAAAAAAAATTTAAGTTTATTTAAATGTGGGGATTGAACTCATGACCCCAAGATCAAGAGTCACATGCTCTACTAACTGAGTCAGGGAGGTGACCCTGACACATCCCAAAACAAAAAAGAAACAAACCTAAAAGCACACAGTTTGAAGAGACACAGCAAGCATCAGAACCAGACTCAGATATAGTAGGGATATTTGAATGATCAGACTGGGAATTTAAAACAAGGATGTGATGTCGAAAGGCAGGAGATAGGCATCCCAGCTCAAGATTAGGGAGAGAGACTTCACCCTTCTACCTTTTTTTGTTTCTTTTTAAATTCTGTTTGAACCCTCAATGGATAGAATGATGGCCACTCACACTGGTGAGGGCAGATCTTCTTTACTCAGTCTATGGATTCAGATGCTGATTTCTCTTGGAGACACCCTCCCAGATGCACTCCAGAAATAATGTTTTATCAGCTATTTGGGGATCCCTTAGCACGGTCAAGTTTACACAAAATGAAACATGACAAGTCCACTCCTTGTCAGCTTGATCCTTACAAGCATCTCCTCAAACATACTTAATCTTCAAATAGAGATATAATTTTGTCTAATATGGTATAACTACCCTCGGTACTACTGGATATGTACTAGTTACCCTTTCCCAGAAGAGATAAAGTCCTTCAATGATGTTTACTCTTCTGATATTCCATAACTTGAAAACTATGATTAAAATGAACAATACTTAAATAGTGATATAATATCACTATGTCTTCTGTTACATGAAAAGGAAATAAAAGAAGAAAAATAAGATATTTGCTTAAATGGGCATATGTACACACAAGCATATTTATAACAAAATGAGGAAACATAACAGTTACAGTCCTCAGTTCTCTAAGTGGTCATCTGGTTGTAACTGCTGTAACTACCTTTTTGTACTACCTATCCTGTGTTCTCTCTGCTTTAACAACCACCTCACCTGGTAATGATTTTTTACTTTGGTGGGATGACCAAAGAAGCCTTCATTCCTGAAGTGAGTTCCTTGATCCAAAGCAATGCTGTGTGGAAAATACCATGATGGTGGGTGAGGCATTTGTGGGTTACGAATGGTAGTTTTGGTAGAAGCATTGCATACAGGGAAAGCAAATTTATATCCAGAGTAGATATCTCTTCTACTTAAGGACCATGAAGAAAATGGTTCAGTGTAATCAGCTTGCTACCAGGTAGCTGGCTAATTACCTTAGGTAATGGTGCCAAAACTGGGGCTCAGTGTTGCTGTCTGCTGCTGGCTGATTGGGTACTCAGCCATGGCTTTGGCAAACAAATGTCTTTGTTTTTGAGCTTGCTCCTGGTATCAAAATCTGTATTAGTCAGGGTTCTCCAGAGAAATATAACCAATAGGAGTAAAGGGAACACTGGTAAGTCTCAGAGTCCAAAGGCCTAAGAAGCAGGAGCTTCAATATTTGAAGACAGGAGAAGATGAGTTTCCAGCTGAAGAAGAAAATTCACCTTCCTTTGTCCCCCCCCCCTTTTTTCAACTTGGTGAGGACAGATCTTTACTCAATACTGATAAATAGTTGTATCATAGTTGTACATAGTTGTACATAGTACATAGTTGTACATAGTTGTTCATCTCTTCCAGAAACCCCTTCAAAGACACACCCAGAAATTGTTTTGGCAGCTATCTGTATCTGGGCAAGGACATATGGGAAATCACTGTACCTGCCACTCAGTTTTTCTGTGAATGCAAAACTGCCTTTAAAAATAAAGTCTATTTTAAAGAAATCAAACATCTGAGCAAAGACATTAACATTCAGACACCATAGGAGGAGGTAGACTATAGTTAAGTCTAGGCAATTCATTAAAACCAAACCAAACAAAAAAACTCACAAAAATATATCAGAATCTGTAGTTGCTACTACATAATGTCTAAAATGTACAGTTTTCAACAAAGGAGAAGCATACAAAGAAAACAACCCATGGCTTACACCCAGAAAAAGAATAGTATGTCTTGACTCTGAGTGGGCTACATGTTGGATTTAGCAAAGACTTAAGAGCAGCTATAAAATATCTTCAAAGGATTAAAGGAAACTGTCCAAAAATTTAAAAGAAAATATAATGAAAATAGGAAGTCTCAACAGAGAAATATAAACTATTTAGGAAAAAAACAACCAAATGGAAATTCTAGAGTTGTAATATACAGCAACTGAATGAAAATTCATTAAATGGTCTCAACATCAGATTTGAGATGGCAGAGGAGAGAATGAGATAGCTCAAAGATACGGCACTAGAGATGATCTCCAAAGAGCAGAGAAAAAAAGTATTGATTTAGAAAAATGAACAAAGCATAAGAGATGTGTGGGACAACGCCTGGTGTATCAGCAGACATGTAATAGGAGCCTCAGAAGGCAGAATGAGGCAGCAAATTATCTGAAGAAATAATGACCCCCAGCTTCCCGGGTTTGTTATCTACAGATCCAGAATTCTCAATGCCAAGTAAGATAAGCACAAAGAGAATCACAACTAGCACATAGTCAAACTGCTGAATGACAAAAAGAAAATCTTGAAAGCAGCAGTGGAAAAACAGCTCTGTTCAGGGAAACAGTGATATGATTAATGGCTGATTTTCCCTCAGAATAATGGAGGCTAGAAAGTAATGGAAAAAACATTCAAAATATTGGAATAAAATTCAACTAAGAATTGTATATTCGGGAAAAACTGCCCTTTGAAAATGAAGGTGAGACAGACTGGCTGGCTGACTCAGTCACTCTGTCTCACTGACTGGCTCAGTCGGAAGAGCATGTGACTCTTGATCTTGGGGTTGTGAGTTTGAGCCCCACATGGGTGTAGAGATTGCCTCAATAATACTTTACAAAAAGAAAAGAAAATGAAGGTGAGATCAGTATTTCCTGATAAACAAGATTTGTTGGTAGCAGTCTTGGCCTAAAATAAATACTAAAGGAAGCCCTTAGGCCGAAAGAAAATGGGAGCACATGTTAACTCAAATCCACAGAAAAGAACAAAGAGAACTGGAACTGATATGTGGATAATAGAGTATATACACAACCACAAATATTTATCAACTTGTGAATGGTAAACAAAATGTGTATCTACTCAGCAGAAGGAGGAATAAAGTACTAATTCACGCCAGAACATAGATGAACCTCAAAAACAGGATGATGCATGAAAGAATCACAAAAGACTACATGTTGTATGAATCCAAATATATGAAATTTCCAGAAGAGGCAAGAACAGAGATAGAACAAAGATCAGTGATTGCCAGACAGATGAGAGCAGACGTTACTTGCAACCAGCCAGGAAGAGACATTTTGGGAGTGATGGGTATCTTTTAAAACTGGATTTTGATCATGATTATGTAACTATAAATTTACTAAAACAGCATCAGACTGTGTACTTACAATGGTTGAATGTGTGGTATGCCAATTATATCTTAATACAGTGGCAAAAAATGTTAACAGTGCCTGCTTCTGAGTAGTGTGCATGGAGATGATTGTCATTTTCTTTTTGCTTCTATTGTATTTTCTAGACTGATTACATAAACATCTGTTATATTTGGAATAAAAGACAACATTAAAAGCAAATTTTTAAACCATAACAACTCTATTTAAAATACTTTTGAAGCAAAAACACACACACACACACACCCTTAGCAGGAATCCGAGTAAACAATACTCTCTATCAGAGTTTGATTTAGCTAAATATATAGTCATTCATTGCCTTGGGAGTTTAATATGGTAGTTATTTGGGGTTTTAGGATAAGGCTATTCAGACATAGCTTTCTTTTCCTACAGAAAAATCCATACCCTTCATCAACAGAATAAAATTACATCAACTGATACCATCAAATTATATCTCAGACTTTTCGAGGGTCTTTATGAGACCTGGAATGAAAACAGGCAATGACTTTAAATATGAAATGTCTAATTGAGCCAAAGCTGCATTACCTCCTTGTAAAGGCTAGCGGCCTGCCTTCAATGTTCTCCTTTTTTGGCAGATGCTGTTGAGATATATTTTATAAAGAGTATCAATGCCTATCAAGCAACATTGGGCCCAACAGATTATGAAACACTGACAGCTATTGAAGAATTCTGCAAATGGCTTGTCCAGAATGGGGAAAAACAGGTAAATCTGAACAGGTAACTCAACAAGAGACAGTGCAATCTTGAGCCAGGCCTTAGATTTTATTTGTGTCCATTCCTTCATCTGTAAAACAAATATAATCGTCATGCATGAATTAACTGTTATTATTAAATGTAAGCTCAGAATGTTAATTATTCACAGAAACACATGGGTCACAGTCACAACAGCCTGATCCTGATGAATCACATCAGTGTGGCGTAGAATGCCTCCTCCATGGAGTGGAGGACTAGAATTGGCATACTCCTTCAGAATTGCCAGGATGATTATAAAACTCTTTTCTTTAACTCCCCAGGAGGCTTATAGACTGCTAAAGGCTGCACTGAAGTCTCAGGTCATCAGCTATGGTGACTGTAGTGAAAAGGTGGCCGAAACTTTTTACAACATGGGCAGGATCTGCTTTGCCAAAGGACAGCTCAGAAAGGCGATTCAGCTGTTAAGGAAGGTGAATTCTGGCTGCCTTTTACATTTTCTCCCAGACCCCTAAGCACAATGTGAGGAGTGATGTGTGTGTGTGTGTGTGTGTGTGTGTGTGTGTGTGTGTGTGTGTGTGTGTTTATTTTCATGCCCCTCCCCTCCCTCTGGCTTCTCTTTGCCTCCTTCCCTTTTTTTCTTTCTTTTTTTCCTTCCTTCTCTATTCCTTTTTATTTTTTAAGTAAACTGAAAATTCACTTTCTTAGATGTTCTAAGGGAGAACATCATACAGAAACTTTTTTGTTGTGCCCATGCCTGGACCAGAGTCTTTTATATTTATTTTATTTTATTTTATTTTATTTTATTTTATTTTATTTTATTTTATTTATTTGACAAATAAAGACACAGTGAGAGAAGGAACGCAAACAGGGGGAGCAGGAGAGGGAGAAGCAGGCTCCCCACTGAACAGGGAGCCCAACATGGGGCTTAATCCCAGCAGGACCCTCAGATCATGACCTGAGCCAAAGGTAGCTGCTTAAACACTGAGCCACCCAGGCGCCCCTGATTTGGGTCTTTTAAAAAAATATGTTTTTCATGTCCCCACTTCATTTTTCTAATACATGATTAAAGTTACAATAACAGTTTTAATATATTTCTCTGCTAATTCTAACATCCGTATCAGTTTGGGGTTGATTTTGGTAGGTTTCTCTCACTGTACTATCTCATGTGAATCACACTTTCTTGCTTCTTTACATGCCTTGCTATCTTTGTTTGGATGCCAGACATTGTATATTTGACCTTATTCGTGCTGGATATTTTTGTATTCCTGTAAGTATTTTTGAACTTTTTCTAGAAGTCAGTTAATTTATAGTTTGGTCCTTTTAGGTCTTGCTTTTTAAGATTGAGTAGATGAGACTAGAGCAGCATTTAGCCAAGGACTAATTATCCCCCATTCCTGAGGCAAAAGACTTCTGAGTATACCACCCAAAGGCCCGTGAAAAATGAGACTTTCCAGATTGGCTGGTTGGACAAAAGCACTGCACCAAGCCCTGTTCCCTCCAGCCCCTTCAGCTGATCGTTGCCTCAGTGTTGGCAGTTTTCTCACATGGATGTGCTCATCAGGACTCTGCTGAATACTTAAGGGGGACCCACTGCAGATATTCCTGGATCTTTTTCTATGTAGCTGTCTCTTCTCTTTTACTGTGTTCTGAAAGTCTCTTGGGACTGCCAGCTCCTTCTCCTCAATTTGTGGAGTCTGCTGAGCCTCACTTTGTTCCTTTCCCTGCATCATGGCCTGGAAATGCTCTCAAAGCAATAATCTGGGGGCAGTTGTTGGCTTTATCTCACTTGTTGCCCTCTCTCAGGGACCACTGTTCTTTGTTAGCTGATGTTCAGCATCTTGAAGATACAATGCAAATTTAGGACCCTACACAGATTTCATTTATGTCCATCCACTTGGTCATAGCTATTTGGAAAATCCTCATGGAAACCATACTGCAGCCATGGTTTGGCCCTGTCCCTTTGGTGATCCGTAGCCACATATGGCAGAGGAAGGTGCAATGAAGTAGAATGATACACATAGAGCATGGGATTGTGCACAACCTTCAATTTAGGCTCCTTTTCCTCCATGGTTGAGAACCAGGAGGAGATGCTGTGCAGAAATTTGAAATGTAAACTTGTGATATCTCAGTTCTACTAGTGCTCTCCTGAGTTTGGTTTATCATGAAGGTGCTTGCCTCCTGATACTCTTTAACCTGCTATGTTTCTCAACTTACCTGCAGTGTCTGATGATTCAAATCCTCTTATATGGAAGTAAGCACAGTAAAAGCAGAGGCACAAGAGACCTCCTTACCCTATTGCAGAGGTGAGTTCTGGCTCTGGTCATCCACAAGGTCATCTGTGTGGGTATGTGGGTAGCAAGGCCCGATTCATTCAGTTAGGGGCAATCACCTTTGTTGTTCTAGCTAGTAAGGCAAAATGCCAACTTGTACTATGGATTTGGCTAAATCCTTTGGAGATAACCAGTTGATTTCTAGTAGTGCCTCAGGAACCAATGTTATGGGGGTCTGCTGCAATAATACTTGGTATTTATAATATCTCTTTCAATGCTGAGCATTGGAACCAAATCCCACAAGGTAGTGTCTCAGTTGACAACTTGTGACAGATCCAATATTGACATATACAAAGTAAATGAATACATTAAACTTGTTCTTTTCTTGCTGAACATACAAAATCTAGGTCCTTTGATATAAGGCAAGTTTTTTGGCAGGGGAGATTTAATTATCTCCAGAGTTAGTAATAAAATAGTGTTTTGTGTAGACTTGCCCCCTTCTTTATCTTCGGCATATCATTGCTTTTTGTTCATCTCAGAAAAATGTTGACCTTGAACTATTCTTTTCAAAGAAGGAAGATAATTAAAATTTGTTGGGTGTAAGCACCTATAACTGAGCTAGGTCATAGTCATGAAGTACTTAATCCTCACAAACCCCTAGTATGATAGCTCTCATCAGACAGGAGGGAACCCAATGTTCTGCAAAGGAACTTGCCTGCATTCACTTAGTCTTAGAGGTTTGGGCCTAAGCGAGTGTGGCTCTAAAGGCCGTGTGCTTTTCTCTTAGCACCCTCTAATAAGGAGGGGCATTGTTATGGAGTAAGAGTCAGGACCCTGACTGTAGTTCACTGGAGGTGGCTCACAATGAATACATTTCTCACCAGGCTGGACTGGTGAGGGACAAGATGAGCAGAGAGAACACAGTCAATCCGTCCTATCCCCACCCATGAGTCAGAGCCACACTTCAACTAGGCCCAACAGAAGACGGTGTCCTGCTCTATTAGTATCCAGAAGAGGGTTCTCTAGCCTCTCTAGTAATGCCCACGTGAGGACAGTATATGGGAACTTTGCCCCCTACCTGCTAGTGGGTATGAAAGTATATTTTCCTGGTCAAGAACCATAACTATATATATATTACTATATATATATATATATATATAGAGAGAGAGAGAGAGAGAGAGAGAGAGAGAGAGTTATATGTATATATATATAGTTCATTTCAGAAATGACCTTTCAGAAAATAATTAGTTATATATAGTTATATAAATATTTAAATATATAAAGTTGAGAAATGAACTTTCAGAAGTTCATATGTGTGTGTGTGTGTGTGTGTGTGTGTGTATAGTATATATATATTTTTAGGAGGGGGAAGGGGCAGAGAGAGAGAAAGAATCCCAAGCAGGCTCTGCACCCAGGATAGAGCCTGACTTGGGGCTTGATCTCACAACCCTGAGATCATGACCTGAGCTGAAATCAAGAGTCAGATGCTTAAGACTGAGCCACCCACGTGCCCCCATAACAAAATAATAGGTGTAATATAGAACTCTTTCCAATTCCCTGGCATTATAAAATATATATAGTGTTTATAACCCTCAAATAATCCTGTTAGGTAGGTGTTTTATCTCCCATGTTCAGGTGATAGAAACAGAGTCAGAAAGTTTGAGTATCTTGTTTAAATCACCTAGCTGGTAAGTGTATTAAGATTTGAATGCACATCTATCATAGTTCAAAAATGTACTTCTTTTTACTGCGGAATAGGGATTCTGACTTTGATGCATTTGAGAATACATATGGAGACACCTGGTTAGCAGGTAAGTCTCCAGAAGTGCATTTTACATGAGGAGCAACTGAGGACTGTATTTGCCCAGGAAGAGGCAGAGCTGGGATTTTGAAACTCTAACACCGGAATGTACTCTTTGTAGGCAATGTAGCTTACTGTCTGAAGGCAGACTGTTTGGATTTAAAACTCGTGCCCCAACCTCAGCTCTCCGACCTGGGTGAAGTTATTCAGCCTTTCTCGGCCTCTGTTTATTTATTATGAAAATAATAGTATCTTGCTCAAAAGGTGGCTTTTCTGAGAGTAAGTTTATATATAATACAGTATAATTAGATCAAGTCCTGGCAGGTCTTAAATTCTCAGTGGATGTTGGAATAATAATAATGATGATGATGGTGATAATCTTTCTGAGCTGCTGGAGGTAATAGGTCTGACTGTTTAAGTGAGAAGCTTTTGTATATCATGCAACTATTATTATTTTATTTTGTAAGAAATGAGTAAGGAGTATATATTAGTGGATTCATCCCTATCAGCTTAACCTGCCTCTGCCACTTACTAAGTATGTGGTCTGGCAGGAATCACTTAACCTCCTTGAACCTTGGTTTCTCCATCATTAAAATACAGATAATGATATACCACATCTGGTTGTTGTGAATTTTTGATAAAATAATGTGTAGGACTTGCATAGGATGGTGCCTGGCAGAGTACGTGCTCAGTCAGTGTCTGCAAAACAGCCTCCCCTGACCCCTTCTCCCTCAATACTGGAGCTAAAGTTCTACTCAGCTTGTATTTAACAAGAGAAACTTCAAAGTAGCTGAAGTGACTGTACTTCCTCAGTAGTCTCAGGTCTTCCTTCCAGTCTCTCACTGTTCCTTGTTTCTTGTCTGTGGTTTGAAAAAAACCAGAGGAGAAGGAGAAATTAGGAGGGGTTGGCCTAATCTAATTCAGACCCCAGGTAGTATGAATTTCTTCAGGTGCATGGAGACTGATCCTCTCTGTAGATGACAGTGAGACCAGGACCTGCCAAGAAAATCCATTAAAGAGGAAAAGTCTTTTGAAGGATCCTGCTGTAGGAGAAATTGAGTCAGGGGAGGTTTTTCTTTCACAGAAACAAACCCATATCTCATTCCTCAACAATTGCTGAGCAAAGCCATAGGAATAGCTGCCAAAGTCCAGATGTAAAAAAAAAACCAGTACCAAAATTGTTCTCTTTGCTCGAGCGTCTTGCTGGAATAATCAATCCCAGATGTCCTGGAACTCTGCTCATTTTCCGATGTGCTCTTGTGCTTTCTACCCCACCTCCTCCGGAAACCCCATGACAACATTCACTGAACGTTTGTTGCCAGGAGCCCAAATTCTTGGCTTTTAAAGTCTATGCAAAGAAGTGAAAGCAGACATGGCCCCTTGAAGTAGGAGTTAATTCTAAGGTTAAATGATAGTTGCAAGCTCAATAAGATTTTAGTGTCTTAAAAAGGCAAAGAACATCTCAGATTTGGGAGTAAACTTTTACTTAAATCACAAATGTACTTCAGTTTTAATTATTTACACATCAAGCTCCTCCTAAGCACTAAAAATACTGATATGTTTCAGATAGAATCCTTTCAGAAAAAGAGACACACATGACTAGGTGACTAGTCTGTAGTAAAACATTAATAGAAATGTAAATAAAGAGGACAAGTAATAAATTGGGAGACCAGAAATATGGGTGGAAACTGTGCTGCACACTGGGGGCAGGCTGCTGGGTCTTCAAAGAATAGTAAAATATCAGCAGGTAGCAGAGAAGCCAGAGGAGGGCATTTAGGTAGTGTGAACAAAAGCAGGGGCATGGAGATATTCTGAGGAAACACAAGTGACTGAGGGTGGTTGTGGTTTAAGGTACATGAGTAAGAACATGCTGGAGATGAGTTTGGAAAGATAAATTAGGGTCAGATTATGTGATGTTTTCTGTGCCATGCTAAGGAGTTTAGAATGTATTTAGTAGTTAGTCGGAAGGATTTAAGCAAGATATGACATCATCAATTATTGGCTCTACAACATTAACTCTAACAGCAATGGAAGAAGAGATGGGTCCTAGGGAGATTTTAGAAATAGGGAGATCAGTTAGGAGGC
Source organism: Lutra lutra (assembly GCF_902655055.1). Taxonomy (NCBI): domain Eukaryota; kingdom Metazoa; phylum Chordata; class Mammalia; order Carnivora; family Mustelidae; genus Lutra; species Lutra lutra. Next base: position 27,755,182 of record NC_062282.1, read on the forward strand.
AGATACAACAGTTCAAGGGGGAGGTAGTGGTGGGAACCTTAATTATTTAAAGCCATAGTAGGAGGAAGTTGGGGAGGAAGGATTGAAAAGCAATTTATGATCTGTTCTAACAAGACCTTAGCACCAATTATATATGATGTGTGATGGAGGCAGGAGTCACAGGAGGCTTTCAAGTTTCTAGTGTGGACCATTGGATGAATGGCAATGCTACTAAATGAAATAGTGCTGACAAGTGGAGATCACCTGGAGGGTGACTGGAGGGTCTGAGGAAGATGATGATTTCGATTCTGGATATGTTAAGTTTGAGGTACCCACAGTGCATCCACTTGGCAATGTCTGGTAGGCTGAATGGTCCAGGAGCTCAAGAAGATAGATTCTGAAGTGAAGGGAATGGATAAGAAACCCGTGGAATATGTATATGTGAAATGAAAGGGCTTGGGAGGGAACACTTACACTTATTTTAGAGATAATATATGCATTGTGATTTAGAATCAAAACAGGACTCAAATTTGAGCTTTCCCATTTGCAGTGAGACTTCCTGTGTCTTCCTTTCTTCATCTGAAAAAAAAAAAAACTGAAGGGGCACCTGGCTGGCTCAGTTGGTAGAACCTATGACTCTTGGTTTGGGCGTTGTGAGTTTGAGTCCCATGTTGAGTATGGAGTTTACTTAAAAAAATTTTTTTAAATAATCTCAAAAATGTGAATAAAAAGAGCACTCTATTTAAAGTGCTTTACTTAATGTTTGGCACATAGTGAGCTTCTGTGAAATGTTAATTATTGTCATGACTAGTATTATTTTGGAGTCATACAGAAGGAAGACCTTCTGTCTTCCTTGTAGATTTTACTTTTAAGATTTTGTTTATTTATTTATTTATTTAGAGCTTAGGGGAAAGTGGGGACAAGCAGAGAGAGAGGGACAAGCATACTCCATGCTGAGCAGTGAGCCCAATGCAGGGCTTCATCTCATGAACCTGAGATATGACTTGAGCTGAAATCAAGAGTCAGAGGCTAAACTGGCTGAGCCACCCAGGTGCCCCTAGATATTTTCAATGATAGCAAAACAGTAGGAAAAACTCCAATGTCCACCAGTAGGAACACTAGTACATGTTTATGGTCAATATAATGAGATCCATGTTTATGATCATATAATATGGTCTTTCAAAAACATGAAGTAGAGCTTAGAAAAATATTGCAGATATATTATTGGGGTAAAAACATGAAAAATACATATTAATGAGTATTATATGTAGTATCACCCATAAATATATATAAATATGTAGTTAGTAAAGGTAACAGTAGTTATCTCTGGAGATAAGATTATGGGGAACTTTCAACTTCTATATTATATATTTGTGTTACTTGACTTTTTTTTTACAACAAATATATATTATACTTGTGATAAAAAGATATATTTTGGGGGCACATGGGTGGCTCAGTGAGTTACTCTGCCTTTGGCTCAGGCCATGATCTCAGGGTCCTGGAATCGAGCCCCGCATCGGGTTCTCTGCTCAGCGGGGGGCCTGCTTCCCCCTCTCTCTCTGCCTGCCTCTCTGCCTACCTGTAGTCTCTGTCAAATAAATAAATAAAATCTTTAAAAAAAAAGATAAATTTTTATGTTTTAGAGATTTTATTTATTTGACTTTGAGAGTAAGTACAAGCAGGGCAGAGGGAGAGGGAGAAGCAGACTTCTGCTGACCAGAGAGCCCAATGTGGGACTCGATCCCAGGACCTGGGATCATGACCTGAGATGAAGGCAGATAACCCAACCGACTGAGCCACCCAGGTGCGCCCTTAAAAAAGATAAATTTTTAAAGTATATGGCATGTGTGTCAAATATTAAGAGACAAGATAATGTAGTGTTGAGAGAATGGACTACAGTCAGATGCGTGGGTCATAATCCCAGCTCTGTTATTTATTAGTTGTCTGACCCTGGACACGTCACTTTACTTCTCAGTTTCCTTATCTATAAAAATCTATAAAATGTGACTAAATAAATTAATGTAAGTAAAACTGCTCAGAAAGAGGCCTGACAGAGTATGTGCTGATTAGAGGTGATGACGAAGATGATGATGATGGTAAGAGAATGAGGACTAATAAGAAGCCATTATGCTGGCAGATAGAGAATCACTAGTGTGATTAGAGCAAGCTATACTGGTAGAGCAGATTTTTGAGATTACCCCAGTAATCCAGTACCTGATTAAACACCTCCCCAAATCAGGAACTCACTCATTACCTGTCAAAGTGGCCCTTTCCAATCCTAGACGGCTCTAATTGTTACAAGAATATAACAGCCAAGGTCATGGACTTTAGAATTAGACGGACCTGTCTTGGAATCTAGGCTCTGCCATTCTAAGTGTCGTTCTATGTGCCATTCTATGTGTCATTAGGCAAGTTATCCTAAGTCTCAGTTTCCTACAGTGAGGACTAGAACAGTATAATATGGAAACGTAATGAAGAACAAATGAGATTTTACATAACGCACTTAGCACAGTATCTGGCTCATGGTCAATAAATACTAGCTCAATAAATAGTCAATAAATACTGGCCACTTTTACAACTCGAGCTCGTCATCCAGACATATTGGAAGGATGAGACTACGGTACATCAATTTCATTTTTGTTATTTTTAAATGTTTCTAGGACAGCCACATGGCAAAAAGCTATTTCAGTATTACTTTTGAAGGGTCTTAAGATGTAGAAGCCAAGAGAAGCAGCAGGGAGGGCCATCCTCTTCTCTTCACAAGAGGGGAAAGAAGGAATGCTCACTGATCGATTAGTGGTCTGCTGTCCTCTTAGCCATATGACCAGAAAAGAATAGCCTCTTCTGGGCTGAGGGACTAGGGAGGGAAAGACAAGGAAAGTAGGATTTGGGGAGATTATCTCCAGAGAGAAGTGCAGCAAGGCAGAGAATAGCTCATGTGCTGTGTCGGCCAGACCAGCCTTGGGCAAGCCTTTTGTGATGAACTTTATGCTGTATCAGCTGGTTTCCTGGCCACTGCATTCCTATTCTTTTCCTGTCATTTATCAATAAATGTTCCAACACTGCCCCTACAAAATTAGGGGGCAAATATTTGGGCAAACCTTGGTGTATGAGTGGGTGGGAGGCAAATCTGCTCTTGCATCCTGGTGCCAAGGGGCAGCAGCTTGTCCAAATGGGGGCATTGGGGCCGATGGGGAAGTGAGCCTATAGCTCCTCACCTCAGGGCCTCCCCGAAGAGGAACAGAGGCTGCTAAGTGACAGAGCACTAGTTTGGGGAACCTTGTCTGTAGCAAAGCGGGGGAAGAATTCTACAATCTACAGCCTTCTGCCACGTCCACAAATATGGATTGATAGGAGGATATAGTGTGGAATAGGGCAAGGAGATCAAATATTTTTCATCTCACGGGCCCACTCTCTTAGTCCTAGAGTGATGCTTGAGGTTCCTAACCAAAAGGTTGGGTTTGGTGAAGCTGATTTATCAGTATTGTCACGGTGTATGGGCAGGGGAATGGCTGACCCACTGTCACACCTTTGCTATTTGGGCATAATGACAAGAGCAGGATACTCTGAGTGAGGGGCACCTCATGTGTGAGGACCAGCTCGGCTGTGAAAGAGCCATGTGATCTTTGGTCCCCTGAACATTCTGAGTCTCTTTCCTCCTCTTCATTCATTCCTTCAACAAACACCTCATGAGCACCTGTTAAGTGTGAGGTGCAGTTGAGATGCGGGCACTAATAACGATAAATGAAACACGGTCATTACTCTTGAGACAATAATCAAGTAGGAAAGGCAACCATGAGAAATAATGACAATATGAGAGAGTCCTGTAGTAGAAATCTCAGTACAGTGCGAGTGGAAAGGAGAGACAATCTAGGAAAGCTGGAAAAAGACTTCACTGAGAGGGTTACATCTGAGTTGTTTCTTGAAGGACGAGTAACAGTTCATCCAGGTGGAGAAGAGAAACCATTCCAGGAAGAAGGAACTGTATATGCAAAGGCCCTGAGGCGTGACAGAGGACAGTGTATAGAAGCAGTGGTAAGTTCTTTGTGTCTGCCATACTAGGTAGTATTTCCTGGAGGGTCTCGCAGGGACTGTTGATTGTAAGGGATGAGGCAGGCAGTGGCTTTGAGGGGGAGGGAGAAAGACTCTGGGGCAGATCAGTTTAGGAAAAAACAAACTAGGGTAAACAAAGTGACAAAGGTTCATTTCCTGGACTTCTCAAAACTTTTAATATACTAAGGTTCCCTACTGGCATGTTGAGAACAAATTAACTTTTTTAAAAAAGCACTGTATTCATACCTACCTGGATTCTTTTTGAAATGGTCAGTGACTTAAATTTCGGCAAATAAAACACAGTCTCTAGAACCAAAGTAGAGAAACTATCTAAGATTTGGTTTTATTATTTTTTATTTATTTTTTAAAGATTTTATCTATTTATTTGACAGACAGAGATCATAAGTAGGCAGGGAGGCAGGCAGAGAGAGGGGGCGAGGCAGGCTTCCTGCTGAGCAGAGAGCCCGATGAGGGGCTCGATCCCAGGACCCTGGGATCATGACCTGAGCCAAAGGCTGAGGCTTTAACCCACTGAGCCACCCAGACACCTGTAAGATTTGGTTTTATTTTAAAGCAAGGGTACGTGTAGCACATGCTTGAACCGAGGGTACAAGAATGCTTTTGTAGTTTGGTTAAGAATTTGGGCCCCACTTCAGGACATAGTAAAGTCTGTGAACACGACTACCTCACCAATGAACTATTTTATCTGACGACAGAAACATGACCTCAATACGTCCCTATGAACTAATTTTCCTTTATGATTCATGGTGGTTGAGAGCTGGGTCTGGAGACAGACAAGCCTGGGTTCAGACCCCAGAACCACCACTTTCTAGCTGTAGGTAACCCTGGTATCCTCATCCACAGAATGGAGATGAGAATAGTGCCTGTCTCTTAGTGTTGCAGTGAAAATAAAATGTATGCAAAGTGGTTGTCAGGGTGGCCCGCCCTTCAGTATTCATGTAATAACAGCTACTCTTACTTTTACTGAAGCCTGGGCTTTGAGTTTATTACCTTCCAGTTACACCATTGGTGCATGGCGCAAAACGAGAAGGTTAATAACTGTTGTTGGTGAAAAGCTACCACCAAGCTGGAGTGGGAAACATTTTGCTGGTTAACATCTCAAAAATGCGCTGGAGCTTATGAGCCCTTGGAAACAGATAGTCTGACACCATTACTTAAACCCCAAGAAGATAATGTATATCCTGTGGATGGAAGTCCTGTCCTTTCAGCGACCTGGAGATTTCCGGCAAGGAGAGTCCTGCCACCTTGTGGTGGGAGGTGAGCAGGCCCAGGCCGACTTCTAGATCTATCACCAGCAGAGGTCTATCAGATTTTGGCCCACCTCTGAGTTTATGAGACCCTGGGCCATTGACTTAATTTGTGCCTAGTTCTTCTTCAGATTTGAAATCACATTATCTCGTGGTTTACTGAGAAGGAAGTTAAAGTGCCAGACAGCTTTCTGTATTTTATGCAGTCAGTAGTAGACAGAGAATGAATCAGTCTTTAGTGGAACTTGCATGTAAGAAAAGTCTCATAAAATTTTGCATCTCATGTTTCTGTGGAACAAATACCTTTTTTTCAGGCAAATAGGGGTTATGAAAACCACACTTTGCAGGCTTGAGGTCTAAATAGAAGATGACTGAAGAACACTTAATAGAAACCAGGTTTCTGGACCAGATTTCTTTTGGACTAGATTACTTCTAACTCCAGCCCGACTTCTTCAGTATTAGGAAATCAGAGTGTGGGAATCTTATTGGCTGGAAATGGGGAAGAAAGATCCTCTTTGTAGCACTTAACAGGGCTTCTGGGCTCTAAGATCTGTGTGTTCATGGGAAGAGACCACCTGAAAATTATGAACAATATAAAAGACCCTAAATTCTACAAATTTTCAGCTGTGATTAAAAGCAATCCAGATATCTAAGATATCCTTGGCTGCTATCTGAACTGAAGGAAGAGCTCTCTGCTCTTTAGGGAGAAAAATCAAGACTCTAGAATCATTTTAGAGGCCTATTAGAAGAGTCAGCATTTTAGGGGGATGGGCACATGGTGAAATCGTCCGTTGCCTCAGACTCAGTCCAGCCTTCTAGCTTAATAAATTAGTGATCTGGATCTGGAAGAGATGGCAAAAACAAAGAAAATGCACAAATGCTTTCCTCCTTTCCTTTAGGTCTTCTGTTATCATTAAGAGAAAAACCTCTATACTAAGATAGCCAACAATAAAGCCAACCTGTTGATAACAAAAATTTTGGACCACAAGATATATTTATTAACACTGACAGCAATGGCAGATCAAAGGTGGAACTAAGGACTGTAAAGAAAAAAAAAAAAGAAAAAGAAAAAACGGTCTACTGAGCAGCAGTATTACAGGTAAAATACGCAGGGGCTGTTAGAACACATGATCCTGATCGATAACTTGGGGTGGGGAGGCGGAGGTCAGAAATCTTTTTTAGCCTGATGCTTTTAGCTTCTTAGTGACTGGGATTCCAATACCCTTCTTACTTCCCTTTTATAGCTCAAATTTCATTCTTTTCAGTTCTGGCTTTTAAAGAAGATTCTGCAATATCTAAGTTGGTGGATATTTTAATATACTGTTTGGAAGTAGTTTTAGTCATAACCTGTTTCAGGTCACTAAAACTGCCCTGTGAAGAAATATTTGATTTTCTGGAAACATTTGCCCTGGTTTCATGCCACGTGAAGGGTCAGAGGGGGTTTTTTATTATTTTTTTTTATTATTATTTCTTATTATAAATGAAGAAACTAGGGATAAGAGAGACTGATTTGTTCAAGGTCAGCCTAGTGATTATAAAGCTGACTTCCTGAATCATAGATGATTACATCTTCCATCCCACTCTGCTGCCCCCAACCCCAAACTGGATTTAAAGAGAAGGAATGTTCAAGGTGCTTAAAAAAAAAATCCTTACCCCCTGAACAAATGTGTATCTAGGAAAAGAAATCAGCAATCTCAGATTATATTCTTTACTGTCTTCTTCACCTACTTAGGGAGAAAAATCAGATTCCTGTGAGTTTACAATATAAGGAACTTATTTTCCCTTTTCATCGATTCTCGGTTATGTTGGCAGATTTAATGGAGCTCAAAGACTGTCTTTGGGATCCACGTGTCTTCTAACAACATCTCTCCTTCACTCAGTACTTATAAGAACATTTTGGTTCTTCATTCAGAAAATTATTATTTTTAAATTTCAGTCCTTTGTTCAGTCTGACCTAATGATCAACCAGAACCCCGAGCAAGGTATAGTGGTGAGTAGTGTGTTACGGCCTAAGCACATGTATAGCAATTAATCCAATGGCTTGTCTATAGACTGGTAGTCTCCCTCCTGCAGCTGTGTCCTCCCTTAGCTGATTCCCAGAGAGCTTTCAGTTTGGCACTCAGGACTAAGGTCTCAGACTGCAGCCCTGGCTGGAGACGGCTATCGCCCACTGACCTTTACTGCAGTGCTTGTGAACTGGTCACGCAATCTGTCCTTGCTAATTTTGTCCTGCCTGGAGACGGGCCTGCTGTTCTGACCCAGAATATTCTGGACTAAAGTCACCTTAGAAGAGTTGCTTCCTTTTTTACATATCCAGATGAAAATGGGTTTACAACAATGACTGTGATAAAAAACAAAAGTACCAGACAGAAGTGGCAATTTGGACTCCACTTTGCATGTCACTAAAATTTTTAGAACTAATATTTTGGGAGACCCCAACATCTTAAGATCTCGACTGACACACCTGTATCAGTAAAACATTAGCATGAAGTGTAACACTGCGAAATAAAATGTTATGGTGCGATCCTGTTACTGCGTTTGAAATTAGTTTTATTTTTATTATTATTTTTTAAAGATTTTATTTATTTATTTGGCAGAGAGAAATCACAAGTAGGCAGAGAGGCAGGCAGAGAGAGAGGAGGAAGCAGGCTCCCTGCTGAGCAGAAAGCCCGAATCGGGGCTCGAACCCAGGACCTGGGATCATGACCTGAGCCGAAGGCAGCGGCTTAACCCACTGAGCCACCCAGGCGCCCCTGAAATTAGTTTTAAATACTTAAATATTTCCAGTGTTTACTGTCAGTGTAAAGTTGCTGGTAGTCCATTTTGTGAGATTTTGATGTTAAAATGTTTAATGAAATGGTGGTGATAATGACTGGTAGCTATAGTTTTAATTCACAACTTTGAGATTCTTTTAAAATTAGCTAACAGGCACTGAAATTTTTGAGGTGGTTGGGGGTTAGCTATTTTCCTACAATCTCTGCAACAAATTAGAAAAGGGAAAAAAAAATCAAGCCCAGATCAAACTGCTCCATATACAGATTTTAATAAACATTTATCAGAAGCAGACATGCAACCTATTCCTTGAGGTCAGTCAAGCCCCACTTCTCTCTTTTGGTAGCTCACCCACCAGTTTCCATGAAAGGCCCACGTAAGGCAAACTTGACAATATTCCAGAGGTGAGACTGTCCTAATCCAGTCAGCAACAAGCAACCAGAAGTCTTTAGACAAGATGGCGGGAAGCAAGACCCTTTAGGAGTCAAGCCTTAGGCCCCAAGCCTAAAGGTACAGGCTACAAGCCTCACTAGGTTCGTATGTGCTTTCCATGCACGCATGGAGAACTACTCTGAGGGAATTTAATTGTTCCACACATCCTGGATATCTCTAGTTTTGCCAATGAGAGCCACTACTATTATCTATTATGTTGATCAACAAGCTATTAATTTCAAAAGTAATACCAACTTGAAACATTTACTAATTATCAAAATCTCTGGTGGGAACTGTGCTGTGGATAGCACAAGCACGTGGAACAGCTGCCTATGGCATCTCTGAGCAGGACACTAGCTGTCACTGCTGGAGACGGAAATGCGCGGGAGAGCTGTCTGCTGCCACCGGCTGTGTGTGGAACCCGACCTGTGTGTGCAAATGCTACCCATGACAGAATTAGGAGAAGAAAGAATATACCATTTCCCCAGTTTTTCCGGATCCAGTAGATTTTGTTTCCCACGGGGAGAAGGGGAAGTCAGTGTGACGACATGGAAGGGAAGAAGGGAGTACATTGTGCAGAAAGATTCCGCAGCCTAAACTGTTAACAAATGCCAGATGCCGCCCTCTCAGCAACTGTAACGAATTCTTACCAGCACTACCTGATACACTACAAAACCTCTGTGGCTTCTTATACAAGTGATTGTGTTACAAGACCTATTTTTATTAGAAAAGTAGAATTTTAAAACTCCTTTTATTTTTATTTTGAATCATTTCATCAATTCCGGGTGGAAGCACACCATCATCAAACAGGGAAAAACATTAAAAATGGAGAAAAAGATTAACTACCCATTCCTGTAGTAAGCACAATTTAATAAGAAAATGAGATAAACTTCAAAAAGGCAAAACTAAAGGTCTTAAAAATAAGATTTTATTTTTCTGTGTGACACATGAATTTGCCATCACCAACGCGTCCTGGTCGGGCTGCAAAAGCACTCCCCCTAGCGGACCATCATAGGAATTTGAACAAAGTTAAATTAGTAAATTCCTAGGTCAGAGGAACACACTGAACAGAAAATTGTTAGATCAGTACCTTCCCGTTAGGGTGAGAAAAAACTATATTCATTAGCTTATGAATTCTAAAGAGCTAAAGAAATGTGCGGCTAAAATGATGGTCTTCAATGTGCAAAAAGTCAATCTTTCCCTATTAAGCCAATATATATGTTAAATCCTTCGCAGGTCTAACTTTTAAAATATATTGGATTAAAATCAATTCAGAGCTAAATACTGAAATGACAGTGACTAATAAGATGCTAAAAGATAATCTGAAATAAGGTTCTTTCATCTAACAAGTATTTGTTGAATATGTTACATACAAGGCACTGTTGTAGGTACAGAACATACCAGTGAACAAAACCGAAAATAACTGCCCTGTTTTAAAGGAAAATTATAGTCCTTGAAATTGACTGATTAAATATTTCATAACTAGGTTTTTATATTTGTCCTGTTCTTGATGTTTTTCTAAAAAAGTGTGTGCACAACATTTAGTAGATTCATCCATTTTCTTCTTGAACATGTACCATACTTTATAAAACTCCAACTCTTCTTGCGCCTGCCGGCATCCTGAGATGACTTGGGGGGCTCAGAAATTATCAGGGAGTCACTCTGGGCTCAAAACCCAGAACTGTCCATGTGCCGGGGAGCAGAGCGCACAACTGTTCTGGGAGTGCTTTGCTGAACTACTCTCCAAACCAATCTCCTCTCATGCCATGTGGCCTATTTTAAGGTAGGGCATTCCAAATATACCCCTTGGTGAATGTTTTTGATGAATATTATTCAATGGTTCTTAACCATCAATAGCGGGGGTGGGGATCACAGGTCACAGGGATTGGCATTAGTGGGTATGGGCCAGGGAGGCTAAATGAATCCTGCAATGGGGTGAATTTTCTTCCCCATGAAGAACTGTCCCACCCACAAAGGCCAACAGGGCCTGCCCAACACTGAGCTGTATCACATGGTACAGGACCTTTATTTATGTAGTTTTTTTCTACTAGAAAATAAGCCAGATCATTTTAGTATTTCATTTTATTAAATATCTACATGCCATAAAAATTGATGGAAAACTACCCAAGAAAGTGCAAAATCACTTATTAACTGGTTTTCTCCATGTTGGTTTGGATGAGAAACTTTTATAAGCAAACAGAAGATATCTAATAAGTACTTACTACAGTACTTACTGCACTGAACAGTTGCAGAGAACAAGAAGAAATCCTATAACTCTGAAGACTGTTTTATATCTTGTTCACTGATTTCTTGAAAATGTATACTTTAAAACTAAATCATATAATTACTCAGACTTGTTTGGCAAAGCCTAAACTTCAGAACATCAGGGAAGAAATCACATGTAAAAGTAATCACTTCAGTGCAATTAAATACTATTAAAACAACAACAAAAAAAGCGTCCTTCAAAACAGTGGTTCTCAAACATTAGCATGCATCAGAATTTCCTGCGGGAAAGTTTTCTTAGGCTACAACAAATACTTGTTAGGTGCCCCACCTCCAGAGTTTCTGACAAGTTTCCAGGTGATGCTGAATGCTGTCGATCTAGGTGCCACACCTTGAGAACCACGTTTAAGATATATTCTTTGGAATTCAAACTAATAAGCAATGCCCATATGTTGATGCTTCTTCTAATAGTAAATAAATAAGAGAACATTTTCGGTATGGATTCATGGAACATTAAATTTTTAGACTCTTGAAATGTCTCACTTAAATAGATTATTCATCTTGGCTCATGATGAGGAGTTCAAAAGACAACCCCAGGAGAGTCCAGTAGTGGGTAATCTATGATTACATGAAAACATTTACTTAAAAAATATACAGCAACTCTTTGAGTACATGAACCTTATTCCTATCTCCTTCATGCTCCTTTCCTTTAGAAAACCCAGTCTCCTGGAAATGCTATATACCCAGAATGAGAAAGTGATCTATCATGAATGTTCAGGTGGAGGTTACAGGGAAGGCCATACTTAAGACTCTGATTCCGGAACTTCCTCGTCAGGGCAGCAGTAATATTCCACAAAACATATCTGTCCATCTTCATTTCTAATCATATACTGTAATGAGAGGAATCCTCGGTTATCTGTTCGAATAGATACCTTACAAGACAGGACTAAGGCCTTTGTAGAAGGTTTCAGTAAAGAAATCTTGTATCTGTAGAGGAATAAATAAAAAGCAGTTGTTATTTGGACACACTTGAAGCAGTGCTCATAACTCCAAGTAAAGGACAAAAATTAGCCAAAAACTACCAAGTAACAAACATAAGGATAAAATCAAATACTTATCCAATTTGCTAATATCTTTTGTTTATAAAATTTCAATCACTGTCACGACCCCAAGTCCCCAAGTAAACCCAGTACCCTACTATTTATATCTTTAGGATGTTATACCTTTAGCAACAGATTGAAAGTTTCACGTTTATTTAATAAATACGTGATATTCAACCTCACCTTCACCACCAATATATTAAGAACTGACCTGTTGACCTGGGTCTGGTTACAATGAAATGATTCCATCAAATCAGAATCTTTGGGATAATCAAGGTGGGAGCTTCCCGCATTCCCAAAAGTAGATAACCTATAGTTAAAAAAAAAAAAAATTAATTTATTCATTGGTCCAACAATAAGCCATATTAGGATCTCAGTAAAGAAGACACTTCCTTAAGAAGTTCATTCTGGTGAATGAAAGAGATATATAAACAAATGCTCACAATACACTACCAATTATAGTAATAAAGATTCCCACAGGATGCTGTGGGAGTTCAGAAGATCTAGCAACTAATAAACAGCTTCGGAAAAAATCAATCACCAAAGGAATCCAGGGGTGTTTGCCTCAGTTTCATTAGCTTAATTCTACTCTTTACACTCACGTTTCCTCACCCTTAAATCAGAAATATGTAGAAGGAGAGAGAGTTTGAGGAGTGATGGCAAACCCTGAGCGGAATCATCGGCAAGCCTGGGGTCCTGCTCGCCGTCCTCACCGCCACAGCCCGGAATTATGGCTCTTCTGCATCTCACACTGCTCTTTAAGCTGCCGCACGCTTTTCCTAGCTTAGCGGGATCAACAGTTTGTGTTTAGCAACTTGTTAATATTTATGTTTGTTTAATCTGCAAGAATTTTTCCATCATCATTTGTTATGTGGTTAACACACTGGCAAGTACCGTGTGAGCACAGTGACAGAAGACCTAGGTGCTGGTCTTCCTCAGGTTCCATCTTTTCTCTCCTCTAACTAACCTCTTCTCTGAGCCATCTCGTCCGTAGCCAGCCTGGATGAGGCTCTCACATCTCCACTGCCATTCTAGACGGACGTCCTGAACTCTGTATGTCCAAGTACTCCCGAGGGTCTGAGACACCTCAAATTGAACAAATCCAGAAAAAAAATGTCAACTCCTATTCCCCACCACCAAATCATTTCCTATACGGGAGATGAAAGATACCAAGATCTATCTAGTCACCTATGCGGAGAGATATCCCTTAGGTGGGCATCTCTGAAATATACTGTTTAAGTGCCCAGAATTTTAATTCCCATCAGTGCTTAAGTAGAATTTCCATTTTGGTTAATATTTTAACCAGTCTTGAGCCAAATTTTTAACTGCTGCATGTCATGATAAGGGCCTGCTGTTTTTCTGGAGTAGATGTAAAAAGAACATACCTCTCATTCCTTATGTATTTTTAGCTCCTTTATTCTTTAATATTCTGATGTAATTCAAAAGAAAACTATTTAAATCCTCTTTCCAAATTGATTCTAATCCTGAAAATTTCATAATTTGTTGGTTCAAAACATTAGGAGCAGCTTGAGAGTTTCTGACATTGTATTTCTGCTGAAAATTGCCCTCCCTTAGGAAGCCTGTAGCGATCAATTCCCCCCTCAGTACTCAGGTACTGTTCTCTAAGCGTCTCTCTGTATTATTTTGGTACTTAGTGGCACACAATTCCGTTCCTTCTATGCTGTTTCACTTATATTCTCTTCACCTTGATTTTAAGCCATTCCTTTCCAAAGTGCTTAAAAAGGCAGCTATGCACACAGCAGGTGACTAATAGATAGTGAATGAACTATGTATAGAAAACATTGGCTTCCTTTTGCATCCTATACTAAATTGAAAGGGAAGAAAAAGATACATGATACAAACACCTTTGCCAAAAGTTTAACCCCAAATTTTCCTCGTGATGTCAGTCTATAAGCAGTAAGCGGTAAGCAGTACAATGAAAAGACCACTAGTTTATGAAGTAGGAGACAGGGCTATTCACCTACCAACCAACACTACCTAACTATGAAGCTTTAAATACTGAGTTAATCTTCCTGAACCGCAGATTTCCCGATCTATAAAAGTATGAAGTAAAAGTAAAAGCTCTCTAAAGATCTGAAAATTCTAAGAACCTGGAAAATAAAAGTTCTGCATCCTAAGCAAATGTGTAAGCAGGGAGAGAGAGTAGACTACAGTATTAATTTTCATTGCCCTGTGTTCAAGTACCTGAAATAAGGCTTGTTGGGAGACATGGTGATCTGTAGCACCTCACTTGTCATATCCAATTCAGAAAATGCTTCACGGAGCCCCTCTGACTGCAGAATAATCTTATTGATAACATTGGTGCTGCAGAAATCAAAATCCAGAGTCTCCTCAGGCTCCTGAGTATTGATTTTACAGACTGTCACCACTCCTCCTTCTTCCAGAAAGAGCATCAAAGGGTAACCATAACCTTGGTAACACATCCGAAGTGCAGTTAAAGTTCCTGCAGTGAAAATAAATCATATGTTGGGCTCAGCTTTATAATGCAGGTTCCGCTTCTCCTTAAATGATACATAAAACTCCTGAAGATTATTTTACTCTGCCCAATTTCTAGCACATATGTATGCATCTCTTTCTAAAGAGGGATCATATTTTCCCTGATGACAGTTACATGCAGACGATTCAAACAATAAAACTGGCAAAGAAAACAAAACAACTCTTTGAAATCATTTTCCAGCTTGCCAAAACACCTCAGAAATAGCTTACTGATTTTATATATGTACAATTTCCAGGATGGAGATTCTACATGGACCAATATTGCAAGTAACAGAATTACTGCAGAACAAGCTATGCTCTTTCTTAAAGGTGCAAGGTGTGGAACAGTGGACTACTTTGATATTGTCAGTACGATAATATCAGTGTATTCACTGTGATAAGGATCCTTCCAACCTTTCCTATTGGGAGATTTTATGTACATTTCCTCAAACTAGGAGAAAAAGAGAGGGTGGTTAATGGTGGTGTGGGTTTTAACACTACAAACCACTAGGGAGGAGGAGAAATAGGACTAGACATTCTAGCTCTTTTTCTCCTACTGGATGGAGAGCCACCATGAGGAATGAGGGAAAGCAGATGCTTTTATGAAAAACCAGCTAGGGAATGCTGCATTAGGAAAATGTATAATAACTGAACTTTCAGTACAAAATTAAAATATATTTTCTAAAGAACCACACTGAGCTTTCCCTAGCTAATCTCTAGATTCCTGTGAAATAAAATCATTCTTTGGGGGTTTCCTTGTAGTTTTATATCCATAGCAACTGAATTCACTACTCCTAAAAAAATGAAACATATATTTTGAACATTTCAGGAAATAGACAATTTATAAACAGGATTAAAGAAATAACAGCAAACACATTTTGAACACAGGAAACTAGGTGTGAGGAGAATTGGTTTCTCTTTTTCTTGGCCACTAAACTGTAATCCTGAACAGGTTAGAAAAAAAAAATTTAATACATATTTTGCAATGTTCAAGTTAATTAACACATATTCAAAGTCTTCTCTTGGTCAGTTCAAATTTAAAACCCCCGAACTTTGTAAATTAAAAAAAGATTACTATAAATACTTTTGCAAATAGGAAAAGAACTATAGTTTCTACTATACTTTCTATTAATGTGAAAAGTTAGAATCCATGATTGTGACCAGTGAGAAATGAATTTGCAATTTCCAAGATATGTTTCTTACTTCTAATAACCTTTCCTGTATTTTTCTGAGCATTTGCTTTTTGTCATTATGATAATAAAATGGTTCACCTGGCATAGGACTTGATCCGAAAATTGATAAACAGTCTAAAAGGACAGTTAAATTTATTCGAAAAGTAACAGACTCTTCCTGAACTATAAACTCTTGAAATATTCCAGCCTGTGAAGAAAAGTAAAAATGAAAATGCATATATATTAATGAAAACTCAGACAAGGTTCTAGATTTCACTTTGTTTTAAAAATAATATTGTGCTGACCCCATGAAAATTTCTGATTATCCATCAAAACATCTTCAGCTTTTTCAACTATTACCATTAGAATGCTACTACTCAGTAGTTAAAGGTGTAACTGACTTCAGTACCATGCAAAACTTTATGAAAGGTCTTTCACCTAGCTTCTTGATCTAAACTATTGCCCACAGGACTTTTCCTTGTCTCATCTTTTGCCCATCAACAGTGCTAAAGTCATTTGGAAAATAGCCAAACAATTTGATAATGCATGAGTGATACTAGTTTTCAATTTCTTTTGAGGACAGGAACCATGTCTTATCTATCCCTCTATACCTGAGGTTACACTGTGCACTTTGGTGTTCAAAAAAATGTTGGATTAGGGGCGACTGGGTGGCTCAGTTAATAGTGGCTGCCTTCAGCTCAGGTCATGATTCCAGGGTCCTGGGATTGAACGCCCCCATGGCATCTGTCTCCCAGCTTAGCAGGGAGCCTGCTTCTCCCTCTCCCTCTGTCACCCTCCTGCTTGTGTGCTCTCTTTCTATATATATCAAAAAATAAAATCTTAAAAAAAATTTTTGGATTAAATCTGAAATCCTATCTGAACCATACATATATTGCTTTGTAAGGACACATTATAACCAATAAAATGGAAATACTGGTCAAGAGCATATACTGGAAACAAATGTTTGGGTTCTTGTCCCAACTCAGCCACTTGCCAACTGTGGGACTGTTGGCAAATCACTTAAAAGATGCCTATTTCCATACCTGAATGAAAGCATTTGCTTGCACACACTTTGCATTTTCCACTGTAACCTTGATTCCATTTTTAGTAGCGAAACACGTAGCATGCTCTCGGAAGTGAATAGCCTTCAAGATAGTGGAGAGATTCCTAACGTTGTCGAGGCTGGCCACTAAGCTGTAGTCATTCTCGTCTTGGATCTGTGGGGTTAGGAGGGGCATCGTCCACTGTACATTGGTCCCAAGGGAGGCTTCCCGAGCCAACACTTGCTGCCGAGGAACACGAAACACCTGATGAGATTCGACAATAAAGCTCCGGTCAATGCGGGCAAGGCCCGCGATGTCAACCCTTGCTGAGGCGAGGCCTGGGCATCGAACTCCGCCGGTGGCACCCCATTTCTGCCTCTTCAACTCTCTGTAACTTTGGGGGAAAATTACTCTTCACTCTAAGCTACGATTTCCTCGCCTTCAGTGAGGGGCCAGTAACACAGAAAAAGTTGTGAACAATGAGAAAAGGTAATTAACGAGGTAGTTCTACTGGGGGGCGGTCCCCCCAAACTTGGATTACGTGTCCCCGTAGAGTCGGGTTTCAGCTGTCCGGCACCCCCAACCTTGCCCCTAACAGAACAGGCGACGGAGGGCGGGCCCCCATTCTTCGGGAGATCCTGAAGTCCCACACAACCCCGTTCCCCAGCCCGTCAAGAGACGGCATCTATTTCCTGACCCCGGGATCCGGGCACGGAAACCTTACCTTTCCAGCGGGATCCGGACGCCCGAGAGCCCTTCGCAGCCAGGTCACCGAAGAAGCCAGCCGCGCCTCTCAGGTAGTTGGGGAGAAAATGCCGCGGATCCCGCCACTCTTTTCAGACCACAGAGCCACCTCGGCCACCGTCACCACAGAGATAGAGGCGGCCTAGAGAGCCGCGCATGCGCCATCAGAAACCGGAAAAAGGTACCATCGAGCCGGGGGACTGCGGAGCCGAGCGCTCTGTACCATAGAGATCGGAAAGGGGAGCGAGCGGCAGAGCCGGAAGGAAAGCGAAGACCTGAGAAGTTCAGGCAAGATGGCGGCGACCAAAAGGAAGCGGCGTGGAGGCTTGGCGGTTCAGGCGAAAAAACCAAAAAGGAATGAAAAAGATGCCAAGCAGCCAGCTAAGCTGCGCGACATGACAGAAGAGGCGGAAGAAGAAGAGAGAGACCGTATCCCAGGCCCCGTTTGCAAGGTAGAGCTTACATCCAGGTTACACCTGCGGCTCTACACGCTTCCCTGGGGCTACCTCCCTGATAAGAGCTTTGGTAATTTCGGAGTAGCCTGTTACCGGAGCTCGGTTTCAGCTCTCGTCCGGGACAGACAGGCTGCCGCGCTTACAGCTAGCTCTCATGCACGTGGCCATCTTCTGGAGGCAGCGGCCGAGGAAGTTGGCTGGCTTCGGAACGGTTCACAGGGAAGCAACCTTTGGGGTATTCAGTCCCAGTGTTGTCTCTTCTGATTACTCCATTTCCCCCATTTGGGGTGGTATTACTTAAAGTTAGTTCTCGCTATTGAGTATATATCTTCCAATGGCTACTATCCCCCTATTCCGCCATAGTTAGCTTCTGTCACTCTGGGATCCTGAAGCTTGTTAGGCGGTCCTTTTTAAAAAATTGCTGCCCTTGGGATAATGGCTTTGACTTGTCTGATCATGTTTTAACTCTTAAGGGTTGATGAAAGCTAGACGAGGTAGAATGAACTTCTCTTGTATTCAAATATTTTTATGTATGTCAGGTACTGTCCGAAGTTAGGTTTCCTCTGGCTTTGGGATTCTAAACTAGAATAGGACCTTCTTTCTGAAGTGTTGGGAGTTTAGAAGAAAACTTAAGAACGCATGTAAGTTCATGGTTTGTATTCAGAAGAAGGTGAACACAAGTTGTTGGGCCTAACTTCCATTCCGTAAGCTAGATCCAGTACTTTGGAGACAGAGGTGGACTTTGATTTATTTCTGTTTTGATTCTATTTCTACTTCCCTGGCCCTTAGTATAGTATTCTAGCAGGTAGTAGGTGATAAATGACCATCTGTGGTGGAAGGCACTAGGAATGGAGTTAGCTCTGAGGGATGAAAGATGAGTTTAATTTAAATTATAGCTCTACTGATAGTTAATGTCCATGTTTTGAGCTCTTTGGTCATCTGCAAATTAAGAGGAAGAAAATGTGCTTTACTTTTTGGGAAGAATAAGCTGGACTGCTAGAGGATTTTCAGTAGATGTTAGTGCTCCCACTCTTCCCTTAATCTGGAAGGAAAAACAATAGTATCTATGACCTGAGTCATTGTATGAAAAATTCTCTGGAAGTACAGAAGATAGAAATTACTTTTACCCTTGGACAGTCATGTAAGGGATCATGAAGGATTTATTCCTTGAGTGGATTTCAAAGTAGGGGCACATTTCCAGTATTCAGTATTCAAAAATGAGAGGGAACAGTATGAGGGCAAAGAAGAAAAAGTGATCAAAGGCATTGATGTGGAGGAAAAATGCTGAAAATCTAAAAAATAGAGCCAAATTAGCTAAAAGGTAGGGCTAATTTAGGGCAATAGTGAGGTAGAAATAGAAATATATTTTAGAATCCAGTGTTAAAGCTATGTCATATTGGAGTTTGTTTAGAAAATCCTGGTAGGTTAAGGATGTGATTGAAACAGTGCTTTAAAAAGACTAAGCTGTTGCTAGTCCGCCAGACCTATTGGAGAAACTCTTGTCCGGGAAGGCTAGCCATTTTAGGAGATTTAAGATAATAAGAATCTGAATGCAGGCACTGTGAATAGGAAGGCATTAAGAGAAATTGAAAGAGAAATTGACAGCATTTAGTAGTGCTTGTGATATAGGAGAAACAGGCAAATAGATAATTCAAAGCCGGGGGGATGGAAATGATGGTTGCATCATTAGAAAAACAGGAAACTTACTATATTTAAGGTTTAGTATTCTAGAGTTGAATTTGAGGTATTAAGTCAAATACTTGGATTATTAGGAGTGGAGAGAGTTCCTTACCTTTCTATAGATTAGACAATTGAAGTTATGGAATGATTATGAGAACTCTGTTGTGAGAGACCTGAAACCAAAAGAGGACTAGGAAAGAGTTTTTCAAGTCAGGAGGAGGAATCGGAGAGGTGGAAGAAGAAAAACCAAAAATGAAGAAAGTCAAGGAAAGTAATTTCTGGGAGGGAGCCGTGGTCAGTAAATACCACTGAGAGATTGTCAGAATTGTTTAGCCTGTTACCTGGAAGTTTTAATGAATATTATTGCGTCTCTACTTACCTTACATACAAGGAGTTAACTTTTCCATTGGCTGTGTTATTTTATCAGAACCAGGGGCTATCTTTAGCTTGTTTTTTAGATAGGGGATCTAAATTTTGAATATTAAGATAAAATGGGGACTTTTCAAGGTTCCTTTTTTGCATCATCACATGTTGCCATGACGCTTTACCATTTCTATCCTGTCCTATATGACAGATATGTTGTGTTATCTGTCATGTAGAATAGAAATGGCAAAGCATCTCAGTAAGGGTTTTATTCGGTTCTTGCCTTTGTGTCTTTATTGATTTGCTTGCTTGTTAACTATCTTCCCACATAAGAACAGTGGCTGACTTCTGGTAGGAACCTAGTAAATATTAAATTAATATTAAAGTTTTCTTGTGAAAGGAATATTGACTGAGGAGTTCTGGGTTCAGGCGTGGAAGGATTCTATGTATAGGGAAACATCTCAGTTCTCTGAATTGCACACATGGGAGAGAGGCAGAATTAAGGATGTAGTCTTGATACATTAGAGGGTAATGGAGTATTTAACGACTAGATACTTCTAAAACTATCTTTAAAAAAAAACAAGGTATGAGTATGAGATTTAAAAATCTTAACATTTTCTTTTTCTTTAGGGCAAGTGGAAAAATAAGGAACGGATTCTTATCTTCTCTTCTAGAGGAATAAATTTCAGAACGAGACATTTAATGAAAGACTTGAGAATGTTGATGCCTCATTCTAAAGCAGGTGCTTTTATATCATACACTTTTCAAGTTCTTATTTATAAACTTGTCTCTATATTCTCACTTTAAGTCATTGTTTAACCTTGTCACTTGTTCAGCCTTATCAGGTAAAGAACTCTTGCCTCAGAACAGTGACAAGATTTTTTTCAATTAATATTTTGTTAGAAATACTTTATTCACTAAACATTCCCTTCACTTTCTTAGATATCCTACTGTTATCAAAACATTTCTTGAAGGTCCATTAATTGTAATGTTCTCAGAGGTCATGATCTGGTTCTTCTTCTAAATAATTGAGGACTTCGTGTATCTGCATTTTCTTTTTTTTTTTTTTTTTAAGTTGGCTCCATGCCCAGCGTGGAGTCCAGTGCAGGGCTTGAACTCAAAGCCCCAAGATCAAAACCTGAGCTGAGATTGAGTGTCAGATGCTTAACCACTGAGCCACCCAGGCACCCCACTATCTGGCATTAAAAACAAAACAAACAGAAAACATGTTCGTATTAAAAAGTTAATGGGCTGGAGTGGGATTTCAAGCACCTTTAATTTGGGGCTCAACCTACGTCTAAATGCCAAGATATTCTCTTTAGCAATGGTGTATCTTACAGGCAAGTGAAGTTTCAAGTTTAGAACTGTGGCAGTACCATCACACAGCTGTTTTTGTGCCTGTGTTGGGAGGAGCTTTTGGCTTTCATTCTAGGTTATAGCTTTGTTCCTTAGACCACTATTTCTCAAACTGGGGTCTGCTCTTATATCTTTATATCTCTGAAACTCAGAAGAGATTTAATTTATATTGTTGCTTTTTTTCCCCTGTGATAATCTGAAACAGTCTTTTCAATCCACTTCCTTCAGTTCAAATTTTAGTTTCTTCAGTGAGTGTTCCTTAAACTGCAATCCTAGAACATAGCTCAGTTTGTGAAAATGTTTCCATATTTGAAAGGGACCTACACAATATGTAAAGTTGACGAGAAACACTGCTTAGATCATACTTTATGATTCTCGAGAACTATTTTCTAGTCATTTTTATAAAAAATGAACAAGATTTTTAAAGAGGTCATGTGTTTTTAGGTCTAATAATTTTGAAAATTAATTAAATCTCTTTTAAACTGAAGATTGTAAAAACATTTAAAATACTTTTTTAGAAAGCATGTGTGATATGTTTGAAGTAGCTTTGAAATCTTTTATTTACTTTCTTTTTTTCTTTTTATAGATACAAAAATGGATCGTAAAGACAAGTTATTTGTCATTAATGAGGTAATTTTAGATAGTAATTCAAGTAAAATATTCTAGGAACACTAGGAATAAAATATTTTGGAATACTAAAGATTGTTCATTTAAACAATAAGTCAGTTATTCAGTGACTTTTAATTGTTTTGTAAAAGATAACTCAAATTTTTCCTGACTCCAGTAATCTGCCTTATAAATTTTTATATACTCTCTATATCTTACAGTTTGAATACTCAGTTTATATACTGTCTGTATCTCACTATCTGAATCTCACAGTGATTCAAAATGTTATTTCTTTTTTTTTTTTTTTTTAAGATTATTTATTTATTTATTTGACAGAGAGAGAGATCACAAGCAGGCAGAGAGGCAGGCAGAGAGAGAGGAGGAAGCAGGCTCTCCGCCGAGCAGAGAGCCCGATGCGGGGCTCGATCCCAGGACCCTGAGATCATGACCTGAGCCGAAGGCAGCGGCTTAACCCGCTGAGCCACCCAGGCGCCCCCAAAATATGTTATTTCTTGATCATTCTTGTATTTGTCTTATCTCACCAAACATTGAAATTTCTGGAAGACAAGCATTATATCTTTTTTTCTCATTTTATACAATACAGTGCTAAATTTATAATGGGTACCTACTATTTTTTTCAAAGATTTTTTTATTTTGACAGAGAGAGCACAAGTAGGCAGAGAGGCAGGAGAGGGGGCGGGGGAAGCAGGCTCCCTTCTGAGTAGAGAGCCTTATGCGGGGCTCTATCCCTGGACCCTGAGATCATGACTTGAGCTGAAGGCAGAGGCTTAACCCACTAAGCCACCCAGGGACCCCTATAATGGGTACTTATTAAAAACTATCAACTTGTACAAAATAAAAAGTTCATTAAATATTTTTAAAACCACACATTTTAGGAAGTATTTTGTCAGTATTAAAGGTGATACACGTGGTAATTGCTCTTAAGATACTACAAATTATTAATAGGTTAATTTTCAAAGTGTTGTTGAAGATACTAAACTTACATTTTAAAGCTAACTTTTAAAAATTTAGAGGAATTGTGTTTTAAGATCATTTTCCTTAGTAATTAGTAAGGCTTCTTTTATTCATTTAGCATGGATTTTTGAACTTCTGTTGTAAATGGCCTTATTCTACTGCTGTGGAAACTGTTTAACAGAATAATGTCCCCTTTCATCCAGTGGAGCTTACATACTAATGGGGGATTCAGTCCATGAACAAGTGTAATTTCAAGTGAAGATAGGTGAAAAAAAGTTATGAGTTTCTAGCAGTTGAAGCTTGACTAGAAAACAACCAACTTAGTGTTGTTGTTTGTTCTAAGACCAATAAGAAACAAAAACATTGGACCTAAGAGTTTTCAAAGCTGTTAGGTTTAAAGTCTCAAGTAGTTGAGGTTGATGCGTACTATATTAGGTAGTTCATGAATGTTATAATAGTATAAGCCTTCAAGATGTTGAAGTTTAATTCAACTTGAAATATGTTTTCTATACTTCTGCCTTTCACCAATCCCTTAGTGCTTTTACAGAATGGAAATCACAGAAATGATAGTACAGATTAGGAAGAAAAATCTTAAATTTCTTGAGCTTAAAATCAAAATGCTAAAGAGTTAAAAATAAAAATAATCATTATAATGGATGTAGTTGGCTCTTGAAGGACTGTAATTTCCTAAGATTGATAAGGCTAATTTTAGTGTGCCTTACCTCTTGGGTATCTTTTTTTGCTCTTTGTGGATTGTATGGGGGAGTATGGTTGAAGATAGAGGCTCCCAGTAAGCAGAAGAGAGACCAGACTATCTAGTTTACTTTAGAATACCTAAGGGAAACTTTAAATGTTTCTTTTTGTGAATTTACCTAGATTTAGACCTTTGTGGCCTATTAACCTGCTTAAGTATTTTTGGAGGAATATAGATATTAATTGCTTTGGTTCTCATTTTTACTGTCCACTTCATTTTTCCATACTTTGCTCTGTTTAGGTTTGTGAAATGAAAAACTGCAATAAATGTATCTATTTTGAAGCTAAGAAAAAACAGGATCTCTATATGTGGTAAGATAATGTGTTAAGGAAGATTTAGGTGGAACTGTTCTTGTAAATGGACTTACTCTTTAAATCTCTTAGGGTATAGACTCCTTTTAGTCTTTTACATAAAAAGAAGGGGCCAGGGGATGAAGCAAATTCATTTGATTTCACAAAAGTTGAAACCTTTAAAGAAAGTTAAATGTGTGGATGTTACAAACATGGTATGGTGTCTTTTAAACTGAGGTAGTAAGAATTTACTACATTCTAAATTCTAATTAGTTGAAAAATTTCATATTTTTCAGGCTTTCAAATTCACCTCATGGGCCATCTGCTAAATTCCTTGTTCAAAACAGTAAGTTGACTCAGTTTAAGATTTTTTTTAATGACAAAATTGAAAATGCTCTTTTGGGACAATTGTGCTAAAGTTATAACTATTTTTATTGGTATATTTTTTTCTAGTCCATACCCTAGCTGAACTAAAGATGACCGGAAACTGTTTGAAAGGTTCTCGGCCCCTTTTGTCTTTTGACCCTGTAAGTTTCTCATTAGTGTATGAGGTCTAATTTTCTTATTCTGCCTGGCTGTTTTTTTGTGAATATGGTTTGTAATTCAATTTATCAAAAAATCTACAATTTTAAACAAAACACTGCTGTTGTCGAATAATATGTTCACTTTATTTTTATAGGCTTTTGATGAATCACCACATTATACTTTGTTAAAAGAACTCTTAATTCAGGTAAATAATCTTTTCTAGAAAGTATTTTCAGTAATATAAATGTGTGTCTCCTCTGGACTTTTTGTTAATTTAGCTATCTAAAACATACATGATATGCACTAGAATAAGACATTAACTTTTCTTTTTTCTTTTTTTTTAAACTAGATCTTTAGTACACCACGATATCATCCCAAAAGCCAACCGTTTGTGGACCATGTATTTACTTTCACCATTTTGGATAATAGGATATGGTTTCGGAACTTTCAGGTTAGCTTTAATTGATTTTTAATTATACTTTGAAATGAAATGGGGTATATAGCATCTGTAAAAGACGCAAATAATAAGTCCTTTTGTTTTAAATAGTTCTTTGCCCCCACAGACTTGTAGCAGTTAACTGCTGTCTCATACTTTTCCTACTTCTCTACTTACTTTTTTCCAATGGCTATCAGTTGGTTTTGGAGTAAGGGTTTGCTAACAAGCAACTATATATTCAGTAAGATAAAAATTTCTCTCTAAAAAGGTTGGAATCTGTAGGTGGAGGTTGTTAATACTGAGAAGAACATGATCTCTGTAGAGTGCATTCAATGAGAACTGTGAGATAAGTCATACAGTGACTCGTTTAGGAGGAGAGGTGATTCTGGAAATCTTGAAGCAGGAGTTTGGCAGGATAAGAAATCAGAAAGGTAGAGAGGTGTGCTCGCTTCGGCACATATACTAAAAAAAGAAAGGTAGAGAGGTGGAAGGAACAGCTTGTGAAGTAATCTGGGCTCTTTCCTGCATGTGATATGTTGGATACCCTGCAGTGTGACTTAAACATAGCCCCGTAGCCTCTGAGGGCAGACATACCTGAACCAACAGTGTTGTGTTTGTATTTGTAGTTCAGAAGTTGCCTCTTAATTCCACAATCAGAAGCCATTCAAAAGTAAATTTGGCCATATATCCTTTTATATACCCTTTAATCTAATTTGAATTAGACATATAAATACAGTTTGCGGGGGGCGCCTGGGTGGCTCAGTCCTTAAGCATCTGCCTTTGGCTCAAGTCACTGATCCCAGGGTCCTGGGATCAAGCCCCACATCAGGCTCTCTGCTTCTGGGAAAGCCTGCTTCTTCCTCTCCCACTCCCTCTGCTTGTGTTCCCTTTCTCTCTGTGTCTCTATCAAATAAATAAATAAATAAATACATACATACATACAATTTAGGAATTGACTTACATTTTAAAAGGGTTATCCATAGGGTGCTTTAATACATTTGTTACAGTTTTAAAAACTCATTTAACCACAGTTTTTCAAGAATACGTGTGCTGTGAGAAGCAAGATAAGGAACAAGTTGAAATTACTAAATTTTGAGAGAACACCCTGCAAAAAGTTAGTATTTTCTTGTGACAACTACCTGTAACTAGTAACATATTTCAGAAAATACTGAGAATTTGGCACTTGCCAAGTTTCACTTCCCCCTTAATTTAATTGGTTCTAACTTCTTTTAGGCATATTTGTAATAAGGTTATACCCAGTGTAACTTTGAAGAATAGTATATCCAAACTAAAATGTTTCCTTTTTATTAAAGATAATAGAAGAAGATGCTGCTCTTGTAGAAATAGGACCTCGCTTTGTCTTAAATCTCATAAAGATTTTCCAGGGAAGTTTTGGAGGACCAACTTTATATGAAAATCCTCACTACCAGTCACCAAACATGGTAAGCTAATTGTGTTGTTCAGTGGTCCCTTGACGCCCAGAACTTGCTGGCCAAAGTGATTCTGTCAAGTGATTTCTGTTAACTGTGAAACTAATTTTTTTTTTTTTTTGGCTGCATACTGTCTTGCAAATTACTACTTTTTTTTAATGACAAGAGAGAAGGGAAAATAGGGCTCACAAGTGAATGTCCATATGTAGTATGTTTTTATTTTGAAAGCATCTGATATTTTGTTGTCTTTAGCATCGGCGTATTGTAAGAACCATCACAGCTGCAAAATACAAAGAGAAACAACAAGTGAAGGATGCGCAGAAAATGAAAAAGAAAGAACCAAAGACTATTCTTCCACATGATCCCACTGCAGATGTTTTTGTTACACCAGCCGAGGAAAAGCCAATAGAAATACAGTGGGTAAAGCCAGAGCCCAAAGTCGATTTGAAAGCCAGAAAGAAAAGGATTTATAAAAGGCAAAGAAAAATGAAACAGAAGATGAACAGTGGGAATGCAAAATGAATCAGTGGATAACTAACTTTTCAGTAATTTTATATTTATTTTGTATTCAATGTGTAAATACATTTTATTATCCAGGACTACCTTATATCTTACTAGTATGGCAATTTAGACAAAGAGATATCAAATTAAAATTTGTGGCTTCAGTGGTGTGTATGTTTTTCTAAATGTCACCAAAACTCATCAGTTCATTTCTGTTTTTCTTTTCAAAGCTTGTTTGGTATTACTGAAAATTCAGCACACTTCAGGTTTAGGCTTGCTTTCTTGGATTAAAATTTTGGGTTTAGCAAAGCTGAAATTCAAACAAATTTATTGGATCATTATTACTTGTAAAACAATGAATTAGGTAGTTTTGGATGATAAAGTGCAGATAGATTGGTAGAAAAAGCATCTTACTGAGGTTGGAGTCCCTGAGTCCCAATGAATGAGGCCTTGGAAAAGCCAATCCTTGATCTTGATTTCTCACCTCAAGAAAGTACAATAGGATGCCTGGGTGGCTCAGTCCGTGAAGCGTCTGCCTTCAGCTCAGGTCATGATCCCAGGGTCCTGCAGTGGAGTCAGGCATCATTGGGCTCCCTGCCCAGCAGGGAGTCTGCTTTTCTCTGTGCTGCCCCCTAGAGTATGTGTGAGCTCTCCCTCTCTCTCACAAAAATAAATAAAATCTTCAAAAAAAAATTTACAATAAGTTTTAGGTTCTGAGAATCAAATGAGTTAATACGTGTTTGGAAGTATATGTAGATTACAAATTTAATTTAGAAGCAGTGGGTATAAATGATAATTTACTAGTAAAAGGAAGAAAAGTGGAACAGTAGTTGGAGGGCACTGGAATATTTGAGTTGATATTTGATGAAAGAACTGAGGTGAAGAGCACAGGGCTTACCCTCCTAGAGGTCAGTTAGTAGAAGGGAAAGACAAGATTCTTGGTGCTAGTGGCTGTGGACAGGTAGGTGGCCGCTGAAGAGACTGAGAGATGTGCACATATGTATATCATGTGTGTGGTGTTCTGTGACCCACTTATTTTTATATCCTATTAATCACTTCCCCATGTCTTTATTATACGTGACTAATAATTGCATAGTATTCTACTCTGCTATACTGTACTATCTGTCCCTTATGGGATATTACAGTATTTCAGGCATGGATGCTTATGCCAAACATTTCTTGACATAAATTATTTTGTACCACCTGTGGTTTCCTGTAAGTGGAACTCAAGTGAAAAGATGCCCCCCTGGGACGCCTGGGTGGCTCAGTTGGTTAAGCAGCTGCCTTCGGCTCAGGTCATGATCCCAGCGTCCTGGGATCGAGTCCCACATCGGGCTCCTTGCTCTGCAGGGAGCCTGCTTCTCCCTCTGCCTCTGCCTGCCATTCTGTCTGCCTGTGCTTGCTCGCTCTCCCTCTCTCTCTCTGATAAATAAATAAAATCTTAAAAAAAAAAAAAGATGCCCCCCCTAAATACTGTACTTCACCAGAGGTTAGTGTTCATTTATTTACTTGTACCCTTGTATAGTGAAATAACTTTTGTCAGTTTGGTAGGTTAAAAAAAGAATACCCTTTTTTGGGTAGATACTGGTTTTTCTTTTGTGACTAATCTTGTTTTTGTGTGGTAGTTATCTTTTACTAATCTGTAAGAACTCTTCTATGGCAGGATTACTCTAGGTATCTTTCCTAGTTCCTCACTTGTATTTTAATTTTATTTTGAATCTGTAGGCAGAACAATCAATTTTCCATTATATTTCATTTTTTCTTAATTTCAAAGAAGGGTCTTGAATGTAAAATTAGCCCACTTTATTTTGAAATAGTCTAAATTAGGCTACTTATCTTGAAATCTATACTTATCTTGAAATCTATACTATACTATACTCTGAATTCAGTTCAGAGGTTCACTTTAAATACTTGTGCATAGCTAGTGAAGGCCAATTTTGGTTAAGTGCAGGGGGAGAACAAGCTTATTTATTTAAGCAATTGAATACAGCTTGGGATGAAAAGAAGCTGTATTCAGGATTTGTATT
Organism: Lutra lutra; assembly: GCF_902655055.1. Classification (NCBI taxonomy): domain Eukaryota; kingdom Metazoa; phylum Chordata; class Mammalia; order Carnivora; family Mustelidae; genus Lutra; species Lutra lutra. The sequence goes on from NC_062282.1 coordinate 27,783,862, forward strand.
TAAACACCCACATCCCAAGAAGTTAATTATAGGTTATAAAATAGACTGGCTCAGCAAGTTGTTTGAATGAACACGCAAACTTCTAAGATTTTCTGAGGTGTGTGTCATAGAGTTTTAGTGGCATTTCTTTAACAATTTTGATGATCAGTTTCTACTTATTTTCCTGTCCCAAATTACTTCCCTTTCATGATCATTTATATGTGTACCTCATTTGAATGAGAATTCCTTTTTTTTCAACTCATGTTCATTGAGAAGTCAACTTGTTCAATAAAGATAATCCTTTAAACTGAAATTTATATCCAGTATAATTGTCTCTATATTTCTTTAACTGTTACAGGCAGAAACAATTTCCTCTTCTCTCAGGAGGAAAAATGCAAGTGACTCGGGTTGTAAGCAAAACCAGATGCAGTTGGAGGAAGAAAAATTCTATTGTTCATCACTTTTTATCCCCCTACCCCTAATCCCATTCTCAAATGGGGCAAGTTTCCATTTTCACCTTTATTCAAACTATCAGCCCCTATCCATTGTCAATTTACAAACTAAGATGGTGTATAGTATCTTCCTTCTCTGAAAAAGAGGCAGGTGTGTAAATTTCGAGTATGAGTTGGTTGAACAGTGGTGTGTGGAGAAACTTGAGGTTTGGGGTTGGTTTTGATTGTGCAGTGGGCAGGGTATTAGGGAAGCAAGGAACCACCTTGTACAATAAGATGTTAGCAATAGAGCCAACCCTTCTCTTTACACATGGTTGACAAAACCTACAACTGACATGTAAACATTCCACATTACAGTGAAATATATTGGTGTGTCTATTAAACCAATGTATTTTAAGGGCACCTAGGATACTATTTTGACACCTTATCAAATTGGAACAGTTGTATGGATCTCCCATGCTGTAATAACAGTGTGTCGGTTCGATCAACAAAAACTGGTTAAATACTATCCCCTAACAGCATTCTTAACAATCTAGGAAATGCAGGCTTAGAAGCCAGAAAGTGTTAGTGGATGGGTCAGCACAATTTTATTCATACTGCTGGTAAAACATTTGGTATGTTATTTTTAAATGTGTTGATGGTCTCTCAAATTTTCCACTTTAAGGCATCATATTTACTGTTACTTCATTGCCTATTAGAATGAGCAGTATTAGAGATCTCGATAAGTGGCAGCTGAAGAGAACTGAAGTTAAATCCTGCATTTGGTTCACCTGAATCCTGCCATTGATCAGTTGGGGAGGCCTGAGCAAAACACTCGACCCCTTCGAGCGTGAGTCGCCTCACCCGGAAAAACGGGGGTCCACTGAGAAATCGTCTTCAGAAGACAAGATGCTTTCCGGAACCTTGTATCAGACTCCTACCAGCCATCCGGTGGCCAGCCCAGTTAGTGCCCCTTACACAGACCGGCTACTGTGCCCCTCACAATGACGCCCGCTGTGGCCCCGCCTCCCACCTGTCGGGGCCCTGCCTTCATCCCGCCGCGGCCCCGCCTCCCACCCACCGAGGCCCCGCCTCCATCCCGCCGCGGTCCCGCCTCCTACCCACCGAGGCCCCGCCTCCCTCCCGCGCCGCTTTTCCCGGAACCGAGCCCTCCCCCAGCCCATGCGAAGCCGCGGCCTCCGGCACCGCCCACTCCGCGCGCCCGCGTGCCGCAGCCCGCGCCGCCTGTCGCCGCCGCGCGCTTCCGCCACCCCGCGCCGCTGCCGCCGCCGCCGCGCTCGCTGGCTGGCCGGGTGTGGGCGCCGGACTCCCGCTGCCGAAGAGGACCAGCAGCGCCGCCGCCACCCCTTCGGCCCGGGCCCGGGCCCCGGCCCCGCCCCGGGCCCCGGCCCCAGCCCCTTGCCCGGCCGGGCGATGAAGTGTCACTACGAAGCGCTGGGGGTGCGGCGCGACGCCAGCGAGGAGGAGCTCAAGAAGGCCTATCGGAAGCTGGCCCTGAAATGGCACCCGGGTAACTACTCCGCAACCGTCGCAGCCCTTGCAAAAGCCGGGCCCCCGCCACCCTTCGCCCCCTCTTCCCGGAATAACTCCGGGACCCTGGCCAGTCTCAACCCGCCCGCCCTGTGACTCGCCTCGCCCTGGGAACCCCCTTCGGGTCCCCGGCCAGGTGCCCCTGCGCAGTGCTCTTCCCGCCGGGCGTCCTCCCCGCCCGTCGGAGGACGCATCGCTCACCCCAGGCTTCCCTTAGAGCCCCCGGCAGCCCGTCCCTTCCCAGACGTTCCCCCGGCCCACCCACCAACCCCGGCGCTACCCGCAGTGGCACTTGATGGGAAGGACACGTTCTAGCGACTTCAGCGGCTCCTCCCACCCCTAAGCAGACCGGAGCCGGAGCGGGAGTCGGAGACCTGGGCTCTCGAGTTTGGCCCTTGCTTGAGTTTCTGCCGCTCAGCTACCCTTCATCACGGAATCCCAACTACTCCAGTGTAATTTATGGCCCCTTATTGAAATTAAGACAAAGAAGCTAGTAAACTGTCTTATATAGCTGTGCTCCCCCCCTTTCCCAGTAAGCTGTTGAAATACGGACACTACTCCACTTCAGATGTTTTGCAGATGGAGAGTTTTAATTGGGTGTCTTCCCTAGTGAAGTTTGTATGTATACTGAGAAGTATGCTTCCTTTGGATGTTTGATTTGGTCGTAGTTCAGGCCTGTGTGACTTCTGTGAAGTAATCTGATCTTTCAGACTGGGAAACTAAGGCTGTCGTTGAATATCAGCTTTTTGAGTTTGTAAGAGGTTTACATATTAGCACTAATCAATAAGGGTGTTTATAGAATCTCCAGTATGTGCAAGTCACCATAGTAAGATTCTGAAATGCTAAGACATCCCTTGGAAAACATGCTGTAAACCATGAAAAGTTAAAAACAAGCGCAAACAAAATAGCACAACATATATAATTGGTAGTTGGATTAACAGAATAAGTAATAAATGCCCCAGGAAGCCAGGGGAGGGAGTTCTCACTATGTCATGAGAAGCAGTGAGGTTTCTCCTTGGCAGAGGATCCTAGATTTTTAGCTAGATCTTAGGGAAATGGAATTGGGAAAAGTGAGCTGAAGAGTAGAGGGAAGAGCATCATGGTGGACAAAAGGTGGTCCAGGGGACAGTTTGACTGATGGCAGTATTTATTGGAAATCTGAAAATATGGTTTGAGAGAAGAGCTGAAGGAAGGGCCTAGGACCCAAAGTCAAAAGGTAATGTCTGTAGTTGGTGGAACAAGAAATAAAGGTATGGGTTTGTTACTTAAAATGGTAATGATTACCAACAGAGGAACTAAACAAATATATATATTGGAAAGGAAGAAGTAAGGTAAACATTCATCAGAAATTGAGTTAGGAATTAGAATGAAGTTAGGAATTTCTTGACTCTTCTGGCTGGAAAAGTGTGAGGAAGAGGAGTAATGCTTGTGACCAAATGCATATATAATTTTGATGATAATATGAATATGTTTTTGAGTGTAGTTTTAAGATTAGATCGTAAAGGGTCTTGAATGTTAGGCTAAGGACTGTGAAATTTGTTTTTCCAATAAGAGAGGGTTGAAGCTGGTTTTATTAAGATGTCTTGAGGCGGTACTGTGAGGGTGGCTGAGTGCACTGAAGAGGGGCGGGGACAGAAGTCAGGTAGTGTCCACTATGGCAAGGAAGGGCTCACACCACGTTGGGGGTTAGTGGGAGGGAAGGGCAAGGCCTGGTAGAAGAGATGCTGTGAAGGAGAAATGATCAGATTTGGCGATTAACTGGAAATCAGTGCAAAGAAGGAAGGAAGAAGTAGGCAAAAGTTACTAAAACATCAGTTAACTATTTTGAAACGAAACCGGTTAGAAACGAAGTGTTTTCTCTGAATGTCATCATAATCATAGCATCCTAAATATCTTTTGTTTGAACATGCCTATACATTTAAAGGATACATACTTTCCAGGTGATACATGATTTTGATATATTTTGCTGTGCTGACTTGTTAATTTAAGTCTGTCAGTCAGCAAATGTTCAATCTCTGTGTAAGGTCCTGTGTTAGGTGTTTCTGAGGTTAACATTTGGGCTTTGCTTCAAAGAATAATTTGTACTTCAAGAAGAAAGGCTGTTCATTTTTCATTGTTAAAGGTATTTCTTTCTTTTTTTTTTTTTTAATTGAGCAACTGAAAATAGTTTTCAGTAGGGTCAATGTTACTTCCTAGTGAGATCACTCCTCTTGAGGGGAAGGCTTTTATTTGATGACTGCCAGGAGCACTTTACTGTGTGAATGAGGCAGGAATGGTCCTTGCTCTGCAGGCAGGTAGAGTCATCAGGGAGTCCCAGGGAAACAGGCTGTTTCAGTCTGGCGAGAGAACGGTGGTCTGAAGGCAAGTACAGGGTGGTCTGAAGGCTATGAGCACACGTGCCTGACCTGGACTGGGTTTCTGTGTGGGTGGGACAGATGTGTATCCCTGAAGAAGTGACCTCTAAGGCGAGACTGAAAGCCAGAAAGCTGGGAGTACAGGGGGAGAAAGGCCAGATAAAGCATGACAGAGTACAGGAAGGGCAAAGAGGGGGGTATGGCCAGGTAAGCAGCAGCCAGGTCTTGGAGGTTGGGGTCAACTGGACGAGGTAGATTGATTTTAACCTAAGGGCAGTGGGAAGCAGGGGAAAAGGTAGGTTTGTGTTTGTCAGGTATGGAGAGAGCAGATTAGAGCAGGCAAGATTGGGAGGAGGGCGACCGGGAGGTCAGAGTACACTGAAGTCACCCATGGTGACCATAGGACCCAGGAATGGAAACTCTGAGCCAAGGGCTGGAATTCTCAGGAAGTTAAGGGGGAGTGGTTGAATAATATGTGGACAGTGAGAAGGGGAAGAAGGTGGGGTTGGCCAGTGGTTTGAATCTGGATGGAATGCTAGTGTGCCCTTGGGGATGAGGAAAGGACCAGCAGCCAGGAGGATGCCAGCTCCAGCACCAGCCCTGCCACATGAGGGCTGTGACTGAGGGAGCCCAAGAAGGAAGTCCTGCAGGGAAGCGGTGTTCTCAGGGAGCCTGGTTTCAGTCGAGGCAGGACTTAAAAGGCTCAGTCCATGGAATTTTCCAGAAGGTAGTGTAAAAAATTTTGGGAGGGAGTAGAAGAGTGTGTGAGTGAATGGAGAGAAAAGCACAGAGAGTAGTGTGAGAATGCCTCTTAAACTTTGATGACTGGCTTTGCAGTACCTGCAGCCTTTGGGTGTGGCTGATAATAAATGTGGGCTTTTTCTTTATTATTGCTTTTTAACTTACTGCATTTATGTGCTTAGATCTCAGTTTAACATTATAGTCAGCCAGTTCAGGTATATTTAAGTGAAATAAGCCATATGACAGACTGAAAAAAATCAGAAAGACGTGTTAGTAAGAGGCGAGATCTTATTTTCAGCTGGTACATTGATGGACTTTCTGTGTTTCAAAGCTTGAGCTTTCTCCAGACTTCTTTGGGGGAGGAAGGAAGGGTGTGGGAAGAAACAGGACAACGAAGTACAGAACTGATTAAAAGGTGAAGAAGAACCACCCACATACCTCCCCCAGTCACCTTTTTTGTTTTATGTGGGAAGATTTATTTGCTGGCGTTTTCTGCCATTCTGCTTTAATTGGGACTGTGCTGTTTTGTTTATGACAGAAAGTTTATGAATGGTTTGATGAAGATGTAGAAATCATGAGTATTTTTGAATCGTGAAAGATACAGAAATCATGACTCTCACCTTGAAGGCGTATCTGGCTGTGTTCAGAGCTGCATGTGACAGGAAGGTGGCGACAGTAACTAAAGTGAATAGTTTTGTTTTTCATACTTAGCAAGAAATCCAGGGGACACCCGTCTTGGTAGCTCCAACTCTTGACGAAGCCCTCAAAGACCTGCTCCATTGTCCTGATCCTGAGGCTTGAGTGCTTGCACTGAGTGTAAGCGATTAAGCCTCAGAGCTAAAAGTTTCTTGCTGTCCCATGTTGTGGTGCAGATACAGGCAGGTGAGCCACCATGTAGCAGTTCTCCCCAGCACCTCTCGGGTGGGCCCTCACTTACTGTTCAGGGTGGCCTTTGGCGGGCAGGGGCGGGGGGGGGCGGGTAGGGAGGGGTAGGGAGACTGTGAATGGTTGGCTCCTTGATTATTGGTGCCTGTCTTTGGCTGTATTTGAAGTAGAGGATTACGACGTGCCATGAGAAGTGGGAGTATTTAGTCCCGGGAGAAGGAGGACTCGGAGATAACCATTGGCCGTCTTCAGAGTGGCTGCACTGTGGAAGGGGATTTAAACTGGCATTAGATTGCTTGCCACTTACAGCTAGGCTGCGGGGGTGGACAGTTTTTTCCTTTCAAGTTAGAGTTACCATGATTCTAAAATAATATCGAAAGCTTTTTCTGTGAAAACATCTCAGCAAAGAGGGGCTACGGCCAATGGCTGCACTTGAGAAAGTATTATCCGTGATAGTGGTTCAGCAGAAAACTCCCTGAAGGACTGGACATCCCGCGTGATGGTACCTAGAAAGAGGAGGCAGGATGCCCTCGAGGGTCTTGTTCTAAGGCTGCAAAGTTATTCCTAGGAAGTATGTTTCTGGCCTATTTTTCCTCTGGCCTCTTAGAGGTCAAGTATTGAGTTGTAGCTTATAGAATTTTGGTATGCTGCAGAGTGGTCCGAAAATATTTCACTTTCTGAGTATATTATCTATTGCTACGCAACAAATTACCAAACGCTTAGGTCTGAAAACAATAAACACAGCAAACATCCGTTATATGGACTCGGTTTCTGAGGACAGAGTGTGGGGATGGCTTAGCTGGGTGGTTTTGGCTCAGGGTTTCTCGTGAGGTGGTATCCTCATCGGGAAAACCTGCTTTTCAATCTCCCTCCCATCGTATCAGGCCTTATTTCCTTGCTGGCTGTGGGCCAGAGGCCTCCGTTCTCCACATGGGCCACCCGAGTGTCTTCTTGCTGTGGCAGCTGGCTACTCCTAGGGCGATCCAAGAGAGCGAGAGCCCGAGGTAGAAACTGCAGCCCTCTATAAACTAATCTCAGAAGTAACTTAGCGTGCCATCACCATTTTTGCTGCCTTGCTGTTGGCCACACAGACCAACCCTGGTGACCTGTGAGGAAGCTCCACAGGGTATGAATGCCAGGAGGTGGAGAGCCTTGGGGGCCATCTTGGAAGCTGCCCAATGCTCTCTGAATTCATTGTTAAGAGAAAAATAATTAGTATATATTTTTAAAGCTTTACAAGATTGTGGGGTCTGTGTTGATAAGAAAGAAAAAACATAAAGACCATACTAAATAATAACACTCCTTCCATGACTGATTTTACACATATATATTTTGCTTTTTCAAAAAATAAAATGTGTGCTACTCAGGGTTTTCCGTTTGTGGATACCCAGACTGAGTGCTCAGTGACGCACCAAGGCTTAGGGGAAAGCATACAGTTTCTTCTCAAGTAGATACTTCTCGCATATCCTTATTATCAACTCTCACTAGGACCTCTTTGCTTTTTTCTGATTGTTTTTCTTTGTTTTGCGAACTCCTCTATTTATGGCATTTGTGACGGAAGAGGTCCCTTTTAGATTCTGTCCTCTACTTGTTTGATGACTGACTATCTGGAACTTTATCTTAACAGATAAAAATCTGGATAATGCCGCAGAAGCAGCTGAACAATTTAAATTAATCCAAGCAGCGTATGACGTGTTGAGTGACCCTCAGGAAAGAGCATGGTGAGCATCACGCTGCCCCTCTTATCTTAGTGTATTTTGTCAGGAAGAATTATCAATAGAAGATTTTAAAAAGTGGATGTTTGTCAAATGTTTCGGTGTGTTCTGAGGCATCTGTCCCCTATTCATTATAGAAAATGCAGTAGTAGGGGTGCCTGGGTGGCTCAGTGGGTTAAAGCCTCTGCCTGTGGCTCAGGTCAAGATCCTGGGGTTCTGGGATCGAGCCCTGCATCGGGCTCTCTGCTTGGCAGAGAGCCTGCCTCCCCCTCTCTCTGTGCCTGCCTTTCTGCCTACTTGTGATTTCTGTCTGTCAAATAAATAAGTAAAATCTTTAAAAAAAAAAAAAAAAAAAGAAAATGCAGTAGTAGAGTTGGAAGGAAGCTTAGAGGTGACTACTCCAATTATTTCATTTTAGAGGAGGTAGAATAAAGCTTGGCAATATTAGATAGATTGAACCTTGACCCTTGGGAAGTAACTTCTTATTAAACGGGATCTCTTTGGTGTATGACAAGTTTACTGGTGTTAGGAATGCTGACTTACCCTTAAAACAGTGTTTCAGAGCTAGAATTGCAGGATTTCCCCAAGAACTACTTTATATGAAGAAATGGAGTTAAGCTTCTATGTCTATGACAGATACTTTTAGGTATGATGACCTGATAATTTAATAGCATTTTCAGACAAAAAATTCTTTTTTAAAAAAAGATTTTATTTATTAGAGAGAGAGAGCATGAGCAGGGGAAGGGGCAAAGCAAGAAGCCAACTCCCCACTGAGCAGAGAGCCTGATGAGGGGCTTGATTCTGGAACCCTGGTATGACCTGAGCCAAGGGCAGATGCTTAAAGGAGTAAGCCACCCAGTCACCCCCAGACAAAAATTTCTATGTTTAAATTTAAGTTCTCAGATTTTTTTGGAAGATTTTATTTATTTATTTGATTAAGAGAGATCACAGGTAGGCAGAGAAGCAGGCAGAGAGAGGGGGGGAAATAGGCTCCCCGCTGAGCAGAGAGCCCGATGCGGGGCTTGATCCCAGGACTCACTGAGCCACCTGGGCACCCCGAGTTTTTAGATTCTTGATGAACTTTTTGCTACCAAGGAGTAGGTTTTAAGCCCCGACATGTCTGTGCAAGAGCCTGCTATTACAAAGAGCAGGTGGGTGTGCAGGGCTGCTGCTCTAGCCTTGTGTGTGTCAAACAGCGTAAAACACGGCAGGCTCTCAAACGAGAAAGGCTGCAAAAAAAAAAAAAAAAAAATCTCTAAAAATTGTCCTTTAGGTGAAAATCAGAGCGAGAATCCTACATTTTTCTCCTGAAAAATTTGGAGATCTGGACTTAGGAATGCTTTTGCTTTCCTTTAGGAACTTTGAAATTCTTTTCTGCCTCCCTTGGCTCTGTGCCCTTCTCCAGATCTCAGGGGGCCTTCCTGTTCAAAGGGCTCTCTTGTCCTTTCGTGTGAAGGCCCTGCTGTTGACTCTCGTGTTCCTTCCTGCAGGGCAGACTGCACAGTTACTAGGAGTATGGTCCTTCTAGTGCGGGAGGCCTGGTTTGGAATTCTAGCTCTGCTGCTTACCGGGTTTGCGATTATGGATAAATTATTTAGTATCGCTGAGAATCAGTTTCCCATTACATCTTTGGGGTAAGAACTAATGTTACAGAGTTATTACAGGGAGTAATTGTGTGGATGTGAAACTTGTAGATTGTTTATATAAACCTAGGAAGACCAGTTTTGGTCTTTGTTGGTAAATCCGATCACAAATATATAATCTTAGTCCATGGAGCAGATTATGTCCCGTGCTGACCAATTTAGTAATATTTCTTACCCGTAGAAATGCAGCTACCTTTCTGGGGGAGTCATGGAAATTCCCTGGCTTGTTAAGTTCCACTGTTCATGTGGGCGAGTAGTGTACAGTGCCTGCCTCATCCTTGAAGTTGCAGTCATAGTTTTAATCAGCTCTGTGAAGGATTATCAAGTCTTTTCATGTTGATATTTAAAAAAAATTTGAGTGTGGGTTGGACATATTAAAATGTCTAATAATATTTTGGCTGTTTCAGATTCAAGAGTCCTTCTGAATTCTCGTTTATTCAGCAATCACTGATGACGCTAATTTGTTTGTTTAGGTATGATAATCATAGAGAGGCTCTCCTTAAAGGTGGGCTTGATGGGGAATATCAGGACGACAGCTTAGATTTGCTTCACTACTTCACTGTGACCTGTTACTCTGGTTATGGAGATGATGAGAAGGTAAAGGAACTCACTCTTAATTTCCTGTCAAGCACGAGACTTTCAAACACAAAGAGAAATCATGTTATTGTAGGTGAAAGCAGTGTTCATTTTGAAAACTGAAAAAATACTGCCTTTGTATTTAAACTGTCGGCATAAGAAAACTGCAGTTTTCAGAAACCTGCATGTTCTGTCATGACAGAGCTTGGGCCTGTAATTCTTTAACATTAAAGTTTTTCATGTACGTTTTAAAATTGTATTCTGTGATCGGAGTATAAAAGTATTAAGAATTTGTTTTCCTGCTGCTGTTTTTTAGGGCTTTTATACAGTTTATCGTAATGTTTTTGAGATGATTGCGAAGGAGGAGCTAGAATCTGTGTTAGAAGAGGAGATGGAGGATTTCCCCACTTTTGGAGACTCCCAGAGTGACTATGATACGGTAAAAGAAAATTGCATTGCCATTTTATAATTAACATTTACCAGTGTGTTTTCTCCCCATTTCTTTATTTGAGAAGAGTGGACCCTGGTTCTTGGTCCCACACTGTAACTAACTCTGCCCCTGTCTCCCTTCCTGGAGGCTCTTGTGGTGCCCTCGGAGTGTCCTCGTTTACGTTTCCTGTTTATTGAGCAGGTCCCATCCCATTCAGCACCTCACTTAGTTTGTTCTCAGGGGCGATTTATTCTGCAAAGCCCTGAAGGACTGTCTTTTCCATTGAGTAGTAGTGATGTGATGTGTGTGAAAAAAGAGATGTGTTGTGTCACTGATAATTTGCTGCCTTGCTGGAGAAAAAGAATCTTAAACCTCAGCATGTTACTTGTTTTCTTGGTCTCTAGGTCGTCCATCCTTTCTATGCCTATTGGCAGAGTTTCTGCACTCAGAAGAACTTTGCATGGAAGGAAGAATATGATACGCGACAAGCTTCAAACCGCTGGGAGAAACGAGCCATGGAAAAAGAAAACAAAAAGATTCGCGACAAAGCAAGGAAGGAGAAGAACGAGCTGGTGCGCCAGCTGGTTGCGTTCATCCGCAAGAGAGATAGGAGAGTGCAGGCGCACCGGAAGCTGGTGGAGGAGCAGAACGCCGAGAAGGCCAGGAAGGCGGAGGAGATGAGGCGGCAGCAGAAGCTGAAGCAGGCCAAGTACGGGAGGCGCGGCCGGGCCCCTGGCTCTGAAGAGGTGTGGGGCCCTGGGACCGGGCCTTATGGGGGGGCACCCCCCGTGTCCTGGCTTCATCAGCCACCCTTGCGCTGCATGTTTGCCTTCATAGGCCCTCAATACTTGAGATCCTTTCCAGACTCTTAGACATAATAATAATGACTGCCCATTGATCTCCTCCTCTGGATGAAGCCCGGTTCCAAGCACTTTTATCCTAGCAGTTCTGCGAAGTAAGTTCTGGCTTTTCTCCTCATCCTTTTGAGGAAGCCAGGCAGGCCCGAGATCCCAGAGCTGGGAAGTGGCAGAGGTGGGCTTCGGCCCGAGACGCCGTGCAGTGCGCCCACTGTGCCCCGCCTCGCGGTCCCGCCTCTTTGATGGCACACTCTAGGGCTTTGGTTCATTTTTATGCCTTTAAAGCTTTGTCACTTGAAGTTAGTGTAAAAGCATTGTGTCCAGAGCACTGTAGCATTCTTTTAAAGATGATTCACTTCTTCTAAATTCTACTCACCCCACCCTTCATTTTTGGAAAATTAGCACTCTACTTGCCACTTAGGACTTAAAAACATCTCAAGACTTTTTAATAACTTGCTAGGAGGTCTAGATTTCAAAACCTGTTGTCTAATAGGGTGATTAAAACCACCCACATAACAGATAAGTCACTCGCCCCCACTTGAACTCAGCCCTGACAGTGCAAGGGGAGCAGCTCTCCAGGGCATGGGCTGGAGGCCTGTGGGGTAAGCAGGACCAGTGTCAGTGGGGCTGTGCTGTGTGTCTAGACTGGCCGAGCAGTACAAAGAACAGAGCTGGATGACCATGGCCGACCTGGAGAAGGAGCTCAAGGAGATGGAGGCGCGCTACGAGAAGGAGTTTGGAGATGGATCAGATGAAGATGAGATGGAGGAATCTGATCTCAAAGATGGGCATGATGGTAACTACCTTCACTGGGAAACTTGAGAAAGGGAATGCTGTGCTCAGATGTCATGCACTCAGGATGCTTGCAGGTGGCAGGCAGGGGTGGCGCGGCGGGGCAGGGACGTGGCTGCATCCTGGGGACTCCTGCGCTCCCTCGCTCCCTCCACTGCTGCCAGCACTGTGTTGCCAGGGTGTTCCTGTCCATTTGCCTTCTAAGCAGAGCTGGAAATCTGGATTTTTTTGGGACGTCTTCCGGTTTTGAAATGTGGCAGACAATTAAAATGAAAAATAATATTGTATAGGCCAAGCAAATGTAGTCCATTGATGTTGACTAAACCCTAGAGGATCAGAATAAGAAATAAGAGTTTATTTGATTAATAACCTCTTCTCTGAGCGTGCTTTAAACAGTCTGGGCTTCTGGCTGCATAAATAAGTTGGCCGCTGGGTATATTGACTGCTGGTTACTTAAAAACCTGTGATGAAGCCCGGGAGGTCAAGTTTTTATAGCTCTTTCCAGAAAAGCCGATATTGTACAGAGGTCTGTGTGGTGGATGTAAATTCTTCCTCTCATTTCTGAGAGTTTTCTCCCACTGTGCTGGGAAGTGTCCTTTCTGTGCGTCTCTTGTGAGAGCACAAGGTCTGTGACTACCTGAACACGGGAGGAGTAGGCATTGTGGAGAGTAACCTGACCTTTCGTGTAGTCTCTAGCTGTTGCGTGAGGAATAATGTGGAAGGATCAGTTCACCTTATCTATAAATGTGTTGTTGTAGACTAGTTGGCGAATGATAGAATGGTGGACTTTTATTTACTCAAAATGATTATGAAATTTTTAGAAGTAGTATGTGTGAAAGTCTTGAAAATTATAATGTATTCTGGAAACGTGAGGTGGCATAATTAGAGTTTTATGTAAAATTGATGAAGTGCTTTCACATTCAGGAAAGAGCTTGCTTGACCCTCACACAATACCCCGTAAATTTGTATTTTGCTCATAGAATGAATTTCCTTTTACTGAAGAGGAAAATAGGACTCTGAGAAGCTTTGGCATATCGACCTGCCATAATACCATTTTTAGATCCAGATTTTGACTTCAAAGCTAACATTTTTATTAACTATTTGATGAATTGTTTATATATAATAAAAGGGTATAGGTAATTGCACACTAATACCATTTATTAAACATTAATACTAGGTAGAATGAGTTTTGATCATTTGTGATTTCAGTGAGAAAGTGTCTTTCGAAATTATGTTAATATCACAAAGAACGAAAATGTAGACTGTAGAAGAGATACCTTGGGATCCTTATTGATCTCATTGCATGATCTCTTTTACTGAGCTCTGTGGCAGTCAGTTTACCTTTTTATTTCTTAAGAAGACAGATGGGATTTTACAAGGACTTTCAGTTCAGCATTTTAGTTGCTTAGATTTTGTGGACTAAATTGATAGTAATTATTTCATTGTAACAAAGTCCCAAGCTTATTAAAAAAACAAGGGTGTAAAGACATGTTAAAGTTTATATATAATAGGCTCTTTTATGACCACCCTGTCAAATAATGATGGAGTGTTTCAGGCTACGTTTATTTAAGCATTTAAGAGTAGATTACAGTTACAAATATGTTTGCATCGAATCTTGCTCAAGGGGTCAGCTGAAAAATTTGTTGAAAAAACTGCTTTGTGGTAGAACTGTGAAAGTGGCATCTGATTTTCTGGACTTAGCTCACACTGAGAACTTTGAGAGACTTTGAGTCTTCTTAGTAGACTTAGGAGAAGAGCTGGAAAGATAAAGTGGTGATTTGGAAGCCTACCTTTATAATTCAGGACTGCTTTTGAAAGGTCAGCGCAAACCCTGGTAACCTTATTTGGTTTTTGTAAGGAAATACAGTTTCTACCTTGTGTGCGAAATTCGTTTGTTACTAACGACATGCAATTTGCTAACACATTGCAGATTTGGGTTCTTACTGTCAGCTTCCTTCTCGTAGGTAGAGACAGTGATGAAGCTGAGGATGCTGAGCTGTACGACGGCCTTTACTGCCCAGCGTGCGACAAATCTTTCAAGACAGAAAAGGCGTAAGTTTGAACTCCCCTTTTCTTTGGAGGTGAACCAGAACACTGAAAGTTCTAAAAGGAAAGTGCTCCTAGCAGGGGGTCACCAGCCCTCCTCTGTGTTCTCTTGGGGGATTTCTTTCCCCCAGAGGAGGACGTAGGATTTGTGCCAGTGGTTTTAGCACACTGCACTGATTTCTCGTTCACAGCGGCAGTCCTACGTGAGAGCTGCCACTTAAAACATGGACGCGTCTCCATGTCACTGCTTGTTGCGACGAAGGCACAGTCACAGACGAGGAGGCTAGACCAAAGCTAGTCTCTGTTGTTGGTGGCAGACTCCCTTCCAGCTGTCACACTCCCATGCAGGCCAGTGTCCCGTTTCAGCCTAGGAACTTTAAATGTGTCCTGCCTGAATTACATTTGCTGAAGCAGAGGGACTTTGCCTTTTGGAAACAAGGAAGAGAGAAGTATTTAAGTATTTATAAAGAGAGGAGAAAGAACAGGACAGAAAACAAAAGTAGACTCAGCAAGGGACAAAGAAACAAAACACATGCAGGGAAGGAGAGGGGAGACTGGAGGGTGCAAGTGGGGGTGTGGGAGGCGTGAAAGGCGTTGGTGTGGAACCCCGAGGGAAAAAACTGTTGAGTAGTAAGAGAAGTGGCAAGGGCAAAAGAGTTAGAAACGGGAAAACAAAAGCAACAGTGAAGGAGATTTAAAATTGATTTTTTAATTTAAAAATAATGTCGACTTACAGTGAAGTTGCAAGGATAGAATAAAGCACCCGATTCACCTGTGGCTGATGTTTTGCCCTATTTGTGTTCACCCTTTCTCCCTCCTCCCACCTCCCCTGTTCACAGAGTTTTTCCCTGAATAATTTGAGAGTAGGTTACATACATAATGCTTGTCTACGTCTAAATTACTTCTGTATATAGTCCTAAAGAAGAAAGCCATTCTGTTAGATGATCGCAGGACAGCTGTCAGCTTCAGGAGGCTTATAACCTGGCTGTGGTCCTTTCATCTCCTCTACCGCCTATATTCCACGTCCGTCAGCACATCCTCTTGGCATCCTGTCCTGTGTCCACTCCGGGCAGGATCCGGTCTAGGATCAGAGGACGTGTTCATTTATTTGGTCTTGTTTAATCTGGATCAGTTCCCTTGTCTGTGCCGTTGTTACTCCAGAGTACGGGCCCTTCAGAATGTTTTTTTTCCTGGGGTACTTGTCATCTTGAGTGTCAGTCTCCTCATGATTGGATTCTGTGTCTGGCTGGCTACCGTGTCAATATGCAGTGCTGCTCTCAGGCCTTCAGTTCTGGAAGCATACGACGTCTGTCTGCCCTTCCTTGGTGGTGAGAGTTTTGATCACCCAGCCAGGACGTCTTCTAATTTTTCCACTGTAGAGTTAGTATTTTTTTCCATTGCAACAGATTTTACTTTATAGCCCATTTAATCTGTGGGGAGACACTTTCAAGTTAGACAAGTGCCCTGCTCCTCATCAGTGTCCTAGGTTTGGCATTCATTGATGATTTTAGCTTATCCCACTTGTCACATAATGGTTCCAAAGCAGGGCTTTTCTGGAACCAGGGCTCCTTCTCCGTTATTAGTCCTCAGTAGGCCTTCTGCCATCAGTAAGAGCCCTGCCTCTCCTCCGTCTAGCTATTACCAGTATGAATTTGTGAAGTTTTTCAGTGTTCTATGATTTCTTACTGTACTTTTCATGCTCAAACTTTTCCAGATATGATTAGTGAGAGTTCTTTCAAGATGGCTCCTGTGTCCTTTTGACAAGTCCCAGTCATTTTTTTGAGCACTTATTTTCTGGCACACCACGTTCCTGTTTCTCTAAGAAACCATGGTATGAAGGAGAATTTTAGTGGGAGGGAAAAGTAGCAACTGAAGCTAGAAAACCCAAGTCTGAACAGATGAGATAAAGTTGATAGTATGGATGTAAGTTTCCTACTTTCTTGTTCATCTACTGACTCTGGTACTTCTGTCTTGTCAACCCTATTTTGTGGAATGTTACTTCATGGCCCACAGATGCCCTGAAAGAGGCATGGCTCAGAGAGTTTTAGGCAGAGGGGTGTAGATGTGTCTGAACTCACATTTAGGATGGTGGCAGTGAGAAGGGAGAGCCCTGTTAAGAAGGCGAAAGATAGTTATTGAAAAAAGCAAAAGGGGGTAAGCTACTGTGGTACCTGAGGCCCTCACGTCATAAACCAAGTGGTCTTCTCTTCAAGTTGGAATGCTGTCTTATAAATTCTCGGGATCTTCCAGAGCCCACAGTGCAGCCTGGAACATGCATGCATTGGGCTAATACTCAGTGATTAAGAGGAAACAGTGGAGAAGACTTGAATTTTAAGATAATAGAGAATTTGACCAAAAAAAAAAAAAAAAAGGTTGGAAGCAAATATGTAGATAAAAGGACAGAGGGAAGGGAGGATGCTGGGATGGAGGGAAGAAGAGCTCAGGCGTGGGCTGGCTTTGTCCTCCCACCTGAGAGGTCCTGACAGGGTTCTTCTGCTTCTCTTTGTAGGATCCCCAACATTTTGCTTCCTTACTGGGAAAAATAAATTTTACCATGGTTGCATTTATTCAGCCACACACTTGGGCACATGTGAATCCTGTTGTGGTTACTAATGTCTAATTGTTCTTCCAGCATGAGGAATCATGAAAAATCAAAAAAGCATCGGGAAATGGTTGCCTTGTTAAAACAACAGCTGGAGGAGGAGGAAGAAAATTTTTCAGGACCTCAAACTGATGAAAATCCATTGAATGCCAATTCTGAGGAAGAAATAGAAGATGCACCAAAACAAAAGTACTTCTAAAAATGCTTCTAGACTTACTTATCACATTAGAGATGAGATTGCATTTAAATGCTGTTTTATCTAAGAAGTTATTCTGTTATGCTAATATTTTCCACATTTTCTTCTACATAAGGGAATTTACAATATTGAAACGGGTAAAAACATGATGTTGAGTATAATTTTACAGAATATATTATGATTGTTTTAAAAGCAGTTTTATACCAAGGGAATTGATATGCTAATTACCATCAATGGAACCACTGTTCTGATTTTCTAACAATAATGTGAATATTTTCTTTTTAAGACCTTATGCTATTAACTACTTTTAAAATTTTACTTCTCTCTGTATCAGTAGTGTTTTAGTATTTTTTTTTCACTTAGTAAGTAGTCACAGTTAAATATTTGATATTTTTATTTATATTTATTCTTAGGCTTTCTAAAAAACAGAAAAAAAAGAAACAGAAACCAGCACAGGTATGTTGAAAAAGTTTTATTAACATTTAATATCAAACATTAAGTTGGACTGCTTTTGTTGTTTTAGTATAGTTCATATTAAAGAGAGGGATTTTTCACTTTATATTTTAAGTTGATTATAAAACAGATTGAAGAAAGTTGAAAACAATTTTCTTTTTTCATCCCTTTCCTCCATTAATATGTATGTGGCTAATTTACTTAATTACTATTGTCGGTGTGTCTTCAAATATTGCAAGTGGAATTAATTCCCTGATACTAATTAACTGGGTGATCATATTAAAATCTGGACACATATGATGACTGGGTTTTAAATCTCTAAGACAAGAGTTAAAATCAGAAATATGTGAAAATCTGAGGGTTGATTATTGTATATCTAGGGTTTTTTTGCCAACAACATAAATGAAATTTTGCAAAAGGAACATTTGATTAGAAATGTGTAATGCTTACGATTCTTGAAAAAAATGTTTCTTAATATTACTCAATGTAAGTTGTTTAAATATATCACACTGGCATCTAAATCCAATCTCTCTGAAGAATATTTTTAAATTGGGGCACTTGGATGGCTCAGTGGGTAAGCCTCTGCCTTCAGCTCAGGTTATAATCTCGGTCCTGGGATGGAGCCCCACATTGGGCTCTCTGCTCAGCAGGGAGCCTGCTTCCCTCCCTCTCTCTCTTTCTGCCTACTTGTGATCTCTCTGTCAAATAAATAAAATCTTTAGAAAAAATTATTTTTAAATAAAAAGTTATTTTGTTGTTACAGATGCGTAACAATCCTATAGATGTATAAACACACGAGCTTCTCCGTTTTACTAAGGATATTTGGTGGTTCTAAAGGAAGTGGAATTGATTTCTGCGCTACTTTAATATAATCTAATTACATTAGCTTATATTAAATATTAAATGTTACAGTTCTTTTTGAAAACTGAAAATATTTTTTAAGAAAATTTAGTTAACACATTACTGATTTTTCATAAAACTTTAGATTTGGCTTATCTATTTAAATGGTTATATATTTGAAAGTAGTTTTTATCTGTCTCATGTTCCAAAAATGATACATGACACATGAATTTATCACTGTTAAAATTTGAGTCTTGGAACTTTTGCTTCAATTATAAAACCACATAGCAAGTTCTGTGTTCCTTTATAAAATGACTCATACTGTCTTCTACCCAAAGACTCTATAATCATTAGCTTAGAACATTTCCTCTCTTGTTTGTGTGTGCTGGAACCACTAGAATAAACACAAGATAAGAGAGATTTATACCTAACCCAAGCCTATCCTGAGTAAGGAAGCGTACGTCTTATAGGTTGCAGTAATAAATATATTTGTGTTTTCTTACCAATGAAAATGCTTCATTTTCTACCCCATTTTTTCCCTCCAAAGCTGTATTCCTTTATAGTAATACCTCTTGTTGATGATTTCCTATTCTGTCAGGAAGAAAATCCCATTTCAGATCTAGTTTTATGTAGCACTTTTCCTGACGTTTCCTCAGTTCTTTTTGAAAGGAGGGTAGTGTGAGACGTGAACCAGTTGACTGAAGAGCAGCAGGCAGCAAACACAGAGAATCAGGAAACTTCAGACTGGGAGAGTTTTCTGTATGGGCAGGAAAAAAAATTTGCATGACCTAATAAGAAATAAGAAAGGAAACCCAGAAAACTGCAATTGAATGTAAACAGAGGACCCTGGCTGACAGAAAGGAGGAGTCCGAGTCACTTTTGAGCGCAGTATTCTGAACACCCTCCATGAGAAACATTCCAAAGACAAAATTACTTGCAAAAAAATAAATCTTGTACTTAGTAGATATTTTGGTCTAATTGTACTCTAAGTGTAGCCTGAATCTAATCATAAGGAGACAACCAGAGGAAGCCAAACTGTGGGACAGAATAGCCCGCATATTGTCAAAATCATGAAAGACAAAAAGTAGGGCTGTGGTGGTTCTAGGACAAAGGAGATTCAATGGGCATGACCACGACACACAGCATGGGGTCCTTGATTTGTCACACCTCTCAGGGCCCCCAAGGAGCGGTTGTTACTGGGTTGTGAATATGGATTATGGAGCCGACACTTTAAATTCTTGAGTACGAAGGGCATTGTGGGGATGTAGGAGCAAGAGTCGTGATATCTGCCTGCAATTTATTTTTATCCTTCCGGGCTTGGGGGCGGGGTGTGTGTGCAGAGAAGAGGGAGGAAGGGAAGGGAAAGCAAATGTGACAAAATGTTGCCCCAACCCAAACCAACAAAAATAAATACTCTTCACATAGTGAAGGTATGTTGGCCAAGCTTTGCCTTTTTTGTAATGCTTATTTACTCTTTTTTTTCCCCCCTAACTATAAAAGTAGTAGGTACTCATTGCAGATCAGTTGGAAAATATGGAGAACTATAAATATCACCCCTCATTCTGCCTATAGATACTACTTAGTATTGAATTAGATTGTAATCAGACATTATGTGTAATTTTCTTTTATATTTTAGCTAATAATTTGTAGGTATTGTTCCACCGAATTGAATCAGTGTCTTTGCAAACATGATTTTTAAGAGCTTCGTAATTCCCTTCATAATCCAACCATTCACTTATCGAACATATAGATTGTTTCCACTTTTTTCCTACTTTAATGTTTCTGTAGTGAGCATTCATGTTTTTAAATTATTATTTGCTTTTTCTTTTTACTTCCTGAAGATCTCCTCATTCAGAGCGTACCCAACGTTATAATTGTTTAGGATAATTACTTGGTATCCTAAGAAGCTGGGGTTGTTACTATAATTATTTTGTAATGCATACATGTTTTATTACCTAGAAGTATGATAGTAATTTCAATGAAAATGGAACTGGAGAAGAAGTAAAGGTTGAATCAGAAGATACCAACTTAAATCAAGACCGTGCCAAAGAATTAGATGGGAGTCTCCAAGAAAGTATCAGTGTCACTGAGACTGTCGAATTCTGTGATGATCCAAAAAGTGAAGCTAAGAAGTAAGTCAGGTTGATGGCATTTTCTAATTACTGTTGGTGGGAAGAATATCTTTTCGGATCTCAAATAACATCTTTCCCACGGTTGATGAAGCAGAGCAGGTCTGTCGGTGACCTGTACATTTATCCAGACAGACGTCCCACCGTAATACAGACAAGGCATGTTGGGAAGAGGATGCCGGAGGAAGGTGCTAATGGACATTTCAGCAACATGGCCCAAATCAAAAAGTCATTTTGACCCAGTTTCTATCCTGTTGAGGTCCTTATTTTATCCTTGATCAGTAATCTTCGAACAAGGAATCCAAGAACAAGTCTCCTGATGAGGCCGCACCCCACTTGCCTGGAGCGTCTGGGACCATGTGTCCATGCTCAGGGCTGTCCTCCTATGTTGGGCCCCATGCTGCAGGTCACCAAGATCTGCATCCACAGCCCGGGGCCTTCCTGCTGGCAGGAGCCTGGAATGTGGTGCCCCATAGGGCCACAGTGGCTGGCCAGAGGAAGGTCTCTTTTAGCGGAGAGAGCATTCCTGGTCCTCTCCTTCCTGTCATGTCTTACTGTCTTGTCTCTGGCCTCCTCTGCTCCTCTAGAGCAGAGAGTAATTTCTTATTCCTTGAGGGAAAATCTGAACAGTGAGTAGCCTCCCTGTCTAGGACCTCGAGAAGGAGTTCAAACAACAGAATCAAGTGTGTGTCTGCGTTGCCAGCATTTAGCATCAGAGCAGGGACAAAGGGGTAGGACAGCGCCCTTAGAGGTTTAGGAGCTGAGGGAAACACCATGATGGAGGCCTAGGGTAGGCCTGTGGCTCTGGGGAAGGAGGGCAAGGACATGTGCAATCCTGTAAGGTGTCGTAGCTTGTGTTTCAACAGTTTTAAGTAAACGCCTTAGCTTTTGTGTCATATTTAACATCTACTATGGTCTTTAAAGTTGCTCTGGAAAGCTATTCATTTGAGATGTGAAAATTAATTAGATTGGCCATTAAAATTAATGAATTAGCCTTTCACTTGAGTCTTTTTGGGAGCAAAATAACAATTAAAAGGGATACATTATTACTGGATTGTAAGAACTCTATAATTTATTTTCCAGTGCTCCTAAACCCAAAGGGAAGAAAGCCAAAGACATGAAAAAATCTGTCAAAGTACCTGCTGAACCACAGACAGTGGTAGGTCAAAATCATATTAACATTTTTCAGTGGACCTAGTTTCAGCAATATTATCTAAATTCTTAATTCTGATTCTAAAGCCATCTTTGGTGAGCCCTTGTGTACCTACTGTATAGGTTTGGATCTGTCAACAGTTTTTCTTGATGAATGTAGAATTTATATCCGTGCTGCTGTCCCTGTTGTTCTTTAAAGTAAAAGGCACAGTGGGAATACCAGATCCAACAGAACAGCTACTGCTCCATTTTCCGTTACTTTGCAAACTGAAACGGCGCTCTCGTCCACACGGTGCATACCGTGGAGTGGCTCAGGACTCTTAACATTGATGCTTTTGGTTGATGGGACTTAATTTCTCACTCTTTTGAGCCTGAGTGGTGGTAATTTTGTTAAAAGGTTTTATTTTGAATTATTTGATACTAAATCTCAACATGAAAACCTAAATTATTGCTCTCAGGGAATAACATTTGCTCTTACTGATATATATATATATATATGTATATATATATATATATATATATATTTTTTTTTTTTTTTTCCCCCTCTTCAGAGTGATGTTCTTATCAGCTGTGCAACCTGCCATAGTGAATTTCCATCCCGGAATAAACTTTTTGACCATCTGAAAGCCACAGGTCATGCAAGAGCACCTGCATCGTGTTCTTTAAACAGTGTAACAAGTAGTCGAAGCAAGAAAGAGAAACGTAAAAACAGATAGAAATCCTGCCAACGTTTTTTTCTTTTTGATTGTCTCTAGATTTTGAAACCAATAACTGAACTGAAGTCATCTAAAGAGTTAAAATTTCGGTGATCTGCAATTTATTGCATTGTGGAAGATTATTTTTTATCTTGTAAAAACATTTTTTTTGTTTAATATATATTTTTTAAACATTTCATTAGTGATTGAATTCTACTTTGCCATCTGGATTGACTTGAATGTTTCAAAACAGGTACATATTGTAAAGTATGCGTTTTTGACTTCTGTTGGCTCACATGGACAGAAATGTACAGGGAGAATTAAATTATTTTAACACATACAAATACTCCTTTGTGTTTTATTTTGGGGATTTCACATAATATTTTTATATGATTCAGTGCTTTTGTATTCTGTTAACGTTTCATCATCTGTCAAAGACTCAGTTTTAAAATCATCATAGTTTTTTTTCTTACCTGATACCATGACTCCAGTTCTGCTTTTAATATTATTTCTAAATAACCTATTTTTGATTACTGTATTTTTTTTTCCTCAAGGACAGGGATAGGTAGAAACGAATTGAATATATATGGTTATGTTTCAAGACTTGTATCTCAAGGTATAACCATGGTGATTTGAGATTTTATAGGTAATTCTCAATAAGATATATCTTTTGGTGTGTTGCCCTGATTTAAATTGTGGGGGTGGAAGCAAATCACTGTGTGGCACTTCCTCCTTGGCACAGTGACGGCCATGCAGCATGACGGAACCAGGGGCGGGTGGTGCAGAATTTGTACTGACTCTTTAACAAAGGATATTCTGCCTTGGGCTTTTTTCCTTCACTATTTTCAGAAGTTTTTACTTTTGTTTTTTTCATCATTTAATGGAAAACAACTTTTTGAATAAAAGTTTTTTCATAGGGCTGGTATTTATGCCATCCATTCTGTAGCAAAGATGAATATTAACTCGAAAAACAGAACAGTCGAAAGTGAGTGTGGTCACGTATGGGGATCAGTGATGAGTCGGTTTTTCGGGTGAGGCCGCATTAAATCGGCAATTCTTACGCTTGGTCTTGAGAGTAACTTCGAAGTCAGTGGCTTTAAATACATACCCCGTGGCTAGTGCGGCTCTCGCCTTATATCCTTGAATCTTCAAGTGAAGGAATCTTCAGTTACTTATGGGCTCTAATACTTGAGTCTCTTGGCAGACTTTTCTGAATGCCTCATGGATAGTACTGAGAGTGGGGATCACGCTGTGTGATTGACTTGAAAATACGCATTTGTATTTTAATTTTTTCTTCATTTAGAGATGTTAATAGATTTTTAAAAAGATTTTATTTTTTGAGAGAGAGACAGAGCACAAGTGGGGGGAGGGGCAGAGGGAGAAGCAGGCTCCCCACTGCGCACGGAACCCAATACAGGGCTCGATCCCAGGACACCCATTCATGACCTTAGCCAAAGGCAGACGCTTAACCAACTGAGCCACACAGGCGCCCCATAAGTTTTCTTTATCGTCTTTCTTTCTGTTTCTCTACCTTCTTTCGCTAATTCCTCCTAATTGTCATGCACTACCCCCTCCCCCCACCTTGTCCCTTTCTTGTCCCTTCAGGGGAAATAGAGCCAGTTTTTTGGGCTCTTCCTCCCAGGCTTGGTCTGAAAAGTTGCCACCCTCTGTTAATTAGAACTAGGTGAATTGGCTGTAATAAGAATAGGAGTACTGGGGGCCCCTGGGTGGCTCAGTGGGTTAAGCCTCTGCCTTGGGCTCAGGTCATGATCTCAGGGTCCTGGGATCGAGCCCTGCATCAGGCTCTCTGCTCAGCGGGGAGCCTGCTTTCCCCATCTCTCTGTCTACCTCTCTGCCTACTTGTGATCTCTCTCTGTCAAATAAATAAAATCTTAAAAAAAATAGTACTTATCAACAAGAGGGCATACTGATCACATATTATTGTACAGAAGAATTAAGAAGTCCTCTGGACAGTCAGAGAAGGTCCTTGCTTTCCCTTGTACCCACCATATGGGTGTTTGGTTTCTGCTTCGTGTGCAGATTGATTGGGGTTACCGGTACTTTTATTCTGATTCACAACTCAACCATATTTTGAAAGGATCTTCATCAGTTGTGACTGAAAGCTAGATCTCATTTGTAGTCCTGTGCATATATAATGCCAACAAATCATTTAACTTCTCTGAATCTCTTTCTCCTTATCTCTAACACAGTTCTCAGCATCGTATTGTTTCTGTTTATCACACAGGATTATCACGAAGGGCAGATAAAATAGCAGTATTAATCTCTGTACCCATCATGGGGCTCGTACTCATGACCCCAAGATCAAGAGCCGAGTGATCTGAGCCAGCCAGGCGCCCCGGGCAAAATAGTATTACGAAAGTGTTTTTTAACTATGAAAGCTTTATACAAAATGTTGTATTTAAAAGAGTTGAATCTTTTTCAGGTAAGATACTTGCAGACTGAAGTGTACATGTTGAATTAAATGTGTATTAAGTTTTTATAGGAATGTCCTTCCTCATCCACTTCTGAAGAAGAAACAGAAACGTATTATGCTGGAGGTAAAATGTTTTTGGTGAATCACAGACATTCGATTTCATTTGTTTAAAGCAAAACAGAATAGTCTAAAATATGTGAGCACGTTTTACACTGACATCATTCAGGGTCAGTTGTGAGCGCCATCCAGACTGAAGGAAGCCGAGCTGTGGAAGATGCAGGGAAGGTGGGCTCTGCCAGGAGAGGCTGAGGGGAAATCCCGTTTTCTCTCTGCACTGTGTTCAGTGGTGCCAGAGCTAGGCTTCCCTAGAAAACTCGGTGAGACTTGGGTTTCAAAATAGGAGCAGTATCCTTAGCAGAAGTACACTAGAGAACAGGTCTGCGTCAAAATTAAAGCTTTTGTAGGACAACAGGCACCCTAAGTAGAAAGCTTCAGCCTGGGAGAAATGGTTTGCAATATTTATATAATGGACAGGATTAGCATCCAGAAGACTTGAAGAAGTACCTCCTACAAATCAAGGAGCAAATGACAGACATGCATTAGTAGAGCAGTTCTCATACTTTTTGGTCACAAGACCCCTTCACACTCTCAAAAACTGAGAACTCCAGACAGTATTTGTGGGTGGGGCTTCTATTTATTGATATTTCCTCTTAGAAATCAAAATGGATTTAGGAGTATTTATTTAAAAAGAATACATATTAAGTAACAAATATGAAAAATAACTTTTGAAATGAAAGTTTAATGAGAAGAGAGGTATTGTTTCACATTTTTAAAAATATTTATTAGAGAACACAAGTTGGGGGAGAGGGAGAGGGAGAAGCAGGCTCCCTGATGTGGGGCTCAATCCCAGGACCCTGGGACCATCACCTGAGTAAAAGCCAACTAACTGAGCCACCTAGGCAGCCCCATTGTTTCATGTTTTTGAAAACTTCTTTGTCTAGCTTAGTGAAATTAAGGACTCTTATATCGGCTTCTGCGATCAACCTGTTGTTCCGTGTTTGGTTAAAGTATATGAAGAAAATGGAGCTTCATCTGGGTAGGATACTGGAAAAGGAAGGACTTTGTGGGTCCTTCTGGGTCTCCCAGACCACAATCAGATTAACTACATTAGAAAAATGGGTAAAACATATCAGAAAAAGCTGGAATAGTTAAACAATGAAAAGATGATCATTGTTACTGATAACGAGGGAAATATGGCTAAATAATTGTTCTGTGCTTTCAGATTGGCAGAAGGCAAAATATCTCACAAGGTCAAGAAGGAATGTTGGTGAGGATGAAGAAATGAGGACACACTCATTTCTTTTGGAGTAAAATCAATTGAATTTGATGATGTGTGTGAAAGTTGAAGATAAATAGTATAGCCTCTGACCTCGGGCTCTGTAACCTGAGGCACAGGACTAGAGTCTCGCTCCCCAGTGCCCGCACCGCCGCAGCCTGGCCTTCCCTTGGGAGCTCCCTCCTGAAGGCGGTCTTAGGTCCCACCCTGGACTTGCCCAGTGAGAGTCTGCAGTTAAGATTTCTCAGGTGATTCATCTGCTCCTTAAAGCCTGAGAATCAGGACTGTCCAGAACCCCAGTACTTGTATGCCTTATTACACGGATGCTCGCAGCTGAATTGTTTGTATCTAGGAAAAGTGGGAAACAGCCTAAATGCATGAACAAGAAAATGGAGCAATTATGGCCCATTTTAAGATGGCAGACAACGGAGCAGTTAAAACGAGTGAACTTGATCTGCAGTATCAGTGGATAGCTGTTGTGGAAAGAAAAAAAATGATGAAAACAAGCTGTCAGAAGATGAAATATGCCATTTATGAGTTTTAAAAAGTACTGTTGTTATTGGTGAATTGAAAGCAGGGTAGCCTCACTGGGAAACATTGTTCTGAAAAGTAATGGCCTCCAGAAAGGGAGGGAGCACAACAGAAGGGGGCTGTGCCAGCAGGAGCGGCCTCGTCGGAGTCCACTTGATTTTAAGGCCCGAAGGAAAAGGTTGGCATTTGTTTGTTCATTCTGGATGCTGGGTAGGGAGGGTTTGTTACTGGTTTTCATGATATAAACATCCAGAGAAATACGGGTTAATGTTTCCCTTCTTCCCAGCAAGATGCACCCTTACAAAAGGGAATTTAGAGTTTAGGATGTACATCTGATCCCTGGTGTGTTCTGTAAGGACATGGTCGCAGAGGCCATCACTAGTGTCTCAGTCCCCTTCTGCCCTCAACTCTGATCTCTAGTTGGGCACAAAGCCACTTAGAACGTGATTACCTTCCAGGCCACCATGGCAGTCTGGTGTCACTTCTGGCCAGTGACTTGAGCGACTTTTGGGAAATGTCCTTCAAGATGTGGACTGTCCTTATCCCTCCCTCTGGCCACTTAAGCGAAGAGATGGTGGCTGGAACTCTGGCCCCGGTCTGGGACCCCACGTCCTCCCAGGGCTGAGCAGCAGGAGCATAGCATCTTCTGTTCCTGATACATCGGAGAAGACCCTGTAGGCCCTAGACCAGCTCCCTCTGCACCCCAGAGAACTCAGACTCCCACGTCACCAAAGCCTCCGTTCTGTGCTCAGGGTCCCAGGTGGCTCAAGCCCTGACTTATTCAGGGTGTGCACGGTTACCTGAATGAGAGGTGTGGCTTCAGCAGTGCCAAGGACGTGGGATCTGAACTCTGAGAGATCTCCGATGAAATTCCAGCGCAGCATTAACTAGACAAACTTGGGCAGGTCATTCAAACTCTTCAAGCCTTTTCTTCTTCCTTAATCTGTAAAATAGGGGTGGCTGGGGGGTTCAGTTGGTTAAGTATCTGCCTTCAGCTCAGGTCACAATCCCAGGGTCCAGGGATCGAGGCCCACATTGGTCTCCCTGCTCAAGGGGGAGTCTGCTTCTCCCTCTCCCTCTGCTGCTTCCCTTGCTTGTGCTCCCTCTCTCTCAAATAAATAAAAATCTTTACCAAAAAAAAAAAAAAAATCTGTAAAAGATGTGAGACCAACCTTGCAGAACTGTAAAGGTTAAAGTCTTCAGGTGTGAGCACAGTGCCTGCACAGGGTAGGCATTCAAAAACTCATATTTCACTTACTTTGAATCATCTCTTCTGCTAGAAATTTTCCTGCTTCAGCTATTTACTTTGATTTCTGGAATAATCCGAACAGTGAAGTGATGACGTGGAGGGAAATCCATGAGTATATTGATCCTACGGTGTATTAAAAAAGTACTATTGTATATGTTAAGATTTCTGCCTAACTGCAACAAAATCTGTATAGGCTAAAGCTGGAAATATGCTATTTCAGTGTGGTGGTGTGACACCAACGGAAACTGTTTCACAGATCGGTGATCTTAATTATGTTAGAAGACTTGGCGCATTTGTACACATAATTGCCATTGAAGCCACTCAGGGCCCCAACATCATTAATGTCCTTTCAGATACAATGTGCCTTCTGAAAATAGAAAAGGCTCACATTATCCTTTGCATTATGGATCCTTCGAATGTCACTCTTACAGAAAGCTGCTAACCATTTCTAAAAATGAAAAGATCATGATGTCTCTTAGCATTTGGATAACATGGTATACAGTTTATATAATCTCTTCAGGTACTTTTATTCAAATTTAATAAGAACTCCTGCTCCTGTGAGTCCAAAGGTAACAGTGGTCTCAGCATGTTATGAAGCAGAATTTCCAACAGAACTCACTCTCAAAAATGTCCTGTTTTACCAGCTTACATTCCCACCAACAGTGTAGGAGGGTTCCCCTTTCTCCGCATCCTCGCCAGCATCTGTCATTTCCTGACTTGTTAATTTTAGCCATTCTGACTGGTGTGAGGTGATATCTCATGGTGATTTTGATTTGTATTTCCCTGATGCCGAGTGATATGGAGCACTTTTTCATGTGTCTGTTGGCCATCTGGATGTCTTTGCAGAAATGTCTGTTCATGTCCTCTGCCCATTTCTTGATTGGATTATTTGTTCTTTGGGTGTTGAGTTTGCTAAGTTCTTTATAGATTTTGGACACTAGCCCTTTATCTGATATGTCATTTGCAAATATCTTCTCCCATTCTGTCAGTTGTCTTTTGGTTTTGTTCACTGTTTCCTTTGCTGTGCAAAAGCTTTTGATCTTGATAAAATCCCAAAAGTTCATTTTTGCCCTTGCTTCCCTTGCCTTTGGCGATGTTCCTAGGAAGATGTTGCTGTGGCTGAGGTCGAAGAGGTTGCTGCCTGTGTTCTCCTCGAGGATTTTGATGGATTCCTTTCTCACATTGAGATCCTTCATCCATTTTGAGTCTATTTTCGTGTGTGGTGTAAGGAAATGATCCAATTTCATTTTTCTGCATGTGGCTGTCCAATTTTCCCAACACCATTTATTGAAGAGGCTGTCTTTTTTCCATTGGACATTCTTTCCTGCTTTGTCGAAGATTAGTTGACCATAGAGTTGAGGGTCCATTTCTGGGCTCTCTATTCTGTTCCATTGATCAATGTGTCTGTTTTTGTGCCAGTACCATGCTGTCTTGATGATGACAGCTTTGTAATAGAGCTTGAAGTCCGGAATTGTGATGCCACCAACTTTGGCTTTCTTTTTCAATATTCCTTTGGCTATTCGAGGTCTTTTCTGGTTCCATATAAATTTTAGGATTATTTGTTCCATTTCTTTGAAAAAAATGGATGGTACTTTGATACGAATTGCATTAAATGTGTAGATTGCTTTAGGTAGCATAGACATTTTCACAATATTTATTCTTCCAATCCAGGAGCATGGAACATTTTTCCATTTCTTTGTGTCTTCCTCAATTTCTTTCATGAGTACTTTATAGTTTTCTGTGTATAGATTCTTAGTCTCTTTGGTTAGGTTTATTCCTAGGTATCTTATAGTTTTGGGTGCAATTGTAAATGGGATGGACTCCTTAATTTCTCTTTCTTCTGTCTTGTTGTTGGTGTAGAGAAATGCAACTGATTTCTGTGCATTGATTTTATATCCTGACACTTTACTGAATTCCTGTACAAGTTCTAGCAGTTTTGGAGTGGAGTCTTTTGGGTTTTCCACATATAGTATCATATCATCTGCAAAGAGTGATAGTTTGACTTCTTCTTTGCCGATTTGGATGCCTTTAATTTCCTTTTGTTGTCTGATTGCTGAGGCTAGGACTTCTAGTACTATGTTGAATAGCAGTGGTGATAACGGACATCCCTGCCGTGTTCCTGACCTTAGGGGAAAAGCTTTGGAAAACAGCATGGAGGTTCCTCAAAATGTTGAAAATAGAACTACCCTATGACCCTGCAATTGCACTGCTGGGTATTTACCCTAAAGATACAAACGTAGTGATCCGAAGGGGCACGTGCACCCGAATGTTTATAGCAGCAATGTCTACAATAGCCAAACTATGGAAAGAACCTAGATGTCCATCTACAGACGAATGGATAAAGAAGATGTGGTATATATACACAATGGAATACTATGCAGCCATCAAAAGAAATGAAATCTTGCCATTTGCGATGACGTGGATGGAACTAGAGTGTATCATGCTTAGCGAAATAAGTCAATCGGAGAAAGACAACTATCATATGATCTCCCTGATATGAGGGAGAGGAGATGCAACATGGGGGGTTAAGGGGGTAGGAGAAGAGTAAATGAAACAAAATGGGATTGGGAGGGAGACAAACCATAAGTGACTCTTAATCTCACAAAACAAACTGAGGGTTGATGGGGGGAGGGGGTTGGGAGAGGGGGGTGGGGTTATGGATATTGGGGAGGGTATGTGCTATGGTGAGTGCTGTGAAGTGTGTAAACCTGGCGATTCGCAGACCTGTACCCCTGGGGATAAAAATATATGTTTATAAAGCTGTAAAAAAAAAAAAGAAAAAGAAAAAAGAAAGGATGAATACCCAAGTTTTGTAGCAACATGGACGGGACTGGAAGAGATTATGCTGAGTGAAATAAGTCAAGCAGAGAGAGTCAATTATCATATGGTTTCACTTATTTGTGGAGCATAACAAATAGCATGGAGGACAAGGGGAGATGGAGAGGAGAAGGGAGTTGAGGGAAATTGGAAGGGGAGGTGAACCATGAGAGACTATGGACTCTGAAAAACAATCTGAGAATTTTGAAGGGGTGGGGGGTGGGAGGTTGGGGGCACCAGGTGGTGGGTATTGTAGAGGGCACGGATTGCATGGAGCACTGGGTGTGGTGCAAAAATAATGAATACTGTTACGCTGAAAAAATAAAAAATTAAAAATAAAAAAAAAAATGTCCTGTTTTCAGAGCACCTCTGTTGGCACTAATTTTATTGTTCTTGATTCCCGAAATGACACTTTTGTTCTAACCTGCCAGCTGACCAGGCGGGAAGTACTTTTTGAACGGCTTACAAGTCGTGCTCTTGCTGGTGAGACCTCCAGGGACAAGTTTTATTTCTGTTCTGGAGTTGAATCTGCATTTTTTCAGAAAGGAGCAAGTTTTCCAGAAAGTGTTTGAAACTAGGGTGTTTTAGCCATAGGATGAGGAAAGACTGCTTGAAAAACATTCCCAGAATGCTAAAAGGAAGGCAGACGTCACCTGGGATCCCACATGTATCCACATTTTAATGAATACTCCTAAGACTATTTCCAGGCAGATAAAGATTCGTAAGAACTGATCTTGTCCTCTCGATACTGTTTCGTAACTTCCTTCCCACTTATGCACGTGCCCTATGTCAACTATTATGTATTATGTGAAAGACTGCATGATAAAGGGTTACATATGGTTGATAGAACTGATCATTTAGGTCTTAAAATTGTTCACCACGACACTGGGAAGGTTATATTTAGATTTACCTTTATGCTGCTTGTATTTTTCCCCCTTCAGATAAGCTCCTGGAAGGGGCAATGTTGAGTCGAAGGGATTACCCGCTTGAAACATTGACCCTCATTCCTGGGCGGCCTTCCCCCAAAAGCCTATTTGCTTGTTCTCTTCACGGTGCGTCAGAGGATAACATGGCCAGGCCAAACCACAGAACCGTCCACAGCACATCTTAAACAGAAACCGAAGTGAAAGAGTTGAACATTTTGAGTGAAGTCATTTTCCTCTGTGACAGCTACCATTGGCCTGTGGCTGGCAGTCTGGCGGGTGGCACGTTCTCACAGCAGTGGGTGACATGGCTGCACCGAGGCTCACAGACACCGCTCTCACACCCAAGACCACCCAAATATGTAGGCATTTAAGGTAACTCCAGAGTTCTCACACAGATGAGGAGAGATCTTAATCGTTTCTGGTTTTGATCTGCTTATTTTTGGTCTGTCTTGGGACCTTCCTGGAACAAAAAGCAAGGTGGCGTCAGCCAGTGTGGACAATCTCTCTCGAGGTCCTGTGGTTCTGCTTTGAGCAGTCCATTAAGTGGAGCATCTCACTTCTCAGGAAGCTTCCCTGCTGAAGAGGCCGGCGACGCCCCTGGGTCTCCTGGAGAGGGGCAGGTGATCACACAGTACTTCACGAATCGGCTTTCTCCTCAGACATAAATCATGCTTTGGAAAGGTAGTGTGGAGGAAGATGGCAAATTGCTGCAAGGAGTTTTGAGGAGAAATCCCTTCAGCCTGAGAGAAGGTTGTGCAGCTGCACAGACACATCCTCAGTGCTCTCCCTTCCACTCTCTGGAGGTTCCTTGACCTCAGGCCCCTTGGTTTCCAGTGTTCGACCCCCTCAGGGAGCTGGACATGGGCCTGGGATCCAGTGTCCACTCCCTAACCCCTGTACCTCCCTCGTGGGTCCCACCTCTCCCTGCTGCCAGGGGCTGCCCGGGGACCCTGCCCTCCTCATGTCCTGGATAACAGTGAGGAGATCCTCAGAGATAGTGACAATTTGAGAATCAAGCAGGGAGGCAAGAATCCTTTTGAGGCACCTCAAAACCAAAAGATGGGGATAGCTATTTCCTTCACTGAGGATCAGATTGGAGAGGGGATAGGTATGCAAGTTAGGGTCATGTGGGTTCAGATCTCAGCTCCAGACTTTACAAGGTTTGTTAACCATGTGGCATCATGTCAAGTTTTGAGCCTGTTAACTTCAGAGTAAAATAGAAATGATGGCTGCTATGTCCTAGCTTAGTGGTTAAAATCACAACATTTCTATCTACGAATGGTCTAGCAGAGTGCATGGTACACAGATGCCCATGAACCCTACTTCCCGGTCCTGTCCCTGTTCCCTGGAGGGCCCTGAGAATCATGGATCTTATTGCCAATCGATCTGCTCCCAGAGCTCCCTGAACAGGATGTTTTCTTCCCTGGATCTCCATATATTGCCGTTTTATGGGGAGGCAGAACCATGATCTTGATTTCATGAGTTCTCATGTCCTGGGGCCACTGCCAGCGCCAGTAACCACTACCTCCAGTCCTGATACTCCAAGTTTGCTTCCTTAATGGCCCCCCAAAGGGGATGAGCATGACAGAAACACATCGAAAATGGGGGCCCTCTCCTCCCAATGGAGACCGCGAAGCTCTTTTACTCCGGAAATGGCACCAATTCCCTGGGATCCTCAGCTGAGAACAGGCATACGAGAAAGCCACGAATTGTCTATTTTACGGCAATGCCTGCAGCGAGGCTGCCGTGTGTCATCCTGTAATTTACTGAAATGTTCTGTATCAGATGGAGGACGGTGTGCTTCCGAGAACCTGGGCTCTGCAAGGAAACACAGGCAGGTTTGAATCCCTGCACTGCCTCTCACCGGCTACGTGACCTTGAGCACATTAACCTTACTGTGCTCCAGCTCCCCCATCTGTAAAAGGAGGGTGAGGGTATCGTTTTAGTTTCCTCTTCTGCTGTAATACATCACCACAAACTTGGTGACTAGGAACAAAACACATTTATTACCTTAAGATTCTCGAAGCCAGAGTCTGTAGTGGGTCTCCTACTACAGTCAAGGCATCAGTCTGCAAGAATGGCCCCTTCTGGAGTCTCCAGGGAAGCGTCTGTGTGCTTGCCTTTTCCAGCTTCTAGAGGCTGCCCGCATTCTTGGCTTGTGGCCCCTACCAATTTCAGAGTCAGCAATGGCCACTTGTCTCCTCTCCTCTGACTCTGACCTTCTTCCCTTTTATAAAAACCCTTGTAATTATAGGCCCACCTCCCAGGATGATTGCCCATCTCCAGATCTTCCCTCACCCCTGCCAAGTCCCTTTTCCCATATGAGGAAACAAAGGCATGGGTTCAGGCATAAGGAGGTAGATGCCTAGGTGCGGGGGGGGGGGGGGGGGGCCGGGCGGGGAACACAACATGTTGCCTGCCATAGGCCCTGAGCTCAGCACTGCAGCAGAGATCCAAGCGGTCATGTCCGCGAGGCAGAAAGCACTAGGCACTCAGCCCGAACACAAAACCATCCAGGGAGATGGCTCTGCCCTCCAGCCCCACAGGGCAGACCCTCACTGGCTCTCCATTCGCACGTGATGAGAAGTGGAGCCATTGAAGCACCCTGAACAGCCAGGCCAGGTGGAGATTTGCACTAGGCTGGAGTTCTCCCCTGCCTCGGGATTGAATGCATTTCCTCCATCAGTACCGCCACAGCCCTTCTAAAGTGAAATCACACGCAGCTTGGAGTTTTTGGAAGCAAAAGATTGCATTTTTTTTTAAATTTGAAATTTACCAGCTTCTTAATATTTTTCTCAAACCCTCCTACTCTTTGTAGGAGACAGACTCAACGCAGCATTATACATAGCAATCTCAGGGGACGGGGGGAGGGGGGCAGGGACGTGTGTGTGTGTGTGTGTGTGTGTGTGTGTGTGTCTCTGTGATTCACTGTTCTTCCAATACTGCTGAGCGTAACGGTCCAGCCTCTCTCTGCTCCTATCCTCGTGCTAGAGGAGAGTGTATGGTTATTTGATTGGTGGGTTTGGCAGAGGAAGTGGGTGTGGGTGGCTTTGCCCTTTGTGCCTCTTCCTCTTTGGGTTGGCTGGTGTCCCTGTGGAGTGGGAATGTGTGGTCTGATCCAGGTCCACAGTGAGGGCAGCCAAGTAGATGGGCTCTGCTCCCACGGGGTAGCCGGCATGAGGGCTGATGGGGTGGTGGCGAGGCCCGTGGCTGTGAGTACAGCTGTGATTGGGTGGCCTTGGGATCCCTCTGGGCTTTAGTGATAGAAAGCCACTGTAGCCACACACCTTCCACTGATGGATTAAAAGCTGATTTTTTTTTAATTTTATTTTTTATAAACATATAATATATTTTTATCCCCAGGGGTACAGGTCTTTGAATCACCAGGTTTATACACTTCACAGCACTCAACATAGCACATACCCTCCCCAATGTCCATAACCCCACCCCCCCAACAACCCTCAGTTTGTTTTGTGAGATTAAGAGTCACTTATGGTTTGTCTCCCTCCCAATCCCATCTTGTTTCATTTACTCTTCTCCTACCCCCTCAACCCCCCATGTTGCATCTCCTCTCCCTCATATCAGGGAGATCATATGATAGTTGTCTTTCTCCGATTGACTTATTTCGCTAAGCATGATACCCTCTAGTTCCATCCACGTCGTCGCAAATGGCAAGATTTCATTTCTTTTGATGGCTGCATAGTATTCCATTGTGTATATATACCACATCTTCTTTATCCATTCGTCTGTAGATGGACATCTAGGTTCTTTCCATAGTTTGGCTATTGTAGACATTGCTGCTATAAACATTCGGGTGCACGTGCCCCTTTGGATCACTACGTTTGTATCTTTAGGGTAAATACCCAGCAGTGCAATTGCTGGGTCATAGGGTAGTTCTATTTTCAACATTTTGAGGAACCTCCATGCTGTTTTCCAGAGTGGTTGCACCAGCTTGCATTCCCACCAACAGTGGAGGAGGGGTCCCCTTTCTCCGCATCCTCGCCAGCATCTGTTGTTTCCTGACTTGTTAATTTTAGCCATTCTGACTGGTGTGAGGTGATATCTCATTGTGGTTTTGATTTGTATTTCCCTGATGCCGAGTGATATGGAGCACTTTTTCATGTGTCTGTTGGCCATTTGGATGTCTTCTTTGCAGAAATGTCTGTTCATGTCCTCTGCCCATTTCTTGATTGGATTATTTGTTCTTTGGGTGTTGAGTTTGCTAAGTTCTTTATAGATTTTGGACACTAGCCCTTTATCTGATATGTCATTTGCAAATATCTTCTCCCATTCTGTCAGTTGTCTTTTGGTTTTGTTCACTGTTTCCTTTGCTGTGCAAAAGCTTTTGATCTTGATAAAATCCCAATAGTTCATTTTTGCCCTTGCTTCCCTTGCCTTTGGCGATGTTCCTAGGAAGATGTTGCTCCGGCTGAGGTCGAAGAGGTTGCTGCCTGTGTTCTCCTCGAGGATTTTGATGGATTCCTTTCTACATTGAGGTCCTTCATCCATTTTGAGTCTATTTTCGTGTGTGGTGTAAGGAAATGATCCAATTTCATTTTTCTGCATGTGGCTGTCCAATTTTCCCAACAGCATTTATTGAAGAGGCTGTCTTTTTTCCATTGGACATTCTTTCCTGCTTTGTCGAAGATTAGTTGACCATAGAGTTGAGGGTCCATTTCTGGGCTCTCTATTCTGTTCCATTGATCAATGTGTCTGTTTTTGTGCCAGTACCATGCTGTCTTGATGATGACAGCTTTGTAATAGAGCTTGAAGTCCAGAATTGTGATGCCATCAACTGTGGCTTTCTTTTTCAATATTCCTTTGGCTATTCGAGGTCTTTTCTGGTTCCATATAAATTTTAGGATTATTTGTTCCATTTCTTTGAAAAAAATGGATGGTACTTTGATAGGGATTGCATTAAATGTGTAGATTGCTTTAGGTAGCATAGACATTTTCACAATATTTATTCTTCCAATCCAGGAGCATGGAACATTTTTCCATTTCTTTGTGTCTTCCTCAATTTCTTTCATGAGTACTTTATAGTTTTCTGTGTATAGATTCTTAGTCTCTTTGGTTAGGTTTATTCCTAGGTATCTTATAGTTTTGGGTGCAATTGTAAATGGGATGGACTCCTTAATTTCTCTTTCTTCTGTCTTGTTGTTGGTGTAGAGAAATGCAACTGATTTCTGTGCATTGATTTTATATCCTGACACTTTACTGAATTCCTGTACAAGTTCTAGCAGTTTTGGAGTGGAGTCTTTTGGGTTTTCCACATATAGTATCATATCATCTGCAAGGAGTGATAGTTTGACTTCTTCTTTGCCGATTTGGATGCCTTTAATTTCCTTTTGTTGTCTGATTGCTGAGGCTAGGACTTCTAGTACTATGTTGAATAGCAGTGGTGATAACGGACATCCCTGCCGTGTTCCTGACCTTAGGGGAAAAGCATTCAGTTTTACTCCATTGAGAATGATATTTGCAGTGGGTTTTTCATAGATGGCTTTGATAATATTGAGGTATGTGCCCTCTATCCCTACACTTTGAAGAGTTTTGATCAGGAAGGGATGCTGTACTTTGTCAAATGCTTTTTCAGCATCTATGGAGAGTATCATATGGTTCTTGTTCTTTCTTTTATTAATGTATTGTATCACATTGATTGATTTGTGGATGTTGAACCAACCTTGCAGCCCTGGAATAAATGCCACTTGGTCGTGGTGAATAATCCTTTTAATGTACTGTTGAATCCTATTGGCTAGTATTTTGGCGAGAAATTTTGCATCTGTGTTCATCAAGGATATTGGTCTGTAGTTCTCTTTTTTGATGGGATCCTTGTCTGGTTTTGGGACCAAGGTGATGCTGGCCCCATAAAATGAGTTTGGAAGTTTTCCTTCCATTTCTATTTTTTGGAACAGTTTCAGGAGAATAGGAATTAGTTCTTCTTTAAATGTTTGGTAGAATTCCCCTGGGAAGCCATCTGGCCCTGGGCTTTTGTTTGTTTGGAAATTTTTGATGACTGTTTCAATCTCCTTACTGGTTATGGGTCTGTTCAGGCTTTCTATTTCTTCCAGGTTCAGTTGTGGTAGTTTATATGTCTCTAGGAATGCATCCATTTCTTCCAGATTGTCAAATTTGTTGGCGTAGAGTTGCTCATAGTATGTTCTTATAATTGTCTGTATTTCTTTGGTGTTCGTTGTGATCTCTCCTCTTTCATTCATGATTTTATTTATTTGGGTCCTTTCTCTTTTCTTTTTGATAAGTCTGGCCAGGGGTTTATCGATCTTATTAATTCTTTCAAAGAACCAGCTCCTAGTTTCGTTGATTTGTTCTATTGTTTTTTTTTGGTTTCTATTTCATTGATTTCTGCTCTGATCTTTATGATTTCTCTTCTCCTGCTGGGTTTAGGGTTTCTTTCTTGTTCTTTCTCCAGCTCCTTTAGGTGTAGGGTTAGGTTGTGTACCTGAGACCTTTCTTGTTTCTTGAGAAAGGCTTGTGCCGCTATATATTTTCCTCTCAGGACTGCCTTTGTTGTGTCCCACAGATTCTGAACCGTTGTGTTTTCATTATCATTTGTTTCCATAAATTTTTTCAATTCTCCTTTAATTTCCTGGTTGACCCATTCATTCTTTAGAAGGATGCTGTTTAGTCTCCATGTATTTGGGTTCTTTCCAAATTTCCTCGTGTAATTGAGTTCTAGCTTCAGAGCATTGTGGTCTGAAAATATGCAGGGAATGATTCCAATCTTTTGATACTGGTTGAGACCTGATTTAGGACCGAGAATGTGATCTATTCTGGAGAATGTTCCATGTGCACTAGAGAAGAATGTGTATTCTGTTGCTTTGGGATGAAATGTTCTGAATATATCTGTGATGTCCATCTGGTCCAGTGTGTCATTTAAGGCCTTTATTTCCTTGTTGATCTTTTGCTTGGATGATCTGTCCATTTCAGTGAGGGGAGTGTTCAAGTCCCCTACTACTATTGTATTATTGTCGATGTGTTTCTTTGATTTTGTTATTAATTGGTTTATATAGTTGGCTGCTCCCACATTAGGGGCATAGATATTTAAAATTGTTAGATCTTCTTGTTGGACAGTTCGAGTATGATATAGTGTCCTTTCTCATCTCTTATTATAGTCTTTGGCTTAAAATCGAATTGATCTGATATAAGGATTGCCACTCCTGCTTTCTTCTGATGTCCATTAGCATGGTAAATTCTTTTCCACCCCCTCACTTTAAATCTGGAGGTTTCTTCGGGTTTAAGATGAGTTTCTTGTAGGCAACATATAGATGTTTTTTTTTTTTTTTTTTATCCATTCTGATACCCTGTGCCTTTTGATTGGGGCATTTAGCCCATTAACATTCAGGGTAACTATTGAGAGATATGAATTTAGTGCCATTGTATTGCCTGTAAGGTGACTGTTATAGTATATTGTCTCTGTTTCTTTCTGATCTACTACTTTTAGGGTCTCTCTTTGCTTAGAGGACCTCTTTCAATATTTCCTGTAGAGCTGGTTTGGTATTTGCAAATTCTTTCAGTTTTTGTTTGTCCTGGAAGCTTTTAATCTCTCCTTCTATTTTCAATGATAGCCTAGCTGGAAATAGTATTCTTGGCTGCATGTTTTTCTCATTTAGTACTCTGAATATATCATGCCAGCTCTTTCTGGCCTGCCAGGTCTCTGTGGATAAGTCTGCTGCCAATCTAATATTTTTACCATTGTATGTTACAGACTTCTTTTCCCGGGCTGCTTTCAGGATCTTTTCTTTGTCACTAAGACTTGTCAATTTGACTATTAGGTGATGGGGTGTGGACCTATTCTTATTGATTTTGAGGGGGGTTCTCTGAACCTCCTGGATTTTGATGCTTGTTCCCTTTGCCATATTGGGGAAATTCTCTCCAATAATTCTCTCCAATATACCTTCTGCTCCCCTCTCTCTTTCTTCTTCTTCTGGAATCCCAATTATTCTAATGTTGTTTTATCTTATGGTGTCACTTATCTCTCAAATTCTCCCCTCATGGTCCAGTAGCTGTTTGTCCCTCTTTTGCTCAGCTTCTTTATTCTCTGTCATTTGGTCTTCTATATCACTAATTCTTTCTTCTGCCTCATTTATCCTAGCAGTGAGAGCCTCCATTTTTGTTTGCACCTCATTAATAGCTTTTTTTATTTCAACTTGGTTAGATTTTAGTTCTTTTATTTCTCCAGAAAGGGCTTTTATATCTCCCGGGAGGGTTTCTCTAATATGTTCCATGCCTTTTTCGAGCCCAGCTAGAACCTTGAGAATTGTCATTCTGAACTCTAGATCTGACATATTACCAATGTCTGTATTGATTAGGTCCCTAGCCTTTGGTACTGCCTCGTGTTCTTTTTTTTTTTGTGGTGAATTTTTCCGCCTTGTCATTTTGTCCAGATAAGAGTATATGAAGGAGCAATTAAAATACTAAAAGGGTGGCAACAACCCCAGGAAAATATGCTTTAGCCAAATCAGAAGAGATCCCAAATCGTGAGGGGGGAGAAAGGGGATAAAAAGAGGTTCAGAAAGAAAAAAAAAAAAAAAAAGAAAGAAACAATTAAAAAAAGAAAACCAATAAAGAAAAAATAGAAAAAGGAAAAAATATATATATATATTAGATAAACTAGTTAAAAAACGTTAAAAAAGAAAAGGGTAAAAGTTAAAAAAAATTTTACAGAAGAAGAGAAAAAAAAATTGAAAAAGAAAAAAAAATTAAATTAACTGCAAGGCTAAAGAATCATGGGGAGCAAGCCATGAGTTCCATGCTTTGCTTTCTCCTCCTCTGGAATTCGCTGCTCTCCTTGGTATTGAAACTGCACTCCTTGGTAGGTGAACTTGGTCCTGGCTGGGTTTCTTGTTGATCTTCTGGGGGAGGGGCCTGTTGTAGTGATTCTCAAGTGTCTTTGCCCCAGGCGGAGTTGCACCGCCCTTACCAGGGGCCGGGCTGAGTAATCCGCTCGGGTTCACTTTCGGGAGCTTTTGTTCCCTGAGCGCTTTCCGTAGAGTTCCGGAGGACGGGAATGAAGATGGCGGCCTCCCAGTCTCTGGCCTGGAGGTGCCGAGAGCCCGGGGCCCCACTCCTCAGTGCTCCCTCAGAGAAGAGCGCCCAATTACTCCCGTCTCTCTGGCCTCCAGCCGCGCTCCGAGCTGACCGAGCCTGCGACCGGTTCAAGGTAACCCCGAGCTGAGAGCTCACTCCTCGGCTCTGTCTCTGTAGCCGGCTTCCCCGTTGTAATACCTGTGAGCTCTGCGACACTCAGACACCTGATCCTTCTGTGACCCTGCGGGACCTGAGGCCATGCTGACCCTGCGCGGGCTTCACCCCGGTTAAGCCTCTGGAGCGATGTCCCTCAGCGGAACAGACTTTTAAAAGTCCTGATTTTGGGGGTGCCTGGGTGGCTCAGTAGGTTAAAGCCTCTGCCTTCGGCTCAGGTCATGATCCCAGGGTCCTGGGATCGAGCCCCATGTTGGGCTCTCTGCTCAGCAGGGAGCCTGCTTCCCTCTCTCTCTCTCTCTCTGCCTGCCTCTCTGCCTACTTGTGATCTCTGTCAATTAAATAAATAAAATCTTTAAAAAAAAAAAAAAAAAAAAAAAGTCCTGATTTTGTGCTCCGTTGCTCCGCCGCTTGCCGGGAGCCGGCCCCTCCCCCCGCGGTCTATCTTCCCGTCGCTTTGGATTCACTTCTCCGCCAGTCCTACCTTTCAGATAGTGGTTGATTTTCTGTTTCTAGAGGTGCTGTTCTTCTTCTCTTCGATCTCCCGTTGGATTTGTAGGTGTTTGCAATCTTTAGATAAGCTATCTAGCTGATCTCTCGCTACCTGAAGTAGTCTCAGCTGCTACTTCTCCACCATCTTGACTCCTCCCCCCATAAAGCTGATATTTTGATGTTAATTTGCTTTGGTCCATTTTCTCTCAGTTGGGAAAAAGAATACTATATCGTGGGTTCCCCCTTAGGCTCAGAAGTGCAAGGATGCCTTTTGCACTTAGTATTCAGCACACCGTTGACTTTTGGGGACCTGGGGGAGGAGAACAAATGGGGACCCACATACCAGATGTCAATATATTTCAAAGTTATAAAGCTTATTTAATTTAAGAAACTGTTAAATTAAATAAGCTTTATCCTCCTACCCTGTTAATTATAATTTTATAATGACCCAAAACGTCAGGTTCAGATTTTTTTTAAAATTTTTTTTAAAGATTTTATTTATTTTTTGACAGACAGAGATCACAATCAGGCAGAGAAGCAGGCAGAGCGAGGAGGAAGCAGGTTCCCCATGAGCAGAGAGCCCGATGCAGGGCTCTATCCCAGGACCCTGGAATCATGACCCGAGCCAAAGGCAGAGGCTTTAACCCACTGAGCCACCCAGGCACCCCTGTCAGGTTCAGATTTTTGAGCCCTCGGATTCCTTGCATTCCCTACCAGGGAGTCGTGGCATGGAGACACCGACCCCTGACTTCTCATGCCCCTGTCTTCCCAGCCTCAGCTCTGTCCAGCTTTGTGTAGACAGCCCAGGACCCCTTTCCCAGTTCCTTCTAAATGCCTACAACTAGCTCCTGGTGGGGTGGTGGGGAGCATGGATGGTGGGGAGAGGGATGGTGGTGGGGGAGCTGTCCCTAATGTTGCTTTGGAGCCACGGTGTTTAAATGACTCCTTTTCCATGAAGCTTCCCCAGTATCTCCTCAGTCAAAGTTTTTCTTCCTCTGAATTCCTCTACCATCTGACACTTACATTCCTCCTCCAGAGCCAAACAGTGGACTTTTGGAAGGGTACCCTCCATTCACCACTGCCAGGAAGCTGCCTCCTGACGTCACCCTGCCCAAGGCGGGCAGAAATACTCAGGGAGGACTGTCGTCTGTTCCGATCCGCCAGTCCATTTCCGAATGGAAACTTCAGCCTGTTAGACCCAGGTCTTATTTTCTTTAAAATTTAATTAACATTTAGTTTAATTCTTTGTCCTCGTCAGTATTAGCACAGCCTCGCTTCCTGAGAGGATGTAGTAATGACCTCTCCCCATTATCACCCTTTGAGGGGGGCTGATAATAGCATTATACATTTTTAAATAGCCTATTTGGGAATTTTAGGGGTTGATTTGTTACTTCTGTGGAAGCCTTAACATCCAAAGCTTCATTGTTATTTTTTTTTTAACACATGGCTTACCTTATTAAGCACAAACTCCCAATTGCTTGATCGATTATCATTTGTGCCTGACACTTTCCTCATGCTCCATCAGCTTTATCACAGGATGGAAAACAGTGTGACCTGAGAGCAGACTGGCTGGAGGGATGCCGAGATACCCCAGTCAGTGAAGTTTCATGGAGACAAGCCATCAAGGGAAGCCTAAGGCATTTCCTGACACCTTCAAGGAAAGAAAGTCTTCCATAGTCCACATTCTCAGGTCTTTCCAATTTCCCACATCATTAGTGCCACTCACATCCATACCCACTTAGAAACATGCCTTCTCTCCAGGAGACCTTGGAACACTGGACTGAGAGAGTCTACGACAAGCACATCCCAAGTCACCGAGCCCAGACCCTTCAAAAATCCACTTCAGCTCTGTTTCTGGGAAAAACTATACCACAGCCCTCTCAATGTACCTGCTACTTGTTTAAAATTTCAGGGAGCAGCAAAACACTAGTGCTGATATGGATCTTAGAGTTTATCTATCTAGTTCAACCTGCTCGTTTTACCCAGGAGAGCGCATGCTTCAGGG
Source organism: Lutra lutra (assembly GCF_902655055.1). Taxonomy (NCBI): domain Eukaryota; kingdom Metazoa; phylum Chordata; class Mammalia; order Carnivora; family Mustelidae; genus Lutra; species Lutra lutra. Next base: position 27,826,938 of record NC_062282.1, read on the forward strand.
AACAGAACGTCCCTTGTTTTGGTAAGGGCTCTCAGTGGACAGTGATCACTGCTGGTGTTTACATCTACTTGCAGATGTAAAATTCCAAGAGGTCCCGCAGACCCAGGGTTTGATATTGAGAAACCCAGACACAAAGAGAAGTCATGTGTCCTCTGTGCACCAGTGAACATTTTTTTCGCAACCAGATACAGAGAAGTGGCTTTAAATCGGCTGGCTTTAAAGCAACGGATTTCCTGTGTCATTGCATTGCTTTGTGTAATCTAAATCTCTATGTTAATCCTGCATTCTGTGCTTGCTGGAGAAATTGTTCCCTACACACGAGTATCTTCTTTGCAAAAATGTTTAAGCTCATAAAATTTACTGTTTCCATCATTTCCAAGTGCACAAGTCAGTGGTATTAGGCACATTCACCGTGTTGCATGACCATCATCGCTATCCATTTACCCATTTTTCATCACCCCACACAGAAACTCTGGACCTGCTAACCAATAATTTCCCATTCCCTCCCCACCCAACCCTTGCTAATCTCTATTCTACTTTCTTTGTCTAAGAATGTGCTGGTCTGGGTTCCTCATACGAGCAGATCCATAGAGTAGTTGTCCTTTTGTGGCTGGCTTATTTCACTTAGCGTCATGCTTTCCAGGTTCAGAGGGAGGTAGCACGTGACAGGACTTCCTCCTTTTTTAAGACTGAATAACTATTCCATCGTTATGCACAAGCCACAGTTTGTTTACCCATTCATCCAGAAAGCACTTGGTAATTTCCACCTTCTGACTCTTCTGAATTTGGCTGCTACAAACACAATTGTACAAATATCTGTTCAAATCCCTACTTAATTTTTTTTAAGATTTTATTTATTTATTTGACAGACAGAAATCATAAGTAGGCAGAGAGGCAGGTGGGGCTGTGGGGAAGCAGGCTCCCTACTGAGCAGAACCCCCCCCCCCCGCCCCCGCCGCCCCTCTGAAGGCAGAGGCTTAACCCACTGAGCCACCCAGGTGCTCCCAAATCCCTGCTTTCAATTCTTTTGGAAATGTACCCAAGAGTGGAACTACTAGATTGTATGGTAATTCTGTGTGTTTCACTTTTGGGGGCACTACCACACTGCTTCCATAATGGAAAACATTCCCACCAGCAATGTACAAGGTTTCTAATATCTACATATGCCATCCCAATACTTGTTACTCTGTGTATGTACGTGTCTGTATGTTTGGGTAATAACCATCCTAACAGGTATAAGTGATATCTCATTGCGGTTTTGATTTGTATTTCCCTAATGACTAGTGACGTTGAGCTTTTTTTTTTTTTCCAACGTGCTTATTGGCCATTTGTATATTATCTTTGGAGAAATGGCTAGGGAGGTCCTTTGCCCATTTTTGAGTTGGGCTGTTTTGTTGTTGAGTTGTAGGAGTTCTTGATATATTCTCAATTCCTAGTCCTTATCAGACATATGATTTGCAAACAAATTACCCCATTCCATGAGCTGTCTTTTCACTCTCTCAATTTACCTTTTTTTTCTTTTGTTGCCTTATCCAAGAAATCATTGTCAAATCCAATGGCATGAAGATTTTTTTAATTTGTTTTTTCTTCTAAACTTTTAAGGTTTTAGCTCAATATTCAAGTCTTCAGTCCATTTTGGTTAATTTTTGCATATGTTGTAAGGAAACGGTCCAGCTTCGTCCTTTTGCATATAGGTATCTGGTTTCCCCAATACCATTTGTTGAAAAACCATCCTTTCTCCATTGAATGGTCTTGGCACCCTTTTCAAAAACTAACTGACCATTTACAAGAGAGTTTATTTGCGAGCTCTCTATTTTATTCTATTCGTCTTAAATTGTGTCTTCATTCCAATACCACACTGTTCTGATTACTGGAGCTTCATAATCAGTTTTGAAAACAGGAAATGTTTTCAAACATCAAAATCCTTCAGTTTTGTTCTTCTTGTTCAAATATATTCTTTTAAAATGGTGCATTGGGACAGTATGCAGTTCTAAAATATATTTTCAAGAGTGGCAAAATCTGAATTTTCAAAACTTTGATACAGAAACTAAATGGTTTTTTGCGTTTTCTTTGCTGCACTAAAAGGATTAAGTGAAGATGCATCTTGCTTCCTTCTACCCAAACTCACCACCTCCCCCCACAAAACTTCCCAATGGGTTAGATGAGTAAGGGAGGAGTTGATTCTGGGGGTAAAGATTCTACTTCAAGAAGCACAAAGAGAGGCATACATGTAGGGGAAGGCAATGCTTCTGGGAAGGGAAAAAGCTTCCTCCTAAAAAGAAGATGGAGGGTAGAATATTGCTAAAAAGAACGAAAGTGTGTCTAGGAGTTGACTCAGGGCTGTTACCAAGGATGAAGAGGGCCGTCTAGCCCAGGTTGGTGGAACTGACTCAGGACCCCTAGAGGAGCCTGGATCAAGTCCCGGTGCCAGGTCCTGGTGGATGGCAGTGCCGAATGGAACTTGCTAGAAGAGTCGTTTTTAATGACACCTCTGCTAAAGTTCACTTACTATATTGATGTACCCCTAGTACCATCAGAGGAAGAAAAAAAAAATCCTAAAAATATTTTATTCCTGGCATAATTTCATTCTCTCCTCCTACCTTTTGCTTTTTAAAATTTTGCTCCAAGTGGCAATCAATGATGCTTCCACACTGAGGTTCTGAGCTAGAACAGAGAAATAGTTAGATAACAGGAACCACCAATGGTTTAACTCTTGCATGGGTGAGGATGGGGATGACTGGCAGGGTGGGCCATGCCACAAGGAAGGAACAGGGCAATTAGCAAGACAAAGAAGGTCCAAAAGGTACCAAGGGCCATTGCTGAAACACTCCCAACTAGCCATGACGGCTAGGGCTAGGGCAGTTAGAGGAGGTGAGGAAGCTGTGGCCAGCAGGTATGGGGTAGTACAAAGGGATGGCAGGGAGGCAAGCCAGAGTTGGAAGTTTGGGCTGGGTGGGTGGGGAATTACCGGCACTGGGAACTTAGAAGAAGAAGGGGGCTGGATCAACCTGCATTCCAGGAAGGAGGAAGAGAAGGCAGAAAGCATTTAGGGGGAATGTTCAAGAAGTTGCTGACAGCATGAGTCTCTAACCCATGAGGCCATTGTTCTGGAGCTACTTTTGGGAATCCTCAGCATCTAGATAGTCAAAAGCCTGACATTATGGATCATGGATGAAATCACTCAGATGAAGTATATGTGGGGGGAGGGAAGAGCTTAAGCTAAAAATCCCTGGGGTATAACAACATCTGGAAGCAAACTAAACAAAAACCAATGTCTAAGAATACAAAAGACTCAAGAGGTGGTTAGATGGTGGGAGAGTATGGAGCCATTATGAAAAAAAAGTAGAGGAAGAGAATTTCTAGAAGAAGAATGTGACCAACAGCCACAGAGACGCCAAGTAAGGTGAGCGCTGAAGACGTTCTGTTGAGTTTAGCAGTTCAGGGGGTGTGTTAGTCAGTGCCCTCCAGAGAAACAGAACCAATAGAACTGGGGTCCCTGGCTGGCTCAGTTGTTAGAACATACAACTCTTGATCTTGAGGTTGTGAGTTGGAGCCCTACACTGGGTGTAGCGATTACTTAAAAATAAAATCTTAAAAATAAAAAGAACCAATAGGATCTAGCTAGCTAGATATTTAGCCATCTATCTATGTAAATAGATTTTCCACATGTATATATATCTATGTAGAGAGATATATAGCTATATCTAGAAAGAAATTTATTGTAAGTTATCGGATCACATGATTAGGGAAGCTGGGAAGTCCCACAGTCTGTTGTCTGCAGGCTGGAAACTGGCCAGCTGTAGTTTGAAGGCCCGAGAACCCAGGAGAGGAGACAGAGGTGCACATTCCAGCCTGGGGCTGAAGGCTTGAGAACCAGGGATGCTGGGCAGGAGGAGATTGATTTCTCAGCTGGTCAGACAGAGACAAGGCATATCCAGTCTTCCTCCACCTTTTTGTTCTAGTCAGGCCCTCAGCAAATTGTGGGATGCCCACACAGACTGGGGAGGTCCATCTGCTTTCCACTGTCCACCAATCCAATCACCCTGATAGACACACCCAGAAAGAAAAGTTAATAAGAAATCTGGAAAAATCTCATGGCCGGTCAAGTAGCCACATAAGAATGACACTTACAGGAGTTCCAGGGGACTTTCAAAGATTTATTTATTTGTTTGAGAGAGAAAGAGAGAGAGAGAGAAAACAAAATAACTAGAGAGCGAGTGTGGGTTTGAAGTGGAGCAGAGGGAGAGGGAGAATCTCAGGCAGACTCTGCACTGACCATGGAGCCCGATGTGGGGCTCAATCTCACAATCCTGAGACCATGGCCTGAGCCGAAACCAAGAGTTGGATGCTGAGCCTACTGAACCACCCAGGCACTCCTAGTTACTGGTGACTTTTTTTTTTTTTTTATTTGACAGAGAGAGAGAGAGATCACAAGTAGGCAGAGAGGCAGGCAGAGAGAGAGAGGGGAGGAAACAGGCTCCCTGCCGAGCAGAGAGCCCGATGCGGGGCTCGATCCCAGGACCTGGATCATGACCTGAGCTGAAGGCAGAGGCCTTAACCCACTGAGCCACCCAGGCGCCCCTACTGGTGACTTTTAAAAGAACACGTTTCCAGGAGCCAGCCTGCAGGACACTGAGGAGGTGGGAGGGAGGAAAGTTTGGAGCTGCACCCCACAATTTCTTCAGAGCAACATCACTTTTAAGAAGAGGAGATGAGCTTAAAGAATTTTTTTTTTCTATAGGACAGAGAAGCGCATTTATAGGTTGAGGGGAAGAAGGAAGAAGAACATAGAAGAGGAAAATCCAGCAGAGAAAGAACGATTTATGCAGCAAGATCCTAGAGAACACGAGTGATTGAGGGGGAGAGAACAAAGGTTTCTGTGAAATAACAACCTGTCCCTGAACGTGGCTGTGGGCTCACAAAGGATGAGGAAGCGGTGGGTGGGAAAGCCTGTGGGCGCGGCAGGGGCAGCAGTGTGCGGGGAACACAGGAGGGTGAGCACAGGTCCTGGGAGAGGGAGACCAGTGTGAGCACAGCAGGGATGTGAACTGGGGACCCGAGGAGACTGCTAAGAATTGGGACATCCCCTTGGAGAAGGTAGGAGAGGTATCTGGGAACCCTTTCAATTCTTTCTGTGGATATAGGGTCTTCTCACAATTCATCCAAGGGCGGCTTCCTTACTTTCTAAAATAATCCCAGGGGCACCTGGCTGGCTCAGTTCGAGGAGCATGGGACTCGTGAACTCAGGATTCTGAGCTGGAGCCCTCTGTTAGGTGTAGAAATCACTTAAATAAATAAAACGTAAAGAAATAAACAAAATAATCCTAGGTACTTTGTTACCTGAAACTCTATACTTAAGTAATATATTTCCAAATACATATTTCTATGTTATATATGTTTTTAATTACATATTCCACATGTTTAAGAATATGTACTATATATATTTCTAAACATATAGGTTTCTGAACAAACATACACACGGGCCTGTATCCAATGGCTCATTGTTTATTTCAGATGGACTAATTGCTCTCTTCAACTGTTGGTGACATTGCAGCATCTATGGATAAAAAGCAGAGTTGGTTCTTGCCTTTCTGTGAGGTGCACTGCGTTAGGCAGGCCCATGAGGATGGAGAATACAAGGTCACCTGCCAGTAGCGTCAAGTCTGAGTAGGGAGAGGAGTTGTATATGGGAGAATAAACGTTAGCCCGAGGTAGTGAGGCCAAGCACGGACCAAGGCAGTTCTGTGTCAAAAGGCAAGGGACGCCAAGGAAAGAGTTAACATGAATTGAGCAGCTGTCTGTGTATTGTCTTATTTAATCCTCACACGGGTCCCACAAGGTTCTATTATTCTCTGGACAGGGGAAGCTTTGGCACAGGAAGGGGAATTTGCTGGAAACAAATCAAGTGGGGAGAGGGTGCAGGCTCACTCCCTTGCATCGTGTTGCTCCGACTAATTAAAAGTTTGTGTTTGCCCGAGCTGTCATCTGCAGTGACCCTCCCCGCCCAGTTCTTAATTAGATTGTGTTCTTGACATCTCTTTGTGCGGCTGCTCCTTCATCATGGACGCTAGCATGACACGTTGCGTTTTGCCAAACACTTCCTGCGTCTGGACTGGTACAAAGAAGCCTTTGTTTCTGCACCTTTGCTCTTACTGAACAAGGAGGACCCTTTGTTTTTGTTGAGATACTTTGTGGAGTTGTATTCTGCTGTGCCCATTTTTAATGGGGCAAAGCTATGACCTGTTTCTACTGCTTGTGCCCAGTAGGAAGGGAGCTTTCAGCTTTAATGAGCCCAGAGTGATGGGCTGACGCCGGCCCCGCAGCCTTCTATCTGCTCTGCCCATGACAATGATGCTCTGGGGTTGGCATTCTGATGACTGAGTGGCAAATGTTGTGATTTTTTTTTTTTATTATTCTTTCATGTTTCTTTATAAGAAAGGGAAGATTTAAGTGGGATTCAAAAGGTAGAAGAACTAAGTCCCCCCATAGTTTAGAGATACCTTCTGAGGGTAGCTTGAATTAGCTGAAAGTCAAAAACTACACTGATATAAAACAATGGAGTTTTATAAAACAAATAAGAGCATAGTTTGCTATTCTGTTATCTCTTTATAGTGTTATTTTGCATCTCTTTATAACCATTAATAATGGTATAACCAAAGATTGATTTGATGGGGTCCTTGTTTTTTTTTTAATTTTAATTACTCCCTCCTGCGTGGATTGGCATTTGAATGTTTAAAGAGCTGCGAACATTTTACTGTTTTATTCTAATCACATGATGAACTGTCGATATGTTCCTTGTGTGGAAAAAAGTTTACTGGAGCTGAGTGTTCATTACCTTCACTCTAGACCATTTTCACAAGGAAGGAAATAAAAAAGAGCTTGGCACGAATGTGGGCTCCTTGCCTTATGTAAGCTGGCTTACCTCCCACCTCCTGTGGGTAGAGCAGAAAATGGAAGGGGGGAAATGGGGGTGCGAAGCTCCTGCCCACGGCTCCAAATGGAAAGAAATAAGAATCCGTCATGTCTATAAACTCGTTAGAGCAGTGAATGACCATCCAGCCTCGGAGGCCATAATTTTTGCCCTTTCTGCTCCATGCCTCTGATGGCTTGTGCATCTTAAGTCCCTAGATACTCTTCAAAAAAGAGGAGCAGCTTCTCAGAGCCACGCAACCGTCATAGTCAGGGAATGAGGCCCGGGACCCCCTTACCGGGCAGAATTCCATTGCCGGATTTTACTCTAGAGGGACCCCTGGAGGTGAGAGAGTAAAGTGCACCGTTAGGCGTACGCAGGATCCTGTAAGACTCTGGAAGCCACAGGGAATATGTTTTAGGAATTTATCTGAACCACTAAATTCCTTTAGCCCATTTCTTCCAGGAGATGATGTCCTAGCATTGGCAAGGACCTGGACTAGAGTATGGAAACATTTTGTTTTGCTTTGGTTTTATTTAAATTTGTGTTTTATTGTTTCCTCTGCACGTTTTGCTAAATTCCCAAATGGTTATCATAAACCTTATTTTCAGTGTTCTTCCCTTTTACTTTATTTTTAAATAAAATGAGTATTTAAAATGAGAAGGCTTTGAAGAAGAACAAAGAAGTAAGTCTTGGTTTCTTTGTCCAATCCCTCTGACCCCATAATTTCCTTGGACAAGGAAGAGAGGAATAACATTCCAGGTAGAGGGAACTACAGGATCAAAGAACCTATGTGCATAACATGGAAGGAACAGCAAGAGTAAAGCTCAAAAAGGTGGTTTGGGGGCAAATTGTGAGGGCCCTTGAATGTCATAATAGTTGGGAGTTTGGACTTTGTTCCATGGACAATAGGGAACCCTCAAAGTCTTCAGGAGATGAGAGATGTGATCATATTTATTGCTCAAACAGGTGGCTCTGGTATCAGTGCAGAGAATGGATTGGGGAGGAGTCCAGAATACCAGTTAGGAGGTAGTTTAAATCGTTTAGAAGAGAGAATGATGGTCCAAATTAAGGCAGTTTCAGTATAAATGGACATATAACCAATCTAGTATTGGCTAAGAAAAACTATGTTGGAGAACATATTCATGAGACTTAGTCATATGAAGGGCAAAAAGATAACTTGAAAGAAAATAATGCCATAAGTTTTGAGGCCAACACCAAAAGGTATCACTAATCCAGAAGGAGTTCCTTGGAGGAGAGATATTCAGTGTGTTTTATGTCAGCAATGCTGAATTTGAAGTGTCCTTGTGACATCCACATGAAGGTGTCTAGACAGCTAGAATCTTGGGGTTGGGGCTCAGAATAAAGGAGGAGACGGAAGATGAATATTTGGACATCATCAGCATAGTCAGGACAGGTGAAATTCCTTGTCCTGGGAAATTACCTATTCTACTTAGAGGAGAGAGTATATCATGGAGGAAGTGATGGCCCAGGACAGACCCAGGACAGAACCTTGTAGTGGAAGAGTTGCCAGGAAGGAGATTTAGGGGGAGCCATCCGAGTTAGAAGGACCACACTGTAGAAGCCAAGAAAATTGTATTCAAGAAGGAGCAGTTGTTTAGAAAGAACATTCAGGGATGCCTGGGTGGTGTAATTGATCACGCGTCTGCCTTCGGTTCAGGTCATGATCCCAGGGTTCTTAAATGGAGCCCCACTTCCGGCTCCCTGCTCAGTGGTGAGCTTTCTTCTCCCTCTCTTTCTATGGTTTCCCCTATTTGTGCTTTCTCTCTCTCTCTCTCAAATAATTAAGTAAAAGGAAAAAAGAAGAACATTTAAAGGAAACATTAAATTTTGGCCATGAGGAAGTCACCGATGGCCTTTTGACAAGATAGTTTCCAAGGAATGAGAGGTGGCAGTGAAAATTCTAGTTGTTGAGACATGGGCAGGAAGCAAGGAAGGATCACTGAAGCACAAAAAACTGTCCTTAGGAGTTTTTGTAGTAAAGGGAAGAAGAGAAATGGAGCTTGAAGGGAAGAATTTCTATTTGCATAGTTCAAAGTGCTTTTACATTCAGTAGCTTACTTGATTACCAACACAACTCAGGATGTAGGAAGGGCAAGTATCGATAAGCCTGGGAACAAAATGAGGTTTAAAAATTGGTTAGAAGGCACACCCATCGTCATCTAGAGCAAATAACTGGTGGAAGAACTGAGCTTAGAATTCAGATCATTTGGCTCTCAATTCAATGATCTTTCCACTTGTCAAAACAGAGTACTTCGGAAATGTTTGCTCTGTTTGGAAACTGGATACAGGAGGGCATGGAGCTCCTTGTCAAAGGGGTTTTGATCTTTTATTTGTATTTTTATTTTTTTAAAAGATTTTATTTATTTATTTGACAGAGATCACAAGTAGGCAGAGAGGCAGTCAGAGAGAGAGGAGGAAGTAGGCTCCCCACTCAGCAGAGAGCCTGATGTGGGGCTTGATCCTAGGATCCTGGGATCATGACCTGAGCCGAAGGCAGAGGCTTTAACCCACTGAGCCACCCAGGCACCCCAAAGGGGTTTTGATCTTATCCAGGGTGCAGTGGGAAGCAACTGGAAGGTTTCGTACAAGGGAATGCCATGTTTAAGTCGATATCCCCGGGAGACAGATTTGGCAGTGAGGTGTAGGATATGTTAGTGGAACAGAAACCCCAGGGGGTAGGCCACAGGAACATGACATCAAACTGGACACAGTTCAAATAAACATCTAACTGCATTCTGAGAAAGTTGTTTCCCTTTCAATTCTGTGGACCCTCTTCTGTTAGTGTTTAGGAAGAGGGTATCAATTTGCTGGTAGTTTTTGACACCCTTCAAATACTCTCTAATCTCCTTTTGAACAAAGAGAGAACAAGCCTCAGACTGGGAACTTCTACAAGCAATGTTGTCTCGCTAGAAATAAATCACGTTGCTTTGCATTCATTTTATTTGTATGAGTACTTTCCAGTATGACAAAAAGTACTGATTTCCCATTTCTTATTGTTATAGAAAGGTTACCATCAAATACATCTAAGTGAAACAAGTTAAACTAAGGAAAAATGTTAAGTCAATTCTAAGACGGGTGGTGTATCCATACGGGAAAAAACACTAGGAATGTGCATTCTAATGACTAAAGTTTGGAAAATTCTAGTCTTGGAGGCTATTGCAATAGGAGTAATGAGAATTTAGTTCCAGGTGAGATGATGGAAGCAGAAATCGAGAAGAAGGCTCTGATGGGTATTTTAAGGGAGTTAAAAAAGAAGGGGACAGTTATCTACCTGGGGTATTTTCTGCATCATTTCTTAGGAGGCCTATGGCTGCAACCACAGATAATAATTTTTAATCAAAAAGGCTGTGCAATGCACAGAGTTTATTATCTCATATAACAAGAGGCTCCAAGGTAAGAATCTAGGATTGGTTAAGTCAGAGGCTCATTGACCTTACTAAGGACTCAGCTTCCTTCTACTTCCAACCCCAGCAAAGAAGCTTTGTCTTCATGGTCTCAAAATGGCTGACATAGTTTGAGCAAGAAGACACGTCTTCTGGTGATGAAGAATGAAGAGTAAACAAACCTTCACCTTAAGGCATCTACACCAAAATATTTTCTTTCAGGATTCATTGTCCCCAAGTATTGTCACACGTGATGCATCAACCAATCACTGGCAAGGGGAACTAAAAGACTGTAACCAACCTAGAATAATTAGGATTTATTCTCTGAGTTAGTTTAGATCTTTTCTTGGAGGATGGCTTTCTCAAGATAATGGAGGCTCTGGTAACACATTTGGCTGGTGGGCAGTCAACCATGTCCTATACAACTTACACCAATTATCTAATGGAATTCCTTAAATTAACCCTTGAACAGAAGTGGAAAGTTCTTGAAGCTTATGGATTTTATTTTTAAAAGTTTTATTTAGTTCTTCTCTCCATGTGTTGGATTAAGGCAGACCGAAATACTTCCACTGCAAAATGAACATCTGGTTTAGTGATGCACATGGAGGGAGCGATGCGGAATGTCTGAGGAGACAAAGGGAAACAGCAACAGATCATCATAGAATCAAATATTGCTTTGAGAAAATGCACTAAGCTAAGACTCTTACCTTATTTTTATGACATGTCTTGTATTTCCCTCCTGGGTTGGTCTCCTCCCTCACCAATGTTGCACCCAGGCCATTTCCCTTCTAGTCTAACAATTCTGGTGCCATCTGGCTCTGCCCCTCTTCCTTTATTGCCATCTGCTCACCTCCTGGTCTTTCCACCACCTTCACTGAGGTCTCGGACACCTTAGCTACACCTCATTTCTGCGAGTGTTGAGGCTGGCCTCCACGTCTGGATATACAACCCTACAAACTAGCTTCTCAGTTTCCTGATCGCTGTGACTCCGCACCCCCACTCCCCTCTCCCCCAAACTCAGCCTGCAAACAAGGAGACTTACAGGTCTGCCAGCCCAAATTCAAACCACACCAAACAAAAAGCTATCGCCTCCCCCACTTCTAGCCATTATACAAATGCTATTGTCTCCTTTTGCCCAAACTGACTCAAAAGAGGCGTTGGGGCTTATTGGCCATTACTGTTCACTCTGCCCTCATCTCTTCGCATCCCAACCCAGGGCAGCCCCGGTTGGCTCTGCTCCATCAGCCTTCTGATGCCACTCTCACCACAGCTGCCAGTGAGCTGTTAAGTGGGGAGCCTGGGTGATAGGCATTTTTTAGTCCTCACCCTCCCCGCAGGGACACTGTCTGGGTCACCTTGGTCCCTCTCTCTCCTTGAGCTTTGCCCCCTCCCTCCCACCTCATGTCTCTTGGGCTTGCTAACTCTCCGGGCACCTCTGCCCTTGCATTTCCTCCATCTGGGCACCTTGCCTCCCACCGGTCCTGTAAACACTGGTGCCCCCCAAAGTGTGTGTCCTGCTCTCACTGCGTTTCCCATGAAGACTCCCCCGCAACCTCCGAGACTTCCTCCTCTCACCACTGAGAGGCTGACAACTCAAAAAATCGTGACTTGGCCCCAATTCTCTCCTCTGAGTTACCAACTTGTCTGCAGAAACAGATGTCCATAAACTCCTTAGCCCGAGCATGTTCAAAGCAGTGTTCATCCTGGCCATGTCTCAACCAAGTTAGACATGAGGCTTGGTCCTCGACTCTCCCTCATGCTTCGCATCCCAGTCTGTACACTCCACACTCCTGGAGTTGTTTTCTGAATGTCCCCTTAATCCCAACACTGTGGAGTGGGTTCAAACAGCACCATCAGCCACCCCACCCACCCACTCACTGCTCCCTGTCTTGGCCCCTCAGGTTTGTTCTTCCCAGAGAACAGACTCAGAAATCAGGCTGCCTGAGCTTGGATCCTGGTTCTGCCACTAACTCTAGCTGTGTGACTTGGACAATTTACGTAACCACTCTGTGCCTCTTTTTTTTTAATCTGTAAAATTGGAACAATAGCCGTATTTATTTCATAGGCTTGTTGAAAGGATTAAATGAGTCAATGCAAAATGTTTATAACAGTGCCTGACCAGCATTAAGGTTTTGTATTATTCCACTCAGTGCCTCAAGCCTTATGCCTCAGCTACACTGGTGAGCGTGTAGCTCTTCACACTCTGCAACATTTCTACCTAAGCTTTAGGTGTTTATTTCATTGTGTAAGGCTCAGCCTGGTTAGAAAATCTGGAACAGGAGTCCCTTGTCTTTCTTCCTGTGATACCCCTTTATTATAGCTGTAGATGAGCTTGCTACATTGTATTCTAATTGGCTGTTTATATGTCTTTCTTTCCTGCCAGTTCTGAGAAGGGAGGGACTGGATCTTATCATTGTCACATTAGTTCTAGCATAGTAAATGCTGCCTAGCATTTGAATATTTTCCAGATAACTAAGAAATAACTAAGTAAGTAAACAATTGTTTCATGTTTTTATAAGTTATAGGATTTTTAATCATTAATTTGTAGAGAAAAAATATTTGTGATCGGGACTAGAAATAACTCCTCGAGGATGTCCCACCAAAAGTGCTCATTCTGGTTTTATTTGAGGTGGTTTGGTTTGGGTGGGAGAGCTTTAAGCTTATTTCTTAACAGGGTGAGGGGAGGTTGAGGAAAAGTTACAGATACAAGAGAACACAGTGATGTCCCCTTGAACAAAGGTAGAAAGTGTCGGGAGTTAAGATCGTCAATCCAGATCTGACAGGAGAGACACCTCATTCCCTGAATCTTCAGGAAAGGAAGTAAGAAGCGGATGTGGGGAACAGATGAGTTTACATAGAGATCTTATTTAAGAGCTTCTGTGTTTTCCGAGAAGTAGGAGGCAAGCGCGTTCACTCAACTAGAATGCGGGGCAAGAAGGGAGCAGGAAAACCAGGAAGAAGGACCGACATTTAAAACGGGACAGAAAGATGACAAGGGACAAGAACAAATTAGAGGAGGAGCAGAAGCTACCCTAAATCTTACATGTCTGCCCTGGAACCACTTCAGGGGGAGGGTCCTGCTGGTGTGAGAGATCTGGGGAGAGGGCTTTCCCAGCAGGATCAGCGCTCACCCACAGCACCCACGGTGCAGAGCTGCCCCAGGACCACACCTGCTGGGGCTATCCCTGGCCTTTCCAAGAGGGAGCAGGGAGAGCTGGACTCTGCATGGGTGAAGGGCGCTGGGAGTGGCTGATTTTGGGTTCACATTAGGGACCCAGCCAGGGTGGTCTCCCACCTCTCCTGAAGGGTCACCTGGGTCGGCCAGCACTGTTAGGTTCCTCCCGACTGGAATTGCTTTCACAGGGTTAGAATTAATTCATACATGAGAGAAATTAGTCACTGCATGATTGTGATGACTCGTTAACTAAACAATTGGAACACAGCGCCCCCGCGTGGTCTTCAGGCCTCACTGCACCTTTTTCAGGAAAAGTTCTGAGCATTATGCCCAGAGGAAGTGGGGCTGGGTGGAGAAGGAAAGAGACCAGCGCTGGGACGTCAGGGAGACGCTTACGGAAAGACACAGGGAAAGACCAGCCTTTCTCTTACCTGGGCAAAAATGCCACCTCGGCCAATTAGAAGCCCCATGCGTTTGCAGTCGTCATGGATTTCATTGACTTCTTCCCGGGGAAGAGGCTGGCAGCTCACCTGCAATACATTTTAAAATATATTTTCTAGGGCACCTGGGTGGCTCAGTTGGTTGGGCGACTGCCTTCTGCTCAGGTCATGATCCTGGAATCCTAGGGTCGAATCCCCCATCAGGCTCTCTGCTCAAGGAGGAGTCCGCTTTTCTCTCTGACCCTCCCACCTCTCATGCTCTCTCTCTCTCCCTCTCAAATAAATAAATAAAAACAAAAATAAATAAATAAATAAATAAATAAATAAATAAATAAATAAAAATAAAGCTGTTAATTGCTGGATGGAGTCTTTTTGGGGGTGGTGTTATTAAAAATATCTGTTTTTATTCCAATTCAATCCAAATGCCTAAAGAAAAAATGAAGTTGAATGCAGATAGCCAGTGAATCTTGGCTCTGCCAATGGCTATCCTGGGAATTTGCTTCTTTCCTTGCCAAATTTGGAGTCGGCTTTATTGATGTGGTAATTCTCAACTGCTCATTTTGTTTTGCTCATGTAAAGGGCTCATTTCAAAGTCCAGGAAATGGTTCCAAAGTTACACAAGGGCATGAATGATCCAGGGTTTCCCTGGGCCATAGCGTGGCTTAGGGCAGCTGAGGTGGTGCCGGCCCTCCTCATCTCCCTGGCTTGTGGAATTTGCTCTTTTTTCCCCAAGACTTAATCCTCCAGGGTTAGGAAAAGTAAGCCCTTGGCTGAGGGGTGGGGGTGGAATGAGGGTGGAAGGGTGGGGGGGGTAGGGGGCTGGTCAGAGGCTGTTTCACGTTATCAGGCATTGGAGGTTGTCTCTCCCTGGGGGGTCCAGACATGCCACTTCCCTTTTGGTGCCCACTGGGCTGGGGGCCGGCGCCTTTTCTGTGTGTCTCCTGTCTTCCGAGCCTGAGTACAGACGCCTCCCTCTGTCTTAGTCATTTCAAGTCTGGCTGTGTGTGTGCACCTCCTGGAAGCCTTTCCAAACTACAGACATTTGGGGCTCACGCTCGGCCTATGGAATGAGAAGGCTTGGGGCAGGCCGGGGCATCTGGATTGGTGAAATGCCTGGCAGGTGCCCGTGTGGGAATTGCTGCTGTGATCCTGTCTTGAGCAAGGGTCTGTCTTCTGTGGCACATGGCTGTGGTAGCATCAACACAGGTCTGGCTCTCTGGTTCACATGTAGAGGGAGGCATGATCCTGGCTCCTGGGCCAGCCCCTGTCATCCTTGTGGGACACAGGAGGACCCCCTCTAGGGGTCCCAGCTTTGTCCTTCTCAGGGCTTCCTACCTACTCTCCCTCACTCTCCCTCTAGGCTTCAATATCCATTCCCCTCCCCCAACTCATGCCCCAACCCTTCCTTCCTGCTTAGATCTCAGTGTCTCAGCACAGAATAAGACTGGACCTCCCAGGGATGTTTGCGTTGTTGTCTGTCTTAAAGCTTTGAGATAAGGAAAATAAAATTCAGACTTTCAGATTGCAAGATGATGAGGACCTGGGATGGGGGATGAGACCAGGATCTTCTCACTGATCATAAAATGTCATCATGCATTCCTGCTTGCCCTTGACATTCTCTTCAAGTAGATGGGGAAGACTGAAATATGACAAAATAATTGAGGTAAACTGTGAGAGCCGTCAAGTGGTCAGATATGGTGTGGAGATAGTGAGAGGTCAGAGGGCATTCAGCACCCTCTGGAAAGGTTTCCCTAGGGAAAGTTGAATTGGTGGGGTCTTGCTGGAGAGTGAGGGTCTGCACAGGTGGAGTCTGGCTTCACTCTGGACTGGGCCAGCACCCACTCTGCTCCCTTGCCCATTTTATCATCCCCTAGCCTCAACTGCTGTGACTCATTGAACATCTTGTGTGCATTCCACAGAGAAGAACAGGGCAGAAAACTCTGAGGGACAGCCCCAGGACAGCTGCTCAGGCCCTGTGCTCAAGCCTGTGTCCCAGCTACTTGATAATCGAGTGGAGAAGTTCTAACTGACTCCTTGGTGGGTGTGTAAATGTCCCTTCATGTTTACCTTTTTCTTTTCCCTGCCCAATAGATCTGCAGTTAAATAAAATAATCCATAGTTATCGAGAAAAAACCTTAAAATGAAATGGAGGTGCATGAAGTGGAAAGTTTTCTCTCCCCCAATCTTACTCCTAGGTTTACCCCTTGTTGATAATTTCATGTGAACCAGACACTTTTTCTATTGTGCAAATTCATCTATATGCATATTTAGAAAAATGAGTCCTACTTTATAATGTTTTTCAATTTGGTTATAACAATTTACAGTCTATCTTAGACATCTTCGCATGTCATTGTATTTGGACCTCATCTTCTTTTTATAAAATTTAATTTTAATTTTTTTAACATATAATGTATTATTAGTCACAAAGGTACAGGTCTGTGAATCGCCAGGTTTACACACTTCACAGCACTCACCATAGCACATACCTCCCCAACTGGACCTCATCTTCTTAAAGGTTACCAGATATTTCATAGTTTGTTGGTAATTTGTTTAATCATCTGTTGTTGGATTTTTTTTTTAAAGATTTTATTTATTTATTTGACAGAGAGAGATCACAAGTAGACGGAGAGGCAGGCAGAGAGAGAGAGAGAGGGTAGCAGGCTTCCCGCCGAGCAGAGAGCCCGACGCGGGACTCGATCCCAGGACCCCGAGATCATGACCCGAGCCGAAGGCAGCGGCTTAACCCACTGAGCCACCCAGGCGCCCTGTTGTTGGATATTTTTGTTGTTTCCAATTTTTTATGATTACAAACAATGCCACAAACATCCCTGCTCATCTATATCTTTCAAACTTCTATCAGTATTTATTTTGGGCATATTTTTAGAAGTGGAATCGCTAGGTCAAATGCATACATTTAAAATGTTGATAGATGCAGGCAAATTGCGATGTAAAGGGCTATACCAATACATGTCCTCACTAACAGCAAATGGGAGTTTCAATTCTGGGTTATGTCGGACAGTGTTATAGGCAAGTTCTGAGCTGTCGTAATTATGCGAACATGGTCTGAATTGTTGCAGGGACCTGAACTCAGTCAACACACACTTTTAAAGTACTTACCATCTGCATGATTCCTGGCCTCAAAAGTGTATAACTTATTTAGGTAAGTAAAATATTTCTATATGAAACCTGAATCAACAAATACATGGTTTTGAAAGATCTTTTCAGAGGAGCTTTTAAGGGAATGGGTGCTAGGGGGCTTCTCTGAGGCCTGGAGTCCCTGTCTAGGGGAGACACAAACAAGCTAGGGAGGAGGGATGATGAAGAGTTAGACCTGGAAGAAGGCTAGGACTCCACAGGTAGATACAGACTGTAGAGTACTGTGGTCCATGGCTGGGGAAAAGTTTGAGTGGCATTGGATGTAGGGGAGTGAATGGCATTGAATGGATGTTGAATGGGACTAAGGAACGGACAAGCTGGGATGTAAAGCTGAGTGGTCAGCCTTCGGAGGCTATGCTTAATACTACCAAATGGCAGAGCTCATTTAGTAGATACTATTTGATAGCCTGTTTTATTTTTTCCATCACACAGTTTGCATACCTTTCTCATCGAACATGTAACTCTGCCATTGTGGGATGGATGTACCATAGTTTGGCTTGTCCTGTATCAGTGGCCATGTGGAGGATGCTGAGGTTTAATCATGAATGATGAAGTCCTGGTGAACATTTTGTTCGTGTGTCTCTGGGTTTGTGTTTCTCTGAGTATGCAGAAACTGGGTTTGGAACAGCGGGAAAGACAGGAACACTTTCTCTCTCGTTGGGTTTTCCTCTGTGGTATCTGGACTTTAAAGCATGGATTCTTTGGGGGAGCTCCTGCGTTGGGGACTAGGATGGACTCTTCTGAGCCTTAAAACAGCTCTTGACTGGACCATAAGCTGAAGATAAGTACTTGTGGCTTATGAGCCAGAAGGCCTAGTCTCATGTTACTCATATTTTGTTGTTTTCTTCCCTTAGCTTTAAAATCCTGTTTAAACATTCCAGTTTTGTACTGGATCTGCTGTGTGGCGTTAATGGAAGAGTCTTATATCCATAGTCTTGTCTGAGTCCTAAAATAATTGAGCATCAACCCTCCTCAACTAGGATGCCGTGTTAAGATAAATAGCAAGAAGCCACTTAAGAGAAAGTTGGACAAGAGTTAGGGTGAAGGGGTTAGTTAGTCTGACTTTGTCAGCCTGGTGCTAAGATTCTCCCCCTGTTGCTCTCCTCAGTGGGTCTAGGCTTTGCTTTTATGAAGGGGAGGGACATAGGCTGCAGGGACAGCCATGGAGACACAGGGAAGGATTTGAGAGACTTGGCAAAGAAAGGATCCACAGGGCTTGCTTGACACTAGAAACAAGGAGAGAAGGATTTTCAAGTTATTTTCTGGTTTGGAGGCTGGGTAATTGGGAGAAGAGTGAAGGGTGAGAAACAGAAACCACGAACTTGGAGGAATAACTGGTTTGGAGGAAAAAGCCAAGTTCAATTGTTGTCATTCTGAGTTTGAGGTCACAGTGGGAAATGTCATCAGAAAGTCACACCCTGCCTGGTTACTTGGAGACTGAAAAATATTCACAAACAGAAAAATTCAAAATCTTGTAGATCCTTAATGTCTTCACCCCAAAACATCCTCACAACTCTCTCCTGGCCTTCTCCCTCACTTCCATGAGCTCTCTGGGCCACCAGCTGTTCCCCAAATAACTTTCTCCCTTCTTCATATCCATATGTCTGATTCTAAATATTCAGTTGTCACCAATATTCTTTGCCTTGAGCGGCAGGAAAAATACCAGCTCCCTGTTCCAAATGCCCTCCCTCACTCTTCTAGAACTCTTGACCTGCTGGCTTTTGGCACTCCCCACTTGTCTTTGCTGGGCTTCGCTGAGCTCGCTGGCATTGTGTGCTCTCCCTGAGAATGAATGAAGTGACCCTGTGGCTCACGCTTCTTACTTTAATTCTTCCCAACCCCAAGAAGTCACACGGAGCACGGCAGATCAGAACCTACCTTGTCCTTCACCATTTCTATTCCTATCATGAGGCCTTTGCCTCGGACATCTCCGACAATCTCAAACTCATCCCGCAGCTCAGCAAACTTCTGTAGCATGTAGGTGCCAACATCATGACTATTTTCCTGTAGCTTTTCTTCTTTAATCACCTGTTTAGAGAAAGTCGCAAATGGCCTTGCATTAAAAAAAAAAAATTCTAATATTGACTGAGAAGCATTGAGAGATAAATGTGTACGACCTTTTTTATAGAAACTTGACCAGATGCTTGGAACTGAAAGTCTAATGGAACCAGGTCCTGTACAACAAAGAGCTTTGCTGTAAGGAGAAAAAAGAGGCTTGGTATAGCAGATATGGTCCCCAAACCCTCCTCATCTTCAGGGGTGATTAAAAATATAGGAAAGAGTAAAGACATGTCTCCACGCAGTCTGTAACGCCGACACCATTATCCTGAGGTTCATTATTACCTGGCCTGGCTGAGAAGTAGGATACAGTCGTGGGGAAGACAGTGCTCTGAGGGGAGACCTGTCACAGATTTTCACGCTACTGGGAGATTACTGGCCTCTGAAGAGTGGCCCTCAGCCAGGCACACACTATCATTGCTTGAGTGTCCCACTACAGGGCAGTGGCCTGACAGACTGACTGAAGCCCTGTGTGGGCCCAGAGTCAGGGCCCTGAAGATACGAAAAAATTTTTACCTACTTCCACTCCTGGGAGACACCTGTGATTTTTATCTCCTACACACAATATACCACATTTATATTTAGCTGATAAGAATTACATGACTTAAGTCCTGCTTATTCACCTAAATCCTCTCTACCGGGTCGCGGGGACGCAACACTTAAACAAAAAGTTGGCAATGTCTATTGAATGAAGCAAATGAAACACTCCTCTCCCAACTTTTCATTTTGTGATTTTATCCTATTTGAAGAAACTTTTTAATCAGCAAGGGAATTTTTATTTAAATATACTCAAAATTTTTAAATCAGTGAGTCATGTGCCTTGTTCAAAAATCAGAATGTATGAAAGTGTATGCAGTACAGCAGTCCTCGCTGACTCCCATCCCCCAAACACCAAGTCTCCCTCCCCACAACCAACCACAGAGAGTCGTTTCTTGGGCATTCTTCCAGTGATACCCTGCACTACTTAAGCAAATGTTCTTATTATGCACATTAGCAAGGGCATTTACCAGAGGAGACATCAGGGAAATTGAGGGACAGGGTCTGAACAACAGCTGAATTACCTCATTGGTCCTGATGAACGCAGTTTCTCTTTATGACTGTACCACCAAAGGACTGACTTCCTTCCAAAAGGAAGGAAGACAATAAAGGCCAGGCCAAAATTAACCCGAATTCAAGGATAGCAGTTGGTGACTATCCATTACATAGCACTCAAATAAAAAAGAAATTCCAGTGCTCTCAGCTAGTGACCTTTTCTTCTATTTCCTATGCATATGAAGTTGATTATGAATTATTTTGTATCTCATACTGCAAGCACCCAAAGTAGAACTTTAAAAAGGAGTGAAGGGGCAGAATAATCACTGGAAATTGAACTTAAATGCATGGATTGGTAATTACCTCTTCACTTGAATAATATGATGTGACAGAGGTCGGATAGTGTGTGTGTGTGTGTGTGTCTGTGTGTGTGTGTGTGTGTGTGTGTGTGTGTGGTTTTGAAGTAGCCATTCTGTGAAATGAGAGATGTTGATGTGGCTGTTGGAACATACCTCGAGCACAGCTGACCCAATGGCACAGGCCATGGGGTTTCCTCCAAAGGTGTTGAAGTGAAAAAGACGTGTAGCCAGAGACTTGGCAATCTCTAGGGGGAGAAGATAAAAGGTGAGTAGAGAGTGAGACGTTCCTATCTATAATCTCCCATCACACCATTTGAATTATATTGACTTTTGGGTTGTATTAATAATGTATTTCATGGCATCATATCCAACGCATTCTTCCTTCACCAGAGAGTGGAGGTTATGGGTGGAATTACATGTCTCCCCGCCCTACTGACCCCTCTTCAGATGTTGACAATGTGGATATATTTGGAGACGGGGCCTTTAGTGAAGTAATTAAGGTTAAATGAAGTCACAAGGGTGGGGGCTTTACAGCACTGGTGTCTTTCTAAGAAGAGAAAGAGACACTAGAGCTCTCTCTCTCTCTCTCTCTCTGAGGAAAAGGACATGTAAGGACACAGCAAGAAGTTGGCCATCGGCAAGAGAGATCTCACCAGAAATCAACTTTGATGGCCCTTTGATCTTGGATTCCAGCTTCCAGAACTATGAGGAAATAAATATCTGCTGTTTAAGCCACCCAGCGTGTGGTGTCTTGATATGGTAGCCCTAGCTGACTGATCCACGTGTCCAGTGGATCGGGAAAAATTGCTTATTCACCCTATGAGAAGTGTGATAACAAAATCTGTAATGTGTTGTGTGAGTTGAAAAGTACCTTAATGTTTGATTTATGAGAATTTACATGGAATCTTCATTATTAACCTTTCTTTCTATATTATACTCTTGGGACTAAGAAGGAAAAAATTTTTCTTTTTTAAAACAACACCAAGGATTTTGTAATATTATTTCTGGATTGTTTCTGGGTGAGCATATATTTGGTTCATTATACTTTACTTTCTACATCCACATTTTAATATCTGTAACAGGTAGAAACACAGAATGTCTGATTACATATTGCTTCATTTTCCCTTGTTGTTGTGACCTATAGTTTAGAAACTTCTGCTTCACCCTGCATGTAGACGTGCTAATCACTGAAGGAATTTTGCTTATAGCTGAGATTTGCATAAACTGGTTTTTTTTTGTTGTTTGTTTTTTTACCTGAAACCTACATCATTTGAGGAGATAAGGAAGTACAAACAGAAATACCAATGTTATGTTTAAGATTTATAGGAACGAGGGGCACCTGGGTGGCTCAGTGGGCTAAGCCTCTGCCTTTGGCTCAGGTCATGATCTCAAGGTCCTGGAATGGAGCCCAGCATCAGGCTCTCTGCTCAGAGGGGAGTCTGCTTCTATTTCTTCCTCTGTGTTCTCTCTCTCTCTCTTTGAAATAAATAAATAAAAATCTTAAAAAAAAAAAGATTTACACGACACCACCAGATACCTGTAGACAAAGAGCAACTGACCAAGGACAAAGAAGTTACAAGACCTTTCTCAGATGTCTACAGACATGGGTCACCTTTGTCTCCAACCCCTTCATGCTTCCCCCTTTTGCTAACAAACAAGGAATTTAGACTTCCTGCCCAGGGGAGACATTCCTTAGGATGACAATCTGCCATCTCCTCAGTTTGCTGGGTTTTGTGCCCCCAATCTCGCCTCTCAAATTATTGGCCTGTTGTGTGGAGAGCAGAGGGAGCTTTATTCATTCAATAAAAACACTGAAATATCAGAGCACTTAATTATCCTTTAGTATATCTAAAGTGTGCTTCCTACTGGTGGGAAGAGCAAAATGGTTTAAAGACTTAATGATAAACGGTTCATAAAAATAATTTTCTGTAAAACCTCACTAAAACTGAAAATAGGGTTTATTCTTATGTTCATTTTATAGAATATTCTGACTAAATGAGATGTATTATATTTGGCTATTTTGTTGATGAGACAGAAACAGAGAAAACTGTGCACTCTGGACCCTGAGTTTATAACGTAGGGGAATAGCAAGCCCAAGGAAGAGTCTCCCTCAAAACATGATTCCCTTGGAAATCTCACAGTTATCTTCAGGTTGGTTAAAAGGGGTCTCTTGTGTGGGTTTTGTTTTTGTACAATTTCCTATACCTTGTTGGAGTGTGAGAACCTGCCTTGCATTGTGGGCATGGGAGAATTAATTTGCTTACAGCAAGAGCAAAAAGGATTGGCTTTCTTCCATCTCTTCCACCATCTGGCAGACTGTCTCTCTTTATTATCGCTTCAGAAATGCACGTAGAGCTCCCACCACTGTCTTCAACACACACAAGTTCTGAAACACCTGTTTTCTACCATCGCTGATGGGAGAGACCCAGAAGAAAATGCAACTTCCCTGTTGGCCCTACCTGGGGTTGTTACAACTGCTGCCATGGGAAAGCCATTCCCAATCCCTTTAGCCATGGTGACAATGTCTGGCAGGATGCCATGGGTTTGGAAGCCCCAGAAGTGAGAGCCCAGTCTTCCAAATCCTGTCTGCACCTGATGAAAATAAACGCCAAACCATTGGAAACCTTTCAAGAAATGATGGCTTTTCTGACTTTGATCACTTCCCTCTCCTCCTCTTCCTCTTCTGTATCATCGCTGCCAGTCATCAGCCTCACTATCTTTGTAGGATCATGGACACAACACTTAATCTGTGTCTGAGCTTTCAGTTACCAGATCCCATTTACTAGCTTCGTGGGATTTTGGACATATTTCTGAAGTCCTCTGAACCTATGTTAACTCTGTTAAGTAGAAATAGTAATAGCAATACATCACAGGGCTGCTGTGAGGGTCAGATAAGTAATGCACATGAAAGGAACATTCTGGTTAGCCATCTTTAATAAGGATCTCCAGTGGGTAAGGCAGCAGGGGAGAAGCTGCAGTTATAGGGAGGGGATTGGGGCCGGTATGGCTGCTGCCTGATAAAACCGGGGCACCAGCTGGCTGAGTCAGTTGGCCCGCTGACTCTTGGTTTCAGCTGGGTTTGTAATCTTGGGGTCCTAGGTTTGAGCCCGTGTGGAGCTCCATTCTCAACAGGGAGTCTACTTGAGATTCTCTCTCTCCCTCAGCCCCTCCCCCACACTCACGCCCTCACTCACTCTCTCAAATTAATAAATAAATCTTTAAAAAAACAGTGATAAAAACACCCATCTTAGAAAATTCTGAAAGTCTGGGCACCTGGGTGGCTCAGTGGGTTAAAGCCTCTGCCTTCGGCTCGGGTCATGATCCCAGAGTCCTGGGATGGAGCCCCACGTCGGGCTCTCTGCTTCACAGAGAGCCTGCTTCCTCCTCTCTCTCCTTGCCTGCCTCTCTGACTACTTGTGATCTCTGTTTGTCAAATAAATAAATAAAATAAAAAAAAAGAAAATTCTGAAAGTCATATATTTTTAAAATTCAATCTACTTTCTCTCATTGTTAGCCCAACTGTGGCAGCTTCACTAAGTGCTGATTCCAAAGGTTAAAATTGATTCTCTTGCTGATGTAGCAAATTGTTAATCTTCTTCTTCTTCTTTTTTTTTTAATAGCAGTTAACTTTCTTCAGGACTATGTTTGGTTTGCATTCCCTAAACTCCCAGTAGCAGGTCGGGGAAGGGGGTGTGCGGTGGGTTGGCCGTGTGTATGTGTGCAGCACTCTGGGGGGGCCATCCCGGCCACCTGGGGTTATCAAAAACCTGGCTGCACATGAGGAAATTACCAAAAAAATTTGCAGAGGGGACAGCCCAAAGACTGCCATAGGGAATGTTTAGATGAGGAAAAATGTTCAGGTGGAAGACAGCAGGACTGAAACAGGTGGGAAACATAGTCACAAGCGCCCACCTGTTCTTGGTGGGTGGAAGTGCTTGTTTGTAGAATCATGACTGGTTACCCAGGAATGAGCCAGGGGCTCTCTGTGGTCCTGGGGACCATCCTCTGGTCCTTTGACCTCTGTTGCTATTCTCAGCAGACAAAAGACTACTGTCTTTGATATACCCTGATATGAGGTGTGATTATGATAAAATTGTTACCTTTAAAAAAGACACAAGCTAATGCTTGCAGAGTTGGTGAATTTTGTTCCCTTTGGAGTGTCCCCTTGGTGCTACTGTATGCTTATTCCTCCAATGATACCTTAACTTCAGCTATTTTAGAATTTTTTTGGAACTAGTTTTTAAATATCTGGAACGGTGTCCCTCTCCTTTCTTAGAGGCTGCATTTGTTTTTCTTTTGTGGGAGGAGGGGCAGAGGGAGAGCAAGAGAGAATCTTAAGCAGGCTCCATGCCCAGCACAGAGACCGAGCTGGGGCTTGATCTCATGAGGCTAAGATGGTGACCTGAGTCGAAATCAAGGGTCAGATGCTTAATCAACTGAGCCACCCAGGTGCCCCATGCATTTTTCTTTCTTTTAATATCTTTTCCAAACAAGGTTTTTTTTTTGTTTTGTTTTGTTTTTTTTGTTTTTTTTTTTTTAAGTTAAGGTAAGATGAATGCTGCCAGGCTGGTTAATACTATTTTGGAAAAATTAGGATGAAAACTTGGTTATGAAATTAAATTTCCTGTGTGGTTTTTGAACTACCCCTGACACAGTCCCCACATGAGAACGTAGAAAGTGCCCACTAGCCACTCATTTGATAGACTCCATTTTGGATATTTAAGTTCTGTTGTGCTTGTTAAATGGACCAAATAAGCCACTAACCAACCAGGCAACTAGCAAAGGCTTCATTAATTCATACCCTCACCCTGGAATTCCCACAGGAGATGCTTTTGTCTTGGATTTCGGAGGGAGGTTCGAAGAAGTTTCTCCCTTTGCCTTTCCTGCCCTGGCTCCCTACCCATAGCCGGTCCACAGCTCACCTCATCTGCAATGCACACGCCTCCCCGCTCCCGCACCAACTTGAAGGCTTCCTGTAGAAACCCCTTTGGATACTGGACGACTCCATTTACCCCCTGCAAAAGACCAAACCTGGGTGTCCTCTAAGAACAGCATGGTCCTTTGAAACTATTAAGGAAAAAAAAAGAAGCTAGATCATTATCATCAGTAGTATTAGTAATACTAGAAATTTTTAAAA
The DNA here is from genome assembly GCF_902655055.1 of Lutra lutra. Taxonomy (NCBI): domain Eukaryota; kingdom Metazoa; phylum Chordata; class Mammalia; order Carnivora; family Mustelidae; genus Lutra; species Lutra lutra. The sequence continues at coordinate 27,852,612 of NC_062282.1, forward strand.
TGGTCTTTAGAACTGCTCCAACTGTGGGTGAAGAGAGGGACCATTACTCTATGCCATTCCTTTGGGGAAAACGAAGCAAATGCTTATTTCTGAGATTAGATATAAAGTGGATGAAGGGGATTTGGTAAAATTGAAGAGATACTCCCCCTGGCAGTATGGGTATTAAACAACTAAAATTTGCTGGGGTTTCCATTTCTTCAGAATTTTAGGAATTCAGTAGTTTCATCTATCTGTTCAACCCGGGAATGCAGGAGTGTTTGAAGGTCAGTAGAGAATCAGGGGCCCTCTTTTTTTCAAGGAGACCAAGAGAATGAATTGAATTAGGAGAGGGACACAGCAATGGTCACTTCAATATTTTCAAATTCTCTAGAATGTCTGAGTTAAAACTCTCTGATAATTTAAAAGTCAGCCCAATTGATGTCTAAGGTCAATATACCCACTTGAATTGGCTCTGCAAAAAATCCAGCAATTGATTTGGCCACAGAAGTGTTCAGAGTATCTTTGAACTGTTCAATATACTGGTCTTTCGCTTGGCAGCAGTCTGCAAAAAAACAAGAACCACCAACCAACAAACACACAAAACATAGCATTTGAAGATGTGAGAATGGCATTCAGTAGAATGGGGGGAAACAGAAAAAAAGAAAAGAGGATGAGTAGATTGATTAGAAACCTTAGAATGCAGTAAACAGGAAATGAGGGCATAGCATTCTGAAGGGGGGACATTCTTTTGCAACAACTTGCACTTTAGTTTGAGCAGAGAGAGTAGGAGAGCCATAAAAACATACAAGAACCACTTTAGTCACTTCCATCTGACGTTCCAAAGTATCACTGAGTCTGGAATACAGAGCTATTGCACCCAAGGATGCCTATCCTCTCAACTGGGTAGATTTAATTCAAATGTAGTTGGAGCGTGGATTTCATCTATTTGAAAATAACTCTATTTACCTTTTATTGCCCCTTAATCTGATGTACCGTTTTAAAGCTATAGAGTGTCTCGGTCTTTAGAGTTAGTAAATATGTTTATAGAACAATTAGAATCTGGTCTAAAGAGGAAAGTACTGGAGTCCGATAATGTTCACCCATGGTGACAGGGGGCAGGAAGCCTTTCCCAGAGCGACTGCATCCATACACGACTGAAACTTCAGAAATTTTATCCATGTCTCTAATTTGATTCTAAACAGCACCACACAGCCCGTATCCATGGACAGCAGAAGGGTGCAGAGGGAGGTGTGGACGTGGCAGAGCCCCAGCCCCAGTGACAGTGAAAGCAATCTGGGAGGAGAGCTACCACCTGCCATCCCAGCACTCGCTGAGATGCGGGGAGGTTGTCTTATTCCATCATCATCATCAACACGGAGGCACAAATTATATTTTATACTTCAGCTCTTCATTTAAAAATGGGAAAGAACACTCCCTGGTCCCAAACATATTTTAAGGTACATGTGGTATTTGGGAGAGCTGGCTCGACCAGGGACCTGACATCTTCGGTTAGTTGGAGTTGGGGGCTGGAAGTGCAAAGAAGGAAGTAATGGAAAGGGAATCAAGCCCAGAAAGCACATTTTTTGTCATCGCTGAAGTTGTTTGATGAACAGGATATGCTAGACAAATAAACCCATGCCCCTAGAGAATGAATTTTTAAATTCTTAGTAAGAAAGGAAGAGAAAACAGTCAAAGATGACTCTAAAGGATGGAACATATGTTCAAAAGATACAATTTGGACATTTAGCAAGCTGAGCTATAAAGAGAGAGATCAGAAGGTGGAGCAAAATCAACCCTAATGGCTTACATTTGGACAAAACCAACCCGAGACAAGGTTTTGCTTAAACTGGTGATAGACCTTTCATGATTTGTCCCCCACTGCCCACAAGTGCAGTGATGAGAGGGGTCACCTGCTGTAATCAGCTTCTTATTCCATTTCACATTTCACATTTCCTTCCTGAGCTCATTGCTGTAACTCCAGGTCAGGCTGCTTTTGGAGAGGGATGGGGTGCAGTGGCATCACCATGACAACAACAAGGGTGTAAAGAGTAGATGTTCTCCTGGAGACCACATGAGCAACAGAGTAGAGACGGAAGCATTTTTACTTTAGCTGCTAAGGGAGAAACCATTAAATGGAGTGAAAGGCCAAGAAAGAACAATTCTTAAGGAAAAGGAAACTCATTTTGCAAAAGGTGGGGAAGAATGACATGATAGGTACAAAGTCTGGGGTTTCCAGGGGCTGTGGACTTTAGGAGGTGAATGTCATCATGGGTGACATCTGAAGTTCAGGGTCTGGAATGAACACTTGGAAAGACAAAATCCTGACAAAAGGATAGAGGAAGGTAATGAAGTCTCCCACAGCAGCGACTAGATCAGGCTCACAACATGGACCCTGCTTATGCCCATGTGGACCATGAGGATGTAATCCTGAGATGAAAGAACTTCTACCAAGATTGGCACCTGTATGTGCCCAGTGAACAAACCCTAAGAGGAATTGAGAACTGGAATCTTCTATACTCAAACTATTTTATATGTTGGCTTACTTCTGCAAACCTATGAATCTGCCATTTTACAACAAGGACCAAACACTTCTCAGCTCCCCAAAGCCCTGGAGGAGGCTGAAGTCCTTTTTTGCATTCCTAGTCCATTTAAATATATATCAGCGGTGTCTCTTGAAGATATGAGTTAAGAAAACAGCTGACTTCAGATATGCCAAAGACGACAGTCCAGAGAAGCAGAAATGGATTCTGTCACTATCATTTAGCCTCCAAATGCCACTAGAGAGATGACCATGGGGTTCTAGCATTTTCAAGTTGGCTTGGAGCCCAGAAAGCCTCAAAGAAGGAGGAGGTGGAGAGGATGGAAAGGGAGAGGGACCCAGTGTGGGGAGGGAAGGCAAGAGCTATCTCTTGAGCACTTCTGCCTGCTAGGTTCCATGCTCATGGTTTTGTGGTTGGGTTGAAGTCCACGAGGTACATGAAACCAATTGTAGTTCTTGATGCCATTTAGGTTGGATCCACAGGTCTGGCTCTATGGGTACACTTGACATTGCTATTATCTGCCTCCCTGTACAGAAAGCTCTCTTCCCTTGATCTCATGAAGCCTAGTAATGAGAGACGGATACAGGTGCTGCTATCTCCATCTTCCAAATGAGAAAAAAGACACAATAGGTGGAGCCTTTGCTCATAGCTGAACCAGCCGGGGCTGGGAGTGGACTCCTGGTCTGCTGACTTCACGGGTCTCCTAAGTCTGGCCAGCAGAATGGGAATTATTGTCAAGCCTGGGTTCATCCTGCTGGAATGTTAGTGTGAACAAAGATGGCCATAGGCTGGGAGCACTGGTTTGGAGTCAGAAGGCTTAGGGTGAAGTCCTAGCTCCCCAGCCTCCCCTCTGTGGGCCTTGGTTTTTTCATTTTTAAAATGGAAGGTATCTATCTATCTATCTATAGATAGATAGATACACACACACACACACACACACACACACACACACACACACACACACAGCTTTAAGTCTCCTTACAGTTTTCAGTTCTGGGACCACAGCATCCTGTTTCAATGCTCATTCTTTCATCCTCCAACCTCCATTTTGCCATTATCCCATATGAACTTTAAGGAGACAGGGATTTTTCTTCCTTTCAAAGCTCATTTTTTTTTAAGACTTCCATTTGCATTCTTTTTCTCAACCCCGTGAGCCAGACTATTTCGTCAAATACCTTCCGCAGAAGCATTTAGCTCTTTCTTTCAGCACTACTTAGAAGCAGCTATTGAAAAGTCTTGAACTGTGCTGACAGGCACCAGGGGAGACCTGTTGATTAGCAAAGAAGAGAGTCTGCTTCCAAGCCTCCTCTCAGGATAAGAATAGGTAAAGAATGTCACTAAAACTGCCATGGGTAAGTGACAGCTTTCCTTTTGAGAACGCCTTTAAAACTTGCAAGAGATATCAGCAGCCTTTGGGAATGGCCTTATGCTTTGACAGATGCTGTCATTTTGGCTGGCACTCTGAATCCCTGGGGGTGGGGTGGTGCGCTTCCTGTCTGGCATTCAAGAGATTGCAAAAAGTATTCTCCCCCACCCTTCCCCACTGGGAATTGGTAAACAATTCTACCAGCCTTATTTTCTTTTAAAATTGATAGAAGAGCTGTTGCTAATAGAGCTAAAAGAACCCCTTTAATTAAGCACCAAGTGATTGTCTGTTTAGCCCAGCTATGATAGTGTGAGATGCTTTTCCTCACAGCCAGACAGCACCGTGGTGCGAGGCATGGGAAATGCTGATTCTATGGGGGTGGGGGTGGGGTGGGGTGGGTTTCTAGTTTTGTTTCCTTGACTCCTCCCGTTTCCATTTTTTTTTTTTTTTCCAATCTGTTCACTTAGGAATAGTACAGCCTTTCTCTAGTTTCCTTGCCCCTCCTGACCTTCCACCACCCACCTCCCTCCCTGACCCCTTGAACCTGGTGCACAGCTGCATTTCCTAATCGTTTGCACTGGAGAATCTCGACAGTGGCTTCCTCCCCAAGGGCCACGGAAAACATCTGGGCACATTGTCTGCAAGTGACAAAAGAAGGAATTTGGCAAACCAGGAAGACAAGGTAGCCAATTTGAAGGAGAATGTGAGGCCATCAGGGTAAGAGGGCTTCTTAGTTTGATATTGAGATGCCTCCCTTGCTCCTCTCCCACCTTGGATGAAACTCTAATATTTTGGTTTGAAAAGATAATTTTTTTCTTAGAAATCAGTTATGTGGGCACTTTACAAAGGAAACTGATTTCAGTGTCAGCCTGGAAAGAACTCGCTCAAGAGTTTGGAGAGTAAGGGCATCTGAAAGAATAGGAATAATTAGGTATCTGAGTCTTCTGCTGAGGTGGGTATATATAGCAAGTGAGGACAGAAGGTGAGTACAGGGATGATGGTTCTATAGAAATCTTAGGCACTCAAGGCTCTGAGAACTAGTTTCAATGTATTTATTGGTAGTTTACTTGATTTTGTTTAAAAGCAGAACAAACTTTAAAAATCTCTATCACTAATTATTACTCAGACTCTGAAGGCCTTTCTAATAAACATTTCCTCCAAGTGGGCTTTGGTTCCACTAAGTCAAATTCAGCCCCTGATTAACGATAGGCTTTACATTCATTTCGAATCCCAATACCTGGACAATCTGATCAATCATAGCACCTACCCAGCAGACTTTCGAGAGACAAGATAAAAATCCCAGAACTCACTGATTGGCAGCCCATCCCACTGGGGAGCTCCATCTTGTAGGGCCCTACGTTGGTCAGGCCAAGTGTGTAAGGACTGCACCCATGGTAGCCTCCTCTACAGAGAAGAAACAGTGAGAAGATGGGGTTAAGTTCATTTTTCTTCAATTCAGTAGAACACCATTGACGTGCAACTCCAGTGATTTCTAAGAAATCTTCAAAGGCTCTGCCAGGAGAATTTACTTATTTGTCTTTTCTCCTGGGGTCAGAGATTTGAAATGGTGAAAGGAAGCTTTGGAGAACATCTGGGCAGGAACTCTGACCTTAACTGATGCCCTACTGGATTCCTCTACAGTAATGAGACCCATCTTTCAGCAACATGCCAGAGATTAGATAGCCAATGAGCATTAGTCTTCAATGTAGTCACCTTGAGAAGCCAAGTATTAGTTCCTGAGATGTGGCTGGTGCACAAATGCCTCAAAAGCCACTTTATTTGGCGTATAAAGATCACAGGTTTGTTTCTTTTTGAACCCAAGACGATCATATTTTGTCCATATCATCCTCATCACCAGTCTTGGCTTCAAAGGGGTTTTGATGGTTCCCTAAATCAAAGTCACCCTGACACGAGGATTTACAACTATTAAGACCATTCAAAAGGATGGTCATCTATCTTGAAGGAGGAGACATGAACATGTGTTGAACCCCAGTAACACATGACTGTTTTGAATAGATCAACACTTATCTGGACATGTATATTCTGGGATGTTTATTTGGGTAAAACATCAATCACTTTTTTTTTCTTGCCGTGTTTCTTTGTTAACAAATGTTTCCTTCGTTACTACATGTGCGTTTTATACGGATTATGCAGTATTGGACATGCTGTGGTATTCAATCTTCTTTTGAATGGAGACAGAAATTATGGCCAGACAGGTGACAGACCAGGACTACCTCTTCATTCCACCTACTTTGAGTATAAGCTGCTCTTTGACATAAACCTTATTATAAGAGCCTATTTCAATGTGCTATATAAAATTACCCAGAGGACACAACTGCAAACAAAATGCTTAATTTTCTATTATTTTAACGCTAGTAGAGTTGCCAAGGGTTTATAATGAAGTTACTAAATTATCAGTTTTCAAAAGCCACCCAAAGAAGGAGAAATATACAGGTTAAATATGCATCCTCTGCACTTAAAGAGAATAAAGTTAAAGCCATGAGCATCTGTGGGTGTTGACCAGTCATTCACTACTCGGCATTTGTCCTGGTCAATACCATACCTTCAAAATAAAAAACAAAACAAAACAAAAAACTGACATATGACTATCTCTTTAAATTTATAGGAAGATCTGTGACATAACTAGTACTCCAAGCTGTTTGTTACCCCAGTCAGGGACCCCTAATTTAGGGGCTCCTAACTTGGATCAGGCCAGTTTAGATGGGTTTATCCAGTCATAAAATTCACTGGACTGATTCTTCCCTAACACGTAAAATTAGAACAATACTCCTGGGAAAGCCCCCTTCCCCTCCAGGCTATGTTTTAAAGATGCCCATTTAGTACTGGAGTAAGTCAATGTTATTGAGGTTGAATATTTCAGGGCGTGGTTACCTGAAGGAAATAATGTCTGTGCTGTTTGAGTGTGCTCTGGCCATCAGCATGGCTAGATCATTGGCCTCTGAACCACTATTCACCAAGAAAATGACCTGGAGGGAAACAGAAGACACGTGACATCATACGTTCATTTATTTCCTTTTTACCCAATTAATCTGAAATTGCTAAAGACTGTGTGTCCCAGCCTCTAATTATTAAGGTGAGTTCCCTGTAGACAAGCAGTCCCATCCCCGGATTACTATGTTAACTCTACAGCTTTTCACTGAACAAGCTGCTAATTGCTAGAGATACAAAAATGGCCAAGGGATCATCCCGATTGTGAAACATTCCAAGGTTTCACTGGCTCTCATCAATGTTCTGCAAAATGCCAAGATAGGGAGACCCGAGGCTGGGTATGGAATGGTTAATGGGTGAGTGCGTCTGAGGACTGGATCATTTAGCTCTTGAACTTCAACCACCTGAGTTTTGAAGGCTGGGACAAGGCAGGCCCCTTGACTCTGTAGCCCCACGGGATGTCCTAGCCTGTCTATTCAGTGTGTGTGAATATTGAAAAAACAAGCAAATGAAGAAAAAGTGCAGCTCCTCCTGGTTAGAAGAAAAGGGAGAAGTGAGGGCACCTGGGTCCTCTGGGCTCAGGGCCTGCACCCCTGTTGACATCCCTACTTCTACTTCTCTATGAACATGACTGGGCTGCACTTAGGTTGCAGCTGGTCCAGCTTTCTTCAGCTCTATAGTAAATAGAGAATCTAGAGAATACAGAAAATAATCCTAAAAACCAACCCTGGGTGCTGGGTACTGTTCTAGGTACGACATATATTAGTTCAGTGAATCTGGAAATGCAAATCTTGGCCAACACTTCAACATCTCAGTTCAGTTAAAAAGAGACCTATTCAGTCATTTTGGATGCAGAAAAATATCTCATTTAGCAAAACTATCTCAGTGCCTCCTAGGTTGAACGGACTGAATGGGATTTAATTTTAGTAAAAAATGGCTCCACTCTGTAAAATGAGCCATGCAAATGACTTTGTAGAGGGGCCCTGGAGCCAAGAGAAGGAACTCTCCCATCCCCCAGGAACACAGAGGAGAGTGTCCAGGGAGGAGGGCTGGGCTTCTGTGAAGCGACTTTTGCAGACCCGTGGCCAAGGACAGGCAGAGGCTGGGAGGTGATGTGTGAACATTGGCTAGCTTCACCAGCGATTCTTAAGTCCCTGTCTTCTTGATCCCTTTCAGATATGGCTATTAGTTCACTATTTCAGATGCTCAAAGCATGGACCAGATTCGCTGTTCATATTCCTGCTTCCCTGGGATCATGAGACTCCTGTTCCTTTGAAGAGCATCGTACCTTTAGAGGCTCAGGAAGAAGTGCCGAAAGCTTCTCTGCGAACTCGTGGATTGGAGAGTGGAAGAAGAGGGAACTTGTGTGCCACAGGCGGCCCAGCTGCTTTTGTGCCACTGCGTTTACCTTCCTGGAGCAACAGGAGAGCAGAGTTCCCCATGCTGCTGGTGGCCATGTTCCCCCCAACATGCACACACTGGCCATTGAGCCCAAACATGGGGCTACTTCTCAAATAGTTTCAAGAGGCTGGTTTCATCCACACATGGGAAGAACTCTAACCAGCAGAGCTGGTTAACCAGTAGAGCTATCTGGCAATGGGATGGGTGGTCTTGAAATGTTGTGGGTTCTTCACCAAGGGAGGTGTTCCAAAGGAGACCAGATGACAATCTTGCAGGGATTGTAGAAGAGAAATTCCTACTTCAGGACATAGACTCTTTTTTAATTAGGTTTTCTTATTAAATATCCTTTGAACAGTTTGGAAACTAGAGATGACTAGGTGTAAGACTGAGTGTCTTTTCATTTACTCTTCTAAAGAGTTAGAGATCCATCATGCATGTGTATATAAGGACCACATTTCTTTCTTCAAAGGAGAGTCAAGTATCTGATTCCTAACAGTGGTCAATGTTGATGGACATTTTGTGACTCTGAAACTATACTCTGTCAAGGATCAGAGGGCTCATGTTGAGGGTATGTAGGACCTGACTAGGAATACCTTGAAGAGATAGGCCAGGATGTTTGAACTTGATCTAAAGGACAGCAATGGCTAGAGTTAACACACCAGTTCTATCTGTTAGTAATAGTTATTCACACATACACATACACACGCAAGTTCGGGGCTAAATAAATAAATAAAAAATGAGGAATTTAAAAAAAAAGAATAATTTGAGAAGTACCAGATCAGACAGATTTCTTTACTGTAGGACTTGCCAGTGCCTTTGTTAGCCAAATACCCACTGTTTCTTTCCAGGAGGGAGATATAGTTTAAAGTGTTTTTAAAGCTTATTTTTTCATGGGATGCTTTACCAACTGACCTCTCCTGAAATCGGGGTTCCACGACTCACTTTAGAAAATTGCAGAGTATCAATAAACTCTTAAACAGAAGAGGTAATTGATAAAAGTGTTGTTCAACAAAATAAACATGTGAGCCATATGAGGGTAGGATAGATAGGGGAAGGCTGGTAATGGTGAGGTCAGCCAGGAGGGCAAGGTGGCCTTCCAGGTGTGGGAGGAGGAAAATTCCTAGGAGGCCGGGAATTAGTGGGGTACCTGTGGGTATTAGTGGGGGAATTAGTGGGAATTAGTGGGGGGGCTGGTGGGAGAGGCATTTCAGCAGAGGGAAAGCTAGACCTTGGAATCAGGTGGGCTAAGGGGAGTGAAAGTCAGGGATGAGTCAAAGATGACCTCACCATTCTTGCCTGTAACGTCGGGGAAACTCCAGGATTAGTCAAGAGATGCAGCCAGTGGCTGCCAACTCCTGGCAGACGACCTTTGCAGATTGCGAGGCTCATGTGTGCTCCTTGAATAAATGAATATGCAAGTAGAAACAGTATAGTGGAGGGTATGAGGGGTTTGGCCTCAGTAAGGCTGAACTTCAGCTGATGGTAGACTATCATGGAGAGGGGTGGGGATGTCCTAGATGCTGTGGGAAATGTGGGGCATCCTAATGCCCACTCTGGGTTTACTGGAGTTATAATAGTAGCTTGGTGAGGGGTCAAGTTGAAGAGACAGAGCTGGGAAAGGCTGTGGAAAGGTCACTCACTGACCAGGAATGGCCCCATTCTATGGGGGAAATAATAAGGCATGAGGAGGTTATAGAGAGAAGAGCAGAAGGCTAAGGAAAGGGTCAGGGGGTCAAAGGGCAAGCTGCAGGGTCAGAGCGAGATCAGGAGAAGCACAAAGGTCATGAACACCATTGAGTGGTCGACTCACAGGGACAATATCTAACATTATTAATGAAATCAAATTTTTTCTCTCCTTTGTTTATCTTTCCTTCTTTCATGTGTGCTTATCACATATTTTAGACTGCCTCTGAATTTTATTTTACAAGCTCCTTTGGACCTCACATGGGATGAGTGCCTCCCAGAGACAGAAGCAGGAAGGAGACGGCTGTGGGAGGAAGAGGTGAGCCTAGACCCTGGAGGTAAAACTCGCTCCTCCCACCTGACAGCTGCTGGAGGGGAAGATCTTCACTCCTACTTTGACAGAAGGACCCAAACTTACTCAGTCGATTTCGGCTTGCTGCTATATTCTGGTCTTACTTGAAGTAAGCTTTGTTGGATGGATGATTAAAGGCAAGAGCGAATAGGCAGGAAAATGAGAGAGTGGCATCAAAAATAAAAGAACCATAGAAGAACCTGCCCAGGGTATTTGTGTGGGTGGGTTGATAACGAGGGTCCAGAGAATCCCAGGATTAACGGATCCATGCATTTCTAATGTAAATTTCCAGCTCTGATTACTCCTCTCTTAGCATCCTTTCTTTCCTCATCCATCCATCCAACAGTCAGAGGTGAGGAAGATCCTTAGGCTAGAAGTGATTTCTCGATTTATCATTCCACACCTGACACCCAGCCTCCCCATGGGTTTACGAGAACTGCTTGCCTTTTCCTCAGTACTTTGCCTCTCTCTGGAAAGCTGTCACTAGTGAGGACAAGTACACACATACACAACCACACTCCAATCACGTGGTACACGCCTCATGGCAGGAGAATGAATAAATCTTGCATTGTCGAGAAAACAAAAAGGACAGTGTTAAGATTTTTTTGTTACCCAGGAAATAGGGAGCACGGTGGCCATAAACCAGATATGCCTAAGGAGAGAGAATTCATAACCAGAGTCCTGAATCACTAACGTGATCACTAGCCTGGTCTCCATATATTCTTCGGGAGTGAAAATGCCAGAATTTTAAGGATACTCACGGGTGGCAGTGACCGACACTGACAGTGACAATCCCAGAAAAGAAATCCAGGTATCTGTTTCCCTCATAATCAAACAGCCATTCCATGTGACCCTGGTGAAGCAACAAAGGCTTCGGGAAATACGCCGTCGACATGGGAGCGAGGTGTTGACTGTGGATCTCCAGGACACGTTCATAGGCGAGGGACTGTAGATAGGCAAGATTTAAGGGTTTAAGATCTCTTTTTCCCTCACCTTCACATTTCTTACAAGATCAACAGCAGGGCCTAATGCAGCGTCTCGCCTCTATGCTGACCGAGCATAGGCTGCCATCCTGTGCCCACACCTGGGGGTATTTGCCCCATGTCCTCCTTGCCCAAGGTCCTTCCTTCCTCTCCAGTACAGGAAATTATTAATGTGGCCCTTTGATCACTTTCTAGATCAAATATGAAGAAGGAGGCTGAAATTTTCTACCTTTCAGTGGAAAGCCTTGTCTTTGAATTCATGTTAGCTGTAGGAAAAAATATAAGGATTTTAGAAGTAAATGTCTGTGGTAATGTTCCTCCCTCCCTCCCTCCCTTTCTCCCTTCCTTCCTTCCTCCCTTTCTCTCTCTCTCTCTTTCTCCCTTCCTTCCTTTTTTTCCTGCAGTTTTTTTTTAAGGTTTTATTTATTTATTCATGAGAGACAGAGAGAGAGAGAGAGGGAAGCAGAGGCAGAGAGAGAAGCAGATACCCAGCTGAGCAGGGAGCCCGATGAAGGACTTAATCCCAAGACCCTGGGATCATGACCTGAGCTGAAGGCAGATGCTTAACCATCTGAGCCACCTAGAGGCCCAGTTTTTTTTTTTTTTTTTTTTTTTTCTTTTGAGTGAAAAGAAAGTGAAGTGCTGGTGGTGTTCATGTCTTTACCAAACTTTCTCCTATCCTTCTCTTCTTTATGGGTACCTCCTGACTATTGACTCTACAATTTCTAACCTATGAGTATTATATAGAATAAAGTTAATGGAAAGGAAGAAAGGGAGGAAGGGAGGGAGAGAGGGAAAGAGGAAATTAGGGAAAGAGGGAGGGAGGGAGAGAGAAAGAAAGAGAAGCCCAATATTTCTTAGTCTGAAAGCAAAATTATAATTTTATATTTTGGATGGAAGGACTCCTGAAGGTCAGATCACACATTGCTGTATGAGAGTCAAAACAACATTTTACTTATTTTTAAATTTTTTACTTTTTTAAAGATTTTTAAATTTATTTATTGGTCAGAGAGACAGCAAGAGAGGACACACAAGCAGGGGGAATGGGAGAGGGAGAAGCAGGCTTCCCACACCCCGATGTGGGGCTTGATCCCCAGACCCTGGGATCATGACCTGAGCCAAAGGTAGACGCTTAAGGACTGAGCCACCCAGGCGCCCCTCAAAACAACATTTTAGAAAGCAAATGCGTAGAATCACCTTTGTGATATATGTCTTTGTGTGTCTCTATCTATATTTATATCCCTGTGACAAATAGAAATAGTCTCCTTCTTGTAGTCTTAGTCTGTCTCCGCTGTGTCCCGCACATGCACAATTCACACAACATCACTGAATGGAGTAAGAGCGTTCAGACCCTTCCAGTGACTTAAGGGATAGAATATCTAAGATGTGAGGGCTTAGTAGCAGGCAGGGCCATCTGTCTGTCTTTCTCGAGAAAACAATTAATTTAGCCCGTTCAAGAAGAACAACTTCCTTGGGTTTTCCTAAAATTCTGACTCTTACCTGGTATTTTTCCGGTGTGAAGTCACAGGGAGGCATTCTGTGTTTTGTATGAAGACCAAGCTTGGCCACAGATGTCCGGAAAGCACCTATTAAAGGTGAAGTGAGTTAGGGTCCTCAATTAAACCTCAAACATGCCTGTTTGGAAAAATCACTTGTATGTGTACACAATCTGAACCAAGATCTGTAGGCAACTTCATTTATTCCTTAGTTTAAAAGAATAATTCAAATTGACATTTGGTTTGAATTTAAAAACTAAGGTATCTCAATAACAAGTTATTGGGAGGAAGAAAAGGAGAGTTTCTTTCAAATCTAGTCCACAAAAGCATGGAGGATATTTGGGGGGAGTCCACTTTTTTCCCACTGTGGTCCCTCATGAGCTCTTCCACATCCTGCACAAGGGATGACATTTCTCTCTACTGTCCACCAAACTTCTGTGCATTCCTGGAATAGATCTTCTTTATAATAGAGGCACTTTCTAAGCTTTGAGTGGCATAGTGCCCACATCCTGGTGCCAATCTCAGTTCCTGATACCAGATTGGACTTCAGTAAACAAGGCATGAGTGGCTGTTGACTATCCTTGTAGAGAATGAGGAGAGATAGGTGTTAGGCAATGTAGTATAATAACAAATACACATAAATAGGTCCAGAAGACAAAAACCATCCTCCAAAACCCAACACAAAGACCATGACAACACAAGACCAGACCATGGCAAAGCGAAGATAAGGTGAGCCTGGGGAATCACTTAATATTTGGAGCTAGAAGGGGCCTCAGATTTTTGTTGTTGTTGTTAAAATGCTAACTTTATAGATGAGGAAACCAACCCCAAGTAGTAAATTAATTTGCTTAAGTTCACCAAGCTAGTTAGAGGCAGAACAAGAATGAAACTCCAAATATCTTGCTCCCAGCCTACTTCTCTTTTTCTCATTCATTGGCCACCTTCACCTCTCCTTTCCAGCACAGGTTTTGACCTGTCGTTAGCAGTGGGATGGGATAACGGAGTTACAGAATATCATAGTTTGGAAGAGATGTCTGGAGACCTTGTAAGTACTCTTAGAAAAGAATACTGCTACTTTTGAAGATTCAGTGTCAGTATCAAGATCATTCTACAGGTGGAGAGAGCTGAGAAAATCATGCCTCTTATTCAGCATGAAGGTTTGAATCCATAGATGAGATGTTGGTGTTTTGTGTAGTGATGAAGTCACAGTCCTGAGCAACACAATGAACATTTGTGTTTTTAAATGAATCTGGAAAGTAACAGCTCTGAATATGTTTTTCTTCCAAGAGATCTCATTCACTTTTGTCCTCTAAATAATCACTAATGTCATTAATTTGCTCTTACCTTAAAAACAAGAGACTTTAGGCTATCCATGTATTAAAATGAGGAAAAAAATAACAGTTTAAGTTTTCTGAGAATTTCACCTTTTGAAAAGCTTTTCATTGTGTATCTCTGCATTACTCTTTTGAAATGGAAAAAAATATTCTGAGTGTTTCCAAGAATTCAAATTCCCTTTACTCTTTCAGTCCTTTTTTCCTACCTGCACAATTGGAGCTGCTCATTGATAAGACTCTAAGTTCTCTTGACTCTGAAGCTATAGGGATTATGAAAGTTAGTTGGGGGTGGGGCAGAGTTGGGGAGAAGGATTTGATAAAGAAGAGCCCAAATTTCAAACAGTCAAGGCAGGTTTATTCAGTTCTTTTTTCACCAGACTGATAGGAATGTGATAGTGGAGTGAGGGATCCAAATGAAATACATAAAATCCTGTTGGAAGGAAGGAAGGAAGGGAAGAAGGAAGGAAGGGAAGAAGGGAGGAAGGAAAGTGGGAAGGGAGAAGGAAGGAAGGAAGGAAGGGGAAGAGAGGGAAGGAGGGAAAGCGGGAAGGAGGAAAGAAAAAGGAAGGAAGGAGGGAAGGAGGGTGAGTGGGAAGGAGAGGGAAAGAAGAAAAGAAGGAAGGAAGGAAGGAAAAAAAGGAAGGAAGGAACGGAGGGAGGAGGGAAGGTAAGTGGGAAGGGGGAAGGAAGGAAGATAGGAGGAAGGGAGGGAGGAAAGGAGGGAAGGAGGGAAAGTGGGAAGGAGGAGGGGAAAAGGAAGGAATGAAGGAAAGAGAGAAAGTGGGAAGGAGGAAGGAAAGAAGGAAGGAAGGAAGGGAGAAAAGAAGGAAGGGAGGAAGGAATATTTGGAAAGGAGGAAAGAAGCAAGGAGGAAAGGAATCAGTCAATAGTGAAGTCAATCTAGGTAACAGCTCATAAGTCTATTGCCTTTCATAGCTCCTCTCTCACCAAACAACTCCAACTCAAAACTAGTAGTAATGATAATAGCTGATGGACATAAAGAAACAAAGGCTTTTCTTTATTTGGTTTTCATTATTTGCCAGAAAAAAAAAGCAAAATCTAAATATCTGGATATTTGCCTGCATTCTTTGTTCAAAATAGCCTCTGTTTTGAGGATGACACGAGAGTTGAGGATTAATAAACTTCCGGGTTCTGGGAGATTGTGGCTGAGCACATACACACATGGGGGCTATGTGTGTGTGGTGCGGGGTGGCGAGACAGACCCAAGACAGTGGGGGAAGGGAAAACTGAGATCTGGGGTCATAAAATGGAATTGCAATGGAATTGATCTATTTCTGTATAGGCATTTTTTTGGGCTTCTTTGTTATTATAACTGATCTCATGTTGCCCTTTTAGGCCTGATGCTAAATACTGATGACAGTTAATGATTTTCATCCAATTCACCAATTTTCTCTCCAGTTCACCTGGACAACCCAAGACATTTAAAGGTGGAATTCTCTTTGGAGAACACTACTGCCATTGTATAAGAAATGCAAATTATAAATGGCTAGTTGGGTTTAATTTTCCAGCTACTTAATTCTTACAGAGTTCCACTACAAAGTCACATTAACTTGGTTGTCTTTCCCCAAAGTATCAAAATACTACGATCATAGTATCAAACAGTGAAAATCTGTTGGGGCAAGATAAGGGAGGGAGATCAATTTTTGTGGGCATTTGAAAATTCTGGGCAGAAATTCTCTCTGTAATGAGAAAGAGTTTTCTAACATTCATAACCAATTTTCAGTGCAGGGGGTATTTAATAAGATCTTCCTACCTTTTCAAATAAAAAAAAGGTATAAATTATTTTGTAATACACAATGAACATAGTTTGCAGAACATTAAGGTGATTTATTAAAATGCTAACTATGACTTATTTCTGCATAGCATATTAGGTAACTTTAAAAAAGCTTGTCACTCGGGGCACCTGGGTGGCTCAGTCGTTAAACGTCTGCCTTTGGCTCAGGACAGGATCCCAGGGTCCTGGAATCGAGCCCCACATCCGCTTCCCTGCTCAGTGGGAAGCCTGCTTCTCCCTCTCCCACTCCCCCCGCTTGTGTTTCCTCTCTTGCTGTGCCTCTCTCTGTCAGATAAATAAATAAAAATCTAAAAAAACCCCCAAAACCAAGAAACTTGTCCCTCAAGATATCTCATTTTCGTACGATAGCCAATGAATTAAGAAAGGAAGATCTTATTCACCTAAGGGCCAAGGGAGGGACAGATTGCATAAGGGACATTTGCAGTTTTGAGAGACTTTGGTAGGGCTGAGGGCTAGAGAAGCTGTCTCCCATAGAAGCGTGTTGAGACCATGTTGAAGTCTGGATGAATGCAGGGCCATGGCTGGCGGGGGAGAAACGTTATGTCGTCTGCTTCCAGACCCAAGAGGGGATCCTTTTCCTTAGTAAACTGTTCCACGTTCTGCAGGAAGTTACAGGGTACACTTGGCATTGAGCTAGAGCACTAGGTCCCTCTGAACTGTGTGCTCTCAGTGACAGGATGCTCACAAGGTGCCTGCCTCCCACCAGTGAGGCCAGGGGGTGGGCACAAGACCTCCAAAGGATGAGCAAGGTGTCCCCTCTTTAGGATGTGGTGTCTTGAGCAGATGCCCCCCATTGCGGGGAATGGCTGCAGGCCCTCATCAGAACCAAGACCTGCTTCCGAGGCTGTTCCTGCAAGGAGGGATGCTATCCCTGCTAGGCCCTCCTGATGTCTCTTCACATCCACTCCTGCCCACCTCCTCACCCTCCCACTGATTCTTTCGGTTCCCTACCTCCATATCTTTCCCATCGGGGTCTTTTCCTTAAGCGAGGCAGGGTGGTTGCTGGTGTCCACAAGCAAGAGGTCTGCCCGAATCCAAGGCTGGTGGGTCCATCCCTCCTCTTGGCACTTTTGGGAGCAGGCCTGCCCCTCCTGGACTTTTTCAGGGGTTCAGTCAATTCTGCAGATGGCAGCAAGGACTGCCGGGGGGCGGGAGACCTCCCTTCAGGGCTCATTTTAATAATTCTCTTGGAAAAGACTTTGCAGGAGTCTTGGGAAGTTTCTCAGCTGGAAATGGGCACCATTTGCCATCCATCTGCCCTCTGGCACACCCTTCCTTGTGGCAAAGTAGGCAGACATGGGAAAATGGTACTTTCAAGCACACAGCCCATCTCCCTAGAGACTATATACACTTAACGACTATCATTAGTAAGGAAGAAGGCACATCGGAGATATTTTTTCTCTTCTTTTATCTTGAAACAAGTTTCTCCTATAACTCTGTGCACATGTTTAGCCCCAAGTGCCCGTGCATATCAGACATAGGCAAGGCTGAGTCCTTGACCCGCACATATATCATACAGACTATATGCAGGTGTTTTACAAGGACGGTGACATATTTATTTTCGCCTGCCTGGCCACACTTAACACCTGGTGATCTCCCCATCTAAACCAGACTCTGCCTCCCTCCTCTCCCATTTTAATTTTCTATCTTCCCACCCTAATTTGGTTTTATTCATCACATGTATCTCTACTGGGTGTTTTCTACATATTTATCTGTTGGTTTGTGCTCTGTCTCCCCTACTGGGATACAAAACAAAACCATGGCTTTTTGCCCTGCCGTGGCTCTTTTCACATGTGGGTCCCTAGTAGGCACTCAGATACTTTGCTTGCATGTGTATCTTGCACAGAGTGTGTTCCTAAGAAGGGAGTGGCCAATGAGTGTGTGTTGGAATGAACAAACCCAAGAAGGCGTGTATCTAGGCACAATAGGTCAGAAAGTAGAAATAAAGGCCCAGAGTTTCTTGAAAGGGCAGGTAGAGCATGGCATGGCGTTCATGTCTCTGTGGCCTAAGTTTGCAAGAGGACTTTCCCTCCGTAGTTTCTCAGTGCAGCTATGGTAAGGAATCCCCAGGACTTACTTGATCAAGAAGATTTCACCTGCAAGCTTCACCTCTACCAGCATCAGCCCAGCTCCGCAAGGGTCAGAGGTTAGGCTAGGAAAGGGGAAGGGGGGCAGAGAGGGCACTCTCTCCTGCTTCGTCAGCAGCTGGTACTTGCAACATAGTATCCTCCTTATGGAGCATAAGACTCTGGGTATAATTATAGCTCCTTCTCAGAAAATGACAGGGTTAAATGATATTCTGACAAAATCCCATGACTGAGGAAAAGAGAAGCCCAAATAGGGTTGGAAGAAGTATAGGGAAGGAGGGGCCTAGTGGAATCATTCTGACTTAGAGCCAGACTGGGTTTAGATGGCAAGTTGTCACTTCTGTGTTTCTCTCTTTGACCAACTTTCTTAATTGCTTTTACTCTTCTGTCTCCTCAGCTGTGAAATGGATTAATAATACTCACTAGTAAGTTTGGGTTAAAGATGAAAGAATAATCCTCTAAAGCATGAGAAGTATTAAATTTGAAAGAAGAGCAACTGTTGGGAAGATATAAAGCAAATAGGAGACGAAGGAAAGAGAGAGAAAAGGGAAAGATGAGAAAATGAAGATCACATTGACCGTAATGGGGGATGGAAGAGGATTTTCTGTACCTGACTCGGGCCTGTGAGCACACGGAAACCTGCAGACAGCTGCTTACATTCACGTTCCGTGAGGGGAATTGCGGAGGAGGTGAGGTTCAGGGAAAATCACGAGCACGGAAGAGAGAATACATAAAGCCACCAATGGCTGGTGACCCCGGGTCTTCTCACACTTTGTGTCCCCGCTGGAGAGAGAGTCTGAGTGGAAGGAGAGAGCTCAGGGTCTAAGTCCTAGCTCTTGGTTGTCTCTGAGGAAATGACTGCACTCCTCTGAGTCTGTTTCCTTGTCATTGCTTGAGGTGATGGTACCACCTCCTGCGGGCATGGCGGGGGCTTCATGAGGAGGCTTAATGCCTTCCAAAGTCATCGGCCTTGAGTATCTCTTTATTGCAGTTAACAGTTAATCATGAATGGCTTTCCTTTTATTTCTCCTTTATAATACAGCTAAGTTACCACATTGTTTTCATTTGGAAATTGTGCATCGTTGGGTTTTATTATCCGTGGATTTCCGTTCAGGCAAGGGGCAGGGTGGGGGTGTAGCAAAATATTGGGCTCAGATGGCTCAGATATTGTGTCAGATGGCCTCTCTCCAAGCCCCCACGGCAGGCTTAATCCCAGAGCCCCAGGCAACAGGTTCTGAGCTCAGCCCAGACCCTCTGGCCAACACTCAGCTGACCCACGTGCCCCTGGTTTCCACTCACCGCTCAAGGAAGGGCACATCTTGGGGATCCTGGAAGAGGAGGTCTGCAGGTACCGAGCTCTCAGCAGGTGTCTCCAGGCTGGAGTCATCCCTCCCAGGCAGAGAGCGAGCCCCTGGCGAAGCAGTTCTGAGGAAGGGCTCCAACTGCTCATGGGCCAGCTGGACTTTGAGTTTTAGGATGGAAGGGGAGGAGCTCCAGGGGGGAGGGGGGTCCTGGAGTGGTTACTGCTTTCACTTTGGACAAGTCCCAGAGCTCCTAGGGCAGGACCTCAGGGAGAAAATTTCCCAGTCCGTGACATAGGGGAGAGAAAAGAAAAGAAGGTGGAAGAGAGAAAAGAGAAAGAAGGCAGGTAAACAAAGTCAAGGCCTTCTGGAGGAGTTTGGTTAGTTTTCTGTTTCAACAGTTTCTTGTTAGTAGGAGTATCTGTCTGTGAGGGTGGTGGTGGCTGTGGGGGGGAGGGGGAGGTTCCAAAAACAGTTGAAGAGGCCAGAGACTGAGAAATGAGGCGTGTGAACCCGAGAGAGAAAAGGAGGATGTGTACGAAGTGAGTGGATGAAGAAATTGCTGTGGTATGGAGAGTCTCTGAGGAGGAGAAGGGGACTATGGGAAGTCCCCTTCCCATAGAAGGTCCTCTCCCATAGAAGGAGAAGGGGCACAAAATAGCTAGGAAGGCTCTGGACAACGGTGCATCCGAGTAGGGAGAGAAGTTGAGACCTGAGGAGTAAGGGTGCTTTATTCTTATGTCTTAATTTTTCTTTTCTTTTCTTTTTTTTTTTTTTAAATCTTTTATTTACTTATTTGACAGAGAGAGATCACAAGCAGGCAGAGAGGCAGGCAGAGAGAGAGGGGTAAGCAGGCTCCCCGCTGAGCAGAGAGCCTGATATGGGGCTCAATCCCAGGACCCTGAGATCATGACCTGAGCCGAATGCAGAGGCTTTAACCCACTGAGCCACCCAGGCGCCCCTATGTTTTAATTTCTAACATTCCCATTTGTCCCTTTTGTGTCCCCCACCCCTCCTATCTCCATAGGCGACTATTTCACATATTTAATATGTGTCTTTTGGTTGGCATGTCTTCTTATAAAACTTGTATTGTGTGGCGTGGATGTGTTCTCAATTTCTAAAAATATGTCCTTTCTCTTTTGCTCAGAGCCATGGTTTTAAGACCCATCCAGGTTGTTCTCAGTACTGTGGCAGACTGAGAGTCAGTGCGCCTGTGTGCGGCAGGGCCTAAGGGGGACAGCGACAAGGGCATTTGGAACTTGGTGGGGGAGGGTCCTGTATGCAGAGGGTGCAGAGGGCTGGAAGAAAGAGGCAGGCTGCTCTGGATTGCTGGAGGGTGGGGGTGGGGTGGGGGTGGTGGGGGAGGAATGGGGGGATGGGAGAGTGGTGGGAGGAATGGGGGCTGAGGGGGGGCTCTAAAAAGCAGCAGAGCTTCTGAGGCTTTTCTTGGGGGTAGCCACAGGCCAAGTACATCTCTATGCGGTCCTAGAATCTTCCCAGTTTATATAGAGGACTTAACTAGGTTAACTGGATTCTTTCTTAGAGTTTCCACCTCTGAGGTAGACCATACAGAGGGTTCCAACCATACTCTCTCCAGGCAGAGCCTTTGGAACCGCTCTCAGTGTGGGAAAGGTGAGCAGAACATACTTTCTAGGTCCTTTCTAGGACAAAGGAGGGATGAGGGAGCTTCTAAGCGCCGGAGTCCAGCTCTGAGGGCCGCAGGAGGTCCCATCCTCTCTAAGACCTCCTGCCCCAGTGGTGGGGGTTGGGTGCACACCATACAAGGGGACCTCTTGCATCCCCTGCAGGGAGGCCATCTGGCTCAGTCATGTTCTCCACGGACATCTAGGAAACATTTTACCCCAAATGCCCAGAGGAGGTGAGGGCCCCAGATAAGCACAGAAAGTGTTTCAAGTTCATTGTGAATTGTCCCCTTCGGCATGGGCTCCCAGCTCCCAGGCCATTCTGTCTTGCGGGCTCTCAGGAGTGGATAGGGCAGCTGGCTGGCCAACGGCCATGTAGGCAAGCCCTTGCTGGGGTGGCCAGTCTGTCGTGCCTCGGCCTGAGGTGAGGACATGTTGAGTTGCTGAAGTCTGGAGTCTTCAGCTCCACTGGGCTGTGATGGTTTTTTTTTTTTTTTTAAATTTTTTTTTTTTTTAATTTATTTGACAGGCAGAGATCCCAAGTAGGCAGAGAGGCAGGCAGAGAGAGAGGGGAGGAAGCAGGCTCCCCGCTGAGCAGAGAGCCCGATGCGGGGCTTGATCCCAGGACTCTGGGATCATGACCCGAGCGGAAGGCAGATGCTTTAACCCACTGAGCCACCCAAGCGCCCCCTGTGATGGGTTTTGTGCTTGTGAACACTGTAGGCTGTAAACTCCTTTGACTTAAGATTTTCTTGGGTTGTCAGCTTAGAGACTGTTGTGGTGAGAGGCACCCAACACCATTGGGGGCTGCCTTGGGTGGGGAAGCCAAACACCGCATGCTCCCTGACTTCAAATTGGGAAGTTGCACCTTCATTACTTAAAGGGAAAACGGGCGCCTGGGTGGCTCAGTCAGTTAAGCATCAAGTTTTGGGTTTTAGTTCAGGCCTCCCTCTCAGCCCTCCTCAGGCTCCCTGCTCAGGAGGGAGTCTGATGGAGAGTCTCTCCTTCTACCCCTCTGCCACTCATGCATGTGTGCGCGCGCGCTCTCTCTCTCTCTCAAATAAATAAATAAATCTTGAAAAACATAAAGGGAAAAACTTTTTTTTCAAGTGAAAACATTTATTCTGATTATCATAATACAGGACACATTCTTTGTGAAAACAGACTCAAGTCTAGAAAAACCCAAGGAAGAAAGGAAAAACCTCAACAGATCTGACCATTATATTTCAGTAAAGAGTCTTCCAGAAATTCTTTATTACATGTGTACACCTGTGTATACACAAACCATTTCATTTCATAACCTGCTTATAGTCAATAATACAGCCTTTTATGCAAAAAATATAGATCTGAGTCACGATTCCTACTTCCTTCACAATATGCTGTCACCTGTTTTATTTGATTTTGGAAAATTCTTTAGCCATAGTCGTTTCAGTATTTCTTCTCCTGATGAGATTTCAATTGCACATATATTACACCTTTTGTAATTGTGCCACAGTCTCAGAGGTTCTGTTATGTTACCCACCCCCCATCTTTTTTTCTTGCTGTGTTTTAATCCAGCAAGTTTCTATTACTCCTCTTCAAGCTCATGGATTCTTTCCTCAGCAGGGTCCTGTCTGCTCATGAGCCCATTGGAGACAGTCTTCATTTCTGTTATAGTGCTTTGGATTCCTAACCTTTCCTTTTGATTCTTTCTGAGAGCTTTCTTCTCTCTGCTTACATTATCCATTTGATACTACGTCATGTCTGCCTTTTCCATTAGAGCCCTTAACATATTAATCATTTTTACTTTAAATTGTTCGATAATTCTAAAATGTGTGTTGTGTCTGAGTCTGATCCTACTTTTTACTTTGCCTCTAAAACTGTATTTTTTTTCCCCTGTCAGTTTAGCATCTCTTGTAACGTTCTGCTGGAAGCTGGACATGTTGCATTGGGTAATAGGATCTCTGGTGAATAAGTCTTTGGTGTGAGGTTTTATGTTAATCTGGTTAGAAGTTGGGATGTGTTTAACATTTGCTGTAGCTGTAAGCGCCAAAGGAATCAAATTCCTGTAGTTTCCTTATTTTTGGATTTCCTGTTGTCTTAGGGCTTCCCTTAAAAACTCCATAAATGGGTTCAAGATCTAGCACCTCTTTGAGTTGTAATTCACCATCATTACACAGGAAACTTAAAATATTATGATTAGATCTCAGTCTTTTAGTGGGTCTATGTCTCTGGACTGGGACTGCCACATGTGTTTCTCCAGTGTGAAAAAAAATAAAACATTTTTTAAACCTCCTACCCTCTACTGTCCTTCCTGGCCTTAGTTTTCCCAATCTATTTCCTTGAAACCTTGACTTCCTTCTTTATTTCTCTCTCATCAGTGAGGTAGGAAACAGAGACGGGGTTGGAGAGGAAGAAATGCCCTTCATGCAGCAGGCACAGGGCTCTGATCTGGTCATTTCCCCCAGAGAAGAGATCTTTACTAAAGTGAAGTCTCTGTGCATATTTCACAATGATTATTTTTCCCCTTCCCCAGCCAGAGGAATGAACGGAGCTTTACAATGACAACTTAATGATATTCCTCCTGTAGGTACAGCTCCTAACACTCTGGGGGGCCTCCAGTGACTCTAGAAACTAGGGAGCTTCTCATTCTCACGCTAGTCCACACTCAGCAATTTGTCCAAACTACTATTTAAGTGTTTCTTCCAGTTATGGCTCCAGTGGCTTCTGTTCCACGTAAAGAAGATCTAGGCTGTGACTTTCAAGATTTGTCTGTATCCCTAGATTTCACAGTGACAAGCCACCCAGCAACTTCAATTCCTTCAGAGGTTCAAGAAAATTCATTCATTTTTCCCTTTGTTCAGCTTCTTCTTGTAAGGATGTTGATGGTTCAGCTATATGCTGAAGAGAAAGTTGGAAGTCTTCATATATTTTACTTAGTAAGTCCCTATCGACAGACAGCTGTATTTATTGCATATCCTAGGACATAGAATTTTGTGCTCTAAATGAACTAGTTCCCGTTTTGGATAAATCCTTGAAGACGGCTTTCCAGGTCAGAACGTCTGTACATTTAAAATGCATTCCAGTAAGAAGGCATCAACTAACACTGCACAAGACTGTTTTCCAAGATGGTGGGTCTTTTTGATCACTTTGGAATTACAGTGATATCCACTGATTCTGAAAGCTGGATGAGGGACAAGCTTAGACTGCCTCAGATCTTCATCCTCTGTCTGAGAATCACTTGAAATAGCAATCTAAGATCTGACCCGAGGTTCACAGGCAACATTACTATTAGACAGATGTTATCTCAGGGACCCCGGGTGGCTCAGTCAGTTAAGCATCTGCCTTTGGCTCAGGTCATGATCCCAGGGTTTTGGGATTGAGTCCTGCATTGGGCTTTTCCCTCTGCCTCTGGCGGCTGCTCCCTCTGCTTGTTCTCGCTCTCTCTCTCTCTCTGACTCTTACAAATAAATAAATAAATAAGTAAATAAATAAATAAATAAATGAAATCTTAAATAAAAATAAACAGGTGTTATCTCTGAGTTATTAGGGACTTTAGGAGACATCTGCTCTGGGTCTTTTTCTTTTTCCTTCACACGGATTAGGTATAATTTTCTCCATTATATATGGGACTGGAAAAGATGAAAAAGGACCCCACTTCACATGACTGGTGACTAAGAGGGGCAGGATGTCAGTTAAGAGGCTTGCCATCTCTATTTCTCATACAATGAATTATTTTGAAGCTTAATATGTTTTATCAGGTAGGAAAATATTGGAATCTCTCCTGGAGAAAGGTAACTGATAATTATGGAAACAATGGGAAAGCCATGGGGAAGTAATGGGGAAAATTATTAACCTGACAAAATTCTGTCAAGTTACTAATTATGGGGATTTTTTTTTTTTTTTGAGCTCAGGTTTGCTAATGATTTATCAGTTAAGTCTGAGTGAACTTTGCTCTTTGATCCTAGTACTTCTGCCAGTGACAGAGCAGGGTCCATCAGAATTATTGAGAATAAATAATACTTTTCTGAAGTGATCGTTTCTCTTTCCTAACTTGCTTAGGAGTCCTGGAGTGGAGGGAAAGGGAAAATTCTGGAAGGATTTCAGATAAAACCCAATGTACTGGAAACCTCATATTTCAGGTATCCTATTTCACTGTGAATGGACTGTGAAGGAGGGCAGGGATAGAGTGCTCAGAATGAAGTAAAGAGACGGCAGGTGAGTTCAAAGAGAACAACTGCATGGAAATGTGCTCCGGTACCAAAACCCTTAGCATTTCATATAGCACTGATTTTCTTGAAAACACTCAAGAAGTTCTCAGAAGTCACATGAAGCAAAGCTGAGCGGTTGACTTTGAAACAGTGGTTGGATTGTACTCTAAACACTTAACACCTCAGATCAGCTGCACAATGGCATAGGATACTACTTCCAGACAAAGGGTAAGGAAAAAATGCATACATTTGCAGTCTCAACAGAAATATAGGAATACATTTTTTTCAGTTTCGTTTTACACACATAGACACAATCAAACTGAAATCCACAAGGACAGAATATAAGTCATTATATAATTATTTTCATTTGTATTACATGATGAGTTTCACGATACATGGATTATCTGTTTTAATGCATCAGACAGTTTGGAACCACGTAAAGCAGTAAAATATAAAATAATATAACAGTTACGTTAAAGTCAGGAATGTTACATGGCCAGTACATCCAATATGACACTGAAAGACAGTCAAAGCATGAGACACGGTAGGTATCTTTCATTTCTAAACAATAAGCAGCTTTGGAGAAAGGACTGTAGGACAAGAAGGGGAGGTAGTTACTTCTGAAAATTCAAATTCCTTTAATTTGTTTATTAGGATGAACTGTTTGGACCAGGCTCATTTGGAATTATTAGACTTAATATTTTTAAAAGCCATTCTGGAGAGCAGGACACACAATGGTTACCTCAGCTTCCCAGACTAGTGTGTGATGCCCAGGAGGACAGAGAGTTCATCATAAGGATTCCTGTATCCTGGCATGGTGCCTGGCACACAGTGCCTGTCAAGCATCACTTAGTAATTGGTCTGGTCCAATAATTGACAGGTAGTTGAGGAAGATCTATATTTAAAAGGAGGATCTTGGGGCATGTGGATGGCTCAGTCGGTTAATGACCCACTCTTGACTTTGGGCCAGGTCTTGATCTCAGGATCCTGGGATGGAGCCATGATTTGGTCTCCAAGCTCAGCAGGGAGTCTGCTTCTCTCTCTCTCTCTCTCCCTTTGCCCCTCCCCCAGCTTCCCTGCCTGCTTGCCCATGCTCACTCTCTCAAACACACAAATAAATCTTAAAAAAAAAAAAAGGTGGGTCGTGAACATCCAAATTAATCTTTTTTTGGTTAAATGCATGGGAGATATTTTATATATATGTATATATATATTTTATATATATGTATTTTGCATAGGGCCCTTAGCAGCTGGACTTTTCCAGTTGCTCATTCCCTTGAATGTTGTAACCAATGTCTCTTCCAGTGGTAGCAGAATGAGTTTCAGTGTAGAATTTGGCTCCCCATAATTGGGCTTGCTCCTGACTGAGAGAAGAGCTGGGAGAAGGCTGAGTGCCTAAATATAGGCACTCAGATACAGTGAATTATCTAACCAGGACCTTTTATTTATATCCTGTTCTTATAATGATTATTACAAAATTGGCTGACTAAAATTACAAATTACAAATTGATTCACGTTGCAAAAGAAAAACAAAGGAAAGTTTCCAGAAGAGCAAAAGGAACTGACTTATCACCTATAGGAAAAAAATCTCAAATAGAATGAAAAAACAAAGTCTAGCTATTTGCTGTTTATAAGATACACTTAAAACATAGTGACTCTGAACAATTGAAAGTAAGAAGATGGAAAGAGACCCACAATAGAATTAATCAGTGGAAAAAAAGCTAGTGGAGAAATATTAATATCAAAAAAAGAGACAAAACATCATTAAGGACAAAGAATATCATATTTAACAATGATAGACATAATTCATTAGGAAGATTGAACATTTAAATCTATATATACTTAATAATATAGCCTCAACACAAAAACTGATAGAATTACAAAGAGAAAGGGGAATTTCCATAATCCTAGATGATTGTAACTTACTTACAAATCACCTCAAAAAATTATATCTCAAGTAGCAAAAGAGATGAATCTTATGAACACAAAAATCTTAAAATAAAATTTTAGCAAGTTGAATAAAGCAAAGTTTGTAAAAATACATCATAATGAAGTAGAATTCATTCCAAGAACATGAGACTAATTTAGCATTAAAGCCTTTCTCCAAATTAATTCTGTAATAATTTATATATTAACCAAATAAAAGGGGAAAGCCACATTTTTGTATCAGTAGGTGTAGAAAAAAAATTGTTGTTAGTAGATGTAGAGCTTTTAACACCAATTTGAGATACAAAATCCATACCAAATTAGGAATGAAAGGAATTTCCTTAATATATCTGAGAGTATCTGTAAAAATATATAGGAAACCCTATGCTTAATGGCGAACTTTTGGTAAAATTCTCTTTAAAGTCAGGATCAAGAAAGAATATCCACTACCTTCAACATCCTACTGGAAATCCAACCCCAAGAAATAGATCAGGAAGAAGATACAAGAGATGTATATACTGGAAAAGAAGAAACAAAGTTGTTAACATTCTGATGATATTTGTAAACTACCATAGTTGTAAAAATGGAAAACCCAAGAAAACTTACAGACTACAAGAACTAATACTTAGAGTTCAATGAGGTTTCAGAACTCAGAATCGATATTTAGAAATTGTGGTTTCTATATATAAACAACAACTTCTCAGAATAAAATAATTTAAAAAAAAAGATACCATTTACAATAGCAACAAAAATTTTATAGTGCCTATGAATGAATCTACTAAAACACAAGCAGATATTTATGAAGGATAGCATAAAATTTTAGTATATACCACAGACAATGAAGCGGTAAACCATGTTCATTATTAGGACACAATAGTATAAAGGTCTCAATTCTTCCAGAATTAACACAAAAATTCAATTAACAAAATCTAATTCCTAACACAATTTTTAAAAAAGTTGATAAGCTTATCTCAAAATTCACATGATGAATAAATGTCAAGAACAGCCAGAAAAATCCCGAAGAAGAGATGGAGGTATAGGAATTAATATACCAGATAACAAGACTGCATAAAACTGGGGTACTTAAAACAGGAAATATCAGGGCATAGATAGATGAACCAAGCACTGGGCTGGAAGAGAAGTCTAGATGGAAGATTCAGACATATGTAGAAACTTGTAGATGACAAAGATGACATAAAAGATAAGCAGGTACAGGACGAATTAATTAGGACAATGAAAGTTAAAACAGCAACAGTGTATCATTGAATGCTCATCAAATTGTCAAACATCTGAAAATATCAGGTAATGATTAAGGAAGGAATGGAATCATCCGCACAGCTGTTGGTGATGTATATGGGTACAGCTGCTTTGGAGAACAATTTATCAATAGTATCAATAAGTGTCTCTGTATTCATTGACCACTGTCACATAAACAGGATATGTTTTTCCACTTTACGCATCTCAGTACTTCTTGAGATCAGAGCAGAGATCAAAGGAATGGAGGCAGATAAGACAATAAAGGGCATGTGGTATTGTGTTATGTACATCTCTTAGCCATAAACTCAGAACACCGAATAGATTACAGATTCACTTTGCCCAATAAAATTTGGGTTTCACAGGCTACTGTTGGCATTTTGTGGAATCCTGAGATGCCCAGACCTCTGGAAATGTCCTATTTCCTATTTTTTTCATTTTATTGAAGTGCACAATTGCAGGATTGTAGTTGTCCTTGGAGAGGGAGGGGTAGAGAATTT
This sequence comes from Lutra lutra, assembly GCF_902655055.1. Lineage (NCBI taxonomy): Eukaryota > Metazoa > Chordata > Mammalia > Carnivora > Mustelidae > Lutra > Lutra lutra. Next base: position 27,881,412 of record NC_062282.1, read on the forward strand.
GGTTACTGAGAGATATGTACTATTGCATCTGTGATGCTTTGCTTTTTTTTTTTTTTTAAGGCCAGGAATAGATAGAGTAAAATGTTAGTATTTGTGAAATTCGGTGTTGGTAAATGTGTCTTTGTTATATCCCCCTCTGTAACTTTCAAGTGTGTATGAACTACTTTATGCAATCAATAGAAGATGATAAGTGGGAGATTAAATCATTGCTGAAGTTTTAGGTGAAGACAGGATAATTCTAGGTAGGAGGAATAGAACAAAAGAAAATGCGGATTTGGGGGCATTGAGATTTGTGGTTTAAACTTCATTTGGGAAAGTTGATTGTGTATCAGATTTGGGAACTCTCCTTTCGGTCATTCTTGGTTGTTCCCAGAAGGCCCAAGGAACTTCTGAATGTTTCCAAGCATATTTGCATTTTTTAGGCTCTGGTCTGGCATATGAATAAAGACTGGGTGATCTTGAGGGCAGTGGAAAAGGAAGATGTAGTACTTAGCTGAGTTGGAAGCAAGATGTCAATTTTGATTTAGATTTATTAAAAAAAAATACAGAGGTGTTGAAAGATAAGCATAAAAGGGCATGCCTGAAGTAAATCTCTTTGAAGAGTGTTCTAAGACAAATACTGCAGCATATGACTATGTGTTTTATTTCCAGAAGGACTTAGCATGTCATTTTCCCCTTCATTTGTTTCTTTATTGTTTTGAGAGAGAGGGCAGAAGGAGAGGGGGAGAGAGAATCTCCAGTAGATTCTCTGCTGAGTTTGGTGCCCTTGGTGGGACTGGATTTCACAACCCTGAGATCAAGACCTGAGCTGAAATCAGGATCTGAGCTAAAATCAGGAGTTGCAGGCTTAATCAACTGAGCCACCCATGCGCCCTTTTCCCTTCTTTTAAAAAAACACATCCTGGGGTGCGTGGGTGGCTCAGAGGGTTAAGCCTCTGCCTTCAGCTCAGGTCATGATCCCAGGGTCCTGGGATGGAGCTCCACATCAGACTCCCTGCTCAGCAGGGAGCTTGCTTCTCCCTCTCCCTCTTCTGCTCCCCACCACTTGCGCTCTCTTTCTCTATAAATAAAAAAAATCTTAAAAAAAAGACATCCTAATAAAGTGTTGAAGCAAAGGAAAAACTTCTTAAAGTTGTATTTTCATAAAATACTTGTTTGACATGTATATAGAAAGATCCTCCAAAACCGTTGCTTAGGAAGTAATTTATTGTTTCGGTTTAAACTAAGCATCGTTACCATTGCAAAAGAGGTTGCTCTAAAGAAAGATAGAAAAATACACCATAAGGTTACATAGTTCAGTAACAATATCAATATTGATCACGTTAAGTAAAACTACCGGCAAGCGTCATCTAAGCTTATCTTGGAATTTTTAATAATTTACGGAGTGAATGGGTGTCACCTTAAAAAACACCTGTGACATTTTACAAATTCTTTCAAACACATTTATAAACACAGTAATATAAATTCTTGTGCTCCCTTTTCTTATCCCAGTGTTCACCAACCCACATCCATGTAGTGCTTTATTCGCCTGATGTCTTCTAGACTTTCCTTAAAAAAAAAAAAAAATCACATTCATAAAAATATCTGTGCTTCAAGGCTGTTTGTCAGCCGAAGTTTGAATGTGAACCTGATCATAATAAGAGAAAAATGCTTGAGACTTATGCTGGCAGCAAAGTCCAGGGTGAGGTGGGATAGGAGGCAGAGGTTGTGGGTAAAAGAATTCCGCTGTAGGTGTCAAGATCTCCAAAGTAGGATGTGCTTTTCCAATCTCAAGAATGGGTTCAGTCTCACCTGCATGGTTTGGAGGGACTCTCAGAGGTAAATGCAGCAGAAATCTGCTTCCCTGGCCTTTGAGGTCTTTTTCTGGGCCTTTTCAATCAACCTATTTCCTATATCCCTGCCCAGTCCCACCCTACCCCCAACCCGCAACACTTCAAGATTGTTATTAAATGGAAGCTCTATCTCTCTGTCCCTAAAAGATAGGGAATATGTAGAATGTATACCACTTGGTTAGTAAATTGTAGGAAGTCTGGTGAGGTTAAGGTTTTCAGATGGGATTCTGACAAGAAGTGGTAAAATAGGATTTGTTTTCTTGCAGGACGTGCATTCTATTATCCTGGGAAATTGGCTACATATTTCTTCTCCTGCTCATCACTAATTATATGAATGTTGTGTCTGGTGACTGACACTCCGAATTTTTCATTTAGAAGTAAAAGTGTGCCCAAGAATTAAAGCATGTGTTACCAACATAAACATGGTCTGTGGTTCTTCAATGGAGGCCATCTTGGAACGTGCTACTCATGTAAGAAACTCCTCATTGTTCTTGTGAGACAGGGTATGAAAGAATTTGGAGGCAGAGAAGAATCTGTAAAGCAGATCCCCACACTATTCCATAATTTTTCATACAAGCATGGACAGTAGGTGAAGGTTTCTAGATATAGACCCATTAAAAAGAAAAGATTATCATTTTACACTTAATACGATGATTTTATTTTGTCAGAAACAATTGTTAGTAATGTGGACAAATCATCCCATTCAAAAGGATGCCATTTTAAAAAATCGTTTGGTCTTTCCTTTGTTTCGCAATATTTAAGAGAGTTTCTTATGTTGCTCATTCCATCTCACTTTATTTTTTAGCAGCTTCTCTTGTAAAAGTGATGGGGTGGAGGAAGGAAAGTGTATTTTGCAATCATATGGAAAGACGAAGACAAAGGAGGAAATTGTTTTGGTTCAACGTATACCAACAGTTGCCAGATTATAGATCCCTTAGTAGCAAAAATGCTTCCAGAAAATTGTTTCAGACACACACATGTTATTCTGCTTATTTACTCATCAAATAAAAATAAAGGAAGGGTAGGCAAGGGAAATAAACATTTATTGAGCCAGGCACTGGACTGGGTATTGTCAATAACATGAATAGAAATATAACGACCATATCATATGGGGATGTCTAAGATTTTGTTTGGCAAGCATTGTTTTTGGCGTGCAGTAAAAGTGAGGATGTTATGACAATAGCAGTTAGCTTAATCTTCCATACTACTGGCAAGGATTTAATGGTCCAGGTTGTCCCCTTGAAACGGAAGGAGGCAAACAAATAAATCCATGGAAAACAGAAAGTACAATGTGCAATAACCGAAATCTTACAGAATTAAAAATTCAAGATAAATCAGACAACTATAGTCCTCTAAAATTCTTTAAAGCAAGCAAGAAAAAAAGTAGGCATTACAATAAATACAAGCAGAAATGTGTTTTTAAATCAAAACAAGACTATTTCTGATATATGGCTGACTTTTCCCATACCATTAGATATTTGATGGCTAAAATCAAATAAGGAAAATATTTATTTCTAGGGATGTTAGGGAAGTCATATTGTGAGAAATATCATTATCATGGCTTTGGGTAACCACCTCGAGGTGACTCATCATTCGGAAAGAAATCTGCACTCTGTGGTTTTGTTGGTCTTTCCTCTGGTGATTTACTAAGTATTCTTTCTGGCCTTTATTCGTCAGCCAGTTTTTATAAAATGTAGAAGTGGTTATTGAGAAAACCTAGCATAAACCTACAAAGTGGTGAATTAGAAGGTGTATTCTCATGTAAAAACAAAACAAAACAAAACAATAAACCAAACCCAAACCAACCCCCAGCAACTTACTGTAACAATCACTTCTAATTTCCCACTTCATGTTGAAGAATTTTGCTTGGTATTTCCTAGGGAGAGAGGTAGTGAGAGATCCGAAAATATGGAAACTTGCTATTACATAGTCTTTGCTTCAATATGGCTTTACAAGAAGACACAGGTCACACAACAGGCTGGTTCTAGATTGCTTTGGTTTCCACATGAGACTCTTATGAAATTGTTTAAAATTAACGATCAAGCACAAAAGCAAGCCTCATGATGCAAATAACACTCAAGAAGTTCTCAGAAGTCACATAAAGCAAAGCTGAGCAGTTGACTTTGAAACAGTGGTTGGATTGTACTCTAACACCTCAGATCAGCTTAACACCTCAGATCACTGCACAATGGCATAGGATACTACTTCCAGACAAAGGGTAAGGAAAAAATGCGTACATTCACAGTCTCAACAGAAATATATGATTACACTTTTTTCAGTTTCGTTTTACAAACACAGACATAATCAAACAAATCCACAAGGACAGATTATAAGTCATTATATAATTATTTTCATTTGTATTACATGATGAGTTTCACGATACACGGATTATCTGTTTTAATGCATCGGACAGTTTGGAACCACGTAAAGCAGTATAATATAAAATAATATAACAGTTACGTTAAACTCAGGAACAATCACATGGCCAATACATCCAATATGCCACTGAAAGACAGTCAAAGCATGGGACGTGGTAGGTATCTTTCATTTCTAAACAATAAGCAGCTTTGGAGAAAGGACTGTAGGACAAGAAGGGGAGGTAGTTACTTCTGAAAATTCAAAAACATCTTACCAGAAATTTTATAAAACAAATTATTTTTCAGAGGTATCTTTGCCATACAGATTTTTGATGTCAGATTAACATATTAACAAGATTTTTATTCTTCAGGATTTGTAAAATTTGCATGGAGAAACTCAGATGGTGTTTTGAAGTTTATCCAGGTGAAGCATAATTTAAATGTAATTATTAAAGGTTATTTTTGATGTTACTCCTTCCCTCAGCAAAGGTTTTAAGGGTTTTTGCTCTTTTATTTAATCAGGAGCAGGTAAAAAGTTAATTAATAGAATACCATTGTCTAAGGGTCTCTGTATTCATTGACCACAGTCACATAAACAGGATATGTTTTTCCACTTTACACATCTCAGTACTTCTTGAGATCAGAGCAGAGATCAAAGGAATGGAGGCAGATAAGACAATAAAGGGCATGTGGTATTGTGTTATGTACATCTCTTAGCCATAAACTCAGAACACCGAATAGATTACAGATTCACTTTGCCCAATAAAATTTGGGTTTCACAGGCTATTGTTGGCATTTTGTGGAATCCTGAGATGCCCAGACCTCTGGAAATGTCCTATTTCCTATTTTTTTCATTTTATTGAAGTAGATACTATGATGATCTCAGACCCCTAATCACTTCACTGAAAGACACAAGCCTAGGGAGAGAACTATTTGATTTGGATTGTATCTGGTAATCATGGATTAAGTCCAGGTCCTAATTATAAATAGAACTTCTGGTTACAGCATAGGTTCTCGAGCAATCATTTTGTATTTTTAAATTTCTACCTAAGACTTCCAGAACTGAGTCATCAATGTACATTTATGGCCTTTGAATTAATGAAGCAGTTAATGAATTGAGTTAGCAATTTCTAACTATGCAAATCTCTAAATGAGGTGACTAATGACCCTCAATGTACAACGTGGTATCTGTGTGGCTGATTTAACATCTGAGCTCATCCTCTGAGGGGGCCAAGGTCATTGCTGATGAATGACTTAGTTTTTAGTGGATCCTATGGTTGCTAGTGTACATAATTGACTCTCAGAAACAAATACATGCCCTAGAGCAGACGAGCAAAAGGCTACAAGTACAGAAAGCTAAGAAGAGAAGAAGAAGCCAGGATGTTAAAACAAAACAACCTGACTTGGACCAACAGATGTCTATCGTTCTCTTAAGCTTTGTGACAATGCACGTTATCAGGTTAAGGGCACGTCAGCAATACTTTCTTGCATTGCACCTGCGTCTTTGAAACCTTGGATTTTACTATTGTGCTTGAGCCGAAAAAGCAAAACAAGAAATTTGTCCACTGAAGCACACACAAGGCTTTCATCAATGGGAAATCTATGTTAGTGACACTGGGGAGGGTAATGCAGAGTCACTTGCATTTTTTCTGTATGCATACAAGCTTCCACTGTGCATGCATTGTCCTTTTTAGGCCCAGGCATGCGATTTGAAGCCTTTCAAAAGCATATCAATATGTTTTTAAATTGAGGAGTCTCGATTCACGGGGTGGAGGAGCCGGCATATCCTTAAATCCTATCAATTTCTCGTTAGACAAAATAAGTTACACTATTCACATCAGCTCTATGGAAATTCATTTAAGCAATAAATACAAAAATCTGCGGAACAGTTGCTGGTTGGACCTTGGATCATTTTGTCATTCCCTTTCTGGTTTCTCCATTCTTTTACATAAAACAAGTAAAATTTACTTTCCAATCTATACGCTTTTCTTGCAAAAACAGAACTTTTTTTTTAAATAAAAGTAAAGAAAGGCACTTTGTAAACTATATACAAATCTGTTTCTTTCTTGTCCACACTAAGGAGATAGAGAAGACAATAAAGGCAGGGCCAAGTCTTTCTGCAAATGACTATACCCATGGAGAATCTTGAGAAAGGGCCAGATCTCTTCCACAGCCAAACCACATCCCGGAGCTCTTGAACTCATGGCTTCTCTGATTCAGTTGGGCACTACAGGACAAGGGGTCAAACTACTGATTCAGGTGGTAAGGGACTGAACCATGTTGGACCAAACCAGCGAAAGCAACTTTTTGGTACATACCCACCTACCAGGGGCCTTAGGCACTTAGGAAAATGGACATTCTGTTAAATGTCAGGGATGCAGCTGATAATAACTTGGGTTCACGCCGAGGTGCCTTAAATCCATTCGTTAAAACTGACCAGAGAACATTTTGTGGTTGGGGTTAGAAGATTCCATAAATCACCCATTGGCTAGCCCGTCTCTATGTGCTTTGTAATTTGAATATTTAGGTGTTTGTTTATAAAACCATGACTTTTTATAATTCAGAGTGTATGGCTCTGTAAAAACCAACCATGCAATAGTGGTTTAAATTCATCAGAAAGAAATAAAAACCAGAAGCCACTTCTTTCTAAAAATCAAAGGCTCATTCGGTATGTCTTAAAAAAAAAAAAAAAAAAAAAAACCAAAACAGCTCATGCATCTTCCCTCTACACACATACTTACATGTTTTCTTAGACACTGATGCTGTATCTACATAATTTATAGCATGCTTGTGTCATATGTTAAGACCGACTAGAACTGATGATTTAAAAGTGAAATCAGAAGAGCCCATCCCTGGAAAATGCTTGTGTGTCTCTGATGAAAGGCAATGATTAGTTAGCTTACTTATGATCAAAGCACTGGGTAAATTATCTTTGCTGGAAAATATTCAATGAGTCATGGAATCAAGGAGCCAGAGTTTGAAAGGATAGTAGAGATGATTGGCCTGACATTTTCTTCAGAGGAAACTGAGGCCCAGGAAAGGCAATTGTTCTGTCGAAGGCAACAGAGCCAGGACTGGAACCTGGGTCTCTTGACCCCCACGTCTGGATCCTTCCACTGTACCAGCTGTCTCCTTGATAGGAAATATGCCAGAAGATGAAAAAAGAATCCCACTTGATTCTAATAAAGGGTGTTAATTGACCATGGAATTGTAACCTTGGCTTACTTAGTAAGTGGCTAACTGGGGTATTTTGGAGATTTACTTCAAGGTGAGTCTTTCACCATAACATTTTTTTCCCCCCACACATGCCGAGTCATATGCCAAACAGGTTATTTTTGAATTTTCAAATTATCAGAGTGATTGATGTACATTTTGGAGGAGAATGGACTATTTTGGGAGAAGTTTGGTCTGGACTGGCTTGGAAAGGTAAAGTTTTGGCAGAGTCTATCCCAGGTGGAGTATATTCCCTAGCCCTCTTGGAGTTGTATGTACTTTTGCAAAGTTATCGTCTATCACCCTATAAATTTGAACCCTAGATGGATTTTTCAAAAAGTGTGCCTTCTCCTTACATAGAGGGTCACTGTGTACAAGTGAGACTTGACCTGTATTTCTGAGAGAGGATTGTTTCTGGGCACTAATACACCTTTAGCGGAAGTGGTCACCTGGGACAGTGCTTCTCAAACTTCCTTGTGCACATGATTCATCTGAGGACCATGGTAAGATTGGGATTCTTTAGGTCTGGGGCAGGGGATCAGAGAGTCTGCATTTCCAGGCACGGTCAGGCGATGCTGAGACAGCTGGTCCTCAGGGCCTACTTTGAGTAGGAAGGGCCTAGGGCACTGGAGGAACTTGGGCAATTTTCCCAAATGTTCCCCTCACTCTTAATGCTGGTCTATATTGGGAGAAGAGAACTCAGATCGATTTACTCTGGCATTTCTGGAAGCCCTAGTGATGTGTTCAGTTGCAAACATCAGGGCCATGGCAGAGTCCGGTTCCTGTCAGCACGGGCTTGCTGGGGGTTGGCTATTCAACTCCCAGAGTGGAGTTCCTATTCCCTACGTCCAGCTAGTGAGTGAACACACAGAATGGCTTTGCCATCAGATGAAATGAAAAACAGAGGGAGGCAGTTTCATGAGTCACAAATGCTCTCTTTTAAAATGGAGATCCGGGCGTTTGAATGCCCTCTTCTCTCTCTGGAAGGCTGCCCTTGGAACCGACGTGGGGATTCTTGCTACCAGACCCTGCCTTTGTAGCTGTTGCCACCACTCCACAGATGCCTGCCTCCTTAGAACTTGTATTTGAACGCTTCTGGGGTGAGTCCTGTCTCTGCCTCTGCCAAGGTTTTGCAAATGGATTTACTTCAGAGAGATACTAACTCCTGGCTTTGCTTACATTTTCTTGGCTGCCCAGAATTTCTCAGAACACCCAAACCAGAAAAACCCTCTCTCTAAAACAGTACGTGAGAGGTCATGGCTCACCTTTTCATGGTGGTTTTATGACTATTTACCCGGAGAAGAGCAGAAGCCCCAGAGTAGCCCTAAAATGACAGAAGTGATTTCTAGTCTGTGAAAAGCCCTAAACTTTCTAGGCTGGCGACTGTTCAAAGTATCACACAGATAAAAAGAATCAGATAAACTATAGTACGCTGTGCTGGAAATTGAATGTACTTCCTATTCCTCAGTGGGCTGTGGGTTGCTATGGCGTTTTACTCCACAAACAGGGACGGCATATACTACTACGTACTGCAAATACTCATTATAACCTCAGAGCAGAAAATACCGTACCCACTAAATACGTAAACAGCTATACTGGGAAGATAGAAAATAGTCTTTTATTTTACCTAAGTGATAGAAAAATAGTCTTCAAAAATACATTGTGAAACTTACGGGTTTATATTAAAGTAGAATTTGTATGTACAGTAAGGCAGTATTTCCATTAGCATCCTGCTGTGATTATCTTTTAAAATTAGTCTTTGGGGATTTGTTTTTTTTTTTTTTTTTTTTAACCTAACAGGAGACTAGGGTGTATAATAAATGATCTCTTATGCTGAAATGAAACAGGAAAACATTTTAGAAGAATTTAACCACGTGAAACTCATTTACCTGCCATGTTAGAAAATTTCACTTTCCAAAACTATTTTCTCTAGAGGCTTCAGAAGAAAATACAATTTAGGGGGAGGGAAAAAAAATCCATACTTATTAACAAACTCAAACCATTTTAAGAAAAAACCGGAGGCATCATTTTGGCTTGCATATTGGCAATGTATCACTAAGGGGATAGGAACCCATGTAAACAACGTGTCCAGTCTTCTGGAATGCATTCTTTCTTCAAACGGGTCATATTTGGTTAATCCGAATAAAATGAAAGAGGAGTGCAAAATTAAGCAAAGGTCAAGCAAAGGTTTGTTGGTTTCCAAAAGCGGTTTTCATGGCATTTTTCTCACATCTATCATCTTCCTGTGGTAAACAACTGTGAGTATTTCATTTCCTTCTGTCACATGTCAAATCATGAAAGCCCCTTCCAGAGGATATATTTAATGGCGCTGTCCCTCAAGAATACTAAACGGTGTGCTTTTATTTCATTGAACACATAATTTTATAACTAACAGAAAAAAAGTCAATCTACAAATCACAGGAGACAAAACGATTTGTTCTGGAATCAGCTGTTGGAGAAAGAGGCAGCTGGTTGAAAATGGTGCATGACGAGCGAACTATGGGCTGTATAGTGTCATTCTAACCACATTCTCCAGCATTCTCTAGTAGGGTGCATTTCCCGTACTTTGTAGTGTTACCTGAAAAAAAAAATCACATTTTAACCAATCATTCCGTGAATCAAGTTATCACTGGAAGGAGTGCATAAAACACGTGGGATCCAGGTAATCCAACCCACCCAGCTGGAGTCCACGGCTGCTTGGGGCTGAGGAGAAGGAGGCCAGGTCTTCTCTGGCTGGATTCTGCTGAAGAGATGGTGGAGCCTCCTTGGCTGGTTCTTCAAAAGTAGCCAGGTTCTGAGCTCGTGGATCCTGCACTAATAACAGGATGTTGTTATCCATCACCCGGGACACCTTGGCATACTCCTTACTGCCTTCACAAGTACCGGACTTCTCTGTCTGGTGGCTGTTCTCTTTCTGTTTTGGGAGCAGTGATAGTGCTCCGTCTTTGTTAACCTTGTGAATCTCCACGTAATCCAAGGGTTTCACAGAGATAAAAGGGGTTTTCTCCTGGGGCAACAGCCATGCTGTGCCTTGGTCAGTCTTGGAATGGAAGCTTTCCACTTCCTTCTGCTCAGCTGCCTTTTCCTCCCCTCCAGTCTTGGTGGTTTTTGAAGATCTTAAAGCTTGTGTGTCTGTTTTGTCCAACAAGATGGCCGATGTCCCCGTCACGCCCAGGGCCAGCTTACACATGTCAGCGATGTTGTGGTAAGAAGATCTGGGGCTGTGTTGGCTAGGGGGTTGCGGTAAAGGCCATGTTGAAGATTTGGAGCTGTCAGCAGGGAAATAGGGGATTTTGTCTTCTAAGCGTGCGCTCTGGGCGTCCTGAGTGCGGGTAACCTTTGTTTGGGGATTCTCTGGCTTCTCGATGCCCTCAGGAGTGTTAAATGTGGAGGGATTTGCCCGGGCTTCCTCACACTTTTTAGACAAAAGGGAAGGGCTGTCGCAGCTGCCTCGGCCAGAGTCGCTGTCTGGATCCAGGGATGTGGGCTTATTATCTTGCCCCGGGTGTTCTTTCGAATGGGCTGGCATCAGCTGCTGGTCCTCGCTGTCATCCACTTCCAAAAACTCCACCAGCAAGTCCTCACAGTCGGAAATGGGAGGGAAGTCTTGGCACCCCAGGGCACTCAGCAGTTCTTCAGACTTGCCCTTCTAGTAAAAGGAGAGATGTCCGTTAGCTTCCTATCATTTCACATTGGCATCACAGCCAAGCCTGCAGTCTTGACAAAGGGTGTGTGGGACGTGCTAATGGTCTCCCAGAGTTTCCCAAATGTCAGACATGTTAGTATGAGGCTATCTATAATCACCTCCTGGACTACTATACATCCCATATTTTTCTTTCAGTCAATTCATGATTTTAACTTAGTGTCTTAAGCAGTCATGATTATGAGTTTAATGGGCTAGTAGTACATGCACAAAAAATAAACATATACCTATCAAATACGAAGTTTGTGAAACATCAAAAACTATAGTGCTCATGCCCGCATTTGGTGTTTTGGGACTCACGGGCCCTGAGATCTGGTTGCTGGTCTCCTAACCAACTCCATCACCTTCTAGAGTCTGGCAGTGGTCAGCAGATTCTTGTCTCTTCCTTCTTTCTCAACTCTTCCTCTTCATACTTCTTCCTTACTCCTCCCTTCTCCTCCTACTGTACTCTTTTCTTTCTTTATGCTCCGTTTCCTGTCCTTCCTCTTACCTCTCCCTCTCTCCCTGCTGTCCCAGTTTCCTTCCTCTCCTCCTCTCTGTTCTCCTCCTTCTCTCCTCCTCCTTGCCTCTTGTTTTCCACTTTTCTTCCTGATCCCTTGACTTTGGTCAGGTACTGGTACCCAAATCTTGACTCTATCACTTTTTAAAGGGTACTGACTTTGGATGGGCTTCTCTATGGTCCTTACTTTCTCCATCTGTAAAATGGGAATAACAGTACCCATCTGTGAGAGTTCTTTTGAAGATGAGAGGTAATTGTGTTTAAGAATATGAAAACTGTGTGTGTGTGTGTGAGAGAGAGAGAGAGACACACACACACACACACACACAAACAGTAGTGATTTTATTATTAAGTCCCTGTGGCCACAGGATCAAATTTTGAGCTAGACAGTATTTAACTTACTTAGTTAAGATGTTCGTGCTGGCTCTATGAAGGTCAGTACTAGAGATGGGTAGTGGGGTAAGAGCACTGGACCAGGAGCCCAAGTTCTGGGGCTCTAATCCCTATTCCAATACTTGCAATCAAACTGAGTGTAGTCAAGCCAAATTCCCTGGGACTCACTTTTCACGTTCTTGCTGTGTTGTTAGCCTCACAGTGACTGGGTCAAGGGAGGTAATGTGCAGGCCATTGCTTTTAGATACGGCATTGTTAAGCTGAAGTCAAACTGAAACCATTTATTTCCATCTGGGCAGAAACATAAAATGTCCTAACCCCTTTTTTAATTCAAAACAGTTGAATTTAAATCCCTTTTGAATCAGCCTAAGTGGGCCTGGGCAAATAGCAGCCCCCTGGACTGCTCCAGTCTCTACTGAGTCCTCACAGTGAGCAACAATTACAATAGGATACTGCAATTGTGCAAAGAACACTCCAGTGAAAACTTTAATGGAAGTATGACAAAGGAGGTGGTGGTGGGTCCCTGTTTCATATTAATCAAAATATTCACCCTCTTTCTAAATTGGTTATTTGCACAAAATGTTTATTTCTGTGCTTATGAACAGACCTGTTCTGTTCATAAGTAATACTTACCTCGCAAGTATTACTATGTGTTTTCATGTTTTCTTGGCTTTCTCTCCTTGCCCTCTGACATCTAGTGTCTGAACGTAAGGACCCTCACACCTCCAGCCATCTTTCTGTAAACACATGTGCCAAGGAGCAGGGCAAGCTGGGCAGGGACTGAGCCTGCCAGGCTGAACTGATGGCAATTGTGTGTGCAAGTGTCCAGGTCATGATTACAAAGCAGTGAGTTATGCTACCTTCTCCACCTCTGCTACTTACCTCCAGCAGATGAGTATCAAATCCCTTTATTTTTGGCCCAGGAACTGGTGGAAGGATGCAGGTGACCATGCTATAAAATAATTTGTGAAGAAGAATTAGATGACTCACTTTCTCACTTTGTAACTTTTTTTTTTTAAGATTTTATTTATTTGTTAGAGAGAGAGAGCACGTGGGAGCAGAGGCAGACAGAGTGTCAGGCAGAGGCAGAGGGAGAAGCAGTCTCCCTGCCAAGCAAGGAGACCGATGTGGGACTCGATCCCAGGACCCTAGGATCATGACCTGAGCCGAAGGCAGCTGCCTAACCAACTGAGCCACCCAGGCGTCCCATCACTTTGTAATTTTTGAAAGATCAATATTCTTTAACTACCTGTTACATGGGCTATGGTGGACAGGAGTTAGATTTCTGGAGCTCCATGAGACTAAAGATCAATGGCAAAGACAATTAATAATTTTAGGGGCTGACATTGTAATTAGCTCTGGCTCCTAGAGGAGGCCGATGCCGAAATGAGTAGATTTTTGGGACTACTTGCTTCTCTTGATTGGAGCTGCTCTTAATGAGAGTTTAACTAATGCACCACTGGGAGTCTCAGTTTGATGGAAAGAGCATCAGTTTCAAAGGAGTCCATCCTGTTCCTTTTGCTAACACTGATAAAAGATTTTCTATGGACACACTGTAGCGAATGACTCAAAGGAAGTGTGTTTGACCTATCTGTAGGTTTCCAACATCTTTGCATTATCCTTTTTGCTGCAATTCCTGACAGCCATGATTGGGAGGAGGGTTGACAGACAGTGAAGTACCTATGGCCTTTCAGAGCCACGGCTGCGACCATAATCAGACAGATGACTGCGGAGAGAACGGCCACAAAAATCCACACAATGGTATCTTTCATGGAGACGTCTAAAAAGCAAACAGTCAGAAAGATTTGATCAAATCAAAGCATCATTAAAAACAAAAAAACACAACGAATAAGCAGAAGTTATGAACAAAACAGTTACCCCCGCTTACCTATACCTCTTTTGATTTGAATAACAATCCAAAGAGAGTAGCATCAGTGACACATTTAATTTTTATTATTAAATCTTAGTATGTTGCATATGTTTTTACAGTACTCTACTAATTTCAAAATCCTTTTACATATTATTTTATTTGATCCTTTAAGAGGAAATTCAAGGTCACATGGTCCATTGCAGTAATAATAATAAAGGCCATCATATATTAAGTTCTTGCTAAAGCCATCGAGGGTGCTAAACTCTTTACATACACTGCCTGGTATATAAAGATGAGGAAATGGAGGCTCAAAGAGCGATTTCCCCACAAACGTTTAAACTATAAACTACTGTTGGGATTTGAACCTGGACCTTCTGCCTCTAGACACTGTGCTTTTATTAATTAATAAGAGCCAAGGCTGAACTGGATGCATATATGAATCTTATGACCCACAATTCAGGGCTGTTTCAATGCCAAGCCAATGCAAGCTTTGTGCTTTGGCCAGGCAAGTTGGTAGAAGAGCTAGGCTTTGCCATGTGGTTCTGGGTAAGATCTCTAACTTCACTGAGCTTCATTTTCCTCATTTTTGATTCTTAATGCTAATCTATTCTCTCTGAAGACCTGAGAAGGTTGGAAAGGGCAAGCAAGGTCAAGACTTTATAAACCATAATGTACTTTAGGAATGCAAGATGAATCATTCTCTTGTGGAGCACAAGCCACCATGTTTATTGGCACTTAGAATTGGGTGTCTCTTTCATACTGTACCTTCATACAAGGGTCAAGATGTAATTGACATCATGGACTGAAAATTGATTAATGCCTTTGAAGTGGCATACCACCTTACAAATTTTGGGACAACTAGATGATGACCTTGAGCAAATGAAGAGGGCAAATGACTGACCATCAAACCATTTGAGACATGCCAAACCCATGTTTGTAGTCTTATCCTAGAAACAGGTCCTCACTGACAGTGACCCAGAGAGCAGTGCTACATTTCCAGGTATCTTGGTACTAGATGGAGAGATGATAAACCCACGTCTCTTTATTCTTCTGGTTAAGGCTTAAAACAGTTTTTCTGTTAGTAGTTACTACATGCAAACTTACTGAATTTATTTTGTTTTAGAAATATTTTGGAATATATGCAAAAGGGAGGCAAGACACTCACCATTAGGTATCTGGATAGAGCTCTCTGGGCTCCACTCACTCCAGAATCCATGGTCTGGCTTGCAGCGAACCTGGACAAGGTATTTCTGTCCTGGGTATAAGCTGAGAATCTTAAACTGAGTCTGCTGTCCAGCAAAATGAGTCTAGGGACAAACAAGGAAGATAGAAGTCATTCCCCTAGATAATAAACTATTGGAGAACCGAGGCCAGCAGATTCAATTTTGTAGATAAATCTCTGTTCTTCTCACCATTCCACCCTCCTAGCTCATCTTTTCCTCCTCACAGGGCTCACACAAAAATTAATGGGTTTTCTACCTCTTCATGGGGAACTCTATTGACATAGAGTCAAATATTCTGCTTCTTATCCTCTACCCACTTCTAAATTCTACTTTATGGAATACAACCAGTGAATACAATTGAAAAATTGGCTATTTTGTCAACCCTAATGACTTTATTGATTCATATTACCAATTATCTAAAGCCCCTAGGTGAAAGAGAACAGGGCCTTCAAGTTTATTGAAACAATAGTGTACAAGCAAAACAATCAAGGGATGAAGTCGTCATCTCTTTGATCCCAGAGTCAGCCTTAGCATCATTTCTGGCGGGTTAACCAGATGATTTCCATCTCCTGGCATGAGGCACCTACAATCACTTCTGAAGTATTCTTGCTAAAACTTGTTCAACCCGAACCTGATCAAGTTTCTAGATCTAATTGTCTGGTTACAGGAAATACAGGGCCAGAGAAATTAGCCAAATGACCTCACAGAGAACTCATCAGACAAATGCAGAAGGTGGGCCATTCTATAGGACAAATGACCCACTCTCCCGAGTATGTTGAGATGGAAGTGACAGAACAACCAGCCACGTGTGGGTCTTGGAGTGGATTCTGGTTTGAACAAACTAGCTGTTAAAGGTATTTCTGGAAGTAATTGGGGGAATTAAAATATGGACTGGCTATTAAATGTTATTAAGGAACTTTAATTAATTTTCTTTGTGTAGCCTTATTATTTTGGCTATGTTTGGAAATGTTCCCTTTTTAAAAATTTTATATTGCTATCATCGCTAATGGGTTTGAGAGTATCTTTTTTTAAATTGAAGCATAATTAACATAGAGGTGTTACATTAGTTTCAGATGTTCCATATAGCGGTTCAACATTTCTATACATAACTCAGTGCTCATTACAATAAGTTTACTCTTAACCCCTTCACCTATTTCATCCATCCTCCCACCCACCTGCCCTCCGGCAACCACCAGTTTGTTCTCTGTATTTGAGAGACTGTTTTTTTGTTTATCTCCTTTTTTGTTCATTTGTTTTGTTTTTAAGTTCCACATACGAGTGAAACCAAATGTTCCTTTTTTTTCTTTTTAGATTTTAAGTAGGTTCCATACCCAGTGTAGGGCTAGAACTCACAACCCTGAGATTAAGAGTCACACACTTCACTGCCTGAGCCAGCCAAATACCTGTCAAATGTTCCCTTTTTAAAAGAGAATATACAGGGAAAGGGAGGAAAAACTGAGTTATTGGAAGAAATCAGAGAAGGAGACAAACCATGAGAGATTCTGGATTCTGGGAAACAAACTGAGGGCTATGGAAGGGGGCGGTGGGCAGATGGGGTAAATGGGTGATTAAGGAGGGCACGTGTTGTGATGAACACTGGGTGTTATAATGCAACTAATGAACCGTTGGAGACTACATCAAAAACTAATGATGTACTATATGCTGGCTAATTGAACATAACAATAAAAAATAAGAAAATAAAATAAAAGAGACACAGACTAAAATATTATATAATGTTATAATACTATAAAATATTTAAGAGTAGACTATTATAATGCCTATAATTTACTGTATTATTTCTTCCTTACATTGAAGTATTTGCAAGTGAATAAAAATACCATTGATCACAGACTGGTTACACTGAGACGTTTTCCTCCTATTTAGTGCCACATAAGTACACTCACAAGTATCTCAAACTAAGGTATCCTGAAGGACATGGGTTGGAGATTGGGTGAAGGACACTGTTCAGTGCAAGGAGCTAGCTAGCCCTGGGAGAGTGTGGAGATGACCTTTATCAATTCCAGTGGAGGTGAAGGGGACCATCCATGCCAGGGTGGGTCACATCAGCATTGAGAGGGCAACAGGGTTACCCAAAAATGGGGAGGAACAACCTACTCTCAGCGCAAGGGCTTCACCTTTGCCAAGGACCAGGTTCTTTCCAAAACCTTCTAGTTGACTTACCTCCCACTCAGTAGCTTTCTCGGGTTTTAACCGAATTTCATACTGGAGTGTGAGCCAACCAGATCTAACATCAACCAGGGTGGGTGGGTACCATTTCATCCACAGGTATGTTTTTTTGTCTTCTGGCTGTTTTAATTCCAAAGTTAGGTTCACAGGAGGGTCTGGTTCAACTGTAGACAGGAAAGAAACTCCATATTTAGTAAAAGTGGTATCTGAACACAGAATGACATGTCTTAGAGGGGGCTCTCTCTACTGTTTCACTCTACTGTGGTTATGAGACTCTTGGCATTTGGTATCAGGTGCTGGTCAGCAGAACTGGGGTTAGGTTGAAGCAAGCACAATGCAAAATTTAAGAAGGCACACATGACCAACAAGGACAGGAAAGAGGCTCAAAAGTCATTGAGAAACGAAAGTCAAAACCACAATGAGATACCGTCTCATACATGCTAGGATGGCTAGAATTCAAAAGGCAAAAAATACTAAGTGTTGGTGGGATCACTGGAGAAAGTGGCACCCTTGTACATTGCTGATGGGAATGTAAAGTGGTACAGCCACTGTAGAAAAAAATTTGGATATTCCTTAGAAAGTTAAATGTGCTATTACCATGTCACCCATCAATTTCACTCTTATGTCTCTACCCAAAACAACTGAAAGCAGGTGTTCAAACAAAAACTTGTACCTGATTGCTCATAGTACACTATTCACAGTAGCCAAGAGGTGGAAACAACCCAAATGTCCATCAATGGATGAATGGATAAATAATATCCATTATCGTGGGACATGATTCAATCATTAGAGGGAAGGAAGTACTGATACATGCTAGAACATAGATGAATCTTGAGAACATTATGCGAAGTGAAAGAAGCCAGACACAAAAGGCCACATACTCTATGATTCCATATACTTGGAATATGCAGAATAGGCAAACCTTTAGAGACAGAAAGCAGACTAGTGGTTGTTCTGGGGCTAGGATAAAGCAGGGATTCCAGAGTAACGGGTTAATTATTGTGCAGTTGCCATCCAGAGTGATGAATGTGTTCTGGAACTAGAGAGTGAAGGGTGCATAGCCGTGTGAATGAACTAACACCACCGGATCACACATCTTAAAATGGCTAAGATGGTGAATTTTATGTTATGTGTATTATGCCACACACACACAAAAATAAGAAGGCACTTACTTTCAGATTCCTGTAAGTACAGCTGTGTGACTATCCCCTGAAGAGTGCCTTGTGTACCAGCTTGTCTTGCCCTAATCTCAGTCCTGCTGGTCAGTAGTATTTTCTCACTTCATTTATTACCTCCTCAAATAAGTCTCCGTGCCAGGGGGGATGTGAGTGTGATTGTAGTGTATTGGGCATTATAACCTACAGTTGCCTAGAAAAGTGGACTTCAGAAAATCTGCCACTAATCCTAATGCTTATATGTCACTAAGTAAATACCTATGAAAATCATTTTATATGTACTTACTAAACCAACCTGAGAAACGCTTTTGATCAAAAACTGTTGGTACAAAACCGCCAGCAAAATGTTTAAGCTAAATCCTTTAGAGCAAAGTTTCTCAACCTCGGCACTATGCATTTTGGACCAGACGCTTATCTATTGGCGCGTTGGGGTGGGTGGGAGGGATGCTGTCCTGAGCTCTCTAGTGTGCCTTGCGGTGTTTCTGGCCCCTACCCATTAAATGTCAGCAATACCCCGAGCCTGCCCTCCTAGGTTGCAATCATTGGAGAGGTTTCCTGTCATTGCTAAATATCCTGGGGGACACAACACAGCCCCAAGTTGAGAATCACTGCTTTCAACCATCTTCGACATTGCTAAATGTAATTCAATAGCAGTAGCAACAAGAACAGTAACGAAATCTATTTCTGAGAGATTATCTGCCAATATCGTCATTCTGAACATTCTGGGTTATCCCTGGCTGATCGAGAAGGTACTGTGGTTAATACTGATTTAAAAAATAATCTCACGCTGGCACCACACCCAGCTCAGAGCCTGACTTGGGGCTTGATGTCACAACCCTGAGATCATGACCTAGCTGAAATCAAGAGTCCGACATTCAACTGATGGAGCCACCCAGGCGCCCAGCACTGATTATTAAATGAATTCTATGGCTTGTCACCAACACTGTGTGTTGTAGGGTCATATGAGAGTTCCATAAACCCTCCTATTTTTTGGGAAATAAGGGCCAGCACTTTTTCACCAGAGAAGTTGTTTCCCAGAGCTCATGTGAAATTGGTGCCCTCATCAATTTCACTTCTTAAACGTACTACTTTTTAGTGATTCTGTTTTTGTGCATGCATGTGTGCATGTGTGAGTGTGTGCTTGTGTGTGTGTGTGTGTGTGTGTGTGTGTGCGACTACTTTCATTGTAGCAATGGCTCCTTCCAGAACTTCTTTTGCCTTTGCCGTTTTGCCCTCCTATGTTAAATCCATAAGAGATAGCCTGAGACAAAGGGATTACTTGGCATTTATCATCTTAAAGACTTTGAATCTCAAGTAATTTATATGACCGGAATTTATTGGAATTTATTTTATTCCTACTTGCCACTGGAGTTGCTTTTCTGAGTTTCTTTTTTTTTTTAAAGATTTTATTTATTTATTTGACAGAGAGAGATCACAAGTAGACAGAGAAGCAGCCAGAGAGAGAGGAGGAAGCAGGCTCCCCACCGAGCAGAGAGCCCGACGCAGGGCTCGACCCCAGGACCCTGGGATCATGACCTGAGCCAAAGGCAGAGGCATTAACCCACTGAGCCACCCAGGTGCCCCGCTTTTCTGAGTTTCTTAAACTAAGCTCAAATTCAGTTTCCACCCCCAGGCTCATTCCAGTGATTTGCTGCAAGAGAAAATATTCAAGTGTGTACTGGTTGATGTTGGAAGCTTTTCCAGTTTTTAAGGATAAACCACTGATAACATGCCATGGGGATGATATGCAAGTGAACACTTGAGAATCCTAATCTGATTTTCCTTACTGAGTGGTGTTAGGTAAATCTGGAGGACTTGGGTAACCATGAACCTAATTAGCTACTCCCTAGATTATGATGCAAGATGAGGGCTGAACCCTGGCCTGGCCAAGCCATCTCTTGTCCTAAGATTCCCTTTGTCAGCCCTGCCACACTGTCCAGGCCACAGCAGTGATGCCTAATTACCCTGCAACTCATGGTTGATCGTGTAAAGACAGAAGCAGTGTTTGGGTTGACTTTGTTTTGCTTTGCTAATGACGTCTCCAAACATTGTAGCCTGGGATCTTGGCCTTCAGACTGCTGTTCAAGTAGTAGTATTTACTCCCCAAATTATTTTTAAAATAATAGCTCCAGTTACTAAGAAGCACCTGTATATTGAGGACTGAATTTGGGGCAAATGGGTTGGCACAATCCCTGTGGGTGCAGAAGCAAATGAACACCTTCTAGGAGCTCTACTCCCTGCAGAAGCTCTGTGTTCCATGGGGAGAGAGAAAGTCAGGGAGAAGGGGACATTGATTGTGGGAGGAGGGCTGGAGGGAAGGAGTGATAAGGGACGCATAAATAGAACATTCCTTCTGGATGCAAGAGGATGAGAAGAAGGCTCAAGGGAAGGCACAGAAACATAAGGATCCCAAGTCCCAGTCCTACTCCCATGAATGACTTGATAAAAATGGGTTTGAAAAACCAGTTGAGAAAGATATTGAAATTTTCTTCTTTCTTTTTTTTCTCCAAAAGCCAAGAGGACTCAAGCTGAGTCTCACCACTGGTAAATCCATAAGGGGTAACCCATTCCTGACCTGTTGTCACCTTTCGCCTTACCTATGTAAGTCACGTCCACATAACGTGGATCCGAGGAACTGCTTCCCATCTGGTTTGTGGCATTTATTGTGATGATGTACATCGTCCATATGGAGGTGTGCTTCTTGTTGAAGTAACAGGAATTGGGGCCACTGGTTATGTAATCTGGACATTCATGTGTGGTTGTTTCTCTGCAACGAGTAGTGCATTAGCAGCAAATAAGGAAGCGGTCAACAGAGTTTAGTCTCTTTCTGAGTAGATCAGTAACACTGGCTTTTGGGGATCAGACATTCGAAATGCAAGAACCAGAGCTGAGGAACATCTCCCCAAACATCTGTGTCCTGCCCATGTCAGCTGGGGGTGAGACAGAAGAGATGGTGCTGGAGATCGTAGAAGGGTTACGTTAGATCCTCAACGACTCTGCTGCTCATTGGCACCTCCCTTCCATAGGTTTTTGTGGGCTTTGTGCTATATGCCCCCTGCCAATAAGTGCTTGAGCTCTCAATGGCCAAGGCCCAGCCCTGCCCAGGGAATGGCCATTGGTCATGTCAGGACCCGTGACCCTCCCCTATACATACAGCGGGGGCCGTGTACAATGTGGCATTTACCGTGCACATGTGTTGAATTACATTTCACTTAAAGAAGATGAAAGAGGGTAAACATTGCTGTCAGTCTATTTCAGATGGCCTTAAGTCAACAAAAGAGTAACATGACTAAGAACGGGGCTGTTTCAGGACCAGGAGGCCTCCTTAGGCTGACCCCATGTAGACATCAGGGCCTCAACAACGCAAGACCCAGCATGAGGTGTGAAAGCTTTCTTAGCTTGGTTGCCAGTTTGAGTCCCTGAACTCAATTTACACAATACCCCTCTGGGTCACACAAGGGACGACAGTGTTGCGTACAACAAAGTGTTATCTTTGGGATGTGGGCCAGGTGTTGCAACAGGTAAGTGTTTTCTTCTCTGGGGAAGGATACAGCCCTCCTGGGCTTTCCAGGACGGTTTCATTGTGAGTAAAGCAAAATCCCGCCCAGAGAGGCCCTTGTTTAGCCCTCGACGTCACCCTAGGTCCACATATGCCCTCTGGAAGATCAGAGATCCTGGCTCAGCAAACGCTAAGGAAACATCCTTATCTCCCTTCACTTATAGGGCTCTTTACTTTCTCGGTCACGGAACAAGTTTGAAAACCTAATGTACCGTGGTGGTTACGGATTACACGATAATCCTCTGAGATTGCGAAAGTAAAAAACGGCCCAAGATTTACATCTAAAGATGACTAGCCTTTAGGAAAGATCAATATGTGACCTTGGGCTACAACCTAAGCTTGGGACAGACACTAGGAATAATGCTGGGTTGTATTGCTGGGGTGTTGGATGACCTTATACTCATGGAGAGAGCTCCTCAAGGACATTAACCAGAGACCGTAGACACAGACAGTGGAGTTCTTTTCCCGGGTGGTAGGAGCCTTACTCGTGCCAATTCAGGGAAGTGTGGTAATTCTAACTTTGGGCCTCCAGATTGAGAGCAGTCATGTGGGGGTTGATAGGAGAGAAGAAAACTTCTTACCCTTCCTTGTGATACGTCAGAGTGTAATTAGTGGGAAGTCCTCCATCTTCCCCAGGTTTCCACCAACAGGTGAATGTTTCCTTTTCAGGAGAACGACATTTAGAGATCACAGGTTTTCCAGGAGGTGATTGTCCTAAAAGGAGCCAGAAGTCATTTGAGAATAAGGTGCATTCAACTAACCCTCCTACTGGTGACAGAAGCAGAGTGATGGGACCAGGTCAGTGATGAAGTGATGAAGTTTGGGATGAGGGGGCGTAGGGGTGGGGGGCTCAGAAATACCAGCAACATTCCTCTGTGGGCTGCCCTGATGTTGGCAGGACTGAGAGAGAAAGAGAGCGAGAGAGAGAGAGAGAGAGAGAGAGCTGCGTGTGCATGTGTGTGCATGTGTGTGTGTCCTGTGAGGCAGAGATGGCCACTAACCAGGACCGGTGACTAACTGTAAAATTCCAACAGGATGAACATCAAGGGTGGTCTGGATATGTGTGGACTGAAGGGTATGTGGCCCTTCCATGATCCCAGAGTCTATGCAGTTGACATCTTCCCATAGTAGAAGGGTCACCATGAAAAGCATTCTGCCCCAGGCACAGGCGTCCTGGGACCCTTTGCTGACACATTGCTCTCTAGCACTTCTCCATCCACTCACAAATCTCCATCCTTCTGCCATTCCCACACAATTAACTCAATCCTGGACCTTCTGTTTTCTTCTTTGTATTGCTGACACTCCTTTGGCTGCTTCCCCCTACCCCCCATCTTCTCCTTTCCTTCCTGTTTCCCTTCACTTTCCCTTGACTCCATTTGGCTTTGATCTCTGACCCAGTCTCACCGTCTGTCTCGTCTATCTCCTCATTCTCCTGCCCCCATTTCTGATTCTCGTTTTTTAGTCCCTTTTGTCTTATATTTCCCCCTTCCCTCTTGGGTCTTTTTGTGGTGAGGTGGCAAAGGGCTTCCTTGTATTTCTATGACCCTTTTTGGGGTGGGAGGCATGGTAGGAGGTGGCGGAGTGACTCGCTGCTCTTCTGGTTACCAGCTACCATTATTATCTAAGAGCCATATCTGACCCCAGTTGGAAGCTAGAAGGTGATGTGGAAAATACAATGTCAAGAGGATGGGGTTTTTCAGTTGCTTAATCCCCAAAGCTCTTGGTCAACTGCCTTGACCCCTTTCCTTGTCTGTCAGGTCGAAAGAGGAAGAGGGTGGCCCTGGGCCTTTGCCTTGTGCCTCCTGCTAGGCAGCAGCCCCATTGTGCCCATCCACATAACTAACCCCAGGCCATATTCTTCTTGGTCGAGTTGGATGCCTGACTGTTTAGTTCAAGAAAAGCAGCAGCAGAGAGGAAAGCTTTTGAAAGGTGTCAGTCTCAGCAATTTAGAGCAGGGGTTTTTCTCCATTTTCTCTTATACTTGTCTCCCCTGTCCCTGACCACTGGCTCCTAGGCCACAAGTTCTCTCTGAGCACCAGATCAGAAAGATCAAGTCTGGAGGAGAACATGCATGGGAAGAGGGGACCCCAGGCAAAACTGGCCAGAAAGAAGTTCATGGAATGATATGACACAGTGCACAGGCTGGGGCTGAGGACAGCAGGCCGATCTTGTCAGTGGGAGCTAAGCTACCCTCTAGCTCCCAGCTATCCCCAAAACCATCAAAGGATTATAGGAAATCTTAAAACTCCATGCCAGCCAGCGTGGGGTTAGGTCGGCCAAAATCTGTAACATTGTTTATGCTCCAGGAAAAATTTCTTTAGGATAATCTCATAGGTTGAAGTGATTTGTTTGTTGTGTGTGTGGGTTTTATCTATTTATTTATTTTTTCGTTTATTTGTTTTTTTGTGGCTGGGAATGAGCATGTGGGGCAGAAAATTTTTTTTTCTTTTTTTAAAAACCCCAAACCCTATGGCTCAATAATGAGCATCCGCAGAAGCCAATTAAGGCAACTGTTGATTATTTGAGTACTTCAAGTTTCCCTATGGATTATGCTGATCTCTGCTGTCCTTTTTCTCTCTCTGGAAGCTTATCTCTTTCACATTTCACTGGTTATTCATAGTACTTCTAGGACATTCGGGAGAGGAGAGCACAGTTGTGAAATTACAATTAGTCAAATGTTCCTTTCACTCACTTTAGCAGGGATAGTGAAAATGAATGGACTGTCTCACTATTCTTATAAAATGCACACAGACAGAAGGACAACCATGTAGAAACCGTACCCACAGGTACATATGTATGTCCACATTAGAGCCCACCTCACAAACACACAGACAGTCCCCCGCCCCCACATATATGCAACTGCATACTAGGAAGCCCACTTGGAAAATACATGGAAATATACTGGTACACAGGGATACACTCACAGATGGATACTCTCACTGGTATACACAGAGAAGCATTTGCAATCAGATACACATGGAAAAGTTAGTACACATAGAATTATATACAAAAGTATCCCCACCCAAAAATACACAGAGGTGGGCACACAGAAATGTACATACGCCAGCATGCACGCTCTGGTTGTGAACTTCATCTCTCCCATTAGCACAGGTAATAGAGTTAGCTATATGTTTCCCATCATAAAACAGCAATCCCTTTTATCTCTTTACTGTTCTTCAAAGATTTTCCACATACATCACTTCATCGGAGGTGGAGGGAACATCTTTGTCCTCACTTTGAAAATGTGGAAACTCAGAGAGATTAGGTGATGGGCTCAAGGTCACATAGCCAGTAGTAGCTGACAGAAGCCGGACCCAGAGTCTGGTCTTGTCATTCATCCAAGCTGCTTCCCTGAACTCCCAGAGTGAGGATAGAAGGCAGAGCACAGAGACACGCTTTTGCATTCATTGCCTTCATTCTTTTGCATTATTTTCTGCATTGATTTTAACGCCAAAAATATTGCAAATAATTTAACAGCAGCAAGTGGCATTTCCATCGCTTGTAACTGCAGGGCTAGCTAGACTCCCCATCCTCTCGAAAAACACCCCAGGGAATTAGAAAGAGCAGGACAGTTCCTTACTTACCATTCAGAAGACTGGTGTTGAGAAAAAGTAGCAAAAGGAAAACAACGGTGGATGCCACACTTTCCTTCATTTTGGCTCCTTTCTCTTTCTACAGGAAATGTATCAGACGTTAACTGAAAGAGAAGGCACCGGGCAACTTTTGTAAAGCAACAGGCTGGCCAGGCACATGCACTACTTTACTCTGGGTGTTTGCAACTGATCCTTGCTCCTTGCTTAATGTGAATGACAAAACAGGAGGAAAGGAATGTAGGAAAATGTAACATGGTTGAATGGCTTGGCTCAGATGCACCCGTGCACACATGCTAGGAAAAATTCTACCACCAGAGGTCATCAGATGACAATGTTCAAGGGCAGCCGCGGGGCAGCGCTCCTGCGCGCAGACCCCCAAGAAAAATTGTCCTCTTTCCACCCTTTGGTCACTTAACCATATATCACCCATTTTTTGCCACACAGATTGCATGCCCTACAAGAGAACCATTCTGGGAGGGCTTTGATCCAACAGCCAAAAATAAGTCCGCACACTCAGTAAGTAGCCTCAGTATGAATTCAACCTGGTCTCATGGATGCCAAGTGTGGGGGGAAGGGCTGTGTTTCTCTGAAAACGTAGGCTGAGCAAGAAATTTGCTGGGCTATGGGCATAACTGTGAACCACACAGTGAACTCCAGTGAACCTCCATGCGCTTTCCTTCTCCTTTTTCAACCAACGACAAACCCTGGTAATAATTCAAATCCTTGGTTTTGGAGCATTAAGTAAATTTTCAACTTGCGGGGGTTGAGAGTTTTGAACAATTTATTACTAATACTATTATTTTTACCCTTGGAACCAATTTCAAAGCCTCTAAGTGTCCTTTTGAGAAGAAAACATTTTTAAAAGACATTTGAAAAAGGTTCATTAGTCTTGTTGGACTCCAAAAAACTCTCAGAAAACAACAGATTTGATGAACTAAGTGTAAATTCTTGGAAACACATGGCATATATTTTCTTTTAAATCTTATGATTTTTTTTATTTTTTAATTTTTATTTTTTTTAATAAACATATAATATATTTTTATCCCCAGGGGTACAGGTCTGTGAATTGCCAGGTTTACACACTTCACAGCACTCACCATAGTAAATCTTATGATTTTTATAACTCAAGGGAAGACCATCCAGAGGCAAGGCTGCTCTTCTTGAGACATCTGAAACGGCTGGGTGTTGTTTGATGAGCCCTGAAGAGACCAGCCTTCGCCCATCCCTCTTGGCCAGAGCTGGTTCCCCGTGTCCCAGCTGGACACCGCCTCATGGACAGCTTCGAGGAGGCCTTCTCTACCTGCTACCACCCCCTCTGAGACCTACTTGGAAATAGAAATCTTAGTGACAACAGAGATTTGGGGCAAATAGACACCATCAAGTCCTCTCTTCTATTGGGCTCCTGTGAGGAAGCCACGATGTTGTTCTCTAGGAACCTTCTAGTTGCTCTTCCAGGATCCTTCCAAATGCCTCCCCTTCCCCAGGTTGCACTCTCTGAACTACCTTGGGTCATTCAATTTAAATCAAGTTGCTAAAGGATCACCAGGGGTGTAATCATGCCTACGGTGTCTGGAGCACTTACTACGGGCCAGACTGTGCTAAGTGTCCTCATCGTTTGCTTCCATTCAGTCCTCACGATAGCCCCATGAGTAGCACAGACTATTACCTCCCCTTTGAAGAGGTGAGGATCTTGAAGCACAGAGAGAGTTAGTAAATTGTCAGTCCTATGCCAATGGGAGAGAGAAATGTAGTGAATCTGAGAGCATCTGAGAATAATCTTGATTTGCAGACTGTGACGGACAGTGCAATGATCCCTCCTTCTGGGAGGGGGCGGGGGGTGGAGAATGGAGACAACAGCAATGGACCCAGACCTGAGGGAACAGCACGCCAGGCCTTGAGCAGGCATGGAGTCAGGAGAGCCGGAGCTCAGAGAATTCACCTCAGCTGTCAGTCCTATATATGTCTGGGGCTCTCAGAAACTTTGCTTCCTCAAATATGACTTCATTACGTCTATACAGCCCTGGAAGACTTCTTTGTCTTGGAGATCTGATCACCTCATCCTGGCTTAGGGATAGGATTTGGCCCCATGGCCAAAGAAGTTCTAGAATATCCTTTTATTAAGACTTCTCTGCTCTTTTGGGCATTGCCTCAAAATGTTTGAGATCAACATGCTGTAAATCACAATTTTTAGGCAAGGTCAGATGCTGTCTGGGCAGCTCTACCAAATCAGGGCCGCATGTGTTTGGCAAAAGAAATGGCTAGATGTGGAGAGCAGGGTGGGGACGGGAAAATCAGGCATTACCATTGCTCATGCTTCCTGGTGTGCTGGCCCAGGCTCAAAGAAACTCTCTTAAACGGAGTTTTCCTATAAGAAAGCTTTTAGGAAGTATTTTATGGGCTAAAAATCAAAGCAAAAACAAAAACCCATTTCCCCAGGGGATTTCCTGCACTGTCTTAGAATCTGGTTAATAACCACCATGCACTTTCTGGTGTCTTGAAATCCCCATTCCAGGGAATTAGATCTAGTGGTGGTGGTGTTCCTGTGTTTCAGCAGTGGTTTCTCAACTCATGCTGCATCTTAGCCCCCAGCAGGTCAAATGCTAGGTGGGCTAGGTAAACCTTCACAGAGAAAGGTGATCTTGACTGCTAACTCCAGAGGGAGCTATGCTGGATGTTAACCTGGGTCACGTATTGTGCTTTCTTCCAGAACCAAGCATACCACCTGCTTGTCCACTGACCAATGTTTAGGGCTGGGGGATACTAGGCTAGGGATAAATTTGTTTTTTGTTTCTTTAAGCCTCCCCCTGGCTACCCAGCCCCCACTGCAAGTGAGATCTTGGTCAAAGGCCTCCTTGCCCACAGCCTGCTTTCAGTGATGGTTACAGGGGCAAATTGCTCCAAATATTTGGACTTCAATTAGGAAAAAGTCAGCCCCATACCTCAGTTCAGGACAATTATCTTGGCTTCAGTCCTCACTAGCTCCCTGGGTTCAGGATAACCCATGTTCACATCATGTGATTTAAACATGCAAGACTCCGGACTGAAGAGCAGGTTTGTAGGAAGTCAGCACCTTGCCCGTGATCAGCTGCCTTGCTTCTGAATCCTCAGAGACCACCCCCCCACCCCCAACTTTGTGGTTCTCCCATTATCTTATTCAAATATACCTTCCCACAGTGCTATGTCCCACTGTGGTATGATCTCCATAAAATCCTCTGACTTCCCCATTTCACTCTGCATCAATTCTGATCCTGCCCAGGCCCTCTTTCCCAGAAGCTTCCCTTCATCACCCTCTTCCATTAAACCAAGTCTCTTCTACAGAGGCCAAGAGTTGAAAAAAGGAATTTTATGCCTTACAGCTTGCTTTTCAAGGAAATAAGAGCTGCTCTTCCTGGATGGAAAATCAGGGCCATGGTCCCACAGTGTGTGCTGACCCCACTACCCACGGTGGAAAGGGTCAACCATAGGAGGGGAGGCAGTGTGGCTCAGGAGAGTAAGAAGTAACAGATCTGAGCTCCCAAAACACCACTCCCCACTGTCTATCCACTGGCAGACCCACTCTGTGCCCACCATCTGCATATTCCGGCCCACTCAGGCCCAGATCAATTCTGAATGCCAGGGATCTCAGCTCTACCATTTTGTGTGACTTGCTCCCCAAACCTGGTGATCCCTTAAGTGAGAGAAGTCCCCACCTTGTCCTGCCTCATCTGCCCCTATTGCTCCAATGTTCTAATCAGATTTTTGACCCAGTTCCCTTGACTGTAGAAATGGACCTACTATGCTAGGCAGTGACTCTGAGGACCTACCTAGCTATGGCAAGCTCAATTTCTGATGGATAAGTAGGGCCCAAGTCAAGGTTTGGATTTCTTTTTTCCCTCACTCCCTCCCATTTAAAGATTTACTTATTTATTTAAGAGAGAGAGATAAAGAGAGAGAAAAGAGGGAGAGCCAGAGGGAGAGAACCTTCAATCAGACTCCCTGCTGAGTGAGGAGCCTGATGAGGGGCTCAATCCCATAACCCACGAGATTGTGACTTTAGTCGGAAACCAAGAGCTGACACTTAACTGACTGAGCCACCCAGGCGCCCCAGGATTTGGATTTCTTTCAAGATCATCACACATAAGATATGCACAAATTATAAGTATTATGTTTAATTAATTACTGCAAAGTGGATATGCCCATGTTATGACCAGGTCAACAAACAGAACACTAACAGTGCCCCCAACATCCCCCTGGTGTCTCCCCCTGGTGTCTACCCCACCCAATAGAAACCATTCTTCTGATTTCTAACATCACAGATTACTCTTGCCTACTTTTATACTTTATAGAAATGTAATCATACAGCATGCCTTTGTGAGTTTCCCGTGTGTCTGGCTTCCTTAATCCCACACTGCTCTATGACTCATCTTTCTACATGCAGTTCTACGAAGTTCATTTTCACTTCATCTCATTTATCTTGTTTCATATTATGTTGAATGAAAGACCATTATCTATTTGTCCTACTCTTGATGGACATTTGAGTCATTTCCAGGTTTTGGCAAACCTGGATTTTGATAAGACTGATCAAGACTCAGATGGCAGGACAGATACTGTGTGACTTCTCTTATATGTGGAACCTAAAATAGAAATCTATCTATCACCAATCTATATCTATAAAACTAAGCTCATAGATATGATGTCAGAGGCAGACGGGTGGGGGGGGGTAGGGAAAAATGGGTGAACTGTTTTTTTCTTATTTGTTTGTTTAAATAAACTGAATAAAAGACATGTGAAATTAAAAAAAATTGATGAAGCTCCTAGTTTTAAGTGGATAAATTTACATTACTTACCAAAAAGGAAAGAAATTTATATGCTACAATTTTGTAGCATATAAATTTGTTGAAACAATAAAAAGAGTAATAAATAAGAACAAATGACCTGATGAGTTTTGTTGTATAAAATGTGTTTCAAGGAAGTTATTCTAAACGGAGACAAAAATACAAGACTTATTACAATTAGTGACCTTAAATATTTACATTTTTCAATAAGAAAGAAATTGGAACAGAAAATATCACCCATTTGTTGTATTTTTCTGAGCTTACTTGATATGTCATAAAGAGTATTTTCACAATTAAGACTGTTGTGTATTTTCACAATTAAAAATGTGGGTAAGAATCAATTGCAAATTTCAATACTTCTGAATGAAGAAACTTTGAATAAGAACACAGGAGATTGGTGGTGCCTGGGTGGCTCAGTGGGTTAAAGCCTCTGCCTTCGGCTCAGGTCATGATCCCAGGGTCCTGGGACCGAGCCCCACATCGGGCTCTCTGCTCAGCGGGGACCCTGCTTCCCCCTCTCTCTCTGCCTGCCTCTCTGCCTACTTGTGATCTCTCTCTGCCAAATAAATAAATAAAATCTTAAAAAAAAATACAGGACATTATAAAAAACAACAACAACAACAAAAACAAGACTCAGATGGTGGGGAAGCCCCAAACTCCTCAAATCTTCTTGCATTCCTCTGCAGCTTGAGTTTCCCAATATCAATGGTGAGGAAGCCCCAAACTCCTCAAATCTTCTTGCATTCCTCTGCAGCTTGAGTTTCCCAACATCAATGGTGAGGACACCACCTGCCACATTCCCTGACTATGAACGCAAAACAAATTTCAAATGTCTCTCTTTTCCTAAAAATGTAAAAATGTCTTATTTCTTATAAACAAATTTTACATGTATTCATCCCTGCTTTAAGGTTAGGTGCGTCCCTTGGGGTCTGCCTGTTTGGGGTTCTCTGGCCACCGGGTCTCCTTACCGGCTGTTCCACCCTGGTTAGATGGCCTGAGGCTAAAATAACAGGGAGAGAGAACCCCATAGATATCCTTTGATTTCCAGGAGTCTGGCTGGTCGTTCCAACACAGAATGCCAATATTCAGTCTGGAAAACCGAAGCCGTAATCTGCTCAAAGTGGGGAGAGCAGCAGAAGGCTGAGATTAAGGCTCAAGATTAAGAGCATTATATAAACTTTGCCCAAATGTTTATATATGCTCAGTGACTGCCTGTAGCATGAGTAAGTGAATCTGTGAAGCCGTCAAGGTGACAAAGCCCAACAAGAATCTAATGAGATATGGGAGGAAACTGCATGCGAGAGAAGAACTGGTCCTATGTTCGTCTTATCCAACACTAGACGTGGAGCCAGCTTAGCTTTCTGTCTTTAAGAGGCGAGGGAAGAGGTTTTAAGGAGAATGGGGCAGCTGCTCTTTGACACAGACAGGGAAAGCTGGGGGTATGGTGCTAGGGGAGAGGAGATAGGGGGGAGGGGAGACTCTAGCCCTCCCTGGGATGTTGGCAAACAGGGGCCTGCAACAACGACCTGTTTCTGTGTCCGGCCAGGACAGCATTTTTACCCATTTGTCAGTGAACCTTGACCGCAGGACCCTTGTGCATGTGACCATCTGTTATTACGACTTTTTATCACTGCAGTTATCAAGTGTACATTTTATTGCTTCTCCAACAGTTGTCCATCTTATTCCCTACTGTGAGACATCCTTCGGTGGGAAACATCTGGCACTTTCCACATGGGAACCACTTTTATATAAAATGACCACTTCACAAGAGCCCGGCGGTGTGGTCTGAACACCACGGCTGTGCGGAAGTTACTAGAAACAATACAGAGGCTGATGTAAACTGTCCACCTCTGATTCCAGACACTCTCTCTCCCTCCTCTCCCAGGACCCCCAGAGGGGGCTCTGAGGGGGCACTTGGTGGAGACCGTGCTGGGAGACTGCCAGGATTCACATTAGGACAACATAGGCAACTTCTTAAAAGTGCCTATTCCTGTGACTTCTCCCTAGAGATTCTGCCTAATTGAGGGTTGGGGCCGCCTGTATGCAGGCATTTTTAAGAGGCTTTCCAGAATATTCCAGTGTGAAGTGAAAGTGGGGAAGTACTAACTGCCATAGTGTCATCTGACACAGGTCACACCTCTGCTAAGAGGCTCCGTTTGACAGGAGAGGAAACTGGGGCTCAGAGAGGTAACGGGCTCTGTCTGCCATCCTTCCAGGTGGAAGACAGAGCAAAAATGGGAATCCAGTCTTTAGACTCTGAGCCCTGTCTCAAATTAATAACAACAGCAAAGAGCAAACGACAAACCTCTTGTCTACACGATGAGTTACAGTTAGCAAAGCACTTTGCACTTTCTCACCATTATCACATTTTATTTTTACAATAATACCAGGCAGCGGGCAGGGAATTATTACTCCTCCTACTCCTTCTACTGCTGTTACTACTGTGACATCATTGCTCCCATTTCCGAGATGAGAAAACTGAAGCTCAGAGGGGTAAGTGGTTTAAGCCAACAACATTTTCTTAAAAGCCTCCAGTGTGCTCAAAAATGTGTGGTGAGAAAACTGGTAAACCTTTATATAGGACATGCTACAGGCCTCCTCCTCACAACAAGCCTGAGATGCAAGCACTGGTAATAACATGCCCATTTTACAGATGAGGACACTCGGGCCCAGAAGGACTCCATGAGTTGTCCAAGGTCATGCAGCCAGTGAGCACTGTATGGAAGGGGGCGAGCTCAGCCATTGGGCTCTGAGATCTGTATTGTTAACCATCGGCCATGGCCCCCAGAGGGCCCTTGGGGCTGTGGGGTCTGAGCTCCTTTTAAAAAAGCTCTGATAAAGGGTTCCCTCAGTGCACTTCCCCTATGCAGAGGTGGCTTTGGGGCTGGGTGCCGTGGGGACGCAGGTATGGTCCGTCAATAGGAGTGGGTGTTCCTAGATCCCTGCTTCTAGAGTGCACTAAGCACCACTGCCCATCCCAAATAGTATGGGTCAGAAGTTGTGAAGGGCAGGGCCGAGCAAGTGTCATTTAAAATTTTTTAAAAAAGTTTTATTGAAATATCATTGGCATAAAACACTGTATAAGTTCAAGGTGAACATCATGTTGATTTGCTACATTTAAATATTGCATTAGCATTACCACCTTCGTGTTAACACCTCCATCACCTGCCGTTGATGGGAACACGTAAGATCCAGTCTCTTAGCCACCCTGAAGTTTATAACAGCATTGTCATCTATAGTCATGGTGCTCTGCATTAGCTCTCTAGGACTTAGTTTTCTACTGGCTGCGAGTTCGTAGTAGAAGAGGCATTTTTAAATGCTTTGTGCTTTCAAAAATATTTTTCACTTGACTAGGGTTGCCACACAGTGTTCCATTAGTTTCAGGTGGACACCATAGGGATTCAATCTCTCTCTGTCACCTACACTCAGCATGAGGATAGCTACCATGTGTCACCGTGGGCTGCTACGAGAATACCACTGACCAGATGCCCTATGTCGTGCCTTCTACGGAAGGTGCATTTCCAGTGAACACTTAGGTGGTTCTTAGGCAAAGAGGTGGGGAAGGAAGATTGAAGGTGGAATTGGCTGCTTCTCCATCCCTGGACCCAGACAGGGCATTTCCTCAAGCAAACACCTGAGCCAGGGCATGCTCAGGGAACTTCCTGTGAGGAGAGCTCAGTGTTTCAGGAGCTGTGACATCAAGGGGACTCTCCGCAGCGTGCGTGGAGGCCAACTCCGACCAGGAGGCAATTGATCATTTTCAGGAGTGCTGTAAGCCGGGTGGCTTCCTGCTGGTAGCCAGAGATCAGGCACAGCAAGACTGTCTGTACCACAGGAACTGGCAAATGCGACAAACCAGGATTTCTTGTTTCTTCTCTTTTTCTCAGGGCAGTTGTGACATTTCTGGCACACCCCTAAGTAGGGTCCAGCTCCCAGGACTCCACGGTCTCCCACATAAGAGGAGGACATGGGAGTCAAACTTCAAGCAAGTTTGCAGACACCGCCCTCTGACTGGGAGATACCCCGTGAGCCCAGACTCGTTCCCTTCCTCCACTTCCTTTAGTGGAGATGGTTCCCCTTCTTCCTCTTCCGCACCCCTCTCCTGTGCTGACGTCAGAGGGCCCTCCTGGGCTTCTGCTCGGGCCCTGCCCATTGCTGGCTCTGTATGTTAATGCTTCAAAGTATTATTTTGTTCCTCTGGCTGACAACTGCATCCGAGATGGGGGTGGGGCAGACTGTTTAATCAGTTTTCTAAATATGGTACACAAACCAAAACAAACACAACAACCTAACCATAACCTAAAGAAATGGAGAAAAAAAAAAAAAAAGCCTCAGCCTACCTTGACTCTCCTAAGCAGGTCTCCTACCTGGCCTGGGGCTTCTGTGATAGAATGTTTTAGTTTAGCCTGAAGAGTGCCCTGATCTGGAAGCCTCTACCCACAGGTTTCCATGGCTGGAGCCCTTGGAGACCTGTCTGTAGGTGCTGGGACAAATGTCCATCCAGTGAGAGAAGCCCAAAGGAAGTCTTGCATGGGTCCCGCCCAGGGCCCTGGTCCTGTAATTCTGCTGTCCACTGTGAAGACCCTAGCTCTCCCATGAGCTGGCCCAGCAGGTCCTGGATCTCTGCCCAATGCCCAGGCATCACAGCTCATCTGGCTGCCTGCCTCCTTCCCTCTAGTACAATCCCTCTCCTCCTCCTTCTCCACTTCCCTGCTCTTCTTGGGGGGATGACTGGTTTGCAGGTCCTGGCTCCTCCTGATCTGACCCCTCTCATTCCTAGAGAGTCATAGAGAAGGAAAGCAGATATTCTCTTCTCCTCTTGCATTCTTGGTATCAGCTGGGTTTAATCTCTGCACATCACCAAAGGCTTCACACCTTCTCATTTGCTCATTGCTCTGTAATTCTATTAGCTCTGCCTGTCATCTCTGGCTCACTCATGTCTGTCACCCATCTCTGGCGTGTAAGAAGATTGGATTATACTCCTCAAATATCTGTTCTCTCCCAGTCAAAGGACTGCATTATCGTTATCCATTGTCATTGAACAGAATCCTACACCCTGTGGTAGGAATACACACCCCGTTTCAACGACTTTGGACTTGGCCATGTGAAAAGCTTTGGCCAATGGGACGTGAACGGTGGTGGTTGTTTTTGCTGTGTCCCAACAGAAGCCTGAAATACAATGGAACAGTTTGGCTTCAGGCTTCTTGTGATTGTTCTCCACTTGGTCTCCAGATGTTCCAGATAAGGGCTGCTCCCTTAGTCTGGGTTCTTGAACAAGAACACAGGTGCAACCTAGAAGAGCCCAGCAGAGGCCAGTCAAGCCTAGCAAGCCACTCTCAACCTGCAGCTGCTGGGCTGTCCTTTTGCAGAGTGAGCTGCCCCACGGCACTGAGATAGCACTGTTTGTTGGCACTGAGATAGCACTGTTTGTTACTGGACAGTGAAACTAATACTGGATAGGAGAGTAGGAGGAGAACATGTTTTGCAGGACTCTTCAAACAAGATTATTTTCTCACAGAGGGATCTTTGTGGACGTTATATGTGTGTGTGTGTGTGTGTGTGTGTGTGTGTGTGTGTGTGTGAATGTGTTATTCACCCATTCACAAAACAACTTCACTTTGCCATAAAAAATAAATCAATATGATATGGGTAACAACCTTGTCTATTATGTATAGTTTCAATTTGTAGAAATCTGGCCTCAGGAAGTAAGGCGAAAAGTTAAAATTAAAATAAAAAATAAATTATTGGCCCAGTGGCATTGCTTCCCTGGCTCCCAGCTTACTTGTCTCAGGAGGAAATGCAGAGCAGGAGTTCTAGAATTTTGCATGTGAAGGAACCAAAAGACTTGAAAGGACTGTGATCCAATCTCACTTATCTATATGGGGCAACTAAAGTCTGGAAAAATGAAGTGCACTGGCGAAGTGCCTGATGGGAGAATTTTTAAAACATTAAGAGTGGGCTTTGTGCACATCTGATAAAGTTAACATGTCTAAGAAGAACTTCTCAAGAATGTGTCAAAAGCATTTTTCCTCCTATTTCCTGCTTTTCCTATCATCTTAGAATCCTGGGAGACCATTCACAGGAGTGGTAAAAACTTAGGTTGTCCATCAGAAATTTGGTTCTCCTTTTCTTTCTGGGCATAGATTTAAAGATCACGGGACTGATTCCCTTGTAATTAGATAGGATCAGGTGACTGGGTTGTGGTGTCTGAAAGTGAGCAAAAATGATATACTTCTAATCTGGTCAGGGTGTTTGAAACTTTTCATACAGTCTCATGTTCATTCATTCATTCATTCTCTCTCTCTCATCTATTACTGGCCAGAGGAAGATGAACTTAAGGACTTGAGGGTCTTAAGAGCCAGGCATAGCCAATAGATGGAAGATCCTGTGTCCCCTGTTGATGCCTAATGAACTGGTGACTTGGGTGACAAGTAAACCCTTGGTTATCAAGCTTCCAAGATATAGAGAGATTGGGTATTATAATAGCTAGTTTTACTTAGCTTGGCTAATCCGGGGAGAGTGGGTGCAGCTTAGTTTAGATGGTAACTACTATATTTAACCAAGCAAAAGACCTGTGACTAAGTGAGAAATCTCTGACATGTGGCCTACTGCCACTGTTCCATCTTGAATATCATCATCAAACTCTCAGAGTAACCTGTCTTGCTTCCTCTACATTTTCCACTCCCACATACTGTCACATTTATGCATGTTCAGGTGTTCAACAGCACCTGTTGGATGACTGGTTGACTGAATAGTTTATAAGGCCATAGGTAATACATTATTCTGATTCACGGACCCACTGAAAGAACACTTGACCTTGAGCTCTGAAAACCGTTCTTCCTATTAATCAATAGGCCCTTCCTATTACTGAGGAACATGAGACCTTACCGATTCTTCCAATAAAGCTGTTCATGTATATTAATTTGAACTCAAGGACAGATGGGTAACAAAGCTAGCTAAGATGTGGTTGCCTAACAAGTGTGCTTTGAATATTGATGCATTTCTGTATTCCAAAGTAAGACAATGCACTTAGAAAAATATGCTAAAATAAGCTTAACAGCTTAAAAAGCAAATGCTATTGTCAATTATAAAAGGATCTCTCCCTGTATTTCTTAGTAAGTCTACCAGACCATTAGCACAACAACAAACAGTAGGTTCAACTCCCAGTAGGTTGCTAGGCTTCCTGTACAATGCACTTGCTCACAGAAGTGGAGTGGGCCTATGCAAATGTCTGCATACTTGGCCACCATGACCTTGGCTTGGTAGAATCCAGTAAATCATTGCTGACTCATTACTTTACAATAATAACATCACCTCTTTGCACAATATGTAATTGATGCTATGTTTTCCAGACAACCCTGAGACCACCAAAGGGGGAAAAAAAAGATGAAGAAGTCAATATTCAAAGGGGTAGTCAATTTCTCCCTATCTTTGTAAACACTCTTCTTGGGAGAATATCCATAATGATTTTCATCCTTGATATAGCAGACATCCTATTGTTACATTCCCATGCTTCTCAACTCAGTTTTAGGACAGAAATTAATTTTTTTTTTAATTTTTTTTTTTTAAAGATTTTATTTATTTATTTGTCAGAGAGAGAGAGAGAGAGCGAGCACAGGCAGACAGAGTGGCAGGCAGAGGCAGAGGGAGAAGCAGGCTCCCTACAGAACAAGGAGGCCGATGTGGGACTCGATCCTAGGACGCTGGGATCATGACCTGAGCCGAAGGCAGCGGCTTAACCCACTGAGCCACCCAGGCGTCCCAGAAATTAATTTTAATATGACCACAAGAACAATATGATTTGAAAGGGAAATTTGCTGCTTTGCTGATACTCAAAGTTCTGTTAATTGCCAATTTATTCACAAGTTAAAATATAAATGACTTGGGGTGCGTTTCATGGGTTTGCTTAAGGAGAGGGGTTGATACACACCTGGATTTCTGGTTTGCATTTCTAAATGTCCTCGATTGCCTAAAAGGCCCCACTGCAATCCCTGCCT
Organism: Lutra lutra; assembly: GCF_902655055.1. NCBI lineage: Eukaryota > Metazoa > Chordata > Mammalia > Carnivora > Mustelidae > Lutra > Lutra lutra. The sequence goes on from NC_062282.1 coordinate 27,919,827, forward strand.
CTTTTTTAAAGTTCCGTATATGTGCCAGGCACATGGAACCCAAGTGAGCCTGCTGAGCCAGGATGAGAGGAACAGCAGATAACATTCACTTTAATATTCTGTGCAGTTCAGAAGAGGGCTTTCCTGCTTCACAGAAGTCTTCTGAGCACACAGGAGTGCTCAGATGCCTACAGAATGAACGATGAATAAATCAGGTGTGGCAGCCTCCAATAGGCAGCCTTCGTTCTCACTCTCCACCCATCTGGAGACCACACGCAGCCTTACATCCCTTTATGTATTCACAAGAGCAAGGATTTGGGGGGTAGCCAGGTAGCACACTTCACAACAGTCACTTGGCAAAAGTCCTTATAAGGCATCTCTGTCTTCCCCTCCAAAGTTCCTTTCCCCCGATGCTGTATCTCACCCATTTCATCTTCCTTCTAGACCTCTCTAAAATCCCCTCTATGGTCCCAAGCAATTCTATTCTGTTTCTGCTCTCCTGCCTCACTGACTAAAAATGCCAGGCTGAGTTCTAGAGAAACTCTACCTATCCAGTGTTCCTCAAAGTATACCCACATGGGGGTCATAGCCTTTCCAGCATGTGGCTTATTAAAGTCTTCATCCCCGGAAAGAATTCCCTTTCTATGTAGGAATATAGCTGCTAGTTCAATGTGGTTTCTCCATATTGTTTCAGAAACAGTGAGGATTGGCACAGGGCCACCCAACCAAAACTCACCTGCCTCCTTACCATCAGTTTCATCTTTCCTTCCTCAAGACAGGGAATTCCTTGGATCGCCCCCAAATGGGGGAAGCCCAACCTAGAACACCTAGTACCTGATGATGACTCCCGATTTACCCTTCTTTCTCCCTCTATCTACCAAGGCTAGAAGTTCACTGATGCCAAGAACTGTGTTTATTTTTCTTCTTCTATATTCCTCAAACTTATTGCAAAGCTAGATGCATAAAAGAGCTCAATAAATGGAATTTATTGGGTATTAGCTGCATGTAGAGGGAAGTTGAGAAGGATTTTATCTTTTAAAGTGCTGTTAAGACAGTAAATAACGTGTGTTGGAGAGGATGTGGAGAAAGGGGAACCCTCTTACACTGTTGGTGGGAATGCAAGTTGGTACAGCCACTTTGGAAAACAGTGTGGAGATTCCTTAAGAAATTAAAAATAGAGCTTCCCTATGACCCTTCAATTGCACTACTGGATATTTACCCCAAAGACACAGATGTAGTGAAAAGAAGGGCCATCTGTACCCAATATTCATAGCAGCAATGGCCACAGTCGCCAAACTGTGGAAAGAACCAAGATGCCTTTCAACAGACAAATGGATAAGGAAGATGTTGTCCATATACACTATGGAGTATTACGCCTCCATCAGAAAGGATGAATACCCAACTTTTGTATCAACATGGACGGGACTGGAAGAGATTATGCTGAGTGAAACAAGTCAAGCAAAGAGAGTCAATTATCACATGGTTTCACTTGTTTGTGGAGCATAAGAAATAACATGGGGGACATGGGGAGATGGAGAGGAGAAGCTTGTTGAGGGAAATTGGAGGGGGAGATGAATCATGAGAAACTGTGGATTCTGAAAAACAATCTGAAGGTTTTGAAGGGGCAGGGAGTGGGATGTTGGGTGAGCCTGGTGGTGGGTATTATGGAAGGCACGAATTGCATGGAACATTGGGTGTGGTACATAAACAATGAATTCTGATACACTAAAAAGAAATAAGAAAAAATAAAGTGCTGTTAGTCATTGGAATATGTGGTTAAGAGAGGTAACGGCTTTTTCACCTTGGGTGGTTTAAAAATTGATAATAATGGCAACATGCGACTTCATGGAATTTTCAATTTTCGAAGTATGTTCATGTAAAGTATTTTATTTTATTCTCTTCCCACCCCTGTAAGATTTCAGGATGGTATCAGCTGAGTTTGGAAACACTTCTGGCTGCTCAAGCATAGCAGTTGGACTGACACTTTGTCTTCGGAGTGTAAATTGGTATAATCCTTTTGGTAATATATATTAAAAGTCTTGTGAATGTAGATACACTTTGAATTGAAAAATACACTTCCAGAAATTTGTTCCAAATGAACAGATATGTGCAAGAACAATTCCATACCAAAAAAAGTCCCCTCAACATTATTTGTAAAAAGAGAACACTGAGAGAAATCAAAATATCAAATGATAAGGGATTATTTAACTAGATCATGGTATAGTCCTATAATAAAGTATTAGCTAATCTTTAAAAAATGTAATAAAAAATTTAATGATATAGAAACCTGTGCAAATAGCATATACATTATTTAAGCTAATGACTTGAAATTTAGGAAAGGTCAATTCAACTGGTAAGTCGACCAGCCTCTTCCATTCTCTTTGTTATATGTTGTTAGCATTGAAATGTTCTCAGTGCTCTTGTAAAAACAGAATAAAACCTTCTCTTTCTTAAAAAAAAAAAAAAAAGAAACCTGTGCAAAACAAAAACAAAAACAAACAAACAACAACAACAACAAAAAGAAACCTGTGCAAAGGAAAAAGAAGACTGGGTATGAAAATAAATGTCTTTGACCTCAATCCTAATATCTGTATCTCTCTATCTTTTATGTGCACAGAAGAAAGACTAGCAAATATATACACCAATATATTTGCAGTAGTTACCTCTAGGAGGATGACTTTAAAATAAAAAAATAGGGGTGCCTGGGTGGCTCAATGTTAAAGCCTTTGCCTTTGGCTCAGGTCATGATCTCAGCGTCCTCGGATCTGGGATCGAGCCCCACATCAGGCTCTCTGCTCAGCAGGGAGACTGCTTCCCTTTCTCTCTCTCTGCCTGCCTCTCTGCCTACTTGTGATCTCTGTCAAATAAATAAGTAAAAATCCTAAAAAAATAAAATAAAAAAATAATGATTAATTTTGAAATAAAATAAAATATTCCTAAAATACTTAAAAAGTTATCACGTTTGTCATTGAGGAGGAAAAAAATCACAATAAAAATTTTAACACCACAAAAAGAGTCTCCTAATAACAAGCTGTCCTTTCATGGTGTAAATACATGGAAAAGGTCCCCATCTGGGGACTACAGAAACTGCTTATTTGGGTTTTGACGAAATTTTAAGCAGTGGGTGACAGCCAACTTCCCTGTGTTAACAAGTGTGTGGCAAATCTGGTGCCCCATCCCCCCACCCCTCACTCCATGCAGTAAAAAGTGTCTGCAATAGTTCTTGATGTCCCCTTGTTTGCTCCCTTGTTTTTAAGAATTCCCTCTACTTGTCTGAATTCCACCGTGTCCACCTGAGAGTTCTTTAAAATACCCAGGGGTAACTAGCCATTATTTGCCATTAAGCTTCTGAAAAGTGGGTGAAAGGCAATTTCATGGAAAATCTGTTTTTTCAGAGCCTCAGAGAAGGGTGGGGTCATCTTATTCGAGAGGAGTTTAAGAAGTTCGGTAGGGTTCTCTCTCAGGAGCTGTCCACTGGCTTTATCCTGGCCCCTCAGCCTCTGTTCATCTGTGTTAGGCAGAGCAGGAGGATCTGGAAGTTCAAAGCTTAATGAGGAGGTGGGACAGCCCGTGGGCTCCAGGGTTCAAGCCCCACCTCCTTGCTTGTTGCCCAGACTTGAAACCACTACCAGTCCCCAAATCTCCCTCTCTTCCCTCACTTTGCTCCACATCTTGTATAAGCACATCCTGTCTCTACTGGATTTAATCACCCTTTTTCAGTCGTGTACAATATGTTCTTCAAACTTGCTTCTTCCTTCAAAACATGTGAACTACTTATGCAGCAAGATAATTACTTGTCTCTCTTACGGGCTTATATTCCCTCTTTTCTCTTTTCCCCTTCACTCAGCCTCCCTGGGAAAAAGCTCTTTCTTAACAAGAAGACACTTGTCCAATCAAAGATGTTATGGTCAAGGTCCTTGAGTTTGGCTGGGCCTGGGGGTAGAATGGTAAATACTCCCAGGGCAGTTGCAGTAAGTGAGAATGGGGAGGAGGAAGGAAAACCATGATTCAGCCCTTTGTAATGCATTTTCAGAAAAAGACAAGGTCTACCTGGTTTAGTGGCTGGAACATCTATCCATCCAACCATCTGTCCATCTATCCATCCACTCATCAATCCATCTTTCAACAAATATCCACTGGGCCCATGGGTATGTTTTAACTGGGTGGCTTAGAGGTAGAGCCAGGCAGACCTTGAGAAGTATCTGTATGTTGCTGTAAAAGGGAAGCAATAAAACAATATGTTGTCGCTAGGACTATTGCTTTATTGGGCAGATTTAAAGTAATTGTTTATTTTGTCGCTATCCTTATTGTTGTATCTATTTAATTATCCTCATCCTTTTGATTTTTGCTTTCTGGTTCTCTGGACAATGGCTAATTTAGTACTAGAGCTCACCAGAAGCAAAAGTCCAATAATTACCCTGCATACTTATTTATTTCTGTACATGCTACTGTCAAAGGAAAATACAGAGTCTCATCTACCATTTAGACATGTATGTAAATGGCTCCCATACAGTGAGAAATTCTTTCAAATCTGAAAATAAGTCATAAATATTTGGCACAAACTATTGAAAGTCCAATACATGGACTAATCTGATCCAGGTTATTGGATCTTTTTCTAGCAAGCAAAAGCCACTGGCATGTTTACCACAGCAGACTTGGACTTTTGGGATTCAAGAAACAGTACTTGCCTGAGTCTCGTGCATAGGAAAGCAGATTCGGGAACAATGGTGCAGAGGCTGCCATGAACAGAATTCCCATTTTGCCATTTTCTGGATATCAGCAGTTGTCTAGAAGGGGTCTCCTAAGAAAAGTCCTATCGGTGTGCTCGTTCTAGACATGAGTTCACTTTGCCCTCTTGCCTGGCAGCTTGCGTGAGTCATTGGGAATGAAGGGTCCATGGGGCTACTAGGGGCTCTGTTGTTGGCTTGATGTTGGACACAAACTGGAGTCATGATCTGAGGCAAGGTCACACACTTTAGTGCTGACACATTTGAGGATTTGGACAGATACAAAATAACCTTCATCATCTGAGAGAGGTGACAGGAACCACAGAGTGGGGGAGGATAGTTTCCAAAGTTGTTTCTGCCAGTTAGCAGTTGATCAACTGTGGCACATGGCTTTCTCTGAGTGTGAATTTCTTCTAATAGAAAATGACAAGAAAGTACACTTGCCTTGTTTTCCTCAGCCAGTTATTGTGACGATGAGCTGGATTAATATGTGAAATGCTCCACACGATGGCACGCACCATGCAGGTGTGAACTGCTGTTATAAATAAAGGATGATAATTGCTCTTTGGATCCACCATGTCCCCCAGACTCCCTGGAGGTCTAATTCCAGATGGAGAAGTTGTTCCTTTTCCCCTAGATGTTTTTGGATTTGGACTCTTGGATACTGAATGGATGCCTTATGCTAACTGGGGTGGTGATTTCCCTCTGGCTAGAAGCCCAGTGACTTTGTGTGTGAGTGGTATGCTTAAGCCCTCTCAGTTTAGGATTTGGGATAGGGTCTCTTGCTTCAAAAGGAGCACACAGAATTGAGGGGCCATACAATGGAGGAAATGGGGCCCAAAGCTGACCCCAGTCACTCCTTTATTTGCAGGTGTCAACATAGAGAGCTTTTGACAGAGTGGCGGCATCTTTGGTCAGGGTTGGACCCTTGGTAAAGCATCCAAAGTTTGCCTTTCATCCCCTTTCACTTTCCATTTGGAATTTTGTTCCTTCTACTCTTCTTTATTCTTCCCTACCTAACTGGTGATTTTAGGGTTCCTCTCCAGAACTCCCCATCGCCAATAACAGCCTCAGGCTAGACGAGTGCTGCCTAATGAAACTTTCTATGATGATGAAATTGTTCTCTAACTGCTCTGTCCAATATGGTAGCCAGTAGGCACGTATGAACATCTGAAATGTAGCCAGAGTGACTGAGGAACTGAATTTTAAAAGTTATTTATTTTCAGTGAACTTACATGTAAATTACCACATGGGGCTAATAGTTAGTGTATTGGACAGTGTGGGTCTGGAGTTCAAGACCTCTATCATTCCAATCTCTCTGCAGCAATCCAATGACCTTGTCCTGTGTCTGAATTCCAAGGCCCTTGTCTTAAAGAAGTACCAATAAGCTACTCTGGTAAATTATTTATAAATTACAGTCTTACCCTTGTAGGTCAGGGCATAGCTTTTGAGCAATGCCATACATTAGTGAAAGCAGAGGCTCAAATGATAGGACTGAAGGACTTCAGCAGGCAAACATGGTGGGTGAAAAGATTATAAGCATAGAGTTTTAGAAACACTTCAAAGCATACTCTGTGGGGGGCATATTCCACCCCCCACCCCCAGTTCTCTGGGCTGCTCCTAAACTCCCTTGCAGTCTGGAAAATTTAAGGTCAGAGTCATGCAGATGGGAGCTTGGGAAAAGGCTGGAGGTGGAGAGTTGAAATAGGCAGAGTTGAGAGGATGCCAAGCTTTTGTTAAAAAAACCTGGTGTGCCAGTCTAAGTGGTGTTCTGTTCCACCCTCAGGAGGAGATGCCAGGGAGGGATTGTTAGGGAGATCACTGGGGCAAGACTGAAGGGCTGAAAGTTAAGTCAAAGAGACCAGACACCAGATTCAAGGCCACAAAATGGACTGTGGCACTTTTGTGGAGTCTTGGCAAGGAACTGTGATTCCAGGCTTAATTTTAATCCTCTCTTCTAGGGAGATTTTACCCTCTGAACTCCTTTATGAGCATTGCTTTCTAGTTGTTCTTTTCACCCTGAAACTGAGCTGCCTTTTTATTTCTCTTGGATGACCATGGAAATGTTCTCGAATTCTTGCCTGTGTTTTCACAGATACTGATGGGCATCAGAGGCAGCATTTCAAACCAAACACTAGGTTGAGGAAAGGGTGGAGGGAAATGGGAGGTGGGTGCAGGGAAGGGAGATTGACCAGGGACAAAAGAGGCACACTTGGAGATGAACAGGAAGAGCGTGTACCAGTCCTAGCACCTTGGGATTTACTCTTGGGCCTTGACTCATGAGTTGGTACCACAGGTAGATCTGCTTCCACAGCCTCACCTGCTCTACACTCTCTGAGCCATGGAAAAAGGTATTTCCAGCTAAACCACTGCCAAGAATGGGTGTCTAATTGTTTAAGAATATCAAATTTTATGAAGCAGTTGGAGACTGAATCCCAAATCTTTAGTTCAATAGTGTGGTACATAAACTAAAAATAGCAGCCAAATCCCCCTGGTGCTTTGCAACACAGTTCAGACTACACAAAGCTTTTCTGGAACTCTCTGTCTTCGTGAATGGAAGGACTACTCACAGTATCCAGTGCTATCCTGTTCTTCTTTGTTTTCCATTCCATTCAAACAAAATCTCAGGGGCATTTGGCATCAAAAGGCACAAACCCAGGTGACAAGATGGCGGGGAAGTAGGAGGAGGCGCCCTTTCAACCTGTACTCTGAAGTGAGCTGATAACCTTCCAAAGAACTCCAATCACCCACGAAATCAGCCTGAGATCAGAATTATACACGTCTGGATCTCTACAGGAGCAAAAGACGCCAGTGGGCAGGTAAAGAGGAGTGGGAACATCGGACTGATATCGGAAGATAAACAAAAACTGGACAGCTATATGTAGACGAATGAAACTCGACCATTCTCTTACACCGTACACAAAAATAAATTCAAAATGGATAAAAGACCTCAACGTGAGACAGGAATCCATTAGAATCCTAGAGGAGAATATAGGCAGTAACCTCTTTGATATCAGCCACAGCAACTTCTTTCAAGATATGTCTCCAAAGGCAAAGGAAACAAAACCCAAAATGAACTTTTGGGACTTCATCAAAATCAAAAGCTTCTGCACAGCAAAGGAAACAGTCAACAAAACAAGGAGGCAACCCACGGAATGGGAGAAGATATTTGCAAATGACAGTACAGACAAAAGATTGATATCCAGGATCTATAAAGAACTCCTCAAACTCAACACACACAAAACAGACAATCATATCAAAAAATGGGCAGAAGATATGAACAGACACTTCTCCAATGAAGACATACAAATGGCTATCAGACACATGAAAAAATGTTCACCATCACTAGCCATCAGGGAGATTCAAATTAAAACCACATTGAGATACCACCTTACACCACTTAGAATGGCCAAAATTAGCAAGACAGGAAACAACATGTGTTGGAGGGGATGTGGAGAAAGGGGAACCCTCTTGCACTGTTGGTGGGAATGCAAGTTGGTGCAGCCACTTTGGAGAACAGTGTGGAGATTCCTCAAGAAATTAAAAATAGAGCTTCCCTATGACCCTGCAATTGCACTACTGGGTATTTACCGAAAAGATATAGATGTAGTGAAAAGAAGGGCCATCTGTACCCCAATGTTTATAGCAGCAATGGCCACGGTCACCAAACTGTGGAAGGAACCAAGATGCCCTTCAACGGACGAATGGATAAGGAAGATGTGGTCCGTATACACTATGGAGTATTATGCCTCCATCAGAATGGATGAATACCCAACTTTTGTAGCAACATGGACGGGACTGGAAGAGATTATGCTGAGTGAAATAAGTCAAGCAGAGAGAGTCAATTATCATATGGTTTCACTGATTTGTGGAGCATAACAAATAGCATGGAGAACATGGGGAGTTAGGAGAAGGGAGGTGGGGGAAATTGGAAGGGGAGGTGAACCATGAGAGACTATGGACTCTGAAAAACAATCTGAGGGTTTTGAAGGGGCAGGGGGTGGGAGGTTGGGGGAACCAGGTGGTGGGTATTGGAGAGGGCATGGATTGCATGGAGCACTAGGTGTGGTGCAAAAACAATGAATACTGTTACGCTGAAAATAAATTAAAAAAATTAAAAAAAAAAAGAGGCACAAACCCAAATTGGCTGCTAGTTATCTGGCTAGGTTGGCTCACCAGTTGCAATGTTACCTAATACTCTTGGGCAGGCTATATTATGCCCCCAGGGCCCTGCTGTGCCAGAGGATTTTGGCAACTTCTGTCTGAATACTATACATTTAGCCCATTTGCATGAAAAACAGGAGTTCTTACTGGGCTGAGCCTCAAAGAGCTATTACTTTTTCAATTTTGGAAGACTAGTAAATATCCTGGGGGGGGGGTCAGTAAATCCTAGGACAATTTTGGCCCACTATTTTCTTCTACCAATGACCCAGTCAGTTTCAAATCTTCAAGAGCCCTTAACTTCTTCTGAAAGGCAGAGTGCATTCTCAGGTTTACATGTTCACATTGGTCTCAGTGGGTCTAGAGCCCATTTTACTGTAGTATATACAGAGGAAGGCCATATGGCTTGGTTTCTCCATTGGGCAATGGAGTCTTGATAGTTCATATGACTGATTTGTCAGCTGGGGCTGGCATCCTAGGGAGATGGAATAGGGCCTTGGTATTTGAGTTGGGATGAAGGGGGAAAATGTGAGTTAAGTAATTCTACCCAATTCCAACACCAAAATGACAACAGGATACTATAAGTGAGGAGAGGCAACCAATAGCTTGTGAGATCCCAGCCAGAAGATTGTGCCTGGGACTCAGTGGGCCATGGGGCCATAAAATGATTTTGCTTGCCGACAGTAGAAAGATAAAATCCAGGGCCTTTCACCTCTGAGTCTTTCCAGAAGGTCTGTCATTGGGCTAGGAAGATGAAGACACAAGGCAGTGATGACATTAGGGGGCTGATGAGGGCACAGAAAGCTATGGCAAAAATTTACATAGAACTGCTTGGGAAAATAAGAACAAACAGTATTTCTTTTCCTGATTTGAAAGTAGCACAGTCATTTTTGAAAATCTCTCAAGGACAGAAAAAAAAATAAGAAGAAAATAAAAATCTCTCATAATTGCACCACAAAGAGATATCAGCTATTAATAGTTTAGGTATTTCCTTTTAGAGAAATGGAAGGTTTTGAGCAGGATGGGTTGGAAGATTGAAAAGGTCTTTGAGAACAGCAGAATAAGACAATGTGGACATCGACCAGTTTGGAATTATTTTCTCTGTGAGTCAAGATAGGCAAGTCCCCACACTTGCCTGGTTGAAATGGACAGCAGGACAGATGGGAGGTATGACAGAGGGACATGTGATCAGGTTGCCCTTACCTTCAGGATTCATGTGGAAAGCTTCCGTAGTGCTCACCTCCATGAACAGAAAGGTCCTTTAGCTGAAAGACAAAATGATTCATTTTAGCTGAAGGATGACAAAGAGGGGAGATCATTTCTGACTCACTTCTCAGTGCCAGTGTGACCGCAATCACTGCCCTTCAGTGATAGGCATTCAGTGGCCCTCATTTTTTGGAATTAGTTTCTTGGCAACTTAATTATGAAGTAATTTCAAACTTAGAGAAAAGTTGCAAAAAATCATAAAAAAAGAAAATCCCATAAACCCTACACTCAGATACCCTAACAGTTAGTAATTTACTATATTTAATTTATCACTTTCTTCCCCGTATATGCAAATCATTATTTTTCTGAATCACTTGAGAATAAGTTGCAATCATGATGCCTCTTAACCCCTAAATTTTTCAGCATATTTTCCTAAGACTAAGGGCATTCTCCTACCTTAACACTTAACTTACACTTAACAGTGCAATGATTAAGATCAGGAAATTAACAGTGACATAGTACTACTATATATCTGTAGATCTTACTCAAATTTTGCCAGTCATCCTAATTGGGACTAGATTTAATGAAATTTGGTCCTTGAGACCTTGAGTGAGGTTTATTGACAAATCCCATCATGGCCAGGGCTGAATTTCTGGTGTTTGGCGGCGTTCATCTGAAGCTCAGATTTGACGCTGTCTCATGGGTTCATGTAAACCTTAGTGGAAGAATGCTTTTCCAAGTGGGACTAACTTTTGGTGAGGATAAGGTTGTTCACTGAGCCGTTGGGTGTGGGCTTGTATCACTTGGGCCATGCCCATCAGAAATCATGGTTCCCACTTTGCTCCTTCCAGTGTATCTGGCCCTGGGTTTTGTATAGGACATTCTAAACCCTGGGAATTGACTGGCCTGAGTCTGGGAGGCACAAGGTGACAACTGCCAGTACTACGGCTCTGAGGCTCTGAGTTAGAACAAAAATGATTCCAGAACTCGAATCAAAATTGGTCCATCGACGTCTGCAGTTATTTTTTAAAATTTGCTTTTTAAAAAAATTTTATTTTATTTTTTCAGTGTTCCAAGATTCATTTTTTATGCACCACACAATTCTTAATTCAGTGCCCAATTTTGTCTTGTGTGTTCCATGCTAAAACAATCTAGCTAGAGTAGCTAGCCTTCAAATTGTTTCTATGTCTTCAAAATTCAGAATCCTTAGGACTACCCCCTGGGGAATCAAGTGTTGAATACTTTCCGGGCTGACTCAACTGATGGAGGAAAGAGTGACAAGCGGGCCACTGAAGATCTCTCTCACACACACCCCTATCTCAGCGTTACTACAACTGTCCAAAGGAATGTAGAGCCCAGACATCTTTGCAATAAAAGCCTATGATGTGTTGAGAGTCACTTAGACATGAGACAGCCAGCCCCAAGGCACCTGAAAATGAGGTGTCTGGCAAATCCAGAACCTGTAAGACAAATGTCTGGGGCAGCTCTTTTAAAAGCCACCAATTGCTCTCCATATGGTACAGTGATATTGAATTTTTTTGTTTCTTTTTTAAGACTCCAAACATTCTAGAATGCATTTTAGATTCTGAGAATAACTTCAGGACTTAAAGCCCTCTCTTTTATAATGTCCCGGCTCTGTTCAGAAGAATCCAGACTTCTTTTACCCTCTTGCAGGAAACCCCACAGGGTCAGCTGAGGCTAGGGAAGGGTGCAGAGGGTGTAGAGTACAGGACAAGGCCTCCACTAAGGGGAGAAAGTCTGGAATGCCAAGCCGTAGCAGTGATGACTCTGGGGCAAGATCATAAAGGAGATCATGGCCCCAACACTCATTTCTGCAGTTCAACAAACATTAACTGAACAACGGGCCTTGAGCTCACTTCATTCATCCATCTGTTTATTCACTCAGCATTTATTAAGTGCCCGGCGCATCATTAGCCCTGTCATTCTCTCCACCAACTTCTGCACCTCCTCTCAGGCCTGCCCTGTGCCTTGTGGAGGTGACTTCTGATCCAGCACTCCAGCTTCAGCTTGGGCTCCACTCACAAGAGGCAAAGGGTGGGAGCAGAGCACATCAGGGTAATATTTTCCTTCCTCCCTGCCTTTCTCGTGGCTTGGTGCTGGCAGTGGTCGTGTCTCTACTACCACAGTTCCAGCTGGGCAGCCCTTCTTCCATGGCTCCAGCTCTCACTGGGTCCCAGCAAAATCCCTCCCTGCCATCCCCCTCTATGGGGAAGCGGTGGTCACAAATTCCCTTGTTAGTTCTCTCAACCTTGCCCACAGGTATGTCAATGGGTTCTTGATTGTATTCTCTTAAAAAATCCTAGCTTGGGCATATCATCATCTGATCCGACCCTTACCAATGCAGTCCTTTAATATATGCTCAGTTGTTTTCAGATTGCTTTGGATAGGCTGGAAAGATGTAAAGTTTTGGACACAGTTTCTAACACTAAGCTACAGCAGTGCAGGGTGGGGAGGCAGAATTTAACAGAAGCTCCTGGGGAAAATAATCTCAGAGATGTAGTCCTTTATAGACTCTAGGATTACATGTCAGTCAAAGATCAACCTAATCTCTGGCCACATCATTAGAAGTATGGTGTCCAGGACAAGGGAGGTGATATTGTGCTTTTATTCTGCCTCCATTAAATTCCACCTACAGTTCTAGGCACAGTTCTGGGCTTCCCACATATTAATTGTAAGTGTTTCAAAGCCTGCCATATACAGCAAAGGTCGAAAACTTTCCTACAAGGGACAAATAATAAATATCTTTGACTTTGTAGGCCATAAGTTCTTTGTCGCAACTAGTCTGCTATTGTGCAAAAGCAACCACAGACAATAGATAAATAAGTAGGCTTGGCTGTGTTCTAATGAACTTTATTTACAAAAATAAATGGGTAGTTGCATTGGGCCTGCTGGTCTTACTTAGCTAACTTTTGATATTTAGGGAAAAAATCATCCCCTTCAGAAGGCAGAAGTTAGATCAATGTATAGAAATCACAGAAAAATAGATCTGTGCTAATTTTAAGGAAAACCTTTCTAATTGTGACTACCATTCCCAAGTAGAATGAGATGTTTCATGAGGCAGTGAGTGGATTGCTCACTTGTAAGGGTTTAAAAGAAAGGCTAAGTGTTGGAGAGTAATTTTCTGCAAAGCACAAGAAGTCAGATGATGTGGGAGGGAATAGCTCCTAGTATTCATATATACTCAGCATAGTACTGCCTACATAGAAGCTCCTATAGATTTTTCTGTCCCTGGAGGAGAGACTCTGTCATTCCTATCCTTGCATCTTGCCCACTCCTGAAATCCTAGTATAGTATTTTAAACATGGCAGGTGTGACTGATACATGTTTTGTCAACTTGGCTCTCTAAGTAACATCTTGCTGACAGTTGAATGAAACTAATTTGTCTTTAGTACAGTCATCACTACGAGTAATACTAAATTAGTTCAGTTATCTTTAATAAGCTTCAATAGTTGAGGATTTTCACTGAAAAGAATGGCTGTAACAGTTAACATTTATCGAGTTCTGAAAATATGCCAGCTACTGTTCTAAGAACTTTAATAGGCATTCTCTTATTTAACTATCTCCCAAACCTATGAGGGATGTACCATTACCATCTTACTTTACAGATGAAGAAATTGAAATTCAGAGAAGTCTCATAGCTGGGAAGTGGCTTTGCCAGAATAGGGATCTCTCTGATGCCTAATGCTATGGTCCAACCACAATTCCATCCTGCTTCTCATTCATTCATTCATTCATTCATTCATTCATTCATTATTTAACAAACATTGACTGGTTGCCTGCTATTTGCCAAGTATTGTTTCTTAGGTTCTGAAGACAGAGCTGTGAATATAAACAGTTCAAGTCCATGCTCTGTAGGAACTTATATTCAGGCTGGGATTATAGCAAGGACAGATGCACCATTAAATGAGAAGATATTAAGTGGTAATTCATGAGGAGACACAGAGATTAGAAAGATAATGAATAAATCTTGTCCATACCAGAACTTCAGGGATAATCCCCTATTTCTGAATTTACCAAAGCTCTTTCTTGTCTACTGACATTACCCCAAGTTCAGTCTTTGGTCTTGATAAAGTTCAGATACACTCAGATATTAAGAAGGAAGCTTCAAGCATCCTGGAAAATGATGCAGATCATATATGGCAATGTGTATATACATATGTGTGATATATATATATATATATATATATATATATATATATATATATATTCCACAAAAGGAAAATAACCCAATAAAGCACTCAGGAATCATACTTCATGGGAAGGTCAAATCTGAGCACCATAAAATGGTGGCAACAGATGGAAAGGGGTGGAAAGAGCTAGTTTGGTTAACACAAAAGTAAAGAAGAAAAATAAACCAGTTAAAAAATGGGTAGAATTTAAAGTGAGGGGGTGGAAAACAATTTATCATGCTAACAGACATCAAAAGAAAGCTGGGGTGGCAATCCTTACATCAGATAAATTAGATTTTAAGCAAGGACTATAATAAGAGATGAGGAAGGACACTATATCATACTCAAAGGGTCTGTCCCACAAGAAGATCTAACAATTTTAAATATCTATGCCCCTAACATGGGATCAGCCAATTACATAAACCCATTAATAACAAAATCAAAGAAACACATCAACAATCATACAATAATAGTAGGGGACTTTAACACCCCCCTCGCTGAAATGGACCGATCATCCAAGCAAAAGATCAACAGGGAAATAAAAGCCTTAAATGACACACTGGACCAGATGGACATCACAGATATATTCAGAACATTCCATTTCAAAACAACAGAATACACATTCTTCTCTAGTGGACATGGAACATTCTCCAGAATAGATCATATCCTGGGTCACAAATCAGGTCTCAAACAGTACCAAAAGATTGGGATCATTCCCTGCATATTTTCAGACCACAATGTTCTGAAACTAGAACTCAATCACAAGAGGAAAGTTGGAAAGAACTCAAATACATGGAGGCTAAAGAGCATCGTACTAAAGAATGAATGGAACAGAGTAGAGAGCCCAGATATGGACCCTCAACTCTATGGTCAGTTAATCTTTGACAAAACAGGAAAAAATATACAGTGGAAAAAAGACAGTCTCTTCAATAAATGGTGCTGGGAAAACTGGGCAGCTATATGTACAAGAATGAAACTCGACCATTCTCTTACACCGTACACAAATATAAACTCAAAATGGATAAAAGACCTCAACGTGAGACAGGAATCCATCAGAATCCTAGAGGAGAATATAGGCAGTAATCTCTTCAATATCAGCCACAGCAACTTCTTTCAAGATATGTCTCCAAAGGCAAAGGAAACAAAACCCAAAATGAACTTTTGGGACTTCATCAAAATCAAAAGCTTCTGCACAGCAAAGGAAACAGTCAAGAAAACAAAGAGGCAACCCACGGAATGGGAGAAGATATTTGCAAATGACAGTACAGACAAAAGATTGATATCCAGGATCTATAAAGAACCCCACAAACTCAACACACACAAAACAGACAATCATATCAAAAAATGGGCAGAAGATGTGAACAGACACTTCTCCAATGAAGACATACAAATGGCTATCAGACACATGAAAAAATGTTCACCATCACTAGCCATCAGGGAGATTCAAATTAAAACCACATTGAGATACCACCTTACACCACTTAGAATGGCCAAAATTAGCAAGACAGGAAACAACATGTGTTGGAGGGGATGTGGAGAAAGGGGAACCCTCTTGCACTGTTGGTGGGAATGCAAGTTGGTGCAGCCACTTTGGAGAACAGTGTGGAGATTCCTCAAGAAATTAAAAATAGAGCTTCCCTATGACCCTGCAATTGCACTACTGGGTATTTACCGAAAAGATATAGATGTAGTGAAAAGAAGGGCCATCTGTACCCCAATGTTTATAGCAGCAATGGCCACGGTCACCAAACTGTGGAAGGAACCAAGATGCCCTTCAACGGACGAATGGATAAGGAAGATGTGGTCCGTATACACTATGGAGTATTATGCCTCCATCAGAATGGATGAATACCCAACTTTTGTAGCAACATGGACGGGACTGGAAGAGATTATGCTGAGTGAAATAAGTCAAGCAGAGAGAGTCAATTATCATATGGTTTCACTGATTTGTGGAGCATAACAAATAGCATGGAGAACATGGGGAGTTAGGAGAAGGGAGGTGGGGGAAATTGGAAGGGGAGGTGAACCATGAGAGACTATGGACTCTGAAAAACAATCTGAAGGGTTTGAAGAGGGGGGGGGGGTGGGAGGTTGGGGGAACCAGGTGGTGGGTATTGGAGAGGGCATGGATTGCATGGAGCACTGGGTGTGGTGCAAAAACAATGAATACTATTATGCTGAAAATAAATTAAAAAAATGTTAAAAAAAGAGAATGAATGGGTCAACCACGAAATTAAAGAAGAATTGAAAAAAATTCATGGAAACAAATGGTAATGAAAACAAATGATAACGATAATGGTTCAAAATCTGTGGGACACAACAAAGGTGGTCCTAAGAGGAAAGTATATAGCCATACAAGCCTTTCTCAAGAAATAAGAAGTCTCAGGTACACAACCTAACCCTACACCTAAAGGAACTGGAGAAAGAACAGCAAAGAAGGCCTAAACCCAACAGGAGAAGAGAGATAATAAAGATCAGAGCAGAAATTAATGAAATAGAAACCAAAAGGACAGTAGAACAAATCAATAAAACTAAGGGCTGGTTCTTTGAAAGAATAAATAAGATTGATAAACCCCTGGCCAGACTTATCAAAAAGAAAAGAGAAAGGACCCAAATAAATAAAATCATGAATGAAAGAGGAGAGATCACAACCAACACCAAAGAAATACAAACAATTATAAGAACATATTATGAGCAACTATACTCTAGCAAATTTGACAATCTAGAAGAAATAGATGCATTTCTAGAGACATGTAAACTACCAAAACTGAGCCAGGAAGAAATAGAAAACCTGAACAGTCCCATAACCAGTAAGGAGACTGAAGCAGTCATCAAAAATATCCCAACAAACAAGAGCCCAGGGCCAGATGGCTTCCCAGGGGAATTCTACCAAACATTTAAAGAAGAAATAATACCTATTCTGAAACTGTTCCAAAAAATAGAAATGGAAGGAAAACTTCCAAACTCATTTTATGAGGCCAGCATTACCTTGATCCCCAAACCAGACAAAAGACCCCATCAAAAAAGAGAATTACAGACCAATATCCATGATGAACACAGATGTGAAAATTCTCACCAAAATACTAGCCAATAGGATCTAACAGTACATTAAAAGGATTATTCACAAAGTGGGATTTATTCCTGGGCTGCAAGGTTGGTTCAACATCTGCAAATCAATACATTATTAATGATATAATGCAATATTAATGATACAATACTTTAATAAAAGAAAGAATAAGAACCATATGATACTCTCAATAGATGCTGAAAAGGTATTTGACAAAGTACAGCATCCTTTCTTGATCAAAACTCTTCAAAGTGTGGGGATAGAGGGTACATACCTCAATATCATTAAAGCCATCTATGAAGAACCCACAGTGAATATCATTCTCAATGGGGAAAACCTGAGAGCTTTTCTGCTAAGGTCAGGAACATAGCAGGGATGTCTAAAGTACTAGAAGTCCTAGCCTCAGCACTCAGACAACAAAAAGAGATGAAAGGCATCTGAATTGGCAAAGAAGAAGTCAAACTCTTACCCTTTGCAGATGATATGATACTTTATGTGGAAAACCCAAAAGACTCCACTCCGAAGCTGCTAGAACTCATACAGGAATTCAGTAAAGTGTCAGGATATAAAATCAATGCACAGAAATCAGTTGCATTTCTATACATCAACAACAAGATGGAAGAAAGAGAAATTAAGGAGTCAATTCCATTTATTCCTAGGTACATAAGATACCTAGGAATAAACCTATTCAAAGAGGCAAAGAATCTGTATTCAGAAAACTATAAAGTACTCATGAAAGAAATTGAAGAAGACACAAAGAAGTGGAAAAGTGTTCCATGCTCCTGGATTGGAAGAACAAATATTGTGAAAATGTCTATGCTACCTAAAGCAATCTACACATTTAATGCAATCCCTATCAAAATCCCATCAGTTTTTTTCAAAGAAATGGAACAAATAATCCTAAAATTTACATGGAACCAGACAAGACCTCGAATAGCCAGAGGAATATTGAAAAAGAAATCCAAAGTTGGTGGCATCACAATTTCAGACTTCAAGCTCTATTACAAAGATGTTATCATCGAGACAGTATGGTACTGGCACAAAAACAGACACATAGATTAATGGAACAGAATAGAGAGCCCAGAAATAGACCCTCAACTCTATGGTCAACTAATCTTCAACAAAGCAGGAAAGAATGTCCAGTGGAAAAAAGACAGTCTCTTCAACAAATGGTGTTGGGAAAAATAGACAGCCACACGTAGAAAAATGAAACTGGACCATTTCCTTACATCACACACAAAAATAGGCTCCAAGTGGATGGAAGGCCTCAATGTGAGACAGGAATCCAACAAAATCCCTGAGGAGAACACAGGCAGCAACCTCTTCGATCTCAGCCGCAGCAACTTCTTCCTAGAAACATCGCCAAAGGCAGGGGAAGCAAGGGCAAAAATGAACTATTGGGACTTCATCAAGATCAAAAGCTTTTGCACAGCAAAGGAAACAGTCAACAAAACCAAAAGACAACTGACAGAATGGGAGAAGATATTTTCAAACAATATCAATCTAGTATCCAACATCTATAAAGATCTTATCAAACTCAACACCCACAGAACAAATAATCCAATCAAGAAATGGGCAGAGGACATGAACAGACATTTCTGCAAAGAAGATATCCAGGTGGCCAACATGAAAAAATGCTCCACATCACTCGGCATCAAGGAAATACAAATCAAAACCACAATGAGATACCACCTCACACCAGTCAGAATGGCTAAAATTAACAAGTCAGGAAATGACAGATGCTGGCGAGGATGCAGAGAAAGGGGAATCCTCCTCCACTGTTGGTGGGAATGCAAGCTGGTGCAGCCACACTGGAAAACAGTATGGAGGTTTCTCAAAGAGTTGAAAATAGAGCCACCTTATGACCCAGCAATTGCACTACTGGGTATTTACACTAAAGATACAAATGTAGTGATCTGAAGGGTCATGTGCAATCCAATGTTTATAGCAGCAATGTCCACAATAGCCAAACCATGGAAAGAACCTAGATGTCCACCAACAGATGAATGGATAAAGAATAGGTGATATTATATATATATATATATATATATATATATATATATATATATATATATATATAATGCAGCCATCAAAAGAAATGAAATCTTGCCATTTGCAATGACGTGGATGGAACTAGAGGGTATTATGCTGAGTGAAATAAGTCAATCAGAGAAAGATAATTATATGATCTCTCTGATATGAGGAATTTGAGAGGCAGAGTGGGGGGTTTGCAGGGAATGGAAGGAAAAAATGAAACAAGATGGGATCTGGAGGGAGATCTACCGTAAGAGACTCTTAATCTCACAAAACAAACTGAGGGTTCCTGGGAGAGGGTGGTTGGATTATGGACATTGGGGAGGATATGTGCTATGGTGAGTGCTGTGAAGTGTGTAAACCTGGCAATTCACAGACCTATACCCCTGGGGCAAACAATACACTACATGTTAATAAAAATAATTAATAAAAAATGGGTAGAAGACATGAATTAGACGGTTTCTCAAGGAAGTCATACAGATGGCCAACAGTCCCATGAAAAGATGCTCAATATCACTCATCGGGGAAATGCAAATCAAAACCGCAGTGAGATATCACCTTGCACCTGTCAGAATGGCTAAAATTAACAACACGGGACAGAACAGGTATTGGCAAGGATGTGGAGCAAAAGGAACCTTCTTGTGTTGTTGGTGGGAATGCAAACTGGAGCAGCCATTTTGAAGAACAGTGTGGAGATTGCTCATAAAGTTAAAAATAGAGCTACCCTACAATCCAGCAATTGCATTTCTAGGTATTTACCCAAAGAATACAAAAATACTAATTCAAAGGGATACATGCACACCAACATTTATAGCAGTATTATCTACTATAGCTAAATTATGGAAAGAGATGAAATGTCCATTGACTGATGAACGGATAAAGAAAGTGTGGTGTGTATGTATGTATGTGTGTATGTGTGTGTGTGTGTGTGTGTATGTGTATAACGGATATTACTCAGCTATAAAAAAGAATGAAATCTTGCCATTTGCAACACAACAATGTGGATGGAACTAGAGTGTATTATGCTAAGCAAAATAGAGAAAGATAAAAGGCATATGATTTCACTC
Source organism: Lutra lutra (assembly GCF_902655055.1). Classification (NCBI taxonomy): domain Eukaryota; kingdom Metazoa; phylum Chordata; class Mammalia; order Carnivora; family Mustelidae; genus Lutra; species Lutra lutra. The sequence goes on from NC_062282.1 coordinate 27,940,258, forward strand.
ACGTGTGGCATTTAAGAAACTAAACAAATGAATGTGGGTGGAGGGAGAGAGAGAGGCAAACCATAAAACAGACTATTAACTATAGAGAACAAACTGAGGGGAGGTGAATGGGGGGCGTGAAATGGGTGATGGGGATTAAGGAGTACACTTGTTGTGACGAACAAGGAGCATTGTATCGAAATGTTGAATCACTATATTGTACAACTGAAACTAATATTGCACTGTATGTTAACTATACTGGAATTTCAATAAAAAGTTGGAAAAAAAAGAAGAAAAATAATTTTTATTCCTCTTCTCTGAAACACAGAAAGATGAAGAGCCTGAGTCTACCCTCCAGACCCAAGTATTAAAAATCAGCATTTCTAACAAATGCTACAAACCAGAAAGTGTGTGACCTACATATAATGCAGAGGCAGACACGCCAAAATTTGGGTCAAGTGAAAGGGCCTTGTTTAGGGGGAACAGAGCTGCCAGGATGCCTGGGAGTTCAGGGAACCAAGGGAAATTCCAGAATTTTGATTGTGATTGAGATTGAAGGAGAGAGAGCAAGAATGTGAAAGGTAAAATAGGGTAAAGCCAAACAACTTGTCAGGTCCAAGAGGCAAGTCCTGACTGGGAATGGGGGACACAGCCCAAAGGTCAGGAGCTAAGTAAACACGAGCCCAGAGAAAAAAGTTAGAGAGTTGGGACTTTGTGTCTTTTTGGGTGCCAACAACGAGGGGCAGGCATGGATTGCATAGTTAAAGGCACAGGATAGGAGTCAACAAGTCATAGTAATACTTTTGCAGTTCCTTTGGTTAGTAGACTGCAACGTGATTTTCAGATTAGTGAGTTTTTAGAGCATCAGCATAATCTTTTTAGAACAATGGCTAGAAACAGTACAATAGTAATTAGTTAACATTTACTGACTGCCAGACACTGCTTTTAAGGACTTTCATGCATTGTTTCATATAACCTTCACAAGTCCATTTGGAGCACTGAGCTCCTTAACAGACCCTTAATTAAAAAATGATTAAAAACAGAAGTGACATTTGAGGGCAACTATAGAATGTCATCCTCATAAAGGAATATTAGTCATTCATTGATTCATTTAATCATATGTTTCTTCAGCCATTCGTTATTGAGCACCTAATATGTGTTGGGTACTGTTTAGGGGTCTGTGCATGGATGACTATTGATTTCATTGTTCCACAGAGAGGCAGGAGAAGGAGGAAAGGATTGTGAGTTGGAAAATCAGGCTTCCATTTCTAGCTGGTGTTGTGGTCCTTGGACATGTCACTTCTTTTCTCAGTTTAATGTCTTAGTGTAAAACAAGAAGCCAGGAACACATGATGCTTGAGATCTTCTAGAATTTAACATTAAAGAATTCAGTAACTTCATAGTACATTGCAATTTATAATGAATATTCACTTATATATTTTTTTTAAATTTTATTTTTTATAAACATATAATATATTTTTATCCCCAGGGGTACAGGTCTGTGAATCGCCAGGTTTACACACTTCACAGCACTCACCATAGCACATACCCTCCCCAGTGTCCATAACCCCACCCCCCCAACCCCCCTCCCCCCATCAACACTCAGTTTGTTTTGTGAGATTAAGAGTCACTTATGGTTTGTCTCCCTCCCAATGCCATCTTGTTTCATTTACTCTTCTCCTACCCCCTTAACCCCCCATGTTGCATCTCCTCTCCCTCATATCACGGAGATCATATGATAGTTGTCTTTCTCCGATTGACTTAATCGCTAAGCATGATACCCTCTAGTTCCATCCACGTCATCGCAAATGGCAAGATTTCATTTCTTTTGATGGCTGCATAGTATTCCATTGTGTATATATACCACATCTTCTTTATCCATTCGTCTGTTGATGGACATCTAGGTTCTTTCCATAGTTTGGCTATTGTAGACATTGCTGCTATAAACATTTGGGTGCACGTGCCCCTTCGGATCACTACGTTCGTATCTTTAGGCTAAATAACCAGCAGTGCAATTGCTGGGTCATAGGGTAGTTCTATTTTCAACATTTTGAGGAACCTCCATGCTGTTTTCCAGAGTGGTTGCACAAGCTTGCATTCCCACCAACAGTGTAGGAGGGTTCCCCTTTCTCCGCATCCTCGCCAGCATCTGTCATTTCCTGACTTGTTAATTTTAGCCATTCTGACTGGTGTGAAGTGATATCTCATTGAGGTTTTGATTTGTATTTCCCTGATGCCGAGTGATATGGAGCACTTTTTCATGTGTCTGTTGGCCATCTGGATGTCTTCTTTGCAGAAATGTCTGTTCATGTCCTCTGCCCATTTCTTGATTGGATTATTTGTTCTTTGGGTGTTGAGTTTGCTAAGTTCTTTATAGATTTTGGACACTAGCCCTTTATCTGATATGTCATTTGCAAATATCTTCTCCCATTCTGTCAGTTATCTTTTGGTTTTGTTAACTGTTTCTTTTGCTGTTCAAAAGCTTTTGATCTTGATAAAATCCCAATAGTTCATTTTTGCCCTTGATTCCCTTGCCTTTGGCGATGTTCCTAGGAAGATGTTGCTGTGGCTGAGGTCGAAGAGGTTGCTGCCTGTGTTCTCCTCAAGGATTTTGATGGATTCCTTTCTCACATTGAGGTTCTTCATCCATTTTGAGTCTATTTTTGTGTGTGGTGTAAGGAAATGACTCAATTTCATTTTTCTACATGTGGCTGTCCAATATTCCCAACACCATTTATTGAAGAGGCTGTCTTTTTTCCATTGGACATTCTTTCCTGCTTTGTCGAAGATGAGTTGACCATAGAGTTGAGGGTCTATTTCTGGGCTCTCTATTCTGTTCTATTGATCTATGTGTCTGTTTTTGTGCCAGTACCATGCTGTCTTGATGATGACAGCTTTGTAATAGAGCTTGAAGTCCAGAATTGTGAAGCCCCCAACTTTGGCTTCTTTTTTCATATTCCTTTGGCTATTCGAGGTCTTTTCTGGTTCCATATAAATTTTAGGATTATTTGTTCCATTTCTTTGAAAAAAAAAATGGATGGTACTTTGATAGGAATTGCATTAAATGTGTAGATTGCTTTAGGTAGCATAGACATTTTCACAATATTTATTCTTCCAATCCAGGAGCATGGAACATATTTCCATTTTTTGTGTCTTCTTCAATTTCTTTCATGAGTACTTTATAGTTTTCTGAGTATAGATTCTTAGTCTCTTTGGTTAGGTTTATTCCTAGGTATCTTATAGTTTTGGATGCAATTGTAAATGGGATTGACTCCTTAATTTCTCTTTCTTCTGTCTTGTTGTTGGTGTAGAGAAATGCAACTGGTTTCTGTGCATTCATTTTATATCCTGACACTTTGCTTAATTCCTGTACAAGTCCTAGCAGTTTCGGAGTGCAGTCTTTTGGATTTTCCACATATAGTATCATATCATCTGCGAAGAGTGATTGTTTGACTTCTTATTTGCCAATTTGGATGCCTTTAATTTCCTTTTGTTGTCTGATTGCTGAGGCTAGGACTTCTAGTACTATGTTGAATAGCAGTGGTGATAATGGACATCCCTGCCGTGTTCCTGACCTTAGCGGAAAAGCTTTCAGTTTTTCTCCATTGAGAATGGTATTTGCGGTGGGTTTTTCATAGATGGCTTTGATAATATTGAGGTATGTTCCCTCTATCCCTACACTTTGAAGAGTTTTGATCAGGAAGGGATGCTGTACTTTGTCAAATGCTTTTTCAGCATCTATGAAGAGTATCATATGGTTCTTGTTCTTTCTTTTATTAATGTGTTGTATCACATTGATTGATTTGCGGATGTTGAACCAACCTTGCAGTCCTGGAATAAATCCCACTTGGTCATGGTGAATAATCCTTTTAATGTACTATTGAATCCTATTGGCTAGTATTTTGGCGAGAAATTTTGCATCTGTGTTCATCAAGGATATTGGTCTGTAGTTCTCTTTTTTGAGATCAAGTTGATGCTGGCCTCATAAAAAGAGTTTGGAAGTTTTCCTTCCATTTCTATTTTTTGGACCAGTTTCAGGAGAATAGGTATTAGTTCTTCTTTAAATGTTTGGTAGAATTCCCCTGGGAAGCCATCTGGCCCTGGGCTTTTGTTTGTTTGGAGATTTTTGATGACTGTTTCAATCTCCTTACTGGTTATGGGTCTGTTGAGGCTTTCTATTTCTTCCAGGTTCAGTTGTGGTAGTTTATATGTCTCTAGGAATGCATCCATTTCTTCCAGATTGTCAAATTTGTTGGCGTAGAGTTGCTCATAGTATGTTCTTATAATTGTCTGTATTTCTTTGGTGTTCGTTGTGATCTCTCCTCTTTCATTCATGATTTTATTTATTTGGGTCCTTTCTCTTTTCTTTTTGATAAGTCTGGCCAGGGGTTTATCAATCTTATTAATTCTTTCAAAGAACCAGCTCCTAGTTTCATTGATTTGTTCTATTGTTTTTTTGGTTTCTATTTCATTGATTTCTGCTCTGATCTTTATGATTTCTCTTCTCCTGCTGGGTTTAGGGTTTCTTTCTTGTTCTTTCTCCAGCTCCTTTAGGTGTAGGGTTAGGTTGTGTACCTGAGACCTTTCTTGTTTCTTGAGAAAGGCTTGTACGCTATATATTTTCCTCTCAGGACTGCCTTTGTTGTGTCCCACAGATTTTGAACCGTTGTGTTTTCATTAACATTTGTTTCCATGAATTTTTTCAATTCTTCTTTAATTTCCTGGTTGACCCATTCATTCTTTAGAAGGATGCTGTTTAGTCTCCATGTATTTGGGTTCTTTCCACATTTCCTCGTGTAATTGAGTTCTAGCTTCAGAGCATTGTGGTCTGAAAATATGCAGGGAATGATCCCAATCTTTTGATACTGGTTGAGACCTGATTTAGGACCAAGGATGTGATCTATTCTGGAGAATGTTCCATGTGCACTAGAGAAAAATGTGTATTCGGTTGCTTTGGGATGAAACGTTCTGAATATATCTGTGATGTCCATCTGGTCTAGTGTGTCATTTAAGGCCTTTATTTCCCTGTTGATCTTTTGCTTGGATGATCTGTCCATTTCAGTGAGGGGAGTGTTAAAGTCCCCTACTATTATTGTATTATTGTTGATGTGTTTCTTTGATTTTGTTATTAATTGATTTATATAGTTGGCTGCTCCCACATTAGGGGCATAGATATTTAAAATTGTTAGATCTTCTTGTTGGACAGATCCTTTAAGTATGATATAGTGTCCTTCCTCATCTCTTATTATAGTCTCTGGCTTAAAATCTAATTTATCTGATATAAGGATTGCCACTCCTGCTTTCTTCTCATGTCCATTAGCATGGTAAATTCTTTTCCACCCCCTCACTTTAAATCTGGAGGTTTCTTCGGGTTTAAAATGAGTTTCTTGTAGGCAACATATAGATGGGTTTTGTTTTTTTATCCATTCTGATACCCTGTGTCTTTTGATTGGGGCATTCAGCCCATTAACATTCAGGGTAACTATTGAGAGATATGAATTTAGTGCCATTGTATTGCCTGTAAGGTGACTGTTATTGTATATTGTTTCTGTTCCTTTCTGGTCTACTACTTTTACGGTCTCTCTTTGCTTAGAGGACCCCTTTCAATATTTCCTGTAGAGCTGGTTTGGTGTTTGCAAATTCTTTCAGTTTTTGTTTGTCCTGGAAGCTTTTAATCTCTCCTTCTATTTTCAATGATAGCCTAGCTGGATATAGTATTCTTGGCTGCATGTTTTTCTCGTTTAATACTCTGAATATATCATGTCAGCTCTTTCTGGCCTGCCAGGTCTCTGTGGATAAGTCTGCTGCCAATCTAATATTTTTACCATTGTACGTTACAGACTTCTTTTCCCGGGCTGCTTTCAGGATCTTCTCTTTGTCACTAAGACTTGTAAATTTTACTATTAGGTGACGGGGTGTGGACCTATTCTTATTGATTTTGAGGGGGGTTCTCTGAACCTCCTGGATTTTGATGCTTGTTCCCTTTGCTATATTGGGGAAATTCTCTCCAATAATTCTCTCCAATATACCTTCTGCTCCCCTCTCTCTTTCTTCTTCTTCTGGAATCCCAATTATTCTAATGTTGTTTGTCTTATGGTGTCACTTATTTCTCAAATTCTCCCCTCGTGGTCCAGTAGCTGTTTGTCCCTCTTTTGCTCAGCTTCTTTATTCTCTGTCATTTGGTCTTCTATATCGCTAATTCTTTCTTCTGCCTCATTTATCCTAGGAGTGAGAGCCTCCATTTTTTATTGCACCTCATTAATAGCTTTTTTGATTTCAACTTGGTTAGATTTTAGTTCTTTTATTTCTCCAGAAAGGGCTTTTATATCTCCCGGGAGGGTTTCTCTAATATCTTCCATGCCTTTTTCGAGCCCAGCTAGAACCTTGAGAATCGTCATTCTGAACTCTAGATCTGACATATTACCAATGCCTGTATTGATTAGGTCCCTAGCCTTTGGTACTGCCTCTTGTTCTTTTTTTTTGTGGTGAATTTTTCAGCCTTGTCATTTTGTCCAGATAAGAGTATATGAAGGAGCAAGTAAAATACTAAAAGGGTGGCAACAACCCCAGGAAAATATGCTTTAGCCAAATCAGAAGAGATCCCAAATCATGAGGGGGGAGAAAGTGGATGAAAATGTTCAGAAAGAAAAGAATAACAAAAGAAACTATTAAAAAAAGAAAACCAATAAAGAAAAAATATAAAAGGAAATATATATATATTAGATAAACTAGTTAAAAAACGTTAAAAAAGAAAAGGGTAAAAGTTAAAAAAATTTATCAGAAGAGAAAAAAATTGAAAAAGAAAAAAAATTAAATTAACTGCAAGGCTAAAGAATAATGGGGAGAAAGCCGTGCTTTGCTTTCTCCTCCTCTGGAATTCCGCTGCTCTCCTTGGTATTGAAACTGCACTCCTTGGTAGGTGAACTTGGTCCTGGCTGGGTTTCTTGTTGATCTTCTGGGGGAGGGGCCTGTTGTAGTGATTCTCAAGTGTCTTTGCCCCAGGCGGAGTTGCACTGCCCTTACCAGGGGCCAGGCTGAGTAATCCGCTCGGGTTCACTTTCAGGAGCTTTTGTTCCCTGAGCACTTTCCGTAGAGTTCTGGAGGTCGGGAATGAAGATGGCGGCCTCCCGGTCTCCCGACCGGAGCGGCCAAGAGCCTGGGGCCCCACTCCTCAGTGCGCCCTCAGAGAACAGCGCCCAATTACTCCCGTCACCCTGCCTCTGGCCGCGCTCCGAGCTGACCGAGCCTGCGACCGGTTCAAGGTAACCCCGAGCTGAGAGCTCACTCCTCGGCTCTGTCTCTGTAGCTGGCTTCCCCGTTCTAATTCCTGTGAGCTCTGTGACACTCAGACACCCCCGATCCTTCTGTGACCCTGAGGGACCTGAGGCCACGCTGACCCCGCATGGGCTTCACCCCGGTTAAGCCTCTGGAGCGATGTCCCTCAGCGGAGCAGACTTTTAAAAGTCGTGAACTTGTGCTCCATTGCTCCGCCACTTGCCGGGAGCCGGCCCCTCCCCCCGCGGTCTATCTTCCCGTCGCTTTGGATTCACTTTTCTGCCATTCCTACCTTTCAGAAAGTGGTTGATTTTCTGTTTCTAAAATTGCTGTTCTTCTTCTCTTCCATCTCCCATTGGATTTGTAGGTGTTTTGATTAAGCAATCTTTATATAAGCTATCTAGCTGATCTCCCGCTACCTGAAGTAGTCTCAGCCTGCTACTTCTCTGCCATCTTGACTCCTCTCTCTGAATATTCACTTATATTTTATTGTTATACTCCCACCCCTTCAGTTAAATAGTTATATCTATTATAAAGCTTCAGAGGTGAATATTTGTCAGGGTTTGAACCCTGTTCCTTTTCTCTTTCCACTGGAACCTTCTGCCTTCTGTGTATGAGTTCATGTTTAATTTCCTGAAGAATTATAAGAGAGCTGGGTGCAAATATCAGAGGAAAAGGAAGAGACAAGGGGAACTTGGGAGTAAAAAGGAAGATGTGCCAACTCTCACAGGCTTTGTGCCTTGTTTCTGAAATCATTCAGGGCTTCTGTGACTGCTGAGAAAGTATATCCAAAAGCACAGGAAGAGAAATCCTCTACCTGGAGAAAATCACATGGAAGCATATTCGAGTTCAACAAAAGAGGAGTAAAGTGCCTCATGGGACCATCCACATGCCCATTCCTGGGGAGAACCACAATGAATGGGTCATGTTAGAAGGCAGAAGGCCTGGCACCAAGAAGAAGAGTTAACTGTTTAATGATTATGGCAGTTTCAATACCAAGCGCGATGTGAGCTATCTGATAAGAGGCGAGCTCCCTAAGCAGAAAGCATATGAAATGCTAGAAGGGTTGGGCATTTGGATCAGGGCTGGAAGATCAGTTAGGGGACTGATTTCAATTCTGAAATGCTGTGATTCTTAGAGACTGTAGACTTATATTTAAGCTGCAGTCCATAATCCTTAAACTCCAGAATTTAGATATTCCTGAAATCATCTGCTGGGAAAATTCAAGGCCCCTTTCCAGCTACTGATATTCAGGCCAAATTCCTCAATTCTTATTTTTCTAAGAAGTTCCTTTTATGGATCCTTGGCAGGCTGATCCCCCTGGTCTTAGCATTTCTGCCCTCTTGCTCTTGACAAATATCCAGGATGGGAACTTCTCTGGAGGCCAGAACTGAAGCCAAAGTTGGACCAACATACTGAAACTCTAGTCCTACCAGTCTGTAGATTAAGAGGGAGACCCTTGCATTTGTCCATTGCCCTTGTTTTCCAAAGTGTTTCCGCCTGTTAGCTCTACCAGAAACATATGGGTCAACTGGTATTCTCAGAGGGTAATAACTTTAACAAGGGAAGGGTTGGAGAAGGCTTTCTAACAGTGCAGCCCTGTGAAAGGTTAGAACTTTTACGACTGTTACAATCTGCCCAAGGTCACAGTAGAGCAGAGCCGTATCTAAAGCAATTTACTTCAAATCCTTCTGGGAGTGAGTGCAAAGTAAATAAAGACTATTAGTGATAAGTTAAAAAAAACCAAAGTCCAGCTCTCCTTGATTGACTAGCAGGGAAGTGTAGAGTTTAGAGCTGCATTTTACAAGCATGACAACATCAGCTTGTGATCACCGGAAAGCAGAGTAGTTTTTCCAGTCCAGTAAAGAACCATGGCAAAAATGTGAGTCTGCACAAATGGGCCAACAATCATCTTGATTGGGGCGACCACAGGTGGAGGCAGGGATGAGGTGGCCACCAGCTGTGGGCCTGAACAAAATGGCTTCCTGCTTATTTTAGCTCAGAGATTGCAAGTGTAAATCCCCCTTCCTGAAGAAGCTTAGAGTATCTGCAAGTTAGGGTTATACTCCTAACTAAAAGGACAATAAAAAAAAAAAAAACTGATGAAAAGACATTATCCAGAATTTTCAAGGAATTGGCTTAAAAAAATAATCCCCAATTGATTGCAATATTAAGAACATTTAAAAAATATTACCTCCATCCTGATCTCTAAATCCCCGTGAGTGGGTTTATGAAAAGGTCCTTTATGCACGTGAAGCATTAATATTGTAAGTGGGGAGAGAACATACTCTTTTAATTAAAAGAGCAGATTGTTATGATTGTGGTAATATGAGTAGAGAACACCTTCCTACCTAGAAGTATAAGAGAATAAATAGTTCCTGGTTTTAGTATCCAAGGTTTAGGATTATTTAGGATTAGAAGCCAAAATTGTTTCTATTTTATACTGTATAATCAGGGAGATTGTTGAGAGAGGAATGTTAGAAGGAAAATCTGTATTAGTTTTCCTGTGACTTCAGCCAGTTGGGGACCATCGAAATGCTATTTGCCTCTAGCCTTGAAATGTTTTCTCCCTCACTCTTAGAGCAGCACAGCTAATGACCCTCATGGAGTAACAAATAACTTGCCTGTGTCAATGCTGACATAAATGTGTTTTTCTTTTTTTCTTTTTTTTTTTTTAAAGATTTAATTTATTTATTTGACAGACAGAGATCACAGGTAGACAGAGAGGCAGGCAGAGAGAGAGAGGGAAGCAGGCTCCCTGCTGAGCAGAGAGCCCGACGTGGGGCTCGATCCCAAGCCGAGATCATGACCTGAGCCGAAGGCAGAGGGTTTAACCCACTGAGCCACCCAGGCGCCCCATAAATGTGTTTTTCAATCTAGTTGCTTTTTTGACTATCAGATGTTCCTTTTTTTTTCTTTTTTTTTTTTTTAGGGGTAGTTGAATTTGGTGGAAGGCTGGGCTGTGCTCTGTTTACTCCTCTGTTCCCAATACTAATTTAAAAGTGCTGATGGTGGGTGAGTGGTGATGGTAATGGGGACATCTGAAACCATTAATCTGAGACCTGAAATGTCAACATGGGCACAAGAGGCTAATTCCTTAGCTGATGGGAATGAGTCAACATGTCAACTTTAGCTGGAGGGTGCCCTGTGCAGCTTCTCCTAGTCCCATAAACCAAGGGGCCTGGATCCCCATACTGAGGAGGCCATAGCTTCTAGCCAGACAATTTGCTTTACTTTGAGGTTTCTTAAGCCCTGCATTTGTTCCAACAGCTTCATCCTGGGATTCTACTTCTGTTTTTTTCCTTATGGGTTTTGGTGACATTTTCCAAAGTGGTCTTACTGCATCAATCATTCATTATGAAAACAAATTAGTGTGTGCTATCATGGTAATGTTCCTGCATACAGCATATTGGCTAGCACGACACATTGCATTTTGGTGAGACAGTCTAATGGATATGTACAAAATTTAGAACCAGACTGAAAGCCATAAAGATGTGACTCAGGCAACCTTCTGGCCATGTGACCTCGAGGATTTAAAGGAATTTAGTATCAATAGCAAAAAGTGATTTCTATTTAAGTTTGTGGCAGTGGATGTCTGCAGGTTGACCTAATGATGATAGCGTAATTAGATTATATTTTTGTTTTTTTTTTAATTCTCTTGATAGAATGGATTTGTATCTAAAAGTGTTCACCCCTCCCTTCTAATAAAATAACTTTAGACTGTATGAAATCTTGTCCATGATGCCAACACAGAACGTGGCACCTGCCTACAAGTTCACGGCTGAGTGTGAGGCTGAGCACTCTAGCTGGTCTGATAGGTGTCCATCTAGTGTGTCATTCTCTTTCCCTGCTTCTGGCTCAGGTATGAATGAGGAGACATGGAAAAGAGGAGGGGCAGGGAGCAAAGAGGTTCCTCGGGTCTTCGCTGGTGCCCTTGAATCCATATTCAGGCAGCTCCTCCCTGAGGTTATGAAACCCTTGCTGTCCGTTCCCCTTATGTGGGGAGTTGTGGCCAGATTGAAGCCTCTGGAAATCTGGTGTGGCCATTTCCTAGCTTTTGGATGTTGGGCAAGTATTTAACCTGTCTCATTCTCATCAGCAAAGAGAAGATAATAGTTCTTATTTCCCAGAGATGCTTTGAGGATTTCCATAATTCCTGGCATACTGAATGTGCTATCAATGTTAACTGTTAATATCATTAGCATTATTAATTACTTGCTATTTTTGGATACTGTGCATCAAATCTCCACAGCAATCTAAACAGATAGCTAATGGTATTCCCACTTCTCAGATGAAGAAATTCAGATTTAAGGAATTTATGTCATCCTCGAGGTCACATGGTTAGAAGGTGGCCTGTCCATGCTGTAGCAAGTGTCAATACTTGGGCATTGGGCATCTTTTTAGCTGTAGGTATGAGCTTATAAAACAGTTCCTGCTCATACCTACAACTAAAATGGTGCCCAATGCCGATTACAGAGATCATGGCAACTTGTCTCTTAATTAAAATACCTAGTGTGTCGTCCATCAATTGATGAAGGGATACACAAAATATCATATATCCATATCATGGAATATTGTTTGGCAGTACAAAGGGAATGACGTACTGACACTTGCTACAACATGGACAGAGCTCAAGAACATTATCCTAGGAGAAAGAAGCCAGCAACAAAAGACTTTATAAAGTATATGATTCCATTTCTGTGACTTGACAGAAAAGGCAAATCCACAGAGACACAAAGTAGATTTATGGTTGTCAGGGGTTGTGGGGGAGGGGAGAAGGAGACTGGGAATTTACTGCTAATGTGTAATCAGTTCCTTTTTGAGGTGATGAAATGCTTTCAAATCAAATTTTGAAAATGGTTGCAGAACTCTAAATATACTAGAAACCACTGAACTGTAACTTTAAACAGGTCAATTTTGTGGTATGTACATGATACCACAATAAAGATGTTCAAAAGAAATGTTAGTGTTTTATTTCCCCCACTTCCTTGCAAAAATGATTACCGTTTTTCATGGTCAGCAGCCCTCATTATCAGCATTACTCTTTTTTGGATAAACAGTGACAAATATCTTATTCCCTCTTTCCCTCTCCCCACCTCCAGAAAGCCTCATAATTAATCTTATCCTCACTTGTAACAGGTCTGTCAAGTATTTGACTGCTAGGAAGTCAGAGTTCCAGAGATAACTGTGCAACTTCAATTCTGCCTCCATCTCTGGCCCTACGCTGTGTTGCCTTTCTTTTCCTTCCAAAACCTCACTGCTGAGGACTCAGTTTTAATAGAGCCGACCCAGAGCAAGGCCTCTGTGGCTCCAGGTGTAAAGGGAACCAGAACCATCATAAATAAACACAAAGCAGGAGAGATAAAAACTGATGGAAAGAAAAAAGATGGCGGCACATTCTCTGCTTTCTGGATGGTGGTGGTGGCCATGCAGGCAGCCTTGATTTCAAGAGTGGACATCACAATAGAAGTTCCACTAGAACAGGGGTACTGACTGAGAGAACTCAGAAAAATTATGCTTGGCATTTAGGCATGGAAGGAAAAAAAGTTTCCTTCACAATGTCCTGGATTTGTCCCACATGCTGTTCAAGCCACAAATCAATGGCAAAACTGTTCCTTTGGATCGAGATCTCAATCCAGTTTCTAGAGACCGAGAGGCTTATTTTCCAATCAGCTTTCCTGTGTGCCTGAGCTGCCTGGATATGAGCTGCAGTGGAGCTGGCCACTCCGACAGACCCCTGACTCTGTTATGTGTCTTCAGTTCAACGACAGGGAGGTTTTAGGCAAAGGTCAAGTAATCAACCATGGTAAATGGGGAGCTGGGGCTTATTGGGTTTTAAGATAAGCTGGGGTTTAACTGGTTTTAAGTTGAGGCTTAACTGGTTTTCACTGGATTTTAGGAGGCCCTGAAGTCTGGAAAGATTCCAGCACATTGGCTACATCCAGTTCAACATTCGGAGATCACTACATCACTTAAGTCTTGATAGCTTTACCCAAGATTAATGTTTTCTTCCTGCTTTGACATTGATTTCCTCTTTCTTCTTGTCTCTTCTTGTTTCTGTACCTTCCATCTTCTGTGTGGCAGAGTGGTTTACCTCCTTTGCATTTGCCCAGAAGGCAAGTAATACAAGCAGTGGGGTAGGAGTGGGTACAGAGCTTTGATTCTGTAAGTACACTTTCACTGTCCCACCATCTCCCTGTTCCTCATGACAGGGGGTGGAGGGGAGGGAGAAGAGAAGAGCAGAGCTTGTGGCACCAGGACATCTACCAGAATCCAAGAAGCCCAGTGGTTTACTCTGACCATTTGCAACCAGGCAAAGTTTGGATGTTTGCTTTACAGCACAGATGGTGAAGGCAGAGCTTGCTAGATTCACTAAGGGTGTCTGGTAGGATCTGTTTGTGGATCTGAACATCCTCGATGACCAGCCTGTGCATTTCTGATGAGCACTCACCTGTTGGATGATTACCCTTCAGCAAGCTGACTCTGCAGGCAGGTAAGGCCCCAAATGCCCCCTGTCCCCATCTGAAAAAAAGCCCAGTAAATGGATAACTTGCTTGTGGTGGTGGTTGGATTTGTATGGTTTGACTTATTTGGTTTGCAGCTCAATGTAGAATTAAAATGGCTACATTTGAAGGAGCTGTGATTTCAGCAAAGCAGAGTGAATGAGCCAGGAGAGGGGGAAGAACTGAGAGGGGTGAAGGCCAATGCAGCAGAGTGAACTGTGGGGGGTAAGCCATGAACCCTGAGCAGCCCTTCCCATGGCAAGCCTGGCTCTCCCCAGCCATCATTGTGTTGGCACACCTGGCTTCGCTTGGGTTCGGTGGGTCATGTCACACAGGATGGAACATGGGTTTCTGAGGGAGCTGGTCCTGGCCATAGAGCATGGACTGTTCTCTCAATCCTGCTTGCCAAAAATCACTTTCCAGACAGAAAGGGAATTTTAGCTCTAACACAGTGTAAAGTCAGGAGCCTAGTCACAACAGTGTGCACAAATGGAAACCTTCTCACAATGCCATTTGCTTGGACCATATTATGAAGGGAACTGTATTCTGTATCCCCCACAAAGGAGATGGTAAGGTCCCCCCTCAGAATGTGACCTTATTTGGAAATAGGGTCACTGGAGATACGTTAGTTAAGATGAGGTCATCTTGGTAACAATGGGCCCTTAACCAACGATGACTGGTGTTCTCGTAAGAAGTGGAAAAGAGACATGCACACACATGTAATGATGGAGACAGAGAGTGGAAGGGCGCAGCTTGCAAGCCAAGGAAGGCTAGGGTTAGTGGCCACCACCAGACGGTCACAAGAGGTGAGGAAGGACTCCTCTCAGACCCAGAGTCTGAGAGGCAACCTGGCCCTGTTGAAACTTTGATTACAGACTTCCACCTTCCAGAACTGTGAGAAAATACATGTTGTTAAGCTATCTGGCTGTGGCCCTGTGTCATGGAAACCCCAAGAAACTAATACAGATGGTTTGTGCCTGAGTGGGCTGGTGTGTTTATATCAACATCTTTCTGTGACCAGTTCATACTTCTTTTATGAGCCAATTTAAAACCTGAGAGTATTTTTAATTAGTGAAAGTAGGTAGAATGTATAGGATTTGGTCCTCCTGACTACTATGGATGCAGCACATTCTTACTCTGGTGTAGCATCTCTGCTTCTTCTGGTGGGAAATTTACTAATGTCCTGTAAGAAGCCAGGGATGGTGTTCTCAGCTCACTGCTCTGAGATCCTGTGAATTTTATGAAAGGAGAGCTCTCACCACTGGAAAGAGTTTTAAGAATGATTAGAGAGATGTGGATACTGGACAAATGCAAAACCTGCATGGACAAGTAGGGGCCCAAAGCATATTTACACTTCTGGAACTTCCCCAGAAAGAATGGAAGGAAGTGTGGGAGAGAGGTAGTCATGGAGCCTCAGCCTTCAATCTTCATTCTGCCTTTGATGTTGCCATTAGTATGCATCCCCAGCAAGGTCACTAAAACCTCTCAGGACTTCCATTTTCCCTCTCAGGGGACATTGCTTTTGGTTTACCAACCTATCCATACAAGATAGAGGAAGGAAAAGGTAAATTAACTCAACCTCCACATCCCAGTTTTTTACAAAGACTTTGTGCAGTCTCTAAAGCTTTTAGTCCCTTGGCTCTATGCCCAGAACACTTAAGACCCTGAACATCTGCATACACCTAGCCCTTGACTCCTTTTTCTAGAACACAGACTCCATATTCAGAAAGTGTGCCAACCCAAAAGTCATCTTGAGAGATCTGGATAGATTACTGGATACACTGTTCTATTATTTTTTTAAAAAGCAAATCCCAGACATCAGGTTACTTTATCCCTACCCATTTCAGTATTAAATCTAGCAATTGTGACCATAGTCTTACATAACCATAGTGTTATTTTCATATCTAATATAATTAATAATTATTATTTGGTATCATCTAATGTGAATCTGGTTGTATTTTTGCAATTCAAAATAGGAAAGAAACTAATAGTCTGTAAATTCTTGAGTTGGAAGGAACCTCAAATAAGCAACTGCTTATCAATACCCACTCAAGACAGAAGGCTACTTGTCCTGTTTTTATATATAATATAAAATGTTGGTACATAATAAGGGACTCTGGTGATCACTTGGCTCAACTTTTCACTTGACAGATGGGAACGTGGAAGTCCTGAAAAGTCATGTAACATACATGGTTATATGGTAAGTTAGAGACCAAGGTAGGGCTGTGACCCAGTTCTCTGATCCCCATCCCATAGCAGAATGTTTCTCCAGGAATGGAGATGCCACAGACTTTCTTAGTAAGCAAATCTGTATTCAATTTTGGAGTTACTGTCTCTGGATCACTAAACTTCCAGTTAACTGCATTTTAATCTTGTTTCTTCTGTGGCAATAGAGTCCAACTAGCCTGAGTTTATTTATTTTCTTTCTTTCTCTCTTTCTCTCTTTCTTTCTTTCTTTCTTTCTTTCTTTCTTTCTTTCTTTCTTTCTTTCTTTCTTTCTTTCTTTCTTTTCCAAGGTCTATTTTATTTATTTGAGAGAGAAAGAACAAGCATGTTAGCCAGTGAGCACAGGGAGAGCAGAAAGAGGGAGAAAGAGAATGTCAAGCAGTCTCCATGCTGAGTGTGGAGCCCCACCTGGGGCTCAATCTCACAACCCTGAGAAATCAAGAGTTGTATACTTACTGGATTGAGCCACCCAGGCACCTCCTGAATTTTCTGTTTACTAATCCAGCATGCCTTCAGGGACCATCACTAAGTTGTGTGTTAGGCCCTTCCTAGAGACTGAGCAGCCCTGAGTCTGATCTCTTGCTCACAGGGTTTGCTTTCTCTCCTTCCAGGCTGTGCACCAGCAGATGAGGGTCTCTAGGCTATGGAAGCACAAAGTTGATGGAAGCATGCAAAGGTCTTGCTCCAAAGAGCTCACACTCATTTTTGCCAAATAGTTAGGAGAACATGCCTTCAAAATAGAATGTGCTCAGACGCAAGGCCCTATGGTCTTTCAAACTATCTTTATGAAAAAACAAACCACAAAACCCTTCCCCTTTGAAGATGGAAAAGAAACCAGGGAGCTGAGACGGAGCTGGAATTGGGCGAGCTCTGGAAATGTCTACTGAGATGATGAGGTGTTGCTGGAGGGGTCCTGATGGGTATTTTCTCCTTGGATTATCACACAAAGATCTGGCGCTGTGGAGAGTTTATTGTTCTCAACTGACTCTGGAGAACAAGGTGGTGAATGAGTTAGAAAATCCACAGGGTCCAAAGTTGTATCTGGATAAATTAAAACACCAGGTTACAAAGTTGAAGATTAAACTGAGAACCAAAAATCAGTGAATAAATCAATTATTTTGATGACAGGATGCCAAAGTGCCAGTTGAAGTAAGCAACTCCCGTTCTGGTTGCCTCCTGGCAATAAATTATAGCACAACTTCAGTTAACTGGGGTTTAAGTCAATTAACTGAAAAAAATGTGCTTTCTCTCACATTCGACTTTTTGATGAAAAGTAAAGAGGTGAGACAGCAGCCAGCCAGGTTTAGGGGCTTACTAATACAACCACTAAGACAGTGGTTCCCCAAAATCTGTTGCACATTGGAATCACCAGGAAACCTAAAAACATACTGATTCTTGGCTCCCATGCCCCCAAACATTCTGATTTAATGGAGGGGCCACCTGAACATTAGAATTCTAATGTATGACTAAGTTTGAGAACCACTGTTCTAAGGTACTTTTTGAGGCTGGGGTGATACATCCTAGTCACCTAACCCATGTATATAACTTAGGGTCAAGGAACTTTTTTTTTTTTTTCCTTTGAATCTATGGATCCAAAGAAGAGCAACCCAGTTAAGCCTACATAAAGAATAATACAATTTAGTGCGGTTTAGAGTTTTGTGTTATTTTTCCTTAGCATTTATTCTGTTGCTTTTAAAATTAAGACTCAGGAAACAAGTACTTCTTTACTATTTGGTCAAAAAAACAAACTAATTCTATCCTAGTGAAATGAGCTAAGGAAAAGCTAATGTCGGGAGAGAGGGACAGAGAGAAGCATTTGGAGGAGAGGCCCAGAGGGCAAATCAATGCTCAGAGCTGCTTGCTGTCTAGGCCCCTCGTCTTCCTCAGCACATGCGTCCAGCATTTCTGGCTGTCTTGTCCAACAAGCCTCTCAGCAGGGTTTTTGGGTAAACGGGTGTCTGGTGAGAAAGGAGGAGCATAAAGGCAACGAGAAGGAGACACAGTTGCCACGCTTCGGCTGATCTGTTCCATTTTACTTGTTCATTTCTGTTTCTGCTTCTGTTCTTGTTCTGTCTTGATTATGTGGAGCCCTTGAGCCCTGACCCTTCTTCCTTGCCCTGGATCACCTTTCCCACTCAACTCCATGAACCCTCATCCCAGGCTTCTGAATGTCATCTTGTCCTTGCTGTACTCTGCCTTCTGCTTAAGAGGGATGCCATGCTCTGCCTGTTTTCTAGATGGCCTGTGGCTTCTCTAGCCAAAACCCAATCCCTGGATTTTCTCCTTCTCTTTGTTAGATGTGGCAATTGTGGTGCCTGCCCCAACCTGTGCCCATTCTGAGGAAGTCTGCCCTGGACAGCCATATTTTGTACTGGACATTGCCCACCCCTGCCCCCACTGGCCTTCTCCATGCACCTGTGCTTTGACCAGGATCCCAGGGCAGCTATTACGCCGGACTGTTAGGGGCCTAGGAGGGTGTTTGATGTGAAAAGCTCTTCCTGAAGGGGACAGCAGAGATCATCAGGCTCCTCATCTTGGGAATTTGAATGGGGAAATGTAACAAAAAGAAAGCAGCAGGAAGAGTAGAAATTGAGAAGCTGTAAAGTAGAAAGACAGCAGAGTAGCCGTGATTCTAGAGGGAATGGAAACCATCAGCAAACCAAAATGTTGAATGCGCAGAACATAGAAACATACATAGAAAGCATAAGATAGGAAAAAACTTCTGGGAATTTGATGAAAGCCATGCGGCATCCTTTCCCAAATGTTGCCACTTCCCGCAAATAAATAACAAACATGAAAACAATATATATATGTTATATGTATAAATTTCGTATATTATTTTGGAAGTTGATGGACTCCTTGAGGTCCCTGAACCTCCTTCAGGTTCATGGAAGCCAGTTAAAGAGCTTGCAGGGTACAAGGTAAAGAACTGAGTTGGTTATGGGAAGAGAGATAAGTAGATCAGGAGGGAGATCTCCAGAGCAGTTTTGTGTTATTTTTCCTCAATCTTGGCACTATTGATGCTTTGGCTGGGTAGTCTGTTGCTGTGGGGCTGTCCTGTGTTTTGCAGGATGTTTTGTAGCATCCCTGGACTCGACTTATTAGATGCCAGTTCTAACTGCCTAGTCATGACCATAAAAAATGTCTCCAGATATTGCCAAATACCCCTGGGAGGCAGAACGGCCTCTGGTTGAAAACCACGGCCCTGGAAGGTCACTGATTCATGGGAAAGGCAGCACCAGGGTGAAGACCTATGAACAGTAACTGGAGACATCCATGGAACTCAACCTGGATCTCGTGTCCAGTCCTTGAGTGATCCAGTTCTTACTAGACTCTGTCTCTGCTACTGATGGGCCCACCCTGAACTTTGCTGGCTTTCCCTGTAATGGCCTTTCCACATGTGTCCCTTCTTCATTGTGGTTCTCCAACTTCAGTGTATATCAGAATCACCTAGAAGGCTTGTTAAAACACAGATTGCTAAACTGCACCCCACAGTTTCTGATGCATAGATTTGGGGAAGGCCCTGAGATTTTACATTTCTATTAATTTCTCAGGTGATATGGATGCAGTTGATCCAAGGTCAATGCTTTGAAAACTACTGCCTTCCAGAGTGGGGGCAGGAGAACACCTGCCCAAGAGTCCTCCTTGAGCTCTGAGAGCAGAGGCAGTTGGGAGGAAGGACACATATTGAAAAGATAAAGTGAGAGCACATCAACGGCAGTGAATCAGCGTTGTTCAGTACCCCACGAGTGCTGATGCAGGGTACTATCCACAAGCATTTAACAATTTAACAATGCAAACTTACTGTGAGGTACACTTAACACTTTTTTTTTTAAATCCTCATAGTGACTTGGAGATAACAATAGCTATCACTGTCCTCACTTTATTCCTAAATAAAAGGAGGCTGGCAGGGGTAGTGATGGGTCTAAAGACACACAGATTTTAAGGGACTGCACTGTAATTTCAACCCAGACCTGTTAAATAGAAAGTCTGAACTGCCACTTCATGAGGCTTTTTAGAAGCAGTGTAACTTTCTTTTCTTTCTGGAACATCTATATGGGATTGCAAAATATAGATAAGACTAGCTGAAAGAAGATAAGAAAACACACGGACCAGTCCCATCCATGTACCATAAAGCCACTTTGGAGGCACCAGCACAGAGGTCTGGGACTCTTAGAAATCCAGTAAGAAAACCCTTGTCTTACACACTTCTGCCTTCCCACTGGTTTATGTATTTTAAAACAATCTCCTTCATCAAGGATGCAGTTATCTGATTCATCTACACGTTTGAATGCGTATCATGAAAGGCTATTCTCTGACTTCAAAGAAGTCTACGCTCCTTAAATAACAAGGCAAAAGAAAAGAGACACAGAAACAATTACTGAATTGTATCAGATCCTGTAATGGAAGGAGACATACTCCTTTTTGGGGGGAGCCAACCAGTAAGAAACATTTTAAAATATTAAAGTGTTAAAATATTAAAATGTCTAACCCTATTTCATAAATGAAAATACTTGCACACACACACACACACACACTTACAGAGAGTGGCTTGACCATGCTCTCCAACCCCAAGTCCTAGGTAGGTGCCAAGATCCTGGACTGTATCATCCTGCACTTTGTTCATTATAATGCTTGCTATGTTGTATGTTAATTTTCTCTTTAGTGGTCCTTGTCCCCACCATCCCACAAGGACAGGGATAGTGTCCACCGTGTGACTGGGCACTGTTTAGCACTTTGTGGTTACTCAATAACAATTCGTAGCCTGTACTTGAACTTAGCAAAATAGGTAATCTCTCTAATATTCAGTGTTTACATGGGATGTGTGCTTAAGTACAAGCTACTTTTGGAAGCTTATACCAACCTGTGGGAATCTCTTCAGAAATGAAATATGCCCGATACACTGAGTGTTCTATGTAAACAATGAATCCTGGAACACGACATCAAAAACTAATGATGTCCTATATGGTGACTAATATAAAATAATTAAAAAAAAAAAGAAATGAACATGCTGGCAAAAAAAAAAAAGAAGATCTAGAAATACAGACATCTTTCCTAGAGATTAGAATATACAGTTTCAGGAATAGAAGTCTAGAATCTAGAAATCTAGATTGAACTGGGAACCACAGAATTGGGGATTTCTGAAATATACCTTTCAGGTGAGTTTACACACGGCTGTACCGAGTATTCCCAGGGTATTAGGGGGAGATCATCAAGCAATCTGGGAGAGGATGAAGAAGTCACATTGGATCCTTTAGAAAATAAGAAGAAGATGGTGGTATTAGCTCTAATGGCATGTCTTACAGCCAAGACAAGGAAGAAGGTTGTAGAATAATCTAGTACATTTAATAGTGAGGACATCTGGGTAATTAAATAGCAGTCTAGATTTCCAGTATGGGCCAGGCCATTTCTGAAAGCATGAATTGTTTGCCCACACTTCTCAATGAAGTCTAAGAGGCAATCACGTGGAAGCCTTCTTTACATTCTCAACGTTAAGCAAGGAATAGCTGTAAAACTTGCCTCCAAAGCAAGTTCTAAATTCTTGAGCAAGATGTCTGCTTATTTGTGCAAATTAGGAACAGACAGACAGTTTTCAGTAATGGGTCTGTTATGGTAGTGGAAAGGCAGAATGTTAAATCACAAAGTCAGTTTAAGATAGTGTTTACAACCCAGACTGTCTGGTTTTGAATCTTGATGCCACCACTTACTTGCTGTGCAGCATCAAGTAAATTACTTAACTTCTCTGTGTCTAAATTTTTTCATCTATAAGCCAGATTCCTACCATACAGGGCTATTGTGAGTTTAAGTGCTTTAAAGGGTGCCTGGGACTTAATTTCACTTAACAAATATCAACTATCTTCATTAGGTGCATTTTAGCAGAGTTTCTATAAACTATTTGTTTAATCTCACAGGGCTAAAGACAACAGAATAAAAAAGATGCAAATGCAATGATTACGCAAACTGCTGATTTATCAGGGGTTGATAACTTTTTCTATAAAGAGCCAGATAGTAAATATTTTCAGCATTGCTGTAAAACATAGTGCCTTTGTTGCCTTTACAGAGGTCTGTGGTTGTAGTGTGAAACCAGCCATAGACACTGTGAAAACAACAACAACAACAAAAGACAGGCATAGCCATGTTGAAAAAACACTTCACTTATCCAAACAGAACTAAAATTTTATTTATAAATACAGATGGTAGGTGGGATTTGCCAATATCTGATTAAGATAATTGTATATTGCTTTGGTTCAGGCAGAGCTATCTTTTGGAAACAAGAAATAAATATTCTGTTTTCTGCCTGAAATTCTTTTCTTCTCCTATTTGCATGATTGGTTCCACCTAATCACCTTATGTAAATGATCCTTCTGTGCGTGCGCGCATGCGCGCACACACACGTTCTTATACACACTGCTTGTTTTCTTTATAGCATATATCACAAGTTCTAACAGCTGGTATATTTGTTTGTCCATTTATGGTCAAATGTAAACTCAAGGAACGTAGGACTCTTAATTCCCAGTGCCTACAACAACATCTGATGGATCCACAGTAGTGGGTCAATAAATATTTGTTAAATGAATAAGTGGAAGAATTACTGACCACAAGGACTAAAACATTCTGATAGTTTAAATACCCATAAATAAAGCTAATAAAAAAAAACACTTATGTGTTCACTTAATCTAAGAAAACTGATCTATGCATCTGCTTTCAAAATGCCAAGTCTATAAATGGGGCTTTCTCCCCCAAATCCAAAGGCCCAATCATGCTGGTTTTTCAGCTTATCAATTTACTCATGGCTGTCCATTGAAATATGCGTTCCGGAGAGCTTTTGAGTTCTCTCATTCATTATTAATCATTTATTTAAAACATACATTTCATGTTCTCTTTTGTCTTTTTATGATGCCACAGATTTTGGAAAAGTTTGGGGAAAAACCTCCAACAGTGCCTGATTCAGATGCTTCCATCTTTTCCATTGTTCTATTAAACACAGCATTGGTTTAGCATAATGCCAGGCACATGGTAGGTGCTTAAAAATATTTGTAAGTAAACAAATGAATGAGTCTTCATTGAGTTATTCTAGAACATTCTACAGTGAGAGGATGAACAGAAGGGGCTGTTCTGTCTAAAATCACTGACCAAATGAAGAATGCACTATGTGTGTTGTGTGGGCACCAGGAAGGGTGACTAGGAGAAACGTAAAATCAGATTTTGGGTAATTTTGCCTTTGATTTTTGCAGCATTTATAAAAGGCAGAGTTCCAGGAATAAAAAAAGAGCAATGGGAACACTGTGTCTCTCAAATTATCATATGCATATTATTTACCAGCATGGTGTGGCAAGTAATGAATATATTAGGAGAACAGTGCTCATCCCCTTTGTATTTGTGTTAAAATATCAGCCTTGGCAAATCACCCAGGAATGATTAAGATGGGCTGTGTGAAACTAGTTCACACATCAGCCTGATCCAGCAGGTACCAAAAATTGATTTCATAAACGTTTTGTGTTAACAGAGTACAGACTCCTTCTGACTGCACAGAAATGCCTACCTGTTTTCTTCTAACACCTATTGCTGGAGCATTCAGCAATTTTTGAAAAAAACAAAACAAAAACCAACAAAAAAAAAAACAACAAAAAACAAAACAACAACAGCAACAACAAAAAAGACAAGAGAAATGTTGCTCTTCAAGGTTTGCAATTCCATTTGGTGGAATCACGGCAAGAAAAGTAGACAACACCTAACTTATGTCAACTACACGGTAAATGACTGCCTTCCTTCCTTCCTGTTAAGTGAACAAGTCTCTACTTGACGAAGTTGTTAGTAAGAACTCTGGGGCTGGAGGAATCTTTGAGGGTTTCCCATTTTTATCAAAGGCATCCTGTAGGAGCCTTTCTGTGCTTTACTCTATATTAGACAATTTTTTGAGCTCTGCTTGAGCATTTCTATCACTTTCCCTATGCATCTATTCTTACTTGGCACACAACTATTATTTTGCATTACTGCAACTCAGAGAAGATGTACTTGCTTTGCCCAGTAAGAGCATTTTGAAGACGGGGATCTTACTTCACCTCTGGATCTCCGAAACATGGCTGAGTGCCTGGCTCATGGCAGGTTTACAACAAATGTTTGCTGACTGAATTGAACAATAAACAAAAGCTTAATGCTACATGAAACAAAACTCACCTCTCTTTACTTAGAAGCATCTTCTTTATAAAATGTGTAAAAAACATAAGAAAGAGGCTACATTTCTATTTGTCAATGACTAAGGCAATTGGAATTAAGAGAGGGGAATAAATAAGCAAGAACTACCCCCCAACCCAAGAATACTTGACATATTTTTTTTTAAATTATTTTATTGTATAAGAACACTTCACATGAGATCTAACTCTTAAAAATTTCTAAGGGTACAGGATATTACAGTTGACTAAGACCAGACATGTAGAAGTTATTAATCTTGCTTAGCTAAAACTTTATGCCCATTGATTATTAACTCTCCAATCCTCCTTTTCCCAGGCAATGGCAACCATCATTCCATTTTTTGATTCTATGAATTTGACTATTTTAGATAAACAGAATCATGCAACATTTGTCTTTCTGTGACTACCTTATATCATTTAGTATAATGTCTTCAGAGTTTATCAATGTTCTTACATACTAATTTCCTTTTTTAAAAAGGCTGAATAGTATTCCATTGTATGTATATACTACATTTTTTATCCATTCATTATCCATTCATCTGTTAATGTTTGCATGTCATGGTTATTGTGAACAGTGATGCAACAAAATGGGAGTGCTAATAATTCTTAGAGATCCTGATTTCTTTTGGATATATATCCAGAAGTGGGATTGCTGAATCATATGGTAATCCTATTCTTAATTTTTTGAGAAATCTCGATATTATTTTCCATAGCAGCTGCACCATTTTGTAGTCCCATCAACAGCATGCAAGGGTCTCGATTTTCTACATTCTTCACAACACTTTTTTTGGGGGGGAGGTGTTTGTTTTTGTTTTTGCGTTTTTATAACAGCCATACTGACAGGTATGAAGTGCTATCTCACTGTGGTTTTGATTTACATTTCCCTGACTACAAATGATGATGAGGTTTTTTTTTTTTTTCCCCCAGATCTTTTGGCAATTTGTATGTCTTCATTTGGAGAAATGTCTACTGCAAATCTTAGCCCATTTTTAAATTTAGGTTATTAGTTTTTTGTTTGTTTTGGAGTTTCTTGGTATCGAGTCATAGGAGTTCTGTCCAAATTTTGAACAATAATTTCTTTTTTTAAAAGATTTTATTTATTTATTTGATAGGCAGAGATTACAAGTAGGTAGAGAGGCAGGCAGCAAGAGAGGGGGAAGCAGGCTCCCTGCTGAGCAGAGAGCCTGATGTGGGGCTTGGCCCCAGGACCCTGAGATCATGACCTGAGCCAAAGGCAGAGGCTTAACCCACTGAGCCATCCAGGTGCCCCTGGATATTAATTTCTTATCATTTATATGGTTTCAAATATTTTCTACCACTCATTAGGTTGCTCTATTATTCTGTTTATTGATTCTTTTTTTGTGCAGAAGTGTTTACTTTGATATAGTATTGCTTGTTTATTTTTATTTTGTTACCTGTATTTTGATGTCATATCCATGAAATCACTGACAAGACCAATGTCATGAAGATTTTCATTGGTGTTCTTCTAGTTGTACAGTTTCAGGTCTTACATTTAAGTCTCTAAACCATTTTGAGTTGATTTTTGTGTATGTTGTAAATTAAAGGTCCAATTTCATTCTTTCACATGTGGATATCCCATTGTCCTAGGGCTATTTGTTGAAGAGACTATCCTTTTTCTCATTATGTATTCTTAGAACCCTTCTGAAGATTGGTTGACCATATATATACTTGGATTTATTTCTGGTTTCTCTATTCAGGTCTATTGGCCAATATGCCTCTTTATGCCAGTATCATACTGTTTTGATTATTGTGACCTTTGTAATGTATTTCAAAATCAGGAAGTGTGATGTCTTCAGCTTTGGTTTTCTTTCTTAAGATTGATTTCATTGTTCATGGTCTTTTGTGGTTCCATAGGAATTGTAGAACTGTGTTTGTTTTTTCTCTAAAAAATGTTATTGGAATTTTGATAGAGATTGCATTGAATCTGGAGATTGCTTCTGGCAGTATGGACATTTTAACAATATTAAATCTTCTAATCCATGAAAATGGGGGATCTTTCCGTTGTTTGTGAGTTCTTTGATTTCTTTCATCAGTGTTTTCTTTTTTTGTAAACTTTTAGTATATAAGACTTTTACCTCTTTGGTTAACTCCTAAGTATTTTATTCTTTTTGTTGCTATTATAAATGGAACTTTTTCTCTCATTTCCTTTTTAGAAAGTCTGTTGTTTGTGTATAGAAATGCAACTAATTTTTTATGTTTATTTTTAATCTTGCACTCTACTGATTTCATATATTAGTTCTAGAAGTATTTTTATGGAGCCTTTAGAATTTCCTATATGTAAGATCATGTCACCTCCAAAGAGGGATATTTCTACTCTTTCTTTCCAATTTAGATGCCTTTTATTACTTTTCCTTGCCTAACTGTTCTGCCTAGGACTTTTAGTACTATGTTGAATAGAAGTGGTGAGAGTGGCATCCTTGTCTTTTTCCTGATCTTGGAGTAAAAGATAGCTTTTTTTTTTTAAACCTTTGAATATGAAGTTAGCCTTGGGTTTCTCATGTACAGCTTTTATAATATTGAGGTTTCCTTTCTATTCCTAGTTTGTTGAGAGTTTTTATCATGAGAGGATGCTAGATTCTGTCAACTGATTTTTCTGCATGTATTGAAATAATTATGTGATTTTCATTTAACTAATTTGCATATATTGAGCCATCTTTTGCATTCCAGCAATAAATCCACTTGGTCATGGTGTATGATCCTTTTAATGTATTACCACATTTGGTCTGCTAGTATTTTGTTGAAGATTTTTACATCTGCATTCATCAGGGATATTGGTTTGTAGGTGTCTTTGGTGTCAGGGTGATGCTGACCTCATAACATGAGTTTGGAAGTGTTCCCTTCTCTTTAAATTTTTGGAGGAGTGTGAGGAAAAATTGGCACTAATTCTTTAAATGTTTGATAGAATTCACCAGTGAAGCCATCTGGTCCTGTTTGTTGGGTAGTTTTTGATTACTGATTTGATATCCATGCTAGTTACAAGTGTGTTTAATCTTTCTATTTCTTTATAATATAGTCTTGGTAGATTAACAAGACAGGGAGCAACAAATGTTGGAGAAGATGTGGAGAAATATTACACTGTTGGTGGGAATGCAAGCTGGTATAGCCACTCTGGAAAACCAGTAGGGAGGTTCCTCAAGATATTAAAAATAGAGCTACTCTATGACCCAATTGCACTACTGGGTATTGACTCCAAAGATACAGATATAGGGAAAAGAAGGAGCACCTGCACCCCAATGTTCATAGCAGCAATGTCCACCATAGCCAAACTGTGGAAGAAGTCAAGATGTCCTTCAGCAGATGAATGGATAAAGAAGATATGGATCATATATACAATGGAATATTACTCAGCCATCAGAAAGGATGAATATATACCATTTACATTGGTATAGGTGGAACTGGAGGATAATATCTAAATGAAATAAGTCAGTTAGAGAAAGGCAATTATAACATGGTTTCACTCATATGTGGACATAAAAAAATAGTGCATTAGGATCATAAAGGAAGGGAGGGAAATTGAATGGGAAGAAATCAGAAAGGGAGACAAATCACGACAGACTCTTGACTCTGGGAAACAGACTGAGGGTTGTGGAAGGGAGAGGTAGGTAGGAGGATGGGGTAACTGGGTGATGGGCATTGAGGAAGGCACATGATGTGATGAGCAGCGGGTGTTATATGCAACTGATGAATTGTTGAACACTACAGCAAAAACTAATGATGTACTATATGTTGCCTAATTGAATTTAAATAAAAATAACTAGAAAAAATATAGTGTTGGTAGATTGTGTGGTTTTAGGAATTTATCAATTTGTTCTTATGAATAAACAGGGCTTTATGGGAGGAACTTATCTTTGTTATAATAAAACAATGTGCAGAAGAAAAGAAATAACAAAGATTAGAGTAGAAATAAATGAAATACAAAATAGAAAAACAGTACAAAAATTAATGAAACTAAGAACTGGTTTTTGGAAAAGATAAACAAAATTAACAAGCCCATACATAGACTAATTAAGTAAAAAGAGAAAAGACTCAAATAAAATAAGGAGACATCACAGGTGATACCACAGAAAGGTAAAGGACCATAAAGACCATTATGAGTTATTATATACCAAATTACTCAATAATCTAGAAGAAACACTTTAACAGAGGGTTTTCTTAAACACCAATGTATTCATATATGGGTGGCAACATTATTTTCCTGATTAAGGGTTGGGAATGCTTCAGTGTGTCCCCCCAGGTGTTTGCCATCATTATAACTCCTGCTAAGAATATGAAACCAGGCACAAATGTACAAGGTGGGGCACTACACATGCTGTCAATGGTTTAAGAATGTTAAATTTAATTCCTCTCTCTGCAGGAAAGGATGGAGACCCAGATATATAGGCTTAGAGTGGTGAAAGGCAGCCTCAGAACTTCTCTGAGAGAAGTGCTTTTGACAGAACAACTATTTACTTAACCAAGGCAATCAAGTTGGCTTTTTTTGCAGATATAAATAATGTCCTTATTTAGTCCCCCTAAGCCTGCCTGAAGCATGACTTCTTTCATTCTTTTGGAAAGGAGTGGAAGAAAAGAAAAGAAGAGGGAAGTGAAGACATCCAACTGGCCTGAGAATAGGAAAGAACCTCCAATTGCTTCAATGCACGCACGCGCGCACACACACACACACACACACACACACACACTCTTTTCTGTAAAGTTCTGGGGACCTAGAATAGGAATGGATGTTGGGTAGAAGAGTAGGATAGTGATGCCAGACCCTCTTTCCAACACTACCCCATCTGCCAAACCACTAAAAGCCAGTCCCTTTTGTTCCACTATACATCATTGATTCTTCATATAGTTTTTGGTTTCACAACTTCTTATATTAACCCAGCTATAAAACACAGCCACAACTGGGAAAGATTTACAATTGTTCCTGATCCCAGGAGACCCACTTTTCTGCTGTCAGTTCCTTCACTGCTCACTTTGCCTGAGATTTACTCCTTGCTCTAGTGGCACTGCTTCCAACTGTGCCTGAGTGACATCATTGCTTCATTTCTGGAAGCATGAAATGTTTTCTCAGATTCATGGGAGTCTGTTATTATTCCCATTTCAGGAATTATTAAACCAAAGTTTTAAAAAAGTTTCTTTCTTGGTTGAAATGAAATGAAGAAGACAGTTCATCATTTTTTACTCAAGTAGATGTTGACAGTGAGAATCTATGTCTTGGGAGGCAGAGTTTAACTGAGGCTGAATGGTAATGGGACTCATGATAGCTAAAAGCTGTGACTATATGGTTACTCAGGGTTAATTGGAAAAAAATGCTTTTGTAGATATCAGGGCCAGGGTGCCTGGGTGACTCAGTTGATTAAATGGCTGACTTTTGATTTCATCTTATCCCATGATCTCAGGGTCCTGGGATCAAGCCCCGCATTGGCCTCTGTGCTCAGCAGGGAGTCTATTTCAGGATTCTCTCTCTCCCTCTGTCCCTTCCCACCTCCCTGCTCTCTCTTAAAAAAAAATCAGGGCCAGAAATAAAGGATAAATTCCAAATCAGAAGAGGCAAACTTAAAACAACAATTTAGAAGGATCAGAATATAGAAGGCACAACGTAAGGAATATAGTCAATGATATTGTAATAATGGTGTATGGGGACAATTGGTACTACACTTGCGGTGAACATAGCATAATGTATAAACTTTTCAAATCACTATATTGTACACCTGAAAGTAATGTAATATTGTGTATCAACTACACTAAAAGAAAGAAAAGAGAGAGAGAGAGAGAGAGAGAGAGAGAGAGAGAGAGACAATGTGGCAAAAAAGAGAAAACCCAAAGATTTGTCAAATATGTCAAATATGTCAAATATGTATGTATGGGGGTGCCTGGGTGGCTCAGTGGGTTAAGCCACTGCCTTCGGCTCAGGTCATGATCTCAGGTCCTGGGATCGAGCCCCACATTGGGCTCTTTGCTCAGCAGGGAGTCTGCTTCCCCCTCTCTCTCTGCCTGCCTCTCTGCCTGCTTGTGATCTCTCTCTCTCTGTCAAATAAAAAAATAAAATAAAATTAAAAAAATATGTGTGTATGGAGCCAAATGAACAAAAAATTGTCACAAGTGGGATATGTAAATGCATTTATTATGGTGGAACTGGAAAAAACTTGCTTTTTAAAATATGAGAGGAAGGAGAAGAAGATGGTGCTATGGTAGGAGGATGCTAGCTCCTTTTGTCTAGATAACTAATGCATCTAGATAACTATCAAATCATTCTAAATACCTCAGAAATCAACCTGAAGACTGACAGAACAAACACTATAACTGAAGGGAGAAAAAAGACCATATCAAAGAAGGTAGAAAGTGAGGAGGTGTGGTTTAGGGCAGAAACAGATGGTGGCTACTGTGGAGGGAAGGAGCTATGGTAGCAGAAAAATGAGAGAGAGGGAGAGAGTGAGAGAGAGAGGAGCACACAGGGGAATGTACAAGGAGTACGTTTCCCCAAAGCTACTGGCTTTGGGGAAAATAAGAGGGGCTGAATTGTGTGAGTTCTTGCAAGTAGTAGGGCGTAAAGCCTGGAGTTTTAAAGGTTAGCAGCTTGTCTGGGATAGAATCCAGAGGGCATTGCACACTGCTCCTGGAGAGAAGTCAGGCAAACAATAGGGATAAACAGCATGGAAATGGAGATCTGGGGAATGCCTTGGGTACAGAGTGGTGAGACTGCTCTGCTCTTCTCAGAGTGTGACCCTGACAGGCAGCATTGGTGGAGATGCCTCTCTGAGAATAAGGAGCTGGCTGGCACCCCATTTCCCTCCCAGACCACTCATCATAAACACAGAGCTACTGTTTGCGTTAGGCAAACAGTTCACACCAAGCCCTACTGCTGTGTAGTCTAGCAAGACTGCCCTTCTCAGTCATAGTTCCAGTGTGGCAGTCCACTCCCCCAGAAGACCAGCATAAATACCTGCCCACACCACGTTTCCCAACAGAGGGAAAGGGTCTCAGTTCTGGTGGAGTTGGTACCAGGTCTCATTTCACAAGCCAACCAGAGCACACCTAGATAAAACTCACCACATTCAGGCCAGAGACCAAACACTGCCCACCGTGGCAAGGAGAGCCTCTGCAGATGACTGGCCTGAAGGACAGAGCAGTCAAGACACAAAGGCAGAGCACACACAGCATACACTGGAAACAAACTGGCCCTGGACACTACCTGTACACTCACCTCTTCTTCATAAAGCCATTGCTTTCAGGAGCAGAAGACATGGTTTTTCTGACACACAGAAGACAGAGACTTAGACAAAATGCCAGTACAGAGGAATTTATCTCAAATGAAAGAATAAGATAAGGCCACGGCTAGATATCTAAGTGAAAGTGATCTAGGTAACAAGCTTGATGGAGAATTTAAAGCAAAAATCATAAGGATTCTCACTGGGCTTGAGAAAAGACTAGAAGACATCAGTGAGGCCCTACCACAGAGAAAAAAGAGTTAAAAAAGAATCAATCAGAGATGAAGACTGCAACATATGAGATTGGAAACAGGCTTGATGTAATGAACAGAAGGCTGGAAGAAGTGGAGGAATGAATTAGTCACCTAAAATAAAAAATAATGAAAATAATGAAGTTGAACAAAAAGAGAAAGAATTATGGAACACAAGAACAGACTTAGGGAACTCAGTGACTCCATAAAACAATAACATTTGCATTATAGGAGTCCCAGAAGAGAGAGAAAAGAGGGCAGAAAATCTTTTTGAAGAAATAACAGCCGAAAACTTCCCTAATCTGGGGAAGGAAACAGACATCCAGATCCAGGAGGCACAGAAAATTTCCATCAAAATGAACAAAAGCAGCCCAATACAAAGACATATTTTAATTAAATTTGCAAAGTGATGAAGAAAAAGTCTTAAAAGAAGCAAGACAAAAGAAGTCCTTAACTTGCACAGGAAGACCCACAAAGCTAGCTGGAGATTTCTCAACAGAGACTTGGCAAGTCAGAAGGGAGTGGCATGATATATTCAAAGTGCTAAATGGGAAAAATCTGCAGCCAAGAATACTCTATTCAGCAACGCTGTCATTCAGAATAGAAGGAGAGAGAAAGAGTTTCCCAGACAAACAAAAACTAAAGAAGTTTGTGACCACTAAATCAGCCCTGTAAAAAATATTAAAGGGGACTCTTTGAATGCAAAAGAGAGACCAAAAGTGACAAAGACAAGAAAGGATAACAAAAGATCTCCAAAAACCATAATAAAATGATAATAAAATGGCAATAAATACATATCTATCAATAATTACTTTGAGTGTAGATGGATTAAATGCTCCCATGAAAAGATATATGATGTCAGAATGAAAAAAAAGGCAAGACCCATCTATATGTTACTTACAAAACACATTTTAGACCTAAAGACACATGCAGATTGAAAGTAAGGGTGTAGAAACATCACACGAATGGATGTCAAAGAAAGCTGGAGTAGTAAGACTTGTATTGGACAAGCTAGATTTTGAAACAAAGACTGTAAAAAGAGACAAAGAAAGGTATTATATAATCATAAAGGGGACAATTTAACTAGAAGATATAACAATTTTAAATATTTATGCACCCAATGTGGGAGCACCTGAATATGTAAAACAATTGATAAAAAATATAAAGGAACTAATTGATAATAACACTATAATGGTAGGGGACTTTAACACCCCACTTATATCAACAGACAGATCACCTAAACGGAAAGTCAACAAAGAAACAATGGCTTTGAAAGACACACTGGACCAGATGGACTTAACAGATACAGTCAGAACATTCCATCCTAAAACAACAGAATGCACATTCAAGTGCCCATGGAACATTCTGCAAAATAGATTACATATCAAGTAAAAAAAAAGGCCTCAACAAATACAAAATGACTGAAAGTATACCATGTGGCTTTTTTGACCACAGTGTTATGAAGCTAGAAGTCAACCACAAGACAAAATTTGGAAAGACCGCAAATACATTTAAGTTAAACAGTATGCTACTAAAAATGAAGGAGTCAACTAGGAAACCAAAGAAGAAATTAAAACAAACACATGGGAACAAATGAAAATGAAAACAACAGTCCAAAATATTTGGGATGTAGCAAAAGCAATCCTAAGAGGGAAGTATATAGCAATACAGGTTTACCTCAAGAAGCAAGAAAAATCTCAAAAAAACAACCAAACCTTATACCTACAGGAGCTAGAAAGAGAACAACAAATGAAGCATAAAGCCAGCAGAAGGGAGGAAATAATAAAGGTTAGAGCAGAAATAAATGACGTAGAAACTACAAAAATAATAGAATAGATCAAGGAAACCAGGAGGTGGTACTTTGAAAAAAAAAAGTAAAATTGATAAACCTCCAGCCAGACTTATCAAAAAGAAAAGAGAAAGGACCCAAATAAGTAAAATTAAAAAAGGGAGAGGAGAAGTAACAATGAACACCACAGAAATACAAACAATTATAAGAGAATATTATGAAAAACTATATGCCAACAGATTGGACAATCTGGAAGAAATGGATAAATTCATGGAAACATATAAACTACCAAAACTGAAATGGAAAGAAATAGAAAACTTGAACAAATACCCAGCAAAGAAATTGAATTCATAATGCCCCCCCCAAAAAAGTTCAGAGCCAGACAGTTTCAAAGGCAACATTTAGAGAGTTGATACCTATTCTTCTCAAACTATTCCAAAAAACAGAAAAGGAAGGAAAGCTTACAAATTCATTCTATGAGGCTAGAATTACCCTGATCCCAAAACCAGATAAAGTCTCCACTAAAAAAGAGAACTACAAGCCAATATTCCTGATGAACATGGAAGCAAAAATTCTCAATAAAATACTGGCAAACCAAATCTGCCAATACATTAAAAGAATCATTCACCACAATCAAGTGGGATTTACTCCTGGGTTCCCAGGATAGTTCAATATTCACAGATCAATCGACACGATACACTACATTTAAAAAAGGAAGGATAAGAACCATATGATCATTTCAATAGATGCAGGAAAAGCATTTGACAAAGTACAACTCCCATTCATGATAAAAGCCCTCAACAAAGCTGGTTTCAAGGGAACAGACTTCACCATAATAAAGTCCATACATGAAAAATCCACAACTAATATCCTTAATGAGGAAAAACTGAGAGCTTTTCAGCTCTCTATGGTTGAGGACAGGACAGGAATATGTATTCTCACTCTGATTTAATGGAGCCCTGGAAGTTCTTGCAATCAGACATCAAAAAGAAATAAAAGGCATCCAAATCGGCAAGGAAGAATGTAAACTTCTACTCTTTGCAGATTATTCTATACTCCATATAGAAAACCAGAAAAACTCCACCAAAAAACTGCTAGAGCAGTGTATCTCTATTAGAGATACATGAATTCAGTAAAGTTGCAGGATACAAAATCAATGCACAGAAATCTGTTGCATTACTATACACCAATAATGAAGCAGCAGAAAGAGAAATTAAGGAATTAATCCCATTTACAATTGCACCACAAACAATAAGATACCCAGGAATAAATCTAACCAAAGAGGTGAAGGACCTGTACACCGAAATTATAAAACACTGGTGAAGGAAATTGAAGAAGACACAAGGAAATGGAAAGACATTCCATGCTCATGGATTAGATGGAGGAATATTGTTAAAATGTCTGTATTACCCAAAGTGATCTAGACATTTAATGTAATCCCTATCAAAATACCAACAGCATTTTTCACAGAACTAAAACAAACAATCCTAAAATTTGTGTGGAACTATGAAAGACTCCAAATAGCCAAAGTAACTTTGAAAAAGCAAAGCAAAGCTGGAGGCATCACAATTCCTGACCTCAAGTTATATTATAAAGTCATAGTCATCAAGATCATTGATCATAGAACAATAGAAAACACAGAAATGAACCTACAACTATATCGTCCATTAATCTTTGGTAAAGCAGGAAAGTATATGCAAGGGGAAAAAAGACAGTCTCTTCAATAAATGGTGCTGGGAAACCTGGATAGCAATAGGCAAAAGAATGAAACTGGGCCACTTGCTTATATCAAACACAAAAATAAATTCAAAATGGATGAAAGACCTAAATGTGAGATCTGAAACCATAAAAATCCTACAGGAGAACACAGGTAGTAACCTTTTTGACATCAGCTGCAGTAACTTCTTTCTAGGTATGTCTCCTGAGGCAATAGAAACAAAAGCAAAAATAAACCATTGGGACTTCATTAAAATAAAAAGCTTCTGCACAGCAAAGGAAACCATCAACAAAACCAACAGGCAACCTACAGAATGGGAGAAGATATTTGCAAAGTATATATCTGATAAATGGTTATTATCCAAAATATATAAAGAACTTATTAAAACTCAACACGAAAAAATGAATAATCCCAATAAAAATGGTCAGAAGACACGAATAAATGTTTTCCCAAAGAAGATATTTAGATGCTTAACAGACACATGAAAATATGCTCAACGTCACTCATTATCAGGGAAGTGCAAATCAAAGCTACAATGAGATAATGAGATATCACCTCATACCTGTCAGAATGGCTAAAATCAACAACACAAGAAACAACAGGTCTTGGCAGGGATGTGGAGAAAGGAGAACCCTCTTGCACTGCTGGAGGGAATGCAAACCAGTGCAGCCATTCTGGAAAATAGTATGGAGGTTCCTCGTAAAGTCAAAAATAGAAATACCCTACGATCCACATTTATGTTACTAGGTATTTACCCAAAGAATACAAAAACATTAATTCAAAGGGATATATGCCTCCTGATATTTATAGCCACATTACCTATAATAGCCAAACTGTGGAAATAGCCCACCATTTCATTCATTCCACTGATGAATGAATAAAGAAGCTGTAGTGTATACACCACACACACACACAAATGCACACACAGTGGAATATAACTCAGTCATAAAAAATGAAATCTTGCTATTTGCAACCTTGTGGATGGAACTAGAGAGTATTATGCTAAGTGAAATGAGTAAGTCAGAGAAAGACAAATAACATATGATTTCACTCATATGTAGAATTTAAGAAACAAAGCAAACAAGCGACGGGAAAAAACAAGAGAGAGATAGTGAGAGAGAGAAACAGGTTAAGAAAGTTCAGAAACAGGTTCTTAACTCTAGAGGAAAAACTGATGGTAACCAGAGGGGAGGTGGGTGGGGGAATGGGTGAAATAGGTGATGGGGATTAAGGAGTACACTTGTGGTGAGCACAGGGCAATAAATTACTGTATTGTACACTTGAAAATAACATAACTCTAACTAACTAGACTTAAAATAAAAACTTAAAAAAAATAAAAACATGATACTAAAAAATAAGACCTCATGAGAAAAATATTTAAAATACATTTATGCTTACAAAGCAGATAAGTAAATAACACAAAATCAATATAGGTTTAATTTTTCCTCTCTCTCTTTTTTAAAGATTTTATTTATTTTAGATAAAGATTTTAAAGATTTTATTTGAGAAAAAGAGAGAGAGAGTAGGAGCGTGGGAGAGAGGTGGAGGGAGAGGGAGAAGCAGATTCTTCTAGAACAGGGAGTCTGAGTGGGGCTTGATCCTAGGACCCTGAGACCATGACCTGAGCCAAAGGCAGACACTTAACCAACTAAGCCACGCAGGTGCTGCTCCACTCATTTTTAAAGGAATAAATTTGGAAACGTGTTTTGATTAAATTCTCTAAGTATATGGCACTAACTTAAGTTGGAAAATTTTATTACTCATTCTCTTAAATAGTTGAAGCTGTTTTTTCCTTCATAGCAATTATTTTGACCTTAATTAATTAGAAAATGTTTCTAATTTCAACTTCACTTTGTGCAAACAATTAGATGTAATAATATTCCAACCATTATATGTAGGCTGAATTTCCAGGGTACAGGTTTTTGCCATTATTGTTGTTGTTGCATATATTTGTGAAACTTTTTATGATGCTAGTAAACGGAGTAGAAGTTTTGGCTCTAACCTCTCTTGAGTAAAAAAGAAAAAGAAAAAAAGAAAAAAAAGAAAAAAAAAGGAAAGGCTCAATGTTATGTGGGGTAGATAGTCATTGCTTACTGCATAGCACGTAAAGTGAGGAGGGGCAAGGATGGGAGACAGTGGGCGATGCTGGACAGATTTGGAGTGGAAGTCCAGCTTCAGGGCTGATTGGTCACGTCAATTCGCACAAACTAATTTTTAGGAAGTTGGGGTTTTCATTTGTAAGAGAAGACTAGTAACATTTACTTGATGGGGTTGTTGTGAGGATTAAATAAGACACTGTATGTAAGCATGGGGGGGTATATGGTACATGTCCAATAAATACTAGTTCCTTTCCTTCTCTCAGAGAAGGGAGAGATTTTAGAAGCCATTTAGTTCAAACCTTGATTTTAAAGGAGAAAATTCTTTAAAGTAATAGTTTAAAGGCATTTGATATTGCCAGCAAGGGAATCCCTGGTTTCACATTCAAAAATGTCATTATTTGGGGGCGCCTGGGTGGCTCAGTGGGTTAAAGCCCAGGTGGGTATTAGGGAGGGCATGTATTGCATGGAGCACTGGGTGTGGTGCAAAAACAATGAATACTGTTACGCTGAAAAGAAATTAAAAAAAAAAAAAAAAGCCCATGCCTTTGGCTCAGGTCATGATCCCAGGGTGCTGGGATCGAGCCCCGCATCAGGCTCTCTGCTCAGCAGGGAGCCTGCTTCCTCCTCTCTGCCTGCCTGCCTCTCTGCCTACTTGTGATTTCTGTCTGTCAAATAAATAAATAAATAATCTTTAATAAAATGCCATTATTTGTACATAAGCATGGAAAAGAAATAAATGATAGATAGCATGTACATTGAGGGATATAAGAAGTACACATACATGTAGAATTTTAAAGATGCAAGACGAACACATAAAACTTAAACATCCATACAGAGTTTCTTTAATTTTTAAGGACTGGTGAGGTTTCAAAAGTTTTAGAAGAATGTCAGAAGATGAACTTGAGAATAAGTGCTTTGAACTTCAAAACGCCAAGTAAGTGAAGTTGGTTACCATGATGTAACTAAAATTCTTGGAATTCAAAATGTTGTGCTGCTAAGTAACTTTCCTTTTAGTACAATCATCTTCTAGCTTAGTTTACATCTGACTGACCTTAAAAGACCTGAGATTTCATTAAAAGGTAAAGTTATCATCAGAAGGCCCATTGACAGATTTGCTTGTGGTTTTGATAGTATCTGCTTGTTCCTTTTGGCTCAGCCAAATATGGTATGCGAGATCTGAGGGCTGACTGGTTGACCTAGTTTGTAAAACTTCACAAAGCCATATAGCTGTAACAAACTAAAACCTATGATAATAATCCTACAAATTCCAGTTTTTGCCTGCATACACATTAGATTCTGGGATAGGCTAGCAGACCAGTAAGTTTTTTATACAATTTCTCACAGGGGTTCTTGTCACTGTGGGTGCACTTCAAAAGTTAGGGGTCTCACTGAAGAGCTTTATCAATCCTGAGTTTTAATTTTACCAGCTACACATTGACTTAAACTTATCTTGAAGATATTTTTAGTACGTACCTCCAACGATTTCCATTGTTTACATTTCCCATTATTTGATTTTAAATAATAACTTCCCCTAAGTTCACAATACCTTAGAAATTCCATTGGGAGATTTGATGCATTGGATAGACCAAGGTTAAGAGTGATTTTCTACACACCTAAAGTCACTTAAGAAGACAGCTACCCAGGCAAAACCACAGTATCATTACTTCAGTCTATCATAGAGCTTATTTCTTCCTCGTCGTTCTTTCTCACCAGGGAGTGAGGACTGTCCTATGGTTTTCCACTAGAAACACAGTTTTCTAATTGAAGACTGAAAACAAATGGGCCCAAACAGAGTTCCTGCTGGTTTTCGTTCCTTTCATTGTTGAAATGTGGTTACAAGCTCTGCTTTTGGAAAATAGAGGAGACTTCTGTCCAGACTTATCTACAGTTTGCAGCCTTGATATCTAAATCTCCTTTTAAAACAACAACAAATGGAACTGGGCTATAGAATCAGGCTGTCAGACTAATGATGCATGATTACTCTAAACTGGATTAAAGTCATTTAATTTATCACACAATTTATTGCCATGGCAGTGTCCAATTTAATAGCCACCATCTGCATTTTCTGGAAATACAGCTGCATCCCCAATAGTCTGTCATGAAATTATGGCCACAAAAGGGGAGATAGATGATGAACACTGAAGAAAAAGGGTTTTGACTATAATGGTGTATAAAAATGATAAAATCACTATCATGGGAGGTAAGGAGAGAAAAAAAGTCTTATGTCATAGTCCTTGGAGGGGGCAGGACAGTGTAGGATCTGTCCCCCCCCATCCCCTAACAAAGGAATCAACAACAAAGTAACTGAAATTTTAACTGGTTTTCTGGAGAAAAATCATATGCTTTTTGAAGGTAGCTGAATCCTGAATTCTTTCTGGGAACTAGCCACTGATGTGTTGCACATAGTAGGCATCAAACACATATTTGTTATGGATGAAGGAATGAATGAATTTGACATACAGAAACCAGTGCTGGTGGGAATTACAGTACTTCACCACTCAGGCAAGATGTCTGTGGTAAATATTACAATTGGCATTTTCCAGCATTTCTAGCTCTATTTTCTTGGCAGGCACACAGGAAGACCACACTTGCTTGCTCCGTTAAATGTAGGCATGGCTATGTGAGCCGTGAAGTGTGAGCAGAAGTCACTTACGTTCCTTCCAGGTCGTGCCTCTAAGAGCTGGTATGGGATTTTCCATGCTGCTCTTCCCCTGCAGAAGTGTTGGGGGAGTCACGAGTGACGTGGAGAAGCTGTGAGATGGAAGCAGCAGCCTGGATTGCTAGGCCCACAATCCACTCTGGAGAATTGCCTGGGTCCACAGCAGACTCTGAGCATTAAATAAGCCCTTGTTGTAAACCAATGCATGGCAGATGGTGTGTTCCAAAGACGATCATGATGGCCCATAATACTGCTCATCCAACATGTTCTTCTTCCACATGACTTTACCATTCTCCTGGAAGGACTCTATTTCTCCTCCCCTCTTTGAGCTGAGGGTCTGAAGTGATGCTTCACAACTATGGAAACTGGGTCAGAAGAGACTCTTTTGGAACACTGGCTGTCTGCATGCTCCTTCTCTGAACCTGGCCACCCCAGACTCCAAGCTGCACAGAAGGTTCATAGGAAGGTGCTCTTGTTACGCATCCCAGTGAGTCTGAGTTAGCCCAGCCAGGCACCCAACACATGAGTGGAGACGCTTCTAGATGATTTCGGCCCCCAAGCCATTTGAGTGTTCCCAGCCAAGACCCCAAGTGTTACGCCGCAGACAAAAGACACCACCCTTATGTTGTGTCAGATTTCCTGACGTGCAGAATTTGTGAGCATGATTAATGTGATTGTTATTTTATACCGCTAGGTTGGGACAGTTTGTCATAAAGCAACCGGTAACTGGAACATACTGATAGAGTTTGTTTGTGGCCACACTGTAATTTAGCTCATTTTAATACAAAGGTTTTTTTTTTTTTAAAGAAAAAAAAATAACAAAGTAAGATAAAAAATGACATTTTTAGTTTTCGGTAATAATGCCCTATATGATATCACCATAATAGGGAAGTTTATAGGCTTAATCTGTGTGATCCATTCTCCTTAACTATAGACCACATTCCCAGTACCTCACTCATGTATGCAAGGCTTAATAAGCAATTTACTGGTGCATAGCAATTTTTCTTGTTTCATCCAGGTGAGATATATTCTGTAAATAGCTATATCCTTTTGTACCTCCAGAAGACAAATGGTACATTGGAAAATATTTACACATGATAAAATGCTATGCAGAAAACTGGAAAGCTCAAATTTTGGAATGATTGATACTTCAGGACCAGCATATTACATGTAAGCTTCAGATACTGTCATGTAAGTTGGGACACTTCTTAGTATATGTCGCTCTTCACCTTCAAATTATTAGCCTCCCAAAATTTAACAAAACCACTAGGACAGC
Source organism: Lutra lutra (assembly GCF_902655055.1). Lineage (NCBI taxonomy): Eukaryota > Metazoa > Chordata > Mammalia > Carnivora > Mustelidae > Lutra > Lutra lutra. The sequence goes on from NC_062282.1 coordinate 27,981,441, forward strand.
TTAGGAGCTCACATCACATTATATTTAGAAGCACAGATGCCAGGAAAGGAAAAGCAGAGAATAAAAGTGCCAACGTTGCACATAACAATAGTACCGATTAGCTTAATTTGAACGTTCTATAGCTCTAGGGACAAAGGGATGCCATGAATCCAGACTAATGCAAGTATTGTCTGACTAAGGTCTATTTTACAGCTTCTTAATTAAATATCTTAAGCCAATTTTCATTATTCATAATATGTTGAGAGAGATGTATCCCGAAGAAAATACAAAATTTATATTGTTGGTTTGTAGCAAAGGCAAAATAAATATTGCAACAAGGGAGGAAACCAATGCAGAACAAGGAACCAACTATATGCTGACGACAATGATGTATATTATGATTTCCTGTTACCCATATCTCACTCACAGCAATAAGACTGACAGAATGGAGAGAAGTATATAAAGGCCCACTAGGGTGATGGGCACATTTGCCAAGTCAGCAGACAATCAAACAGAGGCAAGCTACAGTATGGAAAAGGGCATAGAACTTGCTACTGGCAAGACTGGGAATTAAATCATAGCTCCTCTGTTAACTTGTTATTTGACTCTGAGGTAATAACTTTCCTAGGTCTCAGTTTTCTTACCTTTAATATATGCAGAATAATATCCATCATGCAGAATTATTTTGAGGAAGGGTAATCATATGCATAAAATGCCTAGTATATTTTGAGTACTTAATAAAGGGTGGTCATCATATTTCAATAAAAAAGATAATTAGCAGAAACCCCTCCAACAAAAGCCACACGCATTAACCTTTGGAGTTTGTTGCTTCTCCGTAATTTGCTGAGAGAACTGTGATTTAGATTTAGGCAAAGGCTTTGGAAGGTCCTCTGGTTCTGCCCTTCCTTTTGCTCTGGGGCCAACTCATCAGAGATTTCGGCTCTCAAAAATTAGGTAATGACCAGTCTCAAATCTGTCAGTTCAGGCCTGTGGGCCAAAGATTTAGAACCCCATGTATGAAGCTTTATTCTACACAAAAGCCATAGGCAGAGCTTACCAGTAAGCCCTCATTTCCTTCTGGGCTTTCATCATCAACACTGAAATGACCATTTTTATATAACAAATGAAGGAAATGATTTTCCAGCCAATTATTCACACACAGCCAGAGTTGCATTCTACAAAATTCTTTTATTTGTTCAGGGTGGGTTGCTGTCTTTGTGATTGTCTTTTCCCCTCCCAATTCTCCCTCATGTCTCTGCCAGCTGCCCCCCATCCTTCTACCCCTTTACACACACACACACACACACACACACACACACACACACACACACACACACACACATTATTATTTCTGCAAGGCTACAAGGAAGACAGCTGCCTTGTATCTGTCCTGAGGATAATGACTGCCCATTTGGTTAAGTCTGAAACAGTAGCTAAATCTCAGGTGTCATCCCAGGTTGGTTCACTCTTATGGCAAACCCTGCCACTGAGATTCCTTCCTTCCACAGAGAGCCCTGCTGATAGATTTCAAAATCAATCACACAGGGTTGACAACTCCATTAATTGGTTTGGATAATAATTTTCTCAGATGCCAGAGGATTTGCTGACACCTACAAATCAATGCAGCTCACCAGAACTGGATCCCGAAGTGTAGGATTAAATAAAATGCATGTGAATATATTTACTGTGCCAGCTGGAAGGAACGGTTTCCAGGAAGAGGACTCAGAGTACTGATCTCTTAAGCTGGAAGATGTTTTTGAGGTAAAGGCGTCCAACTTCTTGGTTTGCATTTGAAGAAGCAAAGATTCTGAGAGCTCGAACTGGAAGCTCCAACAGTTTAAGGTGTAGAAATTCTGGGAGGCTATGAAAGAATGTCTCAACTCTTTTAGTGCCCAAATACTTCATGAGACATTTTAAAACTTTACAGTTACTTAGTCTTATATGGTCCTTGCTATATTGCGCTTATTTACTTATGTACGTGCTTATTCTTTGCCATGATCACAAGGGATTCAAGGTTGTGTCCTTCAAATACGAAGACAATATTACTACCAGCAGGGATGCTTGTTTCTTGAGCTGTTTTCTCAACGGGAGTGATAGATTTACACTCTCTGCTCCAATCCATGTTGCAATCAATTCCACACATATGTGAAGCTGAGGTGACGTGTGTGACCAAAAAACAGAGTGGAACTAATTGGTGAACACACACAAAAAGAGCATCTCATGAATTTCAGCATATAACCAAATGAGCTAACTGGTTTTACTTCTTTGATCACATAAATCACAGCTAAAAAAAAGCACCCAGTCATCAACTGCTCAGAGCAAGAAAGAAAAATGAACAAGAGTATAAATTATGATACGGGTAACACCAAATATTTGTTTAAATTTTTGCTTAAGTGGAGGCCATTAATATTTAATGACACCTGAGATTTGGATGCTGTTTCGGGGCTGACAAATGGGCAACCGTCATCCACGTTTTTAAGATGTGGGCACTGAGGCTTGAAAAAATTAAAGGTCTTGCTGGAGATCCCAAAGCTAAGAAGGGCCACGCCCAGGGCTGATGACAGGACCAAGGGCTCATTCTACCGTACCGCAGTAATTTCAGGGAGTGCCCTTTTGATTAAAGGCATAAAATGAAGTTCAGACAAAAGATATTTATGATTTTGCAAACAAGTTCTGTCCAGCTGTGAATATTTTTAGTGTACAAAAAATACACACGTGTATGTAGTTTTGCACACTGCTTGCATAGGATGATACAAGTTATCTCCCTTCTTATTTAAAACCTTTTGCTCTAATTGCACTTCAAATCATCCAGAGGTTTTTATAGACTGCTGCCAGTAATATGGTTTATAATTATGTTCACTCCTATGTTACGGATAAACAAAGTAAATAAAACTTTTGACTTCATCTCTGGGGTTGCTCAAGCCAAAAATTCTCTGGAGTCATCCTTGACTCTTCTCTCTTTTCCCTCCGCAGCCAACCCACTCGCAAATCCTGTTAACTCTACCTTTAAATGAGATTAAAAATGAAACCTCTTTTCATTTCCTTCACTGCCACCACTTTGGGTAAAGCAGTTGCGCTTTGCCTGGATGATTACGTGAGCCTTCTGGCTGGCCTCCCACCTCTGTCTTTGCCCCTTGTCATCTAGTTCCAGCACCAGCCAGTATGATTCTTTTAAAACATAAGTCATATCTGGAAGACATAAACAGAAAATTCTCCAAAGAAGATATCTAAGTGGCCAATAGACCATGAAAAAATGCTCCACATCACATGTTATCAGGGAAATACAAATCAAAACCACAATGAGATACCAACTCACACCAGTCAGAATGGCTAAAATTAATAAGATTGAACAAAAAATGGTAGTGAGGATGTGGAGAAAGGGGAACCCTCCTACACTGTTGGTGGGAATACAAGCTGGTACAACCATTCTCAAAAACAGTATGGAGTTTCCTCAAGACATTAAAAATAGAGCTACTGTATGACTCAGCAATTGCCCTAGTAGATATTTGCCCCTAAGATACAAATGTAGTGAAACGAAGGGGCACCTGCACCCCAATGTTCATAGCAGCAATGTCCACAATAGCCAAACTGTGGAAGGAGCTGAGAGTCCATCAACAGATGAAAGATAAGTAGATGTGTGTATGCACACACACACACACACACACACACACACACACACACACACACACACAGGACTATTACTCAGCCATCAGAAAGGATGAATGCTTACCATTTGCGTAAATGTGGATGGGACTGGAGGGCATTACGCTGAGTGAAATAAGTCAATCAGAGAAAGACAATTATATGGTTTAACTCATATGTGGATTATAAGAAACAATGCAGAGGATCATAAGGGAAGGGAGGGAAACTGAATGGGAAGAAATCAAAGAGGGAGAAAAACCGTAAGAGACTCTTAACTCTGGGAAACAAACTGAGGATTGCTGGAGGGGTGGTGGGTGGGGAGATGGGGTAATTGGGTGATGGACATTGAGGAGGGTACATGGTGTGATGAGCACTGGGTGTTATGCACAACTGATGAATTATTGAACAGTACATCTCAAACTAATGATGTACTATATGTAGGCTAATTGAATTTTTAATATTTTAAATAAAACTTAAGTTAGATCCTCCCACCTCTCTATTTACACCTTGCCAGTGACTTCCCATCTTGCTCAAATGAAAGTCCAAGTCATTACAATGACCTATAAGATGTTTCAGGATCTGGCCTCCAGAACCTTTCTCTGAGATCACCACTCCCTTCACGTGTGTCCCTCTAGCCTCTCTGGTCTCCTTGATGCTCCTGGAACACATCATGCATGTTCCTCCTTCAGGACTTTGCACTCGCCACTTCTACTGTCCACAATATTCTTTCCTCAAATATCCTCCATGGACTGCTCTCTCAACTTCTTTGGGTCTTTGCTCAAAATTACCATGTCAGTGGGTTCTTCACGGGTTCTTTCCTTTGACCCAGGTAAGAAGGGCAACTGTCCCAGAACTCCCTCTTTAGAGAGGCAAGGAGTATGCAGGGCTAAAGTGAGGTGCCTACTGAGAGACCCCTCCCCAACTCCTAGAGAACATTCTGAGTAGCCAGAGTTCCCTGCCCCAATAGCCCAACCCTACTTCTAACACCATGCTGCCAGTGCCATATGCCTAAGCCCGAGAGGAGGGCTGAGATGCAACTGTTTATGGGGTACGTGCATGGAACTGGGACTTCTGGGCTGGAGCATTCACTCACATGTATTTGAGAACCTTTATGGTATAGGACCTTGTTTTAGGAAAGAAGAGAACAGGTGGGAATGGGGAGGGACACTGGCTAGAGGCAAAACACTTCACATTCTAGTCCAGCACTCTGAGGATTTAAAAACTCCAAATCTGAGCATGGCCTTCCAAGATGTAATGAAGGTATCAGGTCAAGATGGGAAGACAGTCTATGACTGATTTCATAGTTTATCAAGTATTTAGGTATATAGCAGAGAATTCTTTACTTATATCTTTCCCCCATGCCTTGCACATCCTAGAGGTGTGTCTACTCTTCCATGACTGCTCTATTTGCAATTGTTTCTTTTCCCATGTACACTCCATCATACTCCTCCTTTCTTTTTATTTATCTCTTTAGCACTTATCACCATCTGACATACTATTTGTTTAGTTTATCTCCTATACAGAAAACATAATTTCCTTTCATGGTGTTGTTTGCTGCTATCCCTAGCATTAAGAGTAGCTCATGTTCATGGTAGATAACTCAATAAACATCTGTTGAATGGATGAGTGGTTGATGGTTATCCTCTAATAAGCACCTACATTTTACATGTGTCATACCATTTAAATTTAACTAACCCTATGGGCCCACTATAAAAAAAATCCCACTATTATTTCCATCTTAAAGTGTAGTCTCAGAGGGCTGGCGTAAAAGAAACAATATCTAAGATGGTCTGGGTCAGCTTTCTTCGATATGTCAAAAACATTAATTCCTTTATCCTTCCCTAAAGAGAACTTTCTGTAGCTGGACCAAGGGCAACACCTAGGAACTGAAATATGTACTTCTTCCCCAAGTATGGGGGCAGAACTCTCATGGGCAGTCCAAATTTTTATCAGCACAGTATCTTCTAGACTTCCTATGCAAGGCATGAATTTTGGGGGCACCTCAGGGACACTCCAGGGAGGCTGAGGTACAGTTGCTATCATATCCAGTTTGACTAACCACTTCCTGATTGATCAGATGTCTCACCACAGGGAGGACTTGTCCTCTTCCCTTAACAGCAGCACTTGGGGATTCGCAGGGTTTGCTATGCCACATTCTGTAAATACTCAGAATATAGATCAGAAAGGTGGGCACGGGATTACCACATGTCCACGCTGGACAGAACCATGGGTCCCATTAAACCAAACACCTCGTTTTACTCATGGGAGTCTGGAGTTCTAAAACCCTCAGGCTTCTACTCTGAGCACACATAGCCTCATGTCTTGAAAACCACTGGAAAGCTTAAAAAAAATGAGGAAAGATCCAAAGGAGTAAAATCCTGATGATTTTATCCTTGTTTTCTCCTAGAGACTATAATTTCTCTTCTTGAAGAGTCACCTGCCTTCCTATTTTAACATTACTTTGGCTAAGTTTTGGCAGTTTTTAAAGGGAACCTTCCTTGAAAAATACTTTTTATGTGTGTGTTCTCTCTAATAGCTCCTTGCCAGCTGAGGAATCTACTGATTAATTTTCTATTAAAATTGATTAAAAATGTATTATTTTCTTGCTATGTTCTTGCCGTGGTATGAGGTTTCCTCAGCAAGCCATATATTTGCTAGCTTTACACTTTTGGTATTTAGGGAACCTGTGGGTTGTGCCAAAAATGATGATCCTTTTATCAGAATTGAAGCAGGCTTCCATAAGGCAGTGATGCTAGGACTGGCATCAAAGTCTTTGCCCTGTCTAAATCCTCACGATAGCAGAGGAAGATGAACTCCTTTATCCCTGTTGTCTTTGGCCCACAGTGAGTGGATCACCAGCCCCTTGAGCAAGAATCACAGCCCACTGCAGTTACTTGCACCTTGCTGGTTTATGTGCTGTCCTCCTGAACTAGAGCACAAGAGTAATGAGAACAAGATAGAGTCCCTTTCATTTGCATTTCTTCAGCTCATAGCTCAGTGATGAAAAGAAAGATGACCAGGGAATAGAGAGAGAATAAAGAAATATCTAGAGATAACTAATGATTCACCAGGTAGCTTCTGATTTGCCTACTTTTTATGAAAACAATGTTCTTGCTAAATGCAAATGAGTAATTTATCAGTGTAGTGCACAGCTTTTTGTTTTGTATCTGCCCCCCATTCTTTCATTATCAAAACCTCCTCCTGCTCACTCCACATGATTCTAGCAACACTGAACAGGTGAACATCCGGCATATGCTAGCTGATCAGAGTATTCCATCCCACCGGACTCATCGTTAAGTCCAAGGGTGAACATATGACTGAAGCAGGGACAATTGAGGTCTTTTCACAGAAACAGAAATAGATGCTGGAAGAGAAGCTCTTTCCTTTTGAGACTGTGAGTTGCAAAGACCCTGTGAGTCTGGAAATGCCAGGGTCCAGCTTTCTGTACATGTAGAGAAAGCCTGTCAGAGGATGAAGACAACACATGAAAGCAGAGATAGGAAAGGAGAGATGATGTCGTCTTCTTCTTCTTCCCCCTCCCCCTCCTCTTCCCCCTCCCCCTCCTCCCCCTCCCACTCCCCCTCCTCCCCCCCTCCTCCTGCTCTTCTTCTTCTTCTTCTTCTTTTTTCCTCCTCCTCCTTCTCCTCCTTCTTCTCCTTCCTCTCCTTCTCCTTCCTTCCTCTTCCTCTTTTTTTCTTCCTCTTCTTCTTCCTTTTCTTCTTCTTCCTCTCCAACTCCTCCTCCTTCTTTTTTAAAAGATCTTATTTATTTATTTGACAGAGACCCACTGAGAGAGGGAACACAAGCAGGGGGCGAGGGAGAGGTAGAAGCAGGCTTCCCACTGAGCAAGGAGCCCAATGCGGGGCTCAATCCCAGGATCCTGGGACCATGACCTGAGCTGAAGGTAGACGCTTAACAACTGAGCCACTCAGGCACCCCTGATATTCGTTTCTTAAATAATGGATACAATTATGTCTAAAGATCAAACTATAGGTTTTTCAGACTTCTGAGCTAATAGTACTTATTTTTTTGTGTATTTATTTTTGACCAGTTTGAGTTGGGTTCCATCACTTGCAACCAAAAAGTCTTAATGACCATAAACATAAAAATAGGCAACATTAAACCAGCATTAGTAATTCTTGTGAGGTAGTATTATATGTGAAAAGATTGCAAGAGCACTGTGGATTAGTCCTCACTGTGGATTAGGTCCTCAGGGCCTTTTAGCCCATGGTAGGGGCCTGGAGTATAGCTCTAGAGATCCACCTAAAGCCTTTCATTTGTGGTGGTTCCAGCCAAAAGTCACCAGTGTGGCAAGTAACTGATGTAATATCCTTTAGCTTTCTTTTGGCTTCCAGAAAACCTTCTTGGATCACTCTTTTCCTCTGAGGGCATTCCAGTCAAAAAAGGAAAAAGAGCAAAAAGCATTATTACCTTAGTTTAGACCTACTGCCCTCATCCAAGTCCTGCATCTGCTTAATCTCAACCCAGAAAGAACAAGTCACTAGAGGACTTTCTACCCTTCTGATACAAACAGTGTTAGTAGCAGAGAAAGCCCTTGGAATTGAAGAGAATGCTTGGCTGAATGCTAAGTGAGCAAACAAACCAGGCCTGCCCAAGGAATGGGCCACTAGAACTCCCACTGATCCAAGGAAGGGGGTAGATTTCTTGAGGAAGTTATTTACATATAAAGCCAAGTATTTCCTTTCATTGCAAACATGCAGTCAGTAATGTTAGCAAGGAGTTTGGGGGTATTTTCTGTATTTTCCACGAAATCCATGCCAATAGGCAACATCATACTTTCTTTTGACTGACGTTATTAGGTTCGATACAAACCAGCACCACTCACTGACAACAGAACTGGCATTTGTGGCCAGGTCTGTTTGTCAGAAGGAATTCTTACTTTCTGTCCTTTTCTAAGTCCAATGACCTTTGTCATACTTAGGTTGACTTTTATATAATAAGAGACACTTCATAGATGAAATGTAAAGTGACTTAACTTCACAGTTTAATGTGACAGCACCTCTGCAGAGGACAAATGAGTGAGATTTAAGGTTCTTGGGTGTGGCATGGAGACAGAGAGGATGGGTACCCTCTAGGATAAAGGATCAATTTTCTCCTGGGCTGAGATATGTTACTTTACCATAGGTAGGCAGCTCCTCCCCAGGCCAAATCCAGCCCACCATGAGCTAAGAATGCTTTTTACATTTTTAAAGATTGTATGTATGTATGTATGTATGTATTTGAGAGAGCGAGAGAGAGTGCCTGAGCCAGAGCACACTCATAGTGAAGGGGGGGAGTGGGAGGAGCAGGGCAGGGGAGTGAGAGGGACTAGCAGACTCCACACTGAGTACAGAGCCAATGTGGGTCTCAGTCTCACAAGCCTGAGATCATGATCTGAGCCAAAATCAAGAGTCGGCCACCCAACCGATTGCACCACTCAGATGCCCCTGGTTTTTCATTTTTAAATAATTGAAAAAAAAAATCCAAATTGAAACAATATTTTGTGACATGTGATAACTGAAATTCATACTTCAGTGTTCATTAATAAAGTTTTATTGGCATACAGTCACACCTATTCCATTACGTACTGTCTGTGGCTGCTTTAATTCTACAGTAATGGAGTCAGGTGGTTGCGACAAAGACCATTTGACCTGCAAAGCCAAAAAATTTGACTATCTAGTATCTTACAAAAATAGTTTGCTTACCCCTACCTGACAAAGGTCTTTCTTCCAAGGCTATGCATTATGTTGCTCTCCCTTGCCAGCCATCAGAGAAGCATAATGATTCAATGAGAGATCCACCAATTCTCATCCTGGCTTCATGCCCAGCCCCCTGTGTGACCCTAGAAAGTGATTTAACTCCTGGTAGGGCCTTGCTTCCCTGCTCTTGTCTTCTCTTACAGAGATGATTACTGCTCTGAAATTATTTGATCCCACAGAGGCCTAATGCTGGTTGCAAAGGGATGAACTAGATGTTTTGGATGCCCCTTCATCAAGACCACAGATTACTGCTAGGAAAGTGACCTCTGCAGGATCATCATTCTACCAATGAACATGGTACTATTCCTCAAAGGGATTCTGATCCCTAAAGATTCAACTTTACCCACATAAGTCATAATAAAGTTATTTTCAAAACTGTGGCCATAATTACAGAAGCAAAGTGCAGTGGAAAATTGAAGGAACTGGCTGAATGTTATCCAGCTCACCAAAGGCTTTATCCTGAAAATATCTGACTTGGCATAAGTCATAGAAGATACACTGTCTATCTAATTCGCAAGGCTCCTTGCTTTATCAGGCAAGCTTCTTTTCATTTTCCGAGGGAAATAGTGCTGATGTGGGATTATCTTCATACATGCCTCCACTGTCCTCTTGACTTGGCCGATGAAGACCCAGCCAGAGCTTGCACACTTGGTCGTGCAGACAGATCCATATTGGAAACTCAAGCTTCACAGAGGATAATTTTCCAAGCAATAACATCTTTTCCTTGAGAGCCTTGAAATACCTGTAACCTTAGTCCTATCCCAAAATTCTTGTGAGAAAGGAAAGCTAGAAGTGTTACAGGTGATATTTTTTGCTGGGGCACCTGGGTGGCTCAGTGGGTTAAAGCCTCTGCCTTCAGCTCAGGTCATGATCCCAGGGTCCTGGGATAGAGTCCCACATGGGGCTCTCTGCTCAGCGGGGAGACTGCTTCCCCCTCTCTCTCTTTCTGCTGGCCTCTCTGCCTACTTGTAATCTCTCTCCCTCTCTGTCAAATAAATAAATAAATAAAAAATCTTGAGATGTTGTGATGGGCCTAGAGGATATGATGCTAACTGAAATAATTCAGACAGAGAAAGACAAATGCTATATGATTTCACTTTTATGTGGAATCTGAAAAACAACAACAAAGGAACAAACAAACAAAAGCAGAAGTAGACCCATAAATAGAGAGAGCAGTCTGATGGCTGCCAGACTGGGCAGAGGAGATTGGGCAAAATGGATGAAGGGGAGTGGAAGCTACAGGAGTCCAGTTATATAGAATGAGTAAGTCACAGGGGTGAAAGGTAAGACATAGATAGCATAGTCAATGGAATTGTAGTAGCAGTGTATGGTCATAGATGATAACCATACTTAAAGTGAGCATAGCATGAGCTATAGTCTTGTCCCTTCACTCTGCTGTACTCCTGGAACTAGTGTAACATTGTGCCAAATATACTTCAATTAAAACAAAACAAAACAAAACAAAATAAAACAAAACAAAACCTTGAGCTGCTGGGGATTTAGCATCTCATCATATTCTTCTGTGGATGTTATACATGGTCACCATAAATGGCTGTCACTTACCCAGTGAGTCTTATCATAAAGACAAATTCTGGGCATTTAATTCTAACATTTGTCTAGAGACCTTTTTTTTTTTTGTATGTAAACTTTTATGTATTTTATTTATTTAAAATTTTAAATTTTTTTTAAAAAATTTTATTTTTTAGTGTTCCGAGATTCATTATTTATGCACCACACCCAGTCCTCCATGCAATACTTGCCCTCCTTAATACCCACCACCAGGCTCACCCATCCTTCCATCCCCCTCCCTTCCAAAAACCTCAGTTTGTTTCTCAGAGTCCACAGTCTCTCATGATTCATCTCCCCCTCTGATTTCCCCCAATTCGCTTATCCTCTTCTTCTCCTAATGTCCTCCATGTTATTCTTTATGCTCCAAAAGTAAGTGAAACCATATGATAATTGACTTTCTCTGCTTGACTTATTTCACTCAGCATAATCTCCTCCAGTCCCACCCATGTTGATGCAAAAGTACGGTATTCATCATTTCTGAAGGAGGTGTAATATTCCATTATATATATGGACCAGTGGAACAGAGTAGAGAGTCCAGATATGGACCTGCAACTCTATGGTCAAATAATCTTTGACAAAGTAGGAAAAAATACACAGTGGAAAAAAGACAGTCTCTTCAATAAATGGTGCTGGGAAAATTGGACAGCCATGTATAGAAGAATGAAACTCGACCATTCTCTTACACCATACACAAAGATAAACTTGAAATGGATAAAAGACCTCAATGTTAGGCAGGAATCTATCAATAGCCTAGAGAAGAACACAGGCAGTAACCTCTTTGACATCGGCCACGGCAACTTCTTTCCAGACATGTCTCCAAAAGCAAAGGAAACAAAAGTGAAAATGAACTTTTGGGACTTCATCAAGATAAAAACCTTCTGCACATCAAAGGAAACAGTCAACAAAACAAAGAGGTAACCCACAGAATGGGAGAAGATATTCTCAAATGACATTACAGACAAAGAGCTGATATCTAAGATCTATAAAGAACTCCTCAAACTCAATACCCCAAAAACAGATAATCAAGTCAAAAAATGGGCAGAAGAAATGAACAGACACTTCTCCAAAGAAGACATACAAATGGCTAACAGAAACATGAATAACTTTTTAAATTTTTTAACTTAAATTCCAGTTAGGTTAACATATAGTGTAATATTAGTTTCAGGTTACAATATAGTGATTCAACACTTCCACGCAACACTCAGGGCTCATCACAACAGGTGCACTCCTTAATCCCCATCACCTATTTCACCCATCCGCCTCACTTGCCTCCCCTCTGGAAACTACCAGTGTGTTCTTCAGAGTTAAGAGTCTGATTCTTGGTTTGCCTCTTTCTCTCTTTGTTTCCTTATGCTCATTTTTTTTTTGTTTTTTTTTGTTTCTTAAATTCCACCTAATAGTGAAACCATGTGTTATTTGTCTTGCTCTGACTTATTTCCCTTAGCATAATACTCTAACTCCATCCATGTCATTGCAAATGGCAAGATTTCATTCTTCTTTATGACCGTGTCAAGACCTGCCAACCTTTTATCCTTCCCAGTAAAAAAAGGCTTATTAGTGGTTGTGGTAAAAGAAGTCCTGTGGCAGGAAGTAAAAAGTATCTATCTTAGCATCAGTATTTTGTAAACTTCAATTTCCTTTAGCTTTCTGATTGATTACACAAGAGCTTAAATTCAAGATTAGCTCCGATAACAAACCACAGAGTTCAAGCAGCCCAGATTCACTGGATCTAACCTTGTCTTTGACCAAAGAAGCATGTAGACCTCCAGGGTGCATTTTTCATATTTTTCTTCCATGTTTTGAGGAAGTATACACAAGGATTTTTCTATTCAAAATAAGCAGGAATACAAAAGTAGCATTAAAATAATTTCACTGGATTCTTATTTTATGAAACTTTGTGAGAACAGTAAGTATATAATTACCATACAACCCATTGAGAAGATTATTGCTTGAGACTGCAGTTTCAGACTACAAGATTTCTCAAATCAAAGAGTCAGTGCCGAGAGAGCTGAATGAGATGATCTGGTTCAGTGGTTTCATAACTCACATGAAGAGAGGGAGGCTGCAGGGGTGGGCATTGGTTGTAGGTCTGGTTCAGATTCTACTTTTCCATATGTTTAGTCTCTGCATCTACCAGGAAGTTTCCTCTACCCCATTTCCATTTTGACAGCTCTAAACGGAAATGATTAACTGTTTTTGTTGTTGTTGTTGTGGCAGTGTTTTTTTTTTTAACTCAAGTATAATTAATGTACAGTGCTATATTAGTTTCTATTCAGGTATACAATTAGAATGCTTCAACAATTTCTCAGTGCTCATCAAGATAAGTGTACTCTTTTATTTTATTTTTTAATTTCTTTTCAGTGTTCCAGAATTCATTGTTTATGCACCACACCCCTTTATCTTTTCACCATTCCCTCACCTACCTCTATTTTTAAGAGTTACCACCGTGTGAGTGGAGAGAGGGTACACTGATATATTCCAATCAACACCTTGAGTGAACATGCCTATATTTTCTAGCAGTGAGTCTCTTTGGATTATATTTTCATCTACAACTGCGAGTTCCCTGTTCTTATTTGTACCTTTCAGGCAGCAAAGGCCTGAGCCTCCTGGCAAGCCTGCTAGAATGATGCAGGATTTCTTTTGCCTGAACACTGGGACTCAATGTATCCAGATAAACACTACTTCCTGAGGAAGAACAAGGACACAAGATAATGACCAAGTAAACTGACATTTAAGCCACATGAACACAAAATGCCCTGAAGGAGTGAAGGCTGTCTCTCCTTTCAGTTCTGCTCAAGGTTGGCCCTCTCACAGTCAAATTTGTAAGGCACAGTCTGACATGTCACCTTCACTACAGGAAGCCTGTGTATTCCTGAAATTTTACATGTAAAGTGAATCACAGATTCCATAGAAATATAAAAGAAGGTTTATCTCAACTTCCTAATGCTTTTCAAGTGCCAAAATTTCTTAACTTTTCAAACTTCAAGTTTCTCTGGCTCTAGCACTCCTGAAAAAGTTCATTCATTCTTTTATGGCTGTGTTAAATACTAACTGATTGCTTACTATATAAAAGCACTGTACTAGGGAACATGGTGATGAATAGATAGACTTGGTCACTGCTCAAATACAGCTCAAGTGAATATAGACACCGTATTATGACTTGTCAGGAGGCTCGACAATCCATATGCTTCAGAAATCTGGCCAGGAGCTCTGCTTATTGAAGCTGAGGTTTGAGATGAAGTGAGACATATTTTGAGCCAAGACAAGATACAAGTAAGAGACAACTCTTTTATTAAAAAAATAAAAACTGCTGGGGTGCCTGGGTGGTTCAGTGGGTTAAGCCTCTGCCTTCATCTCAGGTCATGATCTCAGGGTCCTGGGATCAAGCTCCACATCAAGTTCTCTGCTTGGCAGGGAGCCTGCTTCCCACCCCCCACCCCCGCCTGCCTCTCTTACTACTTGTGATCTCTGTCAAATAACTCAATAAAATCTTTTAAAAAATAAAAATAAAAACTGCTGATAAATACAACAGTGATAGACAATGGTAAGTTTTTTTTTTTTAAGATTTTATTTACTTGACAGATAGAGATCACAAATAGGCAGAGAGGCAGGCAGAGAGAGAGAGGAGAAAGCAGGCTCCCCGCGGAGCAGAGAGCCCGATGTGGGGCTCGATCCGAGGACCCTGGGATCATGACCTGAGCCGAAGGCAGAGGCTTTAACCCACTGAGCCACCCAGGTGCCCTGACAATGGTAAGTTTTAAGGAGAAAATAAATGTGGTATTGTGACAACCCATGAAGCCAATGACAGTTTACTAATGTGAGGTCAGCAAAGGGCTCTCTGAATATGAACTATATAAACTGGGCATAAGAAATGGAGAAGTCAACTGCTTGAGAGCCAGAGAAAAAGCCTCCCCGGCAGAGGAAATAGCAGGTGCAAAAAGCCCTGAGCTGTGAGAGCACTGGGGTTGCCTGAGGTACTCAAGAAGCCAGTATGGCTTGAGTGTATGGCAAAAGGAGTCTTAAGGAAGATTAAGGAAGCAGATAGGGACTGATGCCTCAGGGTCTAGAAGTTTGGTTTCTAGTCAAAGTACACTGAGAAGCTACACAATATTTAGTATGCGATACAGCTTTTTTCCTGGATCATTTTGGCAACTCTGTGGAAAATGCAAGTGGAGAGACAGGGTGGAAGGAATGACGGAAACAGGCTTCTGGAGGAGGCTACTAGAGGATTAAGTACAGCTCAGAGATGATGACCTTATGACCAGCATGGGAAGAGTAGAACTGAGATGGGAAGAGAAAGAGGATTAGAGACAGATCTTTGAGATAAAGATAATAAGACCTGCTAATGCATAGGGGAGTGGAAAAGTATAATATAAAATAATCTGTAAATTTCTGGTTTGAGCCTGGGTTGAGGATGGTTCACTTACTAGGGTGAGAGAAATAAGGAGATCACTTTGTACATTTATGTTTGAAATGTCAGTTAATGGATGACCTATGAAGCTTTCACAACCCCCACATTTCCTGACTTACTTCTTACTTAAGCAGTTCTATTCAGTGTAAGGACTTAGAGACTCAGAGATATTAGTCACAGTCTTTTAATGGGGCAAAACCCTACTCAGAATGACTTCAGAATGACTTCTCCAACCATCGTCTTGCTCCCTGCCCAAATCACTGCAATGTTTTACTACAGGAACAAAAAACTAACGAGAAAACAAAAGGGGTAAAAACATCAGCAGTACACACCTGCATCCCATGCAGCTGCCTACTACTGACTCTCTGATTAACTTATATGAAAGTATCGGGGGGAATGGCTAAGACAAATTAAGATAGTGCAGCTCCATGAGCAGAACCAAATCCTGCTGGTGAACATGTGACAGAATCACACTCTGAGAGAACACTGAAACTTTTTAATGGTCAGTCTCCTTGGACCAACTCCATCATGACAATCTTTGCAACATGACCATTTGCTTGACAGTAATGATTTCCATCCACTCATTTCTGATGTACAACTTGAATATATGTGGGTACATGGTGGAAAATAATACTGTTTAGCATTCATGTGTTGCAAATAATATCCAGAGCTTTGATTGTTGAGAAGAAACAAGGTATGTTTTGGGACATTTTAAGATGGAATCCTCCACAATCATTTCTTTTTCATTTGTCTTAGAATAGTCCTTCAGAATGAGCATGAATTTATGTCCAAGGCTTCATGGTCATATTCCATGGTGGGGGGGTTATTCTAAGTAGTATGGCATATTTCATAGTTTTCTTGAATCTTTTCAATATCGGGATAAACTTACAGCCATAACTAGTTCTGTTTGGGGCAGCATGACCTGTAAATGTTAACACTTGGGTTTTGTAATAACAATGTCCATAAAAGACACTGTAGGAGCAAAGAACTCAAGATAATAACTGTGGAATATCATGCTTTCTTAACTATAATCTCAATTTTTCTCAACTTTCTTCCTCTCCCATGCTCAGTTAGATTTGGTAGTCTGCAGAGGTAACCAGGTGACTTAATCAACTTGGATGGGTGAGGCTGAGTGGATTTAGCCAAGTTTCTAGGATGTTACTGCAGATGTTCAGAGCATTAGCATTCAACATTCTCCTATCAGTCATGAAGAGAAATATGAGACAAAGCTCTGATATTTTATGTTTATAGGCATAAAAATGGGAGTAGACTTATTCTTAAAGATTCTCAAAGAGAACTTCAATGAGGACAAGTTGTGAGGCATAAATATAATGCTTGTATTGTAGAACTCTCGCAGTCCCTGCAGTAAAAGTTGCAATCTTTTCATCAACTGATTGTGTTTGTTTCCTCCTGTGGATTATGTTGTTTTTTTAATACAGATTTTTTGGAATAGTAATCATTTATATCTCAGTGTCATCTGGCAGTTTGTGGCTAAGCTTGACTCCCTCACACATCCTTAAACATATAACTAGAAATAGTGGTTTCTGACTTTTAAAAAAATTATTATTTTTTTGTTATATTATGTTAGTCACTATACAGTGCGTCATTAGTTTTTGACACAGTGTTCCAAGATTCATTGTTTACATATAACACCCAGTGTTCCATGCAATACGTGGCCTCCTTAATAACCATCACCAGGCCAACCCATCCCTCCAGTCCCACCCCTCTAAAAACCTCAGTTTGTTTCTTGGAGTCCACAGTCTCTCATGTTTCATCTCCCACTCTGAATTCCTCCATGCTATTCCTTATGTTCCACAAGTAAGTGAAACCATACGATAATTGACTTTCTCTGCTTGACTTATTTCACTCAGCATAATCTCCTCCAGTCCCATCCATCCATGTTGATGCAAAAGTACGGTATTCATCATTTCTGATGGCTGAGTAATATTCCACTGTATATATGGGCCACATCTTCTTTATCCATTAGTCTGTTGAAGGGCATCTTGGCTCTTTCTACAGTTTGGCTATTGTGGACATTGTTGCTATGAACATTGTGGTGCATATGGCCCTTCTTTTCACTACATCTGTATATTTGGAGTAAATACCCAGTAGTGCAATTGCTGGGTCATAGGGTAGCTCTATTTTTAATTTTCTGAGGAACCTCCACCCTGTTTTCCAAAGTGGCTGCATCAACTTGCATTCCCACCAACAACGTAAGAGGGTTCCCCTTTCTCCACATCCTCTCCAACATTTGCTATTTCTTGCATTGTTAATTTTTGCCATTCTAACTGGTATATGGTGGTATCTTAATGTGGTTTTGATTTGAATTTCCCTGGATGGCTAATGATGATGAACACTTTTTCATGTGTCTGTTAGCCATTTGTATGTCTTCATTGGACAAGTGTCTCTTCATTTCTTCTGCCCATTTTTTGACTTGATTATCTGTCTTTTTAGGCGTTGAGTTTGAGAAGTTCTTTATAGATCTTGGCTATCAGCCCCTTGTCTGTAGTATCATTTGCAAATATCTTTTCCCATTCTGTGGGTTACCTCTTTGTTTTGTTGACTTTTTCCTTTGCTATGCAGAAGGTTTTTATCTTGATGAAGTCCCAAATGTTCATTTTCACTTTTGTTTCCTTTGCCTTTGGAGATGTGTCTTGAAAGAAGTTGCTGTGGCTGATGGCGAAGAGGTTACTGCCTATGTTCCTGAATATACAAACCCTCTTTACACCTTAAAGAACTGGAGAGTCAACAACAAATTAAGCCTACCCCATGCAGGAGAAGGGAATTAAAATTAGAGCAGATATCAATGAATTAGAAACCAGAGATACAGTAGAACACAATGAAAGGGGTAGCTGGTTCTTTGAAAGAATTAATAAGATAGATAAACCACTGGCTAGACTAATCCAAAAGAAAAGAGAAAGGACCCAAATTAGTAAAATTATGAATGAAAGGAAAGAGATCACGAATAATACCAAGTAAGTAGAAAAAATCATCAGAAATCATTATCAGCAGCTATATACCAGTAAGTTAAGCAACCAAGAAGAACTGGATGCATTCCTAGAAATCTATAAACTTCCAAGACTAAAAGAGGGAGAAATTGACAACCTGAATAGACCAATAACTAGCAACGAGATTGAAGCAGTGATCAAAAACCTCCCAAAGAACAAGAGTCCAGAACCTGGTGGATTCCCTGGGGAATTCTACCAACATTCAAAGAAGAAATAATACCTATTCTGAAGCTGTTTCAAAAAATAAAAACAGAAGGAAAACTTCCAGACTCTTTCTATGAGGTCAGCAACACCTTGATCCCCAAACCAGGCAAAGACCCCATCAAAAAGGAGAATTTCAGATCAATATCCCTGATGAATATGGATGCCAAGATTCTCAACAAGATACTAGCTAATAGGATCAAACAGTACATTAAAAAGATTATCCACCATAACCAGGTGGGATTTATCCCTGGGATCAAGGATGGTTCAACATTCTCAAATCAATCAATGTGATAGAACAAATTAATCAGAGAAGAGAGAAGAATCACATGGTCCTCTCAACTGATGAAGAAAAAGCAACTGACAAAATACAGCATCCATTCCTGACTAAAACTCTTCAGAGTATAGGGATAGAGGGAATATTCCTCAATGTCATAAAATCCATTTATGAGAAACCCACAGCAAATATCATTCTCAATGGGGAAAAGTTGAGGGCCTTTCCCTTAAGATCAGATTTCTGACTTCTGTGTGTGCTAAAGAGTTTTGGGAATCCACACAGCCTGACATTTGAGAATGTCTTTATGATGGTAAATTCAATGTTATAAAATCCTTTTCCCTACTCTTTAAGTGAGAAGTTCCACCTTACCTCTACTAAACATAGAGTAATTTGCTTCACACTATTCACACTAATATACTAAGAACAACTACATATTTATATAATACACATATATGTAATATAAATAAATACAATACAAATATATATTAAAGATATAATACATAATAAAGATACATATATTTTTTCTTTCTTCCTATCAATTTATCTATCTATCTATCTATCTATCTATCTATCTATCTCTATTACCAAGTTCTTAAAGGTATTGGAGTCAACCAGAGGGATACAAGATCCCAGGGATAATGGAAGCCCACTGAAGCAATTCTCACATTGGTCTCTGCTCTTTTCCTCTTAAGGCATTTGCCAATTTGGGGGCAGGGAATAGATGTGGACTAGTATAAAATGTCCTGGGATTGGAGTCTCACCAGGCAAGGAGCTGCCAAGGTGACTGAGTCTTAAAAGGCAATACTGAAGAAGGAGGGGACCACAGAGAAATGAGTCCAAACTAAAACTGAGAAAATACACAGCCAGGAGCTCTGAACTCAAAGAAATACTAGCATAAATTCTACAGGCAGTAAGAACATGATCATGGACAGAAGCATGGTAATGCAGGAAAGAACAAAGATCACCGGAAAAAGCAAATATTGGGTAAAGCTAAATAAATATCAGCCTATTTAAAACAACAATGATGTCTTATGGGTTTATCAATATATGTAGAATCAAAATGCATAACAATAAAACAAAAGGCTGAAAGAATTATAAATGACATTAAGTTTTTGTAAGCTACTTGCATGATCTCAGAAGGTATTAAAATACTAACAAAGTAGACTGAAATTAAGTGAAAGATGAATACTATAACCCTTGAGTAGCTACTAAAACAGTTATAACAGAGGACTACTTAACAAGGTAATAAAAAGAACAAACAGAATAATTTAGAAATTGTCGTTGATCAAAATTTTTAAAAAGGCAAGAAGGGATTAATAAGGGAACAAAAAACAGATGGACAAAATGAAAACAAATATTAAGATAGCATATTTAAATGCAAATAATTCAGTAGTAACATCAAATGTAAATGGGTTAAATACTTCAATTGTAAGATTGTAAGGACACAGAAAGTTTGAAAATAAAGGTATGGAAAAAGACACATCATCAAAATACTAATCGAAAAGAAAATTAGTACAGTTATACCTAATAACAGATGAAGTAGTAGTAGTAGATAAAAGTAGTAGTAGTAGATAAAAACAGTGATACTTCATAATGATAAAAGGATCCACTCATTAGGAAAGTAAAAAACATACCCTCAAAATATATAAGGCAAAAATTTCCAGAACTGAAAGGAAAAAGAGACAAATACATAATCATAGGAGATGTTAATATACCATTCTCATATGAAATTGAACATGTAAATAAAAATTAGTAAGTATATATATACATAGATGGTTTGTATAACATGATTAAAAACTTAACTGACATTTATAGAACACTATAGCCAACAACTGTAGAATGCGAGTTCTTTTCAAATGCACTTGGAATATCCATTAAAATAGACCATACACTAAGCCATAAAACAAATTTCAGCAAAGTTCAAAGGGTTGAAGTCCCAGAGTATGCTTTCTGACCATAGAATTAAATTAGGAATTAATATCAGAGTAACTAGAAAATCCCCTAAATGTTTGTAAATTAAGCAATATATTTTTGACAAGCCTACAGGTCTAAAAAGAAATCACAATGGAAATTAGAAAATATATTGAACTGAATTATAATGTAAGTATTTCATTCCAAGAGAAGCAATGAAAAGACTAAGCCAATGAAAGGGCTAGGGTTGTCCTTCCTGAAAGAAAAATATGGCAGAATTAAATAGTCCTGGGAATACTGAAATCTTGTTTTATTTATGGTGTGACTACATCACAGTTTGCAGATTTGATAAAATGATGCTACATGTTCTAATTTTACATTTCTCTTATTCAATTGATGTGTAATATTGATATAGGAATTCAAGCTCACAAGTTTGTCCTCTATTCATATCCCACTAGGTTATCAGCAAATCAAGAACGGGCATCTCAAATCCTGGAAGCTCTGGATGATAGCAAAGACAGAACAAATTCTTCTCAAGTGCTTAACTGAGACTCTTCATCAAATGATGATGAAGAAACCAATTCTGGTGGGTTGTGGTGAATCAATAATTGATTAGAATTCCCCTGATCAGGCTGATTTCCTACAGTTGTATTGTGATTAATCAGTTTCATATTTAATGCTGAGTTTTATATAGACTTTCCTTCTAACAAGAAAAACAAGGCACTGAATTACTCAAGACAGAACATGGACATTTGTCCATGTAGACTGATAGTATTTTGGAGTCTTTACCTGACCATTTAACTCTGCTTAATCTCTCTCTGTGTATAGCTTGTGGAAGACCTTATTTTATTAGATATTAAGGTCTTCTTTATTATTTTATCAGTAAGGCAAAAATACATTTCATGCATATAAACATCTTGGTGTGGTAGTTGGGCCAATATAAAAATATTAATTTCTACATACCAGCTTTTGGTTCCTGAGAACGGTCTAGGAAATCTCAAGAAAATGTCTTTGGGACAGTGGGTATCCTAATGATGTGAATTAATATTGACAAGATGAAATCATTATACTGTAAAATAGATAACCACTTCAACAGTACACCCTGTTTGCAATCTTGTTTGCAAGAGAACACTGCAATCTTAGAAGGCTGTGTGATCACTGCAACCACTTTTAGCAATGATCCTTATGAGGAAATATTGTGGAAGATCACTAATCAATTATTGAATTATTACCACCACTAGAATTGGCTTCCATCTTGCTTCTTGCCCTAGACTCTCTGAATTATCACACAACTCCTTAGACATCACTTAATTATTAACTGGACAACCAAAATCATCAGGTGCTATGCAATGCTCTCCATTTCTATACACCATGATCTCTTATGGTGGCCATTTTGCTTTCATTGTCTGCTTTTTGCACTTTTAAAGACTTATTTTCTCAGTAGGATCCACGCTCAGTGTGGAGCCCAGTGCAGGGTTTGAACTCACAACCCTGAGATCAAGACCTGAGCTGAGATTAAAAAGTTGGATGCTCAGCTGACTGAGCCACCCAAGTGCCCCTGCTTTTGTGAATGCAAGCAGCCTGAGGCACCTCTCTGAGTCCATCTACAGCATGAGTTTCCTGTGCGCTGCCTACAGTTTGGGAAAGGTTGGGTCTCTGTGACTGGGAGTGTAGTTCTTTAAGATGTTACCTTTTAATTTCCTAGGACATGGCAGTAGAGATTGCCACTAAGACTGTTCACAGAGGTTTATAAAAATGTAAATTTTAGCTCAGTCAAAGAGGCTCTGTTGAGAACATATCTTTGTCATCCCATAATGCATCCTGTAAGAAATCACCCAAACTGACATGGTAGGATGGATGGTCTGTGCTGCCATATAGTCTGCAGCAGACTTTTTTTTTTTTTTTTTGGCCAAAATTAGTAAACTTTATTTAAACTTCAAAAAATAAAATAACAGACAAAAGGCAGCTTTAGCTTTGTTCTTCCCAAGGATCAGCTAGAACGACCCAGAGCAGGAACTACCCCTAAGAAGTTAACATCCCCTGTACCCCCAATCAAGCCACAGGCAAGGAGGGAGCCTCGATGTGGGGACAGGCCTGGGGCGGGTGGGGCAGGAAGGAGACCACCACAGCCAGGAGTGGGTTCTGAGTCAGCACAGGTGGAGAACAAGACAGTGGAAACGGGACCAGAACATCAACGAAGAACTTTGTCACAGGTGCTATCTACAAGGGAGGCGGGCCGGGGGCCTGCGCCCCACAAAGGCACCGCTTGGGCTGCCCTGAGCCCCACGCACCCTCAGTTCTCCTCATCTCTGTCATCTGGGCTGATGGCCCGACTGGTGAGGCTGTAGGTGGGGCTGGTGGGCGAGTACTTGGGCGAGGTCAGGGTATAGACCAGAGAGGTCGGCAAGTAAGTAAGAGATGTTGGGGAGTACTTTGGGGTGGTGGGCGAGTAGGTAGGGCTGGTGGGTGAGTACTTGGGGGAGGTGGGCGAGTACTTTGGGCTGGTAGGTGAGTACTTGGGAGAGGTCGGGGTGTACTCTGAGGAGCTGGGGCTGTACGAGGGGCTGGTGGGGGTGTACTTCGGTGAGGTGGGGCTGTAGCTGGGGGAGCTGGGGCTGTAGCTGGGGGAGCTTGGGGTATAGGTCGGAGACTGTGGTGTGTATTGTGTATGCTGTGGCTTTGGATTGCAAAATTTGAAAGTGAGGAAAATCATGCCAATGAGAATATACTTCAAACCTCATTGGAAGTTCATCACATGCATGAAATGAAAAGAAACCACTGTGAGGCTTAGACACCTGCTGGGGGACAGCCAGGAGTGGAGGACAGGTCTCCCCACTCTTTTATTTGGTAGCATTGGCTTGTTTGTTTCAAAATAGAAATAAAAGACTCCTTGCCTATAAATGCCAGAAGTAGATGAACTGACCTAAAAATTTACTAGATCCTACAACAGCTACTGGAAGCACAGGATTAGCACCAGAAGCAAGGTCTGAGCCTAATTTATTGGGTCAATTAATTAGATAAATACATATTAAGTATCAACTGTGTATCAGACATTATTACAGGTACTCAGAATAATAAACAAATGGACATAGTCCCTACTCTTGAGAAAGTCTATAATTTGATGGGAGAGGGAAAATGCTTACTAGTTCTGAGAGTGGATTTAGTTTCCTCTTTTTCAGTTTGTTTTCTGTTTACTTGTTTGTTTTTTCCTTGTGTTTGCTCATAAAGGAAAGTTCACTTTTATCCCCAGATCATGTTTAATGATGGAACTAAATGGCCATGAGCAATAATTCTTTATCTGGTATTACAACCGCTCTGAGAAACCTTGCCATATAACCACAGCAGACAGCTCTTAAGATCGCGAACAAAAAGCCACACAGGGAATCAAAAAATAAAGAAACAAGAATGATAGCAACCCCGGCTTACATAACAACTTGAATGTTACAGTATCTGTCCTCAGAAGAGCATTCCAAATTCACTCCAGAGAAATTTATGAATACTTCCACCAACAGCCATTGGATAGCTGTGTTACTCAGTGCACTGAGTCTTAACAATGGATGATGTGGTGGCCTGCAGAAGGAGATGGCCAAAATAAGAGCTGATTGCTTCTAAAGGGGGGGTGCTATTTATTCTCTCAGTAGGTGTGGAGTGTCACCCAAGTAACTCTTGTGTCAATAGGGGTAATGTCCACACTCTCTAGCAGCAGGTGCATCCTGGGCACTGACCACTCAGAACAGATGCACTTGGCTGTGCTGGATAGGAAGAGGGAGACCTTTTTATCACTGGATATTGGGGTCCCTGATAATGTTGGAGGGACCAGGAATAAAGGTCTAGGGCAGCTGGAATAGCAGGGGAGGAAGCCCAGGGGCTAAGGCAGTGGGTATTTGTCTACCAGAAGAGGAAGTATTTCAACAAATTTAAGGTATGACCTTAAAGGTGCATGAATGTCAGTTGGGGTTGTAGGACACAGATCCGGGTTTGGGAACTGCTGGAGCTCAAACCCTTAAAATGTCTTCCCTAGAGACTGCCATGGTTTCTAAATGAGCTCTTAGTTCTACTCACTCTAGAAGGTATCTTTTAAAGAAATTTTACTTTTTGAAAAAGTGTAGAATTGTGTGTGTGTGTGTTATGCAAATAATCTCACCTAAATGTGTGAGAGCAAAACTGTACTATGTATTCAGTAAGCTATGTCAATATTGAAAGCTAATAATATTATTTTTTCCCTGAGCCACTGCAATCAGATGGTTTAACACGAGGGGCTGGGGCAGGTTGGAGAAACAAGCTCCTAAAATAGCTAAACTGATGGGGAGGTACCAGCACTCTGGGTTTCAGAAAGCATGGGCATGCTCCTCCAGACTCAAGGCTCTGTAATCCAGAGGCTTGCTTCGTGCTCACGATCCGGAACAGGGGAGGGCTCCCTCTCTACTATCTGGACCTGGAGCGTGCTCAGTGTCTACTACACAGACTGTCCACCCCACCTCCTCCCTGCCCTGCCTGGTCTGAACTGCTTCCATGGTTCACTTGCCTTCAGACTTCCAGGATGAATTAGTGCCACAGGAGACCAAGGGAGGCCAGGAGTGCGGTTGGGGCATTTATCCCCTCGCTGCCTTGCTGGGAGGTCACCGTGGGCTGACCTAAGGCCACTGCTTCGCTCAAGGCAGAGCTTTCAACACCAGGGCCCTTCCGGAGGGCAGGTAGAACTGTCCCCGCCCCTCGCCTCAGCGGCCGGAGACGGTCCTGCACTTGCCAACCCCGATACCAACTTCTGTCCTGAATACTTGACTCACACCTTTGGAAGGAGTTCCATTATCCAACCCGTCTCAAATTGCCCTGTTCCTATGGAGACCTGATGCTAGCTGAGGCAGCTCCAATCTCCTGCCAGTTCCTGGGGCAGAGTGAGGTCCCTCTCTTCACACTGTAGGGGACACGCTTCCCTTTCCCAGAACCACAGTGGAGACCTGGTGTCTGCTTTCCTGCTGGAGGTGCTTTCTCTTCCAGGGAAACAGATAGCACTTCATTTGTTCCAAGGAAAGTGTTAATATTTTTATTTAAGCTCAAATGAGTTCTGCTTGGTGAAAAATGCCATAAATTCATTTTTGCTTCAACCTTGTGGATGAGAAGAAAGTTTCTGATACTTGTGAGGTTATTTTTTCTTAAATATAAATATAAATATAGATTTTGTTTTGTTTCTGTGGGTTTTCTTATTGTGATTGTTCATTTTTTAAAAAGATTTATTTATTTATTTTAGAGAGAGTGGGAACGGGTTGGGGTGGTTGGAGGGGCAGAAGAGGAGGGAGGGGAGAGAGAATCTCAAGTCGACTTTCTGCTGAGCAGGGAGCCCAACACAGGGCTTGATCCCACAAGCCTGAGATCATGACCTGAGCCAAAACCAAGAGTTGGATGCTTAACCGACTAAGCCACCCAGATGCCTCAGCCTTGAAAAATCTTGTCTGGTAGGTGAAGCATGTCTTATCCCTACCCTTTGACTCCACACTCTTCACGCCTTTTGTCCTTATTCTCACCTTCTCCTACTCTTCTTCTGGACGGGAACCCCATGCCGTCTGTGGTGTCATTTATCAAGGTCTTGTTCTCTAGGGACATCTGTGCAGCTATTGGCTGATAAAATTCAATACCTTTCAGATGTGGGTTCATTTTTATGAGAGTTTCTTGCAATCTAGAAGACCTTCATTGTGACGGTACAGTGGCAGGCAGAGAAAATCCAGTTATTATTCTGGGCAAGGATCCAGTCATCACCTGCTTTTTCTATTCCACAGCCCTGATCCCGTTCCCTGGGAAGCGCTGTTCCTGTGAAGACGCAGCCAAAGTAGGTCTGCTGGACCCTACAAAGCTCAATTCTAAGGGATTTGGCAGAATCACTTAGGAGCTCAAGTGACAAGATTGGCCTGAAGTCCACAACCCTTTATTTAAGGAAAAACACTAGGAAACAAAATGCAGAATGTTGCCCTTCTCAAAGGCCTCTGGCAAGAGTGACCTTCTAGTTCAGAAGTTAAATTCTTCCCAGTTTCCCTTTTAATTTTGGCAACTGAAATTTTTTTTGCCTCTTACCCTTTCAAAAAGATATGTCACATTCACTTGAAAGACACTCCAAAGATGCTTCAGCAAACAAATTGTGAAGGGAAGAAGCAGTTGTTAACATGCAGTCCTTTCAAGAGTAGTTTTTTGCTGTTCTTCATTTTCTGTGTTGACACATACCACTCCAGCTAATTAATTTTCTATGCAGAAAATGTGATTAGTTGAATACCCCACAATTAACTTGTTCACTCCTGTTGATGGTAACTGTTTCCCACATTTTTCTCTCACAAACAATGCTGCTGTGAACGTTCTCTAGCTTGATGCCAGGCACCAATGCAGACACTTTGCCACTTTTCTCCATCTACCACTCCTCTCTTTCTTTCACCTAGTTTCCAGTGAACCCCATTTTTTCCTGCCCCACATCTAAACCATTCTGTTTGGGCTCTATGTCTTGGCTCCTATTGTCTGACTGGACCCTTGTTTCTGAATTGTTTTGGGACTTGCCACCTTGGCTTTCCTCTTGGGAACTCTTCGAGGATGGGATTCTTGTCTCTCCCCTCCAGCTTCAGACTGGAAATTATGGGTAAGATCCCTACCCTGAGCGTCACAAAGCCTGTGGGGCTTGTCCTACCCCGACTGACTTCTTCCTGGCTTCTGCCAGCCTCAGAGGCAAGCTCAGAGGCAAGAACGTGTCTGACTTAGTCAGTGGCATGTGCTCAGCTCAGGTGAGGGTTCTGGCATGTGGTATAATCTTAACAGTGATTTTAAAGTTATTTTGTGACTTAGCAAAGGAATTTCATTATGTTTACGAATTCCTTTTAGACATCCTAATTAAAGATAGATTGATCAATTGATCGATCGATAGAGATACATGGCTGGATAGAGAGAGAGATGATAGATCTATGACAGGTCCAGTACCTAGTGACTATGTAGATTATACATGCGGATGCCTCAACCTGAGGGAGAATCTATTAAGCCAGGGGAAAAGGCCTTTTGTAGACTCTGCTTTCAGAGTTTCTAAGACTAAGTTTTCTAAGCAATATCGAGTGATGCCACTTTATGTGATTTTCTCCCAACGTCTTCCCAAAGGCAAGTCTCCTCAAGTAGGACATTATTTTTTCTGTAAGACTTTAAAAACTGATCCTATTTTCTTCATCTGATCAGAGAGTACACTTTCTCAAGAGACATCCTACCACACCCACTTTTTTTTTCTTTAAGATTTTATTTTCAAGTAATCTCTACACCCAATGTGGAACTTGAACTTGCAATCCTGAGATCAAGAGTTGCATGCTCAACTGACTGAGCCCAGCCAGGTGCCTCCCATTTTCTTCTTATTATTCATTTATTATATGATTGCACACAAAGTAAGAGAATACTGAGAAGGAAAAGCAAGAAAAAGATTTTAATTACCTTGAAATAGAAACAATTATTGTTAACATTTAGTCATCTATTCTATGAGAATTTTTCTCATGTGAATATATATAATTACATAATATATATAACATATAATAAAGTATATGTATATTATAATATATAGTATGTATTATATACACTAAAATATTAAACCTATTTACATGTATATATTACAAATACACACACATATGCACCACGGTCCCCATGTACATCTGCCTGATTGTTTTCAGAAACCACAATTTAATCTCCGTGGACTGTTTCTTGTTATCATTTATTTCTCCCCTAATTTTCTTGAGTCATCCATTTCTCTGCTTGTAACTTCTCCCAATTATACTCCCCCCCCCCATGGCTTTCTTCAGATCAAGGACCAATTTTACTACATACCAAATGGCTTAAAAAAATAAAAACCATCAATAATTCCAAATTTCATCTTTTTTTTGCCTTCCTTTTAAAATTTTTTTTTAAATTAAGAAATAATTCACAGGTCATAAAATTCACCCTTTCAAAGTGTACAACTCAGGGAGTTTTTGGTATGCTTTTAAGGTTGAACATCCATCCACACAACCAATTTCAGAATATTTTTATCACCCCCAGAAGAAACCCTGTAACATGAAAAGTCACTTCCTATGGTCCCTCCCCCAGCCCCTGGCAACCACTGATCTACTGTTTATCTCTGTGGATTTCCCTATTCTGGACACTCTATATATA
The DNA here is from genome assembly GCF_902655055.1 of Lutra lutra. NCBI lineage: Eukaryota > Metazoa > Chordata > Mammalia > Carnivora > Mustelidae > Lutra > Lutra lutra. Next base: position 28,010,352 of record NC_062282.1, read on the forward strand.
TGGAATCATCAAAAATCTTCACTGATTAGATCTTTTTACTTTGCATAATGTTTCGGAGGTTCATTTCTGTCCTAGCCTGTCAACCACTACTTCAGTCCCTTCCATGGAATGATATTCCATTGTACAGATTATAAAATTTTGTTTACCCACAAACCTGTTGATGGACACCTGGGTTGTTTCTTCTAGAGAGTGTGAATAGCACGCTTATGAACATTTGTGCAAGTCTTTGTTGGAGTATCTGTTTTCAATTTGGGGGGATAGAGACTTAACATTGGAATTGCTGGATCATGTAGTCACTCTATGTTTAACTTTTTGAGGGACTGCCAAACTGTTTTCTGAAGTGGCTGCACCATTGTAATATGTCCATCAGCAGAGTGTGAGGGTTTTAATTTCTTCACATCCTCACTAACACTACTAACACTGTCATCTTAATTACAGCCATTCTTGTGTGTGTGACATGGTATCTCATTGTGGTTTTGATTTGTCTCCCTCTAGTGAGTGAATAACCATGGTGAGCATCTTTTCATGTGCTTACTGGCCATTTGGATATCTTTTTTTTTTAAAGATTTTTTTTTAAAAGATCTTATTTGTTTATTTGACACAGAGAGAGATCACAAGTAGGCAGAGAGGCAGGCAGAGAGAAAGGGGGGGAAGCAGGCTCCCCACTGAGCAGAGAGCCCGATGCGGGGCTTGATCCTAGGACCCTGGGATCATGACCTGAGCTGAAGGCAGAGGCTTTAACCCACTGAGCCACCCAGGCGCACCCATTTGGATATCTTTTACAGAGATGTGCTTATTCAGATCCTGTGCCTGTTTTTAATTAGGTTATTTGTCTTTTTACCATACCAAATTTAACCTTTTCAAATACGGATTTTTGACACTCAGTTGCAAAGTAGGCCTTTGTGAAAGATGGTGTTAAGGTGCATTTCTATACTCAGATCTTCCTTGTCTTCCCACTTGTCCTTAGAAGCTGAATATGCTTGGCTCTTACATGTCATAAACACTCCTTATTGTAAGTTGACGTCTGTGCCACTGGCTGTGGTTTGCATTATTTATGGGGTCTAAAGATAGTTACACACCCTGTGAAAGAACTAGCTTGCGACCAGAATACACATTATTAAAATCTGGATGCGTATGCAAAATGCAAAATATTCACTGCGTGCTCCATGGGAAACATCATGTTGAAGAGGTAGGTGAGTTACTGATGTTAGTTGTAACACTGTCTGGCCCTACAGAAAGGTCACAGAGCAGATAAATTCTAGCGAAGTTTCTCTACGAACTTAGTATGAGCAAGTCCCATCACTCCATTAAAGTATATCATAAAAAAAAAGGGCAGTTGGCTAGAAAAGATTTTTGTCTATAAATATACTAAAACCACATTTTAACAAGACACTGAAGCTATTTAAGAGTGTAATATTTAAGGAAATAAGTTGTATTTATGGAAAAAATTACAAAACACTGTTAATAGTATTAATATACTCATTAGGTATTAGGTAAAAATTAAACAATAAAAATGCAAATATCACCCAGTCCTGGAAATTTCTGCTTGTGTGAATATATATCTCACTTTTCCTAAAGTATTGAGTTCTTGGTGTTGCAACTAAAGTTTCCATTGGTAACAAACCTTCTCCTAACAATGACGTCATGGTGACTTTTGTGACCTTTCCAATGACTTTTTAACCTTCCTTAATTTTTTTTTTTTGCTGGTTTTCACTGTCATCAAGATGAAGGTCCCATGGTGTTTCACACCAAATATTCTTCACAGCTCTCCAATCCTAACCACTCCTAATCCCAGCCAGCCTCTCCCACCTCACACCATCCAGGTTGGTCTGAAAATCTCTTCTCAGCCCATGGGAATGATGCTTCTTCACCTTTGTGCCTATATTGCCCACACAGTATCTAGCAGATGGGGAAGTATCCATAAATGTTTACTGAGACAGTAAAAGGATATATTTGCCATGCTAATTCTTGCTTCCTGTCTTGGCTTATGTGTTCATTCAACCTTTAAACACCTATATCTGTTCAAGTTCTGCCCATCCTTTGCCCTACTTTCTCTATGTAGTTTCCTCCGTGCTATAATCTTTTACTGATTGCTAGTTACAGACCAGGTGAGACAGGTGGTATAATAATGAGTTATGGGCCCTGCCCTCATGAAGCTTCCAGTCCAGCAGAGTGGGACATTAATATGCTAGTGAGCAGATAAAGAACTGTCTACCATGGTAAGTGCTTACAGAGTGCCTACATTACCCTGGGAGGGTCACACAGTAATTTCATACAGCACTTCTCTATGCTTCTTGTTTTGACCTTTATTGTGTACAGTTCTGTACAGTTAGTGAATTTCTTTCTGAAGATAAGTATCGCCTACCTCCTCAATCCAAGACTGGAAGTGGTATATAGTAGGTATTTTAAAATGTATCATTGGTTAGTATGTCCTGGGACAAAAGTAATGAGCAAAAGGGGCGCCTGGGTGGCACGCTGCCTGTGGCTCAGGTCATGGTCTCAGGGTCCTGGGATCGAGCCCCACATCGGGCTCTCTGCTCAGCAGGGAGCCTGCTTCCCCCCCCCCTCCTGTCTCTCTGCTTACTTGTGATCTCTCTCTCTGTCAAATAAATAAATAAAATCTTTAAAAAAAAAGTAATGAGCAATACATTCAGTTAAACCCTAAAATGTTCAATTCTTAAGGTTTCATAGGGATGAAAATGTGTCCTAATAATTCTACTGGGATATACTGTTGAATGTCCAAAACCAGCCAACAATATTTACATAGGAATTCCACTGGTCATTCTGTTTATGTAACCAAGGGTGATCTTCTTAGGGCTAAAGTCAATTGAAGTCATGCTTACTAATCCTGGCATTGTTTTTTTTTTTTTCAAAGATTTTATTAATTTATTTGACAGACAAAGATCACAAGTAGGCAAGAGGCAGGCAGAGAGAGAGGGGGAAGCAGGCTCCCTGCTGAGCAGAGAGCCTGATGTGGGGCTCCATCCCAGGACCCTGAGATCATGACCTGATCCAAAGGCAGAGGCTTTAACCCAATGAGCCACCCAGGCGCCCCATAATCCTGGTATTGTTGTACATTAATTAGTTAGGCATTAGAGTCCAGTTAGCCTAATAGTGGGAGGAGCCATACCTTTCCACTGTGAAGTAATAACGAGAGAATGATTTGGCACCCTTAATTTCAGTAAGATTGTGGGAGGAAAGAGCTCTGCACTTATAGTAATTTTGAATTATTTAATGTAACTGTTAAGTTCAGAAACATCTCTGGGCAGATCCCTAGTAAGTGAGAGATCTCCCTCACATTACGTTATTCTTCTAAAAGAGTCTTTCTCCTCTCTTATTAAGTTTAATAATACCAATTTGCACCATCCTATTCTCTAACATCAGAACTCATTTACAGATTAAGTGCAATTCTTTGTGAAGTAAGGAATAAAGTGGAGGCTAAAATTTTCCAACCCAGTGAATTCCTTTTTTATGATTAAGGGGAATAGATCCTAAAGCCTTCTTAAACAGAAAGGCTTTTAGGAGGGAAGGAGACCAGGGACAATTACTCAGGCTCTGTGCATGCGAATAGAAGGTACAAGTTGTCCACGTTGCTCTCTTCCTTTGTCCACACACATTTAAATATTTCTCTACCTTTTGCTTTCTGGAGATCTTTTGTGGAGTCCAATAGCAGTGGTAAGGTCTCCAACTATTGTTCAGTAGAGTTGATAAGTTGTTGCACATGGCTGAGAGTGGACTTAGAGTGTGTCACACTTACATCTGACCCCTGTTCTACCATAATCCACTAAATTTTTTAAAGACCCATTTACTATCTCGGAGAATCTACCCTGTAGCCCGTGTTCTCATACCAAGAGGTTTTGTGAGCATTCTTTACAGTTTAGTGGGTAAAACATTTTGGACAAGTGAAACCTTTTTGAAGAAAGTTTTGCTGAGTTTAACCACCATCAACATATATGCTAGGTCAAATAAAGAATAGCTTATAATTGCCAACCTAGAGAGACCTATGACTATGCCTAGCTCTTCATCCCACAGTTAGCTGGCCAAAGTGATACTGTTGCCAGAAATAATTTTCCCTCCATAAATGAGGTTATGTAACCTTCTGTGTAATGGACAGATCTGCTTGCAGATAGATTTTATGGCTAGTATCATAAAAAGTACAAGAAAGAGGAAGAAATAATAAAGAAATAAATAATAAAGAAATAAAATAATGAAGAAATAAATAATAAAGAACAAGGAAATCAGGAGAAATAATTTTCATCTCACACTTGAGTCTAGCCACTGTTTCATCCTTACTCAAAATTTCAGGGGAAGCATGAACATACCAGTTGGGAGAGTCCTAGAAGATGGGCTTGATTAGAGAATGATTAGTACATATTATCCCCAAGACTGAATCATGTCCCAGAGCACACTAATGAATCAAAATAGTTCTTAGTATTTTTTAATAATGGTGGTTTTATAAATAACTCAGGAGAAAGGAAGCAATTTAAATTCCTGTTCTTGGCACCATACAGTTTCCAAAGAGACCATCCAGAGTTGTCTGTGGTTTCATTGTATTTACTGAGAGCATGAAGAATAAGCTCATTCCATCATATGCAATTGATCATTTAGTGTTAGGACAGAGCAGCCTTATTTCACATAGAACCAAAGTGGTGTAACTCACAAGACTGGAAAACATTTTTCTCAACAGCAGAAGACTTTTGCTGTTTCCCCAGGGATCTATTTCATCTGGACAACTAAGAAGGGAGAATCTCAAGAGCCACATAATATGTCCTGAGAGGGGCAATCAAGATCTTTCTCCTTTCTTTTCATTAGCTGCCAGTTAAGCAAAGTGATTAGAGTCTGGGAAATTCAAAGGACCAAAGTTGGGATGAAGAGCTCCCAGACCCCCAACAAGCCCTCTCAGGCAATTATCAAGATGAGAAACTAAGCCCTCTTGTGTCTTTTTCTCCTCTTTCCCCCTGGTCATACAGGTCTTTTATGATAAGAAAAAATGTTTAGAGTAGAGATAATTAAGTTGTCAATCAGATGTTACTGCACTGTCAACACCAGGGTAGATGAGTAATCTGGATGAAGCTTTGACTTTTCTCTCTCTTGGGGAACCAAGAAGCCATATCATAGTCCAAGGAAACAGTCCAGGGAAATCCTAGGAACTCGGCTACCCTTCCATTCTCCTTGGGCTTCACTAACCCCCAAAAAACACCAGGGTCCATTTTTCTATTTCTTCATGGGACTAGCTGTCATTCACTCCACTTACAAAATTAATCACTTCTGAACATGTATGCTTTCTGTTGAAAGCAATGCCGTGCTGTTTAAATTCTCTTATGGACTTAAGAAATCATGATGATTTCTCCTTCTGCAACCACAATCATTAACATTTACTGAGCGCTCACCATGTGCCAGACAGAGTTCTCAAATTTTAGGTGCAGTAACTGACTCACAACAACAGTAGAAGTAACATGTTATTTCTACTTTACAGATACAAATGTGAAGGCATATCTAAGTTGGATAATCCATTCAAGATCATGGAGCTCAATGGGGGCAGAGGCAGGACCTGAACACCTGTGGCCTTGTCTTCCACAGCGCATGCTCTTACACTATGCTCCTGCCATTTGTGATCCAAGGTATTTTTTAAAAATATCGTGCTACCTTTTAGCTTCCCTGCTTCTCAGGTTTTCTGTGCATGAAATAGTTGACGTAGAAAGTCAAAGTTTGTGGGATACAGAGAACACACACCCACTTTATTTTTCATCCACTTAAAAAATCATTTTTACAGTTAGCAACAATGAGTCCAGTCTCCTGCCCAAGGGAAGGCATTTCCTCTTCAACCTCTCTGACTGGTGTTCCCTCTGCCCTTCCCCCACAACATGCCCCCACCACTGAAACAACACATCAAACACCAAGTAAGGCATCAGCCTGCGCAATGCTTCTCCACTCTAGACAACTCTAATTGCTAGAAAAACTTGGTTATCCTATAACCTCCTTTCCCTGGCCCTACTTTTATCATTTGGGGCAAAGAAGAATCCTTCTTCCATATGACAGTCCTTTGAAGAATAGATAGTCACCATATTCCTTTGGGAAACAGACTCTCATCTCTCACATTTCTAGGTGTCATCAGTCTGTCTCCGTGTTGCCATCCACTGGACAATCTGTTAAGTTGCCAATGCCCCTGGTCAAAGGCATATCACAGAATTGAACACAGGATTCTTGATGTGTCCTACCCTTAATCCTTGTGTTCTCCAGTAGAGCTGGCAGGCCCATGGCATACCTTCCATATCCAGAAAGTGTGGCCTGATGCCAGGTCCTGCACCTCTCTCCTATGGATCCCATGCCATTTGCTTAATTTAATTTAATCCAGGCCAAGGGTCTCTAAGGTATGGAAAATGGGGTCCCCTTAGGGTCCATGTGCTTTTCCTTTTACTTCACACATGGAGAGAGGCCACACAGTTCAAAACAAATCCTGGTACTGCACTGTGGTCAGCTGTAGACACACATGCTGGCCGGTGACCCTTTGCTTTTAAATAGAGAGCCCAGAACTGAGTGGAATATTAAGACCTCAGGGTCTGGACGGATACACATCTGGGAAAAATAAAATAGGCACTGTTTCTGAAGCACTCCGTCACCTTCTTTTGGCATAAGAGTTTTCAAAATATTTTTCCTACCTGCAGGTAGGCAACCCACTAAACCCTGAATCTATTCTTACAGAAAAAGTCACTTTGGAGTGAATCCATCCTGATGGTCTGAATTCTCTCTCATCAGAAGATTGGCCTTTTCTTTGTCCCTTTGTTGCTCTTTTAGGTTCCTGGGAAGATGTAAAAGAATTCCTGATAATGGTTGGCTGATTAAAATGATATCCCTCAGAAGAGTTATTTACCTCTAATCGCGGCACCCTTAACCTTTTGAGATTATGAAACAGTGAGAACTTGGTGGACTAGAATGAATTAGACGTGGGCATGGGGACCCCTGCAATGCATGTGTGCCCACCTACTGTGTTTACAGATAAGGTCAACTTGGCCCACACCCTACCTCCTTCCCTTTTTCACAGGGCTTGGTTGTACTTGGTCAAAACCAAGTACACACGGAGCAGGGACACACTGAGGCTGCAGTGGAGTTCTAAGCACTTTGCATGTATTTAGTCAGTCTTCCAAATAACGTAAGTATCCATGAAGCATCTAAAGGTAAGTCATCTGACTTACTCTTCACAGTTTACCCTAGTACTACCTGTATCACAAGTGCTAAGCAAATGTAGGGTTACTACCAGTTCAGAGTGATGAGATTTTGGCATGATTCAGGCCAAGATCCACTTCTGTATTACATCAATAAAAAGTTCTATTTCACATAAAGTTCTATTTCACATAAAAAATTTTAGGAACATTAGAGAAACATTGATTACAGGGCATTCTGAAGCATCCCAGGCTTTCAGATTTCCTTGGCAGGAAGTGAACTGACCTAGGAGACAACAGTCTTGCTCTCTAGACATGGGAAATCTTTAACTACAGAAGCCTCATCCATATACCGAGAAAGAGCAAAATGAATTCCCACCTCCCTTCCGACCTAAATTCCAAAATGTGTTCATTTCATGGTGGGTGTACATATGCAATGAGTCAAATTCTCCTAACAGTTCATCATCATTTAGAGTTCTTTTGTACTCTGAATGATATTCTCTCTAAATAATCCCCAAGTCAGGCCACACTACTACAGTTCCTTCTAAGGTAATGTGATTTTTATTCCCTCCAAACACCTGTTTGGAGATGTCAAATAGGGAATTCCACTTTCCTAGGAAAACCTTGCAAGTGAGTTCCTGGAGGTTTCGGGCTTGGAGGCTTGTGTCTCTTCAGGCTGAAACCACAGACCTGATGTTTGTCTAGCTCTCTGTCCTGCGCCACGACAAGGAATCCAGTGGGGGTGAAGTCCTCCTGGAAATGTGCTTCTGGAAAATGCATGAGCCATGCAACAAGACTGAATTCACACTCACTATGAATTTGGTTGGTTGTTAATAATTATCTCTGGACTCCTAACAGGAGTGGTGCCCTGGTAAGATTTCTACATGCACACTGCTGGGAAAGAGAGCTGGAGGCTTATCAAGGAGCAAGAACAGTTGTCTCCGCTCTGACCACGTGTCTGTTGCTCTTAGAGAAGCCTGTTGAGTCCTTGTGGTGAGAGGCTGGGTTGGGGAGGAGAAAGTTAGGGTGATATTTGGTTGCATCTCTTTCTGTTAAAATACTGGGAGCAGGAGAAAGTTCTCCCAAGCACATTAGTGCCCTGTATTTCTCCTGGGCAGTGCTGGTGTCTTGAGTATTGATAACTTGGCTTCACAGTTCTCCCATGGTGCGACACTATAGTGCTGGCTGGGCTGCCCAGCATGCAGACTAGAACGTAACCTGGACTTGCCCTGGAAAGCTCTTTGAGGTATAGAGGGTATGTCTCATCTTGACTCAAAGGAGCCCTTAGGTTCTGGGCCTCTGTATCCTTCACAGGGGATTGTGAGACCACTCACTGGTATTAGCTGCTGGAGCTTTGGGAACAGAGGACCGCAAGCTGGGCGGCTTCAACATCTGACATCTGCTGTCTCCCACTTCTGGAGGCTAGCTTTCACCAGAAGGGAACAGTCACATGATAGTGATTTGACAAGATGGTGACTGTAAAACAAAGCCATTACAGCCACCAGGAGCACAAAGACGATGAGACAATGAATGAGTTGCTTACAAGCCCTTTTCTCCAGCTTGCATTCCCTTCTGACCAGAAGCCCAAGGAGGACAGGTGTGGAGAAAGGCTTCCAAGGGTATCATTTCCAGCCAATTGTATTGTAACAGACTCCAATGCATTCTCTGTGTCTACTATCTTGTCCCTTCTAAACTATTCTCCACATTTCAGCCAGGCTTTCCTTCTGGAAGTATAAATCTGATTGCACACCTCTCCGGTCCACTGTCCTCTCATGCAAAGACCTCAGTGTCCCTCCTGAGCCAGCTCTGCCTTTTCTGGTCTCACTCTCTCTGGTCCATGCACCCAGGTCTCCAGCCACTTTAATCCCAGTGACCTCCTTGCTTGCGTGGTGCCCTAGCTTCTGCATTGGCTCCTGTCAGGAACATGCTATTCAGTGACCTCCTCCTCTCAACCTTACCTTGAAGACTCAGTTCAGGTGTCAAGTCCTTAGGACTTCTTCCCAGATCAGCTCAGATGGGATCCCAGCACCTCAGGCAGACCCACTGCCCAGGTATCTTTCAGGAGCCCAGACTTCACACTTTTTTACCACATTATGGGTCCAGGTGTCTGTGTCCCTCAGAAGCTTCTTGGGTGCAAGGACTGTATTTTGGGTATCTTCCTGTTCCAGTCCTACCCTGTTATATGACTGGTGCTCAGTCAGCATTTGCTGAGAGAACACATGAGTAAGGGAGTGACCTGTTATTTCGTTATAAACTGTAAGTACATGGCTCTGGGCTCTGTCATAAATGTCTGTTTTTAATGGTCCTGGGAATTCAGGGCTCCTTGTGAAAGAGCAAGAGCCTACCTCTGCCTGCTATTCTCAGCTCTGTGACCCTCTCTTTCCCCTACCTCCCAATTTCCTGGGGACTCTGAGACCCGTGCTTAGATTTTACATTGGTTATGGGTGGATATTCAAAGGGGCTTCCATGTCTGTGGCTAACAAACAGGATGGGTGGGAAGGAAGGGCATAGACTAGGATGGAAGGAGCCAAGTCTGAAGAATGTTCTGGAAAGCCAGGGAGGAAAAGCATGAATGGGAAGAGAGAATGGGAGGTGTCATAGTGATGTGTATTCCCAGGGCAGAGTAGCCTAGGCTCACACTGTCTCTTTGCCACTATTGCCAAATGGTGGACTGTGTCCTGGATTTCCAGGCAGGCCCTCCATGTGAAGACAAAAGTAAATGAGCAAGAAATTAGGGCAAAAATTCCGTGCTAGGAGGTATCTAAATTGCAGATACCTTAAGAAAACAGGTGCTGGTGAAGCGCAGACACTATCTTCCTCACAGAAATTTTGGATACGGAAAATTCTGTTGCAGTTCCAGGGTGGGGGTAGAGGGAGGTGTTCTGCATGTGCAAGCAATGCCCCAGACACCAGTCAGGTGCAGCAGAAGGGGCCAGATGCTGTGGCACAAGGAGAGGCCAGCTGTCCCCAAGACTGACTGTCTGTTGTGGTTTGAGCTCAACTCTCCTCTGCTTGTGTTTTTGATTACACAGAGAAGTTTGGGCTGCTCTTGCTGCCCCTCCAGGAACACGCAGAATCAACACTGGACCGTCCACCTTGCAGACATGTCTTCCTTCCTCAGGGGATTGCCATTTGGGTGCTTCAGGGTGGGAAGGCAGCTCTTCCTCACTCTACCCAATGTTTCTACCTCTGCCTTCTAACTACCCACAGTAACTCTGCCTCCTCTAGTTACATAACAGTGGGGACAAGGAGTCAATGTGTGTCTCTGGAGGAGCCCCACTGTTCAGGAAGCCTTTGGGCCAAATAGCCACTACCTTCTTTTTCGTAGATACAAAATTCTCAAGAGTTCTCCACTGCGTGTGGTCACCGTGCAAGACACATGGGCATGCACGTGGGTAGAACAGGACCGGATCCCAAGCCAAATACCACCATTGTCTTCCTGGCCCCATTTACCCTTTTTATTACACTGAGAGAAAGTGATATGAGTACCAAGGAACACCAATGCCATGCTCTAGGAGACGACCAGATTTTAAGCAATGACCTTGCACCAGCACATTAGGTCTGAGTGATATACTCTTTTGCCCAGGGAGCACCATGGAGCTAGTAATTCATAACAGGCACATTGCTATTTGTCCTGCAATTTTTGACCTGACTTACCAGCTCCTCTGGAGAGCAACCCCTTCCACTCAGCTGCACTCCCCTGGCTGGGCTCCAACCATTCCCACCCATGGACCATGACTAGTGTGGCAGAGACTTTGCTCCCACATGGGAACATCTTTGCCGAGTAGAAGGCATGGCTCATCTTGCTCTCATAGCTGTTTCTTACCATCTGAATCACCCTGCTTATTCCTTCTGTTCTACAGAAGCTGTGTGGGCTAATTCTACTGGCATGTGATTGGGTTGAAAAATGAGTGCGCAGAAAGCTAGATTCCAATCCTATGGCGAGAATGCCTTTTTTTTTTTTTAACCTGATATGTTAGGTTGGTCTGTATCTCCCTTGGTTCTCCTGCCTCCCTACAGTTGGTTTTGCTTGTGTCCAAACAACATCTCACAAGGCAGGTGAAGATGGTGGCAAGAGAGATGAATTCCCAGTGCAGAAGGTGAACGTCCCAGGTATACTTTGCCTTACCCTGTGGCAAAGGGGGGCTCAGCCAAGTGGGCAGCTGAGACCCACCTGAGATGATGGGCCAGCCTCAGGGGCTTCAGGCCTTCTGGTGATTTGGCAAGGTTCCTATTTGGAAAAGATTCTGGAGGTTTAGATGGCTCAACAATTATTTATTGGCTATCTGCCACATGTTGGGTTCTCAGGTTGAGGCTGGCATGATTCCTGCCCGTAGGAAGTTTCTATAAAACTTCCTGTCTATAAAAGCAGGGGAGGCCTGGTGGGAGTCAGTGAGGCTCTGGCCTGAATACAGGTTTCAAGAACCTTGCCTTAGGCTGCTTCAGGCCTCTGCACTCAAGTTTGTTATTCTACTTCTTCAAACCTTTTTCTTCTTTCACATCTTGAGGCCTTGCTACTTTCTCTTCATCCACTCTTTGCATTGCTTTGCCATTTTTTAAAAAAGACTTGACTTATTTGAAAGAGAGAGGGCTTGTGTGTGCATGTGTGTGCGCACATACACGCACACGCACGCACACACACACACACACACACACACACACACCACGAGAGAGCAAAAGTGTACACGCCAGGGTCGGGGGTGGGGAGGGCAGAGAGAGAGAGAGGGAAGCAGACTCCCCGCTGAGCAGGGAGCCTGACATAGGAGACATAGGACTCAGTCCGAGGAACCTGCGATCATGACCTGACCTGAAGGCAGACACTTAACCGACTGAGCCACCCAACCATCCTTTCCTTTTGCCCTTTAACTCACTGAAAAGTCTGCTCGAATGGATAAATAGGTTGTGGCACATCCATACAATGGGATATTACTCATAGCTGAAAATAAACGACCCATCAAGCCATGAAAAGACATGGAAGAAGCTTAAACGCATATTTGCTAAGGGAAAGAAGGCAATCCGAAAAGGCTACATTCTTTATGATTCTGGTTATATGACATCGTGGAAAGCACACAACATAGACAGTAAAAAGCTCAGTGTCTGCTGACGGTTTGGGAGAAAGGAGGATTGAGGGAGCTGGGATTTTAGGGCAGTGAAACTATTCCATATAACGTCGTAATGGTGGATACCTGACATTAGGCATCGGTCAAAACCCACAGAACTGTACAACACAAAGAGTGAACCCTAATGTAAGCTACATACTTGAGTTAATACTAATGCATACATATTGGATCATCATTATAATAAATGTAGCACACGGATGTAAGTTGTTAATAGTAGAGGAATTTTTAGGTAAGGAAGACTGGGAGACATTGGAACTCTCTGTATTTTCTTTGCAATTTTTCTGTAAACTTAAGACTGCTCTCAAAAAATGACATCTGTTAAAAAAACAAAAGAAAACACCTCAGCCCAATCACCCCAACTTGAAGCAAGCTTGGGCTCCAGTGGCTCTGCATAGCTCACTGACTGGCCTCCCCCTTGTCTCTCTACTTTGCAGCTGGATCTGGAAATGTTTCCAACTCCACATCAAGGCAATGCGTCCTTGACTCCAGCATCTTTTAGTTCCCCCTGCCCTACCCCAGTTTGCCCCTTCCCACTCCCCTAGGATGGACAGATCTGTCATATGATCATGCTAGTATATTATCATGCTGGACTTTTGATCTTTGTGCCCAGACCCAGGGAAGTGTGCCACACTTTCCTCTTGGAATACCTGAGCTCCACAGTGGGCCTTCATGTTAGTCTTTATCTTAACACGGAATGTCCTTGACCATTTCGTATCAAAACACAGACTGTTCCCTAAGACTTTGTACGACCATTGAGATCCTAGTCATGCTTCCTGCCCCCCTGCCCATTCTCAATCTCACAAGAGAAACAGGGGAGAAAAGAAGAATCAAAATTGACAAAGAAAGGTGAAAGTCACCAAGGCTCACCTGTGACATTCCTGCTGCCTGTCACTCCACTCACATTTCTGGCTGGAGCTTGCCACATCTTTGTTACGAGCCTTAGAGACAAGTGGTCTGAGATGTCATCCTCCCCTACATTTCCTACATGGATAAGGAGAATGTTGGGACTCTAACCAGTCATCCTTTTACAACCTGGGAAAAGGTACAACCCACTGTTAATAATTTATCTACATATTAAAGTACAGAGGTTTGTAATCACTGCTCAGTAATGGGGATAGGGCAGGTAAGAAAACCTGCTGCTGAAAAACATGAGGGCTTTTGTTTCAGCTTGTTCCAAGGGTCAGAGCATGGGGTCAGGGGAAGGCTTGTTCACCTATGTCTACTGGGTTTGGCTGGCTCCGGGATGGGGAGAAGACCTTTGTCTTTCACAGGCTCTAAGCAAAAGGTAAAGTTGATTTTAAAGGGAAAATATTAATCCTCAAGTTCCCAGAAAAAGCAGCCCATCAACTCCTGTGAAATACAGGTGCTGAAAAAGACCAAGAGAATGGTTCTTTCAGATAGCATACTCAACAGTCCTATACTGAGCCTGGCAAGCTAAGAAGTCTGAACTCAATCCTGTAGGCAGGGAGGAGCCACTAAGCTTCTGGGGAGGTGCCAAGAGTAGGACAGGATAAAAGGAAAGGAAGCGAAGAGAGGAACTTAAATAGAGAAAAAGCAAAAAGAGTGAGAGAACAGTCCTCTCTTAAGGTTCTCCCTCACGTGCTGTCTGCCTGTTCAGAAACTGGACACACATGAAGAACAGGCAGCTCTTATAGGGGCAAGCACATTTTGGGTTACTTAAGGCTCACTGAAACTCTTGTAAGAATTCTCCAAAGCCTGACTCCCTGAGGAGAAGCACATTCTTGGACCCTTGCTCCTCCTACCTTATCACTTCTTCCCACCAGAAGAAGCCAGTAAGGGGGGCAGTTCCCCATAGCAGAAGCTAGTTGGGGCCAAGGGACATCTGCCCTGAGTTTAGAATCCTCACTGGCTGTGAGGGTCCACCCTAGACTCAACTCCCCAGGTCTTGCAATAGTACCAACTGTCATTCACCTTATAGCACTAGAACCCTGGTGCACACTATGTGCTCAATAAACACTAGGTGAAGAAATGGCTGTATAAAATTGGAGCCACAGCTTCAGAATAATCTCTTTCGAACTGACTATGCCAACCATTTTCTTCTGGAACATCCTACCCCTTGTCCTCTGTTTGCATTAAGGATTAGAACACCCAGGAAGGCTGGGTGTGGAAGTGGTGGTATGAAAGCCATAGATTTCTTTTCTTCTGCCTCCTCCAGCATGAGAAAGTGCCCAGGGCATAGCAAACTGTTACACCTTTGGAAGAATGTCTCCAAGTTTTCTAAAGAAGACATGCCAGAGTTGTGGGACACATTTAGCAATTCCCTGGATCTTTGAGGGAAAAATAGGAAAGAGAAGAAGTCAACTGAGTTTTGCTTATCAGAATAGAGATGTTCAATGTGTTCTGATCATCCACGGCTCTGGCCCCCAAAGGAAACCATTGCAATGGCAGTTAGGAGAAGAGAAGTCCTCTTATTCCTTTGAGGAGGTTGACAAACTCCCTAGTTGGAATTTCTTATGAAGTCACATTCTGAAATGTGACAGGGGTATGGTCTTGGCATGAAGGTGAAGGAGTCTTGCTTGGCAGAGGGTAGTACTATCTGCCAGGGGGTTAGAAGAAAAGTGAATAAAGGGTAGAGTGTAGGCTGGGACCTCCATGAACAAAAGCAGAACAAACCTCACCTAGCAGGGCTTGTCTCCTCAAGAGAATTGCTTTTGTTGAAATAATGTTCTTCACTCCCTGGGCTAAGGTATGAGGACCACTGCACAGGAAGGAGGACAGGGCATGGAGCTCCTGATCAGAAGCCTCAAGAGCAGCCTAAAGCCACTGGCAAAGAGACTCCAGTGTGTTTGCAAATGGACTAAGTGGGGACCAATCAAGCCCTTTCCAAGGGAATGTGTCTCGGGAGCAAGGATGTGGAGGTCCTTGGGCACCACTTTCCTCTCTGACCCCAACTTTTTCTTATCCAAGCTAAATCATTTTGCCAAGAACTTTAGTCATGAAGAGAAATGAGTCACACATGGGAAAGGAAGAGGTTGAGGTCAGCTCTCCCCTGTGCTTTGCTCTAGGACATGGAGGGATTCACAGACTCAATGGAAGTGTTTAAAGCTATAATCAATTCTTCACTCTTCTCTTTTCTGTCTTTGAACACCACTTAGTGAGAGGGCCAAGTCCTCCCCCTCTGGCTGCTTCCCCAACCCCTGGGCTTCCCTGTGGGCCGGCTCCCTCCTGGCTCAGATCTGGGACTAAAGATGGGGCTAGAGCCCAGGTTGAGTTTGTATCCTTGCCTCCCCACTCAGCTCAGCTTCCTACTATCCCTCCCGACCACCATGACTGCTGGTCCTCTCATCCCAGCCATTCAATCGTGAGGCTGGACAGAAGGACCTACAGGGTGTAAATGTAGATGGCGGCTGGAGGTAGACCAGTGCACTAACCCAGCAACATCCCTGAGAGACAATTCTGAGGCTGGGCTGAGATCCACCCACTTCAGTAAGCTTCTGTCACCAGTACGTGCTGCTCTGAGCACACATCCTTGTTCAATTTGTGGACTGGAACAAAGCTACCAGAATCCAAGGCTCAGGGCTTTCTTACCACTTGAGTTTGCCAACTTGGATCTACCTCAGCCCCTGGGGATGCTCCTTGGGCATGTAAAAGCATGTGGATGAGACGGGCAGGCGGAGGAGCCCTGCCCTGACAGTTGTGCAGCTGTTCTGGGCATTGCAGTAGAGAGGCATATGGGACCATTTCTCTAGCCAGCCCTTCAATTCCTCTTATAACATCCTTCGCTCCTCCCCCCCAGCTCCCCCAGTGACAGAGCAGTTTTCTGGGGAGCCCAGATCCACTTAAGGAATTTGTCAATGATGCTGACAAATTGTATACTCACTCCTCCTGGATCCATCTCAGGGCCCCTCTGAGAGCAGGAGGGTTGAGAAAACCTTATCCCAGAGAAAGATTCCCTTTTCCTGCTCACACCTGCCAAAGTACCCAAACAGAATCATTTATTATTCGTGTGTAGCTCCATGGAGCCCCTAGGGAGGCTACAAAGCTGATAACCTGGCATCAGACAGAAGACATGTTTCTGCAGGATGCTTACAGAAGTCTCTCTATTTTACAGAACAGACAATGGCATTTTTATCTTCTCTTTGCCTTGTTCCTTTCTCAAAGACAAGGCAGGAATTTTGACTCTAATTTCCCTGTCCCTATTGAGTAATTGGCCATTTAATCTTAATTTATTTTATTCTTTTTTTTTCTTTTAAAGATTTATTGAGAGAGAGTGAGAGAGAGAAAGAGAAAGAGAGAGCATGGTAGAGAGGAGTGGAGGGGAGGGAGAGAGAATCTTAAGCATACTCCACACTGACTGTGGAACTGGACATGAGGCTCGATCCCAGGACTCTGAGACCACCACCTGAGGTGAAATCAAGAGTCGACTGCTAAACCCACTGCACCATCCAGGTGCCCTGATTGATTTTATTCTTTGTTATTTATGGTTAAGGAGGGGACAGGTGTTCTCTAAACAGAAAATACGCTGGCTGTTGAAAGAAACATTTTTCTGGTTTCTTGCTTTGTTTTTATTCCTAAATTCCACCACTTGGGTCTTTGTTCTCTCCTTCTTCCCCTCCCTTTCTTTACGACTAAAAAGCACGTAATACCTACCTGGTTTAGGTTCTAAAATCAGTCACTTAGACTGTGTTTACTGCAGCTCTGATGGCATTGTCCTCAGTGAGCTGCAGACACTCTACAAGTAAGCTCGTAGTCCAATGAGCCTGCCACTGTCCCAGCCTGCTGATCTGTCCCTCCTTGAACTCTTTGACCCTAAACAACCACCACCATTACAATAACAGCAAAGTTCAAAGGAGCTAATTACATGTCCTCTGCCTGTGAGGTCAGCTGGCTGTCCCCAATAGGCCTGGATTTCTGGTTCTCCAGAGCTGGCCACAGAGAAAGCAGAGGCAGTCCCTTTGCAGGAAACCCCAGGGTCAGAGGGAATGGGGCTTCTTTTCCTCTGAAGCAGGACCCCTGACTTCCCCCTCCCCTTTCCCTTCCACCCCCAGCCAGGCTGCATGACTTGGGGACATAAGCAGCTTAAGATTTCCCAGAGGTGAAAATGGTTACATTTATGAGACAGATAACATATCTGGTTGAAAATGTTATTTTCTGAAAGGAAGAGTTGTGATCTACTTTGCGATTCTATACGACTAGCAGTAAAAAATTTCCATCAATTTCCTGTGAATCTGGTAAGGACAGAAAGGTTTTTAAGGCATCATTCTTCCAATTGTATGTTTACCTTAAAGGGAGTAAAATTTAGAAAACTTCTAAAATATTGTCTAAAAACCTTCCTTCAAAAGTTGAAAATTGAAAAAAAAACAACAAGTTGTCCAACATACATTCTCTCTCTTTATACTTTGTCCTTTATAGCTCTTTAAATAAAATCTGGTTATTACATGAGCAACAGTAACCACATAACTTATTTTGATATTCCCAAATAAGGTGCTGTAGACCTGTAAAGGAGACTGAAAACTAGTATTTGGCATACTTCAATTCCTGCTATATTTTGTAGCTTCCTCAATTGTCATAAATTCCAAATTTGTACTCCAAGGCAGCAAAATGTCCAAAAATATTTTATCTGTCATTGCAACTAAATAGAAACCCAGGACTGAATGAACAGAAGAAAAACAAAGGCTTTGATAAAGTCCTCCGCTTCCTCCCCGCAAAAAAAAAATGTAGAGACAGAGGGCAGTGGTCCTACTCCAGACCCAATCCAAAGCATGGGTGTGAATTTCAGAAAATGTAGTTTCTTTCCTGCAAACATGGTCCTTTAAGCCCTGAATGGTTCTGATGACTGGCAGGAAGGGGGACTGCTGGGGAGGAGGGGCAGGAAACTGGGAACTTGAGTAGTTGCTGAGGTGACAGGGGATGGATGACATGACAGGAAGACCAGTATAAAACTTACTAGCTCTAGGAGTATTTCTCCCAGAACCTCACTTTTTTCCATTGGAAATTGGGGATAAAAATACTTCACAGGGCAGTCGGGAGAAATAATATATTAATGCACCATCCCATAGGAGGCAATAGGTAAATGGCAACTATCATGATAGTCAACAACCCTAGACACAAGAGCAATTCAGTTCTTGGCCTTGGCCAAAAGCTGCCGCAGGTTCTTCCATCTGAAAGCCATACTTGCTCCAGGGTAAGAGAAGACTGTAAGTCATTCTCAGAATATAAACACTCTCCAGGCAGTGACTGACAATGTAATTTGTTGACTGACAATGGCTTTGCCCAGAAGAGGAAGAGACTGCTCAAAAATATACTGTTTTGGGGAAGCCTGGGTGGCTCAGTCGGTTAAACATCTGCTTTCAGCTTGGGTCATGATCCCAGAGTCCTGGGATCAAGTCCCACATTGTGGGGGGGGGGTGTCTTTGTCTCCCTCTGCCACTTCCCCTGCTTGCGCTCTCTCTCTGTCAAATAAATAAATAAAATCTTTGAAAAAAATACACTGTTTGTAGAGGGTAGCTTAATCTCACTCAATAAATTTTCATTCTACAAGGACATGGAGATACTCTTACACACTCTGAGAATGAAGCTCTTCTTAACCAAGCTTATCTGCAGCTATGGAGGGAACATGGGACTGAGGGAAGAGCCCAGGCTTTCCAGCAGTGCTCTGACACATCAGGACACTGGGGGTACAGTCACAATTCCAACACTAAGAATGATACCTTCTCTTTGTACAGTGCTCTCCAGCTTCCAGAGACTCTAGGCTTGTCTGGCCTGATTAGATCCTCCTCTCTGAGACATCAGGCCAAACGGTACTAGCCCCATTTTATAATAAACAAATAGTCCAAAGAGTCAACAGCTTCGTCAGAGATCACACAGAGGGATAGTGGCAGAGTTAGAACTTGGACTCAGATTTTTCAGATCTTTTATCCTTCTTACTCAGGATTCTATTCACAAGGCCCTGTTTTTGTTTTTTGTTTTTTTGTTTTTTGTTTTTGTTTGTTGTTGTTGTTGTTGTTTTTATTTTTTGTTTATTTTTGTTTTTTTCCTTCCCTCAACTTTTTGCTTTATGGATCTAGAAAATTCCATGGTCAATACCTGGGGATGGATTCTGTCTCCATCAACCCATGTACCTTTGAGCAAGTCACTTCTGCTATATGAAACTGAGTTTTTTCTTTCAGTGGGGATGAAGATAGTGGCCCTCAAAAATTATGAGAGGGTAGAAGCAATATGGTATCTAGCACACGGCAAATGTTAAAAAGTCGATCCTTAATTTTACTCTTGTTGTTGCTATTTACCCTTCCAGGCTTGGGTTCTTTCCATGAAAATGGGAAGGCAGCCATGAAGGAGAAAGAAGAGGCTTGGATATGGCATGTGTCAGAAGACCTGTGCCCAAGCCCTGGCCTGGCTGCTTCTCAGCCGCATGGCTAAGAGCACACCATTTCACCATTTTGCCTTACTCTCTTCATCTCTGAAAAACGAGACTGATAATACATACCTTCTGGAGTGTCTGTGAGAGTGGAATGAAAAATAAATCCCTGGAAGTATTCTGCAAAGCCAAAGTGATGTGCAAGAGTGGGCAGAAATCCCTCTACTGGAAACCTTCTCTCACTCTTGTCCCATGTTTTCGCAATGAAGTATGTTGCCGAAGAATCTTCCATCTCATGAGAATGGCAAAAAACATGGATCCATCTTCTATGACTCAGGGAAACTGCATTAAGCAGAGGTCAAAGTTCAATCGCTCACCCTCCTGGTGCCATCTTCAGAATCCATAATGAAAGGGGCATAAGCATACCAAACACTGCTTTGGGGCAAAGGGATAAGATGAAAGGGAAGAAGTAATAATTCAGCTAGACAAGAAAAATAAAGGTGGAATTTTCACCAGTTGGGACAGGTCAGCTTTTTGAGGGCACCCCAATAGAGAAAAAGAAAAGCATGTGACACTGATCCATGCTTGCCTAAGTTCAAAGCTTGGAGAATGACTAATGAGTACTGCAAAGGAATCTTTATGGCAAGAGAGAATAACCTATGTTGGCTTGGAACACAGACCAGCCTTAGGGAGTGGGCTTATTTGATTTAGTGTCTACCGAGATGCCTCAGAAACATTAGCAATTCTAAGACGACACTCAGTTCTTAGTGAAACCACTGGCTTGGGGAAACACAGTCCAGTGTCTTGTAAAACCATGACCTTATAGAAATACGTAGTTGATCCTTGAGTGAGATTTCTTATACAAAACCAAAGCAGAAAGAGGTTCAGGGACGCCTGCGTGGCTCAGTCATTGAGCATCTGACTCTTGGTTTCGGCTCAGGTTATGATCTCATGGGTCATGGAACTGACTTCAGGGGGTCTGCTTGAAGATTCTCTCCTTCTCCCTTTCCCCTTTCTCTTTCTCTCTCTAAAATAAAATAAATAAATAAAAAAGAGAGAGAAAGAAAAAGGTTGACTCCTTATTTCCAAGTAGAGGACTCTGAATCCTTTTTTGGGCTCTCTGGCAGGGTCTAGCCAAACAACCACCCCTGCCTCTCAACATCACAACAGGAAAACAAACCAATTCTCCTTTCAGTCTAGCAGTTATCTCTGCTTTCTACAGCCTCCCTAAGGCAAAAGAGGTTGGGGCCAGTTTTACAAATACTTCTGAGAAATTTATCATGTGACTCAGGCAGGCGCTGATTTATGGAGGGAAGTCTTGTTTGGCCACCCATACACGTTTATCTTGCTACTTCTACATTAATCCTGGGAGCATCACATTACCTGAGATTTGCCCTATTGTCAGGATGCTTTGACTTGTAGCCATCTCATCAGACGTAAGCTGTGCATAGCCTCCTTTTGCTCTAACCCGAGACTAGAAAAGTGCTAACATGACAACTCAATTTAACATGTGCTTCTTAAATATTAACTACATGTGAGGAGGGGAAATCTTAGACTAGGAATGATGCAGTCTAACAGCAAAACAAAAGATAAGATCTCTACATAGAAAGCTATTCCAAATCTCTCAGGCCCCTCCCTTATGTAGTTTTTGTTGTAATTAAAACTGAACAAAATAGCCACACATAAAATAAAGGACCCTATTCAAAGGGCCATTACCAAACAAGGCTCAGAAGCAGGAGAATGTGGGAAGATCCTGGGCCCATGTTTTTTCATCTGTACTATAATCATAGAAATACCTCTTATGTTCTACCCTGCAAACATGGTCAGAGGATTAAGGAAATGCTGTTATAGGTATTTGCCATATGCATATACACATATACATATATACATATACATATACATATACACACAGATACATAGATCTACATATCTCTATATAGGTATATAATATATGAATATATAACATAGGTATATAATATCTATATGCTCAACATATATTAAAATTTCAGAGATATAAGAATGAACATGAAGATGACAATGATTTCCAAAACATGGACTGAATATCCTTTCCATATGGAAAGGATGAGTATGATAAAATGGAATACTAATGTCTTTGTGCAGGCCAGTAATTGCAAATTATTTCATAACACTTTAGAGCTGGAGGAACCTTCGTAGGCCAGTCTAGCTCAGCCTCAGACATCATGCTTTTATTCCAGCTTGGCATCACCCTCCAACAGTTATTCGATCCCTGGTCAAACACATCTGGGTCAATGGAGATCACTACTTCGCATAGTAGTTGCAGAGTATCACAGGCAAACAGTCTCCAACGTAACCATGGTTTGACTTAGGATTTTCCCAATTTAAGGTGATATTAAAGCAATATGCATTTAGTAGAAATCATACTTTGGATTGTGATTTTTGATCTTTTCCTGGGCGAGGGATATGTGGGAAGAGCCTTTCTGGTGATATTGAGCAGTGGCAAAGAGCCATTATGAGAGTGAACAAATGGTGCACTTACAACCTTCTGTCTACAGACAACCATGCTATTTTCCCTTTCAGTACAATATCACATAGATTACGTAAGAGTCAACCCTTCATTATAAAATAGGCTTTGTGTTAGATGATTTGGACCAACTGGAGGCTCATGGAAGTGTTCTGAGCACATTATAGCCTAAGCTATAATGTTCGATACGTTAGGTGTCCTAAATACATTTTCAACTTAACAATATTTTCAACTGACCATGGGTGCACTGGGACGTGACTTCACTGTAAGTCGAGGAAGTTCTGTACTAGTAAATTGAAAGCTTTTCTTTGCACTCATAGATATGTACTGCTCTAACAGTGCCCACCGTACTGGTTCTGTGTTTCGGAGGAACTCTGCCTCCTCCACCTAACGGGTCTTTGATGTTAAACTTCCAGCAAATACTGACTCCTAATAAGGTATCAAAGTCTATAGATATTCAAAACACAGGAGGTGATTTTTAAAACCACAATATCTGAATCATATTGTGGAGTATACTTAACATTCAAGCTTCCAAGGTAAATGATATCTTACTCCTTCGGTAAGTACAAAGTAAGAAGACAGCCTTAAGGCCTATCTGGATGTTATTAATATCATTGCTTAAAGGGAAACACTTGTAGGGCCTGTCTGTCCTGGTTTAACTTCAACTTACATTTCAATTTCTTTTCCATTCTCTTCATGAATATTTAAACAAAACCAAATAACCTGTACTACTCAGGGGCAAAATCCATCTCCCTGATTTGCAGGATTTAACTTTTGAAGTCTCGGGTAGTGAGGACAGTTGCAGTGTTAGTAATGTCTCAGAGTATCTTCCTTCTAGTACTTCACTGCTCTTAACAGGACAAGGCTGCCCAGTCCCAGATGCCTGGTTTCAAAAAGCCAGGAAAGGGTAAAGAAAAAGATACCTGGAGACATGACCAGGGGTATCTTTCATTCCTCAATCCCAAGACCTGTGTTACAGACCATTCATCCTTTCGGTTTCAAACTTAGCCAGTTATCAGATATATTCTGGAACAGAGCCTGTCCTTACCAACACTCACTGCAGTAGAACACACAAATGCATGAAGGTCTCTAGATTCAAGGGGGATATGTGCTGTATTTAAGGCTAGAGACTCTGAAGCCAGGTTGCCTGGGATCACCTAACTTAACTCTTTATATTTTACTTTCCTCATTTGTTAGATGGAGATAATAATAAGAAAACTCACTGATTGCTTCTGTCAGACATTTATGTATTTGCACTTAGTGATCTTTGGTCAAATCCAGTGTGGTGGTCATTTGCTTTTGGAGGGATGAATGTAATCTTGCAGAGAAAACCATGCCTATGAATCAAGAGATCTGACTTCAAGTGTTCTACTAACGGTGACTCCCATGCATCACAGAAGAAAGCACTGAGCACAGTATTCAGCTCTTTACAGTCTGACCCAACCTGTTTTTCTCAGCTATACTTGCTGTCCTTTCCTACTTCTTCCTCATGTGTTTTGCCCATCAGGTTACTTGCAACTGCTCCAGATCTCAGGAACATGTGACGTGCTGTTAAGTTTGTGTGTGCTATTTTCTCTATAAAATCTCCTCCTTACTCTCTTCTTCCACTTGTTCAGTAACTGCCCCCAACCGCATCCATGACTCTATCACAGCTCTTTCCTCCACCAGACTTGCGCATTTTTTGAGGGTGGAAAATGGTCCCCTTTTCATCTTGGTGCCTTAGATCATATCCAGCACAAAATGGGCAAGAAATAGCAGTTGGAAAATGACTGAGAGATTAAATGCATATCTTTTAGGTAATTCTTTTAAGAAGGGTGATCATAATATGACTTGTTTCCACTTTAGAAAAATATGTCAGGGCATCTGTTTGAAAGCAAACTAATAATACAAGGTATATTAACAAAAGACATGATAAGAAAGCAATATAGCCTTAGGTCATTCCTCTGCTCCTGTGAAAGCTGACAATTATTTTATGTGTCTCTGAAAATGTCAGTGGAAATTTCTCCTTTAATGCAATCAAATAGGGGATGTTGTATAATGATCCTAACTCCTGGCCTCATTCTTAAACATGTTACAAATCCCTGATGTTGTCTCAGTGTCAGCTGTGTCCTTGGTAGATTTTGCTCCATAGTGGGAAGGAAGATGATCTGAGCCCACCCCACATCTTTCATCTGGCTTTGGAAGGAACACCAATTACCAGGTTACCTTGTTGATGTGTTGCCTCTGCACCCCTGTTTGAGAACAATCCTTTCAGAAAGACTGAGCTGTCCTTCTCTACAGGCAGTAGAAAAGTGAATGGAGTCTAGTGCTATGGAAGTTGGGCTCCTGGCAAAATACAGTTAAAAAATCCTTTAGCTATCTAACATGTGGTTATGCCAGAGGGGACAGTAGCTGCAGGAGATGCCACGCTCAGCAGGACATTCTGCTGAGTGTGTAACTAACAAGACCCACTGGATGGAAGAAAAGAAATGATGAACCAAGATTTCTTGAGTTCCTACCATGGCCAGGGTCATTCCACTGGGTCTGAAATCATCACAAGGAGGCAGACAACACCCTGTCATGCCAAAACTTTGGATTCAACATGTTTTGCCCATTTGTGGTCTGAAGTATTGTCTACCACTCATGGCATAAAAGGGAGTAGAAATCTACTAAGTGATGGTTCAGTGGCTGTTAGTACAGATCTCATGGGGCTCTGTGCTAGTCTAACATAGCTTTGCTAAGAACTTGTCAAACATATGTGTAAAGAGACCAATAATTCATAACGGAGCAGGAGAAGTATTAGTGGGGCTACCTTTCTTCTTGAATATGGTTTCTTAATAACTAAGCTCCTTTTTTCATCTAGTGGACAAACATAGGAATTTTGAATCTATCAAAAGCTCAGAATTGCTGTGCTAAATATTTTGAGCAGGTAGTTGATCTTTTTCTCCTTGAACCTTTATCTTTGTTTGGTATCCTTAGGGTTGCAAGTCAAGATTGAGAAAGTCAACACTGAAGTTTTTCTTTTTTTTTTCTTTCTTTCTTTCTTCTTCTTCTTCTTTTTTTTTTTTTTTTTTTGAGGGTCATGAAGAGAACAATCTAGCTCTTATTTTTATTGGTGGTGATAAGAAAAATCAAGGGCAGGGACGTATGTGTTTCTTAGAAGCACTGTTTTATGGGGCAATGTTTTCATGGTACTTTAGGGAATATATCTACAAGGCTAATTGTGTGAAACTTTTCTCTCCAAAGAAGATTATAATTTAACTTTGTTGCCTCACTTCTTTATTAGAAAAGGATCCTGTGTATAATACATACTTACATATGATGATAAAATAATTAATAGCTATGTTTTGAATCTTATGGCTAGGATAAGCCTATTTCCTGAGGAAGCAGGGTTTGTGATTTTCATTGTATGCAGCAGTGGGTTCCTACAGGATGCCTTGAGAACTGCACTGAAGCCTCAGTCTTAGTTCCTGTATTATTTAGTGTTATTCTTCAAAGACTCTCACCTTACTAGTCTTAGTACCCCCAGATAACAATGTAATATAATTCCAAAGTCAAGAACTTTCTTGAGAGACAACGAATATAATCCTAAGAGGAAAAATAGATTATTTTTATTTATTTGCCAGAGAAAGAGAGATAGAGAGAAAGTACAAGGAGGGGGAGCAGCAGTCAGAGAGAGAAGCAGGCTTCCTGCTGAGCAAGGAGCCTGATGCAGGACTCGAGTCCAGGACCATGGAATCATGATTTGAGCTGAAGGCAGACGTTTAATGACTGAGTCACCTAGGTGTCCCTCGTCAAAAGATTTTTAAACAATGTGGCTGACTTCCAAATTCCAAAGGCTGGACTCACTGTCCTGCACATGACAATGGTAGAGGTAGGAAGAAGACCTTGAATTCCCCAGTGCAAGAAATCTTGTCTTCTATAACTCTATATATCTACTTTTTAGTACAGTTCCTGATACATCATAGGACCTCAGTAAGCATTCATTGTCTTGAATTCAGATGCCACTCAGAGATAATAATGCCACATCTTTGAAGACATACACCTAATCATCCTTTTAAGAAAATAACAAAAATAGGATTAATTAGATTTCTGTCACCCTTCTCTCCCAGGATATTTGGTCCTCTGTGAGAGGTTTCTCTTGTTGAGATAGCACTTCAAAATGCTAAAGAATGATAGAGAATTCATCATGCAAAATAGAGAAACATGATAGTTGTTCACACAAACTTGGACTGGATTAAATGAGGAAGTTAGCCAAGATTCATGGGGGAAATGTGCAGAATGATAAAATTTTAAAACTTAAAAGGACATAAGACATTTATTAGATTTCTGGAAACAAGTACCTATTTTGACTACTTAAATAGACATGGGTTGGAGGAAGGAAGAGAAGAAAAGGTCTAGACAATATTAAAAAAACCAAGACCTATGGTCAGACTGTAGCCAGAAACTCCAAGGAAATGTGAGGACTAATGGGACCCCTGGCACGGAAAGGCGAATCCCATTTACTAATAAACATACAATTTGCTG
The DNA here is from genome assembly GCF_902655055.1 of Lutra lutra. NCBI lineage: Eukaryota > Metazoa > Chordata > Mammalia > Carnivora > Mustelidae > Lutra > Lutra lutra. Next base: position 28,036,959 of record NC_062282.1, read on the forward strand.
CTGAAAACAAAATAAAACCTTTGACTTCAAAGAAGACAGGCAGATAGTTCACTCCCTTCCTGAAAACTGTTCAGCTACCCTCTTGCTGAATGCAACCATCTTTAACCCAGCAGAACATCCCCTCTATATCCATAAGAAAATCTCAACCTTTGGGGCGCCTGGGTGGCTCAGTGGGTTAAAGCCTTTGCCTTCGGCGCAGGGCATGGTCCCGGAGTCCTGGGATCGAGTCCCGCATCGGGTTCTCTGCTCAGCAGGAAGCCTGCTTCCTCCTCTCGCTCTGCCTGCTTCTCTGCCTACTTATGATCTCTATCGAATAAATAAATAAATCACATCTTAAAAAAAAAAAGAAAAAGAAAATCTCAACCTTCGGGAAATAGTGAATTGGGATATTACAAGAACAGGCAGTGGCACATTGGATCCTGGAACATATATCTGACAGGTAAAGACTGTGGGGGGAGAGAGGAAGAGTCCTGGAAGAAAGGCATCCTGAAGACAATGAATTTTTGTGGTTCCTGTGTTGTGGGTAGGAGAATAGGTGGTGCAGGAAGAGAAGATCTTACCTCAATACACAAAACTACACCAGTGGCATTCCTGTTAGATGCTGATAACTAGGACACGTCATTCTGCCCTCCAGCTGTGAACCAGAAAACTTATAGTCTGGTACATAATGAGCAGGTCCCAGAACACATTGCACATGCCATGTGTTCACAAATATTGGGTCCAGGTGGATTCAGTTTCATTCCTGGATGAGTAAACATGAAAAACAAATAGCACAGATAGTAGGTAAAGTATATAACAAGGAAACTGAAACATCCTCTCAAAGACAATTTTAGAAAACCATTTCTCGTTCTCAGTTGATGTAACAAAAAGACACCGTGAAAGTGGACAGGTAGCTGTTATGAGATAAAAGGCTGGGGAAGACCAGGAGGATGGTGGGGAAACCAAAAAATGAATAGTATTAATAATCATATTAATATGTCCACTGAAGGCAGTAAGAGGTAAGACTGACACTACAGGACACAGAATCAGGTACTTCTTAAAATACAGAGGCTCTACGTTGCTCTCTTTAAAAGGAAGCAATGAGATGAGATGCTAGATACATAAAGTGAGGCACACAATCAAATTAGGGCTATTTTATACTCATGAAAAAAGGACCAGTAATCATGAGATAATGCTACATGCCTATTGGGAGGGCTAAATGAGAGAGTGACAACGCCGGTGTCACCAGGGATATAGAGCAACTGAAACTCCTAAATTGCTGGGAGGCATGTAAAATGGCAACAAGCACTTCGGAAAACTGTTGTCAGTTTCTTAACAGTTAAATATATTCTTAGTCTTTGACCCCCAAATCTCACCCCTACAGAATTATCAGGAAAAAAAAGGAAAGATAAAGAAGACTACGTTCATGACAAATTTAAAAAGAATGTTAATAGCCACTTTATTTATAATAGCCCTGAATTGAAAATAGCCCAGGTAACCAAAAACAGGAAAATCTATCAACAAATCAGAGTGTATCCATACGACAGAATAGTATTTAGCAACACATGAAATGAATCAATGACACAAGCAACAACATGGACAATAACCATGTGCACAGAAACAGATAACCATGTAATTATCCAAGAATGCATTGTAAATATGACTACATTGCTGAAGAGATAAAATAACTCATGACAGAGAAGTGAAAGAATATAAAATATGTAACTGACAGTAACCTGAATAAAAAAATGTTTAAAAACATTAAAAAAACTAAAAAATTCATGCAAGAAGTCTCATACATAGTATTATTGTATAATTCCATTTATATGATATTCAGAACAAGCAAAAAAAAATCTTAAGTGATAGAAATCATATCAGGGGTTGCTTCTGGGATTGGGATTCCCCGGGAAGGGGTATGAGGAAATTCTGTGATGGGAATGTTCTCTAGGGATTGACAGGGATGTGGGTTACTCGGATATATGAGTTTGGCCAAACACATAGGGTCTTTGTATTTCATTGGATGTTAAGTTACATCTCTACAAAAAAAGCATTCAAATTTTAAGAATGTATTTTTTAAAAGAGGATATATTATGGAGGGCACGTATTGCATGGAGCACTGGGTGTGGTGCATAAACAATGAATTTTGGAACACTGGAAAAAAATAAAATAAAATCAAAATTTTTAAAAAAGAGGATAAATAAAACATAACTGAAGAAACATTCAAAAATCACAAAAGAAGTTTTGAAAATAGAAAACTTCCCAGGGCTAATGAAAGGTCTGATTCTGAAAATTGACATGATTCAGCACATTCTATTAAAATCCAAAAAAAAAAACCACCTCACATCTAGATGTGTTATGACAAAATATTTGAATTGGAAAGTAAAACCTATAAGTCCCAGGGAAAAAAATTATGAAGAAACAAAAATATGAATCATCTCAGATTTTTCCACCACATGACTAAATGTAAAAGGCAAGAAAGATGTTTGAGACAAGAATTTCATACACAATAAAATCATTATGTTCAAAGAAAACAGAGGTTTGTTTAAACAGATCAAAGGATTCAAAAGATATGATGCTCTTGCTTCACTTACAATAATCCTTTTAAAAAAATTTTTTTTTCAGTGTTCCAAAATCCATTGTTTATGCACCACATCCAGTGCTCTATGCAACACATGTCCTCCATAATAACTCTTAAAGATCTCATTAGCTGTCTGAAAGATTAATTAAAATGAGTCAAAAATAAGAAATTTAGGGGTGCCTGGGTGGCTCAGTGGGTTAAAGCCTCTGCCTTCTGCTCAGATCATGATCTCAGGGTCCTGGGATGGAGCCACGCATCAGGCTTTCTGCTCGGCAGGGAGCCTGCTTCCCCCTCTCTCTCTGCCTGCCTCTCTGCCTACTTGTGATCTGTCTCTGCCAAAGAAATAAATAAAATCTTAAAAAAAAAGTCTGAGATTTAAAAAATAAAAATAAGAAATTTATAGTGTAAATGGCCAATAACTATGTACACAGAAACTAGGTAACCATGTAACTATCCCAGAATGTATTGTAACTATGATTGCATTGTTATTGGATAAATAAAAAAAATTCATAAAGAGAAGTAAAATAATATAAAATGTGTAACTGACAGTAACCTGAAAAAAATGTCAAATTATTCTTACAAATGCTAAGAAATGGTTGAAAGGAAGTAAAATGGGTTGACTGTCTCATCTTTAATAGGGCTATTCAAGCATATCCTTTCATTCTGAACTTAATTATAAAAGTAGATGATCTCTATGACTTACGTATAAAATACAGGGGCAAGTGTTTGAAAAACTTTAAATCCAATCACTCATAGAATAAAAAGAGGGTAACTATCTTCTAAATTATTGGAAAAAAATAAAAGCAAAACCAAACCATAGTCCATGTGGCAATAGATTGAAAAAAATAATAATAAGGGACAAGGGTGAACAGAAAAACTGAAAAAAGTAGGATCAAATAAATATTAATGTTGACTGTTATGATTGGTGTAAATTTCCAAATGAGAGAAAAAGTCTTCTGTCGTCAAATACATTTAAGAAATGTTGGGTTCAACTCAGTTCAGCTAGTTTCTTTATTAAAGATCTCACACCATTAATTTGTGAATATGAATTATTAATCCTTGGGAGAGAGGATTTCATTTGTAATATTTCCCATGCTTGTTTTATTAGCTCTCATTGAACATACTTTTAAAAAAAATGTTAAATAACAGACATTCTTCTTAAAATTGATACTAATGATGGTCACTATTATCACGACTATTTAATAGATGTTGTAATCAATGCTAGAAGACTTCAAATAAAAATTGGATGGGCAACTATAGGAAGGAAGAAAATTATCATTAATGGACACCATGATCACAAACTCTTATTATCAAATAAAAATTCTTATAATCAATTGAGAGTTAGTTAGACAAAAAGAAAATATATGTACATTAGTATTTTTCTTTTAGTCCAGCAATATCAGAGAGAAGATATGAAAAAAGGTCCATTCATAAGAAAAAACTAAAATTACAAGATACATAAGAATAACTAACAAAAAAAAATAACCTATTGGAGTAAAACTATAACATTTTAACAAGAAATGTAAGAGAAAATTCAAGTACCTAGGTAAATGTTCAATGCTTCCTAATGGGCCGACTCTATTAAAAAGATTGTCAGGGGGCGCCTGGTTGGCTCAGTGGGTTAAAGCCTCTGCCTTCGGCTCAGGTCATAATCTCAGGGTCCTGGAATGGAGCTCCACATCGGGGTGGCGGGGTGGGGGGGGCTCTCTGCTCAGCAGGGAGCCTGCTTCCCTTCCTCTCTCTCTGCCTACCTCTCTGCCTACTTGTGATCTCTGTCAAATGAATAAACAAAATCTTTAGAAAAAAAAAAAGATTGTCAGTTTTGGGGCACCTGGGTGACTCAGTCATTAAGCATCTGCCTTTGGCTCAGGTCATGATCCTGGGGTCCTGGGATTGAGCCCCATATCGGGCTCCCTGCTCAGTGGGAAGCCTGCTTCTCCCTCTTCCGCTCCCCCTGACTGTGTTCCTTCTTTCACTGTCTCTCTCTCTGTCAAATAAATAAAATCTTTAAAAAAAAGATTGTCGGTTCTTTCATAACTGATCTACAGGCTTAATGCATTATCCAATTACCAATGAGAGATTGTGTGTGTGTGTGTGTGTGTACACATGCATATATGTACATACATATACATATATCTATACACACACACATATATACGCGCACACACACATATATATACACACACACATGCTTTTCTAACTTTTAACAATCATTTTAGAGTTCACTCAGAACACACGAACGAGAGTAGATAAATTAATTTTGGAAGTGAAAAGTGATGAGAGGATACATGTCCTAACAGTTTAAATGTTTCATAAAACTCAAAACCAGTATGGTGCTGGCCCCCAAACTGACTGACATATGGCAATAAAACTAAGTAAATTATTCTGCAGTAGACACTAAGCTATGCCTAAGAACTGAATATATAATTTATCCAGGGAAAAGGGGTGACTGATGCAGTACATTCCTTGCCCATCATCATTCTCTCTCCCTAAACTACTGTAAACAGTGGGCTCCACAGTGGGCTCTTGCTCACATCCTCTGCCATCACTCCCCTCCCCTGAGGCACGTACACACTCCACGTTGTAGTACGCACAGGTGACATTTAGCATTTAGGTCACTGAACACGAACCTTTGCACATACTGTTTTTCTCTGCCCCAACTGATATCACCCTGTCTCTTCATCCCAACTGACATCACACTGTCTCTTCATCCTCAGCTAGAAAGTTGCTTCATTCCAGAAGGCTTCTCTTAACTCAGCGCCCAGATTAGGTGCCTCACGCCACCCTGTACTTCCTCTCACAGAGCTTATAATGTGCCATGTTACACATAAAGTGTAATATAATGTGTCTGGCTCCTGTCTGTCTTCCTCATTAGACTATAAGCTCTGAGAAGCCAAAGCCATCCCTGTCTTGTTCTGTTTTACTCCCAGTATGATGTTTTCTGCCTGAGACATAACATTCATAACATAACATTCATGAAGCATTATTGAATAAACAGCTACAAAGGAAAGCAGGGATAGCTTTCAAGCCATAAAAATCTACAAGTGTGTTTACCAAAAAAACTTTACACAGAATTAAAAGACAAAGACCAAACTGGGTAAAAACATGTATAATAAATATTATAGAAAATAGGTTAATACTCTTAAAATATAAAGAGTTCATTTTTAAAAAATTGAGACAATATTGAGAAACAAATAGAAATCTTGATAACAGACATAAAAAGTAACTCATAAAAGAAGACATATGAAGGGTGGTAAATGTCAGAAAAAGATAATTATGCATAGTGATCAAAGAAATGAAAGTTAATATTATTTTAGACTTATCAAATTGGCAAACTCAGTACATTCCTATGATGGAATGTTAGGATGGCTTCAAAAACATGTTTTCGGAAACATATATATGATTATCATGTAACATTAAGTTTTAAAAAGAAGTTTTAAAAATATTATTATATATATTAATATTATATATATTAATTAATATATTACATAAATTAATTAATATTATATATATTAATGAGAGAGGAAAAATTTTACCATTATGTAAATAGTAATCTTTTCTAGGTGGTAGGATATGGGTGATAATAATTTTTTTTATTTCATTCTATAATGCCAGAAAAAAGTAATTAAAATTTTAAGCCTGTATAAAAATCTGTTTTTCTAACCATTCACTGACTCCTCACATACTCTATGATATGCTGAACTGCAACCATTTATATTTTTATGCAAAATTACCTTATTTTATCTCCTTAAAGTATCAAATAAAATCAAACTTTCTCAGATTCCAATGATCTTAAAACAGTTCTTCTCCCGGGGTAAATTTGATTGGCTCTATTTCCTCATTATACTGTAAGCTCTGCATGGGAAGAGACCATTCTGCTCACTATTATTTCTCCAGCCCTTGGCATAGTGTCAAAATAGTTTGATATATTTGTATTGTGAATTTTGCAGAGTTACTCACAAAGATGATTATGATAAATTTTAATTTGAACTTCAGCACAGAACTTTTTCTTTTCTTCCAATTTGGGGATCGATCTCACAACCCTGAGATCATGATGTGAACCGAAATCAAGGGTCAAAAGGTTAACCAACTGAGCCACTCAGATGTCCCTGCACAAGCCTTCTGAAGACGACACAGTCCCTCTATAACTGATCTCACTAACCAGGTTAACTTTTCCCACTGGGTCAGGAGGGCAGAAGAGAGAATTCAATGCAAAGGTAGATGTTCCCAGATTAGTAGTGTAGTTCTGTCAGGGCAGCAGAGCTCATTCCAGAGCCATTTAGCCCATTGTGCTGAAGTATGTCCCAAATTTTCTCCCCTCATAGATATGTCATTTGTGTAAACTCTGCTTGGTTGGTTTCCATCACAGACAAGCTCTTACCAGAGCTCTTCACTTTAAATTTCTACAGGATGTTAGTTTTGCTTTCACGCTTTCAACCCTCCAGAAGGCTGAAGTGTGGTCCACAGCTAAGATTTAAAGGAATTATGGAATGCATCAGTAGTAGTTCAGACTGTTTTGCAAGAGCCAGCGTTTCCTTTTCATGTGGTCCACTTTGCTCTTCCAAAAAATCCTCTGGGTTTTTTCAATTTCTTCCCCACTTTCACTTTTTTTTCTTACTTAGTTTACTGCTTGCTGCAGGCAAAAGGTACAACTGGGCAGCTTTAGGAAGACATGATGTGACCAAGCTGAAACCGCCTGTTCCAGTCTAGTCACTACACTACTAGGACCCCCAAAAGCCCAAAGAGACTCAGTGATGGAGGCGTATAGTGATCAAGGATATGAGGGAGGGGGTCATTGAAGGACAAATCATGAAGATTACAACAATTCAGTCTACAAAGATAAAAAGCTATCACAGGATATGGTTAATAGAACGAGACATAGGGCTAAGGTAAAAAGATTTATTCCCAATACAGTAATTACCTAAAATCTCCTTGCATCAGAAAGAGTTAAAGAAGGGGAAGAGGATTTACTACATTACCCATTAGACAGTTAAGAGACTTGTTAGCTCAAGTCGTGTTTGTTATTGACTACAAATATTGATAGAATAAACAAAGATTTTTAAAAATTCACATACAACAACATATTTATGATGTAATATTGTTTAAATATTAATAAATCAAACAAAAATTTAGATACAATCACATACGGTGTGACACCAGTTTCATAATGTATTATATAACATTAACCAAAATATTAATATGTTAAACAGAATTTAGTCTGAATTAAATGTGTGTTATGACAACAGATGGACGCTGAGGCGTCAAGAAAGTCCAGAACAGAGGTCAGCAAAATAAAGCTCATGGGCCAAATCTGACCCCTTGGCTATTTTTGATAATGAAGTTTTGTTGAAAAATTGATCTCTCTTCTGAGAGTAGTGCCCAGAATATTGAGACCATTGGTAAAGCCGGAGCTTGTAGTTGAATGTAGTTCCCATGTGACAAACTGATACCAGCTGGAAGGCAAGGAGTTGTTATTTTGGGGTTGGCAATATTAAAATCCTTTCTTATTTTCTAAAGCATCAAATCCCTTAGAGAATTTAAATTTTCTGTCAAAACCAAGGGGAAAAAAGCCCCAGCAGTTCATGATCAAAATCTCGACTTTGAGACATGATGTTTGAGCACTTCATGAACAGAACTAGGGCTCTGACTCAGTTCCCAAGTCCAAGTATGAGATTCATTAAGGTGATTTCATTTTTAAACATCATCATCAATAATCAGTGTCATCCTTCCTCTCCCACTGAAGGTCTGCCATGTGCTGGGCAAATTCACCCACAAAATAGAGGTCTCCATAGCACCTGCCTACCTGCACAGAAGAAAGATTCCTGGAGAAGCTTAATGCTTTGCCTCTGAATAATGTCCTAGGTCCTTGGATAATCAGAGCTACCTATCACATTGTATGATAATCACGTCCTATTGGGAACTCATTGCTTCCAAAGTGAAAAGTTCCCAGTAAATGTCCAACTTATCCGTGAAAAGTTCCCAGTCAATGTCTGCTTTTGTAAAGTGGGTCTCCATGAAATACCACTGTGGGAAGTGGTTTTGCATTTGACCTGTTCTTACTCAGTTTCCCAAGAACTCTGTTGAGAATCCATAAGCATTCCTTATGTTCCACTTGAAGATTTCCCTAAGCCGCCATATGTGATTTTGATTTTAAAAGAAACTCACAACCTTTCATGTGGTTACACAGGGATCGTGCCCTAGGTTTCCAAGTATTCCCCTTGGACATTACTGATTCTCAGTAGTGAGAATCAGGATATTACTGATTCTCACCTTAACAATACAACACAGATATTTGGAGCCCTTGTTACTGCTGTTCCTATACCTGTTTTAGTCTTTTGCAGATTTTTGCTGTTGGATTCTTACTACACACTTCGTTCACAAATGGAAGTGTCCTTTTCATACCATTAGACACAACTGTGTTTAAGGAATTAGAAATATATGGAAAGAATAAAAATTAAACTGAAAACAACCACAAGCATCTAAACCTAATAGTTTCTTCTGGTGCAGTCCACAAACTAGTGCCACACAGCCACCAAATCTGAGGCCCCCACCATGGGGCCACAGGAAAGCAGGCAGTTTTCGCCCTTGTAATTATTTGGTTTTCCACAAAACCCTTATCATTTCATCTCTCACAAATGGAAACAGACATGCTTTGTTAGGTTGGTTTTTCCATCCCAGGTGCCTGGGGCCCAGTTCTCCTAGAAGCGTCCAGCCCCTGGCCATTCGGGCCTTTGTTTGGTCTGAGGCCAGCCTGATACCCTCTCTAGCATGAGTGAGAAGCCATGTTTTCACCAGCAGTGTGATTTCTGCAGCACATTTCCAACCTTCCCCATTGTGCTTGCAAAGGTACAAGATATTTCTGAGCTATTCCATTTGCCTTGGCTTTACTGGAGGAAGAACAGGTGCTTCTTCACTTCCCTCATTTCTCAGAATTGCACATTGCCCAACCAGCTCTGATCTGCCTGCTGGCATCAAATGTAGGGCAGCTGGAGAAAGTGTATTTAGCTAATCTCTGAGCTCCATCTCTCTTGAGTTTTCTTGAATACTTACCAGATTTGGGTTCCAAAGGCCCCTGAACTCCAAATAATTACTTATCTGGCTATAAGCACGGGCCTGAAAGTGCACCATTTGGGGCTGGGTGTGCAAGTCACCAAATTAACAAACTATTGTCAACCCTGAGCCTTTCTTCTATGTACGATGTGCTGCTCTAACCATCCAAACATAGGGATCACGGGAGAAGGGCTCAGGCTCATTTTGAGGGCCGAAGATAGAGAAGGTGTATGTCATCCTTTATTGTACTCCATCCTCAAAACAGTCCTGGAATGTAGGCACTATCTTCTCTGTTTTCACCAATAAGAACCCTGAAGCTTAAGAGAGGTTTAGCAAACTTTCTATGGATCCTTCCTAGTGGCATGACTTTGAAGAAGACTCAGCAGAAAGAAGGAATATGCTGCTTTAGTATGCAGGTAAATTCTTTTATAAGGACTGCCAGCTAGAGGTGCCATGTTGGTCTGCTGGTGAAATGCAGGAAGGAAGGGAAATGGTTGAATTGAATGACACAGTTGGGATTTTTGAGAGACTTACAGGCTCATTAATCATGCTAAGCTCATATCCCACACTGAGTCCGTGCCCTTGAAATTATGCCTCACTGACTACCATTTGTTGGTCTCCCCATTAAATCATGGGTTCTTTGATGAAGGTGAAACTAATGACTCCGATGAATGGAGTGCTTTCTTGGTGCCAAGGGTTCTACATACTCTCTTCTTAATCTCCCAGCAACTGTGGAATGGATGTATTTGTGTCTTGATTGTAGAGATGAGAAAATAAGGCACAGAGCGGTAACTCTCACTCTAATACTTAACTCCATCTGGATTATTTGTAAAATCACCTTTGAAAGCATATGCCTTCCAATACCCACACATGGGCATCTTATGTAATTTCATCTCCTCCTCGTACTTGTTGGATGAACCCTTCTCCAAAAATTCATCCTCTATTAGCCACACTGAATGATATACTTGAGTTTAGACAGGAAGTTCTGGGACCAATATACAATCAGTGTTAATAGGACTGGGAAGTCCGCAATAGAAAGCAGGCTTTGGTTTCAAGGGATCACAGCATCTCATTTATGAAGTAACTAAAAAAAAAGTCCATATTCATATAGCTAGTGTACCTTCATAAAAGCATAGCATATTTTTTATAATTATTCACTAAGAATGATTGCCCATGGAGGTAATGGGTGGCTGTGAGATAGGAGAGAGAAGTATTTTTCAATGAACATTCTTTTGCACCTTGAATTTTATTTTATTTTATTTTTTAAAAAGATTTTATTTATTTATTTGACAGAGATCACAAGTAGGCAGAGAGGCAGGCGGGGGGTGGGGGAAGCAGGCTCCCCACTGAGCAGAGAGCCCGATGAGGGGATCTATCCCAGGGCCCTGAGATCATGACCTGAGCCAAAGGCAGAGGCTTTAACCCACTGAGCCACTCAGGTGCCCCTGTACCTTGAATTTTAAACCATGAAAAAAAATAGAGTTTTAAAAGTCACAGGTCTGAACAGTGTTATGATTTCAGTGATGGCCTTTGAAAAGTAAAATCAGAAAAGTTCGCTAAGAGAGAAATAAAACTTCTAGTCAAACCCTGAATGAGGTGATGGATGGAGTCACACTTGTGACTAAATAGCTCCCATCACATTGCTCTGATATTTGAATGACTTGGTTTCTGGACATATCCACATTAGTACATATTCACTCTCACTTTTTGCTGAGTACTTAGTCAAACCTGTCCAATAGAAGAGGATTACCTTTTTGGTTTGAAATTACCGTATTGGTTTGAAGATGAATTTTTTTTAAAAGATTTTATTTATTTATTTGACAAACAGAGATCACAAGTAGGCAGAGAGGCAGGCAGAAGTTGGGGGGGCGGGAAGCAGGTTCCCTGCTGAGCAGAGTGCCTGATGCGGGGCTCAATCCCAGAACCCTGAGATCATGACCTGAGCCAAAGGCAGAGGCTTTAACCCACTGAGCCATCCAGGCGCCCCTGAAGATGAATTCTTTTAAGTGAAGCTATCTATAGGGTTCTAAGCTATTTGGAAGATATTCAAACACTTCAAATGACTTTCAAACTTTTTAAATTAATTGGTGTCTCACTGTAGTCTTTCTAACTTAAATAAGATGAAAGTCTAATGCAACTATAACTATAGTTCTCTTTTTCCTTTGTACTTTGGAATTTGGAAGTTATTATAACCATAGGAAATATCTGACATATATTGTATAACGTTTTAAAATAATACTTCTATTGAAAATCAAACAATCGAGTGAATAGTTTGATGACTTGATTACATAAATTCAACACTTCTAATGAATGCATGTCAGTTTCTACAGAAAATTACACTATAGTAAATGGAGCAAAAAAATGCCTTCTATTTAACTGAAATATGTAATAAATTAAAACTTCCATCATAGAAGATGAATTTTTACAATTATTGCCTCTACAGTTATTATTGAAGAATTCACTAAAGGGATAAACTTTAATACATTTCTTTGTATAAATGTCAATTCTGTTAAATTCATTGCTGATACTACCATTACGAAAGGAGGAAGGTCTCTTACTTTCATGCTGATTATTGGAAAACCAAGTAACTTGAGAGAATTTTCTGGACGAAGATATGCAATGGAGGATAGAGAAAATAGCCTGGACTATTGTGTTCCCCAGGCTTATTTCACTTATAATAATGAAACTGTGGAGAGAATCTTCAATATTTTTAGAGTAAAAATGTGGTAACACATAAAGTATCATGTCATCTGCAAAGAGTGAGAGTTTGACTTCTTCTTTGCCAATTTAAATGTCTTTTATTTCTTTTTGTTGTCCTAGCAAGGACAACTGCGTGTAGAAAAATGAAAGTGGACCATTTTATTACACCATACACAAAGATAAACTCAAAATGGATATAAGATCTAAATGTGAGATAGGAATCCATCAAAATCCTAGAAGAGAACATAGACAGCAACCTCTTCAATCTAGGCTGCAGCAACTTCTTGCTAGACATGTCTCCAAAGGCAAGGGAACCAAGAGCAAAAATGAACAACTGGGACTTCATCAAAATAAAAATATTCTTCACAGCAAAGGAAATGGTCAATAAAACTAAAAGGCAACCTATGGAATGGGAGAAGATATTTGCAAATGACACATCAGATAAAGAACTAGTATCCAAAACCTATGAAGAACTTAACAAACTCAACACCCAAATCCCAAATAATCCAGTCAAGAAATGGGCAGAAGGCATGAACAGACACTTTTCCAAAGAAGACATACAAATCGCCAACAGACAGGTGAAAAAATGCTCCACATCACTTGGCTTCAGGGAAATACAAATCAAAATGACAATGAGATACCACCTCACACCAGTCAGAATGGCTAAAATTAATGAGACAGGAAAAAACAAATGTTGCCAAGGATGCAGAGAAAGGGGAACCCTCCTACACTGTTGGTGGGAATGCAAGCTGGTGCAGTCACTTTGGAAAATAGTATGGAGGTTCCTCAAGATGTTAAGAATAGAGCTACCCCATGAGCTTACAATTCCACTACTAGGTATCTACACCAAAGATACAAATGTATTGAATTGAAGGGGCACCTGCACTGCAATGTTCATAGCAAAAATGTCTACCATAGCCAAACTGGAAAGAGCGTAGATGTCCATCGATGGATGAATGGATAAAGAAGATGTGGTTCATATATACAATGAGATATTACTCAGCCATCAGAAAGGATGAATATCTACCATTTACATTGACATGGATGGAACTGGAGAGTATTATGCTGAGCAAAATAAGTCAGTCAGAGAAACACAATTATCATTTGGTTTTACTCCTATGTGGAATATAACAAACAATGCAGAGGAAGGGAGGGAAAACTGAATGAGAAGTCATCAGAGAGGGAGAAAAACCATGAGAGACACTTAACTACAGGAAACAAACTGAGGGTTGCCAGAGGGGAGGTGGGTGGGGGATGGGGTAACTGGATGACGGGGATTAAAGAGGGCATGTGATGTGATGAGCACTGGGTATTATATGCAACTGGTAAATTACTGATAAATTATTGAGCATTATATCTGATGACACCTTTGCTGTGGTGAGTTTCTAAAGGCCAGCCTCAGATGATCTTGAGGAGCAACCAGAATTTGTTGCACAACATATTGAGAAACTTTGAGTTCTTTCATCTTTTGAGAAGAGACCAGTAGGTGGGCACAACATAGGAACTGCGTGGTGGGCAGACGATGAGGTAGGGTGAAGAGGGGGCATTTGTCCAGCAGCTCCCTGGGGCGGGGGGTTTCTCTTCCCACCTTGGCTGGGTGGCTTAAATGCAGAGTCCTCCTGGAGGGAGAGGGGCTGAATCATCCAGCCTCTGAATTACGGCATTTCCTCTCCAGTTCCGCTTCCAGAAGCCCTGGCCCACCAAAGCACCTCTTAGTGGCACATGGGGGTTTTTGCAAGGGAAACAAGTCTGATTCTGAAGGTACCAATTTCAGTTACATAGGAAAGAGCGGAAAGGAGACAGAGGGAAAGCAGCACAACTTAGTGACTGAGAACCTGGAGCTCTGCTTCCAGACTCGTGCAAAACCTGGCTTTGTGACTTACCAGCTGTGTGAACTTAGGTAGGTGACTTCACCTCTTTCTTTCTTTTTATTTTTTGCTTCAGTTTCTTCATTTATAAAGTGATAGTGATAACAATACTGACTCAAAGGGTGGCTGGGAGGAATAAATGTGAATTTATAATGTGAATTATAAATGTGAATTCTTAAAACAATACCTTGGATATTGTAAGTGCTCATTACATGCTTGCTATTATGATGTCAGCATTTACTTGGGAAAACTGACCAACGGCAAAAAGCCATGTGTACATGTCTGATGGCATGAAGAATTCAGTAAATGAAACCAGAGTCTTAAAAAACTCGGAAAAAAAGATAAACTTAGAAATGTGAATGTGACTTTTCTAGCCTTTACGGAAAGCATAGTAATCAACAAAATGGTCTTATGAGACAGGATGACATTTTAAGGGTTAGGAGTAAAAAGCAGCAAACAAATTTCTCCCTGGACAGGAATTTGATTTTTTTTTCCTGCTTAAATAAGCTAAGGTAAAATCCCTAATGTTTCCAAATAGAATTAGATGTTACTCCATTTTGGCTCAAAACCAGTGACCTGAGTAGGGATGGGGTGGAAGCAGTGATCTCAGACAGGACTAGGTCTGCCATTACTATTGCTGGCCTTATCAACCTGGAAGGCATGCTGACCCTACCTCAAGAATCACTCCTGAATCTCATCCTTCTTCTACTCCCCTGCTCCCACCCTAGCTGATCCATCCTTCCCTGCTGTACCTGCCACATTCCCTCTCTGCTTCCAGTTTACACTGCATTCTCCACCCAGAAGCCCAAGAGAGCTCTAAAATGCAATGTAGAACACATTACGCTCGATTTTGTCTTATTTTATTTTCCCTCCCTTCTCCTATGATCATCTGTTTTGTTTCTTAAATTCCAAATATGAGTGAGATCTTATGATAATTGTCTTTCTCTGACGGACTTATTTTGCTTAGCATAATACCCTCTAGAGACAAACCCTAAGAGACACTTAACTCTAGGAAAGAAACTGAGAGTCACTGGAGGGGAGGTGGGGGGGGATAGGGTCACTGGGTGACGGGCACTAAGGGGGCACGTGATGTGATGAGCACTGGGTGTTATATGCAACTAATGAATCACTAAATTCTACCTCTGAAACTATACTCTGTGTTAATAATACATAGTATAAGGTATGTTATAACACACTATATGTTAATTAATTGAATTTAAAAAAGAACACATCACCCCTCTCCTTAAAACCTCCCAATGATTTCCTTAAAGCACTTAAAATCCTAACTAACTTCATCCCATGACCTCCACCCTCTGGGCTGTTTCCCTGCCTGACGCTCTATTTCTTCCTCGATGAGATCCAGCCATACTGGTCTCCTTTCTGTTTCCTGAACATGACAACCCTTTTCCAACCTCAGGGCATCTTGTTGTTCCCTCTACCTGGCCTTCTTTCTTCCTGACCTCTGTATTGCTTTGACACTGATGTGTGAGCTCAGAGGCCACCACATCAGAGAGCACACCTCTTGTGATCCTATTCAAAGCAGCCCTCATCAGACGCCATGCCCTTTACCTCCCTTCATTTGTCTGCAAAGCACTAACCAACTTACTGGATTTTACTTATTGGCTTCTCAATGTGGAGTATCTGTTTCCTGTCAATGGAGTATAAATTCCATGTGAGCAGAAACTTTATCACTCTCCTTCCAGGTCTTGTAACAGCCTCTGGCTGTAGGGGGCCCTCCATCAAAGTTGAGTGAATGAAAACTGGGGACATCCATGATGCTTGGCTCCCAGGAGGGCTCTGCTGACCCTACTCTCTGCATCCTCCTTCACTATTTCTTATCTTCTAACTCTGCAACCTCAACACTCCAGAAAACTATAATGGTACATCACTCTCTTTCTTTCCTTCCCTCCAAATCTAGTATAGAAACTTGGTTGCTTCTTTTTTTTAACCATTTCTTATTTGGGAGAGGGAGGGAGAGTGAGAATGGGCAGGGTGAGGGACAGAGGGAGAAGCAGTCTCCCTGTTGGGCGGGGAGCCCAATGTGGGGCTCGATCCCAAGACTCCAGGATCATGACCTGAGCCAAAGGCAGGTGCTTAACTGATTGAGCCACCCAGGCACCCAAAACTTGGTTGCTTTTTGGCATTAATACAACCTTCTGAGAATGGTTAATTAGACCCTGGATAATTATTCTCAAATAATTATTCTCAGATTGATTCCACACCCATTTTCTGTATCCTAGATTATGTTATATTTGGGTGACTTGTAACTGTTTCTTTCCACACTAAAATTCATGTCTCACCTAGCCTACCGTGGGGCTGGGAGTCCCCTGCATCCCATATGATTTCTTGGGGCTGAGATGGTTTACACAACCTAGTTAGTTCTTGGCCATTTCACGTTGTAAAGTCTATCCAATGACGATCCCTAGAGAATACTGCTGTAATTATATTTTTAATAAGGGTGTGGACAAGAATGGAGTTAATTGGCTTTGAAATGGCTGAGAGAGGAAAGCAAGTATTGCTTAAGATCAACATAGCAATTGGGAAATTTAATGCATGAGTGGCAGGGATGCTTAACCTCTGTCTCTCAATCTCATAGTTATCAAGCTTCTGGCAATCTGATCTCCAAATTGCACTTACAGAAATTTTCGTCATGAGGCTATGCTGGGCATTCGGAGTTTGGAGTTAGTGTAGATAGGTAGAAGACTTAATATTATGCTGGAAACCATGTTTCCCAAAGAGTAGAATGACAACCCAAATATAGTTTGGATGGTTCTCTGGGGTCATGTGATCTAAAACAAGACAAAAGGAGAAATACGAATAAGAAACTAAGATTTGGATTTTAGCTGAGCAGTAAGATCAGCTCATATTGATGCACATTATAGTCACCTGGAGAATTGTAAATAAATACAGATGCCCTGGCTCCATTCCCGAAATCTTGATTCAATGGGTCTATGGGTGGGGCCTGGGGATCTGTATTCTTAAAGCTCCTGAGATGCCTGTCGCGAGCAATCGGTGCTGAGGACTACTGTTTTAGAGACTTTCTTTTTGCTATAACAGAAGATACTGGAAATTGTTCTTAAATCGGTAATGGACTTGAAGATGGAGAAAAAGGAAATAACCATTGGTGGAGGGTGCAAAATTAACTGCTCTTCTTAGTTCTAAAGAGTCTAGTGTCCAGACTCTAGCTTTCTTCTGCTACCTTTCATAAAGACCTCCCAGCCTCATCATTGCCAATAAACCTAGAAGTTCCCAAAACACGTAAAGGATTCTTTTAAAAATGCAGCTGTAAAAACGGCTGGGCTTTCTTCTCTTCTTTTCAGATGTGTAACAAAAATCAATCTCCTTTCCGTGAACGGGAGTTTTGGAGAGGAATTAGAATAGCCCACAAGCTATGGGACCCAGGAGACTTCATTTCACGGAGGTAGGGCTGGAATTGCTATCATAGGCCTGGCCAGACTTTCACTGGAATAGGAACTCCCAGATCATAGGGATGGTCCT
Source organism: Lutra lutra (assembly GCF_902655055.1). Classification (NCBI taxonomy): domain Eukaryota; kingdom Metazoa; phylum Chordata; class Mammalia; order Carnivora; family Mustelidae; genus Lutra; species Lutra lutra. The sequence continues at coordinate 28,054,632 of NC_062282.1, forward strand.
CCAGAGACTGCTGTGGCTGTCCCTGCCTCTTCTGATACTCACTATCCCAGTGCTGCAGCTCGGGCCAACCTGTCATCTTTCACCTACTGATCTGTAACACTGACTCATTCATTGAAGAAACAGCATTGTCAGGACAGAGTATTCTAACAGCAGCACAAGGCTGGGCTGCCTCGCTTTGGGAGCCAAATAAGATACAGGGAATGCAGTAGCTGAGAATTCTAATTTCACCTCTGTTGCCAGTTAGCCTCAAGGCCCAAGGCAAGTAATTAAACTCTATTGCCCAATTTGTCAAGTTGGAGAGGTGAGGGAGGTTTACAGATTATTGTAAAATAGCTACCGTAGGCACAAATGGGCACGATGATAAAGTCCTTCGCAAAAATTACACCAAGCCTGGTGGATCTGAGCGGCTGTGGTGTACCAGCTGTCACAGACTTAGCTAGGACTGACTACAGGACAGTGCAAGAACACACAGAGTAAGGAAATAGGGAGCGAATTACAACTTTTAGCCACTCCCAAGTGGATAGGATCACTATGGATAACAGTTACCGGTGAATTAAAAAGACTACATAGAAATATACATATATAGGGGCTCCTGGGTGGCTCAGTTGGTTAAGCATCCGACTCTTGATCTCAGCTCAGGTCTTAATCTCAGCGACATGAGTTCAAGCCCCATGCTGGGCTCCATACTAGGCACGGAGCTTACTTAAAAAAGAAAAGAAAAAAAAAAAAAGAAATATACATGTATGTCAATTTCCCTAAAGACCACAATTCTTTTTTTTTTTTTAAAGATTTTATTTATTTATTTGACAGAGAGAAATCACAAGTAGGCAAAGAGGCAGGCAGAGAGAGAGGAGGAAGCAGGCTCCCCGCTGAGCAGAAAGCCCGATGTGGGGCTTGAACCCAGGACCTGGGATCATGACCTGAGCCGAAGGCAGCGGCTTAACCCACTGAGCCACCCAGGCGCCCCAAGACCACAATTCTTGATTGTCCATTGAATCCCCTTTAAAATATTACCCTTTAAATTTTACTTCCTATGACTATGATATAAAAACCTTGTTTTCTTTGCTCAGTGGTTTTCAACTCTGACTCAGAATATTCATTTTAGAATATTCTGGAGAATTAAAAAAAAAATTTAAAAAAAAAATTTTTTAAAATGTAAAAAAAAAAATTAAAAACAACAACAACAACAATAATACCTAACAATAGTCCCTACTCCTAATCTGATTAAATGCAAACTCTGGGAGTGCGTTGAGGCATCAGTATGTTGTAAAAGTTTCTCCGGCAATGCCACTTGTTCTTTTTCACAACACCAAACCGTCCCTGCACATTCCTATTTTCATGGGCCTACATGGGACTACATGCATGTTTTCTTACTGGAAATACCCTCTCTCCCCAGCTCCATTTGTCTTTAGCCTCATTTTATGTCCTTTGATGTCCATCTCGTACCTTCTCTTTCTCAGGCACACTGCCCTCTGGAATCTCCAAATTCTGTTTCATTCACATAACACTTGGAGAATATTGTCTGACATTGCTCCTGGTGTTTTTCTGTTTATGTCCATCTTCTCAACAAGATAACCTGCTTCCCCAGAGCAATGACCTCTGTTTTGCTCTGTTATTTTCCCTATGGAGTCTGGCACAGACTTCTTGGCTTAGAAGATGCTGAAAGATGTGGCTGCTGTTGATGTAGATTTACTAAAATTCACTTGTGCTCAGCTTCACATTGTCATCCCCCCCATGTAGATTTCAAGTGAAAAGGAACAAATACTATTTGCATATCCGAAAGAACATCTCTTCTTCTTCTTCTTCTTTTTTAAAAGATTTTATTTATTTATTTGTCAGAAAGAAAGAGCACAAGTGGGGAAGCAGCAGGCAGAGGGAGAAGCAGGCAGAGGGAAAAGCAGACTCCCTGCTAAGAAAGGAGCTCAAAGTGGGACTTGATCCCTGGATTCTGGGATCATGACCTGAGCCAAAGGCAGATGCTTAACCGACTGATCACCCAGGCATCCCAGAACATCTCATATAATGCTTTGCTCAAGCTACAGAAAGGAATCTTTTCCCCATGGATGAACGCCTACAATCCTCAGGTCATCAGTGGTACCCATGGCCAACATCTGTATAGCTCATTTCTTCATGAGCATTTTATGTGGCATTATCTCATCATCTCTGAACTTACTACAGTATTGTTGGGGGAAGCAGGGTGAGGGCTAACACACAAACCAGTAGACAAAGTAGAACCCAGGCCTCCGATATCTCAAGTCAGAGGCTTCCTCTAACAATTTCAGAAATCGGACTGCTCTCCCTTTGGCATACATGAAACTGCAAGAAAAAAACCACATCTTTACTTTGGTGATATGATATTCAAGGACCACTTTAGCCAGCAGACAAAAGAAACCAAAATGGCCTTCTGTCATATTCTTGGAGCAGTCCTTCTGGAAACTGGGACTGCATGTTGTTCAGGCTGCTTTAAGTGAAAGGAAGAGAGGAAGAAACATCACCCCAGTGAGATGTCTTATTTGATGGGCTTTGCACACCAAACATGAAGCCCTAGCTGTCTCTTTTTTTTTTTTAAGATTTTATTTATTTATTTGAGAGAGAGACAATGAGAGAGAGCATGAGCTAGGAGAAGGTCAGAGAGAGAAGCAGACTCCCCGTGGAGCTGGGACCCCGATGTGGGACTCGATCCCGGGACTCCAGGATCATGACCTGAGCCGAAGGCAGTCGTCCAACCAACTGAGCCACCCAGGCATCCCCCTAGCTGTCTCTTAATCTGATTTTACAAGTGCCAGAATGACAAAGACATTGTCCGGGAAGTAACTTTAAGGTAAATCTAAATTTAGATTCAAAATGATCCTTTGGTCTGAGATTTGCCCAATGAGTAAGACTTGAGAAGTCTGAGCCAAAAATGAGAAGAAATGGTGTTAGGAAGAAGGGAGGAAAGCTTCCTATTATATATTTGTCAACTCATTGGTCATTACCAGTTGTGTTAAATGCAAATATAATGCAAGTCATACATGCAATTTAAATTTTCCTATTAATTGCAGTAAAAAATTAAAAGGAAACAGATAAAATTAATTTTAATAATATATTTCATCTAAACCAATGCATCCAAAATGTTATTCTAACATATGATCAGTGTAAGAATTAACGAAGTGGGTTTTTTTTTTCCCTAGGTCTTTGAAATCTAGGGTATATTTTTACACTTACAGCTCTTCTCAGTTTGGACTAATCACATTTCAACTTTTCAGTCATCACACGTGGCTAGGGCTAGTGTGCTGCACTGAGCAAGTTTAGACACACTCACTGGAATTTGGGGCATGAGATACAAATTGCCTGTCAGCATTTAGTCACCTAATACACTTTTGACGCTTTCCGTCTATTAGCTCCTGGCTATCTTCTGGAAGAGATTATCTCAAAGGCCACATGCTGTGTTAACAAAAGGTTTTAGGCTTTGGAGCAAAACAGACTACCAGGTTCCAAGACCAGCTTTGTGACCTTGTGCTAGCTGCTTACCTTCTATGAATCTTGGTTTCCTCCACTATCAAATCAAGACAAAAATAGCTAACTCGCCAGATGGTTGGGGAGGTTAAATAAGATAGGAGGTAAGTACACAGCACAGCCACGAAGAGTATGGTAGGCAGTCAATGAGGAATTTCTCCTACGTAAAACTCAAATTGATTTGCAAGTCTCCATCTCACTATCTTTGAGGCTCTAATGTTTCATTTATTCCACTTCCAGCTCTTTCCCTAGAGGTTTTTCTGCTAAGACAGCCCTTTCCCCAGACCTTCATCAGGCTGGCTCCCTCTTTTTATGCAGGTTTAAGTTCAAGAGTGACCTCTCTGTGGACATCGTCTCGGCTGCCCTCTTCAAGCTGCCTCCAAGCCCCGCTCTATTGAGTCCCTGGCCTCTCTTTACTTTCTTCATGGCATTTCTCAGTAGCTGAAATTATCTTATTTCTGCATTTGCTCACCTGCCTCTGATCTGTCACTCTCTCCACCACAGAAGCTCCACAGGAGCTGGGATGTTGTCTGCCTTATTCAGAGCTCAGCAAGTGTTTGTTAAATGAATACATGAATGAATAAATAGTTCACACGGGGACGTAACTGTAAATGGTGTCCTGATTCTCAAAGTAGTCAAGAGTGAACATTACAGAGCTCTTTTCAACCTAAAAGAGAGGCTCAGGGAGTTAGTGGCTGGGAGCCAGCCTAGCCTGCCCAGGCCTGGTGTTGCCTAACTCGACTCCCAGCTCGGTCTGGAAAGGCTTGGGAACGTTCTTCTTCATAAGCCATTTCATTGTCGCTGCCAGTTAATATGTATCACATGCAAAGTGTATGTTCACTCCGCTTAAATCATCTAGAAGATTCGGTTATTCCTGCTCTAAATGCTCTGAAGACGAAGAACTGGGTTGGGATGCAATTGGCATGAAGCAACCTTCTGATGCCAGGGAGCGTGGAGGCACTAAGCAGTGCAAAAAGAGTGAGCGTTCAAGTCCGACAGACCTGGGTTTGGATCCTGGTTCTTCTGTCTTTTAGCAGCTATGCAGATTGGACAAGTTATGAACACTTTTTAAAGTCTCAATGTATCTGTAAAGCTTTACATGATAATTCATACCCTGCAGCGTTGCTATGAGAATTAATTGAGGTCATATAGCAAAGTGCTTAGTCCATCTTGAAGGCTCGATGGAAAGTTGGTATCAGTATTGTCATCTTTGCCTTGCCAGAATATCCCTGTCCATCTTTGGAATGGCCACTTTGAGGGTATTCAATTTCCTTTTAGGATTCTGATACTTCTTTCCTACATCTCAATGTCATCCAGCTTCTTGCAACCGAAGGGCCAGTACCAAAGAGAGAGACAGAGACACAGAGAGAGATGGAGAGACAGGGTAAACTGAATTGGCTATATCTATGCCACCCTTCGAACAATGACAGTGGAGACAATTTTCTGTACAGAGACAGTCTCGAGGGTTTCTGGAGATGGATGCAACCATGAGACCTCTCCAGTGTCCACGCAGCAGTGTCTTGTCGCTAGAAGTAGAGAGATACCTATGTCATGTTCAAGATCATGGGCCAAAAGAGAATTGGGAGGAAGGGTTGAGAACATATGTTACTCTGGACACACTTTATTTGCTGGCCACACAGAGTGCTCTGCTTGAAAAAGGTGAAGCAGTAAAGTCAACTGTGTATTCTGAACCCACCCCTCATCTTTGAGAATAATTAGAGCAGAATTGACTTCACTCCTTCTTTTGCTGACATAAGCCCCATAGAAGAGTAAGTTGCTCTAGAAAAGCATAAAACTATTTAACACTTACTGATAACTTCATGTTAATATTAATAATACCAGTTTCTTACTAACTATAAACCAGGCATTTCCATTTCTCATTTTCCATTCTCCTAATAACTGTGCAAGAATGACAGTATTGTTCCCCTTTTACAAACAGGGAAAGCGAGGCTTAGAGTAGTTCAGTGATTTGTCCAAGTATGGGAGTCAAGATTTGAAGCCCAGTCTGTCGGATTCCAAAGCTCCATGTGTCCTCTGCTGTACCCTGCTGGCACTGGCAATGGAAGACTTGGGTCCCACAAGACAGGAGTCCTTAGTACTTAATTTTTTTTAATTATTATTTTTTTTCTTTTTGAGAGGTAAGGGGAAGAGGGAGAGGGCAAGAATCTTGAGCAGGCTCCATGTCCAGCATTGACAAAATTAAGAGTCGGACCCTTCACCAACTGAGCACCCAGATGCCCCAATACAAATCCTTAGTACTTTAAAAGAAAAGTGCATAGGTCCAAAAGAACACTATTACTATCCCTACTACACACAGGGGAGTGAACAGCGCTCTGTTCCAAAACAAAGCTTTGGCTTCACTGTTTGACATCCAGCTTGGTGACCCGAAGATCTATCTTTGAGACAGTGACTTTCTACAGGTGGCCCTAGAGTGTTGTGTACAGGACTGAAAACTCCAGGGTTGAGGACCTCCCCTTTGGAAAGTCATGAAAAGAGTTTGTGAGGAAGGTTCCCCAGAGGCAGAGACTGGTGAAACCTTTGGGAAACCGTATCCCAGGAGCTTACTCGTGACAGGAGTGCTTTCTCCTTCAGCAGCATGGCTGACTTCAGACCCCACCGGAGGGCTATAGATTACGTCCAGAGCCAGCCCAGCGGCTAGCAGAGGTTTAGCTGGGTGGTCTTAATACAAAAGGTCCTCAGAAGGAAGGAAATGAATGTTTATCTGGGGTTCAGGTCTTCAGGGAGCAACCACAAACCCTGAGGGACTGCTTGCAAAACTTTATGTACATTACATAAGAATATTTTTGCCCCTTGGGAAAAGACTCACCGCTAATTCTCAAAAGGACCCATGAGTTCCAATTTTTAAAAACCACTAAAATTAAAAATTTCATCTGCTTCTTCCTTATACCATCCAGCATATTTACCCCATATATTATTTATAATATAGAATACATACACTATATAATGTATAGTATATAGTATATATAATTATAAATAAAATACACTATGTATATACACATATTATGTTTAATGATACATACACACACACACACATACGTGTATATATGTATATCTATATATGGGATGATTAATTTGCTTAAATATTTCAAGAAAGACGGAGGCCCAGAGAGGATGACTGCCTTGACTGAGTTTGCACAGCCAGAGGCGCGGCTAGGAATAGCAGCATTCCACTGACCAAGAAGCAGGAGACTGGGGGAGAATCTTTACCAGCCAACGCGATGAATGAAAACAAACGAATCTCTCCAGATTAATAATACTATTTTACAACCGTTTTCAAGTCCGATCACAGAAAACCCTAAATTGCTTATTAGAGCAACGTGCGCTGCTTCCCCAGGACACAGGTAGAGGTCACTACAAGGATATTCTCCTGCTGGAAGGGCTGGCACTCCCGCCCCGCTGTCCCCCGCACGGCGCCGGGCTCCGAGGTCCCGCGAGTGTGCGGCTCCCCGCCGGCGGGATCGGCTGGCCGCTGCCTCCCTGGCTGGAAGGCCTCCCTCCCGCCCCCGCTCGGGGCTACGGTTCCGGCGGGAGCCTCGGACCTGCCGTGGCGCTCACTGCCTTCGCGCGGGAGCCCCGCCTTTCGGGCCAGCACCGGCGACACTGAACTTTCCCCACCCGCTGCCCGGGAGTCCGCGGCGCCGCCGCCGGGAGGCCCCGCGAGCCCGCGGGCATCGCCTCACCGGCCCGAGACCCTTCCCGCTATATTTTCTTTTCAGTTTCACATAAATAATTTACATTGCGAGAATGCCACGGTCACGCCGAAACTCACTCTCCAGGGCGCATCCCACGGCGCCTTTAAAAAGACCAAGGTGTGCTGCTGTTAGGGAGAGGGGGCACTTTTAGTTTCTCTCCGAAGGGGGCAGCAGTGCTGCCTGCTGTCAGAGCCCCGGATTTCGCACCTGAGGCCGCCGCCCGGCAGCGCCTCTGCCCCCTCAGGCTGGGCTCTGGTGCTTTCCGGGAGCCGCAGCCCGGCCTCGAACCCGCAGCCCCCAGCGCCGCGCACCTGGCCGGCCTCGAAAGCGCAGCCTCCGGCGCCGCGCTCCTGGCCGACCTCGAGTCCGCAGCCTCCCGCGCCGCGCGCCTGGCGGGCCTCGAACCTGCAGCCCCCGCGTCCGCCGCAGGCCCAGCCAGGCGGTGGCTACTCACTTTTGCCTGGGAGCAAAGTCTGCCATATCAGTCCGTCAGCACTTCCTGCAAAAGGACGTGGAGATCCATTGTGTGTAAAGCTGTTTGGCGGACAGCGGGTAAAATCCAGAGTCAGGGAGAGGATCCACTAAGACGGAAAGCGGCGGGGACGGGGGCGGGGTGGGGGCGGGGTGGGGGGAAGCCCTGCAGACCCGCGCTCTCGGTCGCTGCCCGGGCGCCGCCGTCCCCAGCCGGGTGGCTCTCTGAGAAGCTCAACTCGGTGCACTTGTTCACTCTTTCTTCATTAGAGGAGGAGTCAGTGTTGCAACACTTAATGTTCCTTGCTGGAGGCAAAACAGTGATTTTCTTCAGCATGCAAAATGTCCAGAGCCTGCCAGGTTTGCAAGGTGAGGGAGGTGCTTGGGGGAGCCGGAACACCCCAGAGACCTGGAGAAGAGATAACTGATCATCCCAGATTGGTTTCGCATGATCGGGGCCACACAGCTTCCACGGAGACTGCTCCAGAAAACACAGAGGCAAAACAATCATAAAAATGGCTTAATACATCGAATCGCCTTGAAGATGGTATTCCTGCCGGCCGTCAAGATAGGGAATATCTCCATGTCAAATTTCTTTCCTTATTTCTGAATAACAGCAGCTTGACAATATTTGACGGGGGCTCCAGGGAGTTGAATCTCCCCTTCTCTGACAAGAAGGAGGGGTCAGAGTGAAAGGGGCAAAAGAAAATAGTCAGTGACCTGAGTAGGGTTTCGCTTTCTTTTTTGTTACCCCAAAACCCAAATTTCCAGGGTGCGGTGTTTTCACCGCACAAATAGAACAGAAACAGTGGTAGGGGCACCCTTTTCTTATTTTCGACAAATGCAGATTTTTTTTCTAATTTTTTTTTTAATTTGGTCATAACAAAACCATGCACAACTGCAAATTTTTCTCTTGCAAAAAAGTACCGAAACCCGTAATAACTGTCTGAATCAAACAGTTATCCACCAATTACTAAGTGGGTAGTGTGTTTGATGCCCTTGATGACTGCTGCAGCTGATTGCTTCCTAATCCAGAGCGGGTACCAAGGAGATATTCTAAACGAAGCCTCTCGAGTTTCAGAAATAAAAGTTAGTGGAACATTGGGCTTTCCCCGTTTGATGCCACTTTTCCTGTCACCCTGGAGTAACTGGCAAATAATATTCATTGGCAGCCACTTGCCTGGTCTCAGAAAGACGTTGAAAATCCCAGGATGGTTTTGTGATCTTTTTGGACCTGAAGCCCACCGACATCTCCTGATGCTTCCTGTTCAGTTACATGACCAGAGATTCCATCTGGTTCTCTGAGTCCAGGGAGAGATGCATCTTTCATGCACAGTCCTCCACCTGCTTCCCGTGATACTCCAGATACGTTTGCCTCCTCTCCTGGGGGTCACAAAAGCATGCAACTCCTATTTATTTCCCGAACCCCTGGGTGACATGAGATCTTCGATGACAGAATATTTCTATATGACCTTTGCAAGGCAAAGGATTACTCTGTTTTCTTGGAGTTGTTCTAGTCAGACAGTTTTCATAGTCGGTGAAAAAGATAGCACACTAGGTAAGTCCAGACTGTCAGCTCTTGGTAGGTGGAGACCTCGCTTTTCTTCTTGTGGTTCCCAGTCAGCTGCAGGCTGGTCCTCTCAGCTGTGCTCCTGGCTTCTGGTAGGTGATAGATTGGTTGTTGAGTGACTAGTGGGCATCTCACCAGGAGAGAAAGGCAAGACTGGCTTTCTGCTCCGTGGTGCGGTGCACAGACCCTGTCCCTAAGCCACTAGCAGTCACCGTGCCTCCAAGACCCTGCTCTGTGGCTGATTGCTTTGGGTGTGGGTTTGAGTCCTTGCTCTTCATACACATTTCCTAAGCTCAGTTGCCTCACAGTAAATACTAGGATACAGTAATACAGTCCTCAAAAATAATAATAATAATGGTGGTTATTAATCTCCAGTAAAAGAAATAATAATGGTGATAGCATATGTAAAATAGCTGACAAATAACAGAAAGTCTAGAAACAAATTCTTTTGTTTTCTTTTATGACCTCTTTCTTTTATGACCTCTTTCTTTTATGACCTCTTTCTTTCCTCTTTCTTTTATGACCACCTTCCTTGAATATTTAATCTCTTCTGCCCATGGGCTGCTTCATCTTAGCCTTCATCTTAGCCTACATCTTAGCCTTCATCTTAGCCTACAACATCTTAGCTCCTATCGTCCTTGACCCTGGTGACCTGTTTGTGCTTTACCATGTTCTAGTAGCTTTTATTCATTTAATTCACTCCTTTCTGCACCTGTCAAATTTAGTGGGAAAGAATGAACTACACTCCTCTGCTTCCCTGACTCACTACCCTTTCAATGCCTTCAATCAGTGGTTGTCAACCTTGACCGCACACCACCATCATGGGGGAGGGCATGTTTCAAAGCTACTGTGTCTGGGTGTCACTTGAAAGGCTTCTAATTCAGGAGGTTTAGGGTGAGGCCCTGATTCTCTGTTTCTCCAGAGATGCACAGGCATAGTGCACCCCGGCTTGCAACACTGCCTCCCTCCCTCCCTCCTCCTGAAGCTGTCCTTCCTTGATTCTCAGCCCCTGCCCTCCCCAGACCCTTTCTGTCCCTGACTTCTCTGGGTTGCCTTTTGCCATGTCTCTCTTTGTTCTCCTCCTTCATGGCTGTGAACAGTCTTCCCTTTGGTTCTCCATCTTTCTTCTTTGAGGATTATATTTTTTTCTCAAAAAAAAAAAAAGAAAAAGAAAAATGCTAAAAAAAAAAAAAAACCACAGGGGTGAAAAAAAATCACTCACATCACAGCACTGTTAAAAAAAAAAAATCTGTATCTCTAAAGTCAGATATAACCTTCTCAGATCACACCCTCCTCCTTTCCTCTGATCTCATCTCTAGAGGTGACTGCTATGAACAGATTTGAGCATATCTATCCCTTCCCTACATGTATGTTGTCATGTCTCCATATGCACATGCAAATATTCTTTAAACTAAAAATGTAACAATTTCTGTGATGTGTCTTTTTTAAGATTAGTGCAATTATACATTCTAGGTTACTGGCTACAGACTTAACTCGTTCTTTTTAATGGCTGTCTAGTTTGTAATTTATTCTATCATTCTTCCTTTGTTAGATCTTCAGTAATTTCAGCTTTTTATTGTAAAAAATGCTGCCATGATTATCTTTGCATGTACCTTAGGATACACATTTAGAAACGGCATTGTTGGGTCGGAGGGAATGAGAACTGAACACTGCCAAGTTTGCTCTCCAAAACTGTGATAGAAGAAAATCCTGGAAGTGAAATTACTGAATCATAACATAGGTAACTATTCCCCAAATATTTAGCAATATACACTCTTACTGATATACCCTCCCACCAAGGATGTTTTCTCACATTCTTTCAGCCACTGGGTTTTATCAGTCTGATTTTTGCCAGTCTGGTAGGCAAAATATGGTGTCTTATTGTTTTAATTCACAGTTTCCTGACTTCATGGAAGGTTGAGTCCATATGTTTATTATTTGAATTCTTTTTTATGCTGTGACTGTTCAATCCTATGCCTATTTTCCTTCTGGTATGTTTGTCTTTTTGAAAACCAATCTTTGAGGTTCTGTTTCTATTATACACATTAACACCTAGTGAAATATATCCTAAACATTTCTCTGTCCTATTTCCCTTGATTTTGTTTATGGACTATTTTAATGGAGGTAAGTTTTGATTTTTCATCTTGCCAAATCTGTCCATTATATTCTGGATTAAGGCTCTGGGTTTTCTCTATTGCTTCTTTGCTTCGAAAACTGTTAATTTTTTAACAGTAGATTTTTAATCATCCTAGGAATTAAAAAAATATTATAAACATTAGATTTATTATATTTTATATTATATTTATAGCTGTATAAATATAATATAAATATCACATATATTAACTACATAATTGATATTTAATTATAATATATTTAAATCAAAATGTGATCAAACAATATATTAATTAATATATTAGTATATTAAATATATGTGAATTACACACATTAAATGTAATTATATATTTTATTTATAAATATTATAAACATTAACTTTCTTCTGAATGCATAGTCAGTTATCCCATTACCCTTTATTGAAAAACCATGATTTCACCAATGATTTCTAATGTCAATATCATATGTTACATTTACATATATTTTATATCTATTCTGAGTACTACTCTGTTCTGTTTGCTTGCCAATAATGCACAATTTTGATAACTCTATTATAAAAATTGTATATTATAATACCTATTAGTGCAAGTATTTTATCATAGTCTTTCTTTAAAAATTTTCTTGATAAATGTAATATATGTATTTTTCATAAAATTTTAGAATCAATTTGTTCAAATTAGAAAAAATTTCTTTGGCATTACATTGCACTTATTTATTCATTTGAAAAAAAATTATAGCATTGAAGCATTAATTCTTCCACCCAGGAAATATGTCTTTGTGTTTATTTAGGTCTTTTAAAAGTATTCTTCAATTTTTTCTTAATCTTATAATGTCATTTTGCACAATAATTTACTTAATCATACCATCTTAAGAACATTTCAGTTGTTCCCAAACTTTCACTGTTACAAATAATATTACAATGGACATGTCTGTGAAAAGACATTTTGCCTTTGGGGGATTTATTTCTTTAGCCCAGAATCCCAGTGAGACATAATTAAGTCAAAGGGCATGCACATTTTTATGGTCCTTGAGATATAAAAGCTTATCTTTTCTGAAGCCTTCACCTGTTACTGTTCCCTCTGTCACAATCTACATCCAGTCAGGCACAAAAGCTTTTGATCCCTTTCCACTGCTAATGCTCTAGGTCATGCCTTCATCATTTCTTTCTTCTTCCCCTTTCCCAGCTCCCTACTGGATGGCCTCACTCCCACCAGCTTTGCCTGTGTGAAACTCAAATGCTCCCACGCTGAATCTGATTCGATTACTCCCTGAACCAAAATTCTTTAATGGTGCCTACTTCCCCCAGACTAAAGTTAGAATGTCTTTGCTTCTGCTGACCTTACTGGTTTGGGGAGTAGTAGCTCAATAAATATTTATAGTGTATTTGAATACCATCTTCCCTTCTTGGCATGTTATTGCCCCCAGTCCTCACCTACTCAAAACTGTACCCATTTCTCATCTTCATATTCAAAGTCACTTTCTTCTAAAAGTTTTCCCAGAAAGCTCCAATTCTGAAGGCAGTTGCTTCTATCGGTTTGCTTCTATCAAGTTGGTTTAAAATATACTCCTCTGTTCTATGTCTAAGAATTATTGTGAGGCTGATAGGAACTGACGTGTGAATACATTTGGTAAATTATAAACCACATGTAAATATAAGGCACTATTATTATTAGATAATATTTTCGTCCTTCCAAGGAAACCCTCACCAGTGGATAAATAGTTAGGTTAAGTACAATGAGCCTTTATCATTGTTGGAATGGGAATATTTTTCTCCCGGTGGAAGATGCTAAGAGAGTTGCTCTGTTGGCTGATGAGGATCCGTGTCTCCTAACCTCAAAGAGGGAAACTGAGAATGTTGAATAAAATGCAACTGTCGGTCTCTGCCTCAGAAGCATGGGTTTCTTACTACCCAAAGTGTGGTCCCTAGACGAGCTGCATTGGCGTCACCTGGGAACTTGCTAGAAATGCAGGATCTCAGACCCCACCTTTACCTTCTGAATCTGACTTTGTATTTTGATACTATCTGCTGCTTCAGGACTAGAGTTTGTAAAGCCCAAGGGATAGTAAAAGGAGAGTTCCTCCTGAAGTGCCCGACAGGTCCCAGAGGGAAAAATTGACTTTGACTTATATGCTTTTTCCATCTCTATCTTGTTTGTGTATTTTGGGAGGGATGGAGGGAAATGTAAGGACAACTGGGTGTTACAAATTCCACTTCTCAGATTGTAAAACCGAGAAATCCTATGATTGGAAACCTACTGTCAGATGAATTTCCAACTGCATTTCTGATACAGGATGAATATTGGTTTATTTTATTGTATGTTAAATGGCAGCAAGAACACTTAACATGAGTCTACTCTCTTAACAAAATTTTAAGTGTGCTATATACAATACATTGTTAACTATAGCCCCAATATTGTACAGCAGCTCTCCTGGAACTTATTCATTTTGTAGAACTGAAATTTTACACCTCTTGAACAATAACTTTTCATTTTCTCCTCCCTCCAGTCCCTAGGAATTACCATTCTACTTTCTGCTTCTATGAGTTTGACTATTTTATTTTTTAGAGATTGATTGATTGATTTGAGAGAGACAGAAAGAGAGAGTGCGCATACATGTGCACGCACACATACGTGTACACATGCATGTGCAAGAGGGGAGGGGTAAGGGAGAGGGAGAATCTCCAGCAGATTCCCCACAGATCATGGAACACAAGGTGGGGCTGGATCCTAAGACCATGGGATCAAGACCTGAGGCAAAATCAAGAGTCAGATTCTTTTTTTTTTTTCTTTTTTTTTTTAAAAGATTTTATCTATTTATTTGTCAGAGAGAGAGAGAGAGGGAGAGAGAGCGAGCACAGGCAGACAGAATGGCAGGCAGAGGCAGAGGGAGAAGCAGGCTCCCTGATGAGCAAGGAGCCCGATGTGGGACTCAATCCCAGGACGCTGGGATCATGACCTGAGCCGAAGGCAGCTGCTTAACCAACTGAGCCACCCAGGCGTCCCTCAAGAGTCAGATTCTTAACTGACTGAGGCACCCAGGCATCCCTGTGAATTTGACTATTTTAGATACCAAATAGAAGTAAAAGCATGCAGTATTTGTCTTTCTGTGGCTGGATCCTGTCTCCCAGAATCATGTCCTCCAGGTTCATCCATGTTCTTTCCTATGGCAGGATTTCCTTTTTCGAAGGCTGAATAGTATCCCATTGTGTGGATATCCATTTTCTTTATCCACTCATCTGTTCATGGATACTTGGGTTTCCCTATCTTGGCTATTGTGACTAATACTGCAATGACCTTGAGAGCACAGATAATCTCTTTGAGATCCTAACATCAGTTTCAGGGATATATATTCAAAGTGGGATTGCTGGATCATATTAATTCTATTTTTAATTTTTGTGGAACCTTCATAGTATTTTCCATAAGCAACTACACTATTTTGAATTCCTACCAACAGCACACAAGATTCTCTTGTGTAGTCCCTTATGATCCATTTTATTCTCTCCTGTCAGATGTAATATTTCCCCTTTCACTTATAATATTATTTATTTGATTCTTTTAATTTTTCTTAGTCTGTGAAAGATTTGTCTGTCCTTTAAAAAAAAAATAACATGATTTTGTTGGTTTTTTTTCTATTTGTTTTTCCGTTCTCTATTTCATTGATTTCTTCTCTAATCCCTATTGTTAATTCTTTCTGTTAAGTTTTGGCTTGTTTTTTTTTTTTTCTTTTTCTTCTTCTTTTTTCAAGTTTCTTGAGGTTTAAGGTTGGTTTTTTGTTTGTTTGTTTGTTTGTTTTTAGATTTTTCTTCTTTAATGCAGGTGTTTATCACTTAAACTTCCCTCCTGGTTCTGCTTTCACTGTATCCCATATGTTTTTGTATGTTATACTTTTGTTTTTATTTTCTCAAGTAATTTTCCGGTTTCCCTTTTGATATCTTCTCTGACCCAATGGTTGTTCAAGAGTGTGTTATTTAACTTCCACATATTTGTGAATTTTCTAGTTTTCCTTCTCTTACTGATTTCTAGTTTCATTCCACTTTGCTTTTGAAATGCTAATTGGTATGATTTCAATATTCTTACCATTGAAATTAAGACTTGTTTTGTGACCTAACATGTGCTTTTTCCTGGAGAATGTTCCATGTGTGATTGAAGAAAATGTGTATTTTCCTGCTGTTGAGTGGAATGTTCTGTTTCTGTTAGGTTCACCTGGTCTTTAGTGTTGTCCAGTCCCCTGTTTCCTTACTGCTCTTCTGTCTGGATATTCTGTCCATTATTGAAAGTGAGTTATTGAGGTCTTTTACTATTATTATGTTACTGTCTGTTTTTCCTTTCAGATCTGTCAATGTTTGCTTTATTTATTTAGGTGCTCTCTTATCAGGTGAATATATATTTGTAATTGTTTTATCTTGATGAAATGATCTTTTTGTCGTTACATAATGTCCTTCTTTGCCTTTAGTGACATTTTACTTAAAGTCTGTTTTGTCTGATATAAGTTTGGTCATCTCTGCTCTTTTTATTTTTAACCATTTTTATGGCCTATCTTTATCATGTCTTCACTTTTAGCCCGTTTATCCTTAAAGCTAACGTGAGCCTGTTGTAAATAGCATATAGTTGTTTCTCTCTCTCCCTCTCTATCTTTTTTGTATTAATTTATTCATCTTTTTGATTCGAGAGTCTAATTCATTTATGTTAAAGTAATTATTGATGTGAAAGGATTTATTATTGACATTTTGCCATGTTTTTGTCTGTTTTGTAGTTCTTTTGTGCTTTGTTTTTTCTTTTGCTTTCTTCCTTTTGTATTTTGTTGGGGGTTTTTGTGGTAATATGTTTGATTTCTTTCTCTTTGTTTATTTTTTTTTAAACTTTTTAAAAAAGATTTTATTTATTTATTTGACAGAGATCACAAGTAGGCAGAGAGGCAGGCAGAGAGAGCAGGAAGCAGGTTCCCTGCTCAGCAGAGAGCCCTATGTGAGGCTCGATCCCCAGACCCTGGGATCATGACCTGAGCAGAAGGCAGAGGCTTTAACCCACTGAGCCAACCAGGCACCCATCTCTTTGTTTATCTTTTATAGGTATTTTTTTGTGGTTACCGTGAGGCTTACATAAAACATCTTATGGCCATGAGTATTTTAAACAGATAACAACATTACTCCTATAGTATATAAAAACTCTACACTTTGACCTCTCCCCCCATATTCTTTATGGTGATAATTCACATCTTTTTATATTGTATATCCATTTATTTGTGTATCCAAATATTTGTGGTTATAGTTATTCTTAATACTAATCCCTAATCTTTAATATTAAAATAAAAAAATTATTTACATACTGCCATTCCAGTATTATTGTGTATTCATTTGTATAATTACTTTCACCAATGAATTCTATACTTTCATATGCTTTCTTATTGCTGTTTGAGGTCCTTTCATTTAAACTTGAGGAACTCACTTTAACACTGTGCAGGTTACCAACCATTTAATTTAATTTAACTTAAATTAATTACTGAGGTGAACATAAAATCAACTATTCTAAAGTGTACAACACAGTGTCATTTATTATATTCACAATGCGTACAACCATTACCTATATCTAGTTCCAAAACATTTTTATCATCCCCAAAAGAGAACCCATATACACCCATTAAGCACCCATCCCTCTCCTCCCAGTCCTTGGCAACCAATCTGCTTTCTGTTTCTGTGGATTTATTTATTCTGTTTATTTCATCTTAACAGAATCATACAATGGGTGACATTCTTTGTCTGGCTACTTTCACATAGCTCACTTTTTTTTTTTTTTAGGTATATCCATGTATCATAATTTCATTCCTTTCTGTGACTGAATAATATACAACATTTTGTTCCCATTCATCCATTGATGGACATTTGAGTTGTGTTCAACTTTTGGTTATTGTGAATAAATTACTTAACTTTTTGCCCCCACTTTCCTCATCTGCAAAGTGAGGATAATAATTCCTTACTCTCAGGGTCACTGTGAAGACTGGAGCTAATACAGTTCATATGTCTGGCTCAAAGTAAGTAAGTACTAAATAAAAACTATTGGAATCATTTTTGTATGTGTGAGATCAGAGAAAAAGCTATAAAAATAGGCTTTTGGTTGGTTTGCAGGCAAGATGAACATTACTATTTTTTAAACCCCTAAAGACTCAATCAGTTCCTCTCATCTTGTCTTATCTTCCTGTTCCATATTTGGGTTACACACTTCATTTTTCAGGTCTCCTTACTATAGAAATTATTCATCTTTTTGCTATCCTCTTTACCTATCTGCTTTCATTTTTTCCTCTGAATTTTGTTCATTCATTTTTTTCATTCATTCATTCATTCATGCATCCATCAACAATTACCAGTTTCAGTTTTAAATGCTGGATTATAGCAGGAAAAAATATTAGACTCAGACTGAGATGTCTTCCATAGTATTATATTCTGGAGTTGGGGGGAGGAGAGACTAAAAACAAACAAACCCTATGTCAGGTTCATGGTATATGCTAAGAAGTAAAACAAAGCAGAGAAATGGGATAGAGAGAATTTGAATTAAGTCAGAGGACCCTCTCTGGTCATCTAAGTTCAGCAGAGTTCTGAATGAGGACTCTGCGATGCCTTTCTGAATTAAGTGTCCTGTTGGGAGGGAAGAGGGAAGCCACTGGGACATTGAGCAACATAGCTTGAGCTAACTTTCACGTTGGATAGATCACTTTGCTTGCTGCCAAATGCTATTGACAACTGATTATGCTATTGACAATCATCATCTCGGTCTCCTTCCTTGGTTTCTTTCTCTGAGATTTTGTTTCATGAGCCCTTCCTGAGAGTTCACTTTCTTGATGAAATCTTTCAGATGCAGCTTTACAAGCTGAGGCCATCCCTTTCACCTTATTCCACCTCTTAGCTCTTTGGGGAAGAAGGAAAACACCACACAAAAGAAGCTTTCACCACTGAATTTTCACCATCTCAACAGCCTCAGGTGACAAGGATCTGTAGCTGGAGGCCACTGCTCCCTTCCTCGTTAGAAGTGAAGACTTCCCTGATCTTTGTCTTCACTGGTGACTAAGGTGTGAGAATTAGGCAGAATCTTAGAAGTTTTTTCCTATAGCAAGACTACCTTTTGTCTTTGCCAATGTGCATTTTTCCCAACTAAATTCAGAAGTAGGGAAGGTTATTTTTGGTAATTGAAGTGAAAGATCAACAGATAACCAGTTCTTCTGGGGATTCAGATTTGGAAATTCCATACCCAGTTCTTACTCCCCTAAACTCCCTTACTTTCTCCCAGGGGCATTCTGTCCACACTCAGGATAAAGTGACATGGTGAAAAGAGCATTGGACTAGGAGCCAGAAGGTCTGAATCTTAGACTGGACTGATACTAACCAACCATGGGTTTGTTAGTGAATAGGTGTGTTAAAATTAAAAAACAGATACTTGCTTTGAAAATTCCTTGAGTAGACAAAACCAGTTAAGTCATACAAACAAAACTTAACTTAGTTTATTTTTGCAAGACTAACTAAACTAAAGTGACCTGGGTCACTTTTTGCTTGTGCCTATAAAAATCATAAGCAAAACTTAAACTCTTTCTCAAGGTGGATATAAGGTAACCATTGAACAATTTCTCATTATTTAGGAAAATTCTAATATTATAACCAATCACTGTGAAGAATAAAATCACAGCTTTCCCATGATATAAGCTGCATTATAACAGTGTACCCTTGAGCCTCTTTCCATGCTTTGGTTTGAGTGCTCTTGGTTTGCAAATTCTCTTTTTGGTGAGTGCACAATTAACTTTTACTAGGTAGTACTTCAGTGATTCACTGGTTTTACTTCTGTTACTTCTGAACTTCTGACAGGTGGTAGAACAGAATGAGGGAATAATATGAGCTCTAGAGTCAAACTACCAAATTTAAGTGTGTGGCTCTACAACTTATTGGTTATATATAATTAGGTAAATTATTTACCTCCTATATTTCCTATTGTCCTTTTCTATAAAATAGGAATCATAATTGTACTTACCTCCCAGGACTGCTTGAATATTAAATGAGATAATTGAACTAAAAGCACTTAGAACAGCATTGGGTGTATGGTAATGTTTATGGTTAGTATAACTGTTGACAAGTCAATCACCTAAGCTGTGTTCAAGTGCTTGCAATCATTTATGGAATGTCTTATAGAACTGATGATGTTTGGCAGAGGAAGAACAAGGCAACTGGTTGGCTTTATTCAATCATAAAAATGATTGTCACATGAAAGAGATTCTTCTGAATTGTTTAGAAAGTTCTTCAGAATTTAATTTAAAATAATGGAGAACTTTCAATATAATCAATGGGGCATGAGAATTGGAATGACCATTTTGCAAAACAGTGAGCTGTTTATCACTGAAAGAGTTTAAGCAAAGATGGGCTCTCTGTTTGGATTAGCATAAAAGGGATTCCCTTCTCTAAAATGTGACTGCAAAAAAGTTGGAGGAGTCCTTTTTCCCTATAACAATGCAAAAGTTATTTCTCATCCCCCTTTATTCTCTTACTGTTTTTTTGACCCCTCCCCTTCCTTAAAGGAACGAGTGAGTGTTTACCAAAGAGGTGTGATGGTGTCTGTAGTGCTCAAGGCTGGTAAAGCTATTTTTTAGATGAGAAAACTATTGCCGAAAGACAATTGCATTGTGCCATGAGCAGCCAATGAAAAAGTCCAGATCAGCTAATGACTGGAAATATGAAAGCTTCCAGGGCATGCCTAAAGCCTGGCAGTAAGACCTAATTAATAATGGGAAACCATGCAAGTCGATATAGAAAGCTTACTTTATTTTTTATTTTTAGAAAGCTTGCTTAAAAAAATAAACATATATGAGTGTTGGTAGAAGTTTTGAAATGTTCCCACACAACCCCTGACACCTCTGTCAGCATCTCTGCCTGCCTGCTATTACCACATTTCCTGACTTTAAATAACATGGTATACTTTTGAATCAGGTTTCCAGTTGTAAAACCCTCAAACAGTAATACATCATCAGAAAACAAAATGGTGAGGTTAAAAGCGACTACTTAGATATGCCTCCTATATCTCAGACCTCTCCCATGAATCTCCTGTCTTTTCTTGTCATTCCATTGGTCGTCTTAGTCAATTAGGGCAGCTCTAACAAAATAGCCTAGATATTATGGGTGGTGTGAACAGAAATTTATTTCTTCTGGTTCCAGAAGGTGGATATCTAAGATTGGGGTATCACCATGGTCAGGTTCTGGTGAGAACTCTCTTCCTCATTCACAGATGGCTGTCTTCTTGCTATATCCCTACATGACTGGAAGAGGACTGGTTGCCTTCTTCTCATTGAAAGGGCATTAATCTCATCATGGAGGATCCACTTTCATGACTTCATTCAAACCTATTTACCTCCCAAAGGTCCATCTCCAAATACCATCAGACTGAAAATTAAGGCTTCAATGTATGAATTTGAGATGATACATTTAGTCCTTGCACTGGTCCCCTTACTCTTGTTTCTGGGTCTTTACATTTGTTGTTCCCCTTGTCTGAAACATACTCTCTCTTCCATGTCCATATATTTTCTCCCTTCCTGTCTTCAGGACTTTCCTCAAATAGCACTGATTTCTTATCAGTGAGGTCTTCCCAGATCTCCCCATTTGAAATTATCCCCTATGGACCTCCCTAACCTCTTTTCCTATTTAATTTTTTATCACAACATGTATCATCTTCTTTCACAGTTTTGAGTTATCCCAGAAGTAGACACTGTGCCAAGATTTCAAAGGTAAGTGGTTCCTTGGGAGATGTTCCAAAGTTACGCCACTCAAGTGCAGAAGAAGCTGGGGTATTTTTATGCCAACTTCCATTAGTCATTGGCTGTAGGCTTCTTGGGGATGAAGTATTAATTTCTGCTTTACTCAAGGTGGGCAAATAAGCCTTCTGTGACTTTGGAAAAAGTCTCAAAGCAAAGACATGCAGATCTCGGCTCCTGGAATAGGAAGATGCACACCGAAGTGATAATATGATATGGTATTCAGGGTTATGAGTGCAGCACCAATATCTGCTACACCATCTGGCATACCATATAGTTTATAGGGATATATCATATGTATCACATATTATAACGCGCGCGCGTGTGTGTGTGTGTGTGTGTATTCCCACTTCTAGAATGTAAGCTCTATGGGGGCAAGAATTGTCTGTTTAGTTCTCTGCTGAACTTAGAACAATGCCTAACAACCTGGTACATGCTAGTGTTGAATAAATACTTTTATATGGATTAATGATATAGATCAGAGATTTTAAACTGTGCATTGTGACCCGCTTAGCAGGTCATGAAATTAATTTCACAATTATCAGCAATAGAAAGAGAGAGAAAAGAAGTATATTGCTGGTAGTAAGGGTCAGTACTGTTTTATAAAATTTTGCAATTCAATATAGTGATTTAATGTATATACTATAATTATTCAATTAAAATAAAACATATAAATTAAATTTATATTGGCTCCTATTATAAAATGTACTTTTCACTCAGGGTTGTCATTTTTGACAATAACTGATCTAGTTTTCACTTTGGAATTGGAATGATACTGAGAAGATTAGTGTGGCCCCTGCACAAGGATGACATGCAAATTCATGAAGGCTCCCATACTTTTAGAATGCATTTGAATTTAAATGACTATCAGCTTAAAATAGATTGCAGTGTGTGTGTGTGTGTGTGTGTGTGTGTGTGTGTGTATGCCATTATAACCACAAAACAAACACCTATAATAGGGACACAAAAAACATAGCAAAAAACAAACAACACTGAAAACCATCAAACCACAAAAAGACCAAGAGAAGAAGGAAGGAACAGAGAACCTCAAAAACAACCAAAAAACAATTAACACAATGTCAATAAATAATACCTATCAATAATTACTTTAAAATGAATTAAATGATGCAATCAAAAGACATAGGGTGGCTGAATGGATTAAAAAAAAAAACAAAAAACCAGGCCCATCTCTGTGTTGCCTATCACAGGCTCACTTCAGATCTAAAAATACACATAGGCTGAGAGTAAAAGAATGGAAAAGAATATTCCATGCAAATGTAAACAAAAAGAAAGCTGGAGTAGCAATACTCATATCAGATAATACCAGTCTTTAAAATAAAGACTGTAACAAGACAAAGAAGGATATTACATAATGATAAAAGGGTCAATCCAAGAAGAGGATATAACATTCATACATATGTATGCACCCACACTAGAAAAAGTGAAAAGTATAAAGCAAACATTAGCAGACATAAAGAGAGAAATTGACAATTATTCTGTAATGGTAGGGGACTTAAAAAACCTACTTACATCAATGGATAGATCATTCAGACAGAAAATTAATAAGGAAACGGCCCTAGATGATACATTAGACTAGGTGAACTTATTATATACAGAACATTTCATCCAAAACCTGCAGAAAACACATTTATTTCAAATACATATGAAACATTTTCCAGGATAGATCACATGTTAGATCACAAAACAAGTCGTAATAAACACAAAAAGATTAAAATCAGATCAATCATCTTCTCTGGGCACAATGGTATGAAACTAGAAATCAATTACAAGATGAAAACTGGAAAAAACACAAATGTGGAGCCTAAAACAACATACTTTGAAACACATAGTGAAGCATTCAAAGAGGAAATCAATGAAGAAATCAAGGAGGAAAACAAAAAATACCTTGAGAGAAACTGAAAATGGGAACGTTATTTTCTAAGTTCTATGGGACATAGCAAAAACAGTCCTAAGAGGAAAGTTCATAATGATACAGGCACCTCAAGAAACAAGGAAAGTCTCAAATAATATGACTTTATACCCAAAGAAACCAAACAAAAAGTAAAAATAAACAAAACTGAAAGTTAGTAGAAGGAAGAAAATAAGATCATCGCAGAAATAAATGAAATAGAGACTAAAAAAAAATAGGAAAGGTCAATGAAACTAAAAAGATTCTTTGAAAAGACAATAAGAAAATGATGAACCTCTAGCCAAACTCATAAAGAGAGAAAGAACAAGATCTCAAATAATAATAAAATGAAAGAGAAGTTACAACTGATATCACAACAAAAAATAATAAGGTATTACTATGAACAATTATACATCAACAAATTGCAAACCTGGAAGAAATGGATAAATTCCTAGAAACACGCAACTTTTTAAGACTGAATCACAAGAAAATAGGAAATCTGAAAAGACTGAATGCAAGCAATTAAAATTGAATCGGTACTTTCAAGGTTTCTTAAAAAGTAAAAACCTAGGACCGGATAGTATTATAGATGAATTCTATCAAACATTTAAAGAAGTTGTAGTATACATACATGTGTAAAGATAATGGAATATTACTCAGCTATGTAAAAGAATGAAATCTCACCATTTGCAACAATAAAGCTAGAAAGTATTATAAGTGAAATAAGTCAGTCAGAAAAAGACAAATACCATGTGATTTCACTCATAAGTGGAATTTAAGAAACAAAACAGATGAACCATAAAACAGACTCTTAACTCTAGAGAACAAACTGAGGGTTGTTGGAGGGGGATGGGATAGGAGAGATGGGTGATGGGTATTAAGGAGGGCATTTGATTGTGATGAGCACTGGGTGTTAGATGTGAATGATGAATCCCTGAATCCTATACCTGAAACTAATATTACACTTTATGCTATCTAACTGGAACTTAAATAAAATTTGGAAGAAAAAAAAGAATAAAACACCTAGGAATAAATTTAACCAAGGAATTGAAAGACCTGTATTCTGAAAACTGTGACATTGATGAAAGAAATTGAAGACAAAATCTTCAATTAATAAATGGAAATAAGTGAAAATAAATGCAGAGATAGACTATGCTAATGGATTGGAAGAATTAATATTAAAATGTCCATTTTACTTAAAGACACCTACAGATTCAATGCAATCCCCATCAAATTACCAAAGGTATTTTGCACACAGCTAGAACAAGAAGTGCCAAAATTTGTATGAACCACAAAAGACTCTGAAAGCCAAAGCAATCTTGAGAAAGAACAATAATACTGGAAGTTTCATGCTCCCTGATTTCAAACTATATCACAAAGCTGTAGTAATCAAAACAGTATGGTACTGGCATGAAAACAAGACGGTGGGTAGACTAGAGACTTTAGAAATAAACCGACTCATATATAGTCAGTTAATCTATGATAAAGATGGCAAGAATATGCAATGGGGAATGGACAATCTACTCAATAAATAGTATTGAGAAAACTGGACAGCTACATGCAAAAAAATGAAACTGGACCACTTTTTTACAATACATAGAAAAATAAACTCAAAACTGGTTAAAGACTTGAATGTAAGACCTAAAATTTCTTGAAGATAACATTGGTAGTTATCTATGATATTAGTGTTTTCTTTCTCTCTCTCTCTCTTTCTTTCTTTCTTTCTTTCTTTCTTTCTTTCTTTCTTTCTTTCTTTCTTTCTTTCTTTCGACTCTGTCTTCTCAGTTAAGGGCAACAAAACCTAAAATAAAGAAATGGACTTGCATCAAACCAAAAAGCTTTTGCACAGTGAAGAAAACCACTAACAAAATGAAAAGGAAACATACTGAATAGGAGAAGATGTTTGCAAATCACACATCCAATAAGAGGTTAAGATCCAAAATATATAAAGAACCTACACAACTTAATATACAAAAAACCAAATAACTTGATCATAAAATGGGCAGAGGACCTGAATAGAAGACCTACAGATGGCCACAGGCCAGTGAAAAGACGCTCAATATCATTGATCATCTGAGAAATGCAAATCAAAGCCACAACGAGATACTGCCTCCTACCCATCAGACTGGCTATTATCAAAAAGACAAATAACAAAGTTGGAGAGGATATGGAGAAAAGGTAGGAGGGTAAGTTGGTGAAGCTACTATGGAAAACAGTATAGAGTTTCCTCAAAAAATTAAAAATTCAACAATTCCACTTCTTGGCATTTATCTAAAGAAAACAAAAACATCAATTCAAAGAAATATATGCACTTCTATGTCTATTGCAACATTATTTACAGTAGCCAAGACATGGAAGCAACCTAAGTGTCCACTGAGAGATGAAGAGATAAAGAAGATGGGGAGTATACATATCATGGAATAGTACTCTGCCACACACACACACAAAAAAAAAACCACAAAAGAAATCTTGCCACTTGTGACAACAGGGATGGAATTAGAGTACTGTGTTAAGTGAAATAAGTCAGACAGAGAAAGAAAAATACCATATGATTTTACTTATATGTGGAATCTAAAAAACAAAACAAAACAAAGCAAAACAAACAGACTCATAGATGTAGGAAGCAAACTGCTGGTTTCTAGAGAGAAGAGAGGATGAGGGGATGGGAAAGATTGGGGAAGGCAAATAGGAAGTACAAACTCTCACTTAAGAAATAAATAAATCACAGGGCCGTAATGTACAGCACAGGCATTACAGTGAGTGAAATTGTGATAGCTTTGTATGACGAGAGATGGGAGCTACACTCCCTGTGGGGGTCATTTCAAATACACAAAAATATCAAATCATGACGACATACACCTGATGCTAGTGGGATATTGTTTGGAATTCTACTTCAATAAGGAGACACTTCCAACACACTAGGAAAGCTAAAATAAAAGACAGATAGTAACAAGCATTGATGAGGATGTGGAGAAATTGGAACCCTGGTTCAGCACTGCCAGTGGGAATGTAAAATGGTGTGGCCCAAAGCAGTCTGCCAGTTTCCCAAAATGCTAAATGTGGAGTTCCTATAGATGTGACCCAGCAATTCCGCTCCTGGGTATCCACCCAAGACAAATGAAAACATATGTCCACAAAAACGCTTTTCCATGAATGTTGATAGAGACACTATTTATAATAGCCCCAAAGTGAAAATAATCCAAATGTCCATCAACAGAAAGATGGATAGACAAAATGTGATACACAGTGGAATTATTACTTGGCCATAAAAAGGAATGAGGTATTGACACACGCTATAACACGGATGAAATTTGAAAACATCGTACTAAGTGAAAGGAGCCAAACAAAAAAGGGCATATGATTCCATTTTATTTTATTTATTTATTTTTAAAGATTTTATTTATTTGTCAGAGAGAGTGAGCACAGACAGACAGAGTGACAGGCAGAGGCAGAGGGAGAAGCAGGCTGCCTGCCAAGCAAGGAGCCTGATGTGGGACTCGATACCAGGAA
Organism: Lutra lutra; assembly: GCF_902655055.1. Taxonomy (NCBI): domain Eukaryota; kingdom Metazoa; phylum Chordata; class Mammalia; order Carnivora; family Mustelidae; genus Lutra; species Lutra lutra. Next base: position 28,081,189 of record NC_062282.1, read on the forward strand.
GCTGGGGTCATGACCCGAGCCAAAGGCAGCTGCTTAACCAACTGAACCACCCAGGCATCCTGTATGATTCCACTTTATATGAAGTGTCCAAAAGAGGGAAATCCACAGAGGCAGAAAGTAAATTAGTGGTTGCCAGCGACTGAGGGAAGGGGGAAATGCGATTGACTGCTTAAATGGTACAGTTTCTTTATGTGTTGAGGAAAATGTTCTAAAATTAGATGGTGGTGATGGTTGCCCAGCTCTGTGAATACACTAGAAAGCATTGAATTGTAGTGCTTTCTAGTGTAGTGTAAATTTGATGGTCTGTGAATTTTATCTCAATAAGGCTATTATAACAAGAAAAAAAACTATTTCCCCCCTAATTTTAGAAATGAAGGGGTTGAGGGCAGAGGAGATCATGAAACTGAGCCCAGGCCAAGCAGGCCCATGACATCATAGCACCGCTGTGAGTCTAGCTACTGTTAGACATTGTCAGTTTAGTTGATGGGACAGAAGCCTCCAGCCAGGTCGCCCTCTGAGCCAAAGAAGACCTGATCCTTCATAAACTTCTAAAAAGCCAAGTTGCAAACTGTAAGGACCTGGCATTCTGTGGGTGACAGAGAGACAGGCTGGGCTCCCAGGTGGCCTCCGTATCAGTGCCTACCTTCCAGATGGCCTGCTCTGTGCGCATCAGGATGGGCTGGCTTTGCCCTCAGCATCCCAGTAGGGAAGCAGGCTCCTGAGGAGGCTAGCCTGGCCTGTAGGCTGCCTTCACAGTCCTAAAAACATGCTGACACTAGGGCGTCCAGTTCAAAGAGATTTTCTTAAGCCTTATCTTTTCTATCATTTACTTCCTTTGGTTTTTTTCAGCTTGGAAGCAAAAACTTTCTCTGAGCCTGCCCCTCTTCTCACTTACCATTTACTCTCTTCTTCCCTTGCACTTTCTCCATGGAAAGAGGTATGTGTAGGACATTTTCCTGGCTTCAGAGCTCAGGACTGTGCTTTAAGAGGACAGTGAGTCCAAGTACTGTCCTCTGGAAGGTGTTTGACGATTTCCTTCATAACTCGGCAGTACTTGGCTAGACGGAATTAAGGGCTGTAGGTAATGGTGGTACCCGGCTGTGCTCAGCTCACCACTGCTGGGCTTTAACCTCAAGTCACAGGGAAGTGAACAAACAAAATACCACTAGGTTGTTGGGAATTTTGTGAAACACATTCTCAGTCGCCCCCGTAGGCACAGTGGATCTCCGTTTAGTTGCATCAGGTGGGGTGTGGCTCTGGGTAGGGTCTGTTGAAACCAAACCAAACCAAACCAAACAAAACACCACTAGTTTGCTGGGACCAGAAGAGTCAGGATGAGCCCTTTGGGAAGTGAAAGTACACTACCCAAAGGATGTTTTCCTATTAATTTCAACATTCCTGTGTAGGGAGAATCAACAGAGGGAAGATGTGGATGGGTGGTGGGGGGAAGAGAAGACAGAAGGGACCAGAAAGGCAGGCAGGAAGGGAGAATGAAAGGCAGGGGAGGGCATGGTAGGGGGGAGAGGAGAATAGAAGGAAATTTTTTTTTTTTTTTTTTTTTTTTGGTCCCCTGAACTGCGGGCCTGCTGTCTTGCTCCTTTGCAATGAATTGGCCTTTTTTGGGCCAGGAACACAGATCCCCTCACCTATAGGCAGGAGCTCCTGGCCCCGGCCTAGGCCTATTTTGATCAAAATCATCCATCCAGACGGAGTCAGCTCTCCTCTGTCCTCAGACAGGTCCTTGGGGTGGGTTACTGGGTTGGTAGGAGCAGAGCTAGGAAGATCTTGTGGCCCCACTCTGAGTAAATCATCAGCTTGCTGGCTGTTAGCTAAAAAGTGGGGAAGACACAAAATCTAGGAGATTATCATTTGATCTGCTGTTCCTTCTCTCTCTCTCTCTCTCTCTCTTTAATTTTAAAAGGAAAGTTCACTCTCTTTCTGTCCAGTCTATGGTGTATCAAACAAGCTGCTTCCTTCTGGAGCAAGGAAAGCCTCCATGAAGGCCGAGGGGGGCCGAGCTGCACAGCTGCGGCACCACTTGGCAGGAGGAGTGCCTGTCCCATCAGTTAGGGCTGGAACAGCCTTGGCCAGCGGCTTCTCTCAGCCCTTCCAGGCCCTCTCCCTCACCCGTGGAGCTCCTTTGTTGGCTGGAATCCTGAAGCCAACTCTTGCTCCATATGGGAGGTACTGTCTACCTCAGGATTCACAATTAGAGAAAGAGATGAGCTGGGCGGTTGGCAGGGTCTCTACTCCTTGCCCTCTTCACCCTGTATCCTGTTGTCTAATAATTCTGGGGTAGGATGGGCAATTCAGAGAAATCCTCTGTGCCAGGGCTCTCCGTGTGGATAGGTGGTGGCTGCCAAGGCAAACAGCACACTCCGCTCCACGGAAAGGCAAATCCCGCCTCTCATCACTCACACGAGGAAGCCAACCTTGGCAAGGTACGCACAGGTGGGTGGCACCAGCCCTCTTCACCTGTACTGGGGATAAAATGATTTGTTTTACTGGAGTTGTGCTCCCTGTCCTCTATCATTCAGCTTTAAATGGGTAGTGGATCAAAGGTCTCAGGTCAAGTGGCGATTATACCTTTGCTTGAGTCAGTTGGCTTATTGTCTTCCTGAATTAAAAAGGCCGTAGGACCTTGAACGTCATGGGATTTTACAGTCTTACTGGAAGTGAGGTTGTTCTCAAAATTGTCCTGATGTTTGCTCCCCTGATAAATACCTTTAAAAAAAATTTTTTTTTAAATTTATTTGAGCAAGAGAGACAGAGATAGTGACAGAGAGCATGAGCAGGGAGGACGGGAGAAACAGGCTCCTTGCTGAGCAGGGAACCCAATGTGGGGCTCGATTCCAGGACCCCAGGACCATGACCTGAGCAGAGGGCAGACACTTAACCGAGTCACCCAGACATCCCTGATAAACACCTATCTTAAAAGGAGGCTGCCTCCTTTTTTATCACCTACACAAATCTTCGAGGAGATAATACTTCTGGCAACATTTAATGTCTGTTCGTGCTGTTGCAACCTGAGTGGATCGCTTGGTGCGGGGTTTCTATGCTGCTACAATGTCACTTCGTTTATAAATAGAACGGAGGCCTTAAAGGGCAGTACTAGCAATGAAACGGAATGTCGCTCATATACTTCTTTCAAAAATGGAGAATTTTTCAAATTTTTGTATTGTGTTAATTTTTTTATTGAAGCATAATTCACACACAGTGTTCTGTTAGTTTCTGGTGTACAACATATTGGTCCAACAATTCTGTCCTTTCTTCAGTGCTCACCACAATAAGTGTAGTTGCCACCTGTCACCATACAACATCATTACAATATTATTGACTGTATCCTCTATGCTGTACTTCTCATCTCCAGGGCTTACTTATTTTATAACTGGAAGTTTGTACCTCTTTATCCTCTTTATTTATGTAATGTGTTCTTCACACTCCCTTCTGGCAACCACCACTTTGTTTGTTTTCTGTATTTATGAATCTGTTTGTTGGTTTTGCTTTTTATAGATTCACATCCAGGTGAATCTACTCAGGTTGCTATTTGTCATTCTCTGACTTATTTGACTTAGCGTAATAGCCTCTAGGTCCATCCATGCTGTCACAAATGGCAAGACTTCATTCTTTTTTGTTGCTGAGCAATATTCCATTGAATATATCTACCACATCTCTTTTATACATTCAGTTTTTATGGGCACTTGGGTTGTTTCCATATCTTGGCTACTGTAAATAATGCTGCTATAAATATAGGGGTGCATAGATCTTTTCAAATTAGTGTTTTCAGTTTCTTTGGGTTAATGCCCAGCAATAGAATGACTCGATCACACGGCATTTAAAAATCAGGAGATTTTACCAAAAATGTATAGTTGCAGCTTTTCTTGAAAAAACACTGTCTGTCTCCCCAGGGGTTCCCATTCTCATCTGTCAACAGTCTGCTCGCCCTGAGCGGTGGCTCCTCTGTCACATGGTGCTGGCTCCCTGTTGTCTCCTGGACCTGGAAGCCAGCTGCTTGCCAGTTGTTATTTATTATTTCACTTGCGTTGTTGTTTTTCCTAGACTAGACAAATATTTTTCTTTGTCTAGGTTTCTACTAAAAGTGAGAAAATAAATGTTAAACTGATAGAGCCCCATGTTTCTAAGAAACACGTGGAAAGATTCTAATGGTCAAAGGAAAGGATGGTTTTTATCTCCAGACTCATTTCTCTTGTTTGTGTCGCCTTCTGACTGCTGTGAGAATTCGTGACTGTGACACCATGTATATTCATTTTCAGCATTCCACACATTCTGAAAAGGCAATTCACATGCTATAGCTTGTCTTTGGTGTTACCTTCATCCTTTTCTCATGCTTTTTATGACATGCTTTTAGTCAAAGAAACTAATAACAAATGACTCAAGAATGTCAGAGACCAACGGATCAAAGGTAAGCAGTGAAATTCACCATGGTCATTAGCAAAGGCCAAAACCAAAATTTAGAAATAATAGGAGATGTGTGTTTTTCCCTTTTTGCTGACTGGCTGGAGAAACACGTTGTCTATATTTTGAAAAATCACTGTTAGGTCTCATCAGAGACATACGCTCACTTTTCATCACATGTGGGTTTAATTTGCATTAATTTTCTTCAGAACTACATGTAAGATTCTGCAAAGGTACTCAAGTTGCTAACTATGAATACCCTTCATTTCCACAAAAGCTTCAAATTAGAGATTTTAGGAAAGTGCTTCAAGGCAGAAGACAGGTTCCAGAACAAAGCCTCAAGATATCAAACTCAGAAACTAACTTTATTCCTGTTGGTCTGGACTGGAACGCAGATAGAGTGATAATGAAAAAAGTAGATCTTTTATTAAATGTTTCCAGTTCTGGGAGAATTTCATAAATCCCTAAGGTCCTGCAGACTACCCCCTGCAGTGAATCCCAAGAACCCGTCATCCCGTCTTATCACTTGCCCTGGGAAATAGAACCTAAGTGAGCGAAACACATCAACATTAGGCAGCTGTTTTCTATGCCAGAAAGGTGTGAATCATCCAGAATGAGACATGGAAAAGATGCAGTTTTTAGGAGCAATGAGCAGTGAGGAAATGAACGGTGTGGGTGGGTGGGTGGGGGGGGTGGGTTTGGAAAGGAGGGAGCTTAGAACCTCAAGAATGGAATTAATCTGTTTAGGATTTCAAGGGAGAGTTATTTTGCCAGAATCTATGTTCGTGTTGGCATGCGAGAGAAATAGAGACCAGGGAAAATTTGAGAGGTGAATATCTAAAAGGGGTATACTTTCTAGATTTTAGGGAGAGAAAGAAATCCTCACAGACAGTTATTTAACATTTACCATTTTTTCTTTATCATTCATTCTCTGTGTGTGTGCATGTAGACATAAATACATCTCTTTCTGTATCTATAGCTGAATCATCGCATTTCACAGCACCTTATCTCTCACTGGCATGTGTCTATTTCTTTATCTTTTTGGAACTATTATTATATTTGTTGTTACAAATGGTTACAATTATTATAGTTGTAGAAAGCACAAGACTACATCTCCAAATGCTTTAACCTGCAACATCTAATACAAACATTCTTTTGTAGTACCACAAAAGTATAAAATTTAACATCCTTATCTAATACACAATCCATACCCAAATTTCCAAAATTGTCCCCAACTGTCCTGTACAGCTTGTGTTTTTCCCAGACCAGGATTCATTTAAGGATCATGTTTTGCATTTAATTGTCCATTGTCTTTAATCTTTATTCTAGAGCAATCATCCTGCGTTCCATGACACTGACATTTTTAATGAGTCCATACTAGTCGTCTTGTGTCTTCCTGTATTTTTTCACAAGTTGAGTGTGAGTGTGTGTGTGTGTGTGTGTGCGTGCATGCGTACATTTGTTTTGATTGCACTAACAGATCTCATGATTTAGGCTTTGAAACCAGAGGGTTGGAATCATAGGTTCACCTACCAGTTTTAGGATCTTATACAAGTTAAGTAATCTCTCTGCACCCCAGTCACAGCTACACAATGGGCATAAAATGGGTGTAATCGTTGCATGAATATTTATGCACATACTAGTGGCTAGCTATTGTTTTTGTTAGAGAATACATTAAACTTCAGTCTTACAGTAGGTGGGAGAATTTCATGTGATTTTGGATATGTTTCAGTTACAAATGCCTTAAAAGTAATTTATTCTTGATTTAGAATATTAACAATTATAGTAACATATCACCTCTTTTTAAGATAAAACTATGTAGTCTCTAATTACTATATCTAATGGTACAGATTTAAGATGAGGCCAACATTATATGGTTAATTTTAATGGCAAGTGCATAAAGGTTAATTGTGTGGTGTTGGGAGTAAAAATACCTTGATTCACCACTCACCTTGGCTACTCACGACCCATTTGAGCACATCACTTACTTTCTGAACTGTCATTTTTTCAGCTGGTAAGTGGGGATAATCACAACTATCTGAGAGATGTGTTTCTAAAACTCCAGGTTCCTTCCCTGGCACTCAGCAAGCCCTTTAAAATGCTTGCTTTCAGAGTATTACTGTGAAGTCTTCCGTGGAAAGACAAAATCTAAAATCTGCTCACTAGCTTGCTTTCAATAGGTGTTACCAACACTCAGTGAAATTACTAAAAATTACTGAACATTGGTGATTTAGTGACAATTCATTTTTTATTAGCTGGACCATCCTATCTCTTATACATTTCTAAAGGATCTGGACCTTTTTAGGTGACATAAGTCTCTGCCTCATAGGGTAAAAGCACTTGAAGATTTGCATTTGCTTATGGAGGTTGTTTTGTTTCATTCTGTCACTAGCAAAAGTTGATAAGCATTTCAAAGGGGCAAGACAACATTTGCAAAGAACGTGCGCTGTGGAGAGAGTGAGAGAGACGGGTACCACCTCTTACTAGGTGTTTGGGGGTGAGAAAATAACTCAACACTTTGAGGCCCTCATTTCCTTTTTCATGAGAAAGCATATAAACAACAGTGCCGAAAACCTAGGGACCATATTCCATGAATGCTTCCCTCCCTCCCTGGCTTCCTCCCTCTCTCCCTCCTTCTTTCCTTTCTTCCTTCCTTCCCTTCCTGCTTTTCTTCTTTCATCTTTAGCATCTTCCCTTTCTCTCCCACCCTCTTCTCCCTTCTTGGATACAGGAGCCAATGCTAAATACATAAGTTAAGACAGGTCCAGGAAAATATTTTTAGAGACTTTTTGAGAAAGATCCCACCCATTCTCCCTGACAGCTTGAAAAATACTGCATTTGTGTCCTACATGTCTCTCTGACCTTGGGGCCAGGGCTTCATATGCACCTACACCAAGGAAGTGTCTACCTTTCTTTTTTGCTTTTTAAGATTTATTTATTTATTTGAGAGAGAGCGTGAGCACAAGTAGGGGTTTGGGGGGAGGGCAAAGGTAGGGAGAGAAGCAGTCTACCCCACCTAACGGGGAGTCTGATGTGGAGCTTGATCCCAGGACCCCATCCCAGGACCCTGGGATCATGACCTGAGCTGAAGGCAGACACTGAACGACTGAGCCACCCAGGTGGCCCATGGAAGTATCTAGCTTTCTACATGCAAGTTAAGGTGTCTGGAAAACTACATCTCTCCCACAAGCCAATTGGAGATTGACATTCTTTTTTTTTTTTTTTTTAACATCTTATTAACAAATTCACAAGAAGTTGCAAAAACTGTGTAATAGGGTCTGGTGTACCCTTGCTCCAATTTCCTCCATTGGTTACATGTTATTACATTTTATGTAGCTAGGCTGCAACACTGGAGCTTGACATTCTGTATTAGAAAAGATCACCTTTCGTTCCTCAGTGAGACAAAGACATACGATGCCATCTTTTTTGGAAATGGGAAAATAATGACTTAAATATTGCAGTCTTCAACAGAAAACAGGCAAAGGACGCCTGAGTGGGCGAGACACAGCAGAAAGAGGAGCTGAGATTGCCGCCTCCTCTTCAAACCTCACCAGAAACAACGGAGGCAGAAGCTACTCCACGGCTGTGAGGATTTCACTGACATCTAGCTTGGCAGACAGGTTTGAGAAGGTGCTCGTACGTTTTGTTTGCAGTGTGGTACGTGGAGAGGTTGAAGGGAAAGCTTTCAGCTGTGTCAGTTTCAGGATATGTTCATACTCTTCAAAATATGGAAACCCCCCCGGAACCCCCCCCTTACATTTCTGTATGAAGATATTTATCATATTAGAAATTAAAAATGTACCGTATGGTGATTAATATAACATAATAAAAAATTTAAGAAATAAAAAATATATAAAAATCTGAAGTATTAATTCCTCCAAAAATAAAAAAATATGTTCTGTGTTAATAGAGACACTGTTTTTTATTTATTTATTCATTTATTTTTTAAAAAGATTTTTTTTTTTTATTTATTTGGCAGACAGAGATCACAAGTAGGCAGAGAGGCAGGCAGAGAGAGAGGGGGAAGCAGGCTCCCTGCTGAGCAGGAAAGCAGAGCCGAAAGCAGAGGCTTTAACCCACTGAACCACCCAGGCGCCCGAGACACTGTTTAAAAAAAATATATGTGTATATATATATATATATATATATATCCCCCCAACAAAACCATTGTGTGAGAAGTGACATTGGTTTATATTTTTGTCAGTTCCTTTTACATTTTGGGTTAATAGAAAATAGCTGGAGTTTATATCCGCCTCTGCATTCCCTCTGTTTTGATATGTTACTTTGAAATGGATGAAGAAAAGCTGGCTTCATACATATATATAATTGAAAGATGTTTTTGTATTTTTTAATATTTGAAATGTTTTATTTTTTAAAAATATTTTATCTATTTATTTGACAGAGAGCACAAGCAGGGGGAGCACCAGAGGGAGCTGCAGAGAGGGAGAAGGAGAAGCAGACTCTTCACTGAGCAGGGAGCCCAATGTGGGGCTGGATCCCAGGACCCCGAGGTCATGACCTGAACTGAAGGCAGATGTTTAACTGACTGAGCCACCTAGGAGCCATTAATATTTTAAATAGTCTATTCAGATAATTCCGGATATAGTTCTTTGATACTGCACTGAAACTCAACAAGTAGTAGTTCCTTCAAAGTTAGCTGTTATGTGGAATCTGACCTAAAACTGTACCAGAAAACTTTTGGGAGTCTGTTGTGCTGGAGTGTGCAGTTGTACGTTGTACCCTGAGTGGGTCTTTTACGCACGCAAGAGCGTATAATATCACACCTTGGGCATGTCAAAAATATTGGTTCACTGGGTTATCAATGTCTTCCAAATGGTGACACATTTCATCCTACAATATAAAACAAAAATCACATTTGTTAACACCATTAAGTCTTCAAATATTAGGGAGCTGTCAAGCTCACAGAGACGAATTTTCTAAATTTTTAATTTTCCCTGGAAGGCTCAAATTTTGTCATTGACAACAAATGCTGTTAGTTGGGTTTTTGTGTTTTTCTTTTTTTTTTTTTTGACTTGACAGGTTTACTTTGTTCATTTCTGAGGTGATGTCTGTCAGATGCTTGAGTCTGAATAGCCACAGTTTGTCACGCCTTCTTTCAAGTATGGCTGATGTTACCTGAAAAAACAACAACAACAAAAAATCCTCCCAAAAAACCAAAACAAACCTCAAGCTCCAGTTGGTTTAGCTTACTGCTCAATCCTGTGGGTGCTTTCCCTCTCACATCCCTCTACTTGGGTATGAGGAAAAGTATTAACGCTCCATCACACGGTCTGCAAAATTTGTATGCAAGGTTTGTGATTTCATAGCGTTAATAAAATTTCCTGCCTCATTAAGGACATTCTTAAGTAAAACTGGCAGTTTTGAGTTTTCCCTGTGAATGCGTGTCTGTAAAGGACACCGTGACCGCTAACCTAGCAGGGGCCCCATGTTGATTTACACTGAAGCGTCAGCAGTTTTAGCCATTATGACCTGCATCAGTGCAAATATCAAAACAGCGAAAAAGCAAATAAGTGCTGCGATTATTATGAAAATAGTTTTGACCTTGTAGTCCCAGCCTTGAAAGGGTCTCAGGTACCCCCAGGGGTCTGTGGACCACACTTGTGAAGGCTGTGGGTCAATTCGGTTGTAATTCAGTTGGCAGGCTTTCTGATAGGCTTTAGGAAGAATACTACATAGTCTGAACCTCAGTCTTGGAGGCTAAAAATTCAGTGGACAAGACAGATATGACACAACTAGGTAAAAACCATGCTAAATACTGGGTACTCTGAATGCTGAGGAAGGAGTAATCTTTTGATTGGAGGAGGTGGGGGAAGTCTTAAGAAGATCCTCTGTGCTGGGTCTTGCAAACCACATACGATTTCCACGTGACCAGCAGAGGACACATTAATTTAGCCTAGAGCAGTGGATTACAAAGTGTGATCCCTGACCAGTGGTGTCTGCATCATGTGAGGACTTAAAAATGCAGAGTCTTGGGCCCCACCAAGCCCTACTGAATCAGAGACTCTGAGGGTGGGGCCCAACCATCTGTTCAGGTTCTGATGTCTGTGGAGGTGGGGGAACCACTGGCCTAGAGCTGAGATTGTTTATCTTTAAGAAGTCTCACCTGCATCAGAATTATCTTGGGGTGTGGGGTGCTATACCGGCCTTCCTGGGCCCTACTTCAGTGCTATGGATTCAGAACTTATAAAGAGGAGTCTAGGAACCTGGGTGTTCATAAGCTTGTTGGGTGATACTGACTAGAATACAAGCATCATTGACCTGGCAAAGATGAGGCTGAAGGAAAACTTCTGAATTTATACCAAATTTTTTATTTTGGTAGGAGGAATTTTGGAGGAAGGGATATACACTTACATTGCACCTAATTTCCATTGTAAATTCTATTCATTTGCATTTTGACAGGGTCATGAGTGAACCAGGAATTCTCTGTAGATCCACCAAGTAGACCCACAGTTCTTTCTGGAAGCCTCTCAGTGGATTAACGATCTTCACAATTTGTGGTGTGGAGTTGGGGGTTGAGAGCGAAGTAGGTAATCAAGTGCATTGGTAGATGCAAAGAGTAATATGTTTTCTGGCAGAAGAGATCACCAGAGTGAAGGCCCACATTATGATTCTCTAACGGAGGTTTGCCCCACTGGTAGCTCCTGAGGACATCTGGATAGCTGTTTTTGCTCTTCTCCAAGTTAAACATGTTAAGAGACACCCACAACTTAATTCCTGTGATTAGAGTAGTTACTCTAATCAGACGTGTTATTTTCTCACTCTCTACATAAACTTGAGTTAAATAGAATGTAGCTGGATGTTAAATGGACAGTAATTTGTCAGGCACTTCAAAATTATACAATATCCCACATAGATCTGTGAGAGATGAAGGAAAATACCTTGAGTGTATTGGGTTTAGGTATTTGAGCATAGGAAGGGAACGCTGATCTAGGAAGTAAGAACTCTTGGAGAATTCCTGTGTAACCAGCTACATGGATGAGACAGGGTGAAGAGTGGGCACAATCAGAGGAAAGGCAGAGTTTGAGGAGGAGAGGTTCTTTTTTTTTTTTTTTTAACTTTTCTTCTTCTAAAAGGAAAATAAAAGCCATTTAATATGCTTATTATAAAAACCTTATAAATGAGGTGGGGATAGAAAAGGCTAGATTTTTGGCAGTATTTGGTTAGTGTCCTCAGTTTGAAAGTGGCTGGATGTTAGTTCCCTGTGTTTTATAAAGTGCTTTGGGACACATGTACCCTAAAATCAGAAAAAGACAATATTATATATTCAATTCCCAAGTCTTTCTCCCTGCTCTGTGTCCCAGAAGCCATCTGAATAAAAAGGTCCTTGTGATTTGATAAACTTAAAAAAAGTCCATTTTCCATTTGGAAGAAAATTTCACATAATCAGAACAGTCTGTTCCTGCAAACTGAATGCGATTTAAGAGAAAAGGTGTTATGGAGCTGTGGGTGAAGGAAGGGAGTTCTCAGACCCCACCTCAAGGCACCTCAATCAGAAACCTACGCTTCTTATAGACACTTTCTGGTCCCATTTGCATTGGAACATTGGTTTCTGAGGTGCTTGACAGAAAATGAAACTGCCCTACCCCATGTGCTGTGAGCATCTGTGGGGCACTGGGAGTCGTCCCCCCTGGCAGGAAATATGTTCCTGAAGTACAGCCAAACCGATCAAAGGCAGGGTGCCTGGGTGGCTCAGTCGGGTGCGCATATGACTCTTGATTTTGGCTCTGGTCATGATCTCAGGGTCATGATCTCGGGATCATGAGGTGGAGCCCTGGGTCGCCCCAGGTCGGACTCTGTTCTCAGTGGGAAGTCTGCTTCAGAGTCTCCCTCTGCCCCTTCCCCCACTCATGCATGCTCTCAAATAAATAAATAAATCTTAAAAAAAGGGAAAACTTGGGGTGCTGGGTGGCTCAGTGGGTTAAAGACTCTGCCTTCAAAGGAATCCATCAAAATCCTCGAGGAGAACACAGGCAGCAACCTCTTCGACCTCAGCCACAGCAACATCTTCCTAGGAACGTCACCAAAGGCAAGGGAAGCAAGGGCAAAAATGAACTTTTGGGATTTTATCAAGATCAAAAGCTTTTGCACAGCAAAGGAAACAGTTAACAAAACCAAAAGACAACTGACAGAATGGGAGAAGATATTTGCAAATGACATATCAGATAAAGGGCTAGTGTCCAAAATCTATAAAGAACTTAGCAAACTCAACACCCAAAGAACAAATAATCCAATCAAGAAATGGGCAGAGGACATGAACAGACATTTCTGCAAAGAAGACATCCAGATGGCCAACGGACACATGAAAAAGTGCTCCATATCACTCGGCATCAGGGAAATACAAATCAAAACCACCATGAGATATCACCTCACACCAGTCAGAATGGCTAAAATTAACAAGTCCGGAAATGACAGATGCTGGCGAGGATGCGGAGAAAGGGGAACCCTCCTACACTGTTGGTGGGAATGCAAGCTGGTGCAACCACTCTGGAAAACGGCATGGAGGTTCCTCAAAATGTTGAAAATAGAACTACCCTATGACCCAGCAACTGCACTGCTGGGTATTTACCCTAAAGATACAAACGTAGTGATCCGAAGGGGCACGTGCACCCGAATGCTTATAGCAGCAATGTCTACAATAGCCAAACTATGGAAAGAACCTAGATGTCCATCAACAGACGAATGGATAAAGAAGATGTGGTATATATACACAATGGAATACTATGCAGCCATCAAAAGAAATGAAATCTTGCCATTTGCGACGACGTGGATGGAACTAGAGGGTATCATGCTTAGCGAAATAAGTCAATCGGAGAAAGACAACTATCATATGATCTCCCTGATATGAGGGAGAGGAGATGCAACATGGGGGGTTGAGGGGGTAGGAGAAGAGTAAATGAAACAAGATGGGATTGGGAGGGAGACAAACCATAAGTGACTCTTAATCTCACAAAACAAACTGAGGGTTGATGGGGGGAGGGGGTTGGGAGAGGGGGGGTGGGGTTATGGATATTGGGGAGGGTATGTGCTATGGTGAGTGCTGTGAAGTGTGTAAACCTGGCGATTCGCAGACCTGTACCCCTGGGGATAAAAATATATGTTTATAAAGCTGTAAAATAAAAAAAAAGAAAGGATGAATACCCAAGTTTAGTAGCAACATGGACGGGACTGGAAGAGATTATGCTGAGTGAAATAAGTCAAGCAGAGAGAGTCAATTATCATATGGTTTCCCTTATTTGTGGAGCATAACAAATAGCATGGAGGACAAGGGGAGATGGAGAGGAGAAGGGAGTTGAGGGAAATTGGAAGGGGAGGTGAACCATGAGAGACTATGGACTCTGAAAAACGATCTGAGAATTTTGAAGGGGTGGGGGGTGGGAGGTTGGGGGCACCAGGTGGTGGGTATTGTAGAGGGCACGGATTGCATGGAGCACTGGGTGTGGTGCAAAAATAATGAATACTGTTATGCTGAAAAAATAAAAAAATTAAAAAAAAAAAAAAAAGACTCTGCCTTCAGCTCAGGTCATGATCCCCGGGTCCTGGGATCGATACCAGCATTGGGCTCTGTGCTCAGCAGGGAGCCTGCTTCCTTCTCTCTCTCTGCCTGCCTCTCTGCTTCCTTCTGATCTCTGTCTGTCAAATAAATAAAATCTTAAGAAAAAAAAAAGGGAAAACTTGATAAAAAGGTAGGGCTGGACCAGAAAATATAGTTTTTGGCTTTTTACTTCAAAAGAAAAGCCTGTCCATGACAGTTTAGAACACACACAGTCTTGTAAGAAATCATTTGGGAAGAACCTACCCATGCTTTAATCAAGAAAAATAAACTCCAGCTCACTGGCACTTGGAGTCTTTTCTGCTTTGGAACTGTCCATGTTGGTGAGACTGGCCACATTTTCCAAGGAGGAAGAAATACCACTTTGGCTGACCCGCAACTGCAACCTCGCTGATACTCACAATTCGTCTGGCTTGAGCAGTGTAAGTAAGCATGAACCCGATATGGCTCTCTTGGCAAAACCTGCCACGCCCGAATGAGCATCTCCTAATATTTCATCTCACTCCGAATTAAACCCAAATTTATTGCGAACTGTCCATATGCAAAGCCCTGTGTGTGCTGGAGCCAGGGGAAGTCTCCAAGTAAGGAGAGCTCTGGTCCGTGTACCTCGGGATGTCCAATTCACAGGAGGAAGACAACCATGCATGTAAGCAATTTTAATATAAAGCAGATTCTGAGGTGGAGACTCAGGGTCTCACAAATTGTATAACCGCATGCGTAAAGTACTGTACACACTCATGCACACATACCCTGAATACATGATACGTTTCTAAAGCCTGGTCTACTAATTCAAGTTAGATACCTTCAGTACATCTATTTCAGCTTCACTGAAGGAGAGGGAGTGACTGTCTGCTTCTTGAGGGGGCAGGTGGAGAGGAGATTAAAGCATATTTAGGAGATTTCTTTATCATTCAATGACACCCGAGAAATGCTATTTGAAACCTCAGACAAATTTTATCAGACAATCTTGTGTTCCTTAGAAATATTGTTCCCCAAATCCAGATCTGAATCGTCCTTGTCTGCGAAGAAATACACGTGTGCTATAAATGGGATGATTGAATGTGAGACATGGAAAGATGTGTGAAGTCCCAGGAGAACCTCCCGAGGTTAGTCTGAAGATGAGAGCCAGGTGAACAGGGGAGGTATTTGGGACAGTTTTCCAGATCACATGGGCAGAGCCGGCGGAGATCCTCTAAGTGTGATTCGCTGGCAAGAGCAGCAACATCAGCAAAGACTCACAGTAGGCTTCCCATTACAGCGTATTATATGTTGGAAACACAAAAGCAACAAGACACAAATGACATCGCCCTCCAGGGCCTCCCAATATGTTGGGAAGGCAGATCGAAATGGGTCAAAGGAAAGATGAATGATAATAGATGAGAAAAAGAGAGGGGTAGCAGAGCTTCCCAGGAGGAGGATGGCTGGGAGGTACCATGATGGGTGGCTGGGAGAAGGCTTCTAGGAGGAGGTGGGATGGGGGTTGAACCTTCAGGACCAGGTCAGGGTGAGACAGCCAGCAGGGATGCCTGCATTCCAGGCAGAGAAATACTCAACATACCCACGTCTACATCGTGTTTTGCATCCAACTTCAGGGGACGTTATCACACCCCTGTAGTCCCATGGACCCTCTGGGAGTCCATAGATCTGAGGTTAAGATGCTTTCCTTCCGTGTTTATGAAGTCTCAGTATTGCATGCTCATTGAGCAAAATAGGTTTCCTTTTGTACTTATTTATTTATTTGTTTAATATTTTATTTATTTGAGAGAGAGAGAGAGAGAGCAAAAGCAGGAAGGAGAGGGAGTTGTAGGCTCCCTGATGAGCAAGGAGCCCAAAGTGGGGCTCGATCCTAGGACTCTGGGATCATGACCTGAGCAGAAGGTAGATGCGAAACAGGCTGAGCCACTCAGGCGCCCCATAGGATTCCCTTTCTGCTAATAGAGTAGGAAGCAACACACAATGCTAAGCAATCAGGATGAAAATCCTTCTGCCACTCAAATTACTTAATTATAAAAACTAATTACTCAAACATAAAAAAAATACTCCTGTGTATGTGCCCCATTTCCTTTGAGTGTTCTTTGAATGTGGGTGCTTGCTGTGCGTTTAAAAGCAATGGGTGTGGTTTCACTTAAAACAGAGATGGTTGCTTGCTACTCTTTCTTGTAACCAGATGTTTTTAGGTGTTTTCCCTCCTACTCCTCAGTAAATGAAACTACAGGCATTCATAATTTAATCAAAGTCATCTGGAAATAAATTATGGTTACAAATACTTTACATTTTATAAAGTTATTGTGTTTCAAATATCTCTACCTAATACTCATTGACTATTAATAAAATTTGAGGCAGGTGGAAGCTGACATTGAGATTAATTTCACTGTAGAACTATACCATCCTCCTAAGTTTGATGTTAGAGTCTGTTTTTCAAGAATAAGTATTTATATTCTATTCCTCACACTCTTCACCTCTAATGAAAGGACTTTTTTTTTTTTTTTTTTTTTGCATAATAGTTCTTTCTTCTCAAGGGTTCTGGCAAACTATGTCCAGATTAGTTATCATGAACTAGAACTCACGGAGGAGAATAATTTGTCATTTTTCCATTCTATGGTCAAGTTAGAGCAGGCTCAGTAAACGGATATGACACGAGTTGATTTAAGACCTACCATACAGTATCATGCAATATTACAAGTGGTGGGGTCAGCTTTCACCAATGTGGCAGCATCTCCTCAAAGGGACTGCACATCTCCTCTGAAGGAGAACCCACCCTTGAAAACCAGGGATGTCACTTGTTAGCAATACAAGGGAGATCTGTGTCCCAGACCAACTGCCATCTAGATGATTCACCACAGGGAAAATGGGTACTAATAGGAACACATTCCGACTAGTGACAAATGATGCAATACAGTATGAACCAAACCATTTGCCCCCATCCCCAAAGGTCTGGATTATTTGGAAACAGGTAATACCACACTCATCATATAATTCTTTCAGAAGTAACAGGGGACGGCTGGAGTGTGTACACTAGCTGCTTAGTTTGCTGGCCTAGTGAAAAGTGAAAATACAGGGCCCCTTATTCAAAATTTATTCATAATTTCAAGAGGGCAAGAGAAGAGCATTAAACCAAGAAGCATGGAGCCCTTCTAAACACAGGATTCTGTGTGACTGCCTTGCCTTTATCTGCAAAGGAGGTAGTTGTTAACTAACTTTTGTCTATGCAGTCTTCTAAATTCAATGTTTTATTATTATTTTTTAAAGATTTTATTTATTTATTTGACAGAGAGAGAGAGAGAGAGCGAGCACACAAATTAAGGGAATGGGAGAGGGAGAGGCAGTCTCCCTGCTGAGCAGGGAGCCCAACGTGGGGCTTGATCCCAGGACCCTGGGATCATGACCTGAGCTGAAAGCAAAGGTTTAAAACCAGCTGAACCACCCAGGCGTCCCACATTTTATTATTCTTATTACAACTTCTTATTTGGTCTAGTGCTCTACAATCATGAGATTAAGAGACGATTTTCCTAAAGCCATTTCTCCCACCCACTCCCTACTGATGTTTCTTTCATGATTACTATTGTCCTCATAATTTCACAGTCATCTTGTTTTGTGTTTCCCTCTACTCCTTTGATCAGTAAACCATGCAATCTTGTCCATTATAATGTCTTATGCTCCTTTATTCCTTACCATTGTAATGGCCAATACCATGTTCCAAGTCCTCGCTTGTTACAACAATCTTTATTTTAAGGTTAGCCTGACCATCTCCATTGATCATATAATTCTGCATAACAAGTCATCCCTAAGCCTATCTTTGCAGTTTTTCTGTCTCAGAAATCCAGCAATAGGTTGGTTAACTGAGGGGTCTGGCTGAGGATCTCACTCGTACGGTTGTAGTCAGGATAACCCCGGGGTGCAGTCATCTGAAGGTTTGGTGGGCTGGAGGATGTGTTTCCCAGTGACTCACACCTGAGGATGGCAGGTTGATGCTGGCTGTTGGTGAGAGCGCTCATTTTCCTCTCCTGATGGACCTTTCCATTGGGAAGCCCGAGTGTCCACAATACACAGGGGCTGACCTCCCTGAAGTGAGGTGTCCAAGAGAGACTGTCATGCAGAAACTACAAGTTTGAGAACCTCACCTCAGAAGTCATGCACTATTCTTTCTGCCACATTCTATTCTTTAGAAGTGAGTCACTTAGGGGGGCCTGGGATTCTCAGTTGGTTAAGTGTCTTACTCTTGGTTTTTGCTCAGGTCATGATCTCAGGGTCCTGGGTTCTAACCCCATGTTGGGCTCCCCACTCAGCCAGGATTCTGCTTGAAGATTCTTTCTCTCTGCCCCTCCCCCAACTAGATCACATGCATAGACACTTTCGCTCTCTCCCAAATAAATAAATAAATCTTAAAAAAAAAAAAAAAGGAAGTGAGTCACTTCATTCAGCCCACATTCAAGGATGGGGGTAGAATTAGACTTCACTCTGTGAAGAAAGGAATGTCAAAAATTTTACCCACATATTGTAAAAACATTACATCATCTTTTTCCTCTATGTGCTGTAAGCAACCTTATAGGTTCCTTCCAAATCCAGCTTCCTAAACAAAGACTTTCATTAATTCACCTGATTTAGTTGATACATTTTGGATCAGAAAAAATGTAGTGACTTTAAAGTGCCAAAGGATGACTTAAAGAAAATCCCTTATTTTTCTACTCAGCAAATCTGTGATCCATCTTATTTCTGGACCTTGTCATGTTTTCTAGCCAGGGCTGCCCAGTCATGAACCCCAGACATACCTAGGTCAATGTCAGGTGTGGACCTCAGGTTTTTGTCCTCACTCTTCCTCCAGTTTGAATGTTCTCTGCTCCAGCATCTTCAGGTTCAAAATAAAACCCATTCAAATTTTCTGTGTCAAGTCTGCCAGAGTCAAGGAACACACAGTGTTTCTCTCTTTGATTTCAGTTTTTAGCCAATCAGTGGCAATTTATTAGACACCAATCTTTGACAATATAGGCAGCTGTGCAGAGTTAGGGATATAAAGTGAACTTGTCTTAAAGTTTTGGAAGTATTCCTCTCTAATGTTCATAGCCATTTCTTTGACCTTTCCCTTTGGCAGATTTCGTAGGGGTCTTCTTCACTGGGCCTAGTGCAGTGCTAGGAATATGCTGGGTATTCAATAAATATTCACTGATTGAAGAAGCAAGTCAAGATTAAAAAGGTGAGCCTAATTTACTCTTGCCAAAAAATGACATTTTGTTCCTGTTTCTTTAAAAAACAATGATAGCTATTTGGAAGCACTTGAGAGAATTAAACCTATTTTGTCTTAAGCTGGGGTTTTAAGACTTGAACATTAAACCGATTACAGCAGCAAAAAAGGCAATAGCTTCAAATTGTTCACTGGTTTTCTATTACCTTCCTCAACCCATTTGCTAGTCTTATAGCTGCTTGTCATATTGTCACTCTGAATTGATCTCTGTTTGAGATTCAAATTAGCTCTTCATGAATTTGGAATCATCATATGATAGAGCCAACGTTATAAGGAAAAAGGCCCTTTCTGAATGTTTCGGGAGACCCCACCGCGACCTTCTATAGGAATATTCTTGCAATTGACTATCAAATGTTCCAATGTTTCTTGTTTTGATTTTCTATCTATACTTGACATGACTGAGGAGCAAATCGTTGTAGTGAAACATTTCAGCTGGCAGAGCTCTGCTTTCACAAATGCGCACTAAAAGCTTTGGAGCCAATCATGAGTCTGACTCCAGGAAAACCTTTGGGCGTGTGGATGTGAATCACTCCTCCCAAGAGAGCAAACAAGGTGCTAAACAAAACTGCCTGATGAAGATCTTACGAAATACAAGGAATTTTCTGTTGGGTAGGTTTGAACTTTGTTTTTGTTTTGTTTGTTTTTTAAATCCATACTTAAACTGTAAGCATCAATCAATAGGGGACGTTTACTTTATTTGGCCTATAGGAAAAAAAAAAATCTGACCAGCTAGAATCACGACTGGCTCCTCTAGGCTGTTGAGGAGAGATCTTGTGGGACACACTGTATTAGTAGGCTGAATTAACTACTTAGGAGTCCTTACTGCTGAAAGAAAGAAATTTAGAGATCATAATTGAAGATACTTCTGAAATTAAGTCTTCTCCACCAGAGTCAAAGATAACAACTGTGTCTTCTGATTTTCTTCCTGGGAGTGTAGTGTGGCTCTATGGTCTGTACTGAAGTTCATCTTGTTAAAAAAAAAAAATCAGCCATCAACTAAGAATGACATGATGGTCTCTTAATGTTTTACCTACACAAAGGCAGTATGAAGTTGTATTATATTGTTTCCAAATGCATCCTTTCAAGCTTCAGCTGCCTTGGAGTTGGGTATGGAGTAAACTTCTTGATAGTGCATTAGCTAAATGCTAGGAAAATTAGAAAGTAGGTCATAAAACTTTTGAGAATACAACAAACAAACAAAACCAGGACACATCCTCTTTAAAAGGGGAAAATAGCAAGAGAGTCCTTTCTGAGATAGAGGGCATCACTCAAACCTTCTTTAAAACATGACTTGATGATCACATTTTCATTTTTATGACACACCTTTCTGCAATGATAAGAACATGTCATTGTCCATGGACTTTCTCTTTCTCTAAAAACAGATTGTCACCTTTCAGTTGTATTCTGGGTTGTCTAATGGTTTATGTGCACAGATAACTGAGCTTAGGTAAAGCTACATTGTACGACAAGCGTGCCTATAGGCATTAGATAACCAATCTTGTAATTCTGGGACAGCAGGACATCCTGGGCTGTTCTGCCCCGCACAGTTGTTGAACCAAGAGCTCGGCCTCTTGGGAGGGCATTGTCCATGGTGCCTCTGCAGGGCTGGGTCCCTCTGACTTCTCACCTCGGGCTCCAGTTATGACTCCTTCTTTCCCACACCAGGCTTTGGCCAGGGAAGCAGTATGCCCTGGGGGCACAAGCCAGGTTCTCAAAACTTTTTTCTGGGGAGGTCCGAATCATGGCTGAAAGGAAAGTCACCTGCAGGACAACTTCTCATGAGGATTTGTTGTTCAATTTTTTAAAAAAAATGACAATAGCACAGATAACAGATTATGGAAAATTTGGGGTTGAGTGTAATTATTACTTAATTCCTCTCTTATCCACTGATCTGAGTCACAGTGACCTTCTTGAGAATCCTCACTAAGCAATACATCAGTATTTTTAACAGTATTTCTGTTACTGAATGTATCCTGGGGGCTCCATTGGCTTTAAGAATCATTAGATACTTATTAACTGTAATAATATTGAAGAGAAAGGAATATAACAAATGAGCCTACTGGGACCTGCCAGTCTAGGGGATCTACTGTGATCTCTGTCCCCAGCTAACTTTGTGACACTGGGTCTGATTTAATCTGTACCTCATTTTCCTCATGTGTAAAATTAGGGAACCAGACCAGATAGCCTCAAAAATCCCTTCTGTATAATCTTGTGAATTTATAAATTCACACAAAGACTTTTTTTAACTTTTATTGCCTTTATTTTTCATGATTATCAAAAGAATTTTTTTAATGAAGAAACTTCCCAATATTAACTTTGAATTCACTTAATTCTACCATAAAGCATTCTGACCGTCACTTTTCAGAAAGACTACAATGAAAAGAAAATAGACTCTAGGAGACTGTTGCCTCACAGAATACACAGGGATTAAATAAGGGAATTCACACGAAGGTTTAGCATAGTCTTGAGCACTTAGTAAGTTTTCAATAAATGGAAAAAATTATTATTGCTAGTAGCATTATCATTAATCCATTCAATAAATGTTAGTGCCTATATGATCTAATGGAGATAGATAAAATGTCAATAAGACAGACAAGTTTATTATCTTTGGTATTACTGTTTATGGAGCCATAGCAATTCCTAAGCTGACTCAAGTGGTTTTAGAACCTGATGAACATACATCCATGAGCCCAAGTGCTCTCTTCTCTTTGGTCCTACCCTGGGAGGGGCCAGGAAATAGCCCCATAGATGGAATGAGTCTGGGATATTGCATCAAGGGAAAGAACCCTCTCTTGCTCTGATTTGCCAAAGAGTCATGTGGACAATTTCTCATATTTCTACTCAACAAACTCCACTCCAAGCTTATGTTAATAAGTCTTGGTCCCCACCCCCTTCCAGAATATAGGGGCACTGGGCTTGCCTAAGGTTATGTGACTATCCTTTCCTCAAATCATTTACTGGTATTTTTTACCCCTTTTAAGAGCTAAGAAACAATAATAAAGTGTAACAATATGGCTGGTAAGCCCATGGATATATACTAGTTAATCAATCTGTACTTGGATGCAAGTTACATCTAAAATAAAGTGATCCTCCTACCTCCACATTCAGAAAAACTTTAATTTGGTCACATCCATGACAGGAGATTTGACAGTGAAAAGTCAATAGTGACAACCTTGACTAGATAAGCCTGGTTCTACTATTTTTGTTCAGTTTTTCATTGAGATTTTTGAAAGTTCAAAAGGACACATTTACTTTTTATTTCCTAGTGAGATTCTTATATAAAATCTTCCTAGCTTTCAAATATATAAACCAACACTTAATAAAGCACTAATTTTTTGACTTCTTTTCCCTCAACCTAGGCACACATTTGGCCACACACAATGAAATTCCATTCCTAGGGGCAACCTAATCCAATTAATGGAATTAAGACTTTGTGATGCTCAGATGCACAGATGGGCTCCAAATCATATGTGACTTTGAGATGCTTTTCTACTCTTCTTTCTCCCACCTATCCTCCCCGCTCCTTCTAGTCACACACTGGCGGGGAATGGGATGTTGGCAAGTGGGAGGAAGAGAATTTTATCTTCTTTGCTGCTACTAATTCCAATGGATGGTAAGAAAGGTAGCATCTTTGATGACATTAAATGCTTTAATTAACAGGAAGAAATAAGAAGAATTTTTTGAGTGTTGTACAGAGACACCCCGAGGGATTTTAAATACCTTTCCTTTGAAAGAGCAGACAACAAGTTAAGCTATGATCATTTTAGAAAGAGTATAAAAGTCATACTTTTACTATTATTGTGTTTGGCTACCATCAACATTATGTGCACTTCTGTCTCAGAGCCGCATAACCCACTGTGGTGGGACAAAATCATCCTCAGGACCTTCATTCCCCTGTCAACAAGCTCTGCCTTTCTCCCAAAGTCAACTTGAATTAATTCTGCTGCTTGCTAGGCTCACTTCTCTCTCCTATAAATGGGTTTTTTGAATTCAAAAAAGGACAAAGAAGAATGATCACTTCCTTAGTGGAGTGATAGGAAAAAGAGTTGAAAGACAGAGACAAAGGTCCTTGAATTTGGACCAACTTCTACTTCTTGGCACACTTCACTATCTATTTTGTCACTGATTATTGTTTATCACAGTGGCAGTTTGCCATGAGCTGTGGAGGACACAGCAATGAGTCAAGGAAAAAAAAATATGTACCCAATTGAATGTAATATATTCTTTAAATCAAGCATTTATTTATGTATTTTTATTAAGCTAAATTTACTTATTTTAAAGAGACAGAGAGAAGAGTATGGAGGGGCAGTGAGTGGAGGAGAGAGGATCTCAAGCAGACTCCCCACTGAGCAGAGAGTCTGATGGGGGACTGGATCTTATGACCCTGAGGTCATGACCTGAGCTGAAACCAAGAGTCAGATGCTTTACTGACTGAGCCACGAGGGGCTCCTCAAGTATGTATTTTTAAACTTAAATTGAATTATGATGACAAGCTATTTTCAGGGCTAGGTGCTGGTGATACAAAGATTAAAGACAGTCTTGACCCTCTACTATAAAATATATTAAAAATAATACAGATTAAGTGCTTTGGGAATCTTAAGAGGGAAAAGTAATAAAATGTCAGAGAACTTTTTTTTTTTAAGGGAGATTGGGTGCTCATAAGGGAAATAAAATTATCAAGATGTTAATGCAAAACTTTTGTCCAAGGCCGCAGATACTGAAAATAAAAGCAGAAGCCATCATTTTAATTTTGGTTGTTATTAGTTGCTCAGTAGAAGATAAAAATATTTTAAAAATTCATTAAAGCAGCTCTGGGTAATGGTTCCTGGATATACCTCAAACTAAATAAAGGACATAACAAGGAGGCATGAGAAAGCTACAGAATTACTTGTCAATCAAAATAAATCTCTGTGAAATGAGATAAGAATTAAATTTTCATCATGGAAATCTGGGACTTGGTGAAAGGAGGAAATAAATTGGATTGCTTACAAGTAAGCCAAATACACATCCCTCTTTTTTCAAACAATCAGGTTTAAAGCATTTAAATAGTTTAAACAATTAAACCTTCTGTGCAGTTTTTGGAGATAAAGCAAACTCAAGCTGTGCCCCCTAAGAATCCTTGAAGAAGGAAGAGGTGCTTGAAATGACCCCAGGTTCCCCATTACACTCTGCCCTGCACGAGACAGCCAGTTCTACTGGGTCCTAC
This sequence comes from Lutra lutra, assembly GCF_902655055.1. NCBI lineage: Eukaryota > Metazoa > Chordata > Mammalia > Carnivora > Mustelidae > Lutra > Lutra lutra. The sequence goes on from NC_062282.1 coordinate 28,105,621, forward strand.
CATGAGCCTACCTCTTTAATTCTAGAAAAAATATCTAATTCTAATGCTATGTATCTCAAGAAGGAAAAAAAAAGTCCAATTAAAAGAGATAATTACTTTCTGGCACAACTGTAAATTTGTTTCTGGCTGTCCAAAGATTAATGACAGTAGTCCATCATGCCTGGTCTTTTCCCCCAGTAGCTTGCACACTGTGCCTCTATAAATCTGTTTTCTTATCCAAATAGGAAACAGTGAGATTCCACAGACCTCATCGCTCTTGGCCTTCCACTGTCTGGACAATAGATCTGTTGGCATTCCCAATGGGAAAAGTTAATTAAGTCTTTCTCCAACTCTCAGGCCAGAATAGAATTACTTTTTTGGATTACGGCATTGTTAAGTGGTTTATTACATCTTTGCACTAGAGAAGTAATATTTCAACTGCTAATTTTGCCCTGGTTCCACAACCCACAACCCACAACCCTTAAGAGGAGGGGATAGACATTTAGAAGCATGCTAGTGAGCCCTATTGCTCTTGGTCTCTGCTCTCCCTTAATTTTTCTTAAGGAGAGAAGTTGTTCAAATGATGGTGGAAATTAAGAATAACTTGGACTGGAAAAAAAAATGGATAAATTGATGTCTGAGCTCCTGAAACTACACTTTGATTTTGAAAAATTAATGTAAAAATATCCCATCAAAATCTGTTCTTGTTTTCTAAGCTTAATGTAGTTCAAACTTGAAAGTAGATAGATGGCGACACCTTGGTGACACAGTTGGTTGGGTGTCTACCTTTGGCTCAAGTCATGATCCTGGGCTCCTGGGATGGAGTCCCACACTGGGCTCCTTGCTCAGTGGGGAGATTGCTTCTCCCTCTGCCTGCTGCTCCCTGCTTGTGCTCTTTCTCTCTCTGGCAAATAAATAAATAAACAAATAAATAAATAAGATCTTTAAAAAAAAGTAGCTAGAAGATAACATTCCTATCATGTACCCAGCATCTTTTGGCCACTAAGACATCTATGCGTTAATATTTGGAAACATCTTAATTGACCCATAAAGTTACATTGATATGGGCCTTTAAATGGATTTACAATGGGAAGTAAGGAAGATCATACTCTTGTCAAAATCTGATCTTTTTTAAAAAATTAGACTTAGATATTGATCCCACTTTCTCCCTGTTGTGGTTATGTTTTTTCTATTAAGGCGATAAATCTTAGAATTTTCTAGAAAACTCTTGTGGGAACTTACCACTTTAGTAGTAAGGTTGTATTCTGTACACTTAAAAATGGAGGCTTTAATGAAATCTGGAGTTTTAGAAAACATAAGTAGAGAAGATTATACTTTACTAAAGACTCCACTATATTATCTTACTAAACATCAGTTTTGTCTTATGTGTCAAAATTATTACTCAGACTTTCAGAATAAAACTATAGTTTAAAAACTGATCCATCAGAAACCAACTAAATATGACTTTAACATGTTTATTTTTTTCTCTGTAGTCTACTTCTTTTTTTTTTTAAGATTTTATTTATTTATTCGACAGAGAGAAATCACAAGTAAGCAGAGAGGCAGGCAGAGAGAGAGGAGGAAGCAGGCTCCCCGCTGAGCAGAAAGCCCGATGTGGGGCTCGAACCCAGGACCTGGGATCATGACCTGAGCCGAAAGCAGCGGCTTAACCCACTGAGCCACCCAGGCGCCCCAAAGTCTATTTCTATGATAAAGAGGAAAATCACAAGAACAAAACACTGATTTCAGGAATTTATTTACTTACACATTTATTTACATTTACATATTTATTTACATATTTACAAAGCAGCGTGATTTGCACCCAATCATCCTCCTTCCCTTCTTCTCTTTCTTCCCTTCTTCTCTGAGCTCCTAAATGTTTACTGAACCTCACCTGTGTCTCAATCTTGTGTTAAATGCAGCAACGCAATGGTGAGCAAGGTAAGCCAGGTATCAGGCCTGATGGAGGCTGCATTCCCCTGGAAGTAATGAGCAAGCAAGCGGGACATTCCAGTACAGCCCAGGGACCACAAAGGAGGGCACTGTACTCAGACTGGGAATTGGGGCAGGGACATCTAAGCTGAGATCTCAGGGATCAAGAGCAGGTGCCAGCCAGGGAGTGTGGAAGTGTCTTCCACCTAGAAGGTACAGTGCGTAGGAAGGCCCGGGTGTGTGGGAAAGAATATAATCTTTGAGGAATTATAAAAACCTAGACACAGCTGAAAGGCCTGTCTGGAGGAGTGTCAGGGGAAAGATAGAGATGGAAAGACTAACTGATTGGAAGGCTGTTAACAGTCACCAAGCTATTGGCAGTATGACTTCCACTGCCATCGTGGCTGTGGGACAGAGCTCAGGAGTTGGTTTTCAGAGATATTGGAAAGGTAGCCAGTAGGTGGCTTTGAGGAATGAGTGAGTGTGCATGTGTGTGTATGAGCATGTATGTGTGTGTGCAGTGGGCTGTGGAGAAAGAGGGAGAGGGAGATGTAAGACATTCTACAGAATTTCCAGTTTTGACAACCAGGACAGTAGGACGATGCCTGAGATCCACAAAGAAGGAGGAGGAGCAGGTGTAGTAGAGATTGTGACTTCAGTTCAGTGAGAAACCAGAGTCAAAATGACGGGTAGACAGTTACATGATTCTGAAGATGAGAAGAGAGACCATAGTTGGAGATGCATAATGGGGGGGTGGGGTGGTCATTGGCACAAAAATGATTAGTAAAGCTCTGAGAGGGAGTGAGGTCCCAGGAAGCATGGGAGGGTAAAGTGAGAATTTAGTGGGATGCTAGTCCATGCAGGCAATGAGCTCTCAATGTTCCTCTCTTGGGCCTCTTCTCATCTGTAGAGATTTCTGATTATGACTCCCTCCTAGGGCCTTTCACAATGTATTGTAGGGGCAGCTGCTTTGGAGAACCACCCACACACCTAGGTGGAGTCCTGGCTCCATAGTGGTTGGTTCAAGCCACACAGAAAGCGTGTTGATCCATTTCTCCATGGAGTTTGTTCCTGGGTTCCAGAGAGGGGCAGGCAGTTGTGGAAAGAGTCCAACTATTTGGGTACGAGTTGCTTTAAAAGCTGCCACTTTTCCCTGGGCATAATCACACCAGTTACATTCACACAACATGCTTCAAACTGGGGAGAAAATGTAGGATGATATCCCACTCTAATCCATATAGAACTGTGCATCCATTTTCTGTAGGATTCCTTCTCATTGTTGGCCATCCATTAGTACATACAGAGTGCAAGACTTTTCATCTTAAACTAGACATTGGTTTGCTCTCAAAATAAAGCTAATGGCAGATGTGTTTGTGTCTGGTGGTCATTCTCTGCATTTAAGCAGGTGCAGGAAGAGAACAGCACTTTCTAACTATAAAACCAAGTGAGTTCATACGAATAGTAAGTAGAATTACCCACCTTTATTTCTCTACAACCTATGTGCTTTTTGAGAATGCCCACAACTATTGAAAGGAAACAAGGAATCCATCAGAAACTCACTTGAAAATATAGGATAAAGGGCAGAATAAAGGGCAGCCATTATACATTCAATAAGATTTCCAGACAAATTTCTGGTGATGTTTATAATGATTCCCTTAGGTAGGGCTTTCGTCCCAATCAGAGTTCAGAATTTCATTTTGGGGAAAATGGCTTGAAATAATTGAGCACCATAATGAGGCAAAGCTATATAATTCAGGTTGGTAAAAGCAGTATTTTAGAAAGACACACAGCTCAATAAATAAAAAATAAAAACATGCCGGTGAAATACCTTGAGAATTAAAGGTGAAGGGAAAAAAACAGAAAAATTGGTTACGCCAGAAAATGGTCAGGAAACTAGGATTTGACTTGCATGATAATGGACACCAACACTTACACTACATTGTTCGATTCCTGTGTAAGGAGTGAACAAGCACGTGTATACACTGAAATGCCGTGGGGATTAATGAGTGTGTGTTTAAAGTCTTGCAAAGAACCCAGATGAAAGATGCTGTGTGTAAACAAAGCATTTGTATTGTTTAATTTCGCCGTGGCTAAAAATTCAATACCACAAAAAAGCATCTGTCACTGTGAAGGAACTTGAACTTCAAAGAAAGAGCCAAGTGCTTAGTATAATGGACACATCCTAAATTTCCCTGTTCCAGATTTCCTTGAAGGCTGTGATTTTTTTTCTTTTAAAACGCCCTGGATCTGAAACAACTAAAGAACATTCTCTCCTTATAAAGGTGGTTTGTTCTGAAATTACAGACCATTTCGGCCTCTTCCTTCGCTTCTCTATGATGCAACAGCACACTCCTTCGGAGGTGTGGAGGGAATGTGCTGTATTGGCCAGACCCTTCTCGGGCATATCCAAGGCACTCAGATTTTCATGTGGGGATAATTAACAGTGAAATACAAAATGGAAAAGTTCAGGGATCTTAGTGTAGACTTAGGTTAGTGTTGTCCTAGCTTGTGTTATGACAACACTGAAGCCTTTTCCTTTGTCATTTGGCCAGACCGTAAATGTGCAACCACAGGTAGAACTGTTGCCCACGGTCTACATGGGCTCAGAGTGATGACCTTGACCACCATAGGGCATGTCACTGATGTTCTTCAAGGGCATCTGTGCTGGCTGATGTTCTCAGTTGATGTTCCCAATAGGAGGGGACTCTTCCTAAGAGGAATTTACCCAAAGAAGTGGAGAAACCGAAGAGAATAAACCACCAAAAATAACAGACCACCAAAGAGGGTGCAGATGGAAAATAGTCAGACTGGAGAAGCAGAAAGCCACATTATCACATACACATTTCTGTTAACTAGTAAAGGCAGCAGCCAGCCTTTTCTGGAATGAACTAGAGGAAAACAGAACCTTCTGCAGAAATTACTGAGGCACTATCTGAGTACACAAAGTTGAGGAACCATGGGTGATTTTAAGTTCTTTGAAGCAGGAAGCGGATGTCCCCACGAGGAGTATGGGGCGTGTAGAGGAGGTTTGAGAGGAGCCGAGGACAGGTTCTTCTCTTCAACACGGGGATAAGGGACATCTCTAAATACTTAGGGGAGAGAAGAGTAAAGTGATATAAAACTCTCTTAAACTTTTATAAACCATCATTTTTAAGTCTATATCTCAATAGGGAGTATGGTCCAGGCCTACTCACAAATCTGATAAGATCCTGTTTAGATACAAGGACACATGAAGTGGGTGGTGCCTCCCCAATTATTCAAAGGAGATTATGGTGGCGGGGTGGGTGGGGGAGACTAATCTAGGCAAGAAACACTCTTATGGAATTCTGTAATGAGGTATACTTGTGACTAAAAGAGGTCAATGTTTCAGGAAAGTCCCTCTTCTCTTTTCTCATCTGTAAAATAACTGAAAAGTAGCCCCCATTTCATAGGAGTATTGTGGAGACCAGAAGAGAAATGCATATAAAGTATAGCAAACAAAGAGTGTTTAGTAAATGTTTATGATTATTCACCATCGCCCCTCACACATAGGCATGTTTGTGTGAGCCCCTATACAGAGACACCCAAAGGAGCCATAATCCAGTTTTTTTTTAAAATAAGAGTCTTGGAAAAGAAAACACAGATCAGAATGAAAGCAGCGTGTAATTGGTTTTGGAAGAAGTGGGATCATTTTTCTCCTCCCAGCATACAACAGATTGCATTACTTTATTCAATGATCCTTGAAGATAGATACAAAGATAACAAACTGGGGGTTGTTTTTTTTTTTTTTTTTTCAATTTTGAAGAGAAAGTTTCTGCCTATGAATGGTGTCTAATTAATTTGTTGGGGGGGAGGCATTTTTATTCCCTTAATGTGTATTTTTCATTTATATGGATTCCATCTCATGTGAAACTACATATAAAGGTTAGTAAACAGTCCCACAAGAGTGTTCAACTCTAACATTTCTATCCTGGTTACGTTAACAGTGATAACATATTTTCCGGAGTGTGTTACTCACATCACACATGACTCTTAGAGGGCTGTGCCCATTTGTAGCAGGAAAACTTGGTAGCATAAAAGTTGGAGTTAGTTTGGAAATGTTTTGCTTTCCCTCAGATGTCCCCTGGCTTTTTATTTCTGCTACACCTTTTGGCAAAATCTTTTCTCTGCTCCTGTGTTTTCTAATCCTTTATCTTCTCTGACTCTCTGCCAAAGACACAGTCAGGTTACATTTGAGATTTGGAAACAATTACAGTCCGCATGCTCACTGTTGAAGTGGCTGGGGAAAGGGGGCAGTTGGGAGGCGGCAGCTCTGTCCTGATGAATGGTCTCCCGTTTTCATTCCCTTTACCAGCAAGGACTTGTCGGAGGTTGCTCAGGGCACACTAAGTTAATGGTGTCAAGACTGTTTCTGACAGCACAACATTTCTACCCAGCATCTTTTGCCTGTCTTTTACAAATACCTGCCTGCCTTGCAGAATTTGAAAAGTTGGCCGGCAGTCATTGCCAAGTGTGAATCAAAAAGACAGTTGCAGAGCGCCTGGGTGGCTCAGTGGGTTAAAGCCTCTGCCTTCGGCTCAGGTCATGATCTCAGGGTCCTGGGATCGAGCTCCGCATCGGGCTCTCTGCTCAGCAGGGAGCCTGCTTCCCCCCCCTTCTCTCTGCCTGCCTCTCTGCCTACTTGTGATCTCTGTCAAATAAATAAATAAAATCTTAAAAAAAAAAGTTGCAAGTTTGTGGACCATGGTTTGACGTGGGCCACAGGGAAATGCTGAAGCTGTTTGAAGGTACCAGGCTGCTTCATGTGTGTAAAACCGTGCAGCCAATAATCCAGGTGTTCAACTTGGATTGAACCCAACAGAGGATGTCTACGTTTATAGTCTTTGCCCGATTTTTTTCAGCTGGGTAAGAAAATTGGCCAGCTTACTTAAATTACAAGCATAGCAGGTGGTCAAAAGAAGTTTATTGGAACCCTACAGAAATCGGTGTCACTGAAAGCAATAATTTTATTCAGCCTCCAATCGACCTGTTTGTTGTTTCTCACTGTGTCACATAGCTTTCTGAATTTCTTTCAAGATTTGTACAGATTTTACAATGCTTAATTAAAAGAGCATTATATTCCTAGGCTCTTCATAGTCATAGGTGCCTGGGCAGAAAGAAGGTTCCAAAGGTTCTAGTGGAACAATAATTATTTGATTTTATAGAGCCTTGCCAAAGCAAAATTAAATGGAAGTAAATACAAGAATGGGGTGTTTTTTATTTTTAAGGAGAAATCACTCACAAGTTCTACTGTTAAAGTTGTTCTATGGAAACATTGCCATAATATCACAAAATAATGATGACAATGAACATTTATTGATTTCTCACTGAGATTCAGAATAAATGCCAGGTACTTCCATGCATTGAATCATTTGAATCCATGATGGGAGTACTTTGATTATCCTCATTTTGTATATTAGGAAACAGGCTGGCAAGAGTCAGAGAAGGAAAACAAAGTTAAGTCTGCCTAGCTTAGTGCCTGTAGACTTATATACTGCCTCTATGCCCGAGAGAAAGTTCTAGAGGTCTGTGGAGATGGCATGAGTGACCATTCTAGTATCATGCACTGAGTTCTGCTTCAGAACCACAGCCGTTGTTCAGGTAAATCAATACCAGTATTTTCTCAACATGCAACCGAATCACCATCCCTCTGATGTTATGGTTGAGGGATCCATGATTTATTACCCCCACTTTATTTACAAGCAATAGGTCGGCACACACAGTTGTCTTTATCAAAGAGGAAAAATAGTGAAGAAAATAGACTGATGGACCTTGAGTCATGAGACCTGGATTTTGACTCACTGTTCTACTAATTAACTGTGTGCCTTTGGGCAAGTCACTCTACTTTTTTTTTTTTTTTTTAACCTCAGTGTTGGTTACATTTGTCTACAAGACAGGACAAGACTACCTGTGGTTGCATTTTTACTTGGCAGGAGAAATTACGTGACTTTCTACTTCCAGACACTCTGAGGAATTCGGGGACACGGGAATTTAGCTAGCTTCCCCTGTGGTGTTCACTCAATTCTGGCCATATTAGACCTCAAATTCTCTGGGGCAGGATCTATGATCGCTTAACTATTTTTTTTTGGAAGGATAGACAAGACCATCTTTTTGGTAATGTTATTTGATAATGACAGAAATAAATTGTGGGGGTAGAGGGCAGTAAAGTATATATGAAAAGACAATTTTAGACATCAGACAACAGGCAGCCCATGACAGAAATTCATGAGAAAAGGGAAACCAATGACGTGAATCCTGTGTTTTCAGGGCAGGTTTCATTCCGAGGCTTCTTCTCATGGCTTGCAGATGACATCTGTCTGTGGCCTTACGTGGTCTGTCCTCTGTGCATGTTTATGTCCTAATCTCCTCTTTTTACAAGGATTTCAATTATATTGGATCAGGGCCTAACTTAATGACTCATTTAAATTTAATTCCTCTTTAAATAACTTATGTCCAACTATACTTACATTCTGGGATGGCAAGGTGAAGACTTCAACATATGAATTCAGAGGGGAGAGACACAATTTGGCTCATGACACAGAGTATGAGGGATCAGGTGGGATTTGGAAGAATATTGAGTGAAGGGAGATTTACGTATGTGTGGGTAGTGTTAGGAAGATGAACAAGGGATGATGAGGAATCTGATAGGAAGCTGTTTGTCTCCTCTAGACCTGCTGTTAATATATCAAGGGAGAGCTGGTTTCATGAACCAGTGGCTTCATGATAGGATCTGTGGGCACTGGGGACCTGTCCTCCAAGGAGGAGGACATATTCTGACCTTCCTCTCCTCTCACATATGAATTTCTTGCTCACATTGGCCAAACTCAGTATGGGGCTGAAGAGTAAGGGCAAGGAGGGGAGGCAGTCGTTAAGGATTGGCACCCCCTAGAGCCCAGATCTTGAGAGAGAAAAGCAGGCAGCAAGTCTAGGGAGCAAAAAAAGAAATGACCATGCCTCCAGTTTGTAATGCTGAGAGACTTCATTGTGAATCAATTTCCATTTTATTGAATCCTTTTTCTGCATCTGTTGGAAAATAATCCTGTTTTTTTTTTTTTCTTTCTTTAACGCAGTGAGTTACAAATAATTAGTTTCCTGTTTTTCTAGGATAAATCCAACATGGTCATAATATATGATCTGTTATATTTATTGCTGGTTTTGGGTGCTAATGTTCTGTAGAGCATTTTTCCATCTGTACTCATGAGTGAGACTGGCCTTGTGATTTTCTTTGTTGTACTTCTCTTGATTAAATTTGATAACAAGGTAAGGTTGGCCTCTGAACATGACTTTTTGAGCATCTTCCTCTCCCTCTCTCTCTCTCTCTCTCTTTTATTGCAAGGAAGAACTTGTATGAGCTTGGAATTATCTGTCCTCTGAATGACAGGATTCTCTAGTAAAGCTATGTAGATCTAGTAATTCTGTGTGTTAGGGAAATTTTATCTACTGATTCAGTTTCTTTAAAGGAAACTTTAAAGAAATGTGTCTTTTTGAATAACTTTTAATAAATTGTATTTTTAATTTTTAATTAAAACAAATTTTTAATTAATACAATTTTAATAATTGTATTTTTCACAGCATTTACCTGTTTCACTCAATGTTTTCAAGTATACAAAAGGTCATTCACTCTGTTTTTAATTTTGTATTTAGATTTTTATATCATTTATTAGTAAATGTCTGTATTCCTAATAATGCTTTTTGCTTTGAGCTCAATTTTGCCTAATAACTTCATTAGTAATTCCCTGGTCATTTTTTCCATATTTTGACTTTAGTATTTCTGCTTCTTTAAATGATGGGTATGTCTCTTCTGAACAGCATGTACCTGGATTTCTAAAACTATTTGCTGAGTAATAAATCATGAGTATATTGCTCAATGATTGCTCTCTCAACTGAGAACTAGACTCCATTGTGTAACCAAGACTCAAATGAAGAAAGAAAACCCTACTGCTTGGCCAGATTCCCCCACCTGTCTCCTTTCTAGTCTTGTCTTCCTTTTCCTCTCACCAAGGGCCACCACTATTCTCACTTCTAACCTCATGGATAAGTTTTGCCTGTTTTTATGCTTTATGTAAATGGAATTATACATTATACTATCATGTCTACCTTCTTTCACTCAACATGTTTGAGAGATTCATCCATCTTGTTGCATATAATTGTAAATTATTCAATATTATCACTGTATGGGATTCTATTGTATAAAATATACCACCCCTTATGTCTCCATTCTCCTGCAGAAAGAGTGTTGGAGAAGTTTCTGGGTTTTGGGTCTTATGAATATGTTGCTCAGGAAACTTTAGTTCATGATTTTCTGTGAAGTAACATTAACATTGGGTATATACTAAGGCTTAATTCATGCCATTTCTTCTCAATATTGATATATTTATATTAATTTTCCCATCTTATTATGTGCCTCTTATTTGTACCATTTTGACCTGTTTCTTTTTCTTTTCTTCCTTGCTTTGTTTTCAATTATTTGAGATTGTTTTTCTTTTTCCATTTTCTCTCCTCTGCTTGTTGGGAAGTTATATATTCTATATCCATTCTTCTTCTGGCCTCCCTGGCTTTTTTAACACATATGCTTAGTATAATACATTTTATCTCTACTCTTCCCTTGAATAATAAAAGAGTCCATTTTTTCCATATCCCCATGCAGTTTACAAGCGCTCCCTGTTCAGTATTTTCATTTTGATCTATCAGTCAACTATCGTACATTGGAAATTTTTATTGGTTTGCATTCTGTCAATATTTGCTTGGTATTATGTACATATTTACCAATATATTTGTCTATGGTTTCTTTTATTGTGTCGTAGACCTCCTATCTAGCATAGTTTTCTTGTGCTTAAAGTATATTCTTTAAAATTTCCTTTTAAGAGTTCTTTTGGCAGTGAACTCCCTAGGTTTATGACTGTTTACAAAATGCCTTGATTTTCCCTTCAGATTTGAAAGTTTGCTCGTGTCTGGCTCTTGTCTGACAAGAGTGTTTTCTAAGCAGAATACATTAATGTTTTTTACCTCATTCTGGCTTTTATTATTACTGTTGAGAGTAGGCTGACATTGCTGCTTGTGACAGTGGGCTGTTAATTATCTCTGGTTACTCTTTTCCTCTGGTATTGTGCAGTTTCACTATGAGGCATCCGAGACTAGATTTATGTGTATTTATCCTGTTTGAAAATCAAGTGGCTTCCAGGTTCTCGGGATTGGTATACTTCAATAATTCTTGAACATTCTGTAATTATTTCCTTGGATATTGCTTTTTGAAGATTCTATGAGCTCTTCCTGAAACTCAGATGAAATCTATGTTTATCTTCTCACTCTATTTGTGTGCCTCTTAACCTCCCTTTCATAATCTCCTGAATGGCATTTTGGATTATGTATTTAGATTTATATTCAGATTTATCAGCTGTCTCCTCAGTTCTGTCTAACCTGCTGTTTAATCCTTCCAGTATTTAACTTCAGTTATGTATTTAATTCCTGGTGGTTCTATTTAACTCATTTTGATTCTTCCTAGTGTTTATAATTTCTTGTTCCCTGCTATATTTTCAAATTATTCTTGTTTCTTTAAATATAATAATAATAATGTCATTTTGTGCTTTGTGTTTTATTTTTATTTATTTAGGGTTTTTCTTGTGTGTAAGTGTTTTATATTGCATGTATTTGAGGTCCGGGAGGGCTATTTAATCTAGATTTCAACCATTGTGTCTTTTTGTGTGTGCATGTTTTACGAATTTTGACTGTGGGCTGCTCATGTTCTTCGGATTTTTTTCTTTTCTTTTTTAAAAAATCATGTTCAGTTAGCCATTATATGGTACATAATTAGTCCTTGATGCAGTGTTCAGTGATTCAATGGTTAAGTGTAACACCCAGTGCTCATCACAGCACATGCCCTCCTGAATACCGAACCCTGTTACCCCCTCCTCCTACCCTCCTCCCTTCTGAAACCTGCAGATTGCTTCTCAGGGTCCATAGTATCTCATGGTTCAAATCCTTCTCTGATTTGTCCCCCTTTGGATTTCCCTCCCTTCCCCTATGGTCTTTCGTGGTATTGCTTATATTCCACATATGAGTAAAGCCATATGATAATTGTCTCGCTTCACTTAACATAATCCCCTCCAGTTCTACCCATGTCAATGCAAATGGTGGGTATTCATCATTTTTGATGGCTGAATAATATTCCATTGTGTATATGTATCATGTCTTCTTTATCCATTCATCTACTGAAGGGCATCTCAGCTCCTTCCACAGTTCGGCTGTTGTGGACATTGCTTCTATGACCATTGGGGTGCATGTGCCTCTTCTTCTCACTACATCTGTATCTTTGGGATAAATACCCAGTAGTGCAATTGCTGGGTCATAGGGTAGCTCTATTCTTACCATCTTGAGGAATCTTCATAGTGTTTTCCAGAGTGGCTGTACTAACTTGCATTCCCACCAACAGTGCTAGAGAGTTACCCTTTCTCCACATCCTTGCCAACATTTATTGTTTCCTGTTTTGTTAATTTTTGCCACTCTAAATGGTGTAAGATGGATTCTCATTATGGTTTTGATTTGTATTTCCCTGATGGCTAATGATGTTGAACATTTTTTCATGTGTCTGTTGGCCATTTGTATGTCTTTTTAAGAGAAGTGTTTGTTCATCTCTTCTGCCTATTTTTTGACTTGGTTATTAGTTTTTTGAGTGTTGAGTTTGAGAAGTTCTTTATAGATCTTGGATATCAGCCCTTTATCTTTAATGTCATTTGCAAATATCTTCTCCCATTCCATGGGCTGCCTCTTAGTTTTGTTAACTGTTTCTTTTGCTGTGCAGAAGCTTTTTATTTTGATGAAATCCCAAAAGTTCATTTTTGCATTTGTGTCACTTGCCTTTGGAGATGTGTCTTGAAAGAAGTTACAGTGGCCAATGTCAAAGAGGTTACTATGTTCTCCTCTAGGATTTTGATGGATTCCTGTCTCACATTGAGGTCTTTCATCCATTTTGAGTTTATCTTTGTGTATGGTGTAAAGGAATGGTCCAGTTTCATTATTCTATATGAAGCTGTCCAATTTTCCCAGCACTATTTATTGAAGAGACTGTCTTTTTTCCATTGGATATTTTTTCCTGATTTCTCAAATATTAGTTGACCATAGAATTGAGGGTCCATTTCTGGAGCCTCTCTTCTGTTCTGTTGGTCTCTGTGTCTGTTTTTGTGCCAATACCATGCTGTTTTGGTGATCACAGCTTTGTAATAAGCTTTGTAATAGAGCTTGAAGTCAGGCAACATGAAGCGCCCAGTTTTGTTTTTCTTTTTCATGCTTCCCTTGGTGACTTGGGGTCTTTTCTGGTTCCATATAAATTTTAGGATTTTTTGTTCCAGGTCTTTGAAAATTGCCCATGGTATTTTAACAGGGATGACACTGAAAGTGTAAATAGCTCTGGGGAGGATAGGCATTTTAACAATGTTTATTCTTCCAATCCATGAGTCCATCTTTTTGTGTCTTCCTCAATTTCTTTCATAAATGTTCTGTAGTTTCTAGAGTATAGATCCTTGACCTCTTTAGTTAGGTTTATTCCTATGTATCTTATGGTTTTCATTACTATTGTGAATGAAATTGATTCCTTAATTTCTCTTTCTACAGTTACATTGTTAGTGTATAGAAAAGCAACTGATTTCTGTGCATTGATTTTGTATCCTGCCACATTGCTGAATTGCTGTAGGAGTTCTAGTAATTTGAGGGTGGAGTCTTTTGGGTTTTCCACATAAAATTTCACATCATCTGCAAAGAGGAAGAGTTTGATTTCTTCTTTTCCAATTTGGATGCCTTTTATTTTTTTTTTTCATTGTCTGATTGCTGAGGCTAGGAATTCTAGTACTGTTAAACAATAGTGGTGAGAGTGGGCATCCCTGTTGTGTTCCTTATCTTAAAGGAAAATGATAACGATATTGGCTGTGGGCTTTTCATAGTTTTTTTTTTTTTATGATATCATCGAGGAATGTTTCCTCTATCCCTATACTCTGAAAAGTTTTAATCAGGAATGGCTGTTGTGTTTTGTCAAATGCTTTTTCTGCATCAATTGAGAGGATCATATGGTTCTTGTCTTTTCTCTTACTGATGTGCTCTACCATGTTGATTGATTTGTGAATGTTTAACCACCCTTGCATCCCAGGCATAAAACCCCTTGGTTCTGATGAATAATCCTCTTAATGTACTGTAAGACTGTATTACCTAGGATCTTGTTGAGTATTTTGGCATCCATGTTCATTAGGAATATAGGTCTGTAATTCTCTTTTTTGATGGGTGTCTTTGCCTGGTTTTGGGATCAAAGTAATGCTGGTCTCATAGAAGGAGCTTGGAAGTTTTCCTTTTGTTTCTATTTTTTGGAATAGCTTCAACAGAATAGGTATTATTTCTTCTTTAAATGTTTGGTAGAATTCCCCTGGGAAGCCATCTGGCCCTGGACTTTGGTTTTTGGGAGATTTTTGATTACTGCTTCAATTTTGTTACTGGTTACTGGTTGCTGGTCTATTCAGATTGTCTACTTCTTTCTGTTTATGTCTTGTTAGTTTGTAAGTTTCCAGGAAGGCATCAATTTCTTCCAGGTTACTTAATTTTTTGACATATTTACAATTGTTAGGTTTTCTTATTGGATTGACCCTTTAAGAATGATATAGTGTCCCTCTAAATCTGTTATTAATCTTTGGTTTTCATTCTAGTTCGTCAGGTATAAGGATTGCTACCCCAGCTTTCTTTTGAGGTATGAAATTCTATTTGGCAAGAAAAATGGCTTTCCATCCCCTCACTTTCAGTCTGTATGTGTATTTAGGTTCAAAATTAGTCTCTTGTAAACAGCATATGGTTGTGTCCTGTGTTTGTATCCAAACTGCAACCTTGTGCCATTTCATGGGAGCATTTAGGCCATTCATGTTGAGAGTTACTACTGAAAGATATGTGTTTATTGCCATCCTACTGTCTGTAGGATCCTACATCCCTGTTTCTATGGATTGTTTCTGTATACTTCTGGTCCATATTACTCTTGAGGTCTTTCTTCTTTTACAGAATCTCCCTTAGTATTTCTTGTAGGGCTGGCTTGGTGGTCACATATTCATTCAGTTTCTGCTGGTCCTGGAAGCCCTTTTTCTTTCCATCTGTTCTGAATGACAGCCTTGCTGGATAAAGTATTCTTGGCTGCATGTTCTTCTCATTTAGTACCCTGAATATGTTTTTCCAGACCTTTCTAGCTTGGCAGATCTCTGTGGACAGGTCTGCTCTTATTCTGATGTTCCTCCCTCTGTACATAAGGAATCTCTTCCCCCTAACTGTCCTTGGGATAGCTTCCATGGTTCTACGATTTGCCAGTTTTACTATTACATGCCAGAGCATTTGTCTGTTCTCCTTGATCTTTGCAGGGGTCCTCTCTGCCTCTAGGATACAAATGCTTGTTTCATTCCCCAGGTTAAGAAAGTTCTCAGCTATGATTTGCTCAAATATATCATCTAGTCCTTTCTCTTTCTCCAGCCCCTCAGGGATCCCAAAATTATGACATTGGAACAATTCATGGTGTCGTTGATTTCTTTGATCATGTTCTCATGGATTTTAAGCTATTTGATCCAGGCCACCTCTTGTTCCTTCCTTTCTATCAGTTTATCTTCTAGATCACTAATTTGTTCTTCTGCCTCATTTACCCTAGCAGTGAGAGTATCTAGTTTAGAATGTATCTCATTCCTTATATTTTTAAGTTCAACCTGATCAGCTCTCATTTCTGCCCTTAGAGAGTCTATGTTGCTGTTAATGGTTTTCTCAAGCCTAGCTATTGTCTTCATAATTGTTACTCTGAAGTCTATTTCAGACATTTTGCTTATATCCATACCCATTAGGTCTGCAGGAGAGACCATTGTCTCTGGGTCTTTTCTTTGTTGGGAGTTCCTCCTCCTATTCATTCTGTTGAGTTGTGGTTGAGGGGATGTACTGTCAAAAATATCAACCACAATCCAGGCAAGGTGCATCCTGGGAAAGTTCAGAGCAATTGGAAACTACCACGAAAAAACCCCAGCTGAAATGAAATCCAAGAATAAGATTTATGAAGTACAAAAGGAAAAAAAAAATCCACAAAACCACACACACACACACACACACACACACACACACAGGTGGGAGGTAAGGGAAGGGAGCTATAATCCCTCGATGTGGGTGAGGTAGGATGTTTCAGTTCTTCTTGGGTGTATTTTGCTTTCTTTGTTAGAGAACACTATTTCCCAGAGATAGAGAGAAATTAAAACTAGTGTATATATAAAGGTAGTATTGAAAAGGGAAAAAAAAGACTACATTGAAACTTTATATATATATAAAGAAAAAAGTCTATGTGTGAAAAAGTCAAGTTAAAAAGTTACTATGGAATATGTTGTATTAAACATCTACTTGAAATGATAAGTAGGTTAAAAAAAAAACAGAAGAGACATGAGAATTAAAAAAAAAAAAGGAAAGAAAAGTTGTATCTAAGAAATGCACAGGCTGTGAGGCAACATCAGGAACTTAATATACTATTTTCCCTGGTGTTGGGGTTTTACAGTTTTTATGGGGACCCTTGGGTTGTTGTCCTCTTGGTTTTCCAGCTTGTCTTCTGGGGGAGGAGCCTGCTGCATTTTTTCAGTCAGTTCTGCTTGGACAGAGTTGCCCTGCCCCCTATCCAAGGGCTGGGCTTTGTGGAAACCAGTTTGTTGGGCTTTGGTTCTCTGGTGTCTTTTCAAGCCTTTTTGAAGGGTCAGAGCAAAGAAAGATGTCTGCACCCCTACCTCTGGCCCAGAGGACAGAAGCTACGGTCTGCTCCTCTCTGAATCCTCCAGATCACATAGTCTCCCCACTCTGTAAGGGCCACTGAAAACTGCAGCCTCCCGCAGGCACTACATGTCCCCAGTGATCTTCTCAGTGGTGGGCCCAGGCCCTTTGTCTCCCCACCGACCCGCTGTGCCTCCAAAACCTGTGAGCCATCCTGGCCACCCAGTCCCAGTATTTGCCCCTTTAGCCCCTGTGTTCTGTTTGAGTGCTCTTATTAGTCCCTTCCCACTCCACTGCCACTGTTCTCCAAGCTGTTGCTGGTCCCCAGGCACTGGGTGCTTTTGCACTGGGGTATTACTTTCCAGTGTCTAGCTTCTGGTGGTCCCCTCCCCCTGCTGTTTATCCTCTGACATCTGTCCATGCAATCCCACCTCTGTCCTTTATACCTCTCAACTGATGGTCCTCTGCCCCTGTAGAGATCCAGACATATAATTTTACATTTTCGGCTGATTTCATGGGTGTTAACAGTGGTTTGGTAGATATCTAACTAAATTCAGGGGACTGGTTGAAACAGAGTCACCCACTTCTCCCCCATCTTTCTCCTACACTTGGATTTTTTTCTGTGATACTTCTTTGAGTACTGAGATTATTTATATTTGGTTGTGTTAGTCATCTGGCAATTGTATTTCATCAGTCCAGTTAGGTTAGATTAGGTTAAATAACAAAAATGCCCTAAATCTCAGTTTCTTAACATAGGTTAGGTTGATTTTTTTGTTTGTTTGTTTCATTTTGTTTTGTTTAGTAAAAGTCTGTTGTAAGTTCAGGGAACTCTCCTGGGCTTGTGATCTCCATCCAGGCCAACAGAGTCTCCTATATCTTGCAGATGCTTTATTTGAAATACATATCCATTGTGGTAAACCCTGCTGGGGAAGACAGAACTAGACCATGTCTCCTTGTCACCAGTTCTGCTTTTCTTCTGACCAGAAGAACCATGTGTCTCATCTACTTATACCTGAATTGGTCAGAATTATCTACTTATACCTGAACTGGTCAGAATTAGTCATGTGACCCTGACCACGTGCAAGGAAGCTGAAGAAGCTGAGGAAGCCCTTGGGATATCTGCAGACACCATTGACAGGCACAACTAAATCCAGCAACACCTGATTTAAATTGTCCACTTGAAACTTTTGCATCAAAAAAGGTAAATATGAAACAGCATTTGCTTGACAGTCACTTGGAAAAAAAAGAGTTCTTATAGGAGATTTTTCTTTCATCTGGCACTGAGATTGAGAGAAGCATAGTTTCATGCTGTCCTCTTTGGCAGGGAAACATTTCTTACTTGTTTTATCTAACACTTAGAAAGCACTACCTTTTGAAGTTCAGGTTTATGTGGAGCTCCTCTATTAGCTTCACTAAACATCTCCTATCTCCTGTATCATGTACCATGTGCAGGCAACCAAGTCCAGTGGAAACCCTAAATCTTTACGGTTTGGCAGCTAACCTCAGGTCAAAGTTGATTTTGCCTTTCCAGTTACCCCCTAAGAGTCCTGCTTACAATTTCTTTTGTGAGATCTGTAGATTCCTTATGTTTTTGACAGCTCAGCAATACATTTAAGATGATGCTTTAAATTTTTCCTCAACATTTTAACTGTTTCCATCAAGGGCGTCATTCAGGCTATCTAATCTGCCATATTATCATAAACAGGAGTCCAGCAGTGATAGAATTTTAAATTATTTAGTATATTCTTAGTCATATATTATTTAATTTATACCTATAATGTCCCCTTAGTTAAAACCAGGAAGAATTAAATGTATTAAATATGAAATAAAACTTAATGAGTAACTTAAAAATGACCATTTTTCTGCAACTGAGCTTTAAGATGACTTATGATAACTCTATAAGTTGCATTCTTTTTGTCAATTAGTATAAAGGTATAAAGTCATCTTTAATATTTCAAAAATCTATATTAAAGGGAGAGAATATGAGTAACTTTCATTTGAATTTTCATTTAATAATACCAAATAGTTTTCATTTCTTTAATGTTAATTATCAAAAAACGTGATTGAAAATCCTTTTGTCTTATCTGGTTGTTTGAAATAAAGCAGACACATAAAAATAGGGCAGTTGATTTTTTTGTAAAACAAAATGAAATAATTAAAGATATAATAACATTTTTGTTGATTTCAATGCAAGAAAACTACCAAACTTACATTACATTTTTATAATTACTAAAAGCAAATATAACATCCTTTAAAATAAATTGGTCAGTAAATCATGCATTTCTCCTGATTTAAATCTAATTAAATGATATTCATCTCCAATTACCTGTGAAAAGTCATGTTTAATGTTTTTATATATTGTAAAGCTCAATTTATGAATTTTTACTTTCACTTTTATTTTTCATTTTATTTTAATTTTTTACTTGAGTATAGTTGACATGCAATTTTACATTAGTTTCAGTGTACAACACAGTGATTGACATCTCTATATGTTATGCTATGTTCACAATCTAGAATACTTTAACTTATTCATGTTTAATAAATTTCATGGCAGAAAAAAACCACAAATGATTAAAGAGATTCCTATGGAGTTCACAGGATTATGGATAACAACAGACAGAGTCTAAGAACTCAAACAGAATGGAAAAACTGCTGTACTTGAGTCCAGGTGAAATTGAGAACAGGGAAAGTGAATGCCTTCTAGTCAGGAGCAACAGGGGGCAAAGAGAGTTGCTGAGTCATCCTGAAGGTGGGAAATGAAATTGTCTTCACACCCACAGGGACAATAAGATAACTCAGGTTGTTAGACTTGAATTGACTGCACTGTATCTTGATCTAGTCTCTTATTTTCCTAAGACTTTATTTTCCATGGTGGGATGAGGGAGTGGAAAAAGTGGGAGGGCGGGTGTATGTGGGGGAATCCAGCATCTGGCATGCCTATTTTTCCTCATTTCTGCTCTTTACAATAGACACCTCCCCCACCCCTGCTTTAATTTTTTTCCAGCTTTACTGAGCTATAAGTGACACACATTTTATAAATTTAAAGTGTAAATGTGTTGATTTGATAGATACTATAATATGATTACCATGATAGCATTAGCTACTCATCAAGTCACATAATTACCATTTCTTTTTTGTGATTGGAACATTTAAGAATAGTTCTTGCAGCAACTCTCAATTCCGACAGTCTTGTTAACTATAATCACAAATGTTGTGCTTTAGGAAATACCCAGAGCTTTTTCTTCCAGATGGAAATTTGTTCTCTTTGACCAACATCTCTGCCAGCCCTTGGTAACTACATATAAGTGATGTCATACAATATTTGTCTTTCTCTGTTTGACTCATTTCATTTACCATAATACACCAAAGTTCCATCCACATTAGATGCCCATTTCTTTAATTTAACCCAAGTGTGTCTTACTGTTTTTGGGTTTTTTTTTTTTATTGTGGTAAATCTAAAAAAAGCTTAGCAGAGGTTAAAAGAATCAGATCTACGCAGAAAGTTTAAAGAAGGCCAGATAAAAGAAAAACCAAAACCATGAGCCAACAGGCTTGCTTGCAGCACGATTGTTTACTGAATTGTTAGATGCATTGTTTAGCCAAAAGGAAGGACTTTTCTTCAGGAGTATCGGGCACCTGGCATGGAAATTAGCAGCCATTGTAGACTCTGGTAGCAGAGTTCTCTTCTTAAGCCAAAAGGATATTTAAATGAGACCCAAAGGGAAAATGAAGGTCTATTAAATCTTCCCATAGTGC
Organism: Lutra lutra; assembly: GCF_902655055.1. Classification (NCBI taxonomy): domain Eukaryota; kingdom Metazoa; phylum Chordata; class Mammalia; order Carnivora; family Mustelidae; genus Lutra; species Lutra lutra. Next base: position 28,126,048 of record NC_062282.1, read on the forward strand.
AGTACCAGTTACTCCCAGATTTCTGTAAATAATACAGATTGATTAAAACTCATCAATTCTATCATATACATATAGTCTGGTAAAGCTGCCTCCCTAAGCTTCCTTCATTTGTCTCTAAACTTTCTTTTTTAATTTGTTTTTGTCTTTTTATTATGTTCAGTTAGCCAGCATGTTTCTAAATTTTCTAAGGAATGTTCAGTTGTTTGCTAATCTGAGGATGAGCCATGGTTCATCAGGGGACCCCTCATGAAGGGATTTTGTAAAGGCCTTGTTTGTGTTTTCAGGATAAGTGTTGTCAAGGGAAAGTAACCCTTTAAAAAATGGTTATTATTTAAATTTTTCATATACTCCTTACCCTGTCATATCGCATGGAAGGACACATTCCTTGTGCTAACAGGAGGGACTGCTTTAGGAAAGACTGTTATGAATAGTTAGGTACATGAGAAAATCCTGTATAGAAAGTGTCTCTCACTATTTTTCCAATGTTTCTAAGGTAAATAGATTTTTTCTTCAACTTTTAATGGCATATACAAATTGGAGGAGATCCAGATTTGCTCAAAAATGATCTCTTCATGAAAAGACCGTGCACAGAATCCCATTGGCATGGCTGAATGTTTACATTAATCAATAATATTTGGACTTGTCAAAAATCAGAAAGGGAAGGAAATGACTGGAGTCCAGTTAGCTATATGCTACTGTGGTGATGAGATGCGACTCAGGTGTCAGGTGTTTGCAGTCTGTGCCTTCTCTTAGCTGGGAAAACAAAAATTCCTTCCAGGTATTAGAAATGCAGGGTCTAGACCAGTGTTGTTCAATAGAAATATAATGTGAGCTACATAGATAATTTTACATTTTCCAGAAGTCCCATATAAAATAAAGTAAAAAGAAACAGGAGAAATTAATTTTTAATACTATATATACTTAACAATAAATCCAAAACACCATTTCAACATATAGTCAATATAAAAATATTAATGAGATATTTTGCAATCTATTTTTGCTCTGTGTTCAAACTCCATTATTCATTTTACATTACAGCATATCTCAGTTCTGACTAGCCACATTTCAAGTGTTTAGTAGGCACATGTAGCTGATGGCTACCATATTGGATGGTGAGGTCTAAACCTTGAGTCTAGACTTTGTCTTCCACTGGTTCCAGTGGAATCATTATGGTCTAGGTTTCTCTCTACCAATGAGACCTCCAGATCACTGCAAGGATTACAACCTGCCTTTCTGATATAAACAATGAGTTTCCAGCTTGGATGAAGGTTAAGTGCTTTTAAGGCTAGGGAACCATAAGATACAATTAAGCCAGTCAGCTTGGACCACTTCAGTATAAAAGCTATCAGAAGCCCATAGCCCATGTGCAGAAACATTCACACATTTGCTTTACAGCTATGGTCTTTGAAGCTTTTAGAATTTCTCTGCCCAACCTCCTGACTCTAGCTGTCCAGGCCCCTCCCTGAGCTAGGTTTCCCATATGTCTGACAATAGGAATGTATTCTCTTCAAGAACTTTGTCAGATTTGACTTCCTTTATTTTAATTCCTGATGTTTTATGGGCTGTTATCCTCCTGTCATGCATTACCTCCTCACCTCTTGCTAATTCTTGATTTCCCTGGTCAGCTTCCTGGCACCCAGAGACAATCTCTGACAAATTCCCATAATACTTTCATTGGGGCAGAACCCCCCCCCCCTCAGTTTTCTAGCCAGTTTGGCAGAACAGAGGAAAGAAATGTAGATAGATAATGCTGTTTATTAGATTCAGCAGCCTGAATAGCAGCCAATACAGTGCAGGCTCAAGCAAGATAGAAGATCCTTTCTTTCTTCTGTAACATCCAGAATTAGGTGGTTCAGTATGGGTAGAGGGGCTATGTTCCATGAGAGTGCTGGAAGATTTTCTGTTGCTTTGTCATCTCTAGGATATTGACTTTGCCCCCACATGGGATTATTTTCAAGAACAGCATGATCTAGGGGGAAGAAATAGAAATGATTAATTCTTCAAGGACGCAACGTGGAAATTGCTTTCAGAATTTCTTCTCACATTCTTGTGGCCAGATTTTAGTCACATGGCTGTAACTAGCTGCATGGGATATTGGGATAAATGGGCATTATTGTAGGTGGTCTCATACCCAACTAGAAATGGAAAGTTCTATTTTTCTGAGAAAGAAGGGAAGAATGAGTGTTAAGGAACAGCGCAGCCTCTGTCTTACATAGGGTATGTGTTCTGCCATAGGCTAAGGCTAGCTGCTGATAGAGAACATAAAGCACTTTTCAGTAATTGTAGAACAGTGACCATCTCAGACAGATGGGGAAATGCATGAAGAGATGCCAGATGTAGACGAAGGCAGTGGCTCCTTATGATCCCTGGAGGTTGAATGGGTGGAGTAGAAAAGGATGAAAATGAGGGCCAAAGAGACTTAATGTGATAGAAGAAAAATCTCATTGACCATGGAGTAACACTTCAGTGGACTAATAGACTCTAGTGAACCATTAGTTCTTGCTCCTTTGGCCTTCCTAAGTTTAACCCTTTTTCACAGAATCATCTAGCTATTTTATCCTATTCCAGTCAGTGGAATTTGTATATCATGGTCACTACCATATGCTTAGGGAGAAGGGAGGGAAGTGACAATGTGGTGACAGAAAAGAGAAGAGGAAAGAAGTTGGTGTGTGTGATCAGTTGACAGAAAATATATGAAAACTTTTCATCTTGAGAAAAAGAAAAGCTGCAACAAACTCTGGGGGTAATACTTTGTTGAGGGGGAGAGTACTCTGGTAGAACATTCCAGAATAAAGGTCCTGTGTGGTGTTACTCTCTGTCACACAGCAGCGTCGCTTGTTGCACCATCTTCAACACCTTAGGGTGAACTGTCACATGAAGTGTGGGACCACAAATGCACTCCTTTGCCCTCTCACCCTGGGTTCTGTGCACCTTGTAGATGTAAGTAGAACTGGTTTTCTTAGTGGAAGGAAAGCCTGTCTTCCCTAATGGGAGTTACCACCAGGGAAAAATGACATCCCAGGGACTGGAGCCAGAGCAGGTGCTGAGGGCACCCCCTCATCAGAATGTACCCTCCTGTATGCCATCAGACCTGTCCGCGGGGCCCTTCTCCCCTCCTGCAGCAGCTGTGGTTGCCATAGCACCACTGGACTCTTTCCACGTCTGGTTAGATTGATTCCACGGCCGTGCCAGCGAGAACAGCCCACTTTGCCAAGGCTGACACCTGTAAAAGCAGCTCTTTTCCTTTTCTAGATGTAATGAGTTGGAATGATGCCCACAGGGCTCTTCCCTGGGTGGTTCCCCCCCCTAAATTTGGTGGACTTGGGTGCCTCCGATATGTTGCTCTGCCCGTCTGCTGATTATCTTGGCTTGCTCCGGTCTGGCCTTCTGATAATGAAAGAAGCCAAAAATAGCAGTTGTGAGGCATGGGGTTTGGTTGATTGCTTGTACACTGCAGCAGATTGCAGACTGAATGGAGCCCGGCATCAAGTGTTGGTCTTCTTGGTATTATTCAACCACCCACTCAGAAAGCAAAAACTACTATCACAGTCACTCTCTGTCCCTGAGGTGTGATGCAGCTGTGGACCTCAGGAAGGCTCAACATCTCTCTGACTGTGAAGTACATTTCAGACATTGGTCTCCCCCAGATATCTGGAAGCTTTCTTCACGTCATCCATTAACCTCTGGAAAACCTCTTTAATATCCATGCCCACCCCCACCCATGATTTACATACCATTTAGTGAGATGGAAATCACCTATTGGCTTGGCTCAACACTGTTCAGATATCTCTAATGGATGTGTAGGCTCATTTGGAATATTCTTTGGTTTAGGCTGTGTATGAGCCCATCTGAAGATTATGACACTGTTTGGCCCAATTCTATACACACAGAGACTTAAATGCTCAAGTCGTTGCCCCTGGAAAAGGCTCTCTTGTGTATGTGGCTTGCCAGGTTAGGCAAAAGGGGGCATATCCTCCAGACTGGCAAATTTAGAAGTCCAGAGAGGGAGCAGTAGAAAGTTTAGATAAGCTACTCATCTTTCCAAGGGACATAAATCACTGGCTTTGGCCCATTATTAAAGAACAAGTTGTCCTGGGAATGTCAGAGCTAAAATATATTAGTTAATAATAAATTCCAGTGACTCAGATGGATGACATTATTTACTGTCAGGTAAAAAAGAAGTTACTCAACCACCACATTTCCCTCAGCTAAATCCTTAGATCATCCAAAGCTGAAAAGGAGCTTACTCTTTAATTATAAAAGTATTCTATGTTACAAACAATGCTTGGAAATGTCCCTCTGTATATCAGTTCTATTACTTAATAAAGCATAAATCAGTGTAGAGGTTTTGCTAAGCCCGAGGACCTATACATCTAAACTGATTTGTTTTTCATTATGTTTTGTGTTTTTCAGGTAGTTCCCAGCTTTTTGGCTTTCTACTTTTTCACATTTGTGTCTCTACTCATGTGAGGATAGCATGGAAAGATGTGGCTGTGGGTTTCCAGGGGGAGAACTGGGCTCTTCAACTCTTAGTGTAGAGTCTGGCCTCTGCACTGGGCCTTACTAGTCTTAGGGGCAGAAAGCAAGGCAGGAAGTATGTGGGACCATAAAACCCAGTGACCTGCCTTTTACCTGCTGTGTGAACTAGGGGAAATCACTTCATCTCTCTGAGCCTCATTTGTCTTTTGCATTTAAGATTTGTAACAAGTCCAGGAAACAACAAATAAAGCAGGAGAGTAAAAGTAGAAACACAAGTCAAGGTGACAAAAAAGTCACATTTATGAACTGCATTTAAGGTAGGAAGGTACAAGTAGAAAAAATAATCCAGGCAGGAAAAAGATTACATCTGATAAGACCGTGTGTCAGAATTGAAAATGAAAGCAAATAAGTGTTGGAATCTAGACTAGGGTTCTCAGCTAGAAATGAAATCAAGCCAAAGAATACGGGAAACCAAGGCAGGCTTTTTAAGAAATGGGCTTCTTTATTTGCTTGAAGGAATCTTGGCATGCTCACGGACCTGATCCTAGAGAAGACAAGAAAAGATCGGCGATGGTGGGATGGGAGACAATTCCTGATGGTATGCAGGAAAGAGTCCCTTTCAAATGCCATGCTCTCTCCTTAGGAACTGAAGTCACTCCCAAAAAAGGGGCAAAAGTGGGTGTTCCTCATGAGTAAAACAAGAATAAAATGATGTATTTTGAAAATATATCTCTCCAGATAAATATTTCATAAAATCTAGAATTTGTTATTTTTAAAAAAGTTTTGTTTCTATAAAGATGTGTGAATTTCTATGACTTTAATCAGAGTTTTTAAAAATAGCACATTATAATTTAGGAATATGTTTGTCTACCATTTGGATTGTTCTTAGTAGGCAAATAAAGTCAATTAAGTAAATATTTAGTTACCCAGAATTAGAGAGTACAGAGCAATGAAATTGGGTTTGGTAAACATTTATATGTGCCTTTTTTTTTTTAAGTTTTTGTTTATTTATTTGACAGACAGAGATCACAAGTAGTCAGAGAGGCAGGCAGAGAGAGAGGAAGGGAAGCAGGCTCCATGCTAAGCAGAGAGCCTGATGCGGGGCTCTATCCCAGTACCCTGGGATCATGACCTGAGCTGAAGACAGAGACTTTAACCCACTGAGCCACCCAGGCGCCCCTTATATGTGCCTTTTATATGTACCATTGTTTAAAGGAGTAAATGTGATCTTTATGAAAACAAGAAATCCTTTCACAAGGGGAATGGTACTCCACTATGATCTAATTTGTGGATCTGAACACTTGTATATCTGGTGAAGTATTTCTTATCAATGTTTTCATTCAGAACAAGTAGTCCTATGGGCACCATTTAAAATATTAAGCTGTGCAAAAGACTGAAATATGGAGGCACATATCACTGATCTTTACAGTAAATGCATTTCATCCCTTCTGATGGCTGAGTAATATTCCATAATATATATAATTTTATATATCTATATCTATATATAGGTATAGATATAGATATATAATTAGTTCCACATCTGCACCCTCCAGGACAGTAGCCACTAACCACTTGTGATTTTTGAACATTTGAAATGTGGCTAGTGTAATGAGAGAAGAGAATTTCTAATTCTATGTCATTTTAATGAATTTAAATTTGGCTACAGTATTGGACAGCATCAAAGGAATCTTGTGAATTAACCCATTTGGTCTTCCCAGCTAGAAGCATTTTTAAGCTGAAGATGTCACAGAAGAGCTAAGTGGGATAAGATTACATCTAGCAATGTCTAATTTTGAGTTCATAAGCTATGGGAAAATGTGCCCATGTAAACTGGGCAAATCTATTTGATGGGTTTTCAGCTTCATGATTTTCCCATGCCTTTTGAGTGATGTTTTTCTATGTGTGCGTTAGGATATGCTCTCATAGATTCTGGGGAGGGCTTGAGAGATACAGAGATCTGGCTAGTGCTGAATCATTCATTCTTTCATGTTCCTGAAACTGGATATTATCCAAACCAATGTCCCCTAGAATTATATTCTTGCTTCCCTCATTTTACTAGTTATTAAATAGAGGCTCAAAACATCTGTGAGCCCTCCAATATGGAAAAAAATACTTCTTTTTTTTGTCCAAATGTTTCTCTTTCTTAATCAATAGAAAATCTTAGGGTACTTTTTCACCTCTGGGAAACTCCAGAGAACAAACTTGAAAGCCATCAGCAAAAGACAAACACTCAATTTTTTTCATTTTTTAAATTTTAATTAATCAACATATAGTACATCATTTGTTTCAGATGTAAGGTTCAGTAATTCATCAGTTGCATATAATACCCAGCGCTTATCACCTCATGTGCCCTCTTTAATACCCATCACCCAGTTACCCCATCCCTACCACCCTATCCAGCAACCCTCAGTTTGTTTCCAGGAATTAAGAGTCTCTCATGGATTGTCTCCCTCTATGACTTCTTCCCATTCCGTTTTTCCCTCCCCTCCCCTATGATCTTCTGCAGTGTTTTCCTCATATGAGTGAAATCATATCATATTTGTCTTTCTCTGATTAACTCATTTTGCTCAACATAATAACCTCCAGTTCCATCCATGTTGATGTAAATGGTAGATATTAATCCTTTCTGATGGGTGAGTAATATTCCATTGTATATATGAACCATATCTTCTTTGTCCATTCCACCTGTCAATGGACATCCCAGCTCTTTCCACAATTTGACTATGGTGGACAATTCTTCTATGAACACTGGGGTACAGAAGGCCTTTTTGATCACTACTTTTTTATTTTTGGGGAAAATACCTAGTATGCAGTTGCCTGTCTTAGGGTAGCTCTATTCTTAACATCTCGAGGAACCTCCATACTATTTTCCAGAGTGGTTGTACCACCTTGCATTCCCACCAACAGTGTAAGAGGGTTCCCCTATCTCTGCATCCTTGCCAAAATTTATTATTTCCTGTCTTATTAATTTTAGCTATTCTGACTGGTGTGAGGTGGTATCTCATTGTGGTTTTGATTTGTATTTCCCTGATGCCAACTGATGTGGAGCATTTCACTGTTCGTGATATGTATGTCTTCTTTGGGGAAATGTCTTTTCATGTCTTCTGCCCATTTATTTTTTAATTTTTTTATATTTTAATTTTTTTTTAAATTTTATTTTTTATAAACATATAATATATTTTTATCCCCAGGGGTACAGGTCTGTGAATCGCCAGGTTTACACACTTCACAGCACTCACCATAGCACATACCCTCCCCAATGTCCATAACCCCACCCCCCAACCCCCCTCCCCCCATCAACCCTCAGTTTGTTTTGTGAGATTAAGAGTCACTTATGGTTTGTCTCCCTCCCAATCCCATCTTGTTTCATTTAATCTTCTCCTACCCCTCAACCCCCATGTTGCATCTCCTCTCCCTCATATCAGGGAGATCATATGATAGTTGTCTTTCTCCGATTGACTTATTTTGCTAAGCATGATACCCTCTAGTTCCATCCATGTTGTCGCAAATGGCAAGATTTCATTTCTTTTGATGGCTGCATAGTATTCCATTGTGTATATATACCACATCTTCTTTATCCATTCGTCTGTTGATGGACATCTAGGTTCTTTCCATAGTTTGGCTATTGTAGACATTGCTGCTATAAACATTAAGGTGCACGTGCCCCTTCGGATCACTACGTTCGTATCTTTAGGGTAAATACCCAGCAGTGCAATTGCTGGGTCATAGGGTAGTTCTATTTTCAACATTTTGAGGAACCTCCATGCTGTTTTCCTGAGTGGTTGCACCAGCTTGCATTCCCACCAACAGTGTAGGAGGGTTCCCCTTTCTCTGCATCCTCGCCAGCATCTGTCATTACCTGACTTGTTAATTTTAGCCATTCTGACTGGTGTGAGGTGATATCTCATTGTGGTTTTGATTTGTATTTCCCTGATGCCGAGTGATATGGAGCACTTTTTCATGTGTCTGTTGGCCATCTGGATGTCTTCTTTGCCGAAATGTCTGTTCATGTCTTCTGCCCATTTCTTGATTGGATTATTTGTTCTTTGGGTGTTGAGTTTGCTAAGTTCTTTATAGATTTTGGAAACTAGCCCTTTATCTGATATGTCATTTGCAAATATCTTCTCCCATTCTGTCAGTTGTCTTTTGGTTTTGTTAACTGTCTCCTTTGCTGTGCAAAAGCTTTTCATCTTGATAAAATCCCAATAGTTCATTTTTGCCCTTGCTTCCCTTGCCTTTGGCGATGTTCCTAGGAAGATGTTGCTGCGGCTGAGGTCGAAGAAGTTGCTGCCTGTGTTCTCCTCAAGGATTTTGATGGATTCCTTTCTCACATTGAGGTCTTTCATCCATTTTGAGTCTATTTTCGTGTGTGGTGTAAGGAAATGACCCAATTTCATTTTTCTGCATGTGGCTGTCCAATTTTCCCAACACCATTTATGGAAGAGGCTGTCTTTTTTCCATTGGACATTCTTTCCTGCTTTGTTGAAGATTAGTTGACCATAGAGTTGAGGGTCCATTTCTGGGCTCTCTATTCTGTTCCATTGATCTATGTGTCTGTTTTTGTGCCAGTACCATGCTGTCTTGATGATGGCAGCTTTGTAATAGAGCTTGAGGTCCGGAATTGTGATGACACCAACTTCGGCTTTCTTTTTCAATATTGCTTTGGCTATTTGAGGTCTTTTCTGGTTCCATATAAATTTTAGGATTATTTGTTCCATTTCTTTGAAAAAAAAAATGGATGGTACTTTGATAGGAATTGCATTAAATGTGTAGATTTCTTTAGGTAGCATAGACATTTTCACAATATTTATTCTTCTAATCCAGGAGCATGGAACATTTTTCCATTTCTTTGTGTCTTCCTCAATTTCTTTCATGAGTCCTTTATAGTTTTCTGAGTATAGATTCTTTGCCTCTTTGGTTAGGTTTATTCCTAGGTATCTTATAGTTTTGGGTGCAATTGTAAATGGGATGGACTCCTTAATTTCTCTTTCTTCTGTCTTGTTGTTGGTGTAGAGAAATGCAACTGATTTCTGTGCATTGATTTTATATCCTGACACTTTACTGAATTCCTGTACAAGTTCTAGCAGTTTTGGAGTGCAGTCTTTTGGGTTTTCCACATATAGTATCATATCATCTGCAAAGAGTAATAGTTTGACTTCTTCTTTGCCAATTTGGATGCCTTTAATTTCCTTTTGTTGTCTGATTGCTGAGGCTAGGACTTCTAGTACTATGTTGAATAGCAGTGGTGATAACGGACATCCCTGCCGTGTTCCTGACCTTAGCGGAAAAGCTTTCAGTTTTTCTCCATTGAGAATGATATTTGCAGTGGGTTTTTCATAGATGGCTTTGATAATATTGAGGTATGTGCCGTCTATCCCTACACTTTGAAGAGTTTTGATCAGGAAGGGATGCTGTACTTTGTCAAATGCTTTTTCAGCATCTATGGAGAGTATCATATGGTTTTTGTTCTTTCTTTTATTAATGTGTTGTATCACATTGATTGATTTGCGGATGTTGAACCAACCTTGCAGCCCTCGGATAAATCCCACTTGGTCGTGGTGAATAATCCTTTTAATGTACTGTTGAATCCTATTGGCTAGTATTTTGGCGAGAATTTTTGCATCTGTGTTCATCAAGGATATTGGTCTGTAGTTCTCTTTTTTGATGGGATCCTTGTCTGGTTTTGGGATCAAGGTGATGCTGGCCTCATAAAAAGAGTTTGGAAGTTTTCCTTCCATTTCTATTTTTTGGAACAGTTTCAGGAGAATAGGGATTAGTTCTTCTATAATATTTGGTAGAATTCCCCCGGGAAGCCATCTGGCCCTGGGCTTTTGTTTGTTTGGAGATTTTTGATGACTGTTTCAATCTCCTTACTGGTTATGGGTCTGTTCACCCTTTCTATTTCTTCCTGGTTCAGTTGTGGTAGTTTATATGTCTCTAGGAATGCATCCATTTTTTCGAGATTGTCAAATTTGTTGGCATAGAGTTGCTCATAGTATGTTCTTATAATTGTCTGTATTTCTTTGGTGTTCGTTGTGATCTCTCCTCTTTCATTCATGATTTTATTTATTTGGGTCCTTTCTCTTTTCTTTTTGATAAGACTGGCCAGGGGTTTATCAATCTTATTAATTCTTTCAAAGAACCAGCTCCTAGTTTTGTTGATTTGTTCTATTGTTTTTTTTTTGTTTGTTTGTTTCTATTTCATTGATTTCTGCTCTAATCTTTATGATTTCTCTTCTCCTGCTGGGTTTAGGGTTTCTTTCTCGTTCTTTCCGCAGCTCCTTTAGGTGTTGGGTTAGGTTGTGTACCTGAGACCTTTCTTGTTTCTTGACAAAGGCATGTACCGCTATATATTTTCCTCTCAGGACTGCCTTTGTTGTGTCCCACAGATTCTGAACCGTTGTGTTTTCATTATCATTTGTTTCCATGAATTTTTTCAATTCTTTAATTTCCTGGTTGACCCATTCATTCTTTAGAAGGATGCTGTTTAGTCTCCATGTATTTGGGTTCTTTCCAAATTTCCTCTTGTGATTGAGTTCTAGCTTCAGAGCATTGTGGTCTGAAAATATGCAGGGAATGATTCCAATCTTTTGATTCTGGTTGAGACCTGATTTAGGACCAAGGATGTGATCTATTCTGGAGAATGTTCCATGTGCACTAGAGAAGAATGTGTATTCTGTTGCTTTGGGATGAAATGTTCTGAATATATCGGTGATGTCAATCTGGTCCAGTGTGTCATTTAAGGCCTTGATTTCCTTGTTGATCTTTTGCTTGGATGATCTGTCCATTTCAGTGAGGGGAGTGTTCAAGTCCCCTACTATTATTGTATTATTGTTGATGTGTTTCTTTGATTTTGTTATTAATTGGTTTATATAGTTGGCTGCTCCCATGTTAGGGGCATAAATATTTAAAATTGTTAGGTCTTCTTGTTGGACAGATCCTTTGAGTATGATATAGTGTCCTTCCTCATCTCTTATTATAGTCTTTGGCTTAAAATCTAATGGATCTGATATAAGGATTGTCACCCCTGCTTTCTTCTGATGTCCATTAGCATGGTAAATTCTTTTCCACCCCCTCACTTTAAATCTGGAGGTGTCTTTGGGTTTAAAATGAGTTTCTTATAGGCAACATATAGATGAGTTTTGTTTTTTTATCCATTCTGATACCCTTTGTCTTTGATTGAGGCATTTAGCCCATTAACATTCAGGGTAACTATTGAGAGATATGAATTTAGTGCCATTGTATTGCCTGTTAAGTGACTGTTATTGTATATTGTTTCTGTTCCTTTCTGGTCTACTACTTTTAGGTTCTCTCTTTGCTTAGAGGACCCCTTTCAATATTTCCTGTAGAGCTGGTTTGGTGTTTGCAAATTCTTTCAGTTTTTGTTTGTCCTGGAAGCTTTTAATCTCTCCTTCTATTTTCAATGATAGCCTAGCTGGATATAGTATTCTTGGCTGCATGTTTTTCTTGTTTAGTGCTCTGAATATATCATGCCAGCTTTTTTCTGGCCTGCCAGGTCTCTGTGGATAAGTCTGCTGCCAATCTAATATTTTTACCATTGTACGTTACAGACTTCTTTTCCCGGGCTGCTTTCATGATCTTCTCTTTGTCACTAAGACTTGTCAATTTTACTATTAGGTGACGGGGTGTGGACTATTCTTATTGATTTTGAGGGGGGGTTCTCTGAACCTCCTGGATTTTGATGCTTGTTCCCTTTGCCATATTGGGGAAATTCTCTCCAATAATTCTCTCCAATATACCTTCTGCTCCCCTCTCTCTTTCTTCTTCTTCTGGAATCCCAATTATTCTAATGTTGTTTCGTCTTACAGTGTCACTTATCTCTCGAATTCTCCCCTCGTGGTCCAGTAGCTGTTTGTCCCTCTTTTGCTCAGCTTCTTTATTCTCTGTCATTTGGTCTTCTATATCGCTAATTCTTTCTTCTGCCTCATTTATCCTAGCATTGAGAGCCTCCATTTTTGATTGCACCTCATTAGTAGCTTTTTTGATTTCAACTTGGTTAGATTTTAGTTCCTTTATTTCTCCAGAAAGGGCTTTTATATCTCCCAAGAGGTTTTCTCTAATATCTTCCATGACTTTTTCGTGCCTGGCTAGAACCTTGAGAATCATCATTCTGAACTCTAGATCTGACATATTACCAATGTCTGTACTGATTAGGTCCCTAGCCTTTGGTACTGCCTCTTGTTCTTTTTTTTTGTGGTGAATTTTTCTGCCTTGTCATTTTGTCCAGATAAGAGTATATGAAGGAGCAAGTAAAATACTAAAAGGGTGGCAACAACCCCAGGAAAATATGCTTTAGCCAAATCAGAAGAGATCCCAAATTGTGAGGCAGGGCGAAACGGGATAAAAAGGTTCAGAAAGAAAAAAAAAAAAAAGAAACAATTAAAAAAAGAAAACCAATAAAGAAAAAATATAAAAAGGAAAAAATATATATATATTAGATAAACTAGTTAAAAAACGTTAAAAAAGAAAAGGGTAAAAGTTAAAAAAATTTAGCAGAAGAGAAAAAAAATTGAAAAAGAAAAAAAAATTAAATTAACTGCAAGGCTAAAGAATCATGGGGAGAAAGCCGTGAGTTCCGTGCTTTGCTTTCTCCTCCTTTGTAATTCCGCTGCTCTCCTTGGTATTGAAACTGCACTCCTTGGTAGGTAAACTTGGTCCTGGCTCGTTTCTTGTTGATCTTCTGGGGGAGGGGCCTGTTGTAGTGATTCTCAAGTGTTTTTGCCCCAGGCGGAGTTGCACCGCCCTTACCAGGGGCCGGGTTGAGTAATCTGCTCAGGTTTGCTTTCGGGAGCTTTTGTTCCCTGAGCACTTTCCGTAGAGTTCCAGAGGACGGGAATGAAGATGGCGGCCTCCCAGTCTCCAGCCCAGAGGAGCCGAAAGCCCGGGGCCCCACTCCTCAGTGTGCCCTCAGAGAACAGCGCCCAATTACTCCCGTCACCCTGCCTAAGGCTGCGCTCCAAGCTGACCGAGCCTGCGACCGGTTCAAAGTAACCCCGAGATGAGAGCTCACTCCTCGGCTCTGTCTCTGTAGCCGGCTTCCCCGTTCTAATACCTATAAGCTCTGCGACACTCAGACACCCCGATCCTTCTGTGACCCTGTGGGACCTGAGGCCACGCTGACCCCGCATGGTCTTCACCCCGGGTAAGCCTCTGGAGCGATGTCCCTCAGCGGAACAGACTTTTAAATGTCCTGATATTGTGCTCCGTTGCTCCACTGCTTGCCGGGAGCTGGCCCCTCCCCCCACGGTCTATCTTCCCGTCGCTTTGGATTCACTTCTCCGCCAGTCCTACCTTTCAGAAAGTGGTTGATTTTCTGTTGTAGAATTGCTGTTCTTCTTCTCTTTGATCTCCCATTGGATTTGTAGGTGTTTGCAATCTTTAGATAAGCTAGCTAGCTGATCTCCCGCTACCTGAAGTAGTCTCAGCCTGCTACTTCTCCACCATCTTGACTCCTTCCTCTCTCTTCTGCCCATTTATTGACTGGATTATTTGTTTTTGGGGTGTTGAGTCTGATAAGTTCTTCATAGATATTGGTTACTAGTCTTTTATCTGATATGTCATTTGCAAATATCTTCTCCCATTCTGTCAGTTGTCTTTTAGTTTTACTGACTATTTCCTTTGCCTTGCAAAAGCTTTTTGTCTTGATGAAGTCCCAATTATTCACTTTTGCTTTTGTTTCTCTTGCCTTTGGAGACATGTCCAGCAAAAACTTGCAAAGATTGAAATCAAAGAGGTTGTTGCCTGTGTTCTCCTCTAGGATTTTGATGGATTCCTGTCTCACATTTAGGTCTTTCCTCCATTTTGAGTTGATCTTTGTGTGTGGAGTAAGAAAATGGTCCAGTTTCATTCTTCTACATGTGGCTGTCCAGTTTTCCTAATGCCATATTTATTGAAGAGCCTATTCTTTTTCCATTGGATATTCTTTCTTGCTTTGTTGAAGATTAGTTGACCATAGAGCTGAGAGTCCATTTCTGGGTTCTCTACTCTGTTCCATTGATCCATGTGTCTATTTTTGTGCCAGTACCATACTGTTTTGATGATTACAGATTTGTATTATAGCTTGAATATCAATGGGGAAAAACAGAGCATTTCCCCCAAAGGTCAGGAACAGAGATGCCCACTGTCACCACTGTTGTTTAACATAGTTTTAGAAGTCCTAGCATCAGCAATCAGACAACAAAAAGAAATAAAATGCTCATACATGGATGCAGCAAAATGGCAGGATATAAAATCAATGCACAGAAGTCAGTTGCATTTCTATACAATAACAGTGAGACAGAAGAAAGAGAAATTAAGGAACTGAACCCATTAACAATTGCACTAAAAACCATAAGATACCTAGGAATGAAACTGATGAAGGAAGTAAAGTATCTGTATTCCAAAAATGACAGAACACTTATGAAAGAAATTGAGTAAAACACTAATTGAAAAACATTCCATGCTTATGGTTTGGAAGAATAAATATTTTGAAATGTCCATATTACCCAGGGCAATCTACATATTCAATGCAATCCCTATCAAAATACCGTCAATAGTTTTCACAGAGCTGGAACAAATAATCATAAAATTTATATGGAACCAGAAAAGACCCTGAATAGCTAGATGAATGTTAAAAAAGAAAACCAAAGCTGGTGGCATTAGAATGCTAGACTTCAGGCTATATTACTAAGCACGTTTTAAAGCAGAAGTTTCATCAAACCACAAGAGACTCTTAATCTCAGGAAACATATTGAGGGTTGCTGGAGTGGAGGGGGATGGGAGGGATGGGGTGGCTGGGTGATGGACATTGGGGATGGTCTATGCTATGGTGAGTGCTGTGAAGTGTGTAAGACTGATGAATCACAGACCTGTATCCTTGAAACAAATAATACATTATATGTTAATTAAAAATAAGTATAGATCTTTGGTGAGATCTTCATCATTAAAATAGTGTCTTTGAAGACTGAGTTCATGGGGATCATCAGGCTTGGATTAATGAAATGATAAGGGTAGTTAACTCTCTCAGGAATAACCTATCAAAAATCTGAATAAGATGACCTATGCTCATGAATTAGATGCAAAATGAATAAAGAAGTTCTAATGAAAAGTTGCAAAAAGCATGGAACATAAAATTAAGGTAAAAAACAACAACCTAGATTTTAAATACTTGAAGTTCTGTGGGATAAATCCACTGATGGCCATTGTCTTGAACTAGAGAACTTAGAGTTGGTTGAAGGGTTTAAATAGCATCCTTCCTTCTTTATTTGGGCCATGGTGTGTGCTGGCACTGCCAGTGGAGGCCAGTAACCCACATTGGACATGTCTCTTTTTGTCTTAGATACTCATAGGTCAGCTCAGATTTGTGGCCTTCCTTCTTTTCTCCATTTTTGACTATTTGGCAAGAAGAGAATTATGAGCAAAAAAGGTGTCATGGAGCCCAAACTCCATAACTGATTCTGGTTACTGGCATTTTTAATTAACAAAAACAAAACCTTGAGAATAAGTTGGATTTTTTTCCTTATCTTCTTTTTAGTGATATAACCATCTATTTTCATTAGAAAACTATTTCACAAAGTTACAAGAAAACTTAGCAATGGTTATTTATGTAGAACTAATTGGTTCTTTTTAGTAAAGCAGCCTAGCATCACAGAAAGATTCCACTGAGTAACTCCTCAAGTTATTGGCCTCTGGTTAAGAGCTGCTTGGACTGTAGAGGTGGTCAGTTTCATTTGGTCATGGAGAGAGGATTTCAAGCTGAAACACAGCACAGAGGATTAAAAATTAGAGGTCCAGGGCCATGCTTCTCAACCAAGTATATCTTTTTTTTTTTTAAGATTTTATTCATTTATTTGAGAGACAGAGAGTGAGAGAGTGAGAGAGAGAGAAGGAGTGAGCACAACCTGAAAGAGGGACAGAGGGAGAGGGAAAAGCAGGCTCCCACTCAGTGGAGAGCCGGAGAGCCTATGCAGGTCTTGATCCCAGGACTCCAGGAGCATGACCTGAGGTGAAGGCAGATGCTTAACAGACTGAACCAACTAGGTGCCCCTCAACTGAAGATATCCTAAGTTAATAGGAATATGGCATTGCCAGAATGTTCGGAAAATATCACAAGATTCAAGAACAGATTTTTCAGCCACAAAACCTTTCCTGAGAGTCAGTTTAATGAGCTGCAATAAGGATTTACCAGGGAAACATGGTGGTGAATGAGTCCTGCTCAAACTGTTTGTCTTTTAGATAAGAAGCAAACTGACACTGAAAAATGCTTCACAAACTGTTTTTTGTTTATTTGTTTGTTTGTTTTTAAGTGCTAACAATCTGTGGAAGAGAAGGTAGAGGTTTTTCTACTTTAAATAATTAAAATGTTAAGAGTAGTGTCTTGTGATTTTTAGTGGGTGATACACTTAAAGTGACTTCTGTTGTCTTTTATTTTTTTCTCAATCCCAATTTAGCATCTTGATTAGATTTATGTTAACAAAATCAGTGCATTTTCAGTCATATATTTGTATGTCTATGTGATTTACGCCTCAAAGAAAAGCCTTGTGGGATAATCTATAGCTAAGGAGAGTGAAGTCTTTTTAAGTATAATCATGGAATAAAATTTTTTATTTGAATTGGTTAAAGAAATTCTTGAATTTGCACTTTTAGAAGACATAAGAAGTTACTTTGGACTATATAGATTTAGGAAGTAAATGAGACAGCATCAACTCTTGATCATTTTAAGACCAGGAAAGAGAGTATATTATTATGGAGGGAATGTACTGCATGGAGCACTGGGTGTGGTGCATAAACAATAAATTCTGGAACACCGAAAAGAAATAAAATTTAAAAAAATGAAAAAAGTGAAAAAAAAGAGAGTATATTAGTTTATCTATTACTACATAACAAGTTTCCCTAAAACCTACAGCCTGAAAATGATACAAATTAATTATCTCATACTTTCTGTGAGTCAGGCATTAGGGAGAAGCTCAGCGGTTTGGTTCCTGTTCAGGGTCTGTCATGAGATTGTGACTGAGATATTTGCCAAGACTGCAGTCATCCAAGGCTTGACTGGGTGAGAGGATTTGCTTCCAAGTTCATTCCTGTGGTTGGTGACGGGACTCAGTTCCTCCCTGGCTGTTGGCCTCAGTTTCTCTTTACACAAGGGCTTCTCTGTAAGGAAGTATGAACGTCTTCATAAAATGGTAGCTAGCATCTCCCAGAGTAAGCAATTCAAGAGAAAGAGTATGAGGGAGAAGTCACAAGGTCTTTTATGACCTATTTTGAGAAGTGACATACCATCACTCCTGCCATATCCTGTTGGTCACATAGACCAACCTTGATAAAACATGAAGAGAAATATACAAAGGTATGAATGCCAGTACATGAGGATCATTGGGACCATATTGGAAGCTGGCTACCACAGAGGGAGTGATCTAGAGGAATGGCAAACTTGATTTTAATAGATGTGGGTGGTCCAAAATATTTGGCTATAGAACGACGACTTAAATTAAGAATCACATTTTCATTTAGTTTTAATTTTCCCAGTGAATATATTCATATTTTGAAAATTTCCCTGTACCTAAACCAGTGGATTTGGAAATATTATCATTCTGCTCCCCTACCTCATAGGAATGATGTTGTAAGAAATGGTCATACCAATGTAGACTGGAGTGATACAGAAGGGAACTATTTTATGATTTTCCTTTTAAAATCTATGTGTAAAGAAAGTTCAGCTACCTCTGTTGAATTGGTATATATTGGCTATCAGCAATACTCTATATAGCAGCTGGGGTTTTGACTTCACTTTGAATGATCATTTTATAGGTCCCCTCAGGCTTAGTGACAGTTCCTGAGTAGCCTCAGGGGTTGGGAAGATTGACTTATTGTTTAGCCCTTAGATTTCTTTCCAAAAATTCACATAACATGACAATGGCCCTGAACTACAAAAAACTGGAAGCCATGGTCTTGTTCCAAGTAAAGAGATCTGTCTATTGATTTCTGTGTCTGGAACCATTTTCATAATTTCCAATGCTGGAATACTGGATGGTTGTAACTTCCGAACAATCAGTTGTATATAAAAAACAAAACAAAAATAAACAAAGATACAGGTAGGGGAAGTAGGTATCGGAGACTAACTCGGCATAGTTTACCTATCACTCGTTCTTGGGAACATACTCCCTGATCTTCTACCTTATTCCACATTGTTTTGGATTCATTCAGCAAGCGGTCCCAAGAGTCACAAGTACTCATCTTCAGGGCCACCAACACGACAGATTTTTTAGGCAGAGCCTGGATGCAATCCAGTGACTGCAGGTTATCAGACCAGATCTGAGTATGAGGCTAGTCCTCAAGGCTCCCTCCTTTCTCTCATGCTCACATCAGCCACTGAAAATTTGCATGGGCCCATCTATTTTCTTTAGCCTTCATGTTCTTTCTGAGGAAACTCCCCCTACATGGAAGCTGCTCAATGGAAGGCTTTCATTGGAAACATATTCAATATCCCAAATCTAATGCTTCTGTCAGTTTGGGGGAGAGAAAAAGATGATTAAGTTGATTAAGTGACAAACTGAGGCCAAAGAGGTTGGAAGAACCAGTCTACCTCACTAGAATGGTACCTCCAGGAGGACTGTGAGCTCAACCACTAAACTGCTTTTTAGAGGAAGACGGGTTACCCACCAATCTTGCCTCAAGAATAGTGATTTTTTACTTTCTTATTTACTACAGAATCCACTTCAGCTTGAAACTTTTAAACCACAGCTCAAAATAATGACTACTTTAGAAAACTTACCGAGGTCAAGAGAGACATTAGTGCAACCTAACAGGAGGAACTGAGAATTCACCTGACAAGTCTCTCTCGGCCATTCTTGGAAAACCCCAGGCCAGTGCTTCTCGTTCATACCATTTTATATTCAGAATCTTTTTTTATTTTTTTTGAGGGAGGGAAGGAGAGACAAAAAGGGGGTAAGAGAAGTGGGGGAGAGTGAGGAGGGGAGATAGAGAGAATCTTAAGCACATTCCATATCCAGTGTGGAGTCTGACATAGCGCTTGATCTCATGACCCTGAGAGAGTCAGATGCTTAACTGACTGAACCACCCAGGCGCCCTATATTCAGAATCTCAAATACCAAACCATTAGGGGGAAAATTTTGAATTTTCAGGAGCACTAATGTACCAGAAATAACTAGCGTCAGGAAACTGATAGGCCAGAAAATCCCACCAAATACTTAAAAATGAGAGGAAGGTCTGTAGAATTGAAGAGAGGATGTAGAAGTAATTGAAGATGTTTGGGTTATATTTAGTATTACATACTTTGGTTATTTTCTGTACATCCTCCAGATACACAAAACAAAATTTACTTTTTTTTTCTTATTCCCAACAGTAGGAAAAACCCTACCAACCTGATAGTCCTCAAAGTTGCAGTGAGAGAACATCTGTCTCATCAAAGCTCCTCAGCAAAGTGTTGCTCTAGAGGACAACCTAAATATTTCTGAAGGTAACACACTTGAGCAAAAGATTTCCCATTCTTTGTATGTCCTGCTAATGCAAGCTATCTGCAATCACAAGATGGTATTGTGGAATGACTTTTTAGATTGTTTTTTTCAAGGAACTGGCAATATTTAATTAGGTTTCAGCTAACAGACTTTAAGACAAATGGTTGTGCTGTGGCTAACTGTTAGCATATACTGATCTGGGAGCATCTGATGACAGTGGGTCTGTCCCTTGTGACTTATGCTGTGGGTGGCTAACATGACCCAGACAGGCTCATCTGTCCCTGTTTGTAAGCACCCAAACCACCTGCTTAGGTTGGATAATCCCCTCAATCAGACTGCCCGAGTTTACCCTTTCTGAGTTCAAGCTACACTGGTATGGATTGAAAATCTAGAATTTTATTATCAAATGAATCAATAACAACTTTTATTTGTCAAAAGCAGGCTTGCATCCATTATGTCAGAAGGCCTTAGAAAACATACCACATTAGACCTGAAATGAATCTCAGAGAATGTTTTTTTCCAACCCACCCAGTTTGACATGAATGAATGAAGGAGCAGAGAGGAGGAAGGACATTCCTAAAGCCACCAGATTTTAGAAAGGGGGGCTAATACCCAGGTCTTGTAAGTTTGAGTCTTCTGCTTGTGTCCTTCTCCTTTCTGTCCTCTTCCCATTCCATAGATTGCATTAAATCTACAACGAACTCCAACTCTTTCAGGGTCGGATGTCAGAAAGTCTTCAACTGAGCAGGTGGGGGTGACCTGTTCTGATGGGTGGACAGGTGTGGCCTCCTCACCCCCGACAGCAGTGGGTGGCCAGCCTCCTGCTACTTCTCCACAGAGGAGAAACAAACCAAACAGTGTAAATCTTTGGAAAAAGACAAAAGACATTCAGAGCAAAATTTGGTAAGAAGGGAATAATCAAAAACGAATGATATTTTTAGTTTAAAAATGCTTATATAAAATAATTAGAGATAGTCACTTCAGACATTTATCATAATGGGCAGGTAGGCTGACTGCATTTGTCCCAACAATTGATGAAGCAACAAACATTAAAAGAAGTTCTTGTCAGAGGTGCCTGGTTGACTCATTCAGACAACCATGTGACTCTTGATCTTGGGGTCATGAGTTTGAGGCCCCCACTGGGTGTAGAGATTACTAAAAACAAACAAACAAACAAACAAGCAAACAAATAAATAAGTAAATTAAATCTTCATGAAAATTCAGTGTGTCTTTGATATACAAATAAGATTGGCATGATGAAAAGAAATTTGTGATTTGGGGTATATGTAAGAAAAACAGATTAGAAAGAGCTAAAGCATCTTTTGATTATATTTAGTGGAATATTAATTATAGTTTGAAGTAATTTTATCAGAAACTAATGATAAAAATGAATAATGTACTGTATGGTGACTAACATAAATCATAATAAAAAATAAAATAAAATAATTTTATTTTCATTACTCTTGGTTTGTCAATCTATGTATTATTGGAAATGGGGTAAATGTTCTATATAGACTGCTTGAGGCTGATTGAAGACAGGACTTTCTGTGCAGTCTGCCACAAAGACAGTTTCAATTGAAAACCAGAGCAGAAATGGCATGGTTAACAGTTTCACATTTATTTTCAATAGCAATGCAATTTCCTTTTCTAAACTGCAAAGCAAAATAAAACAAAATGGTGTTACTCTTGCCGAAACACTTTTGCCACCTGCCTTGAGCTCTTGATTGCTAGCAATATTTTAGGTTCCTAATTAATGTCCAGAAAACAAAACTGACCATCAAATTAAAAAAATGATTTTATTAGATATAAAAATATTATAATCAGTGGGACTGGGAAGTTCATTAAATGTGCATGGATAGAAGTTAAAAAAAAAACCTTATGAAAAATAAAACTCAGGAGGATGGAAAGAAAGGTGGAAATATGTCCCTCCATGAGCCATGACAAGCTTGGCCCTGGACCAGTCTTCTAGAGGGGAAACACAATTGACACCCTCATGCTTTCTCGCAACAGGACTCCAAGGTGTCATCTATTAAGTCCTCTGTGGTCATAATGATACCATTTGGTGATTCTACCCTCCTGACTGATTTATAGAAGGTAAAAAACCCTGTTTGCAATATAACAGAGATGAGCATAGCAACTAACACCTTTGATTTGACTGTGGGCCAGTAAGAATATTAAAATAATTTCTGTGCCCTGGCCACAGAAACTTCATAAAGTTTAGTTTCTGTTTTAGTTTTGAAAGAAATTTGTTTAAAAACTGTGATAGATTTTAATTCCAACAGATCATTGGTCTAAACTTTTCTGCCTTGCTGGACAAAACTCTGTGTTAGCTTGCTAACCAAAATATCCTAATCTTTTCTTCAGGAAGATTATAATTAATCCAGGTGAAAGTCCACATCTTTGGGCTCCATCCAGACTGCCTGGATGAACAAGATGATATCTGCAAAGCTATGACACAGTGCTGGCATGGAGTAAGTGCCCCATAAACGTCTCTTGAGATAGTGGTGATATGGGGCCTTCAACAAACCCTCAGTGGTACCCTATGCCTCATTTATGAAAGTTCTCATTATTCAGTGTTGCAATTGCTCATTTAACTGTTTCCCTTCAGAGTCTGCAGGCTCGGCTCTATGAGGGTAGGGACAGTGTATTTCTTATTTCCTGATTGATCACCAATTGATCCCAGCACCTCTTCTGGCCTGTAACAGGTTCTAATAAGCAATTTTTAATAAGTGGATAATTGACACATAGTAATTTAGGGAAGAAGACTTACTCACGGTGGGACTCTGGGAAAGTCACTCCACCTCTTTGAGACATAGTTCCCTCAGTTGCAGATTGGGATAAGAGATTTGGGACCATTAGCATAAAAGTGCTTTGTAAAGTTAATGTTTTTTTGTTTTTGTTTTTGTTTTTTACAGACGTAGGGGCTGTTAATAATGGCAAAGTGAAAATAGTTACCAGTGATTTACTTCTAGAAAGGTAATATACTCAAGTAGTAACCAATCTGTGCTTAGTCCTAAAGCTTAGTCCTATAACAGCCCAATACATAGCCATCTGTCCAAAGACTTGCAAACCCCAAGAAAATGGCTTTCTGAACCTTAAAAATCGCCAGATATTCCCTCACTGGGGGATATCCAGATTCACATTAGTCTGAAAAAAAAAAACTGAAGGTCATCTACAACATCCATTGATCAATGTCTAAGAACCCGTGGCTTGGGCCCAAGCTGCTTGGACTTCTCCCATGAGGGATGCTTGTCAGGCCTTTGCGCTCACATGGTGGGTCCACCCAGCAGATCTCATGTCATCCTTCTAATCATTCTCTCTTCCAGGAAGATCCATGTTCATGGCAGGATAGTCAGAACTGTACAGGACCATTTTTCCCCATTTCCAATTAACCCTCAGCAAGTCAGAGAGACTGACTCCATCTCCTTAGAGGGGCTCCTCTTCAGTGATGTGTGTCTTAGGTAAAAAAAGTCACTGATTATTATAAAGTCACTGACTCTTATGAAATACTAACGTCTTAAGGCCATGTTCTAAATTAAAAACAAGACTGAAAAAGAAAATCTTAGTTAGAAATAAAACTTTCAGTTAAAACAAGAATCCTTAGCTCTTCTAGACAACATAAATATTTCAGCACTGTTCTGCTTGACAATTTCATAGAATTTTTTGGTCTCACATGAAACAGAAGATAGTTGTCAAATAAAATAAGCGTTTCTTAAAAACGAAAAAAACTAATTGATATGATTTGGCACTCGGCAGTAACCCCACCTAAATGTCCAACTGAAGCAATGACAATGTATTGCTGTACTTACGTAGTACACTCAGATATTAAAAATAGCATGTTGAGGATCGAGCCCCACATCGGGCTCTCTGCTAGGCAGGGAGCCTGCTTCCCTTCCTCTCTCTGCCTCTCTCTGCCTACTTGTGATCCCTCTCTCTGTCAAATAAATAAATAAAGTCTTAAAAAAAATTGCACGTTTAAGGAAAAAAATTAAAATGGTAAATATACTGAAATGCTACATGAGCTACAGCAATCTACTAATATTTACTCTCACTTTATGATACTTTCTATAAACTGACAAGAGGAATTGCTTCAAATAAGAGAAGGAAAAATTTTCACTTCTGGTTAAAAAAATAAATAAATAAATAAATAAATCCCCAACAGACAAAATGTAAAACACAAACCACAATCTCCTTACTGGATAAAGCATATAATTTCCCTCCTTAGGTGTGTGGATTTAAAACAGCTGCCAAGCCTACTTAATTATGGACCCTTAGAGTCAAAATAAAAATGATGGATTTTCATTTTGATAGCAACCACATCGAGTGTTTAATTAGCAAGTATGGCTAATTATTCCAGTTCTTACTTGAAAATTTCCCTCAGAATTGTTTGCATATTGTTTATGAAAGGCTGTGATCTCAGTACTCAACATTTCGGGTCTTTCTCTCTTTCTCTCTTTTTTTTTTAGATGAGGCTTTTCTACAAATGTAAAAAGTGATTTCTCGCCCACTGGTACACAAACACTAATTCCATCTGCAGAGAAGCAGATGTATGAAGGTGTTGATAGAAAAACTTTCATGTTTCAGGACAGAGATCTGAAAGCAAAATGTCTTGGTCATCACCTTGGGGGGTCACTTTTATGGCCAACATTTCTCATTCCAATTCTTTAGTCTTTTGTGGGGAAACACTGAAGCCATGGCAGTGGTTTTCCAAAGAAACCATTCACTTCCTAGAGGTAAGGGGTGGAGGCACCCACACTATCTGCTGGTTCGCAGAGCTGGCTTTCAGAGCACAGAATAAGGCAAAACGTCAGTCGCCTAAATTCAAAGCTAGAAAAACGACTTGCTACTATAATAGCACTTGAATATTTGGGAAGCATTTTCATTTCATTAATTTTATCTGAGCATCACAACACTAATTTAAGGTGGTAAAAAAGACATACCCCACATGTTACACTACAACGTGCTAACGACAGATGGATCTGGAAAGGATCACCAATGGATTGGTTTGAGCCTTTGTTACAAATCCAATCAAAATCTCCCAAATTCTAATTTTTTCCAAAATATTTGCTATCTTGGAATGGTATAATCAGAGCCACAAGAGGGCATGAAATGTGACAGCAGAAACTAGCTTGGATCAAGGATATCTTGCCTAAAGGACCGACATTCTGTGTGTTTTCACTCCTCCTCTGTTGGGAGCCGGTCATCCTGAGCTCAAAAGAGCTGAGCAAATTGCACTGTGTGGTGCCCCAGCAGCCAACTAATTACTTGCATTGCTTTGGTCATTAACAGATTATTTTTTTCTTTTCCTCTCCAGTGAAACTTAATGGGCAGGGAGCTTCCTCTGAGGTTAGAACGTGACAATAAACTAGACAGACATATTCACCTTTTGATGCCCCTTGTCCCCTCATCGCTTTGGAATCACAGAAGACAAACATATGAAGCATACTGTATTAATCTGACACAAACACGTTGCTTGCTAAGGACATTATGATCCTAGAAGACTGCCAAGTGCCATAGGGTTATTGTTCCCCCTAAAGTTGGGAGAGATTTGTTCAGAAGTTCAAGATCCCTTTTCAAATATTGCGCCTTCAACTTCCTGATGTGTGCCCCTGAGTGTACAACCCATGCCTTTGGTCTACCATGGTGCAGTTCTTCATCTTTCTGGTCTCAGCACAAATGTCCATTCCTCAGGGGCTCTTATGAACATACCTCCCCTCTTTTTCCATAGCTCTCTGTTATCTTCATTTTTCTTTTCATTACAGTTATTACTTCTAAAATTCTCATTTGTTTATTGCTATTTACTTATCATCACCACTCTCCACTAGAGTGGGAGTTTCATGAAGGTACCTAGCTGGCCCTTTATAGATATTCATGGAAGGAAAGAAAGAAGGAAGGAATGAAGGAAGGAATGGAAAAAGGAAGGAAGGAAAGAAGTCATGCAGGCAGGCTAGCTCTATAACTCTGGTCAATACTCAGTTGTCTTGTCTGTAAAACTGGGGCAAAAATATGGTCTTATAGGGATGTTATGAGAATGAAATAAGATAAATTCTAAACATAAGACCTTTACTTATTTTAGTTCTTGTAAGAGCTTCTGGAGTGAAGTACTTAATACCACCCCCGTTTGACAAAAAAGAAGCCTAGGTTCAGAGAGGCTAATTAATTTGCCAAAGACTGCAGAGCTGGCAAATGTTAGTGCCAATATTTGAATCAAGGATTCTAGATTCTAAAATCCTTAAACTAGTTTTCCAAACTGCTAACAAGCTGTACAGATAAACTTAAAATGAAAAATTTCAAGGAGGTCCAAGTCTGGATTCTGTTTCTTTTATCTGGGCCCCCATCTAGTCTAAATTTTATCTTAGTCTACAACTTCTGGGAACTGGAAAAAAAAAATGAGAGTGATATAAGAATCTGGGATCAGCATGTTTAGAAGGAAAATGGAAAGAGAAAATAATGAGCTTCATTTAATGAAGTAAGGCTTATTGGCAAATATTTAAAGATACATTCAGAAATTTTGCAAAATCTGCCACAGTTGAGTGAATTAAGGAGGAAACATAGGTAAAAGGAAAAATAGAGTGTGTAATTTTGGAAGATGTGATGTGATGACTGAAAGCCCATTCTAATAAAAGCTACAAATGGAGTGGACACAGTGACAGGAGATCAGAGCTAGTATTTGTGAGACAGAGGGAAAAGAAGTCAAAGTGACTTGTTCCTCCCATTTCTCTCTAATTATTGAAAACACCTTGAACAATAAAAGCCATCCAGTACTCTGAATTGGAAAGGTAAATGGTGATGAGGTTGACATAGTTCAATGTCACTCGCAGTCACACACACTCCCTCAAGCACACATACATCCTTTTCTTATGTTCTTAAATATGTCATTGAAAAGGAGATTAGAAAGAGAAGTAACAGTAGAAGAAGGAAAAGAGCACTGATAATTTAGATCATGTGCTCAAGATAGGTATTTCCAGCTCTTGAAAACTTTGTTCCCTTCTTAGTTAATTTTTTCATATCTGAAGTGTTCCAGCCTCCTTGAAAAATTTTACATAGCATATGGCCTAGTGAGGAATAAACAGAGAAGATCTAGAAAGCACTTTGCAGGTCACTAACTGCTATATAAATAATAAACATATAATAATGTTAATAGCTTTAAGTACCAGCGTAACTCAGAGATACTGTGGGTTCCATTTCAGACCACCACAATAAAAGTGAATATCCCAATAAAGTAAGTCAAATGAAACTTTGGTTCCCTAGTGCCTGTAAAAGTTATGTACATACCATACTATAGCCTATTAAGTGTGCAACAGCATTCTTTATGATGAAAGAAGCATACCTTAATTAAAAAATGCTTTCTTGCTAAAGATGCTAACCATTTTCTGAACTTTCAGTGAGTCATAATCGGTTTTGCTCGTGGAAGGCTTTGTCTCAGTGTTGATGGTTGCTGACTGATCAGGATGGTGGTTGCTGAAGGCTGAGGTGGTTGGGGCAATTTCTTAAAATAAGACAACAGCAAAGTTTGCCCCATTGATCGATTCTTCCTTTCAGGAGGGATTTCTCTGTAGTGTGTGATGCTGTTTAACAGCATTTTACCCAGGGTGGGATTTCTTTGAAGATTAGAGTCAATCCTCTCAAACCCTGCTGCTGCTTTATCAAAAAGTTTATGTAAAATTCTAAATTCTTCATTGCCATTTTAATCATCTTCACAAGGAATCGATTCTATTTCAAGAAACAAGTTTCCTTGCTCATCCATAAGAAGCTACTCCTCATTTTTTAAAAATTCTATCATGAGATTGCAGCAACTCTGTCCCATCTTCAGGTTCCGCTTCTAATTCTAGTTCTCTTGCTATTTCCATCTTATCTGCACTTAATCCCTCCAGTGACGTATTGAACCCTCAAAGTCATCCATGAGAGTTAGAATCTATTTCTTCCAAACTCCTGTTCATGTTGATATTTTAACCTCTTCTCGTGAATCAGCAATGTTCTTAATGGCATCTAGAATAGTGAATATTTTCTGGAAGGTTTTCAATTGACTTTGCCCAGATTCATCTGAGCAATCACTCTCTATGGCAGCCATAGCCTTACAAAATGTATTTCTTAAATAATGAGACCTGAAAGTCCAAATTACTCCTTGATCCATGGGCTGCAGAATGGATCTTGTGTTAGCAGGCATTAATATGGCATTGATCTTATTGTACACCCCCATCAGAGTTCTTGGCTGGCTAGGTTTGTCAATATTTGGAAAAGAATCTTTTTTTTTTTTTTTTTTCCTGAGGGGTAAGGCTCAGCAGCAGGCTTAAAATATTCATTAAACCGAATGTGCTGTCACCAGGACTTTGCTGGTCCACTTAAAGAGTAGAGGCAGACTATATTTAGAATAATTCTTAAGGGCCCGTAGGATTTTCAGGGTGGTAAATGAACACTGGCTTCCACTGAAATTCACCAGCTACCTTAGGTCTTATCAAGAGAGTCAGCTGGTCCTTTGAAACTTTGAAGTCAGGCATTGATTGTCTTTTCTTCTCTGGTTATGAACATCCTAGATGGCCTCATCTCTCACTATGATGCTATTTTTCTTTATTGAAAATCTGTTGTTTAGTGTAGCCACCTTCATTAATTATCTGAGTTTGATCTTCTTGAGAACTTGTAATTTGCCCATCAGCACTGGTTGCTTCCCCTTGCACTTTTATGCGATGGAGCTGGCTTCTTTCCTTAAACCTCATGAACCAACCTCTGCTAGCTTCACACTTTCCTTCTGCAGCTTCCTAACCTCTCTCAGCCTTCACAGAACCGAACAGAATAAGGACCTTGACCTGGATCAAGCTCTGGTTTAAAAGAATATTGTGGTTGGTTTAATCTTCTATCCAGGCCACTAAAACTTTCTCCACATATCAGCAGTAAGGCTGATTTATTTTTTTATCGTATGTATGCTCACCGGATTAGCACTTTTCATTTCCTTCAAAAACGTTTCCTTTGCATTCACAACTTGGCTAACTGTTGGGCACGGCTTTCAACCTCTCTCAGCTTGCAACATGCCTTTCTCACTGAGCTCCATCCTTTTTAACTTCTGATGTAAAGTCGGAGACAATAACTTTTCCTTTCACTTGACCGTTTAGAGGCCATTGTAGAGGTTATTAATTGGCCTAATTTTAATATTGGCCTGTCTCAGGGAATGGGGAAGCCTGAGGAGGGGGAGAAAGAATGGGAAACAGCTGGTTGGTGGATCCACTGGAGCACAAGACATTTATCAGTTAAGTTTGCCATCTTATATGGGTGCAGTTTGTGGTGTTGCAAAAACAATTACAATAGTAATTTCAGAGATCACTCATCACAGATCACCATAACAAATATCATGATAATGACAAAGTTTGAAATATTGCAAGAATTACTAAAATGTAACTTTGGTAGACATGAAGTGAGCAAATATTTTTGGAAAAATGGCGCCAATATATCTGCTCATTGCAGGGTTGTCACAAACCCTCAGTTTGTCAAATACACAGAATCTGCAAAGTGCACTACGGTGCAGTGTGATACAATAGGGTATGTCTATATCCTATCTGATTTCCCATGCCCTCAAATAAAGATGTGATGGAACTGGGGTGGGGGTGGGGGTGGTGGTAATCCTTTGGCAAAATGAGAAATGGAAAAAAATTTAAAAAGAGAAATGCACATGATTTTATAAATATCTGGCCATAGTCTTGAAGTTAAGGGGAAACAGTGGCTTTGATCTCTATCTGAAACCAAACATTTGTTGAAAATTCTTATTCTTGGCAAAGCACCTCCATCAGGCCTTTTAAGAGCTAAGTTATAGAGCTAACATACATTCTCCAACATCAATTAGGCACTTTCAATTACATTAATTTCAATACTTAAATATAAAATAATAGAGAACAAAGGATTTAATTTTCTCTAAAATAAGCTAACTAAGAAAAATCAGAAAGAGCAATTTAGTCATACAATAAAATTGTTTTTATATTAATTTTTTAAAAGTTTTTTAAAATTTAAAATATTGTTAACTCCTTATGAATTTTAGAGGTAGAAAAATTAAGTCCATAGGCCTGTGATACTAATATTTTGTGACCAGCACTGGAAGAAGGACACTGGGCTCCATTCATTCATTCATTCGTTCATCCATCATTAATAGTCTATCTTTGTATTCATGTCATGTTCCCAAAAGGGTTCGAGGTGTGCTAAGTTCATACACTGATCTGTGTCTTCAACGTTTACAAAGAGGAAAAGTGAGCTTTTTTCATGATTTATACTGGCCTCTTTGATATTCTTCCTTGATGTGCCTCAAGAGGCAGGCTCTCACCTCAGATCTTTGCACTTATAATACACACATTCTCTTCTGGGATAACCACATGGCTTATGTGATTATAATCTCCCCATCTTCAGGTCTTTGTGAGACATTCCTTGACCACACAATTAAAAAAATTCCTGGGCTCCCTCTATTTATGCCATGTTATCATAAATTAAGCTCCCTCCTCTCCTATTTTCTTTATTCCATAACACTTTGTATCAGTTAATGTGGTCGAGATTCCACTTGTTTTAAAAAATTGTCTAAGTTCCAGGGGGCCACAGTTTTTTGTCTGGTTTGTTTCCTGTTCTTTTCTTTTAGACCAAAGGCTATATCTAGCACAGAGGAGGCAGTCCATGGTCCAATGAATGAATGAATGAACAAGAGAAATATATTCCATACTATATACTGTGAAATGATCAAACTGTCTTAACAAGAGTTACAATGGTGTTAGGGACAGAAGTTCAGTGATTGAGCCTTCATAGAAGTCATCTTGGAGAAAAAATTTCTATACAATAAGGGGTCTGTTTTCAGTTTTCTGAGTAAGGTAGTAAGATTCTTCCCATTACAAGGGACCTAAAATCCCCTCCCTTGTCAGTGTGCACAGAGAGAGGCCAGACTCATCAAACAGAACACCCAGATGAGATAGAGGGAGTCAGACTACAGGGGCCCCAGTACTGTGTGAACAATTCTGGAGTTGATGATCAAATATTAAGATCTTTTAGTGATTCATTGAAAAAGAAGTAAGAAAATAAGAAGAAGGAGAAGAGAAGGAGGAGGGGTAGAAGGAGGGGAAGGAGAAGGAGGAGGAAGAGGAAGAAGCAGAAGCTGTCAAGATCCCATATCTGCTAGCCAGACTGCCCAAGGCCAGAGCAACATGAGAAACCAGAAAGAAGAACTAATCTTTGCAAGGAATATTTCCTTTGCTACTCTAGTCATGAAATGTTCCTTGGTGAGGAGGAACTAAAGATTGATTGATCTAACATTCTTTGAAGGTTTATAATTCTATGTATTTTAAAGCCTTGATTAACACCAACTTCACAGACTTATGTGATAACAAAATAATTTAAGTGAAGAGCTTGTCACAGTGGCTGGGACTCTTTCTATTAGTTTCCTACATCCCACCTTGTAGGGTTTCTTATGTGTCAGGAGGAATCATGGAAAATCTTGAAATTGCAAAGTTAAAAAGAAAAAAAAAACCTGCCAGGTTATCAGTGATATCCACTGTCTTTGAACTATTTTACAACTCTGTAAATTGAGGAAAAGCACAGTAATGCAGGTTATTCTTGTCTATAGAAATGCAAATGATTTTTACCCAGTTAAGGTGCAATTGATTATAATCCCAATAATTTTTCCCATTATGTTATGCTTCTGTTAAGGAATTCATTTTAGTATTTCTAATCGCCTTTATATTTATCTGCCCTTTGGATTCTCCCTTGAATGGATTGTGACTTGTTAGAATTTCCCTTATTAATTAACAGTTTAAACAAAATTTTGACAAGTCTCCATCTTATATTTTATGAGGATTATGACTTTATTGTTACTATGTCCTCACTGTACAAACTGGATTCAGTCTTATGCAGCAAGTCATTTTCTTGTTTTTGTCAACATTCTACGTGTGTGCTTCTTTTAATAAATATTCAGAGACGTTTAGTATGTTAATTTATGTTGACAAAAACTGCTCAGTACTGCCACTGAAAAATATATAAATAGAAGAAAATGGTAGGAGAGGAAGTTGGATTGATATGTGCTAGGGAATGCCACAGGAAGGAAGAGTGGAAGGACCCAAGGTTGTGAAAGGTGTGCCATGCCAGATGGAAGAGTTTGGATTTGGTTCTGAAGGCTCTGGACTCCATCTGAATCATAAGGAAACCCCTGAAGGGTTCCTACTAATTTAAAGAAATGACAGCTCTCTAGAATGTTCTGTTACATTTTTCTTTCTGAGAAAATAGGGTGCCATGGATTTGGTAACTTATTTATAGCTTAAAGCCTGTTGCAAGTTACCCCACTGGTGATGGCAAACCTCTCAAATATTTGCCCTCCTGATTTCATGCCAATCACTGGTATTCTGATATTATTTGTCATGGAGAAAAAGAGATACTTGGAGTATGTGGACCAGACATCCCTGAGGGAATTAAGATTTGGATACCCAGAATGGGCAAGAATAGACTAGACTATTCCAGAACTATTTCCTTAGCTGCCCTTGTTATCAATAATTTTTTTGGTAAAGAAGGACTAAAATTCATATAATTCCCTTTTAAGGTTTATAACTGTATGTGTACACATATGTATGTGTTTTAAGGTCTTGATGAACACTTTCTTTATATTATGGGATAATTCAAGAAGATAATTTAGGCAAAGAGCTTATCATAGTGACTAGCCCTATGATTGTGGCTGCTATTTTATTAACCACATCCCTTCCCATCCCTGGGATGTTTGAGCGCATCACGTGTTACACAAGCAAGGTACAGACACACAATTCATATGGGAAGGGGAAGATTTTGAAACACTTGCTATTAATTAGTTTACAAGATTCCACCAGGGGCAGGGTTCTCTGTAAAATTCCTCAGCTCACGATGCAGGGAAATACATAGATATATGGTACAGTCCACCCTGATTTTTAGGGCATGATCCAAACACTTGGCTTGCTTAAAATGAACTTTGTTGTTGTTGTTTTTAATCTCAACGATGCTCTCGAATCAAGGCTTTGAAATGTTGGCAATGCTCTTAAAATCACGGTTGTGAAATGCGTAACTGCGTTTCAGTTAAAATAATTGATTTGAATGGAGTCAGAAATGGAAGGCAGGTGACAAAGTCCACATGGCATCAAGCCTCCCCTGAGCTTCTGTAATAGTCACTTCCTGACTGTGTTAGGCGTGGGGCAACTACCTGGTAAATAAGTCTCAACTCCCAGTTCTAACAAACCAAAACTCAGGCTCCACAGCTGTGAAGCATGTCCCATACTTTGAGGGAGAACTCTGGAAACATTCCAGAGGTAAACAGAAAATGCTTCTTCAAAAGTGGGCAGCCTAAACTAGGTGCTATACAGGAACATGAAAAGGTAGCAAGATGACCCCTGGACAAGTGAAGACAAGGAACAGAGTCCCTGGCATCTTGTTGAAGTAACGAGGTGAAAGAATCTTCTAGCAGAAAAAGAAGAATGAGGGCCATGTCCATTCAAGTTTCCTCCTGCCCATGGAGTGCCTTTCCCAAGAGAGATAGCCCATCAATGGAGGTGTAACAAGATCAGGAACCAGAAACCTGGGTCATAGTATTGTTACTTAAATATGTTCTTTTGTCTGTACATTTGAACCCTGTATCTAATTCTACCATGTGAACAACTTGAAAGGTAGTTGTATAGATCAAATATAGTACAAATTGATCCAAAAATAACAGTAACAGTTGCTTAATGCTCGGAGCTCTTCCCTCCCATAAATCTCTCAACAATCCCATGAGAAAAGCACTTATTATTTCCAATCTATACCTGAGGTTACTGATGTTTTGGGAGCTTAAGTGATCGGTCCACAGTAATCACTACACTAAGGAAGTAATAAAAGTAGGTTCAAGCCCAGACAGCCCAATTCCAGACCCCATTGCTTGATCCCTATTCTCTAGTTGTACTGGCCTTTGGGGAAAACATAACATAACCACCAGACGTTATAAAACTAAGTCTAAGCATTAAAAAAATAATAGTTCCTAGGATAAATCATACACATTAAATACAAGTAAATATATATTAAATACAATGTGTCCTTTAAAATCTTTTTCTTTGGGTCACCTGGGTGGCTCAGGGGGGTTAAGCTTCTGCCTTCAGCTCAGGTCATGATCCCAGGGTCCTGGGATTGAGCCCTGCATTGGGCTCTCTGTTCAGTGGGGATCCTGCTTCCCCCACCCCCGCCTGCCTCTCTGTCTGCTTGTGATCTCTGTCAAATAAATAAATAAAATCTTAAAAAAAATAAAATCTTTTTCTTTGATTCAATTACAGGCTATATATTTTCATGGTAGGTGCCCAGCAAGAAAGAATCTAGATTGTGTCTCAACAAAAGTTCTAGAGAATGATCAGAATTCTCACCAGCAGTGTCTAAATAGAGCAGTTTGATACTAATAGTTAACTTACTGAACATACACTGACAGTAAGCCATTGTCCCAAGCTCTCTGTATGTGTTAACACAGCAAGTATTCACAAACTGCCTGTAATACAGGCTTTATTATTATCCCCATTTTACAGATGAGGACCTGGAGGCACACAGCTTACTCAGGCAGTTAGGGGCATAGCTTAGAGCCCCCCAGTCTGGCTCTAGGGTCTCTGTGCTAGAGTACCAAACTAGCCCTTCTTAAGAATCTTGAGTCTTGTCTATTTCCCCTAAGAGTGTCATTAGCAACTCTTTTTCACAGCCTAATCTCATGCTCAGTATTTACATCTGTGTGCAGAGCTTTTTTGGGTTCTGGCCAAGAGGTTTTACAAAGCATATGTTATTTGATCAAACATCCCCCTAAGGAAGCAGAGCAGTTGTTGGAGTCTCAGTCAAGGAAAATGCAAAGCTAGAAATCATCATTTGCCTGAGGTTACGCAGCTAAAACAAGGCAAGAATAATTAGAAGACAAGTCAGCCTGCTCCTTGTCTGCATTACGATGTTACTTGAATGTGACTAACAGCAAGATAGCACTTGTTTGGAGCTCCCATATGTCCAGTTTTTAGACTAATCAGATTCTAATTCAGGGAAATTGCCTCCTTGCCAAAAACCAGAGCAAGAAATCTATACACAGACCTGGTTGCCGAGACCCCCTGGCAAAAAAACATATTTCTTGTGTCTAAGTTAAAAGCATACTCTACGTGTGGTTTACAAATGTATCAGGAAAGAGTGGGCCCATGTGCTGGGTTAGTTTCTAGTTCTTTTCTCCCTAGGGAAGTGTTTCCCAAATTTTAATCATTCCCCTAGCTACCTTTGTGATTTTTGCCTCATCAGTATATCACCCAGACTAGTTTACGTAATACGCTTTTTCAGTAAGCCCACAGATTTTATTTAGCTTAAGCAATAAACTCTGGTGTTACAGGTTTGCTATGTGGGTTATATTTTTTTCAGGCATGCATTAAAATAAATACAAAATTACAAAAATATTGATCTGTAAACCACCTACCATCATCTTGTATAAAAAATAAACATTTATTGAGCACTTACTAAGTGCCAAGTACCCTTTGAACTGCTTCACCTGTATCACCCAGTTAATTCTCACAACAGTATCAGCAGGTGTTTGCCTTATCCTTATTTTATAGACGAGGAAACTGAGGCACATAGTTTTGGTCATCTGCAGAAGAGCGCGGAGCTTGTCAATGGCAGAGATAGAGTTATGAATCCAGGTGGTCTGATGACAAGAGTCTGGGTTCTTAACAACCAGTGGTTTCCATTGTGGACTAAGCTGGATTGCATGTGGGGGTGGGGTGGGGAGGAGCCAACTCCTGGAATTATGGGGCATCCTGGGACAACACCTGACTCTATAAATCCAGGTTCATACTTAAGAACTGATAGAAGCAGAGTTTCTATGATGAAGTACATAAGGAAAAAGGTACTTTATGACTATACAGAGCCAAACTGACTGAGACTTAACAACTTATTATGGGACGGGATGGAGAATTATTGCCTTAGTTGGTTACGCAAGAACATACCACTAACTGGGGGCGCCTGGGTGGCTCAGTGGATTAAAGCCTCTGCCTTCAGCTCGGGTCATGATCTCGGGGTCCTGGGATCGAGTCCCACATCGGGCTCTCTGCTCAGCGGGGAGCCTGTTTCCCCCTCTCTCTGCCTGCTTGTGATCTCTGTCAAATAAATGAATAAAATCTTTAAAAAAAAAAAAAAAAGAACATACCACTAACTGAAGTCAGGGAATAAGAAGTTTCAAGTGGACCAGGAAAAGGAGGGCGTGGCAGTAGAGGAATGAACCATATGAACTCAAGGTTTCCTGCATCCCATCACGCTCTTAAAGCTTATTTGTCCCTATATTAACACACAAAGCTGCCTTTCTTCTTGAACAAGTTCAATGAGCTGGAGGGAAAACTGTGCAGCACTTGATACAGAAATGTGGTAGGAATTCATTCTGACAAACAGGAACAGACTAGGGGAATCAGAGGCGGTTAAATACTTTATCAACATAAGATTGTAACTTAGCTAGACGACAGGAGAATCTAAGATTTTTGCCAATCCTTTTGCCTTTCTGTGGGGCGAAGCAGGAGCACTGGCTGCTGAGTGTTTAGAGCATCATTGGGGGTCTCCATGGATATCTGGGGGTCACAGTGTAAACCTCTGCACTTTCGTCCCAACTACTATATCAAAATAAAGCTAAGCACAATTCTCATTTGAATCCTAGGCATGGAAACTGCAACAGGTACATGAATAGGGGATTCCCAAAATGTCACCTCTGAAACTCCCATTCTGTTTCTATCTAGCTGATATCTTCAGAGAGTTAAACCTGTATTTCCTCATTGATGTATATACATATTAGCTGTGTGCCCATGGACATAGTGGAATTTTGACAGACTGAAATGGCATTATTTAACTTAATCATCATAATTACCTATCAATGACACTGTCCATCTCCACTTTATAAATGGAAAAACGGGCTATGAGAGGTTTAGTACATTGCTCTCAGCTAGAAAGCAGTGGGGTTGCAATTTGAATCTCGGCCTATGGGACTGATGAAAGACAAACATGAAAACTTTTCTACTCCTTCATTGAGACATAGAGTCTAACTTCCCTTCCTTGAGGCTGGGTTAGCATTAGTGACTTTTTTAATGTAAAGAATGCAGTGGAATTTCTGAAGCTCTGTCATAAGGCGGCTTTGGAGCTTCTGCTTGGGCCTCAGGGAAACCTTGCTCACAGGAAATTCTCTTTCAGGACACTCTGCCTTGGAAATCAGCCACAGTGCTTCGCAGAAGGCTGGGTGGCCCCGTGGAGAAGCTCATGTGGAGACCAACAGTGGCCTACAGCTGAGAATCCTCGCTGAGCTCCTTCCCAGCCAGCAGCTGGCACCGATGGGCCAGTGATGTCACTGAAGCATTCTCATCCTCACGAATGATTTCTAGACCAGTTGAGCCTTCAGAAGATTGTAGCCTTTACTCATGTCTGAGTGAAATCACAGGAGGGACTCCAGGTTCATTTCCTAGGCCGGCTGTTACAAAGTCCCACACCCTGGGTGGTTTCAAACAACAAAAATTTGTTCTTTCATAGTTCTTGAGATTAGGAGTATGAAATCAAGGTGTGGGAAGAACCACGCCCCTTCAGAAAGCTCTAAAGAAGAGTGACTCCTAGCCTCTTCCAACTTCTGGTAGCTCTTGAGGTTCCTTGGCTTGTGGCAGTGTAGCTCCAATCTGACTGCTTGTATCTTCACAAGGCCTTCTGTGTGTGTGTGTGTGTGTCCTCACCTTTTCCTTCTAAGGACACCAGTTGTTGGTTTTGGGGCTCACTGTAAATTCAGGATGATTTCATGTTGAGATCCTGAACCAATTATATCATGAAGATACCATTTCCAATAAGGTTACATACTAATGTTCTAGGTGGACAAGAATTTTGGGGACATTGTTTGATTGACTACCGGCACCAAGCAGGAATTGTTGAGTTGAGCTCTTTCTGAAGTTCATCCATAAGCTCATAGTCATAATAAATTGGTTATTTTGAGCTACTAAGTTTGGCAGCAAGAAAAGACCATGTCTTTACACTTTGCTATGCTGCTTCTCTTCATAGAGCCTGCAACATGGAAGACTTGCAATACATATTATAGGCAAGAGTTATTTTAGAAACCATATTTAAAGTTTGCAAACACTTGCATCTTTATTTACCTTACAGAAAGTGGATTTGTGAACTACCAAGTATAATACCTCATGCATATAGACATCAACATATGTTAACTTTTTTGTACTATTAATTGCTAGAACCATAAAGATTTATTTAATTATTTCTTCTCAAACAAAAAGTCTTAATTCTGTCCCTACACACTTGAGCTAAATGTCTAAACATAAAGATATGTTTTCTTTACATTTGCTTTCTGTAATTTTTGGGGCCACTCCAAAAGTTTAGACAGGTTCTTGGCACGGACTCTTTGAAGAACACATCCTGGTGGTGCATGTGTGGCTGAGTCAGCTGGGTGTCCAACTCTTCATTTTCGCTCAGGTCATGCTCAGGGTTGTGAGATTGAGCCCCATGTCAGGCTCCTTGCTGAGCATGAAGCTTGTTTAAAATTCTCTCTCTCCCTCTTTTTCTGCCCCTACCCAGCCTCCCACTCTCCCACCCTGCTCCCTTTCTCCAGAAACAAAAACAACAACACACCACCAACAAAAACACATCCTGAACTATGGAAGGATATAGCTAACCTGGCATCAGTCCCCTACATGCTTCCAGTTTTGCCAGAAGAAAGGCATGCATGTAGGTGATGTATGTAGGTGAATGTGTATGCACATGCTCTGCACTACAATCAGTCACAGTCATTACTGCAGCCACTGTGTTCATTACCATAATTTACTTAACTAAGGCAGAGGTAGAGAATTATCAGCTTACTGGATATATCTGTCCTGGAGCTGACATTCAGTGGGCTGATCTAAAATCTAACCCAAGGGATAAAATCACTGTGCATGTTGTTTTTGGATGTATCAAATAATTTCCCCGACCTAATGGTTAGATTAAGAGCAGAACATCTGAAGGGTTAGGGTTAAAGAAAAAGGAGAACACTGATTACATTGCTTATTTCAAATCAGAGAAAATAAAGGGTGAACATTTTCTAAACCGGCCACCCGAGTAAAGAGCAGTGCATGGGGAAAGTTTAGTAACACCTAAGAAATTACTCAAACATATCACTCATGTCCAAACTCTCTTTCATTCTCTTTGCGTATATCTCCCTTTCCTCTTCAGTGCTGTGATTTTCTGTTCCATGTCTCTCACCCTACCCCATTCTTGATCTACTAACTTTTTCCCAGTGACTTTGTCCTTTCCTTTTTCATCTGAACCCAGTGGCAAGTCACAGGTGATTGTAGTATTGTTTCAATGTATATAGTATTTGCTGAATGAAAAATTTTCTAATTCTTAATTATTTAATGGTTATCTCAAACAAAAATGTAAAATCACTGAACGAAATTATATTACTATTTACTTCTCTAGGTCTAATAACTCTGATTATTTTTTCCTACTTATTTGCTTAATTATGTCTTATTTGTAGAAGAGTTTCTAACACAAGAGTACATTAAATACACTATCCTTTCTAGAAATAGAACAAACTTCATTAATTGTTAATAATTTGGGAAGACTTATTTTGAATTAGTGAAGATCCTCAATTAAATATGTACATAACTTTTTTCATGAAGTTTAAAATTTTTACCCTAAGAAGAGAAAATTGTTGTTAAGTCAACACTGTCACTTAGTCTTATAAATTAGGTCTTTAGAGAACTAATTGGGTCTTTAGGGACCTAATTTATAGAAATAATGATGTGTATGTGGCGATATGATAAAGTATAATGAAAAAAAAAAAAAAGATTTCCTTGCCAGAAACTTTCCTGAAAGACATCCCAAAAGAAAAGTATTCAGAATGAGAGATTTATACTTCCTGGTGTAGACTTACATGCTGACAAGTTAGTATGGACCATGATAAAGGTAGGGAGCATAGAGCTACAGGGTGCTCTAGCTGCCCTAGAGTGACCCCAGATAGTCTTTACGCATGAATGGAGCACAGGAGGTTACTTGCCCTGGGAGCTGAGGATGGCATGGTGGGTGGTATCTACTTCTAAGACATAAATAGGAAAACAAAAGACACATCATTAAAATGAAGCAACAACTATGATGGAGAAAGCCATTAAAGGAGGCCAAGACACATATAGATGTGAGAAAATAGGAGAAAGTCCTAATGGCCATCATGTAGCTAAATACTGTGTTCTATAGTTCAACAACATGTCTGTAATGATTGTTTGTAAACTGTACACAGTTATTCTAAGGGAGGAAGGCTTTTGAATTTTCTTTCTTTTCTTTCTTTCTTTCTTTCTTTCTTTCTTTCTTTCTTTCTTTCTTTCTTTCCTTCTTTCTTTCTATTATGTTATGCTAGTCACCATACGGTACATCATTAGTTTTTGATTTAGTGTTCCAGGATTCATTGTTTGTGTTTAACACCCAGTGCTCCATGCAATCCGTGGCCTCCTTAATATCCATTGCCAGGCTAACCCATCCCCCCACCCCCCTCCCCAGGTTTCTTTTACCTCAGTATTAAAAGGTCTGGTTTAAATGTGAATCCTATTTTGCACTTGAACTTTTTTTTTCTTTTTTTCCTTTTTTTCTTTTAAGAAGCAGAATATGCAGGGGCTCCTGGGTGGCTCAGTCATTTAAACATCTGCCTTCAGCCCAGGTCATGATCCCAGGGTCCTGGGATCAGGCTCCCTGCTTGGTGAGGAGCCTGCTTCTCTCTTTCCTGCTCCCTCTGTTTGTTCTCAATCTCTCTCTGCGCCAAATAAATAAATAAAATCTTAAGGAAAAAAAAAAAGAAGTGGAATATTCAGAAAAACCTCATAATTTACACCACAAATTCAGATTGGGTCTGAGTTTAGCTTTGCCTTTTCACTAAACACAAGGACACTTCAATGAATGATCATCACAAAAACAAAATTAAAGATGATTAAACCACCAAATTAAAAAAAAAAAAAAAACAACAAAAAACTGCTTTCCTTTGCATTCAAAGAATGGCCATGTGGCAAACAATAACAATCCCAATCTAGGTATACCACATGTGCTCAATAAATATCAGTTAAGTTCAATTTGCTAAAATTTATAATACATGTGAGCTCCACACTGGATTATAAAAACAAACAAACAAAACCAAAAGCTTCATTATTTCACATGTAGTAGGAGATCAACTCAATTATACCCTGAAATCTGAATATTCGGAAAATTTTCTCGAAATTTGGTTTTCTTTTGTGAGCAATTACGGTTTCATTTGTAGTGCACAAAAGGGACCTCTTCTCTACCCCACAATTTGAGTGTGCCTCAGTGAAGTTGTCGTTAAAAAGGAGAATAAAAAATAATCAGCAGAGGGTTGTAACGAGGAAGAGTGAATAATACTAAGTTTCAAACTCATAATGTCCAAAACTGAAATTGTCATGCTCTCCTCAACTTCTCTCCCAAGTCTGGCTCTTGGATTGGGTCCAGCCTTTTCCTGGCCAGGGTGTTTGATGTCTCACAATGAGCTTCCTGGTTTATATACAATCACATTGATCATGACACCTTTTTTTTCCTTTTAATTTTATCTCTCCCTTTCTATTTCCATAATTTAGATCCCCATCCTCCTGTACATGGATACTTCAGCATATTCCTTAGTCCAGTTTTATCATCTGCCAATCAAATCTATCTCCTGCTTTTTAGAATATGATTTTCATCATATCACTTCCCTTCAGTGGCTCCCTGCTTCTGAGCCCAGTAAGTCTTGGTTCTCTGTATGGCTTTCAGTAATCTCCATTCTGTTTACATGTATAATATCTCTGTTGCATTTATTGTTTCTTCTTGGCTTAGAATCCTATATACTAATAAGGTCAGGCATCTGCTTTTTCTTTTTTTTTTTTTAATTTTTTTTTAAAGATTTTATTTATTTATTTGACAGAGAGAGATCACAAGTAGGCAGAGTGGCAGGCAGAGATAGAGGGAAGCAGGCTCCCTGCAGAGCAGAGAGCCTGATGCGGGGCTTGATCCTAAGACCCTGAGATCATGACCTGAGCCAAAGGCAGAGGCTTTAACCCACTGAGCCACCCAGGCGCCCCATGACATCTGCTTTTTCTACAAACAGAGTATACTTTTTCCTTATGCTGTGTCTTAGATCCTTTTGTTTCCAAAAAAACTCAACCTCGTTTGTCTCTATTTACCTTCAAACTTAAGTCCCACCTTCCTTCCTGATTCCTATAGTTCTTACATCTCCTCTGGCCTCCCCCTTTCTACATAGTTTAGTCCTTCACTGTAGTCCTTCCATGAGAGTCCATATTGCATCAGGTGCCATCACTTGGCTTCTTCAAGGGAACTTAAGTTTCCGAACGTAAATGTCAGCTTCTCAAGAAAGCCTTGTTCAACTATACCTTCTACCTCCAATTCAGTTTAGGTCCCCAAATTATATGCTCCGTCAGAGCCCATGGTTTCCATAGTAGCACTCACCATACTTGCAATGGTTTGTCTATTTCCCTATGCAACCATGAACTCTTTCTATAGCATCAGTCTAATCCACCCACATTGTGAACCATTTTTTTTTGTATTCCCTGAAACTCTTGCTAGTGTGTAATTTTTAAAATTTATAAAACCTTACTTCTAAACATGGGGAAGTTATTAACGATAGCTGAGTTTATTTTTCATGGAACTAGGTGTGCGGTCAAGCTTGCTTTGAGAAAGAAGTTACAAACATTAATTTTTAAAAACCTCCTCAGTAAACCACAATGGAAAACAAGCCAACAATCTCTGAGGGAACTTGAACTCACCTGAGGTGACTCTGAGACCTCTTAAGCCTGGAAGGGTGAAGGCAGGGAGTCAGATATAGACAGTTCCTCTCTTCAGCCCGGGTCATGATCCCACGGTGATCTCTGCTGTGATTTCCAGAAAAGAACTTGTTCTTGTGATCCTTAGTTGAGCATGGAGTCTTAGAGAAAGAGTGAGGGCTGGGCATGAACATGGCAACCAGAACTAGTGACATCTCCGGCACCCATCACTCCAACCTATAGATCCTCTTGGGCCTGGAACCCATTACTTAAAAATAGTGGCACAAGGAGGAATGGCACCTCATTTGTGGTTGGAATCCCTGAGGCACCCCCAGTCCTGACATTAACTTTTTTCCTGGTGCTCATCCTAACAACACACCTGGTCACAAGACCAGCCATCTTCTCAATCCTGAAGCACCTTTGTGCAAAATATGAGTTTCGGTGTCTTTTCTTATTAAAATGAGTTAGAGCTTGTCATCCCTCCCACAGCATTTTCTTTAACTCAAATCTCTGAAACCTCACTCTTGGGTCTTTGTTTTACAACTGTCTGATTTAAACCATATAGATGTATGTGGGGAGAAAGGATCCAGTTTCTTGAGGTC
Organism: Lutra lutra; assembly: GCF_902655055.1. NCBI lineage: Eukaryota > Metazoa > Chordata > Mammalia > Carnivora > Mustelidae > Lutra > Lutra lutra. The sequence continues at coordinate 28,169,362 of NC_062282.1, forward strand.
CTGCTGATGCCTATCTCTCCTCTCATTCTCTCTTTGGTAGCTGCTATGAAACAGGGCCATTCATTCATTGGTCCAACAAATAAAGAGTGTCTACCATGTGCTAAGAATGATTCTTAATGAGAAAACAGAAATAGTAACTAATTCAGATTTTCGAAGTTCATAAGAAATGGCTCTGGGGGCTCTCTCTAAGAGATCTCTTCACATTATTTGCAATGGAAATCTGAAGTCTACCAAACCCTTAAAGCCCAGTATGTGAGAATGATCAGTAGCAACATTCAACAAAGTATTTATTGTTCCTGGACATGTAAGGCACATGTGATACAACCCTAAATAGTGCAAGGTCCTCCCCTCAAAGTTCAGGAGATCAGGGAACTCTGGTTCCTATCTGGAAAAGGAGAACTGATGTAGTATGGCAAGATGACAGAAGTTCTTCCTGGTCAAAATTGGAGGTGCAGTTGTTAGGCAGAGAAAGGTGAAATGTAGGGTGTGTGAGCCTCTGTGAAATTGCAGACATTGCAATTTTGCAGAAATTGCAGACATGTCACCTTAGGCTAATCTCCCTCTGTGTCCTTGTGCTCCTGGACTCTGATCACTTATCAGCTCTCTTCCAGTTTTTCTACCTCCTTCTGTAGGTTTCAACCTTCCTTAACGAATAGCCAGTCCTGCTAGTCTAACAGCCACTGATTAAATCAGAAGCAGTATTTTTAGCCAAACTTCATTAAAGACTCAACACAAGGCCAAACTATGTTAGTCATAACATCAGAGCACAACCACAGATTCCCTTTTCCTTCATTTTAATCAAGTGTATTTACATATATTTACAGTTGTCTCTGCTTACTCAGAAATGATCTTTTCTTCAGCTTAGTCATGAAGCCTTGGTTTAGTGTCCCTGTGTTCAAATAAAATTTAGCTCTTATTTATTTATGACCACTTATAATGGGGTTTCCTCCTTTTCTTCTTCTACTTCCTCTTCCTCCTCCTGCTCTTTTTTGTCACAGACGTCTCCCATTTGTATGTTTCTTCCTGCTGTTTCCAGAAGATTCAAAATTTTGTGTATTTATTTATTGGTTAGATTTCCTGTACACCTATCCATAAAAATACTTTGGAATAATCATCCCTTTTTTAAATGAATTTTTTATTTTTTTTAAAGATTTTATTTAATTATTTGAGAGAGAGAGAGCATGAGAGAGAGCATGAGAGGAGAGAGGTCAGTGGGAGAAGCAGACTCCCTGCTGAGCAGGGAGCCCGATGTGGGACTCGATCCCGGGACTCCAGAATCATGACCTGAGCTGAAGGCAGTTGCCTAACCAACTGAGCCACCCAGGTGCCCCATGAATTTTTTATTTTTTAAATTTCTTTTCAGTGTACCAGAATTCATTGTTTAGGTACCACACCCAGTGCTCCATGCAATATGTGCCCTCCATAATACCCACCTCCAGGCTCATCCAACCTCCCACCCCCCGCCCCTTCAAAACCCTCAGATTGTTTTTCATCACTTTTTTTGACAGCCATTTACCCAGAGTCATCTCAGAGATCTTGTGATTTGAAAATTAGATAGTTGGTATCTGTACTCTCCAATATGGTAGCTATTAGCCACACTGAGCTATTGAGAACTTCAAACATGGATAGTGCTTCATGTGAAATGATGAGTTTAGATATATTGGGTTATTTAAAATTAGTTTTACCTATCTTTTTCCTTTTTAATGTGGCTGCCAAAACATTCAAATTATATATATAATTTAACTGTCTCTCTATATCTATATCTATATCTATATCTAGAGATATAGATATATATAGTTGATACTATACTTCTGTTGGAAAGTACTGACCTACACAGACCAGTTTCTTTTGCATAACAACACAAAAGAATCCCAAAATATAGAGGGCAAGTTGTGAACACTGCAGTGAGAACTCATGACAGTTCTACTTCTTATTAGTTTGGTGATCTTTGGCATGTTACTTATCTAATCTCAGATTTAGTTCCTTCCTTTGTAAAATGAGGGTAATTATAATTCTTATCCTTAACAGTTGTTGTAAGGATGAAGTGAGATGATGATATGCATAGTTTGGCATGGAATCTAGCACAAGGGAAGCACTCATTCAGTAACAAAATTACTATACAAGCTACTAAGTGCTGAGAAAAAGTCTTCCTTTTAAGAAGATTTAAACCAAATGGTTTCAAGAAAACAACAGAAATTCATCAACATCTCTATTCTTTCTGGACTTGGCTCTACCATGAGGCCCTTATCACCAAGTATTCATTTCAGATTTCACATTGAAGGCATTGTCTTTTGAAAGATTTTCTTTACATGCTTTTTAAAAAAAAATACAGCTGGGGGAGGAGTCAAGATGATGGAGAAGTAGCAGGCTGAGATGACACCAGATAGTAGGAGATCAGCTAGATAGCTTATCAACCCACTGCGAACACCTACAAATCCAACAGGAGATGGAAGAGAAGAAGAACAACAATTCTAGAAACAGAAAATCAACCACTTTCTGAAAGGTAGGACTGGCGGAGAAGTGAATCCAAAGTGACAGGAAGATAGACCGCAGGGGGGAGGGGCTGGCTCCCGGCAAGTGGCGGAGCAACGGAGCACAAAATCAGGACTTTTATTTTTTTTAATTTTTTTTAAAAGATTTTATTTATTTGACAGACAAGGATCACAAGTGGGCAGAGAGGCAGGCAGAGAGAGAGGAGGAAGCAGGCTCTCCGCTGAGCAGAGAGCCCGATGCGGGGCTCGATCCCAGGACCCTGAGATCATGACCTGCGCCGAAGGCAGAGGCTTTAACCCACTGAGCCACCCAGGCGCCCCCCCCTTTTTTTTTTTTAAAGATTTTATTTATTTGACAAAATCAGGACTTTTAAAAGTCTGCTCCACAGAGGGACATCGCTCCAGAGGCTAAACCAGGGGGAAGCTCATGCAGGGTCAGCATAATCCCAGGTCCTGTGGGGTCACAGAAGGACCGGGGGTGTCTGAATGTCACAGAGCTCGCAGGTATTAGAGCAGGGAAGCCAGCTACAGCAACAGAGCCAAGGAGTGAGCTCTCAACTCAGGCTTACCTTGAACCGGTCGCAGGCTGGGTGAGCTCAGAGCACGGCCAGAGGCCACGGAGACAGAAGTGACCAGGCACTTTTCTCCAAGTGCGAGCGATTGAGCGCTTTCCTCCAAGCGCAACCAGAGGCCAGGGAGATGGGGGCGGCTGGGCGCTTTTCTCTGAGGGCACACTCAGGAGCGGGACCCTGAGCTCTCGGCTCTTCTGCGCCAGAGATTGGGAGGCGGCCATCTTCATTCCCGTCCTCCGGAACTCTACGGAAAGCCCTCAGGGAACAAAAGCCCCCAAAAGCAAACCCGAGCGGATTACTCAGCCCAGCCCTGGGTAAGGGCGGTGCAACTCTGCCTGGGACAAAGACACTTGAGAATCACTACAACAGGCCCCTCCCCCAGAAGATCAACAAGAAACCCAGCCAAGACCAACTTCACTCACCAAGGAGAACAGAGGAATTCCAGAGAAGGAGAAAGCAAATCTTATCTGGAAAAATGACAAGGCGGAAAAACTCACCACAAAAAAAGAGCCAGAGGCAGTACCAAAGGCTAGGGACCTAATCAATATAGACATTGGTAATATGACAGATCTAGAGTTCAGAATGATGATTCTCAAGGTTCTAGCCAGGCTCGAAAAAGGCATAGAAGATATTAGAGAAACCCTCTCCAGAGAGAATAAAGCCCTTTCTGAAGAAATAAAAGAACTAAAATCTAACCAAGTTGAAATAAAAAAAGCTATTAATGAGGTGCAATAAAAAATGGAAGCTCTTACTGCTAGGATAAATGAGGCAGAAGAAAGAATTAGTGACATAAAGGACTAAATGACAGAGAATAAAGAAGCTGAGCAAAAGAGAGACAAACAAATACTGGACCATGAGGAGAGAATTCGAGAGATAAGTGACACCATAAGATGACACAACATTAGAATAATTGGGAATCCAGAAGAAGAAGAAAGAGAGAGGGGAGCAGAAGGTATATTGGAGAGAATTATTGTAGAGAATTTCCCTAATATGGCAAAGGGAACAAGAATCAAAATCCAGGAGATGCTAAGAACGCCCCTCAAAATCAATAAAAATAGGTTCACAACTCGTCACCTGATAGTAAAATTTATAAGTCTTAGTGACAAAGAGAAAATCCTGAAAGCACCCCGGGAAAAGAAGTCTGTAACGTAAAATGGTAAAAATATTAGATTGGCAGCAGACTTATCCACAGAGACCTGGCAGGCCAGAAAGAACTGGCATGATATATTCAGAGCACTAAACAAGAAAAACATGCAGCCAAGAATACTATATCCAGCTAGGTTATCATTGAAAATAGAAGGAGAGATTAAAAGCTTCCAGGACAAACAAAAACAGAAAGAATTTGCAAACACCAAACCAGCTGTACAGGAAATATTGAAAGAGGTCCTCTAAGCAAAGAGAGACCCTAAAAGTAGTAGATCAGAAAGAAACAGACAATATACAGTAACAGTCAGCTTACAAGCAATACAATGGCACTAAATTCATATCTCTCAATAGTTACCCTGAATGTTAATGGGTTAAATGCCCCAATCAAAAGACACAGGGTATCAGAATGGATAAAAAAACAAAACCCACCAATATGCTGCCTACAAGAAACTCAATTTAGACCCGAAGACACCTCCAGATTTAAAGTGAGGGGGTGAAAAACAATGTACCATGCTAATGGACATCAGAAGAAAGCTGGGGTGGCAATCCTTATATCAGATAAATTAGATTTTAAGCCAAAGACTATAATAAGAGATGAGGAAGGATGCCATATCATACTCAAAGGGTCTGTCCAACAAGAAGACCTAACAATTTTAAATATCTATGCCCCTAACATGGGAGCAGCCAACTATATAAACCAATTAATAACAAAATCAAAGAAATACATCAACAATAATACAATAATAGTAGGGGACATTAACACTCCCCTCACTGAAATGGACAGATCATCTAAACAAAAGATCAACAGGGAAATAAAGGCCTTAAATGACACACTGGACCAGATGGACATCATAGATATATTCAGAGCATTCCATCCCAAAGCAACAGAATACACATTCTTCTCTAGTGCACATGGAACATTCTCCAGAATAGATCACATCCTCGGTCATAAATCAGGTCTCAAGTGGTATCAAAAGATTGGGATCATTCCCTGCACATTTTCAGACCACAATGTTCTGAAGCTAGAACTCAATTGCAAGAGGAAATTTGGAAAGAACCCAAAAACATGGAGACTAAACAGCATCCTTCTAAAGAATGAATGGGTCAACCAGGAAATTAAAGAGGAACTGAAAAAATTCATGGAAACAAATGATAATGAAAACACAACGGTTCAAAATCTGTGGGACATAGTAAAGGCAATCCTGAGAGGAAAATACATAGCGATACAAGACTTTCTCAAGAAATAAGAAAGGTCTCAAATACACAACCTAAACCTATACCTAAAGGAGCTGGAGAAAGAACAAGAAAGAAACCCTAAACCCAGCAGGAGAAGAGAAATCATAAAGATCAGAGCAGAAATCAATGAAATAGAAACAAACAAAAAAAAAAACAAAAACAAACAAACAAACAAAAAAAACAATAGAACAAATCAACAAAACTAGGAGCTGGTTCTTTGAAAGAATTAATAAGATTGATAAACCCCTGGCCAGACGTATCAAAAAGAACAGAGAAAGGACCCAAATAAATAAAATCATGAATGAAAGAGTAGAGATCACAACCAACACTAAAGAAATACAAACAATTATAAGAACATACTATGAGCAACTCTATGCCAACAAATTCAACAATCTGGAAGAAATGGATACATTTCTAGAGAAATATAAATTACCACAACTGAACCAGGAAGAAATAGAAAACCTGAACAGACCCATAACCAGTAAGGAGATTGAAACAGTCATCAAACAAACAAAAGTCCAGGGCCAGACGGCTTTCCAGGGGAATTCTACCAAACATTTAAATAATAATTAATTCCTATTCTCCTGAAACTGTTCCAAAAAATAGAAATGGAAGGAAAACTTCCAAACTCATTTTATGAGGCCAGATCACCTTGACCCCAAAACCAGACAAGGATCTCATCAAAAAAGAGAATTACAGACCAATATCCTTGATGAACACAGATGCGAAAATTCTCACCCAAATACTGGTCAATAGGATCCAACAGTACGTTAAAAGGATTATTCACCATGACCAAGTGGGATTTATTCCAGGGCTGCAAGCTTGGTTCAACATCCACAAATCATTCAGTGTAATACAATACATTAATAAAAGAAAGAATAAGAACCATATGATACTCTCAATAGATGCTGAAAAAGCATTTGACAAAGTACAGCATCCCTTCCTGGTTAAAACTCTTCAAAGTGTAGGGATAGAGGGCACATACCTCAATATTATCAAAGCCATCTATGAAAAACCCACTGCAAATATCCTTCCCAATGGAGAAAAACTGAAAGCTTTTCCGCCAAGGTCAGGAACATGGCAAGGATGTCTGTTATCACCACTGCTGTTTAATATAGTATTAGAATTCCTAGCCTCAGCAATCAGACAACAAAAGGAAATTAAAGGCATCCAAATCAGCAAAGAAGAAGTCAAACTATCACTCTTTGCAGATGATATGATACTATATGCGGAAAACCCAAAAGGCTCCACTACAAAACTGCTAGAACTTGTACAGGAATTCAGTAAAATGTCAGGATATAAAGTCAATGCACAGAAATCAGTTGCATTTCTTTACACTAATAACAAGACAGAAGAAAGAGAAATTAAGGAGTCAGTCCCATTTATAATTGCACCCAAAACCATAAGATACCTAGGAATAAACCTAACCAAAGAGGCAAAGAATCTATACTCAGAAAACTATAAAGTACTCATGAAAGAAATTGAGGAAGACACAAAGAAATGGAAAAATGTTCCATGCTCATGGATTGGAAAAACAAATATTATGAAAATGTCTATGCTACCTAAAGCAATCTACACATTTAATGCAATCCCCATCAAAATACCATCCATTTTTTTCAAAGAAATAGAACAAACAATCCTAAAATTTATATGGAACCAGAAAAGACCTCGAATAGCCAAAGGAATATTGAAAAAGAAAGCCAAAGTTGGTGGCATCACAATTCCAGACTTCAAGCTCTATTACAAAGCTGCCATCATCAAGACAGTATGGTACTGGTATAAAAACAGACACATAGATCAATGGAACAGAATAGAGAACCCAGAAATAGACCCTCAACTCTATGGTCAACTAATCTTTGACAAAGCAGGAAGGAATGTCCAATGGAAAAAAGACAGCCTCTTAAACAAATGGTGCTGGGAAAATTGGACAGCCACATGCAGAAAAATGAAATTGGACTTTCCTTACACCACAGACAAAAATAGACTCAAAATGGATGAAGGATCTCAATGTGAGAAAGGAATCCATCAAAATCCTTGAGGAGAACATAGACAGCAACCTCTTTTACCTCAGCCGCAGCAACTTCCTCCTAGGAACATCATCAAAGACAACAGAAACAAGGGCAAAAATGAACTATTGAGACATCATCAAGATCAAAAGCTTTTGCACAGCAAAGGAAAGAGTTAACAAAACCAAAAGACAACTGACAGAATGGGAGAAGATATTTGCAAATGACATATCAGATAAAGGGCTAGTACCCAAAATCTATAAAGAGCTTAGCAAACTCAACACCCAAAGAACAAATAATCCAATCAAGAAATGGGCAGAGGACATGAACAGACATTTCTGCAAAGAAGACATCCAGATGGCCAACAGACACATGAAAAAATGCTCCACATCACTCAGCATCAGGGAAATACAAATCCAAACCACAATGAGATACCACTTCACACCAGTCAGAATGGCTAAAATTAACAAGTCAAGAAATGACAGATGCTGGCGACGATGCGGAGAGAGGGGACCCCTCCTATACTGTTGGTGGGAATGCAAGCTTATGCAACCACTCTGGAAAACAGTGTGGAGGTACCTCAAAAAACTGAAAATAGAGCTACCCTATGACCCAGCGATTGCACTAGTGGGTATATATCCTAAAGATAAAAACGCGGTGCTCCGAAGGGGCATGTGCACCTGAATGTTTATAGCAGCAATGTCCACAATAGCCAAACTATGGAAAGAACCTAGATGTCCATCAACAGATGAATGGACAAAGAAGATGTGGTGTATATACACAATGGAATACTATGCAACCATCAAAAGAAATGAAATCTTGCCATTTGCGACGACGTGGATGGAACTAGAGGGTATTATGCTTAGTGAAATAAGCCAATCGGAGAAAGACAACTATCATATGATCTCCCTGATATGAGGAAGTGGAGATGCAATGTGGGGGGGGGGGGTTGAGGGGTAGGAAAAGAAAAAATGAAAGAAGATGGGATTGGGAAGGAGACAAACCATAAAAGACACAATCTCAAAAAACAGACTGAGCGTTGCTGGTGGGGAGGGGGGACGGGAGACGGTGGTGGGGATATGGACATTGGGGAAGGTATGTGCTATGATGAGTGCTGTGAAATGTGTAAACCTGGCGATTCACAGACCTGTACCCCTGGGGATAAAAATATGTCATATGTTTATTTAAAAAAATAAATTTAAAAAGTAAACAAAAAACAAATACAAATTATAACATTGAGTTTGTGGTTAGCCAGTCCTTACCTGACTTGGACACTGACTTGAATATTATAAGTTCCTTCTGAAAGTACAAATATAGTACACTCATACATTTTTAGAAAACAAGCACCAAATATTTAGTAGCTCTGTGTGACTGTGCATATGTGTTACATAGTGAATAAACACAAAATACCAAAGGGTACCCATCAGTGTTTTGTAGTATGGGCTTTTTTTTTTTAAGATTTTATTTATTTATTTGACAGAGAGAGACACAGCGAGAGAGGGAACACAAGCTGGGATAGTGTTAGAGGGAGAAGCAGGCTTCCTACTAATCAGGAATCATGATGTAGGGCTCAATCCCAGGACCCTGGGATCATGATCTGAGCCAAAGGCAGATGCTTAATGACTGAGCCACCCAGGCGCCCCCAGTATGGGCTTTGTTAGGAGTTCAGTTATCTTTTCAGTTTCAAGGATTTTGTTTTGTTTTGTTTGGATTTTAAAATATCCAGGATATCCTTCTTCTTGCTTCCCACCCATCCACACAATTTCTTCTGACTATATTTAGATGATATGTGCTCTTGAAGTAAGAAGCTGGGAAAGGGTACCAGTAATTGTCCTTTTTTAAAGTAAGAATTTAATGGGTTAACCAGCTTTACAGTTACATTAGATTTTTTAGGTGCAAGCCAGTGGTTGTCTTAAAATAACATGATTGGTAAGCATAACTATATTGTACACCATAAATAATTTAGCACGCACATACATACATATGCACATTTAACATGAACTGGCATATTTATCTAATGCTAAATTTATATAGTTACTTCCTTGGCTGGAATCTTTCTTATCTTTCTTCATCATTGGAAGTAATCTCGTCTAAAGAGGCTTAGAACAACACTGTATGCTGCATCACGTCTTCCCAGCTGGGTATTTTGCAGCCAGTATATTCATTTTCACTGTCATTTTGGTAGGCAGAAAGATGCCTCTAAAATCATTCTAAATGTAGCTGGACAGTCAACACTGGCAGATGTTTGTAAATGGTCTTTCAGCGGATTGGTGTAACACACTGAGACCTCATTAGCATGTCATCACTACATGTTGTGCTGTGGTATCTGCTGTTTTCCAAATGAACCAGGAATATCAAAACTTCAAATTTAATTCCCTTCCAACAACATTATTTCCTAAGAGCATTTATCATAGTTTTGACAGTTACTATAACCAACAGGGAACTGTCTGAGGCTTTTTGGAATTACCACATCAGCAAACTTCTCAAGCCCTGGGATGGAATTAAGAGAACTTACCATTTCCCAGGGCACTTGGGTGCAGGATATTTTGCAAGAGAAGAGTGAAATATGAAGAGGCAAAGCCTTGACATTTGAAAAGCAGGCAGTTTCATTTTGGCAAGATGACATTAGTCCATTGCTCCCTCCAGTTGCTGTTTCTCTGTAGTGCTGGAAATGTCAGGGGCCAAGGACTTGGATCATGCCATGAGGGGGTAGAAAGTGGGGGCTGGTGTGGTATCAGCAGCAAGAGTGGTAGCAGCCACATAATTGTTGCCATTTCCTGGTGATGTTTTCAAATGTCGATCTTCTTAGATGCCATCCAGTACAAGAGTATGCCCTCCAAAGTGGACTATCAAAATAACAGTCTCCAACCCCCAAGGTGAGAAAAATGTATCTTAGGAGTGAAAGGATATAACCTAGTCATGGGGCAGATGTGGTGGTGAAGACTGGTCAGCTGGCTCAAGAGAGCCAAATGACAGAAGGTGGGCCCTTGGGCAGAAGTGTGTACTAGAACCTGGCTGAGTCTGGTGAGTAGCAGGCTGACACTGAGCTCCAGGAGATGGAACAGAACCACCGTGGAAGGCACCAGGCAGGCTCATTGCCAAGTCAATGAGTCTGCCAGTTGTGACCTGGGCCTCTTGCCTGCCAGGGTCATGCTATTCTGAAAAGCACAGAAATCTGAAAGGACAAATAGTGAGCCTGCGTTGGGTAGATTTCAAAAGCACCACCTTGAGGGAAACGGGAGAAGAGAACAAACATTGGAAAGAGTGATAAAGGACACAGTTCTTAGCAGATGCCTGCGCACTTTCAGACAGGTAATACATGTTCAAAGTATGCAAATGGCAATGACCTCTAATGACAATGCTGAGCAAACAGAGCCTTCAAGTTTAACTCTTCATCAGTCACCTAGTCAAATCTCTCCTTTCTGCTGCAACCTAGGCCCATCTACTTGCCTGGGAAGTTTTTAGGACTTAGCAATATAAACCTTTCCTTCTCTTAACTTTCTTTCCCTGGTTGACATTCAGTTTATTTCTATATTTTCCATTTTTGCTTTTTGATACATTTTTTGGATCACCAACCTAGTTGATCTAATTAAACTCTGCATATGGCCTGTTACCTCTCCTTGGAATTGACACCCTAGATTCTAACCTCAGTTGGGCTGTTGGGATCCAGAGCATACTCATCCTTCCTTTCTCCATAGGACCTGGGTCTGGGATGGGCCATCTTGCCTGTACACAGCATCACCGTCCATTATGCTCTCTTGGCATGCCCCGAACCACTGGTGCTCCTCATCAAAGTTGGGTTAACCTAGTTTATTTCTCTTGCTGATCTTCTTATTCTCACTAACTGAATGTAGGTCTGCAGAGGAAGACTCTGAAAACAAAATATTTGCGAGGAATTATCAGGAAAACAAATGGGAGATGAAACTAGTGGGAAGTAGTAGAGGAAGAGGAGGAAGCCAAAAAGGGTGAGCCATCAAGCCAATCAACACTGTGGACAACTGTAGCTGGATTTTACTAAGGAAATCTGGGAGGCAGTATAGAACATGCACTGCAGAGTTATCCCACCCAAAGGACCTGGGATATTTATTCAGCAGCCACTCTCTAACATCAAGGGCTCTTCCCAAGGGTGACAATTCTTTAGGTTTTCTTGTTAGCTTCACATGTAGGTCAAAAGAGCTCTGGTGGGTAGTAGAAATCTCCAAGCAAAGAGTTGCAGATGCTGAGAGTTGGAAGTTGGTTTACTGCATGGATCATGGTGAGCTAAGGGGAAAGGTGGGCATCTGCCAGTCCCCAACCATGGGTCACACCCACCATCTTCCTTTCTCCCTCATAATGTATCTCATCTCATATTCTAGCCATGAAAGTCTCTATTTCAAGCTCTGATTTAGATTTGAATTCTTTTTTTTTTAAGATTTTATTTTTATTTATTTGGCAGACAGAGATCACAAGTAGGCAGAGAGGCAGGCAGAGAGAGAGGAGAAGCAGGCTCCCTGCTGAGCAGAGAGCCCGATGTGGGGCTCGATCCCAGGACCCTGAGATCATGACCTGAGCTGAAGGCAGAGGCTTTAACCCACTGAGCCACCCAGGTGCCCCTAGATTTGAATTCTAATTATGCACTTAGACTACTCAAGTTCAAAGTGAACCATAACATATTCATTTGACCCTCACATGTATTTTGAATCCATCATACTCCTGATACTGTACTAAGTGTTGAGGAGTCCAAGATGAATGCATCATGGTTCCTACCTACAAGAAGTAAATTTTTCAGAGCTTCCCACTTCTCCTGCCTGAAGAAACATACTTTATACATAGTGTCCTCATTTCTCTAAGATACTCAGGTTCACTACTCTGTCTTCAATAAGTACTTGCTGAATTCATCATTCTCAGGTCATTTCTATTTCCATCAATCATTTTTTAAATGTTTCTAGCTTTTGTTTATTCCATTCCATTCTAACTGCCATAATCCACCAGATTGTCTCAGTGTCAACTTATTTCTTTTATAGCCTCAGTTTATAGTCTTACCTCTCCATCTTCTAAAGCCCTCTATGTAAATAAAATTCACCTCCTACACCACTGTGATGTGATGGATCTTTCTAAAATATGTCTGAACTGCCTTCCTGTTCCTTGCTTGTTCATGAAGATTCAAGACCTTTCCCAATTTTTCATGACTTTACCTTCTCTTATACTGTTACACAAATCTTCTGAAAAAACCAGATTAATCTACTCATTGTCACCCAATAAAACATGTACATTCAGTCTCTATACTCACCACTCATCCCATTTTCCCATCTGATCTACTTTCCCCAGATCCTACTCAGATGTTAAGGTGGAGCTCAGTTCCCATCTTCTCTTGAGACTTCTGACTAGTCCAATCCATGCTGAACCTTCTTAACACAATCTGTTATTACATCTACTAATTATTTGATGTTTTATCATTGTCTGGAGTATGTGACATTACTTATATATAAGCTATTATATCTGTTTTAGAAATTAAAATAGCTATTGTTAAATACTTAAGTGTCAAGTCTCTTTAAAATTTTAATTCTTTTAATTTTATAACAACACTGTGACATAGCTATTATTTTCCCTGTTTTAAGATGAAGAAATTGAGCATCAAAAAGGATAAGGAACTTGTCCAAGGGAAAAAGAACAGGCAAAACTTTTCAAAATTAGAATTTGAAACCAGATCTATTTGACTTTTAACAGCTACAGTATCTTCCCAATGAAATTCCTTAATTCATTCATATAAATTCATTAATAATAAAGACCAATCTCAATCTTTCTCTATAGACAATTTGTTACATGTAATGGGAGTTCAATATAATTATTCATTTAAATTTGGGGGAATTTTCCTTATTGTGAGGAGACTCAACTGCATTTTGCTTTATTTTTGTCTACTTAGTGCAAAAATAGTTAATGGCTCTAAAAAATTGGATTTATTCATGCTTGGAGAGTCCACTAGTCTGCAAACTCCATACAATCATGAACAATGTGTGTTTTTTCATCACTATATTTCTGCGCCTACTGAAAAAACTACTTGTTGAGTGAGTATTTTATGAACAGTATGCCCTCATGAGGGTAGGCTTATGTTAAACAAAAATTTGAGAACAAGCCATGACATGGACAATGGACAGCATAGGGATGGGTCATGTCTTTTTACCCAATCTGAAACCTTGTACTGTTTCATGGGAGCATTTAGGCAATTCACATTGAGAGTGATTATTGAAAGATATGATTTTTTTGTCATCACGTTGCCTGTGAAGTCCTTGTTTCTATATATTGTCTCTGTAAATTTCTGTTCTATATCACTCTTGGGGTCTTTCTCCTTTCATAGAACCCTCTTAATATTTCTTGCAGGGCTGGTTTGGTGGTCATATATTCATTCTTTCAGTTTCTGCAAGTCTTAGAAGCTCCTTGTCTCACCATCCATTCTGAATGATAGCCTTGCCAAATAAAGTATTCTTGGCTGCATGTTCTTCTCATTTACTATCCTGAATATGTCTTGACAGCCCTTTCCAGCTTGCCAGGTCTCTGTGGACAGGTCTGACATTATTCTGATAATCCTCCCTCTACACATAAAAAATCTCTCTCCCCTCACCATTTTCAAGATTGTTTCCTTGGATCCAAGATTTGTAAATTGTACTATTATAAGTTGTGGCATTGGTCTGCTCTCATTAATCTTGGGAGCAGTCCTCTCTGCCTCTTAGACGTAAATTCTTGTTCCCTTCCACAGATTAGGGAAGTTCTTAGTATGATTTGCTCAAATGTATCTTCTAGACCTCTCTCTTTCTCTCCACCCCCTCAGGAATCCCAAAAATTCTGAGAGTGAAACATTTCATTGAGTCATTAATCTCTCTTGGTTTGATTCATTGGGTTTAATTTGTTTTTCCCATGCTCCTTCAATTTCCTTTTTTCTATCATCTTACCCTATATCTCACTAACTCATTTTCCTGCCTCGTTTACCCTGGCAGTCAAAGTATAAAAGTGTAGACTTCATTTCATTCACAGCATTCTTAAGTTCGGCCTAATTAGATCTCATTTCTGCCCTTAGAGATTCTATATTGCTGTTAATATTTTTCTCAAGCCTAGATATCACCTTCATAATTGTCACTCTGAAGTTATTTTCTGACATCTTGCCTATATCCATATCCATTAGTTCCATGGCAGAGGCAACAGTCTCTGAATCTTTCCTTTCTTGGGGGTTCCTCCTCTTAGTCTTTCTGTTGAGGGGTGGTTGAGGGAATGTACAGAATCCAAATTATTGACCACAACCCAAACAAGATGCACCTGTCTTATGGGGATAAAGAAGATGTAGTCCATATGTACAATGGAATATTACTCAGCCATCAGAAAGTTTGAATACCCAACAATTGCATCAACATGGTTGGAACTGGAGGAGATTATGCTGAGTGAAATAAGTCAAACAAAGAAAGACAATTATCATATGGTTTCACATAATTGTCAAACATAAGGAATAGCACGGAGGACATTAGGAGAAGGAAGGGAAAAAGGAAGGTGGGGGGAATTGAAAGGGGAGATGAACCATGAGAGACTATGGGTTCTGAGAATCAAATTGAGGGTTTTAGAGGGGAGGAGGGTGAGGAGATGTGTTAGGTCAGTGGTGGGTATCAAAGAGGGCACATATTTCATGGAGCACTGGTGTTATATGGAAACAATGAATCATGGAACACTGCATAAAAATCAATAAAGTACTGTATGGTGATTAACATAACATAATAAAAAATTATTAGAAAAAAATACCCTAAAATTTAAAAAAAATGACATAAAGGTATGATATGGTCTTAAAGGAGATAATATTCTAAATACTCAGGGCTGGACCACTTCGAACAGAGAAAACAGAATGTCCTCTTTGCCATGGGCATTTAACTTCAGACTTGGCACCTGCTACTAATGCCTTAGCAAAGGGCATTCAAGATTACTTACTCCCAACATACAACCTTTTTCAGTGAGCAGAAAAACTGATTCTGCCTTACTTTAGGTGACAGAACCTAACATTCAGTTTTCAGTTCTCTGGAGTTAGCCACATCAAACAACTCTCTCCCTGTTTATTTTCCCTGAAGTATCAATACCTAAACAAAACACTGATCACTGGAAATTCCATCAGAACTTCTTAAACTGGCATCCATGGATGGTCTCTAAAGGTCCTCTGAACACTTTACTATTGTCTACAAAATATTGGATGTGTGTGTATTATGTTTTCTGGAGAGAATGCTTTACAGAGTCAAAAGATTCTTTGTATTTAGGAGTCTATTTCTGCTTTTGCTTGCTTGTTTTTTGTTTTAGTTTCCACACAAGAGTAAAATTTTATGGTGGTTGCCAAAGGGAGGGAGGTGAGAGGATGGGCAAAATGGATGAAGGGGAGAGGGAGGTACAGGCTTAACGTTAGGAAAGGAATGAATCACAGGGATGAAAGTCATAGCCCAGGAAATACAATCAGTGGTTTTGTAATAGCCTTGTATGGTGACAGATGAGAGCTACACCTGTGGTGTCCATAGCTTACTGTACAGAGCTGTTAAATCACGATGTTACACATCTGAAGCTAATGCAGCATCATGTCATCTATACTTCCATGAAAAAAGATCCCAAAGGAATTCATGACTCCCAAACAGGTTAAGCATTATTGCTTAATGTAAATGAGTAAATTGTAGTCTCGGTTATTAACTATTTATTAGATGGAGGTTGTGCTTTATAAACACTTTTGGTGTGTCTCACATCTCCAGCACAGTGCGAGGTAGAATGAAAAGATGTCAAGACTTGCATTCAGCTTGTTATAAGTTTGATTCATAAAAATGATCTCCTTTGGATTGAGTCTCCTTCAAGTTAGCTGGCAATTAACTTTCAGGTCTATAAGACAGAAACTTAGTTTTCTTGTCTAAAAACAACTAATCCCAAATCCTCCCCACCACCTTCTAGAGGTGTGGGAGCATTGCTTGCTATGCCACAGTCCTGAATTCCTGCATATGAGTTGTTGTTTACATGTTCTGATGCTGGTAATGATTGTTTAACTATTTTATTATTTCTTTGAATTGAACTAGACTTACCATTAACTAGCCTCTATTTCATCCAGTCATCTGTGGATCATGAATACCTAAGAGCAAGGTGCCTTATTTTGTTTATAAGTAAAGTCAATGGCTGTGACCTAGATGGAGCCCAACTAACCCACATAAAATAGAATCTCTAGGTTTAGCCCTCTTCAGGCATTAAGATAACTGTGGGGCTGCTTTACCTCTGTGGGGGATTTTATTGAGTTATACATTTGACCTTTGGTAAAATTACTAATTTTTAAACGATCAGACCCGAGGACCCCAATTCCTTTCTTTTCCTCGACTGCTGAATTATACTTTCGTCATCACTCAGTAGCAGTGCCTTTATTCCAGTGCAATAACTACACCACGAGGAAGAAACATTTGCAAGGTTTACCACCTATAGGAGGGAAATACATTTATTTTTCCATGCTAAGGATAGGACTGCAAAAAGAGACTTATGTCAGAATTTTAGTAACTTCCCATCTTCAAGTTTACCACAGTAAGGTTTGAACCTTAATTTTTCATTTTTTTCTCCTTCATCACTTTCTTCTGCTTTCTTTAGAAGCCTGAATTGTAAGCTCATGTAAAAGAATTTTACTGTCCTGGGGCGCCTGGGTGGCTCAGTGGGTTAAAGCTTCTGCCTTCGGCTCAGGTCATGATCTCAGGGTCCTGGGATCGAGCCACGCATCGGGCTCTCTGCTCAGCGAGGAGCCTGCTTTCTCCTCTCTCTCTCTGCCTGCCTCTCTGCCTACTTGTGATATCTCTCTGTCAAATAAATCAATAAAATCTTAAAAAAAAAAAAAGAATTTTACTGTCCTGTTACCTTCTTCAGGAACATCATCATCATTTTGTCATCTGAATAGAGTGATAGATTTTTTCATGTAAACTTTGTGTGCTGCAAAAAAAAATAAAAGAACAGACTTGTCACAGACTATCTTTTACCATGAAATCACTGGTTTCAACATGTTGCGGCAAAATATGGGAAAAATAAATAACATGAATGAATAAGGAAGCATCTTGTTTACATTTCTAGTGACCTAAAGGGAGACTAGCAATGGAGTCTGGACTTTTTATGCCCAGCTACCTCCTTCCTTTGAAAAATATTTTCCAAATTGACAAAAGCTTAAGGATTTTATGGATTGTTCCTCTCATAAAATATTAGTTAAGTTAATTAAATTAGTTCACCTCGCACTCCCTGGTGGGTTACAGACCGGACAAACACATGCTAGTTAAGGCATGTGATTTTGTTGATTAAAAACATTTTCTATGGATATTTCTTAAAACATCATTGTGGCTGGTAATAAAACCAAAATTCCCAAACTTCCTTGTTACTGAAAAAAAGGTTAAATCCCCTTTAATGTTTACCAATGTACAGAATCTGATATAATAAGAAAGTAGTCCATTTTTCTGTTTTTTGAACATATGTTCTTTAGGATAATTTTTGCTCACATATCACTGAAGTCTGTTTCCCATGGAGTAAAAAATTCCAGGAAGAATAATCATTGTGTGTTGGAGCACATTGACTGGCTATAACTTTTAGCTGGAGGCAGAGTGATATAGCAAAAAAGTATAGGCTTTGGGACTGTAAGACTCAATTCAATTTCTAATTTTACTTCCTAGTAGCTACATGACCTTGGATAAGTTACTTATCCCTCTAGACCCTCAACTTTTCAGCAGAAAAAATTTTAACAATAAAATGCACCCTCTCTAGATCTTGTTTAATGGTGAAAGATAACATGAGTAAATTGTTTACTGTAACATGAAACTCTGTTATGTTCAGGATTGTATCTTCCCCAAATTCAACTGTTGAAGCCTAACACCCACTGACTCAGAATGTGACTGTATTGGAAACAGGCCTCTAATGAGGTAACTAAGGTAAAACGAAGGCACATGGGTGGGCTCAAATCAGCATGATTGGTGCTCATCTAAGAAGAAGAGCTAGGACACAAACATGGGTGTGCACAGAGAAAAGACCATGAGAGGGCACAGCAAAAAGGGGACTATGTGCAAGAAAAGGAGAGAGGCCTCAGAAAAACCAATCCTGCAGGCACTTTGATCTTGGGACTTCTAGTTTCCAGGACTGTGAGAAAATAAATTTCTGTTGTATAAGCCACTCAGTGTGTGATATTTTCTATAGCAGTCCTAGCACACTAATTCAGGGTCATCACAGACCCTCGATGGATGTGAGTTTTTATTGTTTAGTTTTTCCATTGAGGTACCAGATATAAACATTGAGGCTGGATAAACAGGGTTGGCTCACAGTTGGTACTGAGCAACTTTCCACTAAATGAATTTAAAGGGCATGCGTAGCAAAGTATGAATGCTGCAAATATTCCCAGCTGGCATACTGCAATTCCTGGCTCATTGAAGTTAGAGCACTGAAGAGTCCTTTTAAGATACACATTAAGCCATTATCATCCATTAACATCTTCAGACAAATAATTTAGAAGATTTTTCTCTAGTCTGCAAGACAAGGATCTTGAAAGCATAATAACCAGAGGAAGTAAGTTTTCAAAGGGGAGAGGGAAAAGAAAAGCTTGAGGACACAGGTCACTGAGGGTGAGGACACTTCTCCACAGAGTTGCCAAAGGAATAACAAAGAGACGTACCCTTGTGGTCTCCAAGTTCAGGAGATGACCTCAAACCTCAAACCGAATTAAAGTGCTGACAAATGGACTTGGGGAACACTTATTTTCAAACCATAGTTTGCTTATGGAGCAGATTTGTTTATCCCTAGGAGAGAACATCGTTGTGTTTGTGTTTGTGCATGTGTGTGTGTTTTCTCACCCACATTTCCACTACAGAATCAGAACAGTCACAAGGGACCATGAGTTTATATTTACATTCAGACGTCAAAGGTTAAATGACATCTCAGCCTGGCTACCATTAAGACATACATAACAAGAAGAAAGATGCGTTTGTAGAAGTTTAAGAAGAAAACTGAAGAAGGGAGTGAGGAAATAAAATGAAAATATGAAGGCAAGTGGAGACTAGCCACAAAATAATGGAGACAAAGGAAATCCTAAATACAGAAGAGATCATAGACTCAGAAACCTCAAACTATTTCTTCAAAAGCCTGTTATCACTGTTAACTCATTTCTTCACCGTGTTTAGCATGAATCCCTGTCAATGCAATTTAAGATGATCTCACCCTGGAGCATACTGGTTAATTGCTTTTTCTTAAGAATTCTCTTGAACTTCAACCATCTTTTGACTTGGAGGAAGCTAAACTGAAATGAACTGAAGAAAAATAGAGAGAAATGAAAGGTGTGAATCAAATGATCTCCTTAAGGCAAATGACTTTTATTTGACTATAAGTCAACACTGATACCACCTAGTTACTTTGGTTGGGTTGTCAAGAAATAGTTAAATACAAAATTTTAAGCTAGAAGGGAACTTAGGGAGACATCAGTATCCTCATTTACAAAATGATGAGTTTGTACTATATGAATCTAATGTCCAATCTAGCCATATTATTCCTGTGGTTTGATGACACAGTAACTTTCTTTAAATTTTTCTGCTTTTCCAGTATTAGCAAAGATTGCAATGGCCAAGTGAGGATAAAATTAAATGACATGAAGCTTATGGTTATAAACTGTCAAAAGAACACAATGCTAAATCAGACCATGTTCTAGTAAGTTCAGTGTTGTCCATTTGGCTTTTACTTTTCATATGAGCTACCCAAAGTTTAGGTGTGAAGTCATTTCTTGGACAAGGACTCTTTTTAAGCCTAGTTCACCAAATGTGACTTTCATCTAAAATTTCTCTATTTGTTGCCCATTTTTTGACATTTCAAGATATTCACCAGCAACACCTTTTTATCTGGTACGGGCTACAGCAACCAAAGATGTGATGAAGTAAATAACTATGATTCTCCTGACAGAAAAAAACCTTTCCATTCTAGTCAAGTATCTAAGATGCCATTTTGTAAACTCGTGATAAATAAATTCTCAGCAATAACACATACATGACTGCAAAATGATTATAACAAAATATATCTCAAACAAAATAGCTTGCTTAAAAAATTTTTTTTTGTGAACCAACCAATCCTTTATTTTATTTTTTTTTATTTTTTAAATTTTTTTATTTTTTCAGCATAACAGTATTCATTATTTTTGCACCACACCCAGTGCTCCATGCAATCCGTGCCCTCTACAATACCCACCACCTGGTGCCCCCAACCTCCCACCCCCCACCCCTTCAAAATTCTCAGGTCGTTTTTCAGAGTCCATAGTCTCTCATGGTTCACCTCCCCTTCCAATTTCCCTCAACTCCCTTCTCCTCTCCATCTCCCCTTGTCCTCCATGCTATTTGTTATGCTCCACAAATAAGTGAAACCATATGATAATTGACTCTCTCTGCTTGACTTATTTCACTCAGCATAATCTCTTCCAGTCCCGTCCATGTTGCTACAAAACTTGGGTATTCATCCTTTCTTTTTTTTTTTTTTTTACAGCTTTATAAACATATATTTTTATCCCCAGGGGTACAGGTCTGCGATTCGCCAGGTTTACACACTTCACAGCACTCACCATAGCACATACCCTCCCCAATATCCATAACCCCACCCCCCTCTCCCAACCCCCTCCCCCATCAACCCTCAGACAAACCATAAGTGACTCTTAATCTCACAAAACAAAAATTTTTTTTTAAAGATTTAATTTATTTATTTGACACAGAGAGAGAGAGAGCGCGCACACAAGCAGGGGGAGTGGCTGGCAGAAGGAGAGGGAGAAGCAGGCTCCCCGCGGAGCAGAGGAAACCTGGGATCATGACCTAAGCCAAAGGCAGACACTTAACGACTGACCCACCCAGTTTCCCCTAAAACAACTTATTTTAAAAACATGCTTCAGATCATAGAGTTATCAAAATAAAAACAATAGAACAAATGCATGAACCCATGAAGTCAATGAGGTGTAAACTTCCAGTTCTCCTTGAGTTTTGTTAGAAGTGAAGATAGTAGGGTTAATGGCTTTAAATGATTGCATTAGATGATAGCAACGAAAATGAAGAATGACCTCTATCAAGCCTAGTTTGCAAGCTTCTTAGGACCAAAGAACCATTTTTTGTTCACTTTTTTAACTTTGGTGGCATTTCATGTAATACATTAACAGGCATTTTAAATGTGTATGTTGTATACATGAAATAAAGTGTGAGTTTTGTGAATTGAGACAGATTAGAAGCATTCAAAATCTATCTAACTAAATCAGATTTATAAAGCATGGTTTTCCTTGGGGAGTTCTCATCTTCTACTGGCCTGGAACAGAAACAGCAGTAGAAGAGGATGAACGAAAAATGGACTTGAAAAAAGGATAAATTGGGGCGCCTGGGTGGCTCAGTGGGTTAAGCCGCTGCCTTTGGCTCAGGTCATGATCTCGGAGTCCTGGGATCGAGCCCCGCATCGGGCTCTCTGCTCGGCAGGGAGCCTGCTTCCTCCTCTCTCTCTGCCTGCCTCTCTGCCTGCTTGTGATCTCTCTGTCGAATAAATAAATAAAATATTAAAAAAAGAAAAAAGAAAAAAGGATAAATGTAATTCAAATAGCATTAAAAGCTTAATATTCTGAGCTGTCTATTTTTTTTTTATATAGGAGCTATCCTATGAAGTGTAAAATAGTTCAGGTAAACAGCAAGAATTACGTAAATGCAGTTGGGAAACTTATTGGATTTATTACACATATTTGCATATGAGGTTATGGTATCATAGGCGATACATCCATAAATAGCTAGCAAAGCTTAACTGAAAGGGGAATTATGTCTTTTTTATGAATCGATTGCCTAGCCAGGACTTTTGAGCTGGAGAAAGTTGAACATACAGCTTTGAGGACTGCGGTTTACTAGAGGGCTTTAGGGAGGAAGTATTCGGGGGAAGTCATGAGCCTTTCAAAAACATTGCAGGACAGATATAGATTGGATTATGACTGGTTTCTTGTTATTGCAACCTTAGCGTGACATATTAATTTGAAAGATGGTATTGTTCCTTACTACCGTCCTCCCTGAGAAGAAAACATTCAAGAGAACAGATGCAAATTATTTTCCATGTCTCCCAGGGTTTCCAATCTGTGTCACTGAACGGAAATCTACATACTTTACTCCCCTGAAATATTTAGTAACCACAACATTCCCAACATGCATGTTGTATGGTCTACTTTTGTAACAATGCTCCTGGGTAACTGAAATCAGCAATCAATTAAAAAACAACAACAACAACAAACCCTGCCACTTGATTGATCAAACTAGAAGAAGGATTCACTTGCTTAAATAACCCAAACATGACATTTAAATCAGGTACGTTATGCACAATCATCCCTCCCCACTGAGGGGCACGTGCACTTGGAGGAACAGAAGGATCTTGTTGCTCCCTGATAAGGTCAGAGAAGCTCAGCTAGCATGGAGTGATGCTTAAAGCTCATTGGTTTTGGCTCTGGAGCACAAGGCTGTTACTATGACTACAAAGCTGCAGTTGCTACGGCATCCACAGGCTCTTCCGATGTCAAGGCTTCCGGGTGGCCCAGCACAAAAGCTATTACTTTATGTTGTTTTGAAGAAGTCTTTGAATAGTAGTACAGAGTCAAAATAATTCCAGGTAAACAAGGTTTCCTATACTTTTCCATGTAGATGGAAGGCTGTTCTTCCAAGTGGGTGTAAATGATCAGAAAAATCCATTTCTCCCAATGAGTCCATCAGAGAAATTGATTAGAATTGAAGGGAGACAAAATGTGCACAACTGGTATTAAAATACTGCTTTATTTCCATTGTCTAAATGTAGATTTTAAAGCATATGGAGACTTTTAAAATAATCTCACAAGACTGGCAAGCCACGTTAACCTATGCAGTGTTTGGTAGGAAAGGTCAGCAGTGTTACAAAGCAGGAAAACAGAGAGTCACACAATGCATCAGAATGGGAAACTCATTCACAATCTTGACTCTAGAAGAGCTAGTGTCAGTTCTTTTTTATTTACTTGCTTATTTCAGCTTTATTGAGGTATGAATGATAGGTAATCATTGTCAAATGTTAACTGACAATTATATAAACCATATGAATAAAAGGTATGCAGTGTGATGTTTGATATATGTATACATTGTGAAATGATGCCTCTAAGCTAGCTAGTTAACCCATGCATCAGCTTATATATTTACTTTTGTGTATATGTGTATGCGATAAGAACATTTACAATTTACCCTCTTAGCAAAAGCCAAGTATACAATACATTATTATTAATTATAGTCAACACCCTATACACTAGATCTCCAGAATTTATTCACCTTCCCACTAAAAGATATTTTCTCATGGACACTTTTTCCTGACACCCATACAAGATTGCTTCCCTGTAAAATACTCCTAGAGTGTTCTGTCCTTTTTCATAGAACTGAACACTCTTGTAACAAATGTCCCTCTTTCTTTCTAGACCTTACAAGGGCACCATCACCCAACACAATGCCCATAACAAAGTTCGATAAATATGGGCTAACTGGCTTAAAAGAAATGTAAAGCTTGTTTAGAAAGTCATAAATTGTCCAGCTTACTTCAAATATGAAAGAGTTCATAAGATGAAATAGTGGGACATAAGTTTGAGCCTATAGTTTCTAGAATCTTCCAAGTAAAATGGAGACATTTATATATGATTCAGTAGACAAGGGAAGGCAGTGTAAGATTCTGAGCTAGGGTTCACAAGGTCAATGCAGAGTATATTTATAATGCTTCCTGCTTGGAACTGAGGGCAGTCCAGCCAAGGCACACCATGTTTGTTTATCTTGCCTCTGTTACGGTGTCAGCTTCCCAGAGTCACAGCTATTGTTGCTTATAAACACAGACTTGGTCATAAGAACATTTGAGATCCAGCATTTCCCTATAATGTGATTTACAGATTTAGTTAATATTACCTGATAACACGGAGTTATGAAATTTTCACTTCTCTTGATGTCACCAATGTCTTACTGCCAACTACCTCTGAACAAGAAAGGCCAACTTAAAAATAGCTCCAAGAAATGTGCTAAAAAATACACAGCCCTCTTTGGGCACAGCTTTGTTTTCGTATGGGAAGCAAAAGCAGAGCTAAGCAACATTAGTGTCATTTCCCTATTTTTGACAAAGAGAAAAAATCCAGCGTTATTTTACAAATGTCATTTGCTCTGAACATCAGAACCAGAGATGACATTGTAAATGAGGTGTGAAAGCAGATGGAGGAAGGCTGTTTTTCTTAGTTTTGTAGCTTCTTTTCTTCTGTGAAACAAATAGTCCATTGGCAGTTGTTGGGTCCCTACACATATCTTTCCTCATAAGATCTAGTCCCTTGTGGGACTATGAGTCAATGATTGTCCGCTCCTGCCCCCCAAGCAGAGCTCCAGACACTTCTATTCTGGGCCCTGCCAGATCTTCATTGTGTGTTAAGTATCTGGTTCTGTGCCATAAACACTCAATAAACAATGAGTAGTGAGAGCAATTAATACTGTTTTAGAGAGTTTTGTGAAACCCAATAAAATACTACTAATTGTTAGATAAATGTATTAGAAAAACTACAATCTAATTTGTGGTAATTGCACTGGAACATTTTAGTTAAGATATGAGCTTTGGAGTCTGGAAAAACATCCTGGCTCTGTCATCTACTAGTTGTGTGACCTTGAGCAAGTTATTCTTGAATAATTCCCCCAATGTTAAATACATAAAAACACTTACTATATGCCAGCTGCTTTACCCTGAAGTATCCTCATTATCATTTCCTCTATTTTTTTTTTTAAGATTTTATTTATGTGTTTGACAGAGAGAGACACAGCGAAAGAGGGAACACAAGCAGGGGGCAGTGGGAGACGGAGAAGCAGGCTTCCCGCTTAGCAGGGAGCCCAGTGCAGAGCTCAATCCCAGGACCCTGGGATCATGACCTGAGCCAAAGGCAGACACCCAATGACTGAGCCACCCAGGCACCCCTCCCTCTATTTTTGATATGGGAAACTGAAACAAGGAAGTTAAGCAACTCGCCCAAGATTATAGTGAATACATCTTATAGCTAGGGTTCTAACTCCAGGAATCTGGTTTCTAGACTTTACTCTCACACCACACATAGTCTCTAAGCCTTCGTTACTTTTGTAAAACAGTTACAATGATAACTACCTCATGACATTATTGGGATTTAAGTGAGGAAATAATGTAAAAAGCTTAGCATAGTCAGCCCAGAGTATATTCTCCTTAAATGCTAGTTATTATCATTAATCATTCGTGGGATTTATAATCTTAAAGAATATTAACTGTATATTCAATGATCAGTTATCTGTGTATTACCTTTTTTTTTTCCTCCCCTTTTTGGATTGTCCATGGCATAATTTCAGTCTTATACCGGATTTCCTCTTCTAGTGAACTCTGGGACACTGAGCCTTCCTTTAGTTGATGTATGCTTAAGAAATATTGATATTAGTACAATATGGAGGTGTGATATTGGTACAATGTGGTGTAAGCTTAGGTACCAGGGCTCAACACTAATTATTTTCAATGTGGTTGACTTACTTATATTTTAAGTATATTTTGAAGGTCCTTAAAACATTGGTATATATCTGTGCTTGATAAGAGAGTAGCCATTAATGAGAAGGGGAGATTTTTTTAATCAAAAGTTTTGGAGTATTCTGGAACAAACAAAGTTAAGCATCTTTTTCCCCCAATTAGACACTTTTCAGCTCCACACAAAAGCTTTCTGTTGGTGCATAATATATGGACTCTTTTAAGCTCCCAACTGGAACTTCCACCCCTTGTTGGTTATTTTTACTGTTAAACTGACTGAAGATCACTGAAAAAGATAGAAATAAAATACATCAGTTTGTCTGTGGGCACCCGCCCCTCCTCTGCCCCATTCAGAATCTATTAGGAACCACCAATGTGGCCCAAGCAGTAATTATATTCTTTGTTTTCTTCCTCTGAACAAAGGCTAGTGTAGTTTGGATGACAGCCTGCCTATTTCTATTCTTACCACAGAGCTGTGCTGCTATTGATACTCATTGATGGTTTTATAGCCTTTCAATTTTTTAAAAGGTAAATTACTTTCCCAGTAAACTTTATATATATAAATGGCGTAGGTGAAAGTTTTTATGCTAAGTACTAGAGATATAAATGCCAAACAGAGAGGAGCATAAACTGAAGGAATAGTGGGGAAACAAGATTCAATTAGAAAAGCCAGAATAGCCAGAGAGCTGGGAGGAAAACCACATATCTATAGTATCATGAAAGTCAAAGGAAAAGGTTGCTATTGGATTTAGGAATACCATTCAATTTTGATCTGAGGACCAGCACAGTTTAATTTTATTAAAAATATCTGTTGTTTCTGGGCATGGGGTAGAAAGTAGATATTGGGGCTTGGTCCAGGCAAAGGGTCATTGGTGAGAGAAAAAGAAACTAACAAAGCTCTTAGCAGTTGTACAGGATGGATGATACTGGAAAACTGAAATATCTCAAACATACGGCTCATTGCCTATACAGATATTTATTTAATTTTGAAGCTGCACAGGAGGCTAAGGTCCAAAGCTTCTGGAAAGCAGAATGAAACTCCTGTGTTCTCACAAAACAATGACTGCTCTAAGAGGATATCTGAACTAACTCATCTGCAGAATATCAAGGCCAAAGAGTCAAAGACCACCAGACTGTCTATAGAAGTCCTAGAGACCCATATGCTAAGCACAATGATGAACTAGAGCTGACCAGAATTATAACCCAGCACTACCCACTCAGTCCTGATTGGATCCTGTCGACGTATGATCTACTTTTCTGTCTATCAGAGGAGAGACTGAACTCTATCCCGGGAAGATAATACCATCTGGAAACACTATAGTTCTTTTGTACCCAATAAAATTAAGATACTTGGCATAGGATGAAGCAAGACCATTTGACTGGTTACCAATAGAGAAAAAAGTAGACAATTGAAGCATACATCAAAGTCATTCAGAATTTGAGATCAGCAGACATGAACTTCAAGATAACTATGATTAACATGTTAAAAAATGATGGGGAAAATATATGAAAAGAGAAAAGATTTTACAGAGGTGAAATCTAAAAAAGAAATGCACATTCTAGAGCTAAAAAATACAATTAAAAATTTAGTGAATGCATTTTAATAGAGTAGGTATATTGAAAGATTGAATTAATAAACTGGATAATAGATTAATTGAAAGTACCCAATGAAGTGTATAAGAGACAAACAAGAAAAATGAACAAAAATATAAAAATCATGTGGAAATGACACTACAGACAAAGGGATGATATCCAAGATCTATAAAGAGCTCCTCAAACTCAACACTCAAAAAACAGATAATCACATCAAAAAATGGGCAGAAGAAATGAACAGACATACAAATGGCTAACAGACACATTAAAAAATGTTCTTCACCATTAGCCATCAGGGAGATTCAAAACACATTGAGATACCACCTCACACCAGTTAGAATGGCCAAAATCAACAAGACTGTAAATAACATGTGTTGGAGAGGATGTGGAGAAAGGGGAACCCTCTTACACTGTTGGTGGGAAAGCAAGTTGGTGTAGCCATTTTGGAAAATAGTGTGGAGATTCCTTAAGAAATTAAAAATAGAGCTACCCTATGACCCTGCAATTGCACTACTGGATATTTACCCCAACGATACAAATATAGTGAAAAGAAGGGCCATCTGTACCCCAATGTTCATAGCAGCAATGTCCACAGTTGCCAAGCTGTGGAAAGAGCCAAAATGCCCTTCAACAGATGAATGGATAAAGAAGATATGGTCCATATATACAATGGAATATTATGCCTCCATCAGAAAGGATGAATACCCAGCTTTTGTATCAACATGGACGGGACTGGAGGAGATTATGCTGAGTGAAATAAGTCAAGCAGAAAGAGTCAATTATCATATGGTTTCACTTACTTGTGGAGCATAAGTAATAACATGGAGGATATTAGGAGAAGGAAAGGAAAAGTGAATTGGGGGAAATTGGAGGGGGAGATGAACCATGAGAGACTGTGGTCTGAGAAACAAACTGAGGGTTTTGGAGGGGAGGAGAGTGAGAGGTTAGGTGAGCCTAGTGGTGGGTATTAAGGAGGGCACTTATTGCATGGAGCACTGGGTGTGGTGCATAAACAATGACTCTTGGAAGACTGAAAAAATAAAATTAAATTTAAAACAATCATGTGGAACATGCTCAAAAATTCCAGAGTTTATATAATTGGATTCAGAAAAGGACAAAAGACAGACTGAGACAAAAGCAATTTTTGAACAGATAGTGGTAGAGAACTTTCCATAACTAAGGAAAGACCTCAAAGCATAGGCTCAAGAATCTTAGAGAATCCCAAGCAGCAAAAATTTAAAAAAAATCCTACTAGGTACATCATATTCAAACTGGCTGAAAATTAAAGACTCAGAGAAAATCTTTAAAGTGATGGAGATAAAAGACACTTAACCTTCAAAGAAAGCACAATAATACTGATGGTTGACTTGCCATCAGAAGTGATAAGACAAGACTGGTGATTGATGTCTTTAAAGTACCAAAGGAAAATAACAGCCAAGTTTAACTTCTATACCCAGAGAAAACATCCTTATCATGACTTCTGGGTTATGCTGCCCTCAATGAACTGTCTAAACAAACAAACAGAAGGAAAAAATTTCTCTAGGCAGAGGTAAAATGAGCCTAGCTGAAAACAGAAATATCAGTGGGACGAAAGAACAGATGAAGAGTAAATATGTAGGTAAATATAAATGAAATTGACCATACAAAACAATATTATATTTCTGTGGAGTTTAACTTATCTATTGCACTAAAGTGCATGAAAATGATAAAAGCCGAGAAGATAGCAAGTAGCCTGAAAGTGTTCTAAGGTTGCAGACCTACGAGAAAAAAATGGTAAAAGTAATACTTTATATTATTGTCAAGAATGCATGAGGTCAACTCTGAGATTGTGCTCCCTAAAGCCCGAGATAATGGATTCCTACACCCAGCATTAGCTTCCTTGGATATTACAAATTCCATTACCACATTGCCATGTTCTTGCAAGGATCCTCCCACTTCCACACCCTCAATAAATTTTCCTTGACCAAAATTAAGACCAGAGTTGACCTAAATCTCATTATTTTCTCTACCTTTGAGCAATTAATTAACTTTCAGCAAGTCAAGAATTTGTTTGTTCCATTATATTTTAGAAGAGAAAGGCTGCCGGCTGGTGTCTAGACTTTCAGCCCATCATCTATGTAATAGTTTGCTTCTGTGATATGCACCATTAAAATCCTTTTTATGGCCAGCCGGCTGATAGCTGTGCCCTTTCATTCTTACTTCAGAGTGCACTTTGCAGAGCTAAGGAGCAAGAGTATTTTACTTGTCTCTATTCTTCTTTCTTTCAATTTAATCTGTTTTCTTTTGAATGAGAAATAGTTTCCCTTCAGGGACAGGTTTTCAACCCTTTCCATCAGGTCTATGAGGTAGTCATGAGCCTCTGTTTATGTTTATTTGTTCATATTTATATTTTATTTTATTTATCAAATATACTTTGCTTATGGACCAGTCATTTTGTTCTTACCCACCTTTTCATTTGTTTTCTCCTATAAATTTCCATCTATTTCTTTCTCTCTCAATAGTAATGTAGGTAAGGGGGTGGCTCAGTTGGTTTAAGCATCTGCCTTTGGCTCAGGTCATGATCTCAGGGTCCTGACATCGAGCCCCACATCTGGCTCCCTGCCCAGTGGGGAATTTGCTTCTCTCTCTCCCTCTGCTCCTCTCCCCTCCCTGCTTGTGCTCTCTCTCAAATAAATAAATAAGGTCTTTTAAAAAAAATAGTAATGTAGATAAAATACAAACTCTGGAGTTAGAATGCCTTGCTTCAAAATCCCAGCCTCAGTAACTAATATGTAATCACAGATGTGTTTTCCTTGACCTTTCTTAACTTCTCTGCCTAAGTATCCTCATCTTTAAAATGGCAATGAAGATAATAGTATTATTTACTATTATTTGGAATTGGGGATTATTTGAATTAATATAAATGGGATTCTTAATCATTTGTGCTGGACAGATGGTAACATGTTCAATGAATCCTAGCTGTAATTCTTACTACTCCTTATTTATTATTTTTTTTTCTTTTTGATATCCTGGCCTATGGTTTTATACAATGATTTTTCTTTATTTCTTTCATATATAAGTTTAGAAATATTTCTAATCTGACAAAGTTTAACAACAACAACAACAACAATAAAATCTTTCTTGTATTGTTCTCAACATTTCTGTCTCCATGTGTTCTTTGCTTTTTGCTCTAGTTCTGCCCCTCAAGGCTTCAGAAAACAAAATATTTCAATTTTCCATGTATAAGCCCTTCTAAAGACAACTTTTCTATACCCTGTGAGTGGTCTCATTTTCCTTCTTTCTTTATTATTCCTTTCCTCCTTCCTTCCTCCCTCCCTCCTTCCTCCTTCCTTCCTTCTCTCCTTCTTTCTTACCTTCTTTCTTGAGTAAGCTCTGTACCAAATGTAGAACCCAACAGAGGACCCTGAGATCAAGTCTTGAGTGATATCAAGAGTTTGACGCCTAACCCATTGGGCTACCCAGGCACCCTGAGTGTCTCATATTTAAACTAAGTGTCTTCATTTTACCTCTCCTTTCTTCTAAGAAACATGGTAACTCCTCTAGCACTTCATTCATAGCAGGAAAAGGGAATTGTAGCTGCTATGCTGATCTTTTGAGGACAATACACATTGCAGGAATGCACCTACTTTGCAGTTGAATGCAAAAGACCTCCAGTGTCTTTGTGTTCCTGATTTAAGAAACTGCAATTTTCTTAGATCAGCAAGCACTCACCCCTGTCTTATACAGAGCTCAAACCTATACATTAGTTAATTTCAACACGCGACAGGAATAGTAGAAGGTTTGAAGTTCTGAATAGCCCTAGTCAGTCAAGGTTTAGCCTACACCGTGCCAGGCACTAGAGCAAGCAGGAGTAAGCAGAGAGGGGCAATGCTGAAAAGGAAAGTATAGTGTGGCCAAAGCGAAAAAAGCAAATGAAATGAGGCCAGACAGGGAAAATGTGTTATGTTCCCATGTCAGCCAGGAGTCATCCCCTAGTACGCATAGCTACACAGAAGATACGATGTGAGGGACTGATTTATTTAGTGAATACCTAAAAAACTTCTGTTTTCAATGTTTGGAGTGTCGTCAGGTAAAGTGAAAGTACTCTGACAAAAACTTTGCTCCTCCCTGTTCAATATGTCTGCAGGGTTTTGATACTTTTCTATTTCCCTCACCAACACAGTTTCTCAGAAGAGCCCTTCGATGGTACGGAGGTCTTTCTGTGTGACTCTTCAAAGTATTTTTCTTTTTCCTGAGAAATAGTCATTACTTCTTCTGAAGTAAATAAACCAGAATGCTAAGGAGTTCTTGTTTTCAGTTCACAACTTCAACCCCCAGGTAAAGCAGCCAGCTGGATCACTCTGTATCCTCCACCATACAAAGCCACCCCACTTAGCTCATGCCCAGCCGTTTCCATCCTGCCTCTGCTCTGTGAACTCCTACCCCAGTGTAATCAGAGCGGGTATGCTCAGGGACAGACTGAGTCTTGTTTTGACAATTTAGTCACCAACTTTCAGCTGCAAAATTAGGTAAGTTCTGAACCATTATAACATAAAGCAATAGTGTTTCTGCACACATACAAACATGCACACATAAGCACATGCACAGAATATTTTATATGCTTTTATATGCTGGAAGTGGCTAAATATTCTTTACTCTTTCACACTCACCTGTGATGGGGGCCTCAGGGAGAGGTTTGTTCATATCCTTTATTAAAATGTTTGAATATGCAGCTAGCTGGGGAGAGCGTTCATAGGAACACCAGATTCTCAGAAGTGTCTTTGAAACTTTATTAGACAGGAGCAGCCAGCAATGCTTACAAATGAAACCTGGAGTATCAGTGACTTAGCACAGCAAAACCTTATTTCTCACTCATAAGGATATGTGCAATTCAGGTTGATTAGGGGGAGGAACAGGAGGACTCCTCTGTCCCTCAGTTACTCAGAGGCTTCTTGGATACTATGGCAGGGGAAAAAAGGGCATGGAGATTTCATGGCTGCTCTTCTTTGCCTCCTCCCAGAGGGACGCATGTCACTTCTACTTATTTTAGTCCATTGGCAACAACCAGTCACATAGCTTCACTTGTTGTAAAAGAGCTAGAAAGTATAATTTTTTATGTGTGTAAGAAGAGAGGAAAAGCAGATACTGGTTCTGTAAGAGAAATTTCTACTATGGATCCTAAAGACTCCCGGGTTATGCAGATGTTTATCAAATAGTCTTACAAAAAATTAACGCCTCCATTTAGTAGCAGGGACTCCCAGGGACAGAGGCAACATTACCTATATATGATTGATAAATGTTTATGTAAAGGATTTGAAGCTTAATTGAAGAGCTTTTGGGGTTTTCTTTCCTAATAATGTTTGTACTTGGAGATGAGAAAAGAGAGG
Source organism: Lutra lutra (assembly GCF_902655055.1). Lineage (NCBI taxonomy): Eukaryota > Metazoa > Chordata > Mammalia > Carnivora > Mustelidae > Lutra > Lutra lutra. Next base: position 28,202,307 of record NC_062282.1, read on the forward strand.
ATAGAACATAAATGCAGACAGGAAGCACTAACAATTATGTCTTTGGTAACATAATTCCATTTAGGATGGCCTAAATGCTTTGAACAATTTATAGCATTTGAATATTAAAAAAACCCTCCTTTCTAAAATGAAAAGCATTAAATGATTTGAATCCTTGAATCACAGTAGAAATACATTGCTAGCATGTGGAACTTTTTCGAAATTACACTTACATCATTTTGGAATTAAAGCAGCTCTGAGTGCTTCGGGAGATGGAATTTTTAGGTCCCACACATCGGGACATTTCGTTTTGTTTAGCCCAGGGTTCCTCTACACAGCCCCCACAGTTACCGGTTCCACCGTGTCCCTGGACTGCTCAACAGCTTTCAGATCCCAGCAAGCTCCCAATACAATGCAAATTTCAGAGCATATATTAGAGTCCAAGGTCATGGGGCCCCTACTTCTTCAATTTGAAGATTTTTAAAATGTATTTTATTTGCAAGAGAAAGACAGAGAGTGTGTGAGCACAAGCAGGAGCAAGGGGAGGGGAGAAGGAGAGGGAGAGACAGACGTCTGGGTGCCTGGGTAGCTCAGGACCCTGGGACACTGACCTGAGCTGAAGGCAGATGCTTAACCCTACTGAGCCACCCAGGCGCCCCCTACTTCTTCAGTTTAAACCTCTACTGTGACCTCTCTCTTACTCCATTCTTTTGGAACACCAAACTTCACATGGGCTGTGATCTGTTGGCTTCAGAGATTTTATTTGTATTCAGTAACCATATGAAGGGAAAACAGCAAAAACAATTAGAATATTCTCATTGCAACCCTGCTGTCAAAGATAAGCTTTCTTTACCAGCGATGTTTTTTTTTTTAATTTTAAGTACAAAGAACGTACAAAATCATCCTTGAATTTTCACAGATACATTGGCTTTCACATTCCATTTTTCCAAAAGCAGAGACGTAAACTTATTGATAACAATAATCAAAGTGCTAGGTCTTCTGTAGGATTTCTTTTTCAGTTTCAAATGTTATCCACACTAATCATGGCAAGTGAAATCCAAAAGTATGTTAATGATAGAGGAGTATTACTATATATAGTAACAGTATACAAATAACATCATTAATAATACTTTAATAATCCACTCTCAACTCCCTTCATTTCGACCCTTCTACATAAGCAGAACAAATAATCTGCCTTTCTGTTACTTCCTAACTTTCTCCAATCAAGTTACTAAAACACATAAACGTATCAATAAGGACTTTTTTTTTTTTTTAAACAAGTGACAGAAAACCCAACCCAAACTCACTCTCCTCCCTTGGCCCCTCCCCCTGATTGTATGCGCTCTCTTTCTTTCAAATAAATCAATTAATTTAAAAAATAATAAAAGAGCTGGTGTAGCTCCAGGTGTGGCTCCAATGGTATCTTCAGGATTCCGTTCCTCTGGGTCTCTCAGCTCCTTTGTGGGCAGGCTTCATCATGCTGGCAAGTGCAAACTGCCCTCCCTCTGGCCCACGTCCTGCCTGAGAGACCTGCCTCACCTTCTATCACCCAGCACTCTTAGCATTCTCCAAAAAAAAGGTTTATCTCCACTTGATTGGGTTTGATGGTACTGACTTTGTGTTCTTGAGCTCACTCTATTTCCCTGAGTTCATACACTCTACGCTGTGTTGGGAATGGAGACTCACAGGAAGCACAAGGGCTGAGATGGGAGTGGTAGACCTTTGAATGGGATTCGGGTGCTATTGCTCAAGGTGCAATCGATGAACGATAGGCACATAAGTCATATAGGCCATGGCTTTCCTACTGTTGTCCTCAAAGGCAAAGCTATAGCTTGCTATTTTTAATAGTTTAATAATATCTTATGGCATAGAATTATATACATATATACACACACACATATATGTATATATACAAATACATACATATATGTATTTGTGTGTATATATGTATATACATATATAGAGAGAGAGAGAGAGAAAGAGAGAGAGTGTGTGTGTGCAAGTGGAGGAGGAGGAACAAGGTAAGAGGGAGAAGGAGAATCCTCAGCAGGCTCCACACCCAGCATGAAATCTCACGTGGGGCTCAGTCTCAGGACCCCAAGATTATGACCTGAGCCGAAATTAGGAGTCCAACATTTAACTGACTAAGCCACCCAGGAGCCCTGGAATTATCACAATTTTTAAACCTACTAGTGGATTTTCAGAATTTTTCTTATTTATTTTCTATATCAAAAACAATGTTGTTATAAACTTTCTTATACACTGTTGCTTTTGTTTTTGTAAGCTACATTTTGAAAATGGCTTTATTCATTAATGAAGAAAGTTATGAATATATGTACATGTATATTCTTTTTGTAATTTGTTAAAAATTGCCAGGTATTCTTTTCAAGAAGAAGACTACAATCATTCATACTCACAGTTTTTATTTGAGTGTGCCCATTTCCCTATATACACATGAGAACTGGATATTTTTGTTCTTTTAATTTTTTTTCCTCAAAGATTTACCTATGCATTTGTTGGGGGGAGGTAAGGAGGGGGAGAGAGAGGGACAAGCAGACTTTGCACTGAGCATGGAGCCCTACCCATGCCTGATCCCACAACCCATGAGATTGGAGTGGAAATTGAGAGTTAGTTGCCCAATAACTGAGCCACCCAGGTGCCCTATTTTCTGAAATTTTAGTCAAGTTTTGCAAATTTCTTATTGGGTTGTTCGTCTCCTTATTGAGTTGTAAGAATTCCTTATATATCTGAACACAATTCATTTCTTAAATACACGTGTTATGAATTGCAGCACAATTTCATTTTGTCTTAATGGTGTTTTCTGAAGAGCAGGACTTTTAAGTTGTAATCAAAGCCAATTTATCATTTTTTTCCTTTTATGTTGAGTAATATTTCATCTTGTTGAATAATTTTTTGTTTAGCTCAGAATCATGTAAACTTTCTTCTATTTATTTTCTAGAAGTTTTATAGTTTTAGTTTGTATTTTGGACTGTGATAGTCTTTAAAATATTTTCGTGTATTATGTGAGGTAAATTCTGAGGTAACTAGTTTCTATCTGCTCTTGTGCCTGAGTCACAGTCTGAAAATGTGCCTCATAGATCTCTAAAACTGATCCCCACTTCGCTCCAGCCTTTACATCAACACTTCTATCCTACTCTGGGAAGAGATGTGTAGAGATAAATCCCTGCCCAGGCCCAGTTCTCGCTTACAGACATCCTGGAGATGATGTTCACCTACAGGTAATGCCTGTTCCTTGATTCCTTCACCAGTACTCTGCCTCCTTACCTTTGAACAGCCACCTGGCTGCATTTCCATGTTTTTGCTTCTACTTCCAGTCCTGCACTAATCCCCTTCTCCATCGTCCTCTTCTCCAGTGGCACTGAGTGCCCTCAGAACACCTCCACACACTCTTTCCACCTACATAAAGCCACTTCTGCCTCAGATGAGCTGTCTAGTTCCATGTCTGGCATCTCGTGGTCTGTGCTATCCGGACAAACTAGAACCTGCTCAGCCATGTCCAGGTTTGTGACACCTGTCCTTCAAGCAGGTGGAAAGTCGCCACTTCTCCTTAGAGGCAGAGATCATATCTTCCTCATTTCTATATATCCCTTGACCTCCCCTGTGTTGGCTAATGTTATGTGTTAACTTGCATGGATCATGGCTTACCCAGCTATATGGATAAACATTATTTCTGGATGCGTCTTGGAGGGTGTTTCTGGATGAGATTACTATTGCTCGGTAGATGGAGTAAAACAGATTGCCCTCACCAGTCTGGGTGGGCATCCTCTAAGCCCTCAAGGGCCTGAGCAGAACAAAGAGGCAATAGAAGGGAAGATGTACTCTCTCTACCTGACTGTTTGAGTTGGGGCATTGGTCTCCAGCCTTTGGACTGGGACTTCAATCACTGGTGCTCCTAGTTCCGTAGCAAGAACACACACATACAATTACACCCCACATCCGCATACCTGTTGCTCTAGGAATGACTCCAACTATTTCTGTTGCCCCCCACCCCACTGCCCCCAAATAATGGAGAAACAAACACTTTGGAAAAAATATGTATTTGAAGTCTGTTTTATAAGGATTTTTTAAGTCCTAATGTTTTACTGAGACTTATGGCAATGAGCTTGAGTGGTGGAAAGAAAAATCAAATCTGTGATGCAGGTTGCCCTTTTAAATTGAGGTAAATATCCAGTTGCTCAAGGGCTGATTTGGTTTGTGTGTAATCTATTTTCTTTCAAACAGTAGGTTTATAAGCCCATGTTGAGACACTCTATGCAATTTAGAAATTTCAGGGCAGCTCAGACTTGCTGTCTTGGACCAGGCAGGACAAGACAGCCTGCAAGTCTTTGTTCTCAAAGGGCAGGACGTTGCATTACATTCATTATGGAAAAAGGTTGGCATAAGGATGGCAAAGGTAATAAAAAATATATTTTGCAAGAAAGTTTCCAAGTCATTCAACTGTGTGTATTATCTAGACATTTTGCTGGGGGAGAGTACATATTTTGCCCTCACTAAACAGACTGCCTTCTCATTTCTGACTCTTGGAGGGGTATTTTTATTTGTTTTTGTTTATGTGTTTGCCTGTTTCATTTTTGAATAACTATCAAATTCACATAGGTCGAAAATTTTAAAATATACCCACAATGAAATAACTCTCTTCTGTCTCAGATCTCCATCTACACCACCTCCGCCAAAGGTAAAATAGCCAAGCATTATTATTACTTTCCTGGTATCCTTCCTTAGGCTTTCTTTGCATATACAAATGAATGTGAACTTGTATTCTAATTCTGACTATTTTTAAAGAGAAAAGAGCTAGACTTAGGGGGACCACATTGCCTGCTAGCCCAGAACTTTCCCTGTTTTAGCACTGACGTTCCCAAGTCTTGGGATACTTCTTATCTCTGGACGAATCAGGATGGTTGGCCACTCCAGATCTTCTATACAGTGTCTGGCATGAATATATTTTGGAGATATTTTCATATCGGTACCAAGATCTTTCTCATTCTTTCTTTTAATAGATTCATATATATATATATTTTTGATATATCACTACTGTAGTTCAGTCTTCCCCTCTTGTATTTCAGGATTTTGTTTTGTTTTTCTGATTATGTGTCTACAGAAAACCTGAAGAGTCACGCAAACATAAAATCAAAGATAAAAGACCGTGTTTAACTTCACTGCCCAGAAGGTCTTTAAACAAAAGGGCCAAACTGGTATATATTTTGTTCCAGTCTTTCTTTCATGCATTTGTTCACTAGTCATTGGCTGACTAACACTCTTCTATGACATAGGGGTTTCAGCAGTGAAAAATACAGCTACATAATGGCTTATTGTATCCCATGTGTTGGAGAGGGACAGGAGAGTATAAACAAAACACATTTAAACAAAAAGGCAAGGAAATTTTAGATGTGAACAAGTGGTGTGAAGAAGGTAAAATGAGCAGCTGTCCCCTGGTGGTGGAGGTGAGGGGCAGAGCTTTGCCTTCAGTGGTAGGCTCAGGAAAACACACACACACACAATCACAAATGCAAATGAAGTATGTTAGTGAATGTTTATTTTGAACGAAAAAGGAAAATACAATAAATACCACAAACATCACAAAATCAGGAAAACTCATTTCATATTTTTATTAATAAGCTGTCTGAAATGCTCCATATTAACTTTTGTCCTTTATTTTTTTTCCTACACTATCTTTGATTACTTCTTTCTATAATATTTTCTATAGTATGAAGAGATTTTAACATGGTTTCTTCTGGCACAATCCATAGAAATTGTTCTTTACTACTGTTTCAACCACAAAGCCCTTACTTGGCAGTGTGATAAGAATGTCAAATTTAAGGAAGCCTCTGTTACATGAGCCATAAGGTTTCAGGGCATTTCAAGTTTGTTTTTGTATTAGACTCTTCTGGACTGATGACATTCATTAAGCAGTTTCTCTTCGACGTCCTCATTACAGTGGCATATTATGAGTTTTATGTTATCTTCATCCAAGACAGTATTTCACATGAAATCAGCAAACTGCTTAAATAAATAGTTTCTGCACAGCAAAAGAAACAGTCAATAAAACTAAAAGCCAACCTACAGAATAGGAGAAGATATTTGCAAATGACATATCAGATGAAGGGCTAGGAGCCAAGATCTATAAAGAACTTCTCAAACAACACCCAGAAAACAAAAATCCAATCAAGAAATGAGCAGAAGACAGGAACAGACACTTCTCTAAAGAAGACATACAAATGGCTAATAGACATATGAAAAAATACTCCATATCACTTGGCATCAGGGAAACACAAATCAAAACCACAATGAGATACTACCTCACACCAGTCATGTCTAAAATTAACAAGACTGAACGACAAATGTTGGTGAGTATGTGGAGAAAAAGGAAGCTTCTTACACTGTTGGTGGGAATGCAAGCTGGTACAGCCATTCTGGGAAACGGTATGGAGGTTCCTCAAGACGTTAAAAATAGAGCTATCCTATGACCCAGCAGTTGCACTACTGAATATTTATCCCAAAAATACAGATGTAGTGAGAAGAAGGGGCTCCTACACCCCAAAGTTCATAGCAGCAATGTCCACATAGACAAACAATGGAAAGAACCAAGATTTCCTTCAACAGATGAATGGATAAAGAAGATGTCTTTCATTTATACAATAGACTATTACTTAGCCATCAGAAAGGATGAATACCCACCATTTACATCGACATGGATGGAACTGGAGGGTATTATGCTAAGTGAAATAAGTTGACAAATAAGAAAGATAATTATCATTTGGTTCACTCATATGTATAATATAAGAAATAGCACAGAGGATCATAGGGGAAGGGAGGGAAAACTAAATGGGAAGAAATCAGAGTGGAAAACAAACCATGAGAGACTCTTGACTCTGGGAAACAAACTGAGGGTTGCTGGAGGTGAGGTGGGTGGGGCAGATGCAGTAATAGGGTGATGGGCATTAAGAAGAGCATGTGTTGTGATGACCACTGGGTGTTATATGCAACTAATGAATCATTGGACAGTACCTCAGAAATTAATGATGTTTTTATAAGTTGGCTAATTGAATTTAAATTAAAAAAAAAGAAAACAAATAAACACAATGAATTATTACTTTATGAAGGCATACTTTGCATTATTGAGTATATTCCTTACAGGAAAACATTTCCTCTTCAGCCTGGCGTCACATCTAGGCATCGTGTCTTATTTATTTTTAAGCTTTATAACACTTAGATTTGGACATATTTCTCATAAGCAGCATATATAGGAACTTTTAAAACATAAAGGACAACTTCTGCTCTTTGACAGAGCAGTGTATTCACATAGATGTCTAGTTATAATAGAAACATTTGGTATTCTCTGTTCTACATCTCTTTGCTTTCCTTTTGTTTGTGTTATGATACAATTCTTTTTTTTTAAAGAGATTTTATCTATTGAGAGAGAGAGAGCACAAGCAGGGGGAGGGAGAGGGAGAAGTGGATTCCTTGCTGAGTGGAGATGCTGACTCGGGACTCAGGGTTAGATCCCAGGTCTTGGGGAATCATGACCCGAGTATAAGCCAGACCCTTAACCTACTGAACCACCCAGGCATGCCCATTTGTTTCTTTTTATTTAATGTGACAGTATGGAAGGAAAGTAACCAGTATTTTATTCTCTGGTAATTGCCCTTAATTTTGCAAGTACAAGGTTAACCCAAGCTTTTATTTCTGTAAATCTCAACAGACAGTAACTGCATTTTTCCTTTGTAAGCAGTAAGGAGTTTGGCATGGATTTCTTTTGTTGTGTTTTCTCTACCTTACTTCGCTTTCCAGTGTTACAGATTTTATCTGGAATTGTGAATCAGCTTACACTGCATTTTTTTTTTCTGCCATCATATCTTCTTTAAGAATTAGTTGGGGATGCTTGTCCTGGGTAATGTAAGCAGACTGGGCCACGGTCTGTGGCCACTGACATCCCTCAGACCTTCCCCCTGCAGTGTGCCCCTGCTGACATCACTTCTGCTGACACCCTGAAGCTGCCAGGGAGCTCTGTCCAGCCGCCAGGCTGGAAGTGGGGCCCAATAACCGCCTTCTGTAGCTCTCAACCAATGACTAAGGGACATTGATGTGTAAGTGTCCCCACCCTCTCACCTTTTGGGTGGAGTGACTCTGGGTCATGCATTTGGCATGGTTTGAGATTCAACTCTAGTTTTATCCTCACCGTAACTGGCTGGACAGCTCATCCTGTATTGGTTGTCTTTCTTTTCTCTCTCATTCTTTTACATGTTTCCTGACATTCCAAATAAAACACTTGCTCTCAAATCCGTGCCTCAGGGTCTATTTCTGGGGAAATTCAAATCTAAACACAGATTCAGAAAAAAATAATTATAAGTAGCTTTATATTTTTATTGTAATACTCACAGGAAGACTTTCAATAAAACAATTTTCACATTCTTGATACCCTGGTTTTGATTAATTTAATAGCCAGATAGAATACATTTCAAATAGTTCTTCCCCCCCTCCCAAGGAATATATAAGTGGCATATAATTTTGTTACTTGAGCATATAGGAATAGGTTTCTCTTGCTTTGGTAGACAACAGTTTGACCAGGGATAGTAGCGCCCACATTTTGCCATTAATGTCCACAAACCATGTTCTGGAATAATCTTCCATCTTTTAACATTGATGGTCATCTAAGTAAGGTCAGGATGATTTTTGTTCCTTTGTAGCAACTTTTAAGAAAATTTATATTTTTGTACCTGGATAGGTATAGGATTTTTCTCTGTTCTTAAAATAAATATATTTCTAGTATATATCCACATATGATCCTATTTCCATTCACTTTTTATAGAACTGTATGACTTTCCCTTTTTTTTTTTTTTTTTTGGTTTAATCTTAACAATTTTTTTTACATGAACAGTGAAGTTCATGGTGACTTCTTCTCTACCTGTCTCTTTTTTCCCCCTTGATTCTATAATTCTTTTTTGGCAGGGGTGGTTATGTTTTACATTGATTTTAGCGAGAATTTGGGAGGTCTTTCAGGACTGGCTGATTGGTCACAGGACTGGCTACATGGTGTGTGACCATGTGTTTACCCTGGGCCTCCTCTGAGAAGTGAACCATGAATAGGGTTTAAGGTTTCATCTGGAAATTCTTCATAACTGTATCTTTGAATCTGTGTTTTGTAAGTGAAGTCCAATGGATCAATGGAGCACACTCCAGGGACCTGAAGCCTCAGCTCGCTCAGGGTCCTGCCTCTCACAGTCCTACCTGAAACCACTTTGGCCCTGCTCTCCTGGAATCCTGGGCTCCAGGTCAGGCAAGGGGGGTTGGACACAAGTGCTTTGTGTGCTGTGTTGTAGACAAGGGCCCAGGGCCCCTGTGAGAATTCGGAGTTGCCCCACGATAGTCCTGACCTAAGAAAGCACAATATTAACAACAACAACAACAACAAACCCAAGCAAACAAACAAAAAACAATAACGACAATAACAACAACAACAACAAAAAATGACAGGTGAGGACAGAGAACGAAATGCAGAAGAAAGGAAAATACATCTTATTCTGTTTTTTTGAACTAGGAGGCCCCATTTTCCTTTCACCCTGGGTCCCACACATTATGCTGGGAAGGCCATCATATAGCCACAGAAGTTGTCCTTCTCATGCTACATCTATTCCTACAGAAAATATTCTCCAGATCATACCCATTGACTGGGTGCTGGCTTGCACCCCTTACCGTGCAGCAGAGACTAGTACACATTTGACCAGCGCCCTGCTTCTGATAACTCTCTCTGTTGTTGCTTGTCTGAGATTGGGTGAATTGAGTATTTTCTTTCTTTTCTGTTCTCTTCATCCCTTCCCACGTGCCTACATGCAAATGGAACTCTCACTGACCAAAGGGGAAAGGACGAAAGAATGGAATGGATGAAGGAACAAATGAGAGAAGCATGCAGTGTTCTCAGTATCACTGGTATTGGTTTGGGCGTGTTATTGATCAGGGGGCAGCTTTGGGGGAAGGCCGTTTATTGAGTAAGCCTTCGAAAAGTGTCTTGGCAAAGAAATGTGCTTCTTTGACAGTGGACTATTTCTGTCGAAAAGGATTCATCAATTAAGAATTTGGTTAAAGACTTCTTTCCCCAACAACATATTCTGATATGACAGTGTTCCCAGACTTTTTGTTAAACACTTTAAGTCAGTAGATTCCTAGTCACTTTTTTTCCACTTTAAATTCGTGGCCCTCCATAGTCCATAACGATGCAAAGTGTTTTGCAGTCCCCAAACCAAAGTACTTGATTTTGCCTTCACAAAAGATTCCATTTCTATAGTGCCCCTAGAATTTTGTAGTTTCACTTTAAAGATATGCTTCCATAGTTAATAGAGACATAGCTTTACTGCATGTTAATACCTGGGAAATGGCCAGTTAATTTGTCCAATGGTAACCTGGGTATGTAAATTCAAAGACTGGTTGGGTAAATTTTCTGACTTTGCTTTCAATTTTATTCCCAAGTAATAAGACTTTCTCTGTGAGTAAGTGATCTAAAGCTTATTTCTCTACTATAAATTAAAAAAAAATTGGTTCATTCAGTTGAATGAATATATTCATGATCCGTTCACACCATGACTGAACTTTCACTGGTTGCCATTTTTCTGTGCAGCCTCAAATGGGCCAACCATTTGAAATTAAGTTACTCTCACTCCTTACATAATTGCTGGAGCAATATAACACATTATTATCACAGAAGCTCTTGTACTAAGTGGATTTTAATGTATTTGTGTATTATCTATGGAAAGGGGCAGAGAGGTGACCAGAGAAGTGATCTGAGTACCTACACTCATTCTGACTGGATTTGATAGCATTATTATGGCTTATTTTAATTTTTTCCCCTCAGTGGAATATTCCAGTGCCTCAGAACTGTAAGATACATAGCACAGTGGCTGTTACAGGAGAGGATCTTTGTGCTTAGAAGGATCTGGGTAAGACTTAAACCTTACTTATGTTTATTAAACATTGGTCTAGTGCTTTAAAATATTTAAAAATCATTACTTTACACAATCATCTGGTTACATCAACAGCAATTTATAAGAAACATCTCTGACCCTTTCCAAGATTTCACTGTCTAGCAGGGAAGACAAACACATCAATAGATCATTTAAACTCAATGTTGCAAGCCCAATGACAGAAATGCATATAACATGCCATCCAAATGCAGAGCATATTTTAAAATTGCTACCAGGGTTTTCTTCCCAAAGCACAGATTCGATCTTAAAATCCAGCAGGGGCTATGACTTGGTAACCAGGGTTCGCAAACACACATGACTGTGGAAGACCAGCAGGTACAAATATTTGTGAAATAGAAAGGTATCACACAGTAAGGGTTGGTGAGGAGTTTGGAAATTGTGGTGGCCTGCAAAGGACATGTGTGAACTAAAGGGTCAATTGCTACTCACCTCCAGCCATTTGTGGTCAAGTGAGGCCCAATGTGGCCAAATCATCTTTGTTACTTCTCCACGCCCCCTGCCACTGCCCCCACAAGCGAAGCTGGAAGTCTTGAATTTTTAAGTCTTGAGGTCTCCCAGGTTTTAAAATGTTTTTAATTTTGTAATTTAAAATATAAGCAAAACAAAACCCTGAACACACACAGGCGCAAACACTTGACAGCCAATTGACCCACATCTGCAGACCTCTGGTTTGTCAACTTTGCCCTACAAGAGAGTTAAAACATTTTAGGGACACATACAAGACTTTGCATAATCTGGACCCAATCTACTTTTGCCTTTAAACTCTAGGTCACTTCACACGGAGCACTTCCTGCTCTCATGCCAGTTGTGTTTGATGTCTGTCTATGATGCCCTTCTGCCTTAGTGCATGTACCTGTGAAAATCCATTCCCCTCTGTAGGCCCAGCTTACACACCAACCACCACGCAGTTCTTCCTTGCATACTGAAGATATAACTAACTTCTGTGTTATCCTGGAACATTCTATTCCCACTACCAGTAGGATGCTTGTATCTGGTTCAAAATCCCACCAGTTAAGCACACCCTCCCCAAATTTAAAATTCTTTATTTCTCTCCAATGGCTTTTCTTTTCCTTTCATTAAAGTTTAGTTATATATCATTTTAAAGGTTTCTAATATTTTTATGCAGGATTCAAAGTGAGTGGCACGAAGTTGAGCTGTGTTACCTCAGTCTGCTCTGGGACTACAATCCATTTTTTTTTTCCCCTGAGTATTGATATTCTCTATCACCCTGGTAGCATTTCTAAAGATTTTATTTATTTATTTGACAGAGAGATCACAAGCAGGCAGAGAGGCAGGCAGAGAGAGAGGAGGAAGCAGGCTCCCTGCTGAGCAGAGAGCCCGATGCGGGGCTCGATCCCAGGACCCTGAGATCGTGACCTGAGCCGAAAGCAGCGGCTTAACCCACTGAGCCACCCAGGCGCCCCCCTGGTAGCATTTCTATTAGTTTTTTTAATTGCTGCTATAACAAATTACCTCAAACTTCATGGCTTAAAATCCCCACAGATTTATTATTTTTTAAGTTAGAAGTTCCACAGTGGTTTTGATGGGCTAAAATAAATGTGTCTGTAGGTCCACATTCTCCTCTGGAGCCTCTAGACCAGGCTATGCACAGCAACCAGGGGCCGACCTGCATTCTTGTATCATGGCCTCCTTCCCCTTGTGTTCCGAGCCAACAAGGGTGGGTTGAGTAGTTCTCACAAAACTATTAACTTCCTTTTTGACCTCCCTCTTCCACTTTTAAGGGCCCCTGTGATTGCATTTTTTCCACTCAAGTAATCCAGGATAATCTCTATTTTTAAGTCTGCTGATTAATAATTATAATTCCATCTGCATCCTTAATTCCCCTTTGCTATGTCCCTACCATCTAAAGTTTAGAATGTAGACAACTTTGAGGGGCCATGATTCTGCCTACCCCATCCTCTAATGGCAAGTTATTCTAACACCGTGAAAGTACATTAAAAAAAATAGCAACTCTCAATAGCCTATCTTTATAAATCTAAATCCATAAGCTAAAGGAAAAAATTCCTTGTTTACCCAATTGACCTTTGCTGGGTCTTCCAACAAGGCAGATATAGAAAAAACAAACAAACCCAAAAAATGAAAAACCCACAAGTCTGTGCATGCATCTATGAGACCAAATATATTTTAGTTCAAAAAAATCAACTGACATGATAATACCTAATTTAAAAACTTTCTTCATTTCCCACTTTTAAAGGTGACCAAAGAGCTTTCTTCTATAAATCTATAGGCAGAAAAATTCCACCTATATTTGTATATATATGTAATTTTATATACATTATGAAATACATATAAATAATACATATTTATATGCGTTTTAAATATGTATAATTGTATAAGATTCTACCTAAAAACGTAAAGACTTTTATTGAATAACTCCTTATGGTATTAATCTACAACTGAAATATGACAAATAAACCATTTTCCTGTGTTTTAAAGACATATTTCTATCCTCAGTGACGATTAGATCTTTTTTCATGTGATACATCCCTATGTCACAAATATCCTTTGCCAAAGGCTTCAGGCCATGGTATACATTTGCTATTATGACATGTCTATATCTGAATGGAGTTCCTCCATCCTTTTTTCAAATTTTGTGAAACTGATCTTCAATCAGCAGCTGACAGCATTAGTTCTTTCCATGCTGCGTATTGTATGCCTTCCATCGGCAGGTTAACTTGAGGTATTACTATAGAACACTGGAGCAAAATTACATGAATCTAGTCAAGCCAGGACACTAAAGCAATTAACTTTGGCTCCAGTGGCTGCTATTGACTAAAACAAAAGGCAAAGGTTAGGCCAGCTACTTGGAGCCCCTGGAGCTGGGAAGGACAGACATACCGAAGTTTCCATCTACAGTTTGCTTGCTTCTTGCAGAAACCGGTTTCATGGATCCTGCAGAGACTCAGATGGTGTCTGGGCCACGAGTCTGCAGCTCTTTCAGCTGACTTGGGCTGCTCTAAGTGCAGGGAAGCTTCTGAAATGCTAGTGAACAGCCCTGTAACTGATGTATTTCCAAGGTCTACACAGATCCCACTGGAACGTATTTCAATGCCAACCTAACAAAAACAAAGCAGCAGATAAAGGGCTGTCAACATGACAAAAACCCAGGTTCAGAGGGAGTTAAAAAATCTTGTATTAAGCAGTTTTGCTTGACTTTGGTTATTGAGGTCATGTGTGGATTTGGCCTCATTATTTATCTTCCTTCCTTCCTTCCTTCCTTCCTTCCTTCCTTCCTTCCTTCCTTTCTTTTATATTTTAGTTCTTTATTTGAGAGAGAGAGAGCAAGCACAAGCACGGGAAGCAGTAGGCTTCCTGCAGAGGGAGAGGGAGAAGCAGGCTTCCTGCTGAGCATGGAGCCTGATGCAGGGCTCCATCCCAGGACCCTGGGATCATGACCCGAACCGAAGGCAGACGCTTAACCCACTGAGCCATTCAGGTGCCCCTCATTATTTAAAATTTTCAGGCAAACAAGGATATGGGCAGGTTCAGAAGTCTCAAGTGAACTTTGGATTGCTCCTACCCACAAGATTTATGATTTTTTTTTTAAAGTTAAAAGCCTCAAATTCTTTAAGAAAGCTAATCTTTTCAAAGTAACTATAGAATGCCTGGTCTGACCTGGGCTCCAGGGAGAGAGGGAAAGAGAGAAAGGGGAAAAAAGCAATCAAAATAAATCAAAGTATTATTTAAAAAGGGCCCTCAAATTGTCACAATAGGCAGGGGATTTCAACACCCTTAGCTTGTGTAAATGTCGTGTTACCGGTTCTGATGTACTGGCCACCCCAGGCGGCTCTGAGGTCAGCGTTGTGGAGGCTTCCCAAGCCTGAGTCTGAGCCTGTGTGTGTCTATAACTCTTCTTGCTCATGACATTTACTGGGTTAGGAGTAAGTGGCACTGAATGGACAGCGATATTTTCTCTTAACTTTTTTAGAACGCTTTTCATTGCTGTTTTGAGATTTTCTTTCAACATTTCACAGAAAAATAACATTTTTCCTCACCCTTTCATTGTCCTTCCCCCTCTCTAGTTTCCCCCTCTTCTTTGCCATCCTTCCACTCTAACTGCCTCCTCCCATACCCCCTGCCAACATAAATCTCTCTATAATTTTCTTATTGCTCCACTCAAACCCTTTTACACATGGACTACTTCTATGAGTTCTCTTCTCCGTAAACACAAATACAAGCACCTTTCCAAAACTTAGGAGACTTGAAGGGTCCTTGTTGTCTGCTGCTCTTGGCCCACTGATAGCAGTGCTATGATGTGGGTTAGAAAAGCCTAGGACAGGGGCGCCTGGGTGGCTCAGTGGGTTAAGCCGCTGCCTTTGGCTCAGGTCATGATCCCAGGTCCTGGGTTCAAGCCCCGAATCGGGCTCTCTGCTCAGCAGGGAGCCTGCTTCCTCCTCTCTCTCTGCCTGCCTCTCTGCTTACTTGTGATTTCTCTCTGTCAAATAAATAAATAAAATCTTAAAAAAAAAAATTAAAAAAAAAAAAAAAGAAAAGCCTAGGACACTCACCTGGGCCCCAGTCAGCTTTCCACAGACATCTCCCCTTCCCACACTAGTGTAAGGACTGGGCCAACCCTTGTGGTTCTTAGCATTGCAAGATGCCTTGAACAAGCACCATCAGAAAACTTCAAAAAATAATACTACATAAAAGCTGATTGCTTACAAGACCTGAAAACTACACAGCATTCTCAGGGCTACACAGCAAGGTTGTGGGTAGACAGATAGTACTTGAGTTGGGGATTTTATTTTCGTGGGAGTGGAGGGTAGGGACTCCACTCTTTATTGGTGAATTTTAAAGGTAAGTGTGGAAATTTAAAGCATGGGAAGAGAAAAAGAAAGCAGCCAAGTGATCAGTTATGGATTTTGATGAAGATCTCTAAAACAAAGGAGCCTCTCAGTCTGGGAAGGCAGCCTGGCTCTTTATCTGGGGTGCGGCTGGCGATGCGTTCAATAGCCACCTAAGAAGCAGATGCCCCCCCATCCAAGGTTAAGTCAGGTCCTTGTACTAAGACAGAAGGAAAGAAACAGCTGTCATGGCTTTATGTGGTCATTCTTGGGAGACAATTTGGTGAAGTCATGCTTCTGTCTTAGGCGGCATTGTGTACATACTATTGTAGTCAGGTGAAGAGCTGTTCTTTTGGGAACATAATTCTGCTTTACTTTTATTGCTGCCAGTTGCTTATCAAGTCTATGTTTTCTTGTTTTTCCTGGGAAAGAGCACATTCCTCAGTTGCTCTTTTAAGCAAGTATGTCCTGGTAACTGAGCTGTAGCCAGGGAATGTGGGAGGAAATACGTGCCACTTGAAGGCCTGGACCATATCAACTTTCCGTAAGCATACCTCCATTCTCTTCCTCTCCCTTCTAGCTAGGAGGGGAGACCCAGGATGACCCTGGAAACCAGCTATTAATGAGAACAGAGTTCCCATCACCCAGCCTCTCTGAATGATCGTGTAGAAGAGGGTCAAACAACCTCTGCTCACCCACCTAGTAAACATGAGTAAGAAATTCATCTCTACTGTCCTCAAGTCATTAGATATTTCTGGCTTTATTTGCCATAGAAACTAACATTATCCTTAATATCCTTCACTCTGTAAAACATGTATAGTATTTCATCCCACTGATCCAGGTTTATGAAAATAATGCCCTCTTTTTGGTATGCCCTGGATGCTTTTGCTGAAAGTATAAAAGGCTTTCTGACTTTGTTTGTTACTGTCTTAACTTCACTTTTATTTGACAATGCGATTTAATGTCTATACAAGATCCATTATTTCTCCTATTGGATTCCTCATTCACTGTATTTATTTATTTAGGCTTTATTTGCTTGTCAGAGACAGAGAGAAGGAGAAAGAGAGAGAGAGAGAGAGAGGACACAAGCAGGGGGAGTGGCAGACAGAGGGAGAAGCAGTCCCCCTGCTGAGCAAGGAAACCCATGAGGGGCTTGATCCCAAGATCAAGCCATGACCTGAGTCATGATCAGGTCATGACCTGAGCCGAAAGCAGATGCTTAACCAACTGAGCCACTAAGGCATCGCTCAGTATTTGTTTTAATGTCACTGTCACTATTTCCTTTCAAGAAATTTTCAGCAACATTTAAATTAATTATACATAATTGAATTGTCTGTTTTCTTATTTGTGTGTTAGTGTTTGGTAAGAGAATTGTGTGGGAAAAAAATTGTGAATTTTTTTTTTTCAGGTAAAGCCTCAAGTATATTTGGGCTACGTGACTTTGGACAGAAAAATTTGCCCACATTCTTACTTAGCGAAGGTAGTACAGATAGCATTTGATTGTATACAATATCTTGTCTTAAAAATTATAATGTTAGGAGGAGGAGTCAAGATGGCGGAGAATTAGCAGGCTGAGACTACTTCAGGTAGCGGGAGATTAGCTAAATAGCTTATCTAAAGATTGCAAACACCTACAAATCCACCGGGAGATTGAAGAGAAGAAGAACAACTCTAGAAACAGAAAATCAACCACTATCTGAAAGGTAGGACTGGCGGAGAAGTGAATCCAAAGCGATGGGAAGATAGACCATGGGGGGTGGGGCCACCTCCCGGCAAGTGGCGGAGCAATGGAGCACAAAATCGGGACTATTAAAAGTCTGTTTCGCTGAGGGACATCGCTCCAGAGGCTAAACCGGGGTGAAGCCCAGGCCTGGTCAGCGTGGCCTCAGGTCCCGCAGGGTCACAGAAGGATCGGGGGTGTCTGAGTGTCGCAGAGCTTACAGGTATTAGAACGGGGAAGCCGCCTACAGAGACAGAGCCGAGGAGTGAGCTCTCAGCTCGGGGTTACCTTGAACCAGTCGCAGGCTGGTCAGCTCGGAGCACGGCCGGAGGCAGAGTGACGGGAGTCATTGGGCCCTGTTCTCTGAGGGCGTACTGAGGAGTGGGGCCCCGGGCTCTCGGCTCCTCCAGGCTGGAGACCGGGAGGCTGCCATCTTCATTCCCGCCCTCCGGAACTATACGGAAAGCGCTCAGGGAACAAAGGCTCCTGAAAATGAACCCGAGCGGATGACTCAGACCGCCCGGAGTAAGGGTGGTGCAACTCTGCCTGGGGCAAAGACAATTGAGAATCACCACAACAGGCCCCTCCCCCAGAAGATCAACAAGAAACCCAGCCAGGACCAAGTTTACTTACCAAGGAGTGCAGTTTCAATACCAAGGAGAGCAGCGAAATTCCAGAGGAGGAGAAAGCAAAGCACGGAACTCATGGCTTTCTCCCCATGATTCTTTAGCCTTGCAGTTAATTTAATTTTTTTTTAATTTTTTTTCTTTTTCAATTTTTTTTCTCTTCTTCTGCTAAATTTTTTTAACTTTTACGGTTTTCTTTTTTAACGTTTTTAAAATAGTTTATCTAATATATATATATATTTTTTTCCTTTTTATATTTTTTCTTTATCAGTTTTCTTTTTTTAATTTCTTTTTTTTTTCTTTCTGAACCTCTTTTTATCCCCTTTCTCCCCCCTCACGATTTGGGATCTCTTCTGATTTGGCTAAAGCATATTTTCCTGGGGTTGTTGCCACCCTTTTAGTATTTTAATTGCTCCTTCATATACTCTTATCTGGACAAAATGACAAGGCGGAAAAATTCACCACAAAAAAAAGAACAAGAGGCAATACCAAAGGCTAGGGACCTAATCAATACAGACATTGGTAATATGTCAGATCCAGAGTTCAGAATGACGATTCTCAAGGTTCTAGCCGGGCTCGAAAAAGGCATGGAAGATATTAGAGAAACCCTCTCGGGAGATATAAAAGCCCTTTCTGGAGAAATAAAAGAACTAAAATCTAACCAAGTTGAAATCAAAAAAGCTATTACTGAGGTGCAAACAAAAATGGAGGCTCTGACGGCTAGGATAAATGAGGCAGAAGAAAGAATTAGCGATATAGAACACCAAATGACAGAGAATAAAGAAGCTGATCAAAAGAGGGACAAACAGCTACTGGATCAAGAGGGGAGAATTCGAGAGATAAGTGACACCATAAGATGAAACAACATTAGAATCATTGGGATTCCAGAAGAAGAGGAAACAGAGAGGGGACCAGAAGGTATATTGGAGAGAATTATTGGAGAGAATTTCCCCAATATGGCAAAGGGAAGAAGCATCAAAATCCAGGAGGTTCAGAGAACCCCCCTCAAGATCAATAAGAATAGTCCACACCCCGTCACCTAATAGTAAAATTGACAAGTCTTGGTGAAAAAGAGAAGATCCTGAAAGCAGCCCGGGAAAAGAAGTCTGTAACGTACAATGGTAAAAATATTAGATTGGCAGCAGACTTATGCACAGAGACCTGGCAGGCCAGAAAGAGCTGGCATGATATATTCAGAGTACTAAACGAGAAAAACATGCAGCCAAGAATACTATATCCAGCTAGGCTATCATTGAAAATAGAAGGAGAGATTAAAAGCTTCCAGGACAAACAAAAACTGAAAGAATTTGCAAATACCAAACCAGCTCTACAGGAAATATTGAAAGGGGTCCTCTAAGCAAAGAGAGACCCTAAAAGTAGTAGATCAGAAAGAAACAGAGACAATATACAATAACAGTCACCTTACAGGCAATACAATGGCACTAAATTCATATCTCTCAATAGTTACCCTGAATGTTAATGGGCTAAATGGCCCAATCAAAAGACACAGGGTATCAGAATGGATAAAAAACCAAAACCCATCTATATGTTGCCTACAAGAAACTCATCTTAAACCCGAAGACACCTCCAGGTTTAAAGTGAGGGGGTGGGGGCGCCTGAGTGGCTCAGTAGGTTAAGCCGCTACCTTCGGCTCAGGTCATGATCCCAGGTCCTGGGTTCAAGCCCCACATCGGGCTTTCCACTCAGCGGGGAGCCTGCTTCCTCCTCTCTCTCTGCTTGCCTCTCTGCCTACTTGTGATTTCTCTCTGTCAAATAAATAAATAAAATCTTTAAAGTGAGGGGGTGGAAAATAATTTACCATGCTAATGGACATCAGAAGAAAGCAGGAGTGGCAATCCTTATATCAGATCAATTAGATTTTAAGCCAAAGACTATACTAAGAGATGAGGAAGGACACTATATCATACTCAAAGGAACTGTCCAACAAGAAGATCTAACAATTTTAAATATCTATGCCCCTAACATGGGAGCAGCTAACTATATAAACCAATTAATAACAAAATCAAAGAAACAGGGGCGCCTGGGTGGCTCAGTGGGTTAAGCCGCTGCCTTCGGCTCAGGTCATGATCTCAGAGTCCTGGGATCGAGCCCCGCATCGGGCTCTCTGCTTGGCGGGGAGCCTGCTTCCTCCTCTGTCTCTGCCTGCCTCTCTGCCTGCTTGTGATCTCTCTGTCAAATAAATAAATAAAATCTTTAAAAAAAAAAATCAAAGAAACACATCGACAATAATACAATAATAGTAGGGGACTTTAACACTCCCCTCACTGAAATGGACAGATCATCCAAGCAAAAGATCAACAAGGAAATAAAGGCCTTAAATGACACAGTGGACCAGATGGACATCACAGATATATTCAGAACTTTCCATCCCAAAGCAACAGAATACACATTCTTCTCTAGTGCACATGGAACATTCTCCAGAATAGATCACATTCTCGGTCCTAAATCAGGTCTCAACTGGTATCAAAAGATTGGGATCATTCCCTGCACATTTTCAGACCACAATGCTCTGAAACTAGAACTCAATCACAAGAGGAAATTTGGAAAGAACCCAAATACATGGAGACTAAACAGCATCCTTCTCAAGAATGAATGGGTCAACCAGGAAATTAAAGGAGAATTGAAAAAATTCATGGAAACAAATGATAATGAAAACACAACGGTTCAAAATCTGTGGGACACAACAAAGGAAGCCCTGAGAGGAAAATATATAGCGGTACAAGCCTTTCTCAAGAAACAAGAAAGGTCTCAGGTACACAACCTAACCCTACACCTAAAGGAGCTGGAGAAAGAACAAGAAAGAAACCCTAAACCCAGCAGGAGAAGAGAAATCATAAAGATCAGAGCAGAAATCACTGAAATAGAAACCAAAAAAACAATAGAACAAATCAACGAAACGAGGAGCTGGTTCTTTGAAAGAATTAATAAGATTGATAAACCCCTGGCCAGACTTCTCAAAAAGAAAAGAGAAAGGACCCAAATAAATAAAATCATGAATGAAAGAGGAGAGATCACAACGAACACCAAAGAAATACAGACAATTATAAGAACATACTATGAGCAACTCTACGCCAACAAATTTGACAATCTGGAAGAAATGGATGCATTCCTAGAGACATATAAACTACCACAACTGAACCAGGAAGAAATAGAAGCCTCAACAGACCCATAAGCAGTAAGGAGATTGAAACAGTCATCAAAAATCTCCAAACAAACAAAAGCCCAGGGCCAGATGGCTTCCCCGGGGGAATTCTACCAAACATTTAAAGAAGAACTAATTCCTATTCTCCTGAAACTGTTCCAAAAAATAGAAATAGAAGGAAAACTTCCAAACTCTTTTTATGAGGCCAGCATCACCTTGATCCCAAAACCAGACAAGGATCCCATAAAAAAAGAGAACTACAGACCAATATCCTTGATGAACACAGATGCAAAAATTCTCGCCAAAATACTAGCCAATCGGATTCAACAGTACATTAAAAGGATTTTTCACCACGACCAAGTGTGATTTATCCCAGGGTTGCAAGATTGGTTCAACATCCGCAAATCAATCAATGTGATACAACACATTGATAAAAGAAAGAACAAGAACCGTATGATACTCTCCATAGATGCTGAAAAAGCATTTGACAAAGTACAGCATCCCTTCCTGATCAAAAGTCTTCAAAGTGTAGTGATAGACGGCACATACCTCAATATTATCAAAGCCATCTATGAAAAACCCACCACAAATATCATTCTCAATGGAGAAAAACTGAAAGCTTTTCCACTAAGGTAGGGAACACGGCAGGGATTTCCATTATCACCACTGCTATTCAACATAGTACTAGAAGTCCTAGCCTCAGCAATCAGACAACAAAAGGAAATTAAAGGCATCCAAATTGGCAAAGAAGAAGTCAAACTATTACTCTTCGCAGATGATATGATACTATATGTGGAAAACCCAAAAGACTGCACTCCAAAACTGCTAGAACTTGTACAGGAATTCAGTAAAGTGTCAGGATATAAAATCAATGCACAGAAATCAGTTGCATTTCTCTACACCAACAACAAGACAGAAGAAAGAGAAATTAAGGAGTCAATCCCATTTACAATTGCACCCAAAACTATAAGATACCTAGGAATAAACCTAACCAAAGAGACTAAGAATCTATACACAGAAAACTATAAAGTACTCATGAAAGAAATTGAGGAAGACACAAAGAAATGGAAAAATGTTCCATGCTCCTGAATTGGAAGAATAAATATTGTGAAAATGTCTATGCTACCTAAAGCAATCTACACATTTAATGCAATCCCTATCAAAGTACCATCCATTTTTTTCAAAGAAATGGAACAAATAATCCTAAAATTTATATGGAACCAGAAAAGATCTTGAATAGCCAAAGGAATATTGAAAAAGGAAGCTAAAGTCGGTGGCATCACAATTCCGGACTTCATGCTCTATTACAAAGCTGTTATCATCAAGACAGCATGGTACTGGCACAAAAACAGACACATAGATCAATAGAACAGAATAGAGAGCCCAGAAATAGACCCTCAACTCTATGGTCAACTCATCTTCGACAAAGCAGGAAAGAATGTCCAATGGAAAAAAGACAGCCTCTTCAGTAAATGGTGTTGGGAAAATTGGACAGCCATATGCAAAAAATGAAATTGGATCATTTCCTTACACCACACATGAAAATAGACTCAAAATGGATGAAGGATCTCAATGTGAGAAAGGAATCCATCAAAATCCTTGAGGAGAACACAGGCAGCAACCTCTTCGACCTCAGCCCCAGCAACATCTTCCTAGGAACATCACCAAAGGCAAGGGAAGCAAGAGCAAAAATGAACTATTGGGATTTTATCAAGATGAAAAGCTTTTGCACAGCAAAGGAGACAATTAACAAAACCAAAAGACAACTGACAGAATGGGAGAAGATATTTGCAAATGACATATCAGATAAAGGGCTAGTGTCCAAAATCTATAAAGAACTTGGCAAACTCAACACCCAAAGAACAAATAATCCAATCAAGAAATGGGCAGAAGACATGAACAGACATTTCTGCAAAGAAGACATCCAGATGGCCAACAGACACATGAAAAAGTGCTCCATATCACTCGGCATCAGGGAAATACAAATCAAAACCACCATGAGATATCACCTCACACCAGTCAGAATGGCTAAAATGAACAAGTCAGGAAATGAGAGATGCTGGCGAGGATGCGGAGAAAGGGGAACCCTCCTACACTGTTGGTGGGAATGCAAGCTGGTGCAACCACTCTGGAAAACAGCATGGAGGTTCCTCAAAATGTTGAAAATAGAACTACCCTATGACCCAGCAATTGCACTGCTGGGTATTTACCCTAAAGATACAAACGTAGTGATCTGAAGGGGCACGTGCACCCGAATGTTTATAGCAGCAATGTCTACAATAGCCAAACTATGGAAAGAACCTAGATGTCCATCAACAGACGAATGGATAAAGAAGATGTGGTATATATACACAATGGAATACTATGCACCCATCAAAAGAAATGAAATCTTGCCATTTGCGATGACGTGGATGGAACTAGAGGGTATCATGCTTAGCGAAATAAGTCAATCGGAGAAAGACAACTATCATATGATCTCCCTGATATGAGGGAGAGGAGAGCAACATGGGGGGTTGAGGGGGTAGGAGAAGAGTAAATGAAACAAGATGGGATTGGGAGGGAGACAAACCATAAGTGACTCTTAATCTCACAAAACAATCTGAGGGTTGATGGGGGGAGGGGGATTGGGAGAGGGGGAGTGGGGTTATGGACATTGGGGAGGGTATGTGCTATGGTGAGTGCTGTGAAGTATATAAACCTGGCGATTCACAGACCTGTACCCCTGGGGATAAAAATATATTATATGTTTATAAAAAATAAAATTTAAAAAAAAAAAGAAAAAAAAATTATAATCTTATGTCTTCCTTTTCAGATGTAGAATGTGTTACCCTAGGCCGCCTCCTTTCACAGGCAAAGAGATGTACCAGAGGAATGTAGGCGTGATATAGTCACTGGGAATTAGTCAGAGCATGTAACTCAGTCTCAGACAGTCATCCAGTGCCTGGGGATTTGGGATTGTATCTTGACACTAGGGCCTGTGGGACCTCACTCTCATGAAATCTAGGCCAAGTCTTAGGTCAGCAATGATGATCAGGAGAAATGGGATAGGAAATTAATGACCATCAACATGGGAGTTTACATAAAAGACATAAGTTGTAGGACGGAAAAAGTCAGCTTGCAATGGACTATCCTCCTACCGCACCAACAGCAGCATATTCATCAGAAGAGAGTGAGGAGTGAGCAATAGACCATGATTCTTACTTCCCACCCACCAACTCCACACCTCCAGACAAACTGGCTAACACTGGGGCCACACCTTTAGCCTTGAGAGGAAGGGCAGTGCTGTGCCTCTCTGGAGGTGGTGGGGGAGTGGGGAATGTGTGATTTATAGTGTTTAATGATCACCGTGGTGTACATACTCCCACCAGGGCCAATTTTGAGTTCCAACAGGACATCACTGAACTCTGAGCTCAGCTGGGAAGAGATGTGTGCAGTAGGCTCTTATGAGCTGGTGAAAGCCTTGAGTACCATGTGAGATTATAATTCTACAACAGAAAATACACTCAGAAGTGGCCCAAATGAGAGTGTTTTATTAGTCGGAAAGTGATTGCCTTAGATCAAGGAGTTGCCAGTTTTCCTGATGGATACCCAGTGGGAAGGAGAACTAATTAGGACACAATTGGTAGCAATTGGTAGAGAAGTCAGAGTGATTTCATGTTTACAACTTCATTAAGTAGGGATTTGCTGTCAACCAAGTCTAAGAATTCTTGGATACATAGCCAAGCAGGAAACCAAGACAGAGAATTCCCTAAACAAAGAGGGACTTCAAAGGAAGCATAGTTATCTGGAGCTAAATCTAAAAGAATTGACTTGTAGTTTGGAATATAGCTTTAATGGGTATTGTTGGGGAGGTCTACTTGTCATGAGAGGCATGGGGGAAGGGGTCTGGCTAAAAAATTTTGCAATTAGGAACTATCAAGTCTAAAACCAGCCATTTCTGATGCTCTGAACCACTGGCCTATTACTGGAAAAAAGGCAATAAAAACATACCCCTCACCCCAGTCTTGGGGTGAGACAAGGAAATCTGCCATCATCTTGAAGGCTTCAGAAAAACAAAAAAACAAAAAACAACCCATGAAAAATAATTTGTAAGCTTGGGCTCTTTGCATAAAAACCAATATATAACTGATGTTCTCCTGGAAGCTAGGTGAGGCAAAGCAGAAGCAACTCTAGAGGAAAATGTCCACAGCCCAGGCATGTGAACCTCCCACCAAATGCAAGTCTCCTTGGGGTTGATCTCACACACACAAAAACTACTACAAATGCATCACTGGAGAATAAACAGCAGATTTTTTAAAAAAGAGGAGTATTTGCACCCCAAGAACTAAAAAACTAAACCATAAAAATTTAAGGGTTTGATAGGGTGAAGAAATAGAACAAATAGACGAGAAGAGAATATGGGAAAAGTGAACTCAGATTTTGTAAAGAATTGAATAGAAATTCTGGAAATAAAAATATCATCACTGGATTAAAATAAAATCAAAACTCAATGAGCATGCTAAATAGCAAATTAGACACAGGTGAGTATGAAATTGGACAGATTCAAGGAAAGTGCTCAGAATGCAGCGTTAAAAGTAATAAATGAAAAATATGAAAGGTCATGAGCCAGGTAGTGCAGTGTGAGATCTGATAAGCACTACACAGAAGTCCCATGGGAAAAATAGCAAGAGAAGGGGACAGCTGCTGTGCAGCCAAACGACCAAGTCATGCCCGGAGTGTGGGTGGTTTTATGCCTAAATGCTTGATCTCATCCTTTTTCCTTTTGGCTGCTTCTCTCTCTCCTCTGGTGACTCCATTCATTCCCACAGCTGTCACTACTGTCAATATTGTAGTGGCTCAAAAATTTATACCCTGATCCAGACCTCACTTTTGAATTCCAGACTCATATATCCACTTAATTATATCATTTATATATTTCACAGGTGTCTAAAAATGAGCTTGATGAAACTTGAATGTTTCATATTCTCTAAATCAATGTTTTCCACATCAGTTAAACCACCAGCTCCATTCACCCAGATGTGAAAGTGAGGCACCTGGGAATCATTTTTCAAAACCTCCCTTACCCTTTCTCTCAGGTCTAGTTCTGACCCAAGTGCTATTGACCTCCCGAAATCTCTTACACCACCACCTTGGTCCCCTTACCACTGTTTGTCACCTGCATTTTTAGGGTAGTTTCCTGACTAATCTACCCATCTTCACTTTTGTCCTCCCCAAATGATTCACTATATAGCAGCCGTCTTTTAAGTACACATGTTAAAGCATATCATTCTCCAGTTTAAAATTTTCCATTTGCCTGAATCTCCTTGAAAACTTCAAGCTCCTTTACATGGTTGCGGTAGAGAGAAGAATATTCCCCTGACAAGGGGCTTCCAGTCTGAATCCCCAGACAGATGGCTATGCAGGGCTGCAAGGCCAAGGGGTTGAGAATAAGCAGACCTCAAAATGGAACTTTGGCCTGGATTCTGGAGCTGTGCCCAAGGTAATGACAAGCATCCTCAGAAGTGGAAAAGGGAACAAGAGAAGCAGTCAGTGATGACCTATGTAAAGGCTCAACCCACTGACCTCTGCTGCTTGGAAGGTAGAAGGGCGTCATGACCCGAGAATGGAGGCAGAAAAGGTTTTCTCTTCTAAGGCCTCCAGAGAGGAACACAGCACTGCCAATACTCTGAGTTTAGCTCAGTGACACCCATTCTGGTCCTCTGGCCTCCACAGATGTCAGTAGGATAATGAGTGTGTTTTTAGCCACTGAATGTAGGCTACGTTGTTCCTTGTAGGAATCTATGCAAGGGCTCACAGGAGTGTGCATGGTTTGGCCATGGCGTCCTTCTGCTTCATCTGGCATACTTGCCCCACTCACTGTGCTCTGGTCACCCCAGCCTTCTCCATGACCAGCCCCAGGGTCTTCCCATTCCCCTCCCCTCTGCGTGGAGTGTCCTTTAGCTGGTGTCTTAGTTCAGGTGCTTGAAAAACAAACCCTGAGTTAAGTTCTTGAGTTCCAAGAACTTAATATATTTGTGTGGTTATCCCAGGAAGCACAGAGAAGGGCCATGAGACTGAGGCAAGGCAGGACAAATGACCAATAAAGGTGTAGTCATGAACCACACTCACAAGGCCACTACTGTGGACAGCCGGAGCCCCCTCCCACTGGGCAACTCTGGAAAACAGACATATATGCTAGAATTCTCCCAGCCACAGGCCAGTACGTGGGGGGATTTGCACACCAACTGCTCACAGACATTATTTCAGTCCTACTCTGTTGGGGGGGTGTTAACTCCCCAGCACTTTTCACTGCTACCTGAGAAAGCCCCCCGGGGAAAGAGATACAGGCACTGGGCGATGAAGTCCCGGCCCTGACACTGAAATTGAGTGTGCAGGGGCAGGACGGGGGCACTGAGGCCTTCGTTCCCTGTGCAGGATGTTGTTTATCTCGAGGCTTTGGCTTAAGCGTATCTTTCTCTTTTTTTTTTTTTTTTAAGATTTTATTTATTTACTTGACAGACAGAGATCACAAGTAGGCAAAGAGGCAGGCAGAGAGAGAGGAAGAAGCAGGCTCCCCGCTGAGCAGAGAGCCCGATGCGGGGCTCGATCCCAGGACCCTGAGATCATGACCTGAGCTGAAGGTAGAGGCTTTAACCCACTGAGCCACCCAGGTGCCCCTTAAACATATCTTTCTTAGAGAAACATTTCCTCCTGACCCTCCCATAAAAATAGGGCCCCTACATTGTTCTAATTCAGTGTTTCCTTCTGCATCATGTCAGTCATTTTTTCCATAACACGAATCAGAATTTTTCACTCCATTTTTCCCTGGTTGAATGGATATCGCCCCTACTGTGCGAAGCAAATTCCAGGGAGCTGGAGATCAAACCTATAAACCTATGTGGGATATCATTGCGTATACAGACTATTTTTTATAATACAATATAAATTATAATATTACTATATTTATTAGGTGAGTACCTAATAAATATTCAGGAAATGAAGAGATAGCACATTAATGGATGGACCAGTACCTAAATAGTGCTTTACCTGGCAGGTAACAAACCCTGGTAAGTTTCAGCTCCTTGTTTTCTTTACAGGTTTGTTACATCTGGGGTTAACTTTTTCCTCCGTATGCTATACTACCTCCAAGTAATCCATCCAGCTTCTGCTCCCCCACTTTCACATGAGACTTAATGCATTGTGACTCCAGCTAAATTCATAATATTTCCTACAATATGAGGAGAAGTGGAGATGCTCTCACGAACAAGAACAGGAGGAGAAATGGGGAGGGTCCTCTCACTGATGGCTTGGGGAGCTTTCAGTACATGCATTTAGGGAAATGATCACAGAGGCAGAGGGTGTACGTTTGATGGAGACATTCCCTGAACGATTTTGCTTTGTGCCTACTCCCTACAACTTTGATGTGAAGTGAGTGAAATCATTCCCACCATTTTATGATTCACTTTGAGCAATTATTGCCTTCATTTTACTTATTTTTAATAATCACCTCTTCCAAGTGTGAGGCCCTTGACGTCACTTTTTCACTTCTGAATTCTCTCTCTCCCTCTCTCTCTCTCTCTCTCTCTTTTTTTTTTTTTTTGGTATCAATTAAGCTTCAGATCTTACAAAAGTATTGACTTCTTTTTGTCTTTTAAAAGCAGCTGATTAAAATTACAGACCAAAGTGTCAAAATGTTTCTCAATTACAAGCCTCAGAGACATTGTGTGGCCTATGGCTTTTGCTCACAGAATTGTTCAAGTAGCATTGCTTAAGCATTTGTTCTATAAATGCTGGGAATGATACAATATTAAATAACAGCAACATCAGTTAATATTACAGAAATGAGGATCCATTCCATATATTCATGGTATATGCAACCAGTGTGTGTATGTGTGTGTGTTAAGGAAAAAGTGTTCTTGTCTCTACTTCTGCTTAGTTCAGCATTCCATTAGAGATGATTCCCAACTCTTTCCTTGAGAAGGATGCAGGTGTAAACAGTGTAGGAACCAAGTTCCTTCTCTGATTCCCATCTCTATGTGGAATTTCACTCTTCATGAGCAGGTAAGGTAGGAGCTCGTAGACATGTGTCAAGGTTGAAGGGAGATGGTGACAGGGTGGAAAGGACCCAAGCAAGAGGTTACAAGACTGTGTTTCTCATCACAGCTCTGGCACATGACCCAGCAAGTCAGACGTGTTCTGTCCAATGGTTCAATAAACATTCACGGAACCCCCACTCAGTCCTAGGCACAGCTTCCTCATCTGGGCAATCAAAGGGTTTCCATAAGATGATCTTTATGGTCTCAATTTGTTGCAAGTCTTTGACTAAAATAAATTAAATATAAAATAGAAGAAATAAAGATGCAACCTCATCATTTCTGAGTCTAGGGAACTGTTTAAGCTGTGTATCAGCTGGACATAGGAAAATAAATCATGATTTATGATCTAGCAGGAAAGAATGTTTCCCTGGGTGAGATCAAGAATTATCAGGATGACAGGACAATGTTTCTTTCATACCTTAATGAAAGGGTGTGGCATCGAGTGCTGAACTATCAAATAGGACATCTCAACACCTATTAAACAGTGGGAACTTCTTGGAATCCACTGTCCACACAACTGAATTTACACAGGGTATTCTTTCCTTACCTACTTTCCCCTTCACTTTGAACACACAATTTAACCCAATTAGTTTCAAGACGTCAAGACAAAATTCCATAACAAGGAAGGTATAGACCCAGCACATAACAAAAAACTGGTGAGTCTAATAAGTGTTACACTGAAGTAGTCAGTCTCCAGATAAGGCTGATCCGTGTACCTAGTGTTGCCTTTAGCTAATACTTTTGCCATTACAGGATGTTCTTATGAGAATGATAACCAAAAGAGCAGGGCTTTCTTCTTCTGTGTTTAACAGTAGCAATAGAAGAAGGACTTGGGAAAGGAAGAGAAGTCCAACCCAGTGAATAGATAGAAGAGAAACTTTCCTGATAAGGTTGATATGAAAGAAAGCTGGCATTTAAAAACAACATCCCATGTATATATTTAAATTCTTTAGGAACATGCTATTGAGCCCTTCTCTGCTCTCTTGTTGCAAGAAGCAAACTCTAGCTGTTCTTCTGGGCTTCATTTAGACTTGACTCTGACACCTATTATCATGTGCTATTGGGTCAATTTACTGTCTTTGGACTTCAATTTTCTCATCTAAAGATGAAGGGGGTTGGACTCAGTCAGTGACCTTCAATTTGTTGCTGCTGCATTTTTAGCTTTGTTAAAATAAAACTTGTAAAATATGATACTTATTGAAGTCAACCTCTAGGGTCTCTTTAAAGAGTCAATGAGATGATGAACACAAAGTTCTTCCACTTGGCACTTAGGAATGGCTGGACAACGTTAACACCACTGAGTTCCGCTTGCTCTTCCCCTGTGCCCTCAGCATTATCATCCCACATCTTCTCTCCTGTTCTAGAGAAAGAGTTTGAACACCCTTCTGAAGTTCAGTGAGTCACGGTCTTTGTGGATTATTCGCTGGGGGAGAGACAGGAGCACATGTTGACTCTGGACATTTCTCATCAACTTTCCTGGTCTCTGTGGAGTCGGTCTGTGCTCAGTCCCTGCTGCCCCGTGAGCCTGTGAATTTGTCTCAGAATGGAAATTGCCCCAGTACCCGCCTTTGGACACCCAGTTAACACATACACAGTCTATTTTATTCTTTCTCTGTGTTTCATGAATGCAAAGCAATTGGAAGAAGCTGACTTTTACTGAAGATTCGGGCTAATGGAGGGAAATTACCACATATAATAGTGCAGCACAGGCAATAATTTAAATGGAATATTAACATTGTTTCAAAACCCATAGCCTTTTTCTTCCACTAGGAACTTAGCCTAGGCTCTGATCTCCAAGGCATCTTCCCAGAACTTTCCCTCACCATCTTAGCCTTCAACAACCCTCAAATTTTCAATATTTCTCATGAAGATCAGTTTTCTTTTTCTTTCTTTCTTTCTTTCTTTCTTTCTTTCTTTCTTTCTTTCTTTCTTTCTTTCTTTCTTTCTTTTTTTTTTCTCCCCCACCCAGAGTGGGCTCTAATATTCTACTAAACAAGGATCTACTACTTCGTGTGTCTACAGCACAGAACACAGGCAGAAGCTTTGCAATTATAGTTTCTTCTTCAACCTGGTCATGTATTTTAGGCTATGCTTCCATCCCTGGAGACAGGTGAGGGGAAAGAGGGAAGAATAAAGATACAATTTTCTCCCACTGTTTGGAGAGAGACTCTAGGCATATGACTTTCTTTTTTTGCTTTCCAAAGTAAATATTATCATTGCAATTTTCATTATGACTGACATAGATCTGTAGACACCCAATATTTAAAACAGATTACTCATATACTGCTTTTCCAAAGTGAAGGTAGGAGAACACGTAGCTCCACATACTGATGGCTCCAGGCTGTTCTTGTGGTGTCTCAGCATGACCCCCAGGGGCACTTTCAAACTCTGTGTAGAAGGACTATTTTAAAAAAAAGAAAAATCCAACTGACAATTTTGTGAAATGAAATGAAAGTGAATGACCAGGGATGCCTGGGTGGTTCCGTCATTAAGCATCTGCCTTTGTCTCAGATCATGATCCCAGGGTCCTGGGATTGAGCCCTGCATCAGGCTCCCTGTTCAGCGGGGAGTCTGCTTCTCCCTCTCCCAGTTTGTGTTCCCTTTCTCGCTGTGTGTCTCTCTGTCAAATAAATAAATAAATCTTTAAGAAAAAAAAAAAGTGAATGACCAGAAAACAGCATTAAAATCAAAGACATAATTTAATCCCCAGTTTTTTATGAGCTGCAACAGATTCAAACTGACTGTTGGATTGTTATAAAAGTTTCTAAATGCCTACTCTTAATTTCCACACTTCTCTCGATGCAAATCCCTTTAACTAAGGGTTCATGGTATCAACTGATTTCTAAATTAATACTCAGCTTAGAAACTGTAAAAATTTCCTATAAAATCTTAACACTATAGATCTAACATTTATGAATCACACCATGTTATAGGTGTGGAACACACAAGCCCATTTTGAAGGAAAGCTTAGTTGTGAGATATCTTTCCATCCTACAAAGTTTTCCCTGATACGTCTCACACTCAGCAGGCTGTCCCCACAGTGAGTGATACGTGTGGTGGTTCTCCAGCTGCATGGATGCTAGAGGATCCTTAAGTCCTTATTAAAATGGTTTATTTTCCTGAGCATTTTGGGTTTGGTTCAATTTACTCTGGGTCCTGAGGCTAAGATCCTGTGATAATTTAGCATAGTTGGATTTGTTCTATAAAATTCATTTGTTTTTCCCTTTTTTGATTTCTGAAAAAAGTTGAGTAATTTAAAAAATTACACATAGTATTATTAAAAACAGACAGGAAAATGCTAAAGCTACTTGAGTGTGTAGTCTTCTCCCCCCGCCCCCAAATAACTTATTTGTAATAACTTAAAACAAGAGGGTTCCCTGGATCTTTAGAGTTTTGGCATTGAATGGACGGTCCAGAGTTTTCTTTTTGATGTAAGTGTTTATATTTGTTGGCGTTGGGAGCAAGGCTGGGAGGTATAGGGCAATGTCTTGACATTTCTTGAGAAGGCATTCAGTTCCACAATGAGTCTGTAGACACTTTCCTGGGCTACCATCTCTCCTTTCAAACTTGACCTCTTCCTGTTCTTCCATTTCCACTCCCAAACCTCCCACCAGGGGAAAAACTTGAAAGAAGGAAGACAGAGAACTGATTCAACTGAGTCTGAGTAGGAACCCTGACACGTCAATTCTTTTTTTTTTTTTCCTAATTCACCTCAATTTCAATTCCACTGTCTAGCCTGTTTTGATCCTCAACCTGGATTTGGAGGCAGGTTGTCCTTCTTCTATAAACACTTTTTAGAGTTATGATGGTCACTAGAAAAAAAAGAAGTATAAATCGGGCCAGTGGTTCCTAACAATTCTTGTTTTTTTAATATTCCCCAAGAGAGCTTTGGATGACACAGTTCAGGTTCAAGAGCAATCCCACTTGTGTGAGGAATTTAGTTCCTGCAGTTAAGCTGCTCTACAGACTCATAGGGTGCTAAGTGTTTTGTTAGGCACTGACAGTATAAATTTGGGTAAGACACACTTCCTTCCCTTGAGAAGCTCAGGGGCTCAGTCTGTTTGTTGGTTTTAGTAATGCAACTTTTTATTCATGCCTGCAGAACATGTATAAGCCCTAAAAAGCTATTCAAGTTTTTTGTTGTTGTTGTTCGTTGCTACTTTTGCCTCCTTTCACTAAGTACCTTAGAATGCCAGAAGTTAAAATCCTTTTACCCCTTGTAAGATACCTCTCTTATCCTCCAGACTGAGTGAGACATTCTTTGCATCTGTCCTCCTAGCATTGGGCTGTCATGAAGCAGAATGCCTACAGCACATCTTTGTCAACTCCCTCTTCCTCCAGTTTCATGACTGGATTCGGTGTTTTTTGAAGGCAGGACCTGTTTCTCAGCCACCACAGGGGCTTTAGAATCTATGACATTTCCTGGCACACAGGCTGTATACATGTTTATTGAATTGTTGGATGAATAAAGGAAGGAGAGGAAAAGCCTCTACTTACTTCTCCCTTAAATTGCTCATAGCTAAGCTGCTATCAAAACAGAACATGTAGAAGTTTGGCTCGCTTTACATTCACTCAGCTCCTTGGATCTCCATGTTGGTTTGTTAATGTGAAGGACTAAAGAGGTCTCTGAGACCAGCATCTCACGTAAGTCCCATTCAACATAGGGCTCCTGGCTATGAATATAGGATTACAGCACTGCAGCTGAGCCAAAAATGGATAGAGCAGTAATAAAAGGCCCCTGAGTCCCCTGCCTCTACCCCACTCCACACAATAAATTTCCTGCTGTAACTGAGACACAGGACATTTAGAATTATATCTATTGGCTCTACCGTATATTAGGGGTATGATCTTGGGCAAATGGCGATCATTTTGAACTCACAGTTATCTCATCTGTGAAACGAGGTAACAATGGGTAAAGACCTCATAGTGCTGTTGTGAGTCATAAAAAGTGTTTATAAAGTGCTTAGAACACAGTTTTGAACATAATAAGGGCTCGATCAATGTTAGCCAGGCATGAAAGAAGATGTTGACATGTCTCTGAAAAAGGTCACTTTGCAATTACTAAATGTCAGAGGGCATGGTTTCTGAAATTTGTCCTTCATTTACACCTGTGTAATTGTTAGTAACTGGAGCACTGGGTGTTACATGCAAACAATGAATCCTGGAACACTAAATCAAAAATTAATGATGTACTGTATGGTGACTAACATAATAAAAAAAAAGAAAGAAAGAAAAAAGAAAATAACTGCAAATCTCTTATAGCCCAGCTGTAGATTCTCGAAAGGAAATAGAACTGCAAAGTTCCGTATGCTGCTAAGTGTGGCAAAGGGAAGGAGGAGTGTTTCTTCTTAGGGATCATGCTAACTTCAGTCATTATCTGGTGATCATATTTTTTTTTAAAAGATTTTATTTATTTATTTGACAGAGAGAGATCACAAGTAGATGGAGAGGCAGGCAGAGAGAGAGAGAGAGAGAGAGGGAAGCAGGCTCCCTGCTGAGCAGAGAGCCCGACGCGGGACTCGATCCCAGGACCCTGAGATCATGACCTGAGCCGAAGGCAGCGGCTTAACCCACTGAGCCACCTGGGCGCCCCTGGTGATCATATTTTAATCAACCACATGATTTCATTGAGAATAGAGGTGGCTTGAAGCTTCCTAATTGACCTTATTGCTGACAAGCAAGCGCTCTCTGATGTCCCCTACAGGCGATAGTCTAATTTCTGCTAGATCACCTCTGATGTGTATTTCCTTCTGTTTCTTCCAGGATGTGTCAGCTCAGTTCATTCTGGACGAAGCCAAGCAGCATGGCAAGAACTAAATAAGGTGTATTAGATTTGATGGATTCTATTTATCTTTAACATGAATTTTCTAAAATACTTCATTCTTTATTATCCAGTGAAAGACTGAAACTTTCCTGGATTGATTTCATGCGATTTAACACGCTTATCATATTGAGAAATATTATATGCACCTAGACTCAAAAGCAGGTTAAAAATCATAATGAAGTTACGTGGGCAAAAACATAAAATACAAAATTACGAATGAACTGCTTATGTGTTCTCAAAAAAAAAAGTTTTTTTTTCCCCACTTGCTATAAAAACTTAAACTTTTATGTTTGCAGTTACTGCATTTTTGGAAAGATAATTACTGGTTATTTTGTCACATTTCCTGTTTAGTTCAAATGTGCTTTCAACTAATTTTTTTTTTAAAGCAAAAGTCACTGATTTACCATAACCGTAAAGCAATACTGGAAGAACCCACAGTACTAAACTGTCCTTAGAAACATCTTTCATAACAGAAGAGTTCAATTACTATAATTCTGGTGCTAATCTCAGGGTCCTTCTAGTAGTAACTGTCTTCCAGAAGAAATCTTTGTAAAGGAGAAATACATTTAAAAAAAAAAAAACGTCTACTTCATGGGGCTTCACAACAAATGAAGCTGCCACTCATTCAATGAGTGGGCATATATGTTCTTATTTCTTATTTCTTTAAATTGGCTGAGTTTTCCCTGAGGCAGGTTTTACTGCAACCTCCCCTTCCTTCTACCCTCTACCTCTAAGAGCCAAGTAAGGAAGTTTTTGGATGACTCTCGCTCTTTTAGTTCTTTGGACTGATAGACGCTAGACAGTTTCCTTTTTATTTGTTACAAAGGCCTACAATTTCATTTTTCCTTAAAGTATTATGTGCTGTTTTTACCCCAATTACATTGAAATATTATCCCTCTCTGATCTCTGATATGATTAATAGGGTCCATTTGTTTGCTCTTTGTTTTTAGCTCTAGAAAATGCTCTGCTGTCTGTAATTGCCTCAGTGGGCCACAAGGCTTACTGAAGATGAAGAAATGCCATCACCCAGGCTGCAAGCCACACACAGCAAATGAAAGATTCCCAGCTAGAATAGAGCATGAACACTTATGCCAATCTGAGGCCTTGGTTGTCTGTCTCTTCTCCTACAAACTGGAAATCATTTTAGCTACTCTATGTCTACTACTAAACTTGTGAACGGAGAGGTTGTCAGGAGGTCCAGGACTGATGTTTTCCCAAAGGATTTTTAATATTTGAAATTGAAATCATGGCTAGTCTGACTTCTAGGACATTAATGCCATATTGATAACCTATTTCATGTTGTCTTGGGATATGGAAGTCTGCAAGGAGAACTACAAAAGCTCTCCCCTTTGAAGAGTGGTAGGACTATAGCAAGCCATATAATTTGTTTCTAAAATGGGTTCTGTGTTAGTTTCCTATTGCTGCTGTAACAAATTATTGCAAACTTAGTGGTTTAAAACAACACAAATATATTCTTACCATTCTATAGGTTAGAGGTCTGACACTGGTCTCCCTGGGCTAAAATCAAGGTTTAACAACTGCATTACTTTCTAGAGGCTCTTGAGGAGAATCCATTTTCCTGCCTTTTCCGGCTTCTACCCTTGTTCCTTACTCATGGCTTCCTTTCTTCATCTTAAAGACCAGCGGTATCGGCTCTTGCTGCCCATCCTTCCATAGTCACATCTCCCTCTTGCCACAGCCAGGAAAGGTTCTCTGCTTTTAAGGACCCACGTGATTAGATTTGGTCTACTAGAAACCATGGATAATCTTCCATCTCAATTTCCTTGACTTAAACACATTGGCCAAGTTCTTTTTGCCATGTAAGGCAACACATTCACAGGATCCAGGGACTGAGATACAGACATCTTTGGGGAGCTATTATGTTGCCCATCACAGGTATTATTTTCAATACGGCAAAAGTTGACACAGTTGTGGTCTGTAATGGTAAATAAACTACTATTTCCAGAGACTTTTCCCAAACTCTCAATTCCATAGTTTTCCTTTTGCTGAAATATAGAGGAATGGAACTGCATGTTAAAATTACTTAGATTCAAATTGAGGAATTTGGAATGAAAATAACTGTGATTGGTGTGTGTGTGTGTGTGTGTGTGTACGCATGTGTGTGTGTGTGTGTGTGTGTCTGTGCTTGTGTGTTTTCTGAGAGGCTATTTTAATATTTTCTCCTGCAAAATATCTTTCCCTGTGATTGTACCCTTCATCAAATGGGCACGATACAAATTATCATAAACTGGAGGGTGATATCTGATCTGCTTTTCTTCCAATTCCAAATACCCCGCCATGACAACCATAGCAGCTCACTCGTCTTTAGCACAGAAGACCTAATGTTCTTCAGGTGTAAGTGTGTTCTAACAGTTCTATGTTAGAAATGGCATTTAGTTTGAGAAAAGAGAGTACCACACTCAGGGATGATGGCTGACTGAAGGCTTTATACGTGACCATTAGGCTAGGTTCTTCTCCATAAGAACATAGGACTTAGTGCTGCATTGTCTACACTCCCTCCATCTGCCTGCCATTCCCAAACAGAGACAGCTACCATGCACACCTGCAGAAGATAGAAAACTTGCCACTTCCAAAGATCAGCCACACTGACATCCAAGAATTATCAAGTCATCTACCTCACTTTAGCTGCCATATGTCTCACCCTCCACACAGAACCTTATTTTAAGCACTCCTCACAACAAATTTAGATTGTTTTATTTCCCTCTGCCTTACAGATGAGGTGTCTGGAGTTCAGAGTAGCTGGATAAACCATGTAAAGTCTCACAGCTAAAAGCCATTAGAGTTTGCTGGTTTTCAAAAAAATAAAAATTACAAAACATGCTAAAAGACAAGAGAAAAACCACAACCTGAAGAGACAAAGAAATTATCAAATCAAACTCAGCAATGTAACAGATTTTAGAATTATAAACAACAAACTTGAATAAGTATAGATAAATATGTTAAGGGCTCTTTTGGAAAAAAAGAAACAACATGTACAGGAACAGATGGGTAGTGTAAGCAGAGAGATAGGCAGTTTAAAAATAATCACAAGAAAATATTAGAAAGCAATAATACAGTAACAGATATGAAGAATATCTTTGATGCGTTCATCAATATACTTACTTGCCTTGGCCATGGGGAATAAAATCAGCAAATTTGAAGATAGGTCGATAGACATTTTCTAAGCTGAGATGCAAACTAAAAAACTAAACAATAAAACAAAGTAGCAAATAACAAATAGGTTCTAGCAAATAGAACATACAAGAACAGTGGGACAATTTCTAAAGATATAACCTGCACACAATTGGAATAACAGATGGAGGAGACAGAAAGAGTGAAGAAGAAGAAATATTTGACATGATAATGGCCAAGAACTTTCCAACATTAATAGCAGACTCCCAAACTATAAATCCAGAAAGCTCAGGTTATAAGAAGCAGGATAAATGTAACTAAATGAAAGAAAAAGAAAGCGAGTGAAAAATTTAAAGTGTCGAAAGAAAAAAACCCAACTTAGGTTTCCATTCTAGCAAAATCATCCTTCAAAAGCAAAAAAGAAATGAAGACTTTCTCAGACCCACACAAACAGGGAACTCGTCACCAGCAGACCTGCCTGCAAGAAATGCTAGAAGTTGTTCTTCAGACAGAAGGAGAATGATATAGGTCAGAGGTTCGTATTTACCTAAACAAAGGAAGAGCAACAGATAAGTAATAAAGGAATGTAAAATTAAGTCTTGATTTTTCTCATTTTTAATAAATCTAGAATGTAGCTCTTCATTTAAAGCAGTAATGGTAATAATGCATTGCATGTTTAACACTTATGGAAAAGTGAAATGAATGATAATGCTACAGGAGACAGGAAAGAGGAATTAGGAATGACGCACACTATATAGAATGGTTAAAATCCAAAATACCAAAAATACCAGTTGCTAGTGAAGATATGGAGTGACATTCATCATTGGTGGGAATGTGAAATGGCGAAGCCATTTTGGAAGACAGTTTGAGAGTTTCTTGCAGAGCTCCACAGAGTCTTACCATACAATCCATCAATTCTTGTCTTAGGTATTTACCCAGCGGATTTGGAAATTTAAGCATACAGAAAAACCTGAATGTGAATGTTTGTGGTAGTTTTATTCATGAATCTTAAGCGCATATCAAGAAAAGAAATAAGGCAATGTTAATAGGTTACCCATTCTAAGATTCGATTTGTATGACCTCACTAAAAAAGTTCTTTTTTTCCCCTCCAACCTCATTTAAAAAGTTCTTTTTGGGATTCCTCCTGTTTCAGTATTTCTAGGTCAAGGTTGAAAACAGAACTTTTATACTGGTCCCAAGATATTTTATAAATATGTTATCAACAATCATGTTATAAAAATTCTATTTAGACTTCAAAGTATTTACCAACTTTTCTTTCCCTTTTGACATTCCCATGTTCCAAAATTGCTTTCCAAACTACAAAAATAAAAATCTCTTTCTATGCTTTTGTTTTCACCAACAGAGACTGTAAGGAGGAAAGTACATTAAAAATGAGAGAGAAGAGAGGCAGATTTATTACACTTAGAAAATTAAGTTTACTGTGATTTAAGTTCCTTGAAATGTGAGCTACTATCAATTTATCGCTTTAATATAGCTTTATAAATTAAAAAAAAACATGCCAGCCAAAGGATAGGAAAAAGATAAAAGTACTAGATGGTTGAGGAGACAATGTAGCACAGTGGATAGATTAGCTGTCTTCAACCACAATAGCACTGACATTTTGGGATGATGATTCTTCATGGGGCGGGGGGTGGCTGTCTTATGTATCATAGGATGTTGAGCTGCAGCCCCTGTCTCTACCTGGTAGATGCCAGTGATATCCTCTGCACACCTATGATGACCAAAAATGTCCCCAGAAACTGCCACATGTTCCCTGGCGGGGGTGGGGTGGGTGGGTGGGTGGCCAAAATCTCCCTAAGCTGAGAATCACCAGGACATGGCAAGGGACTTACAGGCTAAAGTTGAGGGTTTAGTTCAACTTCTCCCAATTATTAGCTGAATGCTCTTGGGGAAATCACTTAGCTTCTTTGACCTTTGGTCTCAACATGGCACTTAAGTAGGCTGAGCCTATTTTATAGGATTTCTAATTTCCAGTGGGTTAATATATGAAAAATGAATTGTAAATAGTATTGTCATTATTACTGAGTGACAGAAATATGAATTGAGCAGTGGAATTGAGACATAAAGAGATAAAGCTCTCTAAGAGACCAGACTAATATAAAGACTAATACAAAGTTCTTAACTAGGGTTAATTTTGCCACCCAGGGGACAAGTAAGTAAGAGACTACTTACCAAGCTATGAAGAGTTTAAGGAGAGCAGCAAGTGATCCAGAGGCTTCCAGTGTGAGCAATAGCAGAAAATTGTTGCCTCCCCAAGGCAGGGAGAATCTAAGAGGAGGAGAATCTAAGAGGAAGAGTTCTCACCAGAGCCTGGTGAGAACAGAAGCTCTGGTAGGAAGAGCAATTGCCAGGAGCTGTGTCACAGGTACCAGAATTTCGTGCTGGATCAGGAAGGGAGCAGGGGAGAGCTACCTCAGGCTCTGTCCTTCTTCCCTCTGATCTCCCACCAGACCCAATGGGAAGCCAGAGGACAAAGATGTCCAGGGATTGCCAGCTTCAGGGGTCATGCCTCTTAGGCGACTAAGCAAGACAGAGAAGAGTGGACTTCTCTGCTGGGAGAGAGTTCAGCAGGGGAATGGCAAACACAGACTAACCAGCAGAATTGTCTTTCTTCTTTTTCCCTTAGCGTGCAGCTCTGATATCTATGGTCAGTGAAAGGCAGGGAGAAGGACACTACAATCACAGTATCAACATCTGCATGCAAAGGTAAGACCCATTTCCCAGGGTAGTCAGCTCATCTTCTAAGCCATTGTCATACTTGGCAATTATAATCAGGACCAACTGATGTTCCAGTGTGATCTTTCATAAAGAACTCATGCCCATGGTCCCCTACCACTGATTTGGAGGCCACAATGAGTAGTATGGCTACCTATAGATACAGGTTTATTGATAAGGCTATAGGATAGAAAAAGGACTGAGTTCTAGCCAAGGAG
Source organism: Lutra lutra (assembly GCF_902655055.1). NCBI lineage: Eukaryota > Metazoa > Chordata > Mammalia > Carnivora > Mustelidae > Lutra > Lutra lutra. Next base: position 28,243,579 of record NC_062282.1, read on the forward strand.
TCAGTGTTTGAATGCAGTTGCAATCTCCACCAGGTGTGTGCTCTGGGAAAATTCTCAGATTTTCCACTTACAGAATGGAGCAACCACACAGAACCAAGAGCAGAGCTGCATGGGACTGGAGAGATCATCTAGTTCCATGTGAGCAATCTGAGGCCCTGAAGGGGGAAGCTGGCACATTTCTGGCAACTGTGGAAAAGAGCACATCAAAGCAATCCAAAGCCCAAATCAAAAATTTTTTAGCTGCAGAGAGGCTCAGGGGGTTCCCAAAGAGCAGTTGCACAATTTGACCAACCAAGTGTTTAAATTTTATTTTTCTGTCTGCATAAATATCTATTGAATGCTGACTATATTGCAGGGATTATGGCAGGCAGCTGAGAACTCAAAGAGGTCATGGTCAAGTTCAGTCTCTTAAGGAAGTTCTCAACCATGAGAAGGAATTATCTGTGGTCTTCATATACACTGTCAAGGATGTTTCTGTTTTATTTGTATTGTTAAATCAATACAACAGGCTTAACTAGTGAAAGGCTGCCATTTAATGCAATTCTGTCCAGGGCCCTTCAAAACCAGCATTCTCATCCTAGAAGACTCATCTTCCTTTGGGGATTATGAGCCCTGTGCTGTGATCATCTAAGCCCACTGGTTGTTGGGATGTTGTTTTATGTTTTCTCTAGCTACTCTTCATGTGTTTTCTTCTCAGATGTTCTTAAAGTTCTCCATATGTGCATAGCACTTACCTAGTGTCACCCTTTCCCACCAGATCCTTCACACTTCCCTTTCCCTTCTCTCCACCTACCCTGGAAGTCTTTCCTCCTGGCACCTGCATGTGTGACAACCTTCCCATGTTTTAGGTAATGTCTACTTTCTTTGGGAATTCCTGGAGAATCTTCTCCAAATTTATGCCTCTTTCAGCGATGGACTACTCAAATCCAAAAAAGTGTTTTTTTGGCTTTGATTTTCCACTGCATGTCTCCCCTGCCCTCCACATGGCCTATTGTGCCTGCAACCCCTGCTTGGCCTGGCTCCTGTACCACTCATGGCAGCTCATCAAGAGTTCTGCCTAGGACTTGAGGCAAGGGCCAAGGGCTCAGCCATGAGCTTGGAATAGGCCAGCCCTCTCAAACCTTGTGCCCTGACTCAACCCTTCTCATGTTGCTCTTCTCAACCATTTTCAGTGTTATATTGTTAAATATTTACCATCTCATTGGCCATTTCACCTCTGAGTTATCCAGTGATGTAGCTGGAAATTTAGGGTACTCAAGCAAAAATGTTTGGAACACATTATGTTTATTTAATTGCAGAACAAAAATTTCTAGTCTCCTTGAAATTCAGGTGCCATTTAAATGATGTTCATAACCACAGAGACTGAGGAGAGTGGAGTCCAACAGGATGTTTCTGGCTCCTTAAATCACTAGGACAAAGTTATTAAGACGGAGTTGGAAGGACACCTCATGATCCTCATGGTTACCATTAGTTCTTTTTTGGCACCTGGGTCCTAGCATTAGGGAAAGGATCTGGGAGAATCTTGGTAAGAAGCAAATTTTTTGATAAACTGGCTTTATTGACAGCAATACTTTATACATTTCATTATCAGTTATCTGTCGTTGCACAAACTATAGCTGCAAAGCATAGTGTCTTAAAACCGTAAATATGTATTATCTCATGCAATTTCTGTGAATCAGGAATCAGGGAGAAACTTTGCTGAGAAGATCTGGTGGAGAGTCTCTCCCAGGTTTGTAATCAAGATGCAAGTGACTTGCAGTAACCTAAAGGTGCCAGAGGCTGGAGGACCACACTTCCAAGGTGACTCGTTCATATGGCTGGCAAGTTAATCCTTCTTGCTGGTAAAAGGGCTCAGTTCTTCATCATGTAGACTTCTCCAGAGGGTTGCTTGAATGTCCTTATAACATGGCTTTCCCCAGAATGATCTAAGAGAGCAAGGCAGCTGCTGCAAAGTTTTTAATGACCTAGTCTTGGAAGTCACTTGTGTTCATTTCCACAATATCCATGAATCCCAGGAGCCAAAGTTCATGGAGGGCCATCTTGCAGACATCACAGAGGGTATCTGGAGGCTCACTAGATATCAACCATGTCTAGTGGCATTCAAGGTTTTCAATAAAATATTCAAATGGTTGATAATCAATTAACATCTTGGTAAAGAAAATCATGACTCTTAAAGAATTGAATTCATTACTACCTTCCAAGGCTTGTGAGACAACACTACAGTCTAACCAAACTCCATGTGCTCTTGCAATTTGCTTTTCCTCATGTAGGTGAAAGAGTTTCTAGAAGACTCACGCCTCAGTCATGTAACCTTGAAATTGTTAGGTGTGCTCGTGGTTCAGTCTTAAATTCCTGTCAGCAACATCCTTCAAAATTAAGAATGTTTTCCTCTTTCAAAGAGCTATAAAAATCTATAGATTGCTGTTCCCAGGAAGGAACTTCAATGGCAGCTGCGTTTCTGTCTGTGCTGTTTTTAATTTCTTGAAATGAGCTTGCTCCCATGACACAGAGCACACAACCTGCATTTCCACACTGCACATCTGTATGTGTGGTATCACATTTCAGTCCATATGTAGTCTTCCTAACAAAAAGAACTTATATTGTATAAAAATATAAGTAAAAATTTATGGTTTGTGGAAACCTGATATCCACTTTCCTTTTAGAATGGTGTTTTAGTTAACATAGAATTTCTAAGGTGGTAGTATTCCAGGTACAGTTGGTTTGCAAGGGATTTTTCCTGTTCCACTAGAAAGATCGGTATAACAGGCTTTCAGCCTATGTGACTCAATGTAGCCTTTGGGAATAAAGAGCCAAGTGGGAAAGGATCGTCCCTTGTTAGGTTGAAGAATGAGAAGCTGCTTGAGATTCATCTTCTTTAGTTCAGTGTCATTTTTATGCCTTGATGCCAGTTAACAGTTCTGCTACATTTGTTTTCCAGGTACCCTGACTACTTCACATCATTGGAACCTAATTTTTTTTAAAGATTTATTTATTTATTTATTTATCAGAGAGAGAGGGAGAGAGAGCGAGCACAGGCAGACAGAATGGCAGGCAGAGGCAGAAGGAGAAGCAGACTCCCTGACAAGCAAGGAGCCCGATGCGGGACTTGATCCCAGGACGCTGGGATCATGACCTGAGCTGAAGGCAGCTACTTAACCAACGGAGCCACCCAGGCGTCCCTAGAACCTAAATTTTTGATCCTTCTAAGATGTATCACTCTTAGGGTACTTATTTGGCACCTTTAAACTCATCCAGCAAAACATTCATAATGTTCAGAAGTTGGGCCATACCTATTTTCATTTACTATGAAAAATATCATTATACTATTTTCTCAATCAGCCCTTTGAACTCTGTCTCTAAAAGCTTTGGTTCCAATGTCCAGCAGATACAACTTCAAAATAAAGTCAATGAAAAGGTATAATCTTGGCATCTAAATGAAGTAGCACTTATAATCAGAAGGACTTTCTTTCCCTATCATAAATGGTACCCTGGCACCAACACTGAAGAAATAAGCCCTAATTGATGTCATGGCAAGAAGCCAAGCCATAGGCTTGTAAGTACAGGGCAAACCTCTCAACCATCAGAAAGAAGTTGTTCATACTGGTGCACATCTAAAAGGTTAAAACAGCCTTTTCAAACAAAAAGGGTCATACTCATAAAAACTTAGAGTCTCACAAAATGGAATCAACCATAGCGTTCACTACAACACAAGTGAACTAAACATTTTCTTCTAGAGAAAATCACCTAATGAATTCCATCTGCATGCAGTTAATTGGGGTAGTTTAAGGACTCTAAAAAAAAAAAATCTTAAATACTGGTGAGTTTTCCTTGGAGAATAGGATCAAAGTCATCACTCCGGGGGAATTATAATTAATATTACTTACTAAACAAGCAGGGTTTTTTTTTTTATTATTACAAAGGTTGACCACCATTTTATAAAGAAAAAGAAAAAGAAAAAATAGCCCAGAGTCAAGCAAACAAATTATTAACAAATATACCAATGAGAAATACTTAAAGTCTATGAAATTTAGATGCTTTGATCAAATATTGTTAAATTTTTAATAAGAAACAAACTAGTGTGTGATATGTCATACTTTAAGTTCATTTAACTGACGTGTTTGCAAGGAAGCAAGGTTAGAATTTTTGTGAAATTAAGAAATTTAAACTGGTTAACTGAATTTCAAAGTTTTTTTTAATAAATAGAAAACTAATAAGGTGATTTAAAAAAAAAAGATTTTATTTATTTATTTGACAGAGATCACAAGTAGGCAGAGAAGCAGGGGGAGAGAGGAGAAAGCAGGCTCCCTGCTGAGCAGAGAGGCCAATGCGGGGCTTGATCCCAAGGCCCTAGGATCATGACCTGAGCCAAAGGTAGAGACTTTAACCCACTGAGCCACCCAGGCACCCCTAATAAGATAATTTTTTAAATAGATTGAATACACTGGGTAAATGCTGTACAGCAGTTTACTTAAGTAATAGACAGACACTGGAAAAAAAGAATTGGCCTAATCATATTAGGGTTTTCCCCGAGTATTTTGGAATAAAATACAACCTGTTCCACTGAAGGCTTAATCAAATGAAAACTCAGAGTATAGTAAAAAAAAAAAAAAAATCACATACTGATTAAGGGGAAGAAGGTGGCAGAAGACCCTAGTCTGATTTATTAATAGTTTTTAAGGCATGTTGTGTGGTGGGAAATAATATGGCTCACAGAGAGAAGACTAGGAGCAAGTAGATTTGTAAGTTAGTCCTGGTTTCATTGTGCATTAGCTTGTGACCTTGAACAAGTCACATCCTTTTGAGCTTGGATTTTTGTTCTGTAGAGTTGATTTAAAAATAATTGTGTTGTCCATTTCAGACTCCGTTGTCTTCTAATCCACATTTTACAAATTGAGGAATTCAGCTTAGAGAGGGTAAATATCACCAGATTTGTTGATAGGGACTGAATTGTGTCCCTCACAAAATTTGTATGTGATTGCTATACCCCCCAGTGTCATGGTGCTTGGAGGTGGGGCCTTTGGGAAGTAGGTTTAGATGAGGGCATGAGAAGGGGGTCCTGGTCTGTTGAGATTTGTGTTCCAATAAGAAGAGACACCAAAGAACTCTGTCTCTCTCGTGTCTCTGTGTCTGTCTCTGTCTCTCTCAGAGCTCTAACAAAGAGCACGTAAGAAGAAGGTAGCGACCTACAATCCAGGAAGAGAGATCTCATCAGAAACCAACCATGCTGGCATCCCTATTTTGGAGTTTCAGCTTCCAGAATTTTGAGAAAATAAATGTTTATTGTTTAAGTCATCCAATTAATTTGGTTATGGCAACCCAAGACGAGTAATATGCACATGTGGCCAGTAAGTCTGGGTTAAAATTCAGGCTCATACTTTTAACCTCAAGAGTAAATAAGAATAATATAATCTATCCTCCCAAACTAAGACACATAATAATAATAATAATAATAATAATAATTGTAGTTAAAGTGTTCTAAATACATATATGAACTCATTAAATCCTTAATACAAAGTTACAAAGTTCATTCTCTTATTATTCCTTAATACACTAACAAAATAATTTAATAACACATTATAGAAATAAAATTCAAACCTCAAAATAAATAAGAGAGAATGACTAATAACCTAAGTGGAGACACCCTCTTAACAATGATAGATTGCTTTCAATATATGTACATGCCTGTAAGTCAAGTTTTTTTGTTTTACTTTTTGTTTTGGCTATAATTAATTCCTAGGCTGCCTGTGTCCCTGGAACAAAATTTTTGTAATCTCATGCTTCAGGGTTATTATTCAGGGTGAAAAATTATAATGGCCTTGAAATAGAAGAATCTGGAATGTGTGACTGGCATATACACATGGGACCCAAACATGCAGACTGACTGGCTCTTAAAAATATTTATCTGTTTAGAAACCTGAACATGAAGTTTTGTAGGAAAATTCACAATCAGATACCTGACCATCTGGGTATTCTGCCGCACACATAGCAATCGCACATTGCTAATGATCTGCCTAGAGAATAAATTATCTTATTTAAATAAATACCTGTCACAATAGAAAATTTGTCTCAGGGGAAAGAGATGCACATATTCATCAAGCTGGAAAGATTTTGAAAGGACCCGAAAAACATAATTGGTGGGAAGAGAAAATATAATGATATGAAGGAATGTGTGAAAGAATAGTTCTTATAAAAGTACAATTGTTTTAAGCAACGTTATGAAAGAACCATTCAGAGTAAATCAACGATTTACTTAATCAAATCCACTTCTCTCTTCAAAGTTGCCTCCCCATGCCCACAAATCTTGTGAATTCTCTCATTTAAAAATGTTTCCTATGTTCTTTATTTTGTTTCAGAAAACTGGCATTTTGATTTTAATGAGGAAAAACCTTATACCATGGCCTTTCCCCAACACCAGAAAATTAGTTTTTAAAAGTTCAACAATTACAATTGTAATTCTTAGGCAAAATTCAGAGTTGACTTATCTTTCAATAATAATTGCTTTAACCAAACAGCTTCAGCACCTAGGAATCAATTCTTTGTTCAACAGTATCAGGCAAGATGGTGGATCTCTCACATCCATAAAGTGTATCCAACAAATACATGTATTCTTGCATTACAGCAAGATCAGATTAATCACAGAATAAAAGTAATACAATGATATGAATTGTATTTATAGAAATATCTTCAGGTAATGGATACTATAAAGGGCAGTCCATTTCCCAAACTATGTTCTCAAATAATTGAGATAAGACCAAAATAACTCCTTTGTAAGAGATCTATAAGTGTGTGGATTTCTCATACTGAACCCCAAGATTAGACAGACTTACAAATCAGCATGGAACTGGAAATAAGTCTCAACAGCAGGGATAGGGCCCTTCCCTAAATGAGCAGAGTTAAGACTAATTCTCCACAGGCAGTTAGCGCTTAAGAAAAAAACAAAGGAAGGATCTTAGTGGCCCATGACTCCTTCCTCTATCCAAGCTCAGTCATCAGTTGTGTCTGAGAGTGTGCAGAACAGTTTATAGTGTTAACTCATGTGAAGTTCCCTACTTCCTACTTCTCTACTTCCTTACGTGGAATGAAACGTCAGAACTTAGGAAAAAGTGTTTACCTGCTCATCATATATGCTGCAATAACTTCAGAAATGTAATCTCACCGAAGGATACTTGAATTAACAACTTAAAGAGTTCATCTCGTCCCAGTCCCCAGAACCTCCTATGTCTTGCAAAAGGTAGTTATCCTATTTAGTGGAATTCCAAGAATAAATATTTAGTGATTCTGAAGATGTAATAAAAAATAATTAGACCACTTTCCACTCCCTAGGATGGCTTTAATAAAAACTACAAAAAATAACGTGTGTTGGAGAGGATGTGGAGAAATTGAACCATTGTGCATTGCTGATGAGAACACAAAATGGTGCAGCTACTGGGGAAGACAATTTCACAGTGTGATATTGTGAATTATAATAAAAAAAGTGTATTTGGTCTTTGTCTCATTTCTGGCATAGAGGTCTTATAAACCTTGGAATTTCCTAAATGTTCAGAGCAACAAAGTTGTCTCCTGTTATGTTAATTAGGTGAATTTTGGATCCTGTCTAAAAATGGGGGCTAGTTGCCAGGAGAACCAACCATGTGATTAGAAGGTTAGAAATTTCAATCCCATCACCCAACCTCCAGGGAGAGGAAAGAGCCTCAAGGTTGAATCAATCACCACTGGCCAATAATGAAGCCTCCATAAAACCCCCGAAAGACAGGGTTTTAGAGAACTTCCAGGTGAGTGAACATATGGAGGAATGGGGAGAGTGACGCACCCAGAAGGGGCATGGAAGTTATATACTCCTTTCCCCATACCTTGCCCTATGCGTTTCTTCCACTTGGCTCTTCTTGAGTTACATCCTTTTATAAAAAACAAAACAAACAAACAAAACAATAAACCTGGGGCACCTGAGTGGCTCAGTTGGTTAATTTTCTGCCTTCCACTCAGATCATGATCCCTGGTTCCTGGGACTGAGCCTTCATCAGACTCCTTGCTTAGTGGGGACTCTTCTTCTCTCTCCCCCTCTGCCCCTCCACCAATCATGCTCATGCTCTCTCTCTGTGAAATAAACATACAATCTTTAAAAACAAACAAACAACCCAGTGATCTAGTAAGTAAAGTGATTCTGCTATAGCAAATTAATTGAACCCGAGAAGGGGGTCATGGGAACCTCTGATTTATAGCCAGTTGGTCAGAAGGACAGGTAACAACCTGGACTTGTGTTCTGAAGAAAGGATTCACAATAGCTATACTCTCAGTTTCAAAGGAGAAAGAACACTTTATTGATGTTATAAAAATCTAATAGAAACAAAAGAAAGAAAAGGGAAATCTGTGCATAGATGAGGGCAATAGTAAGCAGTAAAGGAGAATAAGACAGAGTTACATTAAATCGGGTACTCACAACATCCAGCCTCCCTTGGTGGGGAAGCCCCGTAGAAACAGGCAGGCTGTAGTCCTGGGGAGAGACCCGGGCAGAGCGTCCTCCCCTCAGGTGACACTTCCAGCTGACCATCCCTATAAGGGTTGTTTTTATAGAGCAGGTGACAGGGTATGAAGTTAAACATCTGTTTGCTTACGTGCAGTTTGGAGGAAGCTGCATTTCTATGTTATAATGTCTTTACATCTTTAAGGAGCCTGGGCTAGGTGTGCTTGCCTCCCCTCCCAGATTCCATTCTGGGGGGCTAGCCCAGCCAGAGGGGATATAAGGCAAAATTTACAGCTCTTGGCATTCAGACCTGAAGGACCAATTCTGACCTGGAGGCTAGCTAATGTCAACTAATCAGACTCCCATGGTCATTTATGCAGCACAGGGCTCACAAACAACTCAATCCTAGGATCCTAGGACTCTAAGATCATGACCTGAACCAGAGGCACACGATTAACCAACTCAGCCACTCAGGCACCCCACAAACAACATTCTTTAGCTTGCTGTGCATGTGCAGGTCATGGAGGTCAGTTATGCAGGACAGATCACACAAACCTCCATCCATACCATACAACTTGTGACTGACTTCTGGAGTGGGGAAGGCAGATGTTCTTGTAGGACTGAACTCTTAACCTGTTGAACCTGATGCTACCTCTGGGTAGGTACTGTCAGAACTGAGTTGATTTCTTAGATACCCTACTGGCATCCAAGAATTGTTTGTGTGGGGGTCCCCCATATCTGTTGCAAATTGACCAATTGCAAATTGGTTCTAGAACATCCAAATGAGTCAGTTCCTCAAAAAGTTAAACAAAATTACCATATAACCTATCAATTACAATCCTAGATCTAAGTGATGGCTTATAACTTGTGTCAACTTGGCTAGGCTATAGTACTCGATTATTTGGCCAAACGCTAGTCTAGATGTTGCTGCAAAGGTATTTTTCAAGTGTAATTAACAAATTGAGCAAGACAGATTATCCTTCATAATGGAAGTGGACCTCATTCAATCATTTGTTTTATTATTATTATTTTTAATTTGTATTTTTTAAATTTTTCAGATAGAGAGAGAGAGCGAGTATGTACACAAGCAGGGGGAGAGGCAGGCAGAAGGAGAAGCAGACTCCCCGCTGAGCAAGGAGCCAGATGTGGGACTTGATCCCAGAACCCTGGGATCATGACTTCAGCTGAAGGCAGACGCTTAAACAACTGAGCCACCCAGGTGTCCCATTTAAAAAATTTTTTTATTATTATTATTTTTATTTATCTGTCAGAGAGAGGAGTCATTCAATTATTTGAAGGCCTTAAGGGCAAAGACAGGATTCTCATAGAAGAAAAAATTCTCCTCAAGTAGGTAACATAGAAACAATCCTTGCCTGAGTTTTCAATCTGTCAGCCTGCAAAATCTGAGACTCAAAACAACAACCCTTACCTGAACTTCCAACCTCCTGGCCTGACCTACAAATTTTAGACTTTCCCACTCCCATAATCATGTGAGCCAATTCCTTAAAATCTCTCTCTCTCTCTTTCTCTCTCTCTAGATATATTCACCCATCTATAGAGAGAACCCATAGGTTTGATTTCTCTGGCGAGCTCTAAGATATACCCAAAAGAATTGAAAACAGACACTTAAACAAATACTTCTGTGTGAATGTGCTTAGCAGCACTATTCTTTAAGCTTAAAGGTAGAAACAGCCCAAATGCTCATCAACAGATGGACGGCTATGCAAAACATGGTAATCCATACAATGGAGTATCCTTTAGCTACACAAAGGAATAAAATCCTGATATATCCTACAACTTGGGTGAACCTCAAAAACTTATGTTAAATGAAAGAAGCCAAATGCAAAACGTCTTATATTGTATGACTCCATTTATCTGAAATATCAAGAATAGGGAAATCTATAGAGACAGAAAGCAGACTGGTGGTTGTCAGGGGCTGGGGACGAGGGGAATGGAGGCGATGGCTTAACAGGTACGTGGATTCTCTTTGATGAGAGTGATGAGACTGTTTGGGAACTTGATAAAGGTGAATGTTCTAAATGCTACTGAATTGTATGCTTTAAAATGGTTCATTCTAGAATTCTGATGCTCTCCTTGGTATTGAAAAATAGCCCTAGAGATCAAAATTAACCAAGACAGAGAAGTTTATTTAAAGTGTACTTTATAGGAGTCAAGATGGCAGAGAAGTAGCAGGCTGAGACTACTTCAGGTAGCGGGAGATCAGCTAGATAGCTTATCTAAAGATTACAAACACCTACAATCCAACGGGAGATCAAAGAGAAGAAGAACAGCAACTCTAGAAACAGAAAATCAACCACTTTCTGCAAGGTAGGACTGGCGGAGAAGTGAATCCAAAGCGACGGGAAGATAGACCGCTGGGGGAGGGGCTGGCTCCCGGCGAGCGGCGGAACAACGGAGCACAAAATCGGGACTTTAAAAAGTCTATTCCGCTGAGGGACATCACTCCAGAGGCTTAACTGGGGTGAAGCCCATGCAGGGTCAGTGTGGCCTCAGGTCCCGCAGGGACACAGAAGGATCGGGGGTGTCTGAGTGTCACAGAGCTCACAGGTATTAGAACGGGGAAGCCAGCTACAGAGACAGAGCCGAGGAGTGACTCTCAGCTCGGGGTTACCTTAACCGGTCGCAGGCTTGGTCTGCTCGGAGCGCGGCCGGAGGCCAGGGTGGCAGGAGTCATTGGGTGCTGTTCTCTGGGGGCGCAATGAGGAGCGGGGCCCCGGGCTCTCGGCTCCTCTGGGCTGGAGACCGGGAGGCCGCCATCTTCATTCCCGCACTCCGGAACTCTACGGAAAGTGATCAGGGAACAAAAGCTCCCGAAAGCAAACCCGAGCGGATTACTCAGCCCGGCCCCTGGTAAGGGTGGTGCAACTCCGCCTGGGGCAAAGACGCTTGAGAATCACTACAACAGGCCCCTCCCCCAGAAGATCAGCAAGAAACCCAGCCAGGAGCAAGTTCACCTACCAAGGAGTGTAGTTTCAATACCAAGGAGAGTGGCAGAATTCCAGAGGAGGAGAAAGCAAAGCACGGAACTCATGGCTTTCTCCCCATGATCCTTTAGCCTTGCAGTTAAATTAATTTTTCTTCTTTTCTTTTTCAATTTTTTTTCTTCTTCTGCTAATTTTTTTTTAACTTTTACCCTTTTCTTTTTTAACATTTTTAACTAGTTTATCTAATATATATATATTTTTTTCTTTTTTTATGCTTTTTCTTTTTTGTTTTTCTTTTTTTAATTTTTTTTTCTTTCTTTCTGAACCTCTTTTTATCCCCTTTCTCTGCCCCCCCCCCCCACAATATGGGATCTCTTCTGATTTGGCTAAAGCATATTTTCCTGGGGTTGTTGCCACCCTTTTAGTATTTTACTTGCTCCTTCATATACTCTTATCTGGACAAAATGACAAGGCAGAAAAATTCACCACAAAAAAAAGAACAAGAGGCAGTACCAAAGGCTAGGGACCTAATCAATACAGACATTGGTAATATGTCAGATCCAGAGTTCAGAATGACGATTCTCAAGGTTCTAGCTGGGCTCGAAAAAGGCATGGAAGATATTAGAGAAACCCTCCCGGGAGATATAAAAGCCCTTTCTGGAGAAATAAAAGAACTAAAATCTAACCAAGTTGAAATCAAAAAAGCTATTACTGAGGTGCAAACAAAAATGGAGGCTCTGACGGCTAGGATAAATGAGGCAGAAGAAAGAATTAGCGATATAGAACACCAAATGGCAGAGAATAAAGAAGCTGAGCAAAAGAGGGACAAACAGCTACTGGATCACGAGGGGAGAATTCAAGAGATAAGTGACACCATAAGATGAAACAACATTAGAATAATTGGGATTCTAGAAGAAGAGGAAACAGAGAGGGGAACAGAAGGAATATTGGAGAGAATTATTGGAGAGAATTTCACCAATATGGCAAAGGGAACAAGCATCAAAATCCAGGAGGTTCAGAGAACCCCCCTCAAGATCAATAAGAATAGGTCCACACCCCGTCACCTAATAGTAAAATTGACAAGTCTTAGTGAAAAAGAGAAGATCCTGAAAGCAGCCCGGGAAAAGAAGTCTGTAACGTACAATGGTAAAAATATTAGATTGGCAGCAGACTTATGCACAGAGACCTGGCAGGCCAGAAAGAGCTGGCATGATATATTCAGAGTACTAAATGAGAAAAACATGCAGCCAAGAATACTATATCCAGCTAGGCTATCATTGAAAATAGAAGGAGAGATTAAAAGCTTCCAGGACAAACACAAACTGAAAGAATTTGCAAATACCAAACCAGCTCTACAGGAAATATTGAAAGGGGTCCTCTAAGCAAAGAGAGAAGCTAAAAGAAGTAGATCAGAAAGAAACAGAGACAATATACAATAACAGTCACCTTACAGGCTATACAATGGCACTAAATTCATATCTCTCAATAGTTACCCTGAATGTTAATGGGCTAAATGCCCCAATCAAAAGACACAGGGTATCAGAATGGATAAAAAAACAAAATCCATCTATATGTTGCCTACAAGAAACTCATCTTAAACCTGAAGACACCTCCAGATTTAAAGTGAGGGGGTGGAAAAGAATTTACCATGCTAATGGACATCAGAAGAAAGCAGGAGTGGCAATCCTTATATCAGATCAATTAGATTTTAAGCCAAAGACTACAATAAGAGATGAGGAAGGACACTATATCATACTCAAAGGAACTATCCAACAAGAAGATCTAACAATTTTAAATATCTATGCCCCTAACGTGGGAGCAGCCAACTATATAAACCAATTAATAACAAAATCAAAGAAACATATCGACAATAATACAATAATAGTGGGGGACTTTAACACTCCCCTCACTGAAATGGACAGATCATCCAAGCAAAAGATCAACAAGGAAATCAAGGCCTTAAATGACACACTGGACCAGATGGACATCACAGATATATTCAGAACTTTTCATCCCAAAGCAACAGAATACACATTCTTCTCTAGTGCACATGGAACATTCTCCAGAATAGATCACATTCTTGGTCCTAAATCATGTCTCAACCGTTATCAAAAGATTGGAATCATTCCCTGCATATTTTCAGACCACAGTGCTCTGAAGCTAGAACTCAATCACAAGAGGAAATTTGGAAAGAACCCAAATACATGGAGACTAAACAGCATCCTTCTAAAGAATGAATGGGTCAACCAGGAAATTAAAGAAGAATTGAAAAAATTCATGGAAACAAATGATAATGAAAACACAACGGTTCAAAATCTGTGGGACACAACAAAGGCAGTCCTGAGAGGAAAATATATAGCGGTACAAGCCTTTCTCAAGAAACAAGAAAGGTCTCAGGTACACAACCTAACCCTACACCTAAAGGAGCTGGAGAAAGAACAAGAAAGAAACCCTAAACCCAGCAGGAGAAGAGATCATAAAGATCAGAGCAGAAATCACTGAAATAGAAACGAAAAAAACAATAGAACAAATCAACGAAACGAGGAGCTGGTTCTTTGAAAGAATTAATAAGATTGATAAACCCCTGGCCAGACTTCTCAAAAAGAAAAGAGAAAGGACCCAAATAAATAAAATCATGAATGAAAGAGGAGAGATCACAACGAACACCAAAGAAATACAGACAATTATAAGAACATACTATGAGCAACTCTACGCCAACAAATTTGACAATCTGGAAGAAAGGATGCATTCCTAGAGACATATAAACTACCACAACTGAACCAGGAAGAAATAGAAAGCCTGAACAGACCCATAACCAGTAAGGAGATTGAAACAGTCATCAAAAATCTCCAAACAAACAAAAGCCCAGGGCCAGATAGCTACCAAACATTTAAAGAAGAACTAATTCCTATTCTCCTGAAACTGTTCCAAAAAATAGAAATGGAAGGAAAATTTCCAAACTCATTTTATGAGGCCAGCATCACCTTGATCCCAAAACCAGACAAGGATCCCATCAAAAAAGAGAACTACAGGGGCGCCTGGGTGGCTCAGTGGGTTAAGCCGCTGCCTTCGGCTCAGGTCATGATCTCAGGGTCCTGGGATCGAGCCCCGCATCAGGCTCTCTGCTCAGCAGGGAGCCTGCTTCCTCCTCTCTCTCTGCCTGCCTCTCTGCCTGCTTGTGATCTCTCTCTGTCGAATAAATAAATAAAAATCTTTAAAAAAAAAAAAAGAGAACTACAGACCAATATCCTTGATGAACACAGATGCAAAAATTCTCGCCAAAATACTAGCCAATAGGATTCAAAAGTACATTAAAAGGATTATTCACCATGACCAAGTGGGATTTATTCCAGGGCTGCAAGGCTGGTTCAACATCCGCAAATCAATCAGTGTGATACAACACATTAATAAAAGAAAGAACAAGAACTGTATGATACTCTCCATAGATGCTGAAAAAGCATTTGACAAAGTACAGCATCCCTTCCTGATCAAAGCTTTTCAAAGTGTAGGGATAGACGGCACATACCTCAATATTATCAAAGCCATCTATGAAAAACCCACCGCAAATATCATTCTCAATGGAGGAAAACTGAAAGCTTTTCCCCTAAGGTCAGGAACACGGCAGGGATGTCCGTTATCACCACCATTCAACATAGTACTAGAAGTCCTAGCCTCAGCAATCAGACAACAAAAAGAAATTAAAGGCATCCAAATCGGCAAAGAAGAAGTCAAACTATCACTCTTCGCAGATGATATGATACTATATGAGGAAAACCCAAAAGACTGCACTCCAAAACTGCTAGAACTTGTACAGGAATTCAGTAAAGTGTCAGGATATAAAATCAATGCACAGAAATCAGTTGCATTTCTCTACACCAACAACAAGACAGAAGAAAGAGAAATTAAGGAGTCAATCCCATTTACAATTGCACCCAAAATTATAAGATACCTAGGAATAAACCTAACCAAAGAGACTAAGAATCTATACACAGAAAACTATAAAGTACTCATGAAAGAAATTGAGGAAGACACAAAGAAATGGAAAAATGTTCCATGCTCCTGGATTGGAAGAATAAATATTGTGAAAATGTCTATGCTACCTAAAGCAATCTACACATTTAATGCAATTCCTATCAAAGTACCATCCATTTTTTTCAAAGAAATGGAACAAATAATCCTAAAATTTATATGGAACCAGAAAAGACCTCGAATAGCCAAAGGAATATTGAAAAAGAAAGCCGAAGTTGGTGGCATCACAATTCCGGACTTCAAGCTCTACTACAAAGCTGTCATCATCAAGACAGCATGGTACTGGCACAAAAACAGACACATAGATCAATAGAACAGAATAGAGAGCCCAGAAATAGACCCTCAACTCTATGGTCAACTCATCTTCGACAAAGCAGGAAAGAATGTCCAATGGAAAAAAGACAGCCTCTTCAATAAATGGTGTTGGGAAAATTGGACAGCCACATGCAGAAAAATTAAATTGGATCATTTCCTTACACCACACACGAAAATAGACTCAAAATGGATGAAGGATCTCAATGTGAGAAAGGAATCCATCAAAATCCTTGAGGAGAACACAGGCAACAACCTCTTGACCTCAGCCGCAGCGACATCTTCCTAGGAACATCGCCAAAAGCAAGGGAAGCAAGGGCAAAAATGAACTATTGGGATTTTATCAAGATCAAAAGCTTTTGCACAGCAAAGGAAACAGTGAACAAAACCAAAAGACAACTGACAGAATGGGAGAAGATATTTGCAAATGACATATCAGATAAAGGGCTAGTGTCCAAAATCTATAAAGAACTTAGCAAACTCAACACCCAAAGAACAAAGAATCCAATCAAGAAATGGGCAGAGGACATGAACAGACATTTCTGCAAAGAAGACATCCAGATGGCCAACAGACACATGAAAAAGTGCTCCATATCACTCGGCATCAGGGAAATACAAATCAAAACCACCATGAGATATCACCTCACACCAGTCAGAATGGCTAAAATTAACAAGTCAGGAAATGAGAGATGCTGGCGAGGATGCGGAGAAAGGGGAACCCTCCTACACTGTTGGTGGGAATGCAAGCTGGTGCAACCACTCTGGAAAACAGCATGGAGGTTCCTCAAAATGTTGAAAATAGAACTACCCTATGACCCAGCAATTGCACTGCTGGGTATTTACCCTAAAGATACAAACGTAGTGATCCGAAGGGGCACGTGCACCCGAATGTTTATAGCAGCAATGTCTACAATAGCCAAACTATGGAAAGAACCTAGATGTCCATCAACAGACGAATGGATAAAGAAGATGTGGTATATATATACACAATTGAATACTATGCAGCCATCAAAAGAAATGAAATCTTGCCATTTGTGATGACATGGATGAAACTAGAGGGTATCATGCTTAGCGAAATAAGTCAATCGGAGAAAGACAACTATCATATGATCTCCCTGATATGAGGGATAGGAGATGCAACATGGGGGGTTAATGGGGTAGGAGAAGAGTAAATGAAACAAGGTGGGATTGGGAGGGAGACAAACCATAAGTGACTCTTAATCTCATAAAACAAACTGAGGGTTGTTGGGGGAGGGGGGTTCGGGGGGGGGATTATGGACACTGGGGAGGGTATGTGCTATGGTGTGTGCTGTGAAGTGTGTAAACCTGGTGATTCACAGACCTGTACCCCTGGGGATAAAAATATATTATATGTTTTTTAAAAAAGAAAATTAATAAATTTCCTATAAAAAAAATAAAGTGTACTTTATAAATTAAACTCCAGTATTATGAAAATTCAATATATTGTATTACTAAGTTAGTTGAAGGTTAGCAAAATTCTGGATAGCCTGAAGGGACAGAGACACTGTTAGGGTACGGAGTCGACCACCCCTCAATTAGAGAGAGAACACTCTCGATAACGCAAGTCACACAACGAGGTTTATTTCCAGCTAGCTGGGGTCCAAGTATCCACCTGGCGCAGTGGGTTTCAATAAGGACTCTGAGCACTCAAAGCCAAGGGTTTATATAGCATTTTCAAGGCACTTTTTCATAGCTACATACATGTCTTGCGCCCCACTCTGACAGTTTAACTTTGTTTAACCTTTTGTCACCCAGGCTTCACCCTGCGCCATCCTGGCAGTTAAGTGAGATTTAGGTTTAGAAGAAATTTAACTTTATTTACATTTCCTTCTGCCTCAGCCTCCTTCAGTTTTATGGTGGGGAGGGCGACCTTAGGCCTTGAGGAACTGAGCCACTTGTCTCTGGAAATTGGGGCATTGAAGAGATAGCCTTTTTTGTTGTAAATCACCAGGACATTTGCAAACCAAGGGAGACTCCTGTGTTGCAGGATTGTGATCTCTGCAAGTTAACTATTTGTTTTCTTTAACATCTGGTCCCTGTGGTGCCATCGCCTAACCGCCCTGGTGGTATATGATTAAGTTGTTTCTTAGGTTTTAGCTACTTTCTCTTATCTTAAGTTACGTGCTGGTGTGGGCTGGTTAGGGACGCTCAGTAAAATGGCTTCCAGGCCTTCAGGATGGCCATTCTTTTTTTTTTTTTTTCCCTAGTCATGCTTTTATTTTTTTCTTTCTTATATGGCAGAGTAAGGAAAGTCACAGTAGTTGTCAGTTTTCTTTACACAACAGGAGAAACAAAGTTTTCAGAAATGTCAGACAAAAGAACTCCCATCCTTCTCTCACTTTACTGGTTATTTCCAAGTTTCAAGAATAGCCTATTTCAATGACATAAAATATGCATCAGATCACAGACGATGATGGACTGATTTTACAACGTTAGCAAAACTGTTACACTAAATCTCAGTGACAGAAAAAAGAAAAAAAAATCTTTTCTGCACTCATATTTTAATCAGAATTTGACCTTAATCAGCACTATATTAAAATGTATACAGTCATACAATATCTAGAGCAAACTCTCTATATTGTAGTTAAACAGCACTGATCACAACTACCAAATGCTCCTAACCCACTCTTACAGTGCAAGGTGCCCGCTTTTGCTTTGCCAAGATGGCTGTACTATGTCAGGGCTAGACTGGAGGTGGGTACAGCCTTGTTTTTCTTGGCCTTCACACCTGGAGCTGGTTTTCCGGGACTTGTTTTTAAGTCCCCTGGGGGAAGGGGAGCAGGGACAGTTTAAGGGTTAAACAACAAAGTTATTGTTCAACCTCAATGGAAGCCTCTGACTAAAATAAAAATATAAAATAGGTCCTTACAACACAGAGACAACCAATGACAAAGTTTTGTAAACAAAATTGCATGGAATACGGTGGGGAAAGATTAGAAAAATATGATATTAACATTTTTACTGAAATGTTAGGGATATATTCAATAACAATAATGCACATGCTTTTGTAAATTCATCTTCAGATCTCTTTGAACTCTGTTGGGCTTTTTCCTATCCAGTGGACTCTTCTCAATTAAGCAATCCTTCCCTCAGTTCCTTTCAGCAAACACTTGCTCAGTATTTGCTCAGGTCTGTTATTATCTGTCATTAACAGGCCTGGTGTTAGTCCCCAGAGACCCAAAGTATACAAAAGACCCCGAGTCTGTCCTTGAGAATTTATAATCTAATAGGGGAATGTAATATAGTCAACTTTGTTGTATCTTTGAATACCAGATACAAGAATCCTTGGCATCTATTTCTGACAGCATCCCCAAGGGATATTTTGTGAGGAAAGTGAGCCCCAGAGATTGTATAATTCAACCCTTAAGTTGCCCATACCCATTATGGGTCTATCTTCTTGGATTGCCATTTCCTTAAGCCTAATGCTTATTTATACACCAATACTCTACAAACAGAGATTTCCTTGCACCAAGATTACTCCAATTTCTGAAACTTTGGCTCTACTTTCCTCAGTTTAAGTATCAGAGCCACAAAGGTGACCTCTGTTGGTGTCTTTTTTTTTTAAAGATTTTATTTATTTATTTGACAGACAGAGATTACAAGTAGGCAGAGTGGCAGTCAGAGAGAGAGAGAGGAGAAAGCAGGCTCCCTGCTGAGCAGAGAGCCCGATATGGGGCTCGATCCCAGGACCCTGGGATCATGACCTGAGCCGAAGGCAGAGGCTTTAACCCACTGAGCCACCCACGTGCCCTGTTGGTGTCTTCATTAGCATGTTCAGAAACTTTCGTATGCACAAAATTAGCAGAGAAATGTGGAAATCAGCGGCTTTGGGTCTACCCTGAGATGGCTTTCTTAGGCTAATGGTACAGCCTTTGAAATTTTGATAAATACTTGAGGAGTTTCTGATGTACATGGTCTGAGAAAAAAACCATGCTCTGAGAAATCTTGTTCTATAGAATGCTCCCACCCACAGCAACGAATGTCTTTTAGTCTATAAAAGAGAAGATCATTTTCACTGATGTTTCTCTGATGTTATGAAATATACTCACTAAGTCAAGTGTAGCCTGGCTAGACAGTGTCTTCACAACCAACTCTCCTTCAGAAATATGGGTATTAACTATCATCCAACTCACAGTTCTTTGGAATGGAATTGAGAATTAAACTTTTAAAATTAAGGCTCTTGTCTACCAGGCATTTTTTTTTTTTTTCTCATGGGCATTTTTTTTCCTTTCTCTTCTAAAGTTTGTGGAGCCTCATACACATACATGATACTCTATTTTCCCTTGGGTAGAACCACAGACAGAAATAATTTTTATTGTTTTCTATAAAAATATCACTGTGGATGGGAGAATAGAAAAACTCATTTTGGATGTCACAACAAGTACACTGACCACTTTTCCTTTCCTGTATGTTTAGAAGTTAAATCAGTGGAAAAAAAAAAGCCTGAAACCTGAAAAAGAGGCTGGAAACCCATGGGAGAAATGGAAGAGTCAGGTGCTTTCAGCAGTGTTGAGGAGTAATGACCCTGGGGCACAGTGAATGTGGGCACAAATTTCTCTGTAGCTACGGTCAAGGTGTCTGTGGACTACTGGAACCTCCAAGCCACTGCACCTGTCCCATCAGGGAAATAAAGGCTTAAATGCAAAGACCCTGGCTCAATATAGGTCCTGGCCAGTTATTGCAGATGTAGCACATACATTTTAACTCAAATCTGAATTCAGTTTATCTTAAATATAATTCAGTAAGTATATTTTATTTAAATAAATTACATTTTAAGTATTCTTTTTTTTTTTAGATTTTTATTTATTCATTTAACACAGAGAGATAGAGCACAAGCAAGGGGAGCAGCAGCCAGAGGGAGAGGGAGAAGCAGGTTCCCCACTGAGCAGAGAACCCCATGAAGGGCTCGATCCCAGGATCCTGGGATCACGACCCCACCCAAAGGTAGATGCCCAACTGAATGAGTCACCAGGTGCCTCCATTATAACAGGTATTCTAAGAGCTTTCTAGGTGTTGCACTGTGTTATACAAAGTGCTCACATTCTTCTAAGAGCTTTATAAATGTGAACTCATTTACTACTCATGGCCATTTGAGGTAGTACAATTACTATCCCCATTTACAGATGAGGAAACAAGGTTTGATAACTCACCTCAGGCCAGACATTTAGCATGAGGCAGAGGAGTGTTTGGACTTGTGTAGGAACACTGGGTACTGGATTACTGAATGAGCCCATTCATCTCCTCAACCACTTGACCATACTCCTGGGTGAAAGGTCAGAGGAAAACTGTGGATTTTGTCCCTCTACATATCTCCCCATTTCCCTTTCTTGGTGCCTCTCCTCTTCACAACACTGACTTAGTTCATTGACAACACTTGACAGCTGAAGGAGTATTTTACAAATATTTGGGGTCATATGTCTTCTCTTCTCCTGCAGATGAAAGATTTCTGATGATAAGGAGTGCATGATTTCCTATTGTGGTTTCTTTGGGAACCAACCGCTCAGCAACTCCCTCACCTCAGCTGTTGAAACTGGCATCTCCTCAGCAAGAATTGTGAAGTCAATTGTGGCAACACCTTCAGGAGATGCCACATGGGCTTCTGGTATTCTTTGCCCACTCACAAGGAGTTCCCTAAATCAGGCTCTTCATCCAGAAGACAAGTGAGGGTCATAGTGTTCCTCTGACCTTGAGGCCATCTGGTCTGGCCAAGAGTTGCATGAGTCTTTCGTCTCCTTCCCATCCCTACCCTTCTTGTCTCCTTACGTTTTATAGGAATTACTGCCTGTCTTCCTAACCACCTCCAATGTGCCAGTTCCTCTTCCATCCCTCAAACAGCATCAGAATGGCCGCTTTTTGAAATCAGCTGGGCCATGTCCTTCTACTGGCTGACGTCCTTCAGTGACACTGCCTCTCCACCACCATTTTTTTCAATTTTAGGAGGAAGAAGAATCAATTGGAGATCTGGTTAAAGATTACAGGTACCTGGCCTCACCCCAAACTTGTGACATCAATCTCTGGGAGATGGGCCTACAAGTCTGTACTTGAAAAATATTCACCAGGCATTGCTAACACACAAACTTTAGGAGAAACAGCCTACTTACGGGATAAAGTTTCCTTAATATGCTACACAGGTGATTCTCTAAGAAGAATGCACATTTCTGAGTGCCTCTCCAACTTTTCTTTGATGTCCTGTCTGCCATTGCAGCAAGAAAGGTAGTTTGTATTTCCGTGAATTCTCACACCATTTTCCATTTTCCTTTGTCTTTATTGAGGATTGCTATATACAGTAGCATATGTTGTGCATTGGACAACTCTAAGGTTTATCACTCACAGGACAGTCTCAGTGATGATGCCCTTTGTTCACATCTCCAATGCCCAGAATACTCATTTGCTTCCCTTCTACCTGGCTTAGTTCCCAGTTACCCTGTGTGAAACACAGCTCTGGCATCAGCTTCTCTTTGGAACCTAGGAATAGTGGCACAGTTTTATCATCACAATTATCACATTGTATTTTTCCATGTTCATTTTTGCTTCTGTATCTTTCAGCAGACATGAACAGTTGGAGGGCGGGGTCTTATTTATCCACTTACCTTCACTGTCAAGCATAGTGCTAGACACAGAATGGACACTCAACTAAGACTTATAGAATTAGTGAATAAGATGTGATAATCAGACCAGCTTTTAAAAGTAAATTCATTCATTCATTCATTCATTCATAACTGTGTTCCTTAGAGAGCTGACCCTACATGTTTACATTAAAGTGCAATAATTTAAAAGACAAATTATGTATTTTAAGTAGATTTCTGTATTTTGGGGATGTTTTAGCAGCAAGTAAGAAAACTAAACTCAAACAGTTAGAACTAACGAAGGCATTTAGTAGGTCTCATAGAAAGGTATCTTAAGGCAGGCCCAGACCAGGTTTGCTCCAGCAGGTTAACCAGGGCTCAGCCTCCCTTTTGCCATCCACCATCCAGTGTCAGTCAGTGTGCCTCCCATTGAGAAGATGGCTGACATTCTGTCCCCTGTGGAAATCACATGCTCATTCCATTGCCAATCCCTGATAAAAGGATGAGAAAATTGACAACTAAGCAGACCCTTTTAAAAACTAAGGTCAATTTCCCAGTTCTCACAAACGTGTTTGGTATTCAGTGGGAGAGGACAGCTTGGCGATTCGGGGGATGACCCCAAGAGGCAAAACACGTATCTAGACAGCCCTTCCAGGATTCAGAGTCAGTCTGCTCTGCCTGTGGCAGCATCTACTCCGGGAAGCACAGCACCAAGGCTCTGGGTAGCCTTCCTTTATAATCAAGGAAGCCACCAACCCCGGGCATCTCAGCAGTTCCTCTGCTCTCAGCTTGTTTTCAAGTTAGAGGAAATTGGTTGTTCAGCAAATCCACCCTGCCAAACAATTCCAAGAATCAAAGATTTGTCACCTAGCTCGGATCGCCATATTCTCAACCTGCCGCCTTGAAAGTCTGCCTCTGCACATGGGCAGTGGGGCAACTGGTCCCCAAGTGCAACAAGGAGGGAAAGAGAGTCCTCTGTAATTGTCTGGAGCGGAGGGTCATTGTGGAAGCAATCACCACCTGCTGCAGATAATTTGCTCCCTTACTAGTGACCTTGAGAGGTTCCTGGAATTGGTAGGATGTGAGGACGGGGACCTTACCAACAACAGAATGACTAAGCCCATCAGGAATTCAGCCCGGAAACAGACAGAAGCACAGACCAGCTCCTGCCCAGCCTTTCCATCCCTCAGCATTTCCTCTCCCCTTCCTCGTTGAAGATTCAGGCAGGGAGAAATTTCATTTTTAGGAGAGAAAGAATGTTTCTCACCCTGGCATGTGTCAAGTGCCACCTCTTCTCTTCCTCCCATTTTTCTGTCCATGTGAAAGTGACTTCAGGTCACCCCCTCTGACCAACCTGAAAAGCTTCTCTGTTCATTATGTGAACCAAGCCACATTTTTCTGATTTTCTGAGGTTCATTTTAGTTTATTTTACTCTTCCACAATAATAATTTTCCATGGTTCCATTCAATTTCTTCTTACCCAGAATAAGAAAGAGTGAAAAAAAAAAAAAAGACAAAATTGCATTGCATTTCTGTCTTGTCTCTCCTTTATTTCTGCTATTAGTGTTAGGGAGTCTAATAAGTACCAAAGAGGAGAGATACCTTAGAATGAAGGGATAAATGGTATTTTAAGGATTTCCGTGTGACAGGCTCTATGAGAACTCTTAAAGGCTGATTATATAAATGATCTCATGAATATGTAGCTCACATACTAAGTGAACTATGTCATTTAATCCTCATGACAACCATACAACATAAACATTATTTGTATATCTTCTAATACCCATCTGTCATCTGCTGATGAGGAGATACTTCTTGCCCAGAGTGGGCTGAAGGCTGGCAGCAACAGGAAGCAGCCCACACTCTAAGAACCAGGCCACCCCTTAGACTTTCCAAGTGGACTTCCATGGCTTCTGGATTTCAAACCTATATGTTGTTTTGTAATAGAGATTTCCCTAGGCTATTGGTGAGGGGTTCCTGAGGTCTGAGCATGGGCTATTTACACAGCATATGCCAACAGTGTTTCAGAGCACTGTTGAGCTAATTTAATTTAAATGGAACAAATGGGGAGGTCATAATCTGAGTCCAATCAACAGACTGGTGGGTGTCCAGTGACTGTTCTGGCACATGAGATTTCGGGCCCAGAGAAAATGCAGTGATTTCTGGTCTGGTTTCTGTTATTCTTTAGCCCTGGAAGCACTGGGCAAACACAGCAATACAACCAAGACAAAACAGATAAAGTGAACTTTTATGGTTATTACATTGGAAGGTAATTCTGTGTGCTGGAGGTCTGTCTAAACATGCTTAAAGATGTAAATCACATCCATGGGGGGCATCCTGACCTTCCCTTTTAATTCTTAAGTATAAAACCAAGTTTGATGAATGACCGTGTTTTTCATAGAACATAAACATTTTGTCAAAGCTTAGGAGTTCTTTTCAAAATGAGGAGATCAAATTTTCAAGCAACGGAGTTTTACGTAGCTCCTTCTACCTCATTTTTAGTACACTTAAGCAGGGGTACTTTGGGACAACTAGAAAGAGAGGAAGAAATCCATGCCAGGCTTAAGAAGTATATCATCATGCATTGACATATATTGGTTTTGGAAGCCAGAAAGACTTGGGAAAAATTCCTCTACACATGGAGCTTCTATAATCATGAAGTTTTTTTCGTTTTGTTTTTTTTTTTTTAAATCTGTGGAAGGATCTGCTTTCTAACAAAGGTGTATTGTCATTAAAATCCCAGTGGGCATGTAAGTGGATGGGAACAAAGTTCTTGCTCCCAACAGTGTTTGTGAGAGATGCTGGAATGTGTGGAAAAAATGTTGTTCTTCTATTGAAGACGTTTGTGTCTCTACCCTTCCATGTGCTTGCCCTATTCGTTGGCCTGTCACTTCAACTCTTTGAGCCTGTTTCCTTCTTTGTAAAATATTGACTCCTTACAGCTCTAAAAAGTCTCTAAAACATTTCACAGTTGTTTAGAAACAACCTGGAGATGTTATTGAAAAAAATCCAGCTGCTTGGTTAAGCGGAGTCTTGACTTTCTTGACTTTCAGAGTCTTGACTTTAAGTTAGCAGTCAAGAAACTATTTTGACACCATAATTAGAGTGGACGTTGGGGCCACGAGTTCAACTCTCCAGACTCAACAGTGGTAGAATCATATACCACAAATCAACATATAAATATACAATGAGAAAAATAAACATTAAGGACACTGGGGTGCAGAGGTTTTCTGGCCAACGCGCTCTCTCTGTAGTGACATCTCCAGGGACTCCAAATTATAGCCAGAAAACTGAGTAGTGATCATGGACCCAGAGCCAAGACTCTTGACATGATCTTGAGAGTTCTTCCTTCAGTTTATGGTGAGGCCTGCTGACTCATCTCTAACTGAGAAAATAAAAGGTTTCTCTAATAATCAGTTATTTATTCTTTCCCAAAGCCAGTCTTCCTCCCTCTCTCTCCCTCTCAGACTACCCCTGCCCCTTCAACTGTGCTGGGTAACACTATCAGTCTTTCATGTCAGACAAGAGTAAGGCTAAAAAAAGAGAGAGAGAGACATTGAAGGAATGAGTAGCCTTCAGTTAACAAGCTTTTCTAAGACCTGCTATAAAGCAATTGATTAGGTTTCCATATTTTGGTAACTAACTTGTTCTCCTTGCCAACCTGAATGGCATCCAAGTTACCTTAGATGGTTGAACTTGAATGTTCCCTTCTCCTCAGATCAAATGTTTTTAAACAAGCTCTTATAAATGAGCTCATTTACTTCCACAGATGTTATCTCATGCATGATGTATGGGATTTACTAGTTTAAGAGGGTAGTCTTATTCAAAATCCCTCAGGAAACTTCTTGAATTTAGAGTCAACTCAGAGACACCCAGCTGTTCAAAGTGATAAAGAAATATGACAGTGTCGGATAGACTGAGGATCCTCAAAGGCAGTAATGATCATACTTTAGTCCCAGGGTCTAGGTTAAAAATGCAGGTTCTAGAGTGTCAGGCACTGAGATTATATTCAGTAGGAATTTCAGGTATTCCCAGATGATTTAATGTGGCCAAGAAAACCCCCTCTTCTATGGTTACTTAGTTGCAAAGTCATCTTGGATTTTGATTTATTTCTTTCGGGAACAATTCCAAGTTTTTAAGAAAAAACGTTCCAAATAGAGTCTTAAATTCTTAGTCTAGAAGAATCTCAGAATAAAAAAACTGAAGTGCTAAGTGGGCCCTGCTGAGGTTTAAGAAAGAAGAGCCTGCCACACAAATGTACCAGCCACTTTACAGCCGTCTTCAATGACTAATAGCAGTCGGTTCAGTGAAATCTCTGTCTGTTAAGTATATCCCATGGACATTAACTTTGTGTGGAAGGGGCTTCCCACCATCCTCATTTAAGTATCTAAAATATAGTCTTGGGTCTCACCCTTCTTTTCCTGGCACTAGCTCAATATAAGTACTTTATAAATAATTCGTGTGTGGATAAACACATTAATAACCCAATACTAGAAGTTTCTGTTTTCTTTTCTGTAACAACTACTAGATTTTAAGTTCCAGTAGAGAGAAGGCTATGTCTGTCTTGTTCATCATGGTATCCTAAAATGACATCGTAATTATTCACATATTTGCTGAATAAATAAGTAGAAATTAGGAGTAAAAAAATGAGATGAAACAGATATCATTCAATCAGGAAACTGAATTTCTTCACCAGGAAGTTCAGCATATGCCCTGCACAACTAAAACTTCTATTTTCCTTTCAGATTATATTCTTCTGTCAAAAATTAGAGTGATTGCCTTGTTTTTATTGACCTAATATTGTATATTTTCATGGCTGAATTGAAAGGGAAGTTCACAGAATAGAGACTTCAAGGAAGAGTGTTTTGAAGACAGAATTAAGAGCCTCACTGTGAACGATGGGGCAGTTGTCACTGAGCAATGTATGTACACAGAGCTAATTACAAAAGAGACACATGAAACAAGAAAAAAAAAAAAAAACTCTCATCAGTATGGTGACAAGTCCTCCAAACAATACCTTTGTCTATTTCAAAGTCTGGGCAACACTGACAATACTGGGCCTGGTGAACAGTACAAGAGAGAGCCTGCTTATTCTCAGTGTTGTCCCCTCTGCTGGGCATGTCTTCTTCACTGCCTTGCACATATTGGCCACCATAACCATCTGAGGATTTGTGGAATGAGAGGCTGTGTTTTCACTAAGGAATCTATGTATTACCCAACACCCAGTTGTAGGGATTGTAGTCTGCCTGGTATATGACATGAAAACACCAGTCTATGTCCCGGAATCCTGGGACCACCAAAGAGCTGTTCTCAAAAGGGCATTTTCACATTTCTGTAGGTTTTCCTTTTTTATATATAATAGGTAAGTTGTATTAGTTTCCTATAGCTGCTGGAACAAGTGGCCACAAACTTACGGGGTTTAACATAATATGAATTTATTATCTTACAGTTTGGAAGGTCAGAGTCTAAACTGGACTCACTTGGTTACAATCAAGGTGTTGGTAGAGTACTGGGTTCTTTTCCTAATGGTTCTAGGGGACAGGTCATTTCCTTGACTCTTCCAGCTTTTGGAGGTTACAACATTCCATGGCTCATGTCCTTCTTCAAAGCCAGTACCAGTGTATTGACTTCTCAGCTCACATCCCTCTAACCCTACATATGTTGCCACATCCCCTCCTCTGATTCTTCTTTTGCCTCCATCTTCCACATTTAAGGATTCTTGTGATGATGCTGGATCCAAATGAATAATCCAGGATAATCTTTCTGTCTTTAAATCTGCTAATTAGCAACCTTAATTCCATCTGCCACCTTAAATCCCCTTGCTGTACTCATGCAATTCAGGTTCTGGGGATTAAGACCCATTTTGGGGGCTACTATTTCACCTACCACAGGTCTAAGTTCTAAGTGAATGTGAAAATCAGGATACTCATTTTAGGTTTATTTCACTCCCAGGTATGGACTAATTTGCCAAATAAATAACACATAGAATAAAAATATAGACACTTGTCTTTATATTCTGTTACTGAAACACAGCTTGTTTCTAACTGCCTTCTCTAATAATACTTAACATTGGAAACAAGTACAGAGTGTTGAGCTTTTAGCTGATGATGAACTGCAAAGCACTGTTTACTGTGTGTACATTACTCTGGTCAAACAGTCTATCTCAGATAGCTTAATTTCATAGTGTTGCAGTACTTTCCAGGTTCACCAAAACAGTAGTTATTTACCTTGGCTACACACTAAAATCATTTGAAAAGGTTTTAGCAATCCTGATGCACAGGCTATGCCCAAGATTAATTAAAACCCAATGTGTAGGGGGTGGGACCCAGATGTAAATATTTATTAAAGTTTCCAAAAAATTCTATCATGCAGTCAGGAAAAAGTTTCACTGACTCTTCAAGTATTAATTCTATAGTCAAGTTTGATAATTTAATAGTCACTTACATTTTTTTCAGTTAAACTTAACTTAAAAAAGAAGCAGAACATAGGCAACATGATTCCAAAAGCTGACATATAGCACAAAGAAGGAAAATAAAACTTCATGGACAGCAAGTGTTCAGAAAGTCTCAGGAGCTTATGAGTCTCAGGAGCTATATGCAAGAATAAAACCCTAATAATTAATGTGAGAATTTCATAGGGAGCAAGAAAACTCCACAATTCTAAAAGGCTATAAATTTACTATTCAAGGACCCTGAGATGAGCACAGGGTTAAGCCAATAATGAATTGTTAATGAACATTTAAACGTTTGTTTAATTTTTGTAAATTTAAATTTGTAAATTTAACAATTTGTTTAATGAACATTTAAGTATTTGGTTAAAACAGATAATAAATTATTAATGGAAGCTAAATACCTCCAGAAAAAAAGAAAGACTAACTGATGGGAACTAGTCTGCTACATAAATGGTGGTGAACATTTAGAATACTTTATTATTCAAGTGATTTTTAAATAGTCCAAAGTCCAAATGGATCTTTAAATAGTCTATTCTATGGATCTGAGTAAAATAGAAATGCAGAATAAAAAGGAAGTAAGTTCAGACACTAGATGTTAAACATTAGGACTGATAAACACACTTTGCAGATGGGTTCAAAACATGGTGCAAAGTATTTACAAGCCTACATGCTTCTCTCCTCCATATATATGAAGGAAAATTGTTAGTATTTATATGGATCAAAGATGTTCAAATCAACATCAGACATGCTCAGGATATACCAGAAATATACACAAGGAGTCAATAACTGACTTTGCTGGTGAGAGGAAGCATGGGACTGGGACAGAGAGGCAGGGGGAAGGAAGATCTGTTCTCAACGTTTGAAATGCCAGCACTTATGCCACACTTTCTCCAAGGTGCTTATCCACCTGAGCTGAGGCCTCACTGACCTCCCTCTTTTCCTAATTCTGAGAGCAGTTTTAGTCGGAAGAATACTGCATTAGATGTATATCGATGCATAAGAAGTTACTTCCAAACTTAGAGGCTTAAAACCATAAACATGTGTTACCTCACAGTTTCTGAGGGCTGATAAGTTCTGACTCAGAGACTCAGGAGGTAGCAGTAAAGATGCTTGCTAGGCTGCAGTCTTCTGAAGGCTTGACTGGTCTGTGGAATCCTTTTACAAGTTCACCCTAGTGGCTATTGGTTATAGGCCTCAGGGCCTTGCCTTAGGTCTTGTCAGTCTCACTAGTGGGTCTCTCCACAGGGCAGTTCACAACATGACATCTGGCTTCACTTCTAGGGAATTATCTAAGAGGGAGAGAGAGTGAGTGACTAAGATGGAAGAAATATTATCTTTTACAACTTAATCTGAGAAGTGATGTACCATCACACTGTCATATAATGTTGGTAACATAGATCTACCTGGTATGATGTGAAGAGGACAATACCAGGGTCTGAATACTAGCAGGGGCAATCATTGGGGGTCATCTTGGAGGCTGCCTACTGCTAATACCATTTGACACTGTTTTATTAATCTTCTCCCCTGTTTACATTTTTAATTCCTTCATAGCGGGACTCAAGTCATATGATTTATTTTTTCCCCTAAGTGATTTAGAAGTTACGGGAAAATTTCATTCTGTTTTGATTTCCTTCACATCTATATAACTTTACTTTAGGGGGAACGCAAAGTCTGATCCCAGACTTTTAGACTGAAATAGGACACAATGAGGGGACATGGAAAGGTAATCCAAGGCATAATACAGATAAAAAGATTATTTTAAATACTATTACAGTTTGACAAGATAAAATTTTTGCTTTTTTTTTTCCAGATATCTTTTCTCATATCTTGAGGAAATCTCCTTTCATGGCCTCCTATATCTGGGTGATTTTCATGAGCCAGCTTTAAACATCTTGATATTTATTATTGTTTATTAAAGATCCAAGCGTAGGGCTTCTGCGGGGAGGGAGAATGCTGTCCTAGCAACTGAAAACGTTATCTTGCAAGAACAGCATAATCAGATCTTTTTGGTTATAATCAAACCTCACTGAACACCTCTGTTGACAACATTTAGAGCTATTTTAAGACATAAAAGTGAGTAGACATCAAATAATTTGTAAAATGTGCAACTATCAAAATAGTGATCATTTTTTTTCATCTAGTGGTATCTTGGTCTTTTCAGTGCCCTGTGGGAATTATCTTCATTGACTTCTGCAACTCCTTCCTTGTACCAGCCATTATAGAAATTTATTTCAGGTACAACTCCAACTTTTCCTAAATCTGTAGAATGACATGGGAGTAAGGAGCAATTATACTCTAGTTGCATTGGAAAGAATTTTTTTTAATTATCTAACAATAGCAAAAGTCAAAAATTTTATTTAAAAGAAAAGGAGGAAGAATATTTAAGCAAAATACATTACTTTGGATGCTAAATTTACAACAGAAAATGATTGACTCTATATCTCATGCCTGAAATCAACCGAAACCAGCAGGACGCAGATGGAATGAATGCAAAATAAGGTCCTTTTTTCATTTGTAAGTATCCATTATTGAGGGAGCTTATCCACTCATTATTAAATGGCCTCATATTTTTAAAGCACTTTTACCTTTTCAAAGCAGTTTAAAATTAATTATTGTTTCACCACTCAACAATCCAGGAAATTGGCACTTAGAGCTAATTGTTCATGGTTCCCATGACCCAGAAACCTTTCAAGCTACCTTTTCTGTTTAGGTCATTGGTTTATGTCAATTATTGTGACTCAAGAGCTACTCTTCTCTGTTCCTCCTATCTGCATCAACTCACAACCTTTTCTACTTGATTCTTATTCATGTCTCTTCTCTGAATAATTTTAATTCCTCACTACAGTTTCTTTCCTGTAATTATTCCTTCTCAGATCATGTTTACAGCTTGAGATGAACTGAGGTTAATCCTTTAGTGTTATTGGTGAGCAAATATATGACCCTCTCAGAGAAATTAAATTAGCTGGGGCCATCGATATCAGGGTCCAAAATATTGCATCTCTTATATAGCTCCCTACTATTAAAATAATTATCCAATCTGACTTTATATTTACCCAATAAACCTTTATTCATGTTCTCAGAGCCACTAGGTTCTCTCTTAGAAGATTATGGAAACACCAAGATTAACTACCTTGTCAAGAAATAATAACTAACATGGAGGACATTAGGAGAAGGAAAGGAAAAGTGAATTGGGCTAAATCGGAGGGAAAGATGAAGCATGAAAGACTGTGGACTCTGAGAAACAAACTGAGGGTTTTGGAGGGGGGTGGGTGGGAGGATGGGTGATCCTGTTTGTGGGCATTAAGGAAGGCATGTATTGCATAGAGCACTGGCTGTGGTGCATAAACAATGAATCTTGGAACACTGAAAAAATAAAATTAAAAAAATTGAAAAATTAAAATTAAATTATGCTTCATCTGGGAAAAAAAGAAATAATAATTTTATGTAATATTGAGTGACCTCTCTGTACTGGAGAGTACATTGCATGTATTATCTCATTTAACTCCTACAAAAACATAATGAGATAGTAATTTTGTTATCTCACCTTTCAGATGAAGAAACTGATGCACAAAAGAACTAAATCTCTTGCCCAAACTTACCCAGCTACTAAGAAGTATGTTTGGGATCTGAGCTTTCCACCCATGTGTCCTCCACTGTTATGTCACATTACAAGGACAAAGCATGAGCTAGCCTTTACTTTGCACCAAAAGGATTAAATAAATCCAAAGTGAATTGTTTGAGGGTACATTTACAGTCCCTAGGGTGAGATGAGGTGCAGGGAAGATGTTTACAGTATGACACAGTTGTCTACATTAGTTGGGTGATGGAGATTGTGGAGGAAAAAGTCTTTTATGAGTCAGAGGCAAAAAAAGACAAGACAGAACTGTCAGGATGGAGAGGAGGTGGTTGTATCTGAGACAGGAGATTGACCTTCTTGAAAAGTTGTTAGTAAAGATACCTGCCTCAAGGAGTAAGCGTTCCCCCATCTCCACCTTAAATATCACCTTGGTTTTCTTATGAATGCACCTATGTACACAAGAAGAATGGGAGTATTTTGTGTGTGTCTGTGGGGGACTTATTTATATTTATAATTTGCAATGGTGAAGACATGCCATCACTTCTGCATTACGAATATAAATATAAATATTCCTGTACATATATGTTTTTTATTTGATATTAACTATCCTTTACTTATAATCTTATGCTGACTCCAATATAAGCTCATGAGAGTAAAGACCTATATATATATATAGACCTATATCTGTATATATATATATATATATATATATATATATATATACACACACACACACACAGATTTTTATATATGTGTGTGTGTGTGTGTGTGTGTGTGTGTGTGTGTGTATAAAATAGTTGCTTTGTGACAGGCAAAATCATAGCCAACCACCTTGGTAGAACTCAATTATTAAGTCATTCTACTGAGGTGGCTGGCTATAATTTTGCCTGTCCTGAAGCAACTATTTTGGGGCTGACACACCTAAACACCTAAACCAGTGACTAGGGCAATCTGATTGGAAAGGTACCTCTGACAACAGTATCTGAAATTGATAAAGTGTTTTGCGCATTCTAGAAGACAGTATCAGCCTGTGTTTCAGTTGGTTTGAGAACAATCCTATAGAAATGATGTTATTATACTTGTTGGATGGATAAAGAAACTAAGGCACAGAGGGTTTGAATGATTTGCTTAAATTCATAGAACTAGTAAATTGCAGAAAATAGATTAAAAATCAGGGCTTCTAACCTCTACTCTTTTTACAATATCCTATGGCATGTAATGAAATGATGGAATTTTGACCATCACAAAAACAAGAACAAGGAATTCATGGGTCTTTATAGTTATGTTGTCAATGGTTTGGAACCAAAAGAATCAAGCACTATAATGCATTTGCTATTCAAAATTAACAGAAGAATAAGAGATAACAAGCAATACTAAACAAAAGAATACGTTTGCTAATACAAATCCTAGTGATGAATGATGGCTCATAAATAAACTAGCAAAATATGGTGAAAACTCTCAGGATGTGAATCATAGAAAACATAAAACCAACATACTAATGAAACCTCAGCACTGGGTCCTTCTGAAAATCATTAAAATGCCTCAAGTGTGGAGATAACAGCCAAAATGGTGGGGGAAGTCATAGTAAAGGAAGAAACAAAACAAATGGACTCTTCAGGGGAGATAACTAGAAGATGTAAATATCAGCTTTTAAAAATGAGTACCCCAGAGAATTCCCTGTGAAGGAAGCTCCCCTGCCATTTTAAGTGAATCCTTATCAATAAGTACTTTTGAAAATGAGTTCTGACTGCAACTTCCTGAGAAAGGGGTAGCCCATGCTATTGACCTAGATCATCAGATATCCACGGAGCCCCAGTGATGTGAAGGTGCCGGAGGCACAAATTTCACTCTCCTTTAGCTCTCCAACTTGGATGAGGAATGTTTTCAATTTAAACATGAAGGAGTTTTTCAGGGGAGACCATCCATAACATTGTATCATATTGTCCTTTTACATTTGCCACAGTCT
This sequence comes from Lutra lutra, assembly GCF_902655055.1. Lineage (NCBI taxonomy): Eukaryota > Metazoa > Chordata > Mammalia > Carnivora > Mustelidae > Lutra > Lutra lutra. The sequence continues at coordinate 28,277,906 of NC_062282.1, forward strand.
TGTATTCATTCAGTTGTTAATTCAACAAATATTAAGTGCCTACCCCATGGCAGGAATTAATGAACACAGCAGACATACCCATGTTTTCATTTTTCATTAAGTGGCTAGAGACAGGGGTGCCTGGGTGGCTCAGTAGGTCAAGGAGCTTTCTTGGGCTCAGGTAATGATCTCAGGGTCCTAGAATCAAGTCCCATGTCTGGCTCCCTGCTAAGCAGAGATTCTGTTTCTCCCTCTCCCTCTATGTACTCTCTCTCATTCTCTCTAATATAAATAAATAAAATCTTTTTTAAAAGTGGGGTGGAGACAGACAAAATCTATGCAGCATATTTTGGGAATATGTTCTATAGGCCACCTTTTCGTATGTATTTCATTGTTACCATCTTTATTATATTCATCGCTGTCTGATTTCCTTTTGTGACTCTCAAACATCAACCTTCTCTCCAGACTTCCCACCATTACAAGATTTGCAGGATTCCCTTTTTTTCTCACTTTGAATTGGGCCCAATCTTTAGTAAGTTTGTTATGTATGGGAATCAATTTAGATTCCCAAGGCTTATATTGATCTGAAATTTAACTGGTGAGGAACCTAAGGGCAACTCAACATTGGCAATGGACTCCATTTCTCTTGAGATGAATCTACACTCTTGATTTGGTGATGCATTCATTGTATGCAATTCTAAATTCTATGTAGGATCCAGAACTGGGTATCTTGTTTATCTAAGTGGGGTAAAATTCTAGAAGAAAAAGCTGAGCTGAAGAGGATCACTTCTAGGAAGTAAGTTTCTGGGTGGGAACAGAAGTATGTCACTGTTTCTATTAAGAGAATTATCAACTTTTTACCTATTTTCTCTTATTTTATTTAATATAAAAATATGTAATAAATATTATATAAAATATATATTTTGTAAAATAGATGTTTAAAACATAATTATATTATACAAAATATATAAAAATAACTTTTAAATTTATTATAAACTATTACAGACAAGCAAAAGAAAGAAAGATATACATGATACCATGGATAACTGCTTATCTCCCACTCCACTTCCATTGCTTACATTATTCACATTTCCTTCTCTTCCTCTTCCCCATAATTCCATCACTCCCACCTTGCCTGACTTCAAAAGAACCAAGTCACAAAATATATGAATATTTTGTTCATTCCTCATTACTCATAGATTTCATCATATTTGGGAATTTGCCCACTAGCTAAAATTTATTTGTGGTCCCCAAGTTAATATTACCAGTGCTTTTGTAGTCATTCATGGATATGCAGAGAACAGGATAAATTTTGAGTCATTAGACCCTATGTTCCTAACTCAGGCTGAGCAGGGAAACTGTGTTTTTTATTTCAGCTCCTAAACTATAAAGAAGAATCCATTTTGTGATCTATTTACTTCTATGCTCTTTGCATTTTTGTGCCTTTCTTTGTGATTTCACTGTTTACAACAAATTCCAAACATAGGGCTGAAGTGCTGTCTAGTGTTCTTAAGTGCAAGAAGGCTGTGGTGTGACTTACAGAGAAAACACCCATTAGATATGCTTCATTCAGGTGTGAGTTATAGTGCTGCTGGCCATGAATTCAATGTTAATGAGTCAATTATATATAGCAAATAAGGTGTCTTTAAGAGGATACATACATAAAACCAGTTTATGTATTGACCAGTTGACAAAAACATGCCCAGAACCTCACAAGAACCTAACTCTGAGTTCTCCCTAGGGACAATGGTTCAGAATTTGCTAATTCAATGTTTGTGATATCTTAGAGAACATCAATATGGTAAATAATGAACATTGACTGTATAAACATACATGTATATGTATATATACACAGGTGTCTATTTGCTTGTATATCCATACTTATGTTTGTATATGTCTGTATCCATATTTCAATATATACATATTTGGGATACATGTATGTATCCCAAAACTGTATATGGTACTACTGTGCAAAAGTTTAACCTTTTTTCTCAAAAGTGTAACTTTTATAAAAATGGCATTATTTCTTTTAAAAATTATTCTTTTCATTCAAAATTATGTTTATGTAATTCATCCATATTCATCTGTGGAGCTCTAGTTCATTCATTTTCACACTAGCCATTTAACGGATATTTGTTGGGCACCTACTCTAGCTGGGTATTGTTCCAAGGTACTAGGGATATCACAGTGAACAAAACAGACAAAAATCCCTTCCCCTGTAGGTAGAGACAGACATTACTTTCATTTAGATTAGTAAATATTAATTTTTAGTATATAATTATTCATAATAATTATAGGATACTGTAATAAGTATAGAATACTGTTCTAGGTGCTAGAAATGCAACATTAAATGATGTGTGTGGGTATGGATGATTGTACAGCATTTATCTTTTTTTAATTGATAGGTATTTAAGTCATTTCTGTTGTTTTGGTTTTTTGCTATTACAAGAAGTGCTGTAGTGAAAATATTAGTACATTTTTCTTGCACAGCTTGAGTCTTTGAACCGCTTTTCCTACACAGGCTTCAAACATGTTCACTTTTGTCCTGTTAAAAAATACAACTTTCTTTCCATTCTGTAGACCAGTCTAGTACATAGATGGCTCCTTGAGTAGACTGTTGTCTCCATTTTCTCATCTTCCATCAGCTTTCCAGTCCACTAGTTAGTTTTGCACAATCAACACTGTGCCACAACAGCTATTCTCAATGACTTATTTGTCCATACAAAAAGACGTCTCTTTGACTGTATAATATTTGATCACTTTGAGTTCTTTCATATCATTAGCCTTCCTTCTTGTCTTTTCCCTTGACTTGACTCTACTCTAATTCTCTTCCTACCTAGTTATTCTATCCCAGCCTCCTTTGCTGGCTTATCTGTCCCCATGCAGCCTTTCACTGGACATGACCACTGGGTGGCTCAGACAGGTGGTATAAGTGATCTCAGTCTCTTGCCCTTTCCTCTACTTGGCACACTTTCCTTCAGAGCCTGGATGTAAGATCAGAACCCTTCACAGTGCAGTAATCTGGGGGCTATTACCAATTGAAATACAGTGCCCCAAATAGTGTTCTTCCCCAGAACTTTGTCTTTTGGGGGGAGGGGGGTGAGGGGCAGAGGATCAGGGACAGAAAGAATCTTAAGCAAGCTCCTTGCCCAGAACAGAGCCCAATGTGAAGTTTGATCTCACAACCCCGAGATTGTGACCTGAGCTGAAATTGAGTTGGATAGTTAACTGATTTAACCACCAAGGCCCACCTGTCCTTTTCCGATCTTCTTTCTCACATTATTCACTCCCCTCATTCAAATACTTTTAAGTTTGCTTTTATGTTCAGGGATGAGATCTCTGCTAGATATACATTCAGGAATCATTGATATATGTTGATATCAATGACTATATATATATGTATACATATAATATATATATAGTCATAGAAATAGATGATATCCTTGAGGGAAGGAAAGGGTAGAGAGAAGACAAAATGCTATTCTACTGGGGACTCCACGACAATGCAGTTCCAGATGAACGATATTCATTTTATCTTTGAGGTAAATAACCAGTAGTGCAATTTTAGGGTCATAGCGTAACTCTATTTTTAATTTCCTAAGGAATCTCCACACTGTTCTCCAAAGTGGCTACACCAACTTGCATTCCCACCAACAGTGTAAGAGGGTTCCCCTTTCTCCACATCCTCTCCAACACTTGTTGTTTACTGTCTTGTTAATTTTGGCCATTCTAACTAGTGTAATTCAGATTATGAAGTTGGCACAGGAAAAGGTGAAGTCAATTGTAATTCACTCAACAAACACTTCCTGAATATTTAGGAGGTATTTGAATGAAAATAGATTTTTTAAAAAATGAAACAGCAATGATAGGAAAATGCAATCATCTGGACATCTGAAAAAATCATCACATGTGCTATATTGGAGGTTTATGGTGCTGCCTTCTTGGCAACACAGAGAAAATGCCCCTCCCCTCCCCATACCCTCAGTGATCATTGCTGTGATCAAAGGCAAGTTCATACATCATGATCCTCTCTTTCCTGATTATTATTGACTGATTCAGGGATGGGCACTTGACCTAAGCTGAGCTCTTGGGTAATGAGTTCTTTACCCAAATTTGCCTAGTGAATAAATTCTTGTTCTGTGCCCACTTTTTATAGTTAGATATGATAAAAAAAAAAAAGCCTGAGCTAACTGTTAAGAATCTACTGATGATGATATCTAAGAGTCCAGTAATACTCCATGTATTTCAGCACTGTAAAAATTATCAACATATTTGACTTACCCTAATTTGCCTTAAATTCCATCAATGGAGTAATTTGGTCAGCTCTAATGTGTCTAGAACCCCTAAGGACTATTCTGTTGTTAAGTCCATGAAGTCACCTCCAGGTCCAGGAAAACTCCCTTGCATTTATTTCCCTCCCTGAAATCTTATCCTAGAAACACAGTCTGCCTTTCCCACTTCCTGTAATGCTGACCTGAGTCATTCTGTCTCTTGGGATTCTGCCTTCAGTTCTATTCTGGAATATTAGGTACAGGCATACTTTCCCTAGTTTCTACTTTTCTTTTATGCCTTGGAAAAAGCACAGCATAACCAGGCTCAATTAGACCCATTAGAACAACATTTTGAAGGATTGCTGTTTATAAGATTTTGTTTTGTACACAAGCATAAGAAGCAGGTCATATACTCTATAATGATGCCCAGAGGGGTGCTTCAATTCAGGATATTTATTTATTTATTTGTTAAAGATTTTATTTATTCATTTGACAGAGGGAGACACAGTGAGAGAGGGAACACAAGCAGGGAAAGTGGGAGAGGGAGAAGCAGGCTTCCCGCCAAGCAGGGAGCCCGATGCAGGGCTAGATCCCAGGACCCGGGGATCATGACCTGAGCTGAAGGCAGACACTTAACTGTGGAGCCACTTAGGCACCCCAACTCAAGATATTAAAATACAACAAAATAGAACTTTGTAGGTTTTCTATTTTATGGTAAACTTATACTGAATAATTATGTTTAGCATAAATTCAAAATCGTGGTCATTTGATATTAATTTATAATTCCCTCATAGACATTTGTACATTCATCCACCGATTCAAGAGCTCTCTTAACATGAAGAGAATTACATTGTTTAGGTTGAGTTCTCTATAAATTTTCCTACAACCAGCTTTTGCTCTAATCTAAGAGGATAACAAATCAGTGAAGAGACTTAAGAAAATAGTGTCTGTGATTTTTCTGGTCTGAGTTTCATTGATCTTCTTTGGGTCTTACACTACTCTCTGCTCCCACCAAACTGCAATGGCATGTTCTTCCTTACTCAGAGCCTTTGCAATGACTTAAGAAAAGTTCTTAGGCTTTGCTTTTGCACTCGTTTAAATTATCCTCCTTTGCTTAAGAAGAGTACATTTGGAGTCCATCCTGAGTGCTTTGGACAGAAACCATAAGGGGAGCTGTTTCCAACAAAAGCATCCTTAGACATTCCCTTGGAGCAGAAGCTCAGGACTGTAATGGTCAGAATGTTTTTGAAGCTATTGTAGTATAGACTAGACAAGTATGCAGGTCTTTGTCTTTTATGAATTTTCTTACTAGTCATTGTGGAGAAATAGCCAAAGGAAAGCAATTCTCATACTGTAGGAAGTTGCAGAATTTCATGCATATACAAAAATTTTGTAGCTATGGTTTATTATTTTTTCTCCCTGCATGTCATAGCAAGAACTGCCCTTTAACTTCTGCTGCCTGCTTTATTCCTGAAGGCAGATCTCATAAAATATTAACCCTTCCTTCTGACTTTCATTATATGGAAGTACACATCTAATTAGACAAGAACAATTGGTGTAAGCCAGTTCACATGCAGTTGTTTCAAGGAGTTATTTGCACTTCTGAGTACTTTCTTAGGGTGTCTGGGTTTTAGCTGACAATACAATAAAGGGCACAAGAATTAACAAATACCCAGTAAATCTATAGAAATAGCCAGAAATCCTCCCCACCATACACAGACATTTTCCTATTCATTCACCAATTAAAGAGCTCTCTTTACATAAAGAGAATTATATTTTGGGGTTGAGTTCTCTACAAGTGTTCCACAAACTAGCTTGTGCTTTAACCTAAGAGGACAACAAGGCGCAATATGTAAAGAACCTGGGTCTTATGTCACATCATCTTGGATTCAATTTGTGGCTCTTTAACTTACTATGTGTGTGGCCTTGGACAAGCAAAGTGAATCTCTGAGTTTCATGGAGATTTAATAATATCTTATTCCATTGGGCTTCTGTGAGATTACACCAGCAAAATGAAAGTTATTATACCTAATATAGAGCCTAGTGTATTTTAGGAACTCAGTAATTATTAGGTTCTTTTCCTTTCATTTTTCTCAGAACTTGAGAAACCAGAGGTAAGAACAACACAAAAGAATAGATGATTCTGCTAACTCAATAGGTGCCAAGAAGCAAAAGTGCCCAATGAATCATTTTATTTAGTAAACCCACTTATTGAAAAGATATTCAGAATTCAATTTATGGAACAAGGCTTTTTTAATATCTGATTTATCTTCTTCTCCGTTCACTGTCAAGTGAGATTGGTATCACCCACCACATTGAACAATCAGAGGGAATTTGGTTCAGAGTTTTGGAAAAGCCTCTACCTAGTTCCCTGAAGCCATGTTTGGAAGGGAAGTCCAAAAAATAAGTTATTTTTATCTCAAAACTCTGTCAGAGTTTTAAATAAGGTTTAGCATATTTCAGAGCCTCCCATGGAGATGCTGATGCAGTAGGTCCAGTGTTAGGTCCTGGGATCTGTGTTCTTAATTCACCCAGGTGAGTCTCATTCAGATAATTCTTTGGTCATATTTTAATAAACAGCAATTTACAGTATCTGCACCAGGGGAATTAGGAGCAATATGACTGATGGCATCTTGGTCATGACTTTCACTAAAAGATTATTACCTGGTATGCTGTCCATGAAACTTTGCCATGAATTAGGAAAGTTTTTCTTTTTAAAATTAAAAACATGACTTGAATTGTGGTCCACTCCTTTATATGCTTTCTTGCCTAGACCCAGTAAAGCAGATTTTTTATCCCTTATGTGAATGGGCCTCATTCAATCAACTGAGAATCTGAATAGAACAAAAAGGCTGAGTAAGAAGAAACTTCCCCTGCCTGAGTGCTTGAGTTAAGTAAGATATTGGTCTTTTCTGGCCTTCAGACTCAGGCTAAAGCATTGTCTCTTCTTAGGTTTTTAGACTATAACATACCATCAGCTCTCCTGGTTCTCAGGCCTTCAAACTCTGACCGGCACTACCTATCAGCTCTCCTGGGTGTCCAGCTTAACAATGGCAGATCATGGGACTTCTCAGCCTCCATAATTGTGTAAGCTAATTCCTTCTAATAAGTCTCTCTCTCTCCCCTCCCATCGCTCTCTCTCTCTCTCTGTATGTATGTATTGTGTATGTATGTGTGTTTCTGTCTCAGAAGTGGGATGACATATTTCAAGTGCTAAAAGAAAAAACTGTAAACTAAAAATGCTATATTCAACAGATGATGGAGAAGTGAAGACCTTTTCAGCTCTGCCTTACAAGAATTACTAGAAGTCCTACGACTTGAAAAAATTTTTTTAAAAAACCAATAATAAAAATCAATAAAACTAAGGTTTTTTTTGAAAAGATAAACAAAGTCAACAAACATTTAGCTAGGCTAAGTAAAAATGAAAGAGTCAAATAAATAAAATCAGAAATGAAAGAGAAAACATTACAACCAGCAGCACAGAAATACACAGGATCATAAAAGACTATTAGGAACAATAATATGTTACCAAATTGGATAAGATAAAAGCAATGGATAAATTCCTAGAACCATATGATTTACCCAGATTGAATTATGAAGAAATCTGAATGGACGTATAACAAGTAAGGAGATTGGATCAGTGATCAAAAAATTTCCAACAAAGAAAAGCCCAAGACCAAATGGCTTCACTGAAGAATTCTACCAAAAATTTAAAAAAATTAACACAAATCCTTTTAAAACTCTTCCAAAAATTGAAGGTGAAGGAACACTTCCAGACTCATTACCAGCAATACCCTGAATCAAAATCAGGCAAACAAAGATACTATAAGAAAACTATAGAACAATATGCTCGATGAATATTAATACAAAAATCCTCAACAAAATACTAGCAAAGAGAATTCAACAACACACTGAAAACATTTTACATCAAGACCAAGTGGGATTTATTATTGGATTGCAAATTTAATGTACCACATCACATTAACAGAATGAATGTAAAAAAAATACAAACCATATGACCATCTCAATCTATGCAGAAAAAGCATTCGACCAAATTGAACACACTTTCATGTGAAAAAAACACTCAATAAGCTAGAAATGGAAGGAAATTATGTCCACATAATAAAAGCCGTACGTGAAAACACCACAGCTAATATCATACTCAAGTTGAAAAACTGAAAACTTTGTAAGACAAGTCACATGCTCTTGCTACTTCTATTCAACATAGTCTGGAAGTCCTAGCCAGAGCAATTAGGCAAGAAAAAGCAACAAAAATCATCCAAATTGGAAAGAAAGAAGTAAAATTTTCTCTGTTCACAAATAACGTGATCCTACATGTAGAAAACCCTAAAGATTTCATACACACACATAAAAAAAAAAAAACCTGTTAAAGCTAAGAATCAATTCAGTCAAGTTGCAGAATACAAAATCAACACTCAAAAATCAGCTTGGTTTCTATACACTAACAATGAACAATCCAAAAAGGAAATCAAAATACTCCCATTTACAACAGCATCAAAAGGAAAACAATGGGGACGCCTGGGTGGCTCAGTTGGTTGAGTGGCTGCCTTCGGCTCAGATCATGATCCCAGGGTCCTCTGATCGAGTCCCACATCGGGCTCCTTGCTCGGCAGGGAGCCTGCTTCTCCCTCTGCCTCTGCCTGCCTCTCTGCCTGTGCTCGCTCGCTCTCTCTCCCTCTGTCCCTGACAAATAAATAAAATCTTAAAAAAAAAAAAGACTCTTTATAAAAAAAAAAAAAAGGAATACAATGATTAGAAATAAACTTAACCAAGGAGGAGAAAGTCTTGTACACTGAAATCTACAAAACATTGCTGAACAAAGTTAAAGATAGGACACCTGGGTGGCTCAATCAGTTAAGTATCTGCATTTGGTTCAGGTCATAATTCCAGGGTCCTGGGTTTGAGCCCCACATCGGGCTCTCTGCAAAGTGGGGAGCCTGCTTCTCCTTCCTTCTGCTCCCCTGTTTGTGCTCTCTCTCTATTGAACAAATAAATAAACAAAACCTTAAAAAATAAGTTAATGACGTTAAAAAATCAAAAGATGTCCTGTATTCATGGATTGGAAGACTTAATATTGTTAAAATGTCTGCACTACCCAAAGCAATCTATAAGTTCATGCAATTCCTACCAAAACACCAATGGTATTTTTTTCAGAAATAGGAAAAATACCCTAAAATTAGTACAGAATCTCCAAAGAACAAAATAGTCAAAACAATGAAAAACAATGCTGAAGAACTTAAACTTCCTGGTTTCAAAACATATTACAGAGGTATAGTAATTAAAACAGTATGGTGCTGGCAAAGAGAGAGACCTATAAACTGATTGAACAAAACAGAGAGCCCAGAAATATACCCTTATGCATATGGTAGAATGATCTTTGACAAGGATTCCAAAACTCTACATGGGGGAAAGAATAGTCTCTCCAACAAATGGTGTTGAGAAACTGGTTATCCACATGCAAACAAGTGAAGCTCTTTCTTTACCTTATAACATATAAAAAATCAACTCAAAAGAGATTAAAGATCTAAACATAATACCTGTAACTATAAAACTCCCAGTAGAAAACACTGAGGAAAATCTTCATGACCTTGGATCTGGCAATGTTTTCTTGGATACGAAACTAAAAGCACAGGAAACAAAAGCAAAAATAAACAAATGGGACTACATCAAATTTAAAGAGTTCTACACAGTAAAGGAAATCAACAGAATGAAAGGCAACCTATGAAATAGGAGAAGATATTTGTGAGCCATATACCTTAATATACCATAAATATACCATATTATGGTATATACCATAATATACCATATACCATATACCAAATATTTGTGAACCATATACCTTAATATACCATATACCATAAAAAAGGGCTAATATTCATAATATATTTAAAAAAACTCCCACAACTCAACAACAAAACTCTGAATAATCCAATTTAAAAATGGGTAGAGGAACTGATTAGACTTATCTCCAAAGAAGATATACAAGTGTCCAATAAGCATACAAATAGATGTTCCACATCATTAGTTATCAGAAAAACACAAATTAAAAAATGTGACACATGCAACACTTGTTATGATAGTCATTATCAACAAAACACCCCCCCCCCCAAGAAAATGATAGGCATTGGTGAAGATGTGGAGACATTCTAACCCTTGCGTACTGTTGATGGAAATCTGAAATGGTATAGCCACTGTGAAAAACTGTGGAAATTCCTCGAAAAAACCAAACTACCATATGAAACAATAATCCAGCTTCTGTGGATATATCCAAAACAGTTGAAAGCAGGATCTCAAAGAAATATTTGCGCATGGATATTTTTTAAAGATTTATTTTTTTTAAGGGAGAGAGTGTGTACATGTGTAGGAGGAGAGGCAGAGGCAGAAGGAGAGACTCTTCAAGCAAACTCCCTGCTAAGCATGCAGCCATGACCCATGAGATCATGACCTGAGTCAAAACCAAGAGCTAGATGCTTAACTGAATGAGCCACCCAGGCACCCCTGCGCTGATGTTTATTTCTTATTCATAAGAACCATGAGACTGAAGTAACCTAAATGTCCACTAATAGATGAATGGAATGAACAAAAATTCTTGTATGTTTTAAATATTTATTTTTAATGTTTTTGGCACATGGGTATATGTTTATATACTTTATATAGTCTCTCTCTTTAGATATATATATATAAAGATATATATATAAAGATCTATATACTGATCTATTTAGGTATCTTTTCTCTTATCTGTCTCATTTATCATCTATCATTTATCTATCTATCCATTATTTATTTTTAAAAATCTTAATGGAATAAGTTCATAAAGTGTTTTTTGTGAGACAACTCTCTACCCTTAATAACCTTCTATCAACACACTGGACATTTGAATGTAGCAACTCTTCCTGCTTCTCTAGAGAGGTAAATGTTTGTTTTATAAGAATCTGTTAACAGACTAATATTATTGTTAGTAAGAATGGATCACATTGGCATCAATATTTTAGTCTTTTGTGCTTTCAACATTGCTTGTAGAAAAATGGACTTGACCTTTGCCTGAGAGCTGCCAAATCAGACCTTTTAATGACTTCTTATTTATTGCACTCCCAGTGAAGTTCCATGATCATGCAAAAACTTCAATATTTTAAGAAGGGAATCAGTACTCTTACATAGAGTGCATTTTGATAAAGGGAACAAAGAGAGGAGCTGAAGCCCTATCCTGGTGGAACATCTGGAAGGCATGGAGATCTTTAATATGCAAACATTTAACCTCCCCCAGCCTCACTGTGGGACCTGACCAGAGGCACATTTGAGTGATAGGTGATCTGTGTACTTGTGAAAGCTACCTGTTCTAACTCACTTCTCACATATTTATTTATTTTAAAGCTTCTAATAAAATTGCTGTCTTAAAAAAGGGAATAAAAATGGAAGGCTCTTAGACTTTCAAAGCCAACAAAAGAAACCGATAAATTGTGCTGTCTTGAGTGTGAAGTGAATTTGTATGATATATTTGGATGTCATGAAAAAGAACGCAAAATGAGAAAGGTAAAAATCAGAACATTTGGTTGTACCCATGTGGCTGTCTTTAAAATACTTTAAAAAATTAGTAGCATTTAAATAAATTTAAGTGTTGATTATATGCCTTATAGTGCTCAATGCAGGGCTATCCTGGTATCCCAGGGTATTCTCCTCAACTTTGAGCTACAGAGATGATCGGGAATGAAAATCTAAAGTCAATTTGCTTTAACAAGATAAGAATGTAAATTTTTCACTTTGCTTACAATAAATAGAGATTATAATTACTTTTAAGATTTTCTTACTTGTATTTAAAGTATCACATTTATTCTTTTTTGTACCTTTTCTCCCATAATTCTTTCACTCTTAATTTTGAGAGGAAAACTGAAAAAAAAAAAGCATTTTTTCCTAAATACTAGTGATTTGTTAAAGAGCAGTGAATGAAACTCTGATTACTGTAAAGCAAGCAGTTTTAGGACGTGTGGGTGGACTGATGTCTAGATAAAAGTTATTAAATTTAGATCAAAGAAAGAAGATAAAACAATGGATTCCAAAGAACTTAATCACTGTTTGAAACCTAGTTTTGGGTAATTCAACATACTGATGATGAGAAATGACAATGTCAGTGATGGATGAAGTAACCAGAAATATGCAAAATCATTCATTATCTATTTACTTCACTTAGAAAGTCGTGTAAGCAAAATTATTCCAGGGCAAGAGCAGATTAGGGGAACTAGCCTTTAATGGGCACCTACTTTGTGCCAGCTATGTTACACCTGCAATTTCATTTCATTCTCGAAATAAATATATTTTTTAAAGGTTTTATGTATTTATTTGACAAGTCACAGTGAGAGAGGGAACACAAGCAGGGGGAGTGGGAGAGGGAGTACAGGCTTCCCGTGGAGCAGGGAGCCCAATGTAGGCCTGGATCCCAGGACCCTGGGATAATGACCTGAGCCAAAGGCAGACACTTTTAACGACTGAGCCACCCAGTGCCCCTCGAAATAAATCTTTAAGGTAGGTATGTTACAACTTCCCTTTAAATATAAGGAAACAAACTTTAAAACCAGTGAATATCCTTCCTAGCTGGGAAGAATTAAGTTAGGGGAAGAATAGCATTTTATTACTACAGAGTTAATTATCTTTATAGAATTCAAAAATCAGAGAAGGGGCACCTGGCTGGCTCAGTTAGTACAGCATACAACTCTTGATCGCAAGGTTGTGAATTCAAGCCCTATGTTGGGTACAGAAATTACTTAAATAAATTTTTAAAAAATCAGAGAGGGGTGCCTGGATGGCTCAGGTGGTTAAGTGTCTGCCTTCTGCTCAGGTCATGATCTCAGGGTCTTGTGATGGAACCTTGGATCAGGCTCCTCTTTCAGTGGAGAGTCTCCTTCTCCCTCTTACCCTTCCCCTTCTCATACTCTCGATGTCTGTCTCTCTTCCTTTCTCAAATAAATAAAATCTTTTAAAAAGTCAGAAAATATGGGAGTTAAAAAGTATTTGTGAGCACTGTGTATAAACATTTATAAAAGTATGCTACGGTCAAGTTTTTCTTTTTTTTTAATTTAAATTCAAGTTAGTTAATGTATCTTGTAGTATTGGTTTCAGGAGTAGAATTTTGTGATCATCATTTATATATAAGCCCCAATGCTCATCCCAAGTGCCCTCTTTGATGCTCATTACCCATTTAGCCCCTCCTTCCACTCACCTCCCCTCCAGCAACCCTCATTTTGTTCTCTACATTTCAGAGTCTCTTACAGTTTTTCTCTCTCTCTGTTTTTATATTATTTTATTTTTTCTTCCCTTCTCCTATGTTCATATGTTTTGTTCCTTAAATTTCACATATGAATGAAATAATGTATTTATCTTTCTCTGATTGACATATTTCACTAAGTGTAATACACTTCATTTCTACCCACATTGTTGCATATGGCAAGATTTCATTCTTTCTAATCACCTAGTAGTATTCCATTATATATATATATACCACATCCACTCATCAGTCGATGGATATTTGGGCTCTTTCCATAATTTGGCTAATGTTGATAGTACTTCTATAAACATTGGAGTGCGTGTGTCCCTTTGAATCAGCATTTTTGTATCCTTTAGATAAATACCTCTAGTGCAATTGCTGGGTCATAGGGCAATTCTATTTTTAACTTTTTAAGGAAGCTCTGTTCTGTTTTCCAGAGTGGCTCAGTTTGCATTCCTACCAATAATGAAAATTTGCTCCCCTTTCTCTGAATTCTTGCCAACATCTGTTGTTTCCTGAGTTGTTAATTTCAGCCATTCTGGCAGGTGTGAGATGGTATCTCATTGTGCTTTTGATTTGTATTTCCTTGATGATGAGTGATGTTGGGCATCTTTTCATGTGTCTGTTAACTGTCTTGATGTCTTCCTTGGAAAACTGTCTATTCATGTCTTCTGGCCATTTCTCAACTGGATTATTTGTTTTTTGGGGTGGTTTAGTCAAATTTTAATGAAATACTAGAATTCTTAACTATTAAATTTTCACTTTCAAACCTTCAAATTTGTGGCTTTTGAAATTGCAGTGAGAGGTTTAAAGAACTGCATAGAACTAAAATGAAGTCTTCTGACTGAATTTCAGAAGTGTTTGATATGAACGGCAAGCTGGACAGATTGTTTTCCAGGTGTGGCAAAATGAACTAAAGACTGAGGGTTTAATGATCTGGAAGGGGTTTGCTATAACTCAAGGAGAAGGAAAGTTTGCCTGAAGTAAACATAGGGAGTTGGGAAGGCAGAGATAAAAGTAACCTAGAGACCTAGACCTAGCCTCTCAGAAGTGGTCAACATCAACACTGGGGTGGAGATGGCAGAGCCTTTGTCAAGGCATTATGAATACCCATCTTCTCACCTGCCATACAGTGCTGTTGACCATCTTCTTAAGGTTTCTGCCAATGCCCAATGCCCTGCCCCAGATGGGGAATTCCTGGGGTGGCCCAGGCATAGATATAGCAGAGTGCTCAGTAGTTGAGAAGGAACCCATGCCTTCTCTGAGTTGGGCACACATTTTCTGGTCCATGACAGTCATCCAGAGAATTACTGCAGCCACACATGAAAAGCAGGAAGGTGGGAATCATTACACACCCCATAGCCCAATCTCCCAACACCCCAAAACGTAGAATGATAGAAGGGTGAGGACACAGATGAGTTCTTGTTTTTCTTCACCACTCTACCTCCCTCCCTGTCTAGGAAAATACAATGTGTATGCTGATAGGGTTGGACTAGAGCTTTTCAACCTTCTCCCTAGAAGGAAGGATGGCTTTGCTTACCCCTTCCTTCCTCAGAGCTCCTGAGAGTCAGGAACGGTTAATGGGCAATAGTCCATCTCCAAATTTTTTATAGTTTTATCTGCTGCTGATGAAGAAAATTCTACAGGGCTTCTGTACTTTTATTTGCCTTCTTGTTCCACATGCATAAACCTAGGAGATTAGCCAGAGTTTGGAGCAGATATAATTTCTGTGATACACTATCCACAGATTAGGATTAGGCAAGAGGTTAGTTGACCAGAGCCAGGATTTGGAGAGCAGATATTTCCCCAAAGCTTAATCTAGGACAAGTAGGCAGGATGAAAGGCAAATTTCAGACTCCTAGCCCAGGACTGCTGATCCAATAAGAATACATTCATTATTGATTTACCTTAAAGTGATTAAAAGTACAGTATATAATAAGTCTCTTTTGCCAGCCCAGACATAAAAGATTTAAAATGTCAGTTTGGGGATATCTTTAAAAATTATCACTGCTGAAGTAAAAAAAAAAAAATGGTTCCAGGTATTTCCATGATTTTGCTCTATGGTGAGCTAAGTAACCAAAAGTCTTTGTTTCCAAAAGTGTCGGAAACATAGATGAGCCTAATCCAACACGTTTTTAAGTAATAGCCTTAAATAACTTCTATTCCAAAGGTTATTCTGATGGCCAGTGCAAAAGAAGTAGAACTGCTTTCTCTAATATTTGTCCAAGCAGGGCCACCACCAGCCTAGGATGGGACCATGTGTAGTTTAGAAGACAGCGCCCCATCTGGATGAAGGCTGCCATTGCTATAGCTGGTAGGGGAGGAACAAAAGCTGAATTTCAGCCTCTGACCCCCTTGGCTTCAGTGCAGTTAAACAGCTCTATACAGCAGCTCTGGTTAGATGAAAATAGTTAAAAAACCTATTTTCCAGTGGATGAGAACTCGTTTGGGAGTCTCAAGAAACAGGTACACTTTGGTGTGTGAAGTGCTCTCTCTTAGTCCCTGTTGAAGGCTTCATCAGGCCTAGCCTTGGACATATTACTTAAATATATTGGGTCTCTAGTCCTCAAATACTTTCTCATCCTAACTTTCAAAATATTTTTTTTTTTTGACAGAAAGATCACAAGCAGGCAGAGAGGCAGGCAGAGAGAGAGGAGGAAGCAGGCTTCCCGAGAGAGCAGAGAGCCCGATGCGGGGCTCGATCCCACGACCCCGAGATCATGACCTGAGCCGAAGGCAGCGGCTTAACCCACTGAGCCACCCAGGCGCCCCTCAAAATATTTTAAAACCTAAATATTTATCCAAGTTCCCCCAGGAAGAGAGGACCAACATCTGGGCTTTCAGGGTCCTGATCAATTTTCATTAGCCTCTCAACAAAGATTTCACAAAATGGAATTTGTATCCACTCAGGTAATTTACTTGGTTTTCAAAGACAAATGAGACTCCTTTGAAGAAGACTGTCACACAGATTTTACATTTCAGATGTGTCACCTTTGTTAATGTGTTTATAAATCACAGGGGAGGATGTAGTCCTCCTGCCATCTGGAATTTCAAGTAGAACACAAGAAGCAGCTGAATGTGGAAAGTACAAAATCAATTTTCAAGGTAAGGTGAATGGATATGTAGCTAATTTTTTAAATAGTTCTTTAGGGAGACTTTTTTTTCTCTCTACAAAATACTATATAATCAATGAAAAACATTCAAACAATACAAAATATAAAGGGTAAAAAGTAAGACTCCCTTTTGCTAGTGTTCCCTCTTACCACAGGAAGCCACTATGAGTAACTGATTTTTTTATTCTAAATTTTCTTCTAAGAAATTATACCCACAGATATCCATACACATGCCTTTAGATACTATTCTTAAGTAAACTTTTTAATGGAAGTGTAACACACACATATTAAGGTAGGCATATCATAATTTCATAGCATAATAAAATGCCACAAGCTGAATACCCTCAATATAACCACCATCCAAATCAAGAAATAAACAGCAGCACCACAGAGGTCCTCCAAATGTCTCTTCTCAGTAGTTATTGTATATAAGTACAATCATAAGATACACATTTTTCTGTTGTTTACTTTTTCTAATTAACAATAATTTTTACACCAGGAACATATACATTTGTTATACCATGGTATAAGATTCCTTTGTATGAGGTTAACAAAAGTTATTTAACAGTACTCTCTTAATAGACATTTAGTTTATTAAAATGATCTCATGTAAAATTTAAAACTCAGAGTTTTTACTTCTTTTATTGAAATAAAAATGATTATTTTTTGATCTCTGTTTTCTAAAAAAAAAAAAATCTAACCATTTTTCTAACGTAAGATTACAAAGATCCAAGCATTGAAAAAGGTCTTCCAGGGGGCATCCAAATCTTCTTCTGAGTAATCTTTTCAAATGTTATTTAATGACAGCACAAAAAGATTATTTTAGCTTCTCATCCCCTGATCTCTCCCAGGGACAGGTGTGACTAGAGGGCATGGGGAAGACTGTTACAGTTTGAATCCTAGAGCCAATGCTTTCTAGGAAAAGATTTGTAGCATTTACCAATTTCTTTGGTGTCAATACTCCCATCACGACAAATTTCAAGTGACTAACTTGACTTCACTAAATATAGTATTGAGAAAAGAGGCAAAATTTTAGCTTTTATTGGCTGCTGCAAGGGGGTTTCAACACACCACTACCTGTGGTCTGAGGTAAGATAGTACCTATATCACTGCATGAAAAGGAGTAAAAAAAACCATGAATGAGTGGTAGTTAAAAAAAAAAAAGTGGAGTGAAAATCTGAAATAATAGCCAAAAGTAAAGAGAAGAACTGTCGTGGGTATTGCTTTGAACAGGATTGGAGTGTTCAAGAAATGCCTTTTTGCTTTAATCAGCCACATAATATATGGCATATAAGTAGTTGAGCTGCCCACCCAACACATAAATATTAACATTCTCTCAATATAACAATCATTAGTTAATAATCATTAGTAAATATTAATGTTTTCTCAATATAATAATCATTAGTAATCATTAGTAAATATTAACATTCTATCAATATAACAATCATTAGTTAATTAGTTAATATGTATTTGGTGGAATTTTCCTTTTCCTTGCCTGCAATAGTCATGGGGAGAAAAAACAACTCAAAAAGGAACAAACAGAAATTGAGACGAGGCAATTAAATAAAGCATCTCTCAAAAGTAATGGCATTTAGTCAAGATAATTTATTTTGTACCTATCACATACAATGGACTATTCTTGGTGTTCAAGAAAACTGGTAAATAGGAAAAAAAAAAGTTAATAGAAGACGGCTTTAAAAACAAAGCAAGGTTGGATAGAGGAAGAACGCCCATTATGCATCCTAAGATTGAAAAGCAATTCTAGAGACAGTGAGGAATGGTGGGTGGAGAGATATGACAGCCTCCTGAAGCAAGACATAAAATCCAGAGCCATAAAAGACTGATGAATTTGATCACATAGATAAAATTTTGGAGATTGCAAAAATACATTGTCAACTAGCTGTAAATAAACTGACAAACTCAGATATCTCACACTGTAAGGGTCTGTTCCCTCTGGGTCCCTCTCGCTAACCCCATTAGTTTTCTATTACTTGCCTGCAGGAACCTTATGGGCTGCCACAACAGAATAATACTACCACTGAGTCAGGGGCTTAACAACAGAAATATCTTTTCTCACAGTTCTTGAGGCTGGAAGTCCAAGAACAAGATGTCTGTTGAGGCCTCTCTCCTTGGTTTGCAGATGGCCATTTTCTCTCTTGTCCTCACAGGACCTTTACTCAGGGGCAGGTGTGGGGTGAGGATCTGGTGTCTCTTCTTCTTATAAGGATTAGGATCCCACTCTTATGACCATATATTAACTTTAATTAACTCCTTAAAGACCCTATCTCCAAACACAGTCACCTTGAGGGTTAGGCCTTTGACATATGACTTTTGGGAAATACAGTTCAGTTCATAACACTGAAGTAACAAATTACACAAAGTTAGCAGCTTCGAATAGCACAAATGTATTATCTCACAGTTCCATGGGTCACAAGTTTGGGTTGGTTTCTCCTCTATAGGTATCATGAAGATGAAATCATGGTGTTTTCTTGATGGGTCTTATGGAGAAGCTCTGAGGAATGTCCACTTCTCTGCTCATTGTCAGCAGAATCCAGTTCCTTGAAGTTGCAGGTCCACATCTCCATGTTGGCTGTCATTTGGGAGCCACCCTTAGCACCTAGAGGTCTCTCTCAGGCCCTTGCATGTGGGCCCCTCCATCTCAGAGCCAGCAACAGTGTGTCAAATCCTGCTAGCACTTGAAATCTCTTTTTCCTCTGTGTTCCCTCCACCACCACCTACAGTTTATTTATTTATTTAATTTATATAATTTGTATTATGTTATGTTAGTTACCATACAGTACCTCATTAGTTTTTGATGAGTGTTCCATGATTCTTTGTTTGCATACAACACCCAGTGTTCCATGTAATACGTGCCCTCCTTAATACCCATCACTGGGCTCACCCATCGCCCACCCCCCTCCCCCTGAAACCCTCAGTTTGTTTCCCGGAGTCCATAGTCCCTCATCATTCATCTTCCACTCCAATTCCCCCTGCCGCCTTCATTTTTCCCTTCCTTCTCCTAATGTCCTCCATGCTATTCCTTATGTTCCACAAATAAGGGAAACCATATGATAATTGACTTTCTCTGCTTGACTTATTTCATTCAGCATAATCTCCTCTAGTCCTGTCCTTGTTGATGTAAAAGTTGGGTATTCATCCTCTCTGATGGCTGAGTAATATTACATTGTATATATGGACCACATCTTCTTTATCCATTCATCTATTGAAGGTCATCTTGGCACTTTCCACAGTTTAGCTATTACGGACATTGTTGCTATGAACATTGAGATGCATATGGCCCTTCTTTTCACTACATCTGTATCTTTGGGGTAAATACCCAGTAGTGCAATTGCTGGGTCATAGGGTAGCTCTGTTTTTAATTTTCTGAGGAACCTCCACCCTGTTTTCCAAAGTGGTTGGACCAATTTGCATTCCCACCAACAGTGTAAGAGGGTTCCCCTTTCTCCGCATCCTCTCCAACACTTGTTATTTCTTGCCTTGTTAATCTTTGTCATTCTAACTGGTGTAAAGCAGTATCTCAATGTGGTTTTGATTTGAATTTCCCTGATGTCTAATGATGATGAATATTTTTTCATGTGTCTGTTAGCCATTTGTATGTCTTCTTTTGAGAAGGGTCTGTTCATGTCTTCTACCCATTTTTTTGACTCGGTTATTTGTTTTTTGGTGTTGAGTTTGAGAAGTTCTTTATTTGTTCTGTTTTTTTTTTAAGAGATCATGTGATTAGACTGAGCCCATCTGTAATCCTGGATAATCATCCCATGTAAGTTCTGTTACCTTAATCACATCTGTAAATTTCCTTTGCCAATATAACATCTTCACATCTTCAAAGAATATCTTTAGGGACCCATTATCCAATTTGTCACACTTATATCTATATTAGAGCTTTAAATCTCTCTAAGAGAGATTTATGGAAATGACATTAAACAATAATGGTGAGGGCGCCTGGGTGGCTCAGTGGGTTAAGCCGCTGCCTTCGGCTCAGGTCATGATCTCAGGGTCCTGGGATTGAGTCCCGCATCGGGTTCTCTGCTCGGCAGAGATCCTGCTTCCCTCTCTCTCTCTCTCTGCCTGCCTCTCCATCTACTTGTGATCTCTCTCTGTCAAATAAATAAATAAAATCTTTAAAAAAAAAAAACAATAATGGTGATAGGAGATCTTGATTTGTTCCTGGTTTATGAGAATAGCTTTAGCATTTCATCATTCAGCATGATGCTGACTTTCAACCTGGGGTGTGTGTGTGTGTGTGTGTGTGTGTGTGTGTGTGTGTGCATGTGTGTGTGTGTCTGACTGCCTGACTCTCTTATTTGTTTGTATGTTTATATACATATATATATACACATACACACACATATATATGTATGAAAGTATCCATTTATCTTTATTTTTAAACACCAACAATGGATGTTCAACATTGTCCAATGTCTATTGGTATCTGCTATAATGCTTATGAGTTTTTCTCCTTTAACCTATTAATATGGTGGGGTGCCTGGGTGGCTCAGTGGGTTAAGCCTCTGCCTTCGGCTCAGGTCATGATCTCAGGGTCCTGGGATTGAGCCCCGCATCGGGCTCTCTGCTCAGCGGTGAGCCTGCTTCCCCCTCTCTCTGCCTACTTGTGATCTCTCTCTCTCTCTCTCTGTCAAATAAATAAATAAAATCTTTAAAAAAAAAACCTATTAATATGGTACATGAATAGTATTATTGAAATGAATAGGTTTTTTTTTATTACTGAATCGTCGTTACATTCTGGTGTTGTTTTAATATGTGTTTATAACCATATTAGTTTTTTTGCATATGCTTTTAAAATATAATTTTCTATTTTGTCTTCTTTGTTTTCACATCACGGTTATTGTGATCTCATAATAAGGAATGGAGTGATTCCTTTCTCTCTATGCTCTGGAACTATTTAAATATTATACCAATCATTTCTTTTTTACAAGTTTAAAAGAACTCATCTGAAAACTACTTGGGCCTAACACATTTAGAGACAAAATCTCTTTAATAACTTTCTTACTTTTTTTCCTCTTTTTGGATCAGTGTTTCATTAAAAAAAAAAAAAGTCCTGCACCACAGTTTATTTCTCACTTCAGAAACCTATGCACATACTTTGAATGACCAAATACATTAATCTTTAAGGTTTTGAATGTGACCAGTGTACTTGTTTTTTGCATGTATGTTCTCTGGATTGGATTGACAATAACACTACTCACAGAGGGACAAATATATTTAAACTGTTTTAATAACATTCATAGTAGGGAAACTCTCAGAGGATGTTCAAGGGAATGGCAATGAAAAGTTCAAGAAATGTCTTCAGGGGCGCCTGGGTGGCTCAGTGGGTTAAAGCCCCTGCCTTCGGCTCAGGTCATGATCCCAGGGTTCTGGGATCAAGCCCCACATCAGGCTCTCTGCTTGGCAGGGAGCCTGCCTCCCCCTTTCTCTGTGCCTGCCTCTCTGCCTACTTGTGATTTCTGTCTGTCAAATAAATAAATAAAATCTTAAAAAAAATTAAAAAAAAGAAATGTCTTCAAGTTCTCAATATTCATTTATAACTTTTTCTCAAAATGAAGCTATATTTTCAAAAACATCTTCAATTTTCATCAGTATTCAGTTCCAACAGCTTATCCTTAAAGGTTATAAATTTGCAATTTCTTCTGATAAAAGAAGTGAATTGAAAACTAGTAAATTTCCTAGAATAGATCTTTTTTTAAAAAATATTTTATTTATTCATTTAACAGACAGAAATCACAAGTAAGCAGGGAAGCAGGCAGAGAGAGGAGGAAGCAGGTTCCCTGCTGAGCAGAGAGCCCTATGTGAGGCTTGATCCCAGGACCCTGGGATCATGACTTGAGCCAAAGGCAGAGGCTTTAACCCACTGAGCCACCCAGGTGCCCTAGAATGGATCTTTTGAAAGAAAGTAAAATTCAAAGTATCCTATCAATTCTGGAAAGTTTTCAGTAGTTGCTTTTTGCAAGGGTGTAATATTGAGATCATCACTTACTTCATGGTTAATTATAGTTAAATGATGAAAAAGGTCACAATGGTTTATAGAAAATGGTCTATAGAAACCATTTTCCCAAGCTTTTTACTTTCATTTTTGCTCTTTTATTTTAATTGTCTTTGCAGAATACGTTGCATCTTTTTCCTGCATAGAAGTATTACATTTATTAAAAAACAGAAGATATTAAGGAAAAGCAAGTCTGAATGTCCATTTTGCATCATTAAAATGTGGGGACGAAAAACACAAAGATTTTTTCCATAGCTCAAGTATCCCAACAGAATGTTTCCCCTTGAGAATCCACCCTTGTATGTCACCTGGTAATGACACTTGTTTATGGTCAACTCATATGGTAAATAAAATGAAAAGGATATTCTCAAAGTTAATGCATCAGCCTTTATGTAATTCACAATTTTTACTGCATCAGTGAGCACACTGTTTAGGTCAGTTGATATTGTCAGGCAAGGAGGTTGATTTACAAACCAACACAGTTTCTTAATCTGGGCAACTACTTCAGAATGTTTTCCTCTGCATCATCAGAGCATATTGCTGCAGAAAACTTAATTTCAAATGACATTTGTTGACAAAAAATAGATTTGATTAAAAATTAAAATGATTGCAAAAAGTAACAGGTTATAAACAAAATAAATGCTAACATTTTCTCTTTACTTATACACATTTGGTTTGTGGTTGACACCTTAAAATATCACAAGTTGAAATGAGCATTACTTTTTTGTATTTTTAGCACACTTCCTTTTTCTGTTATACATTATAATCAATCAATAGTGTTCCAAACGGATTCCTTGGTTTGACTAGTGCCGCATCATATCTTCTGGAAAAAAAAAATGTGCCTTCTTTCCAATATTTATACTTCTCATTTCTTTTTCCTTTGTAATTGTATTTTGTAGTACATCCAGAATTATATTAAACTAGTTTTTCTGTTTCAGCACTACCGGCAGTTGGGTTGGATAGTTTTATTGTGGGGAAGGAGTGGACTCTCATGTCCATTGCACAACCATTCCCCGACCTCAAGTCTGTAGATGCCCATAGAGACATGACACAGCTCGAAAGGTGAGTTAGGAGGATGTTAGTAAGAGAGCAAAGAGAATAGCAGTAGCAATTAGGAACCTGGATACTGAAGGCTGAGATTGAACAGTGGAGGAGTGTAATCGATTATTGAGGTCCTCTCAGATGCCTTCTAGTTTGTAATTTGTGAATATATATTTGCTTAGAAGCCATTTATACAGTATAATTTCATCTATGAAAGATATGGAGATAAAAGGTGCCTAGGAAAAATATTCAAAATTATCAGCATTGCTGAGTGGAGGATTCACTAGAATTTTTTTCAACTTTAAAAATGTATATTTTGGGGGGCACCTGGGTGGCTCGGTGGGTTAAAACCTCTGCCTTTGGCTCGGGTCATGGTCCCAGGGTCCTGGGATCGAGCCCCGAGTCGGGCTCTCTGCACAGCAGGGAGCCTGCTTCCTCCTCTCTCTCTCTGCCTGTCTCTCTGCCTACTTGTGATCTCTGTCTGTCAAATAAATAAATAAATAAATAATCTTTAAAAAAAATGTATATTTTTGTGGGATGCCTCAGTGGCATAGTCCGTTAAGCTTCTGACTCTTGGTTTTGGCCGAGGTCGTGATCTCAGAGTCATGGGATTGAGCCCTACATCAGGCTCCATGCCGAGCGTAGGATGTGCTTGAGATTCTTTCTCCCTCTCCCTCTGCCCCTCCTGCTTGTGCTCTCTCTCTCTCAAATAAATAAATCTTTAAAAAAATAAAATAAAATAAGGTTTTATGACCTTCTGGATTCATTTTTTTAAAAATTGAGAATATGTATTTTTATAATAAAATAACTGCATTTAAAATATTAATTTAGCAAATTCAGTAGTTGCTGACTAATCATAATTACGTTGAAAGTCAGATAATTAAAAAGTCTTATAAAATATTAAAGCCTTTTGTTTATGAATTATAGAAGTGTCTTGTTCATATTTTCCAATTTTCTTGCAATAAGTATGTGTTATTCTTTTGTTGGAAGCAATTTTTATTTTTTTTAAGGGAAATATTTTGGAGACAGATTTTGACCAAAAGCTCTGAAGCATGATTATAGGAATAAGTTGCTAGTGAACATCTCAGGAAGTATTGTTAAGTTAAAAAAAAAAACCTGAAAATGTCCTAACTTGCTTTGTAATCCACTTTATCTCCTAGGAAATAAAGACAGCAAATGGGTAATTTTCTATTATGAAAACAGGAAGAGCTACCTAATTTTCAGAACTCTATGCAAAATGAAAATGTAGGCCTTTTGTTCAAAACTTATTAAGAATTTCAAGATGGTGACAGCAGAGCACTAGAAAAACAAGTTATCTTTCTGAGTGCAGGACTCTGTGTCTTGGGACTCTAAAGCAGGGCCTGCCAATAGGAGTAATTTCTTCACCTACTAAAGGAGAAATGGCGAAGCCTAGGAGAAAATGCTTTTTTCACAATTTATGGTAGCCTGTGAAAGGGATGTCCTCTGTTTTAGAAAGATGGGCATAAAAAAAATCAGAGAAAAAGTAGGCATGACATCATGACATGAATCTATGAAACCATGGAACCTCAATTTCAGAGGTCTGGGAAGTGCTTGTCAATTTAATTCTGATGTCATAATTGCAAGTGAGAAAATGAGGGGCAGGTATATGAAAAAGAAAACATGCTGATTCTTCAGGTGTCCACAGATGCGGAATTTCAAACACTTGTGTACAAGATAAAAAAGGGGGCAAATAACCAAAAGAGAATGTCGAGGATTCCACAGTCCTACAGGAAAAAACTCAGGGAGGTCAAAAGTCAGAAGGATCTGAGTCTTGGGAGGGAGAGTTTACATACACACCAAGAGTGGGTTCGTATACCTTCTGTTACAAGCAAAATGAAAGGCCAGCAGTTGAAAGTTAATGAATTATAGGTTGAATGTGAAAACTTCTGGATGATAAAATAACAGGGATACTTTAGGAACCGATTAGCCAAACTATGAGAGTCCTGAGTAGCAGCTGGGAGTTAACCTGAGGAAAATTTTTTTGGTACATATTTTTAAGATTGTTCCCTGCTCTCAGTGTATCAGTGTCTTACCTTGAGAGACTAATGAATTGGGTAAAACTTGCTTGAAGCTGAGAGACGGCTAATATTTTTGGTAACAAAATATTATCTTAAATAATCTTGATAAGTAGAATCATAGGTCAAATTTACTAAGATGAAGAAAAGTAAGTATAAAGTACTGAACTTCTATCAAAACATCAGCTGCAAAGATACACTATGAGAGAGACATGACTTACCAATAAAAGACTTCAGGGTTTAGAATAGTCTAAAATTGATGTGATTAGGTTAATCATAGAGGCATACTATTTAATAACAAACAAGTTAACAGTGCTCTGGTTAGGTCACACCTGGAGTATTGGGTACAATTCAGAGGGCCATGATTTAAGATGGGAACGTTTGTCATTGTCACATATAACCATAAAGAGGTTGAAAGTGTGAACATAACTAAATCACAGTGAGTATGTGAAAGCAAGAGGAACTCTCACATCTTACCAGGGGCTTATGGTGTAAACGGTGTAATCTCTTTAGAGGATGTTTTGATTGTGTGTAGTAAAACTAAGGATACGCACAGCCTACCCCACAGCATTGCAGCTCCTCAGTATACACTGTAGAGAAGCATGTACTGTTCTGAACCAGGATATGTGATCTGGAAGGTTCACAGCATCACCGTGCATAATAATACCCTACTTCGGAAGTTTCCAGTGTGCCTCAACTTTAGCGTGACTTTAAGAAATGTGCCCTATGCATTCATTGGCACACAATATGAAAAACACAAATTACAGCTACACACAACAATAGCATGAATTTTGTAAATAGTGTGTTGAGCAAAGGAATCAGGGCACAAATGTATCTGTACGCTGTATAAATCCATTATACAAAGCACTCAAAAAGAGAAAAAAAAAAACAACCAGACCAAAGTAAGCTATAATGTTCAGGGAAAAAAAAAAAAAAATATATATATATATATATATATATATATATATATATATATATATATATATTTTTTTTTTTTTTAAAAAGCTACCAAAAAATAAATAAATAAAAACAATGAAAGTCATTACCTTAAAGCTGGGAAACTGTTTTTCCCTGGGGAATAAAGGAAATGAATGTATTGAAGGCTTCGTAGGTGTGGGCAAAATTCTGCTTCTTGCCCTGAACAGTGGTTAGACAGGTATGTAGAATTACACATTAGGCCAGTCACTAATTATACTGTATATTATATAATATTCACAAATTTAAAAAGATGAGGGCTTCAAAATCATATGAAGATGTTTTTAAAAATCTCATGGTACAGGGGCGACTGGGTGGTTCAGTCGTTAGGGAGCCAGCTCTTGGCTTTGGCTGAGGTCATGGTCTCAGGACTCTGGGATGGAGCTCCATGTCAGGCTCTGAGATCAGCAGGGAGTCTGTTTGAGGGTTCTTTCGTTCCCTCCCTGCTTGCTCTCTCTCTCTCTCTCTAAAATAAATAAATACATTTTTTAAGAAAATATCCCATGGTATAAAAATTAGGAAGGGAAAGACTCATAGGAAGGGTGATAATTATCTTCAGATATTTTAAAGGTATTATGCTATACGGAAATTTTGGTTTTATTTGCTTCTTTTTTTACTTCTGTTCTGGGTTCTGAGACCCTTTTTCCTAGAAATCAACCCTCTCAATTTCCTCTCCTCACTTCATTTAAATGATTGATGGTACCCATTTTAATGCAGAAGAATACCTGATTCACATTAGATCATAGGAGTCCGTTCTCTAGAAAGGTATATTTACAATCCAATAAGGCAACTAGAACTTACTGATTGAAGTTACTGGGTAAACTGATTCTACAGAAGCTATGTACTATTTCAGTCACTTTCTCCTAAAAACACACTGCCGTGTGCCTGGAAGTGTTTAAGGATGGCCTGAATGATTCAAGAAGAGATGCAAATAACAGACAGAATTTAATAACAGACTAAACATTTCAATTTTTAAAAAACCTGCAAAGTTTCTTAAAAATATGAATGCATGACCTCTTCCCCTCCCACCCTCTCTTACCAAGTTGAAATGCCTCTATTTAAACATTTCATTCTTCTTCTCTTCAAACCTCTAACCAACACAGCTAATACAAAATTCATTTTACTTACATTTAGATTTAAGAATGGTTACAATCACTATGTTGTCTTTTATTCCCTTTAACCTCTCCATATTTCACAACTGGGCTTTAACTGGGAGAGCATGTTTATCATTTTATGTCTTCCACCTTCAAACTTCCAACACCTATTTTTTTTTTTTGCTATTGTACCTTTTGTTTCCTTAATAATGAAAAAAAATATGTGTAAATAGACAACACATGCTGACTTAAAATGCCAGGTTTATATTTTCTAAGATGAGGAACCAACATTGTAGAACTAACAGTGAATAAACAACACTAATTATTATTGACACATTTGCTTCGGCAGTTGGGCACAGAAATTCCTCAAGTCAAAACTCTCATTAATCCATTGAAAAAAATGTGTCCTGAAAGTTTAGATTTTTTCCTGTAATGATAAAAATTATCCCTATGTTGAATAGCTTTATTCAAAAAGAGACAGAAATAATGAGAGATGGGAAAAATGTGCATTATGTATCATCCATTATTTGAAATAAATAATTAGTTCAACTGTAGGATGGAAATGCATTGGTCTTTTATAGCATAGGACTTTTTGGTAAATGTTTAAGGTGAGAGAGGTACTTTCCCCCTAATTTAATTTTTATTTACCTGTTATCTGAACATAGACACTAGAGTATTTCAGTTTGGGGTAATGAGTTTCATTCTTCTTTTTTTCTCCAGCCTTTATTGTCAATAGGAAAAAAATACTTTCAAAATAAAACTGGTACCCATAATAACTGCATTTTTCTATTTTTCACAAATGACTTAAATAATTGCACAGACTATTAAAAAATTCCTTCATTTAAAATATTTAAAAATATTCCTAGGAAGATGTTGCTGCGGCTGACGTCGAAGAGGTTGCTGCCTGTGTTCTCCTCGAGGATTTTGATGGATTCCTTTCTCACACTGAGATCCTTCATCCATTTTGAGTCTATTTTCGTGTGTGGTGTAAGGAAATGATCCAATTTCATTTTTCTGCATGTGGCTGTCCAATTTTCCCAACACCATTTATTGAAGAGGCTGTCTTTTTTCCATTGGACATTCTTTCCTGCTTTGTCGAAGATGAGTTGACCATAGAGTTGAGGGTCCATTTCTGGGCTCTCTATTCTGTTCCATTGATCTATGTGTCTGTTTTTGTGCCAGTACCATGCTGTCTTGATGATGACAGCTTTGTAATAGAGCTTGGAGTCCGGAATTGTGATGCCACCAACTTTGGCTTTCTTTTTCAATATTCCTTTGGCTATTCGAGGTCTTTTCTGGTTCCATATAAATTTGAGGATTATTTGTTCCATTTCTTTGAAAAAAATGGATGTTACTTTGATAGGAATTGCATTAAATGTGTAGATTGCTTTAGGTAGCATAGACATTTTCACAATATTTATTCTTCCAATCCAGGAGCATGGAACATTTTTCCATTTCTTTGTGGCCAAAGGCAAGGGAAGCAACGGCAAAAATTAACTTTTGGGATTTCATCAAGATCAAAAGCTTTTGCACAGCAAAGGAAACAGTGAACAAAACCAAAGGACAACTGACAGAATGGGAGAAGATATTTGCAAATGACATATCAGATAAAGGGCTAGTGTCCAAAATCTATAAAGAACTTAGCAAACTCAACACCCAAAGAACAAATAATCCAATCAAGAAATGGGCAGAGGACATGAACAGACATTTCTGCAAAGAAGACATCCAGATGGCCAACAGACACATGAAAAAGTGCTCCATATCACTCGGCATCAGGGAAATACAAATCAAAACCACAATGAGATATCACCTCACACCAGTCAGAATGGCTAAAATTAACAAGTCAGGAAATGACAGATGCTGGCGAGGATGCGGAGAAAGGGGAACCCTCCTACACTGTTGGTGGGAATGCAAGCTGGTGCAACCATTCTGGAAAACAGCATGGAGGTTCCTCAAAATGTTGAAAATAGAACTACCCTATGACCCAGCAATTGCACTGCGGGTATTTACCCTAAAGATACAAACGTAGTGATCCGAAGGGGCACATGCACCCGAATGTTTATAGCAGCAATGTCTACAATAGCCAAACTATGGAAAGAACCTAGATGTCCATCTACAGACGAATGGATAAAGAAGATGTGGTATATATACACAATGGAATACTATGCAGCCATCAAAAGAAATGAAATCTTGCCATTTGCGACGACGTGGATGGAACTAGAGGGTATCATGCTTAGCGAAATAAGTCAATCGGAGAAAGACAACTATCATATGATCTCCCTGATATGAGGGAGAGGAGATGCAACATGGGGGGTTGAGGGGGTAGGAGAAAAGTAATTGAAACAAGATGGGATTGGGAGGGAGACAAACCATAAGTGACTCTTAATCTCACAAAACAAACTGAGGGTTGATGGGGGGAGGGGGTTTGGGAGAGGGGGTGGGGTTATGGATATTGGGGAGGGTATGTGCTATGGTGAGTGTTGTGAAGTGTGTAAACCTGGCGATTCGCAGACCTGTACCCCTGGGGATAAAAATATATGTTTATAAAGCTGTAAAAAAAAAAAAAAGAAAAAAAAGAAAAAAAAAAAAGAAAGAAAGGATGAATACCCAAGTTTTGTAGCAACATGGACGGGACTGGAAGAGATTATGCTGAGTGAAATAAGTCAAGCAGAGAGAGTCAATTATCATATGGTTTCACTTATTTGTGGAGCATAACAAATAGCATGGAGGACAAGGGGAGATGGAGAGGAGAAGGGAGTTGAGGGAAATTGGAAGGGGAGGTGAACCATGAGAGACTATGGACTCTGAAAAACGATCTGAGAATTTTGAAGGGGTGGGGGGTGGGAGGTTGGGGGCACCAGGTGGTGGGTATTGTAGAGGGCACAGATTGCATGGAGCACTGGGTGTGGTGCAAAAATAATGAATACTGTTATGCTGAAAAAATAAAAAAATTAAAAAAAAAATTACACAATTTGAGGAGGAGGAAGAAATAAAAAAAAAAATATTTAAAAATATTCTAGTACCCCTGGGTGTCTCAGCTGGTTAAGCATCTGCCTTCGGCTCAGGTCATGATCCTGGAATCCTGAGACTGAGCCTCATGTCAGCCTCCCTGCTCAGGGAAGAAGGAGTTTGCTTCTCCCTCTCCCTCTGCCCACCCCCAACTCATGCTCTCTCACTCTGTCTCTCAAATAAATTAATAAAGTCTTTTAAAAAAATAAAATATTACAGAATGTTCTGGAATTACTATTTAATATTTGAATTAGGGAATGCTAAAGTGGAGAAAGAAGAAGAGAAAGATTTGTGTAATTTTGGCATTGAAAGTCCATGCAGTTCAGTGTTTTGGGGTGTTTGTGGTAGGCAGCCTCTAAAATGCCTCCTAATAATCCCTACCTTATAACATTCATGTGTTATCCACTCTTCTTGAATATGGGGTGGATGTATCAACTCACTTCTAATGAACAGAATATGGCAAAGTGATGTGATATCATTTCTAAGACAAGATTAGGGAGAGGCTGTGGGCTTCCATCTTGAGCATGTTCTCTCTTGATCTCTTTTGGATTTTCATCTGATAAAACCCAGCCACCATCTTGTGGGACATCTCTGTAGAGAGGCCCTCAAAGCATGGGACTGAGCCTGCCAACAGCACATAGGTAAGCTTAGAGGTAGACCACATCTTATTCAAGCCTTCAGATGAGAGCATAGTCCTAGCTGAAGGTTTGATGTAACCTTATGAAGGCACATTGCTAACCCATGCCTAGATTTCTGATCCATAGAAACTGAGATGATAAATGTTATAAATTGCTTACTTTGGTGGGGCGCCTGGGTGGCTCAGTGGGTTAAGCCTCTGCCTTTGGCTCAGGTCATGATCTCAGGGTCCTGGGATGAAGCCCTGCATCGGGCTCTCTGCTCAGCAGGGAGCCTGCTTCCCGCTCTCCCTCTGCCTGCCTCTCCGCCTACTTGTGATCTCTCTCTCTCTGCATCAAATAAATAAAGTCTTTAAAAAAAATTGCTTACTTTGGCAGCAATTTGTGATGCAGCCACAGGTAGCTAATACAGTTTTACCAACAGTGAGACTTGGGAAAAGGGTATATTTGATAATATTCTATGCATAATTTTACCTGGAAAATTAGGGCAAACTGGTTGAGGTCAGCAGAAGCAACAGCGTTTGGGAACTTGTTAAAAATCTATATTATTGGGCCCCATCCCAGAACTACTGAATTTGGAAGTGGGCCTGGCAATCTGGTTTCACAAGCCTCCCAGGATATTCAAATGCACAGTTGCTGTCCTATGTGGTAACATATCATGAAGCTGGGTAGCCTGAAAAAAAAAATATGTGAACTGCTATGATTTAATTTATTATACAAAGGCCTCCAGTGAACTACAGTTCAAAATAAGGAAAAAAGAAACTATTAATTGAAATGTGTTTCTGCATCCTTTAAAAAATTTCTATTATACTACTCATATCCCGTGTGAAAGTGATTTTTTTAAGCGAAAAACACAATATGAAAGACTATATTTGTTATGGTAATATTCAATTTCTTCTAAAAAATAATCTCTCTCGTGTGTGTGTGTGTGTGTGTGTGTGTGTGTGTGTGTAAGCACTAAATTCCTCTTATGTCAGTGATAGTGTAGGATTAGTTTCCTGGTTTCCTTTCATTTTTGTGCTGGGGCTTTTTCTCCTACACCATTCCGACCCCTGCAAAGGATCAAGGACTCCGCCTGGCATCTCAGGCTGTTGGCAAAGCTGCTGTTCTCACGGGACAAGTTTCCAGCAGCAGAAGCAGGGGTCCTTCAGCTGAATGTACCATAGGAGACATGCAGGCAGCCTAATCAGAAAGTGGACATGACCCCTTCGTATGAGAGCAAAGGGAAGTCCCCAGCTTTCACGTGGTTGCATCAGGTAGGACCCTCTCTCTGAGACCCATGACCTCCTCTGTGTTGGTGGTATCCATCCCCTAGACAAAGGCCCTCATGCAGCCTCCCAGAGATGCGATGCAATTCTCTTCTCTTTCTGATCATTTCCATGGCAAAAATTCTCCTGCAAGACTTCCCTTTTGATTCTCAGAAGGCCAATATGGAAATTAAAATGATTACTGAACGTAATTTTGTTTTTCTCTTTGCATTTATGATACAGCATTTTTATTTCCCTTCAAAGCCACAGAGAGGAAGAGTATCTCAGACTGACAGGGAAAAGATTGGAACGGGTAAGAAATAAGAAGAATTTCCAAGATGACTGTCTTAAGAAATGTTCCCACCACACTCAGAAAACAACAACAAAAAGGAAGTTAATCTGCAACTCATGTTGATCCCCCTTGTGTCTCAGTTGTCAAGACTTAGTTTTGAATCACAGTGGCTTCATTTCAATGAAATGAAGTGCTGGGAACTATTCATGCTCCCTTCTGTTGTTAAAGATTTTCTTTCTTAGATTGTTTCCCTCTAGCATATATGTGTCTGTTCTTGTAAACCAACCCAAATTACTTTGGGGAGCAGACATAGTATAAATAATGCGTGTAGTAACAAAAATCTGGTCTCAGGGCATTACGTCCTGAGGAAAACTTTGCAAAGTTGCAAATAAACCTGGGTTCAAAACTGCAATTTTCTTTTTTTAAGATTTTTTTTTTTTGATGAGAGAGAGAATGGCAGAAATCGAGGATACTCAAGTGAACCCCCCGCTGAGCATGGAGCCTGATGCAGGGCTTGATCCCACCACCCTGAGACCATGACCTGGTCCGAAATTAAGAGTCAGGTGCTTAACTGACTGAGCCACATAGGTTCCCCAGAAGGTCATTTCTTTAAATATAAATGACTTTATTTATTTAATAGAAGTGGTAACCTTTGAAATAAGGTGTCAAGGGATCAACCCAGCCCAACTATTTTTCAGTTGCATGACTTAACTTTCTGGAAGCTCAGGGCTCAGTTTCCTCATCAGCAAAATGGGAAGAGTAATAATATCTCTCTGATGAAGTAGTTGTGAATTTAGATATCTTATATGTAAAATGCTTGCCATAGTGTCTGCAGCTTAACAGATATTCAATTTAACAGATGATGTCAGCCACTGGTAGTATCATTATTAATCTTATCATTTTTGGTTACTGGCAACTCTGCTCTAAAAAAGGATTGAAAAGAGCATCAAAAATATATGTAATCCAGGGGCACCTGGGTGGCTCAGTGGGTTAAAGCTTCTGCCTTTGGCTCAGGTCATGATCTCAGGGTTCTGGGATCAAGCCCCATGTCGGGTTCTCTGCTCGGTGGGGAGTCTGCTTCCCTTCCTCTCTCTCTGCCTGCCTCTCTGCCTACGTGTGATCTCTGTCTGTCAAATAAATAAATAAAAATCTTTAAAAAAATATATGCAATCCATAAAATATCAAGAATAGAAGGAAGTGAAAAGTGAAAAGGATTAAGAATGTGGGTGGTTATGATATTCTAGACGGATCCATCTTTTGTTATTTTTTTCTGTATCTTCTTTGATACAGAATTGTATCAAAGACAGATTGAATAATCTGTCTTTGTCATTGGAATCAATTCTCAAACCATTTTAAAGCTCTTCAGTTATTAGGGGGCTTACTTTTTGCTTCCTCATTTCCACTAGCAATCTAAATCAAGATTTTTCCAAATATCTGGAAGTAAATAAGCATTATTACACACACTCTCAAATGCATAAAAGTGCTCACACACACACACACACACACACGGTATAAATATTACCATGTACAGGGCATGAGAAGTCACAAGGTGCAGAATTAGAGTGTCTTTCACTCTTCAAGGGAGAAGATTCTTATACTAACCTGTACGTTGATTTATGTAAATGACCATAAAATATCATATAAATGAAATTACTAAAGAGATTTTAAGAAATCCAGAATCCTGGGGTGCCTGGGTAGCTCAGTGAATTAAGCCTCTGCCTTTGGCTCAGGTCATGATCTCAGGGTCCTGGGATCTGGGATCAAGCCCCACATTGGGCTCTCTGCTCAGCAGGGAGCCTGCTCCCCCCCCCCCCGCCTCTCTGTCTGCTGCTCTGTCTACTTTTGATTTCTCTCTCTGTGTCAAATAAATAAACAAAATCTTTTAAAAAGAAAGAAAGATTGGGGTAGGAAAAGAATAAATGAAACAAGATGGGATTGGGGAGGGAGACAAACCATAAGAGACTCTCAATCTCACAAAACAAACTGAGGGGTTGCCGGCGGGAGGGAGGTAGGGAAAGGGTGGTGGGGTTATGGACATTGGGGAAGGTATGTGCTATGAAGTGTGTAACCTGGTGTTACACAGATCTGTACCCCTGGGACTATAATACTTATATGTTAATAAAAAAATAAAAAAGAAAGAAAGAAAAGAAGAGAAAGAGAGAGTGAAAGAAAGAAAGAAAGAAAGAAAGGAAGGAAGGAAAGGAAGGAAGGAAGAAGAAAGAAAGAAAGAAAGAAAGAAAGAAAGAAAGAAAGAAAGAAAAGAAATCCAGATTCCTGAGCCCTATAGCCAAGCTGCTGTATTGGACTCTCCCCAACATGGGAAGCTATTGTTACAAGGTTTTTGTTTTTGTTTTTTTGTTTTCACCATCTGGCTTCCCCTGTTAGGATGAATAATAATGTTGACGCTAATAAAAAGGCGTGCTGATGGTTACAACAGGAGGCTTTTCAATAATTCAATTACAGGGAAGCAGCAAGAAGAAGCCCATTAGAACTTGGTGTCAGAGAAGTGATTGTGGTCGACAAGGAAATTAACACGGAAATTGAGAAGAGCTGCTAAAGATAAGACTGGAATGGGAATAGGATTGCTGATTCCTACATTAGGACAGGACAAATAAACCTTCCAGTAGAGATCTTTTTCTCCAGCAAAACACTGCCATTCACACAGAATTTCGGGGGATAAAAACCGGACTTCATGTTGAATGCAACCCCTTTGTATGTAAAGTTGATGAGGAGAGATATTTAGCTGATTTTGTCATTCTGAGTAACTGTTGTGTGCTTTTGGTGAATTATTCCCCTAAAATTGGCTTCCTATATATTCACCTAAACTTCACCCACACTCTGTTCTCCAAAAGCAAATTTACAGTTGATTTGAAATAGATTTGAACGCCTGTCTTTCTCTCAAAAAGTTCTCCAGCTCTAAATTAAAAATAAAGGAATGAGGAAGAAATTGATTTCATCAGTACGAAATCAACATACACTTCCGCCTGCCAACGGGAACATGCTCCATCCTGGGTAGCTTCACAAATTGCTTCCTTAAAGAAGTGACAGAATTCTGCAGGATCTTTCTCTTCTGTAATAGTATTTCTTATTATCTTAAAAAAAAAATGTAATGACTGCGGGCACTAAAAGGGGCTGCTTAGACTAGCAATCAGATTATTTTATTCCATTTTAATCTAAAATTATGGACTCTCCTTTAGTCATCCCTAAGCAATTAATGTCTATAAGTTTAAAAGCATTTCTGCGATTTGCTTTTGTACTTTTTCTTGGAAATTGATTCTGTATTTGTGTTGCTGTGAGGAAACGATTGAGGCTGAAGTCCCCATATGGTCATATTCAGTATCTCTGCCTGTGGCAGCTTTCGCTTCTAGTGTATTGATTCTATTATTTTATAAAGATTATTTTCATGTCTTTTCTTTAGATAAAAGTACTCAGCTGGTCTCAACCTTTTTTCCCATAACTCAAGAGGAAGTAATTTTAAATATAAAAGAGAAAACTGGTGATAATATTGGAAATTTCACAGACTTCCATCCTTTCACCACTGTTCTTAACTAATTTTATCAATAGGCGATGTTGAAAGCTTGCTAATGGCAAATCACTTGCTAAATATTTTAAGTGCATTATTTCACTTATTCCTTCCTGAAACCCTTCCATGGAGGTGGTAATATTGGCCCCATTTTACAGATGAAGACAGCGAGGTACAGATCTGTGAAATCACCTGCTCAAAGTCACATAGGTAATAGGTATAGAGCAGGGACTTGAACCCAAGTCTGATGACTCTAGACCTGACCTTATTTGACAACACTCAATACTACCTTGTACTATTTACCATCATTGTACAATATTTTTAGTTTTGCAAATAATAGCTGGAATTATGTCCCCCAAGCACATCAGGTCCTAATCCCCAGGATCTCTAAATGTGACCTGATAGGAGAAAAGGTCTTTGCAGACATAATTAGGTAAAGGATTTTGAGATCAGATCAGCCAAGGGACCTAAATGCAGTTCTGTGTATCTTTATAAGAGTCAGGGAGCAGGGAAACAGACAGAAGAGAAGAAAGGACTGTGAGCACAGAGGCAGATACTGGAGTGATGTGGCCACAAGCCAAGGAATGCCAACAGCTTTAGCAAACTAATAAATATTCAAGGAAACCTGTGTTACTTCACTGATAATTACAGTCTTGTGTCTTGGTGTCTTGATGATATCCTTATCTTTTCAATTGACTTATTTTTTTCAAGTTAACTCCCTGTTCTCATAGCTCTGTTCATTATTTTGAAACAAAATGAAGGTATACATATTGAAAAGTAATAATAAAAGATAGATGTGCTAGAAAGCAGATCGGAGGAAGAATATTAAAACTTACGTGTCTCTGTTACTCATTCAAAGCTACGTTTCTCTTGTTTTAACTCCTGTCTAAAACACATCTGATCAGCATATGTCTGCAGCTTATTCTCTTGGATGTACTTAGAGTTGCTGTCCCTTTCTTGACTGTGCCCTGGTGTTTTGGGATGGCCCTGTGCTTGAGAAGAAAACTAACTTTACTGTTCCTTTGAAACCCCCTCCAGCTATGACAATATCCCACAGGGTGCCATCCTCAAAGGCTCTAATAATATCTTGCTGAGAAATGCATTCCCTAAAGTTTAGCTTCCTGCTCTTCCAAATTCTTGCTCCTTCCTTCCCCTTTCCAAGGGGAGAACCTAGGATACAAGAAGCAGGGTATTCTAGTATTACTGGTCCTCTCTTTTCCCTCTTCCAGCTGCCCAACTTTTATGCTTCCTTATGTGAGAACAATTCTGCATCAATTAATTATTTTAATCTCATTTTAGATCCAGATTACTTCATACAATAACTTGTATTTATAAAAATCTTGAATGGCATCACAAACTCTCTTCTAAAAGAGACTAAAAATTTTAAAAATATTCAAATAGAAAATTTAATATGGGTTTAAAAACAGTAAAAATAGAGCTACCGTATGACTCTGCAATTGCACTACTGGGTATTTACCCCAAAGATACAGATGTAGTGAAAAGAAGGGCCAGCTGTACCCCAATGTTCATAGCAGCAATGGCCACAGTCACCAAACTGTGGAAAGAGCCAAGATGCCCTTCAACAGATGAATGGATAAAGAAGATATGGTCCATATATACAATGGAGTATTACACCTCCAACAGAAAGGATTAATACCCAACTTTTGTATCAACATGGACGGAACTGGAGGAGATTATGCTGAGTGAAATAAGTCAAGCAGAGAGAGTCAATTATCATATGGTTTCACTTGCTTGTAGAGCAAAAGAAATAACACAGAGGACATTGGGAGATGGAGAGAAGAAGTGACTTGGGGGAAATCAGAGGAGGAGATGAACCATGAGAGACTATGGACTCTGAGAAACAAACTGAGGGTTTTGGAAGGGAGTGGGGGTGGAAGGATGGGTGAGCCCGGTGGTGGGTGTTAAGTAGGGCACGTATTGCATGGATACATGCATGTGTGATCCATAAACAATGAATCTTGGAACACTGAAAAAATAAAATAAAGTTTAAAAAAAAGTAAAATTATTTTGTCACTAGTTGCATTACTTGTATTTTTTTTCCCTGAACTTTGTCTTGCTCTTGCCCTTTTCCTATCTTTTGTCAAATTTCTATTCTCAGTTTTTTCCTCTGCATAGAAAAAGACAAAGTAGCTTCTTAATATACCAGCTCTTTCTAGTCCATTCATAAATATAAATGAACTGAGGTCATCAACTGTGATGAGTTGAGTTGTGTCCCTCCATCAAAAGAAAAGACATATATTGGAATCCTAATCTCTGCTATATCAGAATGAGAACTTACTTGAGAATAGAATCTTTATAGAGGTAGTCAAGTTAAAATGAATCCATTAGAGGTAAGCTCTAATCCAATATGGCTAAGGTCGTTATAAAGAGGGAAAATTTGGACACAGAGACACAAAGGGATGACAATGTGAAGTTATTCGAGAAGTCAGCCATATGACTGTAATGATGCATCTACAAAACAAGAAATGTCAAGGATTGCCCGCGAGCACCAGAAGCTTGAAGAGGCAAGGAAGGATTCTCCCCTAGAGCCCTCAGAGGGAGCACAGCCCTGTCAGAACCCTGATTTTGGACGTCTAGACTCCAGAACTGTGAGCCAACAAATTTCTCTTGCTTTCAGCCACCCAGTTTTTAATTCATAAGTAAATAAAGAAAAACAACCAACTAAAGATAGAAGTATAATTAATTTTAATTATTTCAGTTTTAAGAATGGCAGACTATGTTGAATGTCACCATCCAAAGGGATCATCTGGAGGAGTGAAGTGTGAGTCATGATAAGTAGAGAACTTCAGAAAAAATAATTAACCAAGTCATTTACTTCAGTCCACGATGGCTATTTCCCATGATGTCTTGCAATTAGTCACTCCATTTAAAAGGTTTCACTGATCTCAGAATTTTGCGTTTATGAGTTAATTACAGACATCCTTTGGACTCAGCTAAGCTTAATCACCTTGGTGAGGCCTTCCTTATCTCTTATCCTTGAGAAAATTGATCTCTCCATCCTGTCTGACCCCATGGCTCCCTTACAAAGTTCTATTTATGTCAGCCCTCTCAGTATTTACCATTATTTCTTTTTGTTTCTTTCTTTTCTACTATTCCATTAGTTTCTAAAGTCAGCTTTATTGGCACAGAGTAGATATTCAGTACACATTTTTGGAATGACAGAATTAACAGAGTCAAGTAGATCTCAAGTGACTCACACAAGTTCACAGTATTAGCCTTTTATTGCTGCTATAACAAACTACTATCAATGTAAGGGCTTAAATCAACACAAATTTGTTGTTTCATAATAGTGGAGGGCAGAAGTCCAAAATCAGTCCCACTGGACTCATGTCAAGGTGTTGGCAAGGCTCATTCCTTCTGGAGGATGGGGAGTTTGGGGGGAGATTTTGTTTGCTTGCCTCGTTCAGCTTGTAGTGACTGCCTGCTTTTCCTTAGCTGGTTTCCCCTTCCTCCATCACTAAAATCATCAGCATAGCTTTTTTGAATTTCTCTCTGACTTCTGCTATCATATCTGCTTCCCTGACTCTGACCTTCCCACTTTCCTCTTATAAGGACCTTTGCGATTACACTGTACTTACTTGGATTATCCAAGATAATATCCCCATCTTAAGATCCTTACCCTAATCATGTCCACAAAGTCTTTTGCTGTATAAGGTAATGTATTCACAGGTTCCAGAGATTATGACATGAACATCTTTGGGGGCTGTTATCTACCACTATCATGCAACTCCTTCTGGGAAATTGCTTTGGTTTTACCTGTACCTACAATAAATACCCTGATGACAGCTACATAGGCTCCTTTAGCCCAAATTTATCCTCACAAATCTTCAGACTTCTATAGCCAGGTGTTTGCTGTCTATTTCATCTTAAATACCCCCACAGATACCACAAACTCTGTATCTCCCAAATTGACTTATCAACTCTGCTTGTCACTTCCATCTCCCGTTGGCCATTTGTTCATCAGTGGCTGCAGCAGTCACCAGGCTAGAAAACCTGGGATGTTACTTATTTCCACCTTTTCTTTTAACCCCACTTTCATCAATGACTATGTTTTGCTGATTTCATTTCCTAACTGTTCCTTAAATCTCTCTCTCCATTAGTCCTTATGTTATATTCCAATTTATTCTCCCATTCATTCAAACCTGGACAAGTCCTCATCCTGGTCACCTCCCCTTAAATCCATTCTTCTATCTGCAACAGAAGATTTATTTATTAAAATGAATATAATATTTAATTAAATATATTTAATGTGTTTGGACTTCTGATCTCTAGAAGTATACCTGGAGTGACCTGGAGTGGTGGGCTTAAACAAGGTCTGCTATAAGGGTTATGGAGAAATAGGACTGTTATAACTTTAACAACATGAAAATGGTAGAACTGAGCAAAGATTTTACCTAGAGCAAGGAGAAGGGTCAAGGAAGAGGTGCAGATACAGACCTTGCCACATCTTTCTGGGGAATCAGAAATGATCTAAAGTTGATGAATCCATTAATGAGAAATGAATTTATTTTTGAAGTCCCAACATAAGAAAATAAAGACATATGACATACACGTAACTAATAAACATTAAGCAGAAGGAGGAAAGTGGAGGTAATATCAATGAGCTATATTTCTCACGTTTAATGGCAACAGGCCATATTATTTAGAATTGATAAAGAAATATAAATATAATAAACATATAATCCTCTGTGTTATGGAGAAAGATGAAAAGAATCAAAATAGTCAACTTATCTGAGGAGATGACTATGGGTGGAATACAGGGAGAAGATATACTTTGATCTATATCTGTCTGCTCTTTGAATGTTTTATTTCCAAGTATACCTATTACAATAATAGTGTGTGAAACGTCACCTCTTTTTATGGATTAAGTCAGAATATTTTGATGACAAGGAACAGAAGATAAGTCTAGAGGGCTTATGCCTTTTATCTCAGGATAATCCTGAGAATATCCAGAAGTCTGGAGTATGTTGAGTGTGCCAAGGCTTTGCTCCTTTTCTCTGTGGTGAATTGGACCTGCCCTGTTCTGTGTGTGGGCATCCTCAGATCCACAGCAGGCTTGCCTGTGATATCAGGAGGGAATGCTGTTGCTGTCTTGCTCAGATCACACTTGTCCCCAAGCTGCTGTGAGAATCGCATTTGGCCAAATAGAAATACCTTGTTGGGGAGGTAATGCCCCTCCATTCCAGGGCAGGGTAAGAGAAAGGGGCAACCAGCAGCTAATGACTGACTGACAAGGGAGAACAAAAGGTCAGCCCTTTGCCTCAAGGCAGAACTAACTTCAGGTGTAATTTTTGTTCCAGGTTTTCCTGTAGGACCAGACTGAAGCCATTTGCCCACTGAGAACACATTCCTGCTTAGCGTTTCTTCTATGCCTTATTCTTCTCTCATTATCACTCTCCAGAGAGCATGCTCAGTAAATACCTTTCATAAAGGTCCACGTCAAATTCTTTATCAATTCTTTAGGGAACTCATCTTAAGATAAAATGTCTGCAGTTCATTCATCCCAACTTCCCCCAGCTTCTCCTCCTGCCTCACTTGCTTCACATACCCATGCCTAGACCAACCAATGGTGAGGGAAATACTACCTTAGACGATGCATCTGAGATGGAACGATTTGGGGGAATCAATCATTCAAACCAGTACTGATATGAGTGGATGGGATCAGTTCTGCAGGAAGATTTAATTTTTCCCATGGTTTTCTTGGCCTGGGCACTGGTAGGTGACTTTCTGTGTTAGTCCCACCTCCCCTGAATCCGAAATTGCAGAGAATTGTGATGAGGACACATTAACTTATTTAACTGAACAAGCTCTTGATAATTTTAGAGAAACAGTATTTTTCCAGCTTATCTAATTCTCAGGCAACTCCAATGCCCTAAGTCTCTAAAGTAATTTTTAAAATTTTAATGAAAGAACACTACTTCTTTGGGAGATGACTCTACAAAAGAATAATACCACATTTCATGATTTCCACTGCACAATGACACATAGTTAAGTTGACAGAGAAAGCTTCGTTTCTTTGCAAAACACAAATTTACTAGGAAATGCTGTGAGATTTTAACAACCAGTCTTGTCCTGAAACCATAAGGTCAGGACAAAACAAGAATCAAAGCAACTCAATCTGTTATAAACAAAACTTATGAGAAATGAATTTTTCTAGTCATTTAGGACATTATCAGGAACACTAAAACTTAGCAGCTGCTTCAATTTGTGGAAAAGTTAGAAAATTGGAGCAAATGGAGTGACAACATGGGGTAGTTTCTTACCTAATATTCTTTCACCTACCTCTCCCCATAGTCTAAGCTCTACCCTTGGGATGTAGCTCTAGTTTCTGGCTCTTTTCTCATTGTAGAAAATCATACAATGAAATGGAAAATAAATGAGCTGACCTGAGGACTTAGTATTTATTATGTGAAACAATAAAATATGTAGACTTTCGTTGTTTGCTTTTGATTTTCCAGCTCTTAAAATGGAGTGTTTTGTTTTACTATTTCCTCAGGAGAAAATATTGAAGATGAATGTAAGCATTTGAAAAGTAAAACAAAATTCTTACAAGAAGAGAGCAATTAAATCAAAGGACTGTTCAGTGTTCCATTATTTTAGAAAGTGGAAAAGAAACTCTGTATAAAATTTAGGGCCCATGAAAGTGATGGCGATGAGTAGAGATACTTTCCTAACACAGGAGGTCTACACAATGAGGCAAAAAGCATATTGTCTTACAGGAGTCTAGAAATGTGAGACTCTTTGCTGCTTTACTCCTTGCTCACTTTGTGAACTTGGGCAAATCACTTGACTTGTCTAGTTGAACTTTCCTAATCTTAAATATTAGGAAATAATAACTAATAATAATAATGTCAGTTATGACAATGGTGATATTTATTAAGCACATGCAATATGATAAGCACCATGTGAAATATTTATATGTATTTCATCCTATTCTTTTCTCAAAAACTCTGATATAGGTGTTCAAATTCCAATTTTATAGAATTGGCCCATCTGTTAGGAGTATTTGGTATTACATTTCATAGGAAAACTAATCCCACTGATTTCTACAATTAGAAATGATTATTGCCCATAAGAAGAAGTCTCAAGCTCTGTTAATGCACTAACTTAAGGATATCTCCAGGGGTTCTTTCTTCTTCCGTCCTTGCCATGTGGACTTTGATTGTTCTAGCTTGA
This sequence comes from Lutra lutra, assembly GCF_902655055.1. NCBI lineage: Eukaryota > Metazoa > Chordata > Mammalia > Carnivora > Mustelidae > Lutra > Lutra lutra. The sequence goes on from NC_062282.1 coordinate 28,321,617, forward strand.
CCCTTTCGGCCCACAAAATGGTTAGTGCATTTCTAAAAATCACATCCTTCTACAGTGATGGGCACTAGCAAGAGTAGCTGGAAAGATTAGCAAGGAAAATATCCTCATAAATCTAGTCTGAACTCCTTCATATCTTACTGGAATGGGTAGAAATGGGTAACATGTCCATCTCCAAAACAATCTCCAGCAGAGCCACACAATTACCAGGATCTCTTCAGACCAAGCCAGAAGCTCAGCTGCTCCTAAAGAACATAGCTTGAAAATAGATGAGCAAAAATAGGAGTAGGGACATGGTTATGGGTAAATATTCTGATTCTTGAGGAAACAGGCTAAATACACAAGTGCTTTGCCCAAATTCAGAGCTACTGAAGGCAGAACCAGGACTTGAATCCAGGTCTGTCTGACAACATGCATAGTTTTTGAAATCTTTCCTTGTAAACTCTTGTATCTTGTTGGCAATTATGAAATTCTACAGAAAGCCTAAATGATTTGCAATGTACGTCTTGGAAGGCCCTTCACACCAGAAATGCAGATGAAGTGAATTGTACTTGTCCCGTCTTCTTAGGTTCTTGGCCTTCTCCCATCCCAACCCCCAGCTCAGCACTGGAAAGAATGGGTAGCATTACTTTCTATACTTCTCTTCCCCTCAGCCTTTTGGTGGTTGGGGTACAGCAAACTTCAATGAGCATGATGTTACTACTCAAGTCTTCCCCTGCTTCAGATAAAGATATTCATTCTTTCAACATGCTAAAGGAAATATCAAGTCATAGATATACTGAAGAATAGAAAGGTTTGATGAATGAGCATTGGAAAACAAAAACACAGAAAAGAGTATTTATAAGGAATTGTTTACAAGTTGACAAGATCAATGGATAGTTTCTTCTTATAAATAGATCTGGGCCAGTGGACCTGAGAAGATGGTGCAAATATATTTGTTTCCCCAAAAGTGGAAGAAAATTTGCTATTCTGATTCTGTAGAATATAAATTGTCAACTACCTTGCCCATTTAACATTTCACATGACACTACTACTTCATCAAATGTCAGTGAAGTCTGAGTTGGATATCCCATAGACAATATAAAATATAATGTTTAGAGATTTTTATTTATATTAAGAAAATCAAAGAACCAAACAGATTTTGACAATTGAATCATTTTATTATTCTATTACATTATTTCTTGCCTTTTTCCTGATTTTTCTTGGTCATTATTTTATGGTCATTATTTCCATATTTACAGTCATTTTATTAAAAAACAAGTGAGTTAGCATCTGAACTTAGAGCAACTGTAAATGGGAAGTTCTTTGCATGTTCAATACACCTGTCACCTATATATTTGAGTTCACTCTTTGTGACTCTAGCTCAGACTCACTGATATGAAGGTGGTGTCTTAATTGAATAAGTCCCTCTTCCCTTTTTCAAAAGTGCTGCATTTTTCTAGTCATTAGTAATTTGAGAGCATTGCTTTAAGTTATGCTTTTGAAAATTCTTTCCCCTTCTACTTACCATATCCCTCCAGGGAAAAACCTTCGCTCTTCACCCTTCTCCTACAAGATAAGCCTTTTTTTTAATCATAGATGATTAGTCATATAAACATGGCCGGTGTCCTTAGTGGGATATGATGTTCAATTATCACATGATTTGCTCTGTTTTCACTTGTTCTTTCATAATTTTGACTTATGCAACTGGAAATCACTTAATGTTCGGTTTCGTCACTTTTGTTACTGTTACTTTTTTCTTAATTAACTTGCATACTAGCATATATGGTTGCAGTAAGGTGGGAGACCAAGTGGATTTAGCCTCTTATGACTCTGACAGATGTCCTTGATTTGTTTCAAAATTCTTTCCCTTGTTTTATATATTATAAAACACAGCCAGCTTCTTGGCCATCCCTTGTCTGTGCCGCTCTTCATCAAAATAAGGAGTAAAACACTTATTCTAAAATGTTTGTTTAAGAAGATTGTAGTATTTTAAGTAGACTCTTTGTGGTAGGTCCAGGGTCGGAATACTGAAAAGATGGCTAAATTTATCTTTGGTTCTATGCTGCTAACACAGACCTGCAAACAGGACTATGCTGGTCTCAAATTCCACTCAGGGAAATATGATGGAATGCAAAACTTCTTCCCTGTTAGTTTAATAACAATTCTATGGTAAAGAATAATTATGATACTTGGCAATTATTGAGCACTTATTTTATTTACTTGTTTACCCATTCCACATCTGTTTATTTATTTACCAATTCTGCATCTGCAAAGAATTTGAAGTTGTTTAAAATAAGAATAAATATTCAGAGAAAAATTAAAAATAAAACCAGAAAGACCAGACTCCATATAGGGGTAAGGAGTTTTCAGGTTTAGTTAAATGTTGAAGAAATCATATGTACACTGGGAGAAACTATTCTTAGATGGAGTCAACAAACCTAGACCCAAATAGTTACATTTTGGTCCATATTTTAATAGCAGATGATCCTGTTCTTCCATCTCACTGAGAAAATGGAAGCAATCAGAAGAGAATTTCCCCGTCCTCCCTCATGGTTAATTATATCTAAACCCATAATTTCTGTTTTCCTTCCTATTACCATGGCATTCAGCCCCTGGTCTCCTCTGAGGGCGGTCACTCCACCTGTGCACAAGCTTCCACTTGCTCCTTTTGTCTAGTGAAGGGCTTTGCTCCTGCAATTATCATCTGACCCCTGCCATCCCCTGTATCTTCTATTATTTGCCCCTTACTGTTGGATAATCCTATTACCTACATATACTCTAGAGTAGCTCCTATTAAACACTCATATGCACACACACACACATTGGCCCCATATTCCCCATAACTCTATTATCCAATTGCTTGTTGCTTGTATAGCAAAAGTATTGAGAGTGCCATCTAGAATCTTTATAGGGGTTTGAGAAGAGTAGCAAGCTAACACTTTCTTTCCTTCTCCAGGTGAGATCCAGTTAAGAGAAAAACAGAGGACTTAGGGAAATTGAGATTGCTGACCATAAGAACATGGGAGAACATGGCTTAGGTCTTGTGGCCCATAGGTTGGCTAATATTCTCTACCTAATTGGACAGGCTGACATTCGATCACTGGCACAACTGGGCAAATGCAGTACCTTCCCCCCATACACACACAGAGATAGGCCCCATTTACCTCAAGAGAGAAGAGCAAAATGTGTGCTCTGCACATAGAAAGAACCAGAGAGGGAGGGAAGAAACGCACTACATTTTCTCAATTGTCTCTCCCTAATTCAGCATCATATCAGTTCCTTTTCCTTCCCTGGTGAAAAGTGATGAGGTGGAGAGGGGCCAGGAATGTGATTCTAGTGGAGGTCTACTCTTGTAGACATGAAGCAAGAAAAGAAGGACATCTCCCCCTACTGCCTGCACTTCCTTCCTATCTCCCCTATCTCCCTTGAACCTCAAAGACTCAGCTGCATTACCCCGTTGCCTGTCTACTTCACACCCCTTCTGTAGGTTTCCCTCACCTACACCACTGCAACCATGCTGACTCTTAGTTCTGAGTTATTTTCCATATCCTCCTATACCTCCTTCTCCCTGTCCCAGAGAAGAGCTTTCTGGATCTATTTCCTGCCTCACAGGAATAAGGGGAACCAGGTTCGGGTTGCCTCGGGTCCTCTCCATGTTAAACGCTACCCATCTATTGCTTTACCGCAGTGGCCCCACATTGACAAGAGCTTCCATTGGACCTGGGTTTGACAAAAACCAGCATTCACAGGTGACCTCGACAAAAGGAACATCAAGGGACAAGCCTGGTGAAAGCCTGCCTGGATTAGATTCAAGATTGATGGGAGGAAGTAGACAAGTGAAAACAGGCAGACTGAGGGACTGCGGAACATCATACTCCCTTAGCAGCCCCAGCCATTAATGTTTATGTGGTCAGTATAATTAGCCATCTACGAAAACTTTTACAAACTTTCTTTTTACTATTAAATCGATATTTTAATCAAAGAAACCCCCTCTGAAGCTTAAGTGGTCACAGACATGAACTCCTCTAACAAAGCTGATTTTCACAGCTATGCTATATAGATTTTCTTACCCTCATTTATCAGGTGAAGAGGAGGATCAATATACCAGTTCTGGCTTCACTAGTTTAAGAGGAGAAAACCTTATCTAACAGGAGGAAAACTGGGAAAGCTTCTCTTTCCCCATCTTCTTCTTGTTACTCTGCTGTACCTTGCAGGGAGCTGTGGGGGATAACATGACTGGAGTTGCTAATACAACTGAGCCACATTTACCAGGTGGCATGGCCACTGTGCGTGAACATAAGGTGGCAGCTTATGACCTCTGGCTTCCGGCGTCTATGTGCTTAATGAACATGAGTTGGCATGATCCCTAATCTTACTCTCACTCCGGTTCTACGGTCTTGCATATGTGCACTAAGATTGATAAATTAAGGTAAGGGCCTAGTCACCATGCTTCCTCTTTCCTTTTTTTAAACATCACTCAGATCCTGGGGAGATTGTATTACTCAAGGATTGGCAACACATGTAGGGGTCCTGTGGGAAAAAAGATGGCTGTTTGGGCCTTAAGCCCAAGTTGCACCTTCTAACTTTTTTTTTTTTTTTTTTTTTTTTTAAAGAAAGAAAGGGTTGCCTGGTCAGAAATCTCTCTTTTTTTTTTTTAAAGATTTTATTTGTTTATTGGACAGAGAGAGATCACAAGTAGGCAGAGAGGCAGGCAGAGAGAGAGGAGGAAGCAGGCTTCCCACCAAGGAAAGAGCCCGATGTGGGGCTCGATCCCAGGACCCTGGGATCATGACCTGAGCCGAAGGCAGAGGCTTTAACCCTCTGAGCCACCCAGGCGCCCCTGCACCTTCTAACTTTATGGGAGATCCTTATATTATGGTTTCAGGCAGTAGTCCAGCTAGGAGTAAAAGGATGATTTGATTTCCCTTTTGTCCTTGTCCCACTGAGTGTATAATATAGAGGGATCCTCATGGAGAAAACAGGGCAGCAGACCACACCACAGAAATCAGCTATTCTGGATCTTGTAGGCATCATAACATTTTGAAATCCCTTCACCTCTCAGCCCTTCAAAAGACATATCTAGCTCCAATTTCTGGGATCTTGTGTCCTATTTGAATATGCCAAAACATGGCTCAGGTGGGTACCAAAAGAAGAAACAATTTTAGACTGTAAGCCTCTTGTATATCTTATATTTAGAGAGTAGAGGACCCAGATAAAACTTGCTTGCAGGGGCAAGAAAGAAACACATGGACTATGATTTAAAATGGCATAAAGTGATTGCAGTCCTTTCTTCTGATAAGTTATGGTTTAAGTCAAGAACTCCAAGTTGCAGCCTGAATCTAACCTGCTGCTTAAGCAACAAACTTTAATTTCCAAAGTAGTAATTCTTTTATCCATGCATTGGAAATCAGCACAATTTAGTAGTTGAAAATAGTTGGCCCATTTCATAAAAATGGATGTTTGCTAAAGTTCTTGGGAAAACACTTATGCTCTGGAACAAACTGTGGTGGGAGGTTATATTTAGAAAAGCCTTCTGCAAAGGAAGCCAACCATGTGTTTGCTCTCTCATTCATCAGGTTTTGCTTGTCTCTTATATACTGCTTTTCTTAGCCTGTACCTAGCTTTTCATGGCCTCAAGTACCCAGAGCTATTGTCTTCACACTACAAATCCAGTCCTAGCAACATGCTCTCTAAATATATTTTTTGTTGTCAGGCCACTTAATTGGGTTATTAAGCTTTGAAAGATGAAATGAAATTAGGCAAAGGACATTCTAGTAATCTGAGATCATCAAGTTATTGATGACCAGACAAAGTTACGGTAAATATTAGTGTTGAAGAACTAAGTCACTGCCGTGGGATTTTGAGGGCAAGGGATAGGAAAACACAATCTCTCTGTACAGGGATTGTGGGTGTTGCTGGTGTTTTATCTATTGCTGTAGAAGAACTTACCTAAAAACTTAGCATTTTAAAGCACCCATTTTATTTTGTGGTCAGGAATTTCGTGGTCAGGAATTCAAGAAGCACTGTGCTGGTGATTCTCACTTGTGGCCTCCTACGCAGTTGCATCAGACGTTGGTTGGAACCCCCTCACCCCACCCCAGAGCATCTGAAGATTCATCAGCAGTGAATATCATAATGACTCTCACAGGGCTGTCAGCGGAGGTGGTCACCCAAACACTTGCACATGGCCTCCCTCTGTGGCCTGGGCTCCTCGCAGCATGGCTACGAGGTCCCAAGAGGAGTGTCAAATGAGAAACTCTGCATAAGCTATGTTCTAAGATGCAAGGCAAGGGTGCCATCTGATGTTCCAATCTAGCTCTGGACACCATATAGTGTCACTTTCCCTGCATTCTGTCCATTACATGGCCACCTTGGTTGCAAAGAGAGGGACATGAGACCCAATCTTTGAAAGGAGGAATGTCAAAGAACTTATGGCCCTCTCAATTTACCGAAAGTTGGCTGACTAGCTACCTAAAAGCCAGCCTCTTAGAATGCTCAGAAGAATCTTTCTGAGGAAAGATAAAACAATAAATGGAGATATTTGTTTTAGAGACTTTTACCTATCTATTCATCACAGGTTAAATCAGTAAAGTGATTATTTCTCCCAGGCTCAGAGGAAAAACAATAATCCTTTTTCTCCCCCTATTACTCTGTTTAGAGGTGTACACACTGTGAAATTCTTGTAAGGATTGAAGAGATGGTCTTACTAACAGTGATTTTTCAGAAGAAAAATTTCCATCTGCTCTTTTAAACCAGGGATATTATTTTCTACGAGATGTATTGAGTGTAAGTGTCATGTTATTTTTCTGAATTGTTCTAATACAAATACTCATATTTTTTAAAGTGCCGTTTTGAAAGAACTCACTTTCATTGAAAAGAATCTGCCAGTAGAAAATGTCATTCATAAAACTGATACAGTGATTGCTTATATAAAGGAGTCTATGGTTTTGTTTGATATGACCTGTGGATAAAAAGAAATAACCTTATCACTCAAACAATATATCTCGTTGGGACAGGTATACTTAAGCAATTGTTAGTGATTCTTTTTCTTCCTTTGAATTTTCCAGGAAAACTTTTTAACTTAATCTTGATTTGTTTGGTTTGAACCCATGCAGCGGCATTTGCTCCCACTCAAGGAAAAAAAAATATATTCACTTCAAGCTAGGCAGAAAAGTGTTGTATCTGATAGCTATTTTCACCTTCAAGGTGAGGTTTAAATAGAGTTCAGCAAATCAAAACCAGCAAAAAGGAGAAGGTCATTGAAAGCATTTATTATCATTACTCCTGGCCCAGCGCTTCCCAAACATTAACATGTGTAGGAATTAAATGGAGAAATGAATCTGTGCTTTCTAGATCGAGTAGGTCTTGAAAGGGGCTGGAGATTTTTGCATTTGCAAAAAGTCCCAGGAATTGTCAATGCCCCTGGTTAACAGAACACATTTTGAGCAGTGAAGGAGAACACTAAGTTAGCAATGATTAGATGGGACAGGGTGGGACACTTTGAGAGAGAGAGCGGGCAGAGACTGCCCATCTGTGCTGCTGGGCTTCCAAGAGTAACACATTTTTATTTAAAACCCTTCTTAAAGCTGGTGATTTTCTAGAACTTTGGTCAATCTTTATCAATGGTAAACTATATGAAAATACATATGGAAACATTGTCATGTTTTGTTTTATTATAATTTTTAACAAAAAATTATGAGAAGTATAAAGCCTTCATTCATACTTATGGTTAAGTGCATGACAAAAAATATTCAACACATTAGGATAGCTGATGAAGGACATCCATTTTTCCAGAGAATAAAAACAAAAGTGATTCTGATAAATGGTTTTGGCTGATACTGCAAAAAAATTATTTAAAATGTTAATGTTAATTATAATGGGTTTTGCCAAATTTCTGAACCAATGATAATATAGTTTTATAGATACAAAGATTTTATATGTTTTTTTCTTTAAAGTATATATTTTATAATATGAAATAAATCATATTATATTGAGAAAAACAAACCAAACAAACAAAACTAAAAGTTCCCTAAAATCCACCATTAATATTTTGGTATTTCTTTACTTATTTTTTTAAATTAATATCCAGTTTTTAAAAATTCAAATTTTTTTTACTTATATTAGTTGAATTTTTACTTTATATCTCATTCACATTCCATATTAAATATTTTCCTATGACTTTTTGGGGGTATTTATAATGCTTCTTTATGCAGGTATTTCATAATTTGTTCAATAAACTTATTTTTTTGAAGTTGCTTCTATTTTTCACTATCTTGTGACACCATAATAAACATTTGTAAATGCTCATTTTTGCACATGCTCTCCATTTTTTCCTAATTAAAAACTTTTGTTTACTAGTTCAAATAGTGAGCATGTTTCTAATGTCCTCTTGTACATTAATGTCAATGTGGAATTGTCTTTCTGAAATGCACAAAACTCAATTCCCTCCAGCTCACTCCCTACCTTACTCTCTGCCAATTTACCATTTGATAAACTGGCAAAGTTACTGTGAAAAATCCACTCTCATGCACCGTTAATGGGAAAGTATATCAGGGTAATATTCCTGGAAAAAAATTTTTAACTGAGTATAAAGAGCCTTGAGAGTGTCCTATCCTTTGACCTATTTCTGAGAATTTAACCTAGAGCAACAACTCAAAATGTGAACAACTGTACACAAGACTTCATCCATTTATATTTTCAATACCAAGATCTTGTAAACATGCTAATTGTCTAAAAATGTAAAGAAAGTATGTAGATTATGGCATATGTATTCAAATTATTAGGCAAGGACTGGAAATATGTGTACGGAGAATATAAAATGTGCAAACAGAAATCCTGGGTGGAAGGAAATATACCCAGATCATTAAGGAGTAGTAACCTGTGTGGTAAAGTTCACATTGCACAACTCAAGGAATGGCTGTTCACATGCTCGCTACAAGCTAAGCGTCTCCCACTACCCCCAACCCCCACCCCAAGCTGTGTAATAATACTGGTGAGATTATTGAAATTTTCATTCTCCTTGACTAGAAAGCACATGTTCCCTTCTGGCTTGCTAATGTGAAGGCTACCCCAAAGGGAATTTTCATGAGGAAGACACAAGAAAACTAATAGCCAAACGAGAGATGTGTCTTGAATGCCCAAAATTAAACAGATGACTATGTGTACTGGAAATGTTCTGTCTGCTTCTGGGAAACAAAATCTGGAATCAGAGTAACAGAGAGACACTGTGGGATAGCTTCCCTGTTTGTTAACATTAACGATAATTAATACTGTAAAATAAAGGAACAAGTTTAATGGTCACCGAGGGAAATCTTAACCTCTATTTAAGATCAAATTTCCACCTGTTAGTGGAAAACCTAGTTTGATCAATTCAGGGTAAGTGGATTTTGTCTCAGTTGTGTCTGACATGAATTCAGTGAAATCAGGGCCTCCTTTGATCCCTCCTGCCCCTTTTCTCCCTGGGAGACCCCTAAGCTCCAGCCCTGCATTGTCCTACCATCCCTGGGGAGACATTTCTGGTGCCAGACCATTGGGATCCATCCCTGCCGGCTTCCTCCACTGGGTCTCAATGCACTTGCAGGCATAGCTGCTGCCCTCACCAGTTTCCAGGCTGAGTAAAGATCTACCTTGTCAGGCAATGCCAAAAACAGTGACTGTCATACAATAAACACCCTGTAAATACTTGTTAAATAAATGAATTAGCACCATTTTGGCAAGGAAGTAGGTGATAAGATAGTTAAGATATAGGAAGGAATGGGAAAGAGGTTCACTCTCTCAGACTTTAACTTCTAAAAGAATAATTAATCAAATATATTGGCTCACTATGTGCAGAGCACTGTGGGAAGCTTCAAATGCATAATCCAGATTGATTTCTAAATGAGCTGTGATCTGGGATCACCAGGCTGTTCCATCCTGCCTGTTTGAAATGGGCTGATTGACACGGAAAGCAGAAGACTTACTATGTTCTCAGAAATCTCTTTTTTCAAAGCATCCTTTAAAAAAAAAATTAACTTTCTCCTCAGGTTTATGTATGCATTAGTAAGCTCTCTATAAACGTTTCCTTTTGAAAGAATCAAGGGGAATGTCTATAACCTTTATAATTCCAGAGACTGCCTGAAAATTTATCTATACAAAATACTTCAGAAGCTCTGCACCTCAGATGTCACATGAAAAGTACAAGTAATAAAGCTTGAAATCAGGCAGTTCCAGTTAATCTCTCAACAAGCTAATACGTTTATTTAACTTTTTCCCATTGTTCTTAAAGAGGAACAGGAGAAAGCAAAGGCACTCGCTATCATGGCACCAGTGTTCCTTTATATAATACCACAGAGAAGAGATATGGTTGGAATTTTCGAAAGGCTATGCTCTCTTACTTTGCTTCCAGAAGAAGAGCACCCATTACAATCATTATCTGTACAATTTTAGCATGACTAGCAAGTTAATCATTCCTCAAAAGTTTACCCCTGAAATTCTAAAGTTATATAGTAAATTTATTATTATTATTATTATTTTATATAGTAAATTTAAAGGTGGTGACTTGATCTCCTATTTGGATGGAAAAGACAATTGGGCACTTAGCATTTAATCATTCCTCCTCCCTCAACTACCTAAAGCTTCACAGAAACAAAGGAATTTCCACTGCAACTCTGAAGTTTAGCTATTGTAACATACTTAATTATAGATTGAATTGTTTCTGACTTGAAAATATTAAACCTATTATTTACTTCAGAATGCACAGTGGTTAAAAATCCTTGTTTAAAATGGATTATACAACCATATGTGCCATAATGTGGATTACACATTTAACATGCACAAGGCCTTGTTTTTGAACAAGATTCATAAACAAATAGTACATTTGATTAATATCTAACTATTATAAAGTACTTAACAAGGGTGCTTTCAAAAGCATTTGGATTCCTTAATGATATTGGAACAGATTGACAGAAATGCCATAGTAAGTAAAATTTCCTTTTTTGCAAATCTAATTAAATTTTCCCTGGGGGGAAAATGTGGTGTGACTTTTTTTTTTTTTTTAATTCTCCACCTTCCTTGAATCTCATATTTCAATTTTAAATACTTTAAAAAATTTTTTTAATTAACATGTAATGTATTATTTAAATACTTTTTTAAGTGCATTAGGGCAGCATTTGGAAAGGAGCCAGCTATGTAAAGTGGCTACACAGTATGTGTGTGGTTTGAATCTACTCCCATCAAGCGATGGTGGTAATTTTTGAGAGCCAAGGGAGTAGATGCTGGGGTTCAGAGGGTTGTGCCTCCAGATCTGAGAAGTCGGCTTTAATGGATAAAGCCTCTGTCAAACCTTCAAGACTTTCAGTCTCCATGAAACAGTTCTCCTGAGGGTTTATCTTGTCCAACCTCCATTGCCCTGCCAGTTTAAAGTCTCTTCTTCTCATTGAGCTTTGATGACTTGATGTAGGGTCTGTTTATGGACTCATTCTAACCACAAAGTCTGGTGTCTGTCTGTTTTTCCTACTCCACTGTAGACACGGGAGAGAATGATCGTGAAAAAGGCAAATAATCTCTTCACGTTACTAGGAAAATAATTTGAAATTTACAGTACCCCCCAGAAGGGTCTCTGACAACATTTTGGGGATTGCTATTTTATAGAGAACAGATAAAGTGAAGAACAGTGGTTTCTCTGGTCCTGTTCCTAGCTATTAGTCATCCTTTTAGAATGTGCTAGAAGGGAAAGATCAAGAGAAAGCGAAGAAAGACTTCCTTGTACTGTGGGAAAAAATGCACCATGACCTTTTTCTCTGAACTCTGAAAAAGAAAGAAGTTTTCTATTTCATTTCTACTTGTAGGAGAAATGAAAGTGCCTGCTTTTATTTTCTTGCAGACCAGAATTTCCTTGAGTAAACGAACATGAGATTGGTTTAACAAGCTAGGAACATTTAGCAGCAGCTCACAACCTCTGTAACATGCCTTAGAAGAGAGTCACAAAATTTCCCAAGAAAAAGGATTCTCAAGAGAGAAAAAGGTTTTGGTTTTCCTGATGGGAATTCAGTCACAAATTAACTGTGACCACCCTGAAAGGAAATAACAGTAGCAAGAGGGTCAACCTTGCCATAAGTTTTGTACTACTAATACTAATCCTACTACTAATAATATTAGTTATGCACAGTTTAGACTTTCATCCTTTCTAGATTCCCATAGAGGTAGTAGTGGTCCATACTGTAAGAAAAGTCTACAAGTGGAATTTTATATAAGGCAAATTGTTGCCTCTACCAGGGTCCTGGAAAAATAGAATCCCAGAGACATAGGACGGGGCATGACTTTTCATCCAGACTTCTCATTTTGCATATTGAGTAATCAAGTTCCAGGGGGTTATGTGACTCATCACAAGTAACACAATATCTAGTCGTTCAAAGAAAAAGAAAAAGGACTAGAAGACAGATCTCCAGACCCTTAGTAGATGGAATGTTTTTATTACATCCCTGCACTTAATTAAATGTAATAATAGCTCACAGTTACAGATCCTTTACTTGATGCCATGTATTGTTCTAATTTGGTCTGCTCCATTTTGAAAAAATAATTAATTTTGATTCTAACACACTATTTTCTTTTTTGTTTGTTAAAACTCTGCTGTTCTTTTTCTAATTTCTTGAGAGAAGAACTTAGCTTACTGATTTTCAAATTTCTTATTTACTGACATGTTCAGTTAAGGCAATACATTTTCTGATTTACATTGTTTTAGTTATATCCCACAAATTTTTATATGTAGTACTCTAATTGTTGCTCAGTTCCAAATATTTTATAATTTCTCCTGTGATTTTGTCTCTGATGCATTGATTATATAGCAGTACGCACGTGTGTGTGTGTGTGTGTGTGTGTGTGTGTGCACATACTCACCTAGGATTAATTTTCAAGAACAGGTTTTATGGGGAAAGGGCTCATTTGTTTTGTTTGTGTTTTTAATTTGTTTTTTTCTCACCTAAAGTCTGTATTTTACATCAGAGTTTACTTTTGGTGTTTTATATTCTATGGGTTTGATAAATGTGTAATGATCTATATCCTCCATTATAGTGTCACCAGAGTATTTTCACTACCCCTCAATCCTCCATGCTTCACCTATTCATCCTTCCCTACCCTATAATGCCTGGCAACCACTGATCTTTTTACTGTCTCTTTGCTAGCACTTAGTGTTGTCCATATTTTGGATTTTGGATGTGTAATCGTACCTCATTGTTTTAAACTACAATTCCCTAATGACATATTTAATATGGACTGAATGTGCATAACCTTACTAACTAGCCTCTATTTACCATTAGTTTCCTGCATATTTGTCTTCTTCAATTTGTCACACCTGGAAACTCCAAGTCCCTTTCTTCTACTTTGTCACTTCCCTTTATATTTATCCTCCTCTGTCAAAATGATTTAAAAGCCTCCAAGCTGGGGCACCTGGGTGGCTCATTCAGTTAAGTGGCCGACTTTTGATTTTGGCTCAGGTCATGATCCTAGGGTCCAGGAACAGAAACCCCACATGGGGCTCTGTGTTCAGTGGGGAGTCTCACTGAGGATTCTTTCTCTCCCTCTCTCTCTTCTGCAGCCCCCCCCAATCCTGCTTATGATTTTGAGCCCTCTCACATAAATAAATAAATAAATAAATAAATAAATAAATAAATAAATAAATGAATGAATTTTTAAAGCCTCCAAGCCTAGCAGTTTCTTTGCAGGATTTCTCTTCCCTCTGTAAATTCCTCTGTGCTATATTAAACTTATAACATCAAATACATTTGTATGCTTCTTCTCTTGTTAATCTGCCCACTGTCCATTTATTTCTCAGAACCACTGAGAACCCAAGAAAATAGAGGAGAATTTTCCTTCCCCACATGGTTTCCCTCAAAAACATTACATTTCAATATAGGTGATTGTAATGTTGGGCAATAGCACAACTGACAAGATTGTGGTAGAGACTCAAGTCCCACTGCTAAGAGCTCTCAAGTATCTATGAGGTGCTGAAACACAAATTCTCCATTACTTTCTAGATCTTTCTATTATCAAGCACAACACTGTCTGCCCTGACTCTCCCCACCTGTGCTGAGTGAGGAGATGTTACAATTTCTATCTTCTCTGCCTTTTCTTGAGATTTGTATTGCTTTTGGTATGATGACCAGTTAGTTCTCTGTTTATCTCCAATAACTTCCTTATAACAATCTTCATGAGACCAAAACATTCTTAAGTAGAATCTTGAAGTCAGTAAAACCTAATGAATTCACAAAGGGATACAGTTGAAAAAGAGCTTTGAAGTCATCCAGACCAACACAGTCCTCATACAGAAAAGGGAACTGAGGTATAGCAAAATGAGGTCAGCAGTAATAAGGACGGTAACATCTTTTGGAACAATGGCCAGGTGAGCAAATATGAACTCTGGGATTAGAGACCAAGTCTATTTTTGTGCAGTTACTGAACTTTTTTTTAATACTCATTAATCCAATCATCTGCATGATCACATTTAACCTGTATCTCTTCAGGATCTGCTTTTCTAGGGAGTCTGTGTCCATCTAGCTTTCAAATGCCTTAACCCTTCATCCAGATTGTACCAAAACCTTCAACGTATTTGGGAGCATGTTATTTCTGCTCTCCTATTCCCCTTGAGCTCAAAAAAGTTGTTCATTTTTCTCTTTTTTCATAGTGTTTCTATCTTCTGTACACTCATTACCAAATGACTCTCAGCCATAAATCTAGGTACTTACTAGTCAATCAAATCATAATTTGGGGGACAATAAAGTAAAGGGAAATTCAGTCACTTGGCATTTTCTATTGATGATGATTATTGACCCATGTTTTAACCAAAGGAAATATCCCATATTAAATTTGCATCTATGGTCTTTTCCCCCACTCGCTCTTTCTGTAATATAAGTAAGGCACCTAAGAAAAACACCAAGTCAACACCACATTGTAATTAGGTGATGTTTTAAAAAATGAACAATTTTCGGGGCGCCAGGGTGGCTCAGTGGGTTAAGCCGCTGCCTTCGGCTCAGGTCATGATCCCAGGTCCTGGGTTCAAGCCCCACATCGGGCTTACTGCTCAGCGGGGAGCCTGCTTCCTCCTCTCTCTCTGCCTGCCTCTCTGCTTACTTGTGATATCTCTCTGTCAAATAAATAAATAAAATCTTTAAAAAAAATGAACAATTTTTTTCTCCACCTGGTTCTTGATTGTTACCTCTCTAGCCATATTTGTTACTCTGTATATGTGGCTATCATGGAGAAAGAGGTATATAATATCACTCATTATTAAGGTTTTTTGTCCATTCCCTTTCAAAAAGTTCTTTGGTTTCCTTTCCACTCCATACCCAATGGAGTCATTCATGGTAATTCAAAATATGTATCAATTCTGCAAGTCCTAATATTATCTTGTTCAGAATTTCTTTGAGTTTTCCCTTATGCAACACCTCTTATCCTCAGATGTCATCCTAAAGGTCATGCTTAACTTTATGTAAATTTTGGAAGAAATAAAAATTTATCCATCTTCTCCCACCTTCCCTTCATTAGTCTGCCTTCCCTTTCCAGAATAGTTATTCATTTTGCTCTGTTCAGCTCATCTATAAGTTCCTGCATTCCATTCCTGCTGATCTCTTTCAAGATATAATAGATGGTTATGGTTTAGAATAAGATGCAAGATGTGATCCATTAAATTTTCAATGGTCTTTCTGTTAATAGAGGACTCCTGCCTTCCAAAAAACTTCATGTTAATAAAGACCTCACAATTTCCAAAAGAAGACTTCTAAAAACAGCTTTCGGAGTTAAATGATATACACTGGGTTCATATTTTAAGGAGTTCCTTATGTAATTGTGACTTATTCTGATTATAAACAACAGTGCTTCCAAATGATCAGACATTTTCAAACTGTAATAGAAGCCCAGTAATCTCCTCTCTTTCCATTTTTTGTGCAATTTTTATACACACACATGTAAATGCATATATATATATATATATACACCTATGTAGTTTTGTATATGCATACATGTATATCAGAGAATGTAGTATATAAATTGATATATAAATATGGCATAAGTATATAAATATAGACCTTTCTTTGTATATAGTTTTCTGATACAGAATATTTCCATTATTTGACTGACAAATTATTTAAATTCATATCCAATAGACTTGTCCTCATGAAACTTTTGTCAAAATAAAAATTCCATTTTGACTGATAAAATAAAGGTACTTGCAAAGCAGTAGAGCTTATTATAATTATTGGTCATCACATCATCACTCTTTTAGTATACATGATAATCATTAATTTCCAGGTAGCTGTTAAACCTGCCTTGTCTTTGGAAATGCCCTAAGTAATTTCAATACGGATTTTTGGTGAGCTTGGCAGGAATTCCATATAGAAATAGATCTACCTGGTAGATATGAAATTAGTAGTACTTGAACACTGAGTTCCACTTTCCAAGAACAAATTAGGCAGAAGAAACCAAATTTCTTAAAAAGTATATGTGCACGTCTATTATATATTTCTTTTTTTTTCTATTATATATTTCATCACAGTTTACCTTTGTCACATTTGAGTGGTTTAGAATAAGTAAAATTTTGAAGGCCTATTATAAGTGAGGTGATATACAGTAGGTAAAACTAAGTAAAGATAAACCATGAGAGACTCTTAGTCATAGGAAAGAAACAGAGTTCCTGGAGGGGAAGTGGGTGGGGCATGGGGTAACTGGGTGATGGACGTTAAGGAGGGTATGTGATGGAATGAGCACTGGGTATTATATAAGACTGGTGAATCATAGGCCTGGCCCTCTGAAACCAATAATATATTATATGTTAACTAATTGAATTTAAATTACAAAATGTTTAAATTTCAAAACAAAAAGAAAGAAAAAGAATAAAAGAAACTGAAGTTGACTTTGTACTCATTGAAGTGTCTGGATCTCTTTTTGGTACAGTTTGATCCAATCTTCTCAAACTTTTTTTTTTTTTAATATTTATTTATTTTTGAGAGAGAAAGAGTGAGCACCCCCAAGTAAGGGGGGTCAGAGGCAGAGGGAGAAGCAGACTCCCCACTGCACAGGAAGGCAGATAGCAGGGCTAGATCCCAGGACCCATGGATCATGACCTGAGCAAAAGGCAGACTTAACTGACTGAGCCAACCAGGTGCCCCACTCTTCTCAAAATTAAAGAATCTGATAATTTAATCATGTGCTTAGATCAGATATATTAAAATGTGGTATGGGAATTGGTATTAGTCAGAGAAAAGAGCAAATATGAGCCTTCCTTTAGATTTGACTTCCTGATAATAATCAAAACTAACATGATTTAAAGCATCCAGGATCCAGTTACAACCTTGAGAATTCAACCATCTCCCAAGGGTCACTTAATCTGAAGGAATTTTTTTTTTTTCTTCTAGGGGATTTGACTTACTAAGAGCAATTCTCCCTATACTGTGTAATGCTAGGGTGAAACCTGTGCATGTGGATTCCAAAGATTCTGTAGAAGAAGACCTTCAAATTCTATTAAAGTTTGTAATCTCCATGGAGGTCTTAAAAATATTTTCTGTCAAATATGACTCTTTATTCTTTCAGAGGTCATAAAAAGATAGGTAATACCCTAAAAAAATGACTTAGGCTGAAAAAAAGACATTCATAGATACTTTACCCTCTACACACACACACACACACACACACACACACACACACACCCCTTCCAGCTTTCTGACATTCCAGTGTGGAAGGGTCGCAAATAACATGGAAACAGGATTCATACTCAAGTGCGCCTGCCTAGGTGTCAGGGTCTGGGACAGAGCTTAGCAAAATAGTTCAACCTATAAGGGACATTCACAGGTCTATTTAGATACTGTGGGCTTTTCATAAACCCTATTCTTCAGTTTAAAATACTATTCTTCATTCTCAAATTTTATGCTTCCTATTTCTTTCACCATAAAATGTTCTTTCTTATATGAAATGATGGCTGGAGAAGATGCAGTATTTGTGTTTATATTCTTCCTTGAAAAAAAAACAAAACAAAACAAAAAAGAAAATTGGCAACCTCACACCGGCTATCAAATTTGCTTTTGGAAAATTACAACCTGGTAGAATGCGAAAGTCTGGAAATCAGTACCCAGCATGAAGTGCACACACTCCCTTCAATTGTTGCTAAACGATGGGGAATTATCATTGTGGGTTTATAAGCCATTCCATAGACAATTTTATGTTATTACTCTGGCCAGAGAGACTCCCTCTCTACCTTCTCTACAAAAATAAGCAAACAATCAAGCAAACAAGAGGGAATGGAACCACAGTATAATTATATCTTATTTCATAGAGTACTTAAATGGTTGAAATTTTACAAAAATAACAAATTTTTTGTCTCTCCCATGTTCTCTATAAAATCAGTGATTTTCCTTGATATAAAAATATGACATAATTATATAAACTTTTTTAGTTATCCTGGAAAATGGTTATAAAATACTAATTTTCAGGTAATATGTTTGAAAATGTACCAATAAAAATTTTACAATGGGAACAGGTAAGCTCAAAAATCAATGAAAGCTTAGCTGAATAGAACGTAATGCATCATGATGACAATACAGATTTGCAGTAAGAAGAAAAATAAAAAGTAACTTTCTTCATAGGATTGTTGAAGGATCCAAAGAGCCAATTTAATTTTCCACAGTATCTCAGCTCCAGTGGTACCACTGCATAGTCAAATAATCAGCTTTCAATGCCTGCTTCCCTTCAAAGTGGGCAGTGCACTTATACTTTGGGTTTTGTTTTTTAAATACCAATTATGCTAATTTGGTTGATACAGTACTTTTTAAGTTTTCTATATCCTTCATGAATATCTTACCTACTTTATCAGCTGAAATAAAGATACTGAGAATGACGTATTAAAATCTCCAATTAAAATTTTAGGTACTTTGAATTTTAATTTTACATAATTTTAATGTTTCTTAATTCTGCCAGTTTTAGGTTCTGTTATTGGGCATATGAAAAATAAACTTAAGATAGTAAAGTAGGACTTGGCTTCTCTGAAAACTTCAGGATGGGAAAATAAGAAATTAAAGCAGAACATAAAGCCAGGGGAAATAAATGTGGCTCAGAGAAGTTTAGCTTTTTTCCAAAGCTGAAGAGCTAGTCAGAACAATACCAGATACCTGGACCCTGGGGTGTCTGATTCTAAAGCTTGTATTTTATTGGTATATTCCAATTATGAAAAATGTTACAATTGTTTTCTGAGAGAATAAGTACACAGTACACAGTACACACTACACGGCATCACTTTTCAAACCAACCAGTGGGCTCAAAACAACTCTTTATAATCTGCCCTTGACTATACAGAGGAGAAATAAAGATTTATAATTAAATGACAGGTAATGCTTTAAAAATAATTTTTATTTAATTTTAAGATTGCTGTGATGCTTACAATTGGATGCAGGAGACAAATATTCTAAAAACTTTAATTAAAAAACAGTGGGGAAGCCATCTCAGGAACAGATGGGAAACCGTTCATGTCTTTAACTATTCCCTCCCCCAACCAATTGCATGTGGGGACAAACATATTATTTACCATATTAACACAAAATACCAACAAGAGAGGTGATAGAAATTTTGCCCTGAGCTTTAATTCCAATGGAAAGGAAAAGATTAAATGTTAAACTTGTACTAATAACCATAGTAGCAATTTCAAGAAAAAAAAAGAATAGTAAAAGGCAAACATTTAAATGAGAGTACAACTTTTCACTAATATTTTAACGTCAGAATGTTTTCAAGTTGGATGTTTTAGGCACTGAGGAAAATATGCTCTTTTTGTGAAACGAAGAATTTCACCTTTTGCTTTGTAAGTGTCTTTATGTATCTAACTCCTGTGCATAAACTTGTTTTCACAAATATCAAAGGGGCAGTTTGTGTTGTGTGGTTCTGGGTTCCACAGACAAACACTATAAGTAACCCTTTGAAGGAAACAAACAACTGAACAGTTCCTACGGACAGGCACAGAGATATTTTGCTCTGATATGGAGATAATTCCCTGTCTGTAGATGGCGTACGGGCTCAGGTATTCTCTTCTGGTGCCGCTGTGGAGTTTGATAAACCATCAAAAGCAATTTTCTCAGCAATCCAGAAGACATTGTTTTCTATCTTTTGGGTCCCACGGACTGAAATTAAACCTTGGAACCTCTTACTAAATGTAGTATTAGTCATCAGTTTAAATGGGACACCCGGGTTGCCCACTCGGTTAAGTGTCTGACTTTTGATTTTAGCTCAGGTCATGGTCTCAGCGTCGTGAGATCGAGCTCTGTTGTTGAGCTCCACGCTGGGCATGGGGTCCGCTTGAGATTCTCTCTTTGTCTCTGCCCGTACTGATACCCTCCCCCTTGTATGTGCTCTCTCTTAAATAAATAAATTTACTACCAAGATGACATAAAACACAAGTGCCTCAGCAGTGATTTCTAGGCACATATGCACCATTAGAAATCTTTTCAGGGATGACATGTTTCCAATGGATAAAGCTTTATTAGATATATTCCCCTTGCTGTAGAGGCTTTTAGAATCATTTGATCTTCCAAATTTGGACAACTCTAAGGTGAGACATATCAAGTGTATCAGGCCCCAGTTTTGTTAGTAATAAATCACCCTCAGAATTTCCATTGTTTCATTGCAGCCATGTCTGCTGTGTTGGGTGTGAGGAAACTCATGGGATGGGAGAATTTAAAGTTAAGTGAAGTGAAATGGTACCCAACTTTTAGCCAATCAGGACATATGGAGCAATTTCAGATTAATCTTAAGAGACATTTATTCTAGTAGGATGTCACTGTTATTGTAAATATAGTTTAAAAGAATCATAATTTGATGTATCCAGGTCTTTGAGGGGAAATTCTTTGTATTTGTGACATACATAAACACACTGTTCCATATTATTTATCATACACAAGTATACATAATACAAATGCATATAATTTTTCCTATAACTCCACCTAACCTTTAAGAAATTGGTAATGGTGAGGGAAATTGGAAGGGGAGGTGAACCATGAGAGACTATGGACTCTGAAAAACGATCTGAGAATTTTGAAGGGGTGAGGGTTGGGAGGTTGGGGGCACCAGGTGGTGGGTATTGTAGAGGGCACGGATTGCATGGAGCACTGGGTGTGGTGCAAAAATAATGAATACTGTTATGCTGAAAAAATAAAAATAATAAAAAAAAAGAAATTGGTAATGGAAAATTTTTCTGACACTTGTTAAAGACAGTAAGGAAGACTTTATTCAAGGGAGCATCGCAAGGGGGGTTGTACACCAGGGGAGTGAGTTGGGGCTCCATTCTGAACACAACAAGGAAAAGTGTAATTTATAGCCAAGGAGCAGGGCTGGGGCCAGTGGATAGAAAATTTCTAAGGCGAAACATCAAGGTCAAGGGGATTTTGGCTAAACTAACTTGAAGAATCCTTACTGAAGGCAGGCCAGGGGAGCGGATATCAAGGGTGAGGGATGTACAATTTGATCGATATGGAAAGGGCTGGGGTTTTTCTTAAGCAGACCCAGCAGAGCAGGATTCTTGCTAAAACTGGACTAGGGGGCTAAGGACACAGCTCAAATTTGAGCCTCCAGGAGAAGATTCAAAGGAGCCTGACTCGGGTTTGCTCAAGGTGAGAATGTTTGCCAAATACGCTGTAAAATAATTACCTGGAAGGAAAAAATGACCAGCAAATAAGCTCATTACATATTCACCTCTCAAAACACCGCAAAGATAGGGATCCCCCTAACTGTTAGTGCCGCCACCACTAACAACAAAAATGATCATATGTTTTCTAGGTGTCAGGCCCTATACCGGGTCCGGGACTAGGTGTTCTCGCCAGGGTAGACACACAATACAGCATTTGGAACTGGCAATTTGTAAATCAGTGACAAGACAGCTGTCATTAGAGACGATTTTCTGTAGATTTCCTTAAAAGACAAAGGGGAAGAAAAAGAATTGCCCTTCAAGCAAGACTCCTGCTTTTCTAGGCGCCTCTTCCAGGTGCTTCCCTCCACCACCACCACCGCGGAGTCCCGGCGCCTGCGTTCCGTCCCGGCTCACCCGCCGGCAGGGGGCAGGCCACGGTTCTCCGTCCTCCGCGACGGGACACTGGCGTCGCTCTTGCCCCAGGCTCAGGCCTGGATACGCTTCCTTAGCAACGGGTTGCCTTTGGCAACAGGAGGACGCGGGGCCCTCGGCTGGCTTTCCCGCGCGTTCTTACACCGGCTTACGGTAGAAGGCGCAGGCCGAACCATGTCCGAGATTCTGTGCCAGTGGCTCAACCAGGAGGTGAAGGTGTCCCAGACCGTGAGTGAGTGACACAGCCCGGGGAGAGCGGGCTAGGGACGAGCAGGGCGCAGAGCTCCGGAGCGCGGCGTGCGGATGGAAGGTGGCAGAAGGCGCGAGCCCCTGTGCAGTTCAGACGCCTGCGGGGCCAGGCAGCGCCCCAGGCCCGTCCGGTGGCCCCAGTCACCTCAGCTTCTCCCATCCCCATCCTGCCGCTCCCGAGTTACCCATCATCACGGTGGGCCCAACTCCGCAGTCTGTCTCATCTGCTGTGCGGTTCTAAGCAATCAGAGGGTTTAGGGAGAGAAGAATTTGCCGGATTCCATAATCTAGCCCTGACATTATTCCCTTCACATCCTTAGAAGCAGGGTAGGCTGGCAAGCCAATGAAATAGGAGGCCTTAAAGCCAGCTAGGCCACTACTAGATGTGTGTGCCCCTGGACAAGTGACAACACCCTCTCTGAGCGTGTTTCCTCCAACTAGAAAATAGATCCGATCACACTCTCCGTTCCTACCGACCTCGCGGGAGTGGGGTGTGTGTGTGTGTAACGGGTTAATGCAGAATACGTTAACATTTCCCAATTGTAACAGTCTTAGCTCAAAATTTACACACATTAGCTATTTCCGACCACTCTTCACTCTTGGCCCAAGCCTTATTCACTAATGTGATTTTATCCCAGCCATGAAGTTGGCGTCCAAAGTTTCCAACTCCCACAACCACAGAGGCAATTGTACATGCTGGCAATTTCTATGGCAGCCGAGTAATTCCAGCAGAGCCCTCTCCTCCAGCTCAGCTCTTTTCTGTTGTTTCTTAAGCACTTCGTTTTCCAGCTGGTATGTTTTTTGCTCAAGGCAAGAGGTTTTCAGCCCAAATCATTTCAGTCTGTTTTCACAGAAACACCCTTGCATAATGCCAAGTTGCTACCAGAGGGGCAATAGTGCCAACCGGACCTTAGGTCAACCGTGGAATTTGCTAGACCAGTAGTGTTTCTGAAGCGGCAAACTATTTCTTATCAGCATTAGGCTCCTTAATGTTGGAGGACCTCCAGTTGCATTTCCTGAGGTATAAACCCTAGCTTTTTCTTTGCCAAACCATACCCCACACACTCCCTGGGAACTGCAATATATTTTTTCACAGGATTCTAGAATCATCCCATTTTGTCACTGTTTCTCACCTAAAATATGATGCTGATCACAGCACAATGTTTAGCACTTTTTAAAATTCCCTTTTTACCATAGGAGCCAAAGTGCAATATAATTCCCTTAAGTTACACTCCTCCAAAGGAAAGCAGTTCTAGATTGCTGAGTTTAATATGGTTCATTTACTTGGTTAGTAAAAACCACACCTTTTGTTCAAGTCCCCAAGACTCTATTGCATATTGAAACACTTTTGAGAAAAGTAAATAAAATTAATAGGAAACATAACAACAGTAGTATGCCACTGTAATTGTATTAGTTGTAATTATGATTGTAATCCATTTTTGGGATTTTGGTTTTGAGAGGAAGAGGAAGCATTACTTCTTTCTGTGGAAATTATTGGACTGGAGACATTTTAAGTAAGAATTTTAACAACATAAACTATGAATGAAAAAATCCTAATGTCTGCTTCTCTGAAGTTGTTAGCAGATATGGCTGCATATTCTGCATCCCATTCATTAGGAATATGTATTTCTTGACCCCAAATGCTAACTAGAGTCAAAAGAGACAGTCCCTGATGTAACCAGATTCTGTATTGTAAAAGGCTTTCAGATTATAGGAAACACTCACATGCGTTTGGAAACGAATAAGATAGAATTTGTGCACCTGAGGAAGCACACTGCTAGTTGATTCTGGTCATTGGATAAGACATTTTATGGTGTACAGTGAAAAGCTCAGAATTGTTTAGAGAAACTATCATGAAAGAACTATATGTGGCAACAGCCTCTGGAGAAAGTAATATAACAATTTTCTCTATAAGAGTTGTGTTAAGAGTGAGGATTTGCAAACCAGACTGCCTGGGTTGAAATCACTTATCCACCACTCGCTTGCTGGTGACCTTGGGCAATTTATTTACCTCAATTTCATGATACTCAAAATACAAGTCATAATAATAGCTCATCAAGTTGTGTCAAGCTTAAATGAGATAATAAATGTAAAGCATTTAGAATGATGCTTGGGACATAATAAACGCTAAATCTCCCTTTTTAGAAGCTATCATATTACAATCAAAACACCAGAATGTCGGGACATTTGAACAAGGATGTTTATTGCTACATGAATTGTAGGGACAAAATAAAAAAATGCAAAACAATCTGAATATCCTTCAATAGAAGCATACTTGGATAAATGATGCTGTATTCATGCTATGGACTGTTACGCAATTATTAGAAAGGATGAGTTAGGGCTATAACTTTTGACCTGTAAGATATTCATGTATTTCTGTCAAGTAAAAAATAAAAGTTTTAGCTTATCGTGATGAGCATAATCCCATTTTTGTACCAATTAGGAAATATAGATACACAGATACACAGACACACAGACACACAGACACACACATATACAGACACACATCTATCTGTTTACATTAGCACAGAGAAATATATAGAGAGTCATATACTAGACTATTGATATATACATGAGTCTTCATATTGTCTGTTTTTGTAAGCATAGAGAAAAGGATGGAAGGATATAAACTAGTGTATTGATAGCAGTTACCTCTGGGAAAGATGATTGCTGGCTTTTCTTTATATATTGGCATTACTTGGCTTGTTGCTTGTATTGCCCTCATATTTTGGGAGGAAAATTCAACATAGCATTATGTTGAAAATCAAAAAAAGACCAAACTTCACATGATCGATTAGAAGAAAAAGATGTTTGCCATCTTTTAATTGAAATTAGTAAGCATCTTCTAATATAGTATTAGGGAGGATTACATAAGAATTGTTTTCTTAAATGAATTTTGTAGATAAAAAATAACAAAAAATAATAAATAAAAAATATTATTAGACACTTAAGCACTTATACCAGACCCTATGCTAAGCCCTTTACATAGGTTTTTGTTTGTTTGTTTGTTTGTTTGTTTTGGTATTCTAAAGGCCCTGAGAGGTGCACTCCTTGCTGTGTGAAGATGGGTGAGGGAGCTGAGATGCTTGATTTTCTGTTCAGGGTCACAAGCCTAGTGGATCCTAGAGCTAGAATCTGAAGGTAGATCTTTGACTTGTGCTCTTAGGCACTGTATTGCATATTGCAATTTACAGTAAGGGAATATATTTTTTAAAACCTCAATTCTCTCAAGTGTGTTCATTTGAGCTCCTTTCTAAGGATTACTGTTCAGTTTGGAGTTATAAGAAGTACACAGATTCAACTACCCAGGCATGTTGTAACTACACACGGTATAACCTAATTCCTAGATGGCTAAATGGCAAAGGTGGATTTATTAGTGTTTAGAAGCGGTTCAGTCTATATGTTGCTTCCTAGGATGGAGAAAACAATGAGAATGCCAAGTGACTGCATTTACATAATCTTGACAAGGCTGGATAAATGGTTCAGTCATTGACAAGGCAACTAACGCTGATTGATTTCTGCATTATTCTGAAGGGTAGAAGTCAATTTGAATAAAGCATACTGTATTGAATTTCCTGTTGCCTGGACTACCCGGAGTATCAGCAGTAAAGAAAATAAATTCCAATGATCCTCAATTGAGGATCGTCTCACTCCACTTAATGAGGTTTCTGGGAGTCACCAGGGACTTGATTACTCTCAGCCTATGAAGATTCAAAGCTTTGTTACCAAAGCTAAGGATCTCCAGTGAGTTTAATTCAACTAGATGTCTTGGAATACAAAAATTTGCTCAACACAAAATTACATCTGAAATCCAAGCAGTTGTTTTCAAGCAGTTGTTTCTATAATGAAAAGACAAGTAACAAAGAGTAATGTTACTAAAAGATTTGCTGCAAAATTCTTTAGGAACTCTCAATTATTTTCAATAATAAACACTGCCTCTCTTTTTCAAAACTCTTATGAATTCACTGTATGAAGAAACTAGCAATGGCATGTCATAAATGAACATTCTCCATAAATGAGGAGAAATATTTGAATTCTATGTACTGTACAGATCAAATCTTTTGTAAACATGAGTATATACAAGACGGTCCATATTATCTTGGATTCTAAGTGTGGTTATACTGAAAATTGTAAATGCCTTATTATGTATGTTTTAATTGTTTCAATACTCTTAAACATTGTTATCAATAGTAGCAGAGGTGTAATAAAGAGAAAATTGGATTTGGGACAATTAAGTTTTTCTAACTATCAATTTTGTAGCATCTGAGATATAAATAATTATCTTTAGGTCCCAATTTTATTCCCCGAGAAGTAAGCATAATAGTGGTTCTAGTTCTAGTTATGGAATGAATGAGTCATGGGAATGAAGGGTACAGCATAGGGAAAATGGTCAATGGTAGTTAACAGTGTTGTGTGGTGACAGATGGTAACTACACTTGGGGTGAGTACAGGATAAGGTAGAGAGTTGTCAGATCATTATGTTGTGGACCTGAAATTAATGTAACATTGTGTGTCAACTGTACTTCAATTGAAAAATGGAAAAAAATTGTCTATATTTGGAAGTATATCAAGTGGGGCTGGAAATGGAATACACCTACCACAGTGCCTAACATCTATACTCGATCTAGATACTCAATGAATATTATTTCAACTTTTCTTTTGTCTCTTACTTTAAGATAATGCCTACTGTCATGCCTGTCCTATAATAGATATTTAGCAACTAATTGTTCATTACATGAGAGTGTACCAGTGAGGCAAAAGTAAAGTATTATTTTAGACTGAACCTTAGGGATTTGTTCATCTTGAGAAGGTCACCCCGGGTACTTTGATCCTCATCTTTGCGATTTCAGAGGCTCTGTTTTATAACTTAAAACAATTTTTTAAGGAATTGTTTCATATTAGCTGAGATTACATCTTGATTTTAGAAATCAGGGTACCCATTTATTCTGAGGGAAAAAAGGCAAAATAACTTATACTGGCAATTGTACATGATGCATCATTTTGATGGGCTGATATGCTCAGAAGAAGATCAAATTTATAACTCTGATTTCTCACTGATATTGAGAAACTAGATGTAACCAAAAGAACCTTCAAATCAACTAATATTTCATATATTTTATTTCTGTGCTCTAGAGATATTTTATCTATGTAGCTGTGATAGGTCCAATTAGATCAGAGTCAGATTCCCTTCTCTTCCTCCTCTTCCATGAGTGCATGGGTAAACCATATTGCTCGATGATATTTTCCAGTGCTGCTACTAATACAAAAATTTCTAAAGTTACAATATGTGTGCATTCTTCTTTTCTTATAGCAAATCTCTATTCTTAATAAGGTTAATTAATATATCCCAAGATTATTGTCTATCTGATGTGGAAAAATTTAAATGGGTAAATTGTGAGCTTTAGGAAATAATCTATACTCCTTTTTAATTTTGTTTTATAAGTGGGTTTCCATTGGTGGCTAATTTTATCCTTTTATATTAAATCTTAGTAGTTTTTTAGAGAGTCAATTTCTATTTGTACCAAATTTTAGGGACATTCTTTATTCGAGCCCCCTTGTGCACTAATTATACTTTGTTGATTAGGTCTTATGTCCAGACCTTTCAAAAGCATCAAATTTTATTTTGAGAAACACAACAGAGATGTTAAAGTATCCTATTGAATATTTGTTTGTAAATAATATTTTATGATGTGTTGTGGTGACCTTTTATTGGCCTGTGACCTTACCATATCCTAGACTCGTAACTTTAGATAGGGAAAAGAATCTTAGACATATAATTTTTCTTTGGCACATGAGGTAATTAAGTCAGATGTGTTTAGGTATGTGTTTAGGGTTTTATAGCTAGGTAGTGGCAAGTTACCAGTAGATTCTGGGTCTGCTCACTTTTACTTCATTCCTTATTTAACCTGGTGTCATTAAACCACACATTTTCCTCCCTCAGAGTCCTTAGGAAATACACTGTTTCTCATAATACAACAGATTTTGGTATTTTCTGGCCAGCTCAACAGCATTTTCCTTGATGAAAATTTGGCTTCCATTGCCTAGAAACTGAGACACCAGATCTGATACTTGAAGGCTATTGTGTAAATCAATGTCAAATTTTTAAGATATGAAGTCCCAAAAAATGAATGCCACCCAATGTTTTAACCATCAAAGAAAATTAGAATGATACAGAGATTTTGTTTCAGATAGTACATCTTAAGAATTATGATAATGTCTTCTAAGGAGAGGGTTGATCAGCCTATTGTTACACTGGAGGAAAATAAATTGTCAGTGTCCTCCAGCCAGAGACTACAGGACAACATATATTGAACAGAATTGGGTTTATTGACTCGTGACCAACAAGAGAAAACCTATATCATGGGAAGTTGTGGGTCATTCAGTAAAGAGGGTGTTAGAAAGGACTTTAAATATCTGGGTTTGGGGCGCCTGGGAGGCTCAGTGGGTTAAAGCCTCGGCCTTCAGCTCAGGTCATGATCTCTGGGTCCTGGGATCGAGCCCCGCATGGGGCTCTCTGCTCAGCGGGGAGCCTGCTTCCCTTCCTCTCTCTCTCTGCCTGCCTCTCTGCCTACTTGTGATCTCTGTCAAATAAATAAATAAAATATTAAAAAAATATCTGGGTTTGTGTTAGGTATTTTTTGAGGAGGGTTCAAGGAAGCAGCACTTTCCTCTGAATTGGACCATGCCCAGAAGCATAGGTAACTCTATGGGTATCTTAATAGGTCTTATCTAGGAATTGGAGAGAATAAAGTAAGACAAAGCCATGATTAGTAAAAAAGCAGCAAACACTCATAACTGGCCACAGTAGGGGCATTTTTGGTCATTTTTGTGTTTGGGACAATACTGTTTTGGTCTGAATACAGATATGATTACAAAGGAATTTTGTTTTTGTCTTGATCTATCAGGGTCACAGCATGGCCTTGTCTGGGGTTGGTATGCTGTGAAATTGATTATATTCAGCATTAGAATGCCAAGGCCTAGTTGTGAGGGCCAGGCCAACTCCTAGGAAACACCAAGGCCTGTTGGGGCCAGGTCAATGCCAAGCTATCAGCAGCTGCTTTTCTCTCTCTCAAATGGAAGTAAATTTGTTTGGCTTTTCAAATGTGGTTGATAATGCAGACTAGATTTCTGCTTTTCTAGTAAAGGAAGAGTGAAGACTGCGAAGCATAGAATGTATAGGTCTATAGGCCCTTATTTACAATTCCAAAATTTAAGAATCTCTTTACTCATTTGGTGGCAAAACTTAACCAGAAATGCTGTCATGCTATGTTTAGTCTTCATTTCTCCCACTGAAATGTTTTGCTGTAGGAATCAACTGTGTTTGATTACACATGCTTCTGGTGGGAATGATATACCTTATCAGGACATAAGGGAGGGGCCTATGTATGACTTTAAAGACAATATCAAATATTTGCCCTCTGAGTATTGAGTTACTTTTTAAATAAGGATGCTTGTACTACAGTCACTGAGCTTAGGGATTGAGTAATTAATATGACATGTTATCTTAAATTGGAAAACACTGATAATAACAATAAAAATGCTAGGAATTATGCTAAGCATTTACATGCAATATCTCCTTAAATTCTCAAACCAACACTTAGGAGGTAGAACGCATCACTTTCTCTCTTTCAAAGACAAGAAACTGAGACTTTTGTAATTGCACCAAATCCAGCAGCTTGTAAATGAACAAGGAGTCAAACCCAGAGAATCTTTCTCCAAAACCTTTGCTTTCCTCCTTACCATTTTGGAATACAAAAGGCTCATCCCCTTTATGAGCTTTCTCCAGCTGGCTCAGGGTCATTTTGGTGGGAAGCACATGGGCCATTTCATTTGTTGTATCCTGCCTCATATAGAGCTTCCAGAAAGGCCCACGTCAAAGATTGCGGCAAAAGAAGACCATCGTGATAGGGATCAGGCGTTCAGTGGGGAAAATTGGAGGCAGGGTTGAGTTGTTGCTGAATGACCTGGTCCTAGATATAAATGACTTCAGAGCTCAGTATAAAGAATATCACTGAGCTCCCACGGTTTGTTTATTTCTCAGATTATTCATTGATCTTGTCCTAGAGTCAAACCTGACTCCTCTTCCCCAGGAAATTCCAGTGGTTAGTGCAAATAACTTACAGAGGTGGCCATTGCAGAATTAGTCATGGTAGCCAGGAACATTTACTGGGAAGAAAAATATAACAAACCAAAGGGCAAAAATAAACTTTCCTTTGCTTTTTTCTTTTTCTCCTTGTTGTTTCTTTCCCATACCCCTCCCCTTTTCTCTTTTTCTTCCCCCCTCTCTCTCTGGCTTCCTTTCTGTCTACTCATACTTTTTAATCTGTATATTCCTAGGTAATATATGTTCTCTTCATCAACTTCTTTCCTGTCTTATTTCCAGCAGGTAGTCATCTTTTCCTCTTCTTTTATTTTTTTTTCTACGTTTTCCCATTTGTTCTCATTCTTCATTCACCATTCTCCTTTCTGCTTATGTAGCACCTGGTAATTCTGAAGTGACCTATGCATACAGAAGTTGCTGTGCTTGTTTATTTGTAGGAAACTATTCTTTTATATATTTTTTTATTTTTTTATAAACATATAATGTATTTTTAGCCCCAGGGGTACAAGTCTGTGAATTGCCAGGTTTACACACTTCACAGCACTCACCATAGCACACCCACCCCTCAATGTCCATAACCCCACCACCTTCTCCAGACTCCACTCCCCCCAGCAACCCTCAGTTTGTTCTGTGAGATTAAGAGTCTCTTATGGTTAGTCTCCCTCCCGATCCCATCTTGTTTCATTTATTCTTTTCATACCCCCCAAACCCCCACGTTGTATCTCCACCTCCTCATATCAGGAAGATCATATGATAGTTGTATTTCTCCAACTGACTTATTTCACTAAGCATAATACCCTCTTGTTCCATCCAGGTCGTGGCAAATGGCAATATTTCATTTCTTTTGATGAATGCATAGTATTCCACTGTATGTATGTATGTATGTGTGTGTGTGTGTGTGTGTGTATCTCACATCTTCTTTATCCATTCATCTGTTGATGGACATCTAGATTCTTTCCATAGTTAGGCTATTGTGGACCTTGCTGCTATAAACATTCGGGTGCACGTGCCCCTTCAGATCACAACATTTGTATCTTTAGGGTAAATACCCAGTAGTGCAATTGCTGGGTCATAGGGTAGCTCTATTTTCAACTTTTTGAGGAACCCCCATGCTGTTTTCCAGAGTGGTTGCACCGGCTTGCATTGCTATCAACAGTGTAGGAGGGTTCCCCTTTCTCTGCCTCCTTTCCAGCATCTGTCATTTCCTGACTTGTTAATTTTAGCCATTCTGACTGGTGTGAGAATGTGGTTTGGATTTGTATTTACCTGATGACAGATGTGGAGCATTTTTTCATGTCTGTTGGCCATCTGGATGTCTTCTTTGCAGAAATGTCTGTGCATATCCTCTGCCCATTTCTTCATTGGATTATTTGTTCTTTGGGCGTTGAGTTTGCTAAGCTCTTTATAGATTTTGGATACTAGCCCTTTATCTGATATGTCATTTGCAAATATCTTCTCCCATTCTGTCAGTTGTCTTTTGGTTTTGTTCACTGTTTCCTTTGCTGTGCAAGAGCTTTTGATCTTAAAGAAATCCCAATAGTTCATTTTTGCCCTTGCTTCTCTTGCCTTTGGCGAT
The DNA here is from genome assembly GCF_902655055.1 of Lutra lutra. Taxonomy (NCBI): domain Eukaryota; kingdom Metazoa; phylum Chordata; class Mammalia; order Carnivora; family Mustelidae; genus Lutra; species Lutra lutra. Next base: position 28,353,582 of record NC_062282.1, read on the forward strand.
GTTCCTAGAATGAAGTTGCTGCGGCTGAGGTTGAAGAGGTTGCTACGTGTGTTCTCCTCAAGGATTTTGATGGATTCCTTTCTCACATTGAGGTCCTTCATCCATTTTGAGTCTATTTTCGTGTGTGGTGTAAGGAAATGGTCCAATTTCATTTTTTTTTGCATGTGGCTGTCCAATTTTCCCAACACCATTTGTTGAAGAGACTGTCTTTTTTCCATTGGACATTCTTTCCTGCTTTGTCAAAAATTAGTTGACCATAGGGTTGAGAGTCTATTTCTGGGCTATCTATTCTGTTCCATTGATCTGTGTGTCTGTTTTTATGCCAGTACCATACTGTCTTGATGATGACAGCTTTGTAATAAGGCTTGAAGTCTGGAATTGTGATGCCACTAACTTTGGCTTTCTTTTTCAATATTCCTTTGGCTATTCAAAATCTTTTCTGGTTCCATATAAATTTTAGGATTATTTGTTCCATTTCTTTGAAAAAATGGATGGGATTTTGATAGGGATTGCATTAAATGTGTAGATTGCTTTAGGTAGCATAGAAATTTTCACAATATTTGTTCTTCCAATCCAGGAGCATGGAACATTTTTCCATTTCTTTGTGTCTTCCTCAGTTTCTTTCATGAGTACTTTATAATTTTCTGAGTATAGTTTCTTTGCCCCTTTGGTTAGGTTTATTCCTAAGTATCTTATGGTTTTGGGTGCAATTGTAAATGGGATGGACTCCTTAATTTCTCTTTCTTCTGTCTTGTTGTTGGTGTATAGAAATGCAACTGATTTCCGTGCATTGATTTTATATCCTGACACTTAACTGAATTCCTGTACAAGTTCTAGCAGTTTCGAGTGGAGTCTTTTGGGTTTTCCACATATAGTATCATATCATCTGCAAAGAGTGATAGTTTGACTTCTTCTTTGCCGATTTGGATGCCTTTAATTTCTTTTTGTTGTCTGCTTGCTGAGGCTAGGACTTCTAGTACTATGTTGAATAGCAGTGGTGATAATGGACATCCCTGCCCTGTTCCTGACCTTAGCGGAAAAGCTTTCAGTTTTCCTCCATTGAGAATGATATTTGCGGTGGGTTTGTCATAGATGGCTTTGATAATATTGAGGTATGTGCCTTCTATCCCTACACTTTGAAGAGTTTTGATCAGGAAGGAATGCTGTACTTTGTCGAATGCTTTTTCAGCATCTACTGAGAATATCATATGGTTCTTGTTCTTTCTTTTATTAATGTATTGTATCACATTGATTGATTTGTGGATGTTGAACCAACCTTGCAGCCCTGGAATAAATCCCACTTGGTCATGGTGAATAATCCTTTCAATGTACTGTTGGATCCTATTGGCTAGTATTTTGGTGAGAATTTTCACATCTGTGTTCATCGAGGATATTGGTCTGTAATTCTCTTTTTTGATGGGATCCTTGTCTGGTTTTGGGATCAAGGTGATACTGGCCTCATAAAATGAGTTTGGAAGTTTTCCTTCCATTTCTATTTTTTGGAACAGTTTCAGGAGAATAGGAATTAATTCTTCTTTAAATGTTTGGTAGAATTCCCCTGGGAAGCCATCTGGCCCTGGGCTTTTGTTTGGAGATTTTTGATGACTGTTTCAATCTCCTTCCTGGTTATGGGTCTGTTCAGGTTTTCTATTTCTTCCTGGTTCAGTTGTGGTAGTTTATATGTCTCTAGGAATGCATCCTTTCTTCCAGATTGTCAAATTTGTTGGCATAGAGTTGCTCATAGTATGGTCTTAAAATTGTTTGTATTTCTTTGGTGTTGGTTGTGATCTCTCCTCTTTCATTCATGATTTTATTTATTTGGGTCCTTTCTCTTTTCTTTTTGAGAAGTCTGGCCAGGGGTTTATCAATCTTATTAATTCTTTCAAAGAACCAGCTCCTAGTTTCATTGATTTGTTCTATTGCTTTTTTGGTTTCTATTTCATTGATTTCTGCTCTGATCTTTATTATTTCTCTTCTCCTGCTGGGTTTAGGCTTTCTCTGTTGTTCTTTCTCCAGCTCCTTTAGGTGTAAAGTTAGGTTGTGTATTTGAGACCTTTCTTATTTCTTGAGAAAGGCTTGTATCGCTATGTATTTTCCTCTCAGGATTGCCTTTGCTGTGTCCCACAGATTTTGAACTGTTTTGTTTTCATTATCATTTGTTCCCATGAATTTTTTTCAATTCTTCTTTAATTTCCTGGTTGACCCATTCATTCTTTAGAAGGATGCTGTTTAGTCTCCATGTATTTGGGTTCTTTCCAAATTTCCTCTTGTGATTGAGTTCTAGCTTCAGAGCACTGTGGTCTGAAAATGTGCAGGGAATGATCCCAATCTTTTGATACCACTTGAGACCTGATTTATGACCCAGGATGTGATCTATTCTGGAGAATGTTCCATGTGCACTAGAGAAGAATGTGTATTCTGTTGCTTTGGGATGAAATGTTCTGAATATATCTGTGTTGTCCATCTGGTCCAGTGTGTCATTTAAGTCCTTTATTTCCCTGTTGATCTTTTGCTTGGATGATCTGTCCATTTCAGTGAGGGGAGTGTTAACGTCCCCTATTATTATTGTATTATTGTTGATATGTTTCTTTGATTTTGTTATTAATTGGTTTATATAGTTGGCTGCTCCCATATTAGGGATATAGATATTTAAAATTGTTAGGTCTTCTTGTTGGACAGATCCTTTGAGTATGATATAGTGTCCTTCCTCATCTCTTATTATAGTCTTTGACTTAAAATCTAATTGATGGGATATAAGGATTGCCACCCCAGCTTTCTTCTGGTGTCCATTAGCATGGTACATTGTTTTTCACCCCCTCACTTTAAATCTGGAGGTGTCTTTGGCTCTAAAATGAGTTTCTTATCGGCAGCATATTGATGTTTTTTTTTTTTTTTTTTTTTTTTTTTTATCCATTCTGATACCCTGTGTCTTGATTGGGGCATGTAGCCCATTTACATTCAGGGTAACTATTTAGAGATACAAATTTAGTGCCATTGTATTGCCTGTATGGTGACTGTTACTGTATATTATCTCTGTTCCTTCCTGATCTACTACTTTTAGGCTCTCTCTTTTGCTTAGAGGACCCCTTTCAATATTTCCTGTAGAGCTGGTTTGGTGTTTGCAAATTCCTTCAGTTTTTGTTTGTCTTGGAAGCTTTTTATCTCTCCTTCTATTTTCAGTGATATCCTAGCTTGTTATAGTATTCTTGGCTGCATGTTTTTCTCATTTAGTGCTCTGACTATATCATGCCAGTTCTTTCTGGCCTGCCAGGTCTCTGTGGATAAGTCTGCTGCCAATCTAATATTTTTACCATTGTATATTACGGACTTCTTTTCCTGAGCTGTTTTCAGGATTTTATCTTTGTCGCTGAGAGTTGTAAATTTTACTGTTAGGTGACGGTGTGTGGACCTATTCTTATTGATTTTGAGGGGGGTTCTCTGTGCCTCCTGGATTTTGATGCTTGTTCCCTTTGCCATATTGGGGAAATTCTCTACAATAATTCTCTCCAATATACCTTCTGCTCCCCTCTCTCTTTCTTCTTCTTCTGGAATTCCAATTATTCTAATGTTGTTTCATCTTATGGTGTCACTTATCTCTCGAATTCTCCCCTTGTGGTCCAGTATTTGTTTGTCTCTCTTTTGCTCAGCTTCTTTATTCTCTGTCATTTGGTCTTCTATATCACTAATACTTTCTTCTGCCTTATTTATCCTAGCAGTAAGAGCCACCATTTTTTATTGCACCTCATTAATAGCTTTTTTTATTTCAACTTGTTTAGATTTTAGTTCTTTTATTTCTCCAGAAAGGGCTTTATTCTCTCTGGAGAGGGTTTCTCTAATATCTTCCATGCCTTTTTCGAGCCCGGTTAGAACCTTGAGAATCGACATTCTGAACTCTATATCTGACATATTACCAATGTCCATATTGATAAGGTCCCTAGCCTTTGGTACTGCCTCTTGTTCTTTTTTTGTGGTGAGTTTTTCCGCCTTGTCATTTTGTCCAGGTAAGAATATATGAAGGAGCAAATAAAATACCAAAAGGGTGGCAAAGACCCCAGGAAAATGCACTTTAACCAAATCAGAAAAGACCCCAAATTGTGGGGGGGGGGGGGGGGAGAAAGGGGTTAAAAAGAAGTTCAGAAAAAAAAATTAGAAAAAGAAAACAAACAAACAAACAACAACAACAATAAAATACACACACACACACACACACACATATATATATATATATTAGACTGGTGGCTAGAAAAGGGTCACCCACTTAATTTTGGCAGTATTTTGGTCTCCTAGAAGAAACTACCTCCCAAAATTTTAAAGAATGAAAAACATATATAATGATAAACACAATGAATGGATGGAATATGCCTATAAAGATGAAAAAAAAATTTTAATTTCTAAAAAAGGAGTTGATAAAGTAAGTTGTTCAGCAAAATAAAGAAAAAGAAAGTGGAGAGAATTTGCTCAGGCTGGAGACTAGAACAAGCCCAGAGCTAGATTTAGGGTATATTTTGATCTATTAGAAGAAGTTGTACCCCACATTTTTTAGAAGAAAAAACCCTATGTGTATACAAAAAATAAAGTTAGTTACAATGAAGGATAAAGTATGACTATAATAATGAAGGTGCAAAAAAGATTATTTTTTTTATGAAAGATATTGTTAAGATAAACTAATTAAAAAACGTTAAAAGAGGAAAGGGTAAAAGTTAAAAAATTTAGCAGATGAAAGAAAATAAAATTAAAAAAATTAATTAACTGCAAGACTAAAGAATCATGGGAAGAAAGCCATGAATTCCATGCTTTGCTTTCTCCTCGTCTGGAATTCCACTGTTCTCCTTGGTAAGTGAACTTGGTCTTGGCTGGATTTCTTGTTGATCTTCTGGGAGAGGGGCCTGTTGTAGTGATTCTCAAGTGTCTTTACCCAAGGCGGAATTGCACCACCCTTACCAGGGGACGGGCTAAGTAATCCGCTCAGGTTCCACTTTCAGGAGCTTTTGTTCCCTGAACACTTTCCGTAGAGTTCCGGAGGACGGGAATCAAAATGGCGGCCTCCTAATCTCTGGCCTGGAGGACCCAAGAGCTCAGGGCCCCACTCCTCAGTCTGCCCTCAGAGAAAAGTGCTCAATCACTCCCGTCTCCCTGGCCGCCAGCTGTGCTCTGAGCTCACCCAGCCTGTGACCACGCATCTCTGTCTCTAGCACACAGCTCCACCTGGAGTCTCAGAACCCCTTAGATCCCTGAGCTCATCCGGGGCAGTCTCCCCAGATATTGTGGGGACCACACTCACAGAGCAGTGGCGTGTGTCACGGGTTTCAGTTCAAGGTAACCCCAAGATGTGAGCTCACTCCTCAGCTCTGTCTCTAGCCAGATTCCCCACTCTAATACCTGCGAGCTCTGCAACACTCAGATACCCCCAATCCCTCTGTGACCCTGTGGGAACTGGGGCCACACTGACCCCGCGTGGGCTTCATCCCAGTTTAGCTTCTGGAGCGGTGTCCCTCAGTGAAACAGACTTTTTTTTTTTAAATATTTTATTTATTTATTTGACAGACAGAGATCACAAGTAGGCAGAAAGGCAGCAGAGAGAGAGGAGGAAGCAGGCTCCCTGCTGAGCAGAGAGCCCGACGCGGGGCTCAACCTGGGGGGGGTTCTGGGACCTTGACCTGAGCTGAAGGCAGAGGCTCTAACCCACTGAGCCACCCAGGCACCCCAACAGACTTTTAAAAGTCCTGATTTTGTGCTCCATTGTTCCGCCGCTTGCCAGGAGCTGGCCCCTCCCACTGCGGTCTATCTTCTCGTCACTTTGGATTCACTTCTTTGCTGGTCCTACCTTTCAGAAAGTGGTCGATTTTCTGTTTCTAGAATTGTTGCTCTTCTTCTCTTCGATCTCCTGTTGGATTTGTAGGTGTTCGGAATGGTTTTATAAGCTATCTAGCTGATCTCCTGCTACCTGATTTCATCTCAGCCTGTTACTTCTCTGCCATCTTGACTCCTCCCCCTCTGTAGGAAACTATTTGACAATGAGATAATAACTGTTTGCTGTTCTTTGACCTTTATAGCCACAAATGCCTCTATTTTACTCATACCAGAATTGCCTTATTAATACATCATGCATTTCAAAGGAAGTGGATTATTATTTTATTTTTCTTTGACCTTTGTGTAGCAAACCATTTACTAAAGGCCCTTTGCCTACTACATGGAGGGTGACAGAATGGGATACTGATATTCCCTTGTTATTCATGGGCTAGACTTCAGGCATTCAAAGGAAGAGCAGACATAGTGCAAAATCCAGAGGGAGGGGGAGGAGGAGTGGACTACATGAAGGTGGCAGACCAACAGCTTCTGAATGCAAAGCAATAGTCTTTAGACTGTGAATAGATACCCATAGTCTGACAATACCCATAGTATGTCAAATGGCTCCTCAGAAAGCTGAGAGGAAAATAAAGGTGGTCTAGAGAAGAGGAAATGGGGAAAAAAACAACCCAGAAAGAAGGAAGCAGTGACAGAAGAAGTACAAGATACAGTGGAGAGCAGCCCAGGTGTCACAGTAAGGACAGTAAAGGCCACCAACACCAGGACAGCACCGGTGGCCAATAGTGTCTGGTCTTTGAGGAAAAGAGGAAGCAACAATGACTCAGGAGGAGGAGCTAGCACACCTCTGCCCTTTGGACATGGAAGGAGCCATTTGGATTTCAGTGGCTTCAGATACTACTACTATCTGATGTCAAGAAACACAGTCAGTAGATTCTGATGCTGAATGGTTCTGGAGTTCATCCTAAGTAGATAGAGTTAATGGTGTAGTTGACATCCTTTTTAATTATTTTATTATGTATTGATTCAACCTGAGAATTGCAGTATTATTAGGAGTATAAAATATTTTGAGAACAAATATTAGGAGAGCTTTGGGCAAAATTGTGGGCTGGTATCAGATATGCAAGAATATTCTTATGAGAATATGTGGAATGCCAAGTAAGGCCTCTGGGCAGTGACCTTGTGGAGTGACTCACCAACACCACTGCCCACCACCCCCCACTGCAGGCAACCACACACCAAGTACCATCTCTACAGATCATAAAGAGACGTTATTTCTTCATAATCAATTAGCCACTTTATTACTGGTAAAATAGATAAAAGTGGATAATCTGGTATAAAAGAGCTTGCAATACCTCAGTGATATATAGTGTTTGGACAGCTATTGCCTAAAGGACCCTGACAGAAACATGTTGAAGGTTTTGGGAGGTTTTAGAATCATTTGAGAGATGATAGCTTTGTCCTATGATAGCATAATTTATTTTTTGTATCAACTTTGCATATAATCCTTGAATAATAAATAACCCAATATCCATCGCTTTTTAAGAAAAATGCAAGTGACCCACCACTAAGGACATTTTTTAAAAAGCAAATTTTATTAACACATTTTTTTCTGCACCTACCATTATGTGCTTGTTCTGTAGCAGGTATGGTACCAAGCAATTCTCATACATTACCTCTAATCTTTAAAATGGCTCCTCAGGAGAGTTAAAGATATGGTTATCTCTGTTGTAGAGATGAAGAGACAGGAACTCAGGGAGGTTACGCAGCTTGCCAGAGGTCGCACAGCTAGTAAGGGGCAGAGTCACGATTCCAACGCAGATGTCCCTGGCTCCAAACTGTTTTCCTCTGGGTTATCTCTGTCATTGCTCGAGACAACTAGATCAGAGTAACCCCTGGAACTACCAAGGGAAAGCCTGATTATGTTCAGTAATTTTTTTTTGTTTGTTTGTTTGAGAGGGTGCAGATAGATGGTTTTTGTAAAATTTCTGTTGTAAAAATGTTAAAATTTAGTCTTAAAGTATACTAAAGTTAGATTGCACCTTATTTGGCTAGAATATGCTATCAACATCCCTAGATTGTACTGATAACTAACATATTAGAGCATATTTTGTAAAATAAATTGAAGGCTTGACTTTAGATCTCAGGTTGTTTAGGATTTTATTGGTTGTATTTTGTTTAATTTGGTCAAAAGTTGTGTTTCTTTCAAAATTTCATATATCTTCAAGTATCGATTTATATATTTAAGAATCTTTAGAACATATTATCTGTTAAACTTCAGTCTTTTTATTTGATTATTAAAAGATGTTTCTAGAAGTATTTTCATGGCATTTTGAGTTCAAGTTAAGTTATGGAGTTTCACTCTATGCATATATAATGAAAATAATTGTGCTTTATATAGAACGCTATAATTTACTTCTTTATCTTTATGTTTCAAAATTTAGGTCCCAAGTCATTTGCAAAGGCTTTTTCCAATGGTTATCTAATTGGAGAAATTCTGTACAAGTTTGAACTTCAGGGTGATTTTTCGGAATTTTCAGAAAGCAGGTTTGTGAGATAAATTCTTTCCTAAAAAGGGTCAATTCCTTTGGCATTTGAATGGGTTTAGCTTCCAAAGTTAAGGGATAGTGAGCTACAATTTTGTTAATTGGTTCTTCTTTCTTTTAAGAGAAATGAAGCAACTTACAGTATCCTGGCAAAAAACAAAACATAACAAGACAAAACCCTGTAATATTTTTGGTTTGTAGCAACTATGTTGAGATCTAATTCACAGATGGTGATTTACCAGTTTAAAGCATATAATTCAGTGGTTTTAAGCATATTTACATATTTAGTGTATTCACAACCATGACCACTAACCACCTGGCCCCTGGTACCCACTTATCTATTTTCTGTCTCTAAGGATTTGCCTACTTTATGCATTTCACATTAGTGGGATCATATAATATGTGTATTTTGTGATTGGCTCCTTCCACTTAGGATACTGTTTTTAAGGTTTATCCATGTTGTAGCTTGTATCAGTACTTCTTAATTCCTATTTATTTGATGAATAATTTCAATTGGATATATCACATTTCATTTATTAATTCATTAATTGGTGGATACGAGTCATCAGTTATTCTGAACAACGCTGTTATGACCATTGCGTTTTCACATGGAAATGTTTTCATTCCTCTTGGGTGTGAAATTCACCTAGGAGTGAAATAGTTGGGTTACATGATCTATGTTTACAATTTTGTAAACCGAATTGCTTTGCAAAGTGCCTGTTATCATTTACAGTTACGCTAGTAACATATGAAGGTTTCGGTTTTTCCACATGTTCATCAATGCTTGTTAGGGTCTTTTTGATTATAGTTGTCTAGTCAGTATTAAGCAGTATCTCTTTGTGATTTTGATTTGCATTTCCCTAATGAGTAATGATGGTGAGCCTCTTTTCATGTGCTTATCAGTCATTTGTTTTGCTTCACTGGTGAAATGTTATACAACCCTTGCCTATTTTCTTTTAAATTTTACTTTTTATTTTTTTAAATATTTTATTTATTTGAGAGAGAGAGAATGAGATAGATTGAGAGCACAAGTAGGCAGAGAGAGAGTGAGCGGGAAAAGTGGGCTCTCTGCTGAGTAGGGAGCCGGATGTGGGACTTGATCCCAGGACCCAGGGATCATGACCTGAGCTGAAGGCAGTCGCTTAACCAACGGAACCACCCAGGCGCCCTTAAATTTTACTTTTTAAAGCAGTTTCAGAGTGATAGAAAAATTGAGAAGAAGGGACAGAGATTCCCTATTAACTCCCTCCTCTGACACATTCATAGCGTCCTTAGTATCCACTCCCCAACCAGAGGGTGAATTTGTTACTGCTGATGAACCTATAATGATACGTGTTCACTCAAAGTAAATAGTTTACTTTTGGGTTCATTCTTGGGGTTGTACATTCTATGGGTTTGGACAAATGTAGAATGACTTGTATCTACCATTATAGTATCCATACGTAGTATTTGCGTTGCCCTAAATCCTCTATGCTCTATCAGTCATTCTCCCTTACCTCAACCCTGGCAACTACTGATTTTTTTTTTTTTTACTATCTTTATAGTTTTGTCTCTTACAGAATGTCACATGGTTGGAACTTATGGCTTCTTTCACTTAGAAATATGCATTTAAATTTCCTCCATATCTTCTCATGGCTTGGTAGCTCATTTCTTTTTAGCACTGAATCGTTTTTCATTGTCTGGATGGGCCACAGTTGATTATCCATTCACCTGCTGAAGGACATCTTGGTTGCTTCCAAGTTTTAGCAATCATAAGTAAAGCTGCTGTAAACATCCATGTGCGGGTTTTATGTGGACATAAAATTTCATCTCCTTTGGGTAAATAAACAGGGGCACAATTACTGGATCAGATGGTAAAAGTATGTTTAGTTTTGGAGGAAACCAATGAACTGTTTCCCAAAGTGGCTATACCCTTTAGCATTCCTCCCAGCAATGAATGAATGAGAGTTCATGTGACTTCACATCCTCACCAACATTTTAGCGTTGTCAGTGTTTTGGATTCTGGCCATTCTGATAGGAGTATAGTGATAGCTCACTGTTGTTTTAAATTACAGTTCTTGAAAGTTGTGGAGTATGTTTCTGTGTGTGTATTCCCTGTGGTTCAAGCATTGTCCCAGCTGCACACAATTATGTTTCTCATTGAAAAAATGAATGATTTTAGAAAGTATACCTGTTTAGAAGACTTAAAAGCACCATTCTGACCAGATGATGTATGTAGTATTTCAGGTAGACTAAACTGATGTCAGTAGGGCCATAGAGGCCCTTTGTGTTAAATGGAAAAAGGGGCCTCATCTGGCTGGACACAACTGTGAAGACACAGGTCTCAGTGAACAGAGAGGCCTTTGTGCTAAGGAGAGGAACCCCTTTTTGTATGAAATAGCCTCACATCAGGGACAAGACATGACAAGCTGAGCACAAGGTAGATTCACACCATTGCCCCACCTTTGGACAGGGGTGTGCCCTGAATAGCATCATGTGTAACAGCCCTGCTTTTCACCCACTGCAAAGAACTAACTTTATGCCACTGAGAATTACTGTATTCCTTAATGTGAGAAGAGGGACCTACTTGTTCTGACAAACAAATTCCATCCATCTTGAATTCTTGGAACAACATACTATTTTTCCCAGGGCACATGGTTTTCTAAAGAAGGATCAGTATATGCATGGATATGACTTTTGTAAAAGTGTACTTTGTGGGGAAAAGGATCCTATTTAGGAATAGGATCCTATTTAGGAATAGGATATTCCTATATATTCCTATATAGGATCCTATATAGGAAAAGGATCCTATTTAGGAATAGGAAAAACCTATTTTTTAGGCAGATATGTAACGCTAGGGCTCATGATATGGGGATTTTGTCAAATATTTTTAGTTTTTTTAGTTTAAAATATAAGTGTTGCTTGTAACTGAAACTATTTGCCTTAGAGATTAATAGGATAAAATAATAAAAAGTAAAGGAGCATGGATATTACTGGGGGAACAGCTTCTACTTACCTTGTAAGATGTGTTCCCTCATCAGGTGACAAGGAGGAGAGAAGATAGATAATTTCTGGGCAAATAAGAACTATAAGTATCAGATACTTAAGACAATTTAAAAAATCCTAAGAATGGGAGCACCTACCTGACTCAGTCAGTTATGCATCTGACTCTTGATTTTGGCTCAGCTTTTGGTCTTATGGTTATGGGATACAGCACTACATTCTCCATTCTTACTGGGTGCTGGGCTCGGTTCTGATAACATCTGGAAATGGATAGTGTTTGCTTTTGGATTTTCCCCCCAGAATTTTGATGCCCCTCATCTCTGTAGCCCTAGATTATGACCCAGGACAAAGCTCTGATGAGTGCCTCTCTGGCCATCTGTCCAAATATGTGTGGTGGACAAGACATGGGACTTTGAGGATAGGGAGGGCGTGGAAGAGTAACTGTGATGGCAGAGTGAGACTGGGTGTCAGGGATCTGTCCAGGGAAGGCAAGCACAAGTCATGGATCTCACTGGCCTTTTAGAGTCATACTTTTCAAACATGGTCTGCTTCACCTGCCTCGTTTTAGGCAGGTGTGTGTTACGTCAAACTTTAAGGTTACTTGAGGAGGAAAAAACTGCAAACCTGGACATAAGAAGACCTAAAAAAATGTTTACTCTTGTTGTGAGATTTCCTGTAGCATTCATTATTTCTTCTCATGACCTCTGTGACTTGCTTCTTTTTTATTAATTTAAAATATTTTATTCAAAGCTTATTGATATAGTTTAATATGCCAGGTACACATTACCAAATATTTCTGTTAAAACAATAATAGTAAACAGAGGAAATAGGACAGTAAATGACACCATATACCTGGAAGAGGAATTTAAGTTGTTGCATCACTGTTTTTGTTGACATTGGCCTTCCCATGATATTGACTCCTCATTTATATTTAGAAATCATTCATAGAGTCCCTCAGGCCCACCTCCTTTTGCACCATGGGTTTTTTAATTTTCAGTGAATGGGCACTTTTAGGCTACATTTTAGGAGGTTCACAAACATCTGAAAAGGCATACACATTTCGTGTCTGTGCCCGAGTATGTGTTTTCTTTCCTGTGGAATAGGTGCCATGGCTCTCATCAGATTATCAGTGATATCTGTAATATAAAACAAAAAACAAAAACAGTAACCTCTGGAGAAACAGGATACTAGCAACAGTATATAAATTTTAAGTGTGAAGCAATCTCTATAAACTTCTAAAAACTTAACTGAGGACATGAAGATCATTGTATCATCCCCAAATAATTTTATAGTCCAAAATGAAGTTACTGAATGACTAACCCTATTATCAGGAATTCTACCCAATATGTGCCCAACCCCTCTTTTCTAAGGTATCGTTTTTTTTTTGTTGTTGTTTTGGTTTTTTTTTTGGAGGGGGAAGGGTAGGACTTTCACTTATATATGAGTATATTCAGTATATTTTTTTCCATGAAAGAATGTGACTGAATGTTAGGAAGTTAAAGTAAGGAGGACATAGGCCAGTGGTTAAAATTGGTATTTGCTTCTAGTTGGAACATGGAAAGGCACAGGAATTGAAAATGCCCCCAATATTATCCTTCTGTCACTGGATTCACGGCTTATTAACAGCCCTAGATTATTTGAGACCTGTATTCTAACACTGACCTCAATTTACCACTTCTTGTTTGCTCATCTGTTTTCCCTGCTGTGAACCCCGCAAGGGCAGGGACTGCACCCTATTCATCTTTGTAAGTTTAATAAACGTATTTAAAGTTCATAGGTGACTCAGCATTAACTTAAAATTAGAAAGTCTTTACTGATTAAAGTAGTAATATAATTTTTTTCATACCAACACCTCATCTTTATTTTTTTATATTTTTTTACATTATTTTTTTTAATTTATTTTCAGCGTAACAGTATTCATTGTTTTTGTACCACACCCAGTGCTCCATGCAATCCGTGCCCTCTCCAATACCCACCACCTGGTTCCCCCAACCTCCCACCCCCCACCCCTTCAAAACCCTCAGATTGTTTTTCAGAGTCCATAGTCTCTCATGGTTCACCTCCCCTTCCAATTTCCCTCAACTCCCTTCTCCTCTCCATCTCCCCTTGTCCTCCATGCTATTTGAGTGAAGATGATATAATTAGTGTGATTGCATAGCTAATATTATTTAGTGAAAGATTTCTGATGGCGCGTAGGAGGATCACTGTTAAAGTCATCAGTGAAACATTTAGGGCTATTTTCAGACTCCTGTAATAATGTCATTTAACAATATGGAAATTTAAATTACAGTTTTTCCCTCTGAGTAAAATATTTTTCAAAACCATAGTTGTTTTTCCGTGTAGAAGAAAGCACTTAGTTATCTGTTTTTGTTTTGACCTCTTGTAAAAATTCTAGCATGCATTTAAGCAGAAAAACGTACAAAATCAGCTTTAGATATATCATTCCAGAGAAATAAATGGGAGGAATTCAGGGAAGTAGAATATCTCAATGTAGTTACATGATTGAGTGGTTTTAGAGAGGAGTGGTATATTGAAAAGAATATGCAATAATTCATATTAGATCATGATGATGCCTCTGATATTTGTTGTCTCTAATTCAGTGCCAGTGTCTAATTGTGGAAACTGTTTTAATGCCTAGAGTTTCAAATGCCAAACTTAATAATTTTTCTCGCTTGGAGCCAACGCTTCACCTTCTGGGTGTGCAGTTTGATCAGAACGTGGCCCACAATATCATCACGGAAAAGCCTGGGGCGGCAACCAAACTTTTGTATCAGTTGTACATTGTTCTTCAGAAAAAGAAGAAAAGTGGGCTGACTAGAGTGGAAATACAATCCATACAACCCCCGACAAACGTCAGACAGCAAAGTATGAAAAGTGAGGCTTTTCGAGACGTAAGTGCACAAAGAAACATAAACGTATCACAATGTAAGACTCGGGAAAGTAAAATGACAATAACATTGGCTGCTCAAAGAAGCACCATTGGGTAGCTATGTCCCTTATGTATGTTCTTGGTCATACTTGGATTTTGATTTATATTAATGTTTTCAATTCATTTATCCATTTTTGATGCCTCCCTCCATCCTATCCACATTACCAACAGTTTATCAAATTCTGTATGTTCCTAATTTGCAGTGTTTTTATGCCTTGCTCCTCTCTTTCCATTTCTGGCCCTGTCTGCTCAGACCCCTGCGTGAACACTGCAGCAACATGTCTAACACATCTCCTGGTCTTCTAGCCTTCCACCAGAGGTCAATCAATGGCTAGATGAATCTTTGCTAAATTCCAGTTGCACTGGGCCCTTTTGCTCAGAAGCCTGCCATTTTACTGGACTGACATTCAAAATCTTTCACTAAATGGTCTCAATCTGTCTTTCTCTGTTTCTTCATAGTCTTCAGCATAAAGTCTTTGTTTTTTCTTTCTTTTTTTTAGAGGATTTTATTTATTTTTTTTTGTCAGAGAGAGAGAGCACAGAAGCGGAGGCAGAAGCAGGCTCCCCGCTGAGCAAGGAGCCCGATCTGGGACTCCATCCCAGGACACTGGGATCATGACCTGAGCTGAAGGCAAACACTTAACCAACTGAGCCACCCAGGCATCCTGAGTCTTAGTTTTTTCTTCACTGATCCCCCACCTGTCCTTAAATAGCTCTTGTACATTTCTGCTTTTCTCTCCCTTTCACCTAAGCTCACACTTTTCATCTCGCTCCTTCCCACAAACTCTTCTCCATCCACTGCTGTGCAGCCTTCCCAACACACATGGATTCTTCCTGTGGAACTCCTAGGGCATGGGTAGTTTCCACTCTCCGGTGATAGCCTCCTGCTGCTCATACTCTGGCTAACTTTCATGATTAATCTGTCATACGGCCTCACAAGATTTTTAGTCCCTCAAATTCAAGGAATATGCCTGATAGAATGCTTTCAACACTGCAAATATTCATTGTGTTTTGATTAGTTGATACAACTTTTTAGTTGACAATTCTCTCCAGTTCCCGTTGCTGTTTCCTGACGGCAAATGAAGTACATTAACTTTCCCAGGCCTCTAGGATAATGGGGAGTGTTGCACTGACCCAATGCATTAAATAGAAATGGAAATAATTAAATGTTTAAATTGAACTTCTGAAGACATAGTGACATAATAGATGTGAGGGCCATCTCCACTTTTATATTTGTCTATTCTTAGCAGACAATCTTATGAGCCCAGTGGCAGAAGGAGCTCAGCACCCAAGAAAGCTGGAAATTAGATTAAGGTTACAACCAAAGAACTTGGTCTTGCCTTCTGCCCCCTTCACTTGCAAAGCTGAGTAACTTTGGGCCAATCCCTGGAATACTCTTAACCTCCATTTTCCCAGCAGCTGAAATAAGATTGAGTATCTCTACCTGCCTCAGAGTTAGGCTTTTTTTTTTTTAATATGTATATAATTTTAAGGAAACAATATATGAGAAAATTCTTTGTGAAGTGTAACACAGTCAACAGGAACAAAAGCTGTAAGAGTTGTGTAGTTGAGGCCAACAAGAAACCATTGTGTTTAATGTTGGCCATGGTGACCTCCCAGAGTCAATCATTCATTCGTTGAACAATATTAATTGGGCTCCTATTTTATGTCAGGCAATTGCACTACAATCAACACAAGAAAAGTCCCCACCCATTTAGAGCTTCCATTCTTGGGAGAGAAAAATATTTCAGTGGAGTAGTGTGGAATGTTGAGAGTTGAAGAGTAAATTGAGATGAGGCAGATGGGAGCATAGACTGTTCATTCAAGGAATGTGGAGGTGAAAGAGAAGAGAAGCGAACAGTGGCTGCAGGAGAGAAGCGCACGAGCAGTGTGCCGTTATTTGTTTCCTTTATGGGCATAGAAAGTGGGACAGCTGGCCAGTTGAGAAAAAGAACCAGGGGCAGGAGATGACTGGTGTAGGAGCCAAGGTCCTCTGGGAAAGAAAGGAGGATGCAGCTGATGGTCCAGGTGGAGGAGGAGGTATCTTAAGAAAGAACTAGACATGCCTTTTTCTCTGAAAGCAGGTAGAAGAAAATGCAGGTGTCTTACATAATTATAGTAATGACTAAAATTTATTGATTGTGCAGAGCAAGATGCAAAGCCTGGTTCCAGGTATATATATATATATATATATATATATATATATATATATATATATTATGTCCTCTGATCTTCACAATAGCCTTATAAGATACCTATCTTTTATTATTCCCACTTTACAGATGATGAAACTAAGGAGCAGAGGAGTTAAGTAACTTGCTCAACTTAATGCAGCAAATAAGTGATAAAGTTGCAACAAAGCTAGGCAGAGTGACTCTAGAGCCACACACTTAACCGTGGGCTATGTTATATCTCAGAGGGTATTTCCTGGGTAAGGGAGGGATAATAAAGATATAAGATAAGATATAGACATATGTTGAAGTAGAGAAGTAGGATGTTCAGGGACTTTACACTTTTGTTGCCTCTGTGGAGATGGAGGCCAGGCCATTTTTAATAATGAAAAAAAGCAGGAAGGTGAGTAAGGGCTTAAAGTCAGCTGAAAGGTCCTTAAGAGATCTTCTGAGTAAGTGCCCATATCTGCTTAGGTGGCTTTAGAAGACAAGGACCAAAAATGGTTTGAGCAACAGTTCCATTTGAAAAAAACTTTAATAAGTCTTCAGCTTTTAAGGAGATTACTTTTGGTTATAAAAGTTTTACTTAATTCCATTAGCCCTATTACTCTGTTCCCCATTTTATAATCATCTTTGAGGTTCATTTTCTTACAATCTTAGACTCTCATTTCCAATGGCCTGGAAGTTTTAATGTTTCTTCACTTTTTACTAGGAAGTAGCTTAAGTTATGGAGAGAATCTGGCTCTCATATTATCTCTTATATGTTGAATTGGTTTTATGAAATTATTTTTATGAAAATGTACTTCTCTAAGAATTCAAATGCCATTCATTAAAAATTAAACTCAGAAAAAAATAAAAATTAAACCCAGAGCAAAAAATATAGAAATATATTTGAAACTATTTTATAAGAAAGAATTCAAACATGTTTTTATTGTTTTCATGTAAATTAAAGATCTGAGTGACTAGTATGGGGCTTGAATTTATTTTAACCATCAACAAGAGTAATTCATAGAAATTTTATTTTGAAGACAAATTTTATGTGTGCTTTTAATGACTATACTTTTTATTTTCTAATAATGAAATCCTTTGAACTGCTTTCTCCATTTAGGGACTTAGAAACCTGTATCAGGTTTCAGATTTCAATCTGATGTGGGTTACACACAGGTTTCAAGAAAAATATAAATGAATGAAAGAAGATCTTGTCCACATGCATTTTGAGAAACTTGAAAAATTTCAAAAGCTCAAGGAAGAACAAAGACCTTTTAATATTGAAAAGGTTTTATAGTATGATTTTTCCAGAAATTCATTAAAGCATAGAGACTGTTTGGAATTTATGCCTATAGTACACATTGCATAAGCATTAATGTAGCATAAGTTGTGTGTTACTTTGACTCATGCTCCACCCTGCTCTCACCTTTCTCTACCTTACTCTCCCCTTTGTTCCATTCCCACTCCTGCCCTCACCTCTCCTTGTGACCAGGAACTAGAACTGCCATTCTCTGGAGTGGCAGGACAACTTGATCTTTTTTTAGGTTGTCCGGTAGAAATTAATGCTTCACATGGGTCAGCGGTAGGGGTTTGCAACTAACCACTCCAGTGAAGGCTTATGATGGTTGCCCCCACTAAGGGATGTAGAGTGGGCATTCCCCCTCTGAGTTCCCTCTTTTGCAATCCCTTGATCTTTCTGTCCTGCCTCATTTCTCTCGTCCTTGTAGTTTGAGGTGATATCCTTCTTTCTTTCTTTTCCAAACCCCTTAAACATCTATTGCCTTCTTTCTGGTACTTCTTGCTTTAACTAACTCCCCACTGCTTCTCAAATTTCTCTGAAAACCTTTAATGATCTCCTATGCCTTTAAGTACATGAGAACATGATGGTGTGAGGAATCATTAAAGATTTTCAAGAGAATTTCAGGTGACTATGTATATGGAATGTGTAAACTATGGGCAAAATAATTATAGTTCTTCTCCTTGCACTACAAATCACTTTTTAAATTCATATATTTAAAATGATAAGAAATGGACACATCCTGAATATAGTCAGCCCCCTGTGGAGAGGGGAGGGAAAGATGAGAGACAAATTCTGGAGGATCTTATGATCTCATTACTTGCCAGAGAGTAGATAAAGCACTGTGCTTCCCCTCTTGCATTGCATGGCAAGGCAACAAGGCACTCCTAAAGCAGTGTTTAAGTAAAGACCAAGTGCTGGGACTCTTAATTTTTAAGGAACCAGCCCATCTGACTTTGATGTGCTAAGTGTAATGCAGAAAGAGTCCAAAGAAAGTTGGGAAAAAGGAAATATGAAACCATTAAATATTAAATAAATTATGTTAAAAATGATAGGAAGCAGGGGAACCTGGGTGTCTTAGTCAAACATCTGACTCTTGATTTCAGCTCAGGTCATGATCTCAGAGTCATGAGCTCAAGCCCCACAGTGGGTTCCGTGCTGGGCCTGCAGTCTACTTAACATTCTCTCCCTCTCTCTCTGTTCCTCTTTCCTTCTCCCCAGCCACCAGCTTTTGTTCTCTCTCTCACATATAACAAAAAAAAAAAAAAAAAAAAAAAAAAAAAAATTGCAGGGAGCAAATAGGGAGAGCCTATGTCTTCCTGGTTTTCTTGAGAAGGAAAGATCAACATATTACAACAATATGAAAAGTTATATTTTGGAAAGTAAAATGAAGAAAAATTTTAAGTTATTTATAATTTTTCACTTTTTAGTGGTTAAAGTTTCTTTGGATATAGGAAAAAACGATCTTATTAACTCTAATATAATACTTAGTAGTAAAATCATGATTAGTTTTACATGTTACTTCATAAATCATCTAATCTTTAAAATATTTTGTCTGATTTTCACGATTTCTTTTTTTGCTTTCATTTATGCTTGTGTTCTACTTAAAATAAATACTCCCAGGTAGAGAAGAGATGATCTAATAATGGTATCACATAATTCAGTATTTAATTCAGTATTTGAAGTAGCCTCTGAGTTCATTTTTTAGCTGTGACTGAGTTTGGGGGAAGTTTGTCATATCTCCTGGATTCCCCAGAAGACCTCCTAAAGACCATCTCCCAGATGGAATTTTCTCTTCAAGTCATCTTTAGAGACAGAATTTTCTCTTTACATTATTGGGTAGGTCAGAAGGTAGAATTGGGAAAGAATGATATTCTTCTTTGTATCTGAGGCACCTTTATTATTCTTTCAGTGCCATCACCTAGAATGAAGATGCACACATCTGATAGGCATAATCTGAGGATTCCAAAATCATGTATGTGTGTGTTTTTTAAAGATGTATTTATTTATTTATTTGACACAAAGAGAGAGAGAGAGCACAAGCTGGGGAGCAGCTGGCAGGCAGATAGGGAGAAGCAGGCTCCCCACTGAGCAGAGTGCCCCACGTGGGGCTCGATCCCAAGATCCTGGGATCATGACCAGAGCTGAAGACAGATGCTTAACAGACTGAGCCACCCAGGTGCCCCCCCCAATTGTGTTTTAATATCATACTTTTCTAAATGAGTCATATTGATACCTGCTTTCTAACATTACATGTTTGTGACACCCACTCCATTGGTAAATTGCTGAGTTCTGAGAAATGTATATATGTGTACCTGTGAGTGTGTAACATAGCCTATTTTTCTGATGAGTGGAATAACTAAACATCTATGGGATATTTAGCAACGCTTGAACAGAAGACGACAAAATGAAATAATGGCCAAAATCCAAGCAGCTATCATACAGATTCCTAAACCTGCATCAAATCGTACTTTGAGAGCACTTGAGGCCCAAAAAATGATGAAAAAGAAAAAAGAGGCAGAGGTAAGTGATAATCCTTTAATTGGGTGTTGTGTTAATCTTAATGAAAGAAAGATCTTTCTCTAAAACATAGAGATTGCCCCCAACTTCTTAGTTCCTTTTCAAATTATTGGTGGCATTGTTCCTTCTCATTCAAAACCCCTTCACTGTGTGCATATCTAATCCATATTATACTGTTATTTGCTCAGAATGAGAGAATGTAGCTGTAGGTCAGGGATAAGAAACTCATGTTAAATGACAGTACCAATCTGGACTCCTGTGTTGAGGATTCTGTGGTCACTACAAAAATATTCTAGAATGGTACTGCTGTGATGGGTCACAATCACCATGGGTACAGAGGTGTCAATCAAGGTACACATACCGTACATATGCCATTCCTACTATATGTTTTACTCAGTTCCTTCTCACCATGCTGCACTATTTTTCTATGAGTACCAGAAATGTTAAGTGGTTTGCTTGCTATCAGTATGTGTAAATTTAAGATACCTACGCTAGTGGTATTTTATTAGACCATACCAGCTGTCAGTCATTCCAGTAGGATACCATCTGCTTCTATTTCATAGTGGAGCAATACTACATTTTGATACTAATTCCTGCAGCCTACATTGCATACTGCTCCAGTCTTTATTTGATGATATTCTCTCCTGGGACCTAAGGAAAAGAATAACAGCTACCATTTATTGAGGATTTGCTATATGTCAGCCTGTGGGTTGGCAAATTTACATTATCTTTCATTTGTAAATAACTCTCTAAGTAGGGTATTACTCCCGCAATTTCTAAATAAGGAAACTGAGACTCAGAAAGCTGCCATGTTTCACTCTAGTACTGAGGATAGTAAAGCAGAGATTGCAGGTCTCTCTGATATCTAAATCCAATACATTTTATGTTAATCCACATTTCTTTATTTGTTAATATTTAAAAAATATCTTGTACTTGTATTCTAAAGAAAATTACTCATAGAGGTTTTTTTTCAGATCCAAATTTTAGAAAAGTATTTAATTCTTATATTTCTCTCAGATGGTTAAAGTTTATTAATAAGGATTTACAGTAGATGAAGGATGAGCTAAACTAATATTCAGAGAGCAAATTAATAGTATAAATAAGGTTGCACAAGAAATGTTTAAGACATGCAAGATAATAATTTTTGAAGAAGTATTTATATCCCCCCCAAAATGCTTATTCTTCTTTAAAAGAATTACAAACAAAAATTCATGGCCTGAGACTCTTTGATAATTTCCATTCTCATTAAATGGCCTTTGTTGCACTCTCAGAGCTAGAACTGTGAGTGGAATGATTCAGAGAAGGCAGCTTTCACACTCTTTTAGGTATATTTAGCCTAATCTAAAAATAATGAACCAGAATTATAAAAGTATTCATTAATGCAGCTTTTTATACCTTACCTCCTAATTAGCCTGAAATAGTAGTGAATACAACCTTGGAAATTTGTAAAGTGAATACAGTAAATGAAGATTTTCAGTGGCTTTTAGAGATGGAAAACTGATAACGAATTTTCTTTAAAGGATGTGGCTAATGAGATTAAGAAGTTTGAAGCCTTAATAAAAAAGGATCTCCAGGCCAAAGAAAGGTGAGATGTGAATTCCTTTAACAATCACAGAACTGCTTTCTGTTCTACCTGTAGCGTTTAAATACTCAAAAATAGTTTATGGGGAATAGCTGCTCCAAAAATCTTTTTACCTTGTAGAAGCTTCATTAAGAGAGTACGTGAAGGGCGCCTGGGTGGCTCAGTGGGTTAAGCCGCTGCCTTCGGCTCAGGTTATTATCTCAGAGTCCTGGGATCGAGTCCCGCATCGGGCTCTCTGCTCAGCAGGGAGCCTGCTTCCTCCTGTCTCTCTGCCTGCCTCTCTGCGTGCTTGTGATCTCTGTCAAATAAATAAATAAAATCTTTAAAAAAAAAAAAAAAGAGTACGTGAAAAAAAAAAAAAGAGAGAGTACGTGAAAGAAAGTAAATGAGCTAAAATTCAGGTTGATTGATCATGAGCAACTTTTGTAAAGACCAGGAGAACTATTATGAGTTGGGAAGTGATTTTATTATGCTATGCTTACTGTCCTAAGTTAACACAATTTTTGAGCATTTATAAAAATTGTTTCAAGTTACCACTAATTTAACCTTGTCATAAAGTCTTTATTAGATGCTCATTGGTTTCTTTCATGTTGCATGCTCAGCATTTAGCATAGGGACCAGCAATAAAAAAAAACTGTAGAATGAGTGCAACTGTCACTGAAATGGTCAGCTCCGTGAGTTTATTTCAAAAAATGCCTGGTTAATGGGCTTCATTTGCCTAAAGATAAAGATCCTCTCCCTTTTCTTTCCTATTAGGGGTCACTGACTCAGAGAAGATAATTGAGTAGGGTCTGCATATGTGGGAGCAACTTGAATTCTTCCACATTTTTAAATGGGAACTTTCCAAATTCTGCTCACTTACATTTTATGGAATGTGAACTAATTTCTGTTAAAGTAGAAAAGCTGACACAAATTATATAAATCAGTTCCATATTAATATTTCTGAGGGAAAGAAACAGAGTCAAATGAGGAGAAATAAGAAAAAGAAGAAGTGGTGAGGAAATCAGGTGTGGAAGGAAAATAAAGGAAAGTGAAGAATACATACATTATATTTTCTTCTACCCTCTGCAAAAACTTTTGATGCCCTATTCTGATTCCCACTGCTATTTACCAGTGCTGCCCCGAGGCTAAAGAAAACACAATCCAAGCCTACCCACCTAGTAGCCACTACCCAAACCCCACTATCCTCATCCCCGCCTGGGCCAGGAAACCACCGGATTTCTTCCAACTCTTCTTCCACTCATCTCACCTGCCATGCACTCTGGAGTAATAAGTAGATGGTATCTACCAGAGCAACCATCTTAAAATATTGAAATACTTTTGTTACTTTAGGTGAATAGTATTCTCTCTTGCTCTGTGGCCTATCCCTTTCCTGGGACCCCTCAATTTCCATGCAATTTAGCAACCAGCATTAACACCAAACATAGCAGTGGCCTGTAATTCCTGCACCAGCACTCATTTTGACTGATTAGTATCTTTGCCATGTCAGTTGTTAAATTTGGTTTGTGTTTTTTTTTTACTTTTTTTTGTTTTTGTTTTTGTTTTGTTTTGTTTTTTAATTTATTTGACAGAGAGAGAGATCACAAGTAGGCAGAGAGTCAGGCAGAGAGAGGGAGAAGCAGGCTCCCCACCAAGCAGAGAGCCTAATGCGGGGCTCGATACCAGGACCCTAAAGCCGAAGTCATTACCTGAAGCCGAAGTCACGATCTGAGCAGAAGGCAAGGTTTAACCCACTGAGCCACCCAGGTGCCCTCAGTTGTTAAATATTTTAAAGATCATCCTGTGCAATACAGCTCAAACTTCACCCTGCTTATGGCTATTGGCTTTGCCAACCCATCTTGAACCTAAGTCTCTCTATCAATTAGCTTTAGAAACCCCAAACAAGAGCAGGTTAAATTAAATAGAGGTTTACTTCTCTCCTGTAATAGAAACCAGATTGTAAGCAGCTCAGGGAATCTGTTGGAGCTCCAAACTCACCAAGGACTGAGGCTTTCCTTTAGCTCCCCTGTTCTGTTGTGGTTTTTGTACCTTCATTCATATTCACAGTACGAGATGGCTCCTGGGGCTCTGTCCATTTGGCCCATGTTTGAGATATAAGGAAGGAAGATAGGGGAAAAGTAGTTATCTAAAATAGCTGAAATAGCTCCTTTTAAGAACCTTCCCACAAGTCCCAGGTTACATTTGTGTTTACATTTTATTGGCCAGAATTTGGTCACATGGCCACACTTAGCAGAATGGGAGGCTGGGAAATGTAGGCTTGGGCTGGGTACACTGTTTTCCTGAATAAACCTGGGGCTCTGTTTTGTGGAAAAGGGGAAGGAAATGGCAGTGTCTATCACAGATCCTTTCTCTGCAGAAGCCTCCACTTGGTTTTGCCAGAGATTTAGCACTGGAGGGCCATGAACTATAGACATCCTCACTTCAATTCTTAGGGCAGTAGGGTAGGGCCTAGGGCAGCCAGACTCCCTGGACCAGTCACCAGGGATTGTGAAGCTTCACCTGGGACTCCAAATCCCTCTCCGAATACTGCACAAAAAGCATTTTCTCTGATAGCCCCAGATAAAGAATGTTGGGAAGCACTGGTCTAAAGCAAACTTTTGAGGAAAATGAAAGTTATGGTATAGTAAGGGCCTTTGTTAAGTCCTTTATCAATCACTGCATTCATTCTGAATTTTTAGCTTAGAATCTAGAATTTAGAATTTAGCTTAGAATCAAGCATCTTCTGGGCTCTTTCAAAAACTTCACACTATTTGATTCCAGAAAGCACAAAAATCTCATAAGTCGACCATAAAGAACAATTTCTGCCCCTGCCCCTTTCACAGGCTGCTCCTGAAACAGTTCCTCAGGGATGTCACCACAAAGTACATCTTTCTTCTTTTGTGGAAGAAGGAAACATTGTCTCAGTGAGAGCAATGCAAGAGCTCCCATGGCTGCTTTTCCCCCACATGTTCTTTGTCTTTATTTTCTAACACAAATAATAAATAAATGCTAGCTGCTACTTTTTTTTTTAAGCTGAGGTTGTTGCCTGCTATAATTTGATACTTGAATCCACAGATTTACTTTAGACCCTTCCTAGCAATTATTTTTTAAATATATACAAATTTGGTCAAAGTTTCAATTACTAGTAATTCAAACACACCCAAATATTAACTCTGTGGAGGCCTGACAAACAGATATAGAGAAAACGTAATTATTGCCCTCAAGAAACCCATATCTAGGAAAACGAATATTTATTCAAGTAAATACCATGTAGCTTTCTTCAGACCTTAATTGGAGTGAGACAGCAGATGGATGGGTGGAGCACAGACTGATAAATAAAGGAGTAACAACATGTTAAGTATATTAAACCACGTTAAGTATATTAAACCATGTACAATCCAAAGTTAATTATTTTAAACAGCACATTTGAGGGATGCCTGGGTGGCATTAGTGGGTTAAGCGCCTGCCTTAGGCTCAGGTCATGACCCCCGGGGTCCTGGGATCGAGCCCCACATCAGGCTTCCGGCTTAGTGGAGAGCTGGCTTCTTCCTCTCCCTCTGCCTGCCACTCTGCCTACTTGTGCTCGCTCGCTCTCTCTCTCTCTCTGTCAAATAAATTAAAAAAAATCTTTAAAAAACTTTTGAGAAAAAACATAGTAAGAATTTTAAAGGATGATCTAAAAAGTTAGGCCACATAATTTTCTTAAGTACTTAATTGTACTAATTCTTCTTTTTCTTTTTTTTTAATTGTACTAATTCTTAATAAATAGAGTTAAATTCTGTATTTGATCTTACTGAGGCTTTGGTAGCTACACAGTTTCTGCTCAAAGACTCTTAGTGACAAAATACAGCTAAATGTTGAGCCCCAGTTGATAAAATAAACAATTTCTCTGTGTGAATTTTTTTAAAGAATTACTCTGTATCATACTTCGTAACATATCATTTGAAGTTGAGCAGACATCAGCTATTTGTCAGAACTATGAGGCACCAGGACAGAGAGGAGTATAATAGGATACTTTTCTCATGAGCTCAGAGTTCATCTAGGAGCAGCAAATGTACAAAAAATGAACTGTAATACAATATGATCTATAGACATGCAATTGTTACTTCATTAAATATGAATTAACTGTGCTTTATAAGAATACTTAGATCTGTACTGAAATTAAGGACAATTTAGTTCCTTTATACCATATTAATGTGCCCTTGGCTTTTGAATAAGGTAGTAAGTTGTATTTTATACTAAATACATTAAGAACTTGTAACATGAAAAAATATTTATAATATTAAAACATTATTTATTGGCAGGTAACAAGATATATCTTTTACCATTGTACTATTGTATCCTGTTTATTTTGTAAGGAGGTATGCAGATAAGAATTGATTATTTGATCCTTATATACATAAAAATGTATCTTTTACTTCTAAAGGTAACTTTTGAATGAACCTGTAAGTTCTCGTATTAAGCCACCATTGTCCCATTAAATTGAGCATATTTGCTTTCTGTTGGTAACACCACCAGGTTCTTCCTGATTCTTTAATTTTGGACATGAGGTAGGACAGGAACCAAAGCAGGTCTTCTTACTTGGGTCTTCAGGACTTGGGCAAGAGGCTAGGTCAGTCTTGTGTTTACCAGTGTGGTATGATGAGCAAGTCATTTTTTAGTTGCCAAGCTCCCAATAAGAGCCGGGCCACTGGTCTAAGCACTCAGAAAGTTACTGGAATTTCATAGAGCATGCAAGGGAGCCTTTTCCTGAGGTCTTCCTCCATAGTCAGTCAAAAGTAGGGGCATGTAACTGCATTGTTTTTTTAAAATCTAAATAATAACTATTATCCTTAGTGCCTCCAAGACTTCTGCAGATACAGCAGGCCAGACAACTACTGATTTGTTAAACACTTATTCGGATGATGACTATATTAAAAAAATCCAAAAGCGCCTTGAGGAAGATGCTTTTGCAAGAGAGCAAAGGGAGAAAAGACGGCGGAGACTGTTAATGGACCAGTTAATAGCCCACGAAGCACAAGAGGTAAAATATATAGATATAGCTTGAATAATAGTGCTGGAAAGTTTGCAAAATTTAGTATTTTAAACACATACACGCACACACATATATATATGTATCTTCATTATTTATTATCTGTTACTCTGAATCAAATGTCAACAGAACATATTCACATCACCATGGCAAATACACTCAGAAAAAGAAATCTACATAAAAGATTTACTAAGTAATCTAAAATCTGGTGATGGTTATATAGCATTGTAGCTGTACTTAATGCCACTGAATTGGACCCTTAAAAATGGTGGAGATGGTAAATTTTATGTCATGTATATTTTCCCTCAATAAAAAAAAAGTACTGGCCAAAAAGGAACCTAAAATCTATGTCAAGTATGTGTATCCATTGTTGCTTTTGGAGGTAAGAGGAAACTTTTCTCCAGTTCTTTTGAGATATAATTGACAAATAAAAAAATGTATATATTTAATGTGTATGATGTGATGTTTTGATATATGTATACTTTGTGAAATGACTGCCATATGGAATTAACTGACACATCCATCACCTCACATAGTTAATTTTTTGTGTGTTTGGTGAGAACACTTAAGATCTACTTTTGTAAGTTCAACTTTTTTTGATTGTCATATAAGTGGGATTATGCAGTATTTATATTTTTACATTTGACTTATGTCACTTAGCATAATGGCTTTCAGGTTCATCCATGTTGTCACAAATGGCAGAATTTCCTTCTTTTTTAAGGCTGAAATAATATGCCATTGTGTATATACTCCACATCTTCTTTATCCATTTCTCAATCAAAGGACACTGAGGTTTCTCCATATCTTGGCTATTGTGAATAGTGCTGCATTGAATAGGGGGATGCAGACATCTCTCTCAGATACTGATTTCATTTCCTTTGAGTATATACCCAGGAAGTGGGATTGCTGGGTCATATGGTAATTCTATTCATAATTGTTTTGAGGAACTGCCATATTGTTTTCCTTAGAGGCTGTGCCAGTTTACATGTCCAGTGACAGTTTTTTAGAGTTCCCTTTTCTCCACATCTTTGCCAACCCATGTTATTTCTTGTGGGTTTCTTTCTTTCTTTCTTTCTTTTTAATGTGATAATCATTCTAACAGATGTGAAGTGCTATCTTATTATGGTTTTGATTTGGATTTCCCTGCTAATTAGTGATGTTGAGCACCTTTTTCATATGCTTATTGGCCATTTGTTTGCCTTCTTTTGAGAAGTGTCTGTTCAGGTCCTTTGCCCCCCCCCCCTTTTTTTTTTAATTGGGTTATTTGGTTTTTTGCTATTACATTGTTTGAATTCCTTTTATACCTTGGATATTAACCAAATGTACATTTGCAAATATTTTCTCCCATTCTGTAGGTTGCCCCTTCACTCTATTGGTGGTCTCCTTTACTGTATAGAAGCTTTTAGTTAGATGTAATCTTACTTATATATGTTTGTTTTTGTTGCCTGTACTGTGGGGGTCATATTAAAAAGAAAAAAATCATTGCTTAGACTAATGTTAAGAAATTTTTCCCCCTGTTCTTTCTTCTAGTAGTTTTATAGTTTCAGGGTTATGTGTAAGTCTAATCCATTTAGAGTTGATTTTTGTATACAGTGTGAAATTAGCATACATTTTCATTTTTCTGCATGTGAACATCCAATTTTTCCAGCACCACTTGAAGAGACTGTTCTTTCCCCATTATGTTGCCTTGGCACTCTTGTTGAAGATCAGTTGACTGTTCAAGCATGTATTTATTTCTGGGCTCTCTCTTTTATTCCATTAGTCTATATGTCTGTTTTTATGCAGTACCATACAGTTTTGAATACATAAGTCAGGAATACCTACAGTTCTGTTCTTCTTGCTTAAGACTGCTTTGGCTATTCATAGTTTTTTGTGGTTTCATATGAATTTTAGTATTTTTTTTTTATTTCTGTGAAAAATGCTATTGAAAATTTGATAGTGATTTTACTAAATCTGTAGGTTACTTTAGATATTTTGGACATTTTAGCATTATTAATTCTTCTAATCCATGAACATGGGATGTCTTTCCATCTATTTATGTATTCTTCAATTACTTTTATCAGTGTTTTAGTTTTTAGTACGCAGATCTTCCACCTCCATAGTTGAATTTATTCCTAAATATTTTATTATTTTTGATGCTATTGTGAGTGGGATTGTTTTCTCAATTTTTTTTCAGATTATTCATTGTATATAGGAACACATTTTTATACATGTGAGTTTTGTATATTGATTTTGTATCCTGCAACTTTACTGAAATTGTTTTTCAGTTTGAACAGATTTTTTGTGTTGCTGTTGTTGGAATCTTCAGAATTTTCTGTAAAAAAAAATCATATTATATGCAAACGGAGACAGTTTTACTTCTTCCTTTCTGATCTGGATGCCTTTTATTCTTTTTATTGTTAATGGTGCTGGCTAAGACTTCCAATACTATGTTGAAAAGAAATGGTGAGAATAAGTACATTTGTCTTATTCCAGATCTTGAAGGAATGCTGACAAGCTGATAGCTTTTAGCATCATACTATCGAGTATGATGTTAGCTGTGGGCTTGTCATACATGGCCTTCATTATATTGAATTACATTCCTTCTCTACCTAATTTGTTCAGTTTTGATCTTGAAAAGATACTGATTTTTTTTTCAGATGCTTTTTCTGCATCAATTGAGATTATCAAAAAGGGAGTTTTTTCATGAAAACAACATGGAGAAGTTGTTAGTCCTCTCAATTTGTTTATTGGTTTACTCTAGTGGTTCTCAGTGTGATTCCTGGACTGGCAGCATCAGAATCACCTGGAAATTTTCAGTAATGTAAATAATTAGACCTCATCTCAGACCTACTGAATCAAGCTCAAATCACAGCTCTGGGGTGGAGCCTGTACTATAAGACCCTCTAGGTAATTTGATGCAGCTATAGTTTGAGAATCCCCGATCAACTATCACATTGAACACATGTTCACTGAGCCTCTTCTATGCTCTGGGTACTGTTCTAGCTAGACCTAGGATACCATACTGAACAAGAATATTGAGAAATATGTTCTCACAGAGCTTGCTGTTTGGGAGAGGATCTATAAACAAGAAACGAGATTAGAGTGTGAAGGGGCAGTGAAAGTGATGGGAGGGACAGGTGACATAGCCCTCACTTGGTCCAGAGACAGTTTCTAGAGGATGATAAATAGAAACATGAAGACGCTAAGTTTAGTTGTGGGTAGTTGTGGTGGGATGTGAGTGGGGGTTAGTTTCCAGTAGAGGCTAGAATGGTGGAAATTAAAGTGTGTATCCAGAGAGAATATCATATGGAATGGCTCAGCACTGAGAGCTAAGGTTCTTAGTGAACTGAAGTCATTTGGCAGGCATCCTCAGAGACCAAATCATGATGAACCTTGGCAGCTGTATAGAGGGAAATAGGAGCTTTTATCCTAAGTGCAAAGGGGAAAAGGAGTTACAAGGTCAGATTTGACTTTAGAAAGATCACTCTTTGACTTTAGTTGTGAGAATAGATTACAGCAAGTGAAAACAGGTTGCAGCTGGATTCTTATTAGTTAGAAATTATTCCAGTTTAAATTTAGGGTGGTGGCAACGGGGATGGAGAGAAGTGGCTTCAGGAGCTATTTTAGTAATAAAATCAATAGGTATTAATGGTTCCTTAGACAGTGAGGCAGTGAAAAATTGGGACGAGAGGCCAGCTTGGGCAGTTAGGTGGATGGAGGTGGCATTTACTGCAATATGGAAGATGATGTGGAGGAACAGACCTGAGAAGGTGATTTAAAATGTGAACGTAAACAGGACAAATTTGCATGTCTAAAATATGAAAGACTGGCATAAAACTTCACATAAGTATGAAGAAGTGAAACTGTTTCTCCGTGGATTCACTTCTTTCTTAGAGGAAAACTTAAAAAACAAACAAACAAAACCCCTTTCATCTCTGTGCTAAAAAGTTCTTATTTCAGATACATGTATAAATTTGCTCAGGCATATATCCTCCCTTTTACTTAATAGTCTCTCTTTTAACTGGAAGAATTACAGATTATGGAAATTGGATGATTAAAAAGTAGATTGTGAAATAACTTCCTATTTCAAGTTTCCTTAACTAACAATGGAATTTTTAACACACTTCCATTTGTGTTACAAAACACTTGTGCATGGGCTGCTCGGGTTTTTTTCTTTTTTTTTTTTTTTCTTTTTTTTTTTGCTTATAATCTAGACCTGATATTTACCTGGAAAATGGGGTGAATGATTCTTTCTGACTTTCCTCACTTTGTACCAGGATGCTATTAGCATTGGTTTTTCAAGGCTCTGGCCAGAGATTTGTTCAGGGACCAGCAACCTAACAGACATTAAAGTGAGTTAATGCTCTGGCTATTTCCAGCAAGGGAACTATTTCTTTTCAGTGTTTGGGTAAACTGCTGTTCCTCCAACCAGCCTGGGGTATGCAGCAAGGGACCTCCACTTCCACCGCCTCCTTTCTATCAAGTGTAGTGTCCCCCCTCCCTGCACAGCTGATACAAGTGCCTGGGCCACAGTGGTGGACTGTGAAATCTCCACTTGCAACATGGCCTATTTTCCTATCCATCCTTCTCTCTTCCCAAATGTTATTTGTCAGGGCTGGGATTTCTTCTGCTTCTCTCAAGTACCTGCAGCTTTTTGAGAACATGACATGGATCTGATGTCAGCCCTAGATGCTTTTACTCTGGTTTCATTTGTACTGAGCTACCAAGAATGCCTCTAAATATCTTCTCTAGCTTCCAGGTTGTTGTAGTTTCCCTCTGGGGTTTGTATGCTCTGTTTTAGTTGGGCTTGTGAAGAGAGAGCCAGAGACCTGTGCTCAAGTTGTTCTCTTGCCTCATGATTCATAAAGAAATGGATTACATGAATGAAATGATGAGATTTAGGGTTAGAACAATCACTTTAAGTTTTTTGGGAGGATTTTGGAGAAGGGTGGGGGGAAGGATAGTAGAGGAGAGGCTGATATTGTTCAAGGTAGGGGCGGTGCCCATTGGTATGGAATGGAGTAAAGGGTGCCTTAAAAACATACACAGGAGGTAAAATAGACTAATTCTTCAAGAACTGGATATTGGGAATGATAAGAGAGGAATAAACTTTGGATGGCACTAACATTTTAGGTCAGAAGTCATAGCTTTATAGGGTCATCAACTGAGATGGGGAAATTCTGAGGGAGTTGGTGAGTTTAGTTTAGGTCTTGATGGTTTGAAGTACCTCATATGCATTTAAAGTGGAGATATTCAAACTGTCAACCCAATTTAGCTCCCAGCTGGTTCTATGGTCATTTAGCTAGCATCTTGGTTGGCTCTTGGGATCCACTCCAACTTAATTATCTCTACCTTCCCAAACCTATTCCTTGTTATTTTCTTAGAAACTGTGTTTGAACATCAGACCCCTCCCCTATGTCTTAACCCAACATCCTTAAATATTTAGCTTCCAGGTCTTTCCTGCAGGACTCCATTCCTCCCCAAGAGCTGCTCAGGCATCTTTGTCGTTCTGAGCGTGGCATAGAGTAGGGTAGGCTCCTGGCTCCAGGTCATGCGAAAAGGAGAGGGCCTGGCATCCAGATTGAGGGTATTTTGGGTTGCATATCTTTCTAAATCTTCTCCAAATATAATTAAAGGAGAAAATTTTTGATTTTATTCATTGCAGATATAGAATATTTCATCTAAGATAGGGATTAAGCATAAATCTGTTTAGGCTGCACCGAGCACCTAACCATAGCTTGTATCTTTCTATGAGAAAATGTGTTCCACATCCCTGTGAAATTTTGGGAAAAAGTCTATTTCTAAAATATGAAATACTTGTACAATGGAACAAAAAAATAAATCTTTTCCACTCAACTTTTGGGTGCAGGTCTTAATACAGTTGATGGTTCTTCATACTAAGGCTTTACATCCATAGCATTGACTCAGCATTCAACAGTGATTTCCTTTGCTTTTTACCTTTCTAACTATAATATGTGGTCAGTAATCAAAACAGTTCTGACCAATCCAGTTTGTTCTTTATAAGGGTCAGAATGACTAGAACTCATCTGGACAACTAAATTGCCTTGCCATATAAACAACCAAATTATAGAATATGCTCTATATTAATTATAGAATTCACTTGGAATAATAAATCAAACCTATATTATTAAAAAAATATGGTTGTGACTGTGCTTTATATATCCAAAACCACCCCCAAAATGTGGTAGGCAGTTTGGGCTGGGCTCAGCTATGCTGTTCTTTTGCTGGTCTCAGCAGCCTCTCTCATGTGTCTTTGGTCAGCTGGTGTGTTGGCTGGAGATTCTTCAGGTCCATCTGGGAAAACTGGTGCCTCACTCTACCTTGTCTCTCATTTTCTTGCAGACCAGAAAATGTGGCAGCAGTGGTGGGGTGGGAATGCAAGAGAATTAAGAAAACCAAATCCCATGTGTGTGGGATTTTTTTGTTGGTTCTTTGTTTTTTGTTTTATGCTAATGTCCCATTGGTCAGTTTAATCAAATGGTTACCCCATACCCCATATTTAAGGAGTGGAGCAATAGATTATAATATATATATATATATATATATATATATATATATTTCTTTTCAGCGTAACAGTATTCATTGTTTTTGCACCACACCCAGGGCTCCATGCAATCCGTGCCCTCTCTAATACCCACCACCTGGTTCCCCCAACCTCCCACCTCCCACCCCTTCAAAACCCTCAGATTGTTTTTCAGAGTCCATAGTCTCTCATGGTTCACCTCCCCTTCCAATTTCCCTCAACTCCCTTCTCCTCTCCATCTCCCCTGTCCTCCATGCTATTTGTTATGCTCCACAAATAAGTGAAACCATATGATAATTGACTCTCTCTGCTTGACTTATTTCACTCAGCATACTCTCTTCCAGTCCCGTCCATGTCGCCACAAAAGTTGGGTATTCATCCTTTCTGGTGGAGGCATTATACTCCATAGTGTATATGGACCACATCTTCCTTATCCATTCGTCTGTTGAAGGGCATCTTGGTTCTTTCCACAGTTTGGCTTTTTGATAAGAATAGTTGCAGGATATAATTGCAAGGATATGGATGAAGAAAACTGAAGAATTTGTGGCCATTTTTGCATTCTGCCTTAGCTCCACTACTGGATCTTGAAAGGAAACAAATGGTTAACATTAAAGATTCCAGAAATTTATAATTAGATTACCCATATGTTTCAAAGTTGTTCATGATTTTATTTTGTATTTTATATATGTTACTAAAAATTCATGCTTATTTTCAGTTGAAATTTCATTTAATCTACATTTTTACATAATTCCCGGGTTCAAGTTTTGGAATTTACAATAGAGTGTTATTATTATTTGCATCCAGATTCTGAAAATATATAGGGTATTTCTCCCATAATCTCACAGTGGCAGAGATCATTTGAAACAATGTCATTAATAATGCTAGATTTTCTTCCTAAACAGTTGGATTGTTGAATGTTAAATGGACAACTCCAATGTTTAAGTATTCTTTTACATCTCTCGCCTTGAGAATTTTAATTACCTCCTCCTTCCACATGATGTCTCTGTTTAGACAGAATGAGAGCTTGAAGGTGCTTTGGAGATCATCTTCCACCTAAACCCCTCATTTCACCTGTCAAGAAGTAGGCCCTGAAAATCCAAATTACTTGTTCAAAGCAACACAGCCAATTAATGGTATGACTGGGGCTGCAATGGCTTCTGATTCCCAATTTAATGCTTTATTCCACTGCTCATGTACTGACTACCCTTCTGCTCTCTTAAAATAGATAAGAGAGCCAGGAGAATGCATCTAGTTTCTCTTTCAGATTACATCCAGTCAGATTTTCTGAGACAAGCCGTAGGTCATGGTCTCTTAGACTCTCCTCCAGTCTTCCCATTCCATCAAATTGCAGCTTTTCCTCACACAGGTAGTGAGATGTCTACACTGGCAACTAACCATATCTGCCATCTTCAGCCCAAGTCTGCATTTACTTTTACAACCAGTATTTATTTCAGGAATTTCAAATTTCTGAAAACATGCTTGTAAGTTGAGAATCATATCCTTTGTTTATAAAACCTTGAAAACAGTTACCTAATTTATTTTTCATTGGATTTTAAACAAAGTAACAATTCACTTAAAGTAATTGTGACTTGCAAAATCATAGTGTTTCCAGATACCAAAATGGTACAACCTTTGTTGGAAATCTTCATTTTTATAACTTGATTTTTGCCATGTTCAAATTTAAATCATAGGACAGATGCCAAGGAATACTCTGCTTTGTGCACATTATTTATACATAGCCTTCTTAACCCAGTGGGAAATTTGGACATGGCCTTGACAAATAATTGGCTCCCCCAATTGTGTTTTCAGGAGGCATATCGGGAGGAGCAGCTGATTAATAGACTGATGCGGCAGTCCCAGCAGGAACGCAGGATCGCTGTGCAGCTCATGCATGTTCGACATGAAAAGGAAGTTTTATGGCAAAACAGAATTTTCCGAGAAAAACAGTATGAGGAAAGACGACTTAAAGATTTCCAGGATGTTCTTGATCGAGAAGCGGTAAACGATAACTCCCTTAAAAATCTAAGCTTACTTTTGATCCTTTCTACCAAGTCATGGTAAACAAAACTGCATTTAGTTGCCAGTCACTTAAGAAGAATTAATTTTTATATGATCTACCTCTTATCTCCCTATTTTTATCTTTGTGTAAGTAAAATCACAGCACGTAGGGCTTCTACATGTCACACTCTCCCCCTTTAGTCTTGCTTCCACCAATATTTGATGTTCACGACCAATCTTTATGTCCACATAAAGTCATTTTGGTTGCCTGGAACTCGTTCTCCAGTAGATTCCTCAAGAAGGGCTCAGGGAACAATATTCCGTGTATGTTGTATTGGATATTGTGTAGTGTATTCTGATAACAGGATAGGCCTTTTATACCTGATGGTCAGTTTTGCTCTATATAAAATCCCTAGTCCACATTTTCTTTCCTTGAATATCTTAAATACACTATTCCATTTTCTTCAAGTCAAAGTGTTATTGCCTATAATATGATAATCTAATTTTCAGTTTCTTGTATGATTACTCCATTTTTGTAGATCTACTTTATTTTCCTTTAAATCTGCTAAGTTTACTAGGATTGTATTGGTCTTGGTTATTCTGGGTGAACATTCTCAGGTGGTGAGAGCACTTTTAAGCTGCCTCTTTTCTATAAGATACTGTTAGTCTTTAATAAATGATTCCTTGCTTTGTGATAAATTAGGATTTTTATCAGGTCCACAGTGCTTCAGTCCTTCCTCCAAACCCTTATCCAGGGTACTCTGGTTGATTGTATTTGAGAATGGTACATACGTAGGTATGCTCTTGGCCACTGTGGTATTAATCCATCTAGGTCCTTATAATTCTGAAAATCAAAATATCTAATCTTTTGATTATTTAATACATTAATATTTTCCTTATCTTTATGTATATATGGGTTCTAGTTATCAAAATAGATCTATTTTATCAATGGATTATGTAGATTTCTTCTTGCCTATTTCCTATTGGAGGTATTTCAAACATATTCAATCTGTTGGTCCAGATTTGATTGAAGAAATAGAAAACTCGTGTGAGTGGCATTTTAAATAGCCTGTCTTCAGCGCCATAAAATAGTCACAAAACTAGGCTGAATGGAAGAGAACACCTCATAAAAAATAGGAAGGGAATGCTTTATGTATCAGATTCATGGTTTATACTATGATAGTCCATGAAAAGAAATATAGCTTTTGCCAAAATTATACAATTTTTAGAAATATCATTTAAGAGTAAAGAAAATGGTGCTCTTGCCTTTTGTAGAATAGACATTGCTGAAATGTTAGGGGTAGAGGTAAAGAACTATACCTCCATTACTCCATGAATTTGAGCTGCATGATCGCTGATTTCAGGTGTCCTCTTAAAGAGCTGAATTATCTGGATAATTGTTTTATCCCTCTATTTTGACAAGAGTGAACTTGAATAGATTGAATGGTATTTGCTTACTTTAGAAATGATGTGTTTAGCTAATCTTTCTAAGTGCCTATTGAAAAATATGTCTGCTTCAAGCCCAGTTAATGAAGTGCATAGTATCAAAGCATTTATAGCAGGACTGGGCTTACTGTGATAACCTGCATTTTTCTTTAACTAAGCCTGAACGGACATCAGAGGATTAGAACACTCAGGCCTGCTAGAGCCTCAGAGAACAGAACCGTGAGGTTCTGTAGCATCTGTGAAAATTATATCCCTTCCTCTCACAATGATTACCTTTCCTTGAAGCTGAGGTATCTGCTTCCCTGACACTCTTCTTTGTGAGGTGGCTTGATTTCATGGGTTCTCTCTGCAAACATTGAATTTATCACCTCCTACATCAACAGTGGCTGGTGTACAAGTAGGAGCCAAAGAAATAAATACTGAATTGAAGTTTCCAAAGGAACACTGTTACCTTTTCTTCCTAGTCTCATGCACTAAATAAACAAAATATATTTAGTTCCCCACAGCAGATCGTTCTACTGCTTTCCTTTTGTGGAGAAGAGACTTTTTTTTTTAATTGTTTTTTTACTTGCTACTGTTCTTATAGTTTTTGTTATTGTTTGTGGTAAGAGAAGGGAGAGAATTCTAGAAGTATTTTTAAACCTCTTAAAATTTAAAGAAATATGTTAGGTGGGGTGCCTGGGTGGCTTAGTCAGTTAAGCATCCAACTTTTGATTTTGGCTCAGGTCATGATCTTGGGGTCTTGGGGTCAAGTCCTGCATTGGGCTCCAGCCTCAGTGGAGACTCTGTTAGGGATTCTCACCCTCTGCCCCTCCCCCCGCTCTCACTCTTTCTCTCAAATAAATAAATAAATCTTTTTAAGAAACTAAAAAATAAAAAGTCTGCTAATGATAGAGGCTATTAGTAATATGTCATATTATTAGTCCACTATCACGTGATCCCTTTCTGTTGAGTTCTGCTATGGAAATGCTCTCCTGGTTTTCTTCCTTCTTCATTGGCTGCCTCTTCTTGGCCTTCTTTGTTGGCTCATTCTCCTCTAATATCAAAACATTTAATGCCAGGGCTCCTTAAAGCTTAGTCCTAGGCCTGTTTCTTTGCTCCTCTGTGCTATTTCTTTTTTTTTTTTTAAGATTTTATTTATTTATTTGACAGACAGAGATCACAAGTAGGCAGAGAGGCAGGCAGAGAGAGAGAGGAAGGGAAGCAGGTTCCCTGCTGAGCAGAGAGCCCGATGCGGGGCTCGATCTCAGGACCCTGGGATCATGACCTGAGCCGAAGGCAGCGGCTTTAACCCACTGAGCCACCCAGGCGCCCCATCCTCTGTGCTATTTCCTCAGACAACCTCTTAATGCACAACCAGGGTATGTAATTGCTGTGATAGGCGACTCATACATTTATACATTGTCCTCTGCAGTGAAGACCCACGTACTCAACTGCTTTCCTGACATCACTACTCTTATATCTCAGTGACACCTTAAATTCAACATGTTAAAGCCAAATTTATGACCCTTCTTACTAAACTGCTCTTTTTCAAGTTTCTGTATTTCCGTAAATGGCAACATTATTTATTCGGTTACACGAGTGTAAAACATCAGTATCCACTCGAATCCTGTTCCACCCTTTCTTCCATATCAAAAACATCACTGTCTTGTCCATTTCACATACTAAATATTTCTTCATTGTCCATTTTTCCCCATGTCTACACTACCAACCCAGTCTCTGCTACTATTACTACTATGACTATGACTGCGACTACAGCTACTACTACAGTGGTCTCCTTTGTCCATTTTGAGTGGCTGTGAATTAGCAACTGCAGTTGGGATATAACATTCTTTATATTCTCTAAATCAGCCTAAGCTTGAAGTCCAGCAAACCTCTCCCCATAGAGATGCACAGATGCATGGTGCCCCAGGTCACAGGCCAAGTCACCAGGGAAACACTGCAATCATCAGGCCCAGGCCCAGCCTGCTGTCCTTGAGACCCGAGTTGCCCCAGACCACACACATTGCCTCCAGTGGCACATGTTTTCGCAGAGGGTGTTCCAGCTTTCATGGGTCCCTCACATGTTCCCTTCTGAGGCTCTCTGCTCCCCAGGAAGTGCCAAGAAGTAGGTGCACATCTCTTCCTCTTTCTCTTTGCTCTCAGAATCTTCCCTCCTTTCCACTCCCTTGGAGTGACCGAGATTGATTTGCCTTTGAGGAGAGTCCTTTAAAGTGAGGAGGAGTTTCCAATAGCTTCTGCTTTTCTGTCTTGCTGAAATTTCCTGAAGCAGGAGGTTAAAAGGACCTGTTAGAAAAGAAGGAAGGGGAAATTAGAGATAACTTATACTAATTTCCTGCCCTACTATCATCTCCTACAAATCATCTTCCATTGTGCAGGCAGAGGAACCTTCTCGACTCTCAGATTTGACCATTGGCCTCATACTCAAAAACCCACCCATGGCTTCTCTTCGATCAGATCCCTGCTCACACCTTGCTCCTGTCTGTCTCCTGGACTCTGGCCATACTGGTCTGCTCTCAGATCCTTGAACAAGTCATTTCTTCTGCTATCCCCTTCTTCCCTCATACCTTTCCCCAGCTACTGCTCATCTTTCAGAACTCTGTGCACAGGCCACTTCTTATCTAAGCCAGGACTCCTGTGAGGGCCCATACTCCTGTGAGGCTCCATACTCCATCACCCTTCCTGATGACACTGTACAAGTGCACAGTCATTGTGAGGCTTCTTCACTGCCCCTCCCACTGCACATAAGCTCGTGAGGAAAGGGATCATGTTTGCTTCTGCTCACTATTGTTTCCCCAGGGCTGAGGCCAATGTCTAGTACATTTCAAGCAAGGCCAGGGTGGGGAAAGGGGGTGGGGGGCAGTAGTGCAGAAAGAGAGAGAGAGAGAGAACTTTGTGTTGTCCATCATCAGTTTTTGTCTGTTTTGGTATTGTATTTAGATTAAATCTCTTTACCTCATCCTTTAAGATAATTGAGCATCTATTCTATATTGTTTCTGATTTCGAATTTCTATTCTACCTATTAGTAGTAATAGTACCTAATTATAATAATGTCTAACATTTTTTTAGCATTTATTGTGAGTCCAGCATTGAGTTGTGTTTATCACATGTACATATAATTCTTGCAACAGCCGTCGGAAGTGGACACTACCCTTGTCTACATTTTGCACATAAGGGAAACAAGACTTAGAAAGCTCACCTTCACACAGACTGTCAGTGGTGTAGACAGGAGCACAGCTGGCTCTAGCAGACTCCAGAGTCTGGGCCCATAACAATTGAGATTGACTACCTCCTACAGACTTCCTTTTTCCTTTTCCTTCTTTCTTTTTTTAGGGCTTCAACCCAATTTGCTGCAGTGCGACAGGAAATGGTGGTGGGTTTAGTACAGGGAGGTGGGGTTGGGTAAAGGTAGAAAACTAGTAGCTAAAAAGTAGGAAGAAAGGCATGGAGGGAGGAAAGAAGACAGCACCAAGGTGAAAGCTGCTGCCTTCTGGTGAGGATCATTACACTGGTCCCTGTAAGGCTTGGGTCCCTTCCCACCCGAAACATTTCCACATGATTTACAGTCACTCTGAGTCGAGCAACCTCACACCCCATTTCCTGTCACCACACAAGTTCTCATCTGGCTACTCCTGCTCTTTTAGATTCCTCTTCATCAGACCTCTTCACAGGTGATGAACATACCATAGAGCTTCCTACTGAAATGGTGTGCTTTCCCCAGGAAGACGGGGCCTATAGAACAACACAACAATAACAAATTCTGGTGATTCCTGAACTTGCCAAATGGACAGGACTGACCTTGGGGGTCACCCAGCCTGACCACTTTCCCAATAAAAAGAAAACAAACTAAATATAAAACACTAACAAAAACAAATGAACCTTCCATTTGGTTCAGTGAACAAAGGCCATCGTCCATTGTCAGGCATTTAGTCATGTGTGAGTAGTATCACAAGAAATATTTGCCCAATGGGATGGTTTGGTAAGCTTTTCTGTGTTTGCCAAGTCTTCTTAATACCCCATTTCATGCTGAGGACATGGGGGCTGAGGGGGGCTGGGACTAGGAGCTTAGGACTTGACTTCTGTATACAGGCTGGGGCTTGACTGATGGCAGCTCCCCCAAGGCCCAAGTTCACCTCCATTTTACACTCATTGGGTTAAGTTACTGGAAGCAAGTCTGGTTTCTGGAGCATGTTAGCCCAGGATAGAATTTCTCAAGGAGCTGGGATAGCTATTTGAAAAACAACATTTAGTCATGCTTTGACCTTTGCACTTGACCTTTGCTCTTCGTGTGAAGAAAGGGTTTCTCTAAACAAAATAATAGTGCAAACGAAGCAGAGGGTCATAACAAACTGTATTTCATTACTTTCTGCAGAAATAAGTGTTCTATATGAGTGAATTTTACCAATTTATTAAGGCTATAGGAGCAGAATGGGGGTTTTTTGTTGTTGTTATTGTCTAAATACATTAAACATTTGTGGTGCATGTGTGATATTCTCATGCCAGTAATATCAGAGATTTTCCAAAATATTTTCTAAGGATGAATCAGTATCCTAGAACTTTCTCACTAAAAGATGGGGGGCATTGGCCAGGCAGAGCAGATATATCAGGTTAGGGCTCCTAAAATGGTTTGGAAGGGGCAAGCTGTGCTAAAGTCTGACACAGACTTGTCTGTTTCTCTGTGATCCCTGCCTCTATTTGCAACCCAT
Source organism: Lutra lutra (assembly GCF_902655055.1). Lineage (NCBI taxonomy): Eukaryota > Metazoa > Chordata > Mammalia > Carnivora > Mustelidae > Lutra > Lutra lutra. The sequence continues at coordinate 28,395,089 of NC_062282.1, forward strand.
GAACTCAAGTCTTCTTTTTAAACACTTAAGATCCAATATATCATTAGTCTTCATTGGGCTTTCCACAGTTATACCACTGTTCTCTGTATTCTATTTTGCTGATAAGATATGCTAAAGGTGGAATATTTCCATTATCGTCTTTGCCATCATACTCAGTAGTTAATAAGGAGAAAGTGCTCTTTCGTGATTAAGTTTTTCTTGGTGTAAAAAGATGTTTCATTCTATTTAGAGATTTTTTTTGCCTATTGAAATGATAATTTTTTTTCAGGTGAATCATCGCAAATTACATTGACTTAAAAATGTCTTTGCCTTTCTTAGGCTTTGGCCAGACAAGCCAAGATTGATTTTGAGGAACAAGCCATCAGAGAGAGGGAAATTCATGAACAGATTGCTGTGGAAAGAGCTCAGGCTCGTTACAGAAAGCATTACACAATATGTGCAGTAATTTTGGATCAAATACTTGATTTGTCTACTAAGGTGGCAGACTACCGGATGTTGACAAATAAGTAAGTGTTGTTTGTTATAATCATTACAGTAGAGACATCACAGGAAATGAGAGAGGATAAGACTGTAATGTAGACATTCAGTTGATAAGAGAGACAATAATTTTTCTTAAAAAAATACTAAGAAGTGGGGTCCAGGATGCCTGGATTACTGACTTAACTCATCCCATAATGAGCCTAATTTCAGGTGTATTTGTATATCTTTTAATAATTAAATTTTGTGTCTAGATTATAATTAAGATGACTATGATAATTTATTTGAAATACTTGGAACATCCTAAAAGCTTGGAATTTTTTGAAGATTATTTTATTGGTCATTAAGTCTATTTATTTTTATTGCAATTTGTTTCTAAAAGAAATTAATATACTTAGAGGGAAATAGTCAACAAAACAAAATATATTAATACTATGACAGAATAAGAACAAAGGAAAATCCAAATTAAAGTAGAAAGTTAAGAACAAGGGATAAACTGGAACATGGTTATATTGGCAGCAGTAGTTGCTGCAACTGAGCTACAAATTTTATCTGAGCTTCCTGGTAGCCAAAGTAAAAAGGGAAATACAACCTGTCATGTGTTTTCCATTTTCCATTCCGGTTCTTTACAAAATACATATCTCTTCTTGGCACTCATATAAGTTCACTTATATGGTACCCTCACCTAAGACACAATGAGTAGTGTAGTCAATCTAGTGGAGAATGTCCTCAGCAACATCTTTTAAGCAGATGTATCATCTGTCTTCATAGACTTACTTCTTGTGATATTCTTTGCTGAAAGCTAAAGGGGAATGACATCACAGTAGATCTCAGTGAAAGGGATTCCACAAGGGCAAAGATAAGGTGACCCAGTTAAATGTGTATACATCTCAAATTACTTAGACTAAGATCTTCTAGAGAACCCACTATTGCCCACAGTGGCTGCACCAGTTTATATTCCCACCAACAGTACACAAGGGCTCCCTTTTCTCCACATCCTTTTTACTTCTTGTCTTTTTGATACCAGCCATTCTGACAGGTGTGAGGTGATATTTCATGGTGGTTTTGATCTGTATTTTCCTGATGATTAATGATGTTGAGCATCTTTTCATGTACCTGTTGGACATCTTTATGTCTGCTTTGGTAAAATGTCTATTCAGATCCTCTGCCCATTTTTAAAATTGGATTGTGTGCTTTTTTTGCTATTGAGTTATGTAAATTCTTTATGTATTTTGGATATTATTAGTATGTGATTTACAAATATTTGGAAATATTTTCCCCCATTCAATAGATTGCCTTTTCTTTTTATTGATTGTTTCCTTTGCCTTGCAGAATCTTTTAAGTTGGATGTAGTCCTACTTGTTTATTTTTGCTTTTGGTATCAAATCCAAAAAAGTCAAAAAATGTCAAAGAGTTTACTGCCTATGTTTTCTTCTAGGAGTTTTATGGTTTCAGGTTTTACATTCTTTAATTCATTTTGAGTTATTTTTTGTATATTGTGTAATATATGTGTCTTTTAATTGCAATTGAACAAAACAATGACATATTTTATTATTCTACACTACCAACAGTCAAGATAAACTCATGTTACTTCATTGAACAAGATATTATCAGTATTTTTTTTTTCTAAAGCACAGGTAAATTTTTGGTTTCAGCCAATTCAGAAGAACTGACTTTTTAGACTGCTTCTTAAAATTATTAATATTCAGATAATAGGATATTAAGTAACTGTAAGATTAAGTTTTGGGCAATATATGTTATTAATCACTTGCATCACCATAGAAACCAATGCCATTTTAATAATTCTGATTTTATATTATTTCTATGGCTGAGCTTATCAGTTTCTAAACTTTTATATCTCTACAAAGTAACCCTTAGCAACTGTAAATATTTTATTAATGGAAACATAAGGTGATTATATTTGAAGTTGTACATTTAATTGAAATACTACTTTTTCATATTGTGGCAAAACATACATAATGCAAAATTTACCCTTTTAATCATTTTAGAAACACACTTCAGTGGCATAAGTACATTCACATTATTGTGCAACTGTCACCACCATCTATCTCCAGAACTTTTTTATTACTCCAAACTTAAGTTTGTACTGTACACTTAAGTGCTATACACATTAAATAACTCTCCAGCCCCTGATAAACCTCTGTTCTACTTTTGATCTCTGTGAGTTTGTCTACTCTGGGTATCTAATATAAATGAAGTCATATTTGATTTGTTGTTTTAGTGTCTGGCTTATTTCATTTAACCTAACCTCTTCAAGTTTCATCCATGTGGCATGTATCAGAATGAAACGAATGAAATACTACTTGTTTTGTTGTAATTTCAAGCTCTAGTCTATTTCTAGAGAAATACATCAGAATTATGTCAGACTCTTTCCTTCCTTTGCATTTTGTTCTTCTTGAAACTGTCTTCCTATCAGGCTGTCCTGATTACCTCTTAAGCCTTCATCAGATTTAAATAGAAATAGTTACTGAAAAATAATTTTAAAGGTCATCAAATATACAATGACAATATAACCACCATACATTTGACTTTTCTATTAGACATTATTGCAAATATGGAAACCAACTTTCATCCTAAAAGGGCTTTGGAAAATACTCAGTCTGTTCATTTTGCACAGGAAGACAGTGATATTACAACATTTAAAGAATTTCCTAAGATTGCACAGCCATTTAATGTCATGGCTGGGAATTGTTTTAGAAAAACCCAAGTTTTAGGATAGCACCCATTATTTTCAGGCATATGTTCTGTTAGTGCACAGTCAATATGAAAGTTTGAAGAATCGGTGGCTTGAGGTAACATGGATTCATTCAAACCTACTAAGTTTGAGACGTTCTCTAGCCATTAGCAATATACAGTAATAGTAAGTGGAATCCCCAGTCTCAAACAGCAGACAGTAGGGAATGAATTTAATAATGTAAAAGCCAAGGTTTAAGATATATATTGGACTAAACATTGATTCTTCTCTACTTTTCTTTTAAATCTTTTTTGCTATAGTATGATTCCATATAAGTTGATGCATGATTGGAAGGAACTGTTTTTTAATGGAAAGCCCATATATGAGCAAGCTTCTATTAAGCATCTACCAGCTAAGCCCTCTGCAGAACAACTTACAGAACTGGAGAAGAGGGACTTACTCGATAACAATGATTATGAAGAATATAAGGTACTTAATAAGGTGGCATAATGAGAGAGAATGCAACATAACGTGTGGTGTTTCTCTAACATTAATTTTGTGATGTTGTGTCATTTCATCCTTATTAATAAAAATGACCATTTTATATTTGCCTTTTCCCTTGACTTAATTTGTATTTATATATTAATTTTTAAATGCCTAGCCTATTCATAATCTGTTATCTTACTCCTATAATACTCGGAGAGTGGTCTGAAAAAAAATAAAACATAGTACATTGTGAGGGCTGATAGATTATAGAATTTTTAAAATATTTTAACTTATTTATCAGCATTTTCTTTGTATGAGCTGTATACCTTCACTACAAAAACCCTTGCATAAAGGTATTTCTTTAGTAATTTATTTAAATTGTATATAGTTTTTAGGGGCATATGAAAGAAGAGAAGTTCTGGATTTAGGAGTACCATGGATTCAAACAAAGCTTTATTCAGATTTGAAAAAGTAATGGGTGTCACTTGCGCTTAAAGAGCTGCTTAAAAGACTTTGGGTCAGGCCCACCAAGGTGAGACCTTGGGAAACCTGGGAGAGACTTAGTTTCCCAATTTATGAAATGGGTATATTAATATACCTATTTTATTTTGTTGTTATAAAACTTATTTAAGATAATATGTGTTAAATATTTAGTCAAGTGCACTGCATGTTGGATACAAATAATATATATAAATTTCTTTCCTCATCACCCTGCTCTCCCCATTGCATTTCATTGCACCTTTAGGAAGAAAGATATAAAATTAAGAGCTCTCAGATGGAATTTCTAGGTAAATATGCATCAATGAAATGAAGAATGAGGCCCACTATTATATCACTGAATGAGTTTTAGAAGCGTAATAAGTGCAACATGAAAAAAAAAGAGAGAAGGAAGAATAATTTGACCAAATCATTTGCTGATATTTAGCAAATACACAGTAAATGTTTGTTGAAAGGATGCAAGAATAAAATGAATGAATGACAATGAATAGGGCAAAGTGTGAAATAGCACTAATTTGTTAATATTTTAAAAAGGTAGATTTATAGGGGTGCCTGGGTGGCTCAGTTGGTTAAACATCTGACTTCTGATCTCAGCTCTGGTCTTGATCTTGGAATTGTGGGATCGAGCCCCATGCTGGGCTGCATGCTGGGCATGGAGCCTACTTAAATTAAAAGATTAAAAAAGATAATTATTATTATATAACAATATAATAATCTATAATTATCTATAATACAATAATCTATAATAATATCTGTGCTCTTGTGGCTCAAGTAACTTTTCCAGAAGCTTCTACATCTGAATTCACCTATCTGCTGTCATTGCTTAGCCAGGGACACATTTATAATAAAATGATGACGTGAGCTAATGAGAAATTAAATGTACATCATTGTAATTGGATGTATCTATATTTATTTCATTAAAATAATTTTTATTTAAGAATTAGCTAGAACTTTATAGTATATACATGCATATTTATTTAGTATGGTTGTGGAATATAGTAGATCTAGTGTGTTAACCTAAAATATCCCTTTGCATAATAAATGCTCTGATATTAAAATATGTGAAGGTATTTTTTCCTGTTGTAAGTTAAAAGTCATTTTATTTGACAGATTTTGCTAATTTATAGAATATTTATTTCTAAGTTTTTTCTTAAACAGCTCTATCTCCTCTATTCTTATTGCTTTCATAAATCAGGAGACCTGGTAGTCTGCAGCTTAGCAAAGATTTGCCTTTCTAATTTTTTTCTTGTTTGGGAAATCATTACCACAGAACATGCTTGTCTTACCCACATCCTGAAGCAGCTGGTATGTTTCTTTTGCAGGAAATTATAAACTTTTGTTAGGAGTATGTGAACGTCTAGCAATATACTTTATTTTGTTTATAGTTTTTGCTGTTTTCCTAGAAATGAAAATTACCCTAGGATTTCTGATATATGTTTATATGTTCTGTTCCTTTCAACTACATGATGGAAAATAGATGATGCACAGGTGTTAGGATATTACTATAAACTATCCTCTTATCACTCCCTGTTCTTAGAGCTTTTTTCTCCTCAGAAACTTTTCACATGTTCCTGCAGGTAAAAAATAAATGTTTCAACTTGTAAACTATATCATCTGGCATAAATAATCTTTCTTAGGAGGAAGAGGGGCAACCATCAGCAGCTTAGCTAAAGGAAACCGTTGTCCATATTTATCATTGCTAAATTTACTCAGGATTTTTAATCCTTCAAGTAAATGCACAATTTAGAAATTAGAGTTTAAACTCTTCTAAGAGTTACATAAACTCTTAGAAAAGTTTACATTCTTAGCATACTTAGCATACTGTATCTATTGATACGTCCAGATCCAGCATCCTGAAAGAATGGATACATCCGGGCTTCAGGCCCACACTTTTAAAGGTCTGTCAGCATAAGCTAGGATGCTTAAAATTTTTGAATATTACAACTAGAAATAGACATAAAAACAAATTTTCACTCATGTACACATCATTTATAGAGACTAAAATTTGAACCTCATTGCTTAACATCATTTCCTAAATCATCACATTCTATAAGCTGGATACACATGAGAGAGGTCTAGTTCAAGAGCAGTATGGCCAGGAACATCATCTATCTGTCCAAGAAGGAAGCCTCATGGAGCAGCCTCTAGTTACAGGATAACCATGAACTACTCATCCAAGAGTGGGGAACAGTCCTGAAAACCCAGTGGCCTATGGGCAGCAGGCTAAGCCAGGAGCCCAACTACTTAAGAGCCAAAGCTGTTCCAGCACAGCTCCCACCCAGCAGCCAGTGGTTCTTGACTGTGCAGTGGACTCCTCCTAGTAAATCCCAAACTTTCCCACATGCAAGTCCTTTTTATGACTCTTACTGGCAAATTACCCAGAATCCCACAGTATTTGATTTTTATAGAAACTGCTTATTAGCAGTTACCTACTGAATGAGTGGGAGTTACCAAAATTTGGTCTTCATAAACTAAAGTTTGGCCATGCTTTCTTGAAGACACAGATTTTTCTAAGTCTCTGCCACAAAGCACTTGGCAATTTATGGAGATCTGCTGTGCATGCCCATGAACAAGTTGTTACCATTTTGGAAGAAGGATCATCTATGTTGTTGCAAGCTGTTCATGGTTTTTAATTGCTGTGATTTTTGTTTTTAACGAAAACCTGGTGTTTAAATTCATGATCAGTTGAGGTTGCTGTGGTTGTTGGATTACCCTATAGTGTGTGTTGTAATGCACATTTTTTTATTTAATTTCTTTTCCGTGTAACAGAATTCATTGTTTATGCACCACACCCAGTGCTCCATGCAACATGTGCCCTCCATAATACCTACCACCTGGCTCCCCAACCTCCCACCCCCCGCCCCTTCAAAACCCTCAGATTGTTTTTCAGAGTCCATAGCCTCTCATGGTTCATCTCCCCTTCTAATTTCCCTCAACTCCCTCTCTCCATCTCCCCATGTCCTCGTGTTATTTCTTATGCTCCACAAATAAGTGAAATCATATGATAATTGACTCTCTCTGCTTGACTTATTTCACTCAGCGTAATCTCCTCCTGTTCTGTCCATGTTGATACAAAAGTTGGGTATTTATCCTTTCTGATGGAGGCATAAGACTTCATAGTGTATAAGGACCACATCTTCCTTATCCATTGCATCCATTGAAGGGCATCTTGGTTCTTTCCACAATTTGGTGACCGTGGCCATGCTGCTATGAACATTGGGATACAGATGGCCCTTCTTTTCACTACATCTGTATCTTTGGGGTAAATACCCAGTAGTGCAATTGCAGGGTCATAGGAAATCTCCATTTTTAATTTCTTAAAGAATCTCCACACTGTACTCCAAATTGGCTGCACCAACTTGCATTCCCACCAAAAGTGTAAGAGGGTTCCCCTTTCTCCACATCCTCTTCAACATATGCTGTTTCCTGTCTTGCTAATTTTGGCCATTCTAACTGGTATAAGGTGGTATCTCAATGTGGTTTTAATTTGAATCTCCCTGATGGCTAGTGATGATGAACATTTTTTCATGTGTCTAGTAGCCATTTGTATGTCTTCATTGGAGAAGTGTCTGTTCATGTCTTCTGCCCATTTTTTGACATGATTATCCATTTTGTGTGTGTTGAGTTTGAGAATTTCTTTATAGATCCTGGATATCAGCCTTTTGTCTGTACTGTCATTTGCAAATATCTTCTCCCATTCCGTGGGTTGCCTCTTTGTTTTCTTGACTGTTTCCTTTGCTGTGCAGAAGCTTTTGATCTTGATGAAGTCCCAAAAGTTCATTTTCACTTTTGTTTCCTTTGCCTTTGGAGACATATCTTGAAAGAAGTTGCTGTGGCTGATATAGAAGAGGTTACTGTCTATGTTCTCCTCTAGGATTCTGAGGGATTCCTGTCTCGCGTTAAGGTCTTTTATCCATTTCGAGTTTATCTTTGTGTACAGTATAAGAGAATGGTCGAGTTTCATTCTTCTACGTATAGCTGTCCAGTTTCCCCAGCACCATTTATTGAAGAGACTATCTTTATTCCACTGTATATTTTTTCTTGCTTTGTTGAAGATTATTTGACCATAGAGCTGAGGGTCCATATCTGGGCTCTCTACTCTGTTCCACTGGTCTATGTGTCTGTTTTTATGCCAGTACCTTGCTGTCTTGGTGACCACAGCTTTGTAGTAAAGCTTGAAATCAGGCAACATGATGCCGCCAGTTTTGTTTTTCTTTTTCAACATTTCCTTAGCAATTCAGGGTCTCTTCTGGTTCCATACAAATTTTAGGATTATTTGCTCTATCTCTTTGAAAAAAACCGGTGGAATTTTTATCGGAATGGCATTAAAAGTATAGATTGCTCTAGGCAGTATAGACATTTTAACAATGTTAATTCTTCTGATCCAGGAGCATGGAATGGTCTTCCATCTTTTTGTGTCTTCTTCAATTTCTTTCATGAGTGTTCCGTAGTTCCTCAAGTACAGATCCTTTACCTGTTTGGTTAGGTTTATTCCCAGGTATCTTATGGTTCTTGGTGCTATAGTAAATGGAATCGATTCTCTAATTTCCCTTTCTGTGTTTTCATTGTTAGTGTATAAGAAAGCAACTGATTTCTGTACATTAACTTTGTATCCTGCCACATTACTGAATTGCTGTATGAGTTCTACTAGTTTAGGGGTGGAGTCTTTTGGGTTTTCCATATAAAGTATCATGTCATCTGCAAAGAGAGAGAGTTTGACTTCTTCATTGCCAGTTTGGATACCTTTTATTTCTCTTTGTTATCTGATTGCTGTGGCTAGGACTTCTAACACTATGTTGAACAAGAGTGGTGAGAGTGGGCATCCTTGTATTCCTGATCTCAACGGGAAGGCTGTGAGCTTTTTCCCATTGAGGATGATATTTGCTGTGGGTTTTTCATAGATAGATTTGATGAAGTTCAGGAATGTTCCCTCTATCCCTATACTTTGAAGCGTTTTAATCAGGAACAGATGCTGGATTTTGTCAAATGCTTTTTCTTCAATTGAGAGAACCATGTGGTTCTTCTCTCTTCTCTTATTGATTTGTTCTATCACATTGATTGATTTGCAAATGTTGAACCATGCTTGCAACCCAGGGTGAATCCCACCTGGTCATGGTGGATAATCTTTTTATTTATTTTTTATTTTTTTAAAGATTTTATTTATTATTTATTTGACAGACAGAGATCACAAGTAGGCAGAGAGGCAGGCAGAGAGAGAGTGGGAAGCAGGCCTCCCGCTGAACAGAGAGCCCGATGTGGGGCTTGATCCCAGGACCCTGGTATCATGACCCGAGCTGAAGGCAGAGGCCTTAACCCACTAAGCCACCCAGGCACCCCTGGATAATCTTTTTAATATGCTGTTGGATGCACATTTTTAATCAATAGCGCTTTTGTCTTATGATTTTCCACTAACTAGACTTTAAAGATGCATTTTTTTATGTTATGGTTTAACTCTAATATTCCTGTCACTACAGAAGATGTATACATACCCATCCCCAAATAAGTTTATACAATGGCTTATTACCAGGTCTTTCCCCCTCCCCCTCCACGGAGAATAGGAATGTGAAACTAAATGGGCCATGAGATTGTTTCTTTCCTACATAAATCTCATCTGATTGGTTTGACCCTAAGCTCCAGATTCTATCTTGTTCTTACTCTTTAACTCCAGGCTTTATTTTGATCCAGTGGCTTTCTAGACTCAAATTCTGACCATAGACTCTCCAGCTTAGCTCTTGCCTTGTTCCCTGGTGTTCCCTGGTTTCCCAGTGAATGACCCAGTTTTCACAGTGTATTATTAATCAGTTCCCTTATGGACAGAATATTAACTTGAAGCCTGTATCACTCAAGTGACATCACTGGGTAACTGATCCAAATACACTGATTAATTTTAGTAGATGAGTGTGAATAGATCATTTTTTTTTGTTGTTATTTGACAGAGAGAGATCACAAGTGGGCAGAGAGGCAAGCAGAGAGAGAGAGAGGAGGAAGCAGGCTCCCTGCAGAGCAGAGAGCCCGATGTGGGACTCGATCCCAGGACCCTGAGATCATGACCTGAGCTGAAGGCAGAGGCTTAACCACTGAGCCACCCAGGTGCCCCTGAATAGATCATTATTTTTACTTATTTAAGAGATATGTGTTGTATTAGCTCAGGCTGCCATAAGAAAATACTGTAGACTGAGTGGCTGAAACAACAGGAAATTTTATTTCTCACAGTTCCAGAAAGTCCAAGTTCAGGATAATAGCTGATTCAGTTCCTTGATAAGGACTCTCTTCCTGACTTGCTGATGGCTACCTCACTGTGTCCTTACATGGACAGAGAGAGAGAGAACTCTGGTCTGTCTTCTTCTTAAGAGGATCCTAATCCCATCATGGGGGTCCCATCCTCATAAACCTTTCTAAACCTAAGTACCACCCCAAAGCTCTGCCTCCAAATACCATCACGGTGGGGTTAAGGCCTCAACATATGAATTTTGGAGGGACAACTTGTTTATTCAGGACACATGTTTACTCGGGACACATAAAATGTCTCAAAGTACATATTTGCCAGTCAAGTATAGGAAACTTATTTTCACATGAAATTGTTTTATTGCATTTTATCCCCTGCTGAGAAAGAAGTCTTAACACCTTGTCTTTTGACAATGAAGATATGTTTGTATCTTTTGTTTCCAGACATGCAGGAATGTAGCTGCCTTTTAAGTAGGTAGAGTAAGCAGTTGCTTTCATATTCTTAGTTGAGATGTTCTGTTAGGCATTCTACTTTTAAACTTCTGCCTGCCATTGTACCTGATACCCCACATTATCACTCTTTTGGATTAAGACTTCAGAGGTATCTGTTAAAATACAAGCACTTCCCAAGATAAGTAGTGAGAATCATGATCAACATCCAAATAGTTAGAAAAGAAGTTTGATATTGAAAGGAATGTTCTCACTATCATTCTAGTTTAGTTTATATGTCATACATTTCATAGCTTCAGTGTCTTCTCCCTTTTGCTTAGAGTTTTGCCTCCAACCCCCTAAATTTCTCCCATAATACTAGGGCTACCTGGTTGGATTTTTCAGACTGAGCTTCATTACGTGGCTGTGTCTTGGTGGAGTCACCAGTATGCCCTAGAGTAGTGTGATTCATGTAATCATCCATAGTGATAACTTACAGAACAGAACATCAATGTATTGGTTTTCAAAGAGAGACATAGTTGCCCTTGGCCTGTGGTTGCCAAGAAACAAGGTTGTCTTCTAACTGCTGTGGATCAAAGGTTTCAGAGCGCTGGAGTACGTTTGACAGAAGTCTGGGACTTCTGTCCATGGGGTGAGGGGATGGAAGGAGACCTTAGGTCATGGAAAGGGTATTTCACTTTAAATGACTAGAATAAGTGACAACCTAACCTCATTAGAGAACCATGGTAGGAATAGTTGAATTAAGGTATCAAGTCCAAGGCATTAGACCAGAATTAAGAAATGGCTTAAAGGGCACCTGGGTGGCTCAATGGGTTAAAGCCTCTGCCTTCGGCTCAGGTCATGATCTCAGGGTCCTGGGATTGAGCCCCGCATTGGGCTCTCTGCTCAGCAGGGAGCCTGCTTCCCCCCCTCTCTCTCCCTGCCTCTCTACTTGTGATCTCTCTCTCTCTGTTAAATAAATAAATAAATAATAAAAAAGAAATGGTTTACAAGGCCAAAGATTGGTACCCAGATAGAATGAGGGGTGAGAAGGATATAACAAAGGAAAAAGAGTTTGGGATGGCTGAGATGAATAAAAGTAGAGTGAATGTCCACCACCCATTTTTATTTTCTCATGATGACATAGATTAGGGAGAAGCCAGTCCTCTTTTAGGATCCTCTCATCTGGGGTCAGGCAAGACAAAGGTTGGTTCAGGCCTTCCTGGGCTTTCTAACACTGATTTTCTGGTTCATCCTCTACCTACTTTGCCAACTAGAGGAGCCAGATTCTATGCATCTAGTCCAGCTTATCTTCAGTTAGTTACTCAGATTGCCCACCTAATATTTTAGAAGAGGTTTTAAAGATCTGAACTCTAGAACTGTTCTTGTCAGCTACACATGTCATATCAGAACACATGGGGTTGTTAATCTCAAGAAAATTGAATGGATCTAAGAAAGTCTGAATTTTGGTGTGGGGCAGATGTCTTGGGCTGAAAACTAGAAACCTTCTCCCCTGGAAGACCCTCCCATTGCACTCCTCCTACCCAATGCCCAGGGTGTCTCAGTCATATTCTTTGGTACACTGGATTTACCATAGTCTTTTATACAATGGGTAGTCACCTCTAAGCTTTTTTTTTTTGGGGGGGGGTGGTCCATACCTCTTTAAGATATCAATCTTAGCAGTTAAGTCATGAAAATAGAATGCAGTAGCCATTGCTATGAGAGAGGGTATTCTGTGTGGAAAAATTCTCCATGAATTTTTCAGTGACAAGCTAGATAGACCAAATCATAGTGTCTACACACTTTGTGATATTAGAGAAATTCCAGCCAAATGTGTCCCTGGCTAAGCAATCACAGCAGATAGGTGAATTCAGATGTAAAAGCTTCTGGAGAAGTTACTTGAGCCACAAGAGCACAGAGATTATTATAGATTATTGTATTATAGATAATTACAGATTATTATATTATTATATTATCTTGAGGCAGACTACCACCTCCCTAATGAAGAGAACATGGTTTGAGGGACTAAGGAATGAAATTTACTATTTTTTATAAGGACAGCTACCACCACCAGAATTGTTTGGCAGCCTTGGCATAGACAGGGCTCTGATATAAAGTCCAGTATATATCCGAGGGCATTTGGGGCCAGGAGAAATGCAAGACTTAGAGTCTCAATTTTTTCTAGCTCCAAGCAATTGTGCTTTGAAAAACACTGGGCTAGACACACAGCTGCTGTAATTCCTGGTGTGTCACGTTTAATGCCTTGGAAGGGCCTTGGTGGCTTTCCAGAGCAGTGAATGGAGCCAGGAGTAGGAACCTGCCATTTTGGGGTAAATAAGCTAATCTCTCACTGATCCCTCTCTGTGAGTCACTGTGAATATGTCTGAAATAAGAATACTAAGTAAGTAGAAGCCCTTGCCTATTGTTTACATCCAATTTGTCACTGAATTTCAACAGCACTGAAATGTAAGTTTTTAGGACAGAGGATCTCTCAGAATGACTTAGTGTCAGTTACCCCTACTAATCAAACCTACAAGACAAAGTATCAGCTCCATGATTCTCGCTGCCTAATGCATAAGTAATCAGTTGCTCAAAGTTTTAGGAAAAGAAGACTGCCACTGTTTGCAAGTTCTGAGCATTCTGAATTTCCAGATCTGAGCATTCTGAATTACCAGCTAGAGTAAGTGGATTGCAGAATGAGGTACCGGACTCCCCCATGTGTGGGCCTATAAGCTTTGACAGTGTTCAGCACCACATGCTAGGTAATTGATCATGACCAACTTGAATTTCCCTCTAAAAACAAGTACAAGGTAGATGGACTCTGTTATCCTAGGTCTTCTTTTGTGCAAAGCTAGAATTAAGCACATCTGTTCATGGTACACTATATCAAAAACTAATGATGTACTGTAGGGCGACTAACATAACATAATAAAAAAAATAAAATAAACACATCTGTTTTCATAATAATAGATCAGGACAGCCTGGGGAAGGCTACTGCTGGGACAGAAATGATCAGACTTCTGAGTAAAAGACATAATTTGATTAAGACCAGTTCTTCAGATTGGCTGATGAATTGGAGTTAACCATGAGATTGATTGATAGACAGGCATTGATGACTCAGTTCTGCCTCTGGAAGTAGAGTTAACCTCTTCCTTTCCCTCATTACCATGAGCCACATTTGTACTTCCTGGTGGTAGATAATGGTGTGGCCCAGTCTGCACAGAGGGGTGTGGGGGCATACCTTCTCTCTGGAAGTGCACCTCCCTGACCAATGTTAGTATGAGGTGTACATCCCCACCTCCCTGGCTTCTCTGGAACCTGAAGGCCAGACTGTTTGGCCAGAAGGTATGGTCAGGAAGCTGATAATACTCAGACCTGACTGGAGGTCAGATGACTCAGAAAAGCTGCCAAGCTCACTCAGCGGGGCCAGTTCATCTTTTCAACTCGTTCTGAGACCTTTAATCTGGGCCCCTGCACAGAGCCCATTCCATAACAGCTCCTGGACGAGAGGCCAGAATTCAGTTACACATCAGCCAGCTGCTATGTCTTCTCTTCCTCCTTAACAAAGGCAGTATAAGGCAGTATCGATCCTTTCCATTGGACCCTGGCTATCAAACAAGCACCACACAGTGGTCTAGAAACCGGGTGGCCAGGTTATATGAACTGAACTCCCCACCAGATAAGGCAGCCAGCTACCCGCTCTGTTTCTCCTGAGAATTCTGGCTGGTTGTCAGGAATTTTTAAATCTAATTTACAGATTTCAGCAGTTCCTTCAGATTCCCTCAGGATTTCGGGGTGGTTGGAAGATAGAAAGCTTAAGAAAGGGAGACAACACAGCCTCTGAAAGCTACCAAGTTTTTCCCTATTTATGTCTGTGGAGTATGTCTTTTTTCTGAGTGACAGATTTCTCAAGCACTGTACCTGGAATATGGCCACGTGACTTTCCATGTTGCCGCTGTCATAAATGTCCTTCCATAATATCGAATGCTCTCTGGTAGGAGACAGGACAGATCCAGAACAGAGGTCAGCCAGGAGAGCTAGTGCCCGGGATTGAGTTCTTAGAGCTGGAACCAAGATGGTCAGGAAAATTTACCTGAAGTCACTGAAAACAGGAAGAGGCAGGGGTGGGCTTAAGTCAAGGCCTTTGAATACTCCAATGATCAAAGCTCAGATTGGGTGAGAACCAGACTAGAAAATGAAAACAAAGGCGGCAGGCTGGAAGTGAGGCAGAACAGGAACAGAACAGAACTCACTCACATTAAAGTCCTGGAAACAAAGTAAGGAAGCCCTAGGCAATTGCCACAAAGAGAGCTGGAATGCCTGCAGCTTATTTTTTTATTATCTGCCAGTCAGAGGTACACGGTTGGGTCAACCTAGTTTAACAAACCCAAGAAAAATAGGCAGTTAAAAATATGAAATTAATGAGGTCACAAACAGCTTGCCATAGAGCGGCTCTTACCTACCCATTCACACAGGCTGCTCTTTCCTTCGCCAGGACACTGAGAAATCTCTGGCCTTGCTTCTTACAAAGTCCCTAAGTTAAAAGTTATTTAAATTTACTGCATTTTCACTGCGATGCTGTGTGCTGCCATTAAAAAAATAATAATAATAAAAACAAAAACAAAACAAAAAACCAGAATACCTGGATTTAATGGAGAGTTTCCCTCAAAATCATCCTGCACAGCCATGACTTCCAGGATTAGCTCATTTCATACATGGTATGTGGATTCTTAATAATTTCTGTGAGGATGATGTTTTCTGATCTTGTTCCTGGATTTGCAATTGGGTTGTATCTAAGTCATCTTTGTACTTAATCAAAATTACTAAAATATAATATCCATGTATTAACTCATTTATTCAGTTCACATAAGCCCGTGCTACTGATTGCTTGATTGATTCATTAATTCAGTCAATAAGTATTGACTGTCTACTTCGTGCCCGCACTAAGTACTAGAGATATGAAGTTGATTAAAATAGAGATCCTTTCCTCCTGGTGCTCACAGTTTAGTGGAGATGAGAAAAAACAAAACAAAACAAAACAAAACAAAAACCAATATTCCAGAGCATGATGTTAAGTGTGGATAAACACAGGTGGTTATGGGGACACTGGAAGAGGTGAGTTACCGCTGAGTTGTAAGGTATGAACAAAATTGTATTTCAGGTATCAAAGACTGTCATCACTTCCTCACTTCTTATAGAGTGGTGTGCAAGAGAAAGCCAGCCATAGGAGATCCAAGACTAAGGCAGCTTGAAGATCTGTATGATGGAGTGCATTGGTTGTGCATTGGCTGTACTCTGAAAGGTTCATAGCCCCCTTTTGTGGAGTTATTACCTGTGTTGTTTCTTAAAGACACTTTATTAGAAGCTTCCATCTTAAGTCCTTTGGCCATGCTGTACCAAGACAATTTGTTCATTGTTGGTTTTATTATATAGATTAAAAAATTGCCTTTCAGGAACACCCAGGCAGATGTCAAAAACACTGTAACTGTTGTGTTCCCTAAGAACTTCTTTCTCTTTCTAAGGAGAAAAGGCATTTGTCTTGTCTTGTTTTTGTTTTTGTTTTTGTTTTGAAGACATCTGTAATTGAATTGTAAGAAATGTAGAGCCTACCAAACTGGGAATATCTGGGACACATTAGGCTGTACAGATGTTGGTAAATTCTAACAATCTATGAGACCAAATTCTGGACTATGTGCGCTTTGAGACTAGCACTGCCACTCTACAAAAGCCACATTAGGATGCACTACTAACCATCACTGGCATAATCCAGTGTTTTGTTTGTTGGTTGGATGTTGTGTTAGATAGAGGCACTCAGATTTTATGGACTGAATAATATCTCCCAAGGCCCAGATTCTGTTTATCCAAGTTGATCAAAGTGAACCATGCCTGCCCCTTCTTTAAAAGAGTAGATGAGGAAACTCTTCCTAATTTGGATCTTTGGAAGAGGCAAGAAATGAGAAAGAGGTACATCTGCTTGAGTCCAAAGGTAATCATGTACACAGAAGTAAACAATGTATTGAGAAAACTGTGTACCTCCACCAGCATCATCATCAAACCACTTGAACTGAACACATGACTGATCTCAGGGTTTTCCCTGAAGTGTGCACATCAGCCTATATCCAAGCACACTGTTCCCAAGCAGATGCTGTGTGTAAATGCTCATGTTGCTTTTAGCCATGGTTAATAACGAGGGATGAAGGATAGTGACACATCAAAGCATAGAAAACAAAAAGGATATGACAGATTGAAAACCAGAATCAGAAGTCTGTGTAATCATGAGGTACCTAAAATATGATATAGAGAACCATGTGAGTGTGAGTGGGGATCCAGGCTGTAAATCAGTGGGTAAGATCCATGTAATTTATGAAGATAGCAAGAATAGGTAGATCCTATGTTCCCAGAAATTCAGAATTCAGTTTCCAAAAAGGTCAATGTAAATCAATTAATGAGAACAGTGCTGGTAAATATGTAGTGACTTCCAACCAAGGGCAGAGGCTGTTTACACTGTTTTAAATTCATGGTCCCTGTGTGTCGGTAGACAAGAATTCACAGGGAGAGGTGGACCTCTAGGTGTTGGTGGATCTTGAGTTTTGTATCTTCTCAAGTATGCATACTGATGGTATTTATGCAGGGACAATAAAATTATTACTACTTAAAGAAATAAAGAAAAATAATTATTATATATATATATGACAATTTCCACTAATCAAGTGCTAGTATCAGGGAGCACATCTACACAGAAAAAGTAACTCGTTAAATCAATAGTTTGAACCAAGTGATACTTACTTAGGACTGTCCACGCTAGGCATCAGAGTCTTGAAACTAATAGTAAGATATCTATTTATAACAGTACCTGAAGGAATAAGAATGGTACATTTTGTTATATGATATTTTCTCTAATAAAATTTTATTATATAATTAACATAATTAGATATAATCAACCATGTAAAATAGGGATCTGGTAAAAAAAGAAAAATCTAGTTCCTCTTCACTAATGGCTCTCTTTAGCTCATTGTATTTAAACTAGTAACTTCATTCTGGTCTGAATTTTCCTTTTGTCAGTTCTTCTGACCTCTTTTTCCCTGCCATGTTTTTATTCCAACCTGAGATGATTACTTTGACTTACCCTTTATCTTGGTCTTCATTTAGAAATTTTATCAACTGTATTTTTAAGATGGTTCTACAAAATGTGTTCCACCAAATCCTTGATCTCCTTATCTCCACAGGTTAGCCTAAGTGTTCAGAGAAAATGTTCCTAACCTAAGCATTCAAAGAAAATGTTCTCTGCATGGTCAACATTCTATCCCATTGTGTTGGCCACATTCTACCACTAATTCAGTGATGGAACAGGGCTTTATTCTGATCCCTTTGTGAGGATGAATGCCTCTTGGATTGGGGTACAAGCTGAATGTGGTTTCTCCCGTTGGTAACCCTCCTATGTGACACAGTTATGTGCCTCCAACAGCAGCCTGAGAACTTCATAGTTAAGCATTTAAAGTGCACAGTCACATAGGCTACACACACAAGGATTTCATTCAATTTTACAGCAGCCCCGTGAAATAGATACTATTATTACAAAGAGGAGACATTGACAAAAGTACAAAACAAATAAGTAGCAGAACTATTATGGGAACCCTGGTCATTTGATTTCAGTCCCAGAATGGTTCCTTTAGAAGAGATTAAATGACTATACTGCACAAAATCATTAGAACATTGGAAGCTTTCCAGTTAAAACTGGACTTGGACTTCATACCTTTTGTTATTTTTATTTTTTGGTGTCTTTTTTTTTAAATTATGATCAGGTGGCCAGCATATAGTACATCATAAGTTTTGATGAAGTGTTAAAGCCTTTTCTTTTTTAAGAATAATTTCTCTGGTTTGTTTTTTTAATTTGATTCATTTCTGATTGGCCACATTACATAAAATAATTATCACTTGTCTAATTTAGAAGTATAAGTGATTCCATGAAAGTGGAAGCAAGGAATATATTCTAATTCAGTGATTATGGAAAGCAATTTAGTATTTAGGTAATTTTGAACAATGCACATAATTATTGTGCACAGAATTATTAGAAAAACCAAAGACATTAAACTAAAACAAAATAAATTTTACAAAGAAAAGATAATTTGACCAGAAGTAATAATCAGATACAGTTATATTTATTTAGTAATTAATTCCACCAATTTTAAAGGAAAACCTATTATGAATACTTTGGGGTGTTTTTATTTATTTGTTTCAAAAAGCATTTCTTTACCTCAGAATGTTGTCATATCTGAAATTCTGTCACCAAACCAGGTAAATCTTCTATAGCACTTATCAAATCTGTCAGTTTATATTCTGAGTGAACATTTTTTTGTCAGACAATTGATAGATATTGAAAGAATACTGATAAAAATTTAAATGCAACAATATAGGCATGTATTTATTAATATATGACAGAGCATATATAAAACATGTATACATTTATATATGACCTGGCATATATGAATATTTATGCTATGTCACATAGAATATATATTAATGTAAATATACAAATGTAAAGATTTATATCCTGACTTGTAGTCAGAACAAAGATACTACTTTCCTCCTCCTCCTCCAAAAAAATAATGACATAAGGCAATTCAGATTAGCAGAACTTGAAAAATTGACTTGTGTTTTGTGAAGAAATATAGTGAACTTTGTCTTTTGTTTTTGTTCTCTCTTTGGTTTTCATGACAGCACTATGTTGTTGAGGGAGCTCATTTTCTCCCCCAGTGGATATTTCTCATGTTTTTCCGTCCCAGTTATTTGGACTAAGAAGACAAAGTTAAAGGGGTTGGGGACAAGTTGACTGGGGGCAAGTGATAAAATTTTTTTTTAAAGTGCTAATGAAATGGATCAACTTTGGGGTGCCTGGGTGGCTCAGTGGATTAAGGCTTCTGCCTTCAGCTCAGGTCATGGTCCCAGGGTCCGGGATCGAGCCCCACGTTGGGCTCTCTGCTCAGCAGGGAGTCTGCTTCCCCCCCCCACCGCCTGCCTCTCTGTCTACTTGTAATCTATGTCAAATAAATAAATAAAATCCTTTAAAAAAATTGGATCATCTTTAATAAGAATTGGAGGAGACTTAAACACAATTTTTTTAAAAAGCTGATAAGCTGATATATCTTGAATTCATAATGTTCTGGACCACTGACACAACACATTAGAGTGTTTTGAAATTTGAATAGTTAGATAAATAAGTTGTATGTACTAATTCTAAATAATCTTTTTTTAGGTTCAATTAGCCAACATTTAGTACACCATTAGTTTCAGATGTAGAGTTCAGTATAATTTCAAATAATCTTAAAATATATCATAAATGATAAGAATTTCTACTCTTTGTAGATTGTGGATGGAATTTATGAAATTGTTACCTACTTATGTTACTAAATTTTATATATATATCAAAGATAATTTGTTAAGATCGTTTAAGTGACTTCAGAAAAAATAGTATCTTACCGAAGTTTTCAGTAATTTGTATCTAAACTAAACCCTGATTCTTATCTGTTTTTATGTCTTTAATTTTTTAAAAGTTTTAAATTATTATTACAGTGATGTTATAGCAACTTTGAACACTTTAGAAAATACAATAAATGTGTTAAATTACTCTCCCACCAGTATTGAATGAGAAGTATGACTAATTTTTTTGTGTTAGACAAAATATGATGCATCATTGTTTTATTTGGGTATCTTTATTTCTGTGAATTTTAACATTGCTTCAAAAACTCATTGACCATTTTATTCTATTTTGGGTACTGACTGTTCATATTCTTTGTGCCTTTTTTTTCTATTGGGATATTTTTCTTTTTTATCTGATTACTTGCGGCTTTTTATAAACTAAGACTCTTAACCCTTTGTCAAAGGTATATATGTTCATATTCCTTTTGTTCTATATGTTTAAATTGTGTGTAGGTATGTTTATGTGGGGGGAATGTGTAGAATATTTTATTTTCATATAACCAAATTTATCAGCCTTTTTCTGGTTTCTATGCTTAAAAATACCATCCTGGAACATATAAATGTTAATCCAGATTTTGGTGCCTTCATGATTTATTGGTTCCAGAATCTATTTTCATAAAAAATATAAGGATATACAACTTTATTTTTTTAATATGTGGCCATAAGTTATTCCAGTGCCAGTTATGAAATAATCTACTTCTCTGTTACTTTGAAATATAATCTTATTATGTACTGAATTCCTACTATACTTAGCTCTGTTTATAAAATTTATATTTTTGTGCATTGAACAAACATTTCTTTTGAAACTCATTTTTTTCATTACTGTATCTTTTTTTAAGTTAAATTCCATTCGCCAACACATAGTACATCATTAATTTCAGATGTAGAGTTCAGTAATTCATCAGTTGCATATAACACCCAGTGCTTATCATATCACGTGCCCTCCTTAATGCCTGTCACCCAGTAATTCCACCCACCTCCCCTCTCACAACCCTCAGTTTGTTTCCTATAGTTGAGAATCTCTCATGGTTTATCTCCCTCTCTGGTTTCATCCCGTTCAATTTTCCCTCCCTTCCCCTGTGATCCTCTGCACTATTTCTTATATTCCACATATGAGTGAAACCATATGATAATTATCTTTCTCTGATTGACTTATTTCACTTAGCATAATATACTCTAGTTCCATCCATATGGTTGCAAATGGCAAGATTTCATTTTTTTTTTGTTGGCTGAGTAATATTCTAGTGTGTGTGTGTGTGTGTGTGTGCAAAATATGTACTGTATATGACTGATATATCATTTGAAAATATCTCCTCCTCTACTCTATGGTCAACTAATCTTCAACAAAGCTGGAAATAATACCCAATGGAAAAAAGACAGTCTCTTCAATAAATGGTGTTGGGAAAATTGGACAGCCACATGCAGAAGAATGAAACTGGACCATTTTCTTACACCATACACAAAAATAAACTCAAAATGGATTAAAGACCTACATGTGAGACAGGAATCCATCAAAATCCTAGAGGAGAACACAGGCAGCAGCCTCTTTGACCTCAGCCTCAGCAACTTCTTATTAGACAAGTTTCCAAAGGCAAGGGAAACAAGCAAAAATGAACTATGGGGACTTCCTCAAGATCAAAAGCTTTTGCACAGCAAAGGAAACAATTGACAAAACCAAAAGACAACCTACAGAATGGGAGAAGATATTTGCAAATGACATATCAGATAAGGGCTAGTATCCAAAATCTATAAAGAACTTATCAGAATCAACACCTAAAAACCAAATAATCCAGTCAAGAAATGTGCAGAAGACATGAGCAGACATTTCTGCAAAGAAGACATAGAAATGACCAACAAACATATGAAAAAATGCTCCACATCACTTGGCATCAGAGAAATACAAATCAAAACCACAATATCCTATGGTTTCACTTATTTGTAGAGCATAACAAATAGCATGGAGGACATGGGGAGTTAGGAGAAGGGAGTTGGGGGAAATTGGAAGGGGAGGTGAACAATGAGAGACTATGGACTCTGAGAGACAATCTGAAGGGTTTGAAGAGGTGGGGGGTGTGAGGTTGGGGGAACCAGGTGGTGGGTATTAGGGAGGGCATGGACTGCATGGAGCACTGGGTGTGGTACAAAAACAGTGAATACTGTTATGCTGAAAATAAATTTAAAAAATGATAAAAAAAAATAAAAAATAAATTAAAAAAAACACACAATAAGATACCACTTCACACCAGTCAGAATGGCTAAAATTAACAAGTCAGGAAACAAAAAATGTTGACAAGGATGCAGGGAAAGGGGAACCCTCTTACACTGTTGGTGGGAATGCAAGCTGATACAGCCACTCTGGAAAACAGTATGGAGGGTCCTCAAGAAGTTAGAAATGGAGCTCCCAGCAATTGTGCTACTGGTATTCACCCAAAGAATACAAATGTAGTGATCTGAAGGGGCACATGCACCCCAATGTTTATAGTAGCAATGTCCACAATAGCCAAACTGTGGAAAGAGCCCAGATGTACATCAACAGATGAATGGATAAAGAAGATACGGTACATATATAAAATGGGATATTACTCAGCCATCAGAAAATTGAAATCTTGCCATTTGCAACAACATGGGTGGAACTAGAGGGTATTATGCTAAGTGAAATAAGTCAATCAGAGAATGACAATTGTTATATGGTTTCACTCATATATGGAAATTAAGAAACAAAACAGGATCATATGGGAGGGGGGGGAAGATGAATCAGAGAAGGAGACAAACTATGAGAGACTCTAAACTATAGGAAACAAACTGGGTGTTATGTGCAACAGATGAATTACTGAACTCTATCTCTGAAATTAATGATGCACTATATGTTAATTAACTGAATTTAAATATAATAGAATTTTTTTAAAAAATTTAAGTATCCTTAAAATCTCTTGTTTCTTTCATTGTGTGTTACAAAATGGATACTTGCTATTCTTCACTTTTGTTCAGAACTAGTAGCAATTTCTTTATCATGATTAGTCTGGACAAGTTCTAGAAATATATCAATAAAAAGTAACTTTGCTCTCTAAACATTTCCATTTTTATGAGTTCCTTCTTCATTTATTTATTTAAAATTATTTGTTCCTATTTTAATTTTTAGTTTGTTTCCCTTATTTTTTATTTTAGATCAGGCATTTTATGGGACTATGAGTTTTCCTCTGAGTACAGTTAGATCCCATCCCATATTTTTAATAAATCTATTTTTTAGTGTTCCATTGCACATTTTTATTTTTAATTTCTTCTTGAATCCAAGAACTATTTTACAAGAATGCTTTTAATTTTTAAGGATTTATATTTCTCATCTCTTTCTAAAATTGATTTCTAGTTTTATTGCAAAGAGCATGATTTGTAGTTTTTGGAAACCTGTAATTATTTGATCATTTCAGCAAGAAACCGGAAGAAACTGTGAGTCAAACATAATAGAGTTAGAGGGCATCATATCAGGCATGAATACTTTCTTTTATCTTTCTTATATTAAAATATCTTAAAATAAGTTTAGTATTTGCATAAGAAGGCAGATAAAGGACTATTCTCTTTTATCTGTTTACTGAGAGTAGCTTCAATTTAAGTGTCTTATGCTCAACCTGAGTTACAATATGTCTCAAATAACTCAATATGCTTACTTTCATAAACTGTTGAGGATTTTTGAGTTTTTTCTTTTTCACTTTTCCATACAAAGCTTTTTTTGCATATTATTTATGTTATTTCTATTTATGTAACATAATTACAATATTACTTTTGTTTGCTATAATTTGAATTTATTTTAAATATTAAAATTTTTATGTCTAAATTCCACTTTTAAGAATATTGTTTTTTTTTTATTGTTATTTTGCAGAACATGATTGGAGAGTGGGCCTTACCAGAAGAAATGGTTGATAATATACCACCCTCCAACAATAACATATTGGGTCATGTGATTCACAGATTAGTTGAAAAATCTCATCCTCCTCAAGTCAAATCAACAGTACCAGAATTACCTTCATTTGCTATTAAAGGGTGCTTACTG
This sequence comes from Lutra lutra, assembly GCF_902655055.1. NCBI lineage: Eukaryota > Metazoa > Chordata > Mammalia > Carnivora > Mustelidae > Lutra > Lutra lutra. The sequence goes on from NC_062282.1 coordinate 28,419,421, forward strand.
GGGAAAACATTTAGTGGAAAAACCACTGCTCTAAAGGCTCTACAAAAAGGTAGAATTTCTTTTTTTTTTCACTTATTGGTTTCTATTTGCATTGACTGTAGCTTCAAATGTCTATGTATGTAGACAATATACATAAGAACCTGCTGATATATTGGAAACTCCATCATCAAAAATTTTGTCCAAGACAGACACTTTTAGGATTGTAGAGTCATAAACTAGTGCTGTCCCAAGCAAACCTGGGTATATGGATATGTTATATATTGGTGTGAATAGTATTAAGAAATAATAAGTTAGAAACTTTTCCTTATAGATTTTATTTACCTACCAATGAAGGGGGAAATTAATAATTTATAACAAATATAAAAGAAATCTACTTCAAATTATAAGTGTATTAATTCTTCACATTCATTGAGTTCTGTCTTTTTAATGAAGCTGTGGCTTTTTCTTTTGAAGCTCATTCAGTTAGAAGGCCAGGTTTCCATCTGTTTAATTACTTTTTACTCAGTTATACTTATTTTTTACTGTTTTCACTGGAAAACTCATAATTTGCAGAGACTATTAAGACCATCTTAAACTATTTCAAGGCAGACAAGAATAGATCATTCTTGAGATATTAAAAGGACCTCCTTGAAAAGCAGCTTGACAAAGACACAATGAGATACCAGTTCACACCCACTAAGATGGGTATAATTAAAAAACAAAAGGAAAATAGCAAGTGTTGGTGAGAAAATGCTGATTGGAACCCTCCTCATACATTGCTTGTGGGAATGTAAAACGGTGTTGCCACCATGGAAAGCAATTTGGTGGTTCCTCAGTAAATTAAAAAAAAGAATTACCATATGGCCCCAACAATTCCACTATGGGATATATACCTTCAAAGGTGTGAAAACAGGTGTTCAAAATAAATCTTGTGCAGGAATATTCATAGCAGCACTATTAATAAGAGCCAAAAGATGGGGGGGGGGTAATCCAAATGCCTGTCACCTGATGAATGGATAATAAGAGTGGTATTAATCTATGCAGTGAGATATTACTCAGTCATTAAAAAGGAGTGAGGTACTGCTATGAGCTGCAATGTGGATGAACCTTGAAAACATGATGCTGAAAGAAATGAGACATGAAAGGTTATATATTTTATGTTTCCATTTATATGAAATGTCCAGAATAAGCAAATCCATAGAGACAGATGACAACTTAGTGGTTGCAGGGACAGGGATAGAGAGATAAGGAGTAACTGCTTAATGGGTACAGGGCTTTCTCTTTGAGTGATGAAAATTTTTTAGAACAAGATAATGGTGATGGTTGGACAACATGGATGACCTAAATACCACTGAGTTGTATGACTTACGGTGGTTAAAATGGTTAGATTCACGTTTTATGAATTTTACCACAATAAAAAAGAAGTGGCTTGATCCAAAAGACAGTTGTAGGAGACCCAAGAGATGGCGTTATTGGATGAAGACAGCACAGAAGGATAGTTATGTCAATTTCCTAAATGAAAAGATATTAATAAAATTGCCTTTTGCACTTTAGACTTTCCTATTCAGATACTTTCTATCGACACTCTTGTCCAAGAAGCTATCAAAGCATTTCATGACAAGGAAAAAATTAGTGAGGCTCTGCCAACTGAGAAAGAAGCTGAAGAAAAGACTTTACCAGTTCTGCAAGAGAAGAGCAAAGAAATCCAGGCAAGTGTGAATTTAGTTTTCTTTTCTGCTCCTCATATTTTAGAGATTTGAAGCTGGATGGAATCTAAGAGATCTTCTAGACCTAAGGTTGGCGAAGTTTTCTGTAAAGGCCCAGAGAGAAACTACTTTAGATTTTATGGATCAAGAGACAAAATCAAGGTTATTATGTGGGTATTTATATAATGAGAGAAAATTTCTCCCTGACACCCCCATAATACACCCCAGTTTGCCCGATGGGTCATGCAGGGTGGTTGGCCCACTTCATGCCCCATTACCATCAGCTGGAGACTGTCTCCTGAAGAAAGAGCCACAGGCTGGTAGGACTAATAAGGGGATGAAGGAGCTGAATTGCAAGGGATTGGAGGAGGGTGGGGTATGAGTGCTAGAAGAGGGCAGTTCACCAAGTCATCAGCTCCTGGAGTGATATTTCATCACTGAGCCCCTGGCAGTGGCCAACAGCAGAGTATCCATTGCATAGTTAAAGACCAGTGCCAGCTTTGGGCGGTAGCTGAGGCAGATACTGGAGCAGAGCAGAGAAGGGGCAGAGGGGGATGCCAGGCTTGGTCCCCTGGCTCACAGTGCTTTTCCACAGAGGGATGTCCAGGGACCATATAAAGAATAGTTGGCTGGCTGAATTCAATCTGCAAGTAGATCTCAATTGGAGGGATGGTGGAGAAGGGGGAGGTCTTCCTTGTGGTTTATCTGTATCACATTCCCATCAATATCGCATCTTGCTACATTGCATGAAGATTCTAAGGCAGAAAAATATGAAAATGTGGCTCCATCTTCAGACTCAAAATGTGGTCCAGCACCCTCAATTTAAAGGGGAGACAGTGGAGGGCCTAAGTATGAACTGGTTTACTTGTGGTCAGAAGGCTTGTTGATGAGTGCTGTGAGTGGAAACCCAGATTCTAAATCCAGTATTCTTTTCCCTCGCCATATGTTGTCTCTGCAATTGAACAAATTAGCAGAGAATTTAATCCGCATCATTTCCATGGGCTATGAGATAAATGCCATTTAACTACGAATTATGAAAATAACTGGCAGAAGGGGCGCCTGGGTGGCTCAGTCACTCAGTCGGTTAAGCATCTGCCTTCCTCTCAGGTCATGATCCCAGGGTCCTGGGATAGAGCCCTGCATCAGGCTCCCTGCTCAGCGGAAAGCCTGCTTCTCCCTCTCCCTCTGCTGCTCCCCCTGCTTGTGTGTGCTCTCTATTTCTATCTCTCCCCTTTTCAAATAAATAAATGAAAATATAAAAAAAAAAAAATTGGGAGAAGTGTGGACTGCCTCTTATTCTGTATTTTAATCAATTGGATGATAAACAATGTACATGGGTTTTCTTTTTTCCCTTGTAGCTATGACTGACACTGCTAAGACTATTCTTTCTAAAATGGTTTTCCATAAATGTTACCTCTTTCTCAGGTTTCACTATATTTTCAAAACAGCAGTTGCTGTATTTTATATAGAATTGAAGGTCATTTGAAAGAGTACACCATAGGTTACTATGTCTGTAAGAATAGTACTCAAAATTTATTTATTTATTTTTTAGTCATCAAATTTTAATTGTTTTCAGAAATCATTCAGTTCTTCTTAACACCAATATTATAGAAAGATAGTATAAACCTTACTTATAGAAATAAAATATTAAATATTATTAAAATGTAACAATGTTACAATTTCTCTCTCTCTCTCTCTCTGTGTGTGTGTGTGTGTGTGTGTGTGTGTGTGTGTTTTCTCCCCAAAGGATCTACAGAATATATCTTCACCTTATCCAGTTTCAGAAAACACATTGCCAGAAATGGAAGATAAAACTATACTTAGTAAGTGAAATACCAAAACAAATCATCCATTATTTACATTAGGTAGGCAGACAGATAAATAATAAGTGCACACGTTATGTGAGCACAAAATTGCTTTCAGGGAAAGAAAGGGGAGTTTTGCATAGCTGTCTACCTGGTCATTTAACAGACAGGGCAAGATACACACATAAGCCCCTAACCTTTGTCTACAACTACAGGTAAGAGAAGAGTATTATGATGGACTCTTTCTATACCCTTTCAAGTAGTTGCTCTGTTTTGTTGTGCTTATGAGAACAGTCAGGAGAAATCTTCCCTCTTCCTGGCTTTGCAGGGAGACAGAATTATATTGTTTCTTCTCGCCTGTGCAGATCTAGGTGAGTGGCACTGCTCAGGATTCCTGCAAGCTGCTGCTGCTCTGTTCCCTGTGTTGAGGGAGGCTGCAAGGTCTGTTCTCTTGCACCCACCTGAAGAGTGGTTCCCTAGATAAAGTTAAGTTTATTTCCAACCTTGGGCAGGGCATATAAATAGAATCATTCCTCCAAACCTAATGAAAAGTTATCTCACTTAGGATCTGGGTTCTAGTCTTTTAGATGCTTTTTAGAAACATTTAAGGAAACAATGTTAAGTCTTAAATTTCTTTTCTTGACATATTTAACAATTTCCTCATTTTCTAGTGTGAATTTTAGATCCCCCTGAGCCAAAGTGATTATCATCATCACCCCTGAATGGTGTGGTGAGCATTCTGGTCTAGAGAGGCTGTGGTTTCCATCTTTTAAAAGGGCATGATCTGTCCCTTATTTCAGTTATGTGTATCATACAAGGTAATTTGAATTGACTTTAAAACCATTCTAAGTATTATATGACATATTTTGTTACAAAAGCCCAATTAATTATAAACGGACTCTGAAAACATTTTTTTTCTATAGATTTTAACTAAAAACCCTTCTGACTTCTAGAATTTTCTATGTTTACACATGTTTATTACCTAGAAATTGATAATTTAGGAAAATAAAAATTAATGAATTAACATTTTAACAAATTTTCTTGAGAAACTTGGCTGGTTTTCTGAAAAGAAAATTTAAACTGTATTTAAGTACTTCTAATGGTATTATTACGGGTGAGCCATAATGGAAGGCAGGAAGTAAAAAACTCCAAGCCACATAATGGCAGAATTTTAATGTCTTGAAAGGAAGGTGAAGCCATGCTGTGATGATCTTTCCTCTGAGCATCTCAGGCGTGGCTGGATCCAATAACCCGTCTGTCCAAAACCATAGATGATCAAATACTAAGATGGTTGTTGGAAATAAATACTGGAGTTTGTTCTTGCCACTTTTTTGTTGCTAGGTACTGAGACAAATAAAACTACAAAAGTTGAAGAAGTCAAATCAAGTGATAGTTTCTCTGAAGTAAGTACGATATTCTAATTTTGGCTACTAGTATATTGAAATATGTCGTGATTCATAGTTTTTTGCTATGTCTTCAAATGGAACGAAATAGCAATGTGCTCCTCTTTCATTTAAAGTAAATATGATGGTAAAATATTAGCTAAATCTAATTTACTTAATTTTCTTTATATTCTTTATCTCTAAAGTGGTGGAAATTGGGCGCCTGGGTGGCTCTGTGGGTTAAGCCGCTGCCTTCGGCTCAGGTCGTGATCTCGGAGTCCTGGGATCGAGTCCCGCATCGGGCTCTCTGTTCAGCAGGGAGCCTGCTTCCTCCTGTCTCTCTGCCTGCCTCTCTGCCTGCTTGTGATCTCTCTCTGTCAAATAAATAAATAAAATCTTTAAAAAAAAAAAAAAAAAGGGGGCGCCTGGGTGGCTCAGTGGGTTGGGCCGCTGCCTTCGGCTCAGGTCGTGATCTCAGGGTCCTGGAATCGAGTCCCGCATCGGTTTCTCTGCTCGGCAGGGATCCTGCTTCCCTCTCTCTCTCTCTCTGCCTGCCTCTCCATCTACTTGTGATCTCTCTCTGTCAAATAAATAAATAAAAATCTTTAAAAAAAAATAAAAATAAAGTGGTGGAAATTGCTATTCAGTTTTGCCAGGTAAGAAGGTATATGTGTGCTTTTTAAAAAAATTTAGTCTTGGGGCGCCTGGGTGGCTCAGTCGTTAAGTGTCTGCCTTCGGCTCGGGTCATGATCCCAGAGTCCTGGGATCAAGCCCCACATCAGGCTCCCTGCTCAGCGGGAGGCCTGCTTCTCCCTCTGCCTGCTGCTCCCCACTACTTGTGCGTGCTCTCTCTCTCTTTCTCACTATCAAACAAATAAAATCTTAAAAAAAAAAGTTAGTCTTATGTCAAGTTTATATTTATGTATTTTTCTTTACCACTTAATTTATTACTTTTATTTCCTTTCCTACTCTCTTTACCTTTAAATAATTTTTTCCAGAATTTCTTCTTAGACTTAGTGCTGACTCTACAGAATTTTGTAGTAATCTCTGGAAGAAATATTTATAATTCACTGACTATTACTTCTAATGGAAACTAATATTTCCTTGTATATTGTTGCTTTTCTGTATATGGAGACATCTTTTAGTCATCAAATAGAATGTCCTGATTAATCAAGTGAGATTTTATCTGCTTTATTTTTATTACATTTAATTACCTTTATTATGCATTTCACTTTGAGAAACAATTTTATTGTTTTTATTTTGTTTTTTTAGAGGAGAGCCAGGGCAGAAGGAGAGGGAGAGGGAGAATCTTTTTTTTTTTTCCAACTAATATCTTTTAAAATTTTTTAATTTAATTTCAATTTAATTAACGTATAGTGTATTATTAGTTTCAGAGGTAGAATTTAGTGATTCATCAGGTGCATACAACACCCAGTGCTCATTACTTCAAGTGCTCTCCTTTTTTTCTAAAAAAGATTTTATTTATTTATTTGTCAGAGAAAGAGAGAGAGTACACGCAGGTGGAGAGGCAGGCAGAGGGAGAAGCAAACTCCCTGCTGAGCAAGGAGCCGATGCAGAACTCAATCCCAGGATCCTGGGATCATGACCTGAGTCGAAGGCAGATGCTTAACTGGTTGAGTCACCCAGGTGTCCCATTAAGTGCCCTCCTTAATGCCCATTACCCAGTTACCCCATCCCCCCATCGGCCGCCCCTCCAGTAACCCTCAGTTTGTTTCCTATAGTTAAGAATCTCTTACAGTTTGCTTCCCTCTCTGTTTTCATCTATTTTATTTTTCCTTCCCTTCCCATATATTCATCTATTTTGTTTTTTAAATTTCACATATGAGTGAAATCATTTGGTATTTTTCTTTCTCTGACGTATTTCACTTAGCTTAATATCCTCTGCATACCACATCTTCTTTATCCATTCATCTGTCAATGGACATCTGGGTTCTTTCCATATCTTGGGTATTGTGGACATTAAGTGCATGTGCCCCTTTGAATCACTATATTTGTATCCTTTGGATAAATACCTAGTAGTGCAATTGCTGGGTCGTAAGGTAGGTCTATTTTTTAATTTTTTGAGGAACTTCCAAACTGTTTTCCAGAGTGGCTGCTCCAGTTTGCTTTCCTACCAGCAGCATTCCCACCAAGAGCATTCCTGTTGGGAGAGAAGGAATCTTAGCAGAGACCTCAACTTGGAGCTCAATCTCATGACCCAGAGATCATGACCCGAGCTAAAATCAAGAGTTGGACGCTTATTTGACTGAGCCATACAGGCACCCCTAGAAAACAATTTTAGATTTCAAATATTTTAGATTTCAGGACTACTTAAAGATAGAAAAATTTGGGAAGGATATACCAAACTATAAATATGATAGCCATTGGGGAGGGAAATGGGCTTAGAGAAAGTGATAAAGGGGAATTTATAATTTAACTCCATATATTTACAAATACAATTAATACAAATTAGCAGAAGGATTAGGCATATTTTTTATAAATGCCTTTATTGAGTTACAAATCCTCCAAATTCCATATTCAATTCAAAAGGGCTCACTTTTTTGTGTGTGCACTATTATAATTATCTGGAATATATCAGTGAACAGAAATGACAGGGTTCCTGGACCTTAAGGAATTTACACTCTAATAGAAAGAGACAGATAACAAACCATAAGTGCAGTAAATGAATCATATGATGCATTAGATGGTAACGAACCAGGAGGAAAGAAAATGTAGAGTGCAGTAAGGGGTAAGAAGCACAGGCCAAGGCCAGGGAGGTGGGGAAAAAGGGAAGATTACTGTATTAAGTGAAGTAGGCCTCCTTGAGAAAGTGAGGTTTAACAAAATTGAAAGAAGTTTGAGAGAAGCTGCCACATATGTCTGTGGCAGCGTTTCAGGCAGTGAAATAGCTGGGTGGCAGCCATGAGGCAGGAAGATGCCTGGCCAGTGAGGTGGATAATAGTATGGCATGAATGAGGTAGAGAGATGAGCAGGAAGGGAAAAGATCAGGTCAGCCTTATAGGCATGGTTAGGACATTTGAAGTAAACAGGGAAACATTACAGGGTTTTGAGTAGAGGCCTAATATCATTTGGCTTACAAAATACTCACTAGTGGGTGATTTAAGAATAAGCTCCAGGGAATTTCCTGTTGATAGAGCAGCTCTATTGGACCAGCCCTTCTACAGATAACATTATAAATGCTGGACAAGATAGAAAAGCAAATTATTTGAAGGCCAAAAGAAAATCATAAAAAGCAAAGAAGCAGACAGACAAGCAGCATAAACCAGCAGAAATTGCATGAAATTGGATCATTCAATGAAGGGAACTTCCCCGGGCAAGAGCTATGCAGGTACAGGTTATCCCAGAGACATGCCACATCTGCGTAGCATAGAACACAAGCAGAAATTTTCCATAGTTTCAATTGAAGGCATTAGAAAATGAAGGTTGGGGATGTCAGAGCAGCTGAAACATGAGAGGAAGATCTTGGAAAGGAGGGAATCACAACAAAGGAGCCTCAAAATCTACGTACACATTTCCCCTAATGCTTGGCTGACTCCAGAATTGTGCCAGACCATCAGTGTCTTCACCAGGGAGCATGCCCATTTAACTTTTTCCCCCAAGTATCAGATTCTGACTTTTAAATTAGCTGTACTCTACCATTCATTGTTTATTTTCACAGCTGACTGTGCGTGCTCGGCTTGGTGCAAAATCAGAAAAGTTGCTGAAGAAAGGAAAGAGCATTTCTGACATGTTGCTAGTTAACATCTTGGTAAATGCTATTAAGTATGTATTTTTTAATCTACTAATATATTATTTATCAGATAGAAGTAGAAAAAGAATAATGTATAAAAATCTTTTTTTATTTTTAAGATATGTTTTGTGATTTACATGCTTATATTTCACTTCCCCCACTTGACCAGTCTTGACTTCTCTCAGGCAGATGTGAATACAGGTCAGGTTCTATTCCTTGCAGGGAATTCAAGGAGAAGTTAGATACTTGGAAAAGCCAAGGGACACATTTTAGAGCAGAAGGACCCTAACTGTCTGGTCACAGGCCAGTGCCCTTCCTTGTTTAACTTTTCAGGAGGAGGAAGTGAACCCAGGGATCCAAAGACTGGTCAGTGTGGGATAGGAAGGCAATGAGAGAAGAGAGGTTGCCCTAGAGAGAAGGAGATTATATTGTTTACTATGTGAGTTCTAACAGAAAAAGAAATGAAGTCATAACTTTTAATGCAAAAATCAGAATCTCAGTTTTACATAATTAGGGATTTAGAAGAGCAGAGTTGAAGTTTCTTCCCTTTTCATACCCTTTTTCAACTTAGAGACCTAAAATAATAATTCTTGGAGCTCTTATTCTCTATGGAGGATGCTGCCCTGAAAGCAAAAACCCAAAAAATACTCCTCACGCTCCAGCAACTTATTATCTAATTGAGATAAGGAAGACTTATTTGAATATTTCTCATTCAAGAAATACAGTAATTATTAATTGTAGAGCAAAGTGAATGAGAGCCAGGGGAGTTCAGATTAGGCATTTCTGGCTCCATGCTGGTTTGTGGGGAGTAAGAGGAACTCTCCAGATTGGCAATGTGATTATCCACGGTGTGCTAAGCTTGATGCTGGGTTTTTAAAATGAATCATTTCAGTTTATCTTTTTTTTTTCATTTCAGTTTATCCTTATAAATATCCTTATCACACTGCCCTGTGAGGTATGTTGTCCCACTATGTGTAGATGAGAAACAGGTTTAAAGGAGGAACTGCCTATGAACACAGGCTAGAAAATGCAACACATTCTCCTACAGTGAGATCAGTTTGTTTGAAGTATATGGTTCAAGAATGGGAGAGATAAGACACTATAGAGAAGAAAGTTGTGGCCAGTTAGTTCTAAATACCATTTTATGGCCTCTGGAATAGATTTGGAGGGAGCAGGGACCTACAGAAAGATTTTAAGCAAAGGAGTGATTAGGGTACATTAATAGGCCTAATTTTAGCAACAAAGTAATAATATTTGTGTGGAAGGAGGTTACCGTGGAGTTAAAGGAAAGGTAAAGGCAAAATTTGTTGTATTGTTACTTCCAAAGTGTTTGTATCTATCAAAATGTTAATGCCATGTCCATTTTCCATTTAGGGAGATACCTGTGGATCAAGGATGGGTCTTAGATGGTTTTCCAATGACGTTAAACCAAGCAAAGCTTCTGGAGGAAGCTCTCACGGGCTGCAACAGAGAGGTCCTAGAACTGGAGGAAAAGAAAGCACAGATATCCACATTGGCTATTGACCCTACAGCCTCCAAAGAAGTGCCTTCTCCCCCTTCTGCACTTGATTTTGTCATGTTATTAGATATTTCAGATAATTCCTCACTGGATCGCATGAATGACACAATGAGTAAGCTGAACACTTTTTCCTTTCTTTCAATCTTCTTTTTTATATTTCAAAGCTCTTTGTTCATTCCTTCTTTGACTGAATCAGTGAATACTCCCACTTACAATTATAAGTGGTAATAAAGAATCCATTTCAGATTTCCACAGAATTATCTAGCAGAGCACATTTCCTCTTGCTTTAACTAGTGGCGTTCAGCACTGCAGAGAACTAGCAGAGAATTCTATGCTGACTGCATGCATCTCACTGAACCCTTCCCTCAACCTGGCAGCTCCCCAGGCACAGGGACACCCTTTTTGAGATTTGCATGCATGGAGGAGCTTCTTGTGGCTGTCTAGTAGACCTTGGTGGGTCACCCTAATGAAGGTCATAAAACATATCTGTTCTGCAAGCAAGGGTCTGGTAACCTCCTTCCTTGAGATTATGTGTGAAGTCAGAGGAAGAAGTATCAGTTGACTGGAGTCCTCACATGGTGGAGTTGAATAGTCTTTCCAACACTCACAGTTTATTTAACTACTTTTTGGCATTGAAATGAAAGTATTACTTTATTCCACAAATTAAATACTTATGGGAAAAGCACTTCTTGAGCTTTGTCTTTCCAAGTTATGAGATGTTTGACCTTGGAAAAGTTACTTTGTGATTCTAAAACTAAGTTTCACAATCTATATAATAAAATGCCTCGTTGTATTGTTAGAGATATATTTTTTAAAGATTTTATTTATTTATTTGTCATAGAGAGAGAAGCGAGAGTGAGCACAGGCAGACAGAGTGGCAGCCAGAGGCAGAGGGAGAAGCAGGCTCCCCACCAAGCAAGGAGCCCGATGTCGGACTCGATCCCAGGACGCCGGGATCATGACCTGAGCCGAAGGCAGCTGCTTAACCAACTGAGCCACTCAGGCGTCCCATATTGTTAGAGATATTAAAGGAAAACTTTCTTTACCCAAAACACTTCTGACACCAAATGTGTGGGTTTCCTACACAACCCAATTCTCCAGTTCTTGGAGAGACCAACTGGGTATTCTACAGTTTAATTCCATTCTGGCACTAACTACTGGGAGTTAGGGCAGACTCTATAGGTTAAGGCCTCTGCCCCACAAGGCTGCCCCCAACTTTACATGCAATTTCAAGTAGTAGATTCCCCAGGTTACCCACACTTCTGTCTAACTTGGCTACAAATTGCCAGTTTCCATGACTCTTCCTCAGGTTTGAATTTTCTTTAATGGCTCATAAAACTCTTAGCACTCTTACTGTTACTGATTTATTATAAAGGATATCATAAAGGATTCAAATGAACAGCCATATGAAGAGGAATACAGTGCAAGGTCTGGAAGACTCTCAAGCTCAGGAGATTTGGTCCCCATGGAGTTCGGGTTACACTATCCTCCTGGCATGTGGATGTGTTCACTATAGCAGAAGCTCTCTAAAGCCCTTGGTTTAGAGCTTTTGTGGAGGCTCTAAAAAGCATGATTGATTAAATCATTGGCCACTGGTGATTAACTCAGCCCCCAGCCAGGGAAAATTATATCTCATAAACCAAGAAAGGACAGAATTTCAAAATCAAGTCATACTATTCCCATCCCAGAATAGTAAAGGCTGGGGTCCTAAGGCTCAGGCTGGGGTGTGGGAGCCCATTCTCTAGGTTTGGGTACAACAAGCTGTGGAGAAGCCTGAAGAACGGTGTCACAAGGAAGCACTCTACAGCCAAAACCCAGTGGGATCAAAGGCTGAACATCAGGCTAGTCAAGGCTGGGCAGAGAGGAAGGGACCAGACTCAAAGACAATAGGCCAGAAACCAGGGAGACGCATGGAGAGAGAACAGGCAGTCTAGGAGCACAAGGCTGTGTCAGAATGGGAGACAAATTGGATGTCTGGGTTTTTAGCCAGTGCCTTAGTCCTTTGGCCAGCCTGAGAGGGAGCAGCAGTGTTCATAATATAGAGAGAGGTATAGAGAGGTTTTGGGCGTAGGCTCTGTATGGGTAACTTCTCTGACTAACACTAACTGAGAAGAAATGGGAGAGGTTTCCAGGGCTGATAATGTTTATTCATTGAACTGGATGCTCTCTTCAGTTTGTGAGGTCATTGAGCTATATATTCATATATTCATTCTTTTCAGAGGGTATAGTTCAACAAACAGTTTAAACATTAAAAAGAAGTCCAGAAAAAAAAAAAAAAAGTCCAGAGCCTAGAGTCAGATTGACTGGAATCAAATCCCTTCTTTGTCATTTATGAGCTGTGCAATTTGAGGCCCATTACAGAATCATAATGTTGCTTTTCAAGTTATGTTGTGAAAATAAGATAATATGTGTAAAAGTATTTAAGAATTGTGTGCTAAATTTTACTTATAAATACAACAGAGAAATCAAGTAAGATAAGGACTGAAACATGTCCATTGACCTTGATGTTTTGGTGACTAGAACAAGAGCTATTTCAGTGGAGTAGGGGACCAGGAAGGATGGTCTTAGGTGGACTGAGGCATGAATGGGAGGTGAGGAGGTGGAGAGCATGAGTGAAGATAACTCTCAAGAAGCTTATCTCAGATTACCTATCTATCTGTCTAGTTATCTGTTTATCTACCTATATATCTATCTCTTATCTATCTATCTACTATCTATCTATTTACTCAGCTGATTTTTGAGCCAAGGAATTAGTCAGGTTACAAGTCATGAAATGGCATATTTTCCTTCAAAGATGCCTACCAGTACAAGTGTAGACTTGGAAAGAGAGATAAATATCAGCTAAGGCTGGTGTAGCTGATGGACACAAGTTGAAATTGTCAGATGAAGAAGAGAAGGTGAAGTGTTCAACCATGTAACTCGGGCTTGCTAGAAAATAAAAAGCCAAAATAATGCTGGTAAATTTAGAAGAAAGGATGTAGAAACTTGAGTGATGTTCAAAGAGTCATCAGCTACATGGGAGAGCAAGAAAGACAAATAGTAGGACTGTAGGTCATTAAGATTGCAGAGATGGAGCCATTCAAAGTGATCACAAAATTCAGGATGTGGACATGGTCTTGGAGAGAGAGTGCCACAAGTGGAGAGAAAGGGAAGGGACCAGTGCCAGGGTGGAGTTGGGGAGAGAGGCAAGCTGACTGAAGTGCTGAAGTCCATGACAAATATGAGATAGTGACCATGAGATGTTGCAGGATAGCACCTCCTGAGAAGAGCTCCCACAGCCTTCTACTACCACCCATCACGGACCTCACTTATCTTTGGGTTTTATAAATAACTTAAAAGCATTATTCTGTATTGCAAATCACTTCATCTTTTTCAATCCTAAATGTAAATGGAGACAAACTGATCTCTGTATCCTGTGAGGGTCCTCCATTTTCCTGAACACGATTAGATCACCCTTCAGGGTTCCCTTGCATTGATTGAATTCCTTTTAATCTAGTTCAAGGCCCTCTTCCTTCTTTATGATTTTCCATTTATTCTAAGTTCATGAGTTTTCTGGACTTTGTACCATTCAATCCTGAATAGGATTCAATCAGAGCTGTTGAAGATGTTTTTGTTTTTGTTTTTGGTCTCTTGTGGTCGGTTTCTTTAGGTCTACCTCATAAGGAAATAGCACAGAGTCTAGAAAGAAAGGTAATTTGCTTTATTGGAATGTAATATACTATTAACAAATAATTTTTACATATGTTTGACTTTATGGCTGCCCTGTTATTTCATTCTTAGTCTTTATACCATAGTGTTGATTTTCTCATTATTTCCTAGTTTGTTATTCATCATGACACACCACTTTTCATTCTCACCTCTTCAGAGTCAGTTCTGAGATCCTATGCATTGAAACTACAGCTCCTCTTTAATGTAGTATAGCATGTCATTTTCTTCAGTTGCCAAGGAAAATTTGAATCTGATTCCGAAACTATATGCTTTCAACATGTTGCTAATATTTAGTGAATATTAGAACAATGGCAGGATCATATCAATTGGTTGTCTGGCATCAGTAAATTTTAGCAGTGCTATTGCAACTTTGGTTTAGCAAATTATCTAATTAAATAATTTTTATATCATAGCTGAAGGATTTTCAAGTGAAACGTCTCATGGAGACATCACTCAACATGTCACTCCTGAAAACCAAGCTATGGATGAGGACCAGAATTTAAGAGACCAGATTCAGCATAGGTTAGTCTAAAACTCACTGTCCTGCTTCTTACTTCTTGCCCTTTGAACAGACTGACCATCAGTCACTTTGGAATCATCAGATCTTGGGAGGAAAAAAGATGTATTTTCTAGCATTCAGCCTTTTACAAGTAAAACAAAGCTAAAAAGTTTTGATGTTGAGTGAAAAATTTATGTGCTAGCTTCTGTATTCAGAGCACAAATCATCATGGACTGGGAAGGGAAGAATTAAATCAGGTGACACTTCCCTTTATGGTTCATTACATGGGATCCTAATTTAGCCCTCATTCAGCAAATGCCAGTGAAGGTCATGATATTTCAAAGAGCTAGGCATCCGGCCGGAGTATAGTTTAAAACAACTTCCATTGCTAAAATGATATTATACAAAAAAAAAAAAAAAAAAAATTCCCCCCAAAATAAAAACACCCTTCTCTTGGTTGTGCACAGTTTATTCATTGGAAGAGAAAACTTAGACAATTTTATGAAACCTGGAGAAGTCTAAAAATAGGAGGTGGGCCAGAGACAAGTAATTACCTATATTAATTAGCTAACTAACTACAGTTAAGTTTATCTATCCATAAGGAAGATAAGACAGTTTCAGGAATCATCCCAAGATTATTTTTGAGTCAAGCAAGTAAGGCTGAGCTATTCACATTTACTCAAAGATTTCTTTGATTTCTGTCTGTAAGAGAAAAACAGATGACCTCAGGCTTTAGCTCAGGCTGTAGCTACCATGAGAAGTGTGCTCAGAGTTAATTCTACAGTGAGTGCAGGCGATCTTCCTGTAGATTTCCACTTAGTGAACCAAACTTACACTGAAGGTTTCCTAAAATGGTGGCCTTTTCAAATCTTCTTTTACCCTCACACATCTCCAAAAAATATGGCTTGATGGTATTAAATAATTTCTTCTTCAAAATAAATAATAATTCATTGCCTGTATATTTTTTAGACTTCCTTTTTCAGTTTAACTACATTGGCAGCTCATATTTTCATTATGCATGCCAAGTTAATTATACCTAATGTTACTCAAATATTTTAATTGGTATATGTTATTATACAATATTTTTGCAGGATTATAGGCTTCTTGGACAACTGGCCATTATTGGAGCAATGGTTTACAGAGCCAGAAAATATTTTGATAAAAATCAATGCTGAAGTAGATAAAGAGTCTTTATGTCACAAAGTAAAAGAAATGTTTACGACTGAAATAACAAAAAAAGAGAATAAAGGTAATAACATTTCTTTATAATTTTGAACTTATGTAACTAAAATGTGTGGTTTTAATGAGTTTAGGAAAAAATGAACATGCGATTGCCAAGTTCTCTATTTTATTTGGGTTATACTACCTACAAGTATCTTCTCCTCCTGAATTTAGCTCTCTGCTGCAGAGATTTCTAAATAAGATATTTTTCTGTACTTTAATTTAATCAAAATGAAAACTGAAAGTATTTTTCATGAGGAAAAACAATAGATTAAGGATGTTATAGAAAAGAGTGAAGATTTCAGTATTAAACTTAGGAGTTAACCCTCCTTTGGGATGAAATCCTAGATAGTTTATTTCCCCCAAATCTTGATGTGGCATGAGTTCATTGATTATTAACTACTTATTTTATGAGCCTTCTTCTGGAATACATCTCATCACATTAAACCATCCTGACCTCTTTCCTTCTTCATTCAACCAATAACAATTGCCCACTAGCTTTTCATAGTATTATTGATATTTATTATTGAAACGGATCTTAGGCTAATACACTGCTAAGGCCAGATTTCAGTGGAGAAATTTACCTTTGCAAAATGATATGAAAAATAAATCTTTCCTTTTATTTATCAGTCACTGCTAATTGTATTGACAACTGCAGCTTCTTGGCATAATAAAAAAGTCAAAGTTAGTAACACCACAAGGATTCTAAAACTGCCTTGATAGCCTGCTGTCTCCTATCACTATATTCCTGGCCTAACCACTATAACGTATCAATTAACTGACCCCAAAATAGCACATAGGTGTAAGCCATAAATACCATGAGGTTCTAGGAGCATATGCTTAGGAAGACAAGCTCCCATGTCCAGATGTCTCCTCCCAATAACCACCCATGTGAAGCTCTCAGACAAAACAAATACCAATCCATATATTATTTAAGCAGCTTAATGTGTTATTTGACAGAAATTAGGCTGGAGGCTAGAGGAAACCACCCACAGTGATCCTAGAGTCTTGGTCGGAAGGCAAAAGCACCACAATTCTAAGCTGTAGCTTCAAACATCTACAGGTTAGAATCAGATTGTTGTTGCCATTTGTCAGACTCACTTCAACATCTTCCTGAAGATTTTACATTCTAATCACTGACTACATTAAAAACTGCCACTTATTTAAGATTTACATTCCTATGGGTTAATCATTTTAACAAATATTTTATCATCAAAACCATTGACCTAGCCCAATACTCTGAATTAAATGTCCTGATTAAGTTAAGAAAATTAAAAAAAATAAAAAATAAAAGGATGTGGTATTTCTGTATACATTGAGGTAAAACATGACCCTTGGGGACGCCTGGGTGGCTCAGTTGGTTAAGCGGCTGCCTTCGGCTCAGGTCATGATCCCGGCATCCTGGGATCGAGTCCCACATCAGGCTCCTTGCTCGGCAGGAAGCCTGCTTCTCCCTCTGCCTCTGCCTACCACTCTACCTGTGCTTGCTTTCTCCCTCTCTCTCTCTCTGACAAAAAAAAAAAAAAAAAAAAAAAAATGACCCTGTATACTTTTAAGTAGGGAAAAGCTGGTTATATATAAAATAGTCCTGGTTTTGTTTTTAAAATGTATGTTTTTAAAAAGTATGTCTCTGTACTAAATATATATGCATAGG
Organism: Lutra lutra; assembly: GCF_902655055.1. NCBI lineage: Eukaryota > Metazoa > Chordata > Mammalia > Carnivora > Mustelidae > Lutra > Lutra lutra. The sequence goes on from NC_062282.1 coordinate 28,436,645, forward strand.
AAAGAATCTGGCGGTCCAGATGGTACTTATGGTGGAGGAAGACTGGGACAGAGACACTACAGGCAATTTCCCTTTCCGCTTATTTGTCTAAATTGTTTTGGACTTTTGCAAACAATATTTCTGTATTACTTTTATAATCAGAAAAAAAAAACACCTTACTTTCCACTTTGAAAAACATCTAATAGAATAAAGCCTCCTTGCTTGCTGAATTGAAAGGAATAATCTAAGGGCAAAGGGAATAGGTATTAAAAAAGTAGCCACACAGGAGTGAGGGTATACATTGCCTGTGGTGCAGTCAGTGACGTTGTGGCCATGTCCAGCGAGGAGGGCTGGGAAGGCTGGGGAGGCCAGGGCAGCCAGGGAAGTCGCGACAGGAAGGGTGAACCTGAATGGTGAGAGGCAAAGGGCCAAACCAGCAAGAAGAGCCTAGAAAAGCACGAACCAGCCGCGTTCTGCTCCTTCAGGTCCTCAGGCTGACCGGCTCCTCTATCCTACTCAGCCCTCCATTTAAAACTTCAGAAGCTGCCCCCGAGCACTGCTGATCTTTATTCCTTTCTGTTTATTTTCTCCATAGCACTTACCACCACCCCCTCTATAAATGAACTTACTCAGCATGTTTATGGTTTACCAACCACCACTAAAATGTAAGCTTCAGAGGGCACCAATTTTTCTCTTCTGTTTCACTGACCTATCTCTGGCGACCAGAATTGGGCCTATTCTTGTTTTTACTACTTATCAGCTGTAAGTGGTAGGAGTCTTACCTCATTGTTAGGACCCTTCCTTTCCTTCAGAAACAGTTCAAGTCCAATCCATAGTTGCTGCTTGAGTTAAAGAATTGCTAAGAAGACTTGAGTACTGGGGCGCCTGGGTGGCTCAGTGGGTTAAGCCTCTGCCTTCGGCTCAGGTCATGATCCCAGGGTCCTGGGGTCGAGCCCCGCATCGGGCTCTCTGCTCCACAGGGAGCCTGCTTCTCCTTCTCTCTCTGCCTGCCTCTCTGCCTACTTGTGATCTCTGTCAAATAAATAGATAAAATTAAAAAAAAAAAAAAAGAAGACTTGAGTACTAAGCATGCTTCTATGTACTTTGCATGCTTTTACCCCCCTGAAGTCTGGAAGGCACAGATCTTTCCCCTTCTGTTTCCCTCCCACCCCCAAGGCTTCTGTCAATTTTTTTCACCTTCTCTTCATGCATTCTTCACCTTGGTTTTCCACTGTTAATTTTGAAGTAATCCTTTATTTTCCTATTCCACTACCTTAGCTACAGCTAGCTTGTCACTTTTACACTTGGCATCCATGTCAACAAGACTTTCTACCAGCTACACACACGTGCACACATCGTAGTCATCATCATCGTCATCGCTGAAGAAGACAATATTTCTAACCAGGGAAGTCTTCAAATCCTAGCTTTAAGGACTGGATGATTTAAGGGAGAGCCTTAAAACTGGTATGGGCAGTTAAATCAGTATGGGCAATTTTATATTAATTTAGGCTTATCTTGGTTCAAGTAAAATAATAGGTGTCTAGAGTCTCTAATAAGGGTCCAATCTTATTATCTATTTGAAGTTAAAAAGAAATTAGAAGAAAAGGAAGCTGAGAAAAAAGAAGAAGTTCCGCTGGCTGAGCCTCCCCCTCCTCCTCCTGAGCCAGAAAAAGAGAAGGAAACCCCTTCAAAAACTCCTCCTGCGAAAGGAAAACCACCATCAGGTGATTGACAGAATAATTTATAATCCTGTTTGCCAGTTTCTTATCTTCACTTAGAAAAGAATTCTAAATTGCACTTACTTAGATTCAGACTTAGAGCAACCTCAATTGTATGAAACCACGTTACGTGCTCAGATGGAAGTGGAAAAGTCCTTAGTAGCTAAGAGCGTGGAGGGAACATGGAGTCCTCATACCCAGTTCTTCTGATTCAAATAAGGCCACAGATTAGAATAGGAAGGGCACAGAGAATAACCAGAAGGAACTTAGAGCAGCTCAAAAGGACAGACATCTGTCTGTGGAACAGTAGACTGATGCTTTTGTAGAGCGAGAACATGTTCAGAAAATGAGAGGTAGTAAAACCGGTTGTTCACAAGAATAAAGGAACAAATCAACAGCCTTCATCAGGGTCTAGAATTCATATGTAACTTCATTATCTGTGTGAGTACACGTGATAATAAAAGGATAGAAATGAGCACCTGGAATCTCAGGGAAATGTATATGGTTGTAATTTATAGTATATACACTTAAAGAGTTTGTGTAGGGAGTACTTTTTAGCTTAAGTTCTTTCTACACCCTTAACCACGAAGGACCATTAACTTAAGGGGTAGACAATAAACGTAATGACCAAAGTGAAGGGCTCATTTGTTGCAGTGCCCAATACTGGTAGCATGTTAGTATCAATCTGGTGCTATGTATAGGAAGCAAATATGGTTCTCGTGTCTGGTTTTAGCTTTGTAAGTAGCTGGCTGTGCATTACCACAAGTCTACCCAGGAATCTTTGATCTTGTGTCAGCATTGTATTTTCAAATTCCAGAATCTTTGTGCTTCATGGACATTTGAGATGGATGTGAATTTTTAATTGAATTTATTTATATTAAACATTTAAATTTGAAGACTTAAGTAACATATATCATGTTCTATTAAAGACCATTGTATTCCAATAAAATGGGGTTTGACTAAAGGCAAAACACGCAAATTCTAAAGAAATGTTTTTTTATCATATGAACAATAAAAGCACAAAACCATGAATTAAATATATATGCCCTTTTCCCACTACCTCATTAGGAATTAAAAAAAAAAATTCAGAGGTCTGGAGGAAAAATAGAAATCTTTAAAATGCTGTTTAGAATTGGGGAGAACAGTTTTCACAGTGACTCGAGTAAGCCTAGACTCATCCAAAATAGTCTTTTAAACTCTGACCTTGCTGTCCTACCATGACCTCCCTCCCCCTCTGTCTGGTGGCAATCTGGGGGAGCTGTGTACCTGAGCCATTCCCCAAAACCAATCTCTCACGTTCCTGGTTATAACACAGTTCAGTCTTTAAGTTTCTGAAGTTTGTTTGTGATTTTAAATTTGTATTCTTGAGCGTCTGGGTGGCTCAGTCGCTTAAGTATCTGCCTTCGGTTCAGGTCATGATTCTAGGGCCCTGGGATCAAGTCCCACATCAGGGTCCCTGCTCAGTGGGGAGCCTGCTTCTCCCTCCCCCACCACCCCTGCATGTTCTCTCTCTCTCTCTCTCTCTGTCAAATAAATAAATAAAATCTTTAAAAAATAATAATAAAAAATAAAATTGTATTCTTGAATACTGTGCATGGAAGGAATAATAAAGCTATTGTTGCTTGAAAGAGTGCTTGCATCTGTCTCTTTTTTTCACTGAGGAGAGGCCTAGTACCTGATCTTTAAAAACTTATCCACGTGTTAATCTCCAGGGGCCTAATTACTACCTTCCAACAATAACGCCCTAAGGGAAAGAGAGCTCAGTGTGTGGGCATCAAGGGGGCAATAGAGGGAGGCAATGAAATGGGCGGCTGCCCTGACAGCTCAGGGAAGCTTACTGAAGCAATTTTAGGAAAGTTCCTGGCAGGTTCGTTTATTTTTATATAAATAATTAACAATTTTTTTTCAAATTAAACGTTTTCAGAAATGAAAGCCTAAGGCTTCTGAACATGTCCAGCTCAAACACCCAACTACAATCTTTAGAAGTTGAAATGAAAAGAGGAATTATTTACCAAATTATTTTTTAAAAAATCGGGGTGGAAACAGAGTAAAGAAGGAGGCATAGGGCCCTGAGTCCAAACAGTCATTTTGTCCCTGTATGATTCTGCACTGTATGTAGTTCTACATTTTATACCAAATGTACTTGGGATTAAATTTGAAGGAGTTCACAGTTGCGTCCCATTAAAGGGTCTATTATCAAATCCACTATCAAACTTCAGAATTTAACTTAAAACTAGAGTTGTCAGTGTAACAGAATATAGTAGTATTATAGCCATGCTGCTATTTAAAAATAATTTTTGAGATTTCACATCTATTTTAGAACTGATTAAAAAGAAAAAAAAAAAAAACAGAGTAGAATTAGACTTGCCCTAAATAGGACTTGCCCACAATACTTTATAAATTCAGTGTCCTTTATAAATTCAGGTATCTCTGTTTGTAATTTCTTTTCTCTGTTGCCTTGTTTAGAGCTAGTTTAGAGCTAAATAGTTGGTTATCCAAAGTATTGTTATTAAAGGAAGTAGGAATTTATCTAAACTTTATTGTTATTATTAATAAGCTTATTTCTAAAAAAGCAACTAGTTCAAATGTTTGGTTTTTGTTTGTTTACTTATTTTTGAATTTGGTGGTTGCTATTTGGATACTTAAAATCTTTTCATAGAGGCTAACCAAGTTTCAAGGTTAATCTTTTTCTATGTCTTATTTCTATGGAGTCTTGGTTGTTGGTTCTGAGAAGTTTAGACATAACATGCATTATATATTAACACATTCTTATAATTATCACTTCTAAATATAAATAATAGGTCAGACAGGTTATCTCCATCATAGGTATTTATTTATTTATTTATTTGACAGAGAGAGAGAGAAAGAGAGAGAAAAAACAAGTAGGGGGAGTTGCAGGGGAGAGAGAGAAGCAGGCCCTCCACCAAGCACAAAGCCTGACATGGGGCTTGATCCCAGAACCCTGGGATCATGACCTGAGCTGAAAGCAGCTGCTTAACCGTCTGAGCCACCCAGGCACCCCATCATAGACATTTTAAATTGCCCCATATGTCCATCTTTCTTTTTTTTTTTTTCATTTTATTTTATTTTATTTCTTTTCAGTGTTCCAGAATTCATTGTTTATGCACTACACCCAGTGCTCCATGCAATACATGCCCTCCTTAATACCCACCACTTGTCTCACCCAAACCGCCACCCCCCTCCCCTCCAAAACCCTCAGTTTGCTTCTCAGAGTCCACAGTCTCTCATGGTTTGTATCCCCCTCCAATTTCCCCCAACTCACTTCTCTTCTCCATCTCCCAATGTCCTCTGTGTTATTCCTTATGCTCCACAAGTGAAACCATATGAAAATTGACTCTCTCTGCTTGACTTATTTCACTCAGCATAATCCTTTCCAGTCCCATCCATGTTGATACAAAAGTTGGGTATTCCTCCTTTCTGATGGAGGCATAATACTCCATTATATATATGGACCATATCTTCTTCTTTCCAATGAAGAATAAACTGTAGCCCAGGGCAAAGAGAAGATAATGATTGAACTTGTTTAGTGAATAATGTGGGATGTAGGGTATTTTTTCAAGGAACTAATTTATTATTTGAATGCCTTATTGACCTTTAGATGATCAGTTTCCCATTTTCCCCCTTTCAGTATAGTTTTGTACTAGAGTCCAAGGAATCCAAGATAACCAGATCCAAACCATCCTCTACATTGCAAGCTATGGTCAATGCAAAATGGAAATGTAGAAATCACAAGGCATGAGGTCAGGAAAAGTTCAAGGATGCACCATCTCAAAACAGTGTGGTTATTCAGCTCTTCTTCAAGGTGTTTTGGCATCATTCCTATTACAGATTTAGTTGTCTAATTGTGTAAGGATCATTTAGTTGAAATAAATCAAAATCAAGCAATATGCATCAAATGAACTCATAACTAACTTTTAAAACTCTGCAGCTATGTTGCATTGAAGAATTTATAATCAAATCCATTGTCAAATACTGATACTAAAATTAGGACCAAACTTCTCAGTGTGACAAATTGAATAGCACTATCAGGGCTGTTATTCAAGAGTTTTAATCCAGTATGTCTTCAGGTTAATTTTAGCTCACAGTAAAGACGTCACGAATACAACTGTTTATCTGTGAGAAATAACATTTGATCGCGTACAAGCAATGTAACCCAGGCTATTAAAGAAAATTTTCAATAATGTTTATGTCTTGAATTTTGTTTAGAGTCCTTGCATGGTAAGCAAGAATCTCTTCAGGAAGGAAAAGGGAAGAAAGGTGAGACTTCACTCAAAAGAAAAGGTACTCAGATAAAGATAGATGTGGTTCAATGTAATTCTGCATTTCATAACTTCCTCAGGGAAGGGAGCCAGATTTGTTAGTTGTATCCGCTGAATACTTCTCTTAGGCATTTGTAAACCATAAGCCCTTGCCAAAGAATATAACCTCTGTCATTCTGTAGCCTGGATTTTAGCAAAGGTCCTGCCAAAAAAAATGATGCTTGTGGGGAATAATTTAGAGATATCTAGTATATAGAATATCCACTCATCATAGAGATTATAGGTGTTATTCTTGGGCTAAGCTATGGCATCAGAAAACTATATACTGACCCATATTTTCTCAAGCTCTCATCAAATTGCCTTCACTGATATGCCCTTTGGTATAAGGTCCTCAACTCCCTTCACAGTGTAACATACCAGTGGAGGTGAAACTTTCATTATACCAATAATAAGCTCATATATCATTTTCTGAGGGTATAGTATGCCCACTATATCATTTAATGGCCTCTATGTGAAATCCTAGGTGAGAAATTTCATTCAGAATCAAGGGACAGGAAACCTTTTCTTCTTCTGAGTGGTTAGATAATTAACATGTCTAAATTATAATATTTCCTTTTCTATTTTGGCTGTCCGGAAGTTCAGAACCACCTAGTGCCCGTATCTGTGCAAGGGTACCTCGATCTCAATATCTGCTTTCTAATACCTCTCCCGGTTTTGACCTTCTACTTTGAGTTGTACTTGTCCTCGCCCTAATTTCATTTAATTTTTCTGTATTTTATTTTAAGTGTTTTTGTGAAATAAAGGGGATATAATTTTTAAGTAATTGAGAGTTGGCAGAAGAAAATCCTAGGTTCTTAAATGCAGATTAGTTAGATTTATGTTGAAGCTGCTATAACAACCAGTTAAAATTGAAATGCAATTATAAATGTATACAGTTGGCTTTCTCAGGGTACATTCAAATGGGGTTGTCATGAGTGTGTACCTTTGTTTATCTTTTAATTGCAAATTGCCAAATGTAGTTGCAACCCAAGAGTGTGCAGTTTCACAAAATGATGGGCTGATAAGGATCTTTATTTTGCCAGTTAAAAAAAAAATAGCCATGATTCCAAAAGAGAATCTCATCCTTCTCTGATTCTATAACATGATATATAATTAGAGCCACCTGATGAGTTAACACTGAGCTATAAATTTTAACTACAATGTTAAGGGCTATAATTTATGCTCAGCTCTACCCATTTACAATTAGGAGAATAATTTTCATATTTACATTATTTATTCCTTGCTTTTTCATTGTGGTCAACAAAAGCAAATGAAGGATCATCATAGAATCTTCAAAAATACAAATTAAAAAAACAAATTAAATATACTGTGCACATTAGTTATCAAATCAAGTTAAACATAATAATGCACATGCTTTAAGAACATCCTTAGTTAAAAGAATACACATTCCAAACAAACCGTAAGCAAGTACAAGTTCAACCAGTAAAATTTATATACTGGAGCCACGCAGTTAGCTCAATTTAAGTAACTAAGAATTTTCCAACATTTTTTGCTTTTATTTTACTGAATTTCTATTGTGTTTAATAATATTTGAATAAGTGAATTTGCATTCATAATTTAGAAGTCTTTCTATTACATAGAAATGCTGGTTTCCAGGATCTGTCACACGTTTCCTCTTTAAAAGGAAGTTACAATGTTAATTCTTAGTATTTGAAACTAACATCATTGGAGGTGAACACTACTGACTGATTTATCTGTTTATCTCACAGGTCATTTGATACCATTATATTGAAATCATCTCTTCTGGTTTAAGGAGCTGTCTCCTTTCTTTTCTTCAAACTTATCTTTATTTCCTGTTGTTGACATCTTTAACTCAGTCCTATTCTTCTCTGCATCATTCTCTACCCTTCTTCTCCCAAAATCTTGACACTGAAATGCCATTTGCCAAGTGTATTCTTGTGTTCTTAAAGCCTGTCTTACTCTCCAACCCATTTGCCATTGTCCCAGGTTACTGCTTCATAAAACACAACTTATCAACCCCAAGACCTTACCTACCAGTTATTAATTAGGGACTGAATGAAGCAAGTTTTCCATAATCAACTAATTGCAGAAAATACTGAATTATGCCAAGCTAAAAAGTTTTTAATGCAGGATTAAAAAAATATATCAATTTGCATCTCTAAGGAAGTGGGAGATACAATATTACATTATAGAATTCTCTCTTAGGAGAGTATCCCCTGGGGCTAGAATTTTATGGACAAAACACTGAGGGAAAACGTTGTCTTTAGTTCCACTGGCCTGCCCATGTGTTGGCATTGGCATCGTTCCAGGGCTTGCCTTCTGACTTAACTTATAGTAATAGAGGCTACAAGACCACCTAGCAATAAAAAAATGTCAGTGTTATAAACACCAGTAGTATTTAACTGAAAGGGCATGGAAAAACATAAAAGGCCAATGAAATTGAAATACCTGACTGCATCCACCAGAGCAGTGGCTCTTTAAGTGTGGCCCCTGAAACATCTCATCACCGGGGGACTCAACTAAAAACACAAATGCTTGGCCCCGCCCCAGACCCACTGAATCTAATACTCCTGTAGGGCCCAGCAATTTGTGTTTTAATAAGCCCTCTAGGGAAGTCTGATGATGGCTAAAATTGGAGAACTATTAAACTGGAGCCCAAGGATTAATCCTCTACTGTAGCCATTGGAATATCAGAAACATTCCATTATTTAGAACGTATTATTTATATGTCCCCTCCCCCCAAAAATGTTTAAGTTGGATTCCAATTTAGAAAAAAACACATATACGAACTATTTCTATCTCAACATTGAATGGCTACACTGAGAACTAAACAGTCTAGCTTTCAAGTGAAAGCTAGTCTCTCCTTAGAAACTGAAGCTTCCATGTGGTCAGGTGAGTGGTACTGAGAAGGAAACACCCCCTGTTACATTTCAGATGCTGGCAGATTATGCTCAAATCCCTATGGCATAGATACATTTTTATTCATTCAAATTTTGTTTTTCCCCTTAGCATTTTCATTATTAAAAAATAGATTAAAAATGGAATCAAAGCACAATGGTCCAAAAAAGACTACTTGGCTCACTCAGTTTTCACTGAATGATCATGATATTTAAGAAAAGAAGAAAGAAGAAACTCATTCCAGTCTCATATTTACAATTGCAAAGTTCTTCCTCTTAGGAATTCTTCTTAGAGAATTTCATCTTAAAGCAGACACAGTGTTATCACTTTTATTTCACCAGATTCAGGTCAAATAATGGAAAATCATCCTATTGAAATATATATCAAATAATGAACATTGTTGGTTATTGCCTGAACAAAGATTTTCTTAAAATTTTTTAAATTTAAAAAGATTGGGAACAACTTCAGACCTGCAGATAATGGATACTATTTAAATGTATAAGTAGAAGTCACCTAAACGCTCCATAAGACATAATTGACAATTTCTCCTCTACTTATAATCTATACATTTTTAACTAACATAAAAATGTAAGGTACATTTACTTTTCTAAATAGCGCTATCATTTAATAATACTCATTAAGTAAATATAACTATAATTATACTGAAGATAAGTGTAACTTAAACAGAATGAATTTCTAAACCATAATAACCTTGATCATTTAAGGAAATATTAGGCTTTCTGAGTTCAGCTGCTTTGCTCAATCACAGAATCTGTCAGACCCTAAGAGTGCCACGCCACCCAACTGATCTAGACTCCCTTCTTGACGCTCTCAGGGGAAGTGAAGCGTATGCCCTTTCTGGATTTTGAATTGAACATTAATTAGCATTATTTCTTTTCCTCCTCTTTCTCCTCCTCTACCTCCTCTTCCTCCCTCCTCTCTCTTCCTCTTCCCTCCCCTTCTCTCTCTCTTGTGCCTTAATTCAGCCAGGCTTACGGCACAGCAGGTACCTTCATCTATACTCCCTGAGTGTAGCAAGAAATATAGTTTCCCACTCAGAAACCCTGTATCTCATTCAGGAATGTTGGAATATTCAGGAGCTACAGTACTCTGTCTCCTTCCCCACATCCTTCACTGACTCTGGCTGACTTACCATAACCTCCTTCCTCCCTGCTCCTCCCCTGAGCTTCAACACAAAAACAACAAACAAACGAAAAACACCAAGAGCACCACTCATAGAATACTTACTCTCTTTCTCACTCGTGATGGAGAATTTAATTTACTAGTATTTGCAGCAGTAAATGAAATGCACTTTACAGTGTAAACTTTGTTCATTATGGAAGCAAGGACAGAGAAAAAATAAAATACCAAGTTGCTCTTCATAGCCAACTGGACAAAGGACCTGAGTGGCTTACAAAACAAACAAACAACCTGTTCCTGATATTGTTGGTTAATTTGGAGACTTTAGAGAATGGGGTTTTTGATTTGGTAAGGCTCTCCAAAATTGCTTAATGAATTTCCTGAAGTCCACACTAATCCTAGATTTATTCATCTACCAGAATCTGGTTCCATTCATCTACTTGTAATGGAATGATCTAATATGCATATTTAAGGTTCTCCTAAAGGAAAATCACCAGGAGGGAAAGGATCAGTAAAGAAATCACCTGCTGATTCTACAGACGTGTCACCTGTTCCCGTAGTGCCACCAACACCTAAGCCAGGATCCGAAGAATGGGTCTACGTGGATGAACCGATTCCTGAGGTATGGCAGTTTAGATTGAAGCTTGTAGAAGCTAGCCTTTCTCTTGTTTGTAGTAACATTCACACCATTATTTGAACCATCCAGAAGGCCTTTTATAGCTGGTGATATGTATACTCATCAAAAAGCCGAGGTGAGGGCACGTGTGGTGATGAGCATTGGGTGTTATATACAACTAATGAATTGTTGAACACTACATCAAAACTTGGTGATGGACTATATGCTGGCTAACTGAACATAATAATAATAATAATAATAAAAGCTGAGGTGAATTTTTGAGACTACTCATTGAATCCCATTGTATCTTCTCCCTACTCCTTCGAGTTTCTGAGTCATGCTTTGAACAGCTATTAAGTGCTGAAAGCAGGAGAACAAATGGGTTCTGTAAGGACCAATTTTCTCCCCAAGGACAAGCAGAGATGCAGTTTCCTGGAAGAATGACTTCCTCAGAACACATATCCAGCAAATTATAGCCCTCCATCCATGTTCTCATGCCCACATTATAATGCTTTCAAATGAAGTTTAACCTCTGACTTTTCACAAATAGAAGAAACTTTTTGAAGCTAACTAAACTAATAAAAGAACAAGTCACTGTCTGGCCTGAGAACTTTAAATAGATACGCCAGAATAAGGCAAAGAGATGCCCCAGGTGAGCCTGGAAAATCCCTTCAGTTCTTTGTTCTCTGACAACCACAAAGCCCAGTCTCCACACAGGCAAAGTTGGTTGTTTCAATAGAAAAATTGTCTTTTAAAAAAAATCACCAAGAATGGTCTTTCCTTTCCCACTTTTTTCAAAGACAAATTGCTCTATAAAAATGCAGCCCCTTTTTTCTTCGCTGCAATCCTCAGTGAATTCCTACTCTCATGAACTCTGAGCACTGACTGCCTGGGCCAGGCATTTGAGACCCAATCATGAATTTCAGTGGTTGTGCTGTTGCTATTATTATTGATCTTTCCTAGGGAAATGTCTTATCTCCCCAATTAGATTATAAACTCTTTGAGAGAGGGAAGGAACATGTGGGATAATTGATTATATTCAATACAGAATCAAGCACAACATAGATTCTTGATGGAGCTCTAATGATTTCATTAATTTACATTGATAAGGAAGTTAGAACAGAAAATATTTGAAAATGAGAACATTAACTGATATAATTGTAGATGTGTATAATACCACTCAGCCAAACAGAAGCTACTTATTGAAATAAAAACATTAAAAAACTTGTCATAGAATCAGGATACAAATGGTTGTTGGGAAGGAGATAAAATTAAAATTATAATATTTGGCAGGGTTGGGGAGTGAGAGACAAAAACATTGAAATCTAATCCTTCACTTCAAACCTTGAAGCTCATGAGAGAAATAAATTCATACAGGACAAGAAGGAAATAGAGGACAGAGTGAAAAAATAAACATTAACATTGAGATTTGGCAGATCTTCTAGCAGTCATAATTCTGGCAAAAAACAGATGATAATTTAAGGAGAGTTGAATAAAGTATCAAAAATAAGGAACATATAAGGATTCGATTATTACCCCAAACAAGGGATGGCTGGGAGCCATATGGCTTGTAGGCCTGAGAAGATGGGGAAAGGGAGCAGATGCTTGGGGGACCTCTGTGTGGAGAAGGCCATCTGGCAGGAGCTGAGGCCTTCAGCAGAAGGATGTAGCCACACACAGTGATGCAGCAGAAGACAGTGGGAAAGAGAGAACCAGACCTCTTGTTCTTCCTGCTTTCCCATCCCTTGCCTAGAAGATGGAGGGCAAGGTTGTTTCTGGAAGTATAAGATCATACAAGTTAGCCATCCAGGGCACTGAGCAGCCCAAAGAATGAAGAACAGGAACTCGTTCTGAAGGGACAATGGGAAGATATGCCGCACAGACTTCTACTTCTAATAACCTAAGTGAAACCATGTGGAGAATGTATTTTGCTACAACTAGAAGTAGTCTAGAGCATTGAAACAAGGCAGCCACACAATCCACTCTAGTCATTTTTCCAACCTTAGCTTCTCACACTTTGGCAGGTAAGCTACAGAGCTTACTTGTCAAAGAAGAAGAAAAAAGACAGATGCCCAGTTAAATTTGAATTTCAGATTATCAATGAATTTAAGTGGGCCTCCTATACTTTATCTGGTAACCCTAGTTCCAGGCCTTCCAAGGACCCTCATGTCTATCTCCCTCAGTACGGATGTGGATGGAGAGAGAGGAAGGGTGGGAGGAGAAGAAGGGAAGAGGGGAAAAGGTAGATTGAGAGAGAGAGAGAGAGGTTGAGAGATTGAGAGAGATTGCTTTCAGATCTGGCTCTCCTAGGTGGAGGCAGCAGCCAGGTTCCAGGAGAGCCTGGGCCCTACCCCCTTTGTCAGCCATAGGAGGGGTGCAAAGAGAACGGAGAAGGCAGTCAGAGTGAGAAGTCTTTGCTTTTCAGCTTCTGGAGTTTTGAAGCATATTTACTTTGGCTACTGATTTCCTATTATACTCAGTCTTAGCCAGTGAAAAGAAGCCCACTTAATTGGAAAGTATAGATCTGAACATCTAGTCACATCACAAAAGTTCAGATGCCCAGGCCCAGAAAAAATTACGTCATAGAGACTGAAAGAACCTATACATATGAAATTATCAATAACTCATAGAAATCACGGAGGATATGGGAGATTCCAAAAGACCAGGTATAGGTAAATGCCTAAATGTTTAATAAAAAGCTGATGGGATTTAGTATCATACAAATACTCCAGAAATTAAGCCCTCACAAAATTTGAGAGAAAATATTGAAAGTCTGACTTCTGAGCATGTATAAACTACAAAAATGACCACCCAGAGTCCATACAGGTTCACTAAGTCCTGCTGAACTGGCCCATTCCTTTTCCTTGACAGAAAAATTGAATAGATGGATCAGGAAAGTACCATAAACTTTTTATATCTTGAGTTCAAAATAGTATTTGACAATTTCTCATGAAGTTCTTAAACAAATGAGATCTGTGAGCCGGGTGTTACTTCACTTAGGTCAATTGCTAATTGGTAACTCTCCATGCACAGAGTGTGAATTAATGGATTCAAGTCAACTAGGAGGGAGATGTTGTAGTGGGGCTTATTTAAAATGATCTTTAACACCATCCAGGGTATGATGAAAAAGTAGAAACCAGAGGCATGAGCAAGGGGGATAAAAAAGGTGTTAATGTCAGAGGAGCATTAAAGGAACCATAGATGTTTAAGTTAGATAAATGCATTCTTCAAATGTGTCTGGGCATTAAATCATAAACTTTTAGAACTAGATGGAGCCAGGAAGTCTCCTAAAAATTTAACTGATGATAAAATTGGATTCAGGTGAGTCTACGTAGTAAAACTTGAGGGCCTGTTACATGCAAATGCTGTACTAGATGCTGAGACTAACAAAACAAGCAAGTTTCATCCTGAATCCCAGCCTACATCTCCCCACTGTCTTCAAATATCTGAGAGGCTATCATAGGGAATACTGTATGAATGTAGTCTGCCCTTCTCCAAAGGGCACAACTAGGGCTGGGGAGTGGGACATATAGAAAGGCAAAGTGCTGCTCAACATAAGGGAGACTTTTCTAGTAACATAGTTATGTGACACTGGAGGGCCTACCCTGAAATGTATCAGTGAGATCCATGGAGGGATCATTTATCTCCACTATTCGGCATTTCTCAATTTGAAAGGAGATTAACCAAATAATCTCTCAGATCCCCATGTATAATTCCCCGAGTAAATAAATGCATAGCCAATAAGGGAATATTTAGTACAGAGAATTTATATTGAATATAACATGTATCTTCAATTTTATTTCATTTTGATTATTTCTTAGTTTTGGTTATTTATTTGTATCACCAAAGGTAACACAGACTTTCCAATTTTCATGGTACACACAGCAAAGATAAAACCACTTGGGCAAATTCAAAGAAATGACTCATTACCACCCTGACATGAACCCTAGACATTGCCCATGATAGGCAGTTTTCCAACCTAGGCAAAATATGACATCTATTTATTCATTCAATAAATATTTCTTGAGCACCCATTATGTCCCAGACACTGTGGTGATTATAGGAAAAATGGTAGAGTGGTGACTAAAACAACCATTGTTCTCATTGTTTTTGTTTTTTTTTTAAGATTTTATTTATTCATTTGACAGAGATCACAAGTGGGCAGAGAGGCAGGCAGAGAGAGAGGAAGGGAAGCAGGCTCCCTGCTGAGCAGAGAGCCTGACACAGGGCTGGATCCCAGGACCCTGAGATCATGACCTGAGCCAAAGGCAGAGGCTTTAACCCACTGAGCCATCCAGGCACCTCTCTCATTGTCTTATAAGACTGATATTCTAGGGGCAAATGTGGACAAATGAACAAGCAGTTGCCATTAATGTCATCCCTGCTATAATAGGAGAAAGTACAGGGGTTGAGATAGAACTCTGGAATGTCAGAGGATGACCTTCAAGACGTTTTGGATCAGGGAAGAATTTCTGGAAGAAATTTATCTGAACTGAGACAGGAAGAAGTATTTGGAATAGAAATTAGCAAGGGGAGGAATGAGAAGGAGGGGCAAGAAGTTTCACAGAGAATGCTTTAGAAGTTGCATCTGCATCTTGTTTTTCTTGCTTTATTGCTTGTTGCTTGATATTGCTTATCTTGTTCTGTATTGCTCTTTCGACTCAGTTCGTTGGAAGAATTGTCACTTTGAAATGATTAATTTTATGCTTTACCATTTAACAGGAAATACCTTCCTTTTTAGCACCTTACTGGGAACTAATAGAAAATTCCTATATAAACTCCATCAAAACGGTACTCAGGCATCTGAGAGAAGAACAGCATTCTGTGATTTCTTACTTATATGAAATTAGGTAAGTAAAGTTACTTATATGAAATACTTATAAAATGTTACTTATATGAAATATTGTCAGAAATATATGAAATTAGGTAAGTAAAATCAGAATTTTGTAGTCTACAGGCATGTCATGTGAGCTCCATCTCATTCTCTTACTGTCTTACAGAACAAATTTCCAGCATTTTCTACGGCGTCCAGATCACAAACAAGATTTTGTATCTCAATGGCAGACTGATTTCAACGCTCTCCCTGATGACCTGTGGGATGATGAGGAAACAAAGTCTGAACTACACCAGAGAGTAAATGTAAGGAAACCTGCGACCTGCTGCACCAGGATCTTCACATACGTGAATATTGTACTGCAGAACCTAACTCATTCCCTTCTTTTTCTGTGAAGTGTGGGGGTGAGGAGGGAAATGGTTTGAACACTTACCTCCCAACTTTCAAGAGCAATGGCTCTTCTAAACTTGAGTTCAGAATGAAAACATGGTGGACAACACTTCCAGAAAGAGGACCCAAATCCAGCAAAGCAAAAGCATTCTTGGCATCTGTTTTGTAGCTTCCTAACCCCTTTGTTCGGCATTGTAACTACCTCTATGCCTGGCATTAAGCGCATGCCTTGAGTGCGGTCATAAGGATGGATGATGTCAGGGAGAAGAGGAATGAGGGAACTTCATGGAAAACCTAAAGGGCAGCCAATATTGAATAGATCCTTTGAGGGAAGGTACATTGAATAGATGAGAAATACATCTTTGTATCTCCAGCAGGCACCATGCCTAGCACTTAATAGACAGATTTTCGTAAGTTCATAAATGGAATCTATTATGCTGATGTCTTAGAAGAGGACTTCTGATGTCCAGGAAGCCTGATTTCAATTAAGAAATTAAAAAAATTAAACTTTTAAAAATATCAATTCAAACAATAAAGTAGAGAAGCTTCTAATAAGAATAGTCAAGGAAAGAAAAAAAAACTTTAGAGATTCGGATAGATCCCATAGTTTTTGACTTTATAGTTACAATAATAATTGTTATAACTATAAATTATATAAATATATATATTATAAATTATAATTAACTACCAAATAGTGTCTAATTGCTTTATTGATATTCTCACTGGCCACATAATTATTTTTTAAATGTTTTGTTTCATTTCCAAGTGACAAATGTTGTTATTGCTTAAAACTTTGTCCCTTGCTTCTAATTCTGTTGCATTGTGGTCTGAGAATTAGTTAGAGGTTTTATTTTAATTTAATTTAGTGATTTTAATAATATTTTAAATTTATCTAAATTTTTAAGTTGCCTGAAACATGAAAATATTTTGTTTATATTCCATGGATGCTAGAAAATAGCATATAATCTCTATGTAGAAAGTTCAATAAGTTTTGGCCAAATCAACCTTGTTAATGTCATTAGAATGCTTTTTAGCAGTGGATTCTCCGCAGAAGTATATTATAGAGAAACTTAAGAAGTTTTAAAAAGTAAACCTGCCTTTCCTTCAGGCCCTATGTCCAAATTTAGGTTTAGGGTGGGCCCCACATATCACTTTCATTTTTTAAAATGTCATGAGTAATTCTGATTGAAAAAAATTACCCTTTGGGTATATTTTTATATCTACATAATCTTGCAAAAACTATGGAAGTAAGTTAAAAATCCCTATGATGTTTACATTTCTATCCATTTGCCTTGCTTTATAGACTTCTTTACAGATTTTAATGTAGCAACACTAATAGCTAACCTGAACTTGGTAGAGGAGGAACAGCTGGCACTGTTTTCTTGCATCCTCAGGACAACCCTCTGAGATGGAAACTAGTCATATTCCCATTTTATGGATGACAAGATATGGTGAAATAAGTGTCAGAGCTGGGATCTGACCCCACACTGCCAGGGTCCCCAGCCCATGCCCTGAAGAGTTCGTTAAACTGTTTCTCTGATGCAGCATTATTTGGCATGTGAAGAAACATGACACGCTACCTCTTCATGGCCTCCTGTACTCTTTACAGTATAAAATAACCATCTTTGCACCAAAGTACTTCTTTTGTATTGAATTCTACTGTATCTAATATCAATACTGTGTACTTGCCTTATTTCTTATTTGTATTTGTCTTGAATAAGTTTTGACTTTGACCTTTTTGTGTCATTTTGTTTTATGTGAGACTTTAGTAAGCACCACATAAATTGAACTTTGGCTTTTGACCCAACAGAAAACCTTTAAAACTTTTTAGAAGTGTTCATTTTCCATGATTTTTGTCTGCACAACCTTCACAATTAATAGCCATGAGTTTTTCTTTAATACAACCCACTCTGATTATTCAGGAATACACAATAATTCCCTAATTCTTGCCAAATGAAATGTGAAAACCAGCTATGCCTCTGGGTAAGCCCAGACCCTCGGTATGCTTGGTCAATGTCTTTGTTCTTGGCTTATTTCATTCCAATTCTGAGAAGTGAATGTAGAGGTTCTGCTATTGCACTATCCCCACTCTGCCATCGGAAATCTGAACCACAGAAATGTTAATACTTGCCAAGGCCTCACAGTGAGGCAGGAACAAAAAGAAAACTCTTTTAGCTCTCAAAGATGTACAGACTCTTGGTAAGCACAAGCCAATATGCATTGAAAGTCTGCCAGAGCATTTGTGGAAACACCATGGAGATAACAAGATCAGCTCTAAAATAATGGTGTTTTGTGCTGATACTTAGCATAGGGCTATAAGAATGGCTGTGATATTTTCATTTTATGTGCAGTTCCCTGAAGGTAACAAATCAAAATGCCAAGAGTTCTATTAATACAATATCACAGAACTAAAACCCACTGTGGGCACTGGAATGAAACTGCTTGCATTCAGATGCCTGGCTCCACCACATGGAAACCATAGCCAAGTGGCTTAACCTGTCTGGGCATCAGTTTTCTCACCAGAACGTACTTCCTGGTTATTGTAGCAATCAGCAAGGTAATCCATGTAAAGCACTTAGCACAATGCCCAACGCATAATAATGTTCAATACTTTATTATTGTGGAAACTGTCACATTTTGAATGACTGTATATATTTCATTAATGGGATATTTTATTAAACAGATGCTTTATTGCATGGATAATATGATATCCTTATAAGATTATAGTAGTTTTTATTAACCAAGGAATTATTGTATGCTAATTAGTATGCTGAGTGCTTTATATACATAAGCTAATTTATTCCATATAGCATATCTAAAAGGTAAGTTATAAAGAGACTGAGACCTGAAATAATGGTGTAGATTACTCAAGAGCACAGGCTCATATCCTGGATCCACCACCTACACGTTGTGTGCTTTTAGGAAGACAACCTCTCTGTGACTCTTCTGCGAAATGAACATTATAATATAGTGCCTCAGGTTGTTGCCAGGCATTAAATGAGTTGACATAAGGACAATGACTTATGTTCTGACACACTGATGCATGTAGAAAGACCTCAGTTCATGGTAGCTATTGTCAGTTTTGTTATACATGTGGCAGACCTGGGATCTTTAAAGATTCTTCCTACTGCTGGCTCTTTGGTACAAACCTAATATTTGGACAATCCTATCAAGCTCAGACAGTATTTCTTGGTGAATGAGATGTTCCATTCATGTTTATTGAACAAACTTATACCCTTGGATTAAATACAGCTGCATATTTCTTCACCAACACTACACCATTTCCCAAAAAATTCCCTAAAAGGACTTTTTTATTTATGTATTTATTTTGAGAGAGAGAAAGAGAGTGTGAGTACATGGGGGAGGGAGAGGGAGAGAAAGAGAGCGAGCAGGGGGGAGGGGCAGAGAGAGAGAGAGAATCTTAAGCAGCCAGAGCCTGTTGAGGGGTTTGATCTCATGACTCTGAGATCATGACCTGAGCTGAAATCAAGTCCAATGTTTAAATGACTCAACCACCCAGAAGCCCCAGGACTTTTTCAACTAAACAAATTTTCTGAGAAGGGATTAGACTGCTACATAAAACATAGCCATCCATAAATAAAGTGAGCTGCAGTGGACTTGTGCTGGACATGAGCATATGATATGGTGAGCTGGTCTAATAAAGTAAGGCCTGGCATAGAGTGGAAGCAAAATAAATATTTGTTGAATGAAGGAATAAAATGCATGAGTGCATTAAGTCTAATTTTCTTTGGAGACATTTTTAAGACAGGTAAAGTATTCTAGTTTTATTACACTGCGACAATTTGAGCCATGATGTAAAGCATAACAGTGAGGTTTCTTTCTGCTCAGGATTTACGAGACCGCCTGTGGGACATCTGTGATGCCCGGAAGGAAGAGGCCGAGCAGGAGCGTCAGGATATCATTAACGAGAGCTGGTTGCAGGACTCCATCATAATAAAGATGAACCATTTCTTCTCACTAATGCAGGTAAGAGCAGCCCATCAACAGCCCAGACTCTTGCCTCCATAGCAACGTCCTGTCCCTCCCTTTACAACTCCTTTGGGAGAGTGAGGGGCCCCTTCAGGCTCCTTTGACTCACAGCACTCTGCCTGGCCTGAGCTCCAATATGCTGAGGAAGTTAGCTGAAATAAATCATTTTGGCCCGGGGCCAAACAAGCACTAGAACTGGGAGCATCCGGGTGCCTGGGTGGCTCAGTCGGTTAAACGTCCTTCTCTTGACCTCAGCTCAGATCTTGATTTCTGGATTGTGAATTCAAGCCCCATGAAGCTGGGCATGCTACTTTTAAAAAAGCAAAAAAAAAAAAAAAAACAACCAACCAAACAACAACAACAACAACAAAACTGGCAGCATCCCAAGCAACCACCAACCAGCTTTGTGTCCAGGTGTCTTAGAACTATGGAGGGGCAGGAGAGATGCTGTCTATACTGGTTGTTACTCTGTCAGCCTCTCACAGTGGACACCCAAAGTGGCCAGCAGAAGCTCAGGAAAGCAGCTCTGCCACAAAGCATGGGATAGATTAACATCAGCAGGCATTTGATTCCAGAAAAAAAGTTTATGTCAGGATTGAAAAAAAATAAAAAAAATAAAAAAACATTCACCAGAACAATCTCATTAACTTATATTTGTAGCCTATTAAATAAAAATTACAGTTGGTGAGATAAGACTTATTAGCCAACAGATAATAATAGTCAAGACTATTGTCAACAGTAGCAAAGAAAGCACAGACCAGGTCTGGCTACCCAGCATTGCCAGGAAAAAGAACTAGAGTTTGACAGCCGGGGTGTAGTGAGCATCAGAAGCCATCTGTGCTTGTTGATTGGCTTTGCCTGAAGGAAAAAAAAAAAAAGAAATTCTCTGTCTTCACCTAGTTTTACCACTGAGAGCAAGGTACTCTCAAGGAGCAAGTTAGGCACCTCCCCTTCCAGAGGAACTGGCAGATAGGTGATGATGCTTACTTTTCAAAAGGATGGTGCCCAGATACTTAGGAAAGACGGTTTTGAGTTCTAAAACTGGCAAGAAGCATTTAAAAATATTTACATCTCAGGGGCGCCTGATGATCCTGGGATCCTGGGATCAAGCCCCCTGTTGCTGGGCTCCCTGCTTAGGGGGAGTTTGCTTCTCCCTGTCCTTCTGCCCTCCCCAACCATGCTCTCTTTCTCATAAAAAAAAAATTTAGGAAAAAAAAATTTAGATTTACATCTAAATGGACAGAGCCAGGATTTATAATGACAAATTTTCTAAAGTAAATTAGAAAAGGGCAGTCAGGACCCCAGAGTTAGGAAGAAGACTATCCAAAGTTTAGCCAAGCTGAGGGGAATAGTAAGCTTGTGTTAGTCAAGCTGTGTTACGTGAGTATTTTTTCCGAAGAGCATAGCAGTGAGGGTGGAGAATGGAAGAGGGTATATTTTTCATCTTCAACCAATTGACTTACATGAGGAGATACTTCAGGAGAGCGGGATGTTTAGCTGACAATCTGAGCTAGCACACAGTTGGTGTTCAATAAAGGCTTGCTCAGCCAATGACAATTAATGCTGATACTTTCAACTTTCAGAGGGACTAGCCCATGGTATAGGGGCAGGTTGGACCACAGGAGGCCAGAAAGGTCATCAGAAAGCTGAGACCCAGGAGCAACCTCACTGACTACCAGCTCTGGGATCCAGGTGTGGGTTGTACAAAGGATTAAAGTGAGCCTGCCAAGCAGCACTAAGCCACACTGGGTAGCATTTCTAGGGCACTGGATTGGGCAAGGAGAGATTGTCTGTTGGGACAGATGTGTCAGAAGCTTCTGGTGGGAATAACTGAAATCCAGTAGTAAAGGCAAAGGGAAGGAAATTTTTGTGAAAGAGAATTTTTGTGAATCATTCCTTATTAGTCCAAGCAGTACATGCCTCTTTGGGGAATAGTAGAACTCTCACATCTCAGCAACACCTAGATGGAAGGTTCTTGTCCTGGAAGTGAATCCACATCTAAAATCAATGAGGAGGAAAGAAGAGAAAGGACGGGACAGCAAATAAGAGCTGCTCTTTGCTAATTCCTTACTCCTTCCTCCATATATGCCAGACACTGCTCAAAGGACTTTCACATAGGCTATATTAAACCTTCACAACAACCGCATGTGGTGACTTCTGTTATAATCCTCCAGCATTGTTCAAATAGTTGAAGGCCCACTACATGGAACAACAAAGGACCTCATTCTGCACGGATTAATAATTTCTGGAAAATTCATTTCAACTGAAATATTTAATATAGTGCTTACAGAATTTATATAGGAAATATGTAAAGGTCAGCTTGTTCCTTCTTGGTTACTAACATTCATATTTGCTATTAAAGGCAGAACTGAACCGTTTCCAAGATACAAAAAGACTCCTTCAAGATTATTACAGGGGAATGGAAGGCAAAATCCCAATCGACGACATTAAAAGATTTACTCGAGTCCCATTGGTCCAACTAGATAATAGAGAAATTTTGGAAACCCAACTTAGGTAAGGCAGACCATTGTGTTGTACTATAATTAGTTTGGGCATAAAACTTTATGATTTTAAGTTGAATACCACTAGTAAAAACCTGAATCTGCAAATCCAAAATGCAAAAAAACTCCAAAATGAAAACTTTTCTAACTTAAGATGATTAATATGCACTATTATCCAAATT
The DNA here is from genome assembly GCF_902655055.1 of Lutra lutra. NCBI lineage: Eukaryota > Metazoa > Chordata > Mammalia > Carnivora > Mustelidae > Lutra > Lutra lutra. The sequence goes on from NC_062282.1 coordinate 28,459,194, forward strand.
ATAGTGACTATTTACTCACTTTGCTGCTGAGGTATACTGTGTTTTATTATGAACTACTTCCAAAAGATTCTGCTGGGGATATTAGGGAATATAGAGAGTATATAAATTTTGAATTCTGAAAAACTTTTGGCTCAAGAGTTTTCAGCAAGGAATCATGAATCTCTACCATTTTTATGAAAGGTCCCAAGCACTTTTGTATGTGTATGTGCATGTGTGTGTGTCATGTAAATGAAAGTGGAAGGGGTTGTGAGTCTTCTTTTATAGGTAAGTAAACTGAGAAATAGTAAATGTTCAGTCATATGTGATTATAACTTTATGAGGTAAAAGACTTGTCAGTAGTTTTACATCAAATTCCCACCAGAGTAAGAAAATAATTATATTTTCAATCAAACAGTTCCATCCAATACAAACATTTGTAAATAATTGCTTTTATAGACCCAGTGGGTGAGGACAGGAGAAGGGCAAGATCCCAAACCCAGAGAAACTATGAACAGATAGAAAAATATCTTTAAGAAATGGGTGGGGGGGGGGTGCCTGGGTGGCTCAGTCATTAAGGATTTGCCTTTGGCTAGGGTCATGATCCCAGAATCCTGGGATTGAGCCCCGTATTGGACTCCCTGCTCAGCGGGAAGCTTGCTTCTCCCTCTCCCACTCCCCTGCCCACCCCGACTTGTGTTCCCTCTCTCCCCATCTCTATCTCTGTCAAAAAAAAAAAAATCTTTAAAAAACATAAAAAAGAAGAAGTAGGGAGTTGGAGTGGTGGTAATCCCAACTCTAAAACATTAAGAGAGCAAAAAGTAAGAATAAAATAACAAAAGGAAAACTCAAAATCCTTAAAATTATATGAGTTAATTAAAAATAAATTAATAAAGTAGCATTAAGAGTTAAAATAATATTTTCTCATGACCAATAAGGAGGTCATGAGAAAAATAAATGTGAAGAGAGAAAAAAAAGAGGTTAGATTTAGAAAATAATATAAAAGCTGAACATTAAGTTTAAATCTCCAAAGATATGTGATATGTACTGGAGATTGAAAGCAGTATATGTACTTTATTGTACAAGTGTGCTCAAGTCAATGCAGGTAGCACAAGTGGCACAAAACATGCATATATTGTGATTATGTTTTGAAGACAGATAGATCTGGTTTCAATCCTGGATGTTATTTACTAATTGTATGAGAATAAATTAGAACAATTTATTCTGGAAGGAAAGTCACCCCACCTCTCTTAAGCCTTGGTTTTCTTATTTATAAAGTATCTATAAAGTAGGGTGATTGTGAAGATTACAGAAAACGAAATCCTTAAAGCACTGGGTATCATGTCTGGGGATCAGAAGATGAGACCTAGTCTCAGTAACACTCAATAACTGATGACTATTATTAATGCATATTATGACAATAGCATATGTCATATTATGAAGTATTTTTTATTCTTATAATTTTTATATTTTTAGTAGTTTTTAATTTAAATTCAATTAATTAACATATAATGTATTACTTGTTTCAGAGGTAGAGGTCAGTGATTCATCAGTCTTATATAATACCCAGTGGTCATTACATCACGTGCCCTCCATAATGTCTATCACCCAGTTACCCCATCCCTCCACCCCTCTCCCCTCCAGCAACCCTCAGTTTGTTTCCTATGATTAAAACTCTCTTATGGTTTGTCTGCCTCTCTGATTTCATCTTGTTTTAATTTTTCGTCTCTTCCACTATGATCCTTTGTTTTGTTTCTTAAATTCCAGAGTATTATAGTTGTGAGTATTGCATGTTCTTGCTTTGCTTTATTCTCCCTATACCAAAAAGGATTTGAGATGACCTGAACACAATAAGATTATACATGAGATCTGAGACCCACTTTTTCTCACTCTAGATTTCCTCCACCATGTCCCCATCATGTCCATATGTAAGCAAGAAAACACAAGAAGGAAAGTACCGTCTTCTTGATACAAATATGAGAGAAATGTTTAACTCAGCAAGCTACTGGAAAAGGACTTCAAAATTGAAAACAATAAAAAATTCCAAAGGCAATATGAACCATCAGAGCCATTAAAAGAGGCCAAGTTCCAATGTCTACAGTAGCAGTGCATTCTGTTCTTAGCACAAAATAGCAAGTCAGGCATATTGGGGAAGCTATTAAAGTTGGTTAACAGAATGAAACAGGGAAAAGAACATCCAGTTCTTATTTTCTGCAAAACAACTGCGTACCAATGTCAACCTCAAATCACTGCTATGAGTATCTACTGAAACTCTCAATCAGTGTATCAACCAATCAACTAACCAACCATAGTTTCTTTAAAATGTGTAAGGGAAACAAGCATACTATTAAGCATTTCCATATCACTGTCTACTTTATTTCTATAAAAACAGCAACAGCAGCAGCATAATAGTAACAAATAACTGGTTAATAATTGCCAGTGACTAAAAATAAGCAATGATAATAATAGTAGCAATTGTATATTTCTATTATTTGAGGAAAGGAGCTTCAGGAAGTCAAGTGTCATGCCCCAATTCATGTATACTTATTGTGGCAGATCTAGCTAGACCAGATTTTTTTCCAGTAAATGAGCCCAAATTTTATTTCTAAATGATATGCCTCCAAAGTAAAGTGTTGGGAAATGCATGTTATACTGTATTAAACATTTAGAGATGATCATACAAACTTTACCTTGTTACACACATGAATCTCAGTGTCTCAGTGACTGACATTTGACATTACTTGATTATTAAAATGTAAATTTTCCTTGTGGGTAGATATGTACTGCATAGAAGAACCTCAGCACCTCAGGCCTCTGTAGGCACAGTACATTGTCAGAATGCCAAGTACTATAAGAATCAAAGAGCCAAGTTCAAGAAACCACATCTAGCGTTCAAAACAAGACCAAGCTACTTGTTTGCTGGAATTCACAATCAGCTTTCTGGATCACCACTCTGTTCCCCAGCAGCTTGAGTCTGCCAGACCAAATACTTGATCACTATCATGGCTCCTGACTCTCCTCAAGTTTCAGGGAAGTCATGCTTGGTGCCCAGCCCATGCCTGGTGGGGGGACAATTTACACTTTGGATCACTGAGGATTGTAATAAGCATTCTGCCTTGGGGATCTCTTCCTGCTTCTCTTAGCATTTGAGATTGGGAGTCCTTCAGGGATAGAATGTTTCAGGGGTAGCTCTAAAATTTCTACATAGGGGCAGCAATATGGCTGAAAGAAGGGAGAGGGAGAGCTCACCTCTGAGTTCCCACAGCACTTTAAAAAGCAAATAGAAAGCTTCATCATCATTACTCTTAAGTGGGGAGGGCTGTTGGATTTTTTCCCCCACCCACCACCAAAACCTTGTGACCTCCACGAATCCTTCCCCCTTACAATCCTCACATCTGTCATATCCTGCTTTATCACTGTCCATTTCAGGAAGCCAAATAATGCTAGTCATCTTAAAGGAATGGTGCCCAGTTTTATTTGATTTGCTTTTATGTGATTGATTTGTTCCTTGTCAGAAGTTGATGCCCCGGACACATTTCAAAATTGCATATCTTCAATTGTTGTTGTTGTTGTTGTTGTTGTTGTTGTTGTTGTTGTTGCAACTGTTGTTTCATTTCCCTCCCCATTATCAATGAGAATTAAACCTAAAAATTATGTTTTGTTAATATTTTCTTCTAGTTTACTCTTGTTAATAAGACTATAAAAATTTGAATACAGGGACACCTGGGTGGCTCAGTGGGTTAAGCCTCTGCCTTCAGCTCAGGTCCTGGTCTCAAGGTCGTGGTCTCAAGGTCCTGGGATCGAGCCTCACATCAGGCTCTCTGCTCAGCAGGGAGCCTGCTTCTCTCTCTCTCTCTCTCTCAATCTCTCTCTGCCAGCTTGTGATCTCTGTCTGTCAAATGAATACATAAAATCTTTTAAAAAAAAATGTGAATACAGTCTTTTTTTTTTTAAGAGAAAGTATGGGGGGGGAGAGAGAATCTTAATCAAAGCAGGCCCCACTCCCAACATGAAGCCCTACATGGGCCTCAATCTCACAACCCTAAGATCATGATCTGAGTCAAAATAAAAAATCAGTCATTTAACTGACTGGGCCTCCCAGGTATCCCCTGAATACAGTCTTTTATAGTCTTTTCTTCACTTGAAGAGTTCTTCCAGGACAACTATGAAAGTATAGGTAAAAGCAAGGTAACAAAATTCCCAAAGTAACATGTCAAAAAATAAAATTCTGGTAAATGAAATATTTGTATTTCCTTTTTATTTGTTGGTTTTTCTTTTCAAAGAATTCCTCTAATTTCTCGAATATCCATATCTCCGGATTCAACTACATCCAAACCAAAAACAAAGGCCATACTGAAGGGCAAGATCGATTACTCACTGGAAAATGTTGAGGCAAACTTTGAGGCAGATGAGAAATTGTTAATGGACACCTGGCAGCAGGCTTCTTTAGCAATATCTCACATGGTAAGCTGTGCTCATTATTACATTTCCACTAAGCACTAACTTTGGTCTATGCTATGAATAGAAAATTTACACAATGTTGTATAAAGCTATACCTTCAGGAACTTTTTTGTCTTGTTTTATTTACTGAAAGAAACAAGAAATAAAACAATTCAGTCAGCAAATATATGAGCTCAAGAATGGAGGAAATCATCAGATTATTTTTTGTGCTGGGCCAAGGTTCCAAGTGCAGAGACCAAAAGGTTCCTTTGGGAAAAGTCAATGACATGGGTCAAGTATAATGCAGTAAGGGAGGGATGGGGTTGTGGCTTAGTGGAAATCACACTCCTAAAGAGGTATGTGCTACATCTCCCAGACCAAATACCATTTAAGAATGAGGCCCAGTATGGCCAGACTTTACAATTTTCCAGGAAAAGCCAGAAATTCAGATTTGTATGTGAAACCTACTGATTTTAGCATGTTAGAAATTAAATCAAATTTATAAAACTTTACAGAGCTAAGAAAAACACACATCTGGCCTTAGATCTCTAGTTTACATAAGCTACCTATGGGGTAAGTATTATCCTCATTACCAAGGAAAACGAGGATCCAGAAAGGTAAAAAATTTTGCCAAGTTCACTTAGCAGGTCATGTATCAACAAGGAGATTTGACCTAGGACTATATGAATTCAAAGTTCATGTCCTTTTCAGCTTCATTGGGAAACCAAGGGACAGCAATATTCCCTGTGTTTAAGGAGCCCATACCAAATCAAAAGAGAAGGGAAGAGCATACAGATAACTGTAATGTAAGGAGAAGCTTCCCCCTGTACAGAAGGTGCACATAAGGTTTAGCTTGGAGGACCACTGTTCCCTCACCCTCCAGTCCTAAGTGCCCAAGGTGGTTCTGTTTTCATTCTGTGCCAGGTGTTCTTTGAGTTTCCCCAAAACATCCCATCCAAACAGGAAGCAGTGTCAACCTTCCAAAAAACTTTGTGGAAGAGATGGAAGAGGTGGAAGAGGAGCTTACCTCAGGGTCTCAAAGGGAGGAGGTGACACTTCTGACTGGGTGTTTTCCAAGTCCCTTTCTGGCCACTCTACCTCCATGGTTCTTTTCTCTAGTTCATCCCACAACAGCCTTAGTGTTCTGTCCTCCCTTTCTGTTCTTCTTCTCTTCCCTTTTTTCTTCCTTCTTTCATTTCTCCCTCTCAAAAGTGATCGTAGTTGCCTTTCATTGTCTTGCTTCTTCTATAAAAAATTTTAGTGGGATTTTGACACAACTAAGAAAAGTGCATGAAGTAGAACTGCAGGGCTTTCTGTACACACCTAAAGTTACTAGTGGAACCAGCACATGGGGGAAATGGGAAAGGTCCACACCTACCCAGTCCTTGCCCCTTCCCAGTCCTAATCCCCTGGATTCCTACAACGTGGACCCTCCACTTGCCTTTTGACTAACCGTTCCCTTGATATTCATAAGTTTTAAGTTTATTATACCTCTAAACAGTATACTTTAGCTTTGCTTGTTTTTGAATTTCAAATATATGGACTCATATCTTTTGTCTCTTTGTGTTTTCTTTTGCTCAACATTATGTATGAGATTAATTCAATGTTGTTGAGTGGAGCTGTAGTCCGTTCCTTTTTGTTGTTATACATTGTTTCATTATATAAATTTATCACAGTTTATTGAACTAGTCTGCTACTAATACACATTTGGGCTTCCAGTTTGTGCCATTATGGATATCCTTGCTATGAACATTCTTGTACTTGTCCACTGATGCACATATGCACACACAACCTTTGGATATATGGCTAAGAGTGGTTGCTGTCTTCAATGTCAGTAGATGATACTATACATGATACTTCAGTTTGTATAAGTAATACCAGATTTTTCCCATTCACTGCAGTATTATCTTTGTCATAAATTAAGTGACCACATATCATAAATTAGTTCTGTTGCATTACTCTATTTTTCCATCCTTGTACCAAAACCACATAATATCATACCATTTGTTATCCAGATGAGCAAATCTTCCCACCTTGTCAGCTGTCCAGTGCATTTTGGCTTTTCTTGGCTCTTTGCCTCTCCATATAAATTTTCAAGTCAGCTTGTCAAAATTTACAAAAGTGTTGGCTATAGATTATTTCGATGTTATTTATCAGATTATGGAAGTTTCTTTACATTTCTAGCTTAGTGTGAGGGTTTTTCATAAATATATTAACAAATAATTTTCATGCATCTATTGAGATTGCCAAATGATTTTTTTTCTGTTTTCTATCAATAGTGAAATGTCGTATTGGTCAATTTTCTAATATTAAACTTACATCACATCCCTGGAATAAGCCCAACATTATAATGAAACATCATACTTGTTACATATTGCTGGATTTGTTTTCCTAATAATTTACTTAGGGTTTTTGAATCTGTTTATAAGTGAGAAAATCCTATAATTTGTCTTTCTCATACTGTCCTTGTCAACTTTTAACATTCATGTAATACTAGCCTCATAAATCAAACTTTAGAAGAGTTTGAGGAAGTTGGAATTATTCCCTCTTAAAGTGTTCAGTAGCCTTATCCAAGAGGCCATCTGGGCCTGGTGAACTAATACTTTTCTTACTAGGAGGTAATCTTCCTTATCTATAATGGTTTTTTAGAAATTATGCTTTTAAATATTGTTTACACATTATATCTTTGTTCACTGTCTTATTTTATCCTTTCTGTATCTTTTCCTGTTTGCTCTTTCACTCCTACTTACTTTTAGAAGTAGTGCATTATATTATGTTCTTTTACTGGTTACCATAGGTTGCACCATAAATTGTTAACTTATCAAATTCTAAATATTATTTAGTCAGTAATTCATGGTGTTATCTCTAGAGTAACCATTAAGTGAATTAGTGTGTATGACTTCCAAACTAATATAAAGAAAAATGAATAAATTTAAAATATTAAGTCCAAAATAAGAAAAGAAAGGAGGACAGAAAAAGATTTAGGACAAACAAATAGAAAACACCTAGTAAGACGATAGATGTAGACCCTGAATGTATCGATAGCTACTTTATAAGGCAAAATGATCCAGTTAAAGGAAAGAGATTGATTTATTTTGTTTAAAAAAGTATGTGATGCTTATAAGAACACAGAAATCATCTTCTGTTATTGACCAGAGAGGAAATGAGGTAGTATGATGACTTCCAGTAGCCACCGTGGAATCCTAAACCCTTGACCCAGAGGCTCAGAGCTCCCCATCATGCTGGTACCAACTCATGAAACCTTCTCATAAAGTAACTAAATACTGGTTCCCACATATTTCATCAGCATTAACAATTTTCATGCCTTGGCCAATGTCATCTTTCTCTCCTAAAATATGTTCTTCCTTCCTTCTATTTGATTAAACTATATGCTTTCTGGAAGTCTTCAGAGCTAGTTCCTGCTTTGATTCCTGAGTTGTTGGTTGCTGTTTGAAGCCCTGTCTTCTCTGATCATGTGCTCTTCCAATCCCTGTAGCAGTATTATCTTCCCAAACATCCAGCTCTTCCTATCTAGGAAGGTTCTAGGTGATTGTAATGTTTATCTCACTATTTTCCTAAAATAGTGATTGTAATATTTATCTCACTATTTTCCTAAACACTGAACACTGGATTCTAAGACTTTTTATACACCCTACACCTGGCAACATGCCCACATCTAATATGATACTAAGCCCTCAGCACAGTCTGACATTGGACTGCTGCTGTACCAAAGATGCTGAAGTTACTACTGATGATGATGCCAATGACCATGGTGATGAGTTTGATTACAACTACCAAGGACCAGAGAATGGGAAACCAGAGCTAGGAGTTTGAGGGGGGAAAAAAAGGAATTATTATTCTTATGAGCTACATAAAGTAATTTACAAGTCTTACAAATCCTATTAGAATTTCCTAGGGGAGATGACATTGTAGAATATTACATTATTGGAAAGAGCAGCACACAGCACAAAGAGCACTGGCTATCACTCTGAGTTTAGTTGTATGATTTTGTGGAAATAACCTCTTCTAGTCTTCAATTCCTTATCTGTACATGGGAGATATTCCACATACCTTTCCTCTCATGAATGGTTGGAAGATCCAATGAAATAATGTATGCTGTCTTGGAAATTGTAAATATAATAGATCATGACATTAAAAATTTATTAACAATTGTACTATTTTCCTTGTGGACTTTAAAAACCACATAGAGGGTTGCCTGGGTGGCTGTCTGTTAAGCGTCTGCCTTGGGCTCAGATCATGATCTCAGGGTCCTGGGATCAAGCCCCACATTGGGCTCCCTGCTCAGCAGGGAGCCTGCATCTCCCTCTCCCCACTGTTTGTTCTCTCTCCGTCTTCCCCAAATAAATAAATAAAATCTTTAAAAAAAATAAAATAAAAACCACATAGAAACAAGGGAAAAAAGTTTAGTTAGTACTAATCTAATTAGTATTCCTAATAATTATATTTGAATCCTGCTTTTATGTCTCTAACAGACATTTATGACCTTGATATCACATGACCTTAAAGGGAATTTTAAGTTTCCAGTGAGACAGACATGCCTGGGCAAATGACTGTAGGATAAACAGTGCCAGCAGGGATGAGAGCAACTGAAAGGAGAAAGTTTTAACGGGGGCCTTTTCCTACACAGCAGTCCCACCAACAGCTACTCGTTTAGTGTGCAATGTTAATTTTTAGAAAAACTTTCTTCTAATTAACAGGTATGCAATGATTTCAAAGAAATAAGTCATAGTTAACGCCCACAATGTCAAGACATTATTTCTAGAGTTTCTTTAGACTTACAGGTAGATTGCTGAATGTATTGTCAATTATGTTAAATTTTGAAAGAGGCTCAGAGGTCTTTGAGGGAAGTGGACCCAAAAAATGCAGATGATGATAATTATCATCACCACCACCACCACCACAAAGTTGTTTATAAAGGAGAAAAATCCAATTTTAAAGGGAATTGCTAACTTACTAAGTGCTTTGCAAAAACAGATTGAAAACTGAATTGCTTGCAATTTGGGGGGAGATTAACAAGTCTGCTTTCAGCTTTACCAAGAATTTTAAAGCACAGCAGATATTATGAAATCCATTTTTATGACTTAAGGGCATCTGATTAAAACCACATACGTACACTCACACAAAACTGGCTTGTTCTCTGAAATCTTTCTCTATTTCTCCAAAGTTCCACTGATCTTAAAGAAGCTGTGGGTAAGTTCCGTGGAATAAGATAATTTAAAAAGAAATTCCATCTATTAATAATCATTTCCTGGGCATTCCCTATGAGCATAGCAGGTGCTAAAAGCTGCTTGAAGCCCATTTGGAGGTTGGAACAACATTTAACATTCATAGAACAGTTGGGGACAGCTACATGCTGAGCCCAGGGGTATGAAGTGTGCAGGAACTAGGGGCACTTGCCCCTAGTTCCACTTGCCCCTAGTTCCTGCACACTTGGCTGGTGTATCTCGCCAGGGGAGAGGAGAGCTTATGACTTATTCATCTTTTTTTTTTTAAGATTTTATTTATTTATTTGACAGAGAGAGATCACAGGCAGGCAGAGAGAGAGGAGGAAGCAGGCTCCCTGCCGAGCAGAGAGCCCGATGTGGGGGCTCGATCCCAGGACCCTGAGATCATGACCTGAGCCGAAGGCAGCGGCTTAACCCACTGAGCCACCCAGGCGCCCCCTTATTCATCTTTCTACTCACCTCCATTCAACTTCCTTTTTTCTCCTCTGAGCCCCTCACCTATTCCTCCCCAGAAATAACACCAGGCTTGGACACAGTAGGCACTTTAGTAAATGAATTCTCATGATCTCTCCATTTCTTTACCAGTTGGTTTATTGAGATTTAAGGTTTTCAAACATATGTTTCTCCTCCCTCCTCCAGGTTTGGCAGGTTTTCTTTCTCCCTTTTGGGAATCTTTTCTCAGCTCTCATTTCTGGGGGCTACACCTTCAACTGCTCTTCACCTCTCCAGGGGCAGCTGGGCTTATTTCAAAAGGTCTGGCCTTTGAAATGCAGGCCCCAGTTGCACCAGCCTCAAGACAATTTTTCTCTGCTTCCTGAAGCACAGAACTCTGGAGGAGGCATGGAGGGGTAGGAACTGCACCGCACCCTACTCCTTCTTCAGCTACAATGAGGAGGCCCCAAAACTCATCTCTCACACCAGGACACTCCACTCACGCGAGTGAAAGGAGTGGGTAGCTGAGATGGCAGGAAGCTGCAAGTGCCCTGAGTAGAGGAAGCTGACAGGTCATCCTCATGAGCCCTGCACCTTCTGGGATGATGTCTAGTGTTAGAGGAGAATGGAAGCCCAGAACGCAAGTGTCGATGAGCCCAAATAATACAGGGCATGCAATCCCAAAACTTGGTTGGGGAGCAGGAGAAATTCTGACCCATTTTATGTATAAAGCACAGTTATAGGTAAAATATGTGGACAGATGCAATTCTGCAGTATTTAAAGTTTCATGGAGGGGCACTATTAGGAAAAACTGTCTTTAAAACTCTGTGGAGCAGTGTTTAATGATGATGATGATGATGATGATGATGTGAGAAACACTGGTATGGGGGAATGCCCTGGAAGAATGGTGAATGTTAAATCCACAGAGTCTGAGATTAAAAAGAAAGCTTTTCAAAAGCATCGTTGTGGAGTGTGGCGGTGGCAATGAAGAAACATAAGGTTGAACTGCAGGCAGGGCTTGAGAAAGTGAGCAATATACACACACGAAGAAAGCCACTTCTTGGAGCCTGGGCCAGATTTCCATGTCAGTAAAACACTGAAGTGTGTCTTCTGTAAAGACTGAGTACATGGCATGGTTGTTTACAAGAGAATGAGGCTTTAGCTCAACTGGGCTATGACTAAATCTACATGGCTCTCATATTTAAGTGTTGCATTCATTGAAATCTTGCTTGTATCCAACCAGGTGGCTGCTGAAATTCATCAGAGGCTCATGGAAGAAGAAAAGGAAAACCTGCCAGCAGACACAAAAGAAAAATCTCCTCAGATGGGTACAAATAAAAAAGTCAAAAAGGAACCACCCAAGAAGAAAAAGGCAGACAAACAAGCAAAAGGTAGTCAAGGCTTTGGCATCCGAAAGTGCAGATGCTTAAACTGTCCTGGGTAGAACACAAACGTCTAAGCAGGCACGTTAAGCTACTGTTGGTTTGGTTTGGTTCTGAGACCCAGACTCCTGTGGTGTTAGCTGGCTAATCATACTGGGTTCTAACCAGTCTCACCTAACTTGTTTATCCAAATAGCCGAGCATATCCAAGGTAAAATAACCCTTAAGGACAGTTTGGAACATGCTAGAAGAACTCCAGATGGCACTGTGTAATCTGAAAAGTGGACACAAAAGGGGCTGTAGTAACTGAGAAGAGGTTGGGTGAAAAGTGATTATATGTATGTAAGTTTCAGGTTGAATTCAGGTTTCTGGTTTAATTCAAGCAAGTTCCTCTCTTCTGGAGGCCCCCTGCCTAGCTCTGCCTCAGAGGCCTGAGGAGAAAGCAAAGGCAAGAGAAAACTCAGGCTGAGACAGACCTCCTGTCAGCCTTGGGGATTAACTCTGGCACAAACATTATGCCCCCTCTGAATGTCTTCACTTGCACATATTTAAGGTGAGTTGAGGCAAGAGAGGAAGAGACAGAAGCACGGGGGCAGAAGTCACTTCACTAGGCAGTTGCTCACAAGACACTTGTTAGGCACCCCACTAGAAGAGAAGCATGCCACGATGGGGGCTAAGGAAATGATGGTGAACTTCAAGGACGAAAACAAAACACAGTCCCTACCCTGATGGGAACTCAGTCTAGCCCCAGAGACAGACAGTTGATCCATCATCGTTCTTTAGTGGAAGAGGTGCAGGCGATCTTGAGCGCAAGGTCACCTCAGTCCTTCTGAAGAGTGGGGAAACACTTCCCAGCGGGAGTACATTTAAACAGCCCTGAGGAGGAGTAAGAGGAGGAGTTGAGGATGTGGGCATGCCTGGGGGTGAGGGGTGGCACTTGAAGCCAAGAGAAGAAGAGCACCACAAGGAAAAACACACCACTTAGTCCATCTCAGATGGTAAAATTGAAAAACATAAGCAGGATTTGGAGGACATGCTTCAATGTACTTTTAATGGATAAATGGTTGAGTCTAGTCCCTTAATTTTACAGATGATAAAACAAAATTGAGATTAAGCTCCCTTTCACCTGTAATTCATACATCTACTGTTGCAACTACAACAAAATTTTTTAAAAAGATTTTATTTCTTTGACAGAGAGACAGAGAAAGATCACAAGCAGGCAGAGAGGAAGTCAGAGATTGAGGAGGAAGCATGTTCCCCGCTGAGCAGAGAGCCCAAAGTGGGGCTCGATCCCAGGATACTGAGATTATGACCCAAGTTGAAGGCAGAGGCCCAACCCACTGAGCCACCCGGGCGCCCTGCAACGACATTTTATTACAATTTCTTTATTTACAGTTATGTCTTCTTCACATGACTTGAACCCCTTGTGGTCAAACCTTCAAGACAGATTTATTGCACTAAGTAGAACTACATAAAGGGAGCCTGCAGCTAGAATCACACTGCCATTTCTCAAGGGTAGATTGTCAGATAAATGCTGACAAATTCTTATTTTCTAATTCTCTTATATAATCATGGAAATACTTCCAGTTAAGTACTACTGAAAAGATTGTTAAGTAGATTACAGATTCTTGACTGTGAGCCACATTTCAGCCATCTTGTGGATGTTGTCAGCTGGTCTTTTCTTCACTAGGATCTGGTACGCACTTGGCTAACACTAGTACCTCTGACGGAATAGTACTTCCGCAGCTGGCTAATGGCCTCCATGCTGTGTTGCAGTTTGCTGACTTCCATCGCCAAACTCTGCACTGCACCTTCCTTGGAGTCTCTAACTGTGTCTGTGCTCCCTGCACACCTCATTTTCCCATGATGCTACACAAAAGGGGCATTTTCACATGTGTCTAGCCTAGATAACACCTGGAGAATTCTCAAGGAAAGATCCATACTTCCCACTCACAGTCAGGACTAGGGTTGGTCCTTTCCAAATCCCAAGAGGTTTGCGGTAGACCCGCACATGTCGCTTGGTCCCCATTTTGTCCAAGGAGCTGTCCGTCCTCTTGCATGCTGGCTCGCTCCTCCCCAAGTTCCACTGTGCTTTCAGGCAAATCACCACCGATGGCAGAAGTCACACCTGTGACGGTGACAGCAGAGGAGATTGCCCAAATGGAAAAGAGAAAAGAACTGATGCTCAAAATCAAGGAAGAACACCTCGCTGCCCTGCAATTTGAAGGTAGCATTTGGAAAGAACGGAGATGATTCTTTTCAGTGGAAAACAGACCAGTAGGAAAATAGCTTTTGAATGGCTCAAGTTGTGTTGGGGGAACACAGAACAAAGGGATTGAAAAGTACAGCATTTCATTGGTTGTTTTCAAGGACCACATGAGGGCTAGATTCAGCCGTCCTATAACTGTCTGCTGAGATCTCAGAAAGAGAAAATTTGGGAGGGGGCTAGGAGAACACCAGCAATAATTAACACTCTCAGAGAACAGACACAAAAAGAATATGTCAGAGTCTGTGTGGTTTTACAGGGGTGGTTTTCTATGTGAAGAATAGTTGAGGCCTCTCATTAGGGAAATAAATCCCAACTGAAGGCTAACAGGCCCCGAAAGTGAGTTCTTGGTAACAGAGGCCCTAGAAGAGCCAGTCTGGGATCCATAATGTTCAAGAGCTTCCTCTTCTATAGGTAGCAGTGATTTTATAAGATATATCCTCCTGGCCCTTCCACTTGTCTTAGAATGCAACTGAAAATGGACTTTGAAAAAAATCAGGAAAATGAGCAAATGAGGCCAGTGGCAGTGGATGAAGCAGTGAAGAAACATGGGAAATCTATTTCAGAACTAAAATCCACAAACCTTAGTGTGTGCCATGGGCAGCAACAGGCCCTGGAATACAGAGAATTTACCCTAGTTTGACCAGTGCTAAGAAAATACAATGGTGTTGCCATCCTGAGGTTCTTTAAGTAGGGAAATATCCAGAGACTTTGTATCTTCCCCCTTTTGAAATTCAGAGATTATCTATTTGTTCTTTCCCACTCCAACTTATCAAAGAACATAATGCTAAAAAGTGTAATAAATGTAAAGCTCAGTTTATAATAGTTTTGGCTTAAATAAATTGTCAAATGACCCTACCATGCATTACCCATTTTTTTCTCAGCGACATAGATTAGTTATTACCTATACTCATATATTAAATGTGCACCTACATCTTCACAAACTGAAGCATGATTGGTTTAAAATTGAATTCAGCTGATGAGAAAATGCATGTATATATAATCCTTCATTTTCTTTCTAGAGATAGCCACACAGTTCCGGCTTGAACTGATAAAGACCAAAGCATTGGCTTTCCTTGAAGATTTAGTAACAAAGGTGGTCGATGTATATAAACTCTTGGAAAAGTGGCTTGGTGAGAGGTACTTGAATGAAATGGCCAGGTAATGTACCCCATGGCTTTTCCAAAGCGTATTTTTTTTTTTTAATTCCTGGAGGTCAAAGTTAGCAGGTTTTTAGGCATTTACAACTGTAAATTACATTTGCAAATAGAAATTTTGACCTTTTAGGGAATCACGTATACATTTGTATTGGTTCTTCTCAAACACTAAGTCATGTGTCAAACTGTCCTGTTGCAATGTCCAGTTTTACACATAATTTCTGAGTTTGGTTTTTAGGCTGCTTGATGAGGACCATAGTTTACAAGGTATGTTATAGGTAATTTTAAAATATTTTTTTTTTAGAAGTACTTACTTAGAAGTACTTACTTAGAAGTAGTTACTTAGAAGTAATATTGTGTTTCATATCTTTCTAATGCTAGACTTATTTTTAGTCAGGGCTGATTAATGGGAGACTAACAAGTCCAAAACAACTGCAATGTTTTATTAGTGAGGCTGACTCCCTTGTAAGGGTAATACCCAGTTCCACTTTACTCTTCGGTTCCAAAGGTTTTTCAGAATTCTCATCTCTAGTGAGGGACAGAGAGTCTCATTCTCTTAATAAGAAGCTCAGCAAAGCAGAAACAGCCCTCAAGTGAGAGTCAGGCAACATGATGTTCCAAGAGATGGGGATTCCCTCATTGTCCACAGACGAGCACCATACCTAATAGCTCGGGGCCCCATGGCTTCATTTATAAAAGGATACTCAGCATCCAGGCTATTTCAGAGGTTTCTATTAGATCTAGATTCTGGGAACACTACAGTTTGGAATAAATATTGGCTGGAAATTTAGAATTTGCTACCTACATAGAATACAAATGGCAAGCATTCTCAGAAACAACTATTGTCTGGAAGATAGTTGTGGTTTGTTTTCTATAATCCTTGTCTCATAATGAAAGTTCTGTTGTAAAATCTTCATCCTTGTTTTTTTAATATCTGTTGTGCTGTATAATAACTAACACACACACACACACACACACACACACCCCTCAACCTGGTAACCTTACTGCAGTAAGCTTAAAATAATTTTACTACTGGGTAGCCAAGTCTGTTACTCGTTAGCGTCACAGAGCAGTGATGTTCACTTCTGTTCTCTGCCTGCCACTTACAAATGAAAAATATATTTTCTTGATTCATAGCATTAACAACTCCCAGCCACGTGACCCTCAAGAGTAAATGCTTATTTTTTTTATCAGAGGTACTCCAATTTCTCAGATTTATATTCTGTGTATATATCTGACCCCTGAATGTGACCACAGGAAGTTAAAACCAGGACTGTTCAGCCATGCTTTCTGCTTTGGTTATTGTACAAATTCTCTGGTGATAAAGGGAAAATATAGAGAAAGCTACCAGATCCCTCAGAACTCCAAATCTTGCTTTCCATTCCCTTGGCATTTTTAAATCTCTTCCGTTCCTGGTAACCTCCACTAGGTGGAGCACACCCATTTTGAGATCCTGGTTGTGTCTCAGTCTTGGTCGGCCACTGCCTTCCTCACTCAAGGGAGCAAAACTTAGTTGCTATCCATTGCCTTTCTCCTACACACCCCAGCGCACACACACCACGAGGCATAAATGAATTAGATAATACGCACTATGTGGGCACTTGCTAGTATAGCATGCTGGAGTTGAATTCTAGGGTTGTCTTTTCAAAGAAAGCAACTAATACTATTTTTTAAAATTTTCAGTCTATAATATATGTTGGTGTTCCTGGGTTACATAAAAGTAGATTAAAAATGGATTTTTCCATCATGTCCTAACTTTATTGTAAACTAGAAACACAGTCCTTCCTGTAATACAGTAATATCATATTTATTCGTGTATAAAACTTCTCTGGCTTTTGAAATGGCCCTTTAATTAGGGCCGTAACCATAATTCCCAGTGTAGGTTAAATCCATGCTCTGTGTGATTTCATATTAATAATTATAAGGTATGGAGTTACGCGTTACTGGCTTCATGCAAAGATAAGGAAATTCAGGGAGCTTAAATAAGTTCCCAAGGACCTATGGCTGTGGAGTGTTCTGGAATGAGAGCTCAGCTTCCAGGGTTCTTTCCACTGCACCTATTATTGCTTATACTACATGATTTAACTAGGAATTACTGTTTGTAAAAATAGAAAGCAATTTAAATGTGTTTATATTATGAGAGTCCATTCTGACTTTGTGTTTTAAATAACATCAAACTCATCCAGTCAAAGTTAGAGAAAAGTCACTCTTCCAGAAATCCATTATCAAATTTGATTAACTTAATAAGTTTTCCTGATTCCAAATAAGTGTGTCAATCTAACAGTTGTATTTTACAGACTCTTCTGCCATATAACTTTATTCTGGTGCATACTTAGAATGAAATATATCTCTTGACACAATCTTACTTACACAGTAAAATATGTTCTATTACTAATAAAACCATATTTGATGAAGTCCCTTTTTGTTCAGCTTTGTATACATACATGACCATGAGCTTTATAGTGAGCATATATCTTATTTCCAATCTACACTTATTTAATTATACTCTGTCTTTTCACAAAGTGGGTTTGAAGAGAATTGGAATTTGTAAACATGCAGATTGAATTGTCTACTTTAGCTATACAATGTGTAGACTCTTTGTATATGACTAGTAAGCAAACACTGTTAATCCAGTAGTATTTAGTGGGGATAACCCTTTGCATTTTTCCATTTTCAGTGTGGAAAAATTAACTGAGGTGGCTCGCTATCACATTGAAACATCTAAAAAAATTCAGAATGAACTTTATTTAAGCCAAGAAGATTTCTTCATTAATGGCGATATGAAAGTCTTTCCAGACCCTCCTCCCCCAGTGCGCCCCCCACCTGTGGAAAAGGAAGAAAATGGCACCCTGACCATCGAACAGCTTGATAGTCTTCGAGATCAGTTCTTAGATATCGCACCTAAAGGTAGGAAAAATAATTATCATGAAAAAGCACAAAAAAGTTTAGGACTCATCAGGGTAGCAGTCACCTGCTCACAAGTAAAATCAGCCCCCTGGGTTGCATGTCACCAAAACGAGCCCTCACTCTGCTCCAGTTTCTCACACATCTGCTTCATACAACATAGATCTGAGGGAAACAAACAGGAGGAAACGTGACTGATCCTTTGGCAGTGTGGTGGTCTTCATTCCTGGTAATTCTCCTCTTCAGCCCATCCCTGCCCCTGGCCAAAAAGTTGGTAAACTTGGGTCTGGCTCTGGCAGTTGAGAGAGACAGCATTTGGACATATGTCCAGTCTAGGGTTTGGACTGAGACGATGAGTTTGTGTTTCTGTCTCCCCTACTAGTCTGTGGAGGAAGACCAGGGAGTAGAGAATTTCCCCTTTCCCTCAATGCTTCACGACTAAGAATAGAACCAGGGAACCTGTCAACAAAATATTTGCTTAACTGATGAAGGTGTTCGCATGCATGTGCACATAATATTTTATGTTATACATGAATTCTTTATTTCCTTCACATGTTATCATTATGACTCTGTAACATGTGCAAGTGCTTTCTTTAAAAATTCATTCTCTGGGGCGCCTGGGTGGCTCAGTGGGTTAAGCCGCTGCCTTCGGCTCAGGTCATGATCTCAGGGTCCTGGGATCGAGCCCTGCATCGGGCTCTCTGCTCAACGGGGAGCCTGCTTCCTCCTCTCTCTCTGCCTGCCTCTCTGCCTGCTTGTGATCTCTCTCTGTCAAATAAATAAATAAAATCTTTGGAAAAAAAAATTCATTCTCTTTCTACTTCCAGATATTCTTCAATGAATTCCATCAATTGATAGCACAAGTAATTCAGACAGATCATATAGAACTATCATCTCATCTCCATTTTATTGGTCTGGACACTGAGTCACAGAGCAGTTTTTACATATAGTCATATGTCATTTAGGCCTCTTTGGATTCAAAGCTCTTGCCCCTTCTCACTGAACTAAGTCACCTCTCATAATCAGGTTTATTTTATCTCCCAACATCCATGTATTGGAAAATCATTACTTTTCCCTAGAGAATAGCCAACTGACTTTAATATAGCACAAACACGATTCCACTTTCATGGTGAATATACTCATTTGTTTTTTTTTAAAGTCAAGTATTTCTATAAATCTCCATTGAATCTCATTAGTCAAAAGGGTATTCCTTAATTCTAAATCAGAACATCTCCTGGCTAAGCCCAGCAGATGAAACAAGGTGTAACCATGGGCCCCTGGAGGACCCCCTTCCCTGGCACACATCAGCTCGTCTAACCAGCATGAGCGGACTCCACCTCTAGTACATAAAGGCACACATGACAACTGTTGATGGATACCAACTCCAGTTGGTGGTATTTGGGCAGGAAGGAAATGCAGCCATCAGCAGGTATCAAGAAATGGCAGTTTTATAAAGCCAGCTCATGAAATCCCTCCCATCCGACAGGCAGATTCTATTCTCTTCCCCACTGTGTTGGGTTCACAAGGCCCTCTTATTACATATTTCCTTCTCAAGAGTTGCTTTTGCTCTTCATTATATCTACACTAATTTTTATGTTTAAAACAAAAAGATACATATATAAAGATTCTGAATATGAAATACGCTTTGATTTAATCCTACACTAGGGTGAGGAGAAGGAAATCATCCAATTAGCAGGTCAAAACTAAAAGCATTTGGGGGCATTTGAGTAGGTGGAAGTGGATTTTGAAAATTATCAACCACTCATAATCCCTTTTAAAAGGGACCTTGGTATTCATGATGACAACCATAATACATTCTTGGATCCAACCTCAAAACCAGAGCCTCCATTTCAACTAAAAGTTTAAAAACAACAAATAGCAGCTGTAAGTTGGCAGACACATGTCTTAGAAGATTAACTCTACAAACCCTTGGGACTAAAGCATGTCAACTGATACATTTGTCTGTTATCTGAATATGGTATAATGAATGCAACAGCTTACAAAGTATGGTGGAAAGAGGAAGGAAAGGGGGGAAGAAAGGAGGGAGATAGTTATATATTTTTTAAAAAGTAGATGCAATAGGAAAACCACTTGCCCAAGGGACTTAGAGTGTAATTTGAAAAGGCAAGCAAGGAAGAAGAAAATATAAACTTCTATTTAATTTCTTTCTGGAAGAGCATATGAACTTTATAAAAGTGCTCAGGAATGCAGAGCAAAAGAGGATCAGTGCACAATGAGGTCAGTCAGGGGTCAGGGAAGGTTTGATGGGATGCTACCTTGGAGGAAGGAACTGGAAGAAGAGGAATTGATTGCAGGGATACAGGGGATATTTCAAGTCGGAGGAACCACCCCGGGCCAGCATGCAGATTAGAGACATGGGTGTGGATGTTCTGGGAAATGTCAGGAGGCTGCTTTGCTTCCCCAACCCTAAGAACCTCAGGCAAACAGACGAGGAGGCCTTCTATGAGGAACCACCACCATCCACCCAAGCTGGAGAATTATCCCAGATTCAAGAATAACCATTGTAATTACTGCAAGGTTTACAAGGCTATACAATACTGTGAGATTGGGGGTCTTAAGGGTTCAAAATGACTTAAGGGCTATGAGCAATCAGTTTAAATTCTTCATTATTAGCTCAGTTATGCTATATGAACACATGCACACATGCACACACACACACATATTCATTGCTTTTTAAGTACGTGTAAAACCTTAGCACAGTATCAGGTAGTCTATCAATAAAAAGAATGTTCATTGTTCTTATTCTTGCTAATGTTGTAAAAGGAAGGCAAAATAATTATCATTCCATTTTATCACTCCCAGAGTCACAGTTCTGTGATGTTTTCTTTGAAGTCAGGCTGCAAATGCTGACATTGCCCCTCTCCAAGGAAGTCCAATAATCACCACCCACCCTTTCTCCCTGACTCCCTTAGCTCCCAAGACATCCTCTGACTTTAGTCTTTCTTCCTCACTCTTTCTTCCTGTTGTCCATTGCCTTAAATGATACACAGCCATCCATCTTTTAAATGAACTCTTTTATCATATTCCTTCTGAGAAATGGAAAATAATCTTTTATGGCATCTTCCACTGTATTTACCTCAGAACTGTATAATTTGAAAAGACAAGCTCAGTTGAAGTAATCAGTTTTGAAAGTATGGAGCAACTGGCTGAATGTGGCACATTTCTAAATGTGTGATCCTACAGAACATCTTCCTTGAACTTGAAAATTGCTGTTATTTTTAAGAATGTATTTTTGTATATTAAGAAATATGAGCATTTCCATGAACTATTTCATATATGCCAGTGTAACCTATGGTATCTAAGAGGCAACTCTCATGCTTACTAAAATATGGTGAAATATGATGAACAGATGTGTTTTTCTCTAGGAAAAAGCATACATGTTCACACATAGTCATTATATTACTAGGCCCGCAGGAAGAGGATTTTAGCAAATTTATAAATAATGGTCATATCATGAAGTTCCACTTTGGTAACTTTTAATTATGCTACATAAATAAAATTATTTATGGATATAAATATATATACACATATGCCAGAAAAGAAAAATAACCTTATGCATGATAATCGTACAAGATCATGTGAAATGCAATGAAACCATTTATCACGCTAGCATTTTTCTTCCCACCCAGCAAAGAGCCACACTTGAGAGTCTTAGGAGCAGCTTAAGTTAGAGACAGCCAGTGAATCGGCAAGACATTCTTTCACTGACTGTCCCAGGAATCATTCCCACGACAGTACTCCCAGCACAAAGGGAGATTTAGTGAACATCTTCTGAATTCTAATAGCCAGTACTGGCATGGGGTCTGGCTCCATATGTCAGGCCCCATGCTAGCCTTTCCATGTTGATTCACTTCTTTTTTTTTTTTTTTTAAAGATTTTATTTATTTATTTGACAGAGAGAGATCACAAGTAGACGGAGAGGTAGGCAGAGAGAGAGAGAGAGGGAAGCAGGCTCCCTGCTGAGCAGAGAGCCCGATGCGGGACTCGATCCCAGGACCCTGGGATCATGACCTGAGCCGAAGGCAGCGGCTTAACCCACTGAGCCACCCAGGCGCCCTGTTGATTCACTTCTTACCCATGGCTGGCTGAGTAAGAAAACCCAGCCATGGGTAAGAAGAATCAGACAGCTCTTTTCAAATCCACCTTTTGTCAAATGATTGTAGTATGTTCTGGGGCAAGTTAATTAGCCTCTCTCAGTCTCAATTTTCTCATCTGGACAATGGGGTATATCAATAGAGTTGCTATGAGCTTTAAAATAATTTATGTAAAGTGTTTAGGAAGTGTCCGGCACATAGAATGTGCAATGTAAGTGTAATATAAGCCATTATAATTTAATTATATAGTTAGAGTAATATCATATTATTATATAATATGTAAAATTATACAATAGTGATTCAAACTATTCCAATTATTACTCAAAATGTTAGCTCAGTATCCTGAAGGTACACATGGCGCAACAGGCATCTATAGCATTACCCTAGAATATTTCCAGAAAAAAAAAAATTACACCACCTGATAGAATTAAACCATAAGGTATGTGTCCCCCCAAGGGAACATAAACATCCCAAACAAAAACAGTCATTTTGTGTAGCGCATTGAGCTCTGGGTAGGAACATCTTGTCTCTAAACATCAAGTGCCAAGCACATCAGGAAGGCAGTCTTTCTCCATTGGAAGCAATTTGGAGTCTGTTGAAACTAGAACACTTTAGCAATGTTCCTCAGTCCCCACTTAAACCAAAAGAACTCCTTTTCTTTGTAAACCCATCAGTATTTCATGTAATGTCTGTAGAGATTTGGTTCATGGCTATTTTGGCTTCTGCTGAGAGGCTATCCGGGGAGAACACAGTCCAGCAAATTCCGCCTCCTCACTCCTTCTTCAAGAGAGGCAACATTTAGTTGCTCGAGGGTATGAAATTGTTCTAAAAACTCACAAGGGGCTCCACCTCTGAACCTCTTCCAGAAACCCTTAGGATCAGTGATTGGTCTCAGAGACAGAAGTTACAAACAGAACTCTTGTCTGTGGTGGCTAAGCTAGATTATTTGGCTACATGGTTTTTACAAGAATTCAGAGGAGGAGGTAGTTACTACTGCCTATGTGGGTCAGCATAGGGGTTAACCCAGTAGAGAATTTTCAACAGAACCTTCCAGGAAGAAGAGCTGGGGTAAGCAGGCAAAGGGGAACTAGAGTAGACATGGAGATTTTGAAGTTGCATGACATATTTCTTCAAGGAACAGCAAACAGACAGCTGGGGCAGGAGGCAGGAGGTGAGGACCACATAGAACTTGTGGTCAGATTGTGAAGTCTCAAAGTGGTTTACAAAGGACATGCAGGAAAGGATTATCAAAGGCCTTTAGTGCCAGATGATGTGGTGAGTGGATTACAAGGAGGCAGAGACTAAGAGCTCAGGAGATGCTGCTCTGTATCTCTAGAGCCTCTGCCAACTGAGAGACGGGATTAAGGGCATGGGGTTTGGGGGGAATCATTGGAAATTCTGTGGAACTTTCTAAGCTAGTATCTCTGAGAAAACTGTAGAAATAGGATACTATATATTTGCAGGGAGGTAAGCCCCATGTTGTAATCTGAAACCTGTTTAAATTAGTCTGACTTTACACAAATCAAAAAATTCAGAAATATTTCTTAGAAAAGGTATGCTAGAGAAGGATTGATTTATTAATAGGAATATGTCTCCAGGTGGTAAACTCTAGGGATTACTGCAAAAAAGGAGTAAGGCCCCTGAATGTCCTGTGGTTCTCTCAGTGGGTGAACTCCTTCCGCTTCAGAGATTCAGATCACGGAAATGCAGTAGTAAATCTAGAAGCCTCTTGGACCTGTTAAAACTGTCTGTGGGTAGAGTTTCGGCTGCTTCTTCAGGAGGAAACACATTCTAATGAAGCCAGAGAATTTACATTAGGCAAATGAAAGTACGTGCTCAGAATTCAAGATAATACCTTCTGGAAAATCTGTTCATAAAGCTAAAAACATAAAAGCTAGCTAAATCTGTAGTGAAAGTTAAAGTCCTTCCCTTCAGTAACAAGAGACTTCTTTTTCGTATATTCATTCCTGTGTTTACCAGCATTGACATGTGACCAGCAGGCAACAGTCTGGTGCCAAAGGCCTAGAGTGGGAGCCTGAGGACCCAATAGGTAGGGACCAAAATGAAGGCAGGAGGTACTAGTCACGAGAAGGCCCACTTTAAGCAAAAACAGTGGTATTTAGGATTTGGGGAGAAAAAACAAAATGGGGCTCTGTTTTAACAGTAACAACTGCAAAGAAAAAAATTATTAAAAAGCAAAATAGAAGCTAGATGAAAATTGGGTAAGAAAAGCAGCAGCAGATTGACTAATGTTGAAGGTTTCCAGGTAAAAGACATTAAAAGATAGAAGATCATGGAAATCAGTTGGGAATGTTGGTTTTCTTAAACATCTGCCAAGTGCTTAGCACTCACTTAGGCATTATTCAGTATACGATCACACAAACATATATTCCACTTTTTCATTAAACTGTAAAATAGGACAATATCATCTAATGATCACTAGGGTCACAGAAGTTGAAGGAGGGAGGTAAATATGTGGTCCAGGCTGCCTGCCTTCAGAGAAAAACTGCATTTTAGGATGTTCCTTTGTATAATTTTAATTTTTCTGTCTTTCTCTCCAGATGAATATACATATTCCACGCTCTGACAAGTAGGTTTCAGAAATTAGATCTTTGGGGGAAAGAAAACGATGAGGCATGAGGCACTGCTCCTTGAAACCATCTAGGATGGGTCTCAAAGCCTGAAGCCCTTTCTGTAAAGGAACAGGTTGGCGCTGGTCCTGCCAGAAAAGGAGGGCCTGTGGTGGGAAGGAAGAGATGGCTAAGGCGAATCTTGTAGACATGCTGCTGTGCATGTCCTGTTACTCTTTCTTCTCACCACAGGAAGCAAATGTCAGCAAAAAGCAATGTCCCTCTTTTATGCACAGAGAACCAGATTCTAGAGTGAAGAAGAACATAGCCCCCTTTGTCCTTATGAGAAACCTGTAGTAGTGAAGTAGCTAACCATGGTGGCTATGGAGTCGGACTGGCTGCTAGTGATCCTCAACTCTATCACTTATGAGCACCATGACACCAGGCAAATTAATTGACCTCTCTGTGCCCTAGGGTTTTTTTTAATCCATAAAATGACAGGTAATTAATCTACTTTCTTAACTATAAAATGGGGATGATGGATTATGAGGATCTAAGGGTATAAGACACTTGAAGCACTCACCAGAATGTCTGATGTACTATTTGTAAGCACTCACTGTATTTTTTTCTAGAAATAATGAGCAAGTGTGGGGCACAGAGATTAAGCAAAACAGGGTATATGTTGGTGATTACTGAAAATAACAATATGGAGTTATTTTAAAGGCAGGGATCCTCCAGATGATGTGAACCAAGTCCCTAGAAAGCAGAAAAGGCTGCAGAAGCTTGACCATTACCTACCAAGGAAGAATGATCAATTTTTGAAAATCTGGCTAAAAAAATATCCTTGGCTTATATATGATGAGATACTAAATCTTATGTTCTGTGGCCTGTGCCGTAAGCATGGAGTGAAGTCAAGGGGAAATCAAGTGAGTTTTTCCTATGGCACTGACAACTTTAGGACAGAATTTCTCAATGCACATCATCTCAGTGAGGCTCATGCCAAAGCTTCACTAATGGAAGCAACAAGTGTTTCTCCAGTGAACCGTGCCACCACAGAGCTCATGGTGACAACCATGAGCAAAGTCACCCTCGGGAGAGTAGAGAACTTGTTCAGATCATGCCACGCTATCGCCAAGACGGGACGTCCCCTCAAAGACTTCATCTGGATGTGCAAGTTGGATGATATGAAGGGGGTTGATATCGGCCCGGTATTCAGAACTAACAAATCAGCAAGAACCTTTACATATTTTATCGCTGAAGTGGAACGGAGAAATCTAAGAGAGAAACTAGAACAAAGTAAATTCTTCTCTGTCCTCAGTGATGGAATCACAGACAGTTCAACTGAGGAAACTGAACTCGTCTATGTGCAGTTTGCACGTGCAGGAAAAGTGCATTGCCAAATTGTTGGGGTACAGACAGTAGAAAAGAAGGATCCTTTGGCAATAAGAAATGCCATTGAGAAAACTCTAGAGAGAAATCTTCAACTTAAGTTATCGAACCAAGATTGGGCAAAGAAATTGGTTGGTTTTGGAAGTGATGGCGCCTCTGACTCAGAGGGAGAAAACAATGGGGTGGCCCTGCTTTTGAGAGAAATCCAGCCATGTGCGCTGACTGTGTACTGCTTTGCACATCATCTCGAACTATCTTACGAGGCAGTGTTCCAGAGAATTCCCCTATACAATGATGTCAGAAACCTTCTTCACAGCATTTACCACTTCTACCACAGTTCCCCTCTTCTCAGGAATTCTCTGATGACTGCTTTCAAAAGCCTTCACCTTCGACCTGTGATGCCTTCTCAAGTAGGGGGCAGGAGGTGGCTTCAAGAATTACAGGCAGCCCTCCAAAACTTTCTCAAGGGATATCCTGCAATAGTCCAGCAACTGCATTTGGTAAGTAATTTTGACATACCATACTATTTTAGTTTTCCAGAGTGACAGGGAATATTTTTATGGAGCAATCTAAAATAATTTTAATAGAGATAAACCAGTATTTTATTCCCAATCTATGTTACAGGCAGATGAAGACAGAAGTGACACCAGTCATCAGAAAGCCAAGGAACTCCTACAGTTCCTTCTCCAAGCAGACATTGTTAAATTCATCCATTTCTTAGTGGATGTCATTAATATACTTGGCATTTTTTCCCGTGTAAATCAGAACAGAAATTCTTCCATTGCTGACATATTTGCCACATTAGAGTCAACACTGGAAATGCTCAGAATATATCAAACAAGGTGAGGAATTGGGGAATGATCTGGGGTCTATCAAATGTAGACAGTATGACTGGGGACATTATTTGCCAGGTGCCTTTTCACTTAATTGTTTATTTGGGTAATTTTTTTTTTTCCCTCCCCAGACCAGGACCAAAAGAACGTTTGGTAGATTCAGTCACACACTTTCATGGTAACTGCCTGGGAGGAAAGGGAGACATTTCTGATGTAAGAAGCACAGTCTTAACACATCTTATCAAGAGGCTGCAAGGCTGCTTCAGAGATGCCAGCCAGGATGTGGTGAAAGCTACCATGATTGGGAGCTTTAAACTGTGGCCTGCAAAGATAAATCGAGGTACTCTATATGCACTAATTTCAAACCTATTGTTCTTTGACCATCTGTAGGTTTCTTTCATATCTGTGACTTTTTCTCTTGTATATCGATGGCAGAATTTGGAGAAAAAGAGGTATCCATCCTGATTGCCCATTATGAACCAGTACTGGAAGCTGCCAATGTGGAAATTGATGAAGTGGACACTGAATGGAGCATGTTGAAATTAGAGATATATGCTAGGTAAGCATAGTTGACATTTATAAATATTTTAATGAAACTTGGGAGTCTCAGTCTTTTATATTTTTCGTTCTTCCCCCCTACCCAGATTTCAGAACATCCGCAAGTTGACCTGGGATTATGTGAATTCAGTTTACTTACACAAGTATCCAAATATCCTGACATTAGTGGACCTAGTGCTGACCCTCCCTGCAAGTTCCGCAGAGGCAGTACGTGGCTTTAGTCAGATGAAACTCGCCAAGACACAAATGAATGCCAAGATCAAGGCTGAAAGTATGACGGATCTCCTGATAATCCAGTTAAATTCTCCAGACATTAATAACTTTGACCCAAGGAAAGCTATCCATTTATGGAATACAAGAGCACCATCTTCCACTGGTGACACAAGACCTAATTCTGCCTGTTCATCAAACTCAGAAAGCCATTATGAAAGTGATTAGTATTCTGATAATGTTGACTTTGTTATTGATCAAAGTAAAAACAAATTCTTTTTAATCTGAAATTTAGAAGTAAAATAATAACCAGTCTTCATATCAAACACAGAAGGCATTTGACATCTTTCCAGACAAAGAAAAAATTTCCTGTACCTTTCTTTAAAAAAAAAAAAAATTATTTATTTATTTGAGAGAGAGAGGGTATGCACATGAGGGAGCAAACAGTGGGGAGAGCGAGGAGAGAGAGAATCCTGACACAGACTCCCCACTGAGTGTGGAGCCCACCCAATGTGGGTCTCTATCCCACAACCCTGGATCATGACCTATGCTGAAATCAAGAATCAGCCACACTGACTGAGACACCCAGGCAATCCTTCCTGTACCTTTCCAAGTCTACTTCTACATCCATGCATTCTTTCACGTTTTTTTAGATGGAAGTGATACTTCTAAGCAATGGTGTTATTTTGATGTCATCTTTTGCAGAGTTTTGCTAAGGGTGACCAGACTATGATTATGGTCTGAGTTCCCTTTGGCCTGGCATACAATTAACATCTTTCCTGTGTAATTCTAAATGACAGCTACGTTAGATAACTACCTTACTGCCAAACTGAAAAAGAGACTGGGGGGGAGGGGCGGTCCATGAATAAAATTTCTAAGTTTCTCTGTTTATGTTATCACATTTTATGTGAAAGTCATATCACTATGTATCTTGGCCATGTAGGTGACAAGGTCAAATATTAAAAAGTTTTCACATTTCATGTTAAGGTCATCAGATAAACAATTGCTATGTAAGCTGGAAGCATTATCTTACAACACTTTGCTTGCACCATAGCTATTAAAGACAATGGAAATATATTGAACCTCTACAGAATTTTTAAATACTTAGAGCCTCTTCATGGTTTCATAAAATGGATTTTATTTATGGCTTCATCTTGAGGAACGTGAGTGATTATTTCTAACTTGTCTAAAAGCTAATGTGGTTTTTACTGAAAATAAAGCTCATCTCACTGAACATTCTACCCCCTGGGAAAGTGTTTCTCATCTCTATAAAATTGGATACTCAGGTTCAATCAAAAAGGATAGAGAATTTATTTCTGAATGACCTGTTGGATGGCCAGTCATATCAAAGGAAGAAAGATTCTGCTCTTGCCACCCAAAAAATTAACTTCCAAATCTCAAAATTGTATATTTGGTTTGAACTGCTAACATTTTAAAAGGATTCATGCGTTTTCTTAAAGGTTAGAAGAAATGTTAAGATTCATGTTGGACTTTTATAATTGTTAAAAATTCAGATGTAAAAAGAAAAATTTGAGATGCTACGTCTGTGGTTCTATTTCTACTCTTTTTATTTCTAAACAAAGTAGAATAGCTCTATACTCTGGACCTGAAAGACCTGAATACGTGTAAGGAGTCTCTCCTGACTCTAGAAGGTACTTCTGTCAGAGGGGTTAGACAGACATTTTTTTAAGCTGCTTCATTTATTTTGTTTTTCTATTTCTTTTTTAATGCATGCACATGCAATTTGAAATGAGAGACAGACAAAAACAGACTTCTCTTTTGGACAGGGTAAAAGAGATTAATGTATAAGAATAAAGCATTTAAAAGGTTGGTGACCTTTTATGAAATACTTTGGAATGTTGAGCCAGTTAGATTAAATTAAATTATCACTTCCAGTACAGTAATTTAACAATTCAAGTCTCCCTGCATTTACAAAAACAAACAAACAAAAAAATCTCTTCTGAACCAAACGTAAAATGAGGATACATGTGTTACTTGATTACAGTGGTGATTTGTATGCATTTGAAACCCCTGTATCCCATACTCACCAAAATATTTTACTATTGTGCTCTACTGCAAATAGGAAAAATTACAGTGTTTTTTCTTTAATTCTACTAATTCTACTCTGAGCAAAAAGTCAAAGGAAGATTCCAAATTAAAGTGTAAGTTCTCAGTATTTTTCCCAGTCTGAAATGATTTATTACTCAGCCAAAAAAGACATTCTGACTTCACTGAGACACAATAGTGAGAGTGCCTCAGGAAACTGATTATTATTCTTATGTTTTCAAATGTCTTCTGTTCTTTAAAGGTTACAGTTTTAAATAATATGAATAAAGAGATTATACAAATATCTATTTTTGTTCTGTTTTAGCAAAAGAAACAAAATCCCTGTCACATAACATAATTGGAAAAATATTTTTCATTATATTCTAGGCATAATAGGACATAAAGCATTTGCTGACATCCTGCTGGATCTGGTAACCCTGAACCTTGGAACAAACAACTTACCTAGTAGTTGGATGCACCTCACTCAACCTGAAGTAA
The DNA here is from genome assembly GCF_902655055.1 of Lutra lutra. Lineage (NCBI taxonomy): Eukaryota > Metazoa > Chordata > Mammalia > Carnivora > Mustelidae > Lutra > Lutra lutra. The sequence continues at coordinate 28,489,215 of NC_062282.1, forward strand.
GCCTCCATTTTGTTTGGGTGTCAAGACTCTGAGAATTCTTCTGATTTGATTAAGTCAATAGTTTTAAATCATCAGTACTTGCAGTGTCTGACATTCAGGGGGCAATCAATAAACCTGAATGAAGAACAAATGAGCCTGAATGTAAGATATGCCATGCATGTGTTCAACATTGGAAGAATGCATGATGACACTGACAGTCTATGAAACATTATAGAGCCGGGAAGGCTCAGCCTGTGAGTTTGTATCTCTTACTTCTAGAGAGAGTGATCATGACTAGTAACAGTAGATGATTCTGGTGGTTCTTGCTTTTCAACATAATCTGTTCTTTAAGAGTGTACCAGAAAACAAAATGGTTGTAGTATTTCTCTACAGGTTGTAGAGCCCTTGCACAGCCCCTTCTAGAATCTTCATCCTCCCTCTGTTGAAAAGTTAGAGTCATGGAGTCACATGTGTAAATTTGTTGTGTAAAACAGTAAGCAAAAACTCAAATGCCAAGGAAGCAAAAAGTGAACAGTGTCTAGGTTCTGTCTAGTATGGATTGGTTGGTAGAACCTGAGGAAACAAGCCTGAGAACTGACTCTCTTCACCAATATAAACTCCTCCTTCCTTCCTCTAAATGTCTCACAAAGAAATAGGAACTGAGAGAGTTTCACGGTAGAGTCATACAAACATTCCAATAGCATTTCCTGTTTTCTTCTAGTTGCAGGAGTTAACATCTTCATTAATAGTAAACTCAGAGTTTGTGGACTGGCGGAAATTCCTATTAGTAATCTCAATGCCCTGGATCATCCCCATGGAAGAAGAGCTCCTCGAGACCCTGCAGAGGTTCAAAGCCGTGGATGAAGAGCAGTTGGGCACCATCACTTTCGAGCAGTATATGCAGGTTGCTGCCAGGGTCTGGTGGTACTACTACTACTAGAGTACTTTTTGACCTAAAAGATGTATTACTCACTGATGTCACATTGCCAGGTTTGGGCCAATGTTCTGCTTCTTGGCTGTCCCTCTCTGGGCACTCAGAGGCAGTGCAGACACTGTCCAAGTCCCAGGTGGAAGTCTAGCTTCCATCCCCAGGGAGATGGTCTGGAAAAAGTCAGAGCTGCTAGGAGAACTAAGTTCTGCAAGAAGTCACATCAACTTCATTGTTCTTCTCCTAACTCCTATACAGCGGTCCTTAACCTTGGCTATAAATTAGAATCACTTGCAGAGCTTTAATACATCTAATGCCCAATACCCAATGCTCTGAGAGTAGTAACAACAGTACTACCCAGGGAAATGAACATAGGGAAAAGGGAAGGGCTTTTTTCCCCCCCATTTGGTCATGAGCATGGTGAATGATGAGAGAGTTTTTAACAAGTTGAGTTTGAAATGTCTGTGAGAAATGCAGACAGAAGCATCTACTCTGATATAGCAGATGCAGAACAGATTGTAAGCCACTATCATGTAGGTAGTGATTAAATATAAGAATGGACAAGATACCTGAAGAAAGTGTAGAAAGTCATGAAAAACTTAGTAACATGATACCTGGCCATTGGTCTGGGCAGGTAGGCTATATAACAGGTGATCTTTTCCAGAACCATTTTGGTAGAGTACAGAATCCAGATTGCAGGAGATTGATTAAATGAATAGGTCTCTAGGAAGTGAAGATAAAAGTCAATTCATTTTTTAGAAGTTTTAGCAAGGAAGGAGAATGAAACCCCATAACTAAGAGGGACTGAATTACTTATTTTGTCTCTACTAATTGAAATCATTTTATTGCTCATCATTTCACATGGCCGATAAATGCAAAAGATGAAAGTGATTATAAGATTTTAATTTTGAAATAGGGTAATACTCTTTAGGTGCCTGTATCATGTGTATATTTCAAATTGAAAGAGCACATGCCTTCCTGCTTCTCTTTCTCCTGGCTTCTCTTTTTGTCCTTAATTAATGGATGGTATACCTATAGACAGCCCCGATGTTCCTATGCTTGTGCTGTTGAGCAAGAGGAATTAATACTTGAATATGAGGAGGTTCCTCCAAGACTGGTCAAGATAGGTGCTTGGCTGATTGGGCTTTGATATATTTGTTTCCCAAGTAGAAGAATTTATAGATACTACTATCACTGACCTCAACTTAAAACTTATGAAAATGATTTTGTCTGAAAATAAAAACAGCAGAGCAAAATTTACTCTGTTTTCATCATTGCCTTCAGATTTTAATAAGTGAGCACTTGTGAAATCACCAACCTTCACTACAGTATGTGCCAATTACCACAGGATATCAATTTAAACATCCTTTTGTACAAACATGAGATGAACAAAGGATATTGGCAATTTTTACCAAAATGCTGAGCCAAAGCCATAAAGCTCCTTTACCCAAAGTATAAATTTCTCAGAGAAAGTTGGCTGCTACATTTAAAAGGAAGAAGTACTTATTTGAACACCTCCTGTGTTTGGGGAGCAGTCGATTTCCCAGCTCAGCACTCTCTCCCACCCACCCAGTTCCCAGTCTACAGGAGCCCCAGGATAGGAAGGCCATTTGGAAAAGCCCACTTGGTCATCCCACATGACTTTCAGAGATTTCCAATACTTGTCAACTCTTTCTTTCTCTCTCTCTCTCTCTCTCTCACACACACACACACACACACACACACACTCCAAAACCAAAACCAAACCAAAACAAAACAAAAGTTATGTATCAAAAGTCAAACCACTTTTAGAGCAAAATTTTATGAGATTTGTAAAAATGCTACATTAGAACAGTAATATAGCATAACACGCATTGCTGAAATGGAGTTCTCTGGGAGAGGAGAGCTCTCTACACTGCTTTTTATTTTGTTTGTCTTTTTCTTTTCTTTTGACTAATTGCAAGTTCACCACAACAGCCACTTAAGAGTGTGCTGATTTCCCCAACTTCTAAACTGGAATGAGATAGCTGGTGAATTCAGCTGAGCTATGTACCTGGGTTGAGCTGTGAGAACATAAAACCTGTTTACCCTTGACCCTCAGCCCTCCTGCAGCTGTCACACGCTTGCCTCCATGGTGTGAGGAGACTGAGCCACTCCTTATAGAATTCTATGATAGTGAACTCTCAGCTCACCTTCTGTCAGTGAGAATGCATGTGATTACAGGCTTAATGAGTCAGATGTTCTGGGATCCAAACAACACAGCACTCATTCTTTAAAGAAAAGTAAAGCAAAACAAAAGAAAACAAAACAAAAAAAAACTTTAGCCATGATGTGGGAAACAAAGGCAGAAGAAAAATTATTAAATTTCCTTACTACTTAAGCCCATTGGCAAGTCCTTGAAATAGGCAGAGTGACATTCCTCTGGGGACTCAACTGTCTCGATGTTGACACTTTGCTGAGGGCAAAAGGCAACATTAGCCCAACCCGCAGGACCCTGTAAGTCTACTTTAATGTATAAAAATTCCTTTGGAAACTTCCTTTATCTCTTCTCCCAAGATACATGTTGGCAATCATCCCCCCAAGTATATAACCCACTCATATACATCTAAAGGGTCTCATGACTGAGTTTTTACTAAACAAATAGTAATAAATGATCTTTCCTAACAATAGCTAGCCCTCACAAGATCCTGAAAACCTTGTTTCCAAAACATGTAGGAGGCTTACACTATCCCTAACCCCCTCCCAACTTGAAAGTATATGATGGGACACTTCTTATGACCCCGGTACAGCACTTTCTGCCCTGGGGTCCTGTCCCTGTGCTTTAATAAAACTACCTTTTTGCACCAAAGATGTTTCAAGAATTCTTTCTTGGCCTTCAGCCTCAAACCCTAACATCTTTCCTATGTCAGGCCAAGTTTTAGCAACAGACCATTAGGGACATTTCCATCTTTTAAGGAAAAATTGCCTAATAATCCAGTGAGGCATGATATGGCCAACAGAACTTTTATCAACTTAAACCCTACTATCTAGGTTCATATGTAATATTTCACATTGCTAAAATTTTCACAGATGACTTTTTAAAAATCATAGCTAGTTTCCAAGTCCGTTTATTTTTTTTCCTTTCTAATGTGGCCTTCTTGTGTGAAAAATACACAATGTTCTCATTTATGCGATATCTTATGTTTTTAGTAAACTAAAATGAATGAATCCTTGGTTTTAAGGATCAGGGAAATTTCCTGTGTATTGAAACAATTAAACATGGAATTGAGAGTTATTTGAAAAATGGAAGGAGGAATTGGTCTCCAATCTCTATTTCTTTTTTCCCTTCTAGCTTCTTTTATTATTTCCCCCTTTGTTCCCAGTTTTTAGCAATTTGATTATTGTGTTCCTTGAGGTGGTTTTCTTCATGTTTCTTTTGCTTGGTTCACTGAGCTCTCGAACCTCCATGGGTTTTGTAGTTCTTGTCAGATTGGAAAATTTTCAGCATTTTTTCCCCCTATTTTTTCTGCACACCTACTCCATCTCAAAATCCAATCACATGCTTATTGTCCCACGGGTCACTGAGGCTTGGTCCATTTTTTTTTTCCAGTCTTTTCTCTGTGCTTTACTTTGTATTCATCTCTATTCCTATGTCTTCAAGTTCACTAGTCATTTCCTCTGCCAGCTGAATCTGTTATTAATACCATGAAGTGTTTTCATTTCAGATATTAAATTTTTTGTCTCTAATAGTTCAAGTCGATTCTTTTTTATATATTTCATTTCTCTCTTCATTATGAGCATGTTTTTTTCCTCTATCTCCTTGAATATATGAAGTATACTTAGAATAGCTGAAGGAACATCCTTCTCTGTTCATTCTATCATCTGTGTAATTTTTAAGTTTGGTGTTATTGATTGGTGTTTCTTCTAACTATGGGTCATATGTTATGGCTTTTTTTTTGTATGCCTAGTAACTTAATATTGGATGCCAGATATTGTGAATCTTATATTGTTGGGTGCCCAATTTTATATACCTTTAAACATTGTTGGGCCTGAAGTGGCGTTGCTTGGAATCACTTCTATCCTTTTGAGGTTACAATAAAATTTATAAGTGTGGGTCCAGAGTGGCCTTTAGGAGAGGGCTAATCTGGTCCCACTGCTAAAGCAATTATCTCTGAGGGCTCTCTCCAGTGCCTGTGTTTGAGGAGATCCTTTCACTCTGCTTGGTGGTAACATGTGTGGAATCTTCCTCTCAGTCCCATGTGAGGCTCAGGAATTTTCAGCTTACTCCTCTCCTGTGGTTCTTTCTCCAGCTTCTGGTACCTTCCACAGACACACATCCACAGATTGGCAAGTCAAGATTTATGGAGATCCCTCTGTGAATCCCTAGAACTTGCTCTCCCACTCAAAACATCTCTAGTATTCTGCCCTGAAAATTCTAGCCAGCTTGGCCTGTCTTAACAACAGATTTTGGCCACAGAAAGACAACGAGTCTCTATTTGGATGCCTTTCCTGGCACTGCAGTCTGGGAACTCCCTCCAGCCTGAAATATTAGTAGGACTCCTTGGTTGCTTCCCTTAGTTCAAGAATTATCCTGTGTTGCCTATCATTTAATGTCTGGAAAATCAACTTGCAGATATGTTGTTTATTTTTCTTGTTGTTTAAGGCAGGAGAGTAATCCTGAACTTTGGTGCTCCATCATATCCTTTACTTATGTTCCTCATCTCTGTTCTCTCATAAGTGGTACTTACCTCCTGCAGATTAGCTATTGGGCAAGGGTCTCCTCCTGATGAATGCAAAAGCACGTTCAAAGCCTGAGCCCATGCTGGACCTTTGGCTTCTTCTGAGTCTTCTCTTTCGTAGGGTTCTACATGGCCAGCATCTCCTTTATCCCAAATAAAAAGAAACCCCAGTTCTCACCTTTGAGAGCTTCATCCCTTTACAAGTTACTCAAAGCCATTCCAGCATTCTCTCAGAGCATGGGTGATCCTTGGAAGGAAAGAAAGCATAGAGCATAGGCCACAGTCAGGTTAGGCAAGCTAGTGGCTTTTGACAATAGACAGTCATGAGAGTAGGTTGTCACTCTGGAAGATGGTAAGAGATCTAGACCTGGAAACAAAATGCGTATGTATATGAAGTACTTACCACATACAAAAATTAAGGTTGGAATGACATATTCTTTAAACCCAAGGCATTTATACCTGATATTCAACAGCTTACATGAATGGCAACATCTAAAGAAATGGACTAAATACCTATTGTGTGGTATAAACAAGTTAAATTAGAGTTCAGAAGCAAGATCAAGGAGGGCATCTCTAAGGAGTTGTGATCAGAACAAAGCCTAGAGAGATGTCCAGGTTTACATGAGTGTACAGGAAGTCGCATCTGATAGGAGGGATGATGTGAACAGAAGAGCAAGGGTAGGAAATGGTTCCAGGCAGAGAATATAACAAATTGAAGTTTTGAGGAGATTGATGTGGTTTCATGGTACAGGCTGAAATAAATAAGAAGGAGACTGGAAACAAAAATGACCCATAACTTACTGGGATGGCCTGTGACAGAAGAAAGAGCCTCTACCCCAAGTTGGCAGGAGTAGAGATGAAAGAAAGGAAGAGAAGGGAGAGATATTGCCAAATAGGAATCAGAAGATTCAGTAATTGGTATCACATATGGGCTGAGAAAAAGGGATGTCATTAAAAAGTAGGCCATTGAACTACTGAGTCAGTCACTCACTCGCTCAACAAAGATTCTTCTAACAATGTGCTCCAGCATCTCACTGGGCTCTGAGAATAGATAGCCACATGTGGAATGCGAGCTAGTGGTATGAGTGAAGACACCTCCAAAATGTTGTCATGCATGCAAAAATCTAGGACAGTGACTTCCAAACTTCATCACATGTTCTGACAGCTAAAATACAGCTAGCATCCCCAATATGTGAATTTTCATTTGTAAATTATACATGTGTACTACTGCACTAATACATTTTTATATTATCAAATTTTTAAGAATAAAAATTATATAAGAATGATATCAAATATGTGTAAATGGAAGTTCTAGGATTTTCTCCTGCATCCCCATGGTCTTTGAACCCTATTTTGGAGACCTCTGCTCTAGACAGTTGAACAAAATGGGTTCAATCCCTGTGGCTTTTAAAGGAATGATACTTTAATTATTTTTATTTTTATTTTTTTGTATAGGCTGGTCTGTGGTTTACTAGAGATGAAGATACAAAAATTCCAGAAAATCCTCTTGAACCCCTGCCATTCAACAGGCAAGAACACCTTATAGAGGTAATTACTGAGATCCTTTAAAAAATTTACTATTACAACACTGGTAATTTCTTTGTCTTTTTCTTCCACTTACATAATTTGTTTTGTATTCCATTCCTTCAACCCCCATTCCTTTGCTGTATCCCCAGAATATAGATTTTAATATTCATAAAGTTGCATCACAGGAAAGTTCTGGGGGGAGGAGACAGGGATCAAAATCTTAGACAGAGTTCCACTGTTTAACTCCCTGTGTGATCTTGAACATTTCCATAACCCCTTGGGTCTCACTTTCCTCATTTGTCAAAGTAAGCTGTTGCTTGACACATTTGTCTCTGAAGGTCCTTCCAATTCTAAAAGCTTAGGATAAGACCTGTCATTTTACCAATATAGTAATCCCACTTTGGGGTCCCCAAGACCCCAAATGTATGCTTGAAATTGTGGGTAATACCAAACCTTATATATACTGTTTTTATAAGTGAAACTTACAAATTAGGCACAGTAAGAGATTAGCAGTTATAGCTAACAATAAAATAAAACAACTGTAACATTATTCTGTAATGAAAGTTATATGACTATGGTCTTTCTTTCTCAAAATTTCTTATTGTGCCGTATTCACCCTCTTCTTGTGATGACGTGAGATGATCAAATGCCTGTGAAGAGATGAAATGAGGTGAATGACATAGGCGTTGTGATGCAGTGTTAGGCTACTAGTGACCCTCTGATGATTTATCAGAAGGAGGATCATCTGTTTCCGGACTGAGGTGGACCACAGTGGACCGTGGGTAACTGCAACCACAGAAAGTAAAACCACAGCTAATGGGGACTACTGTGTATGTTTTTGTCCATTTCTCTTTGATTTTGATTAACTTGAACAACATACCAAGGGTTACATAAGCATTGCCCATGACCCATCAGATTACTATTATCAATATTATTATTGCCAATAATGGTATTATTAGCCTCTATCCCTAAGCCCACAACAGAAAGCAGGACTAAGGTAAAGTACTCTGGCTTCAGTGTAAATGTTTAAAACATAAAAATATACGTAACTCAACCAAATTCAGCAGGATATGAGAGACATTGCATGGTGGATTTAAGCAGCACAGCAAACTAGGTGTGTCGATGGTCCAATTTCAGCCAGCCTTTAGTTTAAAAGTGCAGTATAAAATTGAACAAGACCCCAGTTATACCCTAAAAGTGAGCAGTTCCCTTCAATTGGGTGCAGAGTATCAGAGCACCTATCCCATGATAACAGGAGAGCAGGTAAGAAAAAGGGGTCAAGGAGTCACCAGAGTCCAAGACCTGAGACTGGCAGGCGTGGGGACAATTTTTTGTCTTGGTCATGGTGGGAGTTTTCACTGTGAAACTGGAGGTCCTAGACCAACCCTGTAAAGCCTTTGGAAGGCCATTCTCTATATGACTTTGTAAACAAATCTGCCAGCAATAAACAGGTTCTTCTGTGAATAAACTGGCAGTCTGAATATGTCAACTCAAAGCACTTTCCTTTTCAGCCAGAAGTTTTAGCAATGTCATTCAAGGGCAGAACCCTTTGGTTGTTCACCCAGCAGCTAATATCAGCAGCCAGACGGTGCCCTGAGACGGTCCCCTGACAACTGCTAGGAAAGGACCATTGGTGCCAAGGAGGGGAGTGGCTGCCTCCTACTGGTGCCCAGACTGCTGGAAAATGACTTGCAGGAACAGAACGAAAGTTGGCAACAGAGGCAGGAACATGAAGCCTGAGAAAGAAGTGGAACAAAGAATGGCTGGTGTGTGTATGTGTGCGCCTCCGGAGGACAGAAAGGAGTGGTGTTTTCCACTCCTTACTGCCTCAGACACGGGATGCTCAGAATTACATAAGTCTCAGTGCTCTTAAACTGGGATTCAAAACACAGATTCCAATGCTTGCAAGTTTCAAGGTCTTGAGGAAGTTACCTAACCTCTCTGTCAATCCCTCTCTGGCAAAGTTGTTGTGTCAAGTGAGTGGTATGTAATAAACCCTATGTAAGTGTTAGCTAAACAGAAGCTAGCCATGGTAACTATAGTTGGTTGAAGAATGGTTAATGGTTAACATGCTAAAGAAAGGTGTGAAAAAAAGAAAAAACAACAAAATGAATTTACCTCTTTGGTTGTAATTAGAGAAGGAAAGACCAAATTGGCAGGGGAGGGTGGGAGGGTGAGCAATGTCCCATGGAGAGGGAATTCTGAGGGTCAGGAGCCCTGGGCTCTGTCCCCAGTTCTGTCATGACTCACTGTAGGAGGCTGAGCAGGTCCCTTCACTCCAAGGGACTTTGTACCTTCTTAAGAAGAGGGTTTGAACTATAGTCTCAGGTCCCACCCAATTCCCCAACTATGTCACTTGTGCTCTCTGTGACCCAGGGCCCACCTCTGAGCCACACTGTCAGGGGCCCCTGAAGACAGACCGTTAGCACTCCACAGGCTTGAATGACCCCAGAGTCACAGACACTGGATGGAAGGACCCATTGCATCCAAGAAAGGAACCCTGAGACATGTTTATTTTGCAATCACAGTGTTGTCCCCTGACATTGACAGCATACTTCATGATGACTAACAAGTCACAGGTCATGTCCTGGCTTTCCAGCTTCCCATACACTCAATACCAAGAACAACTATTCCACTATTTTAAAATCCTCAGAAATTTCCTGAGAAAAAGCAATTTAATTTTTGCCATATTCAAATTCACAGGTGTTGTCTAATCTCTCCACAGCTTCTGTTCTTATGGAATCCTTCTATTACTTTGGGCTGGTAATATTTGTTGAGGCCAACTTTGAAATACTAGCTGTTTATTAACTGATCCCAAATGACTATTTCCATCTTAAACCTCCCTTGCAAACCTCATACACAATTGCCCATTTGATATCTCCATGAATATTCTAGTAGATATTTCAAACTCTCCATGTCCAAAGCTGGATACCTGAACTCCCAGCCCTGCCACCCCAGGATTCCCATCTTCACCCAAAGCCCCCTCCCTCTCAGTCAGTGACAACTCTGACCTTCTAGTTGCCAAAGTCCTACAACTCACCCCCAAATCTTCTCTTTCAAACCCCACATCTGATCCCTCAGGAAAATCTGGTAGTTCTATCTTCAAAATATACTGAGGATCAGACCAATTCTTCTAAGCCCCATGGCCACCACTGGAATAAGCCACAGTCAACCTCACCCGAATGCCTGCAACTGCTCATGATGGGTCTCCTTGTTCCTCCCTTGTCTTGGTTTAGATTACAGGTGGATCATAACAGCCTACTCAAACCCTCCCATAACTCTGCATGTTACTCAAAGGAAAAGCCCAAATCCTTAAGTAGCCAACCTGGCCTTGACCCTTGTTCCTCTCTCCCTCATCTCCTGGTGTTCTTCCCTGGCCCATCTGCTTCAGCCACACTGGCCTTACAGAGTAACCGTGTGAGGTGCACCCCACCTTAGGACATTGACCTCAGCAATTCCTTCTGCCTGTAATCCTCTTACCCGCAGGTACTCCTTAACACCCTCCAATCTTTGTTGAATTTTTACCTTCTCAACTGTGAAATCTCCCTCCCTCCCCACTCTTCACTCCCAATTCCTCCTTTCATGACCTACTTTCTGTGTGTGTTTCCATAATCCTGCCTAATTTACCTAACTTATTTTATGTATTCTTTATTGTCTGGCTTCCCTTCTAGAAAGTAAGCTTTTCAAGAGAAGACATCTTTATCTCTTTCTTAGTGAATGCACTTTCAGCACCTAGAATAGTCCATGTCTAATACATCATAGGTGTTCAATAAGTACTTGCCAATGCTTATTCTTTAGCTCACAGTTTCTATGAATCAGAAGTCCAGACATGGCTTAGATGGGTCCTCCGCTTGGGGTCTCACAAGGCTGAAATCAAGACATCAGTTGCAATTGAAATCTCATCTGAGGCCAATCCCAATATTGATTTCAAGTCTGGCTTCCAAGATGAGTTATTGGCAGGATTCAGAGCCATGCAGTTACAAGGGTTGAGACCTTCCAGCTGTGATAGGCTGTCCGTTATTCCCTACCACATGGCCCTCTCCAAACTGGACATTTTGATTCTTCATGCCTAGAAGGAAAACATCTCTCTGGCTTTAACTGTCTCCCTTAAGGCCTGGGTCCTTTTTAGATGGTTTGCCTGCTTAGGTCAGGCCCAATGGCAGGCTTTGTTTTGATTAACTCAAAATCAACTGATAAGGGACCTTAATTACATCAGCAAAAATCTATGTAAGGTGACCTACTCATGAGAATGACTTTCCCATCACAGTCACAAGCCCTACCCACACATAAGGAGAGGAGATTATACAAGATATACATGTCAGGGGGTGGGAACCTTTGAATACTACAATATTGTAAATGATCTTAGGAACACAGTAAGTCTTATGTTTTATGAATGTTCTATCCATTGACTTAAAATCAAACCTGTATAATTACAGAAAGAGTGCAAATATCAGCTTATTTCATTCTTGCACATCTTTTTTTGAGATAGAATATTTAGCTGATTTTTTTAAGGGAAATAATGATGTATTCCTCCTGCATAGCACTTATAGGAGCAATTCAGTGGAAATCATAATGAAGTTCAACAACTCCTGTGAAAGAAATGGAAGATAGGCCCTCAGGGACCCTGTGGTGATTATCTGTCAGTCTCCCTTCTACTCCTAGTCCTGCTGGCAATCTCTGAAGTAATGAGAGGCAAGAGGAGATGAAGAACACAAAATCCTGAAGGAACCCACCAGCTGGATCATGAGAAAAATCAAAGGATGCCTTACTGTTGAAGAGTGTTTTTAAGCATCTCAATACAGCTCTCTGCCTGGCTTACAACAGACTTACAACTCCATTAACTTTGATAAAAGTGACTGAATGAATGAATTTGCAGATTCCATCGACCCCTAAGACTCTTTCTTGCTTTGTAGCATAACAGATTCCATGCAGTTTCTTATCAAAGTGATTTTTATTTAAATTTTATTGGATTTGTCAAGTATCAGAAACTTATTCTTCCAACTATGTAATTAAATTTATTCATAGTTGTAAGGATCATGAGTAATAGAGAATAGCTTGATATCTATGGATATAAGCATTTGAACATTTGCTTCTCAAAGTAGAGGCCAGGACCAGCAGCCTTAGAATCATCTAAGAACTTGCTGAATGTACAGAATCTTACACCATTCCAGAACCATCTACTTAATCAAAATCTAAGTTTAAAAAAAAAGATTCTCTGGGTCATTAAATGTACATGTTTGAGAAGTACTCATGAAGGAAGCCAGTCTCCTCTTCAAGCAAGGCCATGGGGCTGGTTAGATACTTAAGTGTGACCTGTGAGTTCCAGGGTTTGAGCTGCTTTGTCGGGCCCCAAGGGATATTGAATTCCCACACACTAACTTCTCTTACTGCTAGATACACAGGACACTGCATATAGAGCTGACTTCAGCTCAATCTTCTAGTGTCAGAGAGATTACAAAAAAAAAAGTATATTCAGTGATTAGCACACTCTCTCCTCCAGTATGAATCCAAGATGGAAAAAGTCACATGACTGTTAAGAATTTAAGTATGGAGTTCAGAGAAGTGTTGGCAAGTTGAAAGATTTTAATGGCTAGACTCCACTCACCGCAGGGAGATCTACTAGAAGTGTATTTAGGAATCAGAGCCCAGTTTGTCAGAGTGGTGATAAGGATACACAGATACGTCCTTGCTCTGTGGCTCCATTTACCTGCTTAAAAGGTAGTCCCACTTTGGAAAACAGTGTGAAGATTCCTTAAGAAATTAAAAATAGAGCTTCCTTATGACCATGCAATTGCACTACTGGGTATTTACCCCAAAGATACAGATGTAGTGAAAAGAAGGGCCATCTGTACCCCAACATTCATAGCAGCAATGGCCATGATCACCAAACTGTGGAAAGAACCAAGATGCCCTTCAAAGGACGAATGGATAAGGAAGATGTGGTCCATATACACTATGGAGTATTATGCCTCCATCAGAAAGATGAATACCCAACTTTTCTATCAACATGGATGGGACTGGAAGAGATTATGCTGAGTGAAATAAGTCAAACAGAGGGAGTCAATTATCATATGGTTTCAGTTATTTGTGGAGCATAAGAAATAACACGGAGGACATGGAGAGGAGAAGGGAGTTGAGGGAAATTGGAGGGGGAGATGAACCATGAGACACTATGGACTCTGAAAAACAATCTGAGGGTTTTGAAGGGACAGGGGGTGGGAAGTTGGGTGAGCCTGGTGGTGGGTATTATGGAGGGCACATTTTGCATGGAGCACTGGGTGTGGTGCATAAACAACGAATTCCGGCACACTGAAAAGAAATTTTAAAAATTAAAGATTAAAAAAATATATAAAATGTAGTCCCACCACCTTTATTAGTATATTTTTTCCAAATATGTTGATACCATTGATTAGCATACAATTTTCTTTAACATTAGAATTTTGAGCCTCACTCTTCTGTATTTTAACTTAGCACACTCTTGATTTAATACCATTCATTACATATTATGTTTACTGATTCAATCCTCAGAAAGTGGCCTTATTCTAAAGTTCCTGAAAGGATCCTTCATTGCCTGTCCATCTACTGTTTACCCAATTTAAGCCTTTTAATCTTTGATTGAAATTCTTTTTGTGTGACAGTTTTTTTTTAGGCTATTTGCTGACCATGAGAAGGATCCACCTCAACTTGACTACACACAGATGCTGCTTTATTTTGCTTGTCATCCAGATGCTGTGGAAGGGGTCTACAGGGCTCTCAGTGTGGCCATCGGGACTCATGTCTTCCAACCAACCAAAACTCCTCCTGTTATTGTAGAAAAGGTAATTGTGTTTCAGAAATGGACTAGCATTGGACTCTGGAGGGGATTGCCAGGAGATCCTAAACTTCTAACAACAGAAACTCTGTTTGTTTCATCTCTGTATTTTTCTGGGTATCTAACACAATACTTTACACACAGTAGGTCTTCAATAAAGCTTTACTCAATTGGATTAAGAACTAGAGACCCAGTATCAAAAAAAAAAAAAAAACCTTTGTAGTAAAATCAAAATTTGCTCAGTTTCTTGGTGGAATCCAAGTTTGTTCCATAAAAGACAGCCTTTATTTTACATGAAGTGCTGATCCTTATAAATGAAAAAGAAGTGGGTATCAATCCAATCTATCTGTCATCCTATGTGGAAATTCTACGTGAAACAAGTAGACATCTCAGACATCCCACATATATGTGACACTTGATAGTGTTTCAGGCCAAAACTCAGCCACCTGAAATCCATAGGTACCTTGCATCTCCTGCAGCCAAGGACGAAGCAGCTTAATAGGTAATAAAACCTCATACTCCATTTTGAGATTTCTAAAGGACTGGCATTCCCTAGCTTTTTGGGATGAAAAAGCCTCAGAACAGGGGGCTAACTAATGTACTAATTAGGTGCCAATTTGCATGAATTTTAGTATTCCCCGGACCTTTTTGGGGACAGAGCTGTGGTGCTCATAATGGAGCACTTTGTGTCCGTCCTTCTTTTACGGACACGGAGGAGAGAGAGGCGCTGCCCAGCCCAAATCTGCAGATGTCCTAGCCACACTTGTTTGTCTTTCATACATGTTTGTGAAAACAGAGTATGCTGGATTCACTTTAAAAAAGAAAAAAGTGCGGGAAGTTTCTGTGACAGCTTTCACATAAACGGGGAAACAGACACAATTAGATGTAACCCTGAGTTTTGGCCCTGAACAAACAGATGAGAGATAGCTTTCCCTCCTATTAGGGCCAGAGTGAGGCCAGACAGGTGCCCAGTAAGCTGACCCCTCAGGCCTTTTTCACCTGATGTGCTGTAGAGGCTATTTCAACACTTACACAGTGACAGAAAGTACATCAAGAGTGTTTGTTTCACTCAAGAATACTGTCTCCTTAGACAGTATTGGAAGGCCAGTTTCAGTTTTCCCAAATAAATAGGAGTTAGATTTGAACTGCCTTTTTTGGGACTGCATTTGCTACTTCCCCAGGGGTGTTCCTATCTCCCCTTATAGGTTGGGCCTCCCTGAGCTAACTGCAACATTGATCATGGCCTGCCAGGAGGTCTCAGTCAAATGTCTGTCCTCCAGGAGAGCTTCCCTGACCTTCCTGCCATATATTTCTGAACATTCTGTATTTCTTTCATGGTCTCTTCACAATAACTATTTCTTCAGGTCAGCTTCTTTTCTAGACTTCAGGCATCCTGGGATCAGGGAGGTGTCGTCTGTCTTATTCTGAACCTGCCACAACCCTGAACCTGAATTACTGGCACTAACTCAGCAAAAATTTCATTGAGTAAGTCAGTTAATTAATAATTGGGTTTGTAAATCATGCCCTCTGCATAGCCCTGTGATCCGCAAAGGATACAGAAGAAGCCAGATTTGCTCCCCTGAAGGGACTTTGTCTAATTGCCCCCATCTGTGCAGAAAAGAATGGGAGAACAATGTCCCAAACATGGAAGGAACACAGTATAAATAACAGATTAACAAAGTCTTACTGATCAAAAGCAGTGTTTTTCCCACCTCCTTATTTTTGTTTTTGCTATTGCTTCCCCTGGAATACCCTTCATCTCACCCTGAAGGGTCCAAGGCCTTCCCGGTATCCAAGGTCTTTTTCAACTACGATATGAATCATGAAGCTTCCCTGACACTCAAGAGCAACACTGAACATTCTCAAGTGGACCCCCTTATATTCAGATCCTCCCTGACATGGCTGAGTACCACTGCATCATGCATGTGTTTATTCAATAAATATTTATCCAGATTTTCTGTGTACGAGAAACCACACTAGACCTGGGGATAAAATAAGTAACATATAGAATACATCATATGGAAATAAATGCTACAGAAAAAGAAAGAATTTAGGGAAAAATACAGAAGTTGGGGTGGGTTGCAATGCTGTGAAGAGCTGCAAGGTAATTGCAATTCAAAGTAAAGACAGCAGTGGATACCAAGCCCTAATTCCAAAGACCAGCCATTGTCATTGGAGGGAAGTGAGCTGGAGGAGAGTAGTAAGAACAAAAGGTGAAAGGGAAATGGCTGTGAGGCCACTGTAGGGACTTGACTTTGACTCTGCCAAGAGATGAGATGAGAAGTTATTGGAACATGGCCACCTGACTTAAGATGTATGGAGATCTCTCTGGCTGCAGTGCTGAGAGCAGACTGGAGGGGGGCAACGGAAGGAAATAAGAAGAACTAGTAATTCAGGCAGCAGTTTGTCTGTCTGTTGAATCCTACTGCTAAGTTATTTCTACCTTGAGTCGGGGACAACATGTTAGCTGCTGCATAGCAAGTGTTCTATCAATGTTTGTAAACATGGCAGAAAAGAAGGGAGGAAGAGAGAGAGGAGAGGAACGGAATCCTGTTTGCAAGATAGAGAGGCGGAAAGCAGACATTCCCAGCAGAGGCAATAGTAGGATCAAGGAGGCTGCAGTGAGCTGGGAAGTCCAGGAAAAAGGAAGCATGTGCTAGAATTGTTGCTATAGCAACAGACAGCTGCCTGAGTATCAGCCAGGCCAGCTAGCACAGGAAGCCTCTGCCTCTCCTCTGTCCCTAAACCACTCATTCACAGAAGCTAGTGCCCCCCCTGGAAAGCAAGTCCCTGGAGAGCTGTTCTCCAGAGTTCTTCTAAAGCCCAGGGACACTGCACAGGAACTGCTCCATAACCACTGCACCACACAGATGGAACTGGCCTGAGAGGCAGAGGACAAAGAGCACACCTGTGACACACCACACACAGAGGCCTGTTCCTGTCTAGGGGTAAACTGTGGGAGCTTGAGCTTTTGAAATACAGAATCCACCCACCTCCCTCATTCTTGCTCACCCCTTGTTCTTACTATCCGACCTCCAATTATGCTACTCTGTTACTGTGCCCTTTCCAGCTGTGTTCTAGTTTCCTGGACAACCTCTTCCCAGGAAGCCAGATTGAGCCTGCTCAGAAATAACACCTCCAACGGATCCACATTCACTCCCAAGACATTAAATCAAATCTCTGCTTTTGCTTTCCGCATAAACAACTGGAAATCTCCCAACAGTTCATTCTTTTTTACTCCATTTCTATGACTCATGCTGTTATATTCAATGTGGCACAAACCTGTTCAAATCCATGGCTTCTTGAGTAATTTAAAAGAAGTTCAAGAGCAAAGCATTCGTAAGTATGCACTAGTCCTGATGAAGCTCTAAGCTGACATTTGGAAAGTGGTTCATTCTGGCCTGCGTGGTATGGGGTTATGATGTAGGAATTCAGTAAATTGTAGGCGTGAAACTGCCACATTTTGAAGATCTTGCTAAAGCATCTTGGCAGAGCATTTGAGATGCTGGGGTTTGAAACATATACATTTTCATTCCTTCTTATTCTTTTGACACTTTGCCCATATTAGTCCCAAGGACTGACCTTCTGTTTTACCTCTGAGAGCTGGGACTGAACTGATTGAATGATAGCAATGCATGGCCAGACATCATTCTGGGGACACATTTTTTGGGAGATCTTGAGCCTTCAAGAGGTAGCTGAGTGTGACATCGTGTTTGCTAGCACCACAATCTGTCCTGCTGCTCAGATGCTAATGTGACTTGGAAAGAGTTTTGATTCCACTAGTAACTGCTCATTCAGAAGCACTGGCTTTTCTTCAAACTGGCATCGCTGATTTTGTTCATACACCCACATTCAAAATTGTGATCTTTCAGAGATGTCTGTCAGAGAGAGCCTCTTCTCTCTCACCCTCTACAGTCTCACCAGGATGCTGATCTGGCACCTTGGGTCCCCATCTCAGCTTCCGCTCACTCCCTGCCCTCTCACTGAACCACTAAGTCTATTCTTTCTCAACCCTATGGAGAGAGAAAAAAAAAATAGCAAAAACATGCACTGATATTTGTAAGGATTCTTCATTAAAATTTCGAAGGTTTAAATGGTTGCCTTTTGGCCACAATTCATTTGTCCCATGATGATTATACTGGACCTCTGAAAAGTTGGTCCCTCTCTAATTATGGAAATAGTGCAGAAGGACAAGGCTCTTTCTCTGTTTAGCTTAGGAATCACCTGCTCATCTAATCCGACAAGTCATTTGCTCACCCACAGGTTCTGTCTTTATCATGTCCACTCAGCATTTATACTGCAGTCTCAGTAGAAGTCCATTCATCCTGCACCACTCAGCAAGATGTTTGATATCTTGGCTGTGTTCATTTCATGATACGAAATGTTTTCTTGCCCTGGAAAACTATTGATAGGTAGCCAGTGTGATGGTCCCCAAGCTTCCTAGGGGGATACAAAAATGCCAGTTTCACATTTCTGCAATGTAACATTTCAATTGTTTAAAATAAAGGATTTGAATAGATAGGTAGAGATATTTCTACTTAATTCCAAAATCTTCACCTAATAAAGCATTCTCTCTCTTTCTCTCTCTCTCTCTTTCTATCTCAGATTAGATTAAATTCCCAATTTACCAAAGGATATAGAAACCCAACCTACCCAGAGCTAAAGCATATGCAACCTGTCTTCATTACACTGCTCACAGCCCCTACCAATCTCCTAAAGGGACTGACAACTATCAGATGCTTAATTTACTGCTGTATTATAATCCTTTTTATTAAACCAGGGACTTTTATGACTACGTGGAAAGAATTTGCATTTGCATGATTAATTAACTTGCACTTAATGCTTCTACTGAAGTGAATATTTATAGATATTGGGTCCCTCCTTTTATTTAAAGCTTACATTTAGCTTTTTTCTCATTTCTTGAGATAAAGGATAATCAATATTCAGGTGTTTTCTGACATCTGACCCATCAACATTCTAAAATCGCCCATTTTTCTATGGCAAATGATCAAATATCAATTATATCATCAGGAAACACACTCACCTAGACATATTTATTACAGTAAATACAACAAATACAAATCTGTAGAGTATTTGGAAAGTACAAAAATAAGTAAAAAATCACCTGTTCCACTACACAGAGGTAACCATTGTTAACTCTTTACTGTGTCTTACTTTTTTTCACTAATAAGCATAGATATATAAGAAAATGAGGATCCTAGTGTATTTATTATTTTCGTTTGTTTTCTTTTTGCACTTATTCTGTGAGTGTTTTCGCATGTCACTAGGTAGTCTTCTAAACCACAATTTTTATGGCAGTATAGTATTCCACGACAGAAATATACTATAATTTTTGTCACCATCCCACATTTTTGGAATTGCAGATTTTCTGTGTTTACTGTAAGTAATACTGAACAAACATGCATATATAAAAGTTTTTGTGCACATTTCTTTAGAGTCAATTCCTAGACCTGTAATTACAGGGTCAATAGGTAGGACTATTTTTCAGGCTTTTAATAAATATAAAATTATGCCAGAAACAATGTACTGTTTCCCATACTCACAGGGCCAGTAACTGACTTCATGGCTCTTGGACATGTTTCAAGGAGCTGCCATAACAATCCCACTGGACTTTCCACATTCAATTTGTATTCTCTATTGCCTTCCAATGTTTAGTTGGATTTAACCTCCAGTATAAAAACAAACATTTCTGAAGCCCTTAGAATCTATCAAGCTTAAGTAATTACCTTGCCATAACCTTTCCACTATAGTCAATTTCCTTTAGAGCAAATCCTTTAAAAATTGACATTCATATACAGAAGTCTGATACCAGTTCTGCTAATTCACTCGAGTTTCCATTTATGGAGGAAGCTGAGGCGTCTGGCATGTATGGAGGTAAGACACACCCCACATAAGGCATCTGTAATCTACAGACAGAATTGGTCTAGAATCTTGACATGCTCTCCAGTGCAGCTAGCACATTCTCTTCTATACTTTGTTTGGCTAGGTTGTGGGAGACACCATCATTTCATTGCGCGAAACGTATGTTGCAACATTGGTGTGTGCTAAATGTCTGCATTACTGGAAAGACCAGTTCAACTTCATATTCTCTTCATTTAATCATGCAGACCTCCTCCTTGACTGATACGAGTCCAGTTGAGGAATATCCTGAACTTGAGGGAAATTTTGTGAGTGAGGAAGGGGAACTAAGAGAAGATGGGGAGAGAAAGGAAGAAAACCCTGAGAACACGAACACCGAAAAGATTTCCATGGAAAGACTACTCAAAGTGTTCCAAGGAGGAAAAGAAGTACAGGATCCTAACCGATTTGCCAGCCACCTACAGATAGAGAATGCTTATTCAGAGGTTGGTTAGATTCTTTCATAAAAGGGGCAACCTGTCCATAAGAAAAGTCACCCTCAAGTTTTAACATGGTTTCATGGAAGTGCTCTCAAATGTATTATGGTATAGAAATTGTGGAAAATTCCTTTATTAAGTAAAATAAGTTTTTAACATCTGCAGGACTGTAAAGTTAACTTCGTTTTTTTTCTTCTTTAAAGAACTTCGTTAAAGTATTTCAAGACCTAGGTGCCAAGAATCTGGAACCAGTTGAAGTTGCTGTTCTTTTGAAGCATCCTTTTATTGAAGATCTGATTTCAAATTATTCAGACTACAAAATCCCAGTGAGTATTAGCCAAAGGTGTCTTAATTCAGTTGATCTCAGGATCAGGACGTGGTGGGACATCTCCAGAGTGGACTACAGAAACTGGAGGAAAGCTGGAGCTGGCCATACCAGGATCAGGAAAAGCTAAGCTGGTAACAGCATCAGCTCAGACAGGCCAGCCCGTGATACACAGAGGACAGCAAGTTCAGGGAGAGTAGAGGTAGCTAGCAGTACTATCGATGATACTGCCAGCATTATCAAACTGCCTCATGAGGCATGGGGCTACTTTGGACCTAAGACAGAAGGCTGGAGTTGATGAGATTAAAGCTGGGTAAATGGCAATGTTCATGTTCCAGATCATTCCAGCCATCTAATGACTGGCCTATGACTGAAGGGTATGGAGAACAGAATCCCTCTTTGCCAAAGAGAACTAAGGAGACCATGATCTTCAACCAAGTGCCGACAGAGTCACTGCACTCTCATCAGGATCCACATTGTCTGTGTTGTGCATATGGTGACAGTGCACACAAAAGACTGGATGCCAGTTCCATCAGCAAAATATGATGCAAGATGGAGAAACTGAGTACAAAACCCAGCGAGACTGGACCACCTCAGAAGGAGGGAAAGAGGAAAAGAAGAGCTGTACTCCAGCGCTCATAGTAACCCAGCCATTCTGTACCATACATGCTGAATCTGCACCCACTGTGGCCATGCCTGGTCTCCAACAGCAAGGGCTAAGGCAGGCAGAGGTGGACTCCCTTTCACAGTGGGGCAAGCTTACAGTGGCTAACTGGCTTCAACTCCCTTCCATACCAGTTCAGTCATATGAAACCTCCTTATCGGGCTCCGGCTAGGTGTTTATTAGACCATACAGGGTTTGCTGAGTTTAAGATAAAAGCACTTTCACTTTGATCAAACGAAGGTGATCTAAGAGGCATTACTCCTGACTTCTCAGTGATAACCTTATATGCCCAGAAATGAGACTATTCCAACTTGAATATCTATAGACCTAAATTGGTTTGTTCTAAATTGCTGATCTTTTTACATAGAAATTGTATTATCTATGTTGGTAATTATTGAAATCAATTTTAACAAACTAGCAGACTCTTATCCGGGAGGCAAGTGTGATTGGAGCATTCTGGAACACAGGCTCAGGAATCAGAAAGTCGTGGGACTGAATCTCAGGTATACTATTTACTAGATACCTGACTTTAAATTTCTATTTGTCCCAGCTTTCTTATCTGTTAAATGGGAATAACAGCCATTCCTGTTCAATGGACTGCTGTGGATTCCTGTTCAATGGAATTAAATGAGATCATGCAGAAGGATGCACTTGGAAAATACTTCAGAAATGTTGGCTGTCACAGTAACTCTTCACTACTGAGCACTTATTACTGAGGCTAGTAATGTAAGTTTCCATGGGAGACAAAAATGTGTACAAAACTCAGTTTCTCAAACAAATTCCACTTTTGTTTGCAAGAGAATTTTTATACGCAAGAATTACCAGCGAATGATATAAAGTATGCCACCCAAGCACAACATTCTAAGAATTAAAAAACAGGACATTTTTTGTTCCAGAAGCTGAATCTTCAAAGATGGCCAGGACTGTTAAAAATGGAGGGAAAGGAGAGGACATGAACGTGAATTTGCTGTTTGGGTGGAGAGAGGATAGCATCACAGGAAAAAGGAGAGGCCTGTGCAAGGCCGTGAACGCAGGACTGCATTGGAAGACAGGGAGCCTGTAGGGATTCTGAGCAGGGGCGTGATGTGACATCATCTTCATCCTGCAGTGTTTGTCTCTTCACAGTATCATATCATTATATCTCTACCTTTAATAGGGCTCTTTAAAAAAGAAAAAGCTGTGTCTCTTTATATAAATAGGCCAAAATAGTTGGAAACAGGGTTAGCATTCCACAAGCATTTACTGTTTGCCTCAAAACTAGTACATTACATGTCCCTTTCCAGTTTCTTATATCGCATATTTTTTACTAATAAAGATTAGCCTTCTTCCCCACTTAGGAGGAGGAGGGCATAGGTCAGTGTGATCCTAGAATTAATGGAAACAGAAGACACCAGAACTAGACAATAAAGTGGAGAGGATGGTGAGAGAAGATGGGGAGAGTGGCCAGTTGTGGGGATCTCCCCCACTTTTGCTTTCCTCCGGGCCAGCATCATTCTGTATAAGGTAGGTTCCAGAGCTATATGTTGGAATTTATCTTATACTAATTACCAAGAATGAGTAAGAACATAAAATGATGCCACAATTATTTCCTCCCCTAATGGGAGGAAAACTTACAAAGTCAGGCGATTTGGGAACATATTTATTCTGGCCAGACTAAATATGACTAACTTGCAGAGAAGATTCTAGTCAGCATTTTCCTGAGAAAAGAAAACAGCCAGTGGCTGACTGGCTTCAAGAGGCAGCCCCTTGAAAAGGTATTCTGACTCCAAGGGTAAGCTGGAGTCCCTGGGGCTCTTTTCACTTATGCATTTCCTTCATTTCAGAAGGAACCTGATCAACTTGCAGTACACCTCACTACTGACATTTTGGACAGTGTTGTCTCTCTGCACAGGACTGTCTCCAGCATGGCAGGATTCTGGTCCACCACCCACTCTACCTCAGGGGCACTTGGACACACTGACTACCAACACCATCTCTGCACATCTCCCAAATCTCCCTGGTGTGCAGCATCCCTTTGGCTGGAGCCGGCCAGCATGGGGTGCAGACCTCCAGTGAGTCAGTTTCCCAGGACCAGGATCTCCTGATGCTCTAACAGCAGAAAGAGAATTAGCCTGTCTGTCAGCAGTCGGTCTGTCCATTCACTCCTTCATTACCAGAGTGTTTCTGTAGAGTCAGAGGCTTCAGGTCCCTCCCTCCTTGTCCCCACCTCTCCTCCCTGGTCCCCCACCTCAAATCTGTGAGAGGACAGGGGACTCTAGAAATGGGAATCAGAGAGTTGAGACTAACCTAAAAAGCCTAAGTCCTGATATTCTAAAATAAAAGAGCTTCCCTTTCCAGTAAGAAGTTCTATTCTCATTTTCACTGAGCAAAAAAAAAAAAAGAAAGAAAGAAAAGAAAGATTAAAAATAAAGGAAAAGAAAAAAAATCTCTGAAGACTCAGTTTCTGTCAAAGCCATCCTGTCACCATTTCTGCTCCAAATATCCATGTGCAAGTAAATAGATCACATTTTAAAATGAACTTTAACCACAGTGATGTTATTTGAAGATCTTTCAAGATAAGTAGAGCAAAAGCTAGAATGTGGTTTTTCAGGTTAAAATGTTGTTTGCTGTTATAAACAGTGGGAAGTGAAGGTTGTTGCCTGATAGCTGTGTTTACAAGGTTTGTGTTTGGAAGCAGCAATGTTTTAAAATATATATTTGAAAAAACTGAGTATTTGGAATGATTTTGCTATGTTTTATTTTTGCTCCTATTGGGAGGTGGCCTGGCTTTGTGGGTGAGAGAGTGGGCCCAGGGGCCACACTGATGGGTTTCATACCAACAAACTGTGTGACCTTGGACAAGTGACCTCATGGTGCCTTGGTTCCCCCATCTGTAAAATAGTGTTACCATACCCCCATAGGGCTCATGCATGGATTAGATGACTTAGTACAAATAAGCGCTTAGCTCAGTGCTTGACAGGTAGAAAGCACCTGATAATAAATGTTAGACATTATGATTATTATTACTCTTATTACTAGTACCGATTTGCTGGTAGTTACAGTGTCCAGAGCTATATGAAATTATATGTGGAGAAATAAATAACCTGGCATTCCTGAATTCAGTGTCTGCTCTTCTAAAAGAAAGAGAAGGCTTTCACTGTGCAGTGCCAAAATGACAAAGAGTCCAGATGGGTGTCCCAGATATCCCTACATGGCCACTACCCGTGGGGAAAATTCAGATTCAGATTGTGTTGGAATTCACAGTCATTCATTTAAAGTCATTTATTTAACTTCTATTTTCATATATCTGATACAAAGAAGTCACTTCAAGTAATGTTCCTAAATTATTAAGGAAATGCTTTGGTTAAATAAATGTGACAAGATCAATGAGGGTACTGTAACTGAGTTGTTAGTAAAATCAATTAATTTCCCATGATGAGTATATTTACAAATGTAAGTGGACAAATGATTTTCTATACCAACCTAATAATGTTGACTCAATGTAAATTATTTTTAGCAAACCTTTAAATCAAGCATATATCCTTGAAATTAAGGTTTCCATTCAATAGGAGATAATAATAAATCTTTTAGTATTAAAATCCAAATACCACAGGACAATTTCTTATAAGCAAATGAGTTGGGACCCCATTAATTACATGAGGACAAAATACAAATTATTAAGGATGAGTTGAAGGATTGTTCATCCCACTGTACCTTCAGGGTATCTGACTTTAAAATATTCTCCAACCTTCTCCTTTATCTTCATAAAAAACTATGATGGCTGCTTCGGTGGTTTGTGTTTTCAAAGCACCCATTTCAAACATTTCCAGACTCTCATGGCTTTTCTCCATTAACTGCTACTGAAAATTTTGGCCTCTGACCTCAATGGCAAACTTACCCAGGGCTGGCTTAAACATCTGGAGCTTATGGTTTTTTTTTTTTTTTTAATTTATTTATTTGAGAGACAGAGAGAGAGCATGAGAGGGGAAGTCAGAGGGAGAAGCAGACTCCCCATGGAGCTGGGAGCCCGATGTGGGACTCCATCCGAGGACTCCAGGATCATGACCTGAGCCGAAGGCAGTTGCTTAACCAACTGAGCCACCCAGGCGCCCCTGGAGCTTATGGTTTTGTCCATTCTGCAGAGTATCAGATGATCCCAGGTCAGCTCACTCCTTCATCCCCAAGAGATCATTCCGTAGTCAGCATTAGTTGTCCTAAGTACACTCACTATTCAAAGGAGACGTGTTATTAACAACTATGGCAGGTAGGACCAGAAAGGTCAATGGTGAGCAGCTGTTCTTTTTCACTTAGTTCATTCAGGTTTGACCTCTGGCTGCAGGAAATCTGTATTTTCAAAGAACAAGATCTCACAAGAAAATGATTCACTATGATTCTTGGTAGTGACTGATAATAAGCAGTGTGTGTCACTCGGCAGGGGTCAGCTCAGATAGTGAACTAACTTATGTCTTCTTGCACAAAGTGACCTCAGTCAGTTTGAAACCTTTGGAACTCAGCTCTGAAGAAAAGAAACTTACATTATTAAAACATTTCCCTAAATTTGTTGGGGGGGGAGAAATTGCATATATATAATTCTACATTTTCCATGTGTGTTTGTACCCCTTCTACAATTTGCTGATGTTTTAAATTTATGTTTTCAGTGTCTGTGATGTAAAATGTAAAATGCTGGTATTTTAAATGGATGAAAAACAGATCTTCTATTCCTAATATTGTTTTTTTAAAAATGGAGAAATGAGACAATCTCCCCTCCAAATAATCTGCTGGTCTAAAATTCTACAAATCTGTTCACATGACAAATCTTGGCATTAGAATTTTTCTTTAATAGAATATGAATACAGTTGTTCATTTATTACTAGGGAAGTAACACTTTGGCTTGTTCATTATGTGCCAAATTCTGTGTAACTGCTTCTTACAAATGTTATTTAATTTAATAAGACAATTCTATTCATTATTAGATTAGAAAACAGAGGCTCCAAGGTCTTTGATATCTTTCCAAGGGTATAGCCAGTAAGTTGCTGGGTGACATTTTAACTAAATAGGGCACCATTTTCTTAAAGAAAAAAAAAAACAATTTACTGTTTCACCATTCCCATATATTAGGTGATCATTAATCCTAAATCACTTATTAATATTTGTTACTTCTCTTTGTTTCTCCTCCCTTAGGATATTAAAACAATTCTCCAAAGGAGTGAGCATGTACAAGGAAGTGATGGAGAGCGATCTCCTTCGAGACTTACAGAGGAAAAGAAATGAAGACAAGAGTGTGATTTTTATAATTTGACAATGAATAATCCAAACATCAATGTAAACAAGGTGTTGGTCATATATGTTGTCATTGTAAGTATAGAAATGACTCCTACCAGATTATGAGCAGCAATGAAAAGGGGGCCTTCCTTAACTCAGAGAATATTCTATAATAAACCTTAATTACAGAGCAAAAACTCAAAGTAAGAAGGAATGCATTTTGAAGTGATTCTGAAAATAGACAGCATTGGACAATATGTTCGAAAATAAACACACACATGAGTCATGAAAATTCCCTATGAGATGTGGGGAAACAATAGGCAAATATGGTGAAATTCCCCCCAAACTCCACATCAGGGAACTACTGATAAGTACATTTTGTCATTCTTGCTCCATGTGCAGTAGAATGTCAAGGTCCATCACACCAGCCAAATGAAGAGAAGGCTGCATCATCACCTGCTGGTACAGCCACTTATCTATTCCTAATTCTTTGCTAATAGAATACAATGTTTCCCATATAAATGGATATATTTGCACAATTATATCTTTTATTTGTATAGATTAGTGACTCAAATTCAGGGATACTTATTTCAAGAGAATGTTTTCTTTTTAAGTGAGTGATAATGCATTCTCAGTGGTGGATCTTCTGTGAAACTCCTGCTTGGTCTCCATCCTCTCCCCAGCGGCTCCTTCTGAGGCTCTCTGGTGGCTGGATTCTCCTCTCTTTTACTCAATCTCCAAATGTTGGAGGGCTTCAGAACTCAACCTCCTTCTGCATGTATAGTCAGTCCCTGGATGACTCATCCATTGCCATTACTTTGTGGGTATTAATAGAGGCCAACACTGAAATTTCTATTCCCATATCCCCTGGAATCCAAACTTCACTCACACTATCCATTTGATTATCATACTGATGGCTTATAGTCATCACAAACTCAACCTGTCCAAGCCAAGAGGGGGAACCTTTTATGATACAAGTGAGGTCATGTCACCCCTCTGCTCCAACCCTCTATCAGCATCCCATCTCATGCAGCATCCAACCCAAGTTCTCACCTTGAGCTTACCCCTTGCTACCTCTCCGATCTCATCTCCTGCTGTTTTGCCCCTTGCCCACCCTACTTATGACAGATCACCTTGTTGAACCTAGAACATACCTGCACATTTCTGTCTCAGGTCCTTTGCAGGTACTTTTTTCTCTGCCTGGAATGATTTTCCCCCAAATACCTGCATGACTTGTCCCCTCACTTCCTTTAAGGAGCCTGTTTATATGATACTTTGTTAGGAAGGTCTTCCCTTAACACATAACAAAACAGAGCCCAACACAACACAATTTTTTTTTCCTATTGTATTTATCAACATCTGACAAACTACATGTTTACTCTTTTGTTTGCCCATTGTTCCAATAGGTTGTAAGGTCCATGTAGTCAGAGATTCTCTTGTATTTTCTTTATTACTCTGCTCCAGAACCTAAGACTAAAATCATAACCAGCTTTAGGTTCTATTGATACTTTTGTGCAAAATGTGTGGAAATATCACTTTAAATTGATCACTAAAACAACAAGCAATCCAAAGACAATTTCTATTGTTAGTAACAATTATTTTTCTTTCTGGTGAGTGACACATTTCCTTAATTTGCCTCTTATGGGCTCCATTGTCAGAACCCTTGTCTTCAAAATGATGGAGGATTGTGACCTAGAGGCATAGAGATGGAGAAGAAATTTTGCCAGAGATTTCAAAATCCAACTTAGCTGATTTGCATGCAATTCTAGTTATTACGAGATAATTCTAGTTATTCCAGAGAAGGGAGGAAGGGAATATCTGAAAATTGAGTTCAAATAATTAAAATATCATGATGAGGACACAGGCAATAAACCAATCCACATTTCATCAAGGACTGAATAAGACAAGGCAACATTACTTTGTAATAGAAAAACAATTAAAAGCAGAGCTAATGGTATCCCTTGCTCTCATAATATTCTTGCACAACATTGTTAAATAAGGACATTGCAGAATCTCTCTCCTGAGGCCCATTGACTCATCTAAGCAGTAGGAAAGCAACCACCACATGAAAGGTCTTGCTGGTGGGTATTTGCTACCATGCCACAATTTCTTAATCATCATCAGGACTAAGTAGATGTTGTGACTGGGCATTACCCAGAGCTGTAGAAGGAGCTCTCCTACACAGGTCCTGGGGCAGGCAAAGTGTGGAACTTCACGCTGAAACTGGAGGCTGCATGGGATTCTCTCAAACAAAGGAATAATGTGCTAGAACTCGTCTACTTGAGAGCCTTTCAAGTCTTATAATTGCAGGAAATGCCTAACCATTTTCAAATCATTCTGATGCTGCTTTTGCACTAAATATTGCTATGTCTTCCAGCTATTGCCTTTGTGAGATGGAATTCTCTTATCTTGGTGGCTCTCTTCTGGATATCACTGTGGCCTTTATAGGATTGTTCATAATATTTTTGGGGAAAAAGCCAACAAATATGGACTATGTGCAAGGACAAGTGAGTCCAGACCCAGTAGAGGGACACAAAAGATTCATCACATGAATTATTTATTATCTCCCTTCCTCAATGGACTGTTAGCTACAAGAACTGCTACCCCTGTCTATCTTACTGATCTCTGTGATATAAAACATCCACAAAGACATTCAAAAAGGGATATAAGATCCAGGCCAACTATAGTTACGGTTGACACAGTGTTGGAAGAGAATTGAATTAAATTCTATTCAATAAGAGAAAGAAGACCCAATAATAAGGTTAAGGGACTAATAATAGCTGCTAGTTTTGAAGGTTTACAATGAGGCAGGCACTCCACAGAGAGCTTTATAAGCATCATCTCTGTTAGTGCTCACAACACTGTGAGGTAGGTACTCTTAGGATTGCCATTTACATAGAATGAAAATTACATTCAGAGAGATGATTAACTTACCCCAAGTCACACAGCTGGTAAATAATAGACTAGGCACTTGATATTAACAACAAAAGCCACCCTCTTACGTGGTTTGCTCAACTTATGTACAAATAACCAATCACACAAGCACAGGATGGAGGAAGTATGGCCTAGCTGTGCTTAAAAATAAAAACAAAGGGTTTTGTTCAAAGCAATTTGACTAATTAGTTGTGTGATGTGGCCCCTAAGGAATTGAATGTCCTCAGAGCATTAATGGTTGTAAGGGAGATGCTGATTTTCCTCTGATCCGCCATGGTCAGGCCTCAGCTGCAATTCTGTGTGCCATTCATGGTCACACACTTTAATATATAGAGAGCCTATATATGCAGAGGAAATGATTTTTTTTTTTTATTCAGAAGTGAGGAAATTCAAACACCTTAGAAGCTTCCAACTTAAGGAACAGAGGAGTACTCTCTGTGGTCCCCAGGGATAAGACAACACTAGTAAATGTTGCAACATGACAGATGACAGCGGCTGCTAGCTCCTGTTGCTAGAAGAATTCTGACAGAGGCGGAGTACCAGGTGGCAGAAGAGTCGGTTGCCATGACAGGAGTACAGAACTTTACCCCTTGTCCTACTCCTACTGCAATTCTCTCTCTATTGAATCATCCTCTCAGCTCTGCTACCTCAACTTCCATCTCCTCAAAGGGCCTTTTCAGCTTGGTCTTCATTATGTATGGATCACGCCTTTCCTTAGAGCACTTTGACTATGTTTATCCCACTGTTTTAGCACCCCCTATTTCCTTGCACTAGAAGCCCTATCCATAGAGTGCAATGCTATACCTGTGTCACTAAGCTGTTATCCTCCCTCAGCCGGCTGAAGGCTCCTTAAGGGAGGATTACAATGGGAATAGATGGGCTACGGACATTGGATGTGGCATTTGGCAGGATGCCCCACGCATCTCTGAGGTTCTCTGAGAAGAGCTCCATCTTCTTACTTCTGATTCTCCACCCAGCCCCTGGCCCCCAACCCTCCTCCCCTCTAAATGTCAGCACCTGCTGTTCTCCTGGTCTTTGACACTCAGAAGTTGAGCTGAGTCCTTGCCTCCCAGTTGTCTCTCCCTCTTCACACTGGAGTCTTACTGCTCCATATAAATGCCTCTCACACCTGTCTTCCCCTTTAAGTTCCCACAGTCCCCAGGCTATTTCAACAGCCCTCAAAATCTTTCTTCTAGGCTCTTGAATAGCTCTCAGTTGACCCCCTACTTTCTTTATCTTCTTCATCTTCCCTTTTCTACCCCAATACAACCTCTCCACTGTTCCCAAAATAATCTTCCTGAAACTGCTTAAGCATGTCACACTTTTGCTTTAAAAAAAGTTCCCTCTGATCCCTTGCTGTCAAAGAAATTCCACATCTCTTAGAATATTATTTATAATCTGACTTTTTCTATACTCATCATCTTTTTCTCACACTAACCTTCATACAGCTTCACTCAACATAACATCTAATTACTAGATAATAAATACAGAATGAAGTAATGAATGAAGAGGGATGTCTCCTTTTACCAGAAATTCTAAAAGGTGAGAACATCTTTTAGAGTAAAAAATCGTCCTGTAAACTTTTTCACCCTTTACATTAGATCTGTTGAGAGAACCGATTTCATCTTTTTAGGATTATTTGTGTGTGTGAGAGAGAATGTGTATGGAGGTGGTAAGAGGGCCCTTTCCTCCTCCTTAGATGGTTCCCTGCAGCTCTGGAAAAGACAGACTGAGAGACATCAGGATACATCTCCTGGAGGCTGACTGACTCATGGAATCTAAGGAGAAGCAAGAATTTTATTGTAATAAGCTTCTTTGAGGATCTGGAGCCTAGTCTAACCCTGAGCAGGTTGGCCCAACAGATCCCATTGTCTGGGTTCATCTAAGCCCCTCCCCCACGCCTTACCCATCTTATCTAAACAAAGGGCCCTCACTGCGCCCCGACACTCTTTGCAACTTAGTCTGTCTCCTCTCTTATTTTACTGGCATATTTGACTTAATAATGAATTTATGTTGCCTGTTGGAGTAGCTCCTCCAGCCTCCAATGGTTCTCACGTTTTCCGACACGGACTTAGGAGGGCATCCTCTGCTACTACTAGAGGCATCACCAAAGATTCTGTTGTTCTAGGGATAAACAAATCAATGAGCACATCCACTCTCAGATTCTTAGCATAAGAACAGAGTGAAATGTTGTTTTTAAGCCTATGTCAAAACAAATCTGGAAAGAGGTGCCACTAAAGACTCGTGGCTGCAGTTTAAAGCCCCCAAAGGGCCACCCTGGCCTCAAAGCAGCGCCTTGAGAGCTTGAGCTCCAAGCAAATGCTGTTGTGTCTTTGCTCACTTCACGCTAACCACAAGGAGACAGCGACACTGAGCACTGTCTGAAACAGCCTCACCTTGCTGTGCCCCCACAAACCAGGCTGAAACCACAACATCCTTCTCGCACGCGGCAGACCTCACTATGCGCTCGAAAGCTGAGGGCTTACTCCTCTCCCAGTAGTTTCACTGTTTAAGCCCATCTCAGGGTGTAGTCCCTGTAAATCAAGGAGAGCCTTTGCCACCAGGCTCCTTGCAAGGGTGTCTACAGGAAGAGTGCATTGGAAGTCATCACTTAGCTTTCTCGTGCTACAAGAGATGGTAAACCATTATAATTTTTTCCTGAATTTAGCTGCCCTTCTCAAAGTTTACCCCTCCTGTCAGTAGGATTGTTTGGAAAGTTCTTGTATAATATTAAGGTGCCACTTGTAAAACTAGGCTGCTGTTATTTCTTGCAGAGAGCAATTTCCTCCATGCTGATAACCCTGTTTCTAAACACTGTATTTTCCTAAGGTAGCAAGCAGGTAGTAATAAATACTTTTTGGGTACTTGACATATGCCAGCCACTATTCTAAGCACTTTCTAAGAATTAACTCATTTAATTCTCATCTAGAGACAGCTCATAAGGTAGGTATATTGCTATTCTCATTACTGAGGTGTGAAAGGTTAAGGACCTCACCTAACCAGCGTGGCTGCTAAGGGTCAGGATTCCTACCAGGGATGGAAAAGATCTACCTCCAGATTTTTACCCTTAATTCTCCATGGTGTGTCCAGTAGAGCCATCATAAAGCAGAGCCATGTATTTAAGTCCCCCAGAGCTCCCCTCAGGTAAGGATTGGTGCCTTGAACCTTCTGCCCCTTGAGCATTGCCTCCCTACTGACAATTTTTCCATCAGGGGTCTTGGTTGGTGGAAGATGACTCCACTGACTTATATACCTGACTTTTTGTGGCCTCCTGGTTTGCCTTGCCCGTGTTGCTAATTTCACAGTTCTTCCTCCCCCACATCCAAATTTTCACAAGTCTGATCACAACATCTCTCTATCTGACCCTTGACCTAATGCATGTGGTCTACTCATTCTCTAGCCCCCTTGCTCGCTGGGAAGGGTCTAAACCCTTTCTCTTGACAAATACTTTAGACAGAGGAACAGTGAGACAGATGAGCCTCCAAAATACTCTTCCCCTGCTAAGCCCTCTCCTACAGAGGCATCGTGATAAATCAAGGTTTTTCTGTCAGTCATAGCTTAATTTAATGGACAAATGAAGGAGCATGTGCTCTAACTGAACTTCTACAGTTTCCTTGACTACATGATGCTGAGACAGTTTGACCTAAGAATACAGGCTGTAAACACAATGCTAGACAGTCGGACTTGACAGACATTTGAAAAATGTGGTAGCAGGTCAGATTTCTTAAAAACTTGGCTTCTCAGTCTGTCTTTAATTTTCACACTTTTAAAAGGGAATAAGGTAGATTTCACTTTTAATTCTGCTATAAGAGAACAGAGCACAAGTACCACAACAAACACAATTAACCATAGTCGGTGGCAGAGAGGCACAGGGCATGCATGGTGGGGGAGGACGGACGGTTACACACTAACTGGTTGCTACCAGTTGTTACCCCTCAGTACTGTGGAAAGCCTGAAATTCTGATCCGTATGCAAAATTTCTTCAGGTGGAAATATTGACAACTCCTTCAGGTATTTTTTTTAAAGAGTTTATTTATTTATTTGACAGAAAGAGATCAAAAGTAGGTAGAGAGGCAGGCAGAAGAGAAATGAGGAAGCAGGCTCCCTACTGAGCAGAGAGCCCGATGCGGGGCTCGATCCCAGGACCTTGGGATCACTACCTGAGCCGAAGGCAGAGGCTTTAACCCACTGACCCACCCAGGTGCCCCTCTTTCAGGTATTTTAAAACATTTTGTGAGCCAGCTCTGTGTAAACCAAATGATTATATTTGTGGGCCTTTTATGTGGCCCCGTTGCCTATCCACTTTCCTTTGTCAGTTTTCCCAAAGTGGGCCATTCCAAGCAAGTCAGAGAGTGGTTGTGGCAGCAAGAGTAGAGGCCACCAAACCCAACACTTCACAGTTTAAACCATGTGTACAGAGCCATAACTAGCTCATAGAGCGCCCTTGTGTAACTCTCCATGAGGCACCTTCTGGGAAACATCCCTTCCTCCAGACTCAGTACATGGCAGGACACAGCAGATCAGGGAATATAATTCAGTCCCCATTCTTCTCTCAACTGGTTGCATTTTTGCAGTGCACAAACTGCCCAATCTTCTATAGGAATTTGGTGTGGCTTCATTCAGCATATCTGGAGAGTCAAACCATGTGAATGAAAAAAAAAAATATGAAGAAGGAAGACTGTGACTGAGGTTCTTCCACTGTCATGCAATTCCTGGGATTCCAAGTAGTTGAGCCACCAACCAGGAGACCAGGGGTGCACAGCTCAACCAAGACCAGGGTACAACTCCCTCTACAACCTGTTGTCTTATTGCCTGCATCTCCCACCCATTCTAGACATGGATGGGTAGAAGAGAGATAGTCCACACATGCATAGGATGAGGCTAATCCTTGAAGAAGCCTGGAAGTGGTAGCCTAGAACAGGTCTAAGAATAAGCACACAAACACAACGCAGAACCTGCTAATGCATTTGCCCACACTTCTCTTGCATTAGGTGGTTGTCTAGCAATGCAAATTCAACGTAACTCTCAATTTTACCTGCAAGGCTAAGTTGAAATGTAAAAGTCAGCACAACTTCCTGTAGTCATCCCACCCCCTATGACTAAGAACAAGGCAAGGCCACTGAAGTGGTGATGACTAGCAGCACATGTATCAGTTGTGATCAAACTATTGTTCTGGAAACCACAGCTGGTGGATCTATTTCCAAACTGGCTGTGGACTCACTTTATAAGGTTCTCCCTTCTCACAGAAATTCCCAGATACAGAAGAACATGATAAGAAGATGCATTCCCTATGTCCATCCTGTCCCCTTTTATTGTTACCATCACATCCCCCTTACTCTTTGGGGAAATAATAATTATGAAAATAAATATATCTTTGCAAAACCTCATTTCTGATTCTAAAGGAGCTCTGGGTGAAGGCATCTCTCTTGTTCTCCTCCCATCCTCTGGTTACCATCTCTCTCTCCACACCCACCCACAAGCACTGAACAACCTCACAGCTGAGGTGCACATGGGCAGCAATTCTGAGCATCATGGGACCTGTGAATAGAGAACAAACTCCTCTACTTCAACTTTCTTGTGAGGCAATGTGTGTTGCTCTTTCCTGCACAGAATACAGCTTCCCGCACTCGAGGCAGCAAATGCTAAAAGAGCTGTTTCACTAAAACCCTGGGACACAGAACTTCTTAAAGAGAATGACACTAAAAGAAGAAGTTCTTTCCTCTCGCCTAGAATACTATGCGGCATCAGTCCCTAGGACTCCAGTGTCCCAGATGCAGCTGGAGACAGATGCCTCTTAGAAGAAAGATACTCTGCAGAGGAAAAAGGTTCCTGGCAGAAGTGGTGATAGCCAGAGGAAAGAGACAAAGCTGGTGAAAAGTAAGAAAGGGCAGATTTTTTGCTGGGAAGCCTCATTTGTTTGTGGGCACATATAAGAACCATCTCAGTCTTCCTAAAGATTCTTCCAAATACTTGGGCAACATTTTTCAGGAGGCTGGTCCTGAGAGAGTGGGTAGGTTCAGGGGCCAGAGAAGTTTAAATTATTGTTCTTAATGTAAAGTCATTTCGACCCACAAGGTAGTGACACCTAGAGAAAACAGTTTAAAAGATTTGTGTATTTTAACCTTCAGAGCCTGTGTAGAATTTCCATACATTTTAAATCTTGCCTGTGTGAAATGTTTCCTAAGAGTCAGTTGTATATACAAGATTTCCAGGAATCATCAGGGTGGTGGGGATGTTCCATGTTCAACCTTAGGAAGTAGAGTTGCCTACCGTTCTTCAACCTCTGTCCTCTTGGTGTCAGCAGATCCAGTGTAGACCCTGAAACCTTGATTTCCATATCTCCTTGTCCGCTCTCTGATTTGCAAGATACCTGAGAACTCTAGTATCTCAAGAAGTTGAATCAGTTGTAGCATTTATAATGCAGTGTTCTGGTATTGGGAAATCAGATATTATTGCAAGCTTAACCCTAGGATGAGGATCGCAGTTCAAACTAGGGGGATTTACAGGAAAAGTATGAAGGTACCTCATGTCAATGACTCACTCTGCCTGCTCTGTCAAATTCTGTCTTGGCAGATAAACCCTCAGTGACATAATTACATTCTCATATCCTTAAAAAGCAAGCCATGTGGCTTGGAGAAATTTCCTTTCTCACTTCTCACTTTCTCACTTCTTAAACTGGAATACACTAGCATGACAAAAGCAGCAGGAGTGTGTGCGGAGCTGCCATCTCCCTAGAGATGTGAGGTGCAAAGTAATTGCTGTATTTGCAAGAAGTTGCTCTTCAAGTTTGTCCAAATAGATAATACAGGCACATAGAGAAGTTCAAAGGTTACACAAATAATATATGGCGAAAAGTAAGTTTCCACCCAGTCTGGTCTGCTAGTCCCACAGGGCTACACCCAAGAGTTAACTACCATTATTAATTTCTTAATTATCCTTCCAGAGGAGATATTTGTAAATATACCCCTTCTTAATTATCCTTCCAGAGGAGATATTTGTAATATACCCCCTTCCAATTTAACACAAGTTGCAAATGATTTGAAACTGTGATTTTCAGATGGTAAAGTAAATATGACTCATCTGGGGAACATTATTTAGATGAGAATTCTGATTCAGTAAATCTTGACTAGGACTAAGATGCTGCATTTCTAACAAACTCTCAGGTGATGATGCCAAGGCTGCTGGTCCATCATTGGTCACACACTAAATAGCAAGTATTTAGAACCTTGTATTTACTCTAATACGAACTAATGAGGTAAAAATGTGAATTAAAACATACTTTTTTAGGAAAGCAATCTTACAACGCTTACTAAAATTAAAAATATTTGAAGTCTCCAACCCAGCAACCATATTCTAGCCCAGAGGAAAACATTATCATTTTATATATATTATATATATATATATATATAAAACATGTATGATATTATATATATACATATATATATATATAATATTCATTGCCATGGAAATACATGGGGAAAAACCCATTTATAGGGAATGATTGAGTTAACTGTGATATATCCATATCACAAAAATTGTGCAGTCATCTAAAAACAAAAAGACAGAGAGAAAGACTTCAGAAAGTAACTAGTTGATTTAAAGAAATTTCCATAAGGTATTATAAACCCAGATTCAGTGAAGTATGTATTAAATGATCCTCCTATTTTTGCCAAATAAAAGACAAAAACTAAAGGTCTATGTATGTGTTTGCTTATATATGTATGTAATATACATGTTTATATAATGTATTTACATATGTGTGTTGTGTGTATATACACTGATGTATATATGTTACATATGCTTCTATGAGCAGATAAAAAGATAAGAAGATACACACTAAGTTATCAACCTGGATTTAGGGGGAAGGAGGTGATTGTGGGTGAAAGGGATAAATGAAAAAGAAAATGAGAGGAAAATTGTATTAAAATAACATGTATAAATTATCATGTATGGACCTATGTATGGCATTGAGAACAAAATATACGTACATCTGAAAATAAAATGTGAGACTTCAGTGTTCTCAGAACATTGTTCGTCTCTCTAAACTTTCTTAAAAAGACTTTAGTATGAATATTTGAAAGTCTTCACTTAGCTCTTTGGTGCCCATATGGTACCTCCTCATTTGGTTGCTTTCAGCAGAAAAACAGAAAGAAAAAAAAAATGACAGTGAAGATTGATGTATCAATAATGGCCAGGGAAGGCATAATTTGGGATTCCCAAAATCAATTGCCCATAAGGATAGCCACCATAACTGTGATTAAATCTCCTTGAGGTCTTCATTGAGAATTATCAACAATTTCTTTTCACATAGCTCAGAAACTGACACCTATTTGTAAGAGCATTCTCTTCAAAGCTTGTTTTCCCCCAAAGAAATAAACACCAAATTAGCAGTATCTAGCCCACATCATGGTGCAGAATGTGGGGCAGATTACCAAAGCATGTGAGACGCACATAATTTGAAGGGTTTTTTTTATCCACAGAGTAAAGAAACATTATTTTTTCCTCCCCTCTGCTTACCCACATCTGAGCATAATCAGACACCTAAAATACATGTATGGCAAATCAGCTAAAAAAATATGGCCATACTTGCATTTTGTTTTGAAGATTTTCAGATAATATCTGAAAGATTGTTTCAAAGCCACAGTTCTGGTATTATGGTCCAGGGCAATGCTTTAACCATTTCAGAAGTAGATCAGAATATAGGTTTTTAACTCTTTCCCCTTGTAAAATACAGGATGGATTTTAATTTCACTTCAGTGGCAAAACTATTAGACCTACACATATGTAATCTAATATGTTCAGTTTCTATCACCCAAAATGTTTATTTTTATGGTAAGTTGAAATGTACTGAGATATCTAGTCATACACACTTCATAAATATCTGCTATCTGCTTCCTTCCTTTCTAAGAAGTTTCCTTCCTAAAGGAAAGTTCTAGCCATGGAATGGACAAAGACAATCTTACTTGTATCATCTTTCTTCTTCACCTATATTCACTTTTTTAGAATAGTGTTGACAGTTAACATACTGTTTACTTATGGTTTGTTAAGATGAGTATGCAAAAGTTTTATTCTAAGGGCTTCAGATGCCAACCAGGTATAAACATTTAGCCTTCCTTGGTGAATAACTCTGTGTCCCTATCACCTCCATCTGTGGGAATGAAATGCCATCCACCCAGTAGACAAGGAGTCCCCAAGACTGTATGAATAAAATGGTGGAGTCCATCAGCAAAGCAATTAGGAGAACCAGAGCCTTTGATCCCCTATAATTTCCCATTCAAGCCAAATACTGAACTGCCACTGGGGAATAAGTGTCCAGGCCCCCCCTCCCTGACAAGGCATTAACCTCTATGGGTTAAGAAGGCACCATGGAGACAGTCCCACTTGGTCTCCTCCCCCACACCTTAAGAATATGGAATTCAATTGGAAATTCAGGGCTCTATATTTGTTATTGGTTCCTGGAAATGTAGCCAACCAGTACTGCAGAAGTATACAGAGTGACCCATGGACTGGGAGGGACACCCTCTGGTGAGACATAAGACTTGGCACGCAAGATATTTAGGGTTAAGATGGTGTAAGAAGGAGTAAGGTGACCCTAAGCTTGCCTCATCCCTCAAACACAGCTAGATAAACATCAAATCATTCTGAACACCCAAGAAATCCATCATTAAGTCTTATAGAACAAAGCTGCATGTCTACAAACAGGGGGAAAAAATGACCTGTGGAAGGTAGAAACTGTAAAGAGTTGATTTTTGGGAGATAGGAGTCATGGGTGTTGCAGAGGAAAGGGAGCCCTGATCACAGAGAGAGTAGGGAGAGAGAATGAGAGAAAGAAAGAGTGTGGGGGCGGTGGTGAAAACACATACAGATGACTGCACAAGAAACTGTTTCCCAAAACCATTGGCTGGGGAAAAAAGAGAGGGTTTCAATACCACCACATTTTTGTAAATAGCAGAGCACAGAGTCTGAAGTTTCAGAGGTCAGTGCCAGAGCCAGAGTTGTGTCTGGGGAACCTTGATGGGGAAGCAGTGTGGAGCCTCAGGAGCAGGCAACACAATCTAAGGATCCTCTGGGTTGGTCAGGGAGAAGTATCTCCCCTCTTTGGGGTGCAATTTGGTAGAGGATAGATGGTCTTTCCATGGGCAAAAGACTCTGTGGGAGCCCTTAAACTTCCACATTCCCTAGCATAGGAACAAAGACTCTCACCGAGAGCAGCAAACCCTGGTGCTGGCTATGTGTTGCAATTTCCCATAAACTCTGAACCACTGCACAGTTGCACAACTATTTTCTGGAACAAGCCAACACTGGCCACAGCACAGTGAGACCTTCCCCAAGGGGATCAGCACAGGTCCATACCATGAGGTTCTCTGAAGTGTGGGGTATCAAAACCCAGCCATACCTGAGATAAAGCACAAGAGTTCTGTGTCACCTGGCAGGTGGACATCTCATATAAGGACAGGGTGAAGGTGGGGATCTGGAAGCTGGGGATACAGGAGGAGTGATTTTTGCATGTCTGTGAAGGCTTCATGAAGAGTGGCAGGAATGAAGTTCCCATTCTGGAGATGAGAGAGTAGGACAAGTCTTTTCACCCCTTGCCCACCAGCACTGATCCACCTCAATAAACTAACCTGTGCCACCAAGTGGGGAATGGAGCTGCTACACCAAGCCCCACACTCTGTGTGCTGCAGGCACATTTCCACTAGGGCAAGTTCACCTGAGAATCGAAGCAGCAGACCTCTCTCCCAGAAGACTGGTACAAATCCCTTACACACACCAAGTCTACTGATCATGGAGTGGTACAAAGCTTCAGCTCTAGGGGAAATAGGATCTAGCTTCCTTTGGGGTTTTTTTTGTTGTTGTTGTTGTTGTTATTTTTGTTTTTGTATATAAAAAGGGCACTTTTTTGTCTTTTTTTTTTTAATTTTGATCCTCTTTTTTCTTTTTTTTATCAAGCTTCTTTTAACAAGCAGACCAAAAACACATCAAGGATCTAGCTTCCTTTATCCATCTATTTTTTCCTTTAATTTTTTAATTTTAATGTTACTTTGCTTTATTTAATTAATTTATTTATTTATTTATTTGGTCTCCAAAATGACAAGATAGAGATATTCACCCCAAAAGAAAGAACAGGAAGAGATGCTGGCCAAGGATTTTATCAATATAGATATAAGTAAGATTTAAAACATCAATTATAAGGATACTAGCTATGTTTGGGGTGGGGAGGAAGCATAGACGATACTAAAAAATCCCTTACTGCAGAGATGAAAGAGCTAAAATATAGTGAAGTCGAAATTAAAAATGCTCCAAACAAGATGCAAACCTGAATGGATTTCATTACAACAAGGATGGATGAAGCAGAAAAATGAATCAGTGATACAGAAGATAAAATTATAGAAAATAATGAAGCTGAAAAGAAGAGGGGAAACAAAGGTAATAGATCATGAAGGTAGATTTAGGGAACTCTGTGGCTTATTAAGATGGAGTAACATTTGTATCATAGGAGTCCCAGAAAATAATGAGAGAGAAAAAGGTGCAGAAGGTTTTTTCAAAAAATTATAGCTGAAAACTTCCCTAGTCTGGGGAAGGACACAGACATCAGAATCCAGGAATTACAGAAAATTCCCATTAAATTCAATGAAGCCAGCCATCACTAAGTCATATCACAGTCAAATTCATTAAATCCACAGACAAGGAAAGAACCCTGAGAGTAACAAGAGGAAAAAAAAAAAAGTCTTTAACCTACAAGGGAAGAGAGATTAGTTTTGCAGCAGATCTGTCCACAGAAAATTGACAGGCCAGAAGAAAGTGGTAAGATACATTCAACATGCTTAATGGGAAAAATATGAAAACAAGAATACTTTATCCAACAAAGCTATTGTTCAGAATAGAAGGAGAGATAGTTTCCCAGACAAACAAAAACTAAAGGAATTTGTGACCACTAAACCAGCTCTGCAAGAAATAGTATGGGGTCTCTCTGAGTGGGAAAGAAAGATTAAAAACAACAAAGAAAGGAACAGAGAACATCACCAGAAACACCAACTTTACAGGTAACACAATGTCACTGAATTCGTATTTTTCAGTAATCACTCTGAATGTAAATGGACTAAATGCTCTAATTAAAAGACATAGGGTATCCAAATGGAAAAGAAAAAAAAATAGGATCCATTTATATGCTGCTCAAGAGACTCATTTTATTTTTATTAATTTTATTCTTTTTAAACATATAATATATTTTTATCCACAGGAGTACAGGTCTGTGAATCGCCAGGTTTACAGATTTCACAGCACTCACCATAGCACATACCCTCCCCAATGTCCATAACCCCACCCCCCCTCTCCCAACCCCCCTCCCCACATCAACCCTCAGTTTGTTTTGTGAAATTAAGAGTCACTTATGGTTTGTCTCCCTCCCAATCCCATCTTGTTTCATTTACACTTCTCCTACCCCCTTAACCCCCCATGTTGCATCTCCTCTCCCTCATATCAGGGAGATCATATGATAGTTGTCTTTCTCCGATTGACTTATTTCGTTAAGCATGATACCCTCTAGTTCCATCCACGTCATTGCAAATGGCAAGATTTCATTTCTTTTGATGGCTGCATAGTATTCCATCATGTATATATACCACATCTTCTTTATCCATTCATCTGTTGATGGACATCTAGGTTCTTTCCATAGTTTGGCTATTGTAGACATTGCTGCTATAAACATTCAGGTGCACGTGCCCCTTCGGATCACTACGTTTGTATCTTTAGGATAAATACCCAGTAGTGCAATTGCTGGGTCATAGGGTCGTTCTATTTTCAACATTTTGAGGAACCTCCATGCTGTTTTCCAGAGTGGTTGCACCAGCTTGCATTCCCACCAACAGTGTAGGAGGATTCCCCTTTCTCCGCATCCTCGCCAGCATCTGTCATTTCCTGACTTGTTAATTTTAGCCATTCTGACTGGTGTGAGGTGATATCTCATTGTGGTTTTGATTTGTATTTCCCTGATGCCGAGTGATATGGAGCACTTTTTCATGTGCCTGTTGGCCATCTGGATGTCTTCTTTGCAGAAATGTCTGTTCATGTCCTCTGCCCATTTCTTGATTGGATTATTTGTTCTTTGGGTGCTGAGTTTGCTAAGTTCTTTATAGATTTTGGACACTAGCCCTTTATCTGATATGTCATTTGCAAATATCTTCTCCCATTCTGTCAGTTGTCTTTTGGTTTTGTTCACTGTTTCCTTTGTTGTGCAAAAGCTTTTGATCTTGATAAAATCCCAATAGTTCATTTTAGCCCTTGCTTCTCTTGCCTTGGGCGATGTTCCTAGGATGAAGTTGCTGCGGCTGAGGTTGAAGAGGTTGCTACGTGTGTTCTCCTCAAGGATTTTGATGGATTCCTTTCTCACATTGAGGTCCTTCATCCATTTTGAGTCTATCTTTGTGTGTGGTGTAAGAAAATGATCCAATTTCATTTTTCTGCATGTGGCTGTCCAATTTTCCCAACACCATTTATTGAAGAGGCTGTCTTTTTTCCATTGGACATTCTTCCTGCTTTGTCGAAGATTAGTTGACCATAGAGTTGAGAGTCTATTTCTGGGCTCTCTATTCTATTCCATTGATCTATGTGTCTATTTTTGTGCCAGTACCATGCTGTCTTGATGATGACAGCTTTGTAATAAAGCTTGAAGTCCTGGATTGTGATGCCACCGACTTTGGCTTTCTTTTTCAATATTCCTTTGGCTATTCGAGGTCTTTTCTGGTTCCATATAAATTTTAGGATTATTTGTTCCATTTCTTTGAAAAAAATGGATGGTACTTTGATAAGAATTGCATTAAATGTGTAGATTGCTTTAGGTAGCATAGACATTTTCACAATATTTATTTTTCCAATCCAGGAACATGGAATATTTTTCCATTTCTTTGTGTCTTCCTCAATTTCTTTCATGAGTCCTTTATAGTTTTCTGAGTATAGATTCTTAGTCTCTTTGGTTAGGTTTATTCCTAGGTATCTTATAGTTTTGGGTGCAATTGTAAATGGGATTGACTCCTTAATTTCTCTTTCTTCTGTCTTGTTGTTGGTGTATAGAAAGGCAACTGATTTCCGTGCATTGATTTTATATCCTGACAATTTACTGAATTCCTGTACAAGTTCAAGCCATTTTGGAGTGGAGTCATTTGGGTTTTCCACATATAGTATCATATCATCTGCAAAGAGTGATAGTTTGACTACTTCTTTGCTGATATGGATG
Organism: Lutra lutra; assembly: GCF_902655055.1. Lineage (NCBI taxonomy): Eukaryota > Metazoa > Chordata > Mammalia > Carnivora > Mustelidae > Lutra > Lutra lutra. The sequence goes on from NC_062282.1 coordinate 28,532,910, forward strand.
CCTTTAATTTTCTTTTGTTGTCTGATTGCTGAGGCTAGGACTTCTAGTACTATGTTGAATAGCAGTGGTGATAAGGGACATCCCTGCCGTGTTCCTGACCTTAGCAGAAAAGCTTTCAGTTTTTCTCCATTGAGAATGATATTTGCGGTGGGTTTTTCATAGATGGCTTTGATAATATTGAGCTATGTGCGCTCTATCCCTACACTTTGAAGAGTTTTGATCAGGAAGGGATGCTGTACTTTATCAAATGCTTTTTCAGCATCTATGGAGAGTATCATATGGTTCTTGTTCTTTCTTTTATTAATGTGTTGTATCACATTGATTGACTTGTGGATGTTGAGCCAACCTTGCAGCCCTGGAATAAATCCCACTTGGTCGTGGTGAATAATCCTTTTAATGTACTGTTGAATCCTATTGGCTAGTATTTTGGTGAGATTTTCGCATCTGTTTTCATCAAGGATATTGGTATGTAGTTCTCCTTTTTGATGGGATCCTTGTCTGGATTTGGGATCAAGGTACTACTGGCCTCATAAAATGAGTTTGGAAGTTTTCCTTCCATTTCTATTTTTTGGAACAGTTTCAGGAGAATAGGAATTAATTCTTCTTTAAGTGTTTGGTAGAATTCCCCTGGGAAGCCGTTTGGCCCTGGGCTTTTGTTTGTTTGGAGATTTTTTTTAATTTTATTTTTTATAAACATATATTTTTATCCCCAGGGGTACAGGTCTGCAAATCGCCAGGTTTACACACTTCACAGCACTCACCATAGCACATACCCTCCCCAATATCCATAACCCCAACCCCCCTCCCAACCCCCCTCCCCCCATCAACCCTCAGTTTGTTTTGTGAGATTAAGAGTCACTTATGGTTTGTCTCCCTCCCAATCCCATCTTGTTACATTTATTCTTCTCCTACCCCCTTAACCCCCCATGTTGCATCTCCTCTCCCTCATATCAGGGAGATCATATGATAGTTGGCCAACAGACACATGAAAAAGTGCTCCATATCACTCGGCATCATGGAAATACAAATCAAAACCACAATGAGATATCACCTCACACCAGTCAGAATGGCTAAAATTAACAAGTCAGGAAATGACAGATGCTGGCGAGGATGCGGAGAAAGGGGAACCCTCCTACACTGTTGGTGGGAATGCAAGCTGGTGCAACCACTCTGGAAAACAGCATGGAGGTTCCTCAAAATGTTGAAAATAGAACGACCCTATGACCCAGAAATTGCACTACTGGGTATTTACCCTAAAGATACAAACATAGTGATCCGAAGGGGCACGTGCACCCGAATGTTTATAGCAGCAATGTCTACGATAGCCAAACTATGTTTGGAGATTTTTGATGACTGTTTCAATCTCTTTACTGGTTATGGGTCTGTTCAGGCTTTCTATTTCTTCCTGGTTCAGTTGTGGTAGTTTATATGTCTCTAAGAATGCATCCATTTCTTCCAGATTGTCAAATTTGTTGGCGTAGAGTTGCTCATAGTATGTTCTTATAATTGTCTGTATTTCTTTGGTGTTAGTTGGGATCTCTCCTCTTTCATTCATGATTTTATTTATTTGGGTCCTTTCTCTTTTCTTTTCGATAAGTCTGGCCAGGGGTTTATCAATCTTATTAATTCTTTCAAAGAACCAGCTCCTAGTTTCGTTGATTTGTTCTATTGTTTTTTGGTTTCTATTTCATTGATTTCTGCTCTGATCTTTATGATTTCTCTTCTTCTGCTGGGTTTAGGGTTTCTTTCTTTTCTTTCTCCAGCTCCTTTAGGTGTAGGGTTAGGTTGTGTACCTGAGACCTTTCTTGTTTCTTGAGAAAGGCTTGTACGCTATATATTTTCCTCTCAGGACTGCCTTTGTTGTGTCCCACAGATTTTGAACCGTTGTGTTTTCATTATCATTTGTTTCCATGAATTTTTTCAGTTCTTCTTTAATTTCCTGGTTGACACATTCATTCTTTAGAAGGATGCTGTTTAGTCTCCATGTATTTGGGTTCTTTCCAAATTTCCTCTTGTGACTGAGTTCTAGCTTCAGAGCGTTGTGGTCTGAAAATATGCAGGGAATGATCCCAATTTTTTGATACCGGTTGAGACCTGATTTAGGACCGAGGATGTGATCTATTCTGGAGAATGTTCCATGTGCACTAGAGTAGAATGTGTATTCTGTTGCTTTGAGATGAAATGTTCTGAATATATCTGTGATGTCCATCTGGTCCAGTGTGTCATTTAAGGCCTTGATTTCCTTGTTGATCTTTTGCTGGATGATCTGTCCATTTCAGTGAGGGGAGTGTTAAAGTCCCCTACTATTATTGTATTATTGTTGATGTATTTCTTTGATTTTGTTATTAATTGGTTTATATAGTTGGCTGCTCCCACATTAGGGGTATAGATATTTAAAATTGTTAGATCTTCTTGTTGGACAGATCCTTTGAGTATGATATAGTGTCCTTCCTCATCTCTTATTATAGTCTTTGGTTTAAAATCTAATTGATCTGATATAAAGATTGCCACTCCTGCTTTCTTCTGATGTCCATTAGCATGGTACATTGTTTTCCACCCCCTCACTTTAAATCTGGATGTGTCTTCGGGTTTAAAATGAGTTTCTTGTAGGCAACATATAGATGGGTTTTGTTTTTTTATCCATTCTGATACCCTGTGTCTTTTGATTGGGGCATTTAGCCCCTTAACATTCAGGGTAACTATTGAGAGATATGAATTTAGTGCCATTCATTGTCTTGCCTGTAAGGGACTGTTATTGTATATTGTCTCTGTTCCTTTCTGATCTACTACTTTTAGGGTCTCTCTTTGCTTAGAGGACCCCTTTCAATATTTCCTGTAGAGCTGGTTTGGTGTTTGCAAATTCTTTTAGTTTTTGTTTGTCCTGGAAGCTTTTTATCTCTCTTTCTATTTTCAATGATAGCCTAGCTGGATATAGTATTCGTGGCTGCATGTTTTTCTCGTTTAGTGCTCTGAATATATCATGCCAGCTCTTTCTGGCCTGTCAGGTCTCTGTGGATAAGTCTACTGCCAATCTAATAATTTTACCATGGTATGTTACAGACTTCTTTTCCCGGGCTGCTTTCAGGATTTTCTCTTTGTCACTAAGACTTGTAAATTTTACTATTAGGTGATGGGGTGTGGACCTATTCTTATTGATTTTGAGGGGGGTTCTCTGAACCTCCTGGATTTTGATGCTTGTTCCCTTTGCCATATTGGGGAAATTCTCTCCAATAATTCTCTCCAATATACCTTCTGCTCCCCTCTCTTTCTTCTTCTTCTGGAATCCCAATTATTCTAATGTTGTTTCATCTTATGGTGTCACTTATCTCTCGAATTCTCCCCTCGTGGTCCAGTAGCTGTTTGTCCCTCTTTTGCTCAGTTTCTTTATTCTCTGTCATTTGGTCTTCTATATCGCTAATTCTTTCTTCTGCCTCATTTATCCTAGCAGTGAGAGCCTCCATTTTTGATTGCACCTCATTATTAGCTTTTTTGATTTCTACTTGGTTAGATTTTAGTTCTTTTATTTCTCCAGAAAGGGCTTTTATATCTCCCAAGAGGGTTTCTCTAATATCTTCCATGCCTTTTTTGAGCCCGGCTAGAACCTTGAGAATTGTCATTCTGAACTCTAGATCTGACATATTATCAATGTCTGTATTGATTAGGTCCCTAGCCTTTGGTACTGCCTCTTTTTCTTTTTTTTGTGGTGAATTTTTCTGCCTTGTCATTTTGTCCAGATAAGAGTATATGAAGGAGCAAGTAAAATACTAAAAGGGTGGCAACAACCCCAGGAATATATGCTTTAACCAAATCAGAAGAGATCCCAAATCGTGACGGGGATAAAGGGGATAAAAAGAGGTTCAGAAAGAAAAAAAAAATGAAACAATTAAAAGAAGAAAACGAATAAAGAAAAAATATAAAAAAGATAAATATATATACATATTAGATAAACTTTCAGAAAGTGGTTGATTTTCTGTTTCTAGAATTGCTGTTCTTCTTCTCTTCGATATCCCGTTGGATTTGTAGGTGTTTGCAATCTTTAGATAAGCTATCTAGCTGATCTCCCGCTACCTGAAGTAGTCTCAGCCTGCTACTTCTCCGCCATCTTGACTCCTCCCTTGAGACTCATTTTTTTAATTTGCATATTTTTAAATTTTTTTTTATTTTCAGCATAACAGTATTCCTTGTTTTTGCAGCACACCCAGTGCTCCATGCAGCCTGTGCCCTCTCTAATACCACCACCTGGTTCCCCCAACCTCCCACCCCCGCTGCTTCAAACCCCTCAGATTGTTTTTCAGAGTCCATAGTCTCTCATGGTTCACCTCCCCTTCCAATTTCCCCCAACTCCCTTCTCCTCTCTAACTCCCCTTGTCGTCCATGATATTTGTTATGCTCCACAAATAAGTGAAACCATGTGATAATTGACTCTCTCTGCTTACTTATTTCACTTAGCATAATCTCTTCCAGTCCTGTCCATGTTGCTACAAAAGTTGGGTATTCATCCTTTCTGATGGAGGCATAAGACTCCATAGTGTATATGGACCACATCTTCCTTATCCATTCATCCGTTGAAGGACATCTTGGTTCTTTCCACAGTTTGGCGACCATGGTCATTGCTGCTATAAACATTGGGGTACAGATGGCCCTTCTTTTCACTACATCTGTATCTTTGGGGTAAATACCCAGTAGTGCCATTACAGGGTCATAGGGAAGCTCTATTTTTAATTTCTTGAGGAATCTTCACACTGTTCTCCAAAGTGGCTGCACCAACTTGCATTCCCACCAACAGTGTAAGAGGGTTCCCCTTTCTCCACATCCCCTCCAACACATGTTGTTTCCTGTCTTGCTAATTTTGGCCATTCTAAGTGGTGTAAGTTGGTATCTCAATGTGGTATTAATTTGAATCTCCCTGATGGCTAGTGATGATGAAGTCCTAGCAACAGCAATCAGACAACAAAGAGAAATAAAAGGTATCCAAATTGGCAATGAAGAAGTCAAACTCTCTCTCTTCACAGATGACGTGATTCTTTATATGGAAAACCCAAAAGACTCCACCCCCAAACTACTAGAACTCATACAGCACTTCAGTAACGTGGCAGGATACAAAGTCAATGTACAGAAATCAGTGGCTTTCTTATACACTAACAATGAAAATACAGAAAGGGAAATTAGAGAATTGATTCCATTTACTATAGCACCAAGAACCATAAGATACGTGGGAATAAACCTAACCAAAGAGGTAAAAGATCTGTACTCGAGGAACTACAGAACACTCATGAAAGAAATTGAAGAAGACACAAAAAGATGGAAAACCATTCCATGCTCTTGGATTGGAAGAATAAACATTGTTAAAATGTCTATACTGCCTAGAGCAATCTATACTTTTAATGCTATTCCAATCAAAATTCCACTGGTATTTTTCAAAGAGCTCAAGCAAATAATCCAGAAATTTGTATGGAACCAGAAGAGACCCCGAATTGCTAAGGAAATGTTGAAAATCAAAAATAAAACTGGGGGCATCACATTACCTGATTTCAAGCTTTACTACAAAGCTGTGGTCACCAAGACAGCATGGTACTGGCATAAAAACAGACACATAGACCAGTGGAACAGAGTAGAGAGCCCAGATATGGACCTTCAGCTCTATGGTCAAATAATCTTCGACAAAACAGCAAAACATATACAGTGGAAAAAAGACAGTCTCTTCAATAAATGGTGCTGGGGAAACTGGACAGCTATATGTAGAAGAATGAAACTCGACCATTCTCTTACACCGTACAAAAAAATAAACTCAAAATGGATAAAAGACCTCAACGTGAGACAGGAATCCATCAGAATCCTAGAGAAGAACATAGGCAGTAATCTCTTCGATATCAGCCACAGCAACTTCTTTCAAGATATGTCTCCAAAGGCAAAGGAAAAAAAAACTAAAATAAACTTTTGGGACTTCATCAAAATCAAAAGCTTCTGCACAGCAAAGGAAACAGTCAAGAAAACAAAGAGGCAACCCACGGAATGGGAGAAGATATTTGCAAATGACAGTACGGACAAAAGGTTGATATCCAGGATCTATAAAGAACTCCTCAAACTCAACACACACAAAACAGATAATCATATCAAAAAATGGGCAGAAGATATGAACAGACACTTCTCCAATGAAGACATACAAATGGATATCAGACACAAGAGACTCATTTTTTATTTTATTTAGTTATTAGACAGAAATCACAAGTAGGCATAGAGACAGGCAGAGAGAGGAGGAAGGAGACACCCCACAGAGCAGAGAGCCTGATGTGGATCTTGATCCCAGGACCCTGGGATCATGATCTGAGCCGAAGGCAGAGGTTTTAACCCACTTAGCCACCCAGGCACCCAAGAAACTCATTTTAGACCTAAAAACACCTCCAGATCAAAAGTGATGAGATGGAGGAGCACTTGGGTGGCTGTCGGCTATGCATCTGACTTTGGCTCAGGTCGTGATCTCCAGGTTCTGGGACTGAACCCCACATCAGGCTCCCTGCTCAGTGGGGAGTCTGCTTCTCCTTCTCCCTCTTTCTCTTTCTCCCTCTGCCCTTCCCCACACTCCCACTCTTTCTCTTTCAGATAAATAAATGAGATCTTAACAAAAAAAGGAAGGAAGGAAGGAAGGAAGGAAGGGAAATAAAGAAAAAGAAATAGAGAGGAAGTAAGAAAGAAAGAAAGAAAGATATGGAGAGTAAGTGAGGGGCTAGAGAACAATCTACCTTGTTAATGGACATTAAGAGAAAGCCAGAATAACCATACTTATATCAAGCAAACCAGATTTTAAGAAAAAGATTGTAACAAGAGATGAAGAAGAGCACTATATTCATTACTAAGGGGATTTAATCCATCAAGAAGTTCTAACAATTGTCAATATTTGTGCCCCCAATTTGGAGTACCCAAATATATAAATCAATTAATAACAAACATAAAGAAATTCATGATAATAATACAATAATAGTGGGAGACTTTAACACCCCACTTACAGCAATGATCAGATCATCTAAGCAGAATCAACATGGAAACAATGGCTTTGAATGACACACTGGACCAGATGGACTTAACAGATATATTTGAACATTTCATCCTTAAGTAGGAGAATACATATTTTTTCTTTTTGAGTGCACCTGGAACATTCTCTAGAATAGTTCATATACTGGGTCACAAATCAGCCCTCAACAAGTTGTAAAAGATTGAGCTCATGCCATGCATATTTTTAGACCACAATGCTATAAGACTGAGAGTCAACCATAAGAAAAAAGTTGGAAAAACCACAAATATATGGAGGTTAAGGACATCTTACTAAAAAGAATGAATGAGTTAACCAGGAAATTAAAGAAGAAATTAAAAGTACAAGAACATAAATGCAAATGAAAACATAGTAGTGTAATACCTTTGGGACGCAGCAAAGGCAATCCTAAGAGTGAAGTATATTGCAATACAGGCCTAACTCAAGAAGCAAGAAAAGTCTCAAATATACAACCTAACCTTACATCTAAAGGATACAAAAAAAGAACAGCAAATAAAACCTAAAACCAATAGAAGAGGTAAAATAATAAATATTAGAAATAAACATAGAAACAACAGCAACAACAACAAAAAAAGTAAAACAAATCAACAAAACTAAGAGCTGATTCTTTGAAAGAATTAATAGAATTGATAACCCCCTAACCAGGCTTATCAGAAAAAAAAGAAAGAAAAAGGACCCAAATAGATAAAATCATAAACAAAAGGAGAGAGATCAGGGGCCCCTGGGTGGCTCAGTGGGTTAAAGCCTCTGCTTTTGGCTCAGGTCATGATCCCAGGGTCCTGGGATCGAGCCCCACATTGGGCTCTCTGCTCAGCAGGGAGCCTGCTTTCCTTCCTCTCTCTCTGCCTGCCTCTCTGCCTACCTGTGATCTCTGTCAAATAAATTAAAAAAAAAAAAGGGAGAGAGATCACAACATAGTGATCAAGTGGGATTTATTCCTGGGATGCAGGCCTGGGTTGATATTCACAAATCATCCAATGTGTTATACCACTTAATAAAAGAACAGATAAGAACCATATGATCCCCTCAATAGATGCAGAAAAAGCATTTGACAAAATAGAGCATCCATTCTTGATAAAAAGCCCTCAACAAAGTAGGAATAGATGGAACAGACATCAACATCAAAAAGGCCATATATGAAAGACCCACAGCTCATATCATTCTCAAATGGGAAAAACTGAATGCCTTTCCTCTATGGTCAGGAACAAGTCAAGGATGTCCATTCTCATCATTACTATTTAACATAGTACTGGAAACCTTAGCCTCAACAATCAGACAACAAAAAGAAATAAAAGACATACAACTTGGCAAAGAAGAAGTCAAACTTTCACTATACGTGGATGACATGATACTCTATGTAGAAAACCCAAAACACTCCACCAAAAAATTGCTAGAACTAATATATGAACTCAGCAAAGTCACAGGATATAAAAATCAATGTACAGAAATCTGTTGCTTTTCTATATACAAATAATGAAAAAGCAGAATAAGAAATCTAGGAATCGAACCCATCTGCAATTACACCAAAACCCATAAGGTATATAGGAATATACCTAACCAAAGAGGTAACAGATTTATAAAACTATAGAACACTTACAAAAGAAAGTGAAGAGGACACAAAGAAATGGAAAAGCATCCATGCTTATGGATTGGATGAACAAACATTGTTAAAATGTCTATACTCCCCAAGCAATTTACACATTTAATGCAATCCCTATCAAAATACTATCAGCATTTTTCACAGAGCTAGAACAAACAATCTTAAAATTTGTATGGATCTACAAAAGACCCCGAATAGCCAAAACAATCCTGAAAAAGAAAAACAAAACTGGAAGCATCATGATTCCAGATTTTAAGCTATATTACAAAGCTGTAGTCATCAAGATAGTATGGTACTGGTGCAAAAACTGACACACAGTTTAATGGAACAGAGTAGAAAACCCAGAAATAGACCCACAACTATATGGGTAACTGATTTTCAACAAAGCTGAAAAGTATATCTGATGGAAAAAAGACTGTCTCTTCAACAAAGGATGTTGGGTAAACTGGACAGCAAACATGCAGAAGAATGAAACTGAACCACTTTCTTATACTATACACAAAAATAAACTCAAAATGGATGAATGGTAATGTGAGATAAATGTGAGAGAAGAAGCCATCAAAATCCTAGAGGAGAACACAGGAAGAAACCTCTTTGACCTCAGTGGTAGCAACTTCTTATTAGATACCATACCAGAGGCAAGGGAAATAAAAGCAAAAATGAATTATTGGAACTTTAACAAGATAAAAATCTTCTGCACAGTGAAGGAAACAAACAATAAAACTAAAAGGCAGCTTATGCAATGGGAGAAGATATTTGCAAATGACATATCTGATAAAGGGTTAGTATCCAAAATCTATGAAGAACTTATCAAACTCAACACCCAAAAAACAAATATTCCAGTTAAGAAATGGGCAGAAGACATGAATAGTCACTTTCTCAAAGAATAGCAGACATATGAAAAGGTGTTCAACATCACTCATCACCAGGGAAATATAAACCAAAACCATGATGAGCTACCACCTCACACCTGTCGGAAAGGCAAAAATTAACAGTTTTTGGAGAGGATATGGAGAAAGTGGAACATTCTTGCACTGTTGGTGGGTATGCAAACTGGTGCAGCCACTCTGGAGAACAGGATGGAAGTTCCTTAAAAAAGTTAAAAATAGAGCTACTCTAAAACCCAGAAATTGCACTACTAGGTACTTACCCAAAGGAGACAAAAGTACATATTCAAAGGGGTACATGAACCCAGATGTTTATAGCAGCATTATCAACAATGGCCAAACTAAAGAGCCCAAATTTCCATTGACTGATGAATGGGTAAAGAAGAACATTTACAAGGGAAATCTTAGCTTTTTCTGTTTTTGTTTAACTATGTGTTGCCTTAAGAAGTGTTTTATTTATCAATAGCACCTAGTTAAACATCCTTCCGTGTTACCTAATTTGCTACACTCCTAAAGTATTTGATGCCGCAGTAATGATATTTTGCTTTCAAGACAATTTTTAAGAGATAGCTGTTGTCTATCTGTTTCCATCCTGGCCTAAAGCCTGAGTGGCTAGTCTTGAAATTCTACCCAATTCCACTGAATGGATTGCAACTCATATTTCATTGCTTTGGAAATAAGTCTCTGTAACCCCAATTTTCTTCTTCCTTTTTTTTAAATGATACATAGATGTGTACTGTGACATCTGAACTTACACAAGTAGAATTGTACTTGGCAGGACACTTACCTGACCTACTTTGATGAGAATGTGTTGCACAATTGTAAATCACTTACTGACACTGGCTGACCTATTTCCAATTATATAAGCTTCTGTGAAACACTTACTGAGAAGGAACATGAATTAAAATCACTATTGAATTGTCTCTTCAATCAGATTGGAGAAAATTACAGAAAATACAAAACAAAATCCTATTCTACTCTGCTGTTCTGAGAGCAACATATTTTTCTGTGTTCTCTTTAATCCTTGAGTGTTCTTAATTTATTAAGAATCATCCTTAAGAACCAAACTGCTCCTTTAGTCAATTCTTACCTTCTTTTAAGTGATCAGTTTAATTCACCTTACTAGAATAATGACTCATATCTGAATAAAATTTTTTAAATCTTTGAAATAAAAAGCTGTTTACAGGACTAGATAAAATTACCTGGCAAATTTTTCTTTTTTTTTTTTTCCTTTTTTTATTCTTTCTTTCTTTTTTTTTTGGAGTATCAGGTAAGATATCTGGATACCACATTTTCGATACTGAATACTGCTGCACAGAAAATATTCTTTACTGAAGACACATGTAAATGCAACTTAAAATGGCACTAGATGAGCTCTTGGTGGGCCTAGCATTTGTAAGTTCCAGAATTATCCAGAAGAGAAAACATCTATCCGTTCATTTTTATTATATAATTACCAAAGTGTTAATTACATGTATTTTGGGTGTTCCCTTATTGGGGAAAATGTTTTTAACACCTATAAACCACAAGCAGAGTGTCAGATTAAACAAAACCCTTTGTTCCCACAATTTGTTCAAAAACAATTTCTATCTGTAAGCAAAATTTGATATCAACATAGCTCTGTCCTAAAACGCTGACTGAGACCGTAAGTTGGCTAACAGCTTAGAAGTTAACAGGTTGATAGATATATAAGAGTTTAGGATGAACTGGGCTTCAGAAACCAAGCAGAAAATGGGTTGGGGGGGGATGTCCTTTTAATTTCAATTCAAAATAGGTTCAAGATTTTTATTGTGTTTCTATTGTCTGGGGAAAAAAATCAAATCCTACTCATGGCGCACAATTACTGCTAAATGACTAAAACACAAAAATAAATCAACTTCTGATGCATCACAAAAATAAAAGCCAGTGTGTCAAGCTAGAACTATTGCCTAAACAATGTAAACAGGAAAACCTAATCTCTCTAAAATTTCCTACCTGAACACTTTTTTTTTGTTGTTCAGCAAGCATGCTGGTAAATCACTGAAAACATCAACATGCTTGCCTGCAATTGTTAAGATATTGCTTAACATAACAACTCATCGCAGCATAACAGGGACAGAAATAGCTGTAGCCAACCAGAATGAGACCAGTTGTTTGTTATCTGCAAGAAAAAGAGGAGAGGGACCAAAGAGAGAGAAAGACTGTAAAAAACATATTTAAGACTACAGCTCACTTTCGGGATGCCAGGATGGCTCAGTCGGTTAACTGGCCAACTATTGATTTCGGCTCAGGTCATGATCACAGGGTCATAGTATTCAGCCCTGCCTCCAGCCTTGTGTGGGGCTCTGTGCTCAGCGAAGGGCCTACTTGAGTTCTTCTCTCATCCTCTCCCTCTGCCCCTTGTTCCACTCTTTCTTTCTCAAATAAATAAATAAATCTTTTTTAAAAAATACTACAGTTTACTTTCATTAAGAATTGATTTTAATTAAACAAGAGCAGGAAATCACGGAGAGACACTGTAGAATCCTTTTAGATAGCTAAAGGGTTGGGAGATGGTGCAGGAATAAAAACATGGAGGATTTGAGATTTGCATGTATTTTAGTAATGTTCTCCATGTATGTGAAGGCTTTCCTGAAAACCCATGAGTAGCAATTCTTTTTTTTTTAAGACTTTATTTATTTATTTGAGAGAGAGAGAGAGATCACAAGTAAGCAGAGAGGCAGGCAGAGAGAGAGGGGGAAGCAGGATCCCAACTGAGCAGAGAGCCTGATGTGGGGCTCGACCCCAGGACCCCGAGACCATGGCCTGAGCTGAAGGCAGAGGCTTAACCCACTGAGACACCCAGGTGCCCATGAACAGTAATTCTTGATGTCTACAGACCTTAGCAGAAGAATATGAGCTTAGGGACTCCAAAGTGGTTCATTTGGTTAAGTGCCCAACTCCTGGTTTCAGTTCAAGTCCTGATCTCATGGCTGGTGAGATCAAGCTCTACGTCAGCCTCCATGCTCACTGGAAGTCTGCATGGATATTCTCTTCCTATGCCCCTTCTCAATCTCTCTCTCTCTCTCTAAAATAAATAAATAAATAAAATTTTAAAAAAGAAAATGAGCTTTAAACTACTATATGAATTAACTTAATTTTCAAACTTCCCTTATTCAGCAAACTTAGAGAGGTACAGATCACATCAAAGAGAAATTATAGGATGGTGGAATGAACCCAGCTGTGCAAGCCAGTCCTCTGAATCTGTTTTCAATTTTTAAAATGCACATAATAATGTTTTTGCAAAGATATGAGCCTTAAGGCATTTAGCAGGAACCCAGCAAATAACAGGTATTCAGCAAATGGTGACTATTACTACTGGCTGGGCCCTCAAGTCTGCTTTTTCTGTTGTCTTCTGCACCAAAAGTTAATTCTGCTACTTGGCTTCTGCTGTTCGGATCACATGCAAACCTGGACTCTTTCTATTAAATCCCCAGTGTCAGGTAATTTAAAATGAAAGCAGGCCAATTAATCTTTGGAGGTCAGTCACACAATACACTGAGCCTTTCCCCTTGCAGCATCCTGTTCTATTGCTGCATAGATGCAGCCCTTGAGTGTTACCTCCCCAGTTAACCTACTCTTAGGAGGTTAGGAGGAGGAGACAGATAGGGAAGAAGAAACAAAGCTACCCACTCCCTAGAATGATTTTAAAAACTCACCTTACTGATGGAAGGAGTTGTAAAATAAGCAGTCTTCACCACAGTTTTTATTTATTTTAATGCTTTATGACAGATAAATATTTCCTACATTAATCTTTCCTTCTTACTTCACATGAGTTTTTATATGCTCCTCACTTGGCAAAAATAACAATAATGATAATAAATGTTTTTCGTGGTCAGTTTTCTTGTACATAGATATAGGTTGTGTTTCTCCACCTCCCCCCTTTGTGTTCTCATTGATTTTGGCTCACTGTGGTATAGGGTATAGCACTTTTTTCCCTTTTTGGTCAAAAAGATGATATTTCATCACTGTGTTATACATTCCCAAATGACTTGAAAAATGGGATCCAAAAGTATACTTTACAGTATTTAAAGTTATTGTTATTTTGAAATTTTTAATTTCATCACTTGGAAAATTAAATTTTAAAGTTTAGTCCAGATAATAATGGAAAAGGCTATTAGAAGTATATACTAAATATTAACCACCTACTCCAAGGACTTCATCAACACAAATCATCTCATTTCTTCAAATGTTAGTCATAAGGCATCACTTTCAGTCTTTCTCTGGTTAACACTGAAAAAAAGAAACCACCCCTTTCCCTCAACTTTCTAGGTAGATGTTCTACAATTACAAGAAATGTTTGTTTATGAAGCAACTGAGGGAATGAATGATGCAAAGTAAGAATCTTTTATGAATGCCAGCAAATAATTAGGAATTGATACATTCATAATTGGGAGTGGGGGGAGGGCAGAAGGAATTCTGAGTATTGGGGGTGGGGGGAGGGCAGAAGGAATTCTGAGTACTTTATCAAAAGAAAAGTCTGAAAGTTCTGAATGGTGAGTGGGAAAAAACCCAGGTAGGAAAGAAAAACACAGCTCATAGTAAGAAAGCTACCAGTGAAAATCAGTCCCCTGAAGGGCTGCATTGCAATGAAAGAAGGGCAAGTCTGAAGAGGCTTGAAATTAGCATTATCTCCAGAAAGAGCCAAGTGAGTAAATGCATATTTATGGGGCTCACTGCCCTTCGTCATTGTTGTCATCATCATCACCGCTATCATCATCACTAATACATGCTGAACATCTTGTTTTATCTCATTTGATTATGACAACAACCTTATTTAATAGGAAACCCAAACTTTGAGATGTTGAATAACCTTTCCAGGGGTCACGCTGTTATTTTAAGAATGCAGGTCTATATGATTCCAACCCCATTGTATTAACTGTTACACCAATATTCCTCAAAGAATACAATTTAAAGATGATATACCTTGGAAGGAGCCAAACTCTGAACATATAACCACCATTCATTCAGCCACACATTAATCTTGTCCAATCTCTCAGACCTAGAAAGAACATTTCATGTCCTATTAGTTGAATGTGCTTTCCACCACACTTGTAGCTACCACGAAATAAAATGCAGTTTCAAAGAAGGAGATTTCTGTGCCCTGTACATATCTGTGAGCTTATCACATAATGTAAAATAAGAGCTTTTCAATCAGTCTCATTGGAATTCCACTAACAACATACAATTCTTTAAATCACATCATCTGAACTATGATTCATCTTTTCTTGTATTTGTACTATCATTCTAGCTAATCATACTATAATACTAAAATATGACTCTTTTGTTAGTAATACTTTCCCTAATCAGATATGAGGCTGTAAGGGATAGACTCACAAAGTATTAACCTCCCCTCTTCTCTTCTCTCCATGATTTTCTTAAAAGTATATACTTTGATAAATTAGATATTTGAAGGGGCACCTGGGTGGCTTAGTGGGTTAAAGCCTCTGCCTTCGGCTTGGGTCATGATCCTGGGGTCCTGGGATTGGGCCCCGGGTTGGGCTCTCTGCTCGGCAGGGAGCCTGCTTCCTCCTCTCTCTCTGCCTGCCTCTCTGCCTACTTGTGATCTCTGTCTGTCAAATACAAAAATAAAACCTTAAAAAAAATTAGATATTTGAAGAGATCAACAAAATTTATAAAAACCTTTAACTAGACTAAGAAATTTAGGAATTCAAGAATTCAGGAATTCAGACTAAGAATTCAGGAATGAAAAAGGAGACATCACTATATATCCTACAATAATAAAGATGATTATAAGGGAATACTATAAACAATGGTATGACAACAAATTATATAATTGAGGTGATAAACAAATTCTGAGGAAGACACAAACTATCAAAACTGACTCAAGAAGAAATAGAAAATCTGAATAACCCTAAATAAATAAAGAGATTGAATTAGTAATTTTAAAACTTCCCACAAAGAAAAGGCCTATGTGGCTTCACTGATAAATCCTATCAAATATTTAGAGAAGATCTAATGCTAATCATTCACAGATTCTTTCAAAATATAAAAAACCTTGTGAGAAATCCTAATTTATTCTAAGATGCCAGTATTACCCTATATCAAAACAAACAAAGACTTCACAAGATCAATGTCCTGTATGAATGTAGATGTAAAAATCCTCAACTAGCCAAATTGAATCCAGTAACATAACAAAGTTCATGACCAAGGAATATAAGATCCATTTAACATCTGGAAATTAATACAAGTCATTAATCCTATTGGTAAAACAAAAGAAAAAGCCACATAATCACCTCAATAGATGCAAAAAGCATTTGACAAAATACAACACCTTTTCATGATTAAAATACTCAACAAAGTAGGCATAGGAAGGAAATTCCTCAATCTGATAAGAGGCAACTAAAAAAACCCATAGCTGATACCAGGTTCAATGATGAGTGGCTAAATGCTTTCCCCCTACAATCAGAAACAAAACAAGAGTGTCTACTCACACCAGTTCTGCTTAGCATTGTACTGGAAACTCTAACCAGGGGATGTAGTCAAGTAAAAGAATTAAACACATTCCAAATCAGAAAGAAAGAAAAGGAAAACTACCCCTCTTCAAAAATGACATGATTTGTGTATAGAAATTGCTAATCAATCCACAAGGGGGAAAAAAACTATTAGAATAAGTGAGTTGAGAAAGATTACAGGATATAAGATTCCTATTCTAAAAATAATTGCATTATTATACCAGAGCAAATAATATGAAAAGGAAATTAAGGATACAAGACCATTTACAGGAGCATCAAAGGGATTAAAATACCTAGGAATAAATGAAAAAAAAAAAGAATATGAGACATGAAAACTAAAATCCACAAAACATTTTGAAGAAATTAGTGAAAACTTTAGAAATGGAAAAATACCCTATTTTAATGAATTGGAAGACTTAATATTGTTTATATATCAATACTCCCAAAACTAATTTTCAGATTTCATGTAACCCTATCAAATTTCAGCTGCCTTATATGCAGAAATTGACAACCTAATCCTAAAATTCACAGAAATGCAAGACTCCCCAAATAGCCAAAACGTTCTTGAGGAAAAGGACAAAGTTAGAGGACTTCATACTTCCTGACAATAAAGCTTAACCTGGGTGGCTCAGTTGGTTAAGCATCTGACTCTTGATTTCAGCTCAGGTCATGATCTCAGGGACTTGGGATTGAGCCCTGCATCAGGTTCAGTGCCCAGGAGAGAGTCTCTCTCTCTCTCTCTCTTGATTAAATAAATAAATAAATAAATCTTTTAAAAAAGAACTGATCTATAAAGCTATAGTAATAAAGGCAGTGTAGTACTGTACTACCATGTACTGGAATACCATTTCTATTCTACTCTCCAGTGACCTAGAGGTTTACGGAAACCTGTGGGATGGCCACTTCCAAGCATGCTGTTGAGAAGTGAAGCACAGGTCCCTTCTATTCTTGCATCCCCCAAACCTATCTTGGGACCTTCTCCCTTACCTTGGATTTATATGCTAGTGCAGAGAGGTGTCAGGATGCTGGACTCCACATCATGAATGCTCACCAGAACACAATTCTCTCTTTTCTACTCTCTTGATTTCCCTCCCCTTCCCCATTTAGAAGCTCTTTATCTAGTTATGAGAGAAAGAGAGAGACATGGGTAGGAGTGGTTGTATGTATTGGACAGGCTTCAGATGAGATAGGGAAAGAAGAACATATCTTGCCTGAAAAACAATTGTTCTAAATTTCCCCTACCTTTTAGAGAGTGGCTTTGAAATTGAAAGCCAGAAATTTGAAGTCTGTTTTCCAGTATCATAATTTTCACTTGTGGCAAGAGACCTCCTGGGGAGGGTTTTTGGGTAAAAGCTAACGGAGTCAGATGGTTTAACACTGTCATCTGCCACATTTTTTACCCTCTTGATGAAAGCAGATGGTAGAAAAAGCTTGCCTGCACTAAATACCTATATGACAGGCACTGAAGCATGTACTTCAACCATAGAGTGACCTCAGAATTAAATCTTATTCCCCCATTTTGCTGATGACAGACACTTGCTGAAGTTGAATTGCAACCCCAGTATGATTTCAAGTCCATGTCCTATTCACTAGAATCTAGAGATTTTTACTTTTTAAGTGGTAGATTTCATTTATTTTCCAAACAAAATCCTACACATAAAACTATATTATTAAACAGATTTTAAGCAGGAGGAAGGTTACTATTCTCTTGGTTCAGAGTGTTTTCTCATTGGTTCATTCAGCCCCTCCCTCAAGTATAGTCTGTCTATGGTGGGACTAAGAAAAGAGAGGGATTTTCTTTTCCCTATTTCTAGCCCCATCTGAATGGCCATTCTCCTCCAGCACTTAGCAATTATATGAGACTTTGTTGGGGGGAAAG
Organism: Lutra lutra; assembly: GCF_902655055.1. Lineage (NCBI taxonomy): Eukaryota > Metazoa > Chordata > Mammalia > Carnivora > Mustelidae > Lutra > Lutra lutra. Next base: position 28,550,818 of record NC_062282.1, read on the forward strand.
CCAGATCATATTAGAGCATTGTCTTCATTGGGAAGTTGGAGGGGAAACTGATCACTGTGGTGAAATGAAGTCCTCACAATTTCTTGTGGGAAGGATGGCTGGCAGAGCTCTGTATTATGGCATTGTGTACAGTCCCCAAGAGTGGAAAGAAGTGGCTCTGACTCACCTTGCAAGAAGATCCCAGGTGCTGGCATATGGTTTGCAGCTATGGACCCCATTCCTTCCCACCTGAACTCTCCCAGGTGCTCCCTCTCAGCCTGGGAACATGCCCTCTTTTCCCACCCCATCTCTCCATTCTCCTTTCCCTCAGTGTGGATACTCATCTAGTCTGGGGGATGGAAAGAATGGTATTTGAGAGGGCAGAGGAGTTGAGAATCTTCTCCTTTGTGACTCTATTTATGCCACTCTTCTCCTTTACTACCTCCAAGTCTCAGACTTCTGAATTCAAAAGCCAGGAAGAGACTCTCTACTTAAATGTTTTCAATGGGCAACTTTCCTCCCTGAGTGAAGAGTTCAGAATATCTGTCTCTTATATGAGGAGTGGGGGACGGGAAGAACCAAAGCGGGAAGGAAAACCCATGGGTAGGAGCAGGAAGGAGGCAGTGGTTAATATTTCCCAAACATCACCACACTGGAGATAGACCCACAACATGCTGCCTCAGCTTCCCCCTCTTTTCTTCCTGCATCCTCTGGTGGCCCATAAGGCCTTTATGAGAGACACTGTGAAAATATGGGTATAAAACACTGCCCAGAATGACCTAAGATTTTACTTAAAATAGGATTTTGCCTTTCTGAAAGACATTGTAAAGTAACCAGTGCAGGCAAAATTCAGCTTCTCATAATAAACTGGAAAAAAGTTGAGTCCTTTCAGTGACAACACAAATATGAGATGTACACTGGTACACAGTCTATAGTTCCCTGCCTGTCCCTGCCACCTTTATCATTCTGTATTTACCCAAAATAAATCCCCTCCTTTTTGCTTCTAGTAATGGAAAAGAGTTTAGTTAAGAAACCACACGACTTGGTCTGAAGTTAGGGAATAGAGTATGCTGTTTGTAGAGAGGAAGAGAGTTGCTTTAGAAAGGGTGCATGCAGAGCCTAGACAGAAGAAAATGGTGAGGAGCCTCCCTAGCAAGGTCAACCCCCTTCCAGGGAATGGGGGTAGAATAAGAAAGGATAGCCTTACCTGCTCCAGAGTAAGGAGGTAGAGGCCAGCACAAATATTCAATGTCATACTATCAGACATACCTCACCTCACCTGCCAAGATTGACATGAGAGAAATAGCCAGGAAACTCAAATCAAGAGTTTCAGACACAGCTGCCTCAGTCTCTAATTGTCCACGGTTCCCCTGAGAACAGCTCACCTACTTTGTCATGGTGTCCACCTCCCCAGGTCAATGTATTGGATTTTGTTTTGTGTCACTGTCCCTTCTAAGGTTCTAATAAGAGAAAAACCTTTGATCCCCATACATGGCTTAGAGTTTCAAGAGATGCATGGAGTACCCAAATTTGGAGCCCTTAGCTTTAGAGTTTTAATTTTCTTTAAAGCTCCTTGGGATCAGAGACCTGAGATCAGAAAAAAATGGCCCTGGTTTAAATATTAAGTCTTACTTCCCCATTGGGCAAGTGCAAGTTCTGTCCTGCTGGATCTAGGTCCATTCACCTGATAAGTCATTTTGCATTCTTTAATCCCAAGATCAAATGCCTCCTCTCTGGTCCTGCAGGTGGAATTGGCTACCACTGCCTGTGTTCTTCATGATGTGTACTTTGGCATAACTACTGAGTCTACAACCCTTGTAGAGGCTCCTTGTTGGCCCCAACATTCATTCTCCCCTTCTTCCTTTTACTAATAGATTCTCCAGTTTTAGTTTGAAACATAGCTACTGCTTTTCAGTCTACATTTTCCTTTCTCCCTTGCTGCTAAAAGTGGCTGTGGTGACTACTTCTAGCCAATAAGACAAGAATAGAAGTGATAGACACCATTTTCATCATGCTCTTAAAAAGGAAACTGACTCCTCTTCACTTTCTTGTTGTATCTGCTTCTCAAAGTCTGGAATAAGATCATGGTACAGGTCAGCTGACCTTAAAGACACAGATAAGAGCAACATCCTAGGAAATGAAAGAGTGGGCTGGGCACCTAATTGAATGAACCCAAGGAACTGCCTCACTGCTGTGGGTCACCTTCTGAGAGAGCAATAAAGCTTCATCTTCCTTAGAACCACTCTATTTCCAAGTTCCATCATTTCTGCCAAATAGCCCAACTAATACATACAAAAAGAAATGAAAGTCCTATATATAATTCCAAAGTCTCCTGAGACTAATAAATAAAAGCACAAAAGTTTACACATCCATAAGCAAAAGTAGGTAGGACTTCCCTATTTTCTTGGAAAGCATCTGGAAATAACAGTTGTGTCTTAAAAATTCAGCGTAGTCTCATGTAATCTGCCAACAGACAGACCCCTTGCTCCTTCTTTTCCAGGAACATCTGCCAATTCTATGTGGCAACTCCATGAACAATATCACTCAGGGTCACTTTGCTTATGTTGATATTTAGCTTAGGAAATTATCAGACACCAGTGCTATTCTTGAGGACTTAATTTGCACAGGTTCTGGGTTCTAAGAGGGCAGGGAAGCATAAGAAGTAGGATTGAAGGCTGGCTCTTACCAGTTTTTCCAGTTGTCTGGATTTGGATACTGGTGCGGCAATCAGCACCGCAGTTCTCTGGAAAGTGTTCTGCAGGCATAACCTTTCCTGCATAGAGCTTCCCTGCAAGGACATCTCTGCAGAAAGAGTCACAGGCCAGGGCTCAGGATGGTGTCACTTAATCCAGACTTTTCTCCAAAACACTACAAGGCACTGACCCTAGAGTTGTGAGCAGGAGCCTTCTTGGAACTGTCTGTTGGTAAGGGCCTGAAGGGAGAAACAGACCCACACCTTGCCCTGGCTGCCCCCCAAAGTGCCAGGATCTGCACCCATTGCCAACAGGCATACCACTTTCCTCAAGGATCAACATTCAGGTTCACGTTTGTATCAAAATTTGTGCGTGTATTGACGGCAAAACACTCTCTTTCTGGCAGAAATGTATTCAGCAAAAAGTGAAAAACAGGCACTCAAAGACTGCATTTTTGTTGTATCCAAAGACAGAGACTAAAATCTTATCAGTGCAAAAGAGCTCTGACATTTCAAACAGTTCTTTCTCTGCCCAGAAAGAACTCATTGCATGACATGACAGCTAGGCATGGGGCTGAAGACACAGGGTAAGGAGGAAAGGGAAATGAAAGAAGAGCCACAACAAGGAAAACGTTGTGCTCCTGGAAATGAAACTTCATGATGTTGGGACTCCCCCTCAGAGCCCTAGGGACTGACTCAGCACACACTGATAAAATGCTAAAGGCAATTCATTTAGGACTAGAGCAAGATTAGGTCTGCTTACAGTCATCCTCACCTACTTGACTCCTTGGGGGGTTTCCTCTTTTTTTCCCATAGTTCTTGGGGGTCCCCAGTCACTTCACTGAGCTGGTGTGGATTTCTTTCTTCCAGCAGAAAGCAGGGTCCCAAGACTGTTTCCCATCTTATGGATAATATCTTATTGTTAATTAAGAAAGGTAAGTGATGGGGGGGCACTTCCACAGATTTCATAGAACATGTTTTGGAACTTTCTGAGTATTTTTTAAACATCAGATTTTGCCCAGGATATTCCTGTAGCAACATATACTGCTTATTATTTCTATTGGAGCTGCCGTTTCATTTTATTGTCCTTCAATGTCCAATCACAAGGTGAGTAACTTTTAAATCTTTCTCATTAGGGACAAATTACTAAATGTTACTGACTATTTTATAAGCCTTATACAAAAACGGACTCTGAGAAGTGCTTTTGCTCTTAAAACAGTTTGTTTCCCAAGGGTGCTGAAAGAGATGACGTGTTGGTGCCTGATCCACTAAATTAATAATTTCTGTCAAGTATGGAAATGAAATTTCTGGTCCTAAGGGATGAGTTCAGAGAGTGAGGATTAGTAACAAGCCTAAATTTGCCTAGGAAAATCTTTGTCCCTACAGATTGGGACAAAGAGACAAAACCTGGGGCTTCCTGGAGTGGATTTTTACTAAGAAAACAAACAGTAAACAAGTCAAGTAAAGAGTACACACCCTCTCCCACCCCCTATCCAGGAACCTCAAATCTGGCTAAAAGGTGAGTTCTCTGATCTCTTCAGCACTCTTCTTGTGATATACAAAGTTGTAGACATAACTTATTACAGTAGGAAAATAAAAGAAAATCGTTCTTGCTTTCTCTGTTTAATAGTCTGAATGATCGCGCGCGTACACACACACACACACACACACACAGGAAGAATGGAAAGTTGTGACCAACTGATACTGGGAGTCTTACAACAGTGTTCTGTTTGTATATGAGAAACAATAAAATGCCTTTCCTTTTCTATGATTCACCACATCATAGGAACGTGTGAGACTAAAGGAAGACAGAATATAAGAGAGGGAAGAGAGAAGGTAGTGATATAAAGAAATGACAGGAAAAGAGAAGGGGGGGCGTGTACAATCAGGCTTCAGCGTCCAGGGATCTGCCCTGTCCTCAGTCCACTGCTGCGATCCTGACTTTACAGGTGGAGACTCAGGTGCCCTGAGCATCTTTCCTGATCTGCTTTTCTTAGCTCTCCACTTCTCTCACAGAATAATGACAAAATAACACAATGAAACTCTCTCATCTGGAGAAGTAGGTAGAAGCAACTTCTTCCTAAGTTTCCAAAGGCCTAGCCAGACCTGGGTGAAGAAAGTAGAGAAGGCACCATTGCTCCCCCAGAATCTCTAGAAGGACTAGTGAGGCTTCTCTTTTCTTTGAGCTCCCCGCACTATATCTAGGTTTCTCTCTAGGTCCTTAGGCATCTCCTGCCCCACCCAAAAAGAGTAAGTATACCAGTGGAAATCCCCTGAGCAAACTAGCACATGCTGTACCAAAATATTGTGTCTTGGCTTTGTTCTTTTACATCTTCACAACTAAAGGAAAGAGATACAATCAAAATGATAGTCCACTAAAATGATAAACAAGAGAATTTAAAGAGACACAGCCCAATTACTCACCCATGGAGTGACAACCTGAGCTATCCATGGGACCTGTGTTGGTGGAGAGATACAATACATGATTCCTTCTCTAACACTTATTTAGTTTATGGGAATTCATAGTTATATCTTTCTTGAAAGGATCTTCAGCTCATTGCAAAAACGTACCAATTTTCATGAATCAGACTCGTGGTTTTTCTAGCCAAGCTTTCAAGACAAGATTAGAAATGAGGGCACAAGTTATTATTTGATGCACAAAATTGTCACTCTTTGAAATAGGTTTGAAAATGCCAAAAGAAAACCTCAGCAGGTGGAGGAGATAGATTGTGTCCATGCAGCTGGCTTCTTGCTCTGAAATGTCTCTTGAGCTTGTGGTCCAGAGTGTGATCTTATGAACAGGGCACCCCTTCTCTTTCACTGGATCTGCCTCAACAATGGAGACAGGCTTCCAGAGATTAGTACTGATGTCCCACTTCTTCTTTTCTTATTTTATGAGTCTGTCACAATAACCACAATGATGACATCCACGAACTCACGCAGCTTTCAAAGACTGTGTTTTACACTTTGGGGTGTTGTTCATCTTTGCTAATTCAGCCACTTTTACAGCCCTGTAGGACCAATATCTACCCAATGTCTGTAAATCAAACAAAAGTTCACTATCATTTTCTACTCCACATCTCAGTACTCATCATCTTGTAATTTTAGTCTTATGGCTTTTTTTCTAAAAAAGAGTTGAGGGGTATTTTATAGCTCCAGTCCAGGTGATTAGCCAGTGAAGACCTGAGCAGTCCTCAGTGTTATGGAAGGCCTGTCTGTCTGTTGATAACAGGATTGCTATCAAGCAGCACCTTCATTTGAATACTAATAGCTGAGTGAAATAATAGCGGTTTAAAGAAAAAGATACAACATTTATCAGGAAGTCCGTTAGACTTAACAAATATGACTACTTTAACCCAGGAGCCAGGCTGGGAGCAGTTTTGTTTGGCAGACAAGTTTGGGGAGAGTCTAAATTATTCTTGTCATTGTCCTAAGCTTTTGCCCAGTACGTGTAGGGAGGTACCAGTGTGGTTTGCGAATACCGTATGTTCCCAAAATGTTGTGTGGCAATCACATTTTCACAAATATAATCCTACTAAAAACGCACAGAGAAAATAACTGTTTTATCCAATAAGCAAGGGATCAACAGCTTTTTTCTGTGAAGGACCAGAGCATAAAGATTTTACATTTTGTGTACCATATAGTTTCTGCAGTAGGTCCACAACTCTACTGTTGTAACACAACAGTAACTCTGTTCCAATAAAACTTTATTTGCAAAAACAAGTGGTGGGCCAAATTTTGTCCCTTGGCCATAGTTTGCCACCTCCTGAACTAAATAAATAATTCTTGAATGCCTACTTTGATGAGCAAGGCATAAGTAAGTATTAGAGACGCACAGAAAACCAAACAAAATTGCTATTCTTATGAAACTCTCTAGTGTGTATGTTCAGAGATTGGAGGTGAACTATTTAAAATAACAACATATCACCTCATAAAGTGCAGAACCTTTCCTTAAAGAGAAACTCACCCCAGACAATCAATTGATCAGATTTCTAAGTTTAGAATTTTATCTTGTTTTTTTTTTTTAATTGAACCTTATTCACACTCCAGTCTCAGGTAGTTTGAGGCTAGATTTGAATGTGCTACCTCACTCTGGAATAAGCTGAATAAGTTTGGGGGCTGACAGGAATGTCAAAGAGGTACAATAATTCAAAGGCTCTATCCCTTCATTTCCGCTACCTCTGCTTACAACAGCAATACTTTTACTCAGACTTCCTGTTTCTGGCACTTGCCTTCTTTTTTGCTGTGTTTATACTTCCCCCTGTCTGTGGTTAAGTAAGTATAAAGTGCCAAAGCTGTAGATTTGTCTCTGTCTCTCTCTCACTGCTGCTCTCTCCCATTCATTCCTACACATGGGCTCACACACCTCCTCTCTCCTTTCTTTCTCTCTCTCAGAATGATGATTCTGGGTACAGCTTTTGGTATGGTTTTCTATTTACTTCAAGCTGTTTCTGGAGAAAGTGGCTATGCACAGAATGGTGAGTCATTTCTAACTTTTCTTTAGGATTTCAGATTATCTCTAGCATATGCTTCAGGTTACTCAGATCCCTAACAGACCTGATCTGGACACTGGGTTGGAAAGGAGTTGGAGACCTTACCACATAATCAGTCATTTTATAAGTTCTAACCACCAGGATGGGAGGTCTTAGGGACAATACTGTGGGTGGTTTATAAAGTCTTAGAATTGTCAGAAAAGAATGCATTTGACTCTCTAAATGTGGATCTTAATTGTTGGTCAATGCCTCTGCCCTACAAAAGGAATACCCATATGGACACAATGGTTGTGCTTATTGGAGAATCTCCAAGGAAGTTTTACCTTGTTAAAAAATCAAGCTAGATTTCTTTTGCTTAGCTTTTCAGGAGGTTCCAAAAGCATGACTTTCATGATAAAATAATTTCCAGAAACAACAGCTTTGTCTGCATTCACCAATGCCATATCTCTAGCACCTAACAGAGTGTCTAGAACATGTACACATTCAGTATTTGAATTGAGTATTTGAAAATTTCTTCAAAATACTTTAGTTTTGATAGACTTATGTGAGATTCTTAGTGAATAACTGAGCAGAGAAAGATCTGAACGAGTTGTCTCATTGAAATATATTTAATTTTCTACATATTGGCAAATTTATCATCCTATAATAATCTTTGGGATCCTTGAAATACTTAACACCTAGAAGCCGGTACTGCCTACTTAGTAAACAGGTTGTAATTACAACAGGACTGTAGACAAAGGCAAAACAGTCACAACAGGAGCCAACTGGGAATTTGGACCACCCATTTGTTCCTGATAATTAAGTCCTATCACTTTGAGTTAAAAAGGATTTTCTTACCAAGGTTATCAAATACATCAGCCTAATGATTCAGCTTAGATATATCAAGTCATGTATTTACTAAGGGTGGAAATTCCTAATATTTTCACTAGGGGAATTATCAGAGGGCTGACATTTTTCACAGCGTGACCATGTATGAATCTCTTTGTGAGGATGATTATTATTTGAAAGTGTTGCCTAGTGTTTGCACAGATAGGTGGTTGGCAAGTAACACCTAATTCTTACTCTTCAGAGTATAATCTATTCCCTCTATTTCTTCCTGGTGGCTATACTTTTTTTTTTTTTTCAAAGAAATAAGAATTCTAACTGAAAACTGGGTTTTCACTTCAACTTTTTAAATTTCAGATGGATTTAGGAGATCTAGCCACTCATCCACGTTGATCATCTGAAAACACATTTCAGTTTGGGTTGTATAATAATCAGCTACTATTCGTTGAAAGATTCATTCTTTGATCACCACAAGGATGAACAAAAGAAGAAAGGGGTATTTTTTAAAAATCCAGGCCATTTATGCTTTTAATTAACTAATTTCTTTCAATAGAAAGATTTCTAAACCACATGGCCTTGTCTATAATACATGTTCAAATAATTAAATTTTTATAGAAAAATATGCTTAGATAGTGAGCATTTAAAGAAGGATATGTTAACTCACTGTTTAAAAGTTCTATGTAATTTCAAAGCCATAGTAATAATACTTTTGACATGGAATTCTTTTTCAAAGGAGCCCTCAAATTTTTCACATATATTTCAGAATTGGAATTCTTATTTTACCTTTTCATTTATTATTTCTCAAAAACAACAACAACAAAAAGATGATAGTCATAGCTAACCCTTATTGGGTGCTTACTGTGTTTTAAGCTAAGTCTTTGCATATATTTTGTTCAATCATTCTTCAAAATAATGTGAATTTCCATATTGAAACAATGAGACATACAGAGGTTGAGTAACCTGAAAAGGACCACAGCTAAAAAGTAGAATAATAAGAATTTAAACCCATATCTGTCCAGCTGTGGTGCCGGAGACCTTAACCACTATGTATACAACATTTACCTAAAGATTTTTCAGCTTAGATCAAGTATAATATTCTCTTTGTAAAATGCCTTGCAATTTTGCAAGTTGTTGAGGGGAAATTTTCTTGGTTACAAAGCAACTTTATTGGCTAAAGAGCCAATGAACTGCTTCTCAAAACATAGTCACTTTAATTGTATGACCAGTGCTTTGTATATTGTATGAAAATGTACATCAGACCCACTCCACCAGACAGGATGGCTAAGGTAGGTAGGAGTGCTTTGTTCTACTGGTGCTCAGCATCTGCTAGACTGTGTTCTCTCTCTGGCTTATACTGATCTCAAAGAATTCTGGAGACAAAGCTGATCCACAGAAGCCTGAATCCAAACAGTAATGTAGGTTCTGTTGTATAGGATTAGTGGAAGATTTATAGAAGAGAAAACGTCAAGACAGAGTAAGGACTGCTGAGTAAAGGCAGGCTAAAGCCACCTAGAACCATTCCACTGAGAAAACAGCCAGTTCTTAGGAAACAAGAGCTTAGTCCTATAAGATTAGGAATGAACATGCTTTAAAATGTGAGCCCTAAATGATGGGTTTCCCCTTCATTATTTAAAACTGTCATCAGGAAGAAGGCTATACCTTGCTGAAATTACATAAGAAGTCTTTGCTAGTGGCAGAATTGTGGGCCTAGTGAGTTCTAGGAATGGTCAGAAAGAGAAGTGCCAACAGCTCTTATCTAGATCTAGCTTTTCAAGATTTGTGGCTTTAACTGAACCAACCTGTCACTCAGCTAGTTGGTCCACTCACAACCAGCTTTACTAATTTCCTCACAGACCTACTTAGTTATTGAAATAAAGAAGATGCTGTTTCTATATTTCATTGCATTCAGTACACTCAACTGGGGTTTTAATACATTCTATATCCTATTTAAAACCCTAAGAGATTCTAATTTCTGTTGTTGATGGGTCAAAGTAATTTCTCATATTGATGGACCTGGAAGCCATCACAGGCTCACATTTGACCATTCTGAGAATGGCTTCAGTTACGCTGGATTTTTTTCAGGTCCCAGTCCAAGTGTATTTGCTGACAATTTTTTTATTAAATACTGTGAAATATATATACAAAATGTCTGTTTAATCTTAGGGTCCTCAACCCAGTCTAAGAAATTTAGTACCATCTGTGACAGATTGTACTGCCCAAAAGTGGCTGAAAAAAATTCTGGTTCCCTCCATACTTCCAGAATTCTGATGTCTTTAAGATATAATATCCATAGAGGAAGGATCTATATACCTATAGGAGCAGTACCTGTAGGACTCATGCAAAGGTTTACTACTCTGAGTCCTGGCAGATCTAATTTTTATTAACCACATTTGCCTTAGTAGCTTAAGACAAATTGCTTTAAATAAATATTCATACAATGGAGATAATCAATTACACTTTTGGTTGGGATGCCTATTTAGGCAAGGAAAAGCTATCCCTTAAAAAGTAAACTTCTGACTGTAAGATGGTTCTCATTTTCCTTCATTCAAAAAAGAAATACTTGGAAGTAAATAAGTGAAGATTAGTGATAAAGTCAAAGGCTAGATTAGGTAACTTTTGAATAATGGAGATAAAGTATCTCATCTTCGAAATGTACCATTTAACAGAAGAAATTAACAGTATAAAAAAAGAAAGAGTATATTTAGTATTTTATTCTAAAGAAAGAGTATACTTAGTATTTTATTCTAGATCTCTGGTGCACTAACTCAATAGCAGAAATATTTAGAAATATTTGGAGGTTATTTAGTAATTGTGATGATTTTGTTCCCTGTTAGAAAAATCTGTGCTCACTAGAGATCAATTTGGTTTGGATTTGGGCTCTTTCCGGTTTGGGTATTGGTATTGGTTTTTCTGTCTTTTCCCTTGGTCTTTTCTTCTTTAAATAAACTTATAATCATTCTTTCATGTCTGCCCCAAAAGGCTACCATTTCTTTAATGTCACTCCAGATTTCAAAAGGAGGCACTCATTTGCTTCATTAACAGTTGCAGATTTGTTCTTCCCCAGGAGAGTTTGAAGATGCCGAACTGGATGACTATTCATTCTCTTGCTACAGTCAGTTGGAAGTGGATGGAACCCAGCACTTGCTGACCTGTGCTTTTGATGACCCCGACGTCAATATCACCAATCTGGAACTTGAAATATGGTGAGGTGCCTAGAAATCCTGCCTCTCCTTTCATGTGCTACTTAGCAAGGGAGGGAGGATGGGGCCTAATTCTCAAGTACTGAAGTCAAATAGATTCCAAAAACTTCCTGAAACTCCCTGTTCTTCACCAAAAGACTCCAGCAGAGATGCTCTCACAGGTTCATCTGTCCAGCCTTGCTGTTACAGCAAGATGACAGGATGACCTCACAATCCTGACTTCGTGGCAGAGTTTAAATCTTGCCTTCCTAGGACACTCCTCCCCCAGATTTCTTTGTCTCAACATGAGACAGTCTAGTGCTTTGTTGTACTCTGGAGCACAGTTAACTGGTTTCTGATCCCAATACTTCATGGACTTGGCTTTTTAACCTAAAGCAGGTTATGTAACTCATCTATGCCTCAGTTTCTTCACCTGTTAAATGAAATATACTAACTCATAAGGAGGTTTGGATGATTAAATAATTTAATACTTTAATAATTTAATTAGAAGACACATCCAGTATATAATAAGTAATGGGAAAAGGGCATTAAAATAACAAAATCTGAGTACAGACCTAACTTCTACTCTCTTGACATAGTTTCACTTTGCATGATACCGTCAGTATCAATTTTCCAAAAATCCGCAGGAATAACCCAGCTTTTGGTTTCATGAGGTCTCAGAGAAAAGGCAAGGGAAAATAGAAAGTCTCTCTCTGGTTTGAAAGTTTGGTGAAGAGCTCAGGGAGCTTTCTTCTACCTCCACAAACCATCTTTTGCTGCTGAGGGTTACTCTCTCTGATGACTTGAAAAAAATACTCCAATGTGAAATTCTAACTTAGGGTTATCTCCAAATTCATATCAGATGACCTAATTAGTTTCTTAGAAAAAAAAGTAAGTCGAGATCCACCAGTCAGAAAAGAGGGCTTCTTAAACTCAGTAGACCTTCAGCCAAGCCCCTCTAATACAAAGTCTAGACAAGCTCTAAATCACATGTGTTACATTAAATTACAGGAGCTTTCCTGCATGTGCTCATGCACTGCTTCCTGATGGAGTCATTGGAGAAGGATGGTCTTGGACTTGAATTCCATAGTGCGTTCTCACTCTGCCTCTGTACGTTCACTTCTCTAACATACTTTCCAGAAATATATCGTCAGAAGAACAGCAACCTTCAATGTCCAGAATCTCTACTGCAACTAGACTATACCAACACAGCCAAACAACTCATTTAAACCATCCATTCATTTTTATGGACAAAACCCCCTCAACAGAGGTTTGACTTTGGGTTTTCCACTCAGCTCTTTGGTGGATTGTCTTGCTAGCGTAGTTTCTCCTTGGGAGGCTGAGATGGCCTTTCTGGCCACTTTTCCTCACACCACTTCCTTGCCCCCTTGAACAAACTTGCCCTCTCCCTTTTTCAAATTTCTTGATTTTTTTTTCCTGTCATATTGTAATCTGTCAGCAGCTTCTACTGGGGGTTTTCAATTGGATTTAGATATTTCAGTTGGAAAGGGATTGTCTTAAGACATGTTTTGCAATGTGAAACAAATATGAGGAGGATAAGGTGCTCCTAGAAAGCAGCTGTTTTTATAAAGGTATATGTTGACAGGGATTTTCATGTAATTCCTAGGCCCAGCAGGGACATTGTTTCTCAAATCAAAGTCCCCTGGTGTGCTATATTCGCTGGATAGGCTAGGTTGCTTTTCTAGTGAAACTAGATTTATTGGAACTTTTCATTCCTTTAACATGTTAATAAAGAAGAAATTGGAAATGACTCAAAAATGTGCTTCCTGATGAGGTCTTTACACAGTTCAGATTGTTGATAGAAACCAGGTATTATTTCCCAGTTTACTAGGGACATTTTCCTAAGTGAGTTTACCACCTGTCTGATCTGGCCACCAATCTCCCAGTGTTAGAAACTAAATTACTTAGTGTTCAGTGAGAGGATCCGCCTCTCAGGAATGTACTTGGATTAGCCAAAATCATAAGATTAGATTACTGGCATGCCAACTGATGATTTCATAGTGGTAGATAATAATTATTATAGATACCCAGATATTCATACTGGACTCAGGAGCTATGAGACTTGGTCTTGGGGAAGAAGAGAAACAGAGCAGGCCAGTAGGGTGTATATCAATATAAATCCACTCTTACTGGGTGATCTGAAAATTTTTCATTCACCAAAACATTAACCAGTTTGCAGGTACCTAGAATGACAAAACAGAGGCACCAAAAACAGTCACCTAGGTTAGAATCCCAATAGCAACCCTCAGGGAGCTCTGTGACCAAGGAGTTACTTAAGCTCTCTGATCAGAACAACTACCTTGCATTGGGGTTTTTGGCATATGGTCAGTACCTGTAAATGGCACTTAATTCTCAGTGTAGACTGATTTTCATTAAAAATGTGATCAAAAGTTTGTTCAGTAAATACAAAGTAAAACAAAGGAGTTTGTTCATTTTAAGATGAAGGTTATTTGGTTCAGACTTTAAAGTGCTTATTAAATTTTTTTAGGATTAGCTGCCAGCACTTAAACATCTAGTTTTTCTCTTTAAAAATCAGGTTTGATAATAGTGGGCCCATACAGCGCAAGTACAAAGTAGAATTCCAGCTGCTTCTGTGGGTAGACATTTAAATCTCAGTCCAGAAGTTAGGCCCACTCTTATAGATACCATAGGCACTTGAATTGGGAACCCTGCTTTTTAGCTGTTTGTGTAAGTTCTACAGTCAGCTTTCAGAAGGCAACTGATTTCCTTTATTCCCACATTCTTGGGGGTACCGCATTCACTCCCAGTTGCCACCTACAGATATTACTTCACATATGTCACTCTTGGTTTCATCATTTACCACCTGTGACACAAGCACCCTGCCAAATCTACCTCTAGAATTACCTAGCAATATCTGTCAGGTAATTAATTTAGTCCTTCTTCAGTAAACCATACTTTCAAAGTTGTTCGATATTTTTGAGATTGATTCTGTCTTTCAAGGCCAAATGAGGAATAAAAGCTATAGTTTGCTTTTGTTTCTGTTTTTAATATTTCCATGGAGATACCTGCCTGTCCCCCTCAGGAGAAATGCATTTATCCAGATAAACCAGACATGATTGCCGGAAATTTAGGAAGCTGGAGACAGGGTAGAGAGGCAGGCACTATGGTTTTCCCAACGGTCTCTCCCAGTTTTCAGAAACAGAAGGTTTTTGTGAGAGGCTTAGGGTTGAGGTACCCTTGGAAGGTCCTACAGGCCCAAATTTGTTAGCCTGAGGTCAAAAGTACATCAACAACAACAACAAAACAAACAAACAAATAAAACAAACAAAAAAACAGAAGTAAAGCCAGCAAATCACTGAAGTAGTAATTTCTGAAAGTTTATTGTGCATGTACCAAAAAGTTTGCAAACCAGGAGCACTTAAACTAAAATATGGAATGAGGCTCAGAGATATATTGTTATAAAGCAACTTACATAGTGTAAAGGCGATGAAGGTTTATTCTTTACAGTGATTGGCTATAAGGTTAGAATTTTCTTAACTGAATGGAAATTGGTTAGTGGTTACCTCCTATCAATTTTGGCAAACGATTTAAGTTTTGCTTGTGATTGTCAGAAGCATAAGCAAGAAGTCACCCAGGTTAAGTTAATCTTGCTTGTCCTATGAAGTAAGCTAAAACATTTGCTTACATGACTAACTTATTTTGTCTGCCCAGAGAATATGCAAGTTTGGTTTCTGTGTTTAATTTTAACATTGGATAATTATAATCCTTTTTTTCTCCCCCCAAATACCCTAAAATGGCTCTATCTGACAGAAATACAGTGTAATACACAAACATCTGAGCCATATATGTAATTCTAAATTTTCTAGTAGCCACATTTTAAAAAAAAGAAAAATAAATAGGTGAAATTAATTTAAATTAACATATTTAATATAATAATATATTTAATTTAATAATATATTTTATTTAAGTTAATATATCCAATATATTATCATTTCAACATGCAATCAATATAAAAATATTAATGAGATATTTTACACTCTTTTTGCATGCTAAATCTTCAAAATCTGTTGTATATTTCATAGAGCACATCACAGTTTAGACTAGCCATATTTCCAATGTTCAATAACCACATACCAAGTAGTGGCTATTGTGTTGAACAGTGTAGTTCTAGAATATGTCTAATCTTAGCAATAAATACTTAGCAACAAAGTAAATTGTTTTAACCTAGTTAACTTAATTGAAATTCAATTGGATTGACTTGAGTTTAACTAATCATGGGGAAGACACTAAGTTTCCTCTAATTACCTGAGGCCAGGGCCACTGGCACAAAGTGAGGTTGTCCACTGTAGGCCACTGGGTTTTCTTAGCTCCTAGCATGGCTTCCCCTCCATATAGAGTGGATTCTGGAATTCAGACACTTAAAAGGATGCCAAGGCTCACAAGCCAACCGTATGGTGATCCTTTCTATTTCATTGCTTATTAATCTCATTCTCCAAAAGGTGGGAATGAACCAAGAATACCATTTTAGGTTCTTCTTAAACTTCCAACAATACCAAGAACTTGCTTCTTGTTAAGGATTTATAATTGAATATTCTACCATGTTTTACTTACAAATATATTCTAAACTCGATGACCGAACTAAAAGCTATTATCTTTCTAATTTCTCCACAACATGTCTTACCTAAATTCAGAAATGCAATACTACTCCAATTCTCCCCTTCTATCCTTATTCATCTAATTATGATGCATTGCCATCTTCAGAACTTTCCATGTGACACTCGTCCCAAGTTTCTCCCCTGGTATCCATCTGGCCTAACTTAAAAATTTGCTTTTGGTATTTACTCTACTCCAGGGGGAAAAACCTCAATGAAGGAAGGATATGCTCTCTAGAAAGTCCAACACACACACACACACACACACACACACACACACACACACACACACACACACTTAAAGCCAAAACAATTGCATACCTTAAGATGTAACAACAAAAAAACTATAATTGGGGGTGGGACAATTTTAAGGAAGGTGCCACAAGTAGTAAGTATATTTAGCCAATTAATAAACTTAAAATTTCTTCAACCATCTCTATTTTTGTCTGGATGCAGAAGCATAACCAGTCACTCAAAGATCACAGCAACCCAGAGCTGGGAGACTCTGCCCCTAAAGCTGAGGCATCCTTCTCAGATTTTAACCCAATGCCCACCTTATCTCAAGCCACAAACATGTTCTTTCTGCTCAGAGTCCAGGAACAGTCCCAGAGAGGGCTCACTTGAGTACATGCTGAGATAAGTACACCCACATCCAATTTCCCAAAGAAAACCAACACATTCTGGATTCTAGATAGTAAAGGACCTTTTTAGAAGATATTTCCTATGATCTTTTTTAAAAATAACTTATTTAGAAGAATTCTTTCCCTGTAAGCAAATCTGTACAAAGCCTTTATTTTTCTTCCACTATCCCCACTTCAAATTTGAGCCAGCTATACCTCTATTCAGGGCTATTTGGTTGGAAGTGCATGCAGAAAAAAAATTGGTAACCATGTTTATCACAGGAGAAGGACATTAAATTGAGGGTTAAGGAAGGAAGAGAAATGAGTACTTTTATTTTTATTCTTCATTGTTTAATTATTTTTACAATGAGAATACATATTTTGCTTCCTT
Source organism: Lutra lutra (assembly GCF_902655055.1). Lineage (NCBI taxonomy): Eukaryota > Metazoa > Chordata > Mammalia > Carnivora > Mustelidae > Lutra > Lutra lutra. The sequence continues at coordinate 28,567,631 of NC_062282.1, forward strand.
CTTTAATATGGCATATTTCTTTCACCCTAGAAGGATGCCTCCTGTCCCCTTTCAGCCGTTCATCCCATGTGAGCAATCTATCACCCCCTGGTTTTGCCAGTTTCCAATAGTTCTTATAAATGGAATGACACACTGTTTACTCTTTTCTATATGAATGCTCTCACACAACAAAATGTTTTCAAGAATTACCCATGTTGATGTATGTATCAGAGCTCATCTTTTCAAGTTCTATTAATTCCACTGCATGAATACATCACAAGCTTTGAATCCTTTCTCCTTTTAATGGACACTGGAGATTTTTCAAAATTGAGACTATTATTTTTTTAAGCTGCTACTAAATTATTTTACAGATGTGTTTGTTAATGCACACTTTCATTTCTTTGTGGTAAAAACCATAGTGGAATCACTGAATCATAGGGTAGGTGTGTGTTTAACTTTGTAGGAAACTGTCCAGCAGTTTTCCAAAGCGGTTATACCATTCTACTCATCAACCAAGAAAGTGTGAGAGCTACACATCGTCTCCAACATGTAGCTCTGAAAACAGTATCTCGTGATTTTTCTTTACCTTTCTCAAATAACAAATAATTTTGACCATCTTTCTGAGTAGTTGCTGGCCATTTGTATGTCTTCTTGTGGCAGTTGTCTGCTAAAGCCATTTGTCTTTTTTACTGAGTTATTTATCTTTTTATTGTTGATGGGTATGAATTCTTTTATGTTCTGGATATAATTCCTTTGTCAGATATATGGATTACAACTATTTTCTGCCATTGTGTAACTTGTCATTTCATTTTCTTAATGGTGTATTTCAATGAGGAAGAAGCTTTCATTTTGATGAAAGTCCAACATGTCTTTTTTTCTCTTTTATGTTTAATTTTTGTGTGTGTCAACACTATTTTTGTTCACTCTCAAAGTCAGAAAGATATTTTCTTATGTTTTCTCCTAGATAGTTTATAGTTTGAACTTTAAATTGAGGTCTATAATTCATATCTAATTAATTTTTCATGAGATTAGGGTTCATATCTTCCATATATTTATTCAGTTGTTTCAGGACAGTCTGTTGAAAAGATTTTCTATTTCCCATTAAATTGATAAGGCACTTGTATTGAAAATCAATTAAACTTCTATGTGCAAGTCTATTTCTGAACTCTACACTTTCTGTTGATCAACTTATTGATTCTTTTTATTAACATTTTATTTATTTATTTTTGAGAGAGACAGATAGAGTGTGCACATGAGCAGGGGGTAGGTGCAGAGGGAGAGAGACAAACAGACTTCCAACTGAGCAGGGAACCCAGTACGGGGCTTGATCTCAGGACCCTGGGATCATGACCAGAGCCAAAGGCAGACACTGAAAAGACTGAGCCATCCATGTGCCCCAATTTATCTAGTCTTATGCCAGGTCTAAAATGGCCTGATTATGATAGATTTATGTAAATTTGAAATCAGCTACTCTGAATCTTCCATATTTGCTCTACTTTTTCAATGTTGTTTTGAGTATTCTGAGCTCTTTATATCTCCACATAAATTTTAGAATCAGCTTGTTTTTTTTTTCTTTTAAATCCTGCTGAGATTTTGATTAATATTATATCTGTTACATTGGGGGAATTTGCTATCTTCTCACTACTAAATTTGCTAATCCATGAATATGCCACTCCATTTATTTAGATTTCCTTTAATAGCTCTGAGGAATGTTTTATAATGTCCATTGCAAAGGTCTTGAACATCCTTTATTAATTTTATCTCTAAGCAATTTATGTTTATTGTTATCATAAGTGGAGTTGTTGTTTTTAAAATTTATTTTCTAATTATTTGATACTAGCTTATAGAAATATAATTGTCTTTTATATTCTGACCCTGAAGAATTCACCTTACTAGTTCCTGTAATTGTGTTGGAGAATCTATATATTGCTGTCTGCAAAGAAAGGTTTCTTCTTCCTTTTCAAACTGGTGTCTTCTTGTTTACTTTTCCCTCTTGCCTTACGCCCTGGCTAGAACCTCTAGTACTCTAATAAATAAAAGTGGTGAAAGTGGTTATTCCTGTTTTGTCCTTATCAATGGGAGAAACGTTCACAATTTCGCCATTAAATATGATAGTAACTCTAGACTCTGTAAATTTCCTTTATCTGGTTGAGGTAATGTTCTTCTATTAATTGCTGAGAGTTTTTATTATAGGTGGATGTTGAATTTTGTCATATGTCTATCTGCATTACTTAAGATAATCAGATTATGTATGACTTTTGTTCTGGTAATATGGTGAATTGTATGATTCATATTTGATTGCTGAACCTGCCTGGATTTCCTGGGATGTGACCTACTTTCTCATAGTACTAACATCAATGTGTTAAAATTTTCTTGAGGAAATTTAGATATACATTCTAGGGGGACATTTATCTGTAAATTTCTTCTCTGTGATATTTTTGCCAGCTTTTGGTACAAGAGTTGAGCTAACTTCATAAAATAAGTTGGATAGAGTCTGTTTCTACTCTATTTTCCAGAGTAATTTCTGTAGAATTGGCACAGTTCTCAGTTTTCAGTTCTGTTCTTTTTAGAGCCATCTAGCTATTGCTAACCCATGCTTTTCTTAGCATGTTTCTTAAATATTTGCTAGAAGTCACCAACATAGAAGTATCTGGCATGGAGTTTTCTTATTATGGAAGTTTGTTGATAATAAATGTAATTCCTCTGAAAGAAATAGAGCTATTGAGATACTCAATTACTTCCTTATTGTAGTTTTGGGCAATATCTTTTTCTTAGTAATTGCTCTAATAGTTAACAATATTCAACCTTATAGTTTACTTAGAGTTAATATTGTACTATTTCATATATGAAATCTAAGAAACTTATAATGATACATCAATATACTTCCAATTATCACATCCTATCTTATGCACTATTGTTATATATTTTTACATCTACCATACATTATAAATGTCACAATAATGTCATAATATTTGTTTTAAGCAATCATTTAGCTTTAAATAATTTAAAAGAAAGAAATATATATTGTCTTTTATATTTACCAAAGTATAGCCTTTCTGGTACACCTATTTGTCTCCTATAGATCTGTAATCCCTTATGGTATCAATGCCCTCTGGGTCTAAAGAAGTTAAAACAAATTATCTCAATTTTTATTTATCTGGAAATATCTTTACTTGACCTTAATTATTGAAGAATATTTTGTGCATGTGAGATTTCAAGGTGGACATATTTTTTTTCTCTCTTCCAGAGTTTTAAAGGTATTATTCCAGGGTCTTCAGTTCCCATAGTTTTTGATCAGAAGTGATATTTTTCTCTAGATACTTTCAAAATTTTCTATTTGCTTTTGTTTTTCAGCCATTCGACTGTGATGTGCCTAGGGGTAGTTTCCTTTGGATTGATCCTGCTTGGATTTGCTGAGTTTCTTAAACCTAAAAATAGACATTTTTGTTACATTTGGGAAATTTGCAGCCATTATTTTTTATGTTTTTTTTTCCATCCTAGTATCTTTTCTTGTTCTGGAATTCTAATTGCATATTTATTTATCCCTTGATATCATCCTATAGGTCACTGACCATTTCTGTTACTTCAGACTGAAAACTTGTCATTGCTCTATCTTCAAGTTCACTGACCCTTTCCTCTGCCATCTTCAATCTGTTGTTAAGCCCATCTAATACCCTCAGTGCGTTTTTACAAATTTTGGATTTACTTGTTCATTACAGTATTTTCATCTGGTTTTCTTTTACAATTTCCATGGCTCCATTAACATTACACATCTATTCAATCATTATGGCCATATTCTTTGTTTAGCCCTTGAACATATTTACAAAAGCTGCTTTAAAGTCCTTTTCTGCTAATTCCAACATCTGGTCACTTTAGAGTGACTGCTTTACATTGATTGCTTTTTGTCTTGACTATGGGTCTCATTTTTCTTTTTTTCATCAATTGTAGTAACTTTTGAATGTATGAAAGACATTGGTAACAGGTTTTCTGGATTCTGTTAAATTCCTTTGCTGAATGTTAGTTTTACCTCTGTTAGTAGGTTAACAGGACTAGATTAATCTTCAAATTCTCTTTTATTTTGAGACAGCACCTAAAATTTCATTTCAGTACTTTTTAGAGCCATCTAGCTATTGCTAACCCATGTTTTTCTTAGAGTCTCTCCCACACTTGACAATTAAAGGGACATATACTGATATGAGCAAAGTTTATATGCAGATCTGGTGTCATACATCCCCATTAAAAATATCCAGCCATGCAGACAAGTCCTCTAACTTCTCAAGAAAACAAAATTGTGGCTTTCCGTTATATTCTAGATGCCTATCACAGTGTGATCTGAGGATTGCCATCAAGCAATTTTTAAAAAAAGAAACCTCTTTTTAAAGGATTAATTTCCTTCTCATGTCTGCATACTTTTGGTTACTCTCTAAAGCTTTTAAATAGGATTTCCCAAAAAATAGCTTGTCTAAGGTTTATAATAGTTACATATTAGAGGGCTAGTATGACATAAGTTGTTCTTCTAGTACTGGAACTCAAACTTATACTTTTTATTTAAAAAGTACAATGTGGAACTTTTTAAAAATATATTTTATTAGGGTGCCTGGGTGGCTCAGTGGGTTAAAGCCTCTGCCTTCGGCTCAGGTCATGATCCCAGAGTTTTGGGATCAAGCCCCTCATCTAGCTCTCTGCTCAGCAGGGAGCCTGCTTCCTCCACTCTCTGCCTGACTCTCTGCCTACTTGTAATCTCTGTCAAATAAACAAATAAAATCTTTAACTATATATATATATATATATATATATATATATATATTTGAGAGAGAGAGAGTGTGTGTGTGTGTGTGCGCGCGCACACACACACGCATGCAGGAGTTGGGGGAGGGGCAGAGGGAGAAGAAAAAGCAGATTCCAAGCTGAACAGGGAGCCCAACGCAGGGCTCAATCCCAGGACCCCAGGATCATAACCTAAGCCAAAGGCAGACACTTAACTGATTGAGCACCACAGTGCCTCAATGTGGAGATTTTGATGTTAGTTGTACAGTAGGCAACAATCTCTCTTCCTCAGTTTCCTGAAAATCTGATCTGAATTGGGAAGAGGAAGTGACAGAGTTCAATTCCTAGAGCATGGCTACTGTGTGTTAAGCTAGGGAATATGGGAAGAAGGGTTGATTTTAAAGTCTGTTGATTAGGTAAAAGTGAAGCATAGTCAAAATTACCTTTGAAAATCCCTAAATTACCCATTAAGTATGTATGGTTTTATGTATACAATTCTTTGGACTATTGTATCATTTCCTTTAAGTTTTCTGGGGACAATGTTTCTTTACAGGTTTTATTTTCTCAATTTATTTCTGCAGGATATCAAAAAGAGCAATTACCTTCTCACCTAAACAAGTATTTGTTTTTCAATGATTGATCGTTTAAAAAATAGGAATTTTCCATCTTTTTTATGAACATGCTTTGACTGTTTCAGATTCAGTATATCACTAGGTATGACAATAGCAAGATGCCACATTATTTAATTCTCTCTCTCTCTCTCTCTCTCTCATAAGCATCTATGCATCTACATACCTATGGACAGAGTTGAAGTCACAAAACTGAAATATCCATGTAATGCTACTCTCTTGTATACAGAGACTCTGACTTGATTTAAGATGGATTCACTTTTTGTTTCTACAGTGGAGCCCTTTTGAATGTAAAATGCCTGGCTTTTGATAAACTGCATGAGATGTATTTCATTAAGACAAAGAAATTCTTACTCATTGGAGACAGCCTAATACATGTGAAACTTGGAGGAAAGAACATAACTTCCAAGAAATTGAACATAGTCAAAATAGGTAAGAAGTTGTATATAGGGGTATGGTTGCCATTTAGGGATATATGAAATCACTGATTCAGTGTCATAATCTGTAAGTAATGGGAAAAAAAATAAAGTTATTTTCAAAACCTCAGACGACTTTGGTGTAGGAGAATGTCTAAACCTATTACAGTGCATCAGTGCAATGGAATAATAACTACTCATATTTATTCTACCTATGGAGATTAGATAAAACAATATACACAGGGAGGAAACTGGACAAAGTGATTAAAGAGGTGCATTCTTTTGCTGGTTTTTAATACTATGGTTCACTTTCTCTCCCTATTTTTGACCCCTTCTTTGGCGCCCAAAAAGAAAATTAAAGGTAAGAGAGCAGTATTCATTAGAGACAACAAGGAGGTGAGAAACTTTAAATCTATCTCAGCTTTGCCTCACTAGACTGGTAAAATATAGAGTAAAAGCAGAAGTTCTATCTGTAAAAAATTACCCAGAAAAAAGGCAGAGATAGTGAAAAAGACACATTAGGCAGAGGGTTGTGCATGTTGGCCACACAGCAACATAGGCCACAACCTATGTGAAAGCTAAGAAGGAGATAATAACAACAAGATAATTATGAGTATGGGACACAAGAAAGTTGAGTTTTGTCATTTGTAGACTAGGCTCTCATGGATGGACGGTCAATTTGTGCACTGTGTAAGAGCATAATATCTACAGGTTCATCACTGGAATTACAAATATATAGATAGATGATAGATAGATAGATAGATACACACACACACATACACACACACACACACACACACACACACACACATAATTGCAAATATATATCTCTCACTTCTCTGAGAGCAGGTAGAAAGGGCAAAGATTCTCAGTCTTCTGACAGACTCCTGGCATTTTAGAGACTCCAGGTGGCACCCTGTCCATCTGAATCCCCAAATCTTACCCAGTTCTCTCAGAGGCCCAATTTCTATACCCCAGCAGAAACAAATCTAAAAATCCACATCTGAGGGGCCAAGGGAAAAAAGCAGTAGTACTTACACCTGGTAGCATGTGCCCCTGCGAAGTGGGAGTTAGGAACCTCTTGGGGTTTTAGAAAGCACCCTTAAGCAACCAGGATGAGAGATAGTGGAGGCATATTACTCAGTAGTATCTTCTTCTGGTTCTTAAAGTTATATTTCATTGGCAGAACTGTCACTGAATTGAATTTAAACTGGAAGTCCCTGATTGAGCCCTTGACCAGAGTTCCCCTGCAACCACCTGGCCCTCACATACTTCCCCTTCTTTAGGTTTGGGCCCTCTGATAAGGCTAGAGGGGTAACTTCCTCCATTCCCATTAGTCTTGGTGGGGTAAATCTGTTATTGTTCAGATTGTTTCCAGAATAAATTAACTTATAAAAATATTGCTTGAGAAATGAGCTACTTTTTCTAATATGTTCAAAGGCACCCTTTGGACCAGAGACAGACTGATTGGGAGGACACCTGGCAAGCCAGTATGAGATAATGGAGCACAGAAACAAAAGCTAGAGAAGAGCAAGCCTCAGAATCAGACAGAATTGGCTTTAAATACTAGCAAACCATTTTATAGAAGCCTGAACTTAATTAATCTCTCTGAGACTCAATTTCCTCATCATTATAGTGGTAATAAGGGATTGTTGGTGGAAGCTTGTGTAACTAAAGCACTTGGTGCTTAGTAGGTGTATAATCAATATAAGTCTGTTCTTCCCTTATTGGGAGTCCTTGGGAGATGGGAATGAGGCAAGGAATTCAGTATCAGAGGTTTCACTGAGAAGGTGAATCTTAATTATTCTCTTGAATGAAGAGTAGGAACTGACTTGGCACGTGAAAATGTTGACAATATTCTCGTTGGTCTGTTTCTTTATACCCACCTGCCTTTCCCCTTGTTCCCCCTGGGCACCTTCCCTTTCTATAATGCATCTAAGAGTAAAAAAGAATAAACTTCCTCTTTTACAAGACATAGAAGGGCAAAGGAGACACTTCCTCTTTTTCAGGATCTCTGGGGCAATGCAGGAAAATCTTAGGTGGTTACCACTATGAGCAAGTGACTACAGTAAGTGAGCCAAATTCCACCACATGAGTTCACTTTACTTGGTCAGCAAGTCGGTCTTAAAGCCCAAATCAGGTAGCTTAGACTCCAGATCAGTCAACAGAGTATAAGAGTTTGATGAACACATACTCTCTCATTAACAATAGGTTTAGCTTAGATTTTAGCCTATGTGCTCCCCATCTCTGTCTGAGATCAGCCATGCAAAAATGTGGCTGTCCCATCTTTAGACAACTAACATCCCAGGCTTTGGCGATAGAGTAGCTAAGAACCCAAGACAGGAAAGCCCCTGGACAATAGTGGAGAGGCCACGTGACACGCATGCTTTTTAAGGAATTTAGTACATTTCTCTGGGATCGTTTTGCCTAGAATAAAACCTATCTCCCTCAATAGCATTTCATATATGGTGCATATGATCCTAAGAGGAACTTTGCATGGCAAGCAGGCAGAAGGAATAGACCAGAGAAGAATTTAGAGCCAATACAAACTAGACTGAAGTCACACTGGAAGTTATGAGCTTAGGGCCAGTAGGCAGACCCTCAAATTCTTATAGCTGAGACGTGCAAGTATCCCAGCTTACAATCTGATTTTATTGGAATAACGAGGACTCAAAGTTCAAATACTCCTATTTGGGGGCTAGTTATTAGCAAGTTCTCTAGTATTCAAAAGGCAAAGAGAATATGTTTTAGTGTAGAATTGGCACTAGCTGCTATAACAAATAAGCCCTAAAACATACGACATCTCAAACACCAAAAGTTTATTTTTTGCTCACGTAAGAACCAAAATAGGTATTTCTAATCTGTGGTTGATGCTCCTCCAAGCAATATTCAGAGTTCCTTCATTCTGTGGTTCCATTGTCTTCAACATATGTCTCCAAGTGTTAGAAAGGGAATAAGCATAGGGCCATACATGTAAAGTTCCTGGGCCAGGATGGGAGATGGTGCACATCACTTCCACCCACATTGCTCACAAGACCACACCCAGCTGCTGGGGAGGCTGAAAAGTGTAGTCAGGCTGTGAATCAGGAAGAAGAAACAGTTTTCTCAACAGTTGCCCAGTTACTGACTCAGAAAAAGAATGTGATTTTCAGAGTAGATGAATTTTAAAAAGTATAATTATTTTCTTGACTGCCCTATAGACTGACCTCCTTTCTTTTTCCTTTCCAGTTAAACCTGAGGCTCCTTTTGACATAAGAGTCATCTATCGTGAGGGAGCAAATGACTTTCTGGTGACATTTAACACATCTCATTCACAGAAGAAGTATGTGAAAGAATTAATGCATGAGGTGGCCTATCACCAGGAAAAAAATGAAAATGACTGGATGGTATGTAGATTACCCACATTTATCCATTACAACATTCATAAAGATGTATATATAAATATACTTCATAAGTAAATTTACATAAAATACACAAAATTTAAAACACTTACATGAAACTCTAAAATAAAAACCTCTTAATGCTATAAATTTCATTGTCCCAGAGGTGAATTTACCTGGGAAGGGCCCCTAGCAATTTTGTGGTCAAAATATACCTTTTCTTGGGGAGTCTGCATGGCTCAGTTATTAACCATCTGCCTTCAGCTCAGGTCGGGCTCCCTGCTGGGCGGGAAACCTGCTTCTCCCTCTCTTACTCCCCATCCCTGTGTTCCCGCTCTTGCTGTATCACTCTCTGTCAAATAAATACATAAAATCCTTAAAAAACAAAATGTACCTTTTCCTGAAAGAAGCTTCAGTTTCCACAAAACCTAGGTCTTCTCGGGGCCATCCCATTCTAGCTCTAATTTTTTTTCTAGCTCTATTTTTTCTTTTATTAAAGTTTCTAAATTAGGCTGTTGAATTAACAATACAGATTAAGACATAATTGATCCTCTTTATTTGGGGCTCTCAAAAGTACACAACTCTCACAGGCAAATCAGACAAAAATCATCACCAAGTCATAGCCACAGTCTGGGTCACAGGAGTTGTGGAATCAGCCTGAAGTAAGGAAGCGAGTGGAATATTTTTCTTCATTTTTTTAAAAGCCTGAGTTCTTCATCTGCTTAGTAACAAGATTCATTTGTATCATAATTTGGAGGATTACTTAGACTCTATGAGTTACTGTTGTTGGAATGGTCTAGCTGTCTCTGAAATTTGTCTTGAGGAAGAGACGGGAGAAAAGTAGAGTGTCCCAGATTTTCAGGTTCCTCTTAGCCTACTGGCTTAACTTCTGTCTTTATTGTACCACATGGACAAAAACCAAATGATGGCTTCTCCTTCTCAAGGTGAAGAGTGTCTACTTACCCATACTCTTCCCTTTTTTCAGGCCAGGATTAGCCTTCTTTTTCCACAACATGTTGCTGTACAGTACTTATATTAAATGTAATGTCTGCCCTAAACAGCCTTCTCTGTCTTTCTACCCAACCATCCCACAAACTAGGCTACCTTGATCCTGCCCTCTTGAACCTTCATCTGAAAATGCACCAGTGGAAAAACAACTATAGTAAAGAAAGGAAGGATCTTGAATAAATGATAGTAGGACAGTCAGTTTGCTACTTGCCAAAAAACCCAAGTTAAATGTTTAACTTGCTCCATATAAAAATAAATAAAATAAAAAGATGACTTAAGGAAATTATATAAAAGTGAAACTATAAACAAGGTAGGGAAAATATAGGTAAATGTTTATATAATCTTGAGATGAAGAAGAATATTCTAAGCATAAAAGCAGTAAAAAAAAAAGGCAAAAGATTGATACATGTGACTACATAAAAATAAAGGCTTATAAATGTCAGCACATAAAATAATCAAAGTCATTAGGCAACTTAGAAATTAGAAATTAGGATTAAATTGCCACATATGCAACTGACAGATGGTTAATATCTTTCCTATATAAAGAGGTCTTATAAATCATTAAGAAAAGAACAAATGTAGAATAGAAAAATTAGCAAGAAACTTGGAAATGTCTCAAAAATTAGAAATATGTAAATTCAATAAATATATGAAAACTAATAATTGAATAAGTATAAGTGTAAGTAACAATGGAATAGTAACTTTTTATTGATCAAATTGAAAGATTTTTTTTCCTTAAGGGTAATACACATTTTTGAAGATACTATTGTCTCTATATTGCTATTTACAATATAGAGTGGTATATTTTCTAGAGAGAAATTATTCCTGCTCACTAACCTTACCACTCCCTTTTATTTCCTTTTGGAATGTGAAATGGGGGAAAAGGGGAAAAAAGAAATTAAAGTATAGAAAGGAAGGTGGGAGACTGGGAGTGATTTATATCCTCCTGGAGTGGAGATCCCAGCTCACCTGAACAAAGACTTATGGTACTGTTGCCCTCCTTGACCCCTGGTAGCATCATTTAGGAGCTCACACATGGTCCTCCCCATGTCATAGCTTCTTTTCCTAATGGGAGTATCCATGTGATTGAAGACACTCAACTTGAAATGATTCGGGGGATCTGGGTAGCACTTCTTTTTCAATCCTAGACGGGTAATGGCGTACTTTGTTCTTTAGCATGTGAACATATCCAGTACAAAGCTGACACTCCTACAGAGAAAACTACAACCTGATGCAATGTATGAGATTAAAGTCCGGTCCATCCCTAATGCCAACTATTTTCAAGGCTTCTGGAGTGAATGGAGTCCAACCTTCCACTTCAGAACACCAGAGATCACAGGTGGGAAATGACTGCAGAATCTTTGTGCCCTTCATAGGGCTTTGCATGTCAAAGTGTGTGAGCAGGAGTGAGAGCCAGAGAGGCTAAATGAACCCACAAGTTAGGACTCACCTGAGGGCATTCTTACAGTTTTATAGAATGACCTGCCATCTTTGCCCCTTTGGTGAAGAACAAGGAAGTGGTGGGAGCAAGGTCCTTAGTTGTTGATCAAATGACTCTACTGGTCATTTGTGACTCTACTGACATAGATGCTCTTGGGAGATGCTAATTCTTTTTTTTTTTTTATTTTATTTTTTATAAACATATATTTTTATCCCCAGGGGTACAGGTCTGCGAATCGCCAGGTTTACACACTTCATAGCACTCACCATAGCACATACCCTCCCCAATATCCATAACCCCACCCCCCTCTCCCAACCCCCCTCCCCCCATCAACCCTCAGTTTGTTTTGTGATATTAAGAGTCACTTATGGTTTGTCTCCCTCCCAATCCCATCTTGTTACATTTATTCTTCTCCTACCCCCTTAACTTCCCATGTTGCATCTCCTCTCCCTCATATCAGGGAGATCATATGATAGTTGTCTTTCTCCGATTGACTTATTTCGCTAAGCATGATACCCTCTAGTTCCATCCACGTCGTCGCAAATGGCAAGATTTCATTTCTTTTGATGGCTGCATAGTATTCCATTGTGTATATATACCACATCTTCTTTATCCATTCGTCTGTTGATGGACATCTAGGTTCTTTCCATAGTTTGGCTATTGTAAACATTGCTGCTATAAACATTCGGGTGCACGTGACCCTCCTACACTGTTGGTGGGAATGCAAGCTGGTGCAACCACTCTGGAAAACAGCATGGAGGTTCCTCAAAATGTTGAAAATAGAACTACCCTATGACCCAGCAATGGCACTGCTGGGTATTTACCCTAAAGATACAAACGTAGGGAGATGCTAATTCTGAAGAAAATGCCCATCTACTACCTCCACTTTACCAATTTAGACTGGAATTCCAATGGCTGGTCTCTGTAAAGTGCCTCTAGGGAACACCTGTGGTGATGGAAGACGGGCAACCAAATGCTGCTCTTCCATGCCTCCTTTTTCAGAATAGCAAAGATACCCACGTGGTCTAGGAAGCAAGAATGGCCAGAAAAAACAAAGAACATGGCTCAGGCAGGCCCCTGAGGAACAAAAACACTGCACAGATATCTTATCTTTGAGGTATGAGGGGAACTGTTCTCCCATCCCAGACTCCCATTCTCAGACTGGAATTTGCTGAGTCTTCAGTATAGAGAATCCACCTCATCATTCTCCTACAGGGCTTCCTTCTCTTGGTGGTGGGAGTTGGGAGAGAGTTCTGGCAGCTTAATGCCTGTCACTTTTATATTTCAAGTGACAGATGTTCTAGACCTGGTCACCCAGTTCAGTGCCACTTACTGAAACCAAAATTCTTAGTTTATAAATCTAGTACATCATCCTATTCACTGAAAAGTAACTTTGAAGAAATAACAGATGGGCCTAAGTTACTAAATAAATTCAAAACACCCTGAAAGCTTCCCCTACTATGTGGTTAATGATTGCTAACCAAGATCTATCCTTGCATTCCAGGGAGGATGGATCCTGTTTTACTAACTATTAGCATTCTGAGTTTCTTCTTTGTGGCTCTGATGGTCATCTTGGCCTGCGCATTATGGAAAAAAAGGTGAACTTTAACTAATAAAGAGGATGGTTATATGGGGTCCCAGACAGTTGGAGCTCTAACCCTATTTATTGATGAAAAAACTACAAAGGGGAATAAGGCATTTCTGGAATTACAGTGCCCATATTCCTCCCCAGCCGGGGGCACTGGTGAATTTCAACCGTTAACTTCATAAGGGAAGAAAATATGTAAATTTGACATAGGGCAAACCCTCCTCCCAAACTTTTTCTCCTAACAGAATAGAAAGTATGCCTCCAAAATGTCTGGGCGGCTTGGGGTACCCAGGGAAAATGAAGAATGTATTTGAAAGCTTGAATTTCAGCACATGACTTTATGGGGATTTGCATTCTACCCCATGACAGAGCCATGTTGGCTTCATTATAAAAATGATGTTTTTGGCACATACCTTCAAGTTATTAATGTTCTAGAAAGCTACCCACAGCACAGAGCCATGTATTCTCATAAGACTCCAACTTGAAAAAAAACAACTTAGAGCAATTTCCCTGGGTGACTTAGAAAATATTCCTCATCTCCACCAGAACAAGAGCAGAGGAGTCACTGCCAGTAGAGAGGAGGAACAAGATGACGACACCTGTATTAGGAGTAGATGAACAGTGTGAATGTTGGCTTCATAGCTACACCATTGCCAAACTTCACTGTTCCTCTTCCCCAGGGCTCTCTCCCCATGGTGTTCACAGAGATGACTGACAATGACCCCTCTGTGAATTGACAGGACATTGAGGTCCAGGGAAAATAAGTCACTTATGCAATCTCACCCACCTAGTTGTAGCAGAGCCAAGACTAGAAATCCGCTCTTCTGATTTCTGGTTCAGAATGAATGGAAAGACCTACTGTGCATGCTCTCACACCATTCATTTCCTCTCTCTCAATGTTCTTTCATTTCAGAATTAAACCCATGGTGTGGCCCAGCCTCCCCGATCATAAGAAGACTCTGGAACAACTGTGCAAGAAACCCAAAAAGGTGAGGGCTTCTGGCACTTCTACCACAATGTTAGAGGCATCCCAGTACCCAAGAATGATATTGTAGGATAGAGAATAGTTGAACAACAAGTTTTGGTCTTTTGTGCAGCCCATGACTAGGGTCCCTCACGAGATCCTGGCTGTACCACCCTAGAGGTAGGAAACTAAAATGAGATAAAAGTCTCAGAAGTCTCCCAGGGTGGAGGACATAGCCAGTCCCTTTAGACCTTGATGTGTCATAGCGTTTCCAGAGGCAAAGTCAACTAGAACGTGTGGGTAGTTCTCCAACATTCTCTGGTAGACCCCTGTCAGAAAGTTCTTTACATTCTTCCATGAACTGAACCTTTGCTTGTGTGTCCCTTTGGAGCACTCTCCATGCCTTCTCTCTTTTTTTGGTACAGAATTTGAATGTGAGTTTCAACCCTGAAAGCTTCCTGGACTGCCAGATTCATAAGGTGGATGGCATTCAAGCTAGAGATGAAGCAGAGAGCTTTCTGCAAGATACTTCTCCTCCACAACTCGATGAGACTGAAAAGCAAAGGCTTCGAGGGGGTATGCAGGGCCCCACCTGGCCATCAGAGCATGCAGTCATCACCCCAAAAACCTTCAGAGGAGATTCACCCTTTGGAAGCCTGGCTGGAAGCATCAGTATGTGTGAGGCCCTTGTGCAACCTTCTTCCAGGTCCCCAGACTGCAGGGAAGGTGGCAAGAATGGGCCTCATATGTACCAGGGCCTGCTGCTTGAGTCTGGAACTACAAATAGCACCATGCCCACTCCATTTCCTTTCCAGCCAGGAATCCTGACACTGAACCCAGCTGTCCGGGGACAGCCCGGGCTCACTTCCTTGGGATCAAGTCAGGAAGAAGCATATGTCACCATGTCCAGCTTCTACCAAAACCAGTGAATTGTCAGAAATGCAGGACTGGAACCATGAAGACCAAGATGACTGAACTCCTACTTACTTTCCCTCATAGGACAAAGAAGACAAAATTAATGCCAGCTCTCCGTATAATCTACGGGATTCAGAAACATAGTTTGGACCACTCTTCCCCACTCCAAGATCATTTGGCTTGAGGCAGGAGCACTCTGCTGCAGGCAACACAAATTATTCCATTATTTCAGAAAGAAAAAGAAGCAGGAAAGAATGAAAAAAAGGGTAAAGGAGAGGGGAAAGGGGGGTGTACGGCAGGAAGAAGGCAAGGGCAGACGAGGGAAAGGAGAACAGGGATGATAACTTCCATTACTAGGACTCACTGTGTGTCCTGTGCTCTACACATCTTGTCTCCCTGCATCCTCATGGTAATCCCGGGCACTGGCGCAATTTTTATTGTTATTATTATTATTATTCTCTTTTCTAATGGATAATGCAACTGAGGCTTGGAGGCGTTAAGTAACTTGTTTAACTTGTTAAGTAACATTTTGTTCCCCCTCAGCATGGGGTTTGATGGTTGGCATCTAACTGTGCCCACTGCCCCTCAAGCCACGTACCTTCTCCTTGATTAGGGGTCGTTCCATTTACAAGTGTCAGACTTCAATAATATGGAACAGGATTACTATATAATTTATTGTCCAAATTAGGTCATTTTGAAAGTGAAAGGGGAAGTTATAAATACTCATTCCAGGACAAGCAGCATAAGCCACGAGTTTCCCAGACACATGGGGACAAGGCCACCAAAAAAAAAAAAAAAAAAAAAAAAAAAAAAAGGCTAAGAGAAAGAAAGGGTGATGTAGTATGTGAACTACCAGGCTAGCCACGTCTATGAAAACCAAATAAGGCAAGAAAAAGCCACAAATGCCACTTGACTTTGTTTTTCTGAAAAAGGAGAAGCCCAAAATTTCTACTATTAGTTATCAAACACATGATTCTCTTGCTACCACCACCCAGCTGCATCCATTGACAATAGAAGAATCTGTTACCAGCTCTGGATACAGGTGCATTTGAGCAATAAACCAAGAATAACCTTTCTATGTGTGTAGAGACTGCCCCAACCCAAACGCATCTACAGACTGTCCTGAGTTTTACGGCCTTAGATGCTGCCACAAGCTTCAAGGAGAACTGTAAACATACACAGTGAGTGAGCTGACTTGGCCCTGGTCTTGAAGATAAAGAAGATTTGACATGCGTCCCCTTGCCTTTCTTGGTCTAGATGAATTTCTGGTTATTATCTCAAACCGGGTTAAGACAGCTAAGTAATCGCAACCCAGGGGAGTGCAGGGGAGGTCTCTCCCACTGGCCCCAGCCCCTGGGCACCTGCAGAATCACACAGGGCAGCTGAGGCACAGGAAGTCATGAAGGGCATGGGTTCAGGATTTGGTTTGGTTTTGTCCAGGAGTTTGTCCCTGCTGTTGTTGGGGTTGATATTTCATATCTTTTTTTTTTTTTCTGTTTTTAGTTTGTTGAGGAGGTGATGTGTTTTTAATCTCTTTATTTGTTTTGTTTTGTGATATCTGGGAAGGGGGTTTTAAATTCTAACAGATCTTATTTGCTGGCTTAGCAGCCTAATTATAGTAAGATCATTTATTCTTCCATTGGGCATTATACTTTACAAATGCTTTTCTCTGAATCAGTAGTGAAGAATATAATCTCACATTCCCTTAGATTTGCTTCGTGATTTTGTGATTTTCAAAGCATTTCCATAAGCATTATCCCTTTCATTTCCTTGACAAGTGTTTATGGAAAGTCTGCTATATGCCAACCCCAGGGCTGGGCGTGAGGAATCGAAGACTAATAAAGTTGGGGGCCTCATAAAGTGGGCAATCTAATAAAAGTGGCAGCTTTGTAAACAAATGATTATAATTACATAAAGTGCTATAATAGAGGCATGTTCATTCAAAGTGCCCTGTTGAAGAAAATCAGAGAAAATACCATGTCTACATGGAGGAAAAGCAGAATCTGCCCGGTGTGTCAACAGCAGAAGACATTTTCCACCAGGTAGACATGTGTAGTTTACCTTTTGTAGAAATGAGAACCAGGTCTCAAAGAGGAGGTCATCACAGGAAACTTTGTATTAGCCTAGTTCTCTGGTACCTTATCCACAGAGGTCCTATGAAGTGTGTTGTTAGCTTTGACTTACGGGAAAATTGGGAGACAGAAAGGACAGGTAAGTCATTCCACCTGAGGTGTGAAGTCAGGACTTAAAGCCAAAAGTTTGTTTCCCTGACATAATAGACAATCTCTCAAAGAAATGAGAGCATAAGTCTAGAGGAAGATCCAAGTTGCTCTAGCTCTAAAATCCCATGTTTCAGTATTGTTGGGCACAGATTATCATTTGAAGTTTGTGTGTGAGTGTCTGTCTTTTACTGGAGAGATTTAAAATCATTGTATTATCCTCTTATAATCATAACTGCTGCTAATGTGTGATCTTATACTCAGGGATAATGTATAATATCAGATTACAAGTTGGTTCTGACTGACCTCCTTTCAGATTTCATTAAGAGAGAAAAGCTGATGAAAGACAATGCAGAAGGCAGAGATGTAAACCGCTAGTTCTGTATAGCATGAAATGATTGCTGTTTTGATAGGCAGCTCATTTGGTCAATTAAACAATCCTGGCTGGATTCAGGGAGCCTTGGCTTATTCAACTGATTTTCCAATAGCTTTTGCCTCACCTGTCCTTCTGGTTTCCATGGAAACTGGCTTCAGAAAAGCCAAGGATAGGCTATTTCAGATGTGCATACATGTGTTTTCATAACACTTCTGGAGGCGCTATACAATGGAACTGGCCAGGAAGGTGGTGAGAATATGTGGTAAGACAACTAGAATGGTACAGATCAGATGGCTTTTGTGTCAGCTCAGTGGTTTTTCTTTGGGGTTGTTCTAAAAACGTTCCAGCATTCACTACAGTAAAGGTGTCTGATTGGACCACATACTTCCCATTGGCATTACAAACATTTTGCAGGGCTGCTAAGTATCTAAGTATCCAATGTGTGTTACCATCTCATATTTAATTAAATGCTATGGAACTCTCTATACCTGTGCTTGTCTTCTGTGAGGAAAAAGGGACATAATGGGCCACAGTTCTCCTCAGCCACTGAACACTTTCTGGTGTCATTTGCTGTTATTTTATATTTGGATCTCTGGGGGAAACTCACTCGATAATTAAGTAATGAATTCACAAATTAAGGAATTAACAACAGTTTGTTGAGTATCTGTTTTACATTACTTTGTCCTGTGTTACGCACTGGAGTTACAGAGATGGGATGCCCTGTTTCCATTTCACCATCACCGGGGGCCAAAGACACACAGGAACAGTTACAATGTCATATCACATACTTGAAGGACAGGTATCACCAGGATTCTCAGTTGAAGCAATAAAAACAAATGTAGGCTGATCTGTCAGACGAGGAATTAAAAAAAGCTACTAGAGGGGCGCCTGGGTGGCTCAGGTCATGATCTCAGAGTCCTGGGATGGAGCCCCGCATCGGGCTCTCTGCTCAGCAGGGAGCCTGCTTCCTCCTCTCTCTGCCTGCCTCTCTGCCTGCTTGTGATCTCTCTGTCAAATAAATAAATAAAATCTTTAAAAAAAAAAAAAAAAAGGCTACTAGAGTCCTCCCAGAATATCTGAGAGGATCGAAGAACCAAACATGGAGTTCACAAAGCCATCCCTTCCCTCTAGCACAGGCACCTTCAAAAACTGAAGTCAGCCTCCTCCACAACCACCACCAACCCCAGAGTAGACCTGACCACCATGTCTGGCAGCTTCACGTCCCGGAGTCTGCAGTTAGGTGTAACAATGCCTACCTAGCTCAGGTGCCTGGGCTCAAGCAATGGGAAGCAGAGAAGAGCTTGTGTTTGCATCTTCTGCAGTAAGAGGCTGTGCCTCGTAGATTGGGGTTGTCTCCAAATATAGGAATGAATTGCTGCCGCTGGCTGAGGAAGGAAAACAAACAAACCAGTAGCAACAATGTGAAGGAAATCATACTTGATGTGGCAATGCAGTGGAAGCAGGAATGTGACAGAGATACAAGAACCTGGAGGATGTTTCCTGGCAGAGAAAGCTGCTCAAAGTCACGGAGCTGTGACAGAACATGGGATGTTGGGGGAGGTATAGATACAATAGGTGATGCCTCCTTGTCTGCCTCCCTTGTAAACACAGACCCAGGGCAGTTTTATAAAAAGTAATACATTGCTGCCTGGAACACTTTATTTTAATTAAAACGTCTGACTGTATGCCCATTCAGCACTCATCTGTAACAAGACGAAAGCTGCTCCTTTGGGTTGTGGGTTGTTGACCGTAGCTCCACATCATCTTTCTTGGGTAAAGCACACGGCAGCACATCATCTACTCTTTCCAATTTTGCCTTCTTTAAGATAGATAAGGACCTTCAAACACTTAAAAAAAAAACTAATTGTAGATGCCTAATTTTGTAAAGGTATTTAATTTTTCAAAATTGTTTAATTTGTTAAAATTAAATTTAAAATAAATTTGAATTAAATTTAAATTTAAAATTAATTAAATTTAAAATTAATTTTCTAATTTTTTAACTTTTAATTATTTCAACTCTTTAAAGGTATTCAACAGCCCTCATGCCATCATGTTTTCAGCCCTGTGGCAGCATTCTTCCATGACAAACATGCCTTTGTCAGGTTTTTTTTCAAACCATTGAAGATAGTTCTTGTAGATCCACATGAGTCTTTCTTTGCATACTCAAACTTCATCAGCCTTATAATTTGATCACAGTAACAGGTCCAGTTGGTCTACACAAGTCTGAAACACGCAGGACTGACATGGGTGAGTTTATGTTTCACTAGAAGATAACCTGCTAGCAGCCAAGTCTCAGCGGAGGTGTTACTGTACCTCACAGAGAGAATGAAGTGTGCTGGTTCATTCAACAGGTGGTTCAGTGGAAGCCATCCACAGGCAGAGAGTCTGCTGAGCGGTGGCTAAGATGGTATTTAAGAGAACTGGTGGGGAGCAATGGTTAAGCATTTGACAGGCCAGTCTCAGAAGTTTTGATTTAGTCTTCAGGGAATACGTGGAAGGATTTTAATCAGGGTTGTGGCATAATAAATTTTATTTGTGTATCAGGGTTAATGGAGGAATCCTGTAACACCTTAGGCTTACCTCTATTCACCACATCGATTTGGCATTATCTGATCTGACTCCCCTTTGGGCTTCTAAGTACTCTGGCAGAGAGAACTGTGACTTACTGGTGTGTATGTGTGTTGTTAAACATAGTACGTAAGAATCAAGAAGGCACTCAATCATAACATGGAATGAATGAATCAGCATGCTAGTGAATGATATTAGTCAGTGTGCTTCCTTATCACCATTCAGGATAGATTAATGCCAGGATAGGAGGCTCAGAGACAGGCACTGCATCCCTGAGAGAGTAGCACATCTGGGCAGCCACGTGTAGGGAGTCAGTTGCCTACCCCATCCACAGTTACCTCCCCAGCTGCACTCTTAACCACTGTAACCACAGAAGTGGGGAAACAATAGTATGGGGGAAAGAATTTTCCAAAGTTTCATTTCTCTGGTGAATATCTGCATTTAACTTTGTTTATTTACTTATTTAGTGTATTTCTGATGCACATTGAAGTCTAATCTAACTTTACATTTTAATGGCTTGTGGCATTTCTGTGAGATTTCTGTATAACTTGCAATGAGGTAGCTGTTAAGGCAAAGAAAGTATGATGCATAAAACTTGGTGGGTCGGAGGAATACATTAACACTCATGTAAAATACTGGGGAAAACAAATGTGAAGCAAACAACACATGAAGCCCCTGAGGTTTGAAAATAAAATTTTGATGTCAAATTTTGCAGAAACAGTTGAGCTGATCTGGTGGACCCCTCAACTGTAAATTATGAGGGTCAATTCCTTTCTACTCTGGTAAAAGTTTCTCAATGAGAAGAGAACTCACAGAGACTGAGAAGGGCTTTTTCTTTTTTTATGACAAATTATTTTATTGCAAATTATGAAAAGGATAAGTAATCAGAAAATATTTTAATATTAAGCCAAAGACACTGTTGTCTACTGATAACAATGAAATACTACTTTTATAGGTTAAGGAATAATTAGCTTAGATAAAAATTCAGTAAATGGGGGCGCCTGGGTGGCTCAGTGGGTTAAAGCCTCTGCTTTCGGCTCAGGTCATGATCCCAGGGTCCCGGGATCGAGCCCCGCATCGGACTCTCTGCTCGGCAGGGAGCCTGCTTCCTCCTCTCTCTCTCTGCTGCCTCTCTGCCTACTTGTGATCTCTGTCTGTCAAATGAAATGAATAAAATCTTTAAAAAAAAATTCAGTAAATGCTCTTCTATGAGACTGATGAATATGCTGTCAAGTCCCTTCTTCACACATCAATAAACTTTCATGGATTTAAATGTAAGGATGCCAAAGCAGATTTGAGTGATGTTTAGGATTAATTAAAAAAAAAAAAAAGCTTTAGCAAAATAAGAATAGGATGTAAGCCAAGGTCTTGCTCAATGGTAAAATATTAAAAGTACCCCATTAAACTTAGAAATAAAAAAGAAGAAATTCCATTGTCACCACATTTAACATTGTTTTTGAAATGCTAGAAAGTGCAATTAGACAAGGAGAAAACGTAAGAGGCATAAATATTAAACAGGAGGAAACTAAGTGATCTTTATTGGCAAATGAAATGATTGCATACCTGGAAAACTCAAAGGGATCAAGTAAAAAAAATACACTAAAAGACACAAAGACTTTATTAAGGCCTTTGACTATAATATTTCCACTTGTTGAATTATTTCTTTAAATCTTCATTGAATATTTATTATGAAACTAATACTTGCTTATTCCTCAAAATTTAAGAAACACAGACATATATGATGAAACAAGTAAAAGACCTCATTCCCCAATTCACTGCTCAGAAATAATCATATTTAATAAGTGATGTGTAGTCTTCACATCATATACATATATACATATACTATTGTTCTAAATATCATATGGAGAAATATGTGTTCAAGAAGAGCCTGCACAAGTCTGGAGAAGAAAAGAATTGAGAAGAAACTGACCAAATGAGTGATTTTGACATGTATTCATTTTTTAAAGATAATATAAATTATACTCATTTTATATTTAGAAATGACAAAATGATAAAAATTATCAGTGCAAAAAGCTACAAAGTTACTTGCCTAGAAATTATAAATATCTCTGGTTAGATTTTCCTTTTTTCTTTTTCTTTTTCTTTTTAATTTTTGTTTTCTGTTTTTTGACAATCATAGACATAGACATAGAGAACCTATGTGTCCAAATCTGGGTACTTATAAAAATTTCATTTACTTTTAATTAGTGGAGAAAAGGTAGGTTATTTAATAGAGATTAGAATAATACACTTGCCATTTGTAGATAAAGGTGGAAGTACTGACTTCTAAAATAAATCCAACATAGATCAAAGATATAAATAATTTTTAAAATGAAAACAAATATGCTAGAGAACATGAGCAAATCATTTTATACTCTTTGGATGTGAAAAGCATTTCTAAAAAAAATCACAAAACCCAGAAACCATAAAAGAAGTAATACACTTAAAAAAAAAAAGAAGAAGAAAAAGTAATACACTTGAGTATGTAAAATTTAGAATATTTTAATTTCTTTATTAAATTAAAAAATGCACAACAAAAAGAAGATAAAAATAAACTGGAAAAACAGAGTAACTACAAGATAGGCACAGTGCTAATATCCTTTGTATCCAGAGTCTTACAGATCAATAAGCAAAAAATGAATAATTTAAGAGGAATATGGACAAAGCACATTAGCAGATGGTTCACAAAAGCAAAATTTATTCTAAAAATAGGAAATGGGAAATATGCTCTCTCTCATTCAGAATAAAAAGTGCAAATAAAATAATGAGGTAAATATTTTGCCTATTAAATTGTGAAAATTAAAAATATTGCTAAACTTCAATGTTGGGAAAGGCATATGAAAATAGGCTTTTTCATATACTTTTGGTAGAACTATAAATCAGTGAAAAAAAAATTTTTTTTAAAGATTTTATTTATTTATTTGACAGAGAGAGATCACAAGTAGATGGAGAGGCAGGCAGAGAGAGAGAGAGGGAAGCAGGATCTCTGCCAAGCAGAGAACCCGATGCGGGACTCGATCCCAGGACCCTGAGATCATGACCTGAGCCGAAGGCAGCGGCTTAACCCACTGAGCCACCCAGGCGCCCTAAATCAGTGAAAATTTTTAAGAAGATGCTTTAGACATACATAACAAAAATCTATATGTGTATATTCAGAAATTGCACTTTCAAGAATTCTCTACAGGGGCACCTGGGTGGCTCAGTGGGTTAAGCCGCTGCCTTCGGCTCAGGTCATGATCCCAGGTCCTGGGTTCAAGCCCCACATCAGGCTTTCTGCTCAGCAGGGAGCCTGCTTCCTCCTCTCTCTCTGCCTGCCTCTCTGCCTACTTGTGATTTCTCTCTGTCAAATAAATAAATAAAATCTTTAAAAAAAAAAAAAAAGAATTCTCTACAGAAATAATCAGAGGGGCTCAAAAATACATGTAACCAAAATATCTATGCCCCACTGTTCATAAAGGAGAAAAATCATAAATATTCTACATAAAATATGGCATATCCATGCTATGGAATAATAACAAAGTCACTAAAAATTATATGGTAGAGATTTAGATAAATGATAAAGAAAAATGTCTGTGCCATTTTGTCAAAGGCTTCTAGGAAGAGGAAATTCTGTAGAGGTCTTTCTCCCTTCCTCTATCATTTCCACAATGAGAAAATACCAGATTGAGCTGTGTAACTGTTAGCTATTGCTGTATTGATGGTCAGTAACAAACCGTGCCAAAACTGAGTGGCTTTAAACAGCATCATTTATTGTCACAAATTGTTCATCGTGTGGGAGTTGGATGACCTAGGCTGAGTTCTGCTGGGTGATTCTACTAGTATCAGCTGCAATGACTCTGCATCTGCAATAGAACAAAAGTCAACTGACTTACGCTGGGTTCAACTGGAAATACACTGATCTGTGAGGTGCCCATCTTTTTCTTGAGACTAACAAGCTACTCAGTCTTATTCTTTTCATAGTAGAGGTGCAAGAGAGAAAACAAACACAAAGACCTTCTGAGACTTAAGTCCAGAACTAGTACCCCTGTCACTTCTGTCATTTGTACCTTATCCTATTGGCCAAACGGATCAAATAGCCAAACCCAGGCTCAAGGAGTGAAGAAATACTTTTTTTTCTTTATGGGAACTCTGAAACATAAGGTAAAGCATGTGGATAGGAAAGGGATAAAGAGTTGAGACATTAATGCAGCTCCTTCGGTCAGATATGAGGATAGATATGAGGCCACATTTACAGGACAATACAAATGTTGTCCCTATCTGAGGAAGCTGTCCTGTCCCATTCATACAACAACAGCACCACAGACACCTTCTCTCCATTCCTTAATGATAGGGCTTTTGTCTATACTTGTGCTGGGGATTTTGGGGGAAAGAGAAGTGGCTGGGCAATGGAAGGATTTCAATATTCATAGATCTCTCAATCTAATAGCAGCAAATCTAGCCATTTCTCATATGAATTGTTAAGTGGGAGAAAAAACACACACACTCCTTTCCTAAGCATGAAATTTAATTTTTTCCCTTCAGTATGATTGACCCAGTTAAAGTCATGTGGGCATCCCTGGACCAAAGACAGTCACTAGAGAATGCCTTG
This sequence comes from Lutra lutra, assembly GCF_902655055.1. Lineage (NCBI taxonomy): Eukaryota > Metazoa > Chordata > Mammalia > Carnivora > Mustelidae > Lutra > Lutra lutra. The sequence continues at coordinate 28,592,469 of NC_062282.1, forward strand.
CACTAACAGGCTTGGAAATGGCTCACTCTCTGGACCTGGGGATGAGATGGGTCTCAGCCAAAATAAGGGTGAGAGGAATGAAATAAAGGATGTTAAAGAAGCAAACAAAAGTGTCTACTAAGAAGATCTCCTTTTTAAAAGATTTTATTTATTTGTATATTTTAGAGAGAGAAAAAGAGATAGTGAGAGAAAGAGTCAGTGTACAAGTGCAGGAGGGGCAGAAGTAGAGAGAGAATCTCTAGCAGACTCCCCCGCTGAGGATGGATCCCCAACACAGGGCTCAATCTCGGGACTCTGAGATCATCACCTGAGCCAAAACCAAGAGTCCGACACAACCGACTGAGCCATTCAGACACTCCAAAAGATCTTTTTTAAAAGTATATATAAAATACTTTATATATATATACATAAAGTATATATATAGAGAGATAGAATATTAGAGTTAGAATACACTTTGAAAAAACTCTGGAAGGCAAAGCTCCAAAACGTTTTCAGTGGTTATTATTAAGGAAAAGAATGGAATGATAGATGAGAATATAAAAGTAAAAGACTTTTCAATTACTGTTTTGTCTCTTTTCCTTTTGGGAGGGAGTGTATATGTTTTATTACTATAATAAAAATAATTAAAAGAATAAAATGTTTCTCAATATAATTCTTACTTGGAATTAAAACTTTTGTTTTTTTCTGTAAAGTTCATTTTTCTAGAATAACATTGATATTGACTTACTCAACTAAAAATATGCAAACAATGAATCATGGAACACAACATCAAAAACTAATGATGTACTGTATGGTGACTAATGTAACATAATAAAAAAATGAGATTCTCTTGTTCTAGAGTCATAATCTGATTTCTTTTGTGGGTGACACAGAAGTAAACTTCAAGATGTCCTATCCTCCCATCTTTTAAATAATTTCTGAATTCCACCATAGTTCATCAAGCACATCTTAGTTGCAACTTGCAGTGATAGATGCTATGAAACAAGATGAAATGCAAGAGCACCTGGCTCTAGGGGTCCCAAACAGAACAGGTTCAGCCACTCACCACTGATAAAATCCAGTAGTGAAACAAGAATTTATTTCAGCAAGGCCAACATTAGGAAGACAGAGAACTAATGGCCCAAAGCCTGTCTCCAAAGTGCTGAAAATACTTCTAGGTTTATATAAGGAAAATATGGGATCCAGGTTGGTGGGTATGTTTAGCCGAGCAGTAAAGATAAGGCCAACCATTGCTGTAGGGACAATCATGCAGGGTCTGGCCAGCTAGCGTCAGGGCAGCCATTATTGTTTAAGGGGGTGGTTTCGGTTCCCATAATGGGATGCTTTGCCCTCCAGGTCTTTTGCCTGAGTTAAGAGATAGGTTGGAAAAAAGAACTTAATTCATTAGAAAGTACAGACCAAAGTCAAACTGGAGGTAAGTCAAGTCCTGTGTCAATATAGTATGTCTCTATGTTTCCCATCTCTTCTTCTTCATCCTATCTACTATATTGTCCTGGTAGAAATCTCACAATCCTGCCAAGTGGTGTCCATATAAATTTGTGCTTTCCTCTATTGGTGTTTGGCAGTCCTCTCTCCCCTCCAAGGCCCTCTGTGATTCCTGCCAAACCTCCACCTCTCCAAATCGCCCCATTAAACCTCAACCCTTCTCATTCCTAGCAGGTATTTTTGCCTTTCTTTGAGAAAACTAAGCCACGACTCTTTTTCCTCTCTTCATATTTCCATCTACAAACTCCCAAATTCCCATAAATCCCTACCAACTCTTCTCCCAGTCAAAGGATGAGACATGCCTCTGTCAGTAGAAGACCAACTCAACCATTACTGTCCTTTACTCTACACTTCCTTCCCCCATTCCAGAACTTTGTCCCTTCAATCATCTGATATCTCCTGTACTTTTGCTATTTCCATTACATTCATTGGCTTTTTACCTTCAAGATTTTCTTATCCATCCAGACCTATACCCTGAGCTTTAGAATCATGTCCACCAAGCTGAACTTCCATGAGTAAATATATCATATGTCTTTTGTTCAGGGTTAAATTTCTAGCACCTAGGACAGTACTCACTGGTAGTACTGAATATTTGCTTACTAAATACTTTCTGGTTGAATGAATGCTCAACTGCCTATCTGTTTCTCACCTAGATATCCATAGAACTCTCAAAAGAGCTCTTCATCTACCCCACTGGTAGCTTCTCGAATTTGTCATTTCCCAAGTCTGGTAGAGAAGCCGCCATGATTTGATGGACTTAAGAGACCCTGAAAAGAAGGACAGTAGATGTCTCATGTATACTTACATGAACTGGGGTTTTCCCTTCCCTTCCCCTGTATGCTTCATCTGAGAACCATAGGAAAGGAGGCATCTTGGTGGTTCAGTCAGTTAAGCATCTGACTCTTGGTTTCAGCTTAGGTCATGATCTCATGGTTGTGTGATCAAGACCAGCATCAGGCTCTGTGCTCAGAAGAGACATCTGGAAATATATAAGTCAGGACAAATTATGGAAGCCTTAAATGTCATGCCATATGTCTGAACTCTCAAATGGGCTTGGGGAATTACTGAATATCTTTAATATCTTTAAGAAATGAAGTGACATGATTGAACCTGAGGTGTAGGAAAAATCATCCTGGTATTAGCATGAAGGGTAGAGGAAAAGGTATAAGACTGTAGGCACAGACTTACCTGGGGACCATTTCTACATTTGAGGTAGGAAGAACTCAACATGTACAATGGGGAAGGAGAAAAGGACACACACACACACACACACAAAAAAAAAATCAGCTGACTCAAAAAAGTGCTGTAAAATAATAGCAAACCCTTCTACAGAGCTTATTTAGCACCAGCTGAAGTTCTAAGTGCTTCCCATATATTATCCCATTATCTCCACTTAGCAGAAGAGAAACTGAGCTGTGAGAGGTCAAGTAGTTTGTCTAAACTTATAAAGCTAGTAAGCCACACAGAATCAGATTTGAAACCAGGCAGGCCAACTCTGGCATTTGCACTCTTAACCATTTCTTGGCAAGGGAGGGAACGAAGATCCTTGGGTTCTAGCTCATGTAGCTGAAGACTACAGACTGAGATAAAAGTATGTTCAGTATTAGTAAAAGATAGGGTAGGACTAATGGAGGCCAGGGAAAGGAGTAATGAATTTTATTTTAGATCTGCTGATTTCAAGTGAACGTGAGTGACATGTGCAAATGTCTGTTACCTGGGCTCTTGCAACTGGAGAAAGAAAAGTCTCCCTTCCTGCCATTTTTTGGAGCTGGCATTATGTGTTACAGCTAATATCTTAATGATGTCCTGATTTTTAATGCTATCTGATTCTAAAGATTTTCCCTACAATTTCTGTCTGTAATAATAGTCTACTTTGTCAGTAGACAATACTCACAAACCCTGAAAACTTCCCATAATTTATTAAACTAGGATGATTAGTTATTCTGCTGAATTATTTCCAGATAAGATTGTTCCAACTTAATCCTTCCTTCCAATATGAAACAAGAAAGTATCTGATGTCTGGTCAGTTCACCAGGGCTTCAGTTGGGTACATTCCAAATGGCATGGAAATAAGATAGCCCACAGAGCAATATTATTTTTACTGTGATATTTTATACACAATTAGAACAGAGGTATAGAAAAGTACCCTACAGAAGCTAACATCACCCTCAAATGGGTGAGGTAGGCCAGATCCTGAGTGATTTCATTGACATGTCTAATTAACATATCTAAAGTGAAAAGTGTGTCCCTTTCATGGGTAGTTGCTCAGCTATGAAACATTGAGAAACAGAGAGGTCAGGGAGGGAATTTTTGTTAGTTCCCTCCAGGGATTGTTATGAAAAGAATATTATGGTCTTACTGGCAAGATGAATGCAATGCAATAAACTGTCAGCCTAATTTCATTAAATACTCTAATACGTATGCCCTTTGTTCTTATTCCAGTGACTAAATAACCTTATAATTGTTTCCAACAAAGAACCTGCCTCTAGGGCAAAAATTTTCTCATTTACTAACATAAGTAACCTGATTCCAGCATGTGAGATAAGACATAGCTACAACTCCCCACAGAAAACTCCTGTGTGGACATAGATGGGAAATTCCTAGCTCCTATACCATAGAGGGAGATAAAGGAAGAATTGCCTCAGTGTTGGCATAGCATGAATTTCAAGATCTAGAATAGAGCCATAAGGCCAAGAGATAAGACAGGCCAAGTGGAGAATCATTACCTGATGTGGTTGTAGAAGTTGTTTTCTTAGTTGCTAATATGACTAAGAATAGAAAGACCTCGGTTCTATACTCCTCCAACCTGGCAAATACCTTACTCCACATGGATTAGCAGGACCACCAAACATGCCTCCCTGAGAAAATGGAAGGCAGTGCACCTGGGTGGTTTAGTCAGTTAAGCATCTGCCTTTGGCTCAGGTCATGATCCCAGGGTCCTGGGGATTTAGCCCGTGGGGCTCCCAGCTCAGTGGGGAGTCTTCTTCTCCCACTCCCTCTGCCCTGCTCATTCTCTCTCTCTTAAAAAAAATTGAAAGAAAGAAACAAAAGAAAGAAAGAAAGAAAGAAAGAAAGAAAGAAAGAAAGAAAGAAAGAAAGAAAGAAAAGAAAGAAAGAAAAGAAAGAGAAAGAAAGAAAGAAAATGGAAGGCAATGGGGACTGCTATTTTAAGTGGTAGAGACAGCTAGTGGTCCACTAAAATTTGTATTCTCCCGCTGTTAGATAGATTTGCATTGGCAGGAAGATTTCCTGACTGAGACTACACTTCCCAGCCTCCCTTGCATTTAGATGTAATCATGTGACTAGTGTCATCAAACAAAATGCAAGCAGAAGAGATGTGTGTCCCTTCCAGACCCTACCTTTTCAGAAAGTTCTTCAGCCTTCTCTACATACTTTTTCCCTTCAGATATCTGGATCTCAGTGACTACAGAGCCTAGGAAAACAGGAGAATCATAAAATGGAGGAATCGTGCAACCCAGAATCACCACCTAGAGGAAAGCTATTCACTGACCACAAACTGGATACATAATACTGCTTCAGGAATGAAAAAGAAATATCTATTGTGTGAGCTATAATAAATTTTAGGGTTTGTTTACCACAAATGTTACCTAACATGCCATGTGTATGCCCTCTGCACTGCTTAGTAGCAGAATAAACCGCTAAGTGACTAGACTGAGAGCTGAATCATCACTCTCTCCCATCCTCAAACCCAGAGGAGGTTTTCTGATCTGGCCTCAGCAAGTGTGAGAATTGCATTCTCCATAGTAGATGAATGGCTTGGCATTCCAGTTGTAGCATCAGTTTCTATGAGCTTGCTCAACATATGTCTGTCTTAAGAGATGGACCCACTCCTGGCGGGCTGACACATTCAGAATCTCAAGGCTGGAAGTCTCCAGGACTCAGCCCTCAGCTGTGAGAAATGCTCCAATTAAAATGCCTCCACACAAGGCCTCTTGGGAGTGCTATTTCGCTCCTACACATGCCTGGGGGCACATATATTTTCTTGGTACCTCCTTCATATTTTCAAGACTCTGAGGGCAAGGAGAGGATGGCCCAGCAATTGAAAATCACAAATTATAACGGCCAACAACAGATGGACAAATAGTGAAACAAAAGCACTGGAAATATACAAGCTGGTATCTCTATCCCTTGCTGCTTGAAGTGTTATCTGAAGACCAGAGGCATCAACATCACAGGGAAGCTTGTTAGAAAGGCTGAAGTTCAAACCCCACTCCAGCCTTCTGAATCAGAATTAGCATTTCAACAAGTTCTTCCAGTGATTTGGGGGCTCATTAAAGTGTGAAAAACCCAGACTTTCATCCCTTCTCCCACCTCATTTCTCCAAGATGAAGGTCTGTGGTTATATGTGTGGCCAACTTCCAGCCATTTTTGTTTCCTGAGAAGCAAATATTAGAGGAAGACAAATGGGTCAGAAAACCTTGCATCATCTGCCTTATGGAGGAGCCTAAAAGTGGGTTCCAAAGATGAATTACCAAAACAGTTTGAAAGTCTTCCTCACTGGTGTACCCTAAAGTTCCAGAAAGCCTCCAAGTCTTTTTTTCCTGATAGGTTGACCCAGGACGTGATCCCACAAAATCCTAGCCTTCTACCAAGAGGGCCAACTGAGCTCACCTTCCTTTTGTCACCAGAATCACTTGTGACCCCTGTTCATTCATGTGTGGGCATTTGTTGACTTTAAATCCCTGGCCTAAAATATGAAGATAGAAAAAAAAAAGACCATTAAATTTCAGAATAAAATAAATTTTATTTGTATTCACCAAGAGACACATTAAAATAAGTAAGCTCAGGAAATTTTACAAAGTCAGATGTTCTTCCAATCTTTTTATCATCACCCACTGCTAAAGACTGGAAAGAGAGGGAACAAGTAGAGATTTGGGGAAACATCTACATTTACCCCTGTAAGAGAAACAACTATAACAAGAGGTACATTATTTCACCGAAGAACCACTTGCCAGTCTCACTTCATGGCTTGCTTGCTTGCTTGCTTGCTTCCTTCCTTCTGTTCTTCCTTTCTTTCTGATTTAAAAATATATCCTCAGGCATTTTAGCAATGCATATGTTCCAGGCCATTAAGTAAGATGACTGAAGATCTATTGCTTTTAAAAATCCTAGATCTTTCAGAAACTAGTTTACACCTTATCAAGAATCTATAGCATTGGACTTCTTTCAAAGTCATTCCACTCTCTGAGAGTCCCCGATTTCCAAAAGAATTAACAGACAGAAAGTCATAATCTCCAGGATTTTGTCATCATTAAAATGAAATAGGCATCAGTGTCAATAGAAGCACTGACACCAGCGTAATAGTTCAAAAACTCTTCTTTCGAAACCTGAGAGGGGTAAAAGGCAGGGGAAAAAGAAGGAAATGGTGTCAAAATATGTGAGACATGGTAAGGCATTTTACATTCTCCCCGAAATGTTTTCAGTGGAGTCTGATCTGCCACTGACAATCAAGCAGAGTCAGGTAACTGGGGATCAGGGAACCTGGCTTGCCCCTCCCCTCTGAGGTGGGGCCCTTGCACGGTAGGCTAAAGACCCACCTGCCCACTGGCCATCACTTTTTGCATTAAGATAAAAATGTTTAGAGCTGTGCTATCCAATACTGTAGCCTCTAATCACACGTGGCTTTTTAAGTTTAAATTTGTTAAAATTAAACATAATGAAAAACTGAATTCCTCTGTTGCACTAGCCACATTTCCAATGCTCAATCACTGTATGTGGCTAGAGGCTGACATCTTGGAGAGCATAGATGGAGAACATTTCCATCATCACATAAGGTCCAATGGGACCATTCTACTCCAGAGCACACTTGGCATGATTATACTTATGATTATTATTAATACTTTAGAATAGAGAAATTTATAGCATAAATGTACAGGTAAAAAAGCTCTTTAAGGAAAGGAAGTTTAAGTAAGATGACTGAAATAAAGGATAGAACTAGAGAATGTGCTTCTCAGGATCCTTGGACACCCAGGAATCCACGATGGCTGGGATTCAATAGCAGGATGTAAGGCACTAGCCACATGGGAGGTGCTAAAAGGCAAACTTCTCATTTTGGTCAGGATGTGTATTAGTGTTTCGTCATTGGCCCTGTGAAGCCTATAATGGGCAATGAAATTAAAAGAGCAGAAATCTGCCTGTGGGTTCCATTTCTTTGTCCTCCCTCTTAACTCCCCCTGTTTCTTAATACAAACACACAGAGTATTCTATTCCCCACAGTCTTAGGGGTACCACTCAGAGGCTGGGCATTGCGGGAACTTGCTTGGCCTGCCAAATGGGAGTAGTCCAACCCTGCAGGAAAAGGAATATAGACATCAAATTTTCAAACTCTCATTCTTGGCTGTCAAAATAATTGGGGGTGGGGGGTAAAGTTACATTTTGTCCTTTTAAAAACATGAGCAAGTACAATTTGAAAAGGGCCTTATCATTTTCAAAGAAGAAATTTCATCACCTTCAACTGAATTATCACACAAGCAACATTTTAAATGATCCAAAAGCACCATCTGGGAAGTAAACTTTTAAAGAAGCATGATATGTAACATGTTAGCTATTAAAGAGAAAAATATTTTGGAAAGACTTTAAAACAGAAACAAAAGCTAGATGAACTTTTTTAATACAGAGTTGTTAATGTTTCAAGCCTTCAATTGAGGGAATTCTGTTAAATTAGAAAATCACGTGAATGGCAAGACACAATATGATAATGTGATAAATTGACAAAGTTGGTATTAGATATTAAATCAGATCTAACTTTGTAGCTCAAAATCTTCTCAATTTCTGGTTCCTCAAAGCAATATCTTAACTGTTGCCATTATGACAAATTCTTGCTTTCAATGCATACATAGCTTACCCACTACAAGCATGTATAGATTTTTTAAACAAAATATTTGAAAATTTATATCATAAATGTCACTGAAATTCTGTTTTATAAAACACTTTTTCAGCTTCAATTTCAATTAAAGATATTATCAGGATAAGATTTACATATAGGAACTCTTCACTATCTAGAAATTGTTTGAGTCACAGTTAGATAAATAAAGTATTGCCAACGAACAATTGGCCTAGGGCCGTTTTCAGATATTTGGGAACTTTTTATGACTAGAATTTTAATTACATTTATGTGCAAACAGATATCTCCAAGTACCTGTAAAACATACATGCACATAAGCCAGCACAGAGCTCTTATAAACTTTATATACTGACTTGCTTAAGAACCCATTCTTTTTAGTGTTGGTGAGACGGAAGTAAATTTTCACTCAAACCCTACCTAAGCGAGCTCAATTAGAGGAGCTTAAATTAATGGTGATTTACTCTATTTACTGTGCACTTCAAAGATAATCTTAAATAAATGGTTGTGGAATGATGTTGCTAAATGAGATTTTAGGCATGACTCAGGATGAAATCTGTGGAACAGAGTTTATTCTGCAGTCCCCTTGGAAACTAAAAGAATGATCTGGATTTCAGAAGGTAATGCCTGACATTTGGTAATGATCTGCGTTTGTGCTGCACTTTATCCCATCAAGGTGGAAGCAATCGGAGGCTCACTATCACCCCAGCAAGAGAAGCTACTCTGCCATCTGTCATTTTCTCTCAATTACAGGTTCCTTTTCTGTTCCAAGGCTCTCTCAGAGCATGGGCCATCATCAGTTCCGCATGTGGTCTGAGTGTTTCTAGGAGACCAGCAACTCAAACCTTTCAAGTATAAGATCAAGATGTTCCCAGAATCAATACCCGTGTCTGAGTGCCAAGTGCAAAGGTTTGTAAAGAAAAAGTTATTCAAGTCTTTCATGACAGGATTACAAACTACATACTCAGATCTTGCTTCAAAATTTCAGGTGCTTGAGCTCTGAGTCACAGGGTCCCTCTTAAATTTATTATGGGGTCTTGTGCAGAATGACACATCTGAGCCGTGCGGCACTTGTCCCCATGTTGGGAACGAGAGTGAGAACAGGAAACTCATGGTGCTTACAAGAACTTTGGTGAAACAGAAATGGCATCAACCATGTTCAGTGGCTGTTAGAATTTGTATCATACTCCAGAGAAATCATAAACAAATAAATTCCATTTATGAAGAGTAAGAAGACTCTAGAACAGGCCAGTTCATTTTGAGATTTTTCTTTCCCTGATATGATATACCTTTCTGGTTGTTGCAAGTTCCATTATCAAAACCTCAGCTACTGGTCGGTGGCTCACATTTTCAGTGGGTTCACTCCTAAAGAGCACCTTTCACTCTATTCTGCTGAGGGAAGATACTGGCTTTGGCGAAGCAGGTGTGAAAATAAAACAAGAAGGTCATGCTATTCTCAGAGAGGAAGAGCTGCTTCACCACAAGCTTCTCACCACACCAACTGAGGTGGCAAAAGAACTCTTCTCACACAGCAGCTTCTCAGAACCCCCATCAATCATTTGTTTATGTTTCTTTCAACAGATTTCACTCGTCATCTGTCTTATAAGACATAATTTTAAGGGATTCATTTAGTAAGTTTTTTTTTTTTTAAGACAAGGGAAAAACTAGTTATCTCATCGAAGTTATGTAGTTTCCACATCAGCATCTTGGAGGAGTAGAAGCACACTTAGAAACTGGCTTTCCAAAGGATCAGTTACATGAAGATGACATTATATGACAACCTATCAGATCCTTTGGCAGCTTTATTTTTCCTTGAATCATAAGCATTTCTAAAATTGAAAACCTTGCTGCTTCTTTCAACAAGCTCTTAATTTACAACAGCAGCTTATAATTTCCAGGAAAGCAAGACCGATCTGAAAAACTGGAATTTGGAGGGGGTGTTCATTTTATGCTCCAGAGGGTTGTGCATAAATCCAAAAAGGTATACCACTCAGAGGGTGTTAGTAGAATTTCATGAAGGAGGAGCAGAAGGGCCCCCACACCAGCCAAGAATACATATTTGGTTAATTTCATCTCTCCACTTGATTAAACATCAGCAGAATAAATTGCCTCTGTAGGTTGCCTAAAGAGGGTTGGATCATTACCTACTTATACTCTCGTGGCTCAGTGAGGCAATTCACAGTGGCCAAGGGAAGTGAAACGCTGACTGTGACCTGCCTCCAAGAATAAAGGCGTCTTTTCCTGGCAGTGTCATGATAGACTGCCTACATTCAATAAATTTACTGCATGGTCCTACAGCACACTGCCATAGGAAGGGCCCCAACTATCCTGCCTTCAGTGCTGATGCTTCACCTCCTCTCTTATCTCTGAACTCTGGGCTCTTGGTTTGGGTTCAAAGCCAGTGGTTTTGTTTGCATTTATCCTATAGCTTCTTCCTCTACCCCCAAAGTCTACAGTAGAACAGGGCACATGGTAGTGACTCAAAAAATATTTACTGATGGGATGTATTCAACCTTGAACTGTGACAAAGGCAATCTGCAGCCTACTAAGCGGGGACCCAGCTCTGCCTTAAAAAGCTGCTCTTAGGGTATGAAGTGTTGTTCCGTGTTGCCACCAAACTACAAAGAGCCATGCATCACCCTCCAGCGTGTCATTTGGGTCTGGGACAAAATCCTATCAAGGTTCGAATGTCTAGGAAAATTAGCCGTGCAAATGGGCTGGAAGAATTCTGCCTCAGGCTACAATACCAAGACTTCTTCAGGCAGGATGGGAACCAGCCCTTGAAGAAGCTGGTTAGGGTCAGACCACCATTCTTGCCTAGTTTTGCCTTTGCGGGGTAGGGCGGGGGAAAGGGTTAGAACCCAGATTCAGTATTGATACTGGTGGCTTCTTGTGGCCAATCCTGATTCTCAGAATTTTTACATACTGTTTCTGTTTCATGAAAAGCTGCTAAGCTCATCTTCTTCTCTTTGGCTTGTTTCCTTCCTTCCTGTCTGGGGTCCTGGCCCCAAAGGTAAGGTGCTCCTAATGGTTGGAGATATTTCATTGTGTTTAGCTTCTGACCTCGGTATTTACTTTTTAAATTGGAAATGGAGTAATATTTAAGTTGTGTAAGTCAAATAAATAGAAAATACATCCAGAAAAGTGTTGTTAGCAAATGATTTTTCTTAAATGACTGTTTGTTCCTCCCCTGCTACCAGAAGGAGTAAGAGTTAAATTATGAGTGAGCCCTGACGAGGCCAGAAATCACAGTTAAGACTCAGAATAGGAATGTAATGATTCTTGACCATCAGGTTGTTAGATCTTTTTTACCGGGCGTGGGGGTCCTTGGTGAAATCCTCACTTGTGGGCCCAGAATCTGACCTGCTGGAAGGGAGACATCTGAATGTGGCCAGATACACGCTGAGGTACAGGTTATCTGAAATCTGATAGCCATGCCCCAATTAGACAGGAAACAAGAGTACGACTGGGGAAGACAAAGCTGATAGTTACAACCTAGTCTTTATTCAGAATCACATGCTAACTCTCCAATTAAGCAGAGGTATGAGTCATTCCCAAAATCAAAGGCACAGTCTATTTAGAACAATACACTTGAAATCATTGCCAGGAAACCTGAGACCTCTCCTTCGCCATCATCTGCAAGGTGCAGGTTACAGAAAACATGGATTTTTCCCCCTGTGCATTCCATCATAACCTCTTCTGGATTTCTACCTCATTTCTACATATTTCTTCATAATACCTGGCATCTTTTGGCCTGCCAATCTCTACATAAGCCTAGAGAATAAAGTCAGTGGAAAGCCAGACCTGTGCAATCAATTTCTGAAAAACTAGCTTCCCATAATTTGGGGATGCTACTATCCTCAAGAAAAAGGTCACTTGTCCAGCCTGTCATAGGGAAGTGGGAAATTGGCTTCTTGACAAGAAACAAACTTCTATGATTCTTATCTGGAAACACCTGCTTTCACAAATTTTAAATCAATGTGTATTTTGATCTCCACTTCCAACTCTCTGAGATAAAAAGTAAACAAATGAATTAGTACAAAATACAGCAAGTGTGTTTGATTGACCCTAAACCCAGAGCCACTTAAATACATGGGATCATAAAGGGGACTATTATCTCAATCCACATCCCCAAAGCAGGGGATGAATGCAGCCAGGAACAGAGATGACAAAAAGGACTGTCCTCGAGTAACAAGGCAGGTAGTCATAGTCAAAGGGCTGTCACTGTGCTTCTACATCTGGGCCCAGACACAGAACATACAGAGCAACAGTGGTGGTTTCAATATCTATTTGCTAGTAGCTGGGACTGCCTTTGGTTAGAAGCCTTTCATGGGGAGAGTCTCACACACTGACAATATGAAGCCAAAGCTTAGATCTGGGAGGAGAACACTTTGTGCCATGAAGTGTCAAGATGGAAAATCTTGGAGTAGCAGACCTACTCAAGTACCCCACCCCCTTGTACTGGTAGGAATGTCAATATTATTGGCCCATGGCAGGGACGGGGGAGATGAACATTCCACCAGACCAAGGTTTGCTGATACGGTCTGCTCACTCACAGGGCAAGAGGTCCCACATAATATCTGAGAGCACAGCCCAGCCTGAGACTTTAACTACACAGATGGTCCTAGCTCACCTGCTCAAGGAAATGGCCTCCCCTCTCACAGACACTTTAGATGACCCAAAAATGTCATTCTAAACCTACTCACCAAACTGAGGCTTCCCTAAACCACTGGCAGAGAAACTTAAGATTCGGATATAAAAATTGAGGCCGATGTGTGGTTCTTCTGGTCCCAATTTGGAACTGAAGCACTTAAATATTTACATTCAGATATAAAAACAGGTGAATTCTCCCACCTAGAAACCGACCATCTAAAATGAAGTGGTGAAAGACCATGGGGGCGTGGGTAGGGATTGTAATTAAAATAGTCAAACTTTTATTTATGGCCAAGGAAGACACCTATGTTTATTAGACAGTTGTATGTATCCTAGAGCCCGGCTCTAGTAGCTTTTTGAATCTTATTTTAATTAATCCCTCTAGTAGAGCTAAGGAAACAGCTTTAGCGAAGTGAGGCCACAATGAACTACATCCTGTCTTTTCTGCCCCCGAAGATGCAGTGTGCGTTGACACGAAAGAAACTGGGATGAACATGAAATCAAATATGATCCCGGCTTGGAGCTGATGTTTAACCATTTGGAGCCACGTGGCCATACCCAAGACCCTGGTCCCCAGGTCCTACATTTAGAGCTTCCAGGCAGTTCTCATCATGACAATGAAATACACATCCGTGTCAATGGACGCGCTCACCCCTGCGTAGTAGTTCATAAACTCCTCAGGGGTCACCTGCAGTGGAAAAGTCAGACACAAAAACAAAACTTTGCTTCCCACCGCTTCAGTAGAGGCCCATCATCAGTACCTGGAAATGAGAGGGAAACTTTGGGCAAGGCTCTTTAGTGACACAGATCAAGAGTAGATCTCAGACGAGAGGAAACAGTCAAGTGGAGGATGGCCATGAGGGGTAGCAGAGGGGAAAGAGGAGTAGAAAGTCTTGAAAATTTCCAGACCAACCTAAATGAAAAGTGAGACACAGGCTCTTGCCTTTCTTTAAGTGCAGGAGTCCATCTGTTTGGTTAAGTGTGACTGAAACGCAGAATGAGAAAGAAGTTTCTTTAGTGGTAGTTAGTATGGACTTTCTGCAACGTCAGAAATAGTGCCTCAGGTTCTGGGTCAGGGCAAGTAATGGTTCACCTTTCAGAAAGTGGGATTCTACCCTGTGGCTAAAGAAATAGATTTCTACTTAAATACTCCTTGGCCTCATGTTTTTTTAAGATAGAATGTACTCGTTTCAAGGCACAAAGTGAGTGGGAAAAAAAAAAGGCAACCTCTACTCCATGCCTTCCCACAACCCCTAGGATGGGGCCTTTCTCCATTCTGTGTCTATAACTGTCTCTTTGGAATATCAATTAATGTGTTTACCTAGGCTAGAATTTTATTTTACTTTCCTTCTAGAAAGAAGAAACAATAGTTATCAATCTTATTTTTTAATAGGTATAGACGATATGTATGCTACAGTTCAACTATACAGGCTGACGTAATTAGGTGACTCAGGGAAAGAACTGTTTTCCTGTTTGACTGAGCTCTTTAACCAATCAATTTAGCCCAAGTATAGCCCCGCGTACACGGGAGGACACAGAAACAATTATGATGGCTGTTAGCCCTCAATGTTAAGTGTCAGAAAGGATTAAAAGCATCACAAAAAGTGAAACCCATAAATAAATAATAAATAAATCCATATAAATACACCCATAAAAAATAAACCCCTCTTCCACAGAATGCCCACCTATATCTTCTAAGAATCATGGAGCTGACTCACCCACTTACCTTTTTTTTGCTGCAATTATAAGTGAACAGAGAAGAAAAGTCACAGGATCCATATTTCGCTCCCTATACCTAGCTCCCACGTGAGCCCAAAATAGTAAGATCCAGAAGGAAGAAAGTCATTGGACTGAGCTAATAGTTAAGCTGGGCTTTTCAGTGGCCTAGAAGTAGAAGTCAATGTACATAGCTTTTACTAAAATCAGAATACTCTTAATGTTCTCCTTTCTTCAATTTCTTTACCTATGTCTTCCTTTGCATTTGTCCATTATCTAGCATGAAACCCCACCTGAGAGTCAGGTTACATAAAACTGGGCATCAGAGCTAAGATATTTGATCACGTCAGAAAAGGCCATCAGTTATTCTTAGTGAGGTGTCTGCTTGTTTCCTGAGACTCGCCTTATGCGGAGAATAGCCTGAATCGCAAATCTTATGATTTCCCCAAGTTTGCCCTCATCATAGTAAAGCATCTTTCACTAATAATACATGACTACTGAATTATCTTGTTGGACATTAGTAAAAAGTGAGAAAGCAGACATGCCTGCTCTTGGTCAGCCTCTTGATAATGCTATCTTAGCTGATGGACTATTTATTATATGATGGAGAGTGTCCCAGATGGAAATGAGGGGAATATTGAGTCATGATACAGAGTACAGTACCCTTTTCTCTGTTTAAGACTGATTTTAAAAAATTGTAAGGTAAGTGTAGGTTATTTGTATATACTCAGTAATATATTTAAAATAATTTTAATTATTAAAAAAAAACTCTATGAGATAGATGAGACAACAAGACCCATATTCTCTCAAAGGCTAATCTACTTCTGAGAGATTTTTAAAAAATATTTGTAATTGTAAAATGAAATATATAAATGAAAACTTTCAAACATAGATATTAAAAACAAGAAGTAAAAATCTCAACCAACTAGGGTGGGGTTTAGAGATGGAATAGGAGAGAGGGTAGTGGCTGGGTGGCTTAGCTGGTTAAGCATCTGACTCTTGATTTTGGCTCACGTCGTGATCTCAGGGTCATGAAATCAAGACCGACCTCAGGCTCCATGCTTAGCGGGGAGTCTGCTTGAGATTCTCTCTCTCTCCCCCTGCTTCTGTCCCTCCCCCTGCTCAGTCTCTCTCTCTTTCAATTATATAGATACATCTTAAAAAAAAAAAAAAAGAATCAGAGTGAATAAGGTTCACTTCATACTTTATACAGTTGCTTTCATCCACATGACTTCTGGGGTACCCATTGCTTGGAGAGTGGGGTATGGGAATTATTAGTACAGGACCATTACATTAAAATCCATGACTACTATAAACCCCAGGAGGCTTTATGACTACTTGAGAGCTTAGCCCACAAATTTGAGCATCATCCTTAGCTGAGAAGTGTACTAAATTTCTTGCCTTAGTCTAAATTCTGTCTTATTTGGATAGGAGCTATATATTTTAACCACAAATGAGTGCACTGGCTTCAAACATAGCTATGCTTCATCATAAGAAATCTTGATGTATAAAACAACTCAATTTGGGGGACGCCTGGGTGGCTCAGTTGGTTAAGCAGCTGCCTTCGGCTCAGGTCATGATCCCAGCGTCCTGGGATCGAGTCCCACATCGGGCTCCTTGCTCATCAGGGAGCCTGCTTCTCCCTCTGCCTCTGCCTGCCATTCTGTCTGCCTGTGCTTGCTCTCTCTCCCTCTCTCTCTCTGACAAATAAATAAAATTAAAAAAAAAATTATAAAAACAACTCAATTTGGAAAGATAAGTTAAGAACTAATTATCCTCTTTATGAAAGAATTTACCATGAAGTTTCTTTACATGAACAGTTCCTTGTGCATTTAAAATATGATTCAGTGTACAAAAGTCTGAATCACATTCCAGAAGCATTTTCATTATGTCTTTTAAGTGAGACCTCTCTGTAAAACCCTTAGCACAATACCCAGTAGGTAAGTACTGAATAAATTATCTAGATCTGTAATTATGCCGCAGAAGTTTCATATACATATTATATGTAGTAATTAAAAAGGGGCACTTCTGAATCTTTTAGAGACAAGGATCTCAGATGTGAACATGATTAAGAGTCATCGGGGGCCCTTACTAAAATTGCAAATCGTTGATCTCCACCCAAAAATCATCAGGTTCTGTAGTTCTGCCGGGCAGCCAGCAATGTACATTATTAATCCATCCCCCCAGATGATGATCAGGCACAGTCAGCTGGGAATTTATACAGGGTCTGTGATATTCAGGTAATATCAAACACTATAACTGCTAAAAACCCCCAGTGACCTTTACGAGTATTTGAGAACCTGAGATGGCTTGTTAGAATAAATGTCAGAAAGCACAGGGGTGGGAACTTTAAATCAGCTGAATCATAACAACCGGCCACTTTGACTTGGGTTAGAGCAAAGAGCAGCTGAGGTTTCCCCTGGCAACGGGGAGAAGGAACCACCTGCAGAGAGCAGGCAAGTATACCCTGGGATCTCATGTAGAGGTGGGCTAATTTGGGGAAATGGCAGTTGACTATTTTTCCACTCCCATTTCAGAGATCAAAGGCCGGCTATGTTGGAAGAAAACATACGGTTCAGTTCTGTTATGTCTGTCCCTAAGCATTAGGCTGCCCTACAAAATCTCCCCCTAACCCCTCCTTTTAATCCACCTCTATAATTCCTTCAACTAAAAAGAGGGGTATTTCTCTGTCCCCTGGGGGAAAATGTCAGCAGGAAGGAAAGAAAGGTAGTTCCCTAACCCCTTGCTAATAAGACTTTCCATGAAGTTTCACAGAAAAATTTGGGGGAAATTCCCTTCAGAAGGGGAAGCCTTGTTTCCTATTCCTACCATTGCCATTTTTCCTCCTGCCCAGTGCCCCATTCTTCTTCCTGTGTAACTCGGGGGTGAAGAACCCTCCCTAGGGTTCTGCTGCACTGACTGTCAACCAAGGAGAACACTCCCTTCCCCATCATCAGAGCGGCCAAGACACCTAATAGCAGAACTGAGGCCAAGTTCAAAAGTCCACTTACAGCTGTTGATAAAAGACAGATGACTGACACTGTCATCTCAGCGTGACACAGCTGCAGAAATGCAATTCCTTAGCCTATCAAACTATGCATTTGTAGCCTAAAGATACCAGTTAATGGAAGTGGGGTGGTTTTTTTAAGGCCACTGTAGTTTCCAAATGCAAGTTAATCTCAAAGCCCACTAAAGATGAAATCAAATGAATTCTGTTATCTGGCATTCCCTTTATTGAAGGCCTCCCTTAAATGGCATGCCTGCATGGCAAAGTGTGATGACACACAATGTTGTGGGGGTGAGTGTGAAAAGCACTGCCACAGCCTGAAACACCTCGTGAATCATGTTCCAAAAAATTAAATTACGGTTTCATTTTGAAGTTGAATAGGCTCTGCTGCAGTCTAGCTCATTGGAATGTGGCTGGCTAAGTACGGTAAGTACAGTGACCATGAAATGGAGTGTTAAATCAAAAGACCACGTTCTCCAGATGATGGGTATTTAGCCGTGTGTGGATCCCTTACCAATATATGTGCACACACACATATCTTATCACTTTCTTTCCCAACTTTCTAGATAGTCTCTAAGGAAATACTTTACTTCTACTTATAAGGAATATGTTACACATATCTCTTAAAGCTTTGGCTCTATTTCCTAACTAAAATTACAAATTCGACAGAAGAAATTCCACTGAAGTTAAGCTCTTCTACTTACCAATCCATCTTTGTCATAGGGTGAATCAAAGTTATCCAGAAACTTCCTGAATACTTGTTCCTCTGTCCATTCTCCATTTTGGTACTTAGGGTGGTGTTTGGCGTTATATACCTCACGAAGATCTTCAATTGTTATAACTCCATCTCCAGTCTTGTCTAACTTCCTAAAAGCTTGCATAATTACCTCTTTTCTGGCTCTAGACATTGGAGGCTAGATAAATAGAAAAACACACACACACACACACAGATACAGACAACACAAGTAAATGAGCTTGTTTTGTATCATACATCATGAAATATCTGTTTCCTCTCAAGGGTATGAACTGGTTTGCGTGCCGTTAAACAACATGCATGACAATTACTCTGAAAAGTCCCTAAACCTGTTACTGATCTCCTTCCCATCTCCTCCACAGTGCACTGACAACTTCTGAAAACAAAACCTTAAAATAGCCAACCCAAACCATGTGAAAGCCAAACTCAGCAGATACAGATTCATGAGGCCACTTACTCTTAATGTAAGAAGAAATTCATTGAAGTCTATTGTTCCATTTCCATCTTTATCAAACCTCCGGAAGAGCTCTTCTGCCTCTTCCTTTTCCATGACCACGGCATAATCATTTAGCCCTTTCACAAATTCTTTGAAGTCAAGAGTTCGGTTGTTATTGTCATCCATAATTCGAAACACTCTAAAGAAAACACACACGGACACAAAAAGAAAGGAAAAAAAAAAAAAAACAGAGAACAAAGGGTAAGGATAAAGATTTAAGAATAAACACTCTCAAAGTTTTTTAAAGTAAAATACAGAAGCCCTAGATTCTACTCTGAACCCTCCTCCCAAAAGAGGAGAGCCTCTTCCGAGCCTCTCATAAAATAAAATGTACTATGTGATTCTAATTTTAAGACATTCTGAAAAATGCAAAGCTATAGAGACAATAAAAAGACAAGGGAAAGGGGAGAAGAGAATAGGCAGAGCACAGGGGATTTTTAGGGCAGTTAAAAATATTCTGTATGATTTTATAATGGTGGCTATGTACATATATCATATATTTTCTTTTTCTGTCAGCTAAGAGAACCTAGAAGTAACACCCCATTAACAAGCACATCTAGAGCCTAGATATTGGTCTCTAATACAATTCTTCAATAAAAGGAATGGGGCTTTTTGGAGAAATGTCTGATTCTAGGACTGGGGCATGATATACAAGATGAGCTTGGAATTTCTTATACCAGAAAGTAAGGAAGTGCTCAAAACAAACAAAACTACATTGATGGGGCTACATCAAAGGGACACAGGAGCCAAGTGAAAGAGCTCCTAAGGCCCAGACTTCAACATTTTGGGCAATAAAATAGTGTTGTGTTGTAACCCAAAGTATAAACTAAATATCCATGAGTCCGTATTGGTTTAAGTAAATGATTCAATAAAGAAATAAGCAAATATTATTAGAAAAGACAAATCTCTCTTGCAGAAATATTCCAGATAAATTGTGCACATACTCTGTCCTCAAGGAGGAAAGCATAGTCCCCACTCCCCATGTGTGGCTCTGCACAGAGACTTCCTTCCAAGGAGTACAATACAGAAAGGGAGGGAACAGTAACTTTTCATTGGAGAAGCCAGCCTAAGATTGTCTCAGCCAGATGATCAAGGTCAACATCAATAGTGACAAGTCAAGTTGACAGTATGCATCCTTGACATGATGCGATGAAAATGGTGCTTCCCTAATGCGGTCTCAAAAAACCGTAACCCCAGTCTAATCTGGAAAGGAAGGAAACAGGAGGGGGTAGCTTCCACTTGAGTTGAAGAGTGATTAAGGAAAGGGCAAAACCAGTAAAGGGGCAGAGGCAGACGGCACACTGGAGCATGAACGAGCCAATAAATGAGCCAATAAACTGGCTCATAGGGGCAGGGCTGTTAGGGATTGGTCTGGGGGGTAAGGATGCAGGCAGCAAGAGGGACTCAACTGAGTGGGTCGGTGAGTAGGTGAGAGGGCAGTGTCCCTGAGGGGTTTGCACCAAGGACAGGGATAGGACTCCAGAATGAAAGAGGTGGAGTTTGGAAGTTAGGGTGATACGGTAGTGAAGGGAAGTGGGCTAGTCTTCCTGCTGGACTGTGGCCGCCTGGCCACCAGGGTCCATGTGTCCACAGTCTGGACTTCTGACAGCACTGGGCTTCCTGTGAGAATTTGAGACCATTGAACGTGACACTCCTGATACTCAGCAAGTACCTCCCTGGAAGAGAAGCCGTCCACAAGAGGTCGGGGCCCCTGCAGGGGTGCCCTGTACTTCTCTCACACACGACGTCACCACGGAGATTCTCACTTCCGTGACACTCAGTCTCCTCAGTCTAAGGCCTGCCTGGGGCCTGGAGGGGCCTTGTTCACCCACGAATGTACATGCACCTGGCTCATGGCAGGCTCTCCTATAGTCTGTCAGAGAGAGGTAATGGGGGGCTCGGTGGTTCAGTCAGTTAAGCATCTGACTCTTGATTTTGGCTCGGTCAGGGTGGTGGGATCAAACCCCGTGCTGGGCTCTGCACTCAGGGTCTGCTTGTCTCTCTCCCTGCTCCCCCTGCCCACCACGGAAATGCTCTCTCTCTCAAGTAAATTACTTGATTAATTAATTTTTTAAAATCTTTTTAAAAGGGGGCACCTGGGTGGCTGAGTGGGTTAAGCCTCTGACTTCAGCTCAGGTCATGGTCCTGGGGTCTTGGGATCGAGCCCCGCATCGGGCTCTCTGCTCAGCAGGGAGCCTGCTTCCTCCTCTCTCTCTGCCTGCCTCTCTGCCTACTTGTGATCTCTGTCTGTCAGATAAATAAATAAAATCTTTAAAAAAAAATCTTTTAAAAAGGAGAGAGAGAAAGAATGCACAGGATCTGCCCACTGGAGGCTAACAATCTCTTTCTCCTTAGGTTTCGAGGACTTCTTCCACTATCAGAGGGTCCGAGGACAGGCTCTATGGAGCTGGGAGAATCCCACTGCAGTGGGATATCCCACAGGCAATTTCTGTGGCCCCGCAGAGGTGAGCAAGATAGGACCAGCTGAAAGCAACCTCCTCCCTCTTCCACCCTGGCCCCTATTGTCACAGCTGCTAGGAGCGTCTCTCTCCAGGTCCTGCTCCATGTCTCTGGTACCTGGACATGCCTCTCCCTTCACTTCCAGGTGTCCCAGTAGCTGGGCTCTCTTGTCACAGACACAGCCTTGCTGAATCTCGGACAAAGAACTAAAAATTGTCACAAGGGACCTCAGAGATCAGTTCTTCCAAACTGCATTTTACAACTAGGGAATGGAGACCCTAGGAGGCCAAGACTTGCTTAAAGACCCAGAGCTAGTCATAGCCCCACCTGGCTGTGTCCCGCATCTCTACTTTGGCCCCCTGCCACCCCCTGGCCCAGATCCTACCTGCCGAGTCCTTTGATGCCTGCGGAGCCCCGGGCCAGGCATTGCAGTCGGAGTCTTTCAATGGGGTCAGTGGCCGTGGTGAGCTTTTTCTTGGCCTGGATTGCCATCTCTCGATCGTGCCGTGCTGTCCCTGCCATCTGAGAGGAAAATTTGCAGCACATCAGCAGAGCTCGGGCCTCATCACCCAGCTTCTGGCTGGGTAGGGGGACAGCAGCCTCTCCCAGAAGGAAAACACTCTCATCCACTTCCTGGGAAAAGCCTCGAACTTCTCAGAATTTCCAGCTTTTAGCTAGACCAACTATGTGCCTGGAGTATTCCTTGCTTACTTCTCTGGTCCTGAGGACATCTGATTTCTCCAGCCTGGACAACAGTTCTGGACAACAGTTCAAATAAACAGCCTTTCCCAGATACACTTTCATTTTGTCGAAACACTCCTCCCACCATAAAATGAAAAGTCCCACTTCCCTATATTCTCCTTTTTGAGTCGCCGTTCTATGCTTTATTCTTGTAGTTAGCATTCTACATATTCCCTTTGACTCCGCATTTAATATTCTCCTCTTTGGTCTAAACATTAATTTTTATTGTTTCTGTCTTGGCTGAGCTGCTCCACACTGGGCCCTCGTAATCCCTGCCCGTAACTGGCATGTTTTGATTAAGAGGTTGGTGTTCATTACTATCTGGATTCCTGAGACAGAGAATGGTAAACAGATACTCTCTCTCTCCTGACAAGTAGATATAAGATCTTTTTTTGTCTACAGTTTGGCTTTTGTGTTTTAAATATTCAGAAATAGGAGAGAGTGGGTACCGTGAACCTCCCTCCTGAGAGGTCCCTTGAGCCACACACAAACTCCTGCAGGGCGGTTTGGGGTTTCAGAACCTGCAGAAGTGGAAAGCACTCTGGGATGACGGCCTAGAGACCCAGGTTCTAGTCCAGACTCCAACTCCCTCCCAGCGACGTCTGAGCAAATCTCTGGGCCTCTGGTTTCTCCTTCTCTGTCAAGTGAAAGGCTTGAATGATTTTACAGTTCCTCCCTGTTCCAAAAACAACTAATCCTCCTATGAGCTCACTGACCCAGCAAATGAGGGATTCTAGAAATTACTTTTCTTAATGGGAGTTGTGAATGAAGGAGCAAGACAGTTGAGGGGTAGGCAGACACAGCATTCAAATGCAGAAAAGATGGTGTTGGAATGGATCTGCCCTTGGCTCAAGGGCTCCCCCCTCCCCACGCCTTGTCCCTGGCCTAGTGCTGGCAATTCTCCTGAGGCCCACACCAGGAGGAGGGAATTCTTTTCATCGGGGCCGACAACTCTCAGACGGATGCTCTCTAAGGCTGTTCATCTACACTACAAGTGGTGAGTTCTCCCCCACAAAAATCTCATTATTTCACTTTAGAGCGAGGGACTCAAACTGAAAACTGAGACCACAACAGATAAGTCAGGGATGTGAATTCCCAACTGCCTCATTTCCTACCACACGTCCCAAGAGCCAACTTAGAAGTTCTCTCCTTCTTGACCCACATTCTGTTCCCACGACATGAATGTAACTGGGAGTAATTCTCAGTTCTCTTAGACCCCCAAGGCAAGAAGGAGGCCTTTGTCCATTAGGTCCTGGTGGCTTTATTCCACATGAAGAAGAAATTGGTCTGCCCAAAGCTGGCTGGATCCTTCCTCGATTCCTCCAGCAGCGAAGGAACGGGTTTGCCAGAAATCCAGATGGCCACCCGCCATGCTTTCGGAGGCCTCTCTCTACACTCCCAGTGGGCCTGTACACACAGGTCTCAAACTCATCCAGCAATCTCAGCCACAGCCCAAATCAGCTGCCTTCCTGGCAGCATTAGCCTCTTCAAACCTTCATTTTCCTGTTACTATTTTGTCACCTGATGTCAAACTGACAACTCCTGGAGCTTGACCCCAGCTTCTAGCCCTAAGGGCACCCCACAGAAGGCTTCAGCCACAGTCAGAACCCTGGGTTTCTGTACGAAAACCCCAGTTCCCTCCAGGCCCCCCCTACCCCCTTACACCGCTAGCCTTGCCCGAGGCTCTTCCTAGCCCCAAGCAGCCTGAGCAGACCTAACCAGAGGCTGCTAGCGGCACTACCACCATGTCCCTCCCCGCTGCCAAGGGAGCTGGAAAGGCAATCAGCAATCTTGTGCCCTCCTCATTCTTAAATCCACCTCAGTGACAGCTCCTTCAGGCCCCCAGCCCTCACTCAGTGAATCCCTCAGTGGTTGTCCCCCTCCCCCATTCACCTCCGTGTCCTCATTTCCACCACCTCTCCCCCGCCTTTTACACCCCGCCCTACTGGTTCTGGTTTGCCACACCAGTCACAGGGGCAGGCGGGGAATGGAGAGACACACAGGCCACAAACCAGTAACGGGGTGTGTGAGAGACAGCACGAGAAAGGACCCATGCGGGGCCCTACTGACACACCTTCAAAATTAACAGCGTCAGTTGCTCGAGTTTATGGCCTCCCGACCCCATGGCAGGCGTGTGCCCAGGCCTCACAAACGCCCAAGGAGCTGAACTGAGAACAGAAGCTCAAACAAAAACACGTGCGTCCTGTTCACAGCCGCATTCCTCACGGGGGCCAAAGGCACAGAAAGCCCAAATGTCCATCCACAGAGCAACAGATGGACAGAACACGGTTCTGCTTCTCCAAGGTCACCCAGTCTTCAGATGCCCTACCTCCTTGTGGACCCAGGCTTGGGATCATAATAACACTGCATTATCCTCTACTGTTCCCATGCTCCTGCTTGGTCCTTCTGTGCAGTAAGTGTAACTTTGACCCACATAAAGAGTGGACTCGTCTGCTAATTCAACAGCTATTTGTTGGGTAGGTACCATTGGTCGGAATCTATTGGGTGCTGGGAACCCAAAGATGAACCCAGGTCTGTCCTTGTTCTTCAGGAGCCCAGATTTCACTAGCAGCTGGAGAAGGGGAGGTGCACATGGATGATTAGGGTAGAGTGAGAAAACTACAAGATTGGTGCTTCAGCACAGAGCCGTGGGAATTGGGGAAGGGACCTCACATCTGGCCTTGAGGGGGGAGTAGCAATGCAACGGGCAGAGAGCGGGACAAAGCCATTCTGCATGCACAGACACAAGAAGGAAAAGCCAAAGTCACACATGGATTCCATGTATAGGGAACATCAAGAACAGTCAAATGCACAGAGATAGAACACATACTGGCTCTGGCCAAGGCCTGGGGGAAGGCGGCCAAGGGGAGTGGAGTTTTTTAGAGGGGCAGGAGGTGGGGTGATTAAAATGTTTTGGAACCTGATACAGATGGTGGTTGCACAACATTACGAATCTACAGTATGTTTTTAGATGACTAATTTCACATTATGTAAATTTCACCTCAATTTAAAAAAAAAAAAACCCTGTGAGCTAGTTACAGTTATGATTTCTATTTCACTGATAAAGCAACGGGGGGTGCCTTCGGTGTGGCTCCCAGGAATTCATACACCGTTAGGACCGTGAGGTCACCCCAAGCCCCTCCTCCTTCAGTGGACTGGGGAACTGAGGCCGTGCGCTGGTAAAGCAACTTGCTCCCAGATCGCGGCTGACACCCAAACGTAGGTCTTCTGACGTTTCAGCAGAGCTCTTTCTACTTCACCATGTTTGTGAAATAAGATAAAAGAATCTCAAAGCATAGTAGGCGGTTCCCATCTACAGGAGAGCAGGGCAGAGCCCAGGAAAGCCTCCTGCGGGTTTTACCTCCTGTGCCAGACCCCACACAGTGACCGTGCACATGGTGGCCTCTGGGGTTGACTCTGATATATTCAGTAAAAAGAAGTCCATTCCCTCCTGCCATGATTCTTGAAATGCCTGAGATAACCACTCACATCCATTGCTTAGTTACCTGGTTCATCAACAAACGTATGTTCTGTGTGCTGTTTTCAAGTCACAAGTGTCAGAGAGGAAGGATGACTCTGAGAAGCAACTCCTTGAACAGCGCAGAATCTTAAATTTGATTGAAGATTAACCACTGAAGTCCCGGGTTAAGCAGGACAGGAAACAAAGTTTGGTAAGAACTGGGGGGTTTCAAAGAAAACCCAACAGGGCAGGGTTTTGGTGATGAAGGACGACACTCAGGGCTTCCGGAACTTGCCTTAAGGCTCCAGGCACCTGGGCAAGAGTCTGTCCCCAAACGTGTGTCACTTAACATCACTGCAGGACATAAAGCGTCCCTAGACTGCAGAAGACCCTCCCTGAGCCTCTAGGAGCCTGCCTGGTGACCGCCAAAGAGCATGCCCTCCCCAGGCACGGCGCCGCAGCGCCACCTAGTGTTGACACCGCGTCTGCGCATTTCCCCAGAGGGGCTGGGTCCCTTTTCCAACAAATGTTTATTAAGGGCTTAATTTAGAGCAGGTCACTGGGTTGGACTGGGGAAGAGGGAGTAAGGGGGTGGGGGAGAGCAGCCCTACTTCTCAGCCACCACAAATCAGAAGAAGGTAGCTAACCTGACTTGGAGCAGGGCTTTCTGAAGACTTCTCAGAGAAGGGACTGTCTAAGCTTTTATCCTAAAGGAAAGAGTAGTTAACCAGGCTAGGGTTGTGGGGGGCAGAAGAAGGAAGGGCACCGTACACTTCCGGAGTGCCAAGGCCCAAACGAAAGAGAAAGTGGTATAATTACAGAAATGCAAGTATTCTAGCATGATTGCAGAATGGTGGGCGGGTGGTGCGATGAAGCCCTTGTTGGGAAAGGGAGGGAATATGGAAAGGGGAGATTTGGAGAAAGATGACACTGGGAAGGTAAGCAGGCATCAGATCACAAGGAGCCTGGGACATAAGCTGGGCAGTTTGGATCCTGTACCTAGAGCAACAGGAGACAACAAGGCAGTGACAGTTTGTTGTCAAAGAGCCCTCTGATTCAGTATGGCACAGACTGGGGACAGCCAGGTGAGGGGTCCTGCTGACTGGGCAGAGATACTGGCAGCAGGGACAGAGAGAGGAAAAGAGAACTGAGTTGGAGAGTACTCAAATGTACAGTGTGAAGGAGAGGGAGGGCTCAGCGGTGGCAGAGATCAACCACCCTCCACCCCCGCCAACACCCACCCACACTCCCCCAGCTGGCGTGATGTGGGGCACAGGCCAAGTGGAGATGTGGGGCACAGTCCAGATGGAGCCTCCAGCAGCAAAGCCAAAGGAGACTTTGCAGCAAGGGTCACTGGGGCTCCTCACACAGAAGCTAGTTAAGGCTCCCTCATCCCACTGTCCAGCTGCACAGCATCCTGCCCCTGCCAAAACGCTCTGCTTGGATTTTAAAAGAATCATTGTGGGACAGGATATGGAAAGGTAAAATTGCATGGAGGTCTGTCTTTTCAAGAGTCTCAGTAGAAGTCGTCTTTGCAGAGTTCAGGGACAGATTTAAACTGAACCTTTGGTGCCTTCTTGCGGCCATAAACTGAATTACAACTCTCTGGTGGTAGTAAGAGGAGAGAGGTCTCCGTCTCTCTGTCTCTCTCTTTCATGAAACTACACCCAACAGCTTACACACAGAGGTGGATCTTAAAACCAAAGAGAGAGCCCCAGGAGTCATTTATTCAGACACCGATACAGAGAGAGCACCAAGATCTTCCACATCCTCTCACACAAAATCCACAGGAAACGTCTCCTCTGTAAAGCACACTACCCTCTGTTTTCTGTGACATTACACTTCTGGTTTTCCTCTTTCACAAAAAAGGATGGTTGCAGGAAGGTGCAGAGGGAACTGCAGCAGGTTTAGTCAGGTCAGACAAACTTTAGAGAAAGGGAAAGTGAGCCTGTAAGGGTTGGGGGAAACTGAATTAGGGAAACGTGGTAGAGGGAACAGAGAGGAGGAGGGCTGTGGGCTGAGGAGGAGGAGGGAGAGCAGCCTGGCCTCGCCTGGCTGCACAGGGATGTTCACCGTGATGATGGGACATGGTTTTGCCCAGACAGTCCTCCTTTGCACCCCACTGCTTGGGGCGCAGAGACAGTGGGACAGTGTGTACTGTGAGGGAACTGTCGTACTGAGAAAAACACAGAAGCCCAGCCCCATGAAAACAGTAACTGCCAGCAGAGCCGTCCAGTCTTTGGAAAGACTCTTCATGTCATCAAGCCCATTTTCCCCATAGCCAGGCCATGTAGTGAATCTTGCCTTAAAAACCTTTTTAGGCATTTCTGTAACCGTTAAGTATCTGTGCCATTACATTAGCCATTTCAATAGCAAGGGACCCAGAGTTGCTATAATAGCTCTGTGTGATTTTAAACATTCCTCTATTTAGAGAAAAGAAAAGAGCAAGACAATGTCACGAGTAGGTAGCTGCTGCTTAAACTGTAGAGCTTCAAACTCACCCTTAGGAGATGGAAGACATACTGACCTTCTCTCAAGCCTACATCCAAGCCAAACCTTTCCCCATCTTGACTTTGTGGGGATGATCCTGTGCCTAAGGGCCATCCCTATGTGGATGGGGACATGTGGGGATTTTTAGATTGTCTCTACTTGGGAACAGGATGTAAGACTCAAATTTTGATTTAGACTCAGTGCACCTTTTACTAATTAAAATGTCATCCAGGGATGGGGTAGGACATTCAACACATCGTGTTTGAAGGCAATGGTAGGGAAATATCAAACCATCTCTACTGACTCCAATCCGTTCAATAAACTAGTTCCTGTTATGTAGCAGATGGCAAAATCCTGTAGTTCCTCAAGAGTTTCCCTTAGAAAATGCTCCTCTGGCATGAATTGGCTCCCAGCGCTCAGAGTAGCCTAGCAGGAGGCTAGAAGATGCCCCTCTGAGACTGAAATGAAAGACCCAGATGATTTGAGGAAAGACATGGTTTCTGCAGTAGAGTCCTGGGAACCTGCCCACACCCCAAGTTTAATCACAGGTGTGGGTCAGTGTTGTTGACATCCTGGGGGATCCTTCATTGAACCCAAACTTCATCTGAGCTAAGTTCAGTGAAACAGACCCTTAGCATCTCTAGCTACTAACAAGGGACGGTGCTAAGTCTTCAGGAGGGGGTACAGAGCTATGGTTCCAACCAGGTACGATTTCACCCACCCTGCCCTCCCTCCCCATCCCCAGGGGATATTTGACAATGTTTGGAGACATGTTTGGTTGTCACCGCAGGTGTCTGGGGTACTACAGGCATCTAGTGAGTAGAAGCCAGAGATGCTGCTAAGTTTCCTACAAAGCACAGGACAGCCCTTGACAACCAAGAATCTTCCAGTCCACAATGCCGGTAGTTCCAAGGTTGATCAGCCCTGGCGGAGAGAAGGAACTAGAGCATGAGGAGCAACAAGGGCACCAGAGGTGTTGTTGATGAATCAATGTCCGTGCCCCACCCCAAGCCCAGGAAGTTAGAATCTCCAGGTGTGAGTGCAGGGATCTGTACGGGGCTCAACACGTGGCTCAACATGGGGCTCAAAACCCCTACCCTGCGATCAAGCCTGAGATGAGATCAAGAGTCAGATGCTTAGCCAACTGAGCCGCCAGGATGTCCCTTCAGAGGGTTTTAAGATGCTCCAGAGTTTGAGAATAGAAGTAAGCAACAGGAGCTACAGGGTCCCTCTAGTGGCAGGAGTGAGACCTTGAGTGACAGGGCTGGAGGAGAACTAAAACATAACACAGGATAAAATTGAGGCAGGAGGAGAAGTATTAAACCACAATTCAAACCACTCCGGGGGCCACATCTGTGGTTCAGTGCTCTACATGCAGGAGCACATGGCCTCGGGCAATTGGTTCTATCAAACATTGCCGTCCTATTCCAGGACGTTGGCATAAACCCAGAGGACCCTGGTCCTTGGCCAACCAAGAAAGTGCCAGGGGCAATGGCAGAGTCAGCGCTGACACCTGAATGTGCTCTTGCGACGTCCCCATGTTCAACAGGGACACCCCGGTGCTCAGAAACTGCTTTGGAATTCAGGGAAGGTTCCTGAAATGAGAAGGAAAGCCAGAGCTCCAAGGAGGAAAGTGCCTTGGAGGGCTAGAAGGCTTTCACTGCAGAGGAAGGAAGGGGACAACAGCACAGGGCCAAACCAGGCCACACAAGGGAGTCCTAAACACAACCCCTCTCCCTCATGCCTCAGGGCCGTTGCTCAGTTAGCAGAGTGATGTACAAGGTGTTGGTTTTTGTTTTTTGGGGTTTTCTTTTTTGTTTGTTTTTTTTCCAAAATCAAAGTCAAAGCTACTGAGCTGATTATCTTCCATTATATTTACTCTTTTCCCACAAATTATTTTTAAAATTGTTCCACAACCTATGAATACATGAAACAGCTGGTTTTTGTTTGGATTGCTAATTTCCACATCAATTTGAAGTATGATGGTATGCAGATCTATACTTTAATGATAAGAACACACTGGAAATGAGACGTCACTGAAGTCTGGTATCTTATCAGGTTCTCTCTGTGCCAAAATACATTTTCATAAGATGTTTAAAATTCATGCTTTAGCCTTTGTCAATAGGCAGGTTTTTCTAGAGCCCATGTCTCCTAAATCATTGTCTTTTATTCTCTCTGTTGTTCTTTGGGATGTGACTTAAGTCCTCGTGTTACTGTTTATGATATGGCATGATTTGAGAATAATGCATTATAAGTATCAGTGTTGGAAAGTGTCTACTTCATACATCTGCTTGAAATTTCATTTTATTAATTCAACCAGGGCCAGGATTCAGGCCCAGTAAGGTAGGGGGCTAGGGTACAATGTTTAAGAAGGCCCTTCATCTCAGGACTGTGCAGATGTCAACATTGCACTTGTCCAAGCCTAAGAGTCAGTGCCTCCTTAAATATTGTGCCCTAGGTGCCTGCTTTGCCTCACCCTGGTCCTGGTCCTGAAGTTAATGTCTGTTTACTGAACACCCATTATTTGCTACTCCACAGTGATAAATGGAACAGCCAAGGTCCCTTCCAGGAGTTACCAGTCCTCAGAGTAGTTTTAACCTTGTTGAATTTGAACTACATCTGATGTTCCAGACATTGCAACTGGCTTATTCTAAAGTCATTCCAATCTCCTTCATCTGCTGCATTCCGCTTTCAGTTGGGTGGCCACGTGAATGAGTTCTGGCCAGAAACCCAATTGAAAGTACCGAGAGCTCTAGGAGAACTCTTCCACTCTGTTTGCCTCTTCCTGCCTTGAACAAGAATGCAATGTCCAGAGATTTGGCAGCCTTTATGCAGTCATGAGGAAAAAGCCAAGGGAATCACAGATACCAACTTAAAGTCCTACTATCACTGTGCTGCTGTACCAAGTCAGCAACTGCCTGACTCCACGCTCTTGTCATGAGGAACCTATCAGTCAGGTTCTCTATCACAGCCAAAAGTATTTCTAATTGATATAATTGGCAAAAGCTTATGTGTACAGAGCTTGGCTTGACCTTAGATATTGACCTTTACCCAAGTAAAATAACTAGCAATCAAACGTGAGGAGAGAAGCTCCCCCCTGAGAAATAGTCGAGAGGAGATAAAGTAACTCCATTATAATCTGTTCTCTCCATAGAATTTTATCAGCACTCAGCAACCTCTGCAGCATTTTTGGCTATGAAGAAGTGAGAAAATACTCTTCAGCCTTATACTCAAGAACCCATATAACTAACACAATGTGATACCAGTTTATTAAAGCCCAGAGGTCCCAGGCTTACGAGATCCTTATAATGAGCATCCCCAGGGAATCTCTGGAGGCAGGAGGCAGTGTAATAACACTCTCCTTGCTGTCTCCTTCTCCATCTTTCTCTGCCTTTAGTCTCTGGGGTTTTTACCAGGAAATTGCTTGCAATCTATTCCGGTCAGACAGCCTATTACATGAAAGATCTTAAAGAGGCAGAGTAAGAAAAGACCTAAGCTACACAAAAGTAAGCAAAGATTTGGCTGGATTTGTGTACAAAATGCAAACAAACAAACAAAAAAGACAAAAGAAAAATAAAACTTTCGTTCCAAACTCCCTGGTTTTAGTGACTATGCTCTTAGAACCAACCAGGCAACATTCCAATATCCCATTCTTCAGGTACCGTGAGACCTTGGCCTCAGTGATTTCAAGCCCACTGCAGAGACAAACCCCAAATGTCTATCTTCTACTACTTTTAGATGGGAATAAAGGTCTGAGTACCATTTGTATTTTTGCAACATTAGAAACCAAAATCACTTAAGTAACTATTTTATGGTCACTGAAAATGCCTCCTTTGGGGTCATTTGTCCATATAATGTTTATTTTATAGCCACTTAGAAATCCAGCCAACTATTTGCATCTTGCAGGCTTTTAACTGATACTTCCAGAAAACCAAGAAATGCCAATGGATAAAAATCCAATGTCAGAGTGACAGTATCTGCATAGCTAGCATATCAGACAGAAATCATGTCCAGCTACTCATAACAGAAACACGTAATTGTCTGTGAATATGATAGAGGTTTATTTTCTTCTCATGTAAAGGAGTCTGGAGGCATTTCAGAGAGTCTATGTCCCAAAGAACTACCATCTTTCTACTTTACCATTATTTGTATCCTCAGAGTTGCTTCAAGTTACAAAAGAACCTTTGCTGCTCCCACCATTACATCCACACCCGGGGCAGCAGAGAAGAGTGAGGACAAGGAGAGAGCACTTGGCAGCTGAGTCATTCCTTCTTAATGGCTCCCACAGCAATCCACCCAACTCCTTCCACTGCAATCTCATTGGCCAGTCCCTCGATGATCTGAATGTTCATACCTAGCACTATGATCTGAATGTTCATACCCCTCCAAAATTCATAAGTCAAAGTCCTAACTCCCAGTATTAAGAGGTAGGGACTTAGGGAGGTACTTAATTCACGAGGGTAAAACATGAATGGGATTAGTGTCTCATAAAGGAAGCTCCAGAGAGATCCCTTGCCCCTTCTACCACCTGAGCAGTAGCACGAAGGTGATGGCTCTACACCAGGTAGGGGGCCCAACCATAAACACGCATTTGTTTATGCACGATCTGTGGCTGTTTTCATGCTACAGCAGCAACAGTTGCCACAGAGACCTCTGGTCTACAAACCCTGAAATATTAGTTTGACATTGATTAGATTCCTCTTTCAATCTTCTCAACCTATGCCATGCTCCTCCACACCTTGTCTTGAAAATCACAGTAAAAATGGAGATGAACTCACTTGCATCACCTCCTCCAAGTCTGTACAGGTATTTATCTCCAAAACCACCCTGACTTTGTCCTCCCTGTCTGGTAGGAAGTGAGAATTGCCTCCCATCTAAGGATGGTCTCCACCTAAAACACAAATTCCAACACCCTCTTCAACCCTCAGCCATCATTTATGCCCCTTCCCTCCCCTCCACCAGCTCCTCTTTTTAGTTCATGAATCTGCAGTGATCTCTCAATCCTAGACTGCCTCTAGCTCTCTCCCTTCAAAGCCCACCACCTGGAGGAGTCTCTTGCTTCTCCACTTTCTCACCTTCCATTCATACTTCAGCCCACTGAAGCAGTCTGGTCTCCGCTGTCCCTCCACTGAGTCTTCTCTCAGGAAGCACTGCCGACCTGATTCCCACCACCAACAGTAACTCCTCATCTACTTCACTTTGCGCAGCAGTTGACTCTGTTGATCATTCTTCCTTCTTAAAACTTCGCTCTCAGTGAAGCTACTTTCCTCTGTCTCCCTTTGTCTCAGGTCTGACCTATTTTGCCTCTCCCTTGTCTTTTGCCTGCTTTTTAAAATGCTACTCTTTCCCAGGATTTGGTTATTTATCCTCGTCATGCTCTCATGCCATCCCACGGCCATTTTAGCTGCATCCACTGACAGCACGTTGGCTCCCGAATCTTTATTCCAACTCATGCACTGTGCTAGTTTCACAGTCATCTTTCGAATTCCCCACAAAATGTGTGCGCTTCAAGGACCTACAGGCAACTCAAGTTTAATGTTCCAGAACCAAGTTCATTATCTTTTCCTCCTATTCCTTGCCTCAGGAAATGATACCACCATTTCCCCAGGTCATTCACTGAACATTATCCTAGACTCCTCCTCCCCTCTGTATTGAGTCAGCAGGCAAATACTGTAGAATTTTACCATCTTGACACCTCTTGCCTCTCTGTTCCCTCCCTCGTCTCCATTGCCATGGATACCACCTAAGTCCAGGACCTGGTCACCTCCCATCTCCACTATTGAAATTGCCTCTTAGCTCATTTTCTCTAGTCTTCCCCTCTCCAACCAGCCTTCAGATGACTGTCATAGCCATCTTTAAAAATGGAAATCTGAACTTCACACTCTAATTAAAAACCTTTTTGTGGCTCCCCACTGTGTACAGGTAAAGAGTAAACATCTTCGCATTTGAAGTAGACACTGGCCCTGCCTGTCTCCCCAGCCATGTTTCTAGCAATTCTCCACCTCTTTACAATCTAATCTGCATTTATACCCACTCATATTCCCCACACGCACTATGGTATTCTGTCCCTGTGCCTTTATACATGCAGTCCCATGTTAAGGAACACTTTTCCTCACTTGTTGGCCTAGAAAAGTCCTCATCTTCCTTGTATAGTCACTATGGTGAAGCCTGGCATAACCACTCTCACCAGAGGGAAACGCTTGTGTCTTCCTTTGCACCATCTGCGCAAAACCCAGATAGTGTCCATGCTGAATCACGATGCAACTCTCCGCTTTCAGAACTGCCTCTTCTACTAGACTCTAAGGTTCTTAAGGGCAAAGGCTGTAAACTTTGTGTCTCCAGTCATACCATCAGCACTCAGCAGGGTGCTACTAGATGGTTATTAGATCACTGCTATTTGCATATAAATAGAAATACATGTCCACAATTTAAATCTCAGTATTTAAGATACAGTTACAAAATAGAGACTGAAGGCAAGATAAACAGTATTGCTGTTTAATAAGGTCCTTCTCAATTTTGTGACCAATCAAATCAACTCGACAACGTCCAGCAAGCAGTGTCCAGCCCACTGCTGTTTTCTATCTAAGTGGTCAGTTCAGCAGGGTATGACAGAAATAGCACATCTTTCAATGCCGGAAAAACCAAGGTCTGAATCAAAGCTCAGTCTCTTGATGGCATTAATGACTTGGAGATGCTTTACCTCGAAGCTGTTTCCAATGGTCATACAGGCTAGATGAAGCAATTCACCCAAACGCTTCACACGTCAGTACCCTACACATAGTGACTGCTCATGATGTGTATTGCCTTCCCCTTTAGGGAATAAAATTGATTTTGTACCTTTTTATCTGCACTCTTCTTCTCAAAAGATGACAAATCGTCTCCCAGAACCACGCTATTTCCTCCCCAGACTGACAACCAAGAAGTCTCATCAACTGCTGGTTTTCTCTTTAGAAAGTAACACCTTTCGTCTTCTCTCTCCTTCTTTCTTTCTTTAGCTAAAACTAACCAAAGTGATCAAGCCAACATAATAGTTCAAAAACATTGATTTACCTTCAATGCTAACCTGAGGCCACCAGTTGCTGGGAACCGAAACTACGGACGCGCTCCCGGGTGTGCGCCTGGGCGGGCTCAGGCCCCTCCATCCCCCGAGGCCTCCTCCGCTCCCCCCCCCCCCCCCCCCCCCCGCGGCCTTGCCGGCCGCCCTCGGCGCTCATTGCACGGGCTTGGACTCCCTGAAGCAGAGTCGCAGCCTGATTGGCTCAACTCACTGTCCATCCCTTCCCTGGCCCTGCTCTTTCTCAAGTTTACACTTTGGTTGCCTAGGAAACGCGGTGGCGGTGAAAGCCCGAGCCGCTCCCCGCCGAGCCGAGCCTGCAAGAAGTCTACCTGGCGATTGTTTGGTTTCAAGGACGGCATCAAAACTTACCTCGTTTGTTATATCAAATGATGTTCAGCAAATTGTCTTACTCCCTCAGGCAACCCCTTCCCGCCCTTCTGTTGTCTCCAGGCGGCACCCTGCTGGGGTGTCTCATTATCTCTCAGGCGACACTGAAAACCTCAACCCACAGGAGACGCCACGTTATTCTAAGTGATTCAAAGTCTTCCCTCCTTCTCCACAAGCTCAAGCTGACACGATGCCATTCTGTACTGTTTCCACCCTTGGTTACCTCTTTTCTCCTTTCTTCTCACTTCCCTTCTCTTTTTACACTTGTTGCTCACCAATGAGTTTGCCAGATTAGAAGCAGCCTAGTCCCTTGTTTAGAAAAGGTACCTAACTCCAGCTCTCCTCCCTCCTTGTACTCCTGACATCCGCCTGACTTCAGCATTTCCACCCGCTCTCTCGCTTCTGTCATGAACTTGTCCAAAGAAACCAGGACTAATGATGAGGACAGGAGTTCCACATTCTGTTCGGCATTCTACATTATACGGATTCTCAAACAAGTGTGGTCATTGATTTCTACCGTCTCTACAGAGGACATTACATTTCTCTTGTCCACATGTCACCCTCGCCCTGGAGATCAAAGAGGTAATATTCTCTGGGAATTTTAATGAAGACTTGCCTTGGTTGAAGGAATTTCCATCAGAGTGTGATTTGAGGAGCAAGAAGAGCCACTTGCAAAATAAGTCCTTTGTTTCTCTTTTAGGATAAATGTTGTTTTCAGAAAGCCCCTCTCAAAGGTACACAACACCCACCAAGCAGTAAAAAGCTATTGACACTGGCAGGGTATTTGATGTGGGACCCACCTTCACCCCAGGATAGTTCCAAGTATCTTCCCCACACACCATTAGCTTTTTATCCAAATGCATCTCTCCTTACTGCAGCTGACCCTGAGGTACTGAGCTATATCATTTCATTTTCACTAAGTGAGATTACTAAAATAAACTGACCATGAGACAAGAGGCACTGCCAATGACAGTTAAGTCTACTTTTCAACTAATTAATAAGTAAGACTGTGGGAAGTCACATGAGAGGACCAGGAAACTCTGCATCATCTTTGTATCTTTCAAAGCTCCCAGCATGATGCCTTGTTACAAATAGGAAATCAGTTGATGTTGGCTGAATCAAATTGTTGAACTGGGTAAAACGCACTCAAGTTAAGGACATTTAAAATATGAAATCTAGAAAGAGCTAGTTCCTTGGACTAGGTAGAAGTTTGCTTAAGACAACAAATATTCCATTTACCTTCTTTTTCAAGGGTAATTGGTTGACACTTGAACAAATAACCATCTCCCAGTAGCTTACAATTAGGATGTGATTTTTTAAAAATATTTTATTTATTTATTTATTTGACAGAGAGAGATCACAAGTAGGCAGAGAGGCAGGCAGAGAGAGAGGGAGGAAGTGGGCTCCCTGCTAAGCAGAGAGCCCCATGCGGGGCTCCATCCCAGGACGCTGAGATCATGACCTGAGCCAAAGACAGAGGCTTTAACCCACTGAGCCACCCAGGTGCCCCAAGGATGTGATAAACCAAACAACAGAAGATTGAGTTGGGGGGCACCATGTCAATTACCGTAGGAACCAATATGTGATCATGGTTGGTGCTAATATAGAAACAGATAAGCAGAAGAATCATTACATAATGAAGGGAAACATAAATGACATTGGATTGAACTCTATATCAGCATCTTAAAATGTACCTCTAAATACATGTATTTTGTATGTAGATACTGAGTGTCATATTTCATGCCCATCAAAGATCAACATATTAAATATTTTGCCTGTGTTTATCATTTCTCAAATGTGTTATTTTAGGTTATAATTATGGAACAACTCTAGGTCCCACTCACAAAATAAACTTGAATTAAGTCTGATAGATGTATCTGATCACTTGGTCTGATTCTTCAAGAAGTAACTCTAATTCTTATACTCACTATCTCTTCTCTC
Organism: Lutra lutra; assembly: GCF_902655055.1. Classification (NCBI taxonomy): domain Eukaryota; kingdom Metazoa; phylum Chordata; class Mammalia; order Carnivora; family Mustelidae; genus Lutra; species Lutra lutra. The sequence continues at coordinate 28,629,978 of NC_062282.1, forward strand.
CTCCAAACTGTACTAGCTCTATTTTAGAAATTATTAAAATGTATTTGAATTTCTAATTATGTTCAAATATAACAATAATTCTTGAATATTACATTTTAAGGGACTCAACAGAGTGACACTGAAAAACACATCTCACACTTAGAGATTTTCAAATCAATTTTAAGTATTTGTATACAACAAGCTGCATCCATTATATGACTATAATTCAAATGCTACTTCATTCATCTATTGATGGGCATGTAGTTTGTTTCTGGGGTTATTATAAATAAAGCTGTTATGAACATTTGTGTACAGATTTCCAAGTGGGCATAGGCTTTCATTAACTTGAGTAAATACCTAGAAGTGGAATGTCTTGGTCATGCAGCAAGTGTGGCTGAACTGAGAAACTGCAGAGCAATTTTCCTGTGTGTGGCTATACTATTTCCCACTCCCCTCAGCAATGGAACGGATGTGAGTGCCAGTAGCTCTGTCTCCTTGCATTATAACTGTTCACATCATCAGTCTTTTTAATTTTACTCATTCTAGTAGCTGTGCTATGATACTGTGGTTTTATTTTGCGTTTCTCTAATGACCAATGTGTCGAGTAATTTTTCATGTGATTATTGGCCTTTTGCATATCTTCTTTTGAGAAGTGTCTGCTCAAACCTTTTGTTCATTTTTGTACTGGTTGTGAGATTTATTTAGATAGTCTATATACAAGGGTTTTGTCTGAGAAATGTGCTGCAATATTTTCTCCCAGCTGATGGCTTACATTTTTGCTTTCTTGTACATGTCTTTAGAAGAGTGAAAGTTTTTCCTTTTTATAAAATCCAATTTATCAAATGTATTTATTTTATGATTTCAGCTTGTGTGATCTGAATAATAAATCTGTGCAATCATAAGACTAGGATGACTTTCCTTTAGAATAGTCATAGCTTCGGTGTTCACATTTAGGTTGATGATACACTATGAGTTAGTTTTTGTATACAGTACGTATTAATAGTCAATGTCTTTTTGTGTATGTTATTAAGGAAAAAATATAAGTCATTCAGATATCAGTTGTTCCAGTACAATTTGATGGGAGATTTTTCTTTTCCCATTGACTTGTTTGTGTACCTTCTTCATGAATCAACTAAAGATGATTATGTGGGTCTATTTCAGAGTTTTCCAGCTACCTTTGCAAGTGGTAACCAGAAACAAATCACAGAAGGCTATATCCCATGCAAGGAGAGCCAACAAAGGATCTGAATCAGGGAATGATGAGATCAGATGTCCATACCATCAAGGCCTTGCTGACAGTCTGCCCCAAGGAGATTTCAATGAAAAGAGACTGGAGGCATCAGCCTGGTTCACTGGCTGCCTTGGATCAGATTCCTTGGATGAAAGTGGAATTTAGGAAGGAGTAGGCACAGAGTTGGCTTCCCTGAGTTATAAGTGTTCAGGCAGGATGACATGGTGAGAGTGGGAACAGGACTCATCAGCTGGAAGCCTCATTCCTTGGTCCCTTCGTTGATTATGAGGGAGAAAAGTCTTGGCTATTTATTCTAATGACAACACAGAGAAAGCTTCAGGTCTGCCTTTCAGGAATTATTACAGAGACCAATTTCATAGATTTCATAAGAATTGCAGAAATAAAATTTGAATTACACACACACACACACGTCTTCATGGACATGCTTGTGGCTGTAGGTGACATCATACAACACGAGAACTCACAGAACCTGGTAGACACCTGCCACCAGTACTGCATTCTACCCAGAAAATCTTATCTTGACATGAGCAAAGTGGGCCTCTTGACACTTCTGCATGGAGTATTTTGTAGTAGCTGCTTCATCCTCCATTTGAATTATTTCAACATGTGGTCATAATCCCAGAATTAACCAATTAAAAACTAGGGTGTCTGGGGCCATCCTGGATATGTACTGTTTTCTTTATTATGTTTTAATCCACAAGGTAACATACATTTAAAACTTTTAAGGAAAATTTACTTCAATCTGAAAATGCAAAAGCAAATATAAGCACAGAATCTGAAGATTGCTTCTTAAGAATTTCTCAAGGAGGCAGAAAATAGTGAGAATCAATTTTTGTACCACCCTCAAGTATGAATATGGGAAGACACCAGGGGCGCCCTGTGTGAGGGGAAAGCCTACTACAACCAAGACCTCCCCAAACATGCATCAAGGCTGCACCTCCATCAGGCCTTCTTCAGCTTCCTGAACCCACACAGCCAGCTGGCCACCATGCCTGGCAGCTTCCACAGAGCCACAATGTGCCCAGGGTGACCACCAGCAGAAACAAGAGGACATCCAGCAGGTACTGCTCATGCCATGGCTGCTGCAGGCCATGGACCTTGAGGTGGTCTGCACCCCCTGTCTGGATGATGTGGTCAATCCAGCCCACCAGCCTCTGGGTGGGGTCAGGGGGTGGGAGCGCCTGATGATGCTGGCAGCCACAGCTGCTGACTTGTACCTGTTGGCAGAGACAGAGGTTGGGCATGACTCATGTGGTCTCAGAACTCTTAGAGACCTTGTATCTCACACACACACACACACACACACACACACACACACACACTTTCAGTCATATGCACAAAAGACTCTGTTTCAAGGAAAAGTTGTTGGCCTGGACTTGTCAGAGTCTAGCTGGGTCCCATTGAAAAGTTCAAGCTGGTCCTTCCATGCAAAGATGCATGCCTAGTGCTAAAAGTGCTAACTTATTTAAAAAAAAAAAAAAAAAGGTGACTAAGTGTAAGGATGAGTCTCTACCCAGGGGGCAAAACTATAAAGAAGTGTCTGAGCTGTAAACAAGCCTCTACACAAGGACACTTACAGTAGGCTAAAGGAAAGAGTATATAGGAATACATGTGATAGAACATACCCTGGATTCAGAATAAATGTCGTTGAGACCCTAATAAGATATCCAGTCCATTGTGATTTTCCCATCATTGTGCCAGAAGGGAATTTACCAAAGAGAAGATGGGCCCTTTACTGACTTACTTGAGAGAAATTCATCCCAACTTACTTTTTTGGCAGGCCCTGTGATAGTCCCTGAGAACACAGGGGAAAACAAGAGACACTGGGCTGTTGAGGGGAGCTAACTCTCTACTTTCTAGTGTAAGGGACAATCAGTAAATTAAAACAGAAAGAAATGGGGTAGTTACTGATCCTGAGAAGTGCTAAGAAGGAAAAATGAATTATGATTGAAGAGGGTGGAAGAGAGGGACACATTTAGGACTGTCACACAAAGACCACCCACCTCTCTGATGAGAGGGTACTGGAGATGAACCCCAACTGTCAAGAAGGAGACAGACCGGGCGCCTAGGTGGCTCAGTGGGTTAAAGCCTCTGCCTTCAGCTCAGGTCATGATCCCAGGGTCCTGGAATCGAGCCCCGCATCGAGCTCTCTGCTCAGCATGGAGCCTGCTTCCTCCTCTCTCTCTGCCTGCCTCTCTGACTACTTGTGATCTCTGCCTGTCAAATAAATAAATAAAATCTTTAAAAAAAAAAAAGAAGAAGAAGAAGAAGGAGACAGACCTCTGAAGAAAAGAAAGGTTGTCTGAGTGAGCAACACTGACAAATGGCCTGAAGCAGGAAACACTATGGCATATTAGGGAACAAGAAGGTGTCCTCCTGCTCAGTGTAATTCTATTATCAGTAGCCCCCAAATATAAGATCTCTCAGAGACCCTATGTAAGTAGGTCAGAGTCCTCATAACACTTAGGGAAAAATTGCTCACAACATCTAACCTAAATTGCCTAGTCCTGTTCTCAGAGGAAATAGATCATCTGTTAACATCACACAGGTATCATTCCATGTCCCAGAAGTTTCAGCTTTTATTACAAAAAAAGAGCCATATGTTGCCCTTTTTGCTTAATGTCTTCATTCAGCCTAAGTGAACACAAGCTCAGAGAACTCCATACCTCTCGTCTTCAATGACTTCCTTCATCTTCAGAGCCAATGTCTCTATCTTGATCTGCTTTAGCTGGATGGAGACACCAAACTTTTGGCTTCTACTTGGACCAGGTTGTCAGACTGGTCTCTAAGGACAGGAATCCCCACCATGGGTACACCATGTTGGATGGCCTCCATTTATGCTATTCAACCCACCACAGGTGACAAAGAGACAGATCTGTGGGTGAGCTGTTGCAGATCAGGAACAGAGCAGAGTATTTCAAGGTGAAAACTTCAGAACACCAGGGAATGTATTTGGATAGGAAAAAATACCAAAGGATCTCAAGGTATGTTAGATAAAATGGATTTACTGATTTAGTTTTGGACATACTCAAGGGAGCATATTCCAGGATAGAAAATTCTGGCCTTGACTTTGTACAGAGACTCCTTTAAATCAATCCATCTAAGACTCAGAGCCCAGGGAAATCTGCAGAGAATGGTGTAAGTAAGCATATTCTTCCTCCCACCCATCCAACCTTCTTTCTATCCTTTTTCTCTCTTTGCTTCCCTCTCTGTGTTCTCTCTCTGTCTTGTCTGTCTCTTACTTTGTAGGTCTCAGGATCTCCCTTTCACTGCCCATTCACTTTCTGCTTACATGAAGGCTAACACCTTCACTAACATCACATCTCATATAACATTCATCAAACTTACACTGTATGTCCTTTCTCCTCAATTTCATAAGAAATCCTCTCAAGGGGGCGCCTGGGTGGCTCAGTGGGTTAAGGCCTCTGCCTTCAGCTCAGGTCATGATCCCAGGGTCCTGGGATCGAGCCCCACATCGGGCTCTCTGCTCGGCGGGGAGCCTGCTTCCTCCTCTCTCTCTGCCTGCCTCTCTGTCTACTTGTGATCTCTATCTGTCAAATAAATAAATAAAATCTTAAAAAAAAAGATTCTCTTTCTAAAAAAAAAAAAAAAGACAGAAAGAAATCCTCTCAAGTAGGCAATGATGTACCACCCATCTAGGTATATCCAGTTCCTGTGTGCTCACCCCACTATTATTTAGAGAAAAGTAAAACAAGTGTTGATAATGAAGAGTTCATGTCAAACACTGCCTCTCAATAGGGATGTGCATCAGAATCTATCTGTGACTGGGTAATGCATATTATTAAGAAGGCACATGTGGTCATGAGTACTGGGTTTTATGTGCAACTAATGAATCATTGAACACTACATCAAAAACTAATGATGTACTAGATGCTGGCTAATTGAACATAATAATTAAAAATTAATTAATTAATCAATTAATTAAAATAATCTATTTGTGTTTCTTTGAAAATTAGAAACCTTTTTCCCTACACCATGTGGAGAACCCTGTATCATAACTTCTCAATATGTTTGTGAGCCATAATCTTGGGGATCAACTTCTGATGTAATCAGTGGTTTTGGTAGTGAGGAAGTTCTAAAAAGTGGCTGAGGACAAAGACAGCCTATTAGGGTACAAGAAGTTCTCTGTTACCAGAGAATTTGATGGACAAAATAACTGGCTGAGAGGTTACTTAGCTTCACACTCAGAAGTTTGGCACATTCTTCAGACACTGTCAACATAAACTTTGTGAAAGTGTGAGTATACCTTTTTGGGAAAAAGAGGAAGAACCAATGTGTATTGATTGGAGTGTTTCTATAATGGCATGTGGCCTACCAGGGACTCAACAGTCTAGGAACAACAGTGGCAACAAGAACCCCAAATGTATTCCCAGAGTCCGCGAACTGTCTTTGATTGTGTCTGGACAACCTTGGTCTGTGCCAAATATGATAAATTCCAAATAACCTAATGAAAATATTGCTTCTGGTGGCAAGAATCAGGACTGGAATAGAAAGGAAGAAGAAAACATGGCAGCTGAAGCCATTTGGGAAGCAGAGCCTGATTTCCCAAGAACTCCAGCTGGCTGCTCCATTCCTGTCCTCTAAAGATTACCTTTAGCTACAAGATGGCCTTTCTCATGCTGGTGGGGTTGCCCAGTGGAAACCTAAATATACATAAATAGAAAGAGAAAAGAAGATCCAGGCACTCCTCACCCAAGAGGTCATTCTGAGGAAGCCAGTCCACGACTTTCACATTTGCTGCCAATTTGACTTCTTTGGGCCAACAAGAAGGATTATACTTCCATATCACCCCTTGGGACAGATGAGCAAAGGCACTCTTCATCTCCCTGAGAACTTCCTGGGACTGATAGCTGTTCACAATGGAGCCCAGGGCCACAAGGACAAAACCAGTCTCCATACACGGCAACGAAATTCTCACACTCCTAGAGAGAAGTAAGAAAGGAAAGGAGATTAACACAGTTGTTCATTAAAGCCTGGATGCTTTGAAATGAAAGTCAACTATTTACTGAATACATCTTCCTGTCAGTGCCTAGAGCTCACTAGGTTCTCCTAGCTCCTGGACAGCTCAGTGTCCTCTGCACTCTGCTCATATCCATTGTCTGGTGGACTTGAAGTCATTTCTCTGAGATCTCAGGACACATCCTACCATATAAACACTTTCAATAATCACAAATGAATGTGAAGACAGCTGTAGGTGTCCAGCCACTACTACAATAGTCCAAGTTGCCCTTGAGGCACTCAAAGCATACTATAGCACCAACATCTAGATCTAGGACTTGTGTGTATAACAGTGTTTTATAGCAAAGGAAAGTGGAGGTGGTAGGAATCTCTTCATTGAAAACATGGTCCCAAATTAGAGAATCGATTCCATTTACTATAGCATCAAGAACCATAAGATACGTGGGAATAAACCTAACCAAAGAGGTAAAAGATCTGTACTCGAGGAACTACAGAACACTCATGAAAGAAATTGAAGAAGACACAAAAAGATGGAAGACCATTCCATGCTCTTGGATCAGAAGAATAAACATTGTTTAAATGTCTATACTACCTAGAGCAATCTATACTTTTAATGCCATTCTGATCAAAATTTCACCAGTATTTTTCAAAGAGCTGGAGCAAATAATCCTAAAATTTGTATGGAATCAGAAGAGACCCCGAATTGCTAAGGAAATGTTGAAAAACAAAAATAAAACTGGTGGCATCACATTACCTGATTTCAAGCTTTACTACAAAGCTGTGGTCACCAAGACAGCAAGGTACTGGCATAAAAACAGACACATAGACCAGTGGAACAGAGTAGAGAGCCCAGATATGGACGCTCAACTCTATGGTCAATTAATCTTCGACAAAGCAGGAAAACATATACAGTGGACAAAAGACAGTCTCTTCAATAAATGGTGCTGGGAAAATTGGACAGCTATATGTAGAAGAATGAAACTCGACCATTCTCTACACCGTACACAAAGATAAACTTGAAATGGATAAAAGACCTCATCATGAGACAGGAATCCATCAGAATCCTAGAGGAGAACACAGGCAGTAACCTCTTTGATATCAGCCACAGCAACTTCTTTCAAGATATGTCTCCAAAGGCAAAGGAAACAAAAGCAAAGATGAACTTTTGCGACTTCATCAAGATCAAAAGCTTCTTCACAGCAAAGGAAACAGTCAACAAAACAAAGAGGCAATCCATGGAATGGGAGAAGATATTTGCAAATGACAGTACGGACAAAAGGTTGATATCCAGGATCTATAAAGAACTTCTCAAACTCAACACACACAAAACAGATAATCATAACAAAAAATGGGCAGAAGATATGAACAGACACTTCTCCAATGAAGACATACAAATGGCTATCAGACACATGAAAAAATATTCATCATCACTAGCCATCAGGGAGATTCAAATCAAAACCACATTGAGATACCACCTTACACCAGTTAGAATGGCCAAAAATAGCAAGACAGGAAACAACGTGTGTTGGAAAGGATGTGGAAAAAGGGGAACCCTCTTACACTGTTGGTGGGAATGCAAGTTGGTGCAGCCACTTTGGAAAACAGTGTGGAGATTCCTCAAGAAATTAAAAATAGAGCTTCCCTATGAGCCTGCAATTGCACTACTGGGTATTTACCCCAAAGATACAGATGTAGTGAAAAGAAGGGCCATCTGTACCCCAATGTTTATAGCAGCAATGGCCACAGTTGCCAACCTGTGGAAAGAATGAAGATGCCCTTCAACGGACGAATGGATAAAGAAGATATGGTCCATATACACTATGGAGTATTATGCCTCCATCAGAAAGGATGAATACCCAACTTTTGTAGCAACATGGACGGGACTGGAAGAGATTATGCTGAGTAAAATAAGTCAAGCAGAGAGAGTCAATTATCATATGGTTTCACTTATTTGTGGAGCATGACAAATAACATGGAGGACATGGGGAGTTGGAGAGGAGAAGGGAGCTGAGGGAAATTGGAAGGGGAGGTGAACCATGAGAGACTATGGACTCTGAAAAACAACCTGAGGGTTTTGAAGGGGCAGGGGGTGGGAGGTTGGGGGAGCCAGGTGGTGGGTATTAAGGAGGGCACATATTGCATGGAGCACTGGCTGTGGTGCAAAAACAATGAATACTGTTATGCTGAAAAGAAATTAAAAAAAAAAAAAAGAAAGAAAGAAAACATGGTCCCAGGGTTATCCTCATCCCTCATTCTAGGTGTGGGGAAGTATGGTCATTTTGGAGTGTTCCAATGCCAGACCAGAGGTGCTAGTGCCTGGGAGAATGCCAGTTGCTATCCTGGCCCAGTTGGGGGCAGCATGCCTTCTGGAAGCTAAGGTAGATGATGGGGAAATGTTTCTATTATTGTCTCCTTCATATGCTTATTAGCTATCTGTCTGTCCTCTTTGTTGAGGGGTCTGGGAAGGTTTAACCATTTTAAAATTTTTGATTGGGGTTTTTTATTATTATTGAGTTTTAAGAGTTTTTTGTATATTTTGTGTATATGGTTGTGTATTTCTTATAATAGTCTTTATCAGATACTTCTTCTACAAATGTTTACTTTTGGTTTGAGTTTCCTACTTTTATTCCCTTAAGACTGTCTTTCTCAGAACAGAAATTTTAATTTCAATTTAGCCCATTTACCAACTCTCTTCTAGAACATGTCATAGGTTTTGTATCTAAAAAGTAATTACCAAACCCTAGCTTTCATTCAGTTTTCTCAATTCTTTAAAACATTTTTCTTCTTTCCTTTGTATTTTTAGGTGTTTCCAGATCCCAACCTCTACCCCATTGTTCCACTCGGGCTTTACATGACTCCATACAGCACAATACTCTAAAAATTACTACTCCAAAGAACCACTTAAAACAGTTTCGTTGCCCTTTTACAATTATAATGATCAATGTAAATTTATTACTTAAAATTAGAAAAGGCAGAATATGATGTCAGGATAAGAAAGTGAAGGCTCTCATTTTCTCACAGAAACATTTAAAACAAAAAGAACTAAAGACTGACTTCATAACTTTATAGGCCTTGGGGAAACAGTATATACAGAAACCACATATGCCCATCGAGGAACAAAAAACACACTCAAAATGCTGGAACTTTCTATGGCATTCTTACTCTCCCTTGTCCTACCCTCTTCTTAGAGAGGCACATCACAGTCCAGAGGCAGCCGTGCTGGCCTTGCCTTCCCCAGCAGCAGAAGAACAGAAAAAATTTGCAACATTACAACCACTCTGTGGGCTCCCAAGTGGCAAGTTTCTGTCTCACCAAACTTGGAATGGCAATATAGTCCAGATATCAGGCAGGCAGTACTCTGGTAAGGTAATAGTAATAGTGGCACCATGGCATTTAAAACATACACAATTCCACAGAACTTAGAGTCTTGGGGCAAGAGATATGGGTAAAAAATAAAATAGGATACCTAAAGCCCTGAACAGAATCTGAGTGAGAGTCTCTGGGAACATAAGACATTAAAATTAGTCAAGTATGCAGGAAGAATCAGAGTTGAATAAATAAATAGATTAATTAATTAATTAAATGCACATAAATAAGTAAATGCAAATAAATGTCCTAGACAAGACAAATACCCAAAAATATCTGAGAGACTTTAATCCTTTGCCCCTGGCTCTTCCAAAAACTCATAACATCCCCCACTAATTAGTAAAGTTCTTTCATGGCAGTCTGCAAACACTGGCTGAGGTGACTGTTCTTCCAAATGCCCAATTTTCTATAAAAGATCACCAAAAAAAGACAGAAACAAGTCATCCAAAGGAAGAAAATAAATCTCCAGAAACCCCACCTTGAGGACACACAGAAATTGGGTTTACTAAACAAAGACTTACAAAGTTGACTAAATATGTTCAAAAAACTAAAGAAAAATGTGGACAAAGATCTAAAGAAAATCAGGAAGACAATATATGAATAAAACTGATAATATCAAGAAGTGCAGAATTTTTTTAAAAAGAGCAAAGGAAATATGGAGGTGAAAAATACAATAATTAAATTGAAAAATTCAGTAGGATATTTCAACAGCAGGCCTAAACAAACCAAAGAAAGATGTACTCAGCTTGAAGACAGGGCATTTAAAGCATCAAATATAAGAAGCAAAATGGAGAAAGTATCCAGAAAATGGAAAGGAGTCTAGGGACTCATAGGACCCCATCATATGGATTAATGTATATGTTATGAAGATCACAAGAGAAGAGAGAGAGAAAGAAGCACAATTGCTTAAGAAAATAATGGCATACAAGATAATATTACATGTAGATATTATATGTAACACCATATTATATGTAACAATTACAAACACAACAAAAAACCCTGTCAGAACTGATAAACAGTAATGAAAAGTACCAAAAACACCAAAAAAAAGCTCACAAATATGAATTGCAATACTGTATATTAATAATGAACATTTCAAGAAGGAAATGAGTAAAACAATTCTATTTATAATGTACTCCAAAAATAAAATACTTAGGAATAAACTTAACCAAAGAAATGAAAGATTTTACATTGAAAACTATAAGATATTGTCAAAAAAATTAAAAAGACATAAATAAATGGAAAGAAGTCCAGGTTTCATGAGTTTGAAGACTTAATGCTTTATAAAGATGTCAATACAAACCAAAGTGATCTACAGATACATGCAATCTTTATCAATAGCAAACAATATTTTGTTGCAGAAATAGAAAAGTTATCCTAAAATTCATATGGAATTTCAAAAGAACCTGAGTACCCAAAACATCTTGGGGAAAAAAGAAAAGTTGGAGGTCTCACTTTTCCAGATTTCCAAACTTACTAAAAAACAACAATAATCCAATTATCAAAATAATGTGTGACTGGTATAAAGATAGATAGATACATCAATAAATAAAAAAGCTATCCCAGAAATACACCCTTATATATTTGGTCAAATAACTTATGACAAATGTGCCGAGACCACTGATGATGTAAAAGACAGTATTATCAACAAATGATGTTGAAAACTGGATAAAACCATAACTCAAAATGAGCAAAGACTTGGATATTTCTCCAAGAAGACATATAAAAAGCCAATAAGCTTATGAAATGGTGAACATCACTAATCAGGGAAATTCTAATCTAATCACAGTGAGACTATACTTCCCACTCATTAAGAGGACTAAAAACAAAATTAAAACACACACACACAAACAGAAAATGACAAGTATTTATGAAAATATGGAAAAGTTGGAACTCTTATGCATTGTTGATAGAAATGTAAACTGGGACAGTCACTCTAAAGGACTATATAGCAGTTCCTCAAAAATTAAATATATAATTGTCATACAACCCAGAAATTCCATTTCTCAGTATATTCCCAAAAGAATTAAAAGCAGGGACTCAAACAAATATTTTACATTACTGTTAATGAACATAGCAGCATTATTCACAATAGCCAATATTGAAAGTAACCCAAGTGCCTTGGATAGATGAATAGATAAACAAATGTGGTACATACATACAATGAAATATTACTCAACCTAAAAAGGAAAGAAATTTGGACACATGCTATATGATTGAATCTTGAAGACATTATGTAAAGTGAAATAAGCCATCACAGAAGAATAAACATTGTATGATTCCACATATATAAGGTACCTATAGTAGTCAAATTCATATGACAAAAGGAGAACAGTGGTTGCCAGGGTCTGGAGGCAGAGAGGAAATAAGGAGTCATGGTTGAGTGGGTATGAAGTTTCAGTTGGGAAAGAAGAAAATGTTCTGGAGATGCGGTGATGGTTGCCAACAGTATGGAAGTTCTTAATGACCCCAAACTGTACTCTTCACGTGGTTAAAGTGGTAAATTTTATACTATGTATATTTGGTCACAGTAAATACAAAAAAAAAAAAAATAGGAAAGGAGAGAAGAGAAATTACACAAGTATTTGCTGTCTCACGGATTACACACTCTAACTTCCATTATTCTCCACCTTAATAATTCCTGTGTCAGTTCCAAGACCTAACTCACCATCATGTCAGATAAGACCTGTGTTTTGTCCTGGTCTTATTTGTTCAACTGAATCTTCCACTACTCTAATGTGGCCAGTGTCACTGAAGGAACCCAGCCTCATAGCCATCTCACTTATACCTCCACACATTGGACCTCCTATTCTCTCAACCTGCTGTGTCTTCCTCCCCAGTTCCATTTCTTTGAAAATGCCACCATGAACCAAAGTCCATTTTGCCCATGAATCATTCCCCAGCTTTTTCTGTTCCCTCAATACAAGGCTAGCATAAGAAGGGTGGAGAACTTGGTGCCTAGAAAGCCCAGTCCAGATCTAGGCTTTAGTGCTCTGAGATGAATGGTACTGGGGGGGGGGGGAATATATATATATATATATATATATATTCCCCCCCCAGTACCATATATATATATATATATATCACCTGAATGTCTGTCCTCTCATTTATAAAATTGGAGACCATCACTGTTCCCTCAAGGTGGCATGATATACAATCTATGAAGTAAATTCCATATAATAACAACCTAGTACCTACAGGCAACAGGCAGCCACTAATCTCAGCTCTACTTCATTTTGATAACTTCTAGAGCAGTGGTTCTTGAGTTCAGGCTCTGCATTCAGACCACCTGAGTAGCATTTAAAACTTATAATACCTAGCCCCAATCCCAGACCAATCAAATCAGAAAATTTAGACTGAGTCAGGAATGGGGGCTCTACAGGAAGAAGCCATTGGAGATGATGCCTGCAGGTCTTGCTGAAAGTTGCACCCAGTCCTGCCTTGTTATACTATGCCTCTTTTGTTTTTTAAGATTTTATGTATTTATCTGAGAGAGACAGAGAGTGAGAGAGAGATCATGAGGAGGGGGAAGGGAAGAGGGAGAAGTAGACTCCCCACTGAGCTGGAAGCCCAATGCAGACTTCATCCCAAGGCCCTGAAATAGTGAACTGAACTGAAGGCAGATGCTTAACCAACTGAGCCACCCAGTGGCCTCTATGTCTCTATCTCTCTCTCTTTCTCTCTTTAAAATATATTTCATCATGGATAACCAATCTCCTTAAAAGTCCTTTCATGCAGTAGCCTCTCACTTCATAATTATTATGCATGTGATCAAAAAAATTAAAATTAAAATATCAACATATTAAAGCATTTTTACCAGCAAGGGTAGGGCCAGGGTAAGGAATAGGAAGAGCTTAAGAGTTCTTCAAGGAGGTTCACAATAACAGGGTCATGTAGGACCTAACAATACTTCCATTACCCTTACAGGAAGGGCTTCCTTAAAAGTAGGTCCTGGAGTCAGCAAGGTGGCAGTGTAGGAATCCCTGGATATTCCTTCTCCTTGAAAACACACCAATTTGGCAAAATTTCATGGTCAAATTCCCATTGTAAGAAATCCAGAAACTAAATGAAAGTGTAGTGCACCCAAGGCAAAGGTTAAACAAATTTACCAGAGCTGGCAAATAGTTTTGAAAATACCCTCTCATCAGAATTCCAGCAGGTGGATAGCCACATAAACAAGAATAAAGTTGAACCTTTACATCATACAAAATTTCAAAATTGATGAAAGAATTAAAAATAAGACCTGAACTACAAAGCTCTTAGAAGAAAACATGGGGGGAAAATTTCATAGTTTTGGTCTTGGCAATGATTTCAGTGATATAGGACCATGGACAGGCAACAAAACCAAAAATAAACAAGTGGGACTACATCAAACCAAAAAGCTCTATATAGACTAAAAAGACAATTTAGAGAATACAACCTAGAGAATAATACATTAATTATTATTATTATGCTTTAATACATTAATACAACCTAGAGAAAGTATTAAAAACAATATACCTGATAAAAGGTTAATCTCCAAAATATACAGAGAGGACTACAAGTCAATAGCAAAAAATAAAAAAAAAGAAAAATTCCGGGGCACCTGGGTGGCTCAGTGGGTTAAGCCGCTGCCTTCAGCTCAGGTCATGATCTCGGGGTCCTGGGATCGAGCCCCGCATCGGGCTCTCTGCTCAGCAGGGAGCCTGCTTCCCTCTCTCTCTCTCTCCCTCTGCCTGCCTCTCTGCCTGCTTGTGATCTCTCTCTGTCAAATAAATAAATAAAATCTTTAAAAAAAATAAAAATAAAAAAATAAAATAAAAAATAAAACATGGAAAAAGGGCAAAAAGGGTATAATAACTGTAAACAGCAACCATTTAAAAAAAAGAAAAAAAAGAAAAATTCCTATAACCCGATTAAAAAATGGGCTAAGTACTGAAATTACACTTATCCAAAGACAAAATACAAACAGCCAACAGATACATAAAAAAAAAGATCAAAAAGCACTAGTAATCTGGGAAACACAAATTAAAACCACAATAAGGTATCTCTTCATACCTGTCAGTACAGCTATTACCAAAAAGCAGAAAGACAAGTGTTGAAGACATGAAGAAGTTGCAACATTTATATACTAGTTTCCAACTAATAGCTGGAAATGCAAAGTGGTATAGCCACTGTGGCAAACAGCGTAGTGATTCCTCAAAAAATTACAAATACAACCACCTAATGATTCATCAATCTGATTTCTGTGTATATAGCCAAGAAAAAAATCAGGATCTCAAAAAGATTGCTGCACTCCCATATTAATTAAAGCAGGATTCATAATAGCTGAGACGTGGATACAACCAAAATATCCATCAAAAGATGAACAGGTAAAAAGTTATCATGTAGAGATAGATAAACACACAGGAATATTATTTTCCCCTTTAAAAGAAAGACATTTTATGCAACACCTGGATGGCTCAGTTGGTTAAGTGTCTGCCTTCAGCTCAGGTCATGGTCCCAGGGTCTTGAGATTGAGCCCCTCTGCCTCTCCCCCAATTCATGTGCTCAATCTTCTCTCTCTCTGTGAAATAAGTAAATAAAAAATCTTAAAAGAAAAGAAGGAAATTTTACAATATATGAAAACATGTATGAATTTTGATGACATTATGCTAAGTGACATAAACAAATATTACGTGATTTTAATTATATGAAGTATCTAAAACTCAAATTCATAGAATCAAGAGAGAAAAACTACATGGTCCTCTCAATTGATGCAGAAAAAGCATTTGACAAACTACAGCATCCATTCCTGGTTAAAATGATTCAAAGTATAAGGATAGAGGAAACATTCCTCAACTTCATTAAATCTAACTATGAAAAACCCACAGTGAATATCATCCTCAATGGGGAAAGCTGACAGCCTTCCCTTTAAGATGAGGAACACGACAAGCATGCACACTCTTGCCACTTCTAATACTATGAAGTCCTGGTAACAGCAATCAGACAATAAAGAGAAAAAAAAGATATTCAGATTAGCAGTGAAGAAGTCAAGCTCTCTCTCTTCACAGATGACATGATACTGTATATGGAAAACCCAAAAGATTCCAACCCCAAACTACTAGAACTCATACAACAACTCAGTAATGTGGCAGGAAACAAAGTCAATGTACAGAAATCAGTTGCTTTTTTATATGCTAAAATAGAAAAAGGGAATTTAGAGAATCAATTCCATTTACTATAGCACCAAGAACAATAAGATACCTGGGAATAAACCTAACCAAAGAGGTAAAGAATCTGTACTCAAGGAACTACAGAACACTCATGAAAGAAATTGAAGAAGACACAAAAAGATGGGAGACCATTCCATGCTCATAGATCAGAAGAATAAACATTGTTAAAATGTCTATACTGCCTAGAGCAATCTATACTTTCAATGCCACTCCGATCAAAATTCCACTGGCATTTTTCAAAGAACTGGAGCAAAAATCCTAAAATTTGTATGGAACCAGAAGAGACCACGAATTGCTAAGGAAATGTTGAAAAAGAAAAACAAAACTGGGGGCATCACGTTGCCTGATTTCAAGCTTTACTACAAATCTGTGATCACCAAGACAGCATGGTACTGGCACAAAAACAGACACATAGACCAGTGGAACAGAGTACAAAGGCCAGATATGGACCCTCAACTCTATGGTCAAATTATCTTTGACAAAGCAGGAAAAAAGTATACAGTGGAAAAAAGTGTTCAATAAATGGTGTTGGGAAAATGGACAGCTATGTGTAGAAGACTGAAACTTGACCATTCTCTTACACCATACACAAAGATAAACTTGAAATGGATAAAAGACCTCAACATGAGACAGGAGTCCATCAGAATCCTAGAGGAGAATATAGGCAGTAACCTCTTTGACATCATCCACAACAACTTCTTTCAAGATATGTCTCCAAAGGCAAAGGAAAAAAAAGCGAAAATGAATTTTTAGGACTTCATGAAGATCAAAAGCTTCTGCACAGCAAAGGAAATAGTCAACAAAACAAAGAGGCAACCCACAGAATGGGAGAAGCTATTTGCAAATGACAGTGCAGACAAAGGGCTGATATCCAAGATCTATAAAGACCTCCTCAAGCTCAACACACACAAAACAGATAATCATGTCAAAAAATGGGCAGAAGACGTGAACAGACAATTCTCCAAAGAAGACATAGAAATGGCTAACAGGCACATGAAAAAATGTTCATCATCATTAGCTATCAGGGAGATTCAAATCACAACCACATTGAGATACCACCTTACTTACACCAGTTAGAATGACCAAGATCAACAAGACAGTAAACAACAAGTGTTGGAGAGGATGTGGAGAAAGGGGAACCCTCTTACACTGTTGGTGGGAATCCAAGTCGGTGCAGCCACTTTTGAAAACAGTGTGGAGATTCCTTAAGAACTTAATAATAGAGCTTCCCTATGACCCTGCAATTGCACTACTGGGTATTTACCCCAAAGATACAGATGGTAGCGAAAAGAAGGGCCATCTGTACCCCAATGTTCATAACAGTAATGGCCACAGTTGCCAACCTGTGGAAAGAACCAAGATGCCCTTCAACGGACGAATGGATAAAGAAGATATGGTCCATATACACTATGGAGTATTATGCCTCCATCAGGAAGGATGAATACCCAACTTTTGTATCAACATGGACAGGACTAGAAGAGATTATGCTGAGTGAAATAAGTCAAGCAGAGAGAGTCAATTATCATATGGTATTGCTTATTTGTGGAGCATAAGGAATAGCATGGAGGACATGGGGAAATGGAAAGAAGTGAGTTGAGAAATTGGAGGGAGAGATGAACTATGAAAGACTGTAGACTCTTAGAAACAAACTGAGGGTTTTGGAGGGGAGTGGCAGGTTGGGTGAGCCTGGTGATGGGTATTATGGAGGGCACATATTGCATGGAGCACTGGGTGTGGTGCATAAACAATGAAGTCTGGAACATTGAAAAGAAATTTTAAAAAATTATTTTTTTTAATTTACCTATGTAAAAAAAAAAAGTACTCATTAATTTCCAGGGGTTGGGGGAAGTAGGTAATTGGTAATTACTATTCAAAGGAGGAAGAGTTACAGTTAAGTGAAATGAATAAGATATAGAGATCTAAGGCACAACATGGTACCTATAGTCAATAATTATGTGGTATATGTTAAAAATCTGTTAGTCGGGGCACCTGGGTGGCTCAGTGGGTTAAAGCCCCTGCCTTTGGCTCAGGTCATGATCCCAGGGTCCTGGGATTGAGCCCTGCATCGGGCTCTCTGCTCAGCGGGGAGCCTGCTCCCCCGCCTACCCATCTCTCTCTCTCTGGCTGCCTCTCTGCATACTTGTGATCTCTGCCTGTCAAATATATAAATAAATAAATCTTTAAAAAAATGTGCTAGGAAGGTGGATCCCATATTGCCATTCTTACCACAGTAAAATAAAGTATAAAATAACAGAATGGAATAAAAATTTAAATGAAATTGATTTAAATTAAATCAAATTAAAATAAAAAGGTACATCCTAGGTGTTTTGTTATCTCATCCTACTTTACTCCCAGTTCCCATTGGCAGAGGAGTCAACAACTCTGCACTGAAAAGCTTTGCATAAGTCCATATTGAGCATAAAGATTTCACTTACTTGTGGTACTGCTTTAACAGATCTCACCATTAAGCCTCCAACATACACAATGCTGGGTAACAGGGGCTGAGTAAATTCAAGGGCAAAGTCAGAGTTAACAAACCACAGCTCTGCTTTCCTTAGAAGATGAGACAAAACGGGCCTAGAACCTTCTGGGAAATGTTCCTTAATGGTGCTGTCAAATGCAGATTGGATTTGCCATTGCCTCATGAAGAAATCAAAGAGCATCAGAAAATTCTTCATTCTGCCCCAGAAGTCCATGTGGTCAGATGCAAGGAATGGAATGCTGGAACATAAGACACAGGGATTGGTTGCCCAAAGTCCATACTGGCAAATGGGGTGGGAAGAATTGTCACAAATGGCTTCCGAAGCTTGTCAGCAACCAGGAAAGAACAGAAGTCAAATGCTTCAGCAAATAATAGGTCAAACTTCTCATACTTTAAGGAATCCATGATATCTCCTCTCCTTAGTAAATCACTGCATTGAATTCCCAGTTGTTCCATTAACTTTAAAAAGTCAAGTGCTGGGGTGCCTGGGTGCCTCAGTGGGTTAAAGCCTCTGCCTTCAGCTCAGGTCATGATCCCAGGTCACTCAAACCCTGAAGTTCCAGGTTTCAGTCTAGGGGGATGCCCTAAAGACCTTTCCCTTTTGCTGTGGGTCTGTGAGTCTGTCCTCAGTCCCCAGAATGGGAGGCTTTTGTGCTCTGGTGGTGCAAGGTCCCAGAGATTCCCTCCACCTTCCATTTATCTTCCAGTATTTGCCTGTAGAGTCATGGCTCCCAGCTTCATACCTCAAAACCAACCTCCAGAGAGATTCTATTTGTAGAGATCTGGATATATCTTCTTACATCTCAGACTGATTTCGTGGCTGTTCAGAGTGGTCTGGTAGATATACAGCTCAATTCAGGGAACTGGTTGAAATAGGGTCCCCCTCCTCCTCTATCATCTTGCTCCAACTCCCATAGCTTGTGCTTTCTGTAGAACAGCAACACAACCCTCTTTGTGAGCTCCTGTGTGAATGCTTGTGTCTTGAATGAGTGTGCACAATGAATCTCTGTAAAAGGAAGTTGTCCTCAAAGCAGTGTCATACATGTGCTCTTGGAGAAAGTTCAGTGTGGTTAAGATCTTGCCAGCCAATATCAGACACATGAAAAAATGTTCATCATCACTAGCCATCAGAGAGATTCAAATTAAAACCACATTGAGATACCACCTTACACCAGTTAGAATGGCCAAAATTAGCAAGACAGAAAACAACATGTGTGGAGAGGATGTGGAGAAAGGGGAACCCTCTTACACTGTTGGTGGGAATGCAAGTTGGTGCAGCCACGTTGGAAAACAGTGTGGGGATTCCTCAAGAAATTAAAAATAGAGCTTCCCTATGACCCTGCAATTGCACTCCTGGGTATTTACCCCAAAGATACAGAAGTAGTGAAAAGAAGGGCCATCTGTACCCCAATGTTTATAGCAGCAATGGCCAAGGTCACCAAACTGTGGAAAGAACCAAGATGCCCTTCAACAGATGAATGGATATGGAAGATGTGGTCCATGTACACTATGAAGTATTATGCCTCCATCAGAAAGGATGAATACCCAACTTTTGTAGCAACATGGACAGGACTGGAAGAGATTATGCTGAGTAAAATAAATCAAGCAGAGAGAGTCAATTATCATTGGGTTTCACTTATTTGTGGAGCATAACAAATAGCATGGAGGACAAGGGGAGATGGAGAGGAGAAGGGAGTTGAGGGAAATTGGAAGGGGAGGTGAACCATGAGAGACTATGGACTCTGAAAAACAATCTGAGGGTTTTGAAGGGGTGGGTGGGAGGTTGGGGGAACCAGGTGGTGGTTATTGGAGAGGGCACGGATTGCATGGAGCACTGGCTGTGGTGCAAAAACAATGAATACTGTAACGCTGAAAAGAAATAAAAATTAAAAAAAAAATCTTGCCAGCCAAGCTTATGAGCAGGGCTGTTGAGGCAGTCCATGAGAAGCCAGTTATAAGTGATTTATATCCTTCCAAGATGAAGATGAAGAGAATCTGTGGTTGAGAGCTTGTTGAAATAGAAATTAAACAGAAAATGTGCACCAAATTTGTATGGTTTTGAAATATTTATGAGTACTTAGATATAGTCAGCAATTTCAATAACATTGGAAATGGGAGCCCTAATAGATGGGGCATGGCATTAAAGTTATAGTAGTCCGCTGCAAGGCACCATCCATTCTTTTCAGGTTTAGGAATAGTCTAAATTAGGCTACTAAATGGAGAATCACTAGGAATAATCACTCCTCCACTAAATAGGATTTAATTCTTAAAAGCACTGTTCTAATATAAATTGAGTTGTATTAACAGTTTTATTATGTTGAGCAGATCCAACGTATCTTTTTTTTTTTTGTTATGTTGACTGCAAGTGCCAGAACCTTAATTTTATTTTAACTTATGACTTTTTAGATAAGAGCTACCATGTCTGCTTTGAGATTATTTAACAAATGGGTCTTCTAACTATGGGATATTTAATTTCATGTGTTATGACAGGGCATGCACATTTGTCTTCTAATGTTTTGTAACTTTTAAGAGTTACACCTCCTAAAACTAACTTCAGGGAATTACCTTGATAATTTTAGATAGCTATTATTCTGATGTGTTATTGTTTGCCCAGTATTGATGAAGATCATTAAGTCTTGTCATTCATTCATCTCATCCGATGTTAAAAGTAATTTAGAAGCACTGATGTCGAAAGTACAGAAACAAATCTGTGCCCTTTTTCTGTTATAAAGTTTTAAAATAATACGAAATTCCACATGTCAAAACTGAGAACTTTGCTTTAATTTCTTTCCTGACCCTCCCATCTTGCCTTTTCTTTCTCTTTCCTCTTTCCTTTTGTTGTTATTAGATGTATTTTGGAGAGGATATTCTTTCTAATCTGTTCGTATTTATAAGTTTCTTCCTCACAATGTCCTACCTAATATCATCAAGGTGAGGGGCATTCTCACTGGTGATTTTGAGAGATCTTAGATTAAACTGAGTTTGAATTAACTCCCTGAATTAACTCCATGGAGGTATCATCAGTGTTTTCCCCTATTACTCTGTTAATCAAGGTCTTCTTTTCACTGCAGAGATATAATCAGCAGCAGAAGAAAAGGCATTTTCTAAGGTTCTAGTGCACCTTCTATATTTACAGGTATGGATCTCATGATATGCCATGATGACTACTCTTCTTCACACCATTCTTTGAGCTTGTAAATTGTATCAGTCCTACCCTAGAGGACCATTCTTTTTTTTATTTTTTAAGATTTTATTTATTTGAAACACAGAGAGAGAGATCACAAGTATGCAGAGAGGCAGGCATAGAGAGAGAGGAGAAAGCAGGCTCCCCGCTGAGCAGAGAGCCCGATGAGGGCCTCGATCCCAGGACCCGGAAATCATGACCTGAGCCGAAAGCAGTGGCTTAACCCACTGAGCCACCCAGGCGCCCCTACCACACCATATTTAACATGTATGTACAATTAGTCTACAAAGTATCAAGCTGGGGAGAAGAGACAAGATGTGCACTAAAAATTATGAATAACAGAAGATGACATAGACAAAGTTTCAAATGGGTACTTTATATCAGATCTCTTACAGATGAGAGAATTTGGCCTAGTTTAGGTAAGGAGAAAGGCTTTCGGGGAAAAGTCAGATTTTAGGACTACCTTAACTGAATAAAAATTTAAGGAAAGAAAAGAGGTGTGGTTAGGCTGCTGTTATTAACCAAGAAAGCATGAATTTTTGTCTTTCCCCTCTTATGTCAAAGATGAAGAACTTTCTATATACCCCAGCTAATGATAAAAACTCTCGGGCTAATCACCCATTGTTATCATCAAGGTATTTGGGTTTTAAATCTCAGGGTCCTGGGATCAAGCCCCGCATCGGGCTCTCTGCTCAGCAGGGAGCCTGCTTCCTCCTCTCTCTCTGCCTGTCTCTCTGCCTGCTTGTGATCTCTCTCTGTCAAATAAATGAATAAAAAATTCTTTAAATATGGTGTGGTATACTGAACACAGTGGTTTCTTATATTTTGTTCAATTTATTAACTTAACTTCAAATATGATTAATGCTCTACTTTTGAGGAGTTTGTACTTCATGACTTGCATTTATCCACAATCTATAGCAATTATTCATTATGCAAAACCTTTAAAAAATGTAATAGAGGGTAATTTCAGCTAATCATCTGTTGTCACTTAAAGTTGATTCTCAAGTGCCCATGGGCATTTGCATATTGCTAAGGAGCTCTCACTTGTGGGCCTTCTCTAAGTGGGCTGATATGGTGTAGTGTTGTATGGGTTAGAGGTTTGGTGGGCCATTAATTCTCAGTCCTTCATTCAAGTAAGAGGAACATGGGTCTCCAAAGCACCTGTACCTGTAATATCTGGTCAGGAGCATTCTTATCTATTGCCCATAAGTTACGCAAAAATGGTCATTTTTTTTTCCAGGTACTGATGGGAAAACGTTGAAGGAGAAAAGTGCCACAGACAGCATCTTAAATAGGTATCAGTAAAATGTTAACATTACTTTTCTGAATACTCTTGGAAACATGAAATGGATAGGTTAATTATAAGCTTCAAACATACTTTTATTTTTGTTTTAAATTGTTTACCTCATAAGCTAGAAAAATGTGAATCCTGTGTTCAGCTTAGAATTTGGATTCTAATTTTTACTATCAGAAGGTTCCTTATATGAAGCAATTTGTCAAATTTAGACTGTACACAATTTAAAGAAAAAAACAGGGCTAGATTATCGATATTGGAGGACCCTGTTACCAAGTTACTTCCACAGGTAGGCTGGAAGAAGATCGTCACTCATAAAAAGTCAGACAACTTTCATACAGATAAAAGTTATACAGAGCATCATAGAATGTATCAAGCAGACAAGGAACTATGAGATTTGCTACAGTCAGGGATGGCTCCCAAAGTGGAAAGCTCTTGAGTTGGCATGGATGGTGGGTAGATATGATTGGCTGGGGAAAGGGCAGGAGAGGAGGTGAGAACATTTTAGGAAGCAGAAACAACCAGGACAGCATGACCAGAGCAGAATTATTTGTTGAAAACTTTTAAAATAGGTGGGCTGTTGCCAGATATGGTCTTACTTAACCTGGGGTATTTTCTTTGAGCCAAAGATTCTCCTAAATATTGTGAAATTGACACCTCCAATGAATATTTGTCATGACCATGAACTTCAGGGGTGCACTGTAAACTGGGGATGGCAGGTGGCTTTAGAAACACAAAGGGCAGAGACATGCCTAGACCTGGAAGCAAGGGCTGGGAGGGCTGCTGTGGGGCGCATAACCCAGAACACTGTGGTTTTTAGCAGCACAGACAAAAACGGATAGAGTATGGCCTGCAGTTTTTACTGAAGAGCAGGCTCTGACATTCTGTTCTGAGACAGAGGTTCAGATATGGTTACTTCTGCTCTGACTCACAGAAAAGATGTGGAAAGCCACCAAAGAAAGCTGCCAGAGAATAAAAGCCCCTAAAACCTGTTTTCACTGAGCCCACCCACCCCCCGGCCAAAGGGCAGAGAAACTCTGCCCAAACAGTGTTGCCTGCGTAACAGCACTGGAGGCCCTTCCCCTAGAAGACAGACTGAAAGAACAAGAGGCTGACAACCCTAAGGTCCCTATAAAACAAGTGCATCTTGCTTAGATTGTGGCCAATAATTTGGACTCTGTACATTCCCTCAACCACCGCTCAACAGAATGACTAAGTGGAGAAACCCCCAGCATAGGAAGAATTCAGAGACTGTGACCTCTGCCACAGAACTAATGGATATGGATACAAACAAGATGTCAGAAATAGACTTCAGGGTAACAGTTATGCAAATAAAAATAATAACTACATTGCAGAAAACTATTAATGGCAACATAGATTCTCTAAAGGCAGAAGTGAGAGCTGATATGGCAGAACTTAAAAATGCTAGGAATGAGATCCAGTATAATCTAGATACTCTAACAGCTAGGGTAAACAAGGCAGAAGAATGAATTCATGATCTAGAAGACAAACTGATAGAAAAGAAGGGACAGGAGGAGGCCTGGAACAGCTTAGAAGCCATGAAAACAGAACTAGAGAAATAAATGATGCCATGAAATGTTCCAATGACGGAATCGTTGATGTCCCTGAGGGGGTGCAGAGAGAGAGAGAGGGCTAGAACATATATTTGAGCAAATCCTAGCTGAGAACTTCCCTAATCTGGGGAATGAAACAAGCGTTTGTGTCCTAGAGGCAGAGAGAACCCCTTCCAAGATCAAGAAGAATAAACCAACGAACTGGCATGTAATAGTAAAACTAGCAAACCTTAAAACCAAGAAAATCATCTTAAGGGCAGTTAGGGGAAAGAGATTCCATGTGTATAGAGGAAGGAACATCAGAATAACATTAGGCCAGTCCACAGAGACTTGGCAAGCCAGAAAGGGCTGGCAAGGCATATTCAGGGTACTAAATGAGAACATGCATCCAAGAATACTTTATCCAGCAAGGCTGTCATTTAGCATGGATGGAGTGATAAAGAGCTTCCAAGACCAGCAAAAACTGAAAGAATATGTGACCACTAAGCTGGCCCTGCAAGAAATATTAAGGGAGGTTCTATAAGAGGAGAAAGACCCCCAAGCCACCCTGCAAGAAATATTAAGAGGGTTCTATGAAAGGAGAAAGACCCCAAGAGTGATACAGAACAGAAATTCACAGAGACAATCTATATAAACAAGGCACTCACAGGCAAAATGGTAACAATAAAATTGTATCTTTCAATAATCACTCTCAACATGAAAGGCCTAAATGCTCCCATAAAACGACAGAGTTGCAGATTGTATAAAAAGATAGGACCCATCCATATGCTGTCTACAAGAGACTCATTTTGAACCTAAAGATACATCCAGACTGAAAGTGAAGGGATGGAGAACCATCTTTCATGCCAATGGATGACAAAAGCTGGAGTAGCAATTCTCATAACAGACAAATTAGACTTTAAGCTGAAGACTGTAGTCAGAGACACAGAAGGACACTATATCATTCTTAAAGGGTCTATCCAACAAGAAGATCTAACAATTGTAAATATCTATACCCCCAACATGGGAGTAGCCAATTACATAACCCAACTGTTAACCAAAATAAAGAGGCATATTAATAATAATACATTAATTGTAGGAGACCTTAACACTCCACTCTCAGCAAAAAACAGATCACTTAAGCAGAAAATCAACACAGAAACAAAAGCTTCGAATGACACACTGGACCAGATAGACCTCATAGAACATTCCACCCTAAAACAACAGAATAGTCATTCTTCTCGAGCACTCATAGAACTTTCTCCAGAAGAGACCACATACTGGGTCACAAATCAGGTCTCAACCAAAAAGACTGAGATTATTCCCTACATACTCTCAGACCACAATACTTTGAAACTGGAACTCAATCACAAGAAAAAGTTTGGAAGAAATTCTAACACTTCAAAGACAAAGACCATCCTGCTCAAGAATGTTTGGGTCACAAGGAAATCAAAGAAGGACTTAAACAGTTAATGGAATCCAAGAATGAAAACGCATTGGTGGAAAACCTATGAGATATGCCAAAGACCGTCCAAAAGGGGAAATACATAGCCATCTAAGCCTCATTCAAAAATAGAAAAATCCCAAATACACAAACTATCCTTACACATTAAAGAACTGGAGAATCAACAACAAATTAAGCCTAACCTATGCACGAGAAGGGAAATAATTAAGACTAGAGAAGAGATCAAGTAGAAACTAGAAATATAGTAGAAGATATCAACAAAATCAGAAGCTGATTCTTTGAAAGAATTAATAAGATTGATAAACCACTGACCAGACTTATTCAAAAGAAAATAGAAAGAATTCAAATTAATAAAATTATGAATGAAAGGGGGAGAGATCGCAACTAGCACCAAGGAAATAGAAACAATAATCTAGAAATTATTATCCCAACAGCTATATGCCCATAAATTAAGCAAACTAGAAGAAGTGGATACATTCCTGGAAACATATAAACTTCCAAGACTGAAACAGGAAAAAATCAACAACTGAATAGACCAATAACCAGTAACAGATTGAGGTGGTGATCAAAAACCTCCCAAAAGGGACGCCTGGGTGGCTCAGTTGGTTAAGCAGCTGCCTTCGGCTCAGGTCATGATCCCAGTGTCCTGGGATCGAGTCCCGCATCGGGACTCGTCAGGGAACCTGCTTCTCCCTCTGCCTCTGCCTGCCATTCTGTCTGCCTGTGCTCGCTCTCTCTCCCTCACTCTCTCTGACAAATAAATAAATAAAATCTTTAAAAAAAAAAAAAAAAAAAAAACCTCCCAAAAAACAAGAGTCCAGGACCTGATGGACTCCCTGGGGAATTCTACCAAACATTCAAAGGAGAAATAATACATATTCTCCCGAAGCTGTTTCAAAAAATAGAAACAGAAGGAAAACTTTCAGACTCATTCTATGAAGCCAGCATTACCTTGATCCAAAAACCAGGGAGAGACCCCATAAAAAGGGAATATCAGGGGCACCTGGGTGGCTCAGTGGGTTAAAGCCTCTGCCTTTGGCTCAGGTCATGATCCCAGGGTCCTGGGATCGAGCCCCACATCGGGGTCTCTGCACAGCGGGGAACCTGTTTCCTCCTCCTCTCTCTCTCTCTGCCTGCCTCTCTGCCTACTTGTGATCTCTGTCTGTCAAAACAAGTAAAGGCATAGAAAATCTAGAGAGAAACTAAAAACAAAATCTAGACCTGAAAAATTCAATGAATGAAATGAAAATCTCACTAGAGGGTTTCAAAGGTAGATCTGAGCTAGCAGAAGAAATAATCAGTAAACTTAGGTTTTTGATAATACAAAGGAAATTATCAAGGGTGAGGAACAGAAAGTTAAAATATTAAAGAAAAGAGAAAACAGCCTAAGGGAACAACATAAGCATTGTTGATGTTGAAGGAGAAGAGAGAAATAAAGGGATAGAGAGAATATTTTGCATAATAATGGCTGAAAACCTCCCATACTAGATGAAAGATTGAATATAAACACCCAAGAAGCTTAACAAATTCCAAGGAAAATTAACTCAAGGCACCCACATCAGGACACATTATAATCACACTTTAGAAAGATAAAGAAAGAATATTAAAAGAAACAAGAGAAAAGTCACTCATCACACACAAGTTATTCTCAATGAGATGCTCAATAGATTTCTAGTCAGAAATTTTGGAGGCCAGAAGGCAGTGGGCCAATATATTCAAAATGTTAAAAGGAAAGAATTATAACAAAAAATTCTGTATGTGGCAACAATGTCCTTCAAAAGTGAGGGTGAAATTAAAACATTCCCAAATAAACAAAAGCTAAGGTAGGTTGTTGCCACTAGCCCTACACTGAGAGAAATGCTCAAGGGAGCCCTTTTGGGAAAAATGAAAGGACACCAGAGAGTAATGCAAAGGTGTATGAGGAAGATAAAAAGATTTTAATAGAGGTAAATGTATGGACAATTATAAAAGCTAGTACAACTCTAACAATTATTTTATTTTATTTTATTTTTAAGGTTTTATTTATTTATTTGAGAAAGACAGAGAGAGAGCATGAGCATGGAGAGAATCACATAGAGGGAGAAGCAGGTCCCTACTGAGCAAGTAGCCCAACATGGGCCTCGATCCCAGGACCCTGGATTCATGACCTGAGCTGAAAGCAGACACCTAACTGACTGAGCCACTGAAAGCACCCTTCTAACAATGATTTTAACTACACTTGATTTAAGAGACTAGTATATTAAAAGCAATTATTAGGATTTTTTTGGTTTTTACTCAAATTCCAGTTAGTTAACATACATGTAATATTAGTTTCAGGTGTACAAAATAGTGATTCAAAAACTTCCATACATCACTTGGTGCTCGCCTACAAGTGCCCTCCTTAATCCCTGTCACATATTTCACCCATTCCCCCACACACCTCCTCTCTAGTAACCATCAATTTGTTCTCTATAACTGAGTCTGCTTCTTGATTAGTCTCTTTTTCCCTTTGTTCATTTGCTTTGTTTCTTAAATTCCACATATGCATGAAATCATATGGAATTTGTCCTACTCTATTTCATTTAGCACAATACTCTCTAGCTCCACCTATGTCATTCTAAATGGCAAGATTTCATTCTTTTCTATGGCTGAATAATATTCCATTTTATATATATATATATATATATATATATATATATATATATATACACATACATACACATACATGCCACCAGTCAATGAACACTTGGGCTGTGTCCATAATTAGGCTACTGTAGATAATGTTGCTATAAATATCAGGGTGATATACCCCCTTTGAATTAGTATTTCTGTATTCTTCCTTTTTTTAAGATTTTATTTATTTATTAAAGAAAGAGAGTGCATGAGAGAGAGGGCAGAGGGAGAAACACTCCCAGCTGATCCCAGGATCCTGGAATTACAACCTGAAATGAAGGTAGATGCTTAACCAACTGAGCCACCTAGGCACCCCAGTATTTCTGTATTCTTTGCATAAATACCTAGTAGTCTGATTACTGGATCATAGGATAGTTCTATTTTTAGCTTTTTGAGAAACCTCCATGCTGTTTTCCACAGAGGCTGTACCAGTTTGCATTCCCCCCAGCAGTGCAAGAGCATTCCCATTATCCAGATCCAGGAGGCACAGGGAATTCTCATCAAAATCAACAAAAGCAGGCCAACACCAAGACATATTATAATTAAATTTACATAATACATAGTGATATAGAAAAAAAACTTAAAATCAGCATGACCCATAAGGCTAGTTGGAGATTTCTCAACAGAAACTTGGCAAGCCAGAAGGGAGTAGCATGATGTACTCTAAATGCTTACTGGGGAAAATCTGCAACCAACTATACTCTATCCAGCAAGGCTGTAATTTAGAATAGGAGAAATAAAGAGTTTTCCAGAAAAACAAAAACTGAAGGAATTCATGACCACTAAACCAGCCCTGCAAGAAATATTAAAGGAGTGCAAAGGAGAGACCAAAACTAACAAAGACAAGAAAGGATAACAGAAAATCTCCAGAAACAAGGACAAAACAAGTAATAATATGACAAACAAATACATATCTATCAATAATTACTTTGTATGTAAATGGATTAACCACTCCAATCAAAAGACACAGGGTGTCAGAATGGATTTAAAAAAATAAGACCTACCTATATGCTGCCTACAAGAAATGCATTTCATTTTATTTTATTAAAAGATTTCAGGGGTGCCTAGGTGGCTCAGTGGGTTAAGCTGCTGCCTTTGGCTCAGGTCATGATCTCGGAGTCCTGGGATCGAGTCCCGCATCGGGCTCTCTGCTCAGCAGGGAGCCTGCTTCCCTTCCTCTCTCTCTGCCTGCCTCTCTGCCTGCTTGTGATCTCTCTGTCAAATAAAAAAAAAAAAGATTTTATTTATTCGTTTGGGGGCGCCTGGGTGGCTCAGTGGGTTAAGCCTCTGACTTCAGCTCAGGTCATGATCTCATGGTCCTGGATCAAGCCCTGCATCGAGCTCTTTGCTCAGCAGGGATCCTGCTTGCCCCCAACCCCGCCTGCCTCTCTGCCTGCTTGTGATCTCTCTCTCTCTCTCTGTCAAATAAATAAATAAATAAAATCTTTTAAAAAATATTTTTTAAAAAGAGATTTTATTTATTCACTTGACAGAATAAAAGAGAGAGAGGCAGAGAGAGAGGGAGAAGCAAGCTCCCCACTGAGCAGGGAGCCTATCATGGCGCTCAATCCCAGGACCCTGGAACCATGACCTGAGCCAAAGGCAGACATTTAACTGACTGAGACACCCAGGCATCCCAAAACATCCATTTTAGACCTAAACAAACCTGCAGATTGACAGCGAGGTGATGGAGAAATATTTATCATGCAAATGGATGTCAGAAGAAAATCAGAGTAACAATACTTATATTGGACAAAATAGACTTTAAAAAAAAAAAGACTGTAATGAGACAAAGAAGGGCACTGTATCATAATAAATAGCACAATCCAACAAGAAGATACAACAATTATAAATATTTATGCACCCAATACAGAAAAACCCAAATATATAAAACCATTAATAACAAACACAAAGGAACTAATTCATAATTATTAGTTTTTTTTAAAGATTTTATTTATTTATTTGACAGAGAGAGATCACAAGCAGGCAGAGAGGCAGGCAGAGAGAGAGGAGGAAGCAGGCTCCCTGCTGAGCAGAGAGCCCGATGCGGGGCTCGATTCCAGGACCCTGAGATCACGACCTGAGCCAAAGGCAGCAGCTTAACCCACTGAGCCACCCAGGCGCCCCCATAATTATTAGTTTTAAACAAATACTGTTTAAACTTTATTTGTAACTCTAATCAGGTTTTCTACATAATTTAAGATACTAATACATTGAAATTAATGGTAGATTATGTTTGGGAGCACACAGTGTATAAAAATATAATTTTGTGACATCAACAACAAAAGGGCATAAAGCCTATAAGAGCAGAATTTTTTTAATGGTATTAAACTTGAACTGATATAATTTAAAATTAGAGTGTTGTAGCTTTAGCATGTTAAATAAATCCCCATGGTAACACACACAAAAAATAGGAAAATCAGAAAGGAATTAAACATTTCACAACAAAGATTTGACTAAACACAAAACAAGGAGTAACACACAAAATGAAGTATAGGAAGCTAAAAGACATATAGAAAACAATTATCAAAATGACAGAACGTAAGTCTTTCCTTATCAGTAATTTAAATGTAAATGGCTTAAACTCCCCAATCAGAAGACAGAGAATAGTAGAATGAACAAATCAAATCAAATCAAATAAGACTGCAAGAAACAAAGAAGGACATTATGTATTAATAAAGGTTCAATATAGCAAGAAGATATAACTATTATGAACACATATGCACCTAACAAGAGACCATTAAATAGCTAAAGCAATAGCTGGTAGAATAGAGGGAGAAACAGAAACTTCTATATAATCTTTGGACATTTCAACACCCACTCTCAATAATGAATAGAAAAACCTGAAAGAAGATCAGTAAAGAGACATAAGACTTACACACATTGATTCACTAGATGTAACGGACATATAAAGCACACTCTACCCAAAAACAATAGTATACATGTTGCTCTCAAGGGTATGGGGACATTTTCTAGCAGAGACCATATATGCAGTCACAAGGAAGTCTCAATGATTTTAAAAGATAGATATTATACAACATAACTTTTCTGACCACATCAAGATGAAGTTAGTAATCAACAACAAAAGGAAAACTGGAAAATTCCAAGCTATGGAAATTAAACAACACTCTTTTAAATAACCAATGTGTCAAATCTGGAGAACTCACAAGGGAAATCAGAAAATATTTAGAGATGAATGAAATTGAAAATAAAACATAACAAAACTTATGGGATGCACCAAAAGCAGTACTCAGAAGGAAATTTAAAACTGTATTATGCCTATATTACAAAAGAAAGCTCTTAAATCAATAACCTATTTTGCCCCTTAAAACACTGGGGAAGAAAGTGTACTAAACCTAAAATAAACCGAAGGTAGAATTAAAAGATTAGGGAAGAAACTAATAAAATTGGAAATGCAAAATAAATAGGAACACAATGAAAGCCAATTCTTTGAAAAGTTCAAGAAAATTGACTAACAAGACAGAAAGAAACAAATTACAAGGACCAGAAATGAGAGAAGGACTACCACTAATGCTGACAAAATGATAAAAAGAATTCTAGAATTCTATGAATTTTAGATGGCAATAAATTGGATAACATAGTTGAATAAACAAATTGTTAGAAGACAGAAACTACCAAAGTTAACCTGATGAAGAAAATGACATTCTGAATAGACTATAAAGAAGAAAATTGTACCATTTTGGTAAAGAACACTGAATCTCTTGCCATTTAGATATCCAAAGTATAAATGAAGGTTATACATGTGTCTAAAGACACAATATACACCCTTAAGCAAGATTGTCCTTTTCTTCTGCAGATTTTCAGACACTACTAATCATGATCAAGGCACTGATTAATTTCTGTACATGCACAAGCCTAATCTTCTTTGAACAAGACATTCAGTGAAACTTTAAACTCCCTCACTAACCTCATTCAGCAGGTCTCATAAAATGCCATAATGACTTACACAGATTCAAACTGAAATTAATGGAGCATGGCACATTCTGGTCATCAGTCAAATGTGAAGGGAAACAGCCCTTCCAGCCCCACCACTAGCCACCATAAAAACCCAAACACATCCTCCTTTTCCTGCTCTTTTAATGTATGTTTAGACCAGCTTTGGAGTTTCCTTACTCTTCCCTATGAAGCCTCATTATGTTATTAATAAAATATTTATTAGCCTCCTGGTATGAATATAAGGCCATAAGTCTCAACATCCAAATCTAACTTTGGGATGGGGAAAGACATCCTGTCTCTCAGAGTGCCTAAAACAATTTAGGAAGAAATAATACTAATTCTACCCAAACTCTTCTAGAAAAGTGAAAAAAGAATACTACCCAATTCATTCTCTGAAGTAAGCATTGCATTGATAACAATGCCAGAAAAATAGAAAAAAAAAAGTTGCAAGAACACAACAATGTCCCATATGGTCACAGATATAATATTTTAAACCAAAATTTAACAAACCAAATCTAAAAATACGAAAACAGAAAGTACATTTTGACAAAGTGGGGTTTGTCCCCAGAATATGAGTTAGTTTAACATTTGAAAACCACCTAGTAAAACTGATCATATTAAGAGAATAAATTAAGGGGCGCCTGGGTGGCTCAGTGGGTTGGGCCGCTGCCTTCGGCTCAGGTCATGATCCCAGGTCCTGGGTTCGAGCCCCGCGTCGGGCTTTCTGCTCAGCGGGGAGCCTGCTTCCTCCTCTCTCTCTGCCTGCCTCTCTGCTTGCTTGTGATTTCTCTCTGTCAAATAAATAAAATCTTTAAAAAAAAAAGAGAATAAATTAAAAATCATATATACATATTAATACATACAGTAAAAACATGAAATATATTTCCCCACACCAAAAATTGTGCTCTCCAAAAGACACTGTTAATACTGTAAAAAGATAAGCCATGGATTGGCAAAGAACATTTGCAAAGTTTGTATCTGATAAAATACTTATATCCAAAGTATATATCAAGAACTGAAGACTCAATAAGGAGGGAAAAAAAGATCCAATTTAAAAATGGGCAAAATTTGACAGACATTTCACCTGGAAAGATATATGGATGACAAATAAGCCCAGGAAAGAAAATGTTCAACATCATATGCATATAAAAACCACAATGAAACACAAGTAAATACTTACACAATGATGGCTAAAAGCAAAGACCAACCATACCAAGTATTGACAAGGATGTGGTGTGCCTGGAACTTGCAGTCACTTCTGGTGAGAAGGCAGAATGTTACAGCCCCTTGGGAAACAGTGCGGCCATTTCTTAAGAAGTGAAACATACATCTATCATATGGTTCAGCCACTGCACTCCTACTAATTAATCCAAAGAAAAGAGAGCATACATTCCTTCAAAGGCTTGTACACAACTTTTCACTGCAGTTTTATCTGTAATAATTCAAAACAGGAGAAAACCCTAATGCCCACCAACAAGCAACTAACTAAGCACATTGTGGTAATCCATACAAAGAGCATCATTCATCAAAAAAATCAAAATATTTATGCTGCATGCACTAAACCAAAATATAAGGGGGCATAATTATGATCCCATTTCTATAAAATCTATATGATGCAATCTAACACATGGTGACATATCAGTGATGGATTGGCAATGGGAATAGAAAGGTGGGAGAGCTGGGAGGAGAGATTGCAGAAGGACATTAGACATCTTCTGGTGAAGAACAAATATATTTGTTATCTTGATGATGTTGATAGTTTCACAGGTATAGATACATACATATGCTACCAAATGTATATATCCAAAGATAACAAATTGTGAATATTGTTTCCATATAATGGTTTAAATAATGAAGATAAGAAACTTCAGTCTGCAGCCATGCAAAGGGAGAGGACCATATTAAAATTTTTACCTTAAACAACTAAATAAAACGAGACCAAATACATGTTAAAATGGTTTTTAGACATTGCACTCCAGGTAGTGCAAGATATTCACAGATGGCTGGTGAAAACATCCACAATACAACTCATGAAGGAGATACCCAGATGTGGCCTGGCCATCTCCCTGAGTGGAGAACTGATTTGGGGGAGGGCATGGCAGCTGGAACTTACAGGGCAGAATACCAGAATACACAAGAGAGTTATAGGAAGAGAAAGCTCTGGGGTTGGGGTCTTCCTGGGAACAGTCAATGAAAACATGGAGAAAACTACTCAAAGCACCATAACGAATAAACAGAACAAAACCTAGAGGTTATACAGAGCCTCTTCTCAAGCCACTACTCAGCCTTGACAGTTAATGAAGATCTAAGGAAATCTTCCCAATCAGCTAGATAAAGGTGCATTTTGATCTAACTCCTGTTAGAGTTATGGAGTTAACTTTTCTCAATAGGTTCTAAAATTCAGAGGGAAAAGTTGTTCTAATTTATTAAACTTTATAAACCTCAATAATAAGAAACTGATCTCTTGGTAACAGCAGACTAGATACTAGGTTGTTTTTTTTTTAACTCCCAGGGCTAAGGTGAAAAAAATCTAGGTAGATAAACTGAGGATCCTATGAATCCAAAGCCTGAATTCCAACATAGGGCTTCCTAACATTAGCTGCTGATCTGCTCTCCTACCACCATACCCAACAAAAGCAGAACTAACTGGCTGAAGGGGTGGAATTGTCTGGTCAGGACAATTGTCCCTCCAGACAGAACTTTGCTTCAGGGTTTGTAGTAAAGCCTATGAGAATCAATGATGTAACTGAACAGAAGAAAGAAAACTGTCACTTGGGGAATGTCTACCTGGCAGAAGACAGCAAGCTCTCTTAGGAAAAGAAAGGTCAGAACTGCAGGTCATTAAGTCCTCCATAAGGTGGCATCTTATACCTCTGACTTCAGTTATTGATCAGAACAATCCTACATCTCAGCATTAGAAACAATAGCTACTTCAATTTTTCTGAAGTCATTTATTCATTAAATTGTAAATAAAAACCCCTAAAGAAGTTATCTGAGAAATAGTTAATACAGATTCAAAAGTTTCAATATTGAGTGTTGAATAATCCAAATGTTCCCTTATTTGCAGACCTCTACCAAGATCTACTGCTGATGAGGGAAAAAAAAAAAATCCATTTCAAAAACCTCAGAAATTCTCAATGAATGGTAAATATTGCAAGAAACTCTGGACTATTAAAACTTGGAACCAAGAATAAAACTAAGGGAATCCATGGGTCCCCTGAATGGTTTGTAATTTTGAATGTGGGCATGTTTGTTAAAGAGGTAGAGGTTCTAAAGTTTTCAGCAGTTCCTCAATCTGTGGGAACCACCAAAATGAAATGATCATGGACTACAACTACCATGATTGGTAGTCAAGGAAAATACACAATCAGACTGATAATCAAGGCAGATACAAGGGGATGTGTGTAGAAAAGATATCCAGTGAACAATATAGAACCCAATCTAAAAGGTGATTAAACAGTAAGAGAGCCCGAAGTTCATCTCTAGATTTTCATACCTGCTCAGACTTGTTTTTCATCAAAAATGATTAATTTTTGATTTTTTTAATTAAAGTTTCAGCAATTCTGAATGAGAAATCCAGAGCTTAAAGTTCCAGATCCACACAACTCTATTATTAACATACTGTATGAACTTGAACAAATCTTTTGAGTTCTTTGAGCCTCTGTGTCCTGTCTGTCAACAGAAAGACTTGACAACATCGATGAATTTCATCTTAAGTTCAAGCTTAAATGACTCAAGCACTTCTCCATCACTATGCACAAATCATGGGCAGTCAAGGACTTCTCAAGAATTTAGAATCATGTCATTGATAGATTCTGATCCTAGAATATGATTAAAAGACATCCTTTAAAAAAGCTTTCTTGGGCGCCTGGGTGGCTCAGTGGGTTAAGCCGCTGCCTTCGGCTCAGGTCATGATCTCAGGGTCCTGGGATCGAGTCCCGCATCAGGCTCTCTGCTCGGCGGGGAGCCTGCTTCCCTCTCTCCCTCTCTCTCTGCCTGCCTCTCTGTCTACTTGTGATCTCTCTCTGTCAAATAAATAAATAAAAATCTTTAAAAAAAAAAAAATAAAAAAAAATAAAAAAGCTTTCTTAAAGTTCAGGTGTCATAGCAGGAGTAGAAAGTAACCTATGAAACAGGAAGAATAACTCTCTTTACATAAAGAAGCTATAAATATGGCTGAACACTTCTGTTCAATACAAATTAAAGTCAAAGCACACAGTAATACTTTTCAAAATGATGGGTAATAATTTATAGAAGCTTGCCTGAAATGAAGTGACACCTAGGTAAGGGGGTAAACCATGTAGTTATAGCATGTGGAGGCCAGATCTACAGAGCCTGATAAGATACCCAAGAGGCAACACACACACACACACACACACACACACACACACACACACACTCACATTTTTTTCTACCCTGTCAGTACAACTAGATTCAAAAATATTTTGTGCTAAGTAGTGCTATACAAAAGACATTATATCTCTTTGCCTGCAATAGAAAAAGTCAAGAATTCAATACTTACAAAACAAAAATGTACCTGGGATTAAAAAATCTCATCCATAAAGAAGCATAGTGACATCATAGCCATGATGTTGAAGAATCTGAGATAACTGGTAGATAATGGCTTCCACCTAGGAACAATACAAAATTTAATTTTTGCAAAGATGTGAACAGAGGGTCTGAAATTGATGTGGGAATGGGAAATCCAAGGTAAAAGGACAGAGAGTTGATGGTGAGCAGAGGAAGATGAGTTTCTTCAGTCTCCCTGTCTCACTTTAGGTAAGCAGCAGCTGAGATACCTAGAAACTGCCTGCCTATTCTTAACCTGTGGCAATCCTCCATCAAAGATTTCTCTGAGATTATGGTCTCCATACCAGTGTGAGGAGCTTCTCTAAACTAAGGCCTGAAGGAGTTTCTCATCTTGGTACGTGGTGTATTTTAGCCAAGCCTTATGGAAACACCGTGTCTTAAAGAAATAACTATACTGGTGGAAATCTCGAGACACTCATGTGTAAGAGGGAGGGAAACATTGCTATTGCACAATCAATCAGAGCTTGTTCTGGAATCTATTGTAGGAGCCAGAAACAAGGGAACTTGAGTATCATTACGATAAACAGCCTCTGGAACAGAAAGAGGTAGGCTCAACACTTAACAGCCAAAATCCTTGAGATTCAAAATATATTTGGCAAGCTATTTCTCAGTTGAGACCTAAATTTTGATGAATTCAAATTAAGGTATTCAGGATAACTGGAAGCCCAAGGAGTAGAATTGCAGAATCCTGCATACAAAATGACTTGGATATGACTCATCCTAGGAAAATCCTGAGATTCTAAGGAAAGAGAATCTTGAGCCTGAGGGGAAGTACAGGTTCTATCACTGCAGTTATTGTCTAAAACAATGAGCTCTCATGGAGCATTTTTGTTAAGTCTACATCTCAGCAGCAGAGAAAGCCAGATTAGGAGGAAATGAATAGTGTTTGCCCATTTGGGAAGCGAGGGTTATTTGGAAGATGAAGATCTCATTATGACTAGGTCAGCAGAGAGGAATGTAGAACTACAGTAATGGTGTGTACCTGAGGAAACTACTGTAGTTTTTATATCTATACTTGTGCTGACTGAGATAACACAGATTATGTAAAACATGAACCCCTACCCCCTCAGCCTGCCTACTGTGGCTCACATTAAACCCATGGAAGGAACAGATATAAGGGAGAAGTCAACCCATAGAGGTAGCCATTCCTGAGGCTCTTGGTGAGCCCGGTGAATTCTGGGCCAGAGGTGGGACTTCAAGCCCTTCCAAACCACACCTGCTCCCTCTCAAAGTCTAGGGGACTTTCAGGGGGTGAGGGAGCTCTTTTTTCTACTGACTCTATCATTTGAGATGGAAAACAATGTTTTTTAAATACTTGATTTTTAGGAATCCCCACTATAAAGAGTAGATTCTGGGGAAGAGGATCGGTTTGAGGTAAGAAACAGTAGAATCTGAGTGTGTCCATCAGGGAGTTCTGATGTGCTCTTGCAAGGCCCTCATTCCCCTGACCCTCAGTTTCCCCATCAGGAAATTAAAGTGAGATACCCAATTAGGTGAACTTTGTGGTTTCTTCCAGCTCTAGGATCCCCAGGTTCATAGGGATCTAAAATTGATCCAGGGAGATCCCTCTCCTTTCATGATGCATCCAAAAAAGTCTTGGAAAAACTACATCCTATGATACCTCCTCATCCTAATAAATGTGTTCCACTTCTGTTCCCTTTGGAGAAAAGTAAAGGAAATAAACTGGGTTCATGTAGAATTAACTGCTTCACCATCCTTCAGAACCTTCAGCAAGGGCAGAGAGAGAGGGGC
Source organism: Lutra lutra (assembly GCF_902655055.1). NCBI lineage: Eukaryota > Metazoa > Chordata > Mammalia > Carnivora > Mustelidae > Lutra > Lutra lutra. Next base: position 28,668,678 of record NC_062282.1, read on the forward strand.
CCTCTCCTGTGCCTCTACAGTTCTCCAGTTGTCCTATTAATGACACATTCGCGGTCTGTGCAGCTGCCCGCAGGAGCCTCAGTCCTTGGCCTCTAAGAGCCTGAAATTGACCTCACGTTCCACTTTCTACTAGCATCTACTGCACATCCCCAGACTTTTAGAGTGTGCCTCTGAAAGTCCAAGCTGCACCTGGGAGTAAGAGGTTCAAGCTCTCCAGGTCAGCACGGTATCTAAATTCTGGCCCTAGCTATGCACAATGGAAAGCTCCTTCAGAGCAGATAAAAAGGGACAAAAGGAAACTGCTGTTTTCTCCAAAACTGACTCCCCCACCCCAGCAGTGGGGGACTCCTTGCTGCCACCCCTCCCCCCAGACTGCTTCCTTCTCCCTCCTCAAGCCTGAAACTCAAACCCTGTATGGAAAACCACATGGAATGACCCTCTTACCCAAGACTGTTTGCCAGAGCCCTGGCTCAGGTGTGAGGGAAGAGGGGAGGAGCAGGGGGGGGGGGTGGTGCCGGGGCGGGGGGGGGGCACCTGACTCTTATTCTAATGCCAAGCACTCACGAAATGAGAAGATAGTCAGAATTTTGGTGGCTTCTGAGAGCAGGAACCCCAGCAGAAGGAAGCCAGCCAGCAACAGTGTCCACTGCCCCGCCATGACTGGTTCTATACCAGTTGTGGAGCAGAGCCCTATGCCCAAAGCCCTGTGCCTTGAGGCCTGCATTCCGACCTATGGAAACATGAACTGTGCTAGTGGCAGCCAAGGAAATGTGCTGGCAGGCTGGGAAGAGGAGGGGGATGGATCCCACCAGCCTTCTCTTTTGTTTATTACATCTTGCCCTTCTGCTCCACCTCCAAGGGTGCCTGCTCTACTGGCTAATCTGTCCTCACCCTCCCTAACCTGGGGCAGTGGGAAGGAGCGGTTAGTGAGCTCTCCTTAACCCCTCTCTGTGCTATAATCACCACATTCTACCCAGAGAAGATACTCTGAACTAGGAACTAGGGACCTTAGGAAGTCACTTCCAAGATAGTTCCACCTCCAGGAGACTGAGACCCATCTCTATTTTAAGGACTCTCTACATTTTCCCACCTCCTAAGTGCTATATTGACCTCATACTGCCATCCCTATGCCCTATTTCCCTCGGCAATTGCTTAAAATCTCTGCTAGTGTCCAATCTCAAGATCCCAGAAGCTGATTCACATTGGAAAAATGACCTACTTATTGCTCAGGGAGGTTCTTTAGAGTCACCTGGGTGGCTCAGTTGGTTAAGTGTCTGCCTTCGGCTCAGGTAATAACCACAAGGTCCTGGGATCCAGCCCTGTGTCAGACTCCCTGCTCAGTGGGGAGTCTGCCTCTCCATCTTCCTCTGCCACTCTCTCTATCTCTCTCTCGAATAAATAGATATATATTTTTTTAATTTAGAAGTAACCAACTGGTGATGCATGCCAGGTTCCCCCAAGTGTTAAGCCCCCCTAGAGAGCCAGGTCTTGACCCGAAGCACTGAACCTCTAGACGTCAGTCGATAATTCTGAATGTGTGTGACAAAACAGGCCTGGGTGGTGGGCACCAAGAAGCTCTAGTCTTTTTTTTTTTTTTTTAAGATTTTATTTATTTGTCAGAGAGAGAGAGAAAGAGAGAGAGAGAGATCACAAGTAGGCCGAGAGGCAGGCAGAGGCAGAGGGAGAAGCAGTTTCCCTGCCGAGCAAGGAGCCCGATGTGGGACTCGATCCCAGGATACTGGGATCATGACCTGAGCCGAAGGCAGCCGCTTAACCAACTGAGCCACCCAGGCGTCCCAAGAAGCTCTAGTCTTAAAAACTGTTTCTAATTTTTCATTAGAACGATTATAAAACTCCCAACATTATTCCAGTTTTCCTTTAGACTATGTGATTACATGCATTCATAATTATCTTCTGTTCAGGTATCCTGTCTTCCCGGTGAAAAAAATTAATCTGCATTAGGAAGGCACCATTTAATATTAATTCAATCACATAACTTTATCTACAAACCTTATTCCAGTCTTTCCAATTTCCCAAATAATAACCTCTGTTGTGGTATGAATTTGATGGTGCAGAAACGAGGATCACACAGTGCATTTACTTATCATGTCTATTCATCTCCTTTAGTGAGGCTTGGTTCTCACCCCTTCTTTGTCTTTCATGTCATTGATATTTTAAAGAATACAAGCTGCTTACTTCGTATGATAGATCCCAAGTTTGGTTTGCCTTATGCTTCTCATTATACTTCAGGTTACTAGGGAGTTTGGTGGGAATACTACAAAGATGGTGTTGATTCCATCTCAATGAATCGTGATGGGAAGCACATGATGTCAGATGGTCCTGTCATTAGGGATGATAACTCTATCCTTTGTTTAAGGTGGTGCTCACCAAGATTCTCCACTGTAAAGTTGTTGGGGTTTTTTGTCCTATAATTAGGAAGTGAGATGTGGGGAGACATGTTGATGCTATGTAAGTATTCTCTTTCTATCATATTTTAGTCACTCATTTTATCATTTTTCATATTTCTTGCCTGAAGTAGTTATTACTGTCATGGTGGCAAAGTAGTGCTTAAAACCACATTTTCCTTATTTTTTTATCATACTGCATTGTATTGTTACAAAAACCATTTCCTTTGTCCCTTCTATCTAGTTTGCAAGCCACCAACCAATCTATTTATCTATCATCTATCTATGTCAATTTATTCATTGATTTATATTTATTCAGTGCTCTATAATCTCTTCCTCTCATTTATTAGATTGCTTCTGCTTAACCTCAACCATTTTGGAACCTCTTCTTTCTTCCTTGCACACAATTTCCAGGATCTTCCTGTACTTTCTTGTCTCTTTCTTAAATTCTTCCATTTCTCAGGAAAACCTTTTAATAAAGAATGGTATTTAGAGACGTAGACACAGTTGGCAGAAGTGTTCATTGCTAATGAAGCTCCCGTGTTTATAATCAGTTTTCAGTGGACAGAGTTATTAAATAGATATAGATATGGATATAAATATTACATATCTATATTGCCATGTTTGCACTATATTTGTGAAATATTGTGAATTCATGCTGTTAGCTTCCATTCCAATACACTACCGCAGAAGAGATTTTAATCCATTCCATTTCCACATTAGTAATTCCCATCAGGGTTAAGTAATCTTTCAGTATCTTTGGTAAATATACTCATTTGCTCAATCATAAAATGCACTGAAAAACAGTTACCTACTGTATACTCATCCACCAACTGTGAATATCAGCCCTATTCAATAGGTTACTCAAAAAATAGTCTACTTGGGGTACCTGGGTGGCTCAGTGGATTAAGCCTCTGCCTTTGGCTCAGGTGATGATCTCAGGTCCTGGGATGGAGCCCCACATCTGGCTCTCTGCTCAGCAGGGAGCCTGCTTCCTCCTCTCTCTCTGCCTACTTGTGATCTCTGCCTGTCAAATAAATAAATAATCTTAAAAAATAGTAGTCTACTCAAAAAATAGATTTTTTGCAGTTCTTTTTTCTTTAGATTGACAAATAGATATTCAAAGTACTATGTTCAAAATGCAATTGTTCACTTATTGTTTTTTTGGTACAGTGCAATTATGTAACACATTTGAAAACATTTTGAGTTCATTTGTTTCTCTTTGAATTCGATTTTAGAGTTTCCTTCTCCATTATTTTTTGCTTTAAATATAATTTTGTTATGTGAAATACTAACGTGCCTCAGAAAACCAAACTATATAAATACAGAAACCTATAGACCTGCCATTTGCTTCTCTGAACTTCATGCTATTCAAAAACAACTTTATAGATAATCTATCACATTATTCTGATTTTTTTCTCCCTCTGCTTCTTTTTGCAAAAGAATGCAGATATATTTATATTTTTAATTCTTTCCCCCTTTCTCTTGTCTTAAAAATAAAAGTAAATATATATATTTATCTTCATACTATATTCTTCCTTACTTAACAGATTAGAATTTAGCCAACATTAAAGTTGTCTTGTTCAGTGTAGTTTATACCTGCCTATTGTTTCAATGTGTGCATTTACTATAGCTTCATCCCTCAGTTTTAATAGCTTTTTTTTAATATTAGGAATACTAGTTATTTATATATGATAAAAATTACATATTTCTCCCACTCTTTCATTTGTATTTTGACTCTACTTATGGTGAATTAGCCATGCAAAAAAATTTCTGCGGTTTCCACAGCTGATTGGCTCGGGGAATCTCTCGGTAGTTCTTAAAGCTTTGTGGAAGTGACTTGGTGAAGTGCCAACTCATCCTCGGTGACTCCTCATCTCCGTGAGGTGGCCATTTTGGGCTTTCTGCCTCAGGAGTCAATGTCAGGTGAAGAGACATGGGAGAAAACAGCAAAACATGATTAATGTAAAAAAAATAAAATGAAGCTCAAATAAGTTTTTTGCTAGTTGACAAAAAAACCCTTTTCCAGTCCAGGAGTTTAATCAATCATTAAAAAGAGAGAGGGACTGTTTAAGTGCTAACTTGAGTATGTCAGAACCCAAGAAATATTTTGTGATAATCTGGAACATAAACATAGTATTTTGTTTTTGTGATAGCTTCTACTTTGTGTAGCCGTTAAAACATTCCATGCCATTCTATTTTGTAAAGCTGCTTTACGCATTTGTATTACCATAACGTTTTAATAGAGAAATGCTACTTTGAAAGTCATTTAGGGCTGACCATGTACTTATTGAGAGCTTTCATGTGCCAAACATCTGTCAGTTCCAAAGGGGAAACAAAAGTCGATGTTGGTTGGTCATGCCAATGAGACAGAACAAGCTCACCACTGTTTTAAGTTTTGGAAAGTTGGCCAGGTTGGTAATGGTTTTAATAATGCATTCATGATTCCAGGCAAAACCCTGAGTACAGTAGCCTATCCAGCCTGGGGAAAGCCATGAGAACAAGTTAAAGTCATATAACCACTGGATCCTGTGGAGACAGTCCTCCAATTTTGGGTTTCTGTAACTGCATCAAGATATCAAGGGCTATTCAGTTTTGGAGGGCCATTTTTTTAATGTGTAATAAAAAGCAATCCATTGTTACTTTGTAGGGACCAAAGGAGTCCAAACCTAGGGGCAATTTTCTTTCACGAAGTTTTTGTCACCTCCATGGCCTTTTTGTCCAAATCAGTGGCCTGGTATAATCCTATATTCCTTTCATTGGTTCCTAAGGTCATATCCTTTGACATCCTTTGAAGTGAATTACAGCTATCTCCTTAGGTAGGTGTACAGCCTTAAGAGTAATAATTTTAGGTCTGTATTTAATTTTGGAGTTATGGCTTGATAATAAACCCCTTCTCTTTCAAATTGCCCCATGGACATGTAGGACCAGGAAAGCATATTTGGAGTCAGTATTAAGATTTATTTTTAAGGCTTTGGCAATTCCAAAGTGCTAGTGAGCACTATGGCATACCCAGCTTTTCTTATTCTTTTTATGAAAATTATCATCATCAGTAAACCAACTGTCATTTGCATTTTTAATAAGGGCATCTTAAATCTGGCCAACTAGAGTAAAGAAGATCAATAACCTCTGAACAGTTTTTGCTCTATAGAGAAAGTACGATGGTCAGGTTCAGGCATATGGGTAACTAGGTTTAAAGTTTGACAAGTTTTAAGTATTATTTCTGGCATATCTACAAGTGTAGCCCAGTATTTAGTAAGTCGGCCTCCATCATCCATTGGTTTCTAAGACAAATCTGGATCTGATGTGAAGTTCATTATAGTCAGGGATTGTTCCATTGTCTCTCCCTTCAGGAGCTCTGAGTCTCCTTTTATGGGGAGGGCTGTTCTATGCTTAGCTAAAGCTTTTGTTTGCAATTATACCTCAATAGAGGCAGCTTCTAAGATAAATATAACTAAAGGATGAGACCGTTAAGAAGCCCTTTCAGTGGTCCAGCCTTAACAATATCCAAATTATAGAGGATCACTAGCAAGTGGGAGAAAACTTGTCAAGAGATAAGGGGAGTCCCACATGCATCATCCAATCCAATCATAAAGAAAGTGGGGTCATCTATAATCTCCACAAGTCCTTAGTTAATCCTATGGAGTGGGGTATGCTGGCTTTTAGGCAATTTCATTATCTTAGCCTCACAGAATTAGTCAAGGTGATTGTTAAGTTATACAATTATACAATTATTGGAGAATCAATCCCATTTTCCAGTTGTTCAAATAATTATATGCCATGAGGTCCTGTTATCCCCACAGAATGCAAATTAAGATCATCTAAATGAGCTATTGTGCAACTCCTCTGAAGTTTACCTCAAGTTGTCTAGCTTAGGCAAACAACAGACATTTAAAGACAATCAAATCTAGAACTTAACATCCACAAAAGTGTGTTATTGAAACATAATTTTTCTCTAAAGTAACCCTCATTTCCAGAAATGGCCAAATCAGAATTAATTCATTTGGAAAAACAAGTCCAGTTTTAACAAACTTGGCCTAATTATTTACATAAGCTCAGCAAGAACAGTGAGTGATCATATAGATCTTTTAGAATCTGCTTTGCTGGAGCTTCTTACAAGGAATCTTTAGGTTGAACTTTTACTAGCCTCTCCAGGCCAGAAGCTAAGCCACGTACTTGCCATCAGACCTGCCTGTAGTACCTGAAGATTGGGGCAGATTCCTCTTCATGAGGTCTCCAAAGTATCCTGAGGTTCCTGCACCTGTCGGGATGTGACATTCTCTACTCACCTGGTGAGGCTGCTGGGAACTCTGTAAGCAAGGTATCAGGCCAACAGTTCCAAGGGGCTTTAGGGCTCCAGGTTTCATAAAGTCAACCTTAGCTCCTTTAAGCTGTCTGGTCATATCTGAGTCTATACATGTCCATCTCAAATATGACATTCCAGTCCCAAAGCCTTGGTAAAAAAAACAATGTTTCTAATAGAGAACAGATTCTTATTGAAGTTATGCAAATGACTGATTGCCATGGGGAAAAAAAATACTGAGACCTTGAGTTTCAGAGGGTTCAGATAGAAAAGTTGAATGCTTTGATTTGTTTACAAATGAATATTTTTATATTTCTGTAAGTCACAGATATCTTAAGAAAGAAGTTTCCTTAGTCTGAAAGAGCAAACATCAGAGAACCAGCAATGTTTAAAATGAGACACAACACTAAGAGACACAACACTATAATCTTTTATTCATTTAGTCCCATGTTACTAATTTTGGTTTAGTTTGAATGCAGCTTTAGTTAGTTCTGGAAATTCTTACTCATTTCAGTTCTGATCTTAAAGATATTGAATACCTGTGTTGTCCTGAAAGTCCTTTATATGAATCTCCATTATGGTGAAACTCATTTTGCAAGAGAATTAAAACAATTATAAATCACAAAAGCTCAGAATAGATATGGTTAAAGAGTTGATGAGATGAGAGTTTACAATATAGCTGGCAAGTAAATCAGGTTATTTCTGTAACACATAACACTTCAATAATTAAAATAGCAAGTGATGACCTTATCAAAACATTAAAACTTTAGGAAATGTATAGAACCTGTAGAACAGTTATAGCATTTACCCAAATGTAACCCAAGGTTTATCATTTGTTTAGCAGTACTTCCTGAGTAACTTAGCATACCAAGGAAAAGCCTAATGAGTTAGAGATTTCATTTACAATTTAAGTCTTGTCAACATTTGCTAAAATCTTATAAAGTTTTAAAGTACATGCCTAAAAATAATTAAGGATGTTAGAGACCTGATGTAGGCAAAATGTGGAAAATGGTTTTTCTGGTCAGGCAAAGAGGAAACTGTTTACATTTTCTTCTTAACAGCAGGTCAATTAATCTAAGAAAACTTCATCTTTTTGAACAGAGAGAAAGCAGATTTTCTATACCAGTGTCTATTTAAAATTCATTTCAATCTTAGTCCATCCTGACCATACCTAGAATTCCATTGCAAAATTTTCCCTTCGGAAACCTTCTACAACTTTCCTTTGCATTCAGATTGTGTCCCACGCCATTTCTTTCCAAATAACCGTCTCCTCAAAAAAATGCATTTCCGTTCCTTATCTTTCTTACATATCTCCTACTTTTCCACATACAGAGTTGTTTCCTTTATTTCCATCAGTCTTAGTTACAGTTAGCAGAATTTCATATTCTTAGAAACACCTTAGTCTCTAGACAGTTAAGTATTAGTCAATTGTGAACTGTTACAACAGAATTCTTTAGACAGCAAATTTATGAATCAGTTAAGCACAAAACATGTTTACCATATTTAATTTAAATATTTACATATTTAAATATTCTTAGTTTCTTTGCAGTAAGTCAAAATTACAAACCTATGTCCAGTAATCAATGCTTTAGCACTTTATCCTGTTTGGAAAAGACCTAGATGGCCAACAAATTTAATTCCATTTGTCATCCAAGCAAAATGTGATGAACTTTCAGGTTACCAAAGAGATTGAAAGCTATCTCAACAATTACCCATGAAAACTTTGAGACAGACAATGAACCATCAGTTTAGTCATCTTTTCGCTAACAACCCAGCAGAAGTAACACAAGGTTATTTGACATTCAGTAAACCTTGATAGAACAAAAGTTTCACATTTACAGCTGTAACTTCAAAGACATATCTAACTTAATTAAACCAACAAACTTAACTTAGTTTAAATACTGATTTATGTTCCACCTGGGCCCACCCCATTTTCAGTGTTTACCTGAGACACAGGTGGGGAAATCTGGAGTGTGGGGTTTTAGGTCCCGGGGGTGCTCTTCTTGCTCCTTGACAGTGAAGAGAGAAGGAGCCTTGGTGCATGGTCTAGAGGCCAGTCATGCAGGCCGCACCCACGTTGGTGCCAAAACAGGAAAAGGGGAGACAGAAGAAACAAGGTGTTGCCAGAAGGCAGAGAAAGGATTCCTTGTTTTAGAGCTCATCAGCCCCAAAAGAGGAGCAGACTCCATGCTTTCCCACCAACAAGGGGGAAGGGGTTAGGCAGTCCACATCGGGTCAGAGAAGACAGGGAATTTCTCCAAAACAAAGGGAGTTTTGGCAGCTGCTTGGGAATATTCCTTAAAGTCTCCATCTCGAGTTAGACTAACCCCAGTTGGCTCCAGTTATAGTCATTAACATGGGAAATGAGTGAGGGAGAAACCCCCACATCTCTTAGGAGAAACATAGAGAGATAAAGTCAGAGTCCCCTTTGCTAGGGATGGCCTGTGTGTCGTCCAGCAAACTGGGTTTACTAGAAGGCTTATTTACATAATTATCATCCAATATGTCAGGAGGGAGTTTACTAGCTGACTCATTTAGGCAAACACATTCTGCAAAAGGCCCTTAGGTCGGGGTCCTGGTGTACAGCAATGAAAGCCTAGGTATGAGCAATGAAGGTATCCTAGGTTCATGTGCCCTGTTTACTGCGGAGGAGATCTAACTGATAGATCCCACTGAGGCCATACAGTGTTACAGGGGCTCAGTACCTTCCTAAGTTTTGCAATCCAAGTTATTTACAGTGGGTTAAAAGTTACCCCAAGGTAGAGTCCTTGGGAACTGAAGAAGCCTATTGACGCTATGCTCCCAGAAAAGTAAAGGAAGTCCAGTACCAAATCCTCCCTGACTCCTGGGTGGTGTCCCATGCAGGATATGTCAGAGGCTCCTGTGTGTCAAAAGCAACTGGAGGCGTCCCTCAACAAGACATCGCTATTGATCACAATCCTGCCTTCCCCGGGAAGGCATCCCTGCCATAAAAGGCCCTGAAGGGTTGCCGGCACCCCTACCTTTACCCATCGCATCCTAGGCTGCTGATGGGTACCTGGTGAATGCACCAAAATACTGTACTGTGTCATGCCATTGTCTGTCCTGAAGATTGCATACTGTTTTCCACTTTATTTTATTTTTTTAAATTTTTAAAATTTCTTTTCAGTGTACCAGAATTCATTGTTTATGTTCCACACTCAGTGTTCCATGCAACACGTGCCCTCCACAATACCCACCACCAGGCTCACCCAACCTCCCACCCCCCTCCAACCCTTTCAAAACCCTCAAATTGTTTTTCAGAGTCCGTAGTCTCTCATGGTTCATCTCCCCCTCCAATTTAGCCCAACTCCCTTCTCCTCTCCATCTCCCCATGTCCTCCATGTTATTTCTTATGCTCCACAAATAAGTGAAACCATATGATAATTGACTCTCTCTGCTTGACTTATTTCACTCAGCATAATCTCTTCCAGTCCTTTCCATGTTGATACAAAAGTTGGGTATTCATCCTTTCTGATAGAGGCATAATACTTCATAGTGTATATGGACCACATCTTCTTTATCCATTCGTCCGTTGAAGGGCATCTTCATTCTTTCCACAGGTTGGCAACTATGGCCATTGCTGCTATAAACATTGGGGTACAGATGGCCCTTCTTTTCACTACATCTGTATCTTTGGGGTAAATACCCAGTAGTGCAATTGCAGGCTCATAGGGAAGCTCTATTTTTAATTTCTTGAGGAATCTCCACACTGTTTTCCAAAGTGGCTGCACCAACTTGCATTCCCACCAAAAGTGTAAGAGGGTTCCCCTTTTTCCACATCCTTTCCAACACACGTTGTTTCCTGTCTTGCTATTTTTGGCCATTCTAACTGGTGTAAGGTGGTATCTCAATGTGGTTTTGATTTGAATCTCCCTGATGGCTAGTGATGATGAACATTTTTTCATGTGTCTGATAGCCATTTGTATGTCTTCATTAGAGAAGTGTCTGTTCATGTCTTCTGCCCATTTTTTGGACATGATTATCTGTTTTGTGTGTGTTGAGTTTGAGGAGTTCTTTATAGATCTTGGATATCAGCCCTTTGTCTGTACTGTCATTTGCGAATATCTTCTCCCATTCTGTGGGTTGTCTCTTTGTTTTGTTGACCGTTTCCTTTGCTGTGCAGAAGCTTTTGATCTTGATGAAGTCCCAAAAATTCATTTTCACTTTTGTTTCCTCTGCTTTTGGAGACATATCTTGAAAGAAGTTACTATGGCTGATATTGAAGAGGTTACTGCCTATGTTCTCCTCTATGATTCTGATGGATTCCTGCCTCACGTTGAGGTCTTTGATCCATTTTGAGTTTATCTTTGTATATGGTGTAAGAGAATGGTAGAGTTTCATTCTTCTACACCTAGCTGTCAAACTTTCCCAACACCATTTATCAAACACTTTTTTCTACTGTATATTTTTCCCTGCTTTATCGAAGATTATTTGACCATAGAGTTAAGGGTCCATATCTGGGCTTTCTACTCTGTTCCACTGGTCTATGTGTCTGTTTTTGCACCAGTACCATGCTGTCTTGGTGATCACAGCTTTGTAGTAAAGCTTGAAATCAGGCAATGTGATGGCCCCAGTTTTGTTTTTCTTTTTCAACATTTTCTTAGCAATTCGGGGTCTCTTCTGATTCCATACAGATATTAGGATTGTTTGCTCCAGCTCTTTGAAAAATGCCAGTGGAATTTTGATCAGAGTGGCATTAAAAGTATAGAATGCTCTAGGCAGTTTAGACATTTTAACAATGTTTATTTTTCCGATCTATGAACATGGAATGGTCTTCCATCTTTTTGTGTCTTCAATTTCTTTCATGAGTGTTCTGTAGTTCCTTGAGTACAGATCCTTTACCTCTTTGGTTAGGTTTATTCCCAGGTATCTTATTGCTCTTAGTGCTATAGTAAATGGCATTCTTTCTCTAATTTCCCTTTCTATTTTTTCATTGTTAGTGTATAAGAAAGCAACTGATTTCTGTACATTGACTTTGTATCCTGCCACATTATTGTTGTGTGAGTTCTAGTAGTTTGGGAGTGGAGTCTAGTAGTTTAGGAGTGGAGTCTTTTGGGAGTGGAGATATAAAGTATCATGTCATCTGTGAAGAGAGAGAGTTTGACTTCTTCATTGTCAATTCGAATAGCTTTTATTTCTCTTTGTTGTCTGATTGCTGTTGCTAGGACTTCTAATACTATGTTGAACAAGAGTGGTGAGAGTGGGCGTCCTTTTTGTGTTCCTGATCTCAATGGGAAGGCTGTCAGCTTTTTCCCATTGAGGATATTTGGGTGGGATTTTCATAGATAGATTTGATGAAGTTGAGGAATGTTCCCTCTATCCCTATACTTTGAAGTGTTTTAATCAAGAACAGATGCTGTGTCTTGTCAAATGCTTTTTCTGCATCAATTGAGAGGACCATGTGGTTCTTCTCTCTTCTCATTGATTTGTTCTATCACATTGATTGATTTGTGAATGTTGAACCATCCTTGCAACCCAGGGATGAATCCCACCTGGTTATGGTGGATAATCTTTTTAATGTGCTGTTGGATCCTATTAGCTAGGATCTTCTTGAGAATCTTAGCATCCATATTCATCAGGGATATTGGTCTGAAATTCTCCTTTTTGGTGGGGTCTTTGCCCAGTTTGAGGATCAGGGCAATGCTGGCTTCATAAAAAGAGTCTGGAAGTTTTCCTTCTGCTACAATTTTTTGAAACAGTTTCAGAAGAATAGGTGTTATTTCTTCTTTGCAAGTTTGGTAGAGTTCCCCAGGGAATCCATTAGGTCCTGGGCTCTTGTTTTTGGGGAGGTTTTTGATCACTGCTTCAATCTTGTTACTAGATATCAGTCTATTCAGGTTGTCAATTTCTTCCTGGTTCAATTTTGGGAGTTTATACTTTTCCAGAAATGAATCCATTTCATCTAGGTTGCTTAACTTATTGGCATATAACTGTTGATAATAATTTCTGATGATTATTTCTATTTCCTTGGTGTTAGTTATGATCTCTCCCTTTTCATTCATAATTTTATTAATTCAGGCCTTCTCCCTTTTCTTTTGGATTAGTTTGGGTAATGGTTTATCAATCTTATTGATTCTTTCAAAAAACCAGCTTCTAGTTTCATTATGCATTCTACTGTATCTCTAGTTTCTATCTCATTGATCGCTGCTCTAATCTTGATTATTTCCCTTCTTGTGTGTGGAGTTGGCTTAATTTGTTGTGATTCTCCAGTTCTTTAAGGTGTAAAGACAGCTGATGCATTCTGGATTTTTCAATTTTTTTGAGAGAGGCTTGGATGGCTATGTATTTCCCCCTTAGAACCACCTTTGTTGTATCCCATAGGTTTTGGACTGAAGTATCTTCCTTCTCATTGGTTTCCATGAATTGTTTAAGTTCTTCTTTGATTTCCTGGTTGATCCAAGCATTCTTAAACAAGGTGGTGTTTAGCTTCCAGGTATTTGAATGCCTTCTAAACTTTTCCTTGTGGCTGAGCTCCAGTTTCAATGCATTGTGATCTGAGAATATGCAGGGAATAATCTCAGTCTTTTGGTATCAGTTGAGTCCTGATTTGTGACCTAGTATGTGGTCCATTATGGAGAAGGTTCCATGTGCACTCAAGAAGAATGAGTATTCTGTTGTTTTAGGGTGGAATGTTCTGTATATATCCATGAGGTCCACCTGGTCCAATGTATCATTCAATTTTCTTTTTTCTTTATTGATTTTCTGCTTGGATGATCTGTCTATTACTGAGAGTGATGTGTTAAGCTCTCCTACTATTAATCTATTTGTATCAATATGACTCTTTATCTTGATTAACGGTTTTCTCATGTAATTGGCTGCTCCCATGGTGGGGGCATAAATATTTACAATTGTTAGATCTTCTTGGTGGATAGTCCCTTTAAAAGTTATGTAGGGTCCTTCTGTATCTCTGGCCACAGTCTTTGGTTTAAAACCTAGTTTATAGGGGCGCCTGGGTGGCTCAGAGGGTTAAAGCCTCTGCCTTTGGCTCAGGTCATGATCCCAAGGTCCTGGGGTTGAGCCCCACATTGGGCTGTCTGCTCTGTGGGGAGTCTGCTTCCCCTGTCTCTCTGCCCACCTCTCTCCCTACTTGTGATCTCTCTTTCTGTCAAATAAAGAAATAAAAATCTTTTTTTAAATTAATAAAATAAAAAATAAAAAAATAAAATCTAATTTATCTGATATGAGAATCACTACCCCAGCCTTTTTTTGAGGCCCATTGGCATGAAAGATGCTTCTCCATCCCTTCACTTTCAGTCTGATTTATCCTTAGGTTCAAAATGGGTCTCTTGTAGACAACATATGGTTAGGTTCTGTCATTTTATCCAATCTGCAACCCTGTGCCATTTTATGGGCACATTTAGGCCATTCACGTTGAGAGTGATTATTGAGAGATACGTTTTTATTGATACCATGTTACCTGTGAAGTCTTATTTCCATAGATTGTCTCCATATATTTCTGTTCAATAATATTCTTGGGTTTTTTCCTCATTTATAGAACCCTCCTTAATATTTCTTGCAGTGCCAGCTTGTTGGTCACATACTCTTTTAAACCTTGCCAGTCTTGGAAGCTCTTTACCCCTCCATCCATTTTGAATGTCAGTCTTGCTGGATAAAGTATTCTTGGCTGCATGTTCTTCTCATTTAGTGCCCTGAACACATCTTGCAAGCCCTTTCTGGCTTGCCAGGTTTCTGTGGACAGGTCTGATGTTATTCTGATGGACTTTCTTCTCTACGTAAGGAATTTCTTCACCCTAGCTGTTTTCAAGAGCTCCTGTCTGAAATTATGATTCATCATTTTCACAATTAGGTGTCTCTCATTCTCTCTAGATTCTCTGATCTTTGGGAGAAACCTTTCTGCCTCTAGTACATAAACGCTGGTTCCATTAGCCAGATTGGGAAAATCTTCATGGAGAATTTGTTCAACTATATCTTCTAGTCTTTTTTCTTTCTCCTTCCCCTCAGGGATTCCAATAATCTGAAGTTGGAACATTTCATGGCGTCATTTATTTCCCTAATTCTGTTTTCATGTCTTCTAAGCTATTTGTTCCAGGCTTACTCCTGATCCTTTTTCTCTATCAGTTTGTCCTCCAGATCACTAATTCTATCTTCTGCCTCAGTTACCCTAGCTTTTAAAGAATTTAGATTAGATTGGAACTCATTGAGAGCATTGTTAACATCATCCCTGGTGGCTTTCAGTTCTGCCCTAATCAAATCCATTTTGTCATCCATGGCTTTCTCCAACCTAGCTATTGCCTGGATAATTATTAGCCTGAATTCCCTTTCTGACATACTGTTTATGTCCATATCCAAAAGCTCTGATGGAGAGGGCCCAGTCTCTGAATTTTTCTTCTGTTGGACATTCCTCCTAGTCATTTTAGTGAGAGATGGCTGAACAGATATGTAGCTGAATATATCAACCATGGTGCAGGCAAGGTGCACTCTGGAATGCTTCTGAGCAATCAGGAGTCCCCACCATAAAGAAAAAAGAAAAAGAGAGAGAGAGAAAGAAAAAAAAAGAAAGATAAAATAAAAGAGAAGGCCCAACCCAAATAGGACCCAAAAGTAAGACTTATAAAGTATACAAACAAAAACAAAACAGACAAACAAAAAGACCGACAAAAGTAGATGACAAGAGAAAAATAAATAAATAAATAAAAGAACCCCGTCAAAATGAACTCCAAGTATAAGAACAAAAACAAATACACAGAAACACTGACAGAAGAAAAAGACGGGAGGGTGGTTATAGATTCTCAGTGTGGGCAAGAAAGGTTATTTTGATTCTTCCTGGATGTATCTTGATATCTTTGTTAAAGCAATCAACTTTCCTGAGAGAAAGGGAGATTAAAACTGGTTTGCATATAGGGGTAGCGTTGATTGGGGAAAGGGGATTACCTTGAAGATTATCTCTCTATGAATATTTAAAAAATAAAATAAAATAAAATAAAATGAAAAATTGAAAAGCAAAAGAAAAACACAAGTATATGTATCAAAAAAGTTCAGATTAAAAGGTTATTATGGAATTTGATGTACTGAATATCTCATTGTGATGGTAAATACATTAAAAAGTTATAGTAAAAAAAGAAAGAAAGAAAGAAAGAACCAGAATAGTGGGAACGAATTAAAAATAAAAGTTGTATCTATGAAGTAGTGGAGGTTGTCCTCTTGGGTTTTTTTGTTTGGTTGGTTGGTTGGTTTTTGTTTTTTTGTTTTTGTTTGTTTGTTTGGCTGGCTGGCTTTCGGGGGGGCGGGCTGCCATGTGGTTTTTCAGGGAGTCTTGCTAGAGTTGAGTCCTCCTACCCCCATCAAGGGACTGGGCTCTGAGGAAACCGGTTTTTCAGGCTTTTGTTCTCTGGAGGTTTGTTTGTTTGTTTGTTTGTTTGTTTTTTCTCCCCTTGGTGATTTTTGGCAGTTCTTTGGAGGTTTAGAGGAAAGCAAACTGCACCCAGACCTCCATCTCAGTGAGAAGCCACAGTCTGTTCCCCTGTGGGTGCTCCAGAGCACCTAAATTCCCCCCTGCCACTGGCAGAGGACATCCCCACTCATGGTCTCTGAGGTCACAGGAACTCCCACCTGTACCCAAAACCACAAGAAATACTAGCTGCGGCTGCCTGGGCAGGTCCAGACCACCAGAGAGGTCCCAACCAGAGAGAACACACTGAGATTTTCATGCTGGCCCAGGCTGGGAGTGTTCACAATCTCCTGGTCCCAGATAGTGCCAGCTAGCACACCTGCATGGAACTCTCTCAGACCAAGGTCTGAGTCATGCAGTGTGCATCCAGAGCACAAAAGGCTGTGGTTCAAGAGAGCACAGGCTGGCGTCCAGACCAGACTCCCTCATAGGCACCACCATCCAGCCACTCTTGGGCACACCAGCGGCTCAGGGACCAAGACCTGATTTCTTTGCTAGCTCTCTGGTTCCTGGCCAGCAGTGGCTATCCTGGGTCCTTGGGCTTAAGTCCCTGTCCCTAACTGCTCAATTCCATCAATGTCCCCTTAAGATCTTTT
Organism: Lutra lutra; assembly: GCF_902655055.1. Taxonomy (NCBI): domain Eukaryota; kingdom Metazoa; phylum Chordata; class Mammalia; order Carnivora; family Mustelidae; genus Lutra; species Lutra lutra. Next base: position 28,685,412 of record NC_062282.1, read on the forward strand.
GCTCCTTTTGAGTGCTTTCAATAAGATTCCAAGTTAATGCTGGTCCCCAATCACAGGGCACTGTCGTATTGGGATATTACTTTCCAATGTGTTGCTTCTGGTGGCTCCCTCCCCCTTTTGTTTATCTTCTGATATCAGTCCGATGTTCCCACTCCACTTTACCTGTCCACTGGTGTCTTCTGCCCCCATAGAGATCCAGAAGTGTATAATTCTAATCTCAGACTGATTTCATGGGTGATCAGAGTTCTTTGGTGGGTAATCAGCTCACTTTAGGGGACAGGTTGAGACAGTGCCTCCTACTTCTCCACCATTTTGTCTCCTTCTGTTTTGCCATTTTAACCCGTGGAAATACTAGAAATGTTTGGCAAGGGGAAATTACACAATTTTGTGGCTCTAAGTAGTTAGTAGAGGACACTGAGAACAGTAAAGACTGAAATCCATCATGGTCTAAGTGACATTCCAACACATGTGGTCCTTACAGCCAACTTCCCCAGGAAACGGTCCCTGGTTGCATTTAAATTCAATCGGGTACTAGTTTCAGCTGTCTCCCAGTGGAGTTCCCACAGCCAGAAGTGGCTGGACCAAGGATGTGGAGGGATCACATTAGATCAATCAGGAGGAAACCTCACACAGCAGTCTTAAGATTGGCAGCCATCCTGAGGACTTAGGTGGCTATCCTGTGCCCAAGACAGATAACTTTATATAAACACAGGAATAAAGTAAGGGCATCAAGTTTCTGGGTCTTATTACCATTCCAGCCAGGGTACTAACTTCCAGCCAAAAGGCAGACATTCTCCTCCCCACAAAGTAGCCCTGGGCTAGAAGATTGCAGCCTGAGCAATTGACATGAAAGTGTTAATAAGACCATACTCCTTGAAAAACCCCTGAAATGAGACTAAAGGAAGAAGAGAGATAGTTCTCACAAATTTGGAATGAAACTCAGAGTCCAAATGTAAAGATTCACAGCCCCACATTGGACGCCAAATGATGAAGTTTTAGAACATAAGTGAGGTTTGGTGGGGTGAGGTCTGAAGCCAATGACCAAGAAAGAATCCTTGAGACATCTTTGGTGCAAAATGGTGGTTTATTAAAGCATGGGGACACAACCCGTGGGCAGAAAGAGCTGCGGCCCCAGAGTTGTGAGGGGTGGCAGGTTATGTACCATGGGGGTGGGGGAAGGAAAAGTGAGGTTTCAATAGAACTTTCATGTGCTAAAAAGGACTTATAAGATACCAGAGGCCTTGGGGCCTTGCCATTGTCAAGGTCATTTGTCCCTCTAGCAAGGTATTAAGATAATTGGGAGATTCCTAAAGAATGTCATAATATGTCCCACCCAGGGATGGGGATGGGGGAAGGTTGGAGGGTGTCAGCTTTTGCTTTGTCCTCAGCCAGCCTTCTGCTCCCTCATCAATATAATCAGTATTTTTAATGTAGCCATTCTAGTAGATATGCTTTAATACTGAGGTTTTATTTTGCATTTCTCTAGTGATTAATGTGTCGAGTAATTTTTCATGTGATTATTGGCCTTTTGCATACCTTCTTTTGAGAAGTGTCTGCTCAAAACTTTTTGTCCATTTTTGTACTGGTTGTAAGATTTGTTTAGATACTCTAAATATAAGTTCTTTGTCTGAGAAATGTGCTGCAATATTTTTGCCCAGTTGATGGCTTATATTTCTGTCTGAAGAGTAATTTTTTCATTTTGATAAAATCCAATTTATCAAATATCTTTCTTTTTGATTTGAGCTTGTGTGATCCAAATAATAAATCTGTGCGACCATAAGACTAGGATGACTTTCCTTTAGAATATTCATAGCTTCAGTGTTCACATTTAGGTCCATGATACACTGTGAGTTAATTCTTGTGCATGGTAGCAGTGACAGTCAATGTCCTTTTGTGTATGTCATCAAGTAAAAATCAAAGGCCACTCAGATATCAATTGTTCCAGTATAATTTGCTGAAGGGATTTTTCTTTTCCCATTGACTGGTCTTTGCACCTTCATCATGAATCAACTAAATGAATGAATCAACATGTCTGTGTGGATCTGCTTCAAAGTTTTCAAGATACATTTGGAGAGGTAGCCAGAAATAAATCACAGAGGGCATGTATTCCATGCAAGGAGAGCCAACAAAGGATCTGAACCAGGGAAGAATGAGATCAGATGTCATACCATCAAGGCCATGCTGACAGTCTGCCCCATGGAGAAGATTTCAATGAAAGGAGACTGGAGGCATCAGCCTGGTTCACTGGCTGCCTTTGATCAGATTCCCTGAATGGAAGTGGAACTTAGGGAGGAGTAGGCACAGAGCTGTCTTCCCTGAGTTATATAAGTGTTCAGGCAGGATGACATGGTGAAAGTGGGAACAAGACTCATCAGCTGGAAGCCTCATTCCTTGGTCCCTTCATTGGTTATGAGAGGGAAAAGTCTTGGCTATTTATTCTAATGACAACACAGAAAAAGCTTCAGGTCTGCCTTTCAGGAACTATTACCAAAGACCAATTTTAGAGATTTCATAAGAATTACAGAAATAAGACCTTGAATTACGCCCACACATACACACATGTGTCCTCACAGGACATGCTTTTGGCTGTAGGTAACATTGTACAGCAAGAGAACTCACAGAACCCAGTAGACACCTGGCACCAGCTCTGCATTCTACCCAGAAAATCCTTTCTTGACATGAGCAAGAGTGGGCCTCTTCCCACTTCTTCATGGAATATTTTGTAGTAGTTGCTTCATCTTCCATTTGAATTATTTCAACATGTGGTCACAACTTTGAATTGGACAATCAAAACTGGTATCTGGGGCAATCCCATATATCTGTTGTTTTCTTTACTGTGTTTCATATACAAAATACTGTACATTTGAAATGTTTAAGGATATATTGAATTCCACATGAAAACACAAAAACAATATGATGGCACAACCATAGGAAAGTAAAATGTATTAGACAAGGAACCTACCAGAGAGGGAGAACTGGTGTCTAGTAAAGGGGATATAAAACTCATAAAAGAGTGGGGAGCTACAGATAATCACATGGAGCCCCCACAGCAGCCCTTTTCAGAGAATCAAATACCAAACATATAAAATCCTGGTGGTTAGGCACACATTTTGGGGTGTATTTTTTGAGGAATTGAATGCAATTCCTATACATAGAGGGATATTCTATGCCATATTTGGGGGGCAGACAGATGTCTCCTAAATCAATAAAGTCCTGGGAACTCCCATTATCACAGGACCTGAGATTCTAGAGGTTCATAGGGAGGTCCAGGATCTTCAAGTAATATATTTTAAGAGGGGCAATCATGAGAGGGAACTGTGATAAGTGAAAACCACAGCATTACCTGTGGTCCAAAGGTAGGCTCCATGTCTGACCAGCAAAGGAGGTACTCTTCACAGGTGGGGACTCAGAACAGAGACTACAGGTAGAGTCATGGGAGGGTCATCCCTACCTAGCTGCAGAGTGGGGACCAGGCTTTCTGAGCTTGGAGGTAAGGTGAAAAGGAGATACAAGTGGAAAACCCAGCATGGAAGTACTGGCCAGTATCTTATGTCATATCATGAAATGTGAGGGTGGAGAAAGGGCAGAGAGACTGAGAGATGTCAGACACCAAGAATGAAGTAAGCATGACCCTATGTCTAGAGACAGAGTGGGGTTGACAGTGGGGCTCTCTACTGTAGGTTTGGGTCTGAATGAGGAGACCACTGAAGAGAGGCAAGTCAAGAAGCCAAAATCAAACTCATAGACACAGAAAACAGAACAGGAGTTGCCACAGAGTGGGGATGGTGGTTGGGGGCAGGGATATGAGGAATTACTGTTTGATCAGCATGGAGTTTGATTTTGGGAAGACAAAAACTGTTTTGGAATGGGTGGTGGTGACGTTTCCATGATAATGTCAATATGCTTGATGCCACTGACTATAAAATTAATGGCTAAATAATAAGCTTTATAAAATATATATTCTAACACAATTTGAAAAAATAATCCCAAGATTACATCATAAGAATTTCCAAACAGAGGCAGAAATAGCGAGGAGATTATTTCTGCACCACCCTCAGGTACCAATATGGAGAATACACTAGGGGTGTCTGTGCTAGGGAAAGCCTTCTACAACCTATAGCTCCCCAAACACCCATCAAGACAGCACCTCCATCAGGCCTTCTTCAGCTTCCTGGCTCCACACAACCACCTGGCCACCATGCCCAGCAGCTTCCCACAGATCCACAGTGTGCTCAGGGTGACCACCAGCAGGAACAAGAAGACATCCAGCAGGTACTGTTCATGCCATGGCTGCTGCAGGCCATGGGGCTTGAGGTGGGCTGCACCTCCTGTCTGGAGGATGTGGTCGATCCAGCCCACCAGCCTCTGGGCAGGGGTCAGGGGGTGGGAGCGCCTGATGATGCTGGCAGCCACAGCTGCTGACTTGTACCTGTTAGCAGAGACAGGGTGTTACTCATGTGGTCTCAGAACTCTTAGAGACCTTGTATCACACACACTTACATACACACACACACACACATACACTTTCATCCATATGCACAAAAGACTCAGTTTCAAGGAAAAGTGGTTGGCCTGGTCTTGTCACAGTCTATCTGGGTCCCATTGAAAAGTTCTAACTGGTCTATCCATGCAAAGATCCATGCTTAGGGCTAAAAGTGTTAAATTATAAAAAGGTGACTAACTTGTAAGGACAAGTCCTACCTAAGGACACTTATGGTACAATAAAGGAAAAGGTATAGGAATATATGTAATGTAACTAACATACACCCAAATCAAAGTAAATTACCTTGAGACTCTAACAAGATATTTAGTTCATCATGGTTACCACATCCTTATGCTGGATGGCAATTTACATAAGAGAATATGGGCCTTTTACTGACTCACTTAAGAGAAGTTCATCCCATCTTACGATTATGATTGAATGGGGTGGGAGAGAGGAGCACATTTAGGACTGCCACACAAAGGCTTCCTGCCTCTCTGAGGAGAGGATGTTGGAGATGAGCCTGTCATGAAGGAGCTAGGTCTGTGAAGAGAAGGGAAGGGTGTCCGAGGGAGCAACACTGACAAATGGTCTGAAGCAGGAAACACTGTGGCATACTGGGGGACAAGAATGTGACCTCCTGCTTAGTGCAATTCTACTATCAGTAGTCCCAAAATATAAGACCTCTAACAGACCCTATGTAAGTAGGTCAGAGTCCTCACAAGACTTCAGATAGAAATTTTACTCAATATCTAATCTGAACTCCCTAGTCTTGCTCTCAGAGGAAAAAAGGCATCTGTTAGCATTGTACACATATTATTCTGTGTCTTGGAAGTTTCAGCTTTTATTGAAAAAAAAAAAAAAGCACTACACAGTGCCATTTGTGTTGGATGTCTTCATTCAGTCTAGATGACCACAAGCCCAGAGAACTCCATACCTCTTGTCTTCAATTACTTCCTTTATCTTCAGAGCCAATGTCTCTGCCTTAACCTGCTTTAACTGGATAGAGACACCAAACTTTTTGGCTTCTACTCGGATCAGGTTTTCAGCCTGTTCTCCAAAGACAGGAATCCCTACCATGGGTACACCATGTTGGATGGCCTCCATTATGCTATTCAATCCACCATGGGTGACAAAGAGACGGATGCGTGGGTGAGCTGTTGCAAATCAGGAAAAGAGCAGAATATTTCAGGGTGAAAATTTTCAGAACATCTTTGAAAGGATCAAAGGCAGAAAAAAAATACAAAGGGATCTTAAAATATGTTGGAGAAAATAGATTTATTGAATTAGCTTAAGACACACTCAAGGGTACATATTCCCCAAGATAAAATATTCTGGTCTTATCTCCATACAGAGATTCTTCTAAATCAATCCTTCTAAGACTCAGAACCCAGGGACAGCTGCTGAGAACAATCCTAAGCACAACATTTCCCTCCATACATCCATCCATCCCTCCAACCATCCTTATATTTCCACTCTGTATCTCCCTTTGCTTCTCCTGTGTCTGTTTTCACACTATTACTTTCTCCCAGTGCTACTCTCTCTTTTCTGATTTACTATCTCTATCTCTCTCTCTGTCTCTATCTCTTGCTCTCCAGGTTTCAAGCTCTCCCTTTCACTGCCCATTCACTTCCTTCTTATCTGAAGGCTAGCACATTTACTGACATCACAGCTCATGTGGCATTCATCAAACTTACACTATATGTGGTTTCTCCTTAATTTCACAAAAATCCTCTAAAGTAGGCAATGATGGACCACTCATCTCGATATTTCTAGTTTCTGTGTGCTCACCCCTCTCTATTTTGAGAAAACTAAAACAAGTGCTAATAATGAAGAGTTTATCTCAAACACTGCCTCTCAATAGGGATGTGCATCAGAATCCTTTTGTGTTTCTTTGAAAGTCAGAATCCTTTTCCCTATACCGTGCCTTGTGAATAAATGTGCAGAACCCTCTATCTTAAGTTCCCAATATGTTTGTGAGCCATAATCTTGATGAAGTATGTTTGATATAGTCAGTGGTTGTGGCACTGAGGAGCTCCAAAAAGTGGCACATGGACAAAGGGGTGTGAGGAGCTCTCTGTTACCAGAGAATATGATGGGCAAAATAAGCAGCTAAGGCTGAGAGGTAACTCAGCTTGAAACTCAGATGTTTTGGCATACCCTTCAGATACTGTCACCAATACTTTGTGAAAGTATGAGTACACCTTTTGGGAAAAAGGAGAATGAACCAATATGTGTGAGAGTGTTTCTATAGTGACATGGGGCTTAATAGATGTTTTAGAGTTGAGGGAAAACAGTGGCAACATATCCTTTGATATGTGATCTCAGAATCCATAAACTGTCTTTGACTAAGTTTGGGTAACCTTGTTGAATGCCAAATATGGTATGGTCAAAACAGCCTGATGACAATATCATTTCTGGGGGCAGCTATGAAGACTGAAATAGAAAGAAAGAAGAAAACATAGCAGTTTTAGCCATTTGGGAAGCAGAGCCTGATTTCCTAAGAACTCCAGCTGGCTGCTCCATTCCTGTCCTCTAAAGATTACCTTTAGGTACCAGATGCCCTTTCTCAGACTGGTGGGGTTGTGCAGTGGAAACTTAAAGATACATAAATGGAAAGAGTGAAGTAGACCTGAACAGTCCTTACCCAATAGGTCATTCTGAGGAAGCCAGTCCATGATTTTCACATTTGCTGCCAATTTGATGTCTTTGGGCCAATGAGAAGGATTACACTTCCATATCACCCCTTGAGACAGATGAGCAAAGGCACTGTTCATTTCCCTGAGAACTTCCTGGGACTGATAGATGCTCACAATAGAGCCCAGGGCCACAAGGACAAAACCAGAGTCTCCAAATTTGGCAATGAAATTCTCAAATTCCTGGAGAGAGATAAAAAAAGAAAGGAGGTGGACAAAGTTGTTCGTCAAAGCCAAGATGCTTTGAAATGAAAGTCAGCTATTTACCGAATACGCCTTCCTGTCAGTGCCTAGAGCTCACTAGGTTCTCCTAGCCCCCGGACAGCTCGGTGCCTTTTGTACTCTACTCATATCCATTGTGTCTGGTGGCCTTGAATTCATTTATCTGAGACCTCAGGACACATCCTACCATATAAACACTTTCAGTAATCACAAATAAATATGAAGACAGCTGTAGGTGTCCAGCCACTGCCATAATAGTCTAAGTTGCCCTTGAGGCACTCAAAGCATATTGTAGCACCAACATCTAGACCCAGACCTCGTGTGTATAACAGTGTTTTATAGCAAAGGAAAGTGGAGTTGGTGGGAATCTCCTTCTTCATTGAAAACATGGTCCCCGTACCAGGGTCATTCTCATCCCTCATTCTAGGTGTGGGTAGATATGGTCATTTAGGAGTGTTCCAATGCCAGAGCAGAGGTGCTAGTGCCTGGGAGAGTGCCAGTTGGTGTCCTGGTCCAGTAGGGGGCAGCATGCCTTCTGGAGGCTGAGGTAAATGCTGGGGAATGTCTCTACCGGTGTATAGACACCGGTAGAGACAATGTCTACCGGTGTGTGTTTCACATGCTTATTAGCCATCTATTTGTCTGTCTTCTTTGTTGAGAGGTCTCAGAAGGTTTCCCCCCCCCTTTTCTTAAATTATGGTTTTCTTTTTTTTTTTAAGATTTTATTTATTTATTTGACAGAGAGATTACAAGCAGGCAGAGAGACAGGCAGAGGGGGAGGAGGATGCAGGCTCCCTGCTGAGCAGAGATCCTGATGTAAGGCTCGATTATAAGACCCTGAGATCATGACCTGAGCCGAAGGCAGAGGCTTAACCCCCTGAGCCACCCAGGTGCCCTTTTGGTTTTCTTATTGTTTAATTTTTTTTTCTGCTCAGAAATTTATTCTCAAATGATTCAGGGAAAGTTTATAATATTCTTTCAACTTTCCTATAATCTTATAATTATTTAAGAGGAATTTAATGGTGTATTAGAGCTTTATCAGCTATTAGGAAAAAAACATGCTGCAGCTTCACAATTCCGTTTCTTTTCAAATCTTTGAAAAATATATTTTGGAGCCCTTAAAATGTTTTTGAGCCCATGTTGCAAAGTTTGAACAGCTTCATCATGGGCAGATCATCTAGTTGGCCCAGGTATCTTCAAAATACTTCATCTGTGAGATGACTCTGAAAAGAATACAAACAATAGTTGCGAAATGTTGTATCTAAGTCAGTAAATCCCAGTAGTGAAGAAGCCATATTTTCTCCAATGAGATTTTAAAAAATAGCTTGACAGAGTTTAATTTTAAGAGTTCTTTGTATACTATGTATATTTGTGTGTATAAAGTGTTTGCATATTTTGAATAGCACTTTTGAACAGATAAGTGTGCTCCAAATATTTGCTCTTGTTCTGTGGCTCCTCTTTTTATTGTCTTGACAGTGCCTACATAGAACAAAATTTTTAAAAGATTCTTATCTATTTTATTTGAGAGAGAGAGAGAAAGGCAACCCAAGTGGAAGCGGCGGGGGGGGCGGATGCAGAGGGAGAAGCATGCTGCAGGGAACCTGATTCAGGAATCCATCCCAGGACCCTGGGATCATGACCTGAGCCAAAGGAAGCTTAATTTACTGAGCGACCCAGATGCCCCCACAACAGAAAATTTCAACTTAGCATACTTAAAAACTCTTTTTTTTCATAGAACATGACTTAGGTTTGCATTTAAAAAGTTTTCATCAACCCATAGTTCATCTGAATTTTCTCTGATATCATATTCTAAAATTTTTATACTTTCGCATTTTATATTTGGGCCTGTGGTCCTTTTGAGCTAATTTTCCTGAAGAGTGTAGGGTCTTAATCCAATTTATTCTTTGTGTGTGCACATATCCATTTTTTCAGCACCACTTTTTTGAAAGTCTATGTTTTCTTAGTACTATTGTCTTTACTCCTATGTAAAACATCAGTTCACTAAATCTGTATGTATCTCTTTTAGGGTTCTCTATTGTGTTACATTTATGATTGATCTAATCATTTGTCAATATCATACTGTGTTGATTACTGTAGCTTTTAGTAAGTTATGAGGTTGAAAATGTCATTCCTCCCACTTTGTTCTTCATTTTCAATATTGTGTTGGCTTTCCAGGATTTTTGCCTCTCTACGCAAATTTTAGGATCATTTTATTAATATCTGCAAAATAATTTGCTGAGATTTTGATTGTGCTTGCACTGAATGTATAGGTCAATTTGGAGAGAAAAAATTCTTGACAATATTGTGTCTTCTTATCCATGGACATGGAATTTCTCTCCACTTATTTAGTTCTTTGATTTCCTTCATTAGAATTTTGTAGTTTTCCTCATATAAATCTTTACATATTTTGTGGATTTATTCCCAACATCACATTTCTGGTGGTGCTAATGTAAATGGTACAGTGTTTTTAATTTCACATTCCCTCATGCATTGCTAATATATAAGAAAAGTGTTCATTTTTTACATTAAACTTCTTTCCTGTGACATTGCTATGATTGCTTTCTATTCCAGGAATAGACATTTTTCTATTTTTTCCTTTGTTACTCATCTTCTCAATGTCGTTTCTACAAATTCATTGTGAAATAAGTCCATGCAGATTTATCCCTTTCTTTTCTTCTAAATATTTTATGGCTTTTAACTCTTTAATTATGCCATCAATCTATTTTGAGTTATTTTTGGTATGTGGTATGAGGAAGGCTCAAAATACATTCTCTTTCATGTGAAAATCCAGCAGGCTCAGCACCATTTGCTAAAGAGACTATTCTTTACTTCCTTGAATGGTTTTGACACCCTTGTCAAAAATGAATTGATTGGTCACAGATGTATGAGTCATCCAACGGTGTTCTTTTTCATATTCTTTTGGTTATTCAAGGTCTCTTACATTTCCATATGAATTTTAAAATTGGCTTTTTCATTTCTACAAAAAGAAGAGGCCATTGAGCTGTTGATAAGGATTAGATCAAATCTGTACATCACTTTGAGTAGTAATGTTCTCTTAACAAAATTAAGTGTCACAACCCATGGTCTGGAGAGGTCTTTCTATTTATTTAGGTCTTTCTGAATTTGTTTCAGCAAATCTGTAGTGTTCAGTGTACATGTCTTTCAACTCCTCAGTTTAATTGAATCCTGTTGTACATAGTTTTCTCAATTTCATTTACAGACTATTCATAGTTGTTGTATGGAAACACAAATCATATTTGCATATTGATATTTTCCCATGCAACTGTGCTGGGTTTGTTTATTAAAACTAGTAGTTTCTTTTTGGTATATGAATTTTTTGGTATTTTCTACTTAGAGAAATATGTCCTATGAAAATCAAACTATTTCTACATTGTTCATTCCAGTTTGGATGTGTTTTCTTTCATTTTCTTGCCTACTTGCTTTGTCTAGGGCATATTTGAATAGCAGTGATGTAAGTAGACATCTTACACTACTGATCTTAAGAAGCACAATTGCAGTCTATCATAATGAGTATGTTTTTTGCTGGGAGTGTTCCATATACTCTTTATCATGTTCAAGAATCATGTTTATATGTCTAGCTTTGTGAGTGTTTTTATCATGAAAGAATCTTAGTTTTGTCAGATAACTTTTCTGCCTCTCTTGACATGATATGTTTTTTTCTCTCATTCATTCTAATAATGTGTTGTAGTACATTGGTTGATTTTATTATATTAAACCATTTATAAAATATCCTTTATCTCCTGTAAAAGTTATGACATAAGTCTATTTTGTGTAGTATTAATTAGTTTACAACCACCCATAAATGATTCTTAAGAAATTTCTGATTTAATCCCCTAAAAATTTAGTACCCTAAGAATACAATTTTGTCATTCTTCAGAAACATAATTTCTTCTTCTGCATTGTTTGGTTGTCCCCAGCTCAAAGCTTTTACTCTATTATTCAATCTGGCTCTATTTGACTCCATCCAACACTACATCATAAGACCTATCATCCCAGGAAACCACTTAAAATCAGTTTTGCTATCTTTTGATAATTATAAGGTTAATGTAAATCTATTATTTAAAATTGAAAAGAGCAGAGAATGACATCAGAATAAGAGGCTCCATGTTCTCATTCTCTAAAAGAAATGAAAGAAAGAAAGAAAGAAAGAGGTAAAGACAGACTGCACCCAGGCAAATGTGTAACCAGCTTCACCTAGACCAGTAATTAAGTTATGAAAACACCCTCTCACCAGAATCCCTACCCCCAGCAGGTGAATATCCACATGAATAAGTATAAAGTTCAATCCTCAACTTAAACCATACAAATTTTCAACTCAAAATTGATTAAAGAGTAACTGATGGCCTACGGAACAGAAAATATCTGCAAACTGTATTCCTGATAAGAGATAAATCTCCAAAATCTCCATAAGAAAGAACTACAGCTCAATAGGAAAGAAGAAAGAAAGAAAGAAAGAAAGAAAGAAAGAAAGAAAGAAAGAAAGAAAGGTAGTAAAAGAAAGAGAGAGAGAGAGAAAGAAAAAGAAAAAGAAAAAAAAGAATGATCTTACAATCCCATTAAAATTAGGCTGGGGGGGTGCCTGGGTGGCTCAGTGGGTTAAGCCTCTGCCTTTGGCTCAGGGCATGATCTCAGGGTCCTGGGATGGAGTCCCACATTGGGCTCTTTGCTCAGTGGGGAGCCTGCTTCCCTCTCTCTCTCTGCCTGCCTCTCTTCCTACTTGTGATCTCTCTCCCTCTCTTTGTCAAATAAAAAAGTAAAATATTAAAAAAATAAAAGGCTAAGGACTGGAATAGACATTTATCCAAAGACAACATGTAAATGGCAAACAGATATATGAAAAAATACTCAGAAACACTAGTCATTAGGGAAATGCAAATCAATTCCACAATGAGATGTTAATTCATACATATTAGTATGCTTATTATTAAAAAACAGAAGAAAACTGTTGAGGATATGGGGAAATAGCAACTCTTACCTACCACTGTTGGGAATGAAAAACAGTAAAGGCACTATGGAAAACAACATGGAAATTCCTCCCCCAAATTAAAAATAGAACCACCATATGATGGAGCAATCTGAGTTCTCTCTCTATACCTAAGGAAATGGATATATACATTTATATATGCATATATAAAATATACAATTATATATATAATATATATAATGGAATATTTTAAAAAGAAGGAAATTTTGCAATATGGGAAAACATGGATGAAGCTTGAGGACATTATGCTAAGTGACCTAAGCCAGAAAGGCAATACTGCATGAATTAACTTATCTGAAGCATCTAAAATTGTCAGATTCATAGAATCAAAAGCAGAAGTTGGTTTCCAAGGTTAGAGGGGGAGCAATGAGGTAAAAGGCCAGCTATTATTCCATGGAGGAAAAGTTACAAGTAAATGAGATAAATAAGATCTAGAGATCTGATGCACAACATGGCACCTAAGTCAATAATTGTACTATTATACTATTAAATATTGTACTATTAAAAATTTGATAAGAAGTCTTATACTAAGTGCTTTTTTCCCATAAAATAAAATTCAAAATAGAATACAATAGACTAGAAAAGTAAAATTAAATTAAATTAAAAAATAAAAATGTATATCCTCATTGCTTTGCCTGTCTAATCATACTTCCTCTTCCCTCTGCCAGGGGAGCTACTGGTTCTGTCTGCACTTAAAAGTTCTGCATGAAGTCCATATTGAGAGCTAAGATTTTACTTACTTGTGATACTGGTTTAACAGGTCTCGCCATTAAGCCTCCAACATACACAGTGTTGGGAAGTAGAGGCCGAGCAAACTCAAGGGCAAAGTCAGAGTTAACAAACCACAGCTCTGCTTTCTTTAGAAGATGAGACAAAACAGGCCTAGAACCTTCTGGGAAATGTTCCTTGATGGTGTTGTCATATGTAGAGTGGAGTTGCCATTGCTTCAGGGAGAAATCAAAAAGCATCAGAAAATTCTTCACCCTGCCCCAGAAGTCCATGTGGTCAGTTAGCAAGGAATGGAATACTGGAATATAAGACACAGGGATTGGTAGCCCATGGTCCATAGTGCCAAACTGGGTGGGAAGAATTGCCACAAATGGCTTCCCAAGCTTCTCAGCAACCAGGAAAGAACAGAAGTCAAATGCTTCGACAAATACCAGGTCAAAGTTCTCGTTTTTTAAGAAATCCATGATATCTCCTCTCCTTAGCAAGTCACTGCATCGAATCCCCAGTTGTTCCATTAACTTTACAACGTTCTCAAATGCTTCTCTGTTTAAAACAAAAGTAATGAGATATATTTATTGAAGGTGTTAACTTCATGATACTAGGAGAATCTTTGGCTCAAAGAAAATATCCTAGGTAAGTAAGACCATACCTGGCAGCCGCCCACCTATGTTACCAGTGTTCAACAAATACTCTACTCTGGATGTTTCTGCTTCCTAAAATGTTCTTATTTCCTCCCCTACCCTTTCTCTGGCCAATCCATATGCATGCACTAGCAAAGCTAATTTAGCTCTTCCTGCATTGAAAGCATCCTTTGACACTAGTAGATCTCAGAGTCTCATGTCTAGTTGGTACATTCTGTGATGTTCTGTTTAACTTTCATTTGTGTACTGAACTTTTCTAAGTGACTGTCCTGTTTACTAACCAAACTGTGGAAGTAACTTCATAACATCAACATTCACGATGTAGCTCTTTTATTTGAAATTAAATATATCCTGAATTTGACAGATTGCCTCACACAAGGAACTTCCTGATGGTAATATTAGAATCCAACTTCTAAGCTGAATGTGAGATTTATATCTTCCTACCTGAAAATATTAATATTTAAAACAAACAAAAATAAAAGCCTATTTGAAGTTAACTACTACCTTTCCACTTCATGCCAGCTGGAGTATTCACAAAATTTCATGCTAAAATTTTACCAATTTTGAAGACTTGCCTATGGCACTACTCCAGGATCTATTCTCTCAATGTTTTCCCATCGGTGCCTTCAAAGGAAATGATCCTTTTCATACAGCACATGGCAAGATGAGAATATTCCTGACCAGAGGTTACAGGTGCAGGTGCTTTGGAGACCCATAGGCCTCCTACATGAATGAAGGACTGAGAGAATCAATGGCCCAGCAAACCTATAACCTGTACAATATTCCACCACGTCCGCCCAATGAAAGAAGACCCACAGGTGAGAGCTCATTAACATGAAGATGCCCACACGTGCTATAGAATCAACTAAAAGTGACAACACATGATTTGCTGAAATTATCCTCTATTATATTTTAAAAGATTTTCATAAAGAATGGTTGCTAAATGTTACTGACAAATTCAGAATATGAAGTACAATTTCCTCAAACGTAGAGCATGAATCATATTGAAATTAAGATAATAAATGAAAAAATACAGGAAATCACTGTGCTGTGTTTTGTACCATATTTAACATGTGAGTGAAACCAGTCTTTGAGGGACGCCTGGGTGGCTCAGTTGGTTAAGCATCTGACTCCTGATCTCAGCTCAGATCTTGATCTCAAGGTTGTGAGTTCCAGCCTCCTATTGGAGTCAATGCTGGGTATGGAACATACTTAAAAACAAAAACTAAACAAACAAAAAAACAGTCTTTGACATAATAAAGCTGAGAGGGAAGAGATGGGACATATAATTCGAAAATATATGAGTAACAACACAAGATAAAACAAAGTTTCAAGTGAGTACTTTAGATCAGATCTCTTACAGATAAGAGCATTTGGTGTTCTAGTTTGACTATCAATTGGGCTCTATGGAAAAGGCCAGATTTTAGGACCACCTAGTAGCAAATAGAATTTCTTTGTGGGGTTTTTTTGTTTGTTTTTTAGGGTTTTATATATTTATTTGAGAAAGAGAGAGCACAAGTGAGGGAAGAGGCAGAGATTCAAACAGACTTCCCACTGAGCAGGGAGCTCAACAGGGGCACATCAGTAGGCTCAATCCCAGGACCCTGAGATCATGACGTGAGAACCAAAGTCAGATGCTTAACCAACTAAGCCTACCAGGTGCCCTGCAAATAGAATCTCTAAGGAACGAAGGGGCATGGACATTAGGCCTGTGTGTTAACCAAACAAAGTATAAATTTGTGTCTTTACCCCTAATGTCAAAGAAGAACTTTCTATACATCCCAGATAATGACAAAATTCCTCAGGTTACTCGCTGGTTGTATATCGCCAAGATATTTCGGTTTTTTAAATGAGTTTAAAAGATAGTGTTTCAAGGTATTAAATAACAGCATTCATAAGCATCTTTCTATTCTTGAATTTATGTGAGGGTAAGGGAGGAACAATAAATGTAAACTGGTGGTTCTCATCGCCTATTGACAATGAGAAATTTGTCTATCACAACTTCTGTATTTTGGAGAATATATATGCAAACACCATAGATGAAATGTTGCAAGGAAGATCCAGAGGAACAATCCCCCTCACTATACAGAAATACATTCATGCTTTCAGTGGAAGAGCCACAGTATACATACACTGAATGACTGGTAGTGCAAAACTCATTTACTCCATCCATATACTGCCACCATCATTGATCTCCCCATCCATCCAGTCATCCATCCATCTATCCATCCACTCACCCATCCATCCATTTCTCTTAAATTCACACCAAGTATCCATGCATGCAACCATTCATTTCTATCACTAAAATGGCAAGTCTTTCATTCAGAGAATAAAAGAAATTACCTGCCATGCAAAGCTTCTGTCACAAAGAAATCAAAAGAGTTATTAAAATCTTTTCTATGATCTTCAGGTGGAAGCCAACTGATAACATTGTATGAAATTTCATTCTTTTCTAAAAATAAAAAATAAAACACCAATAAGGAAATGTTTAATGATACCATACAACCCTTATTAACATTGACATGATGATATCATGTTTGTTTACTCCAAGGATTGTATATATACTCAAATGCTTGCTTTTTGAACTTTGGTTTGGTTTGGTTTCTCTGCTTTCTCATTTCTTCAATCATGCAAACTGCTAAACTTTATTGAGAACCATATAATGATACAGTCACTTTTACTCACTTTAAAGTAAGAGAAGTTTCTGTTTAAAGTTTACACTTAAAGGTGTAACTAGTCACCATTTTATAGGTGAGAAAGGAGTGCCAGATAATTTGTCAAGAATGCACATACAGTGAATGTATAATTTGTATTTGAATACAGATCTCATTCACTGTCAACTTCCCAGGCATTTCCCATTTAGAAAAGAAATCATTTTCATTAAAATTAAAAGTGATACATGCACAGGTTTTTCACTCTGCCAAAAAGATACCAAAACCTAATTTTAAAAAAGCAGTCTTCTGCAGCCCTACTCCACATCCTGGCATTTCCCCATAAGTCATGTGTAAAAAAGAGTCTGATGACATTTTTTAAGTTGGGCAGATGATGGCTTTCAAGCTCCATCTCCCTCTTAACCTTCTGGGACATATCTTGGCAAACAGAGAAGAAAGCCTCAACATGCCAACTCTTAAACAAGGAAGAGTTTCAAGCCAAGCAACCCACACCCATATAGGGGAATCCTCACCTCCACCCTACTCAGAAGCTTCCATAATTGGTATTTAGGGAAAAGAGTATGGGAGTAGCCATTCAGTGGCCCTGGCCATGTGTCTCATGCAAACCTATTTTCTGTGTCAGCTTAAATTGTGCTTCTGAATCCCTGCGTGAGCTGAGATTGACACGTGGCTAGGCAGAACTCTGTGACCAATGGTTGTGTGTCTCAAGGGCTGCCCCCATTATAAACAGTGCCCTGGATAAGACTGATTCCAGTTTACAAGTGCAACGAATGGTGTGAGGAAGGGCAGTCACCATGCCACAGGTAGGAAGAGATCCACACCTGTAAAAGTAGAAGGTGCATACAGCCCTAAAAATTGCCTTTGCTACTGATGCTGATTACCTCTCTGTAGCTAAAAGAAAACCTTGACTAACGTGGTAATATGGTAAAACACTGATGACATGCCCATGGAGTTAATTCAAGGGGTTTATTCAAAGTCAGGTTAATTTTACATCTTTCAAAATGACCACCAGTGAGGCCCCTAGCCTTAATGATACTAACTGGGACATTCTGAAGAAGAAACTTATAAATATGAGCAGGTTAGAATGGACATTATCCCAAAATACCTCTAATAACCCAAAGAAAGAAGAAAAAGGCAAGGTAGGGTGGGAGAGTCTGGAAAGAAATTAAAACAGAGTGGAATGTAACATGATACATGTGGAATGTAACATTACTTTAAAAAAAGAAAGGCACAGATTGGCTTTTGTGCCTCTAAATCAGGGCATCTAAATAGTTTTAACATCAGATGAGATGAGCCACTGACAAACTTTAATGGTCTTAATCGATACTGGGACAAAAAATAACAGCTATATGAGAAGAGCCCACTAGATATATACAGAAAATTTCAGTACTCTTAGGAGTCAAAATGTTAGATAGAGGACAAATTTGCATGCCCTGCCTTAACTACTGGGATTAAATATCCCACAGTCATAAGAGTCATTATTATTATTATTATTATTATTTCCTAGGGGCTATGGTTGCTCTTGATATAACAAGTAAAAAACTAAAATAAAATTAAAGTTTGGGCATTTACAATCAGCTTGACAAAAAGAGACTCTTTGGATCTGCCCAACATATTAAAATACAACCCATAAACAGTGCCTTTAAGGATTAAATCCCATTGTAAAGGATCTGTTAAGCAAAAGAGTGATTACCTCCACTGGTTTTCCCTTTAATGGCCTGGTTTATACTATTCTTAAACAGCAAAGAAGTAATGATGCCTTGCAGTGGATTACTATAACATAATTGTGCAGTGATATATTATATTAAGCACTCTCCATTTCCAATGTTACTGAAATTGCTGACTATATCTAAGTATTAATAGGTATTTTACATGCATAGATTTGATAATATGTCCTGCTCAGTTTCTATTTCAACAAGCACTCAGCTAGTTTCTCTTCTTCTTCATCTTGGCGGGATACAAATCATTTGTAACTGCTTTCTTATGGACTACCTCAACAACCTGCACACAAGCTTTGCTGGCAACACCTTAACCGCATTCAGTTTTCTCCAGAAGCACATGTATGACATTGCATCAAGGACAACCTCCTTTTGCAGAGATTCATCCAGCATGGGCACTCAGGACACAAACATTCAAACAGGAGCTCACAAGAGGGATGTGCTGCTGCCCTACACAAAGCACAATCCATGGTGCCTCAGTTTAATTCCTATGAAGAATTACTTGTCAGTTGAAGGTCTTTCCATCCCTGACACCATCAAGAAACAACTATTTAGGTTCCACTTCCAGCATGAGGGTATAAGGAGCTTTCCTGGACACACATTTAAACAGGAACTGGTGAAAGTTTTCTTTTATATGTACACACATATATTCAACTATACATATATATTCTGAAAGCAAAAGGTAGTAGTGAAGACTCTAGGAAGATCATAGAGCACCAGGAATCTGTCTTCCCACCTAGATAACAATTGACTGGCAGAATCTGTCTAAAATATCTATTTTGGAACCTTGTAGTCAACTTCCAGAGAAGGATGTAACTGTAAAGTACAGATAATTTTAGTTAATTTCAGTTATTCCAGCAATGTTCACAGTACCAGCCACCCATCCCCCACATACATCTCATGGCAGGCAGCTGAACATATGTTCATAAAGCAGTTTGCACACAGGTTGCAGGAGCCAGAGTGGGTAAAAAGGACGTTCTCCAAATCTCAGGTGTCTGTGCTTTGACTATGAATTGCTACTTCTGATCACATAGGTACAGACAAAGAGTAGGCAGTGATGTTTTTGCATCATGCTATTTTTTTTTTTCAAGCACATTCTGTTCTGGCTGAATGAACTTCTAGGGTTCTTAAGAGACTGATACCTGTTTTTTTCTCCCTGACTTTTCTCTTTTTCCTCTTATGGGAGACAAACTTTAAGGGCTAAGATATTGGACAAAAACTACATATATGATGAAAATTAGAAAGTGTCTGTTCATGTCACTAAAAGGCTCAGAAAAGACCTAAGAAAACAAAAATTTACAACTCACATTGATGTTCACCCAAAGGCAGCCTAAAACAACCATAAAATAAAAACAATAAACAAAATTAATTTTAAAAAGCTGCAAATCCTGGAGAAAAGAGGAGAGTCTAATCTCCAGATTTAACACATTGTTAAATTCAACAGGTCAGTATTCAACAAAAAACTCAAGAGATACCAAACAACAGGAAACACCCTAATTCAGAGGAAAATAATAAATGAACAAACTGTCCCTGAGAAAGACCTGATGGCAGATATATTAGACTATGACTTTAAAATAACTGCCATAAATATTCTCAGAGAACTAAAGAAAGATGTGGAAAAGGTGAAGGAAGAAGTTTATACAAAATAGAAATGTAAATAAAAGCACAGAAAATGTAAAAGAAACCAAAAATAAAATATAGAACTGAAAAATGCAATAAATGAAATGAAAATTTCACTAGAGGGATTCAAAGGCTGATTTGAGCAAGCCAAAAAAATAATCAGTGAACCTGAAGATAAGACAATGGAAATGATCAAGTGTGAAGAACAGAAAGTTAAGACATTGAAGAAAAGAGAACATAGTCTAAGGAAACAATGTATGCAGTGTAGATGTTCAGAAGGAAGAGAGAGAAATAAAGGGATAGAGAGAATATTTTACATATGTAATATGTAACACTGTAATATATAATGTATGTAATATATTGTACATGTAGTATACATATATTATGTATATGTAATATGTAAAATAATACATATATTATGTATATGTAATATATTATGTGTATGTATTATTTTGCATATGTAATATGTAACAATGTAATACATAATATATGACTGAAAACATAGTAATGGCTGAGAACTCCCCCCCCCAACTGGATGAAAGATATGAATATAAACATCCAGGAAGCTCAACAAACTCCAAGGAAAATGAACTCAAACACACGCATTATAATTGAACTTCAGAAAGATAAAGAGAGAATATTAAAAGCGTTAAGAGAAAAGTGACTTATCACATACAAGAGACTGCCAATGAGATGATCAATAGATTTTAATAAGAAATTTTGGAGGTCAGAAGGTAGTGGCCCAATATATTCAAAATGCTAAAAGATAAAAATGAACAACAAAAAATTCTGTGTCTGGAAACTCTGAATTTCAAAAGTGAGGGCAAAATTAAGACATTCCCAAATAAACAAAAGCTAAGGCAGGACATTACCACTAGACCTATACTGACAGAATTGTTCAAAGGAGCCCTTCAGAAAAAAATGAAATGATACCAGATAGTATCTCAAAGGTGTATGGAAAACTAAAGATTTTAATAAAGGTAAATGCATAGGAAATTATAAAACGATTATCATAGCAACGCTTTGTAACCACACTTGTGGTTTCTACATGATTTATGAAACTAGTACACTTTTAAAAACCAAATATTAGTTTAAAAACAAGTCTTATTTAAACTTTATTTGTAATTCCAATCAAATTTTCTCTGTAATTTAATGTACTAATGCGTTTAAATTAATGATAGTTTATGATTGGGGGCACACAATGTTCAAAGACGTAATTTTGCGACATCAACAATTCAAGGGGGTGGGGATGAACCAAGCTTTGTAGGAAGAGAATTTTTGAATGTTATTAAAGTTAAACTGGTAAATATTAAAATGTGAGTGACATATATTTATCATGTTAAATTAAATCCCCATGGTCATGCACATTAAAAAATAGCTATAGAATATACACAAAAGTAAATGACAAAGGAAGTTAAATGTTTCATAACAACTAAGCACAAAAGAAACAGTAATATAGGAAGGGACAAAAAAGCTATAAGGCATGTAAAAAAATAGCAAAAGGACAGATGTAGTCTCTCCTTTCACTAATAACATTCAATGTACATGGATTAAATTCTCCAATGAAAATATAGACATTGGCACAATGGATAAAAATACAGGAAACAATTGTAATAGCCTTGTATGGTGACAGATGGCAGCTACACTTGTGGTGAGCACTACATAACATGTACATTTGGCAAACCACCATTTCTCACAGCTGAAACTAATGTAAGTCTGTGTATCAACTATATTTCAATAAAAAGTAATACTTTAAAAATAAAATGGGTTAACAATGGGGGAAAGAAGGTGTGGGGTATATGGGAGCTTCCTATAATATCTTTCAACTTTTCTGTAAATTTACAGTTATTCCAAAACAATGAAATGTGTTAAAAAAATACAAAAAAAGAAGCTCACAAACACACACACAAAGGAAAGTTTGTCCAACTATATATACTGTCTACAAGAGACTCACTTTAGAGCCAATGACACAGACAGGGAAATAATGGAAAAAGATATTCCAAGCAAGTAATAACTAAAAGAAAGCAGAATTAGATGAGAAAATGCCAAACATAATAGACTTTAAATCAAAAAGATTGCAAGGGACAAGGAAAGACATTATATATTAATAAAGATTCAATAAGGCAAGAAGATATAACAATTATAAACACATATGCACCTAATGACAGACCATCAAAATAACTAAAGCAAATCTGGCAGAATAGAGGGAGAAACAGACACTTCTATATAATCATTGGGCATTTCAACACCCACTCTTAATAATGGATAAAAAAAAAACAGAAAGAAGATCAGTAAAGAAATAGAAGACTTACACACATTGGTCCACTAGGTGTAACAGACATATACAGAACACACTACTGAACAGGATACACATTGTTCTCAAAGGTACATGGGACATTTTCCAGCAGAGGCTCTATGTTCAGCCACAAATAAGTCTCAATAATGTTAAAACATACTTATCACAAGCTATCTAACCACACCACGATGAAGTTAGAAATCAACGACAGACAGAAAACTGGAAAATTCACAAATTGTGGAAATTAAACATTATCCTTTTAAATAATGCATGTATCAAAAAGAAATCACAAGGAAAATCATAAAATACTTACAAAGAAATAAAAATAAGCATGCAACATACCAAAACATATGGGATGCACCAAAAGCAGCAGTTAAAAGGAAACTTAGAGTTTCAATGCTTATGCTAAAAAGGAAGTTATCAAATCAATACCCTACTCTGTTACCTTAAGACACTGGGGAAGAAAGTGTACTAAGCCTAAAACAGATGGTAAAATTGACAAAGATTGGGGAGAACTAATAAAATTGGAAATAGAAAACCAACAGAAATCAATGAAAGCAGAGCCAGTTCTTTGAAAAGATCAAGAAAATTTACAAACAAGAAAGATACAAATTATTAGGAACAGAGATGAAAGAAGGAACACCACTAATGACCACACAGAAATGAAAAGGACTATAGGAGAATTCTATGAACTTTAGATGGCAATAAATTAGACAATGGGTGATGTGGGCAAATTCTTAGAAAGACAGAAACTACCAAAGTTAATTTAAAGAAGAAAAAGACATTCCAAAGACACCTATAAAGACAAAAGGTTGTTCCATTGGGTAAAGAGCACAGAATCTCTTGCCATATAGATATCCAAAATGTGCCTGAGGGTTACACATGTGTCTCCACACACCAAAGACACAATACACAGCATGAAGCAAGACTCTTTATCCTCTACAGATTTTCAGACATTACTGATCATAACCAAGGCACTGCTTCATTTCTCCACGTGCACAATGCTGGTCTTTTGAAAAAAAGACACTCTGTGAAACATTGAACTCCCTCACCAGCCTCAGGGAGCAGGTCTCACAAAATACCATAATGACTTTCTTATACAAGATCCAACTGAAATAAATGAAACACAGGACATTCTCATCATCAAACATGAAGGGAAATGCCCATTCCATCCCCACCACTGACTATCATAAAAGCCCCAAAGCATACTCCTTTCCCTGCTCTCTCAATGTATGTTTGGACCAGCTTGGGAGTTGCCTTTATCTGTCCATGAAGCCTGATCATGTTACTAATAAACCATTGTGTCTTTTTAAAGAGTTTATTTTGAAGTAATCTCTACACCCAAAGTGGGGCTGGAACCCACAAACCTCAGATGGAGAATCGAGCTCTTAAATGAGCCAGCCAGGTGCCCCTAATAAACCATTTTATAACCTCTTCGTGTGTAAATAAGGACATAAAGTGTCAACATCCAAACCTAACTTTGGGGTGGGTGGAGACAGCCTGTCTCTGAGTGGCCAAAACAATTTAGGAAGAAACAATGCTATTATAATCAAAGTCTTCCAGAGTTTGGACAAAATTTGGGGAACACTCATCTGTGAAGATACATTGTTGACAAGCACATGAAAAAATGCATAGCTTCATTAGAAATAAATAAAATGCATATTAAAACCACCATGAAATACAACCAACTGAACACCCACACAACAGTAGCTAAAAGTGAAAAGACTAACCAAACCAAGTATTGACAAGGATGTGGTATACATGGAATCTGCAGTCACTTCTGTGAGAATGCAGAATATTACAGCCTCCTGGGAAATAGTGTGGCCATTTCTTAAAAACTTAAACAGTACCAAAACTATGGTTCAGCCACTATACTCCTGCCAATTAATTCAGAGAAAAGATAGTACATATTCATAGAAAACTTGTACATACTCTTCACAAAAGGTTTATTTGTAATAGCTCATAGCAGGGAACAACACTAATGCCCATCAACAAGCAACTAAATAAATCCATTGTGGTAATCCAGATATATAATACTATTCAGCAAAAACAAAAATAAAAATAAAACAAATCTCAAAATATTTATGCTGAGTGCACTAAGCCAAAATGTGAGGGTGCATAATTATGATCCCATTTCTATAAAATCTACACAATGCTATCTAACATATGGTGACATATTAGTGATAGGTAGGTAATGGGAATAGAAAGGTGGGAGGGGGGAGGGGAGATTACAGAAGGACATTAGAGATATTCTGGTGGAGGAACAAATACATTTGTTATCTTGATGATGTTGATGGTTTCATAGGTATATACACACATGTGAGTATATATATGCATATATATGTATATCTCAGCATATGTATATGTCCGAATATATCAAATTGTAATTTTTAAATATATGCAGTTCGTTATATGCCGATATTACTTAAATACAGGTTGGAATAATGAAGATAAGGAACTTCAGTCTGTGGCCACAAGAAGACAACAGGACCTTGAAATTCTCACTTTAAACAACTAAATAAAACCAGACCAAATACATGCTAAAATGGTTTTTAGACATTGCACCCCAGGTAGTGTAAGACATTCATGGATAGCTGGGGAAAACTTCCAAGATACAACTCATGGAGGAGATACCCAGATCTGGCCTGGCCATCTCCCTGTGGGAGCACTTCAGATTTGGGGGAGGACATGGCAGCTGGAACTCACAGGGCAGAAAACCAGAATACTACAAGAGAGCTGTAAGGAGAGAAAGCTCTGGAGTTTGGGGTCTTCCTGAAAACAGTTATTGCAAACATGGAAGAAAACTACCCAGGACACCATAACGAATAAACAGAACAAAACCCAGAGGTTATAGAGAGACTCTTCTAAAGCTACTACTCAGCCTTGACAGTTAATGAAGATCTAAGGAAAGCTCCCCGATCAGCTAGATAAAGGTGCATTTTGATCTAACTTCTGTAGGTTTTTCTCAATTGATTCCAAAATTCAGAGGGAATGTTGGTTGTAATTTATTAAACTCTATGAACCCCAATAATAAGATCTGACCTGGGGGTAACTGGGTGGCTCAGTGGTTAAGTGTCCAACTGTTGTGTTCAGCTCAGGTCATGATTTCATGTTCCTGAGATGAAGCTCAGCACTAGCTCCATGCTCAGAAGAGTCACTTGGGATTCTCTCCCTGCCCCTCTGCATCTCCCCTCCTCTCTCTCTCTTTCTCAGTCTCTCTCTCATAAATAAATAATAAATGAATAAATAAATATTTTTTTAAAAAGGGGAGAAAGAAAGGAACTGACCTCACCCTGATAACAGCAGACTAAGATATTGGGATTTTTAACTCCCAGGCTAAGGTGAACACTATTTGATAGATTATCTGAGGAACCTATGAATCCAATCAAAGCCTGAATTCCAACATAGGGCTTCCTTACTTACATTATCTTCTGATCTGCTCTCCTACAACCATATTCAACAAAATCAGAACTAGCTGACTAAAGGGGTGGAACTGTCTGGTCATGATGATGTCCCTCCAGATAACTTTGCTTCAGTGATTTTAGGCAAGCCCTTGAGAATCAATGATGTAACAGATCCCCCAAAACAAAGAAGACCTGTCACTTGGGCAATATCTACCTGGTAGAGAAGTAGAGCAAGCTCTCTTAGGAAAAGGAAGAGTCAGAACTGCAGACAACTAATTCTTCTGTAGGGTGGCTTCTTATACTTGTGATTTCAGTTAGTGATTGAAATAATCTTACAGAGGCGCCTGGGTGGCTCAGTGGGTTGGGCCTCTGCCTTCCGCTCAGGTCATGATCTCAGGGTCCCAGGATGGAGCCCCGCATGGGGGTGGGGGGGTCTCTGCTCAGCAGGGAGCCTGCTTCCCCTTCTCTCTCTGCCTGCCTCTCTGCCTGCTTGTGATCTATCTCTCTCAAATAAATGAATAAATAAAATCTTTTAAAAAAAAAGAAAAAGAAATAATCTTACAAGTCAATGTTAGAAACTGAGGTTAATTCATTATTTCTGAAGTCATTTATTTATTAAAGTTGTACATAATAACCTTATAAGGAAGTTATCCAAGCAGGTAGTCAATGTAGGTTCAAAAGTTTCAATATTGAGTGTTGAATCAGGTCAACAAAAATAATCCAATCACGTGTTCCCTTATTTGCAAGCCTCTACCAAAGTCTACTGCTGAAGAGAAAAATAAATAACCCATTTCTAAACCTCAGAAATTCCCGGTGAATGGTAAATATTGCAAGAAACTCTGGACTATTAAAATTTGGAAACAAGAACAAAACTAAGGGAATCCATGGGTCCTCTGAATGGTTTATAGTTTTGAGTGTGTGTAAAGAGTTAGAGGGTCTAAAGTTTTCAGCAGCTTCTCAATCTGTGGGAACCACCAAAATGAAATGATAATGGACTACAACTAGCATGGTTGGCAGTCAAGGCAAATACACAATCAAACTGACAAGGCAGATACAAAGGGATATGTACAGAAAGGAAATCTAGTGAACAATATAGTACTTGATCTAGAGGGTGATTAAATAGCAACAGAGCCTGAAGTTCATCTTCAGAATTTCATAATTGCTCAGACTTGTTTTTCATCAACAATCATTAATTTTGGATTTTTTTAAATTAAAGTCTCAGCAATTTTGAATGAGACACCCAGAGCTTAAAGTTCTGGATCGACCCACTCTATTATTAACCTGCTGTGTAGACTTGAACAAATCTTTTGAGTTCTCTGGTCCTCTGTGTCCTTGTCTGTCAACAGAGAAGATTTCACAAGATGATGAGCTTCATCTTAGCTACAGATTTTTTTGGATTTTCTTAATTCAAATTCAATTAGTCAACATGTAATACATCATTAGTTTTTGATGTAATGTTCAATGGTTCATTAGTTACATATAACACCTTACACCAGTTAGAATGGCTAAAATTAACAAGACAGGGAACAACAAATGTTGGCAAGGATGTGGAGAAAGGGAAACCCTCCTACACTGTTTGTGGGAATGAAAGCTGGTACAGCCACTCTGGAAAACAGTATGGAAGTTCCTCAAGAAGTTAAATAGAGCTACCCTACAACTCAGTAATGGCACTACTGGGTATTTAGCCCAAGGGCTCAAGAACTTTTGACATCATTATGCACAAGTCATGGGCAGCCAGAGACACTCAAGAATATAGGCTCATCTCATTGATAAATCTGATCCTAGGACATGATTAAAAGACATCCTTTAAAAATGCTTTCTTAAAAGTTAAGGTCTCATAACAGGAGTAGAAAGTAACATATGAAACAAGAAGAGCAGCTCTCCTTAAATAACAAAAACTGTAAATATGGCTGAACAATTCTGTTCAACACAATTAAAGGCACACCACAGAGTAGAGTTATCAAAATGAACAATAATGATATACAGAGTTTTGCCTAGATGAAGTGACACCTAGCTGAGGGGGTAAAACATGGAGTTATGACATGCGGAGGCCAGATCTACAAATCTTAATATGATATCCAGGGGGTAACATGAACATACATGCACATATTTTCCCCCTTTATTCAATATAGCTAGATTCAAACAGATTTTGTGCTAAGCAGTGTTATACAGAAGACATAGTCTCTCTGGGATAGAAGAATTCAATGATTACAAAAAACAAAAAAACAAACAAAAACACACCTGGAATTAAGAATTCTTCTCCATAAAAAAGCATAGTGACATTGTAACCATGATCTTGAAGAATCTGAGATACCCGGTCCTGCAGTAAATAATGGCTTCCACCTAGGAAAAACACGAAATTTCATTTTGTAAAAATGAGAACAGAGGGTCTGAAATTGATGTGGTGGATAGAGAAATCCAAGGTAAGAGGGCAGAGAGTTGACTGTGAGCAGAGGACAATGAGTTTCTTCAGTCCCCCTTTCTCACTTTGAGTAAGCAGCAGCCAAGGCACCTACCCAGTGTGTGTCCAAATCCCAACCAGTGTAATTGCTCCATCAAGATTTCCTTTTGTGATTCATGGTCTCCATGTCACTGTGACAAGCTTCTCTACTTAGGCCTTAGGAGTTCCTGATCCTGGGTACATACTGATATTAGCCAGCTCTTATGGGGACACAGTGGAAATTAGGCACATTACTATGGAGGGGAGTGGGAAGAGATCCCATTGACAATTGGTCAGAGATCTTTATGGAATACTTCCCTTAGGAAATTTATGTTAGAGTCAGACCCAGATACTGGGAACTTGAATATCAGACTGAGAAATAGCCATTGGAGCATAAGGAGGTAGACCCACCACTTAGAACCCAAATCCCTGAGATTCAAAAATATTTGACAGGATGTTTCCAGTTGGAGCTTGAAAATTGCTGAGTATCAAATTAAGTCATTCAGGACAACTGTGGACCTTTAGATGGAACTACAGGATCCTACACATGATAGGTTTGGATATCACCCATCCTAAGATTCCTGAGATTCTAATGAAGAGGAAGTTTGATCCTCTGGGGTGGTACAGGTTCTATCAATGCAATGACTGTGAAAGACCATAAGCCACCATGGAGATTTTTGTTGACTCTATGGGTCTCGGCAGCAGAAAAAGTCAGAGTAGGAAGAAAGCTATAGACTTTGCCCACGTGGGAAGTGAGGGTTATTTGGAAGATGAAGATCTCATGATTACTGAGTAGGCAAGAGGGATGTCAGACTACAGTAACAGTGTGTATCTGTGGAAATTACTCTAGTTTTTTATATCTATACTGTGTTGGCTGAGGTAACGCCAGTTATATATAACACAAACCCCTATCCTCCTCAGACTGCCTGCAATGGATTACATTAAATCCTTGAGAAAAATGGATGGAGGGGAGAAGCCATCCACAGAGGCAGCCATTCCTGAGGGTATTGGGGAACCCAGTGCATTCTGGGCCAAAGGTGGGGCTTCCAGCTCTTCTAAACCATATGTGCTCCCTCCCAGAATCCAGAGGACACATACTTTAAAAGTACTTTTTTTCTGCCACCTTTTTCACTAAAAATAGTTTTAAAATAGAAAAGAGTTTTTTTTAAAATACTGATTTTTAGGAATCCCCACTGTAAAGTGTAGATTCTGAGGAAGAGGATCGGTTTGAGGTAAGAAATAGTGAGTAAAGTCCAAATGTGTCCATCAGGGAGGTCTAGTGTGCTCTTGCAAAATGCCCCTCATTTCCCTGACCCTCATGTTCCTGGTCAGGAAATAAAATAGGGATATCCAATTAGATGAACTTGGTGGTTTCTTCTAGCTCTAGGATCCCCAGATACATAGGGATTTAAAGTGATCCCAATAGCCCCCTATCCTTTCACAGTGGATCCAAAATATTCTTGGGGGAAACTCCATCCTATGATAACTCTTTATCCTAATAAGTGCTCCTGTTGCCCTTCTGTTCCCATTGGGGAAAAGTAAGGGGAAAGATTTTATTGACAAAATTAAATGCTTCACTGTCCTTTAAAAGCTTCCAGCAGCACGGGCAAAAGAGAGAGGGGCTCTAAGAACTTGATTGTCCTGGGGTCCCTTCCTCTGCCCTGTCAGTCTTCCAGGTGTCCTATCACTGACATATTTTTAGTCTGCCCTGTCTCCAAGAGCCTAAAACTGACCTCACCATCCACTTTATACTGGTATCTACTCCACACCCCAAGATTTTTAGGGTGTGCCTCTGAAAGTATCTTCTTTGACTAGAGTAGATGGCTTAAGGCCTCCAGGTCAGTCTGGAACTAAATTCTGGCCCCAGATACACAATGGGAAACCCTTCCAGAGTGGATAAAATGAGAGGAAAGGACACCACTGATTTCTCCACAACTATCTTCCCTATCCCCAGCAGTAGGGACCCCACTCTGACATGCCAGGCCCCCTCCCTCTTCTTCTTCCTCTAACCTGGGACTCAAGCCCTGTGAGGAAAACCACATAGAATGACCCTCTGATCTATGGTGTGTGCCTGAGTCCTAGAGCAGGTACGTGAGGTGCACCTGACTCTGATTCTCCTGCCAAACACTCACCCAGTGAGAATGCAGTCAGAATTTTGATGGCCTCTGAGAGCAGGAACCCAGGCAGAAGGAAGCCTGCTAGCAACAACATTCCCTTCCCCGCCATGCTAGCTCCTGTACCAGCTGTGTCACCCAGCTCTGTGCCCAGATCCCTGGGCCCTGGGCCGTGCACAGTGACCTGTGGGCTCTGGGGACACGTGCTGCACTGGCAACCAAGGAAATGTGCTGACAGGCAGCTAGGGAAGAGGAGAGGGGTGGATCCCAACTGTCTTCTCTTCTGTTTGTCACTTCTGGCCTTCTGCTCCTCTTCCCAGGGTGCCTACTCTACTGGCCAATCTGTCCTCACCCTCTCTAACCTGGAGAGGTGAGAAGGAGGAGTTAGTGAACTCTCCTTAACCCCTCTCTGTCCTTGTAATCACTGCACTCTCCACAGAGAAGAGACTCTGAACCAGGAGTGTAGGGACCTTAGGAAGTCACTTCCAAGATAGCTCCATCTCCAGGTAATTCAGTTCAATTTCCATTTTAGGGAACTTTTTATGAATTTTCCACGTCCTAACTGTTCTATTGACCTCATTGTGACATCTCCATACCCCACTGCCCCAGATACTTGCTTAAAATCTTTGCTAGTGTTCCAATATCAAGATCCCCAAAGCTGATTCCCAAAGAAAAACTGCTTACACTTATTGCTCAAAGAGTTTCTTTGGAAAATAACCTGTTGATGACAAGTGCCAGGGTCCCCTAAGTGTTAAGCTCCACTAGAAGGCTAGGTCTTGACCTGAAGTACTAAGTCTCTAAAGGTCAGTCTATAATTCTGAATGGGCATGATAAAACAAGACTGGGTGGTGGGCACCAAGAAGTTCTAATTTTATAAATGCTTGAAATTATTTCTTAGAAAGATTATAAAACTCTCCAAACATTATTCCAGTTTTCCCTTATACTATGTGATTGCATGCATGTGCATTCACAATTATTATCCATTCAGGTATTCTATCTCCCCTATGAAAAACTTAATCTGCATTAGGAAGGCACCATTTAATGATTATCTAATCACCGTATTTTATCTACAAACCTTATTCTACTCCCTCCACTTGTCTGATTAATATCCTATGATGTGATATGAATTTGCTGGTGCAGGAGCCAACCCAGGATCACTTATTACATTTACTTATCATGTCTATTCATATCCTTTAGTGAGGATTGGTTCTCACCCCTTCTTTGTCTTTCATATCATTGATATTTTAAAGAGTACAAGCTGCTTATTTTGTGTGATGGATCCCAAGTTAGATTTGCCTGATGTTTCTCACTATACTTCAGGAATACTACAAAGGTGTTGTTGATTCCATCTCAGTGAGTCACGATGGGAAGCATGTGATGTCAGATGGTCCTGTCATTAGAGATGATAACTCTATCCTTTGTTTAAGGGGGTACTCACCAAGATTCTCCACTGTAAAGTTGTTATTTTGTAACCCTATAATTAGGAAAATGTGGGAAGACATTTTGAAGCTGTGTAAATATTCTGTTTCTATCAAAATTCACTCACTCGTTTTATCATCTTTCATATTTCTTACCTGAAGCAATCATTGCTGTCATGATGGCTAATCAATTATTTTAACTGAATTTTTCTTTCCTTTGTTCATATAACATTGTATTGTTACAAAAACCTTTCTCTTTCCCCCTCTATCTGGATATCGATCCATCCATCCATCAATTTATTTACCTATCATCTATCTGTATCAATTTGTCATTATTATTTATTCACCAATTTATATTTATTTAGTGGTCTATCATCTTTTACTCTCACCATGTGTTGGGTTACTCCTGTTTAACCTCAGCCATTTGGGAACTTTTTCTTTATTTCTTGCACATAATTTCTTGACTCCTCTTGTACTTTTCTTGTCTCTGTCTTAAATTCTTCCATTTCTCAGTTCTTTTTTAGTAAGAAATGGTACTTAGAAACCTGGATATGGTTGGCAGAAGTGCTCATTGTTAATGAAGCTCCATTGTTTATAACTGTTTTCTGTGGACGGAGTTATTAGATAGATAGAGATATGAACAAAATTTTACATATGTACATTGCCATGTTTGTATTTGTGAAAAATTGTGAATTCATACTGATACCTTCCATTCCAATACACCATTACAGAGGTGATTTTAAGCCTTTCCATTTCCACATTAGTAAATTCCCCTTCTAAGACTGAGAAATCTCCTTTCAACATCTTTGGTATATTTACTCATTTGCTCAGTCGTGCTATGCACTGGAAAAAGTTTACCGTATACTCATCCACCAACTGTGAATATCAGCCCTATCCAACAGACTACTCAAAAAATAGTCCTCTCAAAAACAGACGTTTTGCAGTTCTTTTTTCCTTTAGATTGACAAGACAGATATTCAAAGCAATATGTGCAAAATGCAGTTCTGTTCACTCATGCTTTTTAGTACATGAAATTATGTTACACTTGAAAGCGTTTTGAGGGGCGCCTGGGTGACGCAGTTGGTTAAGTGTCTGCCTTCAGCTCTGGTCATTTTCTCAGCATCCTGCGATCAACCAGGCATCAGGCTTCCTGCTCAGCAGAGAGTCTGCTTCTCTCTCTCTCTCTCTCTTTCTCTCTCTCCTCCCTCACTTTACCCCTCCCCACTGCATATTCTCTCTCTCTCTCTCAAAAAAAAAATAAAATCTTTAAAAAGAAAAAAAGAAACATTTGAGTTCTCTTCTTTCTGTTTGTATTCCATTATAGAGTTTTCTTCTCCATTATTTTTGTTTTAAATAAAAATTTTTATGTAAAATACTAATGTGCTTTGGAAAACCAAACTATGTAAACAAAGAAATCACTAGGCCTGCATTTGTTTCCCTGACCTTCATGCTATTCAAAAATAGCATTATAGATAATCTATCACATCTATCTATCTGTCTTTTCCTTCCTCTCTTTTTTTTTGCAAAGGAATGCAGATAGATTTATATTTTTACTCTCTCTCTCCTTTCTCTTGTCTTAAAAATAAAAGTTAGCTTACTATATTTATCTTTAGACGATATTCTTTCTTACTTTGTAGATTACAATCCAGTCACCATATGTTTAAAGTTGTCTTGTCAGGGGTGCCTGGGTGGCTCGGTGGGTTAAACGGCTGCTTTCAGCTCAGGTCATGATCTCAGGATCCTGGGATCAAGTCCCACATCAGGCTCTCTGCTCAGCAGGGAGCCTGCTTCCCTTCCTCTCTCTCTGCCTGCTTGTGATCTCTCTCTGTCAAATAAATAAATAAAATCTTTGGGGAAAAAAAATAAAGTTGTCTTGTTCAGTATACTTTATAGCTGCCTACCATTTTGATGTGTGCATTTACCTAGCATAGGTAAATTTACATAGCTTTATCCCATAACTTTAATAGTTTTTTAAAATGTTGGGAATAGTAGTCCTGTATATGTGATGAAAGTTACATATATTTCTCTCACTATTTCCTTTTTTTGAGGAAGGTGGGAAGAAGTTTCCTATATTTACTTGTTTTTTCCTTTTTTCTTAATTAATGAATCATTGAACACTACATATGTACTAAATACAGTTCATACTAAATAGAGTTCATATATAGTTTTTGATGCAGTGTTCAATGATTCATTAGTTAAGTATAACATTCAGTGCTCATCACAACACATGCCCTCCTCAATACCCATCACCTTGTTACCCACCTCCTCCTCCCCTCCTCC
This sequence comes from Lutra lutra, assembly GCF_902655055.1. Taxonomy (NCBI): domain Eukaryota; kingdom Metazoa; phylum Chordata; class Mammalia; order Carnivora; family Mustelidae; genus Lutra; species Lutra lutra. Next base: position 28,719,147 of record NC_062282.1, read on the forward strand.
CCTATGAAACCCCAAGATTGTTTCTTGGGGTCCATAGTCTTTCATGGTTCATCTTCCTCTCTGATTTCTCCCCCTTCAGATTTCCCTCCCTTCCCCTACGGTCCTCTGTGCTATTGCTTATGTTCCACATATGACTGAAACCATACGATAATTGTCTTTCTCTCCTTGACTTACTTCACTTAATGTAATCCCCTCCAGTTCCATCCATGTCAGAAAGGTATTCATCCTTTCTGATGGCTGAATAATATTTCATTGTGTATATGTACTACTTCTTTATCATTCATCTGTTGAAGGGCATCTCAGCTCCTTCTACACTTTGGCTATTGTGGACATTGCTGCTATAAACTTTGGGGTGCACATGCCCCTTCTTTTCAATACATCTGTATCTTTGGGGTCAATACCCAGAAGTGAAGTTGCTGGGCCAATGGTAGCTCTATTCTTAACATCTTGAGGAACCTCCATACTGTTTTCCAGACTGGCTGTACCAGCTTGCATTCCCACCAACAGTGTAAGAGGGTTCCCCCTTTCTCCACATCCTTGAATTTGTTGCTTCCTGTTTTGTTACTTTTAGCCACTCTAACTGGTACAAGGTGGTATCTCATTGTGGTTTTGATTTGTGTTTCCCTGATGGCTAGTGATGTTGAGCATTTTTTCACGTGTCTGTTAGCCATTTGTATGTCTTTTCTGGAGAAGTGTCTGTTGCACTATTAGTTTTTTGAGTGTTGAGTTTGTATTTTGGCCCTACTTGTGGTGATTTAGCCATGCAAAAAAGCTTTAATGTTGTCAAATTACATTAGTTGACTTTTCTTTGTGGCATCAGGATTTTTAAGTTGCATTTTGAAAGTCTTACCATACACCCTTGTTATGGAGAAATTCACCTTTTTCTGTTAGACTCAGTATGTTGTCATTTTTGTATTAAATATCTAATATGTTTAAAGTCAACTTTCAGATATGTTGTGAGATATGGATCAAATACTGTCTTTTTTCTAAAAGATTATTTGGTCATCTCAGCATTGTTTGCTCAAGCTACCATGCCATGTGCTATAACAAGATAAGTAGAACCCAATTCCTGACTGTCAGGGTCTTAGAGTATCTAAATACAGACACATAAATGTTAAAAATTTCAATATAGCAAGAAAAATGCTTCAAAAGAGGATATACATTGAGCTCTGCTGCGAGCACCAAAGTCAAGTCCAGTCACGCTAATGTGAACATAAAGGTGAAATAAATCTTTGCTAGGAAGAACATGTGGAAGTTTTTTGTTCCAGTGAAAGCTGAATGGCATTTCTGAGAGAAAACAGAGCTAGGTCAAAGACAGAAGGGTACAAAAAATATGATGTGTTGGAGTAGGTGGAAAAAAACTTCCCTCCTTAGATAGATTGTATCAGGATCCTCTGAATCCTCTTCCAGACTAAGATTCAACTTTGACCTGCTGCCCTGCCCTTGGCCCACTAAGCCCACTTTTAGCAAAGAATCTGCATCTTCCAAAGGCCCAGAATGGTGCCTTCTACAAACATAAAATCAGTCAATGTTAGCTGAACCATATTGTTGAACTGGGTAAAATGTACTCATATTAAGGATATTCGAAATATGAAGTCTACTTTTCAGAAAGAGCTAGTTCCTTGAACTGAGGAGAACTTAGCTTAAGACAACAAGTATTCCATTTACCTCCTTTTACATGGATAATTGGTTGACACTTAAATAACCATCTCACAGTAGCCTGTGATTAGAAGTGATAAATGAAACAACAGAAAATTGACATGAGAGGAAACACATCCATAGACCATTTAGTATAGCTAGGCACACAAGGAATCAATACGTGATCGTGGCTGGTGCTAATGTAGAAAAAGATAAGCAGAAGAATCACTGCATTATGAAAGGAAACATAAATGACAGTTTGAAATTCATTCAGCACCTTATTACATACTTTCAATCACATGTATTTTATATGTAGTTCCTTACTGCATGTCATCTTTCATGCCCATGAAAGTACAACAAATTAAGTATTTTGCCTGTGTTTATCACTTCTCAAATGTGTTATTTTAGGTTATAATTACGGAAAAACTTCAAGTCCAACTCACAAAATAAACTGGATTAAGACTGAACATGAACCTTTACTCTGTTTACTACTAGTCTTCTGATTCTCCAAGAAGTAACTCCTACTGTTATACACACATATATCTTCACTCATCAAAACTGTACTAGCTCTACTATTTTTGAAATTATTGGGGTGTCTGGATGGCCAAGTTGGTTGAGTTTCAGACTCGGTTTTGGTTCAGGCCATAATCTCAGGGCCCTGGGCTGGAGCCAGCACCAGTCTCCCCACTCAGAGAGAAGTCCTCTTGCAGATTCTCTCCCTCTGCCTCTGCCCTCCCCACATTCATGAGTGCACTCTCTCTCATTCTTTCTCTGGGGTAAGTAAATCTTAAAAAAAAAAGAAATAAAGAAATTATTAAAATGTATTCGTATTTCCAATTATCTTCAAATGCAGTAATGAATCATGAATACTACATTTTTAAGGATTCAAAGAAAGACACTGAGAAACACATCTCACACTGAGAGATTTTAAATCAAATCAATTTTAACATATGATTTGTACACAACAAACTGCATCCATTATATGGATATAATACAAATGTTACTACATTCACCTAATGATGGGCATGTAGTTTTTTTCTTAGTCTGGGGTTATTATAAACAAAGCTGTTATCAACATTAGTGTACATATTTCTATGTGGACATGGGTTTTTATGAACTTGAGTAAATAGAAGTGGAATGGCTGTGTTATGTGGCAAGTGTGTGTGGCAAGTGTGTGCTGAACTGAGAAACTGCAAAGTGATTTTCCTATGTGAATGCACCATTTTCATGCTGACTCAAATGGGTGTGAGTGCCAGTAGCTCTGTCTTCTTGCTAACTATCCAAATGATCAGTCTTTTCAATTTTAGTCATTCTAGTAGATATGCTATGATACTAGGTTTTATTTTGTGGTTTTATTTTACATTTCCCTAATGACTAACACGTTAAGTAATTTTTCATGTGATTATTGGCCATTTACATATCTTTTTTGTGAGGTGTTCAACATTTTTTGTCCATTTTTGTATGGGTTATAAGAATGTTTAGATATTCTACATACAATTTTTTTGAAAAATGTGCTGCAATATTTTCTCCTAGTCGATGGTTTAATTTTTGTCTTCTCATGTGTATGCCTTTAGAAGATTGAAAGTTTTTCACTTCGGTAAAATCCAATTTATCCGTCTTTCTGTGATTTGAGCTTGTGTGATCTGAAGAGCAAATCTCCACAACCTTAAGACTACACTGACTTGGGGTGACTGGGTGGTTCAGTGGGTTAAAGCCTCTGTCTTTGGCTCAGGTCATGATCTCAGATCCTGGGATTGAGCCCTGCATCGGGCTCTCTGCTCAGTGGGGAGACTGCTTCCTCCACCTCCCCGCCTGCCTGCCTCTCTGCCTACTTGTAATCTCTGTCAAATAAATAAATAAAATCTTTTGGGGCACCTGGGTGGCTCAGTGGATTAAAGCCTCTGCCTTCGACTCCTGTCATGATCCCAGAGTCCTGGGATCGAGCCCCACATCGGGCTCTGTGCTCAGCGGGGAGCCTGCTTACTCCTCTATCTCTCTCTGCCTGCCTCTCTGCCTACTATGATCTCTGTCTGTCAAATAAATAAAATCTTAAAAAAAAAAAAAGAATTCTTTGGGGCGCCTGGGTGGCTCAGTGGGTTAAAGCCTCTGCCTTCGGCTCAGGTCATGATCCCAGGGTCCTGGGATCGAGCCCCACATCGGGCTCTCTGCTCAGCGGGGAGCCTGCTTCTCCCTCTCTCTCTCTCTGCCCGCCTCTCTACCTACTTGTGATCTCTCTCTCTCTCTGTCAAATAAATAAATTTTTAAAAAAATCTTAAAAAAAATAAATAAATAAAATAAATAAATAAATAAATAAAATCTTAAAAAAAAAAAAAGACTATGGTGACTTTCCTTTAGAATGTTCATAGCAACATTTAGGTCAATGATACACTCTGGGTTAATGTTTATGTATATGGTACACAGTAACAGTCAGTGCCCTTTGGTGCAGGTAACTAAGAAAAATCAAAGACTCTTCCAACTTGCCAAAGAGATTTTTCTTTTCCCATTGACTGGTCTTTGCACCTTCTTCATAAATCAACTGAACATGTCTGTGCGGATCTATTGCAGATTTTTCAAGATACACTTGGAGTAGTAGCTAGAAATAAATCACAGAAGACTTGTATTCCATGCGATGGGAGCCAACAAAGGATCTGAACCAGGAAATGATGAGATCAGATGTCCATACCATCAAGGCCTTGCTGACAGACTGCTCCATGGAGAAGGTTTTGATGAAATGAGACTGGAGGCATCAGCCTGGCTCACTGGCTGCCTTTGATCAGAATCCCTGGATAGAAGTGGAACTCAAAAAGAAGCAGACACAGAGTTGGCCTTACTGAGTTACAAATGTTTGAGAGGATGACATGGTGGGAGTAGAAACAGGGCTCATAGGCTGGAAGCTACCTGTCAGTCCCTGTCTTGATTATGAGGAGAAAAAAATCGTGGCTATGCATTCTCATGACAAGACAGAGAAAGCTTCAAGTCTCCCTCTGAAGGAACTGTTGCCAGAGACCAATTTCAGAGATTTCATAAGAATTGCAGAAATAAAATTTGAATTATACACACACATACACACTAAAAGTTTAAAATGGTTAATTTTATCTTGAAGAAGTCCCAAAAGTTCATTTTTACTTTTGTTTCCTTTGCCTTTGAAGACATGTCTTGAAAGAAGTTGCTGTGGCTGATGTTGAAGAGGTGATTGCCTATGTTCTCCTCTAGGATTTTGATAGATTCCTGCCTCACATTGAGGGTTTTTATCATTTTGAGTTTATCTTTGTGTACAGTATAAGAGAATAGTCAAATTTTATTTTTATATACATAGATATCCAATTTTCCCAGAACCATTTATTGAAGAGACTGTCTTTTTTCCACCAGATATTTTTTTCCTGCTTTGTCGGAGATTATTTGACCACAGAGTTGCAGGTCCATTTCTAGACTCTCTATGCTGTTCCACTGGTTTATGTGTCTGTTTTTGTGCCAGTATCATGCTGTCTTGGTGATCACAGCCTTATAATAAAGCTTCCATGCAGCAAAGGAAAAAGTCAACAAACAAAGAGGCAACCCACAGAATGGGAGAAGATATTCAGAAATGACACTACAGACAAAGGGCTGATGCCCAAGATCTATAAAGAACTCCTCAAACTCAACACACACACACAAAACAGATAATCATGTCAAAAAATGGGCAGAAGACATGAACAGATACTTCTCCAAATAAGGCATACAAAAAAGACATACAAAAGATATACAAATACAAAGAGACATACAAAAAGACATACAAAAAAGACACATGAAAAAATGTTCATCATCACTAGCCATTAGGGAGATTCAAATCAAAACCACATTGAGATACCACCTTACACCAGTTAGAATGGCCAAAATGAACAAGACAGTAAACAGCAAGTGTTGGAGAGGATGTGGAGAAAGGGGAACCCTCTTACACTGTTGGTGGGAATGCAAGTCGGTGCAGCCACTTTGGAAAACAGTGTGGAGATTCATTAAGAAATTAATAATAGAGCTACCCTATGACCCTGCAATTGCACTACTGGGTATTTACTGCAAAGATACAGATGGTAGTGAAAAGAAGGGCCATCTGTACCCCAATGTTCATAGCAGCAATGGCCACAGTTGCCAAACTGTGGAAAGAGCCAAGATGCCCTTTAACAGACAAATGGATAAAGAAGATATGGTTCATATATACAATGGAGTATTATGCCTCCATCAGGAAGGATGAATACCCAACTTTTGTATCAACATGGATGGGACTGGAGGAGATTATGCTGAGTGATATAAGTCAAGCAGAGAGAGTCTATTATCATATGGTTGCACTTACTTATGGAGTAAAAGGAATAACATGGAGGACATTAGGAGAAGGGAAGGAAAAGTGAATTGGGGGAAATCAGAGAGGGAGACAAAACATGAGAGACTATGGACTCTGAGAAACAAACTGAGGATTTTGGAGGGGAGGGGAGTAGAGAGTTGGGTGAGCCTGGTGGTGGGTATTAAGGAGGGCACGTATTGCATGGAGCATTGGGTGTGGTGCATAAACAATGAATCTTGGAACACTAAAAAATAAAATTAAATTTAAAAAATAAAATAAAATGATCAATTTTATAAAATATATATTTTACCACAATTCAAAAGAAGAATCCCAAGAGTGCTTCACAAGAATTCTTAAACACAGGCAGAAAATAATGAAAAGAAATTTTATGCCACCTTCAAGTGCCAATATAGGGAAGACACAAGGGGTTCCCTGTGCTGGGGAAAGCCTTCTACAACCAGTGGTTCCCCCAAACACCCATCAAGACACCACCTCCATCAGGCCTTCTTCAGCTTCCTGGCTCCACACAACCACCTGGCCACCATGCCCAGCAGCTTCCCACAGAGCCACAGGGTGCCCTGGGTGACCACCAGGAGGAACAAGAAGATATCCAGCAGGTACTGCTCATGCCATGGCTGCTGCAGGCCATGGACCTTGAGGTGGGTGGCACCCTCTGTCTGGAGGATGTGGTCAATCCAGCCCACCAGCCTCTGGGCAGGGGTCAGGGGGTGGGAGTGCCTGATGATGCTGGCGGCCACTGCTGCTGACTTGTACCTGTTAGCAGAGACAGAGGTTGGGCGTTACTCATGTGGTCTCAGAACTCTTAGAGACCTTGTGTCACACACACACACACACACACACACACACACACACTTTCATGCATATGCACAAAAAGACTCAGTTTCAAGGAAAAGTTCTTGACCTGGCCTTATCACAGTCTAGCTGGGTCTCATGGAAAAGTTCTAACTGGTCTATCCATGCAAAGATCATTGCCTAGTGCGAAAAGTGCCAAATTATAAAAAAAAAAATACTAAATTTAAGGATGAGTCTCTATCCGGGGAGCTTTTGGTAGGCTAAAGGAAAAAGTATTTATGAATATATGTGATATAACATACACCCAAATCAGGGTAAATGACCTTGAGACCCTAATAAGATATTCAGTTCATCATGGTTACCACATCTTTATGCTAGATGGCAATTTATTTAAGAGAACATGGAGCCTTTTACTGACTCACTTAGTAGAAATACATCCCACCTTACTTTCTGGCAAGCCCTGTGCTGGGCCCTGGGAACACAGGAGAAAAAAGAGACACACTTGACCATCCAGGGGAGCTTACTTTCTACTTTCTAATGTGAGGGACACACAGTGAATTAAAACAGAAAGAAATGGGGGTAGTGACTGATCCTGAGAAGGGTTAAGACAGAAAAGTGAATTATGATTAAAAGTGGTGGGAGAGGGGTATATTGAGGACAGTCAGACAAAGACTGCCTGCCTCTCTGAGGAGAAGACATTGAAGATGAGTTTGGCTGTCAGATGAGTCAGCCCTGGGAAGAGAAGGGAAGCATGTTCTAGAAGGGAATCTTTGTCTAGCACTGACAAAGGGCTGAATCAGGAAACAGTGTGGCATTTTGGGGGACAAGAAGGCAACTTCCTGCCTCAGTGTAATTCTACTATAAGCACTCCCAAAATATAAGAACTCTCAGAGATCCTGTGTAAATAATTCAAGACGGTCACAACAGTTAGGGAAGAAGTTGTTCTCAACATCTAACCTGAATTGCTTAGTCTTGTTCTCAGACATGTCAGGTGTCAGCACCACACACATAATATTCCACGTCTGGAAGTTTCAGCTTTCATTACAAAAAAGAACCATATAGTTCCCTATGTGTTTGACAGTTTGTTTCATCTGAAGTGACCATAGGCCAGAGAGCTCCATACCTCTTGTCTTCAATGACTTCCTTCATCTTCAGAGCCAATGTCTCTGCCTTGATCTGTTTAAGCTGGATAGAGACACCAAACTTTTTGGCTTCTACTCGGATCAGGTTGTCAGCCTGTTCTCGAAGGACAGGAATCCCTACCATGGGTACACCATGTTGGATGGCCTCCATTATGCTATTCAATCCACCATGGGTGACAAAGAGACGGATACGTGGGTGAGCTGTTGCAAATCAGGAAAAGAGCAGAATATTTCAGGGTGAAAATTTTCAGAATACCAGGCAAATTTCCAAGGACAGAAAACCTACAAAGGGATCTTAAAGCATGTTGTAAACTTGTATTTATTGATTTAGCTTAGGACACACTCAGTGGTATATATTCCAAGATATAAAATTCTGACCTTGTCTCTGTACAGAGATTCCTCTAAATCAATCTATTTAAGAGGCAAAACCCAGGAAAAGTTCAGAGAACAGTGCTAAGCAAGACATATTCTTCTTCCCATTGACCCATTAATCCATACACCCATGCATCCATCATTCTCTCTCCACCCTATTTCTCACCTGCCCTCTCTTTCTCTGTCCTTTCTTAGACTCTCCCAGTGTCACTCTGTCTGTATCTTCTCTGGTTTTCTATCTCTGACTGTCTCTATCTCTTGCTCTCGAGGTCCTGTGCTCTCCCCTTCACTTCCTTTTCATTTCCCTCTTATCAGAAATGTTAACACTTTTATTGACATCACATCTCATGCGGCATTCATCAAACTTGCACTATATGTGTTTTCTCCTCAAGCTCATAAGAAAACCTATAAAGTAAGCTATGATGGACCACCCAACTTAGTATTTCTAGTTTCTGTGTGCTCAGTCCACTCTTATTTAGAGAAAACCAAAACAAGTGTTGATAATGAAGAGTTCACCTCAAACACTGCCTCTCAATAGAGATGTGCATCACAGTCTATGAAAATCAGAATCCTTTTTACCTATGACAAGTCTTCTGAATAAATGTGCAGAACCCTCTATTTTAAGTTCCAATATATTTTTGAGCCATAACTGGGGGATGAACCTCTGCTGCAGGAAGTGGTTGTGGTACTGATGGGCTCCAAAAAGTGACACAAAGGACAAAGAAAATGTATTGGGGTATAGGGAGTTCTCTGTTACCAAAGAACCGATGGAACAAATAGCCAGCTGACAGGTTACTCAGCTTCATACATAAATATATTGGCACACTCTTTACAAATGATAAATATCAATTTTGTGAGAGCATGAGGACATCTTTTGCAGGGTAGGAGAATACACTAATATGTGTGGGAGTGTGTGTCTGTAGTGGCACACGGCCTAACAGAGACTCAAGAGGCTAGGAACAACAGTGGCAACAAGAACCCCATTATGTGTTCTCAGAGTTCACAAACTGTCTTCATTTGTGTCTGGGTTACCTTGGTCTTTGCCAAGTAGTGTAAGGTCAAAATAACCTGATGATAATATCATTTCTGGCCACAGGTATCAGGACTAGAATAGAAAGAAAGAAAACACGGCATTTTTAGCTATTTGGGAAGCCGAGCCTGATTTCCCAAGAACTCCAGCTGGCTGCTCCATTCCTGTCCTCTATAGATTATCTTTAGATACTAGATGCCCTTCCTCATGTTGGTGTGGTTGCACAGTGGAAACTTAAAGATACATAAATGGAAAGAGAGAAGTAGAACTGAATAGTTCTTACCTAAAAGGTCATTCTGAGGAAGCCAGTCCATGATTTTCACATTTGCTGACAATTTGACGTCTTTGGACCAATGAGAAGAATTACACTTCCATATCACCCCTTGAGACAGATGAGCAAAGGCACTGTTCATCTCCCTGAGAACTTCCTGGGACTGATAGATACTCACAAAAGAGCCCAGGGCCACAAGGACAAAACCAGAGTCTCCAAATTTGGCAATGAAATTCTCAAACTCCTAGAGAGAGGTAAGAAAGGAAAGGAGGTGAACAAAGTTGTTGATCAAAGCCTAGACAGCCGTGAAATGAAAGTCGGCTTCTTGCTGAATACAAACCTCCTATCTGTGCCTAGAGCTCACTGTCTTGAAGTTTCTCCTAGCCTCTGGACAGCTCAGTTCCCTCTGCACTCTGGTCTGGTGGTATTGAAGTCATTTCTCTGAGACCTCAAGACACATCCTACCATACAAACACGTTCAATAATCACAGATGAATGTGAAAACAGCTGTAGGTGTCCAGCCACTACCACAATAGTCCAAGTTGCCCTTTAGGAACTCAGAGCATACTGTAGCACCAACATCTAGATCCAGGACTTACATGTATAACAATGTTTTATAGAAGAGCAGGGTCGAGGTGGTAGAAATCTCTTTCTTCATTGAAAACATGGCCCCAGTACCTCATTCCTCATTCTAAGTGTGGGAGATCTGGTCATTTTGGAGTGTTCCAATGCCAAACCAGAGGTGCTAGTGCTGGGAGAGTGCCAGCTCCTGTCCTGGCCCAGTAAGAGGCAGCATATCTTCTGGAGGCTGAGGTAGATGCGGGGGAAATGTTTCTATTATTGTCTCCTTCGTATGCTTATTAGCCATCTGTCAGTCTTCTGTGTTGAGGGGTTAGCCCATTTTAAAATTATTGGTCTTCTCAAATAGAGGGCTGATGGAAGGGAGGGTGATGAGAGGAATGGGGTGACTGGGTGATAGACATTGAGGAAGGTATGTGCTATGGTGCGTGCTATGAATTGCGTAAGACTGATGAATCACGGACCTGTACCCCTAAAACAAATAATACATTATATGTTAATGTTAAAAATTTAAAAATAATAATAATAACTTAAAAAATAATGTGCCAGAGGTTAGCATAAAACACTAATAATCTATTAAAAGTTTAATGATAAGAAAATAACATTCTTGTCAGTTATGAATAAAAAAAGGAAAATAAAACCTCCATTATTTCTGGATTAAAAAATTATTGTTTTTTTTAACTGTTAAATTCTAGCGTTCTTGTATACTGTGTATATTTGTGTGTATAAAGTGCTTACTTGTGTATTTGAATAACTGTTTTAAAAGATTAAGGAGGAAATGTATTGCAATGAGCACTGGGTATTATATGCAAACAATGAATCATGGAACACTATATCAAAAACTAATGAAGTACTGTGTGGTGACTAACATTACGCAATTAAATTTTTAAAAATGAGAATATATTGTGACCAAATAGGATTTATCTGGGGATGCAAAGGTGGTTAACTATTTAGAAATCAGTAATTATAATCTTATTAATAAACTACTAAAGCAGGGGAAAAAATGAAAGATAGGTCTCTTCCAAATACTTTCTCTTGTTCTTATTCTTGTGGCTCCTCTCTTTATTCTATTGACAGTGCCTATCCCAAAGAGATATTTTTATTTCAGCTTCACACACTTATCAACTTCTTTTTCTTTATAGAATACAACTTGGGTTTTGCATTTTAAAAGTTTTCAGCAAACTCTATTTCATCTAGATTTTCTCTGATATCACATTCTAAAAGATTTATTCATTACCATTTGCTATTTATATTTAGGTCTGTGGTCTATTTGAGTTAATTTTCTTGAAGTGTGTATGATCTTGGCCTAATTGTGTGTGTGTGTGTGTGTGTGTGTGTGTGTGTGTGTGTGTGCAGATATCCATTTTTCCTGCACATTTTTTTGAAAGTCTGTGTTTTCTCTATACAATTGTCCTTACTTCTTCGTGAATCATCAGTTTACTAAATTTAGGTGGGTCTATTTTGGGGTTCTTTATTGTGTTATATTGACTCTTCCCAATCTTCTGCCAATATCATTCCATCTTGATTATTGTAGCTTTATAATAAGTAATCAAGTTGGTAATGTCAGCCCTCCAACTTTGTTCTTCATCTTCAATATTGGGTTGGCTCTTAAGGATTTTGGTTCTCCATGCTAATTTTAGTATCGTTGCATAATTATCTACAAAATAAGTTGGTGAGATTTTTATTGTGATTGCATTCAATGTATTAATCAATTTAGAGAGAACTAAATACTTGACAATATTGACTCTTCCTATCTATGAACATATTCTCTCCACTTATTTAGATCTTTGATTTCCTTCATTAGACCTTTGTAGTTTTCCATATATGGATCTTGTACATATTTTTTTAGGTTTATTCCCAAAGTCACAATTTTGGTGATGCTAACATAAATGGTAAAGTGTTTTTAATTTCACATTCTTCTGTGAATTGTTTATATGTAAGACTGTTTTTATACATTAAACTTGTATCTTGTGACATTGCACTAATTGATTACTAAGGTTACAGGAATTTTTATATGTTTTTTTCTTTTTCAGATTTTTGTATTGGACCATCATGTCGTCTGTGAACAAAAGCAGTTTTATTGATCCCCTCCTAATCTATATGCCTCTTATTCATTTTTCTATTATTTACATAGGACCTCCAGTATGAGGCAAAGAGGAGCGAGTAAGAGGACATGCTTCTCTTGTACCTGATAGGTTGTCCTTTCATTTTCTATATAATGCCCTTTGATACAGAGCAGATTTTAATCCTGATGAAGTCCTATAGATCTACTTCTCACTTTGTTACTCTTGCTTTCCATGTCACATCTACAAATACATTATCAAATACAAGTCCAAGCGGATTTATGCCTTTCCTTTCTTCTGAGATTTTTCTTCTGAGATTGTTCGGCTCTTAGTTCTTTATTTAGGCCATTGATCCATTTTGAGTTAAATTCAGTATGTGGTGTGAGGAAGCCTGAAATACATTCTCTTTCATGTGAAAATCCAGCAGGATCAACATCATTTGCTAAAGAGACTATTCTTTCCTTCTTTGAATGGTTTTGGCACCCTTGTCAAAAATGAATTGGTCACAGATGTATGAGTCATCGAACTGTGTTCTTTTCCATATTCTTTTGGCAATTCAGGGTCTCTTAACGTTACCATATGAATTTGAAAATTGGCTTTTTCATTTCTATAAAAAGAAGAGGCCATTGAGTCATTGATAAGGATTAGATCAAATCTGTAGATCATTTTGAGTAGTAGTGTTCTCTTAACAAGATTAAGTATCACAATCTATGGTCTGGAGATGTCTTTCTATTTATTTACGTCTCCCAGAATTTCTTTCAGCAAATTTGTAGTGTCCTGTGTACATGTCTTTCAACTCCTCAGTTTAATTGGATCCTGTTGTAAATAGAATAGTTTACTTAATTTCATTTACTCATAGCTGCTGTATGGAAACACAACTCGTTATTGCACATTGATATTTTCCCATGCAACTTTGCTGGACTCATTTATTACATCTAGTAGTTTCTTTCCGGGGTATGAATTCTTTGGGATTTTCTCCATAGAGAATTACGTCATATGAAAAGCAAACTATTTCTACATTGTCCAATTTGGGTGCCTTTCTTGTCCTTTTCTTGTCTACTTGCTCTGTCAAGGGCATATTTGAATAGCAGTGATGGGAGGGCATCTCAGACCACTGATCTTAGGCAGCACAATTGCAGTCTATCATAATGAATGTTATGCAGAGTGTCCCATAGACTCTTTATCATGCTCAAGAAGTACCTTTCTACCCCAGCTCTGTGAGTATTTTTATCATGAAAAGGAGTTAGTTTTGTCAAAAATCTTTTCTGCACCACTTGACATGATTTTTTTTCTTCCCTTCATTCTAATGACATGTTGTAATACATTGACTGATTTTGTTATTTTATAAAATATTCTTATTTCTTGCAAAGTTATGACGTAGTCTGTTTTGTGTGGTATTAATTAGTACATAACCACCCCTAGATGATTCTTAAGAAGTTTCTGATTTAATTCTCAAAAAATGAGTGTTAATATACTTTTGTCAATTCTTCAAAACATTCATTTCTTCTTCCTCTGCATTGTTTGGTTGTCCCCAGCTCACAGCCTTTGCTCTATTGTCCTATCTGGCTCTATTTTGACTCCATCCAACACTACACCAAAGATCTACCAGCCAAGAGACCATTTAAAATCAGCTTTGCTGTCTTTTGATAATTATAAGATTAATATAAATCTATTACTTAAAATTGAAAAGAGTAGAGCATGACATCAGAATAAGAAGCTCCATGCTCTCACTCCCCAAAAGAAATATTAAAAATATATATTTTTTAAGAACTGAAGATGAACTCTACCCCAGGCAAATGTGTAACCAGTCTCACTGAATATAGCAAATAGCTTTGAAAACACCATCTGATCAGAATCCCTACCCCCAGCATTGGATATTCACATGAACAAGAATAAAATCGACCCTCACCTTACACCATACAAAAAACTCAACTCAAAATGGATTAAAGATTTAAGTGTAAGACATGAAACTACAAAGCCCTTAGAATAAAACATAGGAGAAAACTTTCAGGGTATTGGTCTTAGCAACGATTTCACAATGATTAGCACAATGCAAAAGAAAATGAAATACCAAATTCAAAATGAACAAACACCAAAACAAACAATAACCATAAAACCAACTAGGACTACATTAAACTAAACTAAAAAGCTTCTGCATGGTAAAAGAAAAAATCAACAGAGTAACAGACAACTTACAGAATAGAAAATAACTACAAACTATTCCTGATAAGAAATTAATCTCTAAAATGTATGGGAAAGGCCTACAACGCCATAGGAAAAAAGTTTAAAAAATCTTATAACCCCATTAAAAAATAGGCTAAGGACTGAAATAGACATGCATCCAAAGACAACATGCAAATGGCAAACAGATATATGAAAAAATGCTCAGCAACACTAGTCATCAGGGAAATGTAAACCAATGCCACAGGGAGATATGAATTCACACCTATTTGTATGGTTATTATTAAAAAACAGAAGACGTGTTGAGGATATGGAGAAAAAACAACTGTCATGTACTGTTGTTAGGAATGAAAAATGGTGAAGGCACTATGGAAAACAGTATGGAAATTCCCCCCAAAATTAAGAATAGAACCACCATATGATGGAGCAATCTGATTCTCTTTCTATACTCAAGAGAATGAAAATAAAGATCTCAAAGAGATATCTGCATTCCCATGTTTATTGATGCATTATTCACAATAGCCTAGACGTGGTAACAAACAGAATATACATCAAAAGATGACTGGGTAAACAAACTGTGATATATATATACATATATAATATGTATATATATAATGGAATACTACTTACTGCTTACCCTTCAAGGAGGAAATTTTCCAATATGAGGAAACGAATCTTAGGGAAATTATGCTAAGCGGCATAAGCCAGAATAGCACATACTGCATGAATTAACTTATAGAAAGCATCAAATATAGTCACATTTTAGAATCAAAAGTGGGAGTTGGTTTGCAAGGGTGGGGAGAGTGAGGGAAAAGGGTAGTTGTTACTCCATGGAGGAAGAGTTTCAGGTAAGCAAGATGAATAATATCTTACAGATGTGAGGTACACAGGATCCTTATAGTAAATAATTGTGTTTTGTACTGTTAAAAATTTGATAAGGGTGTAGATCTCATATTAAGTGTTTTTACCACAATAAAATCAAATTTGAAATAGAATCAAATGCAAAAAATAGACTAGAAAAATATAAAAATAAATATGTATTTATAGTAAAATATAAAATAAAATAAAAATATATATCCTCATTGTTGTCCTTCTCACACTACATCACTCCCAGTTCCTACTGGCAAGGGGATCCACCAGTTCTGCACTAAAGAGCTCTCCATGAAGTCCATTTTGAGAGCTAAGGTTTCACTTACTTGTGGTACTGGTTTAACAGGTCTCGCCATTAAGCCTCCAACATACACAGTGTTGGGAAGCAGAGGCCGAGCAAACTCAAGGGCAAAGTCAGAGTTAACAAACCACAGCTCTGCTCTCCTTAGAAGATGAGACAGAACTGGCCTTGAACCTTCTGGAAAATGTTCCTTGATGATGTTGTCATATATAGACTGGACTTGCCGTTGATTCATGGAAAAACCAAAGAACGTCAACAAATTCTTCAGTCTACCCCAGAAGTCCATGTGGTCAGTTAGCAAGGAAGGGAATACTGGAACATAAGACAGAGGGCTTGGTAGCCCAAGGTCCAAAGTGCCAAAGTGGGTGGGAAGAATTGCCACGAATGGCTTCCCAAGCTTCTCAGCAACCAGGAAAGAACAGAAGTCAAATGCTTCAATGAATATCAGGTCAAAGTTCTCATTTTTCAAGGAATCCATGATATCACCTCTCTTTAGCAAATCACTACATCGGATTCCCATTTGTTCCATTAACTTGAAAATTTTTTCAGGTGTTTCCCTGTAAAAAAAAATTAATGGCAAATATTCATTGGAGCTGTAATTTCACAAAGCTTAGGAGAATCCTTGGTTCAAAGAACACATCCCAGGTAAGTAAGATCATATCTGGCATCAGCCCACATAATTTACCAGTGTCTAATGAATACTCTGCTCTCGTCACTCTGCTCTGGGTGTTTCTGCTTCCTAAAATGTTCTCACTTCCTCCCCTCCCCTTTCTCTGGCCAACCCATATGTATGCCTTAGTAAGGTAAATTCATGGTCCTTCTATTTCATCTTTTTGTTCTGGTTTAATTTGTTCTTTTTAAGGTCATTCTACATTGAAAATATTCTCTGTCACTAGTAGATCTCAGAGTCCCATGTCTAGTTGATACATTCTGTCATGTTCTGTTGAAGTTAATTTGTTTCATTTGTTCTAATCTATCTCTTCCTACCTAAAAAGATTAACATTTTTAAACAAACAAAAATAAAAGCCTATTTGAAGCTAATTATTATCCTTCCATTTCATGCCAGCTGGAGTATTCACAAAAGTTCATGCTAAAATTTTGCCACTATCTATTAAGACTCTTGTCTATGGCACCATTCCAGGAATTATTCTCTCAATGTTTTGCCATCAGTGTCTACAAGCAATATGACCTTTTTTATACAGCATATGGATGATAGATGAGAATATTCTTGATGAGAGGTTACAGGCCAGGTGCTTTGGAGACTCCAAAGTTGGGCCTCCTAGTTGAATGAAGGACTGAGAGAACCAAGGCCCAGCAAACCTGTAACCTGTGCACATTCTACCCTACCAGCCCACTTAAAGAAGGACCATAGGTGAGAGCTTATTAGCAATATGCAGATATACATGGGATTTAAAATCACCTTCATATGACAATAGATGCTTAGCTGAAATTATTCTCTATTACATTATAAGAGATTTTATATAAAGAAATATTGGTTAATATTGTTGAAAATGCAATAAATGAAGTACAAATTCTTCAAAAGTAGAGCATTAATCATATTGGAAATTAAGTTAATCCATTGAAGAAATACAGGAAAGTGCTGTGCTTCACATATTATACCATGGCTAACGTGTGTAAAACTGGTCTCTAAAATAATCAAGTGAGGGAGAAGAGACAAGACATATAATTTTTAAATATGTGAGTAACAACACAAGATGAAATAGACGAAGTTTCAAATGAGAACTTTAGATCAGATCTCATATAGATGAGAGAATTTGGTCTTCTAGTCTGACTAAGGAAAAGGGATTTATGGAAAAAGGCAGATTTTAGAATCACCTTGTAGCAAGTAAAATTTCTATGGAAAGAAGGGAGATAGAGATGAGGCCACTGTATTAACCCAGCAGGAATGAATTTGTGCCTTTTCCCTATAACATGATAAGTGACAACTTTCTATATTTCCCAGGTAATGAAAACATCTCTCAGGTTACCCTCTCACTTTGTATCACCAAGATATTTGGTTTTTTAAATGAGTTTGAAAGACAGTGGTACAAAGTATTAAAAAAACAATATTCAGGGGTGCCTGGGTGGCTCAGTGGGTTAAGCCTCTGCCTTTGGCTTTGGTCATGATCTCAGGGTCCTGGGATCGAGCCCCACATCAGGCTCTCTGCTCAGCTGGGAGCCTGGCTTCCCCCTCTCTCTCTGCCTGCCTCTCTGCCTCCTTGTAATCTCTCTCTCTCTCTTTCTCTCTCTCTGTCAAATACATAAAGAAATCTTAAAAAAAAACAATATTCATAAGCATCTTTCTTCTTGAATTTTTGTGAGGGTACGGGAGGATAAATAAGTATCACATGGTGGGTCTCACTTGCCTAGCAACAATGAGAAATTTAAGTTATCTAAACCACCTTCTTTGTTGTAGAGTATGGAAACAAATATCTGGGTGAAATGTTACCTGGAAGATCCAGAAAGAATCCTCACTATGTGGAAATACATACATGTATTCCCTCACGATATGGAAATACATACATGTTTGCAGTGGAATAGCAACAGTACAAAGACTGAATGATTGGGAGTGCAAAACTCATCTACTCCATCCATCCACTGCCACCATCAGTGATCTCCCCATCCATTCATTCATGCATCTATACATGCCAGTATCCATGCATGCAACCATTCATTTCTATCACTAAAGTGGCAAGTGTTTCATTCAGAGAATAAAAGAAATTACCTGCCAAGCCAAGCTTCTGTCACAAAGAAATCAAAAAATTTCTTAAATTCTTTTCTATGATCTTCAGATGGAAGCCAACTGATAACTTTGTATGAAATGTTTCTCTTTTCTAAAAAAAATTAAAATTAAAACACCAATAAGAAAATGTTTAATGATACCATACAACCCTAATAACAATGACATGATGATATCATGTTTGTTTACTCCAAGGATTGTATATATATATTCAAATGTTTGCTTTTTGAACTTTGGTTTGGTTTGGTTTTCCTGCTTTCTCATTTCTTCAATCATGCAACCTGCTAAATGTTATTGAGAACCATATAATGATACAGTCACTTTTACTCATTTTAAAGTAAGAGAAGTTTCTGTTTAAAGTTTGCACTTAAAGGTGTAACCAGTCACCATTTTATAGGTGAGAAAAGAGTACCAGATAATTGGTCCAGAGTGTACATATAGTGAATGGTACACTTCATATCTAAATACATATTTTATCCCAGCTTCCCAGGCATCTCCCATCTATAAAAAGAAATCATTTTCATTAAAATTAAAAGTGATATATGCACAGATTTTTCACTCTGCCAAAAGAATTACCAAACTCTAGATTTTAAAAAGCAGTCTTCTGCAGCCCTATTCACGTCCCAGAATTTCCCCCATAAGTCATGTGTAAAAGAGTCTGACACTATTTTTGAGGTTGGACTGATGACAGCTTTCAAGCTCTATCTCCTCCTTAAACTTCTGGGACATATCTTGGCAAACAGAGAAGAAAGCCTCAACATGCCATCTCTTAGGTGAGGAGGAGTTTCAAGCCAAGCAAGCCAGACCCAAGTAGGGGAATCCTCACCTCCATCCTACTCAGAAGCTTCCATAATTGGCATTTGGGGACAAAAGTATGGGAGTAGCCTTTCAGTGGCCCTGGCCATGTGTCTCACCAAACCTGTTTTCTGTGTTAGCTTAGATTGTGCTTCTGAATCCCAGCATGAGCCGTGATTGACACTAGGCTACATAGAACCCTGTGACCCATGGTTGTGTGTCTCAAGTACTGTCCCCATTACAAACAGTGCTCTGGGCAAGACTGATTCCAATTTACAAATACAATGAATGGTGTGAAGAAGGACAGTCACCATGTCATAGGTAGGAAGAGATCCACACCTACAAAAGTAGAAATTACTCTACAATCCTAGAAAATGCTTTTGCTACCTCTGCCGATTATATCTCTGTGGCTTAAAGAAAACCTTGATTAAAAGAGGAACAGGGAAAAACACTGATGATACCCCCATGGAGTTAATTCAACAGGTTCATTCAAACTCTATCTCAGGTCTCTCAAAATCACTGCTAGAGAGGCACTGCTACCTAGCCTTGATGATACTAATTGGGGCGCTCTGAGGGAGAAACTTATAAATATGAGCAGGTTAGAACAAACACTGACCCAAAACACATCTAAAAACAACCCAAACAAAGAGGAAAGACAGGGGGAAAGCAGGGTGGGAGAGTCAGGAAAGAAATTAAAACAGAGGTCTCAGCTTTGATACATGTGGAATTTAACATTACTTGTAAAAAGCCTTTATATAACAGAAGAAAGGCACAGAATTGCTTTTGTCCTCTACATCAAAGCTTCTAAATTACTTTAAACATTGAATGATATATACCAATGACAAACCTTATTCATCTTAATGAATACTTGGGCAAAAATAACAGATACATAAGAAGAGCTCACTGAATTTATCAAAGAAATTCCTGTACTCTAAGGAGTCAAAAATACTACTTATAGAGGACAGATTTGCATGCCCTGTCTTAACTACTGGGATTAAACATCCCACAGTCATAATAGCCATTTTTTATATTATCTCCTGGTGGCTATGGTTGCCCTTATGTAAAAAGTCATTAACAAAATAAAGTTAAGGTTTTAGCATTTACAGTAATTTTAACAAAAAGGGACCCTTTGGATCTGCCCAACATACTAAAACTGTTAATACATCCAAGTATATATTAAAAGAGTATCTTTAAGGATTATAATAAGATTTAACCATTACATAGAATATGTTAAGCAAAGAGTGATTATCTCCACTGATTCTCTAATTTATAAAATTATAATAGCCTAATTCAGACTATTCTTAAACTAGCAAAGAAGTAATGATGCCTTGCAGTGGATTACTATAAAGCTATGGACATGATCTAGCATGCTAAGACACCCCATTTCTTTTTTTTTTTAAGATTTTATTTATTTATTTGAGAGAGAGACAGTGAGAGAGAGCATGAGCGAGGAGAGGTCAGAGAGAGAAGCGGACTCCCCGCGGAGCCGGGAGCCCGATTCGGGACTCGATCCCGGGACTCCAGGATCATGACCTGAGCCGAAGGCAGTCGTCCAACCAACTGAGCCACCCAGGCGTCCCAAGACACCCCATTTCTAACTGTTACTGAAATTGCAGACTATGTCTAAGTACTAATAGATGCTTTACATGCATAGATTTGGCAATGATCCCTATTTGGCAATCAATTCCTATTTCAACAAGTTCTCAGCTGCAGTGTCTCCTCACCTTCACCTTGGCAGGAGACAAATCATTTGTAACTGCTTTCTTGTGGACTACCTCAACAACCTGCACACAAGCTTTCCTGGCAAGACCTTAACCACATTCTGTTTTCTCCAGAAGCTCATGTATGACATTGCATCGAGAACAACCTCCCTTTGCAGAGATTCATCCAGCACATGCACTCAGGACACAAACTTTCACACAGGAGCTCACAAGAGGGATGTGCTGCTGCCCTACACAAAGCACAAGCCATGGCCCCTCAGTTGAATTCCTGTGAAGAATTACCTGTCAGTTGAAGGTCTTTCCATCCCTGACACCATCAAGAAACAATTATTGGGGTTCACTTCCAGCATGAGAGTATAGGAGCTTTCCTGGACACACATTCGAACAGAAACTGGTCAAAATTTTCTTTTATATGTACACACACAAATTCAACTAAATATACATAAATGCTGAACAGAAAAGTTGGTCAGAAGGTAGTGGTGAATATTCTAGGAAGATGGGGGAGAACCATGGATCTGTCTCTGCACCTAGATTGTCATCTAGGTGTCCATCCCTCCATTGTCCATTGTCCATTGTCCATCCGTGCCCAAGAAAAGGCTCAGAAAAGATCTGAAAGTACCAAAATTTTTACCTCAGGTTGAGCCTTACCACAAAGGCAGCCTGACACAATCACAATACAAAAATAATAAGCAAATTAATAGCAAAAACCTGCAAACTCTGGAGAAGGGAGGAGAGTCTCATCTCCAGATTTAACACATTGTTAAATTCAACTGGTCAGTTTTCAACAAAAAATCATAAGACACACCAAGAAACAGGAAACTGAAGCCTATTCAGAGAAAAATAATAAATCAACAGAAATTGTCCCTGAGAAAGACCTGATGGCAGATATACTGGACGTTGACTTTAAAATAACAGCCTTGAAGATTCCCAGACAACTAAAGGAAAATGGAGAGAGGGTTACAAAAAGTGTACGCAAAGTAGAAATATCAATAAAGCATAGAAAATCTAAAAAGAATTCAAAAACAAATTTTGGCACTGAAAAATGCAATGATGAAATGAAAATTTCACTAGGAGGATTCAAAGGCAGATTTGAGCAAGCAGAAGAAATAATCTGTCAACCTGAAAATAAGACAATGGAAATTATCAAATGCAAAGAACAGAAGGTTAAAACACTGAAAAAAAGAACACAGCCTAAGGGACTAACATATGCATTGTGGATGCTCAGAAGAAGAAGACAGAAAGAAAGGAATAGAGAGAATATTTTAAGTCATAGTGGCTGAAACCCCATAAACTGGGTGAAAGATATGAATAGAAACATCCAGGAAACTCAACAAACTCCAAGGAAAATGAACTCAGACACCCACATCAGGACACATTATAATTAAAATTTAGAAAGGTAAAGAGAGAATAGTAAAAGCAGCAAGAGAGGGCACATAAAATGATGAGCCCTGGTGTTCTATGCAACTGAGGAATTATTGAATGCTATTTAAACTTAAAAAGTAAAAATAATAAAAGCAGCAAGAGAAAAGTGACTCATCACATACAAATGACTGATTGACTCAAGAAAATTTTTTCCGGAGGATGTCAATGAAATGATGAATAGATTTCTTTTTAGGGAGGGAGGATAGGCATCTGAGGAAAGAGAGAGAAAGAGAACCTCAAGCGGTTTCCCTGCCAACATGGAGCTAGCCATAGGGATGGATCTGACAACGCTGAGATCATGACCTGAGCCAAAATCAAGAGTCAGATGCTTAATCAACTGAGCTGCCCAGGCACCCCTAAAATTATCAACAGATTTTTAATCAGAAATTTTGGTGCTCAGAAGGCAGTGGGCTAATATATTCTAAGTGCTAAGAAAAAGAATGAACAAAAAATTCAGTATCTGGCAACACTTCAAAAGTGACATTCCTATTAACACATTCCTGGTAAGCAAAAGCTAAAGTAGGTTGTTACCACCAGGCCTCCACTGACAGTAGGGAGCCCTCCTGGGAAAAAGGAGGCCACCAGATAGTAACTCAAGAGATACGGAAAAATAAAGATTTTAATAGAGGTAAATGCATAGGAAATTATATAGCTAGTATTATGGCAATGCTTTCTAACTTGACTTGAGGTTTCTACATGTTTTTTGAAAATAGTACATTTTTATAAAAAATGTATTATTAGTTTGAAAACAAGTTTTTAAACTTTGTTTGTAATTCCAAGTTTTCTCTAATTTAAGGTACTAACACACTTAAATTAATGATAGTTTATGTTTGGGGGCACACAATGTAAAAAAAATGTAATCTTGTGATATCAACAATGCAAGGGGTTGGGGATGAAAAAACATTATATGAGAATTTCTGAATTTTGTTAAATTATTATAAATTAAAATGTGAGTAGCATAGATTTTAGCATGTTAAATTAAATCCCCATAATAACACACATAAAAAATGACTATAGACATACACAAAAGGAATGGCACAAGAATTTAACATTTCACGAGAATCAACTAAACACAAAAGAAACGGTAATAGAGAAAGTGAAGAACAAGAAAACTATAAGGTATATAGAAAACAAATATCAAAAGGACAGAAGTTTCTCCTTATCAGTAATTACATCCAATGAACATGATTAAACTCTCCAATGAAAAGACAGACATTGACACAACGGACAAAAATAGATGTATCCAATGTTCACAGCAGCAATGGCCACAGTCGTCAAACTGTGGAAAGAGCCAAGATGTCCTTCAACAGACAAATGGATAAAGAGGATCTGGTCCATACATACAATGGAATATTACGTCTCCATCAGGAAGGATGAATACCCAACTTTTGTATCAACATGGACGGGACTGGAGGAGATTATGCTGAGTGAAATAAGTCAAGCAGAGAGAGTCTATTATCATATGGTTTCACTTAGTTATGGAGTAAAAGGAGTAACATGGAGGACATTAGGAGAAGGAAAGGGAAAGTGAATTGGGGGAAATTGGAGGCGGAGATGAACCATGAGCAACTGTGGCCTCTGAGAAACAAACTAAGGGTTTTGGAAGGGAGGGAGGTGGGGGTTGAGTGAGCCTGGTGGGTATTAAGAAGGGCACGTATTGCGTGGAGCACTGGGTGTGGTGCATAAACAATGAATCTGAGAACACTGAAAAAATTAAATTAAATTAAAAATATATATATAATCCAAATGTAATAGCCTTGTGAGGTGACAGATGCAAGCTATACTTGTGGTGAACACATCATAACATGTACAGTTGGCAAATCAATATGTCACATACCTGAAAATATTGTAACATTATGTATCAACTATACTTCAATAAAAAGTAATACTTTAAAAAATTAAAAATAAAATGGGACTAACAGTGGAAGAAAGAGGATGGGGTCTGTGGAATCTTCCTGTACTATCTTTGCAGCTTTTCTGTAAATCTACCATTATTCCAAAAAAACCAAATGTATTTTAAAAATACAAAAATAAAAAGCCTACAAACACCCACACAAAGAAAAACATGATCCAACTGTACATATTGTGTTCAAGAGACTCACTGTAGGTCCAATGAGACAGACAGACAGGAAAATGATGGGAAAAGAAATTCTAAGCAAAGAAATAGCAAAAGAAAGCAGATGACCAAATATCAATCACGATAGACTTTAAATCAAGTAAGATTGCAAGAAACAAAGAAGGACATTAAATATTAATAGATGTTCAACACAGCAAGAAGATAGGACTATTATAAACACATATTCACCTAATGAGAGACCATAAAAATAGCTAAAGCAATAACTGGCAGCTGGATATTTCAACATCCACTCTCAATAGTGGATAGAAAAACCAGAAAGAAGATCAGTTAGGAGAAAGAAGACTTACACACATTGATCCACTTGGTGTAATAGACATACACAGAACACCCTGCCCAACAGCAGCATACACATTCTTCTCAAGGGTACGTGGGACATTTTTCAGCAGAGTCCATTGTTTAGCCACAATAAATCTCAATAGGTGTTAAAACATACTTATCGCAGGCTATCTAACCACACCAGGATGAAGTTAGAAATCAACAGCAAAAAAAAAAAAAAGAAAGAAAGAAAGAAAAGAAAAGAAATCAACAGCAGACAGAAAATAGAAAATTCACAAATTATGGAAATTAACATCCTTATAAATAATGCACATATCAAAGAGAAATTACAAGGGAAATCATAAAATACTTACAGAAAACTAAAAATGGTATACAACACACCAAAAGTTATGGGATGCACCAAAAGCAGCAGTTAAAAGGAAACTTGGAGTTTTAGTGCTTATATTAAAAAGGAGTTATCAAATCAATACCCTATTCTTCCACCTTAAGACACTGGGGAAGAAAGTGTACTAAACCTAAAACAGAAGGTAAAATTGACAAAGATTGGGGGAAACTAATGAAATTGGAAATAGAAAACCAACAGAAGTCAATAAAAGCAGAGCCAGTTCTTTGAAAAGATCAAGAACATTTACAAACAAGAAAGATACAAATTATTAGGACCACAGATGAAAGAAGGAACACCACTCATGACCACACAGAAATGAAAAGGACTATAGGAGAACAGGTGATATGGACAAATTCTTAGAGACAGAAACTACCAAAGTTAACTTAAAGAAGAAAAAGACATTTCAAAGAGACCTATAAAGACGAAAGGTTGTTCCATTTGGGTAAAGAGCACAGAAACTCTTGCCATATAGATATCCAAAATATACCTGAAGGTTACACATGTGTCTCCACACACCAAAGACACAAGACACAGCCTGAAGCAAGACTCCTTATCCTCTACAGATTTTCAGACATTACTGATCATAAATGACCAAGGCACTGTTTCATTTCTCTACATGTACAACGCTGGTCTTTTGAACAAGACATTCAGTGAAACATTCAACTCCCTCACCAGCCTCAGGCAGCAGGTCTCACAAAATGCCATAATGACTTTCTTATAAAAGATCCAACTGAGGGGCGCCTGGGTGGCTCAGTGGGTTAAGCCGCTGCCTTCGGCTCAGGTCATGATCTCAGGGTCCTGGGATCGAGTCCCGCATCGGGCTCTCTGCTCGGCAGGGAGCCTGCTCCCTCCTCTGTCTCCGCTTGCCTCTCTCTCTACTTGTGATCTCTCTCTGTCAAATAAATAAATAAATAAATAAATCTTTTAAATAAATAAATAAATAAATAAAAGATCCAACTGAAATAAGTGAAACAGGATGTTCTCATCATCAGTCAAACATGAAGGGAAACACCCATTCCAGCCGCACCACCCACTACCATAAAAGCCCAAAAGCATCCTCTTTTCCCTGCTCTCTCAATGTATGTTTGGACCAGATTGAGACTTTCTTTACTCTCTCCATGAAGCCTGATTATGTTATTAATAAGCCACTGCATATTTTTAAATATTTTATGTTTAAGTAATCTCTGAATCCAAAGTGGGGGCTCAGGGGCACCTGGGTGGCTCAGTGGGTTAAAGCCTCTGCCTTCGGCTCAGGTCATGATCCCAGGGTCCTGGGATCGAGCCCCACATCGGGCTCTCTGCTCAGCAGGGAGCCTGCTTCCTCCTCTCTCTCTGCCTGCCTCTCTGCCTCCTTGTGATCTCTCTCTCTCTCTCTGTCAAATAAATAAAATCTTTAAAAAAAAAAAAAGAAAGAAAGAAAGAACAAAGTGGGGGCTCAAACCCACAACCCCAAGATTGAACGTTGCATGCTCTACTGACTGAGTGAGACGGGAGCCCCCGATAAACCACTTTATAACCTCTTTGTGTGCATACAAAGCTATAAATCTCAACATTCAAATCTAACTTTGGGGTGGGGAGAAGTTAGAAATCAACAACAGTCTCTTAGGGTGGCTACAACAATTTCAGAAGAAACAATAGTTTTACCAAACTCTTCCAGAAAAGTGAAAGAGGAATACTATGCAATTCATTCTGTCAAGAAACTATTGCACTGATAACATTGCCAGAAAAAAAGAAAGAAAAAAATCCCAAGAAAATCAGAGAACCATGGAACCACATGGACATGGATATAAAATTTAAACCAAAATTGAACAAATTACATCAAAAATTACATAAAAGAGAAAACACATTGAGACCAAGTGGAATTCGTTCCCAGAACACAAGGTTAGTTTAACACTTGTAAATCAGTGTCATTCATTATTTTGACAAAATAATCAAAAAAATCATATATTTATACCAATACATGTCACAGAAGCATGAAATTACACTTCATCGAGTTAAATATTCTGCTCTTCCAAGGAGAGTGAAAGATAAGTCATGGATTGGAAAGAATATTTGCAGATTTATATCTGATAAAAGACTTATATCCAAACTATCTGAAGACTCAATAATAAGAACAATTTATAATAATAACCCAATTTATGAATGGCAAATTTGGCAAACAGTTACCAGTAAAGATATATGAATGACAAATAAGCACATGAAAAAAATGTACAGCATCATTAGTGATCAAGGAAATGCATGTGAAAACCACCATGAAATACAACTAAACACTTACACAATGGTGACTAAAAGCGAAAAGACTGACCATGTCAAGTATTGACAAGGATGTGGTGTGCAAAGAACTTGCAGTCACTTCTGCCGTGAGAAGGCAGAATGTTACAGCCTCTTAGGAAATGGTGTGGCCGTTTCTTCAAAAGTGAAATATACACCTAACATACGGTTCAGCTACTGCACTCCTACCAGTTAATCCAGAGAAAAGATAATACATGTTTATACACAGGCTTGTACACAACTCTTCACAGCAGGTTTATTTGTAATAGCTCAAATAGGAGATACCCCTAATGCCCATCAACAAGCAACTAAATAAAAACATTGTGGTAATAAATACATTGAACACTATTCAGCAATAAAAGTGAGTGAACTATGCATGCACACATTATAAATGAATCACAAAATACTTTTTGCTGAGTTCAATAAACCAAAATCTGAGGCAGCATAATTATGATCCGATTTCTATAAAATCTACATGATACAATCTGACATATGGTGACATATTAGGGATTGATAGGAAATGGGAATGGAAAGGTGGAAGAGTTGGGAGGGGAGATTACAGAAGGACATTAGACATCTTCTAGTGAGGAACAAGTATATTTGTTATCTTGACGATGTTGATAGTTTCACAGGTATAAATACACACATATGCTGCCATATGTATATATCCAAAGATAACAAATTGCAAATATTATTTCCATACAATGGTTTAAATAATGAAGATAAGGAACTTCAATCTGAGCCCACAAGAAGATGACAGGACCATATTGAAATTCTTTACTAAATAAAACCAGACCAAACACATGCTAAAATGGTTTTTAGACATTGCACCCCAGGTAGTACAGGATATTCATGGACAGCTGGAGAAAACTTCCAAGATAGAGCTCATGGAGGAGATACCTGGCCTGGCCTGGCCATCTCCCTGAGGGAGCACATCAGATTTGGGGGAGGACATGGCAGCTGGAACTCACAGGGCAGAATACCAGTATACCACAAGAGAGTTATGGGGAGAGAAAGCTCTGGGGTTGGGGTCTTCCTGAGAACAGTCAGTGCAAACATGGGAAGAAACTACCCAAGGCACCATAAAGAAAGAAACACAACAAAACCCGGAGGTTATACAGAGCCTCTTCTCAAGCTACTACTCAGCCTTGAGAGTTAATGAAGATCTAAGGAAAGCTCCCCGATCAGCTAGATAAAGGTGCATTTTGATCTAACGTCTGTAAATTTCTCTCAATAGGATCTAAAATTCAGAGGAAAATAATGATTGTAATTTATTAATCTCTATAAACCCCAGCAATAAGAAACTGACCTCCCCTTGGTAACAGCAGACTAAGATACTGGGTTTTTTAACTCCCAGGGCTCAAGTGAGCACTGCTTCATAGATAAACTAAGGAGCCCATGAGTCTAATCAAAGCTTGAATTTCAACATAGGGCTTCCTTACATTAGCTACTGATCTCCTCTCCTGCCTCCATACCCAAAGAGAGCTGGACTAAATGACTTCAAGGGGTGGAATTATCTGGTCAGGACAATATCCCACCAGGCAGAAATTCACTTAAACGTTTGTAGGCAAGCCCCCTGAGAACCAAAGATGTAAGTGCACAGATCCCCAATACAAAGAAGAACTGTCATCGGGAATATCTATCTGCCTGGTAGAAGGAGAGGCATGACAACCTCTCTTAGGATAAGGAAGAGTCAGAATTGCAGACAATTAAGTCCATTCAAAATTGGCATCTTAAACTCGTGATTTCAGTTATTGATTAGAACAATCCTATGTCTCAGCAATATAAAATGTAGCTGAGTTTTTCTGCAGCCATTTATTCATGAAAGTTATAAATAAAAACCCTATGGGGAAGTTATCCAAGCAGGCAGTAAATGCAGGTTCTAAAGTTTCAATTTTGAGTGTTGAATCAGGTCAACAAAAATAACCCAATCACGTTTCTTTATTTGCAGACCTCCCCCAAGGTCTACTGCTGAAGAGAAAATAAATATTCTATTTCAAAACCTCAGAAATCCCCAGTGAATGGTCAATATTGCAAGAAACTCTGGACTATTAAAACTTGGAACCAAGAATAAGACTAAGAGAATCCATGGGTCCCCTGAATGGTTAGTAGTTTTGAGTGTGGGTATATTTGTCAAAGAAGTAGAATGTCTACAGCTTTCAGCCATTCCTCAATCCGTAGAAATCACCAAAATGAAACAATCATGGACTACAACTACCATGGTTGTCAGTCAAGGCAAATACACAATCAGACTGACAAACAAAGGGATGTGTATAGGAAGGATAGAAAGGATATCCAGTGAGCAAAATAGAAGCCAATTTAGAAGGTGATTAAACCATAACAGAGCCTGAAGTTCAACTCCAAATGTTCATAATTGCTCATATTTGTTTTTATAAAAATGATTAATTTGGGGTTTTTTAAAGTGAAGTTTCAGCAATTCTGAATGAGAAACCCAGAGTTAAAGTTCCAGATCCACCCAACTCTATTATTCACCTGCTATGTGAACATGAACATATCTTTTGAGTTCTTTGGTCCTCTATATTCCTGTCTGTCAACAGAGAAACTTGACCTGATCGATGAGTTTCATCTTAGCTACGAATTTTTTGGATTCAGTGACTCAAGAACATCTAACATCAATATGCACAAAGTCAAGGACAGCCAGTGACTTCTCAAGAAAATAGGATCATCCCACTGATAGATTCTGATCCTAGGACATGACCAAAAGACATCCTTTCAAGAAGCTTTCTTAAAGTTCTGGTCTCATAACAAGAGTAGAAAGTAACCTATATAAGAGGAAGAACAGCTCTCCTTACATAACAGAGGTTAGAAATATGACTGAGCCTTTCTGTTCAATACAATTAAAGGCATACCACAGAGCAGCAGTTATCAAAATGATCATAATCATGTATGGCTGTTTGCCTGAAATAAAGTGACACCTAGGTAAGGGGGTAAACCATGGAGTTATGGCATGTGGGGTCCTGGTCTATAGAGCCTATTATGATTTCCAGCAGGTAACATAAAAACAGACACACACAGATTTTTCCCCTTCTTTCAATATAGCTAGATTCAAACAGATTTTGTGCTAAGCAGTGCTGTACAGAAGACACTGTCTCTCTGGGATAGGAGAATGAAATGATTAAAAAAAAATACCTGGGATTAAAAATTCTTCTATGTGAAGAAACATAGTGACATTATGACCATGATCTTGAAGAATCTGAGATACCCGGTCCAGCAGGAGATAATGGCTTCCACCTAGGAACAATATAAAATTTCATTTTTGAAAAGATGTGACCAGAGAGTCTGAAATTGATGTGGAGGATGGGGATATGCAAGGTAAGGGGGCAGAGTGTTGATGGTGATCCAAGGAAGATAAATTACTTCAGTCCCCCCATCTCACTTTGGGGATGCTCCAACAGAGATATCTCTAATCTAATGTCCAAATCTTGACCTGGGGCAATCCTCCATCAGACACTTCCTTCTGTGACTCATAGTCTCCATGTCAGAGTGATGAGCTTCTCTGCTTGGGCCTTAAGGTATTCCTGATCCGAGGTACATACTGATATTAGCCAGACCTTAGGAGACACCATGCCCTAAAGAAATAACTATACTAGAAATTAGAAACAGTGCTGTGTGGGATTGGGAAGGGTTCCTAGTAGACAAACCGTCAGAGGTCTTTATAGAATCTTTCTCTCTGGAAATTCATGTTAGAGTGGGAACCAGACACATGGGAACTTAAATATCAGTCCAAGAAATAGGATTTGAAGCAGAAGGAGGTAGACCCACCCTTTAGAATCGAAATCCTAGAGATTCAAATATATTTGGCAGGATGTTTCCAGTCAGGCCTGAAAATTGCTGAACATCTAATTAAGGCATTCAGGATAACTATGAACCCTTGGGTGGAACTACAGGATCCTGTATGTGACAGACTGGGGTATCACCCATCCTAAGACTCCTGAGATTCTAAGGAATGAGAACTTCAATCTTCTGGGAGGTACAAGTTCTATCAATGCAATTATTTTCTAAAACCATGAGTGATCACGGGACCTCTTTTATTTTAGTCTATGGTCTCAGAGACAGAGAAAGCCATATCAGGAATAAAAGAATAGAATTTGCCCACATTGAGAAGTGGGATTGTTAGCAAGATGATTTCATGATGATTGGGTCAGCAGAGAGGGATGTAGGACTATCAGAAAGGTGTGTATCTGTGGAAATCACTCTAGTCTTTTATATCTGTGCTTGTCTTACCTGAGGTAACAAGGATTATAGAAAACAAAAACCCCTACTCTCTCAGACTGCGGGCTCTGGCTTCACATTTAACCCTTGGAAGGAAAGGACACAGGGGAGAAGCCATCCTACAGAGGCAGCCATTCCTGAGGTCTTGGTGAGCCCAGTGCATTCTGAGCCAGAGGTGGGGCTTCAAGTGTCTCCAAACCACACCTGCTCCCTCTCAGAGTCTGGAGGAGACGTGCTTTGAAGAGGTAAGGAAGTTTGTTTTCTTCTAGTTTTTGTTTTTTGCCACTATTATTAAAAAATTGATTTAAAATAAAAATCGAGGTTTTTTAAATACTGATTTTTAGGAATCCTTACTGTATAGAGTTTGGGGAAGAAGACAGGTTGAAGGTAAGAAATAGTGTGTAAAGTCTGAGTGTGTCCATCATGGAGGTCTGATGTGCTCTTGCAAAAGGCCCCTCATTCCCCTGACCCTCAGAGTGCCTCTCAGGAAATAAAAAGAGTGATGCCCAATTAGATGAACTCAATGGTTTCTTAAAGTTCTAGGATCCCCAGATTCACAGGGATCTAAAAGTGATCATCAGAGCCCCCTATCCTTTCACAATGGATCCAAAAGAGTCTTGAGGAAATTCTATCCTATGATGCCTCCTTATCCTGATAAATGTTCTTATTCCCCTTCTGTTGCCTTTGGAGGCAAAAAATAAAGGAAATAAACCTGAGTTCACATAGAACTAACTGCTTCACTGTCTTTCAAAACCTTCCACCACCAAGGGTGAAAACAAAGAGGGGCTCCCAAGATCTTGATTATCCTGGGGCCCCCTCCCCTGCCCTGTCAGTTCTCCAGGTGTCCTATTAATGACACATTCCCAATCTATACTGCTGCCCCCAAAAGCCCCCATCCTTGGCCTCCAAGAGCCTGAAACTGACCTCACCTTCCACTTTCTACTGGCATCTACTGCACACCCCCAGACTTCTAGGGTGTGCCTCTCAAAGTCCCTACCTTCCCTAGAGTAGGTGGCTCAAGGTCTCCAGGTCAGCACTGGAACTAAATTCTGGCCCCAGCTATGCACAGTGGGAATCACCTCCAGAGCAGATAAAAAGAGAGGAAAGGAAACTGCTTTTTTTTTTTTTTTTCCTCGAGACCCACTCCTTCTTCTCCCTAGTCTGGGACCAAAGCCATGTTTGGAAAACCATATGGAATGACACTCTGACCCAAGGCTGTCTGCCTGAGCCCTGGCTGAGGTGCCTAGGAAGCAGCTGTCTCTAATTCTCCTGCCAAGCACTCACCTAGGGAGGATGATACAGTCAGAATTTTGGCGGCCTCAGAGAGCAGGAACCCAGGCAGAAGGAAGGCAGCAAGCAGCAGCGTCCACTGCCCCGCCATGCTGACTCCTGTTCTAGCTTCAGAGCACAACCCTGTGCCCAGAGCCCTGTCCCAGGAGCACTGCCCAGCAACCTGTGGATTCTGGAAGCATGTGCTGTGTTGGCAGCCAAGAAAATGTGCTTGCAAGCAGCTGGAGAAGAGGAGAGGAGTGGATTTTGCCTCTCTTCCTCTGTTTGTTAATTCTTACCCAGCTGCTTCTCCTCTCAGGGTGATTACTCCACTGGTTAATGCGTCCTCACCCTCCCTAACCTGGGGCAATTGGAAGGAGGGGTTCGTGAGTCTCCTTAACCCTCTCGATCCACCACACACTCCACAGAGAGGATACTCTGAACCAGGAATGATAGAGACCTTAGGAAGTCACTTTCAAGATAGTTCCATCGCCAGGTGACTGAGACCCGTCTCCATTTTAAGGACTCTGAATTTTCCCACCTCCTAAGTGCTCTATTGACTTCATACTGCCATCCTCATATCCCCATGTACCTGCTTAAAATCTCTGCTAGTGTCCATTCTCAAGATCCCAAAATCTGATTCCCAAAGAAAAACTACCTACATTAATTGCCCAGAGTTTTTTTGGAAAGTAACTATTGGTAAGAAGTGCCAGTGTCTCCGAAGTGTTGAGCCCCCCAGAAGGCCAGGTCTTGACCTGAAGCACTGAACCTACATCTATAGTTCTGAATGGGCATGACAAAATAGGACTGGGCAGGGGGCACAAAGAAGTTCTATTTTTATAAACATTTGAACTATTTTTATAAACATTTGAACATATGTTCCACATATGAGTGAAACATTAGAAGGTTTGTAAAACTCTCCCAACATTATTCCAGTTTTCCCTTGTACTATGTGATTCTATGCATGTGCATTCACAATTATAATCTGTTCTGGTATTCTGTCTTCCCAGTGAAAAAATATATCTGCATTAGGAAGGCACCGTTTAATATTGGTACAATCACATTACTTTGTCTACAAATCTTATTCCAATCCTTTCAATGGTCTGATTAATATCCTCCAATGGTCCAATTAATATCTCTGCTGTCCTATGAATCTGGTGGTTCAGAAACCAGTCTGGATCACAGTGCCATTAGTTATCACATCTATTCATCTCCTTTAGTGAGGACTGACTTTTAGCCCTTTATTGTCTTTCACATCATTGATATTTTTTAAAAGGTTTTATTTATTTATTTGACAGAGATCACAAGTAGGCAGAGAGGCAGGCAGAGAAAGAGAGGAGGAAGCAGGCTCCCTGCTGAGTGGAGAGCCCAATGTGGGGCTCCATCCCAGGACCCCGGGATCATGACCCGAGCCGAAGGCAGAGGCTTTAACCCACTGAGCCACCCAGGCACCCCCCACATCATTGATATTTTAAAGAGTACAAGCTGCTTATTTTGTATGATGGATCCTAAATTGGAAGGAGAAGTCTGATGCTTCTCATTATAGTTCAGGTTATGAGAGACTTTGGTAGGAATACTACAAAGATAGTGTTGATTCCATCTCAGTGAATCACAATGGGAAGCTCATGATGTCAGATGGTCCTGTCGTTAGAAATGGAAACTCTATCCCTTGTTTAAGGTGGTGTTCACCAAGATTCTCAACTGTAAAGTTGCTATTGTTTACCCTATAATTTGGGAATAATATGTGGAGAGACATTTTGAAACTAAATATTCTGTTCCTATCAAATTTCACTCACTCATTTTATCATCTTTCATATTTCTTATGTTTCAAGTATTACTGTCGTGGTTACAAATTAATGATTTTTTTATTATGTTATTATTTATTACAGTTACCCACTGTATAGTACATCATTAGTTTTTGATGTAGTGTTCAGTGATTCATTAGTTAAGTATAACACCCAGTGCTCATCACAACAATATCCTTAATATCCACCACCCTGTAACCCCTTCTCTCTAACCTCCTCCCCTCGGAAACCCTCAGTTTGCTTCCCAGCATCCAGTCTCTCATGATTCATCTCCATCTCTGATTTCTCCCCCTTCAGACTTCCTTCCCTTCCCATATGGTCTTCCATGCTATTGCTTATGTTCCACATATGAGTGAAACCATATGATAATTATTTTTCTCTGTTTGACTTACTTCCCTTAATATAATCCCCTCTAATTTCACCCATGTCAATGCAATGGTGGGTATTCATCCTTTCTGATGGCTGAATAATATTCCACCATATATAGTACCACCTCTTTATCCATTCATCCACTGAAGTGCATCTCCACGGTGCAGAAGCTTTTTATCTCAATGAAATCCCAAAAGTTCATTTTTGCTTTTGTTTCCCTTGTCTTTGGAGACATGTCTTGAAAGAGGTAACTGTGGCCAATATCTAAGAGGTTACTGTCTATGTTCTCCTCTATGTTACTGTTCTCCTCTATATCATTCAAAAAGGGTCTACCTAACAAGAAAATCTAACAATTATGAAGATCTATGCCCCCAACATGGGAGCAACCAACTACATAACCCAGCTGTTAACCAAAATAAAGAGTCAGATCAACAATAATACATTAACAGGAGATTTTAACACTCCACTCTCAGCATTGGACAGATCATCTAAACAGAAATTCAACAAACAAGAGCTTTGAATGACACATTGGACCAGATGGACTTCATAGATATATACAGGACATTCCACCCTAAAATGACAGAATGCTCATTCTTCTCAAGTACACAAGGAACTTTCTCTGAAATAGGCCACATATCAGGTCACAAATCAGGTCTCCACTAATATCAAAGATTGAGCTTATTCCCTGCATGTTATCAGACCACATGGCCTTGAAACTGGAACTCAACCACAAGAAAAAAATTTAGAAGGAGTTCAAACACTTGGAAGTTAAAGAGCATCCTGCTAAAGAATAATTGGGTCAACCAGAAAATTAAAGAACTTAAACAATTCTTGGAAACTAATGAGAACAAAAACACCTTAGTCCAAAACCTATGGGATACTGCAAAGATGGTCCTAAGAGGGAAATACATAGCCATCCAAGCCTCTCAGAAAATTAGAAAAATCCCAGATGCAAAGCTAACCTTAAACCTGAAGGACCTGGAGAAAGAACAGCAAATAAAACCTAAACCAAGTGGGAGAAGAGGCATCCATTGCTTCCAGGTTGTTTAATTTGTTGGCATATAGTTGCTGGTAATAATTTCTAATAATTGTTTCTATTTCCTTGGTGTTAGTCATGATCTCTCCCATTTCATTCATGATTTTATTATTTTGGGTCCTTTTGAAAACTTACAAACTACCAAGACTGAAACAGAAAGAGACAATCTGAATAGACAAATAACCAGTAACAAGATTGAAGCAGTAACCAAAAACCTCCCAAAAGAGTCCAGGGCCAGATGGCTTTCCATCAGATTCTACCAAACATACCTATTCTACTGAAGCTATTCCAAAAAATAGAAATAGAAGGAATACTTCCAAATGCCTTCTGTGAGGCCAGCATTACCCTGATCCCAAAACCAGGCAAAGAGTCCATCAAAGGAGAACTACAGACCAATATCTCTGATGAACATGGATGCCAAAATACTCAACAGGATCCTAGCTAATATGATCCAACAGTACATTAAAGGGATTATTCACCACAACAAAGTGGGGTTTTTTCCTAGGATGCAAGCATGGTTCACATTCACAATTCAATCAGTGTGATAGAGTACATCAATAGAAGAAAAGACAAGACCATATGATCCTCTCAATTGATGCAGAAAAAGTATTTGACAAAATACAACATCTGTTCCTGATTAAAACTCTTTGGAGTATAGAGATAAGGGAACATTCCTCAATATCATAAGAACCATCTATGAAAAGCCCACAGGGAATATCATTAACAGTGGGGAAAGCTGAGAGCTTTTCCCTTAAGGTCAGGAACACAACAGGGATGCTCACTCTCACCACTGTTGTTCAACATGGTGCTAGAAGTCCAAACTTCAGCAGTCAGACAACAAAAAGAAATAAAGGCACCCAAATTGGCAAGGAAGAAGTCAAACTCTCTCTCTTCACAGATGACATGATTCTTTATGTGGAAAATTCAAAAGAATCCACCCACAAAATAGAACTCATACAGCAATTCAGCAATGTGGCAGGATACAAAATCAATGCACAGAAATAAGTTGCTTTCCTATACACTAACAATGTAACTGTAGAAAGAGAAATTAAGGAATCGATTCCATTCACAATAGCAACAAAAACCATAAGATAGCTAGGAATAAACCTAACAAAAGAGGTAAAGGATCTACACTCTAGAAACTACCGAACACTTATAAAAGACATTGAGGAAGACACAAAAAGATGGGAAAACGTCCATATTCATGGATTGGAAGAATAAACATTGTTAAAACGTTTATCCTACCCAGAGCAATATACACTTGAAATGCCATCCCTATTAAAATATCATTGGCAGGGAGGAGTCAAGATGGTGGAGAAGTAGCAGGCTGAGACAACATCAGGTAGAAGGAGATCAGCTAGATAGCTTATCAAACCATTCCAAACACCTACAAATCCAACAGGAGATTGAAGAGAAGAGCAGCAATTCTAGAAACAGAAAATTGACCACTTTCTGAAAGGTAGGACCTGCGAAGAAGTGAATCCAAAGCGACTGAAGGGGGAGGGGCCGGCTCCCAGCAAGTGGCAGAGCAATGGAGCACAATATCAGAACTTTTAAAAGTCTGCTCCACTGAAGGACATTGCTCCAGAGACTAAACTGGGGTGAAGCCCATGCAGGGACAGCGTGGTCTCAGGTCCCGTGGAGTCACAGAAGGATCGGGGATGTCTGAGTGTCACGAGCTCACAGGTATTAGAGCAGGGAAGCCGGCTACAGAGACGGAGCCAAGGAGTGAGGTCTCAACTCAGGGTTACCTTAAATTGTGATCTGTGGCAAAAACCACTGCTCTGTGGGTGGGGACCCCACAAGATCCGGGGAGACACCCCTGGAAGAGCGCAAGGATCTGCGGGGTTTGGAGACTCCAGGCAGGGCTGTGTGCCAGAGACAGAGACACTTGGTCACAGGCTGGATGAGCTCGGAACGCAGCCGGAGGCCAGGGAGACAGGAGTGATTGAGCGCTTTTCCCTGAGGGTGCACTGAGGAGTGGGGCCCTGAGCTCTCAGCTCCTCCAAGCCAGAGATTGGGAGGTCACCATTTTCATTCCCATCCTCCAGAACTCTTCGGAAAGCGTTGAGGGAACAAAAGCTCCCAAGAGCGAACCCAAGTGGGTTACTTAGCCCGGCCCCTGGTAAGGGCGATGGCACTGGATGGCAAAGGCACTGGAGAATCACTGCAATAGGCCCCTCCCCAAGAAGATCAGCAAGAAATCCAGCCATGACCAAGTTCACTTACCAAGGAGAACAGTGGAATTCCAGAGGAGGAGAAAGCAAAGCATGGAATTCATGGCTTTCTCCCCATGATTCTTTAGTCTTGCAAAGTTAATTAATATTTTTAATTTTATTTTTTCTTCTGCTAATTTGTTTTAACTTGTATCCTTTCCTCTTTTAATGTTTTATAACTAGTTTATCTTAACAATGCCTTTCAAAAAAAAATCTTTTTTGAACCTTCATTATTATAGTCATATTTTATCCTTCATTGCATCTAACTTTGTTTTTTGTATACACATAGGGTTTTCTCTTCTAAAAAAACTGGGGATACAACTTCTTCTAATAGATCAAAATATACCCTAAATCTAGCAAAGGGCTTTGTTCTAGTCTCCAGCCTGAGCAAATTCTCTCCACTTTCTTTTTCATATTCTCCCAACCGACTTATCAATTCTTTTTTAAGAAATGTTTTTAAAAATTTTCATCTTTAAAGTCATAGTCCATCCCTTCATCATGTTTACGCTTATATATGTTTTTCATTCCTTAAAATTTTGGGATGTAGTTTCTTCTTTTTTTTTTAAAGATTTTATTTATTTATTTCACAGACAGAGATCACAAGTCAGACAGAGATCACAAGTAGGCAGAGACAGGCAGAGAGAGGGGGGAAGCATGCTCCTTGCTGAGCAGAGAGCCCAATGTGGGGCTCAATCCCAGAACCCTGGGATCATGACCTGAGACAAAGGCAGAGGCTTTAACCCACTGAGACACCCAAGTGCCCCAGGAAGCAGTTTCTTCTAAGACACCAAAATACTCCCAAAATTAAGTGGGTGACCCTGTTCTATTAACCAGTCATATATATATATATATATATATATATATATATATATATATATATATTCTTTTTTAAATTTGTTCTTTTAATTTTTTCTGAACTTCTTTTTACCCCCTTTCTTCTCCCCCTAATTTGGGGTCTCTTCTGATATTTCTGGGGTCATTGCCACCCTTTTAGTATTTTATTCTTATCTGTATAAAATGACAAGGCAGAAAAACTCACCACACACACACACACACACAAAAGAACAAGAGGCACTACCAAAAGCTAGGGACCTAATCAATACGGACATTGGTAATATTTCAGATCTAGAGTTCAGAATGACTATTCTCAAGGTGCTAGTCAGGCTCAGAAAAGGCATGGAAGATATTAGAGAAACCCTGTCTGGAGAAATAAAAGCCCTTCTGAGAAATAAAAGAACTAAGATCTAACCAAGTTGAAATCAAAAAAACTATTAATGAGGTGCAATCAAAAATGGAGGCTCTTATTGCTAGGATAAATGAAGCAGAAGAGAGAATTAGTGATATAGAAGACCAAATGACAGAGAATAAAGAAGGTGAGCAAAAGAGAGACAAACAACTACTGGACCACATGGGGAGAATTTGAGAGATAAGTGTTACCATAAGACGAAACAACATTAGAATAATTGGGATTCCAGAAGAAGAAGAAAGAGAGAGGGGAGCAGAAGGTATATTGGAGAGAATTATTGTAGAGAATTTCCCTAATATGGCAAAGGGAACAAGGATCAAAATCCAGAAGGTGCAGAGAAGTCCCCTCAAAATCAATAAGAATAGGTCCACACCCTGTCATCTAATAGTAAAATTTACAAGTCTTAGCGACAAGGAGAAATTCCTGAAAGCAGCCTGGGACAAGAAGTCTGTAACATACAATGGTAAAAATATTAGATTGGCAACAGACTTATCCACAGAGACCTGGCAGGCCAGAAAGAGCTGGCATGATATATTCAGAGTACTAAACAAGAAAAACATGCAGCCAAGAATACTATATCTAGCTAGGCTACCATTGAAAATAGAAGGAGAGATAAAAAGCTTCTAGGACAAACAAAAACTAAAACAATTTGTATACACCAAACCAGCTCTACAGGAAATATTGAAAGGGGTCCTCGAAGCAAAGAGAGAGCCAAAAAGTTGTAGATCAGAAAGGAACAGAGACAATACACAGTAACAGTCACCTTATAGGCAATAAAATGGCACTAAATTCATATCTCTCAATAGTTACCCTGAATGAAATGGGCTAAATACCCCATCAAAAGACACAGGGTATCAGAAAGGATAAAAAAACAAAACTCATCAATATGCTGTCTACAAAAAACTCATTTTAGACCCAAAGGTACCTCCAGACTTAAAGTGAGGGGGTGGAAAACAATTTACCATGCTAATGGACATCAGAAGAAAGCTGGGGTGGCAATCCTTATATCAGATCAATTGGATTTTAAGCCAAAGACTATAATAAGAGATGAGGAAGGACACTATATCATACTCAAAGGGTCTGTCCAACAAGAAAATCTAACAATTTTAAATATCTATGCCCCTAACATGGGAGCAGCCAACTACATAAACCAATTAATAACAAAAACAAAGAAACACATCAACAATAATACAATAATAGTAGGGGACTTTAATAATCCCCTCATTGAAATGGACAGATCATCCAAGCAAAGGATCAACAAGGAAATAAAAGCCTTAAATGACACACAGGACCAGATGGACATCACAGATATATAAAGAACATTCCATCCCAAAGCAACGGAATACACATTCTTCTCTAGAGCACATGGAACATTCTCCAGAATAGATCACATCCTAGGTCACAAATCAGGTCTCAACTGGTATCAAAAGATTGGAATCATTCCCTGCATATTTTCAGACCACAATGCTCTGAAGCTAGAACTCAATCACAAGAGGAAATTTGGAAAGAATCCAAATACATGGAGACTAAAGAACATCCTTCTAAAGAATGAATGGGTTAACCAGGAAATTAAAGAAGAATTAAAAAATTCATGGAAACAAATGAAAATGAAAACACAACAGTTCAAAATCTGTGGGACACAGCAAAGGCAGTCCTGAAAGGAAAATATATAGCAGTACAAGACTTTCTCAAGAAACAAGAAAGGTCTCAAATACACAACCTAACTCTACACTTAAAGGAACTGGAGAAAGAACAACAAAGAAAGCCTAAACCCAGCAGGAGAAGAGAAATAATAAAGATCAGAGCAGAAATCAATGAAAAAGAAACAAACAACAAGGGGCGCCTGGGTGGCTCAGTGGGTTAAGGCCTCTGCCTTCGGCTCAGGTCATGATCCCAGGGTCCTGGGATCGAGCACCGCATCGGGCTCTCTGTGAAACAGGGAGCCTGCTTCCCCCCTCTCTCTGTGTCTGCCTCTCTGCCTACTTGTGATCTCTGTCAAATAAATAAAATCTTTAAAAAAAAAAAAAAAAAAAAAAAAAAAGAAACAAACAACAAAAAATAAACAAACAAACAAAAAACCAATAGAACAAATCAACGCAACTAGAAGGTGGTTCTTTGAAAGAATTAATAAGATTGATAAACCCCTGGCCAGACTTATCAAAAAGAAAAGAAAAAGGACCCAAATAAATAAAATCATGAATGAAAGAGGAGAGATCACAACCAACACCAAAGAAATACAAATAATTATAAGAACATGTTATGAGCAACTATATGCCAGCAAATTTGACAATCTGGAAGAAATGGATGCATTCCTAGAGGCATATAAACTACCAAAACTTAATCAGGAAGAAATAGAAAACCTGAACAGACCCATAACCAGTAAGGAGATTGAAGCAGTCATCAAAAATCTCCAAACAAACAGAAGCCCAGGGCCAGATGGCTTCCCAGGGGAATTCTACCAAACATTTAAAGAAGAACTAATTCCTATTCTCCTGAAACTGTTCTAAAAAATAGAAATGGCAGGAAAACTTCCGAACTCATTTTATGAGGCCAGCAGTACCTTGATCCCAAAACCAGACAAGGATCCCATCAAAAAGAGAATTACAGATGAACATCTTTGATGAACACAGATGTGAAAATTCTCACCAAAATACTAGACAATAGGATCCAACAGTACATTAAAATGGTTATTCACCACAACCAAGTGGGATTTATCCCAGGACTGCAAGGTTGCAACATCCACAAATCAATCAATGTGATACAATATATTAATAAAAGAAAGAACAAGAAACATATGATACTCTCAATAGATGCTGAAAAACTATTTGACAAAGTACAGCATCCCTTCCTGATCAAAACTCTTCAAAGTGTAGGGATAGAGGGTACATGCCTCAGTATCATCAAAGCCATCTATGAAAAACCCACTGCAAATATCATTCTCAATGGAGAAAAACTAAGAGCTTTTCCACTAAGGTCAGGAACATGGCAGGGATGTCCATTATCACCAC
Organism: Lutra lutra; assembly: GCF_902655055.1. Classification (NCBI taxonomy): domain Eukaryota; kingdom Metazoa; phylum Chordata; class Mammalia; order Carnivora; family Mustelidae; genus Lutra; species Lutra lutra. Next base: position 28,761,651 of record NC_062282.1, read on the forward strand.
TACTATTCAACATAGTACTAGAAGTCCTAGCCTCAGCAAGCAGACAACAAAAAGAAATTAAAGGCATCCAAATTGGCAAAGAAGAAGTCAAACTTTCACTCTTTGCAGATGATATGATACTATATGTGGAAAACCCAAAAGACTCTACTCCAAATCTGCTAGAACTTGTACAGGAATTCAGTAAAGTGTCAGGATATAAAATCAATGCACAGAAATCAGTTGCATTTCTCTACACCAACAACAAAACAGAAGATAGTGAAATTAAGGAGTCCATCCCATTTACAATTGCAACCAAAAATCATAAGATACCTAGGAATAAACCTAACCAAAGAGACTAAGAATCTATACTCAGAAAACTATAAAGGACTCATGAAAGAAATTGGAGGAAGACACAAAGAAGTGGAAAAGTGTTCCATGCTCATGGATTGGAAGAACAAATACTGTGAAAATGTCTATGCTACCTAAAGCAATCTACACGTTTAATGCAATCCCTATCAAAATCCCATCAGTTTTTTCCAAAGAAATGGAACAAACAATCCTAAAATTTATATGGAACCAGAAAAGACCTTGAATAGCCAGAGGAATGTTGAAAAAGAAAGCCAAAGTTGGTGGCATCACAATTCCAGACTTCAAGCTCTATTACAAAGCTGTCATCATCGAGACAGTATGGTACTGGCACAAAAACAGACACATAGATCAATGGAACTGAATAGAGAGTCCAGAAATAGACCCTCAACTCTATGGTCAACTAATCTTCAACAAAGGAGGAAAGAATGTCCAATGGAAAAAAGACAGTCTCTTCAACAAATGGTGTTGGGAAAATTGGACAGCCACATGCAGAAAAATGAAACTGGACCATTTCCTTAAACCACACATGAAAATAGACTCAAAATGGATGAAGGACCTCAATGTAAAAAAGGAATCCATCAAAATCCTTGAGGAAAACAGACAGGAACTTCTTCGACCTCAGCCACAGCAACATCTTCCTAGGAACATCACCAAAGGCAAGGGAAGTAAGGGCAAAAATGAACTATTGGGACTTCATCAAGATCAAAAGCCTCTGCACAGTAAAGGAAACAGTCATCGAAACCAAAAGACAACTGACAGAATGGGAGAAGATATTTGCAAATGACGTGTCAGATAAAGGGCTAGTATCCAAAATCTATAAAGAACTTATCAAACTCGACACCCAAAGAACAAATAATCCAATCAAGAAATGGGCAGACATGAATAGACATTTGTGCAAAGAAGACATCCAGATGGCCAACAGACACATGAGAAAGTGCTCCACATCACTCAGCATCAGGGAAATACAAATCAAAACCACAATGAGATACCACCTCACACCAGTCAGAATGGCTAAAATTAACATGTCAGGAAATGACAGATGCTGGCGAGGATGCGGAAAAAGGGAAACCCTCCTTCACTGTTAGTGGGAATGCAAGCTGGTGCAACCACTCTGAAAAACAGCATGGAGGTTCCTCAAAAAGTTGAAAATAGAGCTACCCTATGACCCAGCAATTGCACTACTGGGTATTTACCCTAAAGATACAAAAGTAGTGATCCAAAGGGGCACATACACCCAAATGTTTATAGCAGCAAGGTCCACAATAGCCAAACTATGGAAAGAACCTAGATATCCATCAACAGATGAATGGATAAAGAAGAGGTCATATATATATACAATGGAATACTATGCAGCCATCAAAAGAAATGAAATCTTGCCATTTGCGATGACGTGGATGGAACTAGAGGGTATTATGCTTAGCAAAATAAGTCAATCAGAGAATGACAACTATTGTATGATCTCCCTAATATGAGGAAGTTGAGAGGCAATGTGGAGGTTTGGGGGGTAGGAAAAGAATAAATGAAACAAGATGGGATTGGGAGGGAGACAAACCATAAGAGACTCTTAAACTCACAAAACAAACTGAGGATTGCCAGGGGGAGGGGGGTTGGGAAAGGGTGGTGGGGATATGGACATTGGGGAAAGAATGTGCTATGAAGTGTGTAAACCTAGCGATTCACAGACCTGTACCCCTAGGGCTAATAATACATTATATGTTAACAAAAAAATTAAAAATTAAAAAAAAATACATGCACAGGTTTTTCATTTTACCAAAAATATTCCAAAGGCTAAGTTAAAAATAGTAGTCCTCTGCAGCCCTACTTAATATCCTGGCATTTCCCCCATAAGTCATGTGTAATTGTCTGACACCATTTTTGAAGTTGGACTGATGACAGCTTTTAAGCTCCATCTCCCCAAATGGCCTCAAAATGCCATCTCTTAAGTGAGAAGGAATTTCAAGCCAAGCAAGCCAGACCCAAGTAGGGGACTCCTCACCACCACCCTACTCAGAAGCTTCCATAAATGGGCACTTGGGGACAAAAGTATGGAAGTAGCCTTTCAGTGGCCCTGGCCAGGTGTCTCAACAAACTTGTTTTCTGTTTGGATTGTGCTTCTGGGTCCCAGCATGAGCTGTGATTGACACTAGGCTAGGTAGAACCCTGTGACCCATGGTTGTGTGTCTCAAGTACCGTCCTCATTATAAACAGTGCTCTGGGTAAGACTGATTCCAGTTTTCAAGCCCACAGAATGCTGGTAGAAGAGTATTCACTATGTCATATGATGAAATTCACACATGTAAAAGTAGAAGGTACATTAGAACCCCAGAAAATGCCTTTGCTGCTGATTATATCTCTGCAGCTAAAAGAAAACCTTGGTTAACACAATAATGGGAAAAAGCATTGATGACACCCCCATGGAGTTAATTCAAAGAGTTCATTCAAACTCAATCTCAGGTCTCCCAAAATCACCACTAGGGAGGCCCCTAACCTTGATGATACTAATTGGGACATTCTAAGGAAGAAACATGTAAATATGAGCAGGTTAGATGGACACCCTCCCCCAAAGTGTAAGTCATGACAACCAAAAGAATGGCAAAAAAAAAAAAAAAAAAAAAGGAAAAAAGAAAAAAAAAGAAAAGAGAGAGAGAGAGAAATTTTAAGGTGGGGGAGTCAGGAAAGATATTAAAACAGAGTTCTCAGTTTTGACACATGTGAAATCTAATGTTACCTTCAAAAGAAATTATTTCAGAGAAATGACACAGATTGGCTTTTGTGACTTTACATCAGAGGTTCTAAATTACTTTGAACATTGGATAAGATGCACCAAAGACAAACCTTAATCGTCTTGGTTAATACTCGGGGAAAATAACAGATATGAGAGCTCACCAAATTTATTGAAGTATATCTGTTCTCTTGGGAGTTACAAAATATTAGAAGACAATTGTTCATGCCCTGTCTTAACTACTGGGATTAAATATCTCATAGTCATAAGACTCATTGGTTAAGTTATTCATAGCAGCTATTGTTGCTCTTACATAACAAGTCATAAAATAAAATTAAGGTTTTAGCACTAACAACATGACAAAAAAATAACTCATTGGATCTGCCAAATATATTAAAACTGTTAATGCTATCAAATATATCTTAATAGAGTGTCTTCAAGGATTAAATCCCATTAAAAAGTTTTTATTAACAAAGAAGTGATTTCCCCATGGGTTCTCCATTTAATAGCCTAATTTAGACTATTCTTAAACCTGAATGAATACCCAACTTTTGTAGCAACATGGAAGGGACTGGAAGAGATTATGCTGAGTGAAATAAGTCAAGCAGAGAGAGTCAATTATCATATGGTTTCACTTATTTGTGGAGCATAACAAATAGCATGGAGGACATGGGGAGTTAGGAGAAGGGAGTTGGCAGAAATTGGAAGGGGAGGTGAACAATGAGAGACTATGGACTCTGAAAAGCAATCTGAAGGGTTTGAAGAGGTGGGGGGGTGGGAGGTTGGGGGAACCAGGTGGTGGGTATTAGAGAGGGCATGGACTGCATGGAGCACTGGGTGTGGTGCAAAAACAATGAATATTGTTATGCTGAAAATAAATTTTTAAAAAATGAAAAAAAAAAACCTGAATGAATAGTGCCTCTCATGGACTGCTATAACTTGACTGCCAAGTCAATTTCTTCCATGAGTGTTCTATAGTTCCTCAACTACAGATCCTTTACCACTTTGGTTAGGTTTTTTTCCCAGGTATCTTATGGTTCTTGGTGCTATAGTAAATGGAATTGATTCTGTAATTTCCCTTTTTGTATTTTCACTGTTAGTGTATAAAAAAGCAACTGATTTCTGTACATTGATTTTGTACCCTGCCACATTACTGAATTGCTGTATGAGTTCCAGTAGTTTGGGGGGTGGAGTTTTTTGGGTTTTCCATATAAAATATCGTGTAATCTGGGAAGAGAGAAAGTTTGACTTCTTCATTGCCAATTTGATTACCTTTTATTTCTTTTTTGTTGTCTGATTGCTGTTGCTAGGACTTCTAGTACTATGTTCAACAACAGTGGCGAGTGGGCATCCTTGTCATGTTCCTGATCTCAAAGGGAAGCCTGACAGCTTTTCCCCATTGAGGATGATATTCACTGTGTGTTTTTCATAGATTTTACGTAGTTGAGGAATGTTCTCTCTACCTTTATACTTTGAATTGTTTTAATTAGGAACAGATGCTGTATCTTGTCAATTGTCTTTTCTGCATCAATTGAGAGGACCATGTGGTTCTTCTCTCTTCTCTTATTGATTTGTTCTATCACATTGATTGATTTGTGAAAGTTGAACCACACTTGTATCCCATGGATAAATCCCACCTGGTATGGTGGATAATCTTTTTAATGTACTGTTGGATTCTATTAGCTAGGATCTTGTTGAGAATCTTAGCATCCATATTCATCAGGTTTATTGGTCTCAAATTCTCCTTTTTGGTGGGGTCTTTGCCTGGTTTGGGGATCAAGGTAATGCTGTCTTTATAAAAAGAGTCTGGAAGTTTTCCTTCTGTTTCTATTTTTTTGAAACAGCTTCAGGAGAATAGGTATTATTTCTTCTTTGAATGTTTGGTAGAATTCTCCAGGGAATCCGTCAGGTCCTGGGCTCTTGTATTTTGGGAGGTTTTTGATCACTCCTTCAATCTCATTACTATATATTGGTCTATTCAGATTGTCAATTTCTTCCTGATTCAGTTTTGGAAGTTTATAGGTTTCCAGGAATGCTTCCATTTCATCTAGGTTGCTTAACTTATTGGCATATAACTTTTGATAATAATTTCTGATGATTGTTTCTATGTCCTCGGTGTTAGTTGTGATCTCTCCCTTTTCATTCATAATTTTATTAATTCGGGTCCTCTCTCTTTTCTTTTGGATTAGATTGGCCAAAGGTTTATCGATCTTATTTTTAAAATAGAAAAAGAAAAAAAAAAAGAGCGTGTCCATTGACATCCACGAAAAGGCTCAGAAAAGACCTAAGAATACCAGTTTACACCTCACATTGATCCTTACCACAAAGGCAGCCTGGAACAATTTTTTAAAATGAACAAAATTAATTACAAAAATCTGCAAACCCTAGAGAAAGAAGGAGAATCTCACCTCCAGATATAGCACATTGTCAGATTCACATGGTCAGTTTTCAATAAAATTTACAAGATATACCAAGAAACAAAAAACTAAGGCTTATTCAGAGGAAAAAATAAATCAACAAAAACTGTCTCTAAGAAAGAATTAATGGCAGATATACTAGATGATGACTTTAAATAAGTGCCTTAAAACTTCTCAGAGAACTAAAGGAAGATGTGGAGAAGGCCAAGGAAAAAGTGAACACCAAATAGAAATGTCAATAAAGGCATAGAAAATCTAAAAAGAAACCAGAAACAAAATCTAGAACTGAAAAGTGCAATAAATGAAATGAAAATTTCACAAAAGGGAGTCATGGCAGATTTGAGCAAGTGGAAGAAATAGTCCATGAACCTGAAGACAAGACAATGGAAATGATCAAGAGTGAAGAACAGGAAGTTAAAAGATTGAAAAAAAGAACACGGCCTAAGTGACCAACATAAGCATTGTGGTTGCTCACAAGGAAAAGAGAGAAAAAGGGGATAGAGAGAACATTTTAAGTAATAATGGCTGAAGACCACCCAAATGGATGAAAGATAGGAGTATAAGCATTCAGGAAACTCAACAAACTCCAAGGAAAACGAACTCAGATGCTCACATCAGGACACATTATAATCAAAATTTAGAATGATAAATAGAGAATATTAAAAGCAGCAAGAAAAAAGTGACTCATCACATACAAGTGCTTGTCAATGAGATTATCAATAGATTTCTAATCAGAAATTTTAGAGGCCAAAAAAAAAAAAAATTGGAATCCAGAAGGCAGTGGCCCAATATAGTCAAAATGCTAAAAGAAGGGGTGCCCGGGTGGCTCAGTGGGTTAATTGTCCAATTCTTAGCTTCAGCTAAGGTCATGATCTCAGGGCTGTGAAAGTGAGACCTGTGTCAGGCTCCATGCACAGTGAGGAGTCTGTCTGAGATTCTCTATCACTTCCTCTCCCTCTGCCTCTCCCCTCACCCACAGTCTCCCTCTCCCTCTCGCAAATAAAACAATATCGTTTTTTAAAAATGCTAAAAGAAAAGAAAATCAACAACAAAAAAAATATTATATTCAGCAAAACTGCCCATCAAAAGTCAAGGAGAATTAGTCCAAGTTAAACGAACTAAGGGAATTGGTTTCCACTAGACCCATCCTGGGAGAAATACTCAATGAAGTTCTCCAGGGAAAAATGAAAGGACACAAGACAGTAACCAAAGGTGTGTGAAGAAATAAAGGCTTTAAAAAGGTAAATGAGGGGCGCTTGGGTGGCTCAGTGGGTTAAAGCCTCTGCCTTCAGCTCAGGTCATGATCCCAGTATCCTGGGATCGAGCCCCGCATCGGGCTCTCTGCTCAGCAGGGAGCCTGCTTCCTCCTCTCTCTCTGCCTGCCTCTCTGCCTACTTGTGATCTCTATCTGTCAAATGAATAACTAAAATCTTTTAAAAAAAAAAGATAAATGAATGGGCAATCATAAAAGTTACTGTTATTGTAACAATGGCTTGTAACTACCTTTTTATTTTGTACATGTTTTGAGATTAGTACATTTAAAAAATAGTTTAAAAACTACTACCATTATTTGGACTTTGTTTGTAACTTAATTGATGATATCTTACTAGGTGCATATATGTTTATAATTGTTATATCTTATTGCTGTATTGAACCTCTTATTAATATATACTGTTTTTCCTTGTCTCTTGTAATCTTATTTAAAATCTATTGTGTTTGATATTTGGTTATCTGCTTTTGTTTTCTTTTGGTTATTACATAACCAAAAATAATAACCAAAATTTTGGTTATTAATTTTCTACATAATTTAAGATACTATTACATTTAAATTAATGACAGATTGTGTTTGGGGGCACACAATGTATAAGAATGTTATTTTATGACATCAACTAACGAAAAAGGTTGCGGTTGAAGGTATAAAGGAGCAGCATGTTTGAATGTTATTAAGCTGGTATAAATTAAAACCTGAGTGTCACAGATTTAGGAGGTTAAGTTAAATCCACATTGTAATCGCACATATGAAATAGCTGTAGAATATAAACAAAAGAGAATGAAAAAATAATTTAATGTTTTTCAAGGAGTAAACTAAACACAAAAGAAACAGTGATACAGAAAGTGAGGGATAAAGAAGATATAAAGCATATAGCAAACAAATAGTAAAAGGACAGAAGTAAGTCTCTCCTTGTCAGTAATTACATTAAATGTACACGAATTAAATTCTCCAGTCAAAAGACAGAATGACAGAACGGATAAAAACAGGTGATCCAATTGTAATATCTTCATATTGTGACAGATGGTGGTTAGACTTGTGGTGAGCATAGCATAACATATACCGTTGTCAAACCACTATGTTGCACACCTGAAACTAATGTAACGGTGTGTGCCACTATAGTTCAATAAGAATAACACTTTTAAAATTAAAAATGATATGTGATTAACAAAGGGGGCAAGAAAGTGTGGGGTGTATGGAAACTTCCTGTACTACCTTCACAACTTTTCTGTAAACCTAAATGTAAAACAAAATGTTTCATTTTGGAAAAATGAGCATTGAAAAAATAAAAACGCCACAAACACACACACAAAGAAAAGCATAACTCAACCATATTCTGTCTACAAGAGATTCACTTTAGATGATACAGATGGACTGAAAGGGAAATTATGAAAAAAGATATTCTATGCATGTAATAACCAAAAGAAAACAGAAGCAGATAACCAAATATCCAAATAACCAAATATCAAATACAATAGATTCTTAGAAAGACATAAACTACCAAAGTTAATTTAAGAAGAAATAGACATTCTGAATAGACGTATAAAGAGTAAATGCTGTCCCATTTAGGTAAATTTCAGAGTTTACTGATCAATAATAATATATGGAGGTTTCCTTAAAATGAAATAACACTCAGTTACAGAAATGAAATATGCAGATATGGCATTGTGGAGGCAAGGTCTACAAAGCCTAATAAGGTTTCCAGCGCTTAACATAAAACATATACACACATTTTTTCCATCTTTCAATATGACTAGATTCAAAAAGATTTTGTGCTAAGCAGTGCTATACAAAAGACATTGTCTATCTTTTCCTTGGATAGAGAAGTATAATAATTACAAAAAAAATACTTGGGATTAAATAACCTCCTCCATAAAGAAGCATGGTGACATTATGGCCATTGTCTTGAAGAATCTGAGATACCCAATCCACCAGTACATAATGGCTTCCACCTAGAAGCAATACAAAATTTCGTTTTTGTAAAGGTGAGAACAGAGAGTCTGAAATTGATATTGGGGATTGGGAAACCCAGGGTAAGGAAGCAGAGAGTTGATGGTCAGTAGAAGAAAATGAGTTTCTTTTGGATAAGCCCCCGACCAGATACCCACATTCCTTCTGACAAAATCTTGACATGTAGCAATCTTACAAGAAAGATTCCCTTTTGCAATTCAAGGTGTCTATGCCAGTGTGATGAACTTTTCTATGTTTAGGCCTGAAGGAGTTCCTGAACCTCAGTATATCCTGCAATTTAGGCAGGCTTTATGAAGGTATTGGGTCCTAAAGAAGTAACGATTTGGTCGAAATTTTGGCACAGTGCTATGTGTCTGAGAATAAAGGGTTTCTAAGGGAATAACAAGCAGAGCTATTTCTGGAATCCTTCTCTATGGAATTTATGTTAACATGGAAGCCAGAAACATGGGAACATGAATATCAGTCCAAGAGCCACGGAAGCAGAAGGGGATTACAGACATTTCTCAGAGCCAAAATCCTTCAGAATCAAATATATTTGACAGGAGGTTCTTCAGTTGGGGCCTGCATCTTGCTGAACATCAAATTAAAGCATTCAGGATAACTGTGGGTCCTTGGAGTGGATCTTCAGGATCCTCTGTGCAAGAGAGATGGGGATATCACCCAACCAAAGAAAATCCTGGGATTCTAAGGAAACAGAAATGTGATCACCTGCGGAGGTACAGGTTCTATCACACCAATGTCTAAAACCATGTGATATCACAGAACATTTTTCTTGAATTTATGCATTAAGGAATAGAATTTGCCCACACTGGGAAGTGGGTGTTACTTGGAAGATGAAGATCTCATGATGATGGGGTCACCTGAAAGAGATGTAAGACTATCATAATGGTATGTATCTGTGGAAACTATTCTAATTTTTTATATCTATACTTGCCTTGCCTGAGGTAACAGGGATTATAGAAAACAAAAACCCCCTCAAACAGCCTGCTCTGCCTCACCTTTAACCCTTGGAAGAAAAGGATATAGGGGAGAAGCCATCCTACAGAGGCAGCCATTCCTGAGGGTCTTGGTGTGCCCAGTGCATTCTGGGCCAGAGGTGGGGCTTCCAGCACCTGCAAACAACATCTGCTCCCTCTCAGAGTCTGGAGGACATGTACTTTCAAGAGGTGAGAAAGTTCTTTTTTTTTTTTCTGTTGCTTTAACTATCATTAAGAAATAGATTTTAAAAAGAAATCAAGGTTTTTTAAAATACTAATTTTTAGGAATCCCCACTGTAAAAGTAAAGTTTTGGAAAGAGGACAGGTTCAAGGTAAGAAATAGTGTGTAAAGTCCGAGTGTGTCCTTCAGGGAGGTCTGATGTGCTCTTGCAAAAGGCCCCTCATTCCCCTGACCCTCAAGGTACCTGTCAGGAAATAAAAAGAGTGATGCCCAGTTAGATGAACTCAATGGTTTCTTAAAGTTCTAGGATCCCCAGATTCACGGGGATCTAAAAGTGATCCTGGAAGACCCCTGCAGGTGTCATGGGACACGTGTGGTGCTGGCAGCCAAGGAAACTCACAAGCCAGCAGATTGCGAAGAGGTGGGGGTGGATCCCACCTGTCTGTCCTTCACTGGCTACTGCCCTTTGCTCCTCCTCCCAGGGTGCCTGCTCTACTGGCTACTCTGTCCTCACCCTCCTTAATCTGGGGCAGTGGGAAGGGGTTAGTGAGCTCTCTTTAACCCCTCTCTGTCCTTGATCACCACACTCTCCACAGAGAAGATTCTCTGAACCAGGAATGTAGGGACCTTAGAAAGTTGCTTCCAAGGTCATTCCGCCTCCAGATGACTCAGACCCATCTCTATTTTAGGGATCTTTTTCCAAATTTTCCCACTCCTAATGGCTCTTTTGACTGCACACGCTATCCCCATGCCCCATTTCCCAGGTAACTGCTTAATATCTTATATTCCAATCTCAAGATCCCAGAAGCTGATTCCCATTGGAAAATGCTTACTCTTACTGCTCAGAGTTTCTTTGGAAAGTAACTTACTGGTGTCTCAGTAAGTAAGTACTTAGTAAGTAAATACTTAGAAAGTAACTTAGTGTCCCCTAGTACTTAGTAAGTACTTAGAAAGTAGCTTAGTGTCCCCTAAGTGTTAAGCTCCACGTGAAGGCCAGAACTTGACTGAAGCACTGAACCTCTAAAGGTCAGTCTATAATTCTGAATGGGCATGACAATATAAGAGAGGGCAGTGGGCCCCAAAAAGTTCTATTCTTTTTTTTAAAGATTTTTTGTTTGTTTGTTTATTTGACAGAGAGAGAGATCACAAGTAGGCAGAGAGGCAGGCAGAGAGAGGAAGGGAAGCAGGCTCCCTGCTGAGCAGATAGCCCGATGTGGGGCTCGATCCCAGAACTCCGGGATCATGACCTGAGCTGAAGGCAGAGGCTTTAACCCACTGAGCCACCCAGGTGCCCCAAAAAGTTCTATTCTTATAAATGTTTCAAATTATTCATTAGAAAGATTTTTAAACTCTCTCAATATTATTCCGTTATTTCCCTTCAAGTTCTTTCCGTGTTTTTGCTATGGAGTCTTTGAGAACATGGGTCACATGCATACACATTCACAGTTATGGGTTCAGGTATTCTATCTTCCCAGGGAAAAAAAATAATCTGCATTAGGAAGGCACCATTTAATATGAATCTAATCACATTACTTTATCTGTAAATCTTATTCCAATCCCTCCAATTGTCCGATTAATATCCTCTGTTGTGCTATAAATTTGCTGGTGCAGGAGCTACTCCAGGATCACACATTACACTGAGCTATCACACCAGTTCATCTCCTTAAGTGAGATTGGTTCTCAGCCCTTCTTTGTCTTTCAAGTCATTGATATGACTCTTTATTTTATATGATGGATCCCAAGTTGAGTTTGCCTTCTCATTATGCTTCAGGTAACTAGGGAGTTTGGTGGGAATACTATAAATGTGGTGTTGATTCCATCTCAGTGAATCACGATGGGAGGTATGTGATATCAGATGGTCTTGTTATTAGAGATGTTAATTCTATCCCTTGTTTAAGGTGGTGTTTATTTAATCTTGGTGTTCACCAAGATTATCCACTGTAAAGTTCCTTTTTTTTTAACCCTATAATTAGGAAATAAGATGTGAGAAGACATTTTGAAATTGAAATTACATTCCTCATCAAATTTTCCTCCTTTTATCATCTTTTATATTTCTTATCTGATTCAAGTATTACTGTCATAGTGGCAAATCAGTGATTTTTTAAATCAGCAGAATCCTGGGAACTGCAGTAGTACTGAACCTGAGGCCCCAAGACTTCACACAGAGGTTCAGGTTCTGCACTTGAGGTCTCCATGACTACATTTTTCAGAGTGTTAATCTTGAGAAGGGAAATGTGGGAAGTGAAAACCACAGCATGAGCTATGGCCCAAAGGCAGCCTCCAACTCTGACCAGCAAAGCAGGTGCTCTTCACAGGAGGGACTCAGGACAGAGACCACAGGTGGAATCTTGGCGGTGGGAGGGGGGGGGCACACTGGCTAACTGCAGGACAGAGACCAGACTTCCTGAGCTTGGAGGTGAGGTGAAAAGGAGATGCAAGAGAAAAGGCCAAAATGGAAAAACTGGCCAGTATCTTATATCATATCATGAAAAGGGAAAAGGTAGAAAGAAGGAGAGAGACTGAAAGTTTCTGAGACAGAAAGTATATGACTTTCTGTCTCAGAAAGTCATATACTTTCTGTCTCAGAAAGTATATGGTTCTTAGTCGGAATCAGACTAAGGCCATCTTGAGAAATTCCACCACAATAACTGCTCTGTGGCCTAAAACCTTCTTGAGTACAGCCCCTTCCTCCATTCTTTTCTTTTGTTTAACACACCCTTAAGTACACCCTCCAGGCAAAGCTTCCTTGATCTGCTCAGGATATGACTCCTCCTGGTAGCTCCCAGCAGGTACTGCCCAGTCTTCAGAGCCATAAAAGCAGGTCTAACTGGAGATGGTGTTGTGGAGATCTACTCATCTTGTGGCAGCCCAAGACAGGCTTCTGTTCATATAATAATTGTTCCTAATAAACCATTTCTCATCAAGCTGGACCTGTTTGCCTTTTACTTCAGTGTCATGGCTTCTTTGGCCTTTGAAGTTAGTTTTGCATATAGCTCCCTTTCAGGGAACAACAGGATGACTAGGCAGGGCATTGTGTCTAGGAGCAGAGAGTGGAGAGAAAGAGGGGGCTGTCTGCCAAAAGTTTGAGTCTCAGTGAGGAGTCCACTGATGAGGGGTAAGTTAAGAAGCCTGAGACTCATAGACACAGAAGGTAGAACAGGGGTTTGTAAAGAGTCAGGATGGGGGTATGGGGTAGTAACTCCCATGGGGGGCATGGGAGTTATTATTTAATCAGTGCGATTTCAGTTTGGGAAGTTGAAAAGTTCGGAGATGGATAGCAGTACTGTTTAAACCACAATATGAATGTACTTAATGCCCTAAACTCTATACTAAATGGCTAAAATGGTCAATTTCATGTGATGCATATTTTACCACAATTTTTTTGAAAGACCTTCAAGAGTGCTTCATAATAATTTCTAAAAAGAGGCAGAAAATAGTGTGCCACCTTAAAGTGCCAGTATGGAGAAGACACCAGGGGTGCCCTGTGCTGGGAAAAGCCTCCTATAACCAGTGGCTCCCCAAACACCCATCAAGACAGCACCTCCATCAGGCCTTCTTCAGCTTCCTGGCCCCGCACAACCATCTAACCACCATACCCAGCAGCTTCCTACAGAACCACAGGGTGCCCAGAGTGACCACCAGCAGGAATAAGAAGACGTCCAGCAGGTACTGTTCATGCCACGGCTGCTGCAGGCCATGGGCCTTGAGGTGGGCCGCACCCCCTGTTTGGAGGATGTGGTCAATCCAGCCCACCAGCCTCTGGGCAGGAGTCAGGGGGTGGGAGCGCCTGATGATGCTGGCAGCCACAGCTGCTGACTTGTACCTGTTGGCAGAGACAGAGGTTGGGTATTACTCATGTGGTCTCAGAACCCTTAGAGATCTTTTCTCTCTCTCTCTTTCTCTCTCTCTCACACACACACAAAACACACACACACACACACATTTTCATCCATATGCACAAAAGACTCAGTTTCAAGGAAAGGTTGTTGGCTTGGTCTTGCCACAGTCTAGCTGGGTCCCATGGAAAAGTTCAGACTGAACCCTCCATACAAAGGTCCATGCTTTGTGCTAAAAGTGCTAAATTATAAAAACTGACTAAATCTATAAGGGCTAGTTCTACCCAAGGAGGCTTATCACATACTATAGAAAATTATATGTATAAGCAGCTATGTTATGCTGGTATCTGGGCTAGATATCAAACAGGACTGTGGGGACTGGGGCCCAGGACAAGTCTGTACTTTCCTACCTCTTCAGAGCATCATATTGGCCAGCATTGGCTCCATGAACTACCCCCTACACTTTTGCTCAGCACCCCACACTTAGGTCCTATGTTTGCTTTAATTCTCTGCTGCCATTGTCTTAAAATTCTTAAACTTTATAACGATAGGCCCTACATTTCCATTTTACTTTGAGCTCCACAAATTATATACCCAGCACTGATGCATAATGTGTAGGGACCATCCCAGCCTAAATGATTCCATCACAGGGCCAGCAAATGATGGACATTTCGGGTCTAGGTCTTTGAATAGCCAATGAAATTCACAAGCTCATTCTTCAGAAAGCAAACATTTGCTACTCATGAGATACCAAACATAATGAAATGTCTGAGGTTATCTGACCCTCAGATTTTACAGTTTTTCTAGGATTAAGAATCATATGCTATGTGGTGACTTCCAGTCATCTAACAAGAACTCCTTTGGGTCTCCTTTGTGCAAGGTAAAATAAGTCTTGAGGTCTGAGTCAGTTTATGCCCTTGAAACTTTAAGTTATTCAGTTCTTCTTATTTTTGAGGTAGAAAGAATAAATTTTTCTCTTTACATGAGATCATTGTATTAGGTGGAAATTTACCCAAGAGAACATAGGCACTTTTATTGACTAGCTTAATGGAAATTCATCCAAACTTACTTTAGCAGGCCCTGTGCTAGGCCCTGGAAACACAAGGGAAAACAAGACATCTTTAGCTATCCAGGGGAACTAACTCTCTACTTTCTAGTGTGAGGAACACACAATAAATTAAAACAGAAAGAACTGGGTTGTAACTGATCCTAAGAAGTGTTAAGAAGGAAAAATGAATTATGATTGAAGAGGGTGGGAGAGAGGAGCACATTTAGGCATGTCAGACAAAGACCACCTGCCTCTCTGAGGAGAGGACATTGGAGGTAATTCTGACTGTCATTAAGGAGCCAGCATTGTAAAGAGAAAGGAAGGGTGTTCTAGCAAACAGCACTGATAAAGGGCCTGAGGCAAGAAACACTGTGACATATTGGGGGACAGAAAGGCAACCTCCTGACTCAGTTGGAATTCTACTATAAGCACCCCCAATACATAAGACCTCTCAGAAACCCTGTATTCATAGGTCCCAGGGTCTTCACAACACTTAAGGCAGAAATTGTTCTCAACATCTGAATTAAATTGCCTGGTCTTCTTCTCAGAGGAAACACGTCATTTGTAAACATCAGCGCATATTATTCTGTGTCTTGGATGTTTCATCTTTTATTGTAAGAAGTGTCAAACATTGCCCTTTGTGTTTGATGTCTTCATTCAGTCTAAGTGACCATAAGCTTCGAGAGCTCCATACCTCTTGTCTTCTATGACTTGCTTCATCTTCAGAGCTAATGTCTCTGCCTTGATCTGCTTCAGCTGGATAGAGACACCAAACTTTTTGGCTTCGACATGGTTCAGGTTTTCAGGCTGGTCTCCAAAAAGAGGAATCCCCACCATAGGCACACCATGTTGGATGGCCTCCATTATGCTATTCATCCCACCATGGGTGACAAAGAGACGGATACGTGGATGAGCTGTTCCAATTAAGAAGTAGAGCAGAATATTTCAGATTGAAAATTTTCAGAGTGAAAAGTTTCAGAAAACCGTGGAAAGCAGAAAGGACAGAAGAAAATACAAAAGGAATTTCAAAGTCTGTTGGAGTCATTATAAAGATATTTTGCTTGGACACATCCAAGGCGCATGTTACTAATATACAGGATTCCAAACCTTGCCTTTTTATGGAAATTCCTTGCCCCAGCCGGAACCCACCCAGGACTCAAACCCAGGGGACTCTCCAGACAATACTCCTAAGCAAGGTGTATATCCCTTTCCATCCACCCATCCATCTTTCTCTCTATCATCCTAGTCATTCCCTTTGTTTCGCTCCTCTATATTTTCTCATTGTGTCTCTCTGTCTCAGTGTCTCTCTCTTTCTCTTTGTCTTGAGCACTCTTCTCACCTGCCAACTTATTTCCCTCTTCTCTGAATTCCTGACCATTCATTAGCATCATAACTCGTGTGTCAATCATAAAAATTACACTATATGCATTTTCTCCTCAAATACATGATTAGCCCCTTGAAAGCAAAGACTAGACCCTACGTTTGAGTATTTCCATTTACAGCATTTCCATCCCACCCTATTTAAAGCTAACTAAGATTATTGTTGAAAATGAAGAGTTCGTCTCAGGCTGTGTCACTCAACTGGGATGTGTGTCAGAATCTCCTTATCTCTTTTTTGAAAGAAGCACCATGTGCCCAGTCCAGACTTAAAGAATTAAATTTGCAGAAGTGGAGCCAGGAATCTGTTCCTTAATTCCCCAGGTTATTCTGAGTCATTGTCTTAATCATGAGCCTTTGATTCAGTCAGTGGCTATGACAGTAAGGACTCTGTAAAAAGCAGCACTGAGCATGAAGAAAACCTATTGGTGGGGGTGGGGGCAGGGAGAGAACTCTGGTACCAGAGACGAAATGGACCAAATAACTGACTATGAGCTTGTTCATCTTGGCACTCAGGTATTTTGGCACATCCTAAAGACACTATTGACATCAAATGCTGTGAAGGTATGAATTGCTCCCTCCTTAATATCTAAGAAAGGTGTGTTTGTGGGAGAAGTGAGTGTATATATACATGTAAGTGCACGTGGATGAACAGTTACTCTTGAAGCCACTAAATACAGTGGCAAAATCCTTCCAGTATGTTTTCTTTAGAATCCATAGGTTGTTTTAGATTGTGTTTGGGTGACCCTGTTCAAGAAAAGGCAGTAGGTCAAGGTGATTTGATGTCTGCTGACATCTGGCCTGGAATAGAAAACAATGAAGGGGAGATGGCTGTTTGGGCACTGATCTCATTAGAAGTAGAGTCTGATGCCCCAAGAACTCCAGCTGGCTGCTCTGTTCCTTCCTTCTACAGACTTACCTTTAGCTATTAGCAGCTCCTTCTGGTGCAAATGGGATTGCCCTACTAGAGGTCAGAGCCTGATGAGTTCTAAAAATATGTAAATGAGAAGGGTCAGAGCCTGATGAGTTCTAAAAATACGTAAATGAAAGGGTGAAGCAGACCTGAGCAGCCCTTACCCAGGAGATCATTCTGAGGAAGCCAGTTCACAATTTTCACATTTGCTGACAATCTGATGTCTTTGGGCCAATGAGATGGTTTATATTTCCATATAACTCCTTGAGAGAGATGAGCAAAGGCACTGTTCATCTCCCTGAGAAGATCCACTTGAAAGTTGCTCACCATGGAGCCCAGGGCCACAAGAATAAAACCTGAATCTCCAAACTTGTTGATGAAATTCTCAAATTCCTGGAGAAAGGTAAGAAAGGAAAAGGAGTTGAACAAAGTTGTTCATGAAAGCCTAGACAGCCATGAAATGAAAGCCAGATATTTACCAAACACGCCCTCTTGTCCTTCTCTGAGTTCATAACCCCTGGGACAGTACCCTGTGCATGCTGCTTATGCCCATGGTGTTGGTGGGAATATCTTTCTTCTTTAAAATCTTGATGTTAGTGTCAGGGTCATCCTAGATCCTCTGTTCATCGTAGGTCAATGGAGACACGGTTACTTGGGAATTTTCCAAGGCCACCAGAAAATGGTAGTATAGGAAGAATACTGGTGGGGTGCTAGGGTCCAGCAGAGGGAGGTGCTACACTGGAGAAGCCAGGAGAAAGCCTCTAGTGTAAGAAGTGGAAGAAATGGAGAAAGACTCCTTACCACTCACACTCAATGTACCACGTGGAGTGCTTTGCTCTAATACATTATGATATTCTTATTAACTGATCTTTGTAATTCATCTTCTACCTCAGTGGCTCACCCACATGACTGCAAATTATATCCACATAAGAAGACAAAAAATGGTAGTGCCCAGTTCTAACTCCAGCTTATTTTTTAAAATCCTCAGGCAATAGTTAAGAAAAGTTGAGATTTAATTTTATAATCTTGGCTTTAACCCCATTTTGGTGAATCTTGCTTCAAGTATTTCTTCAGACCCTGACTCTGGACTGCTGGAGCTCTCCTCCCCCAGCTTCTAGACTCTCATCCCTAGATTGATTCTGTGCAGCCTAACACTGCCTGATTTACCACCTCAAAGGACCACTTTAACAAAAGCTTTGTTGTTTTTTTTTAATTTAAAAAGCTACACGACACACTATATAAAAACTAGAAAATAAAGAGAAAAAAAAATTTTAAGTCTCTATTATCTCACAGCTGTTACAACCCTTACTCCCATTATGTTCCTGCTTGACAATCCCCTCCCCCTACCCTCTAACCAAGGCGTACCCCAACTTCCTATCAGGTAAAATCTCCTGCAATCTGGTCTGGCTACATTTATGTAATTGAATCTTCTAGTCTAATCTAGCTAGAGTCACCAAAGGAACCCAGAGTCATGCCTGTCTTATTTTGACTTTGACACATTCAGCTATTCATTCTTTCTAACTGAAATTCCTTTCCTCCCTAGCTCCATCCGTAAAAAATCCTGCCATCAACCTAAAGCCCATCTAGCCCATGGATCATTCTCCAATTCTCCCTGCTTACTCATTTCAAGGTCAGTAGATAAAGGGTAGACACTAGGGTGCCTGGAAGACCCAGCCAAATCAAGTCTTCCTAACTCTGAAATGAATGGCAGTGGGAAAGTCACTTACTCCACCTGAATCTCTGTCTCCTCGTGTATAAAAATGGAGATCATCATACTTCCTTCCAGTTGGTAAGATATTAAATAAGATAAATTCCATAAAATGTCAACCAGTGCTGATAGGCAACAGGAAGCCAACTCAGCTGAGCTCCTCTCCATTTAAAAACTTCTACTTCAATAGTTCTGACTTTAAGCCTTCAAACGAACCCAGCAGCTTTCACAATTCACAATCCTCAGGACTGACCCCAGATCAATCAAATCAGAAGGCCTAAGATGGAATTAAGAACTAAGGCTCTTCAGGCTGGGGATGCTGGTGATGATGCCCACAGTTCTTACTGTCAGTCCCACCACTCCCACCTTGGTTTCATAGTGTTGTGTGTTTCATTGTGAGTAACTCGTCTTTTCGACAATTCTCACATATAATGGATGCTTGCCACATAGTTACTACACATATGTTCATGTTCACTGGACATAAAAATATTAACTTACTAAAAGATTTATCCCAGGGCACCTGGCTGGCTCAGTGGAAAGAGCATGCAACTCTCAACCTTGGGTCTTGAGTTTGAGCCCCATGCTGGGTTTAGAGTTTATTAAAAAGAAAACATTTTTTTTTTAAATTTAAATCTATCCCACCAGCATCAGAACTGGAGAGGACCCTGGGTATACTATGTAAAGAGGTCCTCAATCTCAGGGTTATACAAATCCTAACACTCCAATTGCATGACCCTGAAAGTGATTCATCCTTAAAAGGTATGTCTTAGGTGCAGTTGCCTCACCCTACTCTGTCCCAGTTCCCACTGGCAGGGGAGCCATCAGCTCTGCAGTGCAGAGCTCTGCCTGAAGTCCATATTGAGACCTCAGGTTTTACTTACTTGTGGTACTGCTTTAACAGGTCTCGCCATTAAGCCGCCAACATACACAGTGTTGGGAAGCAGAGGCCGAGCAAATTCAAGGGCAAAATCAGAGTTAACAAACCATAGCTCTGCTTTCTTTAGAAGATGACACAATACTGGCCTAGAGCCTTCTGGGAAATGTTCCCTGATGGTGTTGTCATATGTAGACTGGATTTGCCATTGTCTTATGGAAAAATCAAAGAACATCAGAAAATTCTTCACTCGACCCCAGAAGTCCATGTGGTCACTTAGGAAGGAATGGAATACTGGAACATAAGACAGGGGGTTTGGTAGCCCAATATCTATAGCACCAAACGAGGAAGAAAGAATGGACACAAATGGTTTTCCAAGCTTCTCAGCAACCAGGAAAGGACAGTAGTCAAAATTTTCAACTATCACGAGGTCAAAGTTCACATTCTTTAAGGTGTCCATGATATCCTTTCTCCTTAGAAAATGGCTGCACTGAAGCCCCAGTTGTTCCATAAAGCTTAAAAATTTTCCAAATGTGTATCTGTAAGAAAGAAGATAAATGATAAATATTCACTGGAGGTGTTAATTTCACAATACATAAAGGAATCTTGGGCTAGAAAGAAAATAACCCAGGTGAGAAAGACCACATCAAGCAGTAGCGTACCTGTCCTACCACTGTCCATAAATACCCTCTCAGTCACTCTGAGCACATATTCTGCTCTGGAAAGTGTTCCCTTCCTCCCCTCCTCTTCCCTCTCTCATCCAAATCCCAAGCACTCTCTATGCTACATTATTCAAAAAACTATAACTTTGAGTTCTTAATTCTTGAAATCCATGGACACAACTGAACTATGTTAACTGAAAACAAATTGTCACTGTTGGACCTTCTGCTCTGGGAACCTTTTCTGACCATAGCAAATCTCACAGAACTCTTTCTACTTGATAAATTCTGTAATGTTCTCATTAACTTTCTTTTACATACTGACTTTTTATGAGTGATTTTCTTGTTTACTCAACCAAACTGTGGAAGTCCCTAGATGACACAGTTCCATAAATATTGGTCATAGAGGCTATTTTTAAAAATCACTGTGATTCTAGGGCACATGATATGATGAGCACTGAGTGTTATATGCAACTGATAAATTACAGAATACTACAAAAGAAAATCTACTGAAAAAAAAAATCACTGTGTATTCTGAATGTGATAGATAACCGCACCCAAGGGATTATTTTATCACATTAGAACTCAAATCTCAACTAAAATGGGAATTCCACATTTTAATGCCCACAAGTTAAGCAATTAAAGAAAAGAAAAGACAAGACAAGAAAATAGAGAAGAAAGGAAAGCAAAGCAAGGCCTGATTAATAATAAACATATTACTAGCTTTTCTTTTTTTATATTTTATTTATTTATTTGACACAGATAGGGAAAGACACAAGCAGGCAGAGCAGCAGAAGGAGAGGGAGAAGCAGGCTCCCCACTGAGCAGGGAGCCAGATGTGGGGCTCAATCCCAGGACCCTGGGATCATGACCTGAGCTGAAGGCTGTCTCTTAACCAACCGAGCCACCCAGGCACCCCTAGCTTTTCTACTACAATAGATTGACATGTCCAGAGAAGATAATAGAAGATAAAGATAATAGAAGGTAAAGAATACTAACATGTAATTAAGATTTGGTGCATGGGACTATTCCAGGGACCTATCTCCTTACAATGCTTTCCCATCACTGCCTATATAGAATGTGACTCTGTTCCCTTCCTGTTCCCTATGGGGAAATAGATAAGAATGTCCACCCGCACTTTAAGGTATCAGAGGTAACAAGTGCAAGAACTCAATACATCATTGGCCTGCTGGCTACATGGAGGACCAAGAGAATCAATACCCTGGCACCCTGTAATTGTTCACTACTGTACCATTGCACCCCAGATAACGAAGGACCAGAAGTGAAGAACTTATTAACAATATACAGATCTCTGCCTGGCATTTATGAACAACTTCAAGTCATACAATGGAAGTGATTGGCAGAAATCACCCTTGGCTGTGTATTTTTGAAGATTTCAAGTAACAAAAGAGTGTGATTGTCAGATATTTTAGATAATTTCAGGAGTGCTATAAAAATTCCTAGAATATATCTCATTAATCATATTTAAAATTGAGCTAACAAATAGAAAAAATTGTTTAAGAATACATGGCTACCTATGCCTGTCTCCAAAAATATTACATTAAGGGAGAAGAGACAAAGCATGTATTTAAAATATGTAACTAACCATGCAAGATAATATAGACTAAGTATCAAATGAATAGTTTACATCAGACCTTGACAGGGGGCACTGTGGCTTCCCAATTTGAGTAAGGAAAAAGACTTTCTGAAAAAAGGCAAATGTAAGCAAACCTTGACTAGTAAGTAAAAGTTTCAAGGTAAAAAGAAGGTGGGTGCCTGCATAGCACAGTTGGTTAAGCATCTGACTCTTGATTTCAGTTCAAGTCATGATCTCAGGGTTATGAGATCAAGCCCTTCATCAGGCTCAGCAGGGAGTCTGCTTGAGATTCCCTGCCTCTCATTCCACCCCTTCCTTCACTCTTGCACACTCTCTCTCTCTCTCTGGGTTGCCCCAGCACATAAATCTTTTTTTTTTTTTTTTTTTTGCTTAAGTATTTTTTTTAAAGATTTTATTTATTTATTTAACAGACAGAGATCCCAGGTAGGCAGAGAGGCAGGCAGAGAGAGAGATGGGAGGAAGCAGGCTCCCCGCGGAGCAGAGAGCCCGATGTGGGGCTCGATCCCAGGACCCTGGGATCATGACCTGAGCCGAAGGCAGAGGCTTTAACCCACTGAGCCATCCAGGTGCCCCATTGCTTAAGTATTTTAAATGACCAAAAATTTTAAAAATAAAATAAAAGAGCTTTACATGGCCAGATGTTCAATTGCTACAAAATCAATGTTCATAAGTCTTCCCCCCATTAATAGAATATATGTGAAGAAAAGAAGGAAAAATGAATGGAAGAAGGTCACTTTCATTTCCCTATCAACAGTGAGAGATTGAAGTACCTATACTTCTGTGTTGGGGAGGTTATAAATAAAGATGTAAGAGAAGCGTTGAAAGGATGTTCCAGAAGACACAATCTCTACTTTCTACAGAAATCCATTCATGGAAGAGGGACAGTACAGAGCAAAGAAGACTCTGCAGTGACTGAGCGGGACAATTTGGTGTGAGTGCTTGTTTCCCCAACCATTCACTCATCATGAATTCCTTCATTTATCCACCCATCCACCCATCCCTTTCTTATGTCTTCAGTCCAAACATCCATCAATTCATCCATTCATTTGTACCGCTAAAATAGTGACTCTTTGGTTCAAATAATAAAAAAATAAGACTTACCTGTCACCCAAAGCTTCTTCCATAAAAAAATCAAAATTGTCCTTCAATCCTTTGTTATAATCTTCGGGTGGAAGCCAAGAAATAACTTGGTATGATTTTTCCTTCTCTTTAAAATCTAAAAAACACCCATGGGTTAAAAATGTTAAATATGTCACAAAACATGGATTAACATTAGCGTGAAAAGATCAATATTTGTTTGCTCAAATAATTTTTATTTATTTGAATGTTTGCCTTTTGAACTATTTTTATGTGCTTTGGTTGCATTCTCATTCATTCTGTCTTTTAAAATGATAACATGTATTGAGAACCTTACATTAATTAAGGAGTGCTTCTCAATTTAAAGTTATGGAAGTTTCCTTTTTTTTTTTAAGACGTATTTTTTTTTTAGATAGAGCACATCGAGAAAGGGAAAGGGCAGAGGGGGAGAGAAAGGGAGGGAGATAATCTCAAGCAGACTCTGCTGAGCATGGAGACCAATGAGGGGCTCCATCTCAGGACCCTGAGATCATGACCTGAGCCTAAAACAAAAGGTCATATGCCTAACTGACTGAGCCACCCAGGCATACAGGAAGTCTTCATTTCAAATTTCCATAATGGGGCACTTGGGTGGCTCAGTTGGTTAAGCATCTCCCTTTGGCTCAGGTCATGATCTCAGGGTCCTAGGATAGAGCCCCACAACGGGATCTCTGCTCATCAGGAAGACTGCTTCACATTCTCCCTCCACTCCTCCCCTCTGCTTGTGCTTTCTCTCTCTTTCTCTTTCATATTCTGTCTCAAATAAATAAATAAAATCTTTTTAAAAAGTTAAAAAAATAAAGTTTTCATAAGATATAGCTATTTGTCTCATTTTACGGGTGAGAAAACAAAGGTAATTGAAGATACAAAGGTAATTATCTTAAGCAAATTAAGATAATTTGTCAAAATTGCACACATAGGAAGTGATAGAGCCTCTGCCCTTTCTGTTTTAGAAAAGCTCATTTTCATTATTTAGAGTGATAAATCCAAATAGTTTTTTGATTTGATTTGATTTATTACCAGCATGGCTTCTCCCACATATCCATGTGTAATGAAAAGTCTGAGTCCATTTCTGATGTTTGACTGCTGACAGTTTTCAAACCCTATCTCCCACTCCCTCTTCAGTGCTTCACCTGGGCAAACTATTAAGAAAGTCAGCATGCTCCTACCGTTGGCCCTAGTGGGAGTTTCAAACCATGCAAGTGAAGGCCAGTGACAGGGAACCCTCAACACATCCCAACTCTCCACCCACAATAATAACTCAAACTAGTCATCCCTCCCTCCTCTGGAAAATCATTTTTCAGATTTGCTTAGGAGCCTGTCCAACTCATCTTATATATATTTTTTTTAAAAAAAGCTTTATTATTTGAGTAACAAAAATTCCATGCTCTCTTATACTTGTATGCTTTCATCAGTCATAACCTCCAATCAAATCGTGTGTAAACTGAAGATAGATTAATGCACAGCCTTACATATTAAAACTACCGAGCCCAATCTTAGTGAAATTACTGCTATCCAAGTACATACTGGCAAATACTTTGCAATCATAGATTTGGCAACTATGTTCTTCAGTACCGTGTCAACAGGCTTTGAAAGTTAGTTCCTTCACTTTGGAAAGGACACAGTGCACATTTAACTAATTGTCCATGGGGTATTTCAACAGTCCTACCGTTGGCCACGATCTTTACTGGCAAGACCTTAACCACATCCGACTTTCACTAGGAACCCAGGTAGGACGTTATATTGAAAATAGCCTGCTCTAGGGGCGCCTGGGTGGCTCAGTGGGTTAAAGCCTCTGCCTTCGGCTTAGGCCATGATCCCAGTGTCCTAGGATCAAGCCCCACATAGGGCTCTCTGCAGGGAGCCTGCTTCCTCCTCTCTCTCTCTCTGCCTGCCTCTCTGCCTACTTGTGATCTCTGTCTGTCAGATGAATGAATAAAATCGTTAAAAAAAAGAAAAAAAGAAAAAAAAATAGCCTGCTCTACGGAGATTCATTTGACATATTCATTCAGGACAGAGAAATATTCCCAAAGGAGCTCACACAAAGGGATATGCCATTGCCCAACACAAAGCTCAAGGGATAGGACCTCGTTTAAATTCCTGGGAATTATTTAATCAGTTAAGGCCTCTCTATCCATGACACTATCAAGAAACAACTATTGGGTCACCTGGGTGGCTCAGTCGGGTTAAGCGTCTGACTTCAGCTCAGGTTGAGATCTCAGGACCCTGGAAATCCAGCCTCAAGTTGGGCTCCCTTTTGAGGAAGGAATCTACTTCTTCATCTCCCTCTCCCTCTGCCCCTCCCACTGCTTGTATGTTATCTCTCTCTCTCTCTCTCAAATAAATGAAAAAAAAACTTTTTTTTTTTAATCCAGCCATATATTTTAAAAGGTTAATACATCACAACCAATTGGAGTTTATCTCACAAAATCAAAGCTGGCTTAACATTCTAAAAGCACAGCCTAAACAAACAAAAATAATATTATTACCTTGATACATGAAGAAAAAGCATTCGATAAATTCCAACAGTAATTCCATTAATTCCTGTTAATACTCCCAGCAAACTAAAAATAGATGGAAAATTCCACAATTTGCTAACAGGCATCTACAAAAAAACCTGACAACTAGTGTCAAGTGTATTTTTTTTTTTAGGGCTGAATTCATTTTAATTATACAATAGATGGTTGACTAGAAGATAGGGCAAATATGATGAGCAATGCCTTCATGTTTTCTTTTGTTTTTTTAATTTTTTTAATTTATTTTCAGTGTAACATTATTCATTGTTTTTGCACCACACCCAGTGCTCCATGCAATCTGTGCCCTCTCCAATACCCACCACCTGGTTCCCCCAACCTCCCACCCCCTGCCCCTTCAAAACCCTCAGATTGTTTTTCAGAGTCCATAGTCTCTCATGGTTCACCTCCTCTTCCAATTTCCCTCAACTCCCTTCTCCTCTCTAACTCCCCTTGTCCTCCATGTTATTTGTTATGCTCCACAAATCAGTGAAACCATATGATAATTGACTCTCTCTACTTGACTTATTTCACTCAGCATAATCTCTTCCAGTCTTATTAAAAAAAATGAAACACCTATTGACTCACAACATCATAATATCTCAACAAGTCCAACAACTTTTAAGCCTTTTTGCAATCTGGAGGCAATGTATTTCTGATTTATACATTTTCCTTAAATTTATACTTATTTTTTAAATAAGTATTTTTTTTATTTTATACTTACTTCTTAAAATAAGTATATTTTTTATTTTTTATTTTTTTAAAAATTTATACTTATTTTTTTAAATCATCCCACTTTGAATAAGGCCAAATAACAAAAAGATCTAGAATCTATCCAAATTGCAATACAATAGGCACTGTCATTAGTACCTCCCACATTTGCATTCATTATGAAGCCTTCAACAACCTCTTCCCATACTTCCTGGAGTTCTCTAAACCACCGGCTGATAACAATATTAGTCTCCAATTGCTGCTGTAGTAAATTACTATAAACTTAGTTGCTTAAAACAGAACAAATCTATTATCTTACAGTTCTGGAGATCATAAGTCTGAAATGGGTCTCACTAGGACAAAAACAAGTTGTGGGCAGGCCAGCATTCCTTTTGGAGGCTCTGAAAGATATTTTCTTGCCTTTTCCTTCTTTTAGTGATTACCTTCATTCCTTGGCTCATGGTCTCTTTTTAACTGGCATTGACATCATCTATCATCTACTTTCCTTCCATTATCACATTTCCTTCTCTTATTCTCCTGCCAACACTTTTTGTTAATCAGTTAATTAACATATAGTGTATTATTAGTTTAAGACACAGAGTTTAGTGATTCATCAGTTGCATATAACACCCAGTGCTCATTACATCAAGTGCCGTCCTTAATGCCCATCACCCAGTTACCTTACCCCCTCCACCTACCTCCCCAATCTTCTTTTTTGTAGAAGGACTCTTATAATTATATAGAGCTTAAATTAATAATCCAAGACAACCTTCCCATCTCAAAATCCATATCTTAATCACATCTACAAAGTCCTTTTGCCATGTTAGGTAGAATATTTATTGGTTCTAGAAATTATAGCATATCTTTGAGTGGGGCCATTATCTTCTACCACCATGTTCTGCTCTCCGGACCTCAAATACTCATGTCCATATCACATACAAAATACAATCACTCCATCCCAACACTCCCACAAGTCTCAAACTATCACATCATCAACTCATAGTTCAAAATTTCATCTAAATATCATTGGCTCAAATGTCCCAAATTATATTATCCAAATAATTCAATCAAGTAGGGGTGGGAGAGTCCAGATATGATCCATCTGTGGACCTATGAAAATTAGGAAATAAGTTTATCTGCTTCCAAGAAACATTAAGATACCACTTAGAGATATTATCATTCAAAGTGGAAAAAAATGGAAGGAAGTTATGAATTTCTGGTCCTAAGAAATGTTGACATTGATCTGGGTGGACAATGTTAGGTTTTAAAAACTGGAAATAACCTGCCATGACTTGACGCTCGGCCCTGTAAGCTTGAAGTTCTACCCTTTATGTGCACTGCTTCGCACTCAGACTTTTCATTTGTTCTTCATGAAAGGTAGCATGAGTTTACAACTAAATAGTTTATGAGCATATTTCTTACTTTGGCAGAGTCCAATAGCCTTCTTTCATGTCACTCTTTCTCTGGCCTTTTAGTCCAAATTGGCAGTATTTATCCTGTATAAAATTCTCAAGTACCTTATAGATCTTCTGGGTATGTCATGGGAATTCAGTCTGCTAGACAAAAGCCGCTACACAGATGTTTAAAAATAATTTCATCTCTACTTCTGGTTTCAGCCAACAAGGCTGAAGGGACTTATGATTCACATACCAAATAATTAAAGAGCTCTGTGAGACTGAATATTCTGAGCTATTCAGAGGCAACAGCAAGAGGTAAACCAGCCAAACCCTAGTTTTATCTTTCCTGACAACAAAAACCCTAATTTTAGAATCTTTTGCAATGTGGATAGGCTGAGAATTTCCCAAATCATGAAGTCTTCATTTCTTCATGCTTAATAGTTCTTCCTTCAATTTATCTCTTTCCTCTCACATTTTACTATAAGAAGCAAGAAGTCCTTACTACCTATATTTTTACCAGAAGTGTGTTTATGATGATTTACATATTGTCTCAGACAACACAGATTTTCTCTACCATATTCCTTACTTCCTTCTTAGTCCTCATTAGCAGAGTTCTTATATTTTTTATTAAGACACAAATGACATGTAACATTACATTAGCTTCAAGTGTAAAACATAAAGATTTGATGTTTTTATAAATTGCAACAAAGTTCTTAAGATCCACATTTCTACCAATAGTCTCTTCAAGACAATCTAGACTTATTCCATCATGCTTCTTAATATTTTTCCAACGCCTATCAATAACCCAATTATAAAGCTAGATATTGTTTGGAGCAATAGTTTATGAGAATATTAAAGATCTTTGCTTCTTCAATCTGATACCATTTCTTTATTAAAGTAGTAAGTAAATGAACAAGATGGGAAAGTGTATCCAAACAAGGAGTTAATAAATGTTACAATACACCGAAATGGGCATCAGGTCAGAAATAATAACTATATCATGTGTTTTCCCCATTTGCAGACATTTAGTCAGGCTCTATTCCTAAGGTAATGAATTAATATGCTGTTTCAAAGCCTCAGAGATCCCTGTGATTGGGGAATATTGGAAGAAACTCTAGTCTTTTGAGCCTGGAAACTAAGGATAAAACTGAAAAGATCCAAAAGAAGACTCTCAAATGGCCAACAGACACATGAAAAAGTGTTGAACATTACTCAACATCAGGGAAATACAAAGAAAAACCACAATGAGATACCACCTCACACCAGTCAGAATGGCTAAAATTAACAAGTCAGGAAACAACAGATGTTGACAAGGATACAGAGGAAAGAGAACTCTCCTATATTGTTGGTGGGAATGCAAACTGGTGCAGCCACTCTGGAAAACAGTATGGAGGTTCCTCAAAAAGTTAAATTAGAGTTACCTGTGACCCAGCAATTGTACTACTAGGTATTTATCCAAAGAATATAAACAAAGTGATTCAAAGGGGCATGTGTACCCCAATGTTTATAGCAGCAATGTCCATAATAGCCAAACTATGGAAAGAGCCCAGATGTCCATCAGTAGATGAATGGATAAAGAAGATGTGGTGTACACACACACACACACACACACACACACACACACATATGGAATATTACACAGCCATCAGAAATTTGAGATCTTGCCATCTGCAATGACATGGATGGAACTAGAGGTTATTATGCTAAGTGAAATAAGTCAGTTAGAGGAAGGCAAATACCATATGAATTCACTCACATAAGGAATTTAAGAGACAAAACAGATGAACATAGGGGAAAGGAAGGAAAAATAAAATAAAATGAAAATAGAGAGGGAGGCAAACCATAAGAGATACTGAATTCTAGGAAACAAAATGAGGATTGCTGGAGGAGAAGTGGGAGGGGGAAGGAATAATTGGGGGTCAAGCATTAAGGACGGCACTTGAAGTAATGAGCACTGGGTGTTATATGCAACTGATGAATCACTAAATTCTACCTCTGAAATTAATTATAAAAAATAACTGATGGGAACCATGAACTACCCAAATTGTTTATAGGTTTTTACGTATATATATTAAAGGGGTAGAAGATCTGTGGCTTTTATTATTTTCTCAAAATTCATGGAAACTGCCAAAATTATTTTCAATCAGTCTAAAATTTTAATACAACTTAATTTTATTAAGAATTTTAATTAAATTTAATTGCAATTTTCAAAATTAAGAATAACTACTTGAAAATTAATACACTGCAGCTATTTAATCATGTCTGTGGTCAACACAGATTCAAAACAATATGTGTATAAATAATTTTCAATGAAAAATGGGGAACCTAATCTGGAAGGTGATTAAAATGATTTTAAGCAGAGACTCAAATAAATATTTGTATACCAGTTTTCATAGCAGCATTATTCACAATATCCAAAAGGTGGAAACAACCTAAATGTCCATGGACAGATGACTGAGTTAACAAATGTGATATATACTTATGATGGAACATCATTCAGTCTTTAAAAGGAAAGAAATTGTAATCTACACTACAGTGTGAATAAGACTTGAAGACATTATGCAATGTGAAATAAGCCAGACACAAAAAGACAAATATTGTATGTTTCTACTTAATGAGGTATCTCCAAATTATTAGAGAAATAAAGTAGAATAATGGTTACCAAGGGCTGCAGGCAAGGGAAAATTGGCAGTCACCATATAACCAGTACAGAGTTCCCATCTGTGATGATCAACAGCCGTGATGGTTACACAACAACATGAATGTACTTAAAGTCACTAAACTGACAAAACAAATGTGTAAGAGATCAACTTTATGCTGTGTATATTTTACCACAATAAAAATCGTAAAAGAAATTTTTGCAGAAAAAATTATTTTAATAAAATCTGAACGATAACAAAGCCTGATTACCTTCAAAGTTTTACAGTTTTTCAGAATTTTATTCCTCAAAGATGCTGCTTAAAATTGCGTCTTTTTTAACATTAAAGCCTAAGATAACTTCAGATTGAGCAATCCAGAGCTTAAAGTCCTAAATCCTCCCAACACTATTATTAACCTGCCATATCGTCTTGCGCAAACCATTTCAGTTCTCTGGGCTGTTGTTTTCTTGTCTATCAACAGAAAAGAGTTGATAAGGTTTGTTTGCTCATGTCAGCTGAAATTCACTGGATTCAATGATTCAGTTAAGAATGTCCAACATCATTATACACAAACTGTTGGTCAGGCATTGATTTTTCTAGAGAATAAAATCATCTCAGGGACGCCTGGGTGGCTCAGTTGGTTAAGCCGCTGCCTTTGGCTCAGGTCATGATCCCAGGGTCCTAGGATTGAGTCCCGCATCAGGCTCCTTGCTCTGTAGGGAGCCTGCTTCTCCGTCTGCCTCTGCCTGCCACTCTGCCTGCTTGTGCATGTGCTCTCTCTCGCTCTCACTCTCTCTGACAAATAAATAAATAAAACGTTTTAAAATCATCTCAGTGATAGATTCTGATCTTAGCTGGATAAATGACAGACTTCCTAAGAAATACTTTCTTAGATTTCAGATATCAAAAAAGGAGAAAGTAATCTATGATATATAAAAAAAAGTAATCTGTGATATAAGAAAAGAAAATGGTATATTTGGCTGAACATTTCTGTTCACATGTTTTCAAGCTGCTATGAAGTACCATTTACCAAAATAATCTGTAATATATGGAGGGTTGCTGGGGATGAAGTGGAAGGCAAGGTAAGGGAGGAAAATATGGGACTACAGAGTGTGGAGTGGCACACTTGGCAGACAGAGCCAAGTGTTCCAACACCTTACATTAACACACACACACACACACACACACACACACACTTTTCATACTTTCACTCCAATTAGATTTTGAAAACAGTTTTCTAAGCAAAAGACATTGTTATTTCACTCTACCCTTAGCATAGGGTAGAAGAAATAAAGAACTGGTGAGAAAAGATACCTGATATAAGTGAATTTCCTCTCTGGTGAAGCATGGTGACATTATGACCATGATCTTGAAGAATCTGAGACACCTGGTCCAGCAGCAGATGATGGCTTCCACCTAGGAACAATGTACAACTTCACTTTTGTAATGATGATAATAGAGTCCCTAAAGCTGATATGCTGAGAGATCCGAGAGATGAGAATTAGCAAGCAGAAAGCTGATGGTGAGGAGAGGAAGATGAGCTTCATCAGTCAGTCTGTCCATCTCCATTTGGATAAGCCCCAGCCACTCACTCAGAGCCCATGGCCCCAAATCTTGACTTTGGCAAACCTCCATCATATCCTCTTTGTGACTCTGGTCACAAAAGTGACCAAACATCAGTGTGACGAGCTTCTCTGCTTATACCTTAAGGAATTCCTGATCTTAAAGATATGCTAAGTTTAGCCAGACCTCATGGAGACAGTGTGACCTAAAGAAATAACTGTACTGGTGGGAAGAGTGGCACAATGCTCTCTATGAGCGTGAAGGGTTCCCAATGGACGATCAATCAGAGTTCGTTCTGGAGTCCTACTCTTGGAAATTTAAGCTAGTGTAGGAGCCAGAAATATGGAAACTTGAATATCAGTCTAAGAAAGAGCCACTGGAGCAGAAGGAAGCTGAGCCACCACTTAGAACCAAGAAATTCAAATATACATATACTTGGCAAGGTATTTCTCAGTTGGGGTCTGCATCTTGCTGAACATCAAATTAAGGCATTCAGAACAACTGCGCACCCTTGGGGGGGAACTACAGGATCCTGTGTGCATGAAAGGGCATCACCCATCCTAGGAAAATCCTGGAATCCTAAGGAAACAGAAGCATGATCATCTGGGGAGGTACAGGTTCTATTACACTAAATCTTATCCAAAACCATATGCTCAGGAAATCCCTTGGAGGAGGGGGTAAGGGGGAGGGCTAAATGAGATTACTTATGGTTCCTTCCAGCTCACGATTCCAGTGATCTATACACAGTAAGTGACCTCAAAGAGCCCACTGTGGGTGGAAATACAATCTTGAGAAAGCTGCATCTTATGATGATCTTTTTATCCTGATCCTTTTCCCTTTATCCCTTTTCCTTTTCATCTTCTATTCCCTTCGGTGGAAAAGTAAAGGAAATAAAACTGAGGCCACGAAATGCAGAATTAACAGTTCCCGGAATCCTTCAAACACTTCCAGTCACACAGGTGACAGGAGCGGGCATAGGCAAGACCGGATTGTCCAGGATCCAGTCTCCAGCCCTGGCCAGTTCTCCGGGTTTCCTCTGGATGAGAGCACTCCAGCCCCCACCCCCACCCCCAGGTGTCTCTGAAATACTTTCCCTGCTCTACCTTGGCTCCCATGCAGTATCAGAAAACTAGTGCTTCTGCCCCTCTCCCCTGGCCCCCTCCCGCACACACACACACACACACACACACACATAAGCTCCTTTCCCTGGTCTCCAAGAGCCTGGAAAAGCTCCCACAGCCTCTATTGGCAATTGCTGCTCACCACCCAGAAGTTTAGGGTGAGCCTCTGAATTTGCAGCCCACTCCCCGGAGGGAGGAGGCAGCCCGGGGTCTCCAACACTGGAAGGGATCCCAAACTTTGTGGACCCATTCCGCACCTAGGAGAGCAAATCTGAGTAGGCAGAGGGAGGAAAAGGTATTCTATTTTCTCAAGAACTTTCTTCACCTCTCGGTGGTAGGGTCTCCTCATTTCCCCACACCCCCATCCTGTCTATCCCCCCTCTAGCCTGGGACCCAAGCCCAATAGTGCTTCCCTGACCCAGAGCTGTCTGACCGAGCCTTCCCGCGGATGTCTGGAACTGTGCCTATCTGGTTCTCCCGCAAGCACTCACCTACCAAAGACAGAGTTAGAATTTTGGCGGCCTCTGAGAGCAGGAACCCAGGCAGAAGGAAGCCAGCTAGCAGAAGAGCCCGCTGCCCCGCCATGCTCGCTCGGGTATGAGCTGGGAAGCCCAGCCCAGCGCGCAGCGACCTGTGCGCCCTGAGGACACGCTTCGCTTGCAGCCAAGGGTGGACCCCGCCTGTGTTCGCTTCTGTTTGCGGTTTCTTACCCTTCTGCTCCACCTCCCAGGGTGCTTGCTCCACTGGCTAATTTGTCCTCACCCTCCTTAACCCCGAACTTCAAACTTCGGGAAGGAGGGGTTACTGAACTCTCCTTAACCCCTCTCTGTCCCTGTCATGACCGCACTCTCCGCAGAGAAGGTACTCTGAGCCAGGAAGGCAGAGAGCTTAGGAAGTTGCTTCCAAGATAGTTCCACCTCCAGGTGACCCACGCCCATCCCCGTTTTAGGGACCCCTCCATGAATTTCCCCACCTCCTAACTGTTGATCTCATACCATCATCCGCATGCTCCATTTCCCTATGTATTTGCTTCAAATCTCTGAGACGCTACTCCGTGGAAGGAGTGTCTACTCCCTGGGAGTAGCTTGTGTCTATTCTCTAGAAGCGAACCCCCAAAAGAAGTAGACCCACCCTTCCTGGATTGTGTTCCGAAGACCTCTTAGGGAGGTCATTTATTCATGAAGAGATGCTTGAGTCCTAACTCCAGAAGTCCAAGTGTTTGTGGAGGTTTGAGCTTCTAAAGCCGAGACCAGAATTCTGAATGATAATCATAAACTAGGACTTGGAATCTTTCCACTGTCTCCTCAGGCACAAACCGAGGACATCTTGTAATTCTGCCTTTTTGTAATGTCGGCCCTGGCGGAGGCATCTTTGCGCGCTCTACCCTCAAAGCAAGACTGCTATTGTAAAGGTTTTCAGTGAAGCTTTCCTTACAGCCTGTTACAAGTAACAGAATTCTGGGCAATGAGGACAGAGTCTCTTTTCCAGGGGTAGGGGGAGGATAAGTCCGTGAAAACTTTTACTTTCCTGATCAAGAGCTGTATTTCTTTGAAAGCTTTTTATAGCTTTCAGAGCTTTGACAAGAGTTTACAGGAAAGGCAAATAGAAAATGAAGGGATAGGATATGTAAAGTACCCATTTTAGGTGTGATTCCAAGTGGTAGAAGCAGGAGTGAGGGAAACAGGCTGGGAAGATACTGGACATGGAGGTTGGAATGGTTCAGGTCCATTGCCTCAAAGAGGGGCATGACAAGGAAAGTGTCCTCAAGGCTTAAAATATGAAGGTCATTGGTCCAAATTACCCTGGGACAGAATCACAGAACAGACCATACTGACTGGCAAATGAAGAAGTCCATAAGGGCTGAATAAAGAATTCCAATATTAGGAAGAAGCCAATGAGCAGGAACTTGCAACAAAATTAGCAAGTAGATATGATGTGGGGAATAGGAATTGCCAGAATTCCTATTCGGTGGGAATTTCTTAAGAAATGGTAACACTGCACCCCTCCCCCCATTCTCTGTTTCCTAAGATACACTTGGCATCAGGCCTTCTTCAGTTTCCTGGCCCACACAGCCAGCTGACCACCACACTCAATCGCTTCACATATTGCCAGACATGGCCCAGGGTGACCACCAGCAGGAACAAGATGTTGAGAAGGTACTCTTCATGCCACAGCTGCTGGGAGGTGCAGGGGCTTGAGGTATGCTGTGCCCCATCTAGAGGATGTGGTAGATCCAGCCCACCAACCCCTGGGTGGAACAGGGGGTTGTCAAGGGTAGAAGTGTCTGATGATGCTGGTGGCCACTGCTGCTGATCTATACCTAATAGCAGAGACAGGAGGCGACAACATTGGATGACAGGTTCTCAGCAGCTTACACTGGACAGAGAAGACTGGTTTTCAAGTAATTAAAATCTGGTCCTGAAATTTACCAGCTGGATGCCTATAAACAGTTTAATTTTATAAAGATTCTTGTATGCATAGAATCCAAATTAATGCTGAAAGGTGAAGTTGTGCCTAAGTCAGTCCCTGTCCTCATGGAGCTCATGATCTACTAGACCAAAAGATACCTGTATGGTGGCTAGGTGTGCTCATTGCTAACAAAGCACCACTGTTTATAGTCCTTTCAGTGGACAGAGCTAAGAGGTATTTGGTTATAGATATAGATATCAAGATCCCATATTTATTTCCCTACTTATAGATGCTGTAGCTGTCTATTACCTAGTGACAAAAAATCAATTTATAATTTATACTGGTATCTCAATTCAATAATCACAGGGGTTGTTCCAATTGTCCCCACTTCCACATTTGTAATTTTCTTTTCCAAAAGTAAGAAACAACATCAATACATTTACTCATTTGCTTAGTCCTATCATGCATAGAAAGTGAAGTCAAATATACTAACCCACACAACTGTGAAAAACCTACTCAATAGATAAGCTTTGTTTGTATTTCTTTTTGTCTTTAGATTGGATATACATAGCTGATCCTTGAACAAATGGGTTTGAATTGTACAGGTCCACTTATATGTGGATTTTTTTTTCAATAAATATGGTACAGTACTGTAAATATATTTTCACTTATGATTTTCTTAATAATATTTTCTTTTCTCTAGCTTATTTATGGTATATACTACATATAACACATATATGTAGTACATGTAATACATGTAATAGTAATACATATATATCTAGTATATAATACATATAACACACAAAGTATATGTTAATCAACTCTTTATGTTATTAGTAAGGCTTTTGGTCAACAGTAGGATATTAGTAGTTAAATTGTGGGGGACTCAAAATATATGCAGATTTTTGACTATGACTATGTGAGGGATTAGCACTCCTAACCCCATGCTCTTAAAAGGTCAATAGTACTAGCAAAACAAATTCAGCAGCATAGAAAGTTGATTACACACCAATACCAAGCAAGATTTATCCTGAAATGCAAAGAGGGTTCAACATATGGAAACTGATCAATGTAATACACCACATTAACAGAATGAAAGAAAAAAACCACATGATCACCTTAATTGATTCAGAAAAAGCATTTGACAAAATTCAACACCCTTCCATGATAAAAACATTCAACATAATAAAAGCCATTAACTAAAAACCCACAGCAAACATCATACTCGTTGATGAAAGACAAAGCTTTCTCTAAGATAAGGAACAAAGCAAAGTTACTTGTTTATATCACCTCTCTTCCACATAGCACAAAAAGTTCTAGCCTGAGCAATTAAGCAAGAAAAAGATATAAAAGGCACCCAAGTTAGAAAGGAAGAAGTAAAATTATCTCTATTCACATGTGACATGATCTTACATGTAGAAAATTCTAAAGATTACACACACACACACACACACACACACACACACACACACCTGTTAGAACTAATAAATGAATTCAGCAATATAGCAAGAGTACAAAGTAAGCCACAAAAATCAGTTGCATTTCTATACTGACAGTAAACAATCTGAAAAGAATTCTACAAAACAATTCCATTTACAATAGCATAAAAAAGAATAAAATACTTAGGAATTAACTTAGCCAAGGAGGTGAAAGACTTGTACAATGAAAACTGCAAAACATTGCTGAGAGAAATTAAAGAAGATACAAATGGAAACATATCGCATATTGGTGTGGAGCCATAGCACTGATCCTGCGGCTCCCTCCCGCTTCTCTGAGCCCTGGCACAGTGCACATACCACTCTGTGATAAAGAGGCCAACTTCTCTTATAGGTCTCCTAGGGCATTGAGACTGGAGGTATGAGAGACATACATCTAGTCATCTCACAAGTCCCAGTCATCCTTGCCGGCTCTAGTTTATTTCTGCTTTCATTCTCCTCCACTTTGTTTTTCCTCACAGCCAGTCTAGCTGACTTAAATTTCAAGACTAGAACCTTACATGGTCTGTTGCACCTGCTGCCACAAATGTTAAGGTCTAGACCCAATGATAATTATTTTTTTCTACATAATTCATAGTGTTCCTTCTTCTCTGATCAAAGCTTGACTCAATATTCCTTTTCCTATTCTGCTTTACTAACCAAACCTCAATTTTATTTGGAATAAAACTTACAAACAAAAGGAAAGCCTCTACATTTTCCAACCTCTATTGTAGATAGGAGTCATCATGTGACATAGTTCTGATTAATGAAAGTTAAATGGGAGTCACTGAATAGTTACAGCTTTCAAGGGGGACATGCTCTATTAAGTTTCTATTTCCTTTTGTAAATAATTACCATAAACTTGGTGGCTTAAAGCAACATGACTTTATTATCTTACACTTTTGTAAGTTAGCAATCTGTTGTTGGTTTTACGGGCTAAAATCAAGGTGTTGGCCTGGCTGTTCCTTTTGAGGACCCTAAGGATGGATTCATTTCCTTGCCTCTTCAGTTTCTAGAGGTCCACCTTCCTTGGTTCAGAGTTCCTCTTCTGTCTCCAAGGCCAGCTACATTGCATCTCTCTCGTCATTCTTTCATGGCCACATCTCTCTCTCTCTACCTCTCCTCTCCTTCAACTATACAAAGGGCCTTTGTGACTGTATCAGGCTCACCTGATAACCCATTATAATCTCCCTATTTTAAGGTTAGCTGATTAGCAACCTGAATTCTGTCTGCAATCTTAATCACTTTTGCCATGTAATGTAACATATTTACCTGTTCCAGGTATTAGGACATGAACATTTGTGGGGAGCCATTATTCTACCTGTATCACATAGAATTCTTTTTTCCTCCTCTCCCTTGCCTAGAGCACATATATCCTGGCTCCAGCTACAGCAAGCACGTAGCACCCATGAAGAAATCTTGTGATGGAAGCAACTGGCAAGAGTGACTAGCCAGAAAGGAAAGAGGGGACTGGAGAACTGTTGACATTAGAGAAGTGCCATTCTAATCCCACATTTCCACTCTAGCCATCTTTCATGTGAGAAGGAAATAGACCCATTTTATGTTTAAGGCATTATTTTTTGAACTTCTATGACTGGTCTTCAATTTAATTTCTAGTGATACATAACATATAGGAAGGTCCATTGCAATGAAATCAAAAGGGGATGGAATTCTTTTCCTGAATCAAAGTAGTCTTAGAAATCACCACATATCCATTGGGGATGGTATGTGCTATGGTGAGTGCTGTGAAGTGTGTAAACCTGGCGATTCACAGACCTGTACCCCCAGGGCTAAAAATACATTATATGTTTATAAAAAAATAAAATAAATAAAATAAAAAATAGAATTAAAAAAAAAAGAAATACCACCTATCTTGCTGCCTGACTCACAAAAACATATTAAGGCTAAACACAACTTTCATGGTCCCGTTTGACTTTCTCATAACCCCATGTTAGAAAGCAGGTGTCATGGAAAGATTTCATGAAAGAAAAAACTGTAGAACAACCTGTGGGCCCTATGTGTAGTCAGCAGAGATGGTGCTCCCTTCAGGAGGGGATATTGTAGCTGCAGTGGAGTTCTGGGAGGGAAGATTATGGGAGGGAGGGTCTGCATGTATTTAGGGGGTCGCTTTCTGGAACCAGAACTTTGAAGGGAGTTCAGAAAAAGCGGCAATTTGGGTTTGTCTCATTCAGTTCTGGCTACTATATCAAAGTACCATAAATCTGGTGGCCTATAAACAAGAAATTTGGAATACCTGGGTGGCTCAGTCAGTTAAGCATCTCCCTTTGGCCCAGGTCATGATCACAGGATCCTGGGACCAAGTCCCACATCGGGCTCCCTGCTCAAGGGGAGTCTGCTTCTCCCTCTCCCTCTATCCCCATCTCATGGTCTATCTCTCTCTCACACACATTCCCTTTCTCTCAAATAAAGTCTTCAAATTTAAAAAATTTTTTAAAAAACAAAATTTATTTCTTACAGTTCTGGAGGCTGGGTAGTCTGAGATCAGTGTGCCAACATGGTTGGCTTTGGGTGTGGACTCTTCCTGGCTTGTAAACAGCTAACTTCTCATTGTATCCTCACATGGTAGAGAGGACTAGTTCTAGTTCTCTGGCCTCTTCCTATAAGGGCATTAATATTCATGGGGACTCTATGCTCATTACTTAATTGCCTCTCAAAGGCCTCACCCCCAAATACCATCACACTGGAGTATGGTTTTCAACGTATGAATTTAGGAGAAACATTCAGTCTACTGCAGTCCCAGAAGCAGACCCTGAGATAAGGACTTGAGTACAAGTAGTTTATTTGGAAAATGCTTAGGAACACTGGTGTGAAAATGGGAAACTGATACAGAGAAGGGAAGTCAGCCAAAAAAGTGTCACTCAATAAGCCAGTTACCATAGTTTAATTCCATAGGAAAACTGCAAAACAGTGCAGAAGACATGACTTAGAATTATCCCACAAGAGAAAAAAAGGAATTGGGATATTTACATGCTAAATCTCAAGACCACTGGTTGAAGGTTGTTCCCAAGGGTGTTAATTAACCGGAACTTCCATACTGTCTTATACGTGGGCAGCAGCACAGCCTCCCACAATTCTGGGGAGAAAATCACACATGCTTAGAGTTGTAGGTACTGACCTCTGGCACTTGTCAGAGCACACTGGAAAGTCCACAGCATGAAGTAGGATTTGATAGCATCTCCTACTGGGATGGGGCAAGAGTGGGAGAAAGAGATAGAAAGTGCCTGAATCAGAAGACTGGAATCATCAGAGCATAGTGCCTAGGAGAGAAGAGTGATAAGCTAGGGACAAGGTTTTAAATCTGAGAAGTCGGTCAAATCACACACAGGCAGAAACACAACATAGCCCCAGCTATTCAGTAAGCCAAAAAGCCAAAGAGCTCTGGCAAGAAAATGTTAATAGAGAAGGAAGCACCCATGGGTGATATATGCAACTAATGAATCATTGAATACTACATCAAAAATATTGATGTACTAATGATCACTATAGTGGCTAAACGAACCAAATTAAAAAAAAAGAAGAAGAAGAAGAAGCAGGTTGTGCTAATATAAACAAGAGGAGTTGAGGTAAAGTGATCCAAGGTAGTGGGAGACCAGTATGGTCTATGCGAGTGTGAGGCATACCAAGAACCAGTGACTTCCCAATACACCCAGCCCTAGGATGCATCCGTGTCACATCTGCTTCAGCTTCCTGGCCCTACATAGGTCCCTGACCATGTCTGGCAGCTTCACACACAGCCAAATAGTACCCAAGGTGACCAACAGCAGGAACAAGAAGACGTCCAGCAGGTACTGCTTATGCCATGGCTGTTGCAGGCCATGGGGCTTGAGGTGGGCCACACCCCTTGTCATGCTGAACACCATACAGTAATTACTCCAGGCATGGAATGACTCCTCCAAGCAGCAGTTCTTGGCCCTGCTGGGTTTTAGATCCCATTAACAGCCTGATGAACATCATAAAAACACATTCTAGGAAATGTAGATATGCAAACACATACCCTTCACAATTTTACATTTCTAGGGGTTCATGAGGCCCAGGAGCATCACTATGTTGCTTGAGCCAAGAACCCCTGATGTAGAGGACTAGTATTTAGTTATTCTTTACTTGTTCAACAATTACTTATGGAGTGCCTACTGTGTGCAAAGCAGTGAGAGAAGCCAGGATAAATAAGAAAGATATGAACCTACTCTCATGAAGCTTACATTCTAGTTGGAGGAAATAGTCAATAAACAATAAACTAATGAACAGAGTAATTACAAAGTATGACACGTGTTGTGAAGGAAATTACGTGGAATAGCTGGCAATGATCAGAGAAGGCCTCTCTGAAGTGATGAATTGGAGCTAAATGGAAAGAATGTTCCAGGACAGCTAAGGGCAAAGACCTCTAGAGGAAAGAATGACGTGTTTGAAGAAGCAAAAGGACACCCCTGTACCTGTCCAGAACCTTACTTTAAACATCTCAAGAGAAATAAAAACTCTAAAAAGAGAAACTTTTATAAGTTTCTTTTAAAGACACAAAGTTCTTCCTATCATCTGCCTTGAATTTGTCTTACTGAAATATAAGACTAATTCTTTAACTTGATATTCAGTAAAAATAGGTCAGCTGGTATCTTAGTTTAGCTGAGTTTTAGCTTATACGGGGGTGGAGGGGAGAGACCTTCCAGCCAGTTCCCCTAGTGCTACTCCGAGGACTACATACATATCTTTTGCCTCCCATGACTTGCTTCATCTTTGGAGCTAGGGTTACTTTTGAGCTGCTCTATCAGAATGGAGATACCCAGGTCTTTGGCTTCTACTTGGAGTAGGTTTCCAGGCTGGTCTGTGAGGAAAGGAATCCCCACCACAGGCACACCATGATGAATAGATTCCATTGCGCTATTCTGCCCTCCATGAGAGACAAATAGGTGAATGCTAGGGTGAGCTTGGACAAGAAAGAAAGAAAGAAAGAGAGGGAGGGAGGGAGGGAGGGGATGCTGGAGAAAGGATTTGGTGAATCTGGAAAAGCAGCAATGTCAGGAAAACATGCAGGGGATTCTAGAGGTGTTTGGGAACAATTTAAAGAGTCAGTTACTTGGAAGACACTCTGTGAGCACTCTCAGAAACATGGGTCTAACACCTGAACCAAAGAACAGCTAAAGCTAAGAATGCAGAGAGAGCACTAAGTTCAGCATATACCACCATTCATCCATTGATTCCTTCATTGTGTCTCTACGTCATTTTAAAGCAGGGCTTATGCCTTATACTTTAACACTGCCAGATCCTGTCATACTGTCTCTCCCTTATTTGTAGCAAAATAAAATGTTGATGAGGAGGACCTTATCCAGCCGAAGGACCTAGAAACCCTTAAAGTACTTTTGGTAAATGCAATGTGCTGGCTCTACCTGTGGCTACTGAAATACATTTGCAGGGACGGAATCAAAAACGTGTATCTCCAATTCACTGAGTGATTCTGATCCAGTCTGCAGCTACGCACAAGAAGCATCCCCAGAATGCAGCAGAAGCCAGAGAGAGAAACCCCCTTGAAGATGCGGTAGGACAGCTCAGACAGAAAAATGAGGAATTTTAATCACATTAGGAAGACACCATGGCCCCTATGTCTCTCGCACTCCTAGTGAGAAGGAACTGGGCCAGTGCCTGTAGGGGGTCTGTGTGTAACCAGCGGGTGGCTTCAGGCCACTGCACAGCAGTGACATCCTTTCTGCTCTGCATACTTATGTCTCAGAACATTTATAGGCATTTCTTGGAAGGGTCTGATCCTGATCACCTACCAACAGCAAGAAGCCAGAGTAACCCCTCTTGAATATCACTTGTGGCTACAGATAACCGGTCTGGGT
Organism: Lutra lutra; assembly: GCF_902655055.1. Classification (NCBI taxonomy): domain Eukaryota; kingdom Metazoa; phylum Chordata; class Mammalia; order Carnivora; family Mustelidae; genus Lutra; species Lutra lutra. Next base: position 28,804,366 of record NC_062282.1, read on the forward strand.
TACAAATGAATGAAATGACCCCAAAGTGATGATCTCTTCTGGTGCTTTGACTTCTGCTAACAGATGCTTTCCTTTTCAAGGGTGGTGCAGTGCCCAGGTAGGGGTGACTGCTGCAATCAACACTAAAGAAAAAGTAACTGGAGAGAGAGAAGGGCAGAACGGCTGCTGCCTTTAGAAGGAAGAAGTCCTTACCCACGAGGTCACTCTGAGGAAGTCAGTCTACAGTTTTCACACCGGCTGCCAATTTGACACTTCCAAATCACCCCTGGGGAAGGTGGACAAAGGCAGTATTCATCTTCTTTAGGACTTCCTCTACCTTTTGGTGTGTACCATGGAGCCCAGTGTCACGAGAACAAAACCTACATCTGCAACTTGGCAGTGAAGCTCTCAAATTCTCGATAGAACAGAAAAAAGAGTCATACCATTCATGCAGCACACCTCTGAACTCTCTGTGCTTCCCTTGTTTAGGATAAATTGAAACCTTTCTTTTCCCTAGGATAACATATGCTGGATAGCCTGGAAGAAAATGATTTTTCTGAGCCTTGATTTATCCTTTTTCTCCAGGATCACAACATGGGTGTTTCCTTTCCCTGCAGGCTTTACAGCTGGATGAACTGTATTTCAATTTCCTCTCTTGTGGGTCAGGAGGGAAGACAAGGACAATTTTTGATAGTATCCTCCAGAGGACTCTGTGAACACCTACCCGCATCCGGTACTATGGGTTTTCCCCAGAGGAGACTAGGAGGCAGGCAGGATTCCCAAATGCTCAGGAGCTGGATCTCATCCACCCTCTCATCCACCTCATCCATCCTAGCTCATCTTCTAGCTGCGAGGGAGGCAGCTAGAAGATGGTCAGAGAGATACATGTGTTCAAATGATACAATATGGTCTCAAATTCTCAGTTTTCTAAAGGTTTCCAGTGACCTATGTGGGCTTGGCCACTATGTGGGCTTGGTTACCTAAGTTCATAGGTATTTTTGCCCCTCCCAGCTTCCAGTCTCTCCATGATGTTCTGCGGGTACACTTTTGAGAGGGCCTGTAATCTCTGCTCTCTCCTTTTTCTGTGCTTCCAGAGTCAGCCACTCCTCATGCACTTGAGCTCATTGCTTTCCCCCATGTAGTGGTTGCTACAGGATCAGGGAGGACTTAATGGAAAAGATGATGGTAAATCTCTCAAGAATGCATAGAAAGCTATAAGCCAGACTGAAATGTAGAGCATCAAAAATACAGAAGGAGCTGGATCTTTGCCTCCCAGTTAACACTAGCCAAGAGGCATGTGTCCGGTTTTTCAGTACTTGTTAACTGAGATGTAACGATAATAATAAAGAAGACCCGGAGCGCCCAGGTGGCTTAGTCATTGAGCGTCTTCCTTATGCTCAGGTCATGATCCCAGCATCCTGGGATCAAGCCGCACATCAGGCTTCCTGCTCAGTGAGAAGCCTGCTTCTCTCTCTCCCACTCCCTCTGTTTGTGTTCCCTCTCTCGATGCCTCTCTCTGTCAAATCAACAAATAAAATCTTAAAAAAAAAAAAAAGACCCACTTAGTCATGCCTAACATGTGTCAGACACTGCAATGGAACTCTTAAAAACATATATCCAATCCTGTCGACTATCCTGAGTGCCAAGTGCTCTTTCACACCCCCAGAAACTGAGGCTGAGACCCAAAACACTTGTTGGAGAGAATATATGAAATAAATGGCAGAACCAGGATTCAATTCAGGCTGGGTCTGACCCTGAAGTCCAAGTTTTTTCTACTACATGACATCAAAATGGACTAATATTTGGAGAGAATGATGATTTCCATATATTTATCTTAGAGTATTCATAGATGGACTCATAGTGAAAATATCTTTCCATTTGCTGTCTCACTTTGGGGTTTAGCACAGACTGGAGGGAAAGAGTAAAAAATAGAGGTTGCCTCACAGTCAGTTTTATAGACTCAGTCAAATATTGAGTCAGTATAAATACAGTTTGGGTGTGTTGAAAATGCAAATTATGAGGATTCAAACCTAGAGATTCTGACTCAGTAGGTCTAGGGTGGGGCCTGGAATCTGTATTTTCTATAAGTATCTCAAGTGAACCTGACAAAGATGAGCTAAGAACCACACTTTGAGGAAGACTAATCCAGAGCATGGCTGACATAATCCTGAAACACCAGGGTAGAAGGGTACAGCTCCCTAGAGCTCTCTATATCTCCTGGGGTTGGGCTGGGAAAGGCTCTGACAAGCCAGCATGTATGACTGATAAGATGCCTATAGTAGAGAACCAATTGTTTCAGAGCACCCAATCCCCATGTGTTTCCTTGTTTCTATGAAAAATGAAATATCCAGTTATCAGATATGCGAAGTGAGCAAATTATTTGGACAAACACAACTTATCAAAACTGGCACTAGAAAAATTAGAAATTTAAATATCTCTAAATAGCTTTAGTTTCAACTTTTTTTTTTTACAAAAATTAATTTCAGAACCAAAAAGCTTTCCAAAAAGAACCTTCTAGAAATATAACCTCATAAAATACAAGAAGAGGGTACAATTCCAATGGAGTTCTATGAGGCCAGCCTATCCTTCAAAATATTTTTAAATGGAATCCAGCAACATATAGAAAACATAGTACATCATGACCAATTCTTCTATCCAAAGATGCAAGGTCAATTTAAGTCAAAAATTATCATTATAATTCACCTCAATAACAAAGTAAAAAGGAAGTTTCATATGATCTCCTCAATAGATGCAGAACAAAACTTTAGCAAAATTCAACACCCCTTTATCATAAAACTCTCAACGTGGCTAGGTATAGAAAGTAATTTCTTTGGTGTGATAAAAGGCATATGTTGAAAAAATTCTTGATCTATAATAATACTTAATGGTAAAATACTGAACTCTTCCCACCTAAGACAGGAACAAAGTAGAGAGGTCTGCTCTCACCACTTTTATTTAACATCATGGTATAAGCTCTAGCCAGAACAATAAAACAAGAAAAATAAGTAAAAGAAATAATGATTACAAAGGTAAAAGAGAGAGTTGTTAGTTGTATGAGACACCATCATCTATATAACCCTGTGTGTCGGGTTCTGCACTCGGTGCAGAATCTGCTTGAGATTCCCTTTCCCTCTCTCTCTCTCTGCCCCTGCCCCTGTTTGTTCTCTTGCTCTCTCTGTCAAATAAATAAATAATTAAGTCTTAAAAAAAAATCCACCTAGATTTAACCTTTGTCTGAGCAATTGCTATCTGTGCACTAAGGGCACCATCATGAGAGTGATTCCTCACATCCAAATGGAGCACAAAGGTTTTACTCACCTGAGTATTGGTTCAACAGGTTTGACCATTAAGCTTGCAATATAAACAGTGTTGGGAAGCAGGGGCCGGGCAAAATAAAGGCAAAGTCAGAATTAACAAACCATAGTTCTGCTTTCAGTTAAAGATAAAATAGGTCTGGCCTAGAGCCTTCTGGGAAACGTTCCCTGATAGAGTCATCAAACTGAGCATGAATATACAATTCTCTCAAGGTCAAAATGAAGAACATCAGAGAGTTTTTCTCTCAGTCTCAGGAATCCGTGTGATCTGTCAGGGAGAGTAGAATGCTGGAACCTAAGACACAGGCCCAGGCAGCCCAAAATTCATAATTCCAAATGTGCTAGTAAGGATGGTTGCAAATGGCCTTCAAAGTTTCTCAACAACCAGGAAAGTGCAGCAGTCTGTAGCATAACCAGCCCTAGGTCGAAATTCTCATTCTTCAGGGAGCCCATCCTATCTGTCCTTCCTACCACATGACTACACTGAGTTGCATGTAAAGCTTCACGACCTTTAAAAGCTTTGTAAATGAATTCCTGTGGAAAAGGGTAGGAAAGAAGGAAGGGAGGGAGGGAGTGAGGAAGGAGTGAGAGATATTCAATATTCATTGACAGTGTTAATCTTGAAACATATGAAGGAATCTTGGCACCAGAATTGAATATCTTGAAAGCACTTTTGGTAATAACCTGTCCTATTGGTCTCTCCTGAGAACTTTCTGCTCTAGATGCTGGTTTTTTTTCTTGATCTCCATATCTACCACGGCATTTTCTTGTTTTTTTCCTTGCTACAATTCTTTCTGATGCTTAGAATGCTCCTGTTTTCCTCCCTCTTCCTTTCTTCCCCTCATGGAAATCCTACCCATCTTTTGATGCTCTTCCTTCCCTGGAAGATGTTACCAGCTATAGCTGGTGCTTATGATCTCTCTCCACTGGCTGAATGCTGAAGCTCATCCATGATGCTCTGTATGACCTTCAATTATATGTGAACTTTGCTCTCAAATGTACATGTGTGTAGGATGTATTTTCCCAGGGGCTGTAAGCATCTTGATGTCAGTGTCCCATGAACATAAGTGAGCATTTTCCATTGGAGAAACCACTGTAGAAGCTGGGTGCCTGTGATAGCTGCTGGCTTGCTTTCAACTACTGGGCCAATGGATGTCTTCATACTCCACTGGCAATAAATCCTTCAAAAAGATCACTGTTGCTTGGGCTTCCCACGTAAGGGTCAGTGAATAAGGACTTTGAACTTTTATCTGCCTCTAAGGGCCTCTTCTGTGATACAAATTCTGAAATCTTGCTGAATATCAATGTTCCGTGTTAGCTTTTACTTGAGGATTTACTGTATTTTATTGAAGATTCATTTACTTTTCTTCTAATAATATTTGAACATTTGCTAAGGTGATTCTGTACTGGTGATTCAGGATCCACAAAGTGAGCTAAAAAATGAGATTCCAGCTAGGATACAGGCAGTTGACTTATAAACTGAAGATCAGCCATCAGCTGCTTGATCTCCTTTTGTTAAAGTGAAGACCAAACACTTAAGGAGAACCCATAGCCCTGCCCTATGCCCTCTGGTAAGCGGTGAAGGGAGAGAGAAACATGGCTCCACAGGGAAGGTCTCTACCCTGACTGTGTGCTATAATTCCTGGGGAGTTTACATAATTTATATATAATTTACACAAGACTTTCTGAAAGTGGGACCCAAACATAAATATTTGTTCAAAGTTCCTCAGGTGATTCTAATATGCAGCCAGGGTTGAAAAGTGCCAACCTGAGAGAGAGAGAGAAAGCAAATACACATTTATCGTAACATAAGGACACAGGGTATACCACTATTCATGTATATTTAAATGGTTCAACTATTTTTTAAAAAATATTTAATTAATTAATTTATTTATTTGAGAAAGAGAGAGTGGTGGGAGGGGCAGAGGGATTGGGAGGGGGTGAGAGAGAGAATTTCAACCGGTCTCTGTGCTAAGCACTGAGCCTGACTTGGGGCTCAGTTTCGTGACTCTGAGATCACGACCTGAGCTGAAACCAAGAGTCAGAGCCTTTTTTTTTTTAATTTGACTTTATTTTGTGTGTGTGTGTGTTCCAAAATTCATTGTTTATGCACCTCACCCAGTTCTCAATGCAATACGTGCCCTCCTTAATACCCACCACCAGGCTCACCCAACCCCCCACCCCACCCCCTCGAAAACCCTCAGTTTGTTTCTCAGAGTCCAGTCTCTCATGGTTTGTCTCCCCCTCTGATTTCCCTCAAGTGAGTCAAGAGTCAGAACCTTAATGAACTGAACCATCCAGGTGACCCTGGTTCAACTATTTTTAAAAATTTGTTCAGGAGAAAGAAGAAGATGTAAAGAACTAATGTTGGGACTAATGTTGTTAAAAGTTCACTTCCAATGGAGAAAATTCTTTCCCTGAGGATAATTTCTGACAATTACTGGGGACAAGAGAGAGGAAGTTGTTTCGTCATTTCAGCAGTGCGATGGGCAGAGCAGGCTTATTCCAAAAGGACAAGATTATGAGGAGAAAATAAATAGGATCAAATGGGCAGTCAGTTTAGTAAGTTTGACAGGGTGTTCTGATTAAATCGGAGAGCAGGCAGACAACTACTTTAAGCCAGAGAGGAAGCCAAGGAGGCTTCTTGAATTCAATGATCAGGATAATCTTCTTAATTACATCTGGGGCAATAGCAAAACTATAAAAAACTAGTCAAGTAAGATGTAACTTATTATTTGACCTAGTCTTTTCATAAATCTTCACCTTTCAGTAATAAATGTTTACCTTCTGTCTTCTATGTACTATACACTCTAACAGATTCAGTGGATCCAGTAGTGTGCAAGGAAAACATGACCTTTGCCCTGATGGACCTTACAGTTTGCCAGGAGAAGCAGATATTGAGCAAATCATTACAAGTAAAAAATTATCAGTGTGTTAAGTGTTTCAAAAGAAAGAGCTAGGCATTTGAAAGTGTACAAACTACCTACTTAACTTAGCAATTAGTACCATGATTCTCTCTGTGTGCCACTACCAATTACCCACATACATCAGAGGGGATATATTTTAAAAATTAAGAATTTTTTTAAAAATGTTTAAAGGAGCACTGGCTGGCTCAGTTGGTAAAGCATGTGACTCTTGATCTCAGTGCCATGAGTTCAAGCCCCACGTTGGGTGTGGAGCTTAGTTAAAAAAAAAAAAAATTAAGGTAATACATGGAATAGCTTTGAAAAATTCAACTCATCTGGTATAAACTTTTGGAAATTAGCACATGAAAATATAAACATTAACTTTATATGAGAGAGAAAAGACTTGCAGAAACACATTGCTAGGACTTAGAGGTCACACTCTGAAAGGGTATGTTCCCATCTAGTTGAAAGACGAGAGAACAGAGGGAAGACTTGAAGATTTTTTGTTTGTTTTTCCAATAGCTTTCATTCTCTGCTCTGTCTCTAACCCCTACATTGCCTGGCATATATTAAGTCCTCAGTAGATCTTTTTAATGAAAAAGAGAAAGCACAAAAGTAAGTGCTAAGTCAGCTGTACAGATAAGCTTAAAGGAAGAAATGAGGTAGATAAAATAGACTTTTATGGAGGAGGCAATATTTAAGAAATGCCTTGACTAGTGAGTCACATCTTTTCTCAGAAATAAGGGAGGAGCAAGGACATGCTACTTAACACAGAGCATAATTTTCCTCTCTGTGATTTCATACTTAAGATGAGTACTTTCTTGTCATTTTGAGTTTCAGATGAGTGGAATTTCCAAGAGTCAGTCTCATGACTTACAGTCTGCAAGGCTGAAAATGAGTCTTAAATAGCCAGATTCCAGTTCCACTGTGAATGAATCTTAATGGCCATCTTGAAGTTCTGCAAAAAGAAATCTTTGTAAGTGACCCCCATCAACAGAAAATTTATGAAAAAAGAAAGGAAGAGAAAGAAGTGAAATTGAGTGACTAACTATATCCAACAATGAAATGGTGAGCTGTCCATCACTGTCCCTAAGCTGGAGACAATAAAGGCAATCAATTGAGAGGAGTTTCATAAGGTGAGATTCATCCCAATTTCTAAGGGTAATATCTGCTCATCCAGGTTTGGAAGCTGAACAAGCTAGGAATGTTTGCCAGCATACCATATCCACAGGACTGTCTGGTGTGATCAGTTCAGAGATGAATGAAATTGTTTGATTCGTTCATTCATTCATTACTCACTCACTCATATTTCTCAAAAAATAATTGCTTTATTTTTGTTTAAAAAAAAAAACCTACTATATCCCAAGCAAAGCTTCCTTTAAAAGGTAATCAGGATTAATCTTGAATTCCTATTTATAGTCTTCTGGAGGAGACCAACTGAAAATTTGGTATTTTTTTCTCTTTCTTTTTAAAATCAAAGAGACAGAAGAGAAAAACTAATCAAATATATCCCAAACCTAGATTAAAAGAAATGTTAAGGGACCCAATTTTAGTTCTTTCCCTTATTTATAACTCAGAATTTTTTTCTTTTTCTTTTCTCTCTTTAATAACATCTCTATTGAGTGATAATTCACATATCCTAAATTTATTCTTTAAAAGTATACAGTTTAGTGGGTTTTAATCCTAAAATCCTCCTGGAATCTGCAGAGTTGTACCACGAACATTTCCTCACCCCCAAAAGAAACTTTATATCTATTAGTAGTCACTCTCATTGTTCTCATACTTTCATTTAGTTCTTTAGACACAACTGCCTTTAGTTCTTTGAATACATTTCTAATCACAGGCTTAAAGTAGCTGGATATAAAAATCAATGCACAGAAGTCAGTTGCATTTCTATACACCAACAATGAGACAGAAGAAATAGAAATTAAGGAGTTGATCCTATTTACAATTGTACCCAAAACCATAAGATACCTAGGAATAAATCTAACCAAAGAAGCAAAGGATCTGTACTCAGAAAACTATAGAATACTCATGAAAGAAAGAGGAAGACACAAAGAAATGGAAAAATGTTCATGCTCATAGATTGGAAGAACAAATATTGTGAAAATGTCTATGCTATGTAGAGCAATCTGCATATTCAATGCAATCCTTATCAAAATACCATCAACTTTTTCCACAGAACTTGAATAATCCTAAAATTAAATGGAACCAGAAAAGACTCCAAATAGTCAAAGGAATGTTGAAAAAGAAAAGCAAAGCTAGTGGCATCACAATTCCGGACTTCAAGCTCTATTACAAAGCTGTCAACCTCAAGACAGTATGGTACTGGCATAAAAACAGACATATAGATCAATGCCAGAATAGAGAACCCATAAATGGACCTTCAACTCTATGGTCAACTAATCTTTGACATAACAGGAAAGAATATCCAGTGGAAAAAAGACAGTCTCTTCAACAAATGGTGTTGAGAAAACTGGACAGCCACATGCAGAAGAAGGAAACTGGACATTTCTTTACACCACATACAAAAATAGACTCAAAATGAATGAAAGACCTAAATGTGAGACAGGAATCCATCAAAATCCTTGAGATGAACACGGGCAGCAACTTCTTCAACTTCAGCTGCAGCAACTTCTTGCTAGACACGTTTCCAAAGGCAAGGAAAACAAAGGCAAAAATGAACAATTGGGACTTCATCAAGATCAAAAGCTTTTGCACAGCAAAGGAAACAGTTAACAAAACGAAAAGACAACTGACAGAATGGGAGAAGATATTTGCAAATGACAAATAAAGGGCTAGTATCCAAAATCTATAAAGAACTTCTCAAACTCAACACCCAAAGAACAAATAATCTAATCAAGAAATGGGAGAAGACATGAACAGACATTTCTCCAAAGAAGACATACAAACAGCCAACAGATACATGAAAAAGTGCTCAAAATCACTCAGCATCAGGGAAACACAAATCAAAACTGCAATGAGTTACCACCTCATACCAGTCAGAATGGCTAAAATCAACAAGTCAGGAAATGACACATGTTGGCGAGGATGCAGAGAAATGGGAACCCTCCTACACTGTCGGCAGGAATGCAAACTGGTGCAGCCACTCTGGAAAACAGTATAGAGGTTCCTCAAAACTTGAAAATAGAGCTACCCTAAGACCCAGCAATTGCACTGCTGGGTATTTACCCCAAAGATACCAATGTAGTGATCTGAAAGGGCATGTGCACCCCAATGTTTATAGCAGCAATGTCCATAGTAGCCAAACTATGGAAAGAGCCCAGATGTCCATAGATGAATTGATAAAGATGTGTTTTATACACACACACACACACACACACACACACACACACACACACACACATATACATATACATACATATATATACACATAAAGAAGATTCACAACACACACACACACAGAGGATGGCTTGTTACACAGCCATCAAAAAAAAAAAATAAAAGAAATCTTGCCAGTTGCAACAATGTGGATGGAACTAGAGGATAATATGCTAAGCGAAATAAATCAATCAGAGAAAGACAATTATCATTTGACCTCACTGATATATGGAATTTAAGACACATACAGAGGATCATAGGGAAAGAAAGGGAAAAAATAAAACAAGACAAAACCAGAGAGGGAGACAAACCATAAGAGACTCTTAATCTCAGGAAACAAACAGGGTTGCTGGAGGGGAAGAGGGTGGGAGGATGGGAAGACTGGGTGATGGACATTGGTGAGGGTATGTGTTGTGGTGAGTGCTGTGTTCAGACTGATGAATCACAGACCTGTACCCCTGAAACAAGCAATACATGATATGTTAATAATAAAAAAATAAACAACAACAACAACAACAAAGTCTTTGTCTAGTAGAACCACTATCATCTTTGTTAGAACCAAAGATCATCTTTGTTGCATAGCTGCAATTAACTCGTTTTCATTTAGTTTTTCATGTATATATCCATCAGGTTAGATAAATAATCTATTGTTTATTGAATTGTTTATGGTTGAGGTTATTATGAATAGTGTGGCTATAAGCATTCTTATATGTATTCTTGTCCACATAACACATTCTTGTGATATATTCATTGCCAAGCCCAAAGTCTATTTTTCTACGTTATCTTCTAGAAGTTTTATAGTTTTGTGCTATAGTTTAAGGCTTATGATTCATTTGGAGTTAACTTTTGTGAAAGGTAGAGTGAGCAGTGTCTAGATTTTTTTTTTCTTTTGGCATGTGGCTGTTCAGTTGTTCAGACATCATTTGTTGAAAAGACTATCCTTTCTCCATTGAGTTGCCTTTGTTCCTTTGTCAAAGATCAATTGACTATATGTGAGTCTATTTCTGGGCTTTCTGTTCTGTTTCACTGCTCTGTCTACTCTTTCGTCAATCTCACAATGTTTTGATTACTGTAGTTGTATAGTAAGTTTTGAAGTGTAAATTCTCTTTGGTCTTCTCCCTCAATATTGTTTTAACTCTTCCAGGTCTTTGGCTTTGCCATATAAACTTTGGAATATTTGTCAATATCCACAAAATATCCACAAAATAACTTATTGGAATTTTGATTGGGATTGCATTGACTCTATAGATCAAGTTGCAAACAACTGACATCTTGACAGTGTCAAGACTTTCTGTGAACATGGAATCTCTATTTAGTTCTCTAATTTCTTCCATCAGTTTTGTACTTCTCATACACATTTTATACATATATATGTATATATATATAGATCATATATATTTTATATATATTGTTATGTTTATACCTAAGTATTTCACTGTTGGAGCTACTAATGTAAATGGCATTGTGTTTTTAATTTCAAATTCCACTTGTCCATTTGTTATATACGAAAGTGATAGACTTTTGTATATTAATCTTGTACCCTGCAACCTTAGTATACTTGTGTACTCCATGAGTTTTTTTGGTCAGTTCTTTTAGATTTTCTACATAGACCATCATGTCATCTGCTAACAAAGAGTTGTAATTCATCCTTCTAAATCTGCATCTCTTTTATTTCCTTTTCTTGTCTTAAATTGCATTAGCTAGGACTAATATAAATGGTATTGTGTTTTTAATTTCAAACTTCGATGGTTGCTTTTGATAAAAGGAAAGCAACTCTATTTTCTTAGCCTGGCCAGGATTTAATCAATTTTATTTATATTTTCAAGCACCCAGCTTTTGGTTTTGCTGACTTTTATTGTTGTCCTGCTTTAAATTTCACTGATCTCTAATTTTTGCAACAGTTACTTGTTTTAATTATAAACACTGGATAAAGTAATATAGAACCTAAAGTATACACATTTAATTATTTATCTTAAAACGTTTTGTTTGGGGTGCCTGGGTGGCTCAGTGGCTTAAAGCCTCTGCCTTTGGCTCTGGTGATGATCCCAGGGTCCTGGGATCGAGCCCCACATCGGGGGGGCTCTGTTCAGTGGGGAGCCCGCTTTCCCCTTTCTATGTGTCTGCCTCTCTGCCTACTTGTGATCTCTCTGTCAAATAAATAAATAAAATCTTTAAAAAAAAATTTTGTTTGTAATATCCACTATTTGTAAGGAACAAAGAAAGCCTCAGGGTCCTTAGGAGTTTAATCTCAAAGATGGTATGAAATGAAACACATAATCAGCAAAATTCTTAGGAACTTGTAGAAATGTACTTTATTTCATGCAAAGCCACATAATTTCCTATATTTTAATAGCTAATCAAATAAACATTTCAAAAATCCATTACATCACAATAAGTTAAAATACTACAAAGCAATTGCAATTCCACAAGTTTATCAAAACCAAACCGAGAACATTATGCACAGATAAGGCCAAAGATGCTAACTTACTTATAGGTAGCACTTTGCAGCTTTTTCCAAATACATATTTGAAAATGTAGTGAGAACCTGCAGAAAACAATAGTTAAATCTAAAACCCATTGGTCAGATATGAAAACATTTTGTCATTACATATCAGGTAGTAATGGCTGATTAAAGATAAATTTGGCATCATGCACCAAAGATGAATATAATGAACATGTAGAAAAATTATGATCAGATGCACATTTGAAGACTATCTTCTATTTCATCTAACCCACTGAATTAGATAAATAACAAGTACTTTATTAATGCAACACAGAAATTGAGCTTTTGGTATACTTCTCTTGGGTACTATATAAAAAGACACTGAAGGGTGAAGGAATATTTCAAATTCACACTGCACTACTGAATTTTAGAGTATTGCCCTAAGGAAATACAATGTGGGCAGAACTTATTTGAGAATGATTTTTAAACTATTATAAGCACTACAATTAGTTACTACAAAAACATTTTATAGAAATTAAATACCAGAAAGTAATATCAATATTAGAGCTCTTTTTTCAATACTATTATTTATAAATATATATTAGATTACAGTAATTTAAAAGACATGTCCACATGTTCTCTACTTTCTAAAATGAGAAAAATCCTTTTAGGCTGTTTTTAAAGTATGGACAAAAACAAATCCATTGGATTGCTTTTAATAAAATAAATACAAGTCTCTCCCCTACAACTTGGTGTACTAAGTAGGGAAGATGCTAGCCAGCATTCTTTTGAGAAATTCAGCTCTAAATGACTAGGTTGATACGATTTATATCAATAATATTGAGTCAAAATGGTGTTGTACAGTCAGAGTAATAAATTATGACTTTATATATGTCTGCCATAGTAAACCACTTTTTCTACTCTTTTGCACTAAGTACAGAAAAAAAAAACTTTTATAAAATGATTTGAGATCAAGATACTCACCAAAGAAAAGATTTTTGGAGAAAAAAGTTAATTCTCCCCAGGGAGTGTGTTAAAAACAAATGTCTTTTAGGTTATCAGTAAGAAGAACATGTCAATATTCTTGCTTTATTAACAAATTTAAAAATGAGAGCAAGGCTTCAATTAACATCAACAGACAAATCTTTTGACAATGATAATAAAATTTTAGGAACACCAGGCTGAGTGTAAAAGGAATTAGAGGTGAGGTCATGTTCCCATTGATGGGACTGAGGATGGGGCAGGGCTAGTGCCTGCTTTGCTGGGAAAATGATTCATAGGGCCTGGTCTCCAGCAGTTGGGATAGGGGAAGACACAGCTTTGTCTTTAAGCTCTGAGCACGAAAAAGTCCACTGGGAAAAAGAACCCTACATGGATGGACGGAATTCGTATTTTTTTAGAAGGCCTCCGGTAACTCTCTTGTATTGTTCTAACCTCTCCTAATGAAAACTTTGACAATCATGTAGGTTATTTACAAATTCCTTCTCATAAAAAGGTATCTCAAGGTTCTTAATCTTTCTGGTTTTCTGTTTTGTTTTTAACAATCACTATTTTTGGAAATCCATTTTTATGCCAAAACCTTACACTGAGAGTCATTCATTTTAATGAAGTGCCCTCTTTAGTAACCTAAAGCCAACACACCGAGCCAGCATACATCACATTTACATTCAGATGTTGCTTCGTTATCTAGAAAAATCTGTTTCACTACTTCAGGTGCAATATTGCTATTCAAGCAGTGGAATATGAAATCAGAACTAGTTCCTTTTGAGTGTACTGATCATCAGAAACAACTGTGTGCACAAAACAGGAAAAATCTGTCAGCACATTAAAAGTCGTACTGTGAAGAGAGGCTTCAGAAAGGAAGGAAGATATAAAAGGAATGAGGAAGGAAGAAAAGAAAGGAAAGATAAAACTCTAAATCCATTTACTCCTTAACATTTAGAATTTAATGTAATGTGATCCATTACATTTTGGAGATTCAAGTATATTAAGATTTTTCAGGGACATGTTTGCCTCTTTAGTGCAAATATCCTTGTGATTTTCAGGCATAGTCCACTCAAATCACAAGTATAAAACTCACATTACAGAACAGTGTGAACTATAATTATGGAAAGTTTACTTTCCTTTAAGATGGTAATCAACACACCATTAAGAACATTGCCGGACTCTATTACAAGATAAAAAATGAGGTTTGTTATTGTACATAAATGAAATTCTTTCATCCATACACTGCAGTATACTTCAAAAACACACACACAAATTAACTTCCTATCCAAACTTAATTTCGTTTGGGTACACAACCAGTGTAAATTTAAGAACTGATACTCTAATAAACAGTAGAGCCCCAAAATAAATCAATTTGCAGTATTTACTTTTGATGGCGTGGATTGTCCAATTTTCTGATCTATTTTTTATAAATGGAAACCCTTGAATTTTCTGATTTAGCTCTTACCACTCTTGTGAAACGAGGACCTCTTGTGTGTTGAAAGTACTCAGAGCAAATTCTAATAAATAGGCTTATACCTTATTTCTTATTTTAATAATGATGTTTATAAAAAAGCTCCACTGATAAGAACAAGTTATTGATGTAGCAACAAAAGTTAATTAGCAATGTACAGGTGATTAGTGAAATTAACAGATTATTAATGATTACTTTCTGTAATGGTTATTTTTAAATTATTGTCTGACTGAATATCCTTACCTAACAATTATTTAGAAAAATAATTTAGAAAATTTAATCAGATACCTATTATTACATAAGAAAGACATCAAAAGCAAATTATCAGAAGTAATTCTTTAGGAAATTACTTTGCATTTAAAGTATATGAATTTAGTAGTAATGTTTTACAGTAGATGTCATTATACTTTAATAAGCTTCCCCAAACAGAAAACTTCTGTTCTTACTCCACCTTTTTTTTACACAAGGTGGCTTAAAAATTTTTAATTTAGTTCCCCCCACCAATAAGCTCTTTATTTTTCATGGGTTAAGTCATTACCTTATGAACTCAAATTTGTCCAGCCAGGTAACCTTCCTATATGATCATCTATAAATCCTGTAAGATAAATTCTGCTTAAAAAGTTGCACTCTAGACTTAAACAACTAAAAATTATTTTGGAAATAACTCAGAAGTCACAAAGGGAGCTAGGTTATTTGTATTACCTATACTTCAATTATTATAACCATAAAAATTTCAATAATAAAGTCAGTAGTACATTCCCTTACATTGTCCTATCAGTTTATTTTAGGGCATTATAAGTTATAAAAGTGACTGGATAATCTCTTTTTCTGCTTCTATTTCTTCTACAGCATCTGGGTTTCATGACAAAACCTGATAAGAAACGACGTTATACTTAAGGAAAATATTCCAAGGTAAATCCAAAGACCAAATACACAACAATATACTCTTTTCAAAGGATTTTTGATTAATCAGTCCAAAAACAGTTTTTGCTTTGGGGACTTAAAGTCTTCTCTGTAATTATAAGAAACTGAACCCCTCTCTGGGCTGATCATTTCTCCATCCACCACCTTCAAGTGCCACCAGGAAAAGTAGCACAGGTGACTGTTTTTTGTTGTTTGTTTGTTTGTTTTTTAAACTCTGGCCTATCAACATCAACTCAGTGCCCTCACAATAGTTTTGTGAGGTAGATCAGTAGGTAAATAGCAAGTATCATCTTCATTTCACGAATGAAGAAATTGAGGCACTGAGAGGTTACATAATTTGCCCGAGATATTCAATGGTCAATCATGAAATTACAGAGTACCAAATGATTTCTGCTTATGGCCTACAGCTCCCTAACCACATGTTAGAGTGAAAGGCTGTGTGTGTGTGTGCTCAAATAGGCAGCCTGTATAACCTTTGACGGACAATAAAGTCTATCCATTTATAATTATTTTAAAGGGGATCTAACCTCAAAGATCATAAAACTGAACAAAATCAACTATTTAGGATGATGTACCATTCCTTTCGGTATCTGCATAGAACCGTCTCTTAAAAATGTGCGTGATAATACTTAGTAAAAAGCAAAATAAAAAATTTGAAATTAGGATTCAAGGGAAGATTGCCTTCAAGAAACATACAATCATATTGTTAGGGTAGCCAGATAATTCATTTTCAAACTGGGACACTTCAGAGTGAAAGCGAGCACTAGTAAAAGTTACACAGAAGAGCAGGTTAAGTTAAGCTGAGACTGTTGGGACAAACTCACGAAGAGTCACCAAGGGATGAATCCACAGCGGGGATTCTCTGAGTTGCAAACATTTCGGGGACATAAAAAACTCTCTGTAAGTATGCTGTGCTCAACTGTGCAATAAAACACTGATGATTTAACATATACCCAACTTTGGTTTCAACACAAAAGTTTAAAAAATCATAAGCATGTTTAACAAAATTATTACACATAAACCACAATTTAAGTGTTAACAATAACAGTAAGTGGATTCACATTTTACCTTTAAATAACCAAATGTTATTTGCCACAAAGCATCAACAGTCAACTTTAAAAATCAGAGAATTTCGTGGGGACTCTTTGGCTGCTTTAAAAAAACAAAAACAAAAACAACCCATTATTTACCATTAATGCTTTGGATTCTCTTTGAGTGGAATGATCAATACTTAAATCAATATACTGAATGATAAAGGTGAACATTTCTCCCTGAAATGAAAAATCTTTTACAAAGCAATACCAAAAGCGTTAAGCAATTTCCAGCTACTAGCCAAGACTGAAAGAATAACACGTCACCTGATTATAGTACACATGCCACAGATACTAACACTATCACTTGAAGTATAATCTTAATTATACATGCAAAAAGCACACTAATTTGCACACAGAGTTGAAAAAGAGCTTTCTACATTCAGTTATGTCTGGTAAGTAAGCCTTGTTTTAAGACATGGGTTCTGTACATATCATTGTTATTTGAGGTCACCATCTCTTGGCGAAATACAGGATTAACATATTGTGCAGAAAGAGCAAAAACGTAAATCACAATAATAAAACCGTATGATGTTCTTTAGGCATGACTTTTGGCTTTCTTGGATCTGTAAAACAACTTTCCCGAAAAAAATTAACCTGAAACAAACCAAACTACATGTTCTCAATCTATACTGATCTTTCTCATGAACTGAATCCTTCCACTACACTCCGACTTCTAAGGCAGACGCTTCAGGAATCGTGTATAATAAAAAAGATGACACTCTATTCGATGGCCAATAAACTATTATTACTAAGATATGAGTAACTTTCAGTGCCTTTTTTGTCCTGACACTTTTTACTAAGAGTACATATAAATTCTAGGGCATACATATGTTCATAAAGACTGGATTGATGTGTTGATCTTGGTCAGTTGTTCCAAAAATTCTCTTCAACTTTACACATCATCAAATATTCCGGTTCGAGACATGGAGAGGTATCGTCCCCCAGGCTGATACCTGAAAGGTGGATAAAGAAATGATCTGAGGTGTCAAAAATAACAAAGGAGGAGAGAAAAACAAGGACACATTAAAAGGAAGTGGCTACATAATTTGTAAGCATAATTTGTAACATCTATTCAGTAGCTGGAAGCAGAAACTTACAAAGATATTATTCCAAGGGGACTTACTTAACTATAAATTAATCAATAGCTTTTTTAGAGCTTTGAAGACACGTATGACAGGGAGAGAGATAAAAAGAAAGGGACAGAGAGATGTAAACACATCATGGAACTGAAGATTTCATAATCACTCTTGATTGTTCAACAGAAATAGAATGTTCTAGGGTTTTTGCTGTTTGCAGAAAATACTGCAGAAATTTCATCACACATTTGATATTTCGCTTTTGCTTAATTATTTTCACAGAGCACAGTGGCTAAAAGCACAGACTCTACTGCCAGAGTCCTGGGGTTTGAATGCCTGACTTTACTATCTGCAAGCTGTGTTACTCTGGGTAAGTTACTAAGCCTCTCTGGATTCAAATCTGATTGGATTTACAACCATAATATATAGTATTGTCGGTAATGTGCTTAGAATAGTGTCTGACACCCAGTCACAGCTATGTAGCTATTGCCAAATATGATAAATTTCATAAATGGGTTCATTAGAAACAGGCATATAAACATTGTTAAGATCCTTACTATCAATTTCAATTTTTCTTATTTAGAATACCGCTAGTAGTTTATGGAGATAGCAATTTCAATTATCACCATAGGATGCTATAATTTTTAAAATATAAAAGCATCAGCAGATATAAAAAGTTGCCAAAGTTGATTAATATGGTTAATATTAGCAATAAAAATGAATATTTTCCTTATGTTTATCTCATCAAGTTGTATGCTAGTAAAATTTCAGAATGCTGGAGCCAAAATGCCCCAGCCAGAGCTTACCTTTCTGATTTAGATTCAAGAGGATCATCAGTGAATGTTTCTGCATTAAAATCCAAAGGTTCTACATCTTGGAGGAGTTCTATTCGGTCTCTTTCAGTCCTATTATTGGCCCTGGTATATTTGGATGTTGCTGTGAATGGAGGAAAAAATATATATCTACTTTTCTATTGTCTTTATGGGTCAGTCTATGGACTCATGAAAAAAAGTCAAGATTATAAACAATCTGAATTTTGATTGTGAAGACAATAATAAGAACAGATAACTACTTGATTCCTTTAAAATCAGATTAAAATGAAAAATAGTATGATAGGAAATAACACAGAAAAGTTTCTCCCTTGTAGCTAGTCTAAGCTCAGAAGCAGGTACAATGTAAAGATTCAATTATTGTGAATCAGAATCAACATTTAACATATGAACTATGAAATTGTTCATTCTCAAGTTTCAGCTGGTTTCATGGTGAATCCAGGGGTCCCGTATCTCAGTTCTCAGCTAAAATTTCTTTAACATGTACTCAACTCAAGCTCTTCAAGAAAGGCCTGAGTCTTCTTCCCAGGAGACAAGAGTTTAGGCAAGCTAAATCCAACAGAAATAAAATGCACACACAGTATTTACTTAAAAATTTTCTAGTAGCTACATGAAAAAATAAAAAGGAACAGGTGAAATTAATTTTAACAGACTTAATTTAGTTCAATATATCCAATATATTATCATTTCAACATGGGGCACCAGCCTCATTG
The DNA here is from genome assembly GCF_902655055.1 of Lutra lutra. Lineage (NCBI taxonomy): Eukaryota > Metazoa > Chordata > Mammalia > Carnivora > Mustelidae > Lutra > Lutra lutra. The sequence continues at coordinate 28,823,445 of NC_062282.1, forward strand.
TAATTGCTCAATGGCCACCTGTGGGTAATACCGACCATCCTTGTCAGTACAGATCTACTGAATTCTCCATTCTCTCTATGTGGATGGGCTGGGTTTTCTTCATAAACAAACCAAATTTTCACGAAGTTCTTCTGAGCAGTCCGATAGCTTCAAAAGAACTTTGTGATATAGCTCTTTTTGAAAACTTTAGGCAAGCCAATTCAATTCTATCTTACACTTTTGTCATCTTAGACTCTGACCTTCATCTTTTCTCTCATTCATTCAGCAAATATTGGTTGCCTCCCACATTCCAGGTTCTCTTCAAGTCAGCATCCTAAGGCATCGTGTTCCCTTTTCTCTTGAAGATTCTCCCACACTCCCACATCTTCCTACCACGTCAACCTCTACTTAAACTTCCAAATCTTTGTAGAGTCCCCTCTCTTTTTCCTAGTTTTTTTTTTTTGAAAGATCTTATTCATTTATTTGACAGAGATCACAAGTAGGCAGAGAGGCAGGCAGAGAGAGAGGGGGAAGCAGGTTCTCCGCTGAGCAGAGAGCCCAATGCGGGGCCTGATCCCAATACCCTGGGATCATAATCCGAGCCAAAGGCAGAGGCCTTAACCCACTGAGCCACCCAGGTGCCCCACCCCCTTTTTAAGATGTTCTCTGAAAGAGAAAGAAAGAGGCAGAAAGAGAGGGAGAAGCAGGCTTCCCACTGAGCAGGGAGCCCAACACAGGGCTCGATCCCAAGGCCCCGGGATCATGACCTGAGTGGAAGGCAGACACTTAACTGGCTGAGCCATGTAGGCACCCCTCTTCCCTCGCTTTAACTAAACCTTTAGCTCTCTCCCATGTCTTCTACCCTAAATCTCATTCAAACACATCCTTTCCTCTTCATCTCCAGGATCACTGGTTATCTTAGGCCCTCATTTCTTTTTTTTTTTTTTTAAGATTTTATTTATTTATTTGACAGAGAGAGAAAGCACAAGTAAGCAGAGTGGCAGGCAGAGGGGGAGAGAGAAGCAAGCAGGCTCTCTGCTGAGCAGGGAGCCCAATGCAGGGCTTGATCCCAGGACCCTGGAATCCTGACCTGAGTCGAAGGCAGCCGCTTAACCAACTGGGCCATCCAGGTGCCCCTAGGCCTCACTTCTTGATCGCATTACCAAAACAGACATTAAATTGGTTCCTTTGTCTCACTTCCTTGGAAATCATGCTTGATGTTCAAATTCACCTTCTGAAACCAAAGATCTGAGCATGCTCCTTTCCCGAATGAAATCTTAACTTGATTTGAAAGTCTTCACTTCTGAGCACGGTAATAGCTACTTGCCCAGCTGTCCCTGCAGCCTCCCCTCTCATCAGGCTCCTCATACTAAATTTAGGATCTTGTGACAGAAACAAATCTGCATTCTCCCAAAGGTTCTCTTAAGTCACTCATTCATCTTTCTGCCTAAAACCCCTTCACTGGGCAAAGTACCATTCACTCCCAAATGCTGAGTTAGTATTACTCTATCACAGAAATCCTTTCCCTATAAAGAATTCTTTTTCTATCCCCTTGGTTGAGTTCCCTCAGCATCGGGAGTGTACCCTTCTACTCTCTCAGCATTCCTGCATCTCCCCCAAAGACAAACCTCCTTTGCCATCTACTCTGGGCAGAGTCCTGGGCAAAAACAGGTTTCTTACCACCTTCCCAGGGGCAGATGGCAGGGTCAAGGGATATGGGGGGGTATCTTAACTCAAACCACTGGCAAATGTCTTCTACTTGGTTATCAGTCCCTCACAAAATTAATTGGCATCCCAAGGACAGGAAATTTATCTTCTTATATCCCTGTATACCTGGGAAAGTATCTGACATAAGGGTCAGTCAGGAAATGGTTATAAAAATGACTGAATTGCCTACATCTACTACCAGAAAAGTAAAGAACAACAACCAGGTAAATCGTAGAAATCAACACCTGCCTACAACATGCCTGGGATAAGTACTGGTATTATTTAGGGTCGTAAGATTACAACTACTCATGCGTTGTCCCAATTCTCCATCTCTTATAAGAAACGCATACTTGAGTTTCCCTTTCCTTCTATACACTGAGGGATGAAAAACGAAAGACAATGCAGAACCACCTCTACAGTTCTCTAAAGGCATTTCTGAATGGATACCTTCTCAGTCTCTATGCAAGCAAGTATTAGGAAAACAACTTCTAAGGGAACTAGAAAAGAAACGACTTACATCGGGTGGTACTAAGATCTGAGAGGCTTGACTCTTTCGGGTCAACATGAACATTTCTGTTTCTAGTGGAATCTTCTCTACTGTGTCCATAACGTTCTTTCCACTCCTAAGTCAGAACACAAATAAATATATAACAGAGGAACTCACAGGCAGAAAGTAATTCATCAGTGTCAACAGACTATAGAGTTAGAGAATTTAGTTACTTTTATCAGAAATTCACCAGATAATCAGTATGATTAGTATAGTACCGTGAAAATTTTCAAAAATAATTTTTGTCTCCGAACTTTTTTCCAAATGAAAATTTATAGACATTTTTGCTAGCTATAATTCACCTGTTTAGTTCTTCTGTTTAAAATGTCAAAACAACATGACAGCTACAACTGGCTTACCTTGACCACATAAAAGTTATGCAGACTAATAATTCATGAGATGTTAACAAAATCTTCTCCCATATAAATAAACTACAAATATCAGAGACCTGAAAAGTCACTTTCAAAAGCAAAATTAAAGTTGTATACAAACATGGTTAGATAGGTATAATCAAACCATATGAAGTGGGATGCTACTCAGTCAATTCTTAGAACTGAAAGGAATCTTAGAGGGCACCTTGTTCAACCTCTCCTGCCATGTAGGGTTTCATTCTAAAATAGCCATGCCATTGGCTCACTTATTATATGACATGGAAGTTTCTATTGCAAGCAGCCCATCACAGTTTTGATAAACTGAGGAAGATAGAAATTTTCACTGAGAGGTGAAACCTATCTCCAGTAACTTCCACTCTCTGGGTTCCAATTATGTCTTCTGAAATAAAGAACAAAGCTCCTTTTTACATGACACACACTAACATATATGAAGACAACTATCATGTCTCCTTCTCTGAGTCTTCAATTCCCCAGTATAGATATACACCGGTGTTGAAAATTTGTGGTAACTGTTGACTAAATTTTTCTAATTTTCTGCCTTTTCACTCTCTAGGAGGAAAGGACTGAAGAAAAATTGAAGAGGAATACAATTAATGTCATATGACCAAAAAAGCGTAACAATTTCAAAGCAATCAAAATGACTTTAATAGCAAGATTGCATGAATTTATTAATTCTCTCATTAAGTATTCACACAGCACTGACCTTAGGCAAGAAACTGCTAGACGTTGGACACAAAGTAAATTTAATTTAACTAATGACTTTTTAGAACAGGTCTACACTGTTCCCACGGTTCTTTGGTCTTTAGCCAATTCTAAATCAGTAAAATTCTTACCATTACTTCACATTAGTCTTTAGGTTACAGCAAATTAACAAGTACTATACTTACTCTTCTTCGATTTTCACCTTCTTCTTGCCTTTGCCTTTTTCTCTTCTCTAGAGACAGAAAAGTGGTCTCAAATTTGGTATAACACGGTTTAATTATACATAGAGTAACTGAAGTAAAGGTATCAGGCTATGACCAATTTCCTTTAAATTACTACAAAGTCAAAAGTAATAGGTTATTGTTGGAAAGGACCTTAGAGGTCACCTAATCCATCAGAGAATACCTCCCATATTTTTGTTGGAGATGACCTTTAGGCCTTGTCTAACAGTTTTAGTGAGGAAAAAGTTCTTCCTCATGGTGATCTCAAATTCTGGATAACTTATTTTTCTTCGCCTTACCTTCAAAATGAAGTTGATACTTCTTTCTGCATAAAAGTCCTTTCCCTTATTCTCTTCAGGCTACAAACTCAGTTTTGTTTTTTTGGGGGGGTTTGTTTGTTTGTGTTTTTGCATAAGATACATTCTACAGTTGCATAGTTCTGGCTGTCCTTCTCTAAATACCTTCTAATTTATAAGTTCTACTCTTGAAATCTTACCCAGGACTGAATATGATACTTCAGATGAGATCTTAATTAATGTTAAAGGCAGTAGAACCATTACATCAACTAGACCGCACCTTTCTAGGAGAGAATTTGAAGGATACAACAGCTTCTATTGAAGCTATAACATATTTTGGCTGACATTTAACTTATGATCACACAAAAGCTCCAGACCTACGTAGGGGAATGTCTAGGAACCAATGTCCCCACACTCGAGTTTTGTTTTCTTTTTTCCCTGCCATCACTCAAACACCAGTAAATTTGATACATTCAGTGTCGGGATTAGATTCTAGTGGAGGGCCATGTATTCTAACAGGGTGTTAATGTTCATCGCATTCTCAAACCCAGCCTTGGCCTGAATGATTTTCTGTGCGGTATCAAATCGATAATTCTTTCAACTCATGAATTTTATAGTTGTACTGAGCCTGGCAAATCTGTTTCCACAAAAACACCAAAATGACTCTAATGCCATCCAAGAGAATTATTTAGTTAAGGATAGACTAAATTTCTGCTGCAGTATTTCTTAAAGATGGATGAAACCCCCATTTGTTTTCAAATTATTTTTGCTATGAAGATTATACATAGATTTTTAGCTAAAAAACATTAATTTCTCTTTTTTTAAATATTTTTATTTATTTGACAGAGAGAGAGCATGCACACAAGCAGGGGGAGCAACAGAGGGAGAGAGAGAAGCAGGCTTTCCACTGAACGGGGAGTCTGATATGGGGTTTGATCCCAGAATCCTGGGATCATGACCTGAGCCAAAGGCAGATGCTTAACCAACTGAGCCACCCAAATGCCCCCCAAAACATTAATTTCTTAAGAGAGATTAAAAATTACAAATTAGGGACGCCTGGGTGGCTCAGTTGGTTAAGCAGCTGCCTTCGGCTCAGGTCATGTTCCCAGCGTCCTGGGATCGAGTCCCACATCGGGCTCCTCCTTGCTTGGCGGGGAGCCTGCTTCTCCCTCTGCCTCTGCCTGCCATTCTGTCTGCCTATGCTCGCTCTCTCTCCTCTCTCTCTGACAAATAAATAAAATCTTTAAAAAAAAAAGAAAATTACAAATTATACAAACACTAATGTTGTATTTTGAGTCTTAGTGCTTTCCTTTCATTAATTTTAAAAGACAAATCTTACCTCGTCTGATTAATTCTTTTCCTTCATCAACCAAGTCTGATGTCATATCATTATCTCCCATGAACTGCTGGAAACCAAGTAGATTCAAACAACGGGTTCCCAAACTAATAAAAGTAGATTTTTTAAAAGACATGCATTATTTCTCATTGTAAATGTTTAGATAAACCATTCTTTAGTATTGTCACCCCAAAGAAGCCTATATTTTATTATTAGTTATCATAGCAAGTTACATAGTTATTCTTGTCTTTCTTCAAGAAGAACTTATTTATCTTTCTAAGTTTATATAGCAGGTACTTCCCTGACATGGTGTGCACCATACCCAGATTTCTTCCAAAAATAAATTGATTTGGGCCATTAGTATACCTTCAGAAAATTATTACACAATACAAAACAATGGCTATAATACAAATGCAACGGATTCTTCTCTTATATTCGAACAATTTTAATGCTGAAAATACACAGACAACCAGTATTCCCAAGTGTAAAATAATCTGGTTTAGAAAATCTTAATTATGCAAGTTGATTTTCATGTTCAATTTTTTTTAATAACCTGAGAGCTAGTCAATTCCATTTAAATAACTTTAATTACACATTCAGAATTTATCACTATATCTTATCTGAGGGCTATTATTTTATATTATTTGGTATTTACTTTAAACCTCACTGTTGTATAGGACAAGAATACTCTGAAAATATGACATTCAAGGAAAGAAGCAATGGCTGGATGGGCAGGATTCATATTTGTTAAGTTCCTACTATATACATCAGCCAATTTACAGATACTCTCTTATTTTATTCTTACTGTAATCCTAAGAAATAATCACTTTACAGATAAGAAAACAGAGGCTCAGGGGGTTAAATACTTGCTAATGATCATTTAGTAAGTTTTAAAGCTGGGATTTAAATCCAAGACAAAACAAAGACCAAGTTCTTTTTATTGCCTTAGTTTTCAGATGTTTTCACTGATGTACTCCTAATGGTATAAGCCTGAACACATACATGGAGCAAGAGGGGGAGAGAGGAAGAAAGAGAAAGCGGGGAATGAAGGTGTGTAGGTGTTGGTGGGGGTGGAGCTTGGGGTGTGCGCACGCTGGGAGGAAAGAAAATAGTACAGCAGCTACAAGAAAGTGAAGGTCTTCCATTTTACATGACCAATATGTAAAAAATCTGACTGTGTAAATCTGATGATGTGGAAAAAAATAATAATGAATCTCCATGCTTTAATATACCATTTACCATTGAGCAACACTGGGGTTTTGGGTAGGTGGTCATGCCAATTCAGTGACTTTAAAAATTCCCTTACTATTTTCATCCTTGTGGGAATATGATACCCCAGGGTGAGGAACCCCAAACTGGATCCTTGACTGTGGGATGGTCATAACTTTTTCTAAAGTGTCAGGAAACAGCCTTATACGCTCCATGCAGTTAAATCTGGATATTAACTCTGGGAATGGTTGTGTTGTTAGTAACATGGAATTAGTAGGGTGCCTGGGTGGCTCAGTGGGTTAAGAATCCAACTGACTCTTGACTTCAGCTCAGGTCATGATCGCAGGGTGGTGGGATCGAGCCCCTCGCTGGGCTCTGTGCTCAGCAGGGAGTCTGCTCACGATTCTCCCCCTCCTCTCTCTCAGCCCCTCCCCCCTCTGTGAGCGTGTGCACCCGCTCCCTCTTTCTCTCTCTCTCAAAAAATGAATAAATCTTAAAAATAAAACAAAACACGGGAATTGACCAATTATGGCAGCATTTCAAAAGAAAATGAAACCTATGAAGAAAAGAAACCTATGAAGCAAGTTACCATTAAAGTGTCACTAAGGCAATTGCTTCATAGGTCTCTATTAGATAGAGTATCTATTTTGAGACATAATTTGAAAATTAAAGAATCTGGCCTTTCTTTTCCTAAAAGACAAACTGGCCCTCAAAGTTTATCCCATTTAACTCTAAAACAAAACCTTTAATGGATTAATAATTTTCCTTTTAGACATAATAAATCTTTATATTTAAGATTTTATAGTTGATAAAGCACAATCCCACCCATCTATTCCTTGATCCATATAATAATCTACTAATGTAAGCAGAGATGCTAATCTTGCAAACATAACTACTAACATGTGAAGTCCTAAATCACACATCACAAGCTCCTAATGTTTCATTACTAGTTTTGTAAACTTTTAAAATAAATAAACTAAGTTTTGGACATGTGAAATACAGTCTCTTCCTTTACCACATCATTTTCACAATGATGACACATTTTCACAAACCTATTGTCTTTTCTATCTTCAGAAAAAAACTTGAAAGTTAGATGTACTATCATCAGTTCATATTAACAGTTTTATTTTAAAATGTAATCTTTTATTTTACCTACAAGAAGGTAAAATGTTTTAAAACATTCAATAAAGAATTTATTTCAAGTAATAATTGTCTGTTTACTCAATAGCTTCTTATTGAGTATACATATATTATCTGTAATAACTATATAACAGTATTAGAAGATATAAATGAAAAGTGATGAAAATCACTTTGATGAAACATTTTCATCAGAAAAACAAACTGACTAACATCAACAAATTAATTTTTAGGGGCACCTGGGTGGCTCAGTTGATGAAGTGTCTGACTCTTGGTTTCATTCAGTTCAGGTTGTGATCTCATGGGTCATGGGATCCAGTCCTGCCTTAGGCTCCACATTCAATGTCGAGTCTGCTTGGGATTCTCTCTCTCCTCTCCCTCTGCCCCTCCCCTACTCGCAGATGTTTGCACACTCTCTCTCTCTCTCAAATATATAAATAAATAAATATTTTTTTGAGTGGTCTTTTTGGCGTGTCATGGAGCACTGAAGCAGTCAGTGAAGAGGGCAGGCCCAGCACAGGATAAGGGCCCCTGACATGTGCAAGTTGGGAAGACAGGGTGTTAGAAACTAAGCACATCTGTCTTTACCTGCTTTTGAGTCATACCCTAGCCAACAGTCAATCATTTTTTTCTAATCCTATAAAAAATAGTAGCCTGTATCCTTTCCAGTCTTGTATGTACGGCCTAATTACAATTGCTCCCCATCTGATGTTTGGTGCTGGCAAAGGTCTGAGGCCCCTAAAAACCCAGCAATGACTATGGGGAAAGCCCTACGGCTCATTTATATTACTGGATAAAAGATGGGCATGGGGGTATTTTATAAGCTACACTGCCTGTCAGTGTTGAAGGCCAGAACTTAGAGTTAACATTCTGTAATCAATCCTACCACTTTGTAGCCTAAATACTTGTAAAAGAATGACTATACTTCTCTTAAAAATACCTTCAGAGGGAGAGCCTGACTTCATCACTTAAACAAATCCTTTAAACTACATCCAGTACCCCCAAAGCCACAATAAAACAAACAACAACCAAAACCTAACCAGTAAATATTTAAAAGAGTTTTAAGGAGAAAGGATATCCAGATTGGACAAGAGTAAGAGAGAAAAAAAAAAGCAATGTTAAGCTTCTTACCTAAAGTAAGTAGCAATGCAGAGAATTACCACCAACATGGGATAATATATGTAGAATCCATCTGCAATAAAGGATAAAACTTTCATGGAACCCATAATCTAAAGAGAAAAAAAAAAAAAGAAGAAGAAGTTAAAGTCATACAGTTCTGTATTTTTCATTCTTTTCCACCATTAGAAAATTCACTCATAACCAACCATATTAACAAATTTGGACTTCTCACAAAGTAGAAATAAAGCACTAAATGGACTTATTTTTAAGTTCTCATCACAAGAAAAAACAAAACTTGGAAGTACGTGAGGTGACGGATGTCAACTAAAGATACCGTGGCAATCATTTCAAGATAGATACGTATATCAAATCATTCTGCTGCACACCTTAAACTAATGCAATGTTATATGTCAATTATATCTGAATTTGCTAATGTATTAAGGTTTTTACCTAATTAATATTTTGTGAATATTTTTGAAAATTATCGTGTACTGAAGATGATAAATATAAAAGCTAATAATGAGGTCTACTGATACTGCTCAGCTGCACAACCTATGTGAACCAAAAAACTTTTTTTTACGATAAAAGAGAGCAAGGAATTTTTATCGTGTCATTAGTATTACATATACAACTTTTAAAAGAAAGTGTGATATTAAAAAAAAAAGATCCTAATCACACTACAGAACTTCTCTGCTGGGATTTAAAAGAAATTCCACAATAATACATCTTATAGAGACAACAACTCTAAAAAATCTGTGTTCTGACCATACTTACAGATGTATAAGCAGTTGGCTGTGTATTCTGGTGAGAGATGGATGAGTCCATATGAGTCAAACCCAAGAAATTAAGACACAAAGGAGGAGTCAAGCGGCAAAATAACCTGTAGTAAGCATTGATAAACAGAGTATATTAAAAATATGGTAGCAAAATCCATTTTATTATATTGAAATATAACTATTATTTTCATCCTTTTGTATTGTATTTATCTTAAATTCTTAATGTGAACTGTCCTTACCTGAGAGACATTCTGAAAATCCTATTAATTGCATTTCCCTAAAACATCAACACCTACATGGCAAAGTTCCAGCCTCAGGCTGCCTCCTTTGGTGGTGTTTACCACTGCTTTAGTCTCAGAATTTCTGGATGCACTTCTTCCAAGTCTTTCATCTGTGTAATCTGTCTCAGTATGGCAAGGACAGCAATATCCTCAAGGGGAACTATACTCACTACACAAAAGACCTAAAGTTGTATCAAAGTACAACACTCTGACAAGTTCAGGTACATAGAACTGCTAGAGCTCAGTTTTGTCCAGCCTCACAGAACTAGACTTGGAGACTGGGGGGACAGGAAAATGGAGGATGTGAATACAAAGAGGCAATATGAGGAGTTATTTTGTGTGATCGAACAATTCTGTATCTAGATTGTGGTGGTGGGTACATGAATCTACACAAGAACATACACACACACGGATGAAGGATAAAAACAGTGAGAACTGGGTGCCTGAGTGGCTCAGTGGGGTAAGCCTCTGCTTTTGGCTCAGGTCATGATCTCAGGGTCCTGGGATTGAGTCCCGCACTGGGCTCTCTGATTAGCGGGGAGCCTGCTTCCTCCTCCCTCTCTCTGTCTGCCTCTCTGGCTACTTGTGATCTCTCTCTGCCAAATAAATAAATAAATAAAATCTTTTAAAAAAAATGGTGAGAACTAAATGAGGTCTATAATCTAATTAACAGTAACCTCTCGGTGTAAAATCCCTGCTTTTGATATTGTACAATGGCTATATAAAATGACTCCATTCGGGGAAGCTGGGTGAAGGTTAATAAGACTCTTTGTACTATACTTGCAACTTCCTATGACTCTATAATTATTTGGAGAAAAATGGTAAAAGAAAAAAACCTTCAAGATACTTCAGACATGGATTCCTCTGTGAACTTCCCGAGGTCTACCCTTTATAAATACCATTATAACTGATTAAACAATAGGGACAAACAATAGCCCAAGCTAGAGCTGTCACTCTACCCTCTTGCTAAATCTCTTAGCAAAAACTATTCTTGTTCATTTTCATAAGCCCTTTATGATGCAGTTTGATGCCATGGGATCTCAGAACCCTCTAGGTCTCACTTCGCCTCTAAACTCTTAGATGGTCCTAGTATTTACTAATCTATTTATTGAATCTCTCATCTGTAAATCCTGGCTGTCTTTCCTTTCCTCCCTAACCTAGTAAGCCTGTGAGTAACCTTAAACTTCAAGGAGGTTTTAGCTAGCAACCAAACATCTAACTAATGCTTAAACCTAATCAACGACCTCACATAAACACAGGTGTCAGTGGAACACCCATAAAGGACAAGAAATAAATGAGAGATCCAAAGAATGCATGCAGTGGAGTCAGTCCCGTGTATCCAAATACCATCCCACTTACATGCCACTGAAAAGAAGGCTGTAAGCATCAGTCTGGTGATGTGAGGCCAAGTAATAATAGTTAAATACACGAATCCTGAACACAGTAGAATAAACACAGATGCTGAGAAAGAAGATGGAAAGGAAGCAAGCAATCTGAAAAACAAGCAAAACCAGTTTAAGACGCATGGACTCGAGCACTTTTGTATGTTCCCAAGCATTATCCTTTATTCCCAGCTAACATTTATTGACAGTCTGAAATTTAAACACAGTAGCAGTTTTTCTTAACCACATAAGAAAATGAATTTATGAAAAAAATCTACATCTCAACCCATTCAACATCCTGTCCATGAGTTTCAGATCTACCTCCTGAAGTGAGCCCATTTTCCCACTCCCTTGGACATTCTCCCCATGAAGACTCTAAGTTATGTAGCTTCACTGGCATAAACAGGATCAAAGTATTCTTAGAAAAGAATTTTGCACTATTTTGTACCCTATCATCTCTCCTCAAACACAATTGTAAGTTTTTATAGTCTGGGTAAATGGATGAAGCTCATTTTTGAAAGTCTGAATAGTAACACTGCAGGGAACTTCACTGCTTTCCTCATTACTAGAATATATAAAGAAAAAGACAATAGTTAAAAACTATACTATGAACTGACACACATTTATGACAGATATAAAATCAACTGACCTCGATATAAATATAGTTGTAAGTTTTTTCCGCCAGCTGTATGAAGACTGCAAAGAGGGATAAGACAGGTGTCGTACTAAAGAATGTGCATTCTGACCACACAACAATCACAGAGAAGACGGACAAAACCACGGCAAGTATCCTATAAAACCATGGTCGCAACAGACATTCCCAGTACCATTCTGGAAGAGAAAAGAAAAAGATGATTAGGAAAACCATAAAGAGGAACACAGTATTCACCCTGTTTCAAAATATTCCGTACAAGATACATAACTGCAAAGAGGAAAATATTAAGTTCACAGGGCAGGAACCAGGCAGATCTCCTCGTCACCCAATAATCACCAGGAATGTGACAAACTGACATCACGTGCCTCTGGCCATGGAACACTGAGAACAACACTATATCACTACAGCAGCATTTCCACCAAAAATGCAAAACTTGCATCCAACCGGAGGAAGTATCACACTCACATTCCGGGACACCCAATAAAACACAGGCCTAGAGTCTCCAAAAATACCAATGTCATAAAACAGAAAGAGGCACTGAGACTTTGGTCCAGATGAAAGGAAATTAAGGGGACATGACACCTGAATGAGATGCATGATCTGGGATTTTCAACAAAGAATATTTTGGGACCATTTGCAAAATCTGATTAAGGTCTATAGATAACAGTTGTTATCAAAGTTCATTTCCTGATTTGGTCATTGCATTTGGTTATATAGGGAAATGTCTCTTATTTTAGAACATAGATGCTGAAACATTTAGGAGCAAAAAGTCATCATATTTGGATTCAACTCTGAAAAGATTAAGGAAAAATATATACACAGAGAGAAAGATAAAGCAAATGGATATGGTAAACCGTTAACATGTGGAGAATGTAGGTGAAGGATATACAAGAATTCTCTTTACTATTCCAGCAACTTTCAGTTCAGTATGACTTTAGGTAAAAAATAAAAGATAAGAAAAGAAAGTTCCCCAAATTGAAAAGCTGTATTTTCACTCCATTCACAGAGGTGTGGAGCTCTTTCAACCCTACTCTGCATAGTTCCTGGTGAGTTCAAGGTCCACACTGGTGATCCTTTTTTTCAATACCCTGGGGTCTTCTTTCAAACCTTGCCCTCCTTTCCTCCTGTGATCTCATCCTCCACTGTGCCTTCACAATTCATTCCCATGGCCATCCCTAAACCTCTTACCGTCAAAAACTCCTGCCCTTTTAATCTCATTACAGTGGTCCTGTTTCCAGGCAATATCTTCACCTAATATTCCAATTCCACTGACTGACCTTACCTGAACTAACACTCCATTCATTCTCCACCTTTTGTATTGCCGTCTTAACACCTGGTATGCTATTGCTTTCTTTACAAGCTCCGATTCCACAATCTTTGAGAATAATTACTCTCCAACATTCCAATTTCTTTGCCCTTTCTTCTTCTCTGCCCTTGCTAAGTGAAACCACACCCTGGTTAAATCCAACCTTCTGGCTGCTCTGGGAGCTGCATCCTGCAAAAGACACATACCTTTGTGGACTGTTTTCACTCTACATGTTTAATCCCCAGCTTCAGGTGGACCCTGAGCACTGCCCGGCTAGCTTACTACAATTCACCAATCCTCTCCCACGCCTTCTCTCCTTAGCAACTATTTTGTACCTTTTCTTCTTTCTTCGAATCTCCAAAATTTCTTCCCCTACACTCATTCTGAGCATTTCACTGAGAAGCTGGCAAGAAGGGAGCCTCCCCAAGTCCCCACCACTACCTCTTTTTACCTGCTCAGGTACATTTGTGCCTTACTTCCTAATCGAAGGGCATTCTCTGCACTGTTCACTATTTCCCATTTCATCTCTCCTCCTCATGGACATCATCCCAGCCATTCTCTTCTCTCATTACATTTCCTCTAAGGTATCATTCCCAAATTACATGCTATAATTGATCTTGACCCTGCCATCCTCCTTCAGCTACTACCTCTTTTCTCTACTCCCTTTTGTAAGCAAAACATTTTGAGAGTTTTCTATTCTCCCAGTTTCTAATGGCTCTTTAAACTCCAACTGGGCTTTCTTATTCCCTCCACCTCCACGTCACTTCTCTGAAATCCAGCGGTCAAGGCTTCATGGGCATGACAGTAGACCCATCCACATCTGGAAAGGTACTTTACATATCCCTTGCCACAAGACACCTCACCATCCCGCTTTTCCTCCTACTTCACTGGCCACTTCCCATTTAGCCTTTTCCTGGTTCCTCTTCATGAAGCTGAAGTCTACCTTATGTTGTGCCTCAGCTTGGTCTTCAGAGTTTGTCTTTTCTCTCCCAATCACTTCTTTGTTGATTTTATTCTGACCCAAGGCTCACTGATACACTGATGACACCCTGATTTATACTTGTAGACCAGACTTCTCCCCTGAACTCCCATTTCTACAGCCAACTACCTATTCAGCACCTTCTTCACACCTTTATGAGTACATTGCCTGTTTTTCTCACTCCATAAAGAGGAAGTTGTCTTTACATTTATTGACATATAACAAGCGCCCAACAACAGATAGCATATATGTTCTCAAATATTTGTTAAATGAATGAAAACAAGTATTTCTTTTATCCAATTAGAAAAGATCTTTACTGAGGTTTTCCAAGATATGTTATGGCCTTTATGTCTTTACTCAAAACCAAACATGAGAAAGAGAATCAGGTGAACATAATTGTTATTTAGATAAATAAGGTAAATGGAAGTTCTAATACTATGACACTTTGGTATGTTTTCATTAAATTCTTCATATTAAATCTGGTAATGTTTGAAGAGTGTCATAAATAATCATTAAAGAAAATGAAATAATTATGACTACTTAGTGTAGGTCATGTAAATAGACCAACAGATGCAAATAAAGAGGACTTCTTAGGGGAATAGTTTAGTAGTATATAAAGACTGAAGAAGGGACCCAAGCTTGTGATATAAAATTGCTTAAAATTCTATTTTAAGTATATATTATGATTACATAATATTCCTGATGTATGCATATATTTTTGCACAGGATTTTGATTAACTTTGAAGTAACAGTGCAAACTGAGAGATTATCTGTTAATATAACCAATAATTTTAGAGGGGGATGTTTATCAGATACATAATATTACCACACGATATATGTCAAATAATACAAATACAATTCAACTCTGCACTGGTGAAAATATATACTTTTTTCCTTTAGAAAAAATTACCATTAAATTTTGAAATTTATGTCAAATTACATACCAACTGTAGGATTATAAAAATACTGGATAAATTTATTTTCTGGCTCTGGTGACTGGAAGGTGTGAACAAACTGATGAGTAGCACTAGTTTCATTTTTTGCTACATCTTCTAGATAAAACGCTTGCTCTAAAAGAATCCGCCACTGTACTTGAGTTCGACGGTGCCTCTGAACTGAATAAATCACCTATAAAAGAGAACGGAAGCGGGGGGAAGGGGGCAGGATATATCGGTCAGTGTTCTGATCCAACAGTGTTTCAGGAAGATGCTGGTTATCACAACAATGGCAAAGTGTTAGTGGCATTTGCTGGGTTGGGCCAAGGATGTTAATATTCTAGGATATATGTAACAATTTGGCTTAGTGAATAATTCTCCCTCCCCAAATACCAAGAGTACCCCTGTTGAGAAATACACAGTTAAAACACAGGATCAAAGCACAGAATCAAAGAAAGTTTCAAATATACATTTATTCCAAATTCCCTTTTTGTGGGCAGTAATTATAAAACTAAGATCCTTAGCAAGCAAAAAAGCTATTATTAATAAAGTTACCTGCTTATGTAGTTTTACCAGACTCTTTTCACTTGGATAGGTATTATGCTTTTCATCAAAATCTTCATAATCATCCATGTTCCTACCCATTTTTTCCTGATACTCTGTAGGGCACTAAAAGGGACAAGCACTAAATTTCATTTGCAAAAAACTTAAAATTTTATTTTTACAATAAAATCTTCCATTCCTGGGCATATCTAATTTACTCAAAAACATCTTCCTCCTTTACTGGCATCTCTAAACAGTTGGACTTTTAGTTGCTGACATTTCCTTCAAAATATTTTAGATGTATTGAGTATCTTCTTACCCCTATTAATATTAACCTTTATGATCAGATATACTTGCTATGGTAGGGTAAGGGAGCTAACCTACATGAAGCAACTAGTATTTGAAAAGATTAGGCTATGTAGGCACCTGATCAATTATTTTCCTACCTAAAATGAAGACAAATCACAACAAATCCAAGATGCTGAATTTTTAAAGGTGTGGTACAGAAAAACAAACACATAAATGATTTGGAGTCATCTGCCCTATCAGTCATTCATTACTTACCTGAACTTGGGCAAGTTACTTTATCTCCCTGAATTGATCTCAAAAGATAGCAATGTAAGAGAAATGATGAGAGAACTTATTCTCACGACCATTATCTTAGCTGAAGGGAACACTAGCTAGTAATAATACAACAGATTTAAGATAGAGGAAAAGAAATAATTCAGTGGTTCTATGGTTACAAAGACAATGACTGAGCAGCTCATTTTTGGAATAATCATTTTGGAAGTATATAAATAGACCTAATTCAACCCCAATGCAGCAGAACCTTAATTGCATTGCTTCCTGTTAAATATCTTTGTTAAATATCTCATAGGGTTATTCAGTTTACAATGTACTTCATATGTCATAAACTGACACAAAGGAAGTAAGTGAAAGAGAACATTGGGGCCCTAGTTTATTAAGGAGATATGCCTGTAGTGACCACATTCAATGACACTTAGAAACTGTAAAGGTCCATCTCCATTGCTGAGTGATAGCAATTACTACACATCATTTACCATAACCTCTACAACCACATTTCAATGAAAAATATTGCCAATAATTAAATGTCAAACTTGTAATAACAACTGGAACAAATTCTAAGTGCAAATTACTACTGGTTTATGAGGATATGCTTAATTACCTTTTTAAGTATTGTATCCACACATTTTCTCAATGGGTGATTATACTTGATGCTTTCATTCACTTTGCGAACCTCCTATAAAAACAGTAAGCAGAATAAAAATATTTCCATTTCTATACATCATACATTTCAAATGAGACTATTCTAGGTACTATATATGTTCTCACAAGTTTAATTCCAACCCAGACCACTCAGCATATACATGAAGCTCCATTCACTGAAAAAAAGTTCTTAAGAACATAAGTAAAAATACACAGTTCTAGAATAGCAATACCTATACCCTGAGGTTTTTACTACTTTCTAAGATTTATTCCCTTATCATTTGCTTACTTGGTAGACAAAGATGAGTAAGTGTTATAAAAAAGTCATGAAGGACCAGAAAAACTGTGATGCTGTGCCCCTCCACCTTGCTTAGGAAGCTCAAATATCTCATTATCTAAAACACACTAAAGAAACCAGAGGAAGCAACAGGCAACAAACGTCACAAACCACCTCCTCCTTTCCAACGACTTATTTGTCCCACATTTGTTTATTAAGAACACACTAGATGCCAGCAGTCACCACAATCCATGGAGGAGGGTGCGGTAGGAAGACATGATGTTACAGGTCTTTAAAGACTGTCAGCTGGTAGTACGGTAGTAAGCAATTCAGTGAGTGTGAAAGCTATAAAAGTATAAAGGGGGTTAGGGAGGGGCATCTTTAGAACCAGCAGTTCCCAAAGAAGAACAATATTCTATAATAGTAATGAATTTTTTTAAAAGTGAGAACCACTGTTTTAGACAAAAGAAATGGCATGTTCAAGGGCTGGGCGGCAAGAGAACTGACCAGGGTATTAAAAAGAACATTCTGATTGTAGAGGAGACAATGGCCCTACGGGATACAAAACTGGAGGCAGGGAACCCTTCTGGCATATAGACAAAATTATGAAAAAAATCCACATATAACCAAAAAGTCACCTCCCTTAATATATGGAAAGTGCTTACAAATCGAGCGAAAATTAGGAAGACACATAAGTAATACTATTGGTCAATAAATGTCTGGAAAGCTAGTCAAGCTCACTAAAAACAACTACAAATTTTAAACATAAGAACAGTTTTCTGGCAAAATTATATAGCCTCTTTGAAAGGTAAATGAGCAATACCCATCAAAATTTAAAATATGTAGACCTTATGAATAATCTGTACCAGTAGATATTGCTCCTGTTGGGAGCTTAGCTTAATGAGGAAAACAGACATTATTCAAAAAGAAACGGTATGGAAAGCACTGTGTAATCTAGCAGCGGGAGGCCTTCTGATAAACTGATGACTTAAGCTGAGGTAAAAAAAACAGGAGGAGTAAGGTCAGCCAGCCAGAAGAGGGAGCAAGAACATTCCAAAAGGCCTGTCTAAGGCTCCAAGCAGGAGTGCACAGGGAGTTTCAAGGAACTGAAAGAAGTACAGTGTGACCGGGGGAAAGGAGGGTGAGCCCCTGAGCAGCACTTGATCAGCCCAAAGAAAAGCAAAGCGCTCCAGATGGCCTCAGTAACAGTTTACCTGAGGTCAGTGTGCGAGGCCTAAATGTGGGAATGACAGGAGAAGACCTGGGTTTTTAAAAGAAGCTTGAATCATCACTGCATTACAGTTTTCTAGTATGAAATTGCCTTGAAGTTTTGTTGACTTAGCACAACTCTGAATATGAACCATACAGTCTGGTTATACATTGTACATAAAAATACTGTATTTTTCCTTAAAATTCTTAAACCATATTATATAAAATTAAGTACTGAAATAGTTAACTATTGATATTTACTATACCTGTTATAAATTTAAGGTTCCTTTAAAAGTTCCTAACTTCTATGAAGTGTACAAAGTATTTGAAATATTGCTTATTTTCTTCATATACCTTTAAGAGTAAAAGAGGGAGCTATTCAAAGTTCCCTAGATGACAATCATAATGTTGTACTGTTGAACAGATTCACACCGAATCTTTGGTGGTTGGAAGATGGAGGGGACATCTCATGAAGCTGAACAGCCAACAGGAAGTCATGCTAATCGTCTGGATATTCTGAAGGACCACACGTGACCACAGGGTAAAGCCCACCAATGTGCTAACAGCAGCAGCAACCAACCAAATGTGACTGGCCGTAAGGTTTAAACTTGCATACCTCCATGACATCTTCTAAAGTCTCTTCCGCATCTGCTTTCTCTGTCATCAGTTTGGCAGCCTTAAAATACGTTTTCATAAGTAGATAACCTCTTTTTGCTCCATTCCAGTATGACCGAGGAATTTCTACCAAACCATACCCTAGCAACAACACGAGAAGGAACAGGCCCCATGTATTTGCAGCAGCTATCCCAATTGTCTGAAGCTGGTTCCTAAGAGGAAACATATGCAGATAGTGTGATAGATAAATTTTTCCAACAAAATGTAACATAAGACTAACCAGCATTAAATGATTTTTTGAGAAAACGGCCCTAAAGGATGGCTAGGATTTTATATGAAAAATATTGTATCTTCCAAGCCTCAGCTACTCTTTTAGCAACAGCCAAAAGATAATCTGTGTGTTTTAAGGGGAAGTAAGAGCGTGACTGCAGAAATAGACTAACACAGGAAACTCTGCTTCCATTATAATTAAAATTAGAATGTAGGATAATTCCTGGCAAAAAATATATGTATTTTGTTCAAAGAAAAGAAACTTTTTTTTTCATTAGGGGCTATCTTATTCACCATTAAACAATAGAAGCCTGAAAAAATTTTAAAGCCTAAAAATTTTTAAAATTACTTTGAGGCGCACCTACACAAACCTCAGGAATGCAATAGTGAGAATTATCATTTCTGCTCTATTCCTAATTTCTGAGATCTCTACATATGTATTATATAGATCGCAAGCATAATATAGATTTCAATTTTATTATTACGTCTGAATCTAAGGTCAGAGAGAAATATGCCCTCAAACTACAGTCAGAACAAAAGAAAAAAATATTCTCAAGTTCTGAGGCACTGAGGTGGCTTAGGCAGTTAGCGTCTGACTTTTGGTTTCTGCTCAGGTCATGATCTCAGGGTTGTGAGATGGAGCTCCACATGGGGCTCTGGCTCAGCATAGAGTCAGCTTGAGATTCTGTCTGAAGTCAGTTTGAGATTCTGTCTTTCCCTCTCCTTCTGCCCACCTCCCTCTCAAGTGTCTGTATGCACTTGCTCTCTCTCTCTCTAAAATAAATCAATAAACCTTTAAAAAAATACTCACAAGTTCCAATGAGAAAGAAAACTAGTTATTTTGTCATATACAAAATCATACACCTGAACCTAATAGTACACTGTATATTAACTAACTGGAATTTAAATAAAAACTTAAAAGAATTCATAAGGGTTAACACGGAGCTATTAGACAAAGCATTAGTTCTTCATCTAATAGCTATATTTAAATATATTACTTCATTTTTTCTTCTTAGTAATAGGGATTACTCTGATTTTCTTCTGGGGGAATCTATAAAACACGTGACTTGATATGTTTATCGATGAAATGTCTGTTTATCAGCATATGTAAGATAAAAATAAATTTTAAAAAATGCAAATGCACACAGAAACAATGTTAAGAAGACAACTTTTCTTACCATTCTAAGTGCAAATGTGGGTTTACAGCTACATAAATTAAAAATGCTCCAAAAATCAGCAAATAGGTGCCATAATAGATTGCATTCTCGATCAGTGCAGTTTTGATCTTTCCAGTGATGGAAAACCCTCCTGATCTTGCATATGACTGCATGAAAGGTAACAGAATCCTAGATAGTTGGAAAAAATATGATTAAAGAAACAACTGATATGTCTATTTAACCTCAAAATAGCAGGATTATGTAAACCTCAATTTCAATGTGCAGTTTTCATAAATAGGTATGATTTTTAATAATTATTAATAACACGAACTCTAATAGATGACTGAGTATTTTTGTAACATTAAATTTTGGAGAAAGCAAAGCACATTTCTGGGAGCAAAACAGGTCATAATGACCAGCAGAGAGTACAACAGTGTGAGGGACTTACAATGAATCTAAAAAAAAAAGGATTTGAAGTCATTATAAAGGCTTTGGACTATTCAGACAATGAGGAATCTTTTTCTTTATAGGGGACATGATCAAATTGAAGTCTTCTATAAACTGATAAGGCTTCAGCAGGAAGAATGGACTGAAAGGGAACAAAACCGGGACTACATGGGAGAGGTAAGGGGTGGTGATGTGGTAAGAGGCAGGAGGGAAGAAGACTGGCTGTGAATACACTGATCTGAAGTACTTAGGACACATCTCAAAGGAGCTGAAAAATAATCAGAAGGTTTTGAAGGGGCAGGGGGTGGGAAGTTGGGCCAGCCTGGCGGTGGGTATTGCGGAGGGCATGTATTGCATGGAGCACTGGGTGTGGTGCATAAACAATGAATTCTAGTACACTGAAAAGTAATTTAAAAAATTAAAAAATTTTTAAAAAGGGGCTACACAGGAAGTAGTTGGCTATCCAGCTTCAGAATTCAGGAGAGAAGAGTGGAAACACAGATAAATTCAGGAGTCCTCACCACATCAGTGGTACTGACCTGACACCCGTAGATGACATTTAGAAGGATGAATATGTAGAAGGAGAATGAAAGAGCTGAGGCTGAGCCCTGAGAAAAATTATCTTTTAAGGGACAGGGAGAGAAACAAGAGGGGAAGAAGCCAGCAAGGGAGACAGAAAGAACAGCAGAGAAGGATGGGAGAAAACAAGGAGCATATGGGAGAGAAAACACGAGAAGGAAGTATTTCAAAGTAGAGAAAACAATAATCAAATGCTACCAAGAGGTCAAGTCAATGAAGACGTGTGTGAGAGGAGAAGTGGGGCTAGAAAACAGGCTTCAGTGGGTTGAGGAAAGAGTGAACAATGAGTAAACGAAGACAGTACATGTAGACAATTCATTTGAGAAGTTTGGCTGGATAGGATAAACTGTGGCATAGTCACATCAAGGAAGATTTTCCAGAAATGAAAAAGAATACTGATAAACACAATACAACACAGATGAAACTTCCAAATTTGTGAGCCCCAAAAGAGATGCAGAAAAATACATACCATACAACTCTGCATTTACAAAGCCCCAATTGGCAAAGCTAACCTATAGGGATGGATGTCAGAATCATGGCTACACTTGGGAGGATATGACTGGGAGAGGGGTATGAGGGAAGCTTCTAGATATAGCATAAACATTGTTAATGTTCTATAATATCATCTGAGTGCTGGCTATCCAGGTGTATTCACTTTGAAAAAAGTGAAACTAAACATAATCTGTCACCTTTCTGTACCAATTTTTACTTCAGTAAAGTCTCCCTCCAAAAATAAGCTGTGATGAGTAGATCGATGAGGTTAGAAGCCAGGAAGTTGGAAAGGGTTGCATTTGAGAGATTTTGGGACTTTTTCTTTCTTTTTCTAAAAGGATGAGAGAACTCTGTATTCTTTGTTGAAATGGGACGCTGCGAGTATAGGTAACAAGAGTTGAAGGTGATGGGTCCCTATTTCAGGAAGAGGGATTTCACTCTGAAGTCACTTTGAGAGTCACTCATTCTTTGAGAGGAAGGGAAGAGGTTGGGTTGGTAGGTGTGCTGGTGAGAGGCTGAAAGGGCTGTCATCTGATGACTTCTATTTTCACTGTGAAGTAGAAAACAAAGTTCTCTGCAAAGGGAAAAGGTGATTGATTCTAGGACGTAAAGCAGAGAGAAAGAGCCACAAAGAGAAGAGCAGAGGTCTGAAGTCTTGCTGTGGAGAATGAAGAGCAAGAGGACTAGAGATACAAAGGAGGAAAGTCTGGCAATGCTGAGGGCCCAGATGAATTCAATGAACATGAATTTACAGGGGCGCTACTCTACTCTACTGTGTGATTTTTCTCTTGCAATGTTCAGTAGCTTCAGTTTTAGAGCTTAGTTGCCTGCAGAGTATCTAAAATGCTCAGTACATAGTGAATAATGTGTTTGGAGCACAGCAGAAAGACAAAGTTTCGGTGCACCTGGGTGGCTCAGTTGGTTAAGCCTCTGACTCTTGATTTTGGCTCAAGTCATGATCTTGGCGTCATGAGATGAGGCCCCACCACAGGCTCCATGCTAGGAATCTTAAGATTCTCTCTCTCCCTGTCCCTCTGCTTCACCCACCACCCCCTCTTAAACAAGCAAACAAAAAGACAAAGCTGTAGTGGGTGGAAACATTGTGAATACATGGGTGGCTACAGCTAAAATTAGAGCTATACAGGAAGGGTCAGGTAACAAGATGACCAAAGATGAGACCCTAGGGAACACCAACATTTAGGAAATGGGCCACAAAAATAGAACCCGTGAAGAAAATTCAGCAGGTTGGGCTAAGCAGAAAAAAAGAAAACCGGGAGACAATGATGACCTTAGCAAGAGCAGTTTCATATAAAACTGGGACTGGAAGAAGACTGAATTGAAGAAGGTAAAGAGAGAAGGCAATAACTAGAGGGGAATGGTGGCAGCAAAAATTTTTTTTCTGTTCTCCAGTTCTTGTTTGTCTGTTTTTTTTCCTTTTCTTTCAAGATGGGAGAGAACCGAATGAGCAGAAAATAGAATATACAAATTTAAGGGGCCACCCAGGGTGGCTCAGTGGGTTCAAGCCTCTGCCTCTGGCTCAGGTCATGATCTCAGGGTCCTGGGATTGAGCCCTGCATCAGGCTCTCTGCTCAGCAGGGAGTCTGCTTCCCCCCTCTCTCTCTCACTGCTTGCCTCTCTGCCTACTTGGGATCTCTGTCAAATAAATAAATAAAATCTTAAAAACAAAAAAAAGAATATGCAGATTTAAGAAAAAAATAAGTAATATTTGAATAAATTCTAAAATATGAGGATTCATGAAGAAAACATAATCTTTTTTTTAACTTTAGCCAAAATTTTAAACATTTTTTTAATCCTTCACTGCCACTTACCATGTCAAAAACTGTGATGTCCAATACACTACCCTCCAGAAAATTGGCATGATTCCATCAGGAATGTAACTCCATGGCTTGAAACATGGATGTTGGCTGTTTAATAACAATTTAAAGCCAATTAATAAGTGATGACTACTTAAATTACACAATTAATTTGTGCATGGCAGAGTTCATTTACGTTCAGATGTTAAATTACTGCTTCTAACTTTTAAAATTTCATAGAAAACTTGTAATTCAAAGCTGACTATCAAACTAAAAAAACACACATAAAGGAAACAACACAGTTTGTTCTAGAAGAGGAATGCCGTTTATATTTTCAACTTTCAGTGTATTTTTAATTCTTGAGCAATAAGAGGACATAATGTTCACCTAATAGATAATGTGACAGTCTTTAAAAGTGAATGCATCATGAAACTAAATCTCTGATTTGATTGCCGTTAAAATACATACCCCCTAAAAAAAAGAAAAACAAAATAAAATAAAGAAAAAGAAATAAAGTAAATAAAATACACACCCCATTTGTGGGTTGGTTATTTCTTAGGGAGGAGGGAAAAGGGAGGCGAAAGACATTAGGTGATTAACTCCTGAAACTGGAGCCCTAAAAATCAGTCACTGTAGCACAGCTCCTATGGAGAGAGATGCCAGCATTTGTATACTTCTGTTTGAATTTTCTGAAGATATGTGTATCTGACCATAGATTCTTCCATTAATAGTCTTCCTAGACTGTAAGGATATCGCTTAGTCCAGGAACTTGCAGCAATTCACAATTGCTACTGATCTATATCCGATTTTTAATGTGCTTTAAAGGGGAGTAACATCTACATTTCAAATTTACCCTTATTCAGATTAAAAAAATAATAATAAAAGATGCATCAAGAAAAAGGCACATACCACTTAAAGCACTGGTAAAATAATAAAATAGTCAACATTTCTCAAAGTTTTTTACTTCGAAGTTTGATATGAATTTAACATAACCTTTCAATAATTTAGCTTTGTTTATTCTCAGTTTAAAACTATAAATGATTTTGGGGCTTGGCTGGCTCAGCTGGTAGTGCCACTCTTGATCTTTAGGTTGTGAGTTTGAGTCCTATGTTGGGTATAGAGATTATTTAAAAATAAAATCTTTAAGAGAGTAAAAATAAAAAATAAAACTATAATGATTTCAAAGGATGCACAATATGAAAGGAACATCCTACATACAGAATAATCTCCTTACCCTTTATTCAACCTTGTAAATAAGGCAAAAGAGGAAATGAATGTCCCATTTTTCAGACCAGAGAGAGGCTGACAAGAAAAATAGCCACTGGAAGTCACATTCTTAGTAAAAGATAGAATGAGGGCTATCTCTTAGTAAGAGAGAGAACGAACAAAAACCAGGTCTTCTAGAACTTTCTCCTTAACATCTACTAAAAGGCCTTGTGTACCAATAAATACTCAAAATATATTTAAGATTTAAATTTAGATAGAACACAATGTAATTAAAAGTCTATTAGCACAGGACAGAACTGGAGTAAGGGGGATGAGTAGAGAATGAGGATCAACTTTTATAAAATCCAAATAGTAAGAACTGACAATGTTAAAGCAATTTTTCTCATCTACCCTAGTTTTAAAAACAACCAAACAAACAAACAGGAAGCTAATACCTGGGACCTGGGGTAGCAGTTGCGTATAATCCCGTGATGTTGCTATTCTCAGGAGGGCTGGAGTTTGCAGCAGCATGCTTGCACCGGTTGTATATGGTCTAAATCAATGAACACATGGTTTAAAAATGAAAACCAGAGGTTGTCAAGTACTTAAGGGATATGGGAAGGTATCAACCTACCCACCAATTACCTTCCTGGCTGTAATTTTTAATGATCAAATTCCTATAGTAAGATTGAAATACAAAATATTCAGTATAACTTTATATAATTTAGCTATCTTAAGAACTAACATATCTCAAATATGCTGTATGATTACAGTTGCCTCTGGATTGCAAAACTCAGTTTCACCTCTTACCGTACTAACATCCAGAGGCAGTATGAAGACGATAAGAAAGCAGAGATACCAAGCTAGCAGTGTTCCGACAATTACAAGTCTGTGCTGTTTCTTGAAATCTCCATATCGATGAAGTAGGAATAATGCCAGAAAAAAGACAAAAACAATCTCGAGTCCCAAAGCTGCACCACTCATTATTGAATGTTCACTCTGACTAACCAAAGTCACTCATGTACAGATCTGCGTCATATCTGTAAACTGGAAAAGAAAAAAAAAAAAAAAAAAGGCAGCATTAACAAAGGAAATAACCACTTGGAAATGTCCTAAAAATCTGCTTATTAATGTATCAATAAATTCTTTGGAAAATTGTCAGGCTTTTACATTGAACTACAAATAAAAGGAAAAGGATAATTCCTATTCTCAAATATACATCTTATTTTTTTAAAGCCGATCTTAAAACTTTCACATAAACTATATCTTCAGGAAAGAAGTTATCTTAATGAAAATTACACTACTTCTAAAAATATAATAATATAAGAATACTATATGAGAACAGTTTTAATGGTGTCATTTGGAGTTTGTTCCTTAGGTTATAAGTCCCAACAGAGATTTTGTATAAATACACTACTGACTAGATCCTAGAAAATTAGATATTTTCTAAAATAAAGTTTCCTAAGTCATCCATAACCCATTACTTAAAATATTCCAAAAGAGGGAGAGAGAGCATGAAAAAGAGCATTTGAAAGTAACATTTCCTTTGTTTGAAACAGTTTTATTTTTTGGTGATAATCTTGTCTAACAAATGTAACAACTTGAAATTATGATTTATTTACTTCTTCACAAAATACAGTTGACCCTTGAACAACATAGGTTTGAACTATGTGGGCCTGCTTCTACATGGATTTTTTTGATAAATAGAGTACTATAAATGTATTTTCTCTTCCTTATGATTTTCTTAGTAACATTTTCTTTTCTGTAGCTTACTTTATTGTGAGTATACAATATATATACAATGCATATTGAATCATTATGTTGTATACCTGAAATATAGCACTGAATATTATTATATTTCAAAAATACTCATATTACAAAATAAATATCAAGTTCATCCAGTAAAACACACACACATACACAAACACACACACACACACAGTTAATCAGCTGTTTTTGTTATGGTAAGGCTTCTGATCGACTGTAGGCTATTAATAGTTAAGTTTCCAGGGAGTCAAAAGATATACACAGATTTTCACCTGGACAGGAGATTGTCACCTCTAACTCCTGCATTGTCAAGGGTCAATTGCATACTTACCACTTTCCGTTTATCTATCTAAATCTTATTTTCTTTAAAGAAAGTTACCATTAAATGCAGAAGAATTTATCAACGATTATTGAATAAAGTCATACATGAGAATATTTTTAATTATAAATGCCAATAATACAGACATCAGCAATAGCTTATTTATCTCTCTACTCCTATAAAGTAATTTACATTTTTTTAAAGATTTATTTATTTGTCAGAGAGAGAGAGAGCACAAGCAGAGGAAGCAGCACAAGCACAAGCAGCAGGCAGAGGGAGAAGCAGGCTCCCCGCTGAGCAGGGAGCCTCATGCAGAACTTGATCCCACCACCCTGGGATCATGACCCAAGCCAAAGGCGGACACTTAACCGACTGAGCCACCCAGGCAACCCTAAAATAATTTACCTTTACTAACTGAATGCAATATGTTCTTTTCACCTTTGTAAAATCAATCTCAGGCATTTTTGTTTGTCTATGGACTAACTACAATATTCCAAGGAATTAATATCTTAACAGAGAATCAAGGCTGTGATGCAGAGTAAAAGGTGCAATCAATAAAATACTTCAGGGGCGCCTGGGTGGCTCAGTGGGTTAAGCCGCTGCCTTCGGCTCAGGTCATGATCTCAGGGTCCTGGGATCGAGCCCCGCATCGGGCTCTCTGCTCCGCGGGGAGCCTGCTCCCTCCTCTCTCTCTGCCTGCCTCTCTGCCTGCTTGTGATCTCTCTCTGTCAAATAAATAAATTAAAAAAAAAAATACTTCAAATCAACATCTCCAACCAAAACTAGTTATAAAACAAAGAAAGTTTGGGTTTTAACTGGCTAAATTTAAATTCATATAAGAAATATCCTTACATGGAATATTACAAACAAAAAACATACATAATAAACTATTTTCTTATCTCTTTATATTGTTGAAGTACTTTCTATTTCTCTGTGCATTTCAACCAATATTTTCATATTTCTTAAATATCTAAAATTGACCGCCTCTCATCACTATGACCACATCCTGCCATTTTTCTTCAAAGCACTTATCCACCTAATATAATGTATGTTTACATTTTTGTCTCCCTATAACCCCTTCCTCCCCACCTCCACCCACCTCATGAAAGCAGGCTTGACTCTTCAGTACTATATCCCGTCTCTAATATAGTGTCTAGCATAGAGTAGATATTTAAAAAATATTTGTTGAATGAATAAATGAATAAAAAACTTACTCTATACTTTGGTACATACACTATTTTTATTAATGCTGACTACAAAGGCAACATAAAATTCTTGCTATGGTCTCCAAAATTGATATCACAAATACTTATTACAACTCAAAGACTTATTAAAACTGTCATTATTACTACTCAAAATTTCGAGTTTCATATTCTATGAAAAAAATCTATACCATCACAATAAGAGTAAGTCAAATCTTATTTGTAAGCCAAGAAAAGATTAAGTGGATAGCTCAATGTAGAATGTGCTGATGACAACCATTATCTCTTTCAAGATCCAGCTTTTGAAAAAACATAATTCAATGTGAATTTAAATGTAAGGCATTTATTGTTTGAAAATCCCTTCATGGTTTGACCTAGATATTTATTTTCCTGAAATCGTCCAGTCCAAGGAATATGATAATCATTAAAAAAAGACGGAGTATCAGAAATCACCAAGGAAATGCTAAAATATGGCAGAAGCAGATGATGGAATATTATTGAAGTGTAAGAAATGATGTTTGTTAAGATTATTTCATAACATTAGAAAATTACTGTAATATTAACTGAAAAAACCCTCAATCCATACATTTTACATTTATTATAATACGCATGAAGAAAACTAAGATAAAAATGAAATATATGAAGACATTAAAAATAGATGGCAAGTCATGGGCATAAGAAAACAACAAAATCAGTTATGAACTTGCTACTAGCTACCAATATTCTTTTACAATGGCTGTCAATTTTTTGGTCAGATTCATAGTACTTTAAAATCTTGTAGATGAATAAACAGAATTATGGATCCTTTATTCTAGTAATAAAGAAATGATTTGGTTACATCTCTTCCCATTCACAGTGTAACAGTCTCCTATTCCTGCTATAAACAATTCCTATAAACTTAGAGGCTTATAACAACACCCTTATATCATAGTTTCTGTGGGTCAGGTGTCCAGGTACAACTTGGTTCAACTAAATTCTCAAGATGGAAATCAAGATGTCAGCAGGTTTGTGTTCATGTCTGGAGACTTTGGGGGAAAATGTACTTCTAAGTTCATTCAGGCTGTTGGCAAAATTCAATTTGTTGTGTTTATGGGACTAAGACTCCGATTTCCTTGCAGACTGTCGGCTGGCATTTGCCCTTAGCTCCAGAGGCCTCTTTCCAGTCTTTGCATGTGGCCCAGTGTATCTCAGAGTCAGCAATGGGTTGTCAAATCCTTCTCAGCCTTGGAATCTCAGATTTTCTTTTCTACCCTTAGCTGGGAGAAAATGCTTTAAAGAGCTCATCTGATCTCACTGGGAAAATCTCAATAATCTAGTTATATCAGTAACCAAAGCTGTAAAAAAATAATTCCTCACTTGATTAAGGCATAGATATCCGTAAGGGTCTATTATTCTGTTTATCACACCATCTATTTCTGTTCAAGCTGAACTCAAGTTATCTTGTTATGACACAAGCTTAAGCCTGGGGTCCCATTAAATTGGAGATGAAAATTGGGGTTTCCCTAATCTGAGATGAGAAAATAATAGTTTTAAAGTCTATATCTTTCACCTTGTACCTAAATACAAGTGAGGAAGTATTTTTTTACAGTCCAAAATGATAGCACTTTCCTAGGTTCTTTATGAATCTTATATCCTATATACCTTGTTTTGGTTATTTCAACTGAAAAATTTTGTGTCCAAAGCTAAGTGCACCTTATCCTCCATCTGATCTAATTACTTCTATCTTAAATTCATAAAAGTCACTGTTAATTAAAATCTAATAAAAATAAAGATTAGACAACTCAGGTTTGGTTTATTGAAAAAATTCACCACAGGGAATACAGTAATTTGGCAATATATACCAAAGACCTTAAAACAGGTACATATCTTTTGTCCTAGGAATTCCTCTTCAAAGAACTTAAAGAAAACCCAAAATGTGAACAAAGATTTATCTATAATGTTATTTTTCATGGCAGCATTATTTAAACATGAAAACATAGAAACAACATCATTTGTACTTCCTTGTACAGGAAGTCTTTAAAATGTCCTCCAGTCATATTGCTGTCCATTCCCTTTTTGCAAAAAGCAACCAAGGGTTTCATAAATCACTAATCCTGCTAACCTGTCCATGACTCATGGGAGCAGGGATCTGCGCTGAGTCTCCTGCACGTGAGTCAAGGGCTACGTAACAGCAAACTCAATTGCAGGCAGTGATTCAAGGAGGCTACCAGATTCCCCCAGCCTAGAGGAAAGGTGAGATCCACAGGGACTTTAGAGATATCAAAAGGGACAGGGTTGGGCTCTAAGGGAATACACATATGAAACACATGGGACAAATATACTCCAAAATGCTAACAGTGGTTGTCATAAAATGGTAAAGAGATTATTTCTATTTTCTTTTTGTGCTTTTGTGTTTGTGTGGGCTTTTAATTTTAAATAATGAACATTTATTATTTTGTAATTTTAAAAATTATTTAAAAATCAATGTAGTAATATGAAAGTGAAATGAGGAAATGAGAAATTCTGCTGCTGGTGTTAAACGCCTAAAGTTACAACTATTTTAAAACACAAATGTTTTGTTATAATGTGGTAAATCCGGGTTCCAAATCCCAATGTATAATTTTATGCAACTTAAGCAGTTAAGTGAGAATAAATAATCATCTCACACAGGTTGCTATGAAGATCAAATGAGACACAAAAGTGAAACACCAAATAGGAGTTCTAGAAACAGAGCAGGTCCTCAAAAATGCTAGCTGCTCATCTCCACCTCCTTCATATCATGTGCTTCTAGAAGATAACTAGTTGCTTCAATAGTCTCAAAGCAAAGCTTTACACTAAACAGTTTCCTCTCCCACCATCCTCCCAAAATATGAATGGATACCAAATGCTTTTTGCCTCTCATTCTCTGTGGTTACCACAGCTTGGGCCCACCCTGATTCTTATAAAACAAAAAATGATCTTTGCTCCAAGAAACTGCTCCCCTTGCTTCTCTCAACAAATTGGGATTACCTATCTAGGTCTACAAGGTAGCCCAAACACCCCTTCAACTCTTTTGTAAAGGGACAGAACATATCTAAGAGCCGTGTCAAGATGGTGTATTAGATACACCAATGTCATGTAGAAAGACAATGCCATTCCTCTAGGCACATGACAAAATGGTGGTAGATTAAAATGGATCATTTGCTGACCTGCAACCATGCACAGCTGTGCAAAAATATTCTCAAGGGCAAAAGAGGAAATATGCCTCTGACCACAAAAGTGGTCCTTCTAGTAATATTCCTCAAATATTAAAATAACGTGTTTAGGCTAACTGGCAAAAATCAAAGAAGAATATGCAAAAATTTGGAGGCAAATCAAAATTCTGTTCCATGTGATTAGAAATTGAAGGAGAAATTCAAAGCTATCATAGGTTGACCTTAACACTACAGCAGCAAAAGTAGATTTTACTCAAAATCAAAATGCCAGTTCATTCATTCTAATTTTAGTGTCTGATGTCCAGACCTAGTCTACCTTTCACAATACTAGTTCTGAAAGTCTTTAAACACGTAAGATCCAATTTAGCCCCCTACCAATTATTAAGTTACCGTACAATGCCTTTCAAATGCCTTTCATAATTAGCTCATTAATGTCACTGCCTTGGGATACTGCTTACCAAGTACTTTACGGCTGATAGTGGTTTTTTTTTTAGGCTAAACACACTTTAACTGGAAAATTTACAGGTTAAGATAATTTTGGAACTTGAAGCATCCCCCACATATCTTCAAAAAGAAAGAAGGAAAAGACAAGGAAGGATGAAAGGAAAGACTTGTGGTCACAACTGAACAAAAGAACACAGACAAAACTTTTGTCCAAAACTAAGGTTCTGAAGGTGAATGAAAAATTTCTAGCCAGAACCTCATGACATATGAGAGTCAGACTATGCTAACTTAAGTAGGTATCTTTATTCAGATATGTGAAATAATAAAAACTAGCAGACAACTCAAGATCTTAATAATGAAAAACCGAAAGTATCAGAACTACATGTGAGTGCTATGAA
Organism: Lutra lutra; assembly: GCF_902655055.1. Lineage (NCBI taxonomy): Eukaryota > Metazoa > Chordata > Mammalia > Carnivora > Mustelidae > Lutra > Lutra lutra. The sequence goes on from NC_062282.1 coordinate 28,855,543, forward strand.
AGTCAACAATTGTCTACTACCAATAAAAAGTGAAATCTTCTGAATATAACCACCATTAGTCCCTGTTTAAGGATTCCAAGTAAAAGGAGGATTCAGCTTGGGATATACAGAGAATACCACACGAGAATGTGGTGCCCACTCTAAAAATACAAAATAGTTGTAATATTTTTTGAAGCCACTCTCCAAAAATGAGCTGAGTTGCTAAACCAACCAGGTAAACTGAATTCCAAAGTGTGACAAGCCCTTCTAAAGAAAGACATGTACAAAGTGTTTAACCTTTGGTAAGACACGAGAGAGAGAGAAAGAGAGAAAGAGAGAGAGAGAGAAAGGTAGCAACCATGTGAACAAGTAAGCAGAAAACAATTGGAATTGTAATGGTTTCTTAAAGATTTCACATAAAGAGATTACAAGACTTATTTTGATAATTAAAGGATAATCCTTAGAACCCTTCTTAATAAAACAATTTTTTAAAAAAGAACAGCTGGGGCGCCTGGGTGGCTCAGTGGGTTAAGCCACTGCCTTCGGCTCAGGTCATGATCCCAGGTCCTGGGTTCAAGCCCCACATCGGGCTTTCTGCTCAGCAGGGAGCCTGCTTCCTCCTCTCTCTCTGCCTGCCTCTCTGCCTACTTGTGATTTCTCTCTGTCAAATAAATAAATAAAATCTTTAAAAAAATAAAATAAAATAAAATAAAAAAGAACAGCTACCATTTAGTATGAGTTTACTAGGTGCCAAGCATTACGCTAGCTCTTAACATACTTTATCAGATTAGACCGCACAAGTCAGTAAGAAAGGACTATTGATATCCTTGTTTAATAGAGGAGAAAAGTGTACAGAGGGAGCCAGTAGTTTGTCCACATTCCCACACAGCCGGTGAGTGGCAAAGCTGGGATTCAAACCTATTCATCCTAACTACTACTGGGATACTACAGTCTTTTTTCAAATCCAGACATACCTTCTTAATGCAATTTAAATTGTTTAAATAATTTCTTCTGTTTGGTTTTCACAGTGAACAAATTAGAAACATTCTATTAGTTATTCCTTTAGACATATCAAGATAGAATGCTAGAAAAGTCATGTTTAATATAGAATTTAGTGAAGTCTTTTCACCTCCCAGGTAAGAATGCTGTATTACTTACAGGTAACATATGACTCTAATTTACATGGGGAAGGTAGAAAAGAAAACCAGAGCAAATTAGAATAGGGAAAGAACCCTTCTGTTCTTGCTCCAATCTGTCCATCACAGACAGCAATAAACTACGGAGATATAAAGATCTACCTTAAAAATAATGGAGGAAAGATACTTTTGAAATTTGACTGGCAGGTAGAAACTTCTTGCTAAATAATCGTTGTTGGTCTTTTGTTCCCCCAAGCTAACTAACATTAAAAAAAAAAAAAAAACCCTAAAGAAACCTTTAAGATTTATTTCATGCTTTGATGGAACTAAGGAGAAAAGCACATCACTCTTCTATTTAAATACAATCTCTTTTGTTGTATTTGATTTTCAAAAAGAACACTAATATACTACAGAATATACACCCAGTTTACAGTGAAATGCAGTTTCCAGTCCTTTTTGGTCCCTCCTGTACCCTTGTAATATTGACCATTTTGTCTCTTTTACAACAAACACTTTCCCAATTTATAAAGTTGCTCTGTATTCTACCTCAAGCTTCCAAAGAGTACTAAAAATTTCTCTAATGTCATTTGCAGAGATTAAAAAAAAATCGTGGGGCGCCTGGGTGGCTCAGCAGGTTGGGCCTCTGCCTTCGGCTCAGGTCATGATCCCAGGGTTCTGGGATGGAGCCCCACATCGGGCTCTCTGCTTGGCGGGGAGCCTGCTTCCTCCTCTCTCTCTGCCTGCCTCTCTGCCTACTTGTGATCTCTCTCTGTCAAATAAATAAATAAAATCTTTGAAAAAAAATCGTAATTCATTTGTCCTAGATACCGATCTAGTAATTCTAATTACAGAAATTTAAATTACACCTTTCACTAAATGGGAGGTGGGTATGCTTAATCTCGCTTCTTGAGAGCAAGATTAAATAAATGAAATTAACCAGGAAAAAAAAATCCGTTATCAGTAGGAAACACAATTTAATTTTTGAAGAGACCAGACTGCATTATCTATGTAGCTGGTAATCTCGTCTCTTCAATAGACACAATTCCTTATATCAGACTCCCATGTACCTATTTAAACTTTTATTTACTATATAAAGAGAACAGCCATGATTAGAATAATGCAGGGGGAAAAAAAAGTATTCCTACTTCAGCAAGCTAAAGTATTTTTGTTACCAGGGCAAACTGTTAGTAAAATATCTATTCTAGAATTTGAAGACTGATTTTCAAAGTTGACAGGCTTTCTCTGAAGTCCTATAGAGGGCTTCCTGCCCATCAATTCAGCTATTTCAAGTATTCTGAGAACTAGAAATGTTACCTGGTTCCTAGGAAACTACTTGCTGAAACCTACTACCAGGATATTTCTCATCTTTAAGTTTAAAACCATCCCATTAGATCTTCCTATCTATAAGATCTACTTTATATATCAAAACTTTGTTTATTCTCATCATGGCATTTAAAATATTTTTTCCTTGTTTCTTTCTCCTCCATTAGTGTATACACTCCATCTTACTTTAAGACTATAACTTTTTAAAATATACAATTACGATCTCCTAGGAGTTGCAATTTTAAGGGAAAAGATGTAGATTTCAAAGGAAGGCAACTGCTTTCTCCTTAGCCAAAGTAACATACAAGAAACTTTATGTAAAAAATCAGAATATTGCACTTAACAGCATTTCCCATAACATCAGTTTAATGAATTGTGAACAGCCTAGTATTTTTACCTAGTTTAAATCAACTTGTGAGCATATCCCTTCCTTACACCAATTTCACTTATTTTCAAGAAAAAAAAAACTAAAGATTCGTGAATACCTTAATCAAGAAGTGGTCACTTTTTCAAGCTAAGCACCGAGCCTGAAACCAACACATACCGTGGCAAGAGAGGTTTAATTCCAGCACACAGCGAAATCATTTCTTAATGGTATGTCATACTGTTTTTTAAGGTATGTCGTACTGCATACTGAAGTAATAACTCTAATATTTTTGTGATGACGTGGGTCTGCTTACTTCTGAACTTCATAAATCCTCTCCATTTTTATGAGGGTTGGAATTTATTCCCCTCCTCTCTTCCACTGTTTTCCAGGGGTCACGGTTATGGTACAGTGTGCACAATGGATTTCGCATGGTCATCCTACCTCAGAATATGGCACACTCCCTCCTCTAACCGCCTCCAAACTCTTCCCGCAGGAGACAGGCTAAAAGCAACTCGCTTTTAGACGGCGACGCAACCAGACGTAGCCGGTTGAACGCAGGTGACCGAACGGCTTCGCCGGTGGCCCGTAGCGCTGCGCTTTTGCAAACACACGGTCACCTTATTTGTTCCCGTGCCGGCATTTGTGAAGCTCGTCAAGGCTTCGAGGGGATGCGCAGCTTTCCCTCCGCGCACAGGAACCACTGTGTTCTGCGGCTCACCTACAATCAAACCACCGCCTCCCGTTCGAACTGCGTTTCAGTTTACACTACGCTTTCACAAGCGTTATCTGACTTGACCCTCACGCCAAGCGTGTTCTCAAGATAAGCCTCGAAGCCGCGGTGCCTATTTTACTGTTGAGGAAGGAATCCTGTGCACAGACCCAGTGCTAAGGGTCACTCTCTCCCCGATGGAGGAAGCAGCTTCCCGGCGGAGGGGACAGCAAGTGTGACGCCCGCGGCCCGCATCCTCTCACCTGGCCGGCGGACCCGGCTACCGCCTTCTATCAGTGGCCGGGAACGTAGGCCCGCGGTAGCGGCTGCTCGGGGTCTCCGAGGTCTTCTCGATCTCCGCCTGCGCTCGGCCTCAGACCCCAGACCCCAAAGTGCCTCACGCTCTCGCCATCAGGCTAACAGTCCGATCTTGCCAGACAGCGTCTGGAAGGACCGGGAAATTCCTCGCGCTCGCCACTACCGTCCGGGATCTGGGACCTACAGTCCGAGGCGACGGCGGTGACGTTCACTAAAAGGCCTGCAGGCTCCGGGGGGATGAGGAAAACCCGTCCCCAGTCAAGGGGCTGACATTTCTCAGCCATCCGGAGCACCGCCCACTTCCGCTTCCCCGCCTACCCCTGTGGGTAGCCCAGCCTCACAGCCGCGGGGGGTTGTGGGTATCTCGAAGGCGGGTAAAGTAGCGAGGAAGGAAGTAGAGGAGAGCCTGCCGGACTAGGCAGAGCCGAAACTACAGTTCCCAGCAGGCAGCGAGGCCTCAGACGGCTGCGGCGGAGGAGAGCGAGTAGAAGAGCCCTGCGCGCGCGGCGAAGATGGAACGTTGCTAGAGTTCGCGGGTCTTGCTGCTGGGGGTCGGAGCTGCACGCCGCGAGCCGCTGCGCGCCAAAGCGGGAATCCCGGAGGCTAGCAGTTCTGCAGTTAATGTACGCATTTAAAACTCCAGAACCTGTGGACGCAATGCACAGGTAACCCGATTGCAAAAGGGGGCGGCGAGTGAGTGAACCGTCTCAATTCTTTTAGGCCGCGAATATTGCTGCTTGCTAATATTGTTACAAATGCTGTAACGTGAATAGTTGCTTAGCTCCTTCTTTGGGAAGGTGTGGATGGCTGGGTGCTTTAGTGCGGTGATCAGCGTGCGGTTTTATTTGCCTCCCTTGTTGAGCTTTCCTGTTGCTGTTTTCATCGTTGTGCCCTCCCACTCGTGTGTTCCCTCCACTTTAAGACATTCTTGAGGCCTTCCCCGTGATCGTAAATCCAAAAGCCTTTATGATTTTCGGTTATTTTCTCTTTCCTTCTTAGAAACTCGCCGCCAGCACTTAAAAGCGATTCCATGAGACGCTGTGAAAGTTCCGTGCATTCATTGCATAACTTGCAGTTTCATTTAGGCCTATCTTTCAATTACTTACGGGTGTGCTTTTGAAAGAAACCAGGGCTGTTGTGCACTTTTCCAGGAAACACCTCCAGGAGATTCCCGACCAGAGTAGCAACGTTACCACCAGCTTCACGTGGGGATGGGATTCTAGCAAGACTTCTGAACTGCTCTCAGGCATGGGGGTCTCGGCCTTGGAGAAGGAGGAGGTGGACAGTGAGAATATCCCCCAGGAACTGCTTTCCAACTTGGCCCACCCTCAGAGCCCTCCCCGAAAACGGCTGAAAAGCAAGGGGAATGAAAAGGACTTCGTGATAGTCCGCAGACCTAAGCTAAATCGAGACAACTTTCCAGGTGAGGTATGAGGGTAAAACTGTCGGTCACATAAGAGGTGGATTGAAGTATTTTATTGGTAATCTTTGTTCAGCGATCTTTAGGAAGGTACGCTTTTAAAATTGCCACTTCTGAAGTCGTTTTTCAAAGAAATGGGACAACTGGTCACCGAAATCTGAAGGAATCTTGGTAGGTATATATTTTCAGGTGCACAGTTGACTTTTAACCCGTGTGAAATTTTAACCCAGAAGACATTCCTGCCTCTTTCCTTTGAAGGGAATCTGCATGTTCAAAGGCCAGTTCGGTGCCAGTGATAAATGGGGACATAAGCAGTAATCTTGCAGGACTTTTTCGTTTGTTTATATTCTGCTGCTGTATAGCCTTGACTGAGTTTTTTGCCATAATCACTTTAGTTATTTGTCAAAGGACTGCTAAAGCGAGTGTTAAACTAAGTGTAGGGACTTAAATCTCCAGGAACCTCCCGAGCGGATTTTTCTGGTATGCTCTGTCTCCATTACTGCCAGCATTATCTGTTCAGTCACCCAACCAGAAACCTGAGGGTCAGTCCCTTCCCACCATCCTCCAGCATCCAACCAGTCATCGAATCTTTCCGTCTTGTCTCCTAGATGTTTTTCAAACTCTGATTATCTCTTGCCTGAATACTGGAATGGACTCATAATTCCAGTCTTATCCTCCACAGATCCACTCCCAGAGCTAGAGCAGACTGCCTGACGTGTAGAACTCACCATATCATTTCCCTCTTTGATAGCTCCCCATCCCCAGCCTTCTCCAACAGGTCAATGAGTGCCTCCCAGAGTGGAACAGAGCCCCAATAGTACAAAAAGCCATAGAGTGAAGGGTAAACACAGTGCAATGACTTGGGGTTATCAGCTTTTCTTGCCAGTAAGTCATCTAAAACAGTCCTGCAAATATTTGCTGAGCACATGCTATGTGGGGGCATTGTTTTTGGTGTTGGGGAGAAGGCAGCGAACAAAATCTAAACATTCCTGCCCTCGTGAAATTTCTGTTCAAGGGAGAGGATGCAAGGAACATAATAAAGGTGGTTTGTAGTATGTTAGAACGTGATAAATGCTGTGGCCAAAACCAAGTACAGAATAGGCCAAGAGGGATTGGAAGTTCTGGGGTGGGAAGATGGATTGCAACCTTAAGTAGGGTATGGAGGGAAGGCCTCACTTAGACACAAGCTTTTTAATCAAAAGCATAAAGGAAGTGTGAGGAATGTGCCATGCAGATATCTTGGAGAAGAGAGCTCCAACCAGAGGACAAAGTCAGTGCAAAAACCCTGGGGCAGAAGCATATCATGTCTGCTTAATTAAGGAAGCCATATATGGAATGAGCAAAGGGGAGAGTAGTGGGAGATGGGGCTGGAGGTGGTGGTGAACAGAGTTGTGATAGGACGTTTTAAAAGGACACACTGATGTGTTGGGATTAAACTGTAGGCAGGGTCAAGCGTAGAAGCTTAGAGATTTGTTAAGAGGTGTGGAAGTGGTGATAACTGTGCTCAGATTCTGGATGAATTCTGAAATTAGAGTTGACAAAATTAGGAGGCTATTAAAGTAGTCTGTAGAGGAGGTGATTAAAGCCTAGACAGGAATTGAGTGGGTGATAGGGGAGAAGAAACAGATTAAAGAAATGAAATCTTGCAGAGCCACTGTAAATAAGTATATTCCTCAGTTCTCCCATCTGACCTTCTTTGAAGAAGGGTTAGTTGGTTGCTTTGCTTTAAAAATACAAAAACAAAAAACTGTTGTTTGGGGATTTTGACTTTCATTGGGAAAGAGAACCTACAGATTAAGGTCTGGAAATCTACATCGGGAAGGGGTGAATTAATTAGAAAGGCAATAAGGAATTGTGAAGTCAGACAGATGTGACTTTACATCCTAATTCTGCTGTTTATCAACCTTGGGAAGTTATTTAAGCTTCCTGTACCTTTGTTTCTTTGTGAAATGGAATAATCATACCCACGTCATGTGTTGGTGTGAAGATTGAGAGAGTGCACATAGAGCTCTTAGCATGCTGTGTGCATGTAACACATGGTAAGTGACCCCAGTTAATCTGGTCAAAATTTCTGACACTCATTTTGAAGCCACTTCACTTTTTCTTTTGTCCTTAATCCTGTTAACCTGACCTTGTTAGTGTAAGAATTTTTTTTTCCCCTCAAAATTTAATGTTCATGTTATTTTCAGTGTCTCGAGTGCAGCACTGACAGTTTGGTTCTTGACCAACTAAATGTGGTGAAAGACACTTTCTGCTAAGATGAGCAGGTTTTGATTCATTTGCCCAGTGCCCGTGGCTTTTAGAAGTTGAGCGTGATTCCTGTGTGTCCTTCCACAGTCATACCCAGAGAAAGACGTATAAATAAAAAAGTCATTTTTTCATCCAGGCACTACAGAAGATGAAGGGATGGTTGCTGGTTTGTAGAAAATTCCTAGTAAAGCTGAGGAGAAAAGACAATACGTACTAAGAGAAGCTCACAGCAAAAGATGGCGGCTAAAACCATAGCATTCAATGAGCCTTTCAGGTAGTCAGTGCTCTAGGAGGCCAGAGGAAGGAAATCCCTTGTGCCGAATTGAGCCAGGTGCGGCTTCCCAGGTGCAGAAGGGCTTCCAAGGTGATTCCCAGTAGATGTGAACCATCTTTCTCCTCCTCCTCCTTAGCACATGTGGAGGCTCTGAGGAAAGAAAGATCTGGAAATGGTCCAATCAGTCTAGATTGTTAAAATTGACCTCAAATATACATGTCTGAAGTGAGAGAAGGAAAGAGAAATAAAGTTTTTGTGTTTGTTATTACCTAAGAGAGAGGCAGAGAGGGAAACTAATTGCATACGTCATATGTGCGTGGTATTACCCAAAATATGGCTTGGTTAATTGGTGTGGGGAGGTAGATTCACTGATGCAGGAGGGACAGCTGGGCTAGAGGACTCCCAGTGGGCCTCCAGTGTATCTGGATCATGATCGGCTTGGGGGGAGGGAGGGGTTGGGTTGTCTGCAGTTGTCAAGACAGGTGGCTAAGAGCTCTGCCAGGATTAGGGTAGAAGAGGCCACACCTGCTTTATGTAGCGATCTGATGACAGGGGCCCTGGGCTATGAGTTTTTCCTGGTTCTTCACTCATCAGTCTCCCTGCAGGCCCCATGCCAGACTCACACACGTCTGGCAACTAAATCCTCATCACATCATTTTATTTGGGAAGATAAAAAACTGTGTGGCAAAACCATATGAGGACAGGTCTGTGCAGCCCTCTGGGTGAGTGGATGGAAGGAATTGGCAGTAGGTGGCTCAGTCATGAGGTTAATAAGAGGCACAGAGAGGACATCACTCACAGTCATTAAATGCTGTCTTGGTCCCTTTTCTCCCTACCCCCTCCCCCACCAACCAACAAGAGGGCCATGAAAACACTGGTGAACTAATTTGTTGATTAGCTTTTTCATGGCTGTTAACCTGCTTGACATTCCAGACCCTGAAATGGTTCTCAGAGTGGAGACTCTGAAGTTTAGTGTCTGCTGATATCCCCGAAGGAACTTGTTCAAAGTGCAAAATTCCTGAGATTCTGATCCAAGAAGTCATCATGCCTGGTTCCTGAGAATCTGCTTTTTAATGTCCCCAGGCAAACATTTTTCCTCCAGTTTTTTTTCTTCCAACCAGTAATAAATGTATTTTACTTTGTAATCCTGGGTATGTGCCAGAAACAGAAACTTCACAAAACTATATTTTCCCTTACTAAGATAATATCCTGCTCCATTCCATTCTTTCCAAACAGTGCTGTTCAAACTAAATTGATTTCATGAGTCACCAGTGAATCTTAGCCCGCAGCTCCCAAAGCTCAGCCCTGTAAGAGCCAGATTTCTGGGGCCCTGGGAGGCATCTTTTCTTTGCCCTTTAGCTTCCTTTCATTTGTTCATTCAACAAGTATTTATTGAGCATTCTAGAGATTAGGAATACAGCAGTGACCATAACAGACCAAAGACCTGGCTCTCAGATCCCATATCGAGCATTTATATTATACCTTATTCTCTAAAGTCACAATTTCCATGGTTTCTCCACCGCTCTTCGCACATTTCAGGGTTGAGCTAGTCTCTTACGGATATAGAGGACTGGACGGAAGGGTCATTGAGGACCTGTTTTTGTTTTGCTTGTGTTTTGCTTTTTTAAGTTCCACCCACTTAGACAAAACAAAAACCGAAAATACCAATTTTGTATGGTCTGGTGTTTTTATGATTTGTGGGCAGAAGAAGGAAGACTCATCCCAGCATGACAGAACATTTGTGTTTTCCCAGAAAGGAAGCCTAGGTTAATACTTCAAACAAGCTAGTACAAGCAAACATAAAGTGTTTAAGTGTTTAAACATAAAAAAAAATTAAAAAAAAAAAAAAGGTAAGTGTGAACACAAGTGCCTGCTTTTTCTTCAAGTATAGTTTGTTTATCCATGTTTAAGGAGAGGAGCAGTTTTTAAGAGTCAACGTTTTGTTTATGATTAAGATTTGGAATTTTAACTTGAATCTGAGTGTAGGTGATATTCCAAGAAATAAATAAGCCAAGTAAGATGAGTAACCTAGACTGCGAAGATCTCATGCATAGAAAATTCTTCCCTAAGCTGCTCTCCCCAGAGGATTTGAGGCATGGGCAGCAGTAAGGTTACAGACGTGGACAGCTGGTTTGCACGTGAGGGAGAAGTGGAAATGATGGTGGCTAAGGATGATGACCAGCAGGTTTATTAATCTGGCCAGTTTTCGCACCGTTCGTGGCTCTGAAGTAGGTTTAACTGCCTTCACATAGTTGAATACTTGAGCTTGAATAATTTTTTCCTTTACTGCATGGGGCTGGTGTGCAGCCCTGGGGGGTTTAGAAGAGGCGAGTGCAGGAAAGCCCTGCTCTGGACTTTTCCATCCGCGCGGGCAAACAGACCAGACAGCAGAGTAGTCAGGCATCCAGGAAACAGATGGTTGATGTTTTGAGAATTCAATATGGCGAGTAAAATTAGATTAAGCATATCACAAGTCTGGATCCCAGCCACTGGGGGTGGAGAACAGACTTCTGCTCCATCTGCTTGGACAGCAGCCATTCTCAGGCTTCAGCCCTCCAGCCAGGAGCCCTGCCGTCAGTGGCCTGTGGTCAAACTGAGGGAGCCCTGGGCACTTGGCTGCCCTCTGAGGCCATGCATTTTCTCGGCCGTTGTTCCTCCCCTTGGGAAGCCCACTTGAAAGCTCTCGGCAACTTTGTTTTACTCCCTCTTCCAGCCAGCCCTCCCTCCCTCACCCTGACTGAGTTCGTTTTCCATAGCAAGTCAGGTGTGATTCCTAACCTTCTCTAACATTATAGAAAACATGAAGAACTCAGGATGGGGGGGTGGGATGTAGAATATTTGAGCCTCTTGTGGTTGAAAGGACATCATTTGGAGTGAGACATGGGGTTGAATCCCCAGCCTGACACTTACTGGTTGTGTGACCTCGTCCCCTTTGTCACAGTGGCATCTTCTTTTGAAGCCCCTCCCCCCATCTCAAAGACAACTCCTGTACTGACGTGGGGACATTACGTTTGTGTGCTGGGTTTTGGTCTCCAGCCTCCTTCCCTGAACACCAACAGTGCTGTGTTGTTCCTTTGCAGGTACAGTCCCCGTCCTGTTCCCCGCCCTCCCCCCACACCCATGGCCAATCTCCCGACATCAACCTCTGTCTGCACCTGCACCTCGGGGCGTGGCCTTTTGGCCTGCTCAGACAGAGCCGCCCCATCTTTGCCTCCTGGCTCTGCCACCTAGTAGTTGAGGTCACCTTGGTGAGGTGATTCCGCTCTGCTGAGACCAATTTCCTTCTGGGTAAAATGGTCCTACTGAGTGCCCAGGGTTGCTGCGTTTAGTCTGTGTGCTGGAATAAATGCTTGAGACGTTTTTAGGGTTTTCAAGTAAATGGCAGTTTTGAAGTGTTAAGTTTTGTGTTTGTTGAGTAGTTTGTCTCCAGGCAGGGCTGTTGGGCAAGGATCCGTGGCTCACACCCAGCTCCCAGCTCTGGTGCATTGATTAGGCACCCAGGAATGCTAGTTGGCCGTAGGCCAGCCTTATCATTTCACAGATGAGGAGACTAACTGGTCTTAATAGGCAGCAGTGGTCTTGCCCGTCTCTAGAATAAAGCTGTCATCCTTCTTTTGGGTGTCGGTCATTCCTTTGTGAAGTGTCAGCTGAGTACTTTCTAACATTCATTGCCAGGGCCTCCCCTAGACACCAGGTGTGTGGTTGTGATTTGGTTAGCAAAGGTTAACCAGTCACACAAATACAAAATCAGTGCATTCACAGATCATCTAGCAAAGATTTATTGAATGCCTGTGGGCTGGGTATAGCGCTGTGTGCTGGGAATGCCAGTCTGGATTGGACGGGGTGGTGCTGCGATGGAGCCCTGGGAGTGCTCCTCTGAGGGGGTGACATTTAAGCTGAGATCCGAAGGGTGAATGAGTAGGAGTTCTAGTGTTATTACCAGTGTGGCTTCGGTGACTGGCTTTGGTGTCCTCTGCAAACCTCTGCCTTCATTGCTGGGGCTAGTTTTCCTTCTAGCATTTTCATTACTTAGCTGTTGTTTTGATTTCTTATGTGTTCCCAATAAAATAAGCACTAAATTCATTAATTTATTTCTCCCGCCCTCCCCTTCACCACAAGCCTGCCTACTTTCCTTTCCCGCCATCTTTAGTGGACGCATGCATCCCATTCGGAGCTCCACACCTTTATATGCCTTTATATGCCAAAGGCTGTCTCCTGCATGCAGATGTGCCTGCTTGACGCCTCCCTTGGCAGGCCTCTGGGAGGTTAATATGCCTTCCTGTTCCCTGAACCCCCCCAATCCAGTGACTGACAGCCGTTGGTGGATTAATACTGCAGCACCCATGCCCTCAGCTGGGACAGCTCTGGGGCAGGAGCTGTAGGGTCTCCTGGAGTCCCCAGCGGACTTGAACTCCACTTGGCCATGGTGATAACCTGCTTTTTAACATACCCTGCATTGGCTTCCTTCCCTCCCACATCTCTTCACTTCCCAGTGCTTCCTGGAATTACTTACCAAATAAACTACTTGAATTCAGGTCCCCCGGATCTGCTTCTGGGGATCCGAAACTTAGGTAGAGCACTGTTTGGGGCTCTTGGTAAATCGTACCACGTAGCCCTTGTCCAAGTAAAACCTCGTGCATTTCCAAGCAGCTGAAAATTCTAAGCAGCATTGAAAAGAAAAGGTCCTCATGGAAGGCAAGTGCACAGATTTCATGGTGAGAGAAAGAGTCAAGACGGAGAAAGGAAGTGTGACTCTGCTGCTTGATCTCTTCCCTTACATTATTTAATCCTCACAGGGAACTGCTTTGCAAAATAAATCCCTTTATTCCCATTCCTGCAGATGAGGAAACTGAGCCTGAGAGATTAGTTAACTTGCCCAAGCTTCATAGACTTGGGCACCAGAGGTGGGTTCCCACGGTTCTCAAAAATGCGGATGCTGAGCACCTGGTGCCCTGATGGGCTGACAGGTCATAGTGAGTCTAACATACTAGATTCGAAATACCTAAGTGTGTCATCTCTTGCCAAATCACCCGCTAGAATCTGATCTACAGGGGCAAGAGGCAGCAGAGGTCAGGGAGTTAAGAGTTAATGGAAGGAAAACTTAAAATGCTGTCTGTCAACTTTTTTCCAATTTGGGAGGCAGAGGAGGAGCCCTGTTTGAGACCCTCTGTCTTCTCTCCATGCTGAGCTTGGATGAGCCTTCTGGTGATGATGGAGGGTTGCTGCCACACTGAGAAGGTTCCAGGTCCTCTCCAGCTGTCTCCCCAGGTTGTGATCCAGGGTCAGTAGGGATGGGCTGCCTTCTTCTGTTTACCCCTGGTTGCAGAGCTATAGTGATTCATTTTGTCCTCCAGAGAGGGACGGTAGGCATTTATGAGCAACTGCATATCTCCTCATTTTTCAGTTGAGGCCACTTCCTCTAGGATGGCTTCCCTGATCACTGCTCTACCACCACACACTGCACAGCACTGCACCATGAACCCCGCTGAGCCCATCATGATACTTCACTGAAATTTCCTGTTTGTGTCTCAGACCCTGAGCTGGCCATCCCTTATGCCTCTTTGTAGAACAGATACCTACACATACTACCTGTTCAGTAAATCTGTGCATGGACAGATGTATCAGACATTCCTCTAGTTCCTAGAAATAAAAGATTTTTTTTTTTTTTAAGTCATTTTTTTGCTCTCCAGAACTCACAGCCCAGCCAGGGCAGGGGCTAAACAGACGAGTAAGTACATAATAAAATTGTGGTTAAGAAACAAAGTGACTTGTTCTTGGTGATGTCATAGGAAGCCTTCCATAGGCATTGGGGTTTTAATAGCAACTTGATTTTAAATCAGTAGCCATCGGGGGCAGGCACAGTGTATACAGGGCTATGGAGATGTGGCACGGAATGACTCATTCTGAGAATTACAAGTAGGTCCAAATGTCTGGAGCACATCTCTACATAATGAACCAAGACAAATGAGAGGGGCCTTGACGTAAGGCTTTGAATTTCACACCCAGGAGTTTGGACTTCAGGCTACTTACATGGGGGGCACCACTGAAAGGTTCTAATTGAGGGAAGGGCCTGATTGTTTTTAGAAAGATTGTCCAAGGGTCCCACCCGAGGCAGCAGGTGCATCACCCTCCTCAAGGCTTTTCTCCATCAAGTCCTCCGCAGAGTCTGGCCCGCTGTGCTGGTGCAGTAAATACTGACACCTTTTAGATGGGGAGGGCCGGTGTGTTAGTCATCAGGGTTCTGCAGAGATGCCGAATGAGTGGGAGACATAGGGAGATTTACTATAAGGAATTGGTCATGCAGTGATGGAAGCTGGAAAGTCCCAAGGTCTGTGGTCCAAAGGCCTAGGAACCAGGAGAGGAGATGGTTAAATTCCAGTCCAGCTCTGAGGGCAAGAGGAGAGCCATGTCCCTGCTCAAAGGCAAGGATGAAGCCTGTTCTCCCTTCGTCAGTCGTTCTTAACAGCCTTGGACTGGATGAGCCCCATGCGCATTGGGGAAGGGAATCTGCATTTCTCAGTCGATGGACTCAGATGTTCATCTCATGCAGGAACACCTCATAGAAACACCCAGAATAGTGTGGAACTAAACTGCTGGATGGATACCTCTTGACCCAGTCAAGTTGACACACAAAGTGAACCATCACAGAGGGAAGAGGATAGACTCGGTGTACAAGAGCCATTGGGGGCAGAGGGAGACAGGGGAGGCCAGTTACTGAACTGACTGACCTCAGCACTCAGCTGCTTTGGTGCCTACTCATTTCCTTCTTGACCATTGTCCTGTTGTCCTGATCTCCTTATTCTATATGTTCATATGTAAGAGTTCTGTTTAAAAATTGTTTTTATAAGACAAAACTTAAAGTACCTTTTTTCCCTCCGGTTTTTTTGTTTGTTTGTTTGTTTATTTGTTTTAACACAGAACCTGAGCAATCCTTTTAGAACTTTCTATGCTCAGAACCCTCTAGTTCCTCATGACGTTCAGAGTCACAGCTGGAGTAGAAAGTTCTGCATGACCCGGCCCCTCTCACTTCTCTACCTTATCCTCTATCACTGCCCCCTCCCCAATCTTCTTGCTTTTCCTCAAAGCAGACATGCTGTTTCCTGTATCTAGAACATATCCTGGGTACTCACAGAGCTAATTCCCTCACTTTGTTCAATCCTTTGCTCAGTGATCCCTGTCTCGGTCAGGCCTTCCTTGGCTGAAATTTGTTGAGATTTTTTAACACTGGTCCCATACCTTCTATGCTGTCCTTTACCCTGCTTAATTTTTCTGCATAGCATGAATCCAATCTTTACATATGATTTAATTTACTTATTTTTTTTTTATGTGTGATTATTTCTTCCCACTAGAATGTAAGCTCCATGAAGCTAAAAGTGGTTTGTCTATCTGATTTCCTGCTCTCTCCCCAGCACCTGAAGTGCTTCCTGGCCCCATAGGAAGCAGAGAGGTACATGAGACCACCATTTGCATATTGCACTTGTAGGCAAATTGACTTCTAAATGCTTTCTGTAAATCTGAACGAAGGAGGAGACTTTATTTGCCTTTTAGATAAGGTCACTACTCAATAAATCCACCACAAATCCACTTCTGAGAGAAACAAGGCATTTCTTAGCGACCAGAGGCATCATGTCTTAGACATTGCTGTACACTCTCTGAGGGGGCGGGGACTTGGTCTGTACCACCCTTAATGCAGTCCTGGCCTAAAGTTGGCCAACAGGTGCTGAAGGCAAAAACAATATGAAAAGTATTCTTGGTTTTTTCTTTTCTCCTTTGCGGAGAAAGTGTGGCGCTTACCACTGGGTACAGAGACCACGAGTGACAAAAAAAAACAGTTGTGGATTGAATAATTCGATTTGTGTTAAATTCCCCTTTTAAGTTCAGTATTTGTGTGTATCCTGGTGTTTAAGGATATTCTTGTGTTTAAGTTCAGTATTGTGTGTACCCTTGATGAGCATGGACTCAGTAAACTTGATTGGGTAAAAGAATGGTGATGAGAAAACACATCTTTTTTTCTCCCTTAAAGGTGTTTCATGGGACTCACTTCCTGATGAGCTGCTCTTAGGAATCTTCTCCTGTTTGTGCCTCCCTGAACTCCTAAAGGTCTCCAGTGTTTGTAAGAGGTGGTATCACCTAGCGTAAGTATTTTTTTAGTCCTCCCAGTATATGTGTGGGGAAAGGGGAGGGTTATTTATTTATTATATACATTGGGGCCTGGTGAAACTAAAAACTAAGAAAAATATAGTAGCAGAAAGAAAACTAGGTATCTCTGTACTTTTATTAATGATTAGTGTCTTTGTTTCACAGTGGAAGGGAGGGGAGGAGCCTCCTGGAGGTATAAACTTAACCACCTCAGAAAACTTTTTTCGATATTCATGTGTTATTGGATCCTGACTGTGGACCAGGTGATGCACTAGGAGTGGGGGGCTGCATGAAGGCCTGGCCACTCCCCACACAAGGGACTGGGCAGTGAGTGCAGTGGGGAGAGCAGTATTAGGACTCAGTGTGAACCCCCCATTTCTGACACTCTACACTCTGTGGTGGGGGGGACGTACTTGACACTTCTGAGCCTTAGTCTCCCCCGTATATACAATGAGATCATAGTACCTTCCAGACGGGGCAGTGATGAGGGTAATATCCCAAGATGTCGACGCAGTGCCTGGCTCGTGGAAGCGTAGGGCATGTGGTCGCCAATAGTCGTGGATGTCTTTGTTGGTTTGGGGGCACATCTTCAGGTTTGCACAGTGAGCTGCACGTGGAAAGTCTCAGTGCACTGGAAGCAGTAACAGGCTGGAAGGGGCGGGGTGGGGGGAGGCTTTGTTTTTCAGTTGGAACTTCTTCCATCTATTCCACTTGTCCTCTCCAGCCAACCCACCACTAGCCATCCTGGGCACTTGAAGGCCGTCTGTGTTTCATCTCCCTCCACATATCTGTGGCTCTCACTGTGAGATGGCAAGAGCCCCTTACCCTCCATTCAGGCTCTGCAGGCAATAAGACATTACAGGCATTTCCAACGGTGGGCTTCTTGCTTAGAAGACCCTGGGGGGACAGAAGGGTGTGTGTACCCGGAATGCTGGAGCGCGTGGTGGTGGAGTTGCACTGATGCACTGATCCCTCCCCGGGTGACCCCATAGTGATTTTCTTTTTCATCCAGGTGTGCTCTTCATGCAGAGTCTATAAATCCTCACCTCAGTTGTCATGAGTAACAGGTGGCATCTAGGAAGCACTGCCTTCTTAATCATAGAGGTCATGTGATGCCTTGACAATTTCATCATGCAGAACTATTTCAGAGCCCAGCCAGTAGTCTGCTTATTTTAAGCAGTATTAAAAAAATACAATTCTAGTAGGCATTTAAAATGTTCCCTCCTGTGCTTTAGCTCATGGTTTTTTTTGTTGTTTTTGTTGTTTTTTTGCTAAGTTGAATTAATCTGTAGCTGTTAAACCTCCCTTTTTGTACTGTTCTGTACATTTTAGTACTTCATTTTTGCTTTAGAAAAACTATCCAAACTCTAAGTAATGTTTTTCCTCTCACATTAGTTCATACATATACATATATTTCTGTGCACACATACACTTTTTTTTTTTTTTTTAAAGCTTAAAGGGTATTGTAAAACACCCAAGTACCTTTGTAGGGTTCCTTATTCCTCATAGATATTTGATAGTCATATCACTTAATCAAGTGTAGTTGACCCTTAAGCAACATGGGGGTTAGGGGCACTGACCCTCCTGCCCACTTAAAAAATCCACGTGACTTTTAATTCCCCGAACACTTACTACCAATAGACTACTGTTGACCAGAAGCCTTACCCATGGCATGAACAGTCCATTAACACCTATCTTGTAAGTTAAATGTATTGTATATTCTTATTCTAACAATAAAGGATGCTAGAGAGAAGAAAATGTTATTAAGAAAATCATAAGGAAGAAAAAATACATTCACAGTACTGGAAAAAATCTGCATATAAGTGAACCTGCTCAGTTCAAGCCCATCTGCGAAGATCAGCTGTGGAGCTAACTTTCTTCCTTTTAGTTCTATTTCCGTGTTACTTAGGGTAATTGTGGTAACTCATGTATGCTTTACAAAAACACCAAGTGGGATCGTTGAGGCCATTTTGAACCTACCTACCTATTCAGTAATCAATTAAGTGATTGGAGCAATCATTTTTTAAGTTACTAAATTGTATCAAACACTAAAATTTTATTCTGTGGTTCCAGATCATTACTTGGCTATGATAGCATTGAACCATCTGAAGGAAAAAACATACGGATAGATATATGTATGTATGTGTGTCTCTGTCTCAGTATGTGTGTGTGTTTGTGTATGTGTGTGCAAATGAAGGCAGAAGTTTATCCATGATACGAGCAAGAAATATTCATTTGTGTCTGAAAAAATACCATAGCTAGTTGTATAGTCAGCCCAAAACCGAAGCTTTCTTCAGAATCTGCTTCAGGGTGATTCAGTGGCTAGAGCCTCCTTGTTGCGGGGTGGTGGGTCCCTCCGGTATCCAGTGCCCTCAGCTTACTAAGGCCCCCCCCTCTTTTCCAGGTTTGACGAGTCTCTGTGGCAGACTTTAGATCTCACAGGTAGAAACCTGCACCCGGATGTGATCGGTCGGTTGCTGTCTCGAGGAGTGGTTGCCTTCCGCTGCCCACGATCATTTATGGATCAACCATTGGCGGAACATTTCAGGTAAAAAAAAGAAAAGCCCCCAGAAAAGGCTGTTGGTAAATCTTAAGGTGGAAACGGATCAAAACTTTGTTTCTTTCCTGTAACTTACGGCCTGTGACAAGTCTGTGCAGTGAAAGGCTAATAGAATTTTGCTGTGCAGTCTTTGTGTTGAAACATGGCCCAGCTTTCAGTGATGCGTTTCCGCTCTTGGGCTCTTGCAGGGGGTCAAGAGGCACATTTTGCTTCCCTCAGGTGGGGTCCTTGGAGGATGGGCACCATGGGCCCCGTGAGGCAGGAGCTGTGCAGCGCACTCACTCGCACATGCAAGGCAGCCTCGCTCTTCCCACACTGCCCGTTTCTGACAAAGACAGAGTATGAGGAGTCTTCTCAGATTTTAAAGCTCTGGGTATCTGATCTTATGGTGGACAAATTTGCAACCTGAGCAAGAATGCCTCTTTTTGTTCATTCTGTGGAGGATTTTGAAGAATGACTTCTCTTTCTGATAGTTTGGCGGTAGGATTTAGAGCCATGGAGTGGAATAACTAGATACTGAACACAAAAATAAGCTAAGAACAGCAGACTTAAGGACAAAACCTACATCCCGACTCTGGTACTTTCCTCTTCCCTCCAGAGTTATATGGCAGCACCCTTTTCTGCTGCTGGTTACCCTTGTCCCGTGGCTCTTCCTTCTGGGTCCCCTTCACGTGTGCACTTTCCTTGGCTACTCTGGGCTCTCTCCCTGGTCCCTGGCTGCCTTCTCTTGATCCACACACTGGCCTCGGACACACTGTCTTACATACCTGCCGTAGTGCTGGAACTTCCAGATCCTCTTCTCCAGTTCAGCCCTCTCTTTCAAACAAACGCCTAGGCCTAGTTACCTAGAAACTTCCACCCCTGCATTTCCTCCAGGTACCTCAGTTTTAGCCCCTTATAGCTGGCTCTTCCACTGTCTTTTCTGTTTTAGTAATTTACTCACTCATCTTTGCCTGCAGGATTCATAGGCATAACTTTGTCACCCGCATTCAGCTCATTCTCATGATGCCCACGAATTAATTTCCTGAGTGGGACTGTATAAGCAGCACCATCTTGACTTGGCAGAAATCCTCCTGAATTTAATTTTTTTTAAAGACTTTATTTGAGTGCGTGCACATGTGATAAAGCAGGGGGGAAGTGGAGGGAGAGGGAGAAGCAGACTCCCTGCTGAGGAGGGAGTCCAGTGTGGGGCTTGATTCCAGGACTCTGGGAACATGACCTGAGCCGAAAGCAAATTTTTTTTTTTTTAATTTATTTATTTGACAGATCACAAGTAGGCAGAGAGGCAGTCAGAGAGAGAGAGGAGGAAGCAGGCTCCCCACTGAGCAGAGACCCCTTTGCGGGGCTAGATCCCAGGACCCTGGGATCATGACCTGAGCTGAAGGCAGAGGCTTTAACCCACTGAGCCACCCAGGTGCCCCCGAAAGCAAATTCTTAATTAACTGAGCCACCCAGGCGCCCCCTGAAATCCTCCTGAATTTTAAAATGAATGAGGGGAGGGAGTTATCTAGTAGCAGTTTATTTTAAGACTGAAACTGTGGGGCGCCTGGGTGGCTCAGTGGGTTAAGCCTCTGCCTTTGGCTCCGGTCGTGATCCTAGGGTCCAGGGATCGAGCCCCACATTGGGCTCTCTGCTCAGCGGGGAGCCTGCTCCCCCGCCCACCCCACCTGCCTCTCTGCCTACTTGTGATCTCTGTCTGTCAAATAAATAAATAAAATCTTTAAAAAAAAAAAAAAAAGACTGAAACTATACTACTTAAATGTGTATTTTGGGATCATGTTTGTGATTGGCGGCTCATCTGGGGAGGAGATGGGGTTGGATCTGATTTGGAGGTATGTGTGTAAGCCCCCTTAACAGAGCCTCTCTTTTCCTTCCTCTGTGCCCAGCCCTTTCCGTGTGCAGCACATGGATCTGTCCAACTCTGTAATTGACGTGTCTACCCTCCATGGCATTCTGTCCCAGTGCTCCAAGTTGCAGAACCTAAGCCTGGAAGGCCTGCAGCTGTCAGATCCCATCGTCAAGTGAGTGGCCATCAGGAACACGTGACAAAGGCAGTTGTTTTGATGGGTGTTAACTTCCTTTTCTGAATATAATCTGGGTGCCCTTCTGTCCATGTCCAGATGGACTCAGAAAAGAGCCATGGGGTGCCCTGGCTTCTGCAGGACTCATCCAGGCCACCCAAGTTCACATGCTAACTCTGTGCCGGGCCTTATGCCAGGTTCCCGACATACATGGATGATGAGTAAAGGCAAGGTCCCTGCCTCATCCGTGGGAGAGACGGATAGTTACAGTGCAGTGTGTTTGTTACATGCGTCGGTGGATACGAGGCATCACCCCGGAGAGACCTAGTTAAAATGAGGGAGGGCAGCCGACTTAGAGGGAGTGACTCCTAAGCTGAGGATGGAAGGCATTCAGGTTAGAGATCGCCGGGTGATGAGGTAAAGGAGCCCACGAAGTAAAGCTGCCTGTGCGGTTCTAACTGGTGTGGCAGGCGGGAACTTGCGGAGCACGGGGTGCCGTGAGGAGACCCGGGAAGGGGGGAAGCAGCTCAGAACGGGCCCCTGCCATGCTGTAGGAAGTCTGGACTCCGGGGCAAAGGAGAGCGTGCCAAAGAGAGTGGTCCTGAGAATGGAGGGAACGTGCAGAGTGGAAGTTTAGATAAAGAATCTGCTGGGCACCTGGGAGGGCTAACCAGCTGTGGAAAAAACTAGACTAGCGAGATGCTATTGTGTTCATTCAGGTGAGAAATGATGAAACCTGATGTAAAAAAAATAGCAGTAGTAGTGTTAGAATAAGTTTCTTGAACACTATGTACCAGATATTCGGTTCTTCAAAGGTCACCCCTGACGTAAGTTCTGATTGTTCCCCTTTTTACAAATACAGAAACTGAGGCACGGAGAGGCTGAGTAACTTGTCTGAGCTCACATAGTTTATAGGTGGCAGAACCACGATTTGAATTTGGCTGTAGAGTATGATTCCAGAACTCTCGCTCTTAATCATGGAGTTCCACTAACACAGGCTTTTAGGAGTGTAGAGAAGGCAAATCTGAGAGATGTTTACTTGGAAGAACGTGGAGACTCAACACGTAGTAGTGTGGCTACAAGCTAATGCTAATTATGGGTAAAATAGAGATGATATTTATTCAAGCACTCTTTTTTCAATTTAAAACCTACATTGCTTGATGTTTTGGGTTTTTTTTGGGAAGACTTTATTTATTTGACAGAGATCACAAGTAGGCAGAGAGGCAGGCAGAGAGAGAGAGAGGAGGAAGCAGGCTCCCTGCTGAGCCGAGAGCCTGATGTGGGGCTTGGCTCGATCCTAGGACCCTGGGATCATGACCTGAGCCAAAGGCAGAGGCTTAACCCAGTGAGCCACTGAGGCGCCCCTGTTTGGTGTTTCTTGTGTGGTTCCTTTGTGCCAGGCATTGTGCTGAGTCCCTTATCACATTCTATAACTTAATCTTGACACTACTAAGAAGGTACTGATTCTGCCATTCCACAGATGAGTAAACTGAGGCAAAGCATCCTGCTTGCTGTCCTACAGAGTGAGACGTGAACTGAAACTCACTTCTGGTTGTAAGGCCTGTGTGCTTAGCTGCTGACTTCTCTAGCCTGCTTTCCTCAGAATGCTTATTAATTGAGTAGCAGTGTCTTACTGGTATTCCTCTGACATTTGCCTTTTCTTCCCCAGTAATCTTGCACAAAACTCGAATTTAGTGCGACTGAATCTTTCTGGGTGTTCTGGATTCTCCGAATCTGCCCTGAAGACCTTGCTGAGCAGCTGTTCCAGGTAGGAAAGATTGGAGACTTGGTTATACAACTGTTTTTGCAAATATACGACTATCCCTCCCCTGAGCGAGACATTGGATCTATTTCTTGAGCTATTCCGAACTCTGAGCTCTTGGTGATACGTAATATCATTTACCCTCTAAACTTCCTGTTCAACCTGAGGAGCCAAATCAGTCAGGTTGGCAGAGGCTACTTGTGTAGTAATCCCCCCCCTTTTTCTTCACTTGAAAATAAGAAAAATTTGGTAACGTGTTTATCGAAATCAATTTCTTTATACCTGACTGTACAGTCAGGCTTTTTCCCTATAGTATCTGTAGACCTAACTTAGCGGATATCATAGATTTGGGTGACTCCATTAAAAACATCTTTATATTGTGTAATAATGTCAGTATATAAAGAAAGGTACAGTGACAGCCATTTCTAAGTGAGAGGAGGACGTGGCTCACAGAATACTTTGTGTGTGTGTGCTTTTTAATAGCCCTTGATCTTTCCTCTCTGGCATTGTATGTATGTCTCTTTAATGACCTGCTGAAAGTAGATTGCCTTAGGATAAGAGTGTTACCATGAGAGAGAAATGTATAACCCTCCATTCGTTCTGCAATGTCAGGAATGGGGTGTGTGGCTTAATCAGTGGATATTGTCTTTGAATTCATTGGCTCAGTCAGCACAAGCCAGATAAGATGAAGTGGGCTTTTGCAATGTCGCTGTCTCTTTATTGGGAATCCCTGGTATAACCCATCAACTTTTTAAAGCCTCTGGAGTGGTTGGTTCAGCCTCTGCTGTTTGCTGACAGCCTGGGTGGTTGAGAAAGAAAACGAGGCTGGAGCTGCTCCACTTGGTCCTGTAACCTGTGGGAGCCCTCAGGAGGAGCGGAGAGTGTTCCCTCCATTTCCAGAAGGGGGCAGCACTTACTAAGGTTTGGGCTTAGTTCCGCTGGGGCACACCAGGGCAGGGGAGCATTTCAGGAGGGGAGAAGGCAGTCTCAGGTGAGCAGAGACAGCTGTCTAGAGAAGCAGAGGTTCTCTGCGTGAAATGGTTAGGAATCTGTGGCTTCGTGTTTTCTCTGCAGCTCTGAGTCAAGTGCTTTCCTAGAGCTCATTCCTGGGTCCCGGTTTCATGGTTTCCGTATTTCTCTTCTGTGCAGATTGGATGAGCTGAACCTATCCTGGTGTTACGACTTCACCGAGAAGCATGTGCAGGTGGCTGTCGCGCATGTGTCCGAGACCATCACCCAGCTCAATCTCAGCGGCTATCGGAAGAATCTGCAGAGATCAGGTAAGCCCCTCCGGGCCCTGGACCCTGCCGGGCAACGAGGGCAGCAGTAGGTGTGGTTTCTTGGAGAGCGCCTCTAAGTACTGCCCTGCGTCGTTTGTCTCCTTGAATCCAGGGCTCCTGTTCTTAGTGGTGTTTTTCAGGTGTGGTGGCGGCTGATCTGAAGGGGTGGGTAAAGGCAAACAGCTGGTGGGGTGGCATCGAGATCAGAATCCCGAATCTCCAAGTGGAAACCTTTCTACTTGAAACCAATTTATGCCTAAGCAGCACTTCTTTTAATCTGCTAAATGAGTGGGTAAGACTGCAGCAGGAAATGAATGCCATGTTTGATCAGTATTCGGTGGTTCTCAACCAGCGCCAGTTTGCCTGCAAGGGGACATTTAGGGAGGTCTGGAGACGGTTGTTAGGGCCACGGCCGCGGGGGTGTTCCTGGAAGCTGGTGGGCAGAAGCCAGGAATGCTGGTAAGCAGAGTGCCCAGGACAGCAGAATAACACAAAAGATAATCTGATCCAAAATGTCAGTAGAGTAGTGCCAAGATTGAAGCCCTATTATAAACTCTGTGAGTTCATGTTTAAAACTCCTTTTAATTCAATCTAAGACGATGATGAGGTGGTTTAGTTGAACACGGACATTTGAAGTGAGAGGTAATGTGTGATCGTTAGCCGTCTTTATAAGCCTACATATTCAGTTATGCTTTAATTGTCTAATATTGGCAGAATCCTGATCAGCAGAGATACGTGTTTGCAAATGGCATAGATTTTTTTTTAATTAACATATAATGTGTTATTTGCTTCAGGGTTACAAGTCTGTGATGCATCAGTCTTACACACTTCACAGCACACACCGTAGCACATACCCTCCCCAACATCCATCACCCCGCCACCCCAGCCCTCCCACCCACCTCCCCTCCAGCAACTCTCAGTTTGTTTCCTGAGATTAAGAGTCTCTTATGGTTTGACTCCCTCTCTGGTTTCGCCTTGTTTCATTTTTCCTCCCTTCCTGTATGATCCTCTGTCTTGTTTCTCAAATTCCTCATATCAGGGAGATCATATGATTAATTGTCTTTCTCTGGTTGACTTATTTCACTTAGCATAATGCCCTCTAGTTCCATCTATGTCATTGCAAATGGTAAGATTTCTTTTCTTTTGATGGCTGCATAGTATTCCATTGTGTATATATACATCACATCTTCTTTATCCATTCATTTGTTGATGGACATCTAGGTTCTTTCCACAGTTTGGCTGTTGTGGACATTGCTGCTATAAACATTTGGGTGCACGTGCCCCTTCGGATCACTACATTTGTATCTTTGGGGTAAATACCCAGTAGTGCAATTGCTGGGTCGTAGCATAGCTCTATTTTCAACTTTTTGAGGAACCTCTATGCTGTTTTCCAGAGTGGCTGCACCAGCTTGCATTCCCACCAACAGTGTAGGGGGTTCCCCTTTCTCTGCATCCTCGCCAACATCTGTCATGTCCTGACTTGTTAATTTTAGCCATTCTGACTAGTGTGTGGTGGCATCTCACTGTGGTTTGGATCTGTATTTCCCTGATGGCCAATGGCACAGCTTGTTTGAATGGCTTCCCCTCGCGATCCCAGGCTGTGGGCCATGCAGAGCCTCGCCGAGCTAGCAGCACACCTCAGCCGTGTCTTCAGGACTTGGTGTTGGCTCATGAAAGTGCTTTGTTTTTATGGTTTTTGTGATACTCTAAAAGATTTGAATCAAACAGTTGCAGAGTGTGTCTTCCTAGAATGTAAGCAGTATTTGTAAACTGCTTCATCAGGACAAGATGCCCATCTGCCAAGTTCAGTGTATCAAGGTATCGCGAAGAGGACCTGGGTTCTTGGGGGTAGCTGGGGGCTTGAGGCCTTTGCTGGGCTCCAGTCCGGATGCCTGCAACTGCAGACAGGGGAACATTTTCTTAGACAGCTGTGAGAGCAGCAGTGTGTCTGTCTTCCTGCTCTCCCCTACACATAGCATTTGTGTTCTACATTTTTTTCCCTCTTAAACATTATTTGGAATCTGATGACAGTCCTATATAGTCTTTCTCAAAAAAATCTAAAATATGGGAAAAATCATCAATAATTTCAGTAACCTCTTGCTGGTCTTTTTCCTGCATAGAAATGTTTATTAAAGTGGGACATAGTGCATGAAATACTTTGCAGTATGCTTCCCCCCCCCAGATAATCCCATTTTAGTAGCTGCACCCCATCATTTTCGGTGGCTGTGTGGTAGTCCGTCAAGTAGATATGGAATAATTTGTATCAATTGAATAATAATTTCTTCACTTGATCTCCTTATAATGGGCTTTTAGAGTCTTTCCAGTTTTTTCCTTTTTTAACAACCTTGTCACGGACAGAGATAAATCTTGGAGTGCATTTCTAAGGGTGGATTCTTCTAAGTGAGTTAAGGATTAGAATCTTTTCTTAAGCTTTGGGTCATTCTTGCCAAATGACCTTCCAAGGATGTTAAGCTCCCACCAGCGAGCAGCCTCTTCACATTGAATCCCACCACCAGGTCTTTCCTGTTCATCCCTGTGCCTAGAAAAGGCAGTGCCTCATTGACCTTTCCCTCCTGTATCTGAATTTCCCGTTTCTTTTTTTTTTTTTTTTTAAAGATTTTATTTATTTATTTGACAGAGAGAGATCACAAGTAGACTGAGAGGCAGGCAGAGAGAGAGAGAGAGGGAAGCAGGCTCCCTGCTGAGCAGAGAGCCCGATGCGGGCCTCGATCCCAGGACCCTGAGATCATGACCTGAGCCGAAGGCAGCGGCTTAACCCACTGAGCCACCCCGGCGCCCTGAATTTCCCGTTTCTTTAATTGAATAAAAGAAGGTTCTTGGTGCAAGGTTGAGAAACTCTGCCGTAGGCAAGCTGCTGTTAATCTATCCACGTTGGGCCTAAAACTCTTCTCTTTGTTCCTCCAGAAAAGGAGAGAGAGCCTGTTTACCAAGCTCTGGCCAGAATAATAGGTAATAAAATCCTACTTGCTGGACACATTCAGGGCAAGGACAAAGATCTGGAGTTGAAGTGTGTGTGTTCTTAGTTACACAGTGGGAATTGGAGATTTTTTTAACAGTGGCACCCACTACTTCACCATTTAGAAGATGGTATGAATGTCCTTTTAGCTCCTACACTGGCGCCAGTCCACCCAGGTTCCAATTCCTGCTCTGCTGTTTACTGGGTAGTCTGAAGCAAGTTGCTGAACTTCCCTGTTCCTCAATTTCCTCACCCGTAAAACGGAGATAGTAGTGGAAGCCATCTCTTAGGATCACAGTAAGGAGTAAATGGGTGAATCCCATGGAGCGCGTTAACCCCAGTAAGTGGCAGTGATCGTTGCTGTTATTTTTGCCACCCCCGTGGGGCAGTAGGGAAGCACTGCCTGGGGTCCTGGAGGACCAGCTCTTGGTCTTGGATTTGACCTTGACTTCTCTACATGAAATCATCTCTCTCCTTGAAATGACAGGTTAGATTTGGGGGTTTATAAGATGCCTTCTTGCAGGTGGATCTCCAGCTCATGGCGAAATGAAGGGGACAGCGTGTAGAGGGAATCTTGGCAGTGACTACTGTTTACGAGCCCTTTCCGCTAAGGGATGCCAGGGCTTAAGTGAGGGCTGGAGAGTACCAGTTCTACCCAACCACCCCCCTCCAAGGTTTTGTTCTTTCCTAGGTGGCATCAAATGAGATTGGGTCTAATTGGGGATTTGGGGGATGGCTAGTGGGCTGGCTGGGTGATGGATCTCTCAAAATTGTACTGTGCCCTTCTTCATTTTTTTAGTCACTCATTAGACAAATGTTTATTGAGCACTGCTGATGCACAGAGCCCTGCTCCTGACTTGGGAACTGTGACCTTGAACAAAACCGAGGAAGTCACCCCTGTGTAGCGTACATACTGTCAGGGAAGCCGGGCAGCCCACAAACAA
The DNA here is from genome assembly GCF_902655055.1 of Lutra lutra. NCBI lineage: Eukaryota > Metazoa > Chordata > Mammalia > Carnivora > Mustelidae > Lutra > Lutra lutra. The sequence continues at coordinate 28,883,002 of NC_062282.1, forward strand.
CAAAATGTGGTGAAAGGAGGGGAGGAGAGTGTTGGCCAGAGGGGGCTGTTTTCAGATGGAATGGCCAAAGAGGGGGCCTCTGCCCAGAAGTGACACCTGAGCAGAGGCCTGATTGGGTGAAGGTGGAACTGTATAGATAAGTGAGGAAAGAACATTCTGGAACAGCAAATGCAAAGCCTCAATATGGAAACCAGTGTTAGAGGGAGCAAGGAGCACAATGATAGGAGGTAAGATAGCCCAGGGTTCTCTAAGCCAAGGCAGAAGCTTTGTTCAGATTTTCTCTGAGTGAGATGGGAAGCCCCCGTAGCATTTTAAGGAGGAAACGATAAGGTCTGACTCCACTTTAAATGTCGTCTTCTAGTGCTGTGTTGAGAAAAGGCTGTAAAAAACGGTGGGGGTGGGGGGGCGGTGGTGATGTAGGACGTGGTAAGAAATGATCAGACATTAAAAAGCCAACAGACTGGATGTGGGATGTGAGAGAACAGTTGAGCGTGCCTCCTGGGGTTTCGGCCCAAGCAGCTGGATAGGTGACGTTAGCACTTTCCCAGAGACAGGGAAGACTTTAGGGAAGGACCAGATTTAGAGGAGAAATAACTATTGGCTTTTAGGCCTGAATTTGAATTGCCTGTCCCACATCGCAGTGGATGTATCAAGACAGTTTAAAAGATTTTATTTATTAATTTGTGAGAGAGAGAGAGAGAGAGAGGATGAGAGAGAGAGAGCATGAGAAGAGGGAGGGTCTGCGGGAGAAGCAGAATCCCCCCTGAGCAGGGAGCCCGATGCCAGACTGGATCTGGACTCCAGGATCATGACCTGAGCCGAAGGCAGTCACTTAACCAACTGAGCCACCCAGGCGCCCTATCGAGATAGTTTAAAATGCAAGTCTAAGATTCAGGGGAGGGAATGGGGCTGAAGACAGAACCGTGGGAAGAAAAAGCCCCAACCGTGAATGAAGCTTACTTACTTTAAAAATAAATAACATATATTGATTGATTTTCTTTTTCTTTTTTTTTTTAAGATAAAGTGAGGAGGGGGAGAGGGGCAGAGGAGAAGCAGAGGGAGAATCCTAAGCAGAACCTGATGCTGGGGTGGGGAGGGGTGTGAGGTGTGGGTCTTGATCTCACGATCCTGAGATCCTGACCTGAGCTGAAATCAAGAGTCAGACGCTCAACCAACTGAGCCACCCAGGCACCCCTATTGACTCATTTTCTGAATACAAAATAACACATGTGACTCTTCCAAGTTTTGAAAAGTTACCTGTAATCCCACCATCCTTGGGTGTATTTCCTTCCAGCCTTCCCCTCCTACCCCCAACCCCATGAACTTTTTCTGTCTGTGAATTTGTGTATAAATACGAGTTTGGGGGGATTCCTGGGTGGCTCGGTCAGTTAAGCGTCTGCCTTGGGCTCAGGTCCTTGGGATCGAGCCCTGCTCAGCGGAGAGCACGCTTCTTCCTTTGCCTGCCACTGTCCCGGCTTGTGCTTTCTCTCTCTCTTTCTCTCTCACGAATAAATAAAATCTTTAAAAATAAATATGAGTTTTTGCATGTGTTTTTACTAAATTGAGATTATAATGCATTATACGTATTTTGTTTTCACTATACAATATATCTTGAGTATTTTTTCATGTCATGAAGTGCTATCTAAAAGCTTTTGAGTGACTGCCATTGGCATTGTGTTCCACAAAATGGATAGAGGTTAATGAATTAAAATAATTGGGGAAGGGGCTATTACAACTATTGCTGAAATGAATGTCTTCATGCATACCTCATTGTTTTTCTAAAAGTGGAATTACTGAGCCAAAGAGACAAGTGTATAATGCTCAAAACACACCAAAAACTCAGTTCACTCTAAAGAAAATGAGTTTGCTCCCCTGAAAGGCTGCATAAAATTAAATATCCACTTGTATATGTGAGACCTGCTTTATTATATTTCATGAATTCTGGATATTATGATAGAATTTTTTTTTTTCATTTGATAGCTGAAAAGCAGTATTTTAGGAGCACCTGGGTGGCTCAGTGGGTTAAAGCCTCTGCCTTCGGCTCAGGTCATGATCTCAGGGTCCTGGGATCGAGCCCCGCATCAGGCTCTCTGCTCAGCAGGGAGCCTGCTTCCCCCTCTCTCTCTGTCTGCCTCTCTGCCTACTGTGATCTCTGTCTGTCAAATAAATAAATAAAAACTTAAAAAAAAAAAAGGAATATTTTAATTTTATTTTTTACTTTCTTGCACCATTTTTCTCTCTGTTTGGCCAAGTATCACTTCCATATTTTTTGCCCATTTTCTATGTTTATCTTTCTTTACTCTTTATATAAGACCATTAACACTCTGTTTAATGTTGGAAACATTCCCAGTTTCCTGATACTTTTTAAATTTTGTGTTTTGTTTTGCTTTAACATGGTAGACTTAAAACTTTTATGTAGTAAATTACCGCTTTCCTTTATGTTTTCCTTTGTGTTTAGAAAATCTAAGATCCAATGAATAATTACCCTATATTTATGCATTTTAGGACCTTTTCATATATGTGGGATTTATTTGGTTATATTATTTGAGTTGGAGAAATAAGTTTTTTTCTGCTTATAGTAGCAGTGTCACTTTTTAAAATAATCCATGATGTCCTCCATTGGTTTAAAGTGCTACTTTTTTTTTTTTTAAGATTTTATTAATTTATTTGACAGAGAGAGATCACAAGCAGGCAGAGAGGCAGGCAGAGGGAGAGAGAGAAGCAGGCTGTCTTCTGAGGAGGGAGCCTGATTCAGGGCTCGATCCCAGGACCCTAGGATCATGACCTGAGCCAAAGGCAGCGGCTTAACCGACTGAGTCACCCAGGCACCCCTTAAGTGCTACTTTTATTATACGTTATTTGTTTAAAGATGATGGTGTTTGGTTTTGCATTTTGCTAGTGTAAGTGGGATTTTTTTTCTTTTTTCCCCACCTAGGTATTGCAGATACATGGCTAAGGTCTGGATTGTTATTAACTTACCATATTACATAGTTCTCTTACTATTTCTAGTTGATTCTCTTGGATTTTCTGGATTCAAAATCTTACATACCAAGATGATGATTTGGTGTTTTCTTTCTCATAGTGTGACTCTAATTGCATTCATCGTTCCGAGCTTCTAGCACCAAGTTAAATGATAGTGTTGATAACAAATATCCTTGTCTTGTTCCTCATTTAATAGTGACCATCGTTTTTTTTTTCCCTAGATGTCTCTACCTTAGTTGGAAGATGCCCCAATCTTGTCCACCTAGACTTAAGGTATTTTTGTTTTCATTTATTTATTTTAAAACAAAAATTGAAAAATCATGACTGCTCATTAAAGGTGGAAAGGATCTTAACTTATTGAATTGAATGAACCAAACAGTTGGTTATTTCTGTTTTCTCCATCTGAACTGATATGTAGTTCAGTTTGAATCAGTTTGAATCTTCTCTTCTGCTCTGTTCCAGCGATAGTGTCATGCTGAAGAATGACTGCTTTCCGGAATTTTACCAGCTCAACTACCTCCAACATCTCTCACTCAGTCGGTGCTATGATATTGTGCCTGAAACTTTACTGTAAGTATTTCATTTTCTAAAAGTAGGAGAAGACAGGGAATAAGAGATGCCACTTGGGGTAGTATTTGTTATTATTAATAGCAGGTGTTTAAAACTTGAACATCTGGAGGGGAGACAGGTGGGAGGGATGGGGTAACTGCGTGACAGGCATTAAGGAGGGCACGTGATGTGATGAGTACTGGGTGTTGTGTGCAGCTGATGAATGACTGAACTCCACATCGGAAACTATTGATGTACTATGTGTTGACTAATGGAATTTAAATTAAAAATAAATAAAACTTGAACATCGATATGGGTGTACCACAAATAGGTTAGGGAATTCCAGCAAAACAGAAAAACCAAGACAAAATTTTTTCCTTAAAAAATCTTGGAAAGTTGACTGGGATAGTTTACTGAACATTTATTATTTAGTTAGAAGCAGGTTTAAATATTAGAATACCATACTCTAGTATCTGGAAGACTTGAAAAAGGAAAAATCCTTCTTACCTCCAGGGAGCTCAGAGTATAACTGGGGAGGCAGACCCAGTGGGGGCTTCCCCCCCCACATTTTTCAAATCAACTCCCGATGACTCTGACAGACTCCCTCTGGGCTGAGAGGAAAGTTCTGTAATCTTCTAGTGATGTCTGTCCTGGCCGGTGGTCAAAGAATGGGAAGAATGGCATCACGTAAACCATAAACGGTAAATGTCATGAGTCCAGTGCTGTCTTGGAAGGGGGGAGACTGAAGCCCAAAAGAGTGAAGTGACTTAACCTGAAACTATAAAGTGAGTTAAAGGCTAAGTGAGGTCTGCGTGCTAGGTTTTTTAGATGGATGAAAATAGTCTGGCTAATCCAGTGGCTCTTATGAGGGTTAATTTTGTTTCTGCTCAGCAACTTCCACAAATCAAGGGAGAGCAAAAGTTGCTAGTCTTTCTTTTAGAAGGTGCTGTTCTCAAGTCATCTTAGAAATAACATTGTCTTTTTATTTTTTTAAAGTTTAAAAAAAAATTTTTTTAAGTTTTTATCCCCAAAGGACTGGAAAATCCTTCCTCATGTAGGATGTAAATGTATAGCAGTTCTATTGAAAACCACAAGAAGTCAGTTCCAGCCGATATACCCTGATTGAGGCCACTGCCACATGTAGCTAGCTCACTGTCCCAGAGAATGTCATTTAGCTTCTGGTTCCTACCAAGAAGCATGGGGAGTTTGAACAAAGAATTTATGTAGTTCACAAATGATTGGTTTGGATCTTCTAAGTTGCAAGAATTAATAAATGATACTTCAGCTGTATAGGGTTAACTAGTAGAATTAGAAAATCCAGTAATTATATTTTTAATTAATCACTTTAATTAATCTTAGGGCTCAGGGGCTCAGCCAGTATCTCGTTTGAAAGAGCACTGCCTAAAAGGGATGGCAGTCTTTACTTCCATGTGTCTCAGACAGTAGGGTGTGAACTCATGTACAAGGAACCCTTGTTGAAATCTTGTGCCCTGTGCTAACCAGAACTCCTAGGAGCCTCTAGTTTCCATCCAGAAAGGTGTCCCTGTCACCCGTCTCTCCTGTCTTGCCCTCTGGGCATCAGCATCATTGCCCGTGCAGCCCCTGGGGATGACAGTGATCAGTCTTTTTTGGTTGCTTTTCTCAAGAGAATCTGTTCCCATGTCTCACTTCTGTTCTTTTTCTCCAGAGAAAGATGCCTAGCAGGTAATCCCCAGATGCTTTTTCTCAAGCAGAGGCTAAGGGAAGGCTGTGAGCTCTCACAGTTTAGTATTTTTATCCAGTAGGATAATAACACCTACAGAGTCCTGCCTGCAGGCAGTGTGAGTTGCTGCTTAAGGGCACAGACCTCAAGTCACAGACCTACGTTTGAACCCTCACTGCCTTGTGACTTGTCCTAACCTTATCTTGAAATAAGAGAAACGGGCATGGGGAGTTCGGTTACAAATCAGATCACCAAAAAAAAAAAATGAGAACAGAGAGAAAAAAGATGCTCTCCTTGTACTTCAAGGTAAAAGAGTGTGTTTCTTCAGGCATTATGTAAATAGTACGCTGGTTAACCTTATGAATCCATTAAATGAGTTTGCCCATGACCTATCCTTAGAAGTTTCTTAAGATAGACTGTTATTTTCTCTAATTTCATTCTGGCAGCTGATGTACTCGAAATTCACAGTAAGAATTCCAGGATCCTCGAGGAATAGTAATTCTGAGAAAGCCATTTATGCTAAAGAATTTTTATTTCTTAGAAGTGGGAAAATAAGGCGCCTGGGTGGCTCAGTGTGTTAAGGCTTCACTCTGCCTTCAGCTCAGGTCATGATCTCAGGGTCCTGGGATCGAGCCCTGCATCGGGCTCTCTGCTCGGCTGGAAGCCTGCTTCCCTTCCCCTCTCTCTGCCTGCCTCTCTGCCTACTTGTGATCTCTGTCAAATAAATAAATAAAATCTTAAAAAAAAAAAAAAAGAAGTGGGAAAATGAAATTTGAGTGACTTTCTTCTGTAATGCTAATGCTTTAGACTACTTGGGAAATGAGGTTTTTCTTCTGCAGGGTATGTCCGCATTGTGTCTAGTCCTTTAGGCCTGAATTGATTTTATTCCAACTATGTCCAGACTTTCTTCTGATCATTCTGTATTTCTCACCCAAGTAAGAAAGCCACACTGGAGCCAGTGAACTGATCTGAGATTGGGAGAGACTAAGTAGAAAGTCAATGTAGGAGAATTTGTAGTTAGGCATTGATTAATTACATATGGTTACATACTAACTAATAGTTACAAATATAGTTACTAAATAATATTGTTACATACTTACTAATAGATTTTATAAGGAAAATAGGAATGTGTAGTTGAGGTAAAGTGTGAACCTGTGAAAGGGTCTGTAAGTATCTTTTGTTTACTCAGATGAAACAAAGATACACAAGACATTATCAAACAATAACACACGAAGGTACACGAGACACAGGGATGCCTGTGGCTCTGTTGGTTGGGCCTCTGCCTTCAGCTCAGGTCATGATCCCAGGGTCCTGGGACTGAGTTGATTCGGTTTCCTTGTTTGTTCAACAGGGATCCTGCTTCTCCCTCTGCCTGCCTCTCCCCCTGCTTGTTCTCTCTCTCTCTAACAAATAAACAAAATCTTAAAAAAAAAAAAAAGACATTATCAATGTTCCTTTATACTTCTTAAAATTGGAAACAATGGCTCTTCATTGCTATTTACTGTCCTCCAGTTGCTTTTTAGTCTAAAGAGTTGCTTATAAATTTGTTGTGTTGTCGATGACACGTGTACTAAGGGGCTTTTGACACTTATTTTGTTTCATCCCCTTAAAATTTTAAAAGACTTTCTGGCTTTTCGATATGGGTCATTCCCCGTCCCATGGTATGCATTTCACTCCTTTCTCACTTAGGATACCTGCATGTCTCTGAGAGTCTGCTGTCCTTTCCTTACGCCCACCAAGGTTCCTTCCCAGTGCTGTTGTGAGAACATTCTTCTTCTGCCATCTGCTGCGCACCCTTTGCTGACTCCCACCTGCGGTGTCTGCTTCTGAGTCTAATTCCGTCCACTGTAGAAGGACTTACAGTTTGGCTAATTCGGATATCCCAGCACCCAGATTCTCATTACAAAGTTCTCAAATACTCGGATTTCACATAAGAGGGATTTAAGATTTAAGGTTGGGGCAGAATTGCTGTCATCTTAAGGGATGTTGCGTATAAACGTCTATGTGCTGTGACCTTTCTTTGCACTCCTGCTGCTGTATTCCAGAGGTTAGTTTACTTTAAGAAGAATGGTACTTCACTATTCCTGATTTTCTTTTTTGGCTGTTTAACCTCCAGATCGTATTGTCCTTTTATGAACACCAAGCATTTTTATTTTACTTAGATAGTACTTACATTTTCTAAGCCTTCATCTTTATTCAGCTAATATGTATTAAACATCTGTGGTGTTTAATACACTTGTTGAGTGTAGAATAAATACATTTAGGGGGTAGTGGGGTGACCGGGAGGGTGGGTTGAACGTGGAAAGTCCTAAGGCCGGCAGAACAGTTTGAGTTCCGTAAACAAGAGGGCAGCATCAAAGGCTTGGGGGATGGAGGGGGTGGAAGGGTGACATCATCTTAGCTAAGCTTTAGGAAGATGCCTTGGACATTGGCATATAGAATAGACTGGAAGGAAGAAAGAGAGGAGGACAGGTGACAATTACTATGAAGAAAGTTTGTGTTTTTTAGTAATTATTGGCAATATGAAAATACAAAGGATGCTGCTGACACTAGGTCATTGATGTGTTCATTGATCTGCAGTGGGATTTTGTTGATATTCCTAACTAAATATTCCCTTTCCTAAGACTTTGTACTCTGTGTCCCAACCTGGAGCAAATACAGATCAGAGAGATGAATTTCTAAGTACAGAGATCTGAGTTAAAGAAGAAAGAATTATTACCTAAAAGTATTTACTTTGGGGAAACAGGCTCCCTTTTTTGTGACCAGAATGTCACTGTTGACAGACTTGTATTTCACTTAATGGGAAAGAGTTGAGAAGAGGATTGGCATATATGCAACCAAAAAAAAAAAAAAAAAAAAAAGTAATATGTAGGGAAGTCAGATGGCTTTCTTTTCCCTCTCATAGAAAAGGTGTGACCAGTTAGTTACTCCTTTTCTCCATCTGCAGCCAACTACATAGCCTTGTTTACAGTACTTTTGCAAAGTCGCTGTTAGGTTTTATCACGGGTTATGGACTTACTAAGAAGTTACCGTAACTTCTGCTGCTCATCTTTTGAGAGGAGGAGACTAGTTCAAATAAAGGTCAGGTCCATGCTTGGAAATCACATATAACCTGAGGTGATTCAGTAAATCCTCTCAATTTAAATCAAGAATAGAGAAGGGAAACAACTATGGTTGGATTTTAAATAAACCTCAGTGGTTAGGTTGTGAGAAAACATGTAATAAAATGCACCTGCGTGGGCCCTAAGGCCATGTTGTCCAGGCTGTGGTCCGCGCTCTCTGGTTTCACTCACCTTTGCTGTTTTCTCGGGTCATGGATGGCACATGGTATTTTCAGTGGGCGCTGTATACTGTGGTACAAATGGTAAAAATTGGGTCATGTGACTTGAGTGGATCAGTCACCATAGATCCTGTGACTCTGAAAGGTCTCTCTTCCTTTCCAGTGAACTTGGAGAAATCCCCACACTAAAAACACTACAAGTGTTTGGAATCGTGCCAGAGGGTACCCTTCAGCTATTAAAAGAAGCCCTTCCTCATCTACAGATTAATAGTTCCCATTTCACCACCATCGCCAGGCCGACCACTGGCAACAAGAAGAACCAGGAGATCTGGGGCATCAGATGCCGGCTGACGCTGCAGAAGCCCAGTTGCCTGTGAAGTATTTATCGCAGGATGGTGTCCCCTCTTTTCTTTGGAACAGGGAAAATGGGCAAGAAGCCCGCCTGCTGGAGCGCTAGGCTCTTTTTATTCTTGGTTTTCCCTTTGCCTGCCTTCCACAAGTATATTAGATAACTGTTTGAGAGTGAAAACGATGAAGTTTTGCTTTTTCTCAATAACCAGAAGAGCTTCGGTCACTGCTTCTGTGCACTTACAAGCCCAAGTTTAAGGCCCTTTTAGGAGAGCCTGTAATTTCAGGATAACGTTAAGCAGCAAAATTTGAGCCACCTCCTTCAAGTGCCCTTCTTGTTCCGTCTGTTTAGAATCAAGCGTCAGAATCACCACCACAAATCATTTTCACGATCTGTGTGGTAACGTTCTTCTATTTAATTTCTCAGTATTGCCTTATGAGACGTAGATTGGTAGAAGTGTTTGTATTGTGAACGGAACAAAAGGAGAATCGTAGGATGGTTGCATTCGTGGCACTCTCTTCTGGAGACTGCAGAACAGACCTTTCAGCTTTGCCTTTAGATTTGAAATTAGGTTCATGGAAACAGAGCCCAGGGCAATTCATCTTGAAACCTAAACGAGAAACAGCTAGCCATCAGAGGCAAAGAATTGGTCCAGCATCTAAAGGCTCAAGAGGCTGTTTTCCGTGCCGGGTTGATCTGGACTGTCCTCTAATGAACATCCGTGAAGTTTCCTTCATGTGTTGTGTTCCCAGAATGCCGAATTGTGGCCTTCTAACTTTATGATCAAATGATGTTAATGTGCGTTCTTTAGCTTTTAGGATGACTCGCTATGTTTTAGAAAGGTGATAGTAGCCAGTCTTTATTCTTGAAACGTTGGCTGAAATGCCAAACTGAAACTGCCTGCCATTTTCTTTTATTGCCAAGGTTCTTCAGGTTATTTTTATATGACTCTGGAATCAAGTATTTTTAATTGCCTTCTTTAAAAAAAAAAAAAGAAAAATTTTATCTCCCACAATAATTGTTGGAAAGTCATTGTTGTCTAAAGTTCCTGGACCTAGAGTTCCCGGAGAACTATGTGTTCGTTCACCCAGAAATACACGCTCGAAGTAGGTGTGGGCTTCATGCGGTTTCAAAGCAGTAAGACAACTTGAAACTACATTAAAGTTAAGATTTGGGTGTGGATCTTTGGATGGCAACAGTGATTTTTTTTTTAATGGTGTCTAGAAGAAAAAAGATTAAATTCTACCAAAAAAAAAAAAACTACTTTCTTTGAATTGATGACCTTCCCATATGTTTGAAATGGAACAAAAGGAGCTAAAACCTGTTACTTCTAGTAACATTAATTGTTTTTAAATCAGACTTTTCAAATGTTGGAAACAACGATATGAAGTGCCCTTATCTGCTCAGACCTAAGGAAGAACATTTTAAAGTGGCCTTGTACGGGAAATGATTATGTTTCAATTTTGTACTCGTTAAAAAGTGCTAAATATGCTACATGAAATTATTGTTTACAGATTAGTGACAAGGGCTGATGATAGGATCCATTTGGACTGTGATTTCCAGATGCCCTCAAACGTACAGTACTTCCAAACTCAAGTCCAGCCATAAGCTATTTTTGTATGTGATTTCTACTTTTATAGACCTGTTTTAAAATAAAACACATTTTTATAAAAATGAGTACTTTTGCTAAGTTGCATTCCTTTGTTCTTTCTCTTTTTTTTTCCTTAAGTGCTCTAGTTAGAAAGCCCTTGGTGTGGTGTGTCCTTGCTATGGTGTGCTCTGGGTCATAGCCCTCAAGTTAAAGACCTACAAAACTAGCCTTAAGTGGACCTCTTTGTTCCATCTACTTCATATTTTTTTGTCACATTAAAATGATAGTGTATAATGCTTTCTGAGAAGGTGTTAAGTAAGGCTTATTCTTAACCTTTAAAGTGCTTCTAAAATAGTAATATTTATAAAACATTTGAAATTCAGGTGACTAATATGATACTCAAGTACTAATAAAAGGCAGCGAGTGGCACTTTTAAAATTTAGACTGGACCAGCTTACACTGTATATTTTACTCTCATTAGGAAACTGACTGGTTCACTCTGTACCTAAGAGGTCTTAGGAATTCAGTTCCCTCTGAACCGTCCATTCAAATGGTAGAATAGTGATTCTTGCTGAACATCACTTTTTTTTTTTTTTTTTTTTTTTTGCTGTTTTTGGTTATGGTCTGTCATCACTTTTAGGCTTCCTTAATTACGAAAAATGTCAAATACATGCAGAAATTAGAGACTGTCATGAACTTCATCACTTTTGTCATTAACCTACAGCCTATCATTAGAGCCATCATCACAACCCCCCTACACACCACCACCTGCTCAAATTACTCTGAAGCAGAATTATATTTTAGTATATACATCAGAATTTAGTATATACATATACTAGTATATAGTATATACATATACTAAATACAAAAATTTAGTATATACATCAGAGATTCTCCTGAATTAATTCTGCAACATTAAATGCCAAGATGCTGTAGAAAATTCCCTAGTGGGTCTCAAGTGCTTTCCTTACACGGGTTTGTTTTGATGAGGCCTCAAACGTAAAGCGTGATCTACACGTGCACTTGATTGACACTCTCTTAGTCTCTTTGGGTCCCCCCCCCCCAGCTTTTTTTCCTTATAGTTTGTTTACTGAAAAAAGAGGTTATCCTGAGTTCAACATTGTGACTGTTGACGTGATCCCTGGAGTGATATGTAACAGGTTCATCTGCCCCCTATTTCCATAAGTTGGTAGTTAGATTCGGCAGCAGAAAGCCCTAAACCAAGGGGGATTTTGCCACCCAGGAGACATTTAGTACTCTCTGAAAACATTTTTGGTTGTCCCAAGCAGAGAGGTGCTGTTGGCATCTAGCAGGTAAGAGACCATGGGTGCTGCTAACTAACCATCTTACAATACATAGGACAGCTTCCCACCACAAAGTATTTTCTGGTTCAAAATATCGGCAGTGCTGGGGTTATGAAACCCCAATCCCAAGGCATCCCAAGGCTGCTCTTACAAGTTCCTTTCTCAGCGAATCAGTTCTTGCTAGGTGGTATTGTGTTCTTCGGTCAAGAGGCGCCTAACATCTGGCTGTCCTTCTTTGTATGTTCTAACATCTGCCTGTGGCCCTTGATTCCTCCCCTCTCCCATACCCACTAGTTCCAGAGATCTGAATTTCTGGATAAGGTAACTTGTATCTCTTCCATCCTGGTGAACTTGATTTCAGTCCAACATTTACTGAAGACCTACAATGTGGAAGATGCTGTGTTGGAGGGGCAGCACCTGGGAGGGTGCAGAGCATCTGAGGAAAGGCACAATACCCAGAGACTGGGAAGACTAGAAAGAAACCCCTTTCCTCCGGCTACCCTAACCTTGCCCAGAACAAGCAAGAAGGCAGCCGCCTCTTTGTCTTCCCCTTCCCAAACTAGCCGAATATCCAAGGAAGTCAAAAAAAGACTCTTCATCTTGAGGCCAACTCTTGTGAAGCTCTAGATTTTGGCAATATTTTACACTGCTTTTAGAGTGGATAATCTACAATAACCCACTTAAAATCCTCACGGAACTATTTAAAAATCAATACAATGATTTTTTGAGATAACATTCCACAAAGAGATGTTTTGAAGAGAAGATCTGAGGCAGGAGGAAATAGCGATATATTCAAAATGTAATTACCAAAGATATTTTAAATAGATTGTTTTCCTGTGAAAGCCAAGAAGAACCAGCCTAGTGTGACAACATCATTCAAGCCCTCTTCATCCATTTGAAGACAGTAAGTGTGGGAAATAAACAGCATTTGTAGTTGGGGGAAATGTCTATTTAGAAGGACAGTTTGTAAAAACCTTGTTCTCAAATACTGTACTACTTATTTCAGATACCCATCTATCAGATCCCCCTACACACACACCATAAGGAAAGAATGTTAAATTTCAGTATGTTAAAACTATTGTTTAGTATTGTAATTAGCAGTTTCTTCCCTAGCTGTTGTCCGTCTTTATTCATTGTGCAAAAGTACAGATGAGAACTTATTGTCCCCACTCCTGAGGAATTCACAATTAAATGGTATCAAAAGTTGTATCTTATTAAGATCTCTTCTGTAGTTTTTTCAGGATCCCTTTAGAAAGGGAGAAATGGGGGCTCCTGGGTGGCATGGTCGATTAAGCATCTAACTCTTGATTTTGGTCAGGTCATGATCTCACGGTGGTGAGATCGAGTCCCGCATTGGGCTCTGTGCTTAGTGTGGAGCCTGCTTGTGACTCTGTCTCTCCCTCTGCCCTTCCCCACCACGTTCTCTCTCTCTCACTAATAAATAAATCAATCTTTTTATGAACAAAATTAGTTTTAACCCATGCCTTTACTACCCTATAAAATATTCAAATTAAAATATTTTTTCTAATTTTCTCTTTAATTCCCCTTGTTTAGTCAGTAATTTTCTTTAAAAAAATGTATCTTAAAGCCCATCACACTTAAAAAAGTACTCTTCATATTTTCCCTTAATGTAGAAAACTTAATAAGCCTTCTCGTTGACTTGTGTCCTAATCCCCTCATGCTTATTTTTAATGTTAAAAGTCAAGAACACACTGCATTTGAAGTAAACAATTCCTCCTTGTAGCTCAGTAATTCATCAGTATATTTACTCCTATCTCTTCCCTCTCATATATCTAATTCTTTTCATTATATCATTTATATGTCATGATATCTCCAGGATGTCTTGGAAGATACTATCCCTACGTATAATGACGCATATATTATGTTACATTGGCACAATGTATGGATTTTTTAGTGATTTAAATCCTGAATTACCTCTTTTGTTTTTAAGTCCTTTTTTAAAATTGAAGTACAATTGACGTAAGTTTCAGGTGTGCATCAGGTTGATTTGACAATTATACGTTACAAGCGTTCACGGTGGTTAAGTATAGTCACCATCGGTCTCCATAGAACCTTATTACAGAATTAGTGGCTATATTCCCTATGCTGTACTTTTCATCTCTATGATACCTCTTAATCCCCTTCACCTATTGCTCCCAACCCCCTATCCCTTCTCCCCTGTGGCAACCTAGCAGTTTCTTCTCTGTATTTGTGAGTCTGTTTCTGTTTTGTTTATTTTCTTTTTTAGATGACACATTTAAGTGAAATCATATGATACTTGTCACTCTCTGTCTTCTTTCCCTTGGAGTAATACCCTTGGAGTAATACCTCTGTCCATGTTGTCACAAATGGCAAGATTTAACTTCTGTAGGTAAATAATATTTCTTTGTCTACCATATCTTTACCCATTCATCTATCGATGGACACTTAGGTTGCTTCCATATTCTGGCTATTGTAGATAATGCTGCAGGGAACATAAGGGTGCATATATCTTTTTGAATTGGTGTTTTTATTTTCTTCAATAAATATTCAGAAGTGGAATGGCTGTATTATATGGTCGTTTTATTTTTAATTTTTTAAGGAGCCTTCACATTCTTTTACATAGTGGCTACATCAATTTACATTCCCACCAACAGTGTACAAGGGTTCCCTTTTCTCCATATCCTTGCCAATACTTGGCTTTTTTTTTTTTTTTAAGATTTTATTTATTTATTTGACAGAGAGATCACAAGTAGGTGGAGAGGCAGGCAGAGAGGAGGAAGCAGGCTCCCTGCTGAGCAGAGAGCCTGAAGCTGAGCTCAATCTCAGGACCTGAGATCATGACCTGAGCCGAAGGCAGAGGCTTTAACCCACTGAGCCACCCAGGCACCCCAACACTTGGCTTTTTTAAAATAACCACTCTGACAGGTGTGAGGTGATATATATTATGATTTCAATTTGCATTTCCCTGATGATGAGTGATGTTGAGCATCTTTTCATGCGTCTGTTGAGCATCTGTATGTCTTTGGAAAAATGTCTGTTGGGTCCTCTACCCATTTAATCAGATTATTTTTGGTATTGAGTTCTGTGAGTTCTTTATTTTGGATAATATCCCCTTATTGGGTATGTCATTTGCAAATATCTTCTCCCATTTGCTACTTTTTTTTTTTTTTTTGGTGGTTTCCTTTGCTATACAAAAGCTTTTTATTTTGATGCAGTTCCATTTGTTTATTTTTGCTTTTGTTGCCCTTGCTTGAGGAAACACATCCAAACAAATACCGCTAAAACCGGTGATAAAGTGTTTACTGCCTATGTTTTCTTTTAGGAATTTTGTGCTTTCAGGTCTTTCTTACATTTCAGTCATTCCGTTTTCGAGTTTATTTTTGTCTCGAGTGCAAGAAAGTGCTGTCGTTTCATTCTTGTGCGTGGGGCTGTCCGGGCTTTTCCCACACTATTTTTTGAAGAGGCTATCTTTTCCCCATTGCATATTGCTGCCTCCATTGTCAGGGATTATAGTAGATCCTTGAACCAAATGGCTTTGAACTTTATGGGACCACTTACATGCATAGTTTTTGAATAAATATATTGGAAAAACTTTTTAGAGATTTGTGACAATTTGAAGAAATTCTCAGATGACCCATGTAGCCTAGAAATATCGAACAAAATTTCAAGAAGTTAAATATGTCACAAGTGCATAAAAATATGTAGATATTAGTCTATATCATCAATTACTACCATAAAATAGACACAAATCTATTACAAAATGTTAAAATTTATCAAAACTTACATAAGCGGGGTGCCTGTGTGGCTCAGTGGGTTAAAGCCTCTGCCTTCGGCTCAGGTTGTGATCCCAGGGTCCTGGGGTCGAGCCCCGCATCAGGCTCTCTGCTCAGCAGGGAGCCTGCTTCCCTTCCTCTCTCTGCCTGCCTCTCTGCCTACTTGTGATCTCTGTCAAATAAATGTTTAAAAAAAAAAAACTTACATAAGCACACACAGACTGTACATGGTGCAGTTGAAAGAAATGTAAACAATGTGAAGATGCGGTTTTAAACGGTAATTATAAAATTAACTGTAGTTCAGACTGTGCCATTGTGGTAAATTTATAGCCACCGGCTGCTGCTACTGCTCTGAGCTCAAGGGTTGTGAGCATTCACGTAAACGACCATGTGAGGCTAATAATCTCATGAGCAGTTCATCTTCAAGTTGCATATTGCTTTGAAAAGGTAATTTCTCACAGTTCTTACATATTTTTCATCATGCTTAGTACAATACTGTCAACCTTGAATAATGCCTGAGGACCCATATGAAGTGCCACTAGTGATACAGGAATTGGTCCCAGAAAGCAAAGTCACGAAATTACCAAAAAACTTGAATGGCAAGCTTGATAGTTACCATAGCTTGAGGTCTGTGGTTGCTGTTGTCCATCATTTCAAGGTAAGTGAATCCAGCGTAAGAACTATTATTAAGAAGTGGGGGGGTGGTGCCTGGCTGGATCAGTGAGTTAAGCCTCTGCCTTCAGCTCAGGTTATGATCTCAGGGTCCTGGGATTGAGCCCCACATTGGGCTCTCTGCTCCACGGGGAGCCTGCTTCCTCCTCTCTCTGCCTGCCCCTCTGCCTACTTGTGATCTCTGTCAAATAAATAAAAAATCTTTAAAAAAAAAAAAGAAAAGGAAATGTATGAAGCTGTTGGTGCAACCACACCAGCAGGCATGAATACCATATGCTTTGTACAAAATACCTTTTTATCTTGTATTGAAAATGCAGCTTTTATATGGGTTTCGGGATTGCTATAAGGTATACCTATAGACTAATACAATTTGAGAAAAGACAAGGTCATTATATGACAACTTAAAGCAAAAGGAAGGTGAAGCATTTTAACTGGAGAATTTAATGCCAGCAAAGGATGGTTTGGTAATTTATAAAGAGGTTTGGCTTAAAAAAAAAACGCCAATGGAGCGCCTGGGTGGCTCAGTGGGTTAAAGCCTCTGCCTTCGGCTCAGGTCATGATCCCAGGGTCCTGGGATCGAGCCCCGCATCGGGCTCTCTGCTCAGCGGGGAGCCTGCTTCCTCCTCTCTCTCTGCCTACTTGTGATTTCCGTCTGTCAAATTAAAAAAAAAAAAAATCTTTAAAAAAAAAAAAACGCCAAGATAACAGGAGAAGTGCCTACTGTCAACAAATAGGCAGCAAACAAGTTCCCAGACCCCATTAAGAAAATCATTGAGGAGAACGGATATCTCCCTCAACAGGTTTTAATGCGGCTGAAAGTGGGCAATTCTGAGGAGACAAAAAAAAGGCCACGAAATACATTTATTGGTAAGGAAGAGAAGCAAGTACCAGTATGCAAGGCAGGAAGGGACTGGCTACTTTTTTACTTTATTTATGATCAACACTGCCCATTGCTAACCCCCAAGCCTTGAAGGGAAAAGAACATACCAACTGCCAGGTTTTCATTGAGAAGGCCCAAATAATAAGAACTCTTTCTAAATTGGTTCCATTACTGCATTGTCCCCAAAGTCAGGAAGTACCTTGCCAGGAGGGGACTATTTCTTAACATTCCTTTGATATTGAACAATGCCCCTGGCCATCCAGAACCTTGTGAGTTTACCAGAGTAGTCTACTTGCCCCCCAACACAATGTCTCTAATTGAGCCTCTTGATCAGGGGGTCATAATGACCTTCAAGGCTTATTACGACCTCAAGGCGTATTCTATGGGAAGGTTGTCAATGCTACGTGAGAGAACCCTGACAGAACATCATGGAAGTCTGGTAGAATTTTGCCATGGAAGACGGCATAGTTATAGAAAAAGTCGTGAAAGCTATCAAGCCCTGAACAAAGTCTGGCTGAAGAAAACCATGTTCAAATGTTGTGCCTGACCACAGGATTTATGACAGGGCCAATCAAGGATATTATGAAAGAGATTGTGGATATGGAAAAAAAAAAAAAAAAGTGGGGGATGAAGGCTTTCAAGATACGGTTTTTGGAGAAATTCAAGAGCTAAAGATACCACGCCAGAGGAATTAACTAAGGATGACTTGATGGGAGACAGTGCTGAACCAATGCCAGCTGACGATGAGGACAACACAGAAGAAGCAGGGCAGAAAACTGTGTTAATGGACAGTCAGGCAGAAGGGTTCTGATTCCTCAAGACTGCTTTTTTGATTTCTACCACCCGGACCCTTCTATGACATGGCCACTGGAATGAAACAAATGGTGGGAGGAAAACTGGTACTGTGTAGAAATATTTCTAAAACAATGAAAAAAGAGCAAAAAGGACAGAAATTACGATGTATTTCCATGCAGTTACTGAGTTTGCCTGCCTCTCCTGCCTCCCCTTCTTCTCCTCCCCCTCTTTGCTTCTGCCACTGTGTCTCTGTGCAAGACCGGCCCCCCTCTTCCTCTTCCTCAGCCTACTCAACATGAAGACAGTGAGGAGGAAGACCTGTATGATAATCCATTGATGAATAGTAAATAATCCTGCTGTATTCTTAATTAACTTACCTGCTGTATATAAGAGCGTCTTCGTGTGAAATCAAACTGTACAGCAAGAACGGATACATCTTTGTGTCGCCATCATCATCACCTCAGTATTCCTACGGCAGGACGTCATATGCAAAGTGTGTGTGGAAGTAGATAGCCTGTCCTTACATAGGCTTAAGGTGAGCGATATTTAATATAAAATTAATAAAACAATTTTTATTTTTTTAATTAATTAAATTTTAATTTTAATTTTATTTATAAAATAAATATTTTATAAACTGCTTTTGAAGAATTACATTACAGTATGCCTCTTCTTGTGATTGGAGAAACCGTATCAGCCCATTAACAAGGTAAGTGGTTTTTCAAAAAAAAAAAAAAATGTAACAGTGTTTCTAATACTGTGTAATGAATATTACGGCAGTACTCTATACCATAAGTATTTTAAAATTAATGATTCATTTACTGGTGTACAGGCTAGGCACTGTGAAAGCATAGGCTACTATAAAGCAATGATATTGCTGCTATGTAATCGAAGCATGAATTGTTATACCTATAAATATGAATTTGTTTTCACATTATCTTTTCATTTTTCATATTTAGTGTTAATATGTGTAACATTTAGTGTTTTGTGGAAGACAGTATTGATGTTAGTAATGACATCTGATTAATCTTATAAACAGATGATGTAAACTTGTGGGATTGATAAATATAGTAAGTATAATACTGTAAATGTATTTTCCTCAGGATTTTCTTAATATTTTCTATAGCTCACTTTATTGTGAGAATACAATATGTAGTACATACACAAAATGTGTTAATCACTATTGTTCTCACTACGGCTTTCAGCCAACAGTAGGCTACTAGTAGTTAGAGTTCTGGAGGAGTGAGAATCCTTTGGAGGATTAACTGTGCTGGCAGGGGCCCCTAACCCCCCGCATTGTTCAAGGGTCAACTGTAATTGACGTTCTAAGTATGGGTTTATTTCTGGGCTCTTACCCTATTTCATTGGTCTGTGTGTCTGTATCTGTGCCGTACCATATTGCTTTGATTACTATAGCTTTGTAAAGCTGAAATCAGGGAGCGATACCTGCAGCTTTGTTCTTTCTCTAAGATTGTGCTCAAGTCTTTTGTGGTTCCATATAAATTTTAGGATTATTTATTCTAGTTCCATGAAAAACGCCACTGGCATTTAGATAGGGATTACAACGAATCTGTAGGTTGCTTTTGGGAAGTATGTACTTCTTAACAGTATCTTCTTCTAATCCCTGAGCATAACATGTCTCTCAGTTTGTGTCATCTTTAATTTCTTTCATTAATATCTTATAGTTTTCATAGTTTTTCTTTCATTGCCTTGGCTATATCTATTTCTAGGTATTTTATTCTTTTTGACAGAATTATAAATGGGATTGTTTTCTTATTTCTTTTAATAGCTTATTTTATGTTTATAGAAACAACAGATTTCTGTATATTGTGTATTATGCAACTATCCCAAGTTCACTTATTCAGATAGTTTTTTGGTGGTCTTTAGGGTTTTCTTTTCTTTTTTTTTTTTTAAAGATTTTATTTATTTATTTGACAGAGAGATCACAAGCAGGCAGAGAGACAGAGAGGGGAGGGGAAGCAGGCTCCCTGCTGAGCAGAGAGCCCAATGTGGGACTGGATCCCAGGACTCTGGGGTCATGACCTGAGCTGAAGGCAGAGGCTTAACCCGCTGAGCCATCCAGGCGCCCTCTTTAGGGTTTTCTATGTATAATATCATGTAATTGGCAAATAGTGACAGTTTTACTTCTTCCTTTTCAATATGGGTGCTTTTATTTTTTTTTCTCATTTGATTCTATGACTAGGATTTCCAATATTACATTGAGTAAAAGTGGTGAGAGTGGGCACCCTTGTCTTGAAATCCTAATCTTAGAAGAAAAGCTTTTGGTTTTTCACTGTTGCTTATGATGATAGTTGTGGGTTTGTCATATATGGCCTTTATTATGTTGATGTTTCTTTCCTGTATACAAACTTCGTTAAGAGGTTTTATCATAAATGGATATTGAATTTTATCATCTATTAAAGTGATCATATGATTTTTATCTTTTTTTTTTAAGATTTTATTTATTTGGCAGAGAGAGCGCAGCAGGGGGTGTGGCAGGCAGAAAGAGAGGGAGAAGAAGGCTCCCTGCTGAGCAAGGAGCCGATGCCGGGCTTGGTCCTAAGACCCTGGGATCATGTCCCTGAGCCAAAGGCAGATGTTTAACCAACTGAGCCACCCAGGTGCCCCTATTTTTATCTTTTGTTATTGTGGTATATCATGTTGATTGATTAGTGAATATTAAGTCACGCTTGCACTTCTGGAGTAAACACTGTAATGGATTTATGATCTTTTTAATATATTGTTGAATTCAATGTGCTAATATTTTGTTGAGGGTTTTTGCTTCTATGTTTGTCAGGGATATTAACCTGTAAATTTTGTTTGGTTGGTAGTGTCTTTGTCTAGTTTTCTTATCAGGTTAATGCCGGCCTTGTAGAATGAGATTGGAAGTTAAGTGTTCCTTCCACTTCAATTTCTTAGAATAGGTTGAGAAGGATGAGTATTAACTTTAAAAAAATGTTTTTGCTAAAGTTTATCTGACTCCCTCTGGTCCTGCACTTTCATTTGCTGGCAATTTTTTTAAATTACAGACTCAATTTCTTTACTAGTAAGTGATCCATTAAAGTTTTCTCTTTCTTCTTGATTCTGTCTTGGAAGATTATATGCTTATAGGAATTTATCATTTTTTTCAAGGTTGTCCAATTTATTGGTGTAAAACTATTCATAGTAGTCTCATAATTTGCAGTGGCAGTTCTAAGTTCACTTTGAATTCTGATTTTATTTAGGCCCTCTCTTTTTCTTGAGTCTAAAGCTTTGTCAATTCTGTTTATTGTGTCAAAGAATCTCTTCTTTTGGTGTTTTGGGGTTTTTTTTACTCTCTATTTCATTTATTTCTGCTCTGAACTTTATTATTGCTTTCCTTCTACTAACTTTGGGTTTTGTTTATTCTTCTTTTTCTAGCTCCTTTAGTTACAAGGGTAGATTGAGATTCTTGCTGTCTCTTGAAGTAGGCCTGTATCACTACAAGCTTTCCTTAGAAGTGCTTTTGCTGCATCCCACAGATTTTGGAGTATTGTGCTTCCAATTTCATTTACCTTTAGGTATTTTTTGATTTCCTCTTTGCTTTCTTCATTGGCCCCTTGGCTACTGTTTAGCCTCCACATGCTTGAATTTTTTCCATTTTTTCCCCCTATAATTAATACCTATGTTTAAACTGTTGTGGTCAGAGAATTCGCTTGCTAGGATTTCACTCTTCTTAAATTTATTGAAACTTGTTTTGTAGCCTAACATGTGATCCGTTCTGGGAAATGTTCCATGTGCACATGAAAAGAATGTGTATTGACCTGTATGGGGGTGGAGTGTTCTATATATGTATCTCCTAAGTTCATCCTGTCTAATGTGCCATTTAAAGCTACTGTTTCCTTATTGATTTTCTATCTGGATGAAGTATCCGTTGGTAAAAGTGCAGTGTAAAAGGCCCTACTATTACTGAGGTACTGTTAATTTCTCCTTTTACGTTTATTAGTATTTACTTTATATATTTAGGTGCTCCTACGTTAGATGCAGATTTATAAGTGTTCTATCGTCTTGTTAGGTTGATCCCTTTATTATAATGATGATGATGATGATGATGTAAGCCCTTGTCTCTTGTTAGTTTTTGTTTTAAAGTCTATTTTGTCTGACAGAAGTATTGCTACTCCAGCTTTCTTTTCATTTCCATTTACATGGAATATCTTCTTCCTTGCCTTCACTCTTAGTTTGTGTGTCTTTTGGTCTGAAGTCTCTTGTAGGCAACATATAGATGGTCTTTTCTTTTTTTTAATTTTTATATATTCAGCCACTCTCTTTTGATTGCTGCATTTAGTCCATTTACATTTAATTATTCATAGGTATGTAATTATTGCCCTTTTGTTCATTATTTTCTGGTTTTGTACTTTTCTTCTGTTGTCTTCCCTTGTGGTTAGAGAACTTTTTTGTGTTACTTTTTTGATTCTTTTCTCTTTATTTATGGTGCATCTGTTCGAGGTTTTTGGTTTGTGGTTACCACAAGGCTCATATATAACAACCTATATAAATAGCAGTCTGTTTTAAATTGATGGTTGCTTACATTTGAAAGCATTCTGTTTTTTTTATGATTTTATTTATTTATTTGACAGACAGAGATCACAAGTAGGCAGAGAGGCAGGCAGAGAGAGGGGGAAGCAGTCTCCCTGCGGAGCAGAGAGCCCGATGCGGGGCTCCATCCCAAGACCCCGAGACCACAAGCCGAGCCAAAGTCAGAAGCTTTAACACACTGAGTGGCCCAGGCGCCCCTGAAAACATTCTAAAAACACATTTTTACCCCCTCTGCCCATGCTTTGTTTTTGACATCATATTTTATGTATCCCTAACTACTGCAGTTGTAGTTGATTTTACACTTTTTTCTTTTAACCTTCCAACTAGCTTTATAAGTGGTTGATCCACTACTTTTACTCTAGGTCTGCTTTTACCAGTGAGATTCTTTCTCTTTCATAATTTTCTTCTAGTTATGGCCTTTTCTTTTCCACTTAAATAAGTTCCTTAAATACATATCGTAAGGCTGATTTAATGATGAAGAATTCCTATAACTTTTGTCTGAAAAACTTTCTCTCCAATTCTGAATAATAATCTTGCCAGATAGAGTGCCCTTGTTTGTAGGTTCTCTTTTCCTTTTCATAGCTTAACATATTTTAGCAATTTCTTCTGCTCTGCAAAATTTTTGCTGAAGAGTCAGCTGATAATCTTATGGGGGCACATAACTAGGGTTTTTATCTTTAGTTTTTTAATGTTATAATTACTGTATCTTGATACAGACCTCTTCAGGTTTATCTTGCTTGGGGCTCTCTGTGCATCCTGGACCTGGATGTCTGTTTCCTTCCCCAGGCTTAGGAAGTTTTTAATTATTATTGTTTCTTCATATGAATTTTCTGACCCCCTCTCTTCTCCTCTGGTACCCACCCCTATAATAGGAATGTTAGTCCATTTGATGTCATCTGAGGGATCCCTGAAATTATCCTTATTAGATTTTTTTCTTTTTGTTCAGCTTGGGTGATTTCCACAACCATGTCTTCCAAATGCTGGTAGTACTTCAGCATAATCTAAACTGCTGTTGATTCCCTCTAGTGTATTCTGTTAGTCTTCAGGTCTGATTGTTTTGGTTTGGTTTGGTTTGGTTTTTTCTATATATTTGTTGAAGTTTTGAATTTCTTCCAAGTTTGGTAAGTATCTTTATGACCATTACTTTGAACTCTTTATCAGTAGATTGCTGATCTGTTTCATTTAATTCTTTTTCTGAGGTTTTATCTTGTTCTTTAGTTTGAAATATATTCCTGTCTCCTCATTTTGCCTGACTCTCTGTGTTTCTGTATGTTTGGTAGATCAGCTATGTCTCCCAGTCTTGAAGAAGTTGGCTAATGTAGGTGTCCTGTGGGACTCAGAAGTGCAATCTACCCTTATACCAGAACCAGGCAATCCAGGGTTGTCACATGTGGAGTGTGTGCACTTTCCTGTTGTGGCTAGGGCCCAACTGCTCTGAACCTACTGCTGGGCAGAGCTGACCCTGAGCTCAGCTGGCTGGAGCAGCCTGGTGCAGTCACCGTAGATACACTGGTCAGCTGGGCTGCTCTCCCAGGGGAGGAGCCACTTTGGGGAGACAGAAGTGCTGGATCAGACCAAGGCTGCCCACTGGGTGTAGTGGCATGGGAACTATTTTGGAGAGGCACATGCTAGAGCAGGCTGGTTAGATAGATGAGGTCTGCAGAGGAACGTCAGGGCAGGACAAGGCAAGCAGTATTAGCTAGGTAGAGCCAGAAACAGTGTCTACCACCACTAGACCAGCGAGGTCCTCTGTTGAAGATTAATTGTATATAGTATACAATACAATAATAATTATGTTTACTTCTGGGGTTTCTGTTCTGTTCCACTGATCTATGTGTCTGTTTTTGTGCCAGTACTATACTGTTTTGATTACTACAGTTTTATCATATAACTTCAAGTCCTGAATTGTGATACTTTTTCCAGGTTTGTAACTACTTTTTTTTTTTTAAGATTTTATTTATTTGACACAGAGAGACATCACAAATAGGCAGAGAGGCGGGCAGAGTGAGAGAGGGAGAAGCAGACTCCCCACTGAGCAGGGAGCCTGATGCGGGGCTCCATCCCAGGACCCTGAGATCATGACCTGAGCTGAAGGCCGAGGCTTAACCCACAGAGCCACCCAGGCTCCCCTGTAACTCCTTTTTGATTGCTTTGGCTATTCAGGGTCTTTTGTTGTTCCATACAAATTTTAGGAGTTTGTCTAGTTCTATGAAAAATACTGTTTGCATTTTTTTTTTTTAAGATTTTATTTATTTGTCAGAGACAGAGAAATCACAAGTAGGCAGAGAGGCAGACAGAGAGGGGAAAGCAGGCTCCCCGCTGAGCAGAGAGCCCAATGCGGGGGCTCCATCCGAGGACCCTGAGATCATGACCTGAGCCGAAGGCAGAGGCTTAACCCACTGAGCCACCCAGGTGCCCCTACTGTTTGCATTTTGATAGAGATTACATTAAATCTGCAGATTGCTTTGGATAGTATAGACATTTTACCAATATTTTTCTTCCCACCCATGACCATGGAATGTGTTTCCATTTCTTTTTTTTTATGTCATCTTTCATCAGCATTTTATAGTTTTCAGAGCATATGTCTTTTACCTCCTTAGTTAAGCTTATTCCTAGGTATTATTTTTGGTGCAACTGTAAATGGAATGGTCTTAATTTCTTTCTGCTGCTTCATTATTTGTATACAGAAATGCAACAGGTTTCTGTACCTTGATATATCCTGTGGCTTTGCCGAATTCATTTATTCTAGTAGTTTTTGGTGGAGTCTTTAGGACTTTATTCTCTATATAGTATCATGCCATCTGCAAGTAGTAAAAGTTTTATTGCTTTGTCAATCTAGATGCTTTCTTTTTCTTGCATGATGGCTCTGGCTAAGATTTCCAGTACTATGTTGAATAAAGGTGGTGAGGGTGGACATCCTTGTCTTTTATTGACTTTAGGGTAAAGGTTCTCTGTTTTTCCCCATTGAGTATGATGTTTGCTGTGGGTTTTTCATATCTGGCCTTTATTATGTTGAGGTATGTTCCCTCTAAACTTACTTTCTTGAGAGTTTTTATCATGAATGGACATTATACTTTGCATCTACTGAAATGAGCTTATTTTTATCCTCTTATTGATGTGATCTGTCATGTTGACTATTCATGAATATTGAGCCACCCTTGCACCATGGGTATAAATCCCACTTGATCATGGTGACTTTTTAAAATGTATTATCAGTTTACTATTATTTTGTTGAGGATTTTTGCATCTATATTTATCAGATATTGGCCTATAGTTTTTTTTGTGTGCTGTATCTAGTTTTGGTACCACAGAATGAATTTAGAAGTTTTCCTTCCTACTTCTTGAATAGTTTAAGAATAGGTATTAGCTCTTCTTTAAATGCTTGGTAGAATTCACCTATGAAGCCATCTGGTCCTAAACTTTTGATTCCTAATTCAATTTCTTTCTTTGTTGGCAATCGGTCTGTTCAAATTTTCTGTTTCTAGGAATTTATCCATTTCTTCTAGGTTGTCTAATGTGTTGGCATATAATTTTTAATAATATTCTAATTGTATTTCTGTAGTGTTGGTTATTTCTCCTCTCTCATTTGTGAGTTTGTTTTTTTTTTTTTTTTGAGGAGTCTGACTACAGATTTATAAATTTTGTTGATCTTTTCAAAGAACTAGCTCCTGGTAGCTTTTTTTTTTTTTTTTTTTTTAACTTCTTTAGCATTTATTTCTGCTCTGATTTTATTATCTCCTTCCTTGTGCTGGTTTGGGGTTTTGTTTGTTCTTTTTCTAGTTCCTTAAGGGTAAAGTTAGGTTGTTTGAGCTTTTTCTTGTTTTTTCTTGCTAGAAACTTCCCTTAGAATTGTTTGCTGCATCCCAAAGATTTTTTGGTTGATTCATTCATTGTTTAGTGGCATGTTATTTAAACTCCATGTATTTATGGTCTTTCCAGATTTTTTTCTTGTGGTTGATTTGTAATTTCACTGACTTGTGGTTAGAAAAGATGCATGGTAGGATTTTGATCTTTTTGAATTTTGTTGAGAATGTTCCATGTGCATCAAGCAACTCTTTGATACAAAATTTGTATTAACTGGTTCTAATGGTTTTATACGTAGTTTATTTTGATACTTAAAAGTATAATGAATGGAAATTATTTGAAGGCTAGTAAAACATTTAATATTATTTGATTTACTAGGGCTATGAATATAAATACCTGTGAAACATCAAAAATAGTAGGTACTTTACCCTTTGCTTATATAATAAGCCCTAGTTCTGTGTGAAATATTAGTAGTCAATGAAACCAACAGGGCACAGCACTGGAAAAGGTCTGAAACATAACATTTTGGAAGAATCTGGCTTTCTAATGATGCTGTAAGAGTAAGAAATAAATGTAGTTTAAAAAACAAAGATAATACTAGTTTAATTATGTTTATTCACATACAGTTGCCATTAAAAGGTTAACTCATTCATAAAAACATTTCTTCTATTGTAATATCTTTTGCCTCTTCTCTCTTCCAAATAAATCCCCACCCTATAGCAGAAATGTTAGAAGTTACAGTGCAAAGGAAGCAAATTAACTATTTTTTAAACCTTTAAAACATGACTGATGAACAGTTTTACAGAACAGGTTGCCTATTAGTATGTTACATATTAACAGACCTATGGTACCATTTTGGACAATCAGATTTGCTGGATATAAAGATGGAGCTGGAATTTTTGTCAAGAAGGTATTTAAACCTCTTAGAAGAGTTTTATAAAGAACTGAAATCCCATACCATAAAATGTTCTCTTCAGTTAATCATTTTAAATCAAGCCAGAAACTAGATCCAGCTCTAGGAAAACACTGATTTTTTGTTTTTATGCATCATGTAAACACTGCTCTGTCTATGCAGATACTCTTAGAAAAGAAAAACAGATTCTTGTTCTGGATATACGTCAAAACCTAGGTTACCTTTGTGTAACATTTATTTAAAAAATTGACAAGAACATGTTAAATGTTGGCAAAGCTAATAGCACTCAATTTGATTATACATCTTAGC
Source organism: Lutra lutra (assembly GCF_902655055.1). Lineage (NCBI taxonomy): Eukaryota > Metazoa > Chordata > Mammalia > Carnivora > Mustelidae > Lutra > Lutra lutra. The sequence continues at coordinate 28,910,438 of NC_062282.1, forward strand.
TTTCACAGAATTTGAGCTCACAAGACTCAAGTTCTATTAGGATAGACTCTTTCATTCATCAGTGTATACCCAGCATCTGACACAGTACATGACACAAGGTATGTGTTCAATAAATATTTCAATGTTGAATATAACTTCTTAACAGCAAATGAAAAAAAGATACAACTCTGAACAAATTTGTCTCATGATGCAGCAATAGATGCTTTTTGTAAGAATTCTAGGATTGCTTATAAGTAGATCAAGAATTAGATAATTTCTTCTCAAACTAAAGGAACTCTTATGGGGGGGGCGGAAGCTGTAAAATTTTATCTTTCACAAAGCTAATTTGTGAAACATGGAATACAAGGCTAGGTAAAACTACCATGATATTAAAAGTAAGGCAGTTCCAAAACTTATATTTTGCATATTTACTGAAGAATCCCATTTTCTGACACTTCTCCTAATACTAGATGAAAATATTTTTTAAAGGTTTTACCAAACTACTAATATGTCTAATTAGCTCATCTTTTTAGTCTTTGATTCCATGTTAGAGTTTTAAATACGGAAGAACTCTATTAAGATTCAAAAGCATTCAAAAAAAAAAAAAAGTCTAGGACTTAAAATAGCTATTGGATAATACATTTGTAACAGTATCGTGATTTGTCCAGATGTACTTTTTCACCCACCACTCTCAAAATTAACCTGAAAGTCAATTATTAAATGAAAACATCGATAACTTAAAAAATGATTGTTTGAACTTCTTAAATCAGTAGAGAGCTGTAATATTTTACTCTGAAATTAGAAAATTCTAAGCACATATAAAAAACACATTTACCTACTTCAATTAGGTCAATGTCAGGATTTATCAAAATTCTTCATCAAAATTTTTAAAAAATCTTGATTTTTAGGTACTATAAAAAATATACACTAATCAAATGATATGTGTTTGGTCTGACCAATTCCGCAGTTAGAAAGGGAAGGGAAAAAAAAAAAAACTTGTACAGTGAAATTTCAAATCCTAAACATTTAATCCTTTATTTGAGCCTACCCTCTCTCAAAAGGTATCCATACTCTTGGATACCAACTATAAACAATATAGAAATTTCACTGGTATCAATTCTAATCTGTTTAGTCCATCCATTTTCTAACACAGTGAACAAACTTTTCTATCCAAATTCAAAAGAAGAATAATGCAAATCTCACTTTCTTGGTCACCTTTGAAGCCCAGGGCCAACCAGTCTCAAGAATAACCAAAATATGGTAGTCTATTTCGCTGTGAAAGCATTTTCCCAGTAATCAAAATCTGTCATCTGAGGAAATCTTTCATTGTTCTAGAAGCACAGTTCGAAGCTCATCTTCTTTACTGATCATCATTGAAGCAATTGCTCCATCATTAAACTCAAAAGAAGTACCTCCATCTACAACCATGCAGGCATCCCAACAACGAGAACGAACACACACCCTGAGAAGAAAGAAAGATCTCATTAAATATTAAGTTTTCTTAACCTTTAATTATGGTTTCTTTAAAACTCTTAATAATTTTTGATACTGGTAGATCATTTGGCCTTGATTTTCAAAATCAAGTTGTTCTTTGGTTTGAGAGAGTAATATGTATGGATACACTACCAAAATCTAATATTCAGGATAGCTCCATTCACCCAGACAGCTATGAGAGAACAAGTCCAGACTTGATAGAACTCACAGGCTTTTTTCATACAAAAAAATGTTGAGCTATTACAAGTGCTAATATTAAGCAAGAATGTAGCTGTTTTCATAGTTTAACACATGAAGAGGCACAAATTTGTAGTGTACAGCTCAATGAACACATCTGTGTAGTCATTCCTCACCCAAATCAGGACTCAAGTGTGCCCCAGTTCCCCAGAAGCCCCCTCCTCACTGTCCTGAGCCCACTCCTTGCTACACATGCACTATTCTAATGTCAGTCACCATCACAGTCCTAGCTGTTTGTTCTTAAACTTTATATAAATGGAAGAATACAATAGGTCTGCTTGTGTCTAGCTTTCTTTTCCTTAATAGTATGCTTGTGAAACTTATCCATGGTTATTACCAGTAGTATTGGTGTGTTCATTTCATTGCTATATGAAAATACTTCCATTGTATGCAAATACCAAAATTTATGGCTCTCTTCTATTCACCAACACCTGAGTTTTTACTACTGGAAGCAGTGCTGCTGTGTATATTCATAATATTTTATTTTATTATTATTTTTAAGATTTTACTTATTTGACAGAGAGAGAGAGAGGAAACACAAGCAGGGGGAGCAACAGGCAGAGGGAGAAGCAGGCTGCCCTCTGAGCAGGGAGCCCAATGTGGGGCTTGATCCCAGGACCCTGGGATCATGACCTGAGCTGAAGGCAGCCTCTTAACTGACTGGGCCACCCAGGTGCCCTGCTGTGTATATTCTTGAGCATCTTTTGTTGCAGACATTTGTGGATCTACAGCTCTGGTGGACGGACACCTAAGAGTGGGATTGTGGGGTCAATGCGTGTGCTATACTCAGCTTTGGTAGGTAACTGCCAAGCAACTCTCCAAACTATTCCTAACAATACCTAACAATTCCTAACAAGAAGTTACTCCCACCTTATAGCAACTAGCATCTCAGCCCTTCTGTTGAGTGTGTATGGTATCAGAATAGGAAGATTTAATTTGCATTTCCCACATGAATAGTAAGTTCAAGGATGTTTTTCATACATGTAACCATTCGGATACCTTCTTCCGTAAAATGCTTGTCCAGAACTTTGGCAATTTTTCTACTGAGCTGCCTTTTCTTGTTGAGTTGTAGGAATTTTTACAATACTCTGGATATAAGTCCATTGCTGGATATAGGTACTGCAAATATCTCACTCTGTGGCTTGCCTTTTTTTTTCCCTTAATGATGTCTTGATTAACAGAAGTTCTTAATTCTAACATAGTTCAATTTGCCAATCTTTTGTTGATAAGTGCTTTATATGACATGTTTAAAAAATACTGTCCAACTGCTAAAGTCATGAACCTTATTCTGTTTATATGAGCAAAAATTTAAATGTCTTTGTAGTATCACCTAAACTGAGTACAGATTTATTGAGTAATCAAAATTAACTCTCAAAGGAATAAAATGAGTTTCCTTGTTTTTCCTAGAAAAAAATCAACAGTATTTTTTTAAAAAGAGTATGTACACTGTATAAGCAGCAATTCAAACTTAAACCATTCTTTGCCTGCCATGAGACAGAGGACACTTCGTTTTTTTGTTCAGAAAATTGGACAACCTTTACAAAATAAATTATTTTTTTTATATCCATCCTTCAAAAAAAATCAAATCTGCTAGATGTGGAATAGGGAGGGGTTAGTTTTAGGGAAAAGGTGACAGAAATGAGTCCTACTCTAAAAGTTTATTGCTACACAACTGAGGTTTTATATGAATGTTTATCTTGCTTTTTATCACATAGCATAAAAAAAAAAGTTGCTTTCCAGAAAAAGTGATTTGATCTTGTATGTCTTAATATATTAAAACAAATCCACATCACCCAATTAAATATTTATGCTCCTTCTATTTACTTACAGTTTCTCTAAAATGGTACAGTATGTTAGAAAGGAAAATACCATTCTCACCAGGGTATACAGCATGACACCTCATTAGTTCCACAAGTTCTATACTTTTCCTACCAGATTAAGTTTGAATGAGTGGATTTCATCAAACTGAATACTTTAAAACCAAGAGTCCTTTATAATTACAAGAAGTGAAAGCACAGTCACAAGTCATCCTTTGGAAGCTTACTTTGAGGAGAAGCAGCGCTGACGACTGCTGGAGAAAACTCTGTTTGCTATTGGTTCTCGAATACTGAAAAGTATTTTTGGTTCTTCTGGACTGAAGAGCAGCGATTCATTATATTCATTTGTTACTATGAAGAAAAAAATGTAATAGCGCAGTCAATGAAAGATGGTCACTTCTGAGAAGTGCAAAATGAAAAATGAATGCTGTCCTCTTCCCAAATTAAAAGCAACTCTGTTCCAAAGGTCTGTTCGGCACAGGTCTGTTCGGCACAAAGTTTCTTGGAACTCACAATACATTCCATTAAAACAAAACAAAACGAAACAAAAAAAACCCACCTTATAAATGAGGATTAGGTTCCAAGATTAGGCCATCAAAGCCTGTATCAACCACAATATAGCAGAAATAGATATACTGGGGTAGGCTACAAAACCAGTAGTTAAACAGAAGGAACTACCTTGAGGCACTCAAATGGAACTTGAGCTCCAACAGTCACTTTGCCAAGTTCCATTCCAAAATACCATGTCAAAGTGTTCATAAGTTAATCGTCTTGATGTAAAATGCAGTCTTAAACAATAACAGGAAAAATATGCTTTCTCTAATGAAACTGCGATTACTCAAGATATTTTTAGAAATCTTTGAGACCTGATTTTCATAACCAAGGGGCACATCAAAGTTGATAGGCAAAGCACAAATTGGTTAAAAACAACTGTACAAAGAAATCAGGCTTGTAAGAATGTTTACTTGAACACCACATTAAAACAAATTGTAAGACTGTCAGACAATCTAGCTTATTTACCAAAATTTCACTTAAATTATTTGGCTCTTTGAAAAAAAAATGTCAAAAATAAAAATGTGCTTCTCTGGACACACACACACACAGACACACACAGTGTCCTAGCTCCAGGGGGCCTAGCTGGCTCCAGTCACTAGAGCATGCAATTCCTGATCTTGGGGGTGTGAGGTCAAGCCCCATGTTAGGCACAGAGAGAACTTTAGAGAAAAAAAAAAAAAAGTGCTAGCTCCGAAAGAAGTTAATTCCAGAAATGTCTGTAATAGTGAATGCACCACTTGCTTTCACTATTGCTTCTAAAGAACAGTCAAATTTTCAAAGGAGTAACATTCACTCAATAGAGCAGGAAAAAAAAAAAAAAAATCACTGTATTTTACATATACCCCTAAATTTACATGCCTGATATGTTTCAGTTGTTTTACTTAGTTATGTTTTAAGTTAAATTATATAATGAATCATTACTATAAATGCCTAATTTTCCTTTCTTTGACACATATTTAATGTTAATCTTTTCAGTCTCCAATAGGGAGAAAGTCCACTTTAGAGAGCTGAAATGGACTTCAGTGATTTAGTCCTGTTCTTTCAAACTATTACAGGCCAAGCATCTTCCTCAACAAAGGAAGTCTTACCTGGAAATCCAAAATATTCACATAAATGAACTGACACTATTACATATGTAAGTAGATTCACTATGAAAAAGTTTGGAGTTTTTAAAAATATAATTGACCTTGAAATCTCAGGATACTCTTCAGTTAGAAATAGAAAGGAGAGCTTTAGTGGGAAGTCCGTACAAAAATGTTCCTAATAGATGAGATGGGACTTTAGTGAGTTAATTTCATATGCAAATCAAAGGAGCGTGTTTTCTAATTTAAGAATTTAAATATATAGGAAAAAAGTTGAAGAATCCCTATGCATTCATTACCAATCTACTTCCACTTCCTCATCTTACAGTCCAGGAAGCAGAGGAATGGAATCAGTCCTGCTCATATTTTCAGTGAGTGACTGGTCTGGGATTGGACCCCAGGTGGTCAAACTCCCTGATCAGTAGTATTCTTTCCCAACAGGGCTAGTTCTCTCAAGGGAACCCTGAAGCAACTGGCAGGAGTAGGTAGTCAAAAGTTAAGGAGAACATTTTAGTGAATATGAAGATAAAGCATTCACAGCTCAGGGAATTTCATTTCATTCACAATATTAATGGCATACTAAGTTTAGGTAAACATTTCCCACTTGCTGATCTATATTTTTCCATATTTTCCTATCCCCCAGGACATGGTTGTTGTGTTAACTACACTACATGTCAAACTACATTACATGTCAAAACACATGGGTTATATATTTCATAGTTCACAAAAATATAATATATAAAAAGTCCAGCTCTAAACTTTTTATTGCTTAAATATATGTAAGGGGATATTATATCAAGAGACTGTTTGAGTCAAAAAAGCACTATGCTAATTAGACAAGTTAACTTCAAAATAACATCCTCAAGATCGATGCAGAACTTAAATGAAACTGTTAGTAATTATGATCATTAGTCACTGACCTTTCTCTACCAATTCTCTGTTCAGTGGAAGACTTAAATTCCCTTGTCGTTTTGCTGTTGAAAAAGGAAAGGGGGAAATAAATACCTTGATTAAATATTGTGTGTCATAACAGCTAACATATAATAATATATATATATTATATAGCATATAATTATAACATAAGAGCTATTATGGTACTCACCAATATTTAAAACATCTTCCACAGCCTGAGTTGCAACCCTGTTAATATTGAATGACCTAGAAACAAACATAAGTTCTTTAATTCTATAAACATACTAAAAATGAAAAAGAAATTATCTACTTAATATATAAAAAACTCTTAGAATTATCAAGGAAAAAAAAAACAAAACAGCCAAAAGATAATAGCCACTTCACCCAGTTTTAAAAAGTGGGCAAAGTACACAGACAAACAGTTACAACCCTATATGAAAAAGTGTTCAATTTTACTCCTACTAAGGAAATACAAATTAAAGACTGATAATATATTGGCATAGATATCAGAAAAACATTCTCATATACTGATGGGTTTATGGAAGTTGCAGTTGGAGGGCAATTCTGTGTTATTAAAATTTTAAAATGAACATATGCTTCAATCTACTAATTTATCCTAAAATATACTTGCATCTATAATACACAAAGACATGTACAAGATTATTTACTGAAGCATTGTTTACAATAGCAAAACAACTCATATCCATAGGAAACAGATTTAATGTTACTATGTAGATATTAAAAAGGATAAAATAGAACTGAATGTGCTGACAGATAATGGATATGTTAAGTTAAAAGCCAAAGGCATTGCTTCCCTCTCTCTCTTTCTCTCTCTGGCTGCCTCTCTACTTGTGATCTTTTTCCGTCAAATAAAAAAAATAAAAAATCTTTAAAAAAAAAAAAAAGCCAAAGACATTATATAGTATATATAAATAAATAGGGAAGTATCATATACAACAAAATTTATACACACACACACACACACACACACATATGGGATGGTTGTGTCTGTGGAGATTAGTACTAGAGATATGACTAGCTTTTCATTTGATACCCTTTTATACTATTTAACATTTTTAATGTGCAAATATCTCTTTAAATTACAAAACAGAAAAGATGAGAAATTTTTACTACTGTGTGATGCCTTGCTTAACCACTTAAGAACAAATATTAACACAAACATGAATCACTTTTTTTTTCTTAAAGATTTATTTATTTATTTGACAGTGAGAGGGAGAGATAGCACAAGCAGGGGGAGCAGCAGGCAGAGGGAGAGGAAGAAGCAGGCTCCCTGCTGAGCAGGGAGCCCGATGTGGGGCTCCATCCCAGGACTCTGGGATCATGACCTGAGCCAAAGGCAGCCTCTTAACCAAATGAGCCACCCAGGTGCCCCCATGAATCACTTTTAAAAGTAGCTCTGTCCTTGGGTCTACAAAGATGGTTATGGAAGGTTTTGTTTTTGTTTTTCATTCTTTCCAGTGATTTAGAATTCTGCTGCTGCCTCACAACTCTTCTCACATAGCTTCAGTAGATAACTCAATGACCCACACACTCTCAATGTAATTTAGTGATTCTTAACCTTTTTTGAGGAGGGCAAGTAACAGATACTCTTGCATACCCTTCTAACTCTATACCCTTCACATTTTGAGAAATGTGGTAACATTGTGGGCATTCTCTTAACAATGCAGATACACAAATTTTTATATTAAAAATTTGGGGTCACTCACAGTCCACATACCTATGCTAAGAAAAAAAATCTCAGATCTAGCCATTGCCTATTTTTCACCATTATCTACTCCAATTTCCTACTGCAACCACACCAAGCCCATTCTTGCCTCTGTACCTTTGCTCATACTTACTATGTGCCATGAAGCAAAATACTTTAAGTATCCTGACTCATTGTAGTATGAGGTTTGCCATACCTATCTCATTAGAATTACTGCCACACACTACAGGGCCAGGCATCTGTGGCACCACCTGGCTCATGGCAAGAACTCAATACTGAATGAAAATATCAAATGAAAAAGATGTACGAGTTATATCCTAATTCTTCTGAATATTCACATTATTGGAAGATACTGTTTTAGAACTCTAAGAAGTCACATAAAATGAGCTATATTTATTAGGGTTCCACTGAATTAAAATATTGACGTTAAGACTTAAGAGAACAAAAGTCTCATATGACTTGATCTAACAGTCCTAGAACTAAGACTTGTTCAGGATACCACAAGACAACCCAAACTAAGTCCTCTGAATTAGGGGTTAAATTAAGAGGAATTTCCTATGGTTGCAAACTGGATCTCAGCTAGTTCACTCTCCCTTTAGGAGTGGTTTATATTCTACATCAAAGACAAACTATATGCTTAAGGAGGTCTTAGCTAGCTCATCATGACTTTTTTCTTAGGTCTACAACCTTCAACATTCTAAGCGTTCCAAAATCACACACAACTTCCATTAAAGACAATCCAACTGAAAGACAAATTGAATCTCTTATCTTCTTAAGCCAGTAAAGCTTTCTCTCCTCACTTAAGAACATTCATCCTTAAATTGGCCATGACAGAATGTATGGAAGAGGGGGATTGGCAACAGTCCTAAAAACTAACAGAAATGCATGTGATCGAACTCTGTAGTACTTCTCCCAGTGAATGTAGCTAATTCACACTAGGAAAAGGACAGAGATGACCATGAGACAATTCAGAGACAATCTGCTATGCAACATAACCCTTACCTCCTCTGTCCTGTGGAGGAATTTTTAGAAATGCAAAATGGGACAGCTAATCCCCACTTGCTGTGTGCATGCACACGCACATACTGTGTGTGGGTGTGTGTGTGCGCATAGTCAGGCCATCTTCTCCATCCTTTCTTGTCATAAAACCATGTGACAGAGTTCTAGCTACAGGAATGAGAACGGAAGTCATGCACAACATGTCTAAGCCTGTGTCCTGTAAGCCTCCCATAGGTGATCCTCCATGTTTTTTCTCCTTCTCTGGCTTGATATATGTAAGTATAGGGGACTTAAGCAGTCATGTTTAAAAGACGGTTGAGCCACACGATGGAAGGAGCCTGGATCCCTGAGTCACACCACTTACAGATCCACCTCCCAACTAAAGACCCACCTGGACTTTCTAAGAATAAGATATAAACTTCTATTTTGTTAAGTCACTGAGATTGGGGGGTTATCAGTTACAATAATTATCTTATCCAAAGTTACACATTTCCATGTTTCATAGTCAAAGCAAGGACTGAGAGGTCACATAGGAAAACTTCTATCTCCATATCAAGAATTGAAAGAGTAAAAGAAATAGATTGTTCTATTCCTTTCTTTCCAGTGATCCCTAAGGTCTATAGTTTAGAGTTAAGTCCAGAACTTAAATCTGTCTTCACCATTTATTAGCCACATGGCTTTGGGAAACTCCTGAGACTTTAATAATACTCTATTAAGAAAAATAAAATCACTTACTTCCAAAGTATTTTTGAAGATTTAAATAATATATGTAAGCTCAAGACAAAACTTAGAAATGGCAGTTTCGCTTATTTGTGGAGCATAAGGAATAACACAGAGGACATGGGGAGATGGTGGGGAGAAGTGAGTTGGGGGAAATTGGAGGGGGAGACGAACCATGAGAGACTGCAGACTCTGAGAAACTGCGGGTTTTGGAGGGGAGGGTGGTGGAGGGGGTGGGTGAGCCTGGTGGTGGGTATTATGGAGGGCACGTATTGCATGGAGCACTGGGTGTGGTGCATAAACAATGAATTCTGGAACACTGAAAAGAGATTTAAAAAATAAATAAATAAAAATTTTTTAAAAATTAAAAAAATAAAGACAAAAAGGAGCCAAAAAAAAGAAAGAAAGAAAGAAATGGCAGTTTGATAGACATATACCTTTCAGCTCTTCTGGCCTCCAGGCTTCTCTTCTCCACGAAGAGAACAAGGACAACAGACGAATGGAAAATGCAATCACAGCAAACGATCCGTAATAAGAGGGAATAAGGCAGAAGATGTTAGAAGCAAGCAAGCTATGTAGGGCCGAAGAGAGAAGAAGCTAAGTGAGTGAGGTGGCAGGGACAGGATACAGTTAGGGACAAAGACTTCTAGACCACAACACTGGAGACCACAGGAGACTTTAACAAGCAACATAGAAAAGATGGAAATCCTAATTTAAACCATACTCATGTCCAACATCAACACAGGACTCAGCTGTAAGGTGTGTGGGAGTGGAGGGCAGGACTGTTTTACAAGCCTAGTGGCTCTTATTCTTTATGCTCTTCTTACTACTAAAAAGTTGAAGACCAAAACTATCAAAAATCACACAGACAGAGACACACACCCCAAAGCAAAAGCCAAAGCCAATTCCCTGCCTTAGCATAACCACTATTTCACTAAAATTAGCAAGTTTACCTTGATAATTCTTCAAAAAACCTAGTGACACATCTTTGAACTGCAGGAATTGTACAGACTGCTCCCTGTCTGCATTTAAAGCTGGCGGTCAAAAGGACCTTGGTTTTATAGTCAAACACATCTGTGCTTGTATCCAGTTTCTGACACTAATTGTGATCTCCCCCTAATTATTTATCCTTGCAAAGCTTCAATTTCTACCTTTATAAAACAGGGATACAACTACCTTCTTGCAGGATTTCTGTAAGAATATTGTCAATGTATAAAAAGCGCCTAGCAGTGTATGCAGAGTAGCAGGAGCTAAATGACTAAGAGCTTGTAATTATAATCCATACAACAGAACCTACAGAATCAGAAGATAATCTTATTTTTTATATTTTTTAAAATTTTTAAATAAACATATAATGTATTATTAGCCCCAGGGGTACAGGTCTGTGAATCGCCAGGTTTACACACTTCACAGGTAAAGTAATCTTATGTTATCTGTTCCATTTCCCCTCACTTTGCCGAAAAGGAAACTTTTTACAAGATCACAATGCTAGTTAGTGGTTTAGCCTGGGCTCTAACTTCCAGGCTAGTGCTCTTTTCAATTATACCACTTTGCCCACTTTGGGGGTGAGGAGGAGGAATCAGAATACCGGAAGATGAGAAGGAGAAGGATCTAAGAAACCATTTCTGATTCTCAATACAGTTTTCAACAAGTAACACATCACAGTGAGCAGAAAAGATGTTATGATAAATTAAAGCAGTTAACTGTGATGTTTTCATTTTATGAGAGGGCTACACAATAATTTTATAACATATTAGATTATTAAATTTATTTTTTCAAACAATTATTGATAAAAAGTCATTTTAGAGTGTATCTTTGTGTATGGTGTAAGAAAATAGTTGAGTTTCCATTCTCTTACACCGTACACAAAGATAAACTCGAAATGGATAAAAGACTTCAACGTGACACCGGAATCTATCAAAATCCTAGAGGAGAACAGAGGCAGTAACCTCTTCGACATGGGCCACAGCAACTTCTTTCAAGATACTTCTCCAAAGGCAAAGGGAACAAAAATAAAAATGAACTGTTGGGACTTCATCAAGATCAAAAGCTTCTGCACAGCAAAGGAAACAGTCAACAAAACAAAGAGGCAACCCACGGAATGGGAGAAGAGATTTGCAAATGACAATATAGACAAAGAGCTGATATCCAAGATCTATAAAGAACTCCTCAAACTCAACACACACAGAACAGATAATCATGTCAAAAAATGGGCAGAAGATGTGAACAGACACTTCTCCAAAGAAGACATACAAGTGGCTAACAGACACATGAAAAAATGTTCATCATCATTAGCCATCAGGGAGATTCAAATCAAAACCACATTGAGATACCACCTTACACCAAACAGAATAGCCAAATTTCTATTTAATAATAGAATAGCCAAAATTAACAAGACAGTATTCAACAACTGTTGGAAAGGAGAACCCTCTTACACTGTTAGTGGGTATGCAAGTTGGTACAGCTACTTTGGAGAATAGTGTGGAAATTCCTTAAGATATTAAGAATAGAGCTACCCTATGACCCTGCAGTTGCACTACTAGATATTTACCCCAAAGATACAGATGTAGTGAAAAGGGCCATCTGTACCCCAATGTTCATAGCAGCAATGGCCACAGTCGCCAAACTATGGAAAGAGCCAAGATGCCCTTGAACAGACGAATGGATAAGGAAGATGTGGTCCATATATACAATGGAGTATTATGCCTCCATCAGAAAGGATGAATACCCAACTTTATATCAACATGGATGGGACTGGAGGAGATTATGCTGAGTGAAATAAGTCAAGCAGAGAGAGTCAATTATCATATGGTTTCACTTACTTGTGGAGCATAAGGAATAACATGGAAGACATGGGGAGATGGAGAGAAGTTAGGTTGGAGGAAATCAGAGGGGGAGACGAACCATGAGAGACTGTGGACTCAGAAACAAACTGAGGGTTTTGGAGAGGAGGGGAGTGGGGGGTTGTGTGAGCCTGGAGGTGGGTATTAAGGAGGGCACGTATTGCATGGAGCCCTGGGTTTGGTACATAAACAATGAATCTTGAAACATGGAAAGAAATAAAATTACAAAAAAAAAAAGTCATTTTAGAAATATAGTTGTTGGGACACCTGGGTGGCTCAGTCAATTAAGCCACTGCCTTTGGCTCAGGTCATGATCTCGGGGTCCTGGGATCAAATCCCGCAACTGGCTCCTTGCTCGGCGGGGAGCCTGCTTCTCTTTCCACCTCTGCCTGCCTCTCTGCCTGCTTGTGCGCGTTCTCTCTCTCTCTCTGACAAATAAATAGAATCTTTAAAAAAAGAAATATAGTTCTCACTAGCCCTCAGGAAAATAAGATCTTATCCAATCTTTAAAGATTTATTTATTTATTTATTTGACAGACAGAGATCACAAGTGGGCAGAGAGGCAGAGAGAGAGGAAGAGAAGCAGGCTCCCTGCTGAGCAGAGAGCCCGATGTGGGGCTCGATCCCAGGACCCTGGGATCATGACCTGAGCCAAAGGCAGCGGCTTTAACCCACTGAGCCACCCAGGCGCCCCCTTATCCAATCTTTAAATAGCACTTCTCATTTCCAAAGGTTTATTTATTTGACAAAGATGAGGATTTCTTTTTAAAAGATGTGAAGTTATGAAGTACTTATGAATGAATATGGTATCTGAAAATTAACTCCAAATAATATAAGACAAAAGGAGACATCAGGGGAATAGAGTAAACGATTGGCATGTGTTAATAATTATTGAAACTGGCTAATGGGTACATGGATATTGATTATACTATTTGGTCTACTCAAATTTTTCCACAATAAAAAGTTTTAAAAAGTAATGCTGAAAAAGCATTACTCCATTTTAAACTATCCAAACTTAAAATCACAGTTTAATAAGTACTGTTTTCTGCTGTATTTGTGAACATGTAGTCATTAAAAAAAAAAAAAAAAAAAGAGTGAATATGTATTAGGTACTAGGCTATACACACAAAAAATTAAGGGAGGGGGAAAAAAATACACACACACATACATAACACAAAACCTCAAGTCACCATTCCCAATGCCTCCCGTTGCTTGAACTGGCTGGGTGTCAGCTGGGCAGAGAAGAATGTGGTAAGTGCTATAATAGTGCTAGGAGGAAAAAGTGCAAGGGATGCACCAAAAGACGGTTCATTATGCTGATGAACTAGATCCTAATAGAGATTTCCTACATAGAGTGACGTCTGAAGACTGGATTTTCCAGCCAAGGGATGGGAAGTGGAGAACTTTCAGGCATTCAATGCAGGAAGAAGCTGCACTAAGCAAACACAAAAAGCCTGAGCGAGCAGGTTGTGCCGAGCATCACAAGTAGCCTGCAGAGTGCCCAGCGTGCTGGCGGATGAGGGCAGGACAGCAGTAGGCTGCGAAGGTTCCTTAGGTCATATTTAAAGGGTCTGACATACAGACTGAGTAATCTGAACACAGCCAGAAGTAAATGAAACTTTTACAGCACAGAAGGGATATAGCCATATTTTTCTACATTTTAGAAATACTACTACTCTATTGGCAGTATGGATGACAGCCTGGAGAATAAAGGGTAAGGCACAAAGAATATTCACTATAAAGTTAGGAGGCCTGGACCAAAGAAATAGCAGGAGAAATTGAAAAAGAGGGGCAAGGACTTCAGAAGTGTGACAAGCAGGATTCAGAGGCTGGGATGAGTAAGGGGGAGACCAGGGAGACTCAAAACTAAGAGCAAGGATTGGGGGAGTAATGCTTTTTCTCTAGAGCATGAACTCAGGGTAACAGTGATCCTATTTAGGAATACAGGGATCACAGGAATAAAAACCTGAAGATAATATGTTAAGTTTTGAATGTGTTGAATTTGAAGATCTATTACCCTCTCTAGCAGGTAATTTTAGGATAGGAGTTTGTGCTCAGGAGATGAACTACGGTTGAACGTCTGGGAGGCATCTGCATGTAGATAGCCAAGAAGCAGCAGGGATTACCCAGAGAGAGGTGAGAGGGTAAAGAAGATATAGGAGCCCAAGTTATCTCCAGTTAGGCCTTTGCTGCACAAACCTCCAGGACATTTTGCTGTTGTTACTGTACTTGTTTTCATTTCTTTATTATTTAAAATATTTTTCATTAAAAACAAAAACCTACAGTCCCCCAAAACATTCTCATTTTCTTTTTTCTCTTTACAAACCTAACAGGCTAAATAATGACCAAATCCAGCCTACATATCTAATCTAAGAAGTCAAGGCAGGACTTCTGGACCCAACTGATGAGTCAAGCAGAAAGTGAGCCAAACAACATAACACCACCAGGCTACCTTTTGAGTATCAGAGGCTTTAGATACACCCATGTGCAGCCTCGAGTAAATTACATTACTTAAAATATTTCACAAAAGTCAATAAGCAACATACCAAGTTACTCACCAGGCCTTTGATCCTGTTCCAGTACACAAATTGAGCCCTGAACTCTTCTGTTTTTCCCATGGACCATCATCAACTGAAATCTCATAGTAGGAAGCCCTGTGAATTGAGAACGTAAATCTGGATTTGTTGAACTTACAGCTCACAGTAAATAAGACAAACATCATTTTCCCAGAACAATGAAATGTAAGTGGGCCAGCTTGACTTAGACACACCTGACTTAGTAGGCACACACACCATGATACTAATACCGATTAAGTGAAAAAGTTAAAGAAAAATCTGCATATTTCCATCCCTCTCTGATCCATATGGTTCCTATCGATATTTTAACATTTCAAACAAGGGCTCCTGGTAAATTTTTACCTACCATAGCTTCTACAGTTTTTATAGAATCTAACACATACAGAGCCTTATTTCAGAATTCAAAAAGGAAATGCCATTTTTAGGTGAATTTCATTCTTGGTAGCTAGTCCAGTCCTTGAACACCCTAAGTCTGTATCTAACCCTTCAAGCTGCCAAAAGTTTCTGCTCAACTTGGGTTTAAGTTATATACTAACATGCCTTCTGAATTGAGAGTAAGCGAAGAGAGATAAAGTTCTAAAGAAAATTCTCAACCAGTACTGCATTGGTGGACAAAACTAGGAATAAACTAGAACTGTAATTTCTTTAAGGATTTCTATCTCGAGTATTTCAGAAATATGAAATCGAATGGGTTTTTCTGACACCAGCAAAAATGACACTATTCTTTAACTTGAACATCTAAATTTGCAATTATTCAAAAAAACTCTTGAAACAGGTAAAAGCCTATTTTGTAAAACTTTATCTTAAATAATGGTGTCATTGATCAACACTGGGTTATTTTTGTCCAGCAAATGAAAAAGTTAAACTCTTAATACAGCTTTTCCAGTAATGCCAATTATTAGACATGCCTGCAAACATTAACACTCAATGCATAATTTATCTCTTATTTTAATCCTCAATTCTCCTACCAAACTCAATCTGCAAAACTGCTTTTCATGTTTTCTCTGAAGTCACCATTCTTCATAAAAGACAACAGGCCTTACATTCACATTTAATCTATTTCATAGCTTTGTTATGTCTTCCTAGAAAATTAGGAATTTCAGGCATATTAGGAGCCTATTACATTCAGACAAGCTAGTCAACTCTATAGAAATGGCTGCTATTATGCCAGAATCACGTAAAAACAAATGAGATTAGAGGTAAGTGGGGATAGAAGAGAAAGAGGTGGAGAGGAAGAAAAGTATAGTCAGGTGAGGGGTGTTGAGCCCAAAACAATGAGCAAATTTAGTGTCATTCTCACATGCAGGTTTATCAAGATTAGTCAGCTCAGAATTTTTGTTTCAGGGAAATTATTTTTTTAAGGCAGCAATAAAACTCACAGTCCCTTTAGAGTGGGTATACTTCTTCTTAAATTGTCCACTGCTACAGCCCAAGAATAAGACATTCTAGGTTAGAATAGAAAAGAAAAAAAAAAATTGGGCCTTTAAAATGTTCTTAAATCTAAGAACATTATAAATGAGGCAGGAATAATATTGCTGCACTTCATATTTTCCAAGCAAAGCCCTTAAGTTTTCAAGGCAAAGTGAAGCCTCAATACTGGATCTAGAACCAGAAATACTGGGTATACATGACAGTTCTGAGGCTCACTAATGATAGGACCATGTGCAAGTTATGGGAACTCTCCAAATCTCAACTTGTACACTGATAAATGCAACTACCCTTCTCACAGGGCTGCTATGCGCCTGTAATATAATATGTACAATATGCACAAAGCCAGACGCAAAGCCGGTATCCAGTAAGTATTCACTGCCTTTCTGCCTAAGGGTCTCGGTCACAGTTTCCTTAAAAATAAGTTCTAACACCTCCTAGAGTGAAAACTTTCCCAAGAGCATCGGAAGCGAACCCACTGCGGTCCTAATCTTAGTAAGGATACAAGGGGAGGCTCAACACAAAAGCAGCAGCATCAGACATTTAGGAGATAAACCAACCAAATCACAGCTGCCATAGGAAAAACATCCAATCCCAAATCTAGTGGGACTTCACTCAATTCCCAGAAGTCTGTCAATCGATCCCAGTTTTCCTCCTTTTATAAGTTATTTGATTTTTAGTAAGTACAAATTACAAAGCAACACTAGTAGAAGCTCTTAGAAGTTTATAACCTTTAAAATACATGAAGAATTAACATAAGCCATTAAATGGCTTCTCTAGAATCAGCATAAAAATCACAAAACATTTTTACCTTTGTCATTTTATTTTTTATTCAAGTTTAATTAACATATAGTGTTATATTAGTTTCAGATATACAACATAGTAACTCAACAATTGTACACATTCCTCAGCGCTTATCAAGGTAAGTACACTCTTAATGCAACCCCCGGCCCCCTCTGGCAACCACCAATTTGTTGTCTATATTTAAGTCTGCTTTTTTCTCTTTTCTCTATTTATTTTCTTAAAATCCACAAATGAGTGAAATCACATGGTAATGGTCTTTGACTTATTTCACTTAGTGTAATACCCTCTAGGTCTATCCATGCTGTTAAAAGTGGCAAGATTTCATTTGTCATTTAATGTAGACGTTCTTCAATTTCATTTAAAGTTGTTGCTCTCTGCCTTATGATTTTAGTAACCATGATTAGATTATATCACTAATTATTCCTGCCTTCTCTGTCACAAAATTATCCATTATTCATTTCCATATTGCTTCAAACTTGATACTGAGCAAAAGAAAACATTTTATGTAGAGCATGAGTCTTACTATTATGTTAAATGTATTTATACTTTATGTACTTTAAAGAATATATTTTTGATTCCTTCAAAGGATTTTACTTTTAAATCCTTCTAAAAAGTATATATTTTATCACCCTCCCAAAAAATAAGATGCTACTACTACCTTTATCTTTTTTTATATCCCTAGTGACTTGCATACAGCATGTAGCAGATACACAATAATTTTAAAATTACATTAATCAAAATAATTACAACTGAAAAAAATTATTCAAAGCATTCTACTGAATCAAGCCTTGTTGTACTGTTTTCAGTACTGAGTCATTGGCTAAAACATGGATCTCTTTTTTAATTAAGACAAATATTTCTCATCATAATTAAACTTCTTATGAAAAGACAGGTCAACAAACAGAATTTCAGAATATATGGAACTCTCAGTAAACTAGGGAATCAACTACATGACCTTCAGAGGGTCACACGGTTCTGATAGCAGCAACATGGGACAGAGACTCAGCTCTAATTTTCCACCCCTAACTTACTTATATCTACAAAAATGAGAAGTCAAGTTCTAAATGATGACCAAGAGTTTAATTAGCTTTACATTATGGCTGTCATTTTATAACTGGTAACTAATATCATACGAAAGTTTTTGAAAAAAATTCTGCTGACCATTTTAGGCAAATTATATTCAACACCCACAAAACAGATTTCATCAGTAATACAATCATACCATAATTTTATAGTCCTAATGAAAAACTTTATTAACCTTAGTTTTGCTAATAATGGTTACAAATCTTACACTGTCAATACACTTGGCTTATGATGTTGCATATACAATATAATTACCACCAAGCGGTATTCTGCCAAAAGTGTTTAGTCTGAATCTTATCATGCACAGAGAGAAAAATCATACATATCTAAAACAAGGGATATTTTTCAAACCAAATGGCTTAGACTATGCAAAAATATTAATATCAGAAATGACAAAACAGGGGTGGGACTGAGGAACGATTCTTAATTATAAAGGGGCATGATGGCCAAACAAAATGCATAATCCTTAACTGGATCCTAGATAAAAAATAAGCAAATCAGCCTTAAGGGATATTATTAAGATAAGTAGTTGGGAAGTTTTAATATGGACTGTTTATAAAAGTTCTATAACAACTGCAAATGTATGCCTAGTATACCATTCTCTTAAACATTTATAAAGCACCTATATGACAGATTAAAGGCTCTATAGTAATGGAACCTGAATAACTTTAACCTAGGGTTTCACAAACTTTTTTGCTCATAGAACCTTCTTTCCTCTTAACACGTATTATAAATGTGTGAGAAGGTTTTAGAAATGAATTATTTAATGAAATTTTCCATCACTTACACCATATTAATTATTCACAATATTTAGGATGTAGAGATCAAATATCTAAAAAATACTAAAACATGAAATTCCAAACTCAAGAAGACAGGTTTAAAAGTAAAAGTACCTGGATGATAGACTCTCCCCAATGAAGACTTCATTGAGCGCCCTCACCGGCAAAAGCTGGGGTCCCGAAGCCTCAGGTCCTGTAGTAATGAAAAGAAAAACAACTTGTTAAAATTTCAGAAATGTTAAGACTTAAGATTTTATAAAACATTAATATATTCATACTTTTGTTTCAACAGAATCCATACTTTAACATTACTAACACAGAAGTTAAAATCGTACTTAGAGTGTTCATAAGGAACCTCAAAATCACCTAACATACCTCCAATGAAGCCTCTCTCTCCAAAATAAACCTTAATTCTTCTTGAAACAATTTTTCAAGAGTGACGAAATATACTTATCTATAAGATTCTTGTTGTCACACTTAATTTTCCTCTGAGAGCTTCAGATATGGAAATAATCAAGTACTTCCTCCCACAGGAGCCACTTTGGATTTAAGCAGCAAATTACATGCATGGCTATATTAGAAACCAAATTGGTTATACATTAGAGATCAAATTTTTTTTTTCCTCAAATAGAAAACCTCAAGAGCGTTTTTAGCAGTAGTAGCACTGGAGGAACACTGCCGCATCTAGTTACTGGTTTGTGATGAAAATTTAAAAATAATAATAAACCAAACCTACCTTCCCTTGAAAGTATACAGGTAATAAAAATGTATTCCTCACTAACTTGTACACAAATACAGTCCAGTATCTATTTTTAAGCTGAAAAGTTAAAAAAAAAAACAAAAAACCAAAAAACCAAAATGTGTTTTTTTTCTATAATCTTTTGTTCTAAATTAGAAAGCTAAATCAGGGATCAAACACAGTGACATATTTATTAATATCATACCTACTCCTCTATTCCAAAATTCCAAACAGCAGCTTCCTAATAAATGTTTCCTACCACTGTGATGAGAATTTAAATAGAAAAAATGAGATATACCTTCAAATCTTCCTCAATTTTTTCTCACAAAATAAAGCTATCAAAAAACAAAAAACACGCTCACAAAAAAGCCCTCTAAAGTAGTGTCTAGACAATGTAAATATCATATAATTGTTACTAACAAAAATATTACAATAAGCATAGTAATTTCCAGTGTTACTACTGAGAAATCAGAACTACTGATTCCAGATTCTTCCTGTATAAAATAATGGCCATAATCACCACCACCACTTCCTCTCTGGAAATTACAGGAGCTTTATTTTATCCCTGGTATTCTGACATACCTTGGTATGAAATCTTTTACCATTAGTTATGCTAAGTATTTGTGGGTCCTTTCTTCCTTCCTTCCTTCCTTCCTTCCTTCCTTCCTTTATTTATTTATTTATTTATTTATTTATTTGACAGAGAGAGATCACAAGTAGACGGAGAGGCAGGCAGAGAGAGAGAGAGAGGGAAGCAGGCTCCCTGCCGAGCAGAGAGCCCGATGCGGGCCTCGATCCCAGGACCCTGAGACCATGACCTGAGCCGAAGGCAGCGGCTTAACCCACTGAGCCACCCAGGCGCCCTGTGGGTCCTTTCAATTCAAAGAATGGTGCCTATGTTTTAAAAAATTTCTATTATTTTTTTGAACATTTTCTCTTTTTCTAGAAATGCCATTAATTAGATGTGAACATCCTGGATGTTACTTAGTTAATAACTATGTGATTTTGTTTCTTAGTTAATAACTTAGTTAATAACTATGTGAAATATATATATTAAGTATAATATATACATATATATATATATATATATATACACACACACACACACACACACATATATATATATAAACTGAGTTTGTAAAACTAAACAGTAAATCTGAGACAGGAATCTGAGCAATGAATCTCTGAAGACCAATCCATAGCTTTCTTATAAAGCCACTGAATATCAGAGCCAAATCTTGAACATCTCCAGTGATAGCAATAAATTCTTTTGGCTAGGAATAAAGTAAGATTTCCAACTAAAATTTTAAAATCTTTAAAACATGACATGGACACATAATTAAAGAATAGCCCAAACTTATAATGCTGTATATCACCATGAAAAACTCTGAAAATAATGAGACAAAAAAGAGACAAAGTAGTATGTAAAGGTAGCTTTTCCTGATAAGTTTAGCCAAGAAATGAAACATAGGAGGAAAAAAAAAGTATCTTTTTATACAGTCCACAGATATTTAGTATATTTCTTGGGGTCTTCCTGTATCATGAAAGTCTTAAAATTACTGGAAAAAGTAGGACAAAATAGCTAAATTACAATCCAGAAAACTGAGAATTCACCTTAACATTACAAAAACAAACAAACAAACAAAAAAAACTGCATTATCACCTTATACTAATATTATCTTAGCAGCTTACAGAGATGTCTGAAACACAAATCTTAAGGCTGCAATGCAAAATTTCCCAACGAAAATGTTTAAATCAACAACTACGATAGATTGACTAATTGATTTTAAGATTTTATTTATTTATTTGACAAAGAGAGCATGTAAATAGGCAGAGCACAGGTAGAGGGAGAGGGAAAAGCAGGCTCTCTGCTGAGCAGGAAGCCCAATGTGAGACTCAGTCCCAGGACCCTGAGATGATGACCCGAGTTGAAGGCAGCCGCCCAACTGACTGAGCCACCCAGGTGCCGATATGGTAGATATATTTAAATATGACTATACAAATGTATAATTATTAAGAAATCTACAGATTAGATCATTTATTTCTACTGCTCTCTCTCTCTTTTTTTTTTGACATTTTAAAGATTAATGCCAAGAATCTTTCCTTAAATATCAACTATTCTCTTAGACATTTTATAATTCTTTCATAATCAACAAGTTTTCAAACCCATCCTAGAAAACATTTCTTCTGGAAATACACTTACTTCTTATTTCTGTATCTAGTCATATTACATTTTACACCTGAAGCAGTTCACTGTATTTTCTTAAATGTGGTCAGTAGTACTAAAATCCCCAAATAAGTTAATTACAAATTATTACTTCTAGAAATTAGAAGTCAAAAGGAACACGAAGTTAAATATTGCCCAAACATATCTAATTCCCAATCAACTTACTTTCATCATGAACTCTTTCAATGTTGAAGGCCCTGCTATGTTGATTCAAACTTAGCTGCTGTTCATGAAGGTCCACAGGAACAGGGTTTATGCCAGTCCCTTCAAGGTACAACCTGATTCGCTGCCTCCATAACCACCTTAGAGGAGTGAAGGAAAACCAAATATGTTAAGATATAGTAAACTTAGGATGAGGCATTATAATTTCACCAAATTAAGAAATTCATGTTAAAAACCTAGTTATTCCACGAACAAATTATACCAGAAACACCTAAAACCCAAAGGTTCCTCCTCAAAGACAAATTCAGAGATTTAGTTCTCTTTTCAAAAACAATACAAATATCTCATATATTTGCACAAAATCTCCCACATAACTTGAATTAAAATCAAATTCCTTATTAAGTATCCATTAAATCTAAGGTACTGGGTTAGATATAGCTGTGTTTCGCTCATACAAAAGTATAACAAGCAAAAACAAAACAAAACAAAAAACAACAAATAAAAAACCACTCTGAGGGGACGCCTGGGTGGCTCAGTTGGTTAAGCAGCTGCCTTCGGCTCAGGTCATGATCTCAGCGTCCTGGGATCGAGTCCCACATCGGGCTCCTTGCTTGGCGGGGAGCCTGCTTCTCCCTCTGCCTCTGCCTGCCATTCTGTCTGCCTGTGCTCGCTCGCTCTCCTCTCTCTCTGACAAATAAATAAAATCTTTAAAAAAAAAAAAAAAACCACTCTGAGATTAAAACAATTATTGTGTTAAGATGGTCAGACAAAACTCTCTCCTAAGGTTCTATAAGGATTCTTTTTACAATAAAAAAGAAATCAATGACAAATTTTATAACATTTAAGATTACACCTAAAACTCAAGACATTTTTGAGAGAAGGAAAAAAATTAGGTATAATTGATTTCAAAACCAAAAACTGATGTATCAAAAAGCCAGTGGGACAGATTCTGCTAGATTAGTATATAAAAATATACTCCCAATTGGTAGCTATAAACTGGACATTTGTAGAGGTGCCAAACTTTTGAAATGATCAGAAAGTAGAATCATTACTAGTGATTCCAGAAATCAAAATTTCATTAAAAAAAAAAAAAAAAAGGCAGACAAAGCGCTTTCTCAAACAGTAAAAATCTAGTCCAAGTCAGGAAATAAAACGTCATCCAACTTGGTACTCTCTACTACAATCACCAACCCCATCTCGGCTCCTCCCTCCACGCTTCTCTTTTCAGGATAGCCTGACCACTGAACAAATTAAGTGAAAGAAGTATGATAAAACATCCCCCTACCTGAGAAACACTTAATATGTAAAATAAACATCCCAGGAACCTCAGAATGGTGGAGTAAATTCAACCCTCAGCCATTCTGGATAGAAGAGGGGGATTAAAAATATAAAATCTCAGAGAATTTGAACACTTAGTTTTAGCCAGTAGTATAACTACCCTTGTACCAAACTGCTAAGAACATGTAACAACATTAAAAAAAACAGAAACATGGCCTCTATCTCACTGATGGAGAAAACCGCTCCACTTGCAGTTGGGTTACAGGCCAAGTGATTTTTGTCAGCGTTTCTCTACATAGTTCCAGTTGGGGCAGAAGAAAGCTAGAGGTTTGTGTGATTAAGCTAATAACAGTAGCCATAAAGAGTAATACAGAACTATGCACTAAGCCAAATATTATCTAACTTCTTCTGTTCAACAGCATTTCTAGTGGCACATAAAGATATTTATAAAACAACTAAGAAATTCCTACCTGAACTCACCACGATAGAACTTCTGTAAGGCTTCTGGGAAGGAATGTGTATATCGAACAGGAAGACATAAATGACCTTCAGACCTTTAAGAGATTTGTAGTGGTATAAAGAAAAGGAAAGAAAGAAAAACTTAATTCAAAAGGTATCACTAAACTACAAAAACCAGACATGAAATTTTATAGATTTCTGTTCTATACTTCAATTTTTTTGGCCACGAAACTTTCTGTACTTTCAGTAAGACAAAAAGACCAAATAGAAATAGTAGTTTTACATCCATCTTCAGTGCTATAATACACACTACTAAAGTTTCCACATCACAGTGAAACTAAAAATAACACCACATTTGCCAGCGACTGATCACCCTACAAAATTATGTAATGGTATGGTGGTGTTTGCACCCTACCTTTAAATTATTTAACTATAAACTTTGGGCAAGTCACTTTAGCATCTGCTTTCTCATCTCTAAAAGGATGATAAAACCACTAATCTCAAAAGATTATTCTGAGGAATCACACTATATGTGAAAGTGAACCATAAATCCCTTTTCAATATCATTTAAGATACTGAGTCATGAAGAGAAATCATAAAGCTAATCGATTCCAATCCTTCATTTACTCAAATATATGAGGGTAAACTTCCTTCAGGGAGTGAAGCGCTTGACATAGAAGACAAATATATTTTTTTTTAAAGTACAAATGACAGTGTTAACATTGCCTTTAGTTAATACAGGAAGATGAGCGAACGTGGCACCTAACATGAGGAACAGCATCCAGAAAGTTCAATCATCATTATTTATTTACATGATGCATTGATCTTGAAGGAAAGGTTGAGGAGACTTGGCAAAACAAACTCTTAATCGCTGTACCTTATAAGCATAAAGAGCAGAAAAAAAGGCTTTTACAAAGTTGTGACAAATCAATTTTTTTTTAATCTGTGAGGATCAACACTGAAATTTAGACTAGGCCCTAAGTTTTTTTAATTTTCATAGTCACTGCAACACTTTTACACAGTGCTAAGTGTACAGAGGGTATCAACAGCCATTTGCTAGAACAGTACCTGCTAGAGTCAACCAGTCTACAACACCTGGGACAGAGAACAATGTCTCATAAGATTGTAGTCAGATGTCAGCCAGGGCCGTCAGCACCTGAAGGCCTGAGTTGGCCTGGAGGGTTCACTTTTAATGTGGCTCACTCACGTGGCTGGCAAATTGGTGTGAGCTACTGGCAAGAGGCCTCAATTCTTCCGAATGAGAGCCTCTCCACAGGGCTGCCGGAGTATCCTCACATCATGCTGGCTGACTTACCCCAGAATGAGCAATACAGAAGCTGTAATACCACTTATGACCTGGCCTTGGAATCCACACACTTTCATACCATATTCCACTGGTCACACAGGCCAGCCCTGATTGAATACAGAAGCAGGGAGAGAACCACATAAAGGTGTGAATGCTAGGCAACTACCTTGCAGGCTAGTTCCACATGCCTTCTATCCCATTTTAATTATTAAGCATTCAAGTGTCATAATTATTTATTGGGCTCAATAAACTGAATGCAGAATACAAACAAGACAAACCAAAGTTATATATTTAATTTAGATGAGTCCATGTAAGTGAACCATCTTAGAAAGGGATCCTCCAGCCCAAGTCAAGCCTTCAGGTGCCTGCAGCCCCTGCTGACCATAACCTCGTAAGAAAGCTCAAGCCAAACCACCCAGACAAGCTCTTGAATTCCAGATACACAGAAACCATGAGCAAAAATAAATGATTACTACTGTTTAAGCCTCCAAGTTCTGGTCTGATTTGTCATGCAGCATTTGATAACTAATACAGAGGAGAGGAAATTTAAGTTGAACATTAACTTCTGAGTTTATTTAAGGCTTTAGAGTCACCAGAGTACTTAAGAAAAAGAAGTCAGGCAACCTGAATTACCAAACAAGCTAGGAGGCTTAGTACATTGTTGGCCTGAGAAAAGAAGAGAAACCAAAGAACTTCTAAAGCCTATTATTCTAGGTAGAAAGTAGAGAAGCAGTACTGCCTGCTTGCCAGTTTCAAAATTCCCACACACTTATATGAGTATTAAGCCAGCTTTTTGAAGGAAAATAGATTTCAACAAATTGTATAAAATGTGATCACTAAAGAATTTCTTAATGATATAAAAATATGCCATTGAGAAGTTCCAAAATAGAAATGAATCAACACTGAAGGCAATCAAAAAATAATTACTGAATCAATGATCTCAATTACTTACACTCAGGAAACATTTAGTCAGCTAGGTTGAGGTCCTAGCCCTACTCCCTAAGATCATTTAATCACATTTCAAAGGTTTATTGTTTATGAACTATATATAACACTGTAACAGTGACAGAGGAATTAAAATACAATCCTATACTCAGACATGTATAGTCTAACGGAAGAGACAACAACCAAGCAGAAAATAATATGCTCTCTGCAGAGAATTAGAGTCCAGGAGAGGCACCAGTCTCCAATGAACAATTACACAACTGAACAACCGAGGAAGTGGTATAAGGGCACCCTAGGCAAAAAGAAAAAAGCAGCATGTGTAAGGGCATGAAAACAATATACACCTTCTGGAGAACTCTTTCACATATTCTTTCACATCCTCCTGTTTTAAGTATCAACGAACCTCCTCACCAGAGGAAAAGCCTCACCCATGGTGTTAGCAGATGCTCACACTTGATATGTGCACTTAAGTGGGTGATGGAGGAACTGGGTGAAGGTGGTCCAAGGTAAAGACTTCTAATTATAAGATAAACAAATACTGGGGATGTAACAACACAAGAATTATAGTTCCCAACTGCTGTGTATTTGAGTTATAAAGACTAGATCCTAAGAGTTCTCATAAGAAAAAAAAAAAAAAAAAGGCACTTTTCTTTCACATCTATAGGAGATGATAAACGTTAACTAAATTTACTGTGGTAATCATTTCACGTTATATATAAGTTATTCTGCAGCACACCTTAAATATATGCAGTCTGTCAGTTATAATTCCACAAAACTGGGCAAAAAATGCAATTAAAAAAACAAAAAACAAAAAATAAAATCAGCCATAAGAAGAATCGTAGGGAGTTCCTAGAACTTCAGTAATTTTTTCCGAAAGTAGAGTACCCGCGAGTAAAAGAGGCTCAGTGAAACTTTTTTAGTAAAACTTTTTACTTTTTTAGTAACTAAAAAAGTTTCACTGAGCCTCTTTTACTCGTGGGTACTCTACTAATGTACTAAGGCATTTTCAATGTATTCTGAAGATCATGGGAAAACCCTAGAAGATTTTAATTTAGAAGTAGATACAGGGGCGCCTGGGTGGCTCAGTGGGTTAAGGCCTCTGCCTTCGGCTCAGGTCATGATCCCAGGGTCCTGGGATTGAGCCCCGCATCAGGCTCTCTGCTCAGCAGGGAGCCTGCTTCCTCCTCTCTCTCTGCCTGCCTCTCTGCCTACATGTGATCTCTAATAAATAAATAAAATCTAAAAAAAAAAAAAAAAAAAAAAAAAAGAAGTAGATACAATCAGGGGCGCCTGGGTGGCTCAGTGGGTTAAGCCACTGCCTTCGGCTCAGGTCATGATCTCAGAGTCCTGGGATCGAGCCCCACATCGGGCTCTCTGCTCAGCAGGGAGCCTGCTTCCTCCTCTCTCTCTGCCTGCCTCTCTCCCTGCTTGTGATCTGTCAAATAAATAGATAAAATCTTAAAAAAAAAAAAAAAAAATCCTCTTTAAAAAAAAAAAAAAGAAGTAGATACAATCAGATTTGTACTTCAGAAAGAACATGAGGAGTATAATCGATGGGTTGGAACAAGCAAGACTGGAAGCTGCTGCAGTAATTTCAACAACCAGTTATAAAGGCCTATGCTCAGTTAGCAGTGAGGATGGCAAGAGATGGACTCAAAGCCAAGATCCCAAGAACTCAACACTAGAGCCACAGACCACCGTAAGACAGGGTGGTCCCAGCTTCAGCACAGGTTTATGATTCCAGTCATCAAGTATGGTAGGGGAAGGCTAGGGAAACAGGTTCACTTGTAGACATGTTGCCTATTTTTTTTTTTAAGATTTTATTTATTTATTTGACAGACAGAGATCACAAGTAGGCAGAGAGGCAGGCAGAGAGAGAGAGAGGAGGACAAAGCAGGCTTCCTGCTAAGCAGAGAGCCCGATGCGGGGCTCAATCCCAGAACCCTGGGATCATGACCTGAGCTGAAGGCAGAGGCTTTAACCCACTGAGCCACCCAGGTGCCACTATATATTTTTTTTTTTTTAAAGTAGGCTTCATGCCCAACATAAGACTTAAACTCATGACTCAGAGATTCAGGGTCCCATGCTCTAAGACTGAGCCAGCCAGACTTGTTATTATTTTTAATGCTATTGGATACTTTCAAGTAGAGGACAGTATGGCTAGAATAGCATGAAGAAAAAAATAACAGGAGAAAGGACAGAGAATAATCAGGAACCAGAAAATGTAGTGTCTTGTATGTCATAGCTAAGGTGACGAACTATCCCAGTTTGCCTGGGACTGACAATTTTTCCAGGACATGGAACTTTCAGTGCTAAAACTAGGAAAGTTCTTGACAAATCAGGGTGAGTTGGTCCCCCCCACCCCCGAGTCAGAGTAAATTAGATTTTAAATAAGATAGATTAGATAAAAATCTTAAATTAGGTTTTTATCCTGGTTTAGATGGGGAACCACCGTAAGATTCTGAGCACAGAAGTCACTTAATATTATCAAACTTTCATAAAATGATCACTCTGGCTGCAGTGGGGAGAGAATATAAAGAAGGATAAGAGTGGAAGCAAGATCAATGCTGGCATAAATATTTTGGAGTCACCAGGATTTAAGTTCAACTACAGATATTAATGAGTTACACTGGAGATGGTATAAAAAGTTAAGGAAAAAGATGGCCCAGAAGATAATATGTGAAGACACCATTATTTAAGCAGTGACTTAAATATAACATCCTCCAAAAGAGACAAAGTAGTAGCCACCAGGATTGGGGGTAGGGGGTGTCATAAATGCCAAAGAATTACAGATGCAACAAAGGAGCAAAAATTTCCCAGAAATCAAGTAAGACAAGGACTGAAATGTTCAGTAACTTCAGTAACCAGGACATCACTGCTAAGGCAAAAAGAATGTCAATTAACTGGTTGGAGGCAATCCAGAAAAGATGGCAAAGATGGCAAAACAGTAACTTAAGTAAGGAAGTGGAGATACCAAGCTTGGAGGTAAAGAGGAAGAAAAAGAATAATAACCAAGAGAGAGAGACACAGGGTATAGGATTTATTACATTTTCTTAAAAGAGGTTAGTTTTGAATAAGTTTTTAGACTCAGAAGAAGCATGCTGGAGAGAGGGGAAGAAAGGGAACAAATAACAGAAAAAGATTTTTGTTTCGAAGTCAGGGAAAAGTTGAAAAGTCCAATGATTTCCATTTCCTTTATGAGGTAAGAGAATACTAATGCTGAAGGATAAAGGGTAAGGAAGGTAAGAAGCATATAGTTAAATAACCTTGAAGTAGCTACCGCAGAGCATGGGGAAGAAGAGAGGAAGACCTGAGCCACACAGAAAGCTTTTTTGAACAACTCTGAGGGTCTAGTTCTAAGTGCTAGAAATGAAAAACTGGAAGTAAATTTGGGCCCAAATAAGCCACCAAGCTTAAGTTTCTATTCTCCCGGGCCCAGATGGCCTCAGCAGTGCTGATGAAGGAATAAAAAGGATCATAGACTGATGCAGGATTGAACAGAAAGACAGTGGTACAAAATGTTTAAGAGATTTGTCAAGAGGGGCACCTGAGTGGCTCAGCTGGTTAAGCTTCCAATTCTTGATTTTGTCTCAGGGCTGTGAGATCAAACCCCTCATGGGCTCCACACTAGGCATTGAGCCTGCTTATGATTCTCTCTCCCCCTCTCTACCCCCTTCCCCACCTTACATGTGCACTCCCTCCACCCAAAAGGAAAAGGAAATGGAAAAGGAAAAGGAAAGGAGGGAGACAGAGACAAAGGAAGGAAGGAAAGGAGAATTTTGTCAAGAATGTGAATGAAGTGAGGGAAAACTAAGAAAATAGAGGGGCTTAACACACTAAAAACCACAGGGCAGATTTAGTAGGATTGAGGGAATAAGACTACTATTAAAGACAGGAGGCTGTGGTCAGAGTGGAATTAAGATTTAAGCCATGGGGTAACTCTAAATGATCATAAAGTCCAGGTATAGTCATGGCTGTGGGTGGCTGGAAAAGCATGATGCTAAATGTCAGTGAAGCTGAGGAAAGAAAAAAAAAAAAAGTGGTGACAGGATTTGGTCTCTTCATTAAGGCAATGAAGTCACCCAGAAAATCAGCAGAGGCATAACCAGGAATGTAGTTGAGAGACATAAGGAAGGACAGAAGATGGGACATTAACTCATCCCTTTTTAGCAATACCAAAGGTCACCAATATCCAACTAGGTCAAGGGCTCAGCTCTATTCTGCCAAAAGGTACTACTCCCAGACTACCTGGGAAGTCCACTGTGAAGACTCCTCATCCCATGTCATAATTTTCTACCACCAATGGTAGCTAAATGCATTTATATTTCTCAGCCTGAGCTATACACGAGAGGTAGGTCCTTGAAAACCACCACATAGAAGAAAATTCTACTAACATAGAAACTAACTGTACATGCCTGAATTTCATCTCTAAAATGTTTCTGGTACACAGTTCTAACATTCATAACCAGGAGCAGTGATCCTTCCACTTAATCATCACACACCACAGTAAGCTCCCTATAGCAACAGAGCACAGCAATGTGACCATGGTGGAGAAAATAAAGAGCTCCTCAGAGTTAAGATTTATCAGAAATAGATAGTATGCAAAGCAAAGAACTGTATGTATAACATATACAGCAAACTAAAATACCATGTTTTTCCTTACCGTTCTGGATCAGTGTTTACTCCAATAACTGGTTTAAGTCTATCTAAGACTTTACTTGCTGCCAGAAGCATCGTGCCATCACCTAAAGGACATATAACATAACCAGTTTTGTAACAAATCTGGTTTTTAACATCATTTTGAACACAAGTCCTTTTGCTTTAACAATCACACTCCTACTCCACCCTGCTGACCACCACAGTCCATTCTACTTCCTTTCTACCCACTATCCCTAATCCAGAATTTCTCAACAGTGGCAAGACTGACATTTTAGGCCAGATAATGGGGGGGGGGGGGTTGTCCTGTGCATTATAGGATGTTTAGCCATATCCATGGTCTCTACCTTCTGGATGCCCCATAGTAGCTCCCAGCTGGGAACCACTGCTCTGATCCTTATCATTCTACTAACCAAATCTCTCCTTCTGCCATAACATCAGTCCAAATTCAAACATTATTTTAAAGAGAATACATCCAACAAAGTGTCCAGTGTAGATTTTTCTAACAAATGCTATCAATTTAAAGCTCTGGCAACAATGCCCACTTAATAATAAAGTTCAGAAAAGATAGCTGTAAGTATATTGGAGTCAGAGTGGGATGGAATTTATCTCATTGAACTCTTAAACAATTTCAACTTTTAAGGCTGACATAACTAAACCAAAATACAGTTACAACTCATCTTTTGAATCCTATTTGAAGCCAAATGCACACTTTAAATATACACAGAGAAACAGACACAGACCCTCACAATAACATCATTCACTACAAAAGTGAAATGTTATATATAGCAGATATTTTAAATCTTATTCTAAAAATCCCAAAATGCATCTTGTGGTAGGATTCAAAAGGCTTCATTACAGCTAGACCACAGGGTATCTGGAAATGCATAGTAAAGAACATTTCCATATTACATCTTTACCTCTGTAAAACTCTTACCTCCTGCAGCTATGACAGCATCTGCCCATCGAACAATCTCTTCATCATATTCTCTCCTCTTTACTAGACGAACCTCGATTCCCTCATTCCTAAGATAAAAAAGTAAAGGTTATATAAAATGTCCACTAAGAACATGAAGGATGTTTTGAGAGACAGGTTATTACAATAATGTAAAAAAAAACAAACTTGTTTTGTAAACAAATTTATGTTTAGTTTTGCAAGGTTAACTTCATTTTCATTTATTTAGTTACAACAGCCAATTTACTACGGTCAAGAAGCATATGAATAAACCAAAAGTTAATGACTATCCCAAATCTCTATGTGCTTCAAAAACACCTTGTTTTTGCCCCTGACAAACAACAGTATCAATAAATTAGAATTTTTCTCTTTTCCTCTGATGCTAAAACTCACTAATACAAATGGTCGAGAAGTATAATATCTCGAGACCTTTTAATTATAAAAAGTCATTATTTCAAAACAAATATTCATTCAGTGTCAGACACTGAAACAGTGACCAAAATACTACTTTGCATGTTCTCACACTGATTCTCTTATATACATATAAACTTATTCACTGACTGCATTAACTGTATTAACTACAGTTCCTATAATTTTTAGACAAAGAATATTTTAACGAACACCCATATAATCCAGTATTCAGTTTAATAAGACATTACAAATACAGTTAAAGCCTAATGGATACAGAATTATCTCTGTAGAAAAGGCACTTCTCAGACCAAATATTAACTGAAAATCTGTGAAATTTTCAGAGTACAATAAAAATTTCCATAAAAACACTAATTTCAACTCCATTAACCACGATATAATTTTCTGAAAATGATCTTATAATGGCAATCTTTACTAAAAATCTCAAGATCATCTGCTAATAAAAATAAAAACTAGAAGTCCTGAATACATATGCCCATCAAAGATCCAATCCCATTAACTTACCGTAAACTATCTAGAATATGTTCTACATTTTTGGTGTGAATATGATGTCGTTCAAGCAGTCCACTGTAGCTAGAGCCTTTCAATGCAAGCTATATCAAGATAAAACAAATTCTGTCACATTACATGACATATATTATACATTATAACATATCTCTTTAAAAAGCCCTATAAAAAGTATAATGGGTTTTTTTAAGGCACATTTTTATTGACTACAAGTTTAAACTGAACTAGAAAGTCTGATTTTAGAAAATCATAATTTGCTTTCAATATTAAATACAGCATTAAGTTTCCTGAATTATGTGGTTAATAAGATCTCAAAATTTGCTTATTTTTCAACTTGAGTGTTTTTCTTTTTTTTCTTTTTTTTGGGGGGGGGGGGGGTAAGGGGCCAGCTCCCGGCAAGCGGTGGAGCAACGGAGCACTAAATCAGGACTTTTTTTTTTTTTTTAAATATTTTATTTATTTGACAGACAGAGATCACAAGTAAGCAGAGGCAGGCAGAGAGAGAGAGGAGGAAGCAGGACCCTGGGATCATGACCTGAGCCAAAGGCAGAGGCTTTAACCCACTGAGCCACCCAGGCGCCCCCAACTTGAGTGTTTTTTTCATGAATTTGTAACACATCACATGCGGCTACTTGAAGACCAAAGATAAACTAGTATTTTAGAAGGCAGTTAGATGAC
Source organism: Lutra lutra (assembly GCF_902655055.1). Taxonomy (NCBI): domain Eukaryota; kingdom Metazoa; phylum Chordata; class Mammalia; order Carnivora; family Mustelidae; genus Lutra; species Lutra lutra. Next base: position 28,943,813 of record NC_062282.1, read on the forward strand.
CTTTGTTCCACTTGGATTTGCAGCTCTCTTCCATTCACATTTATGAACTCTATTTGGAATTTACCCCACGCAATCCAAACAAAGGCCAGATTAGCTCCCTGAAATTGGATAACTTTTAGATATAAAGATATATATCCTTCAAGAATTATCTCTCCTAGTCCCTTGGTGTGTATTTTTGCAATGTCACTCTTTTAAAGTATGTCTACAAAATAATCCATAAAGTAAAATGTTGAGAGAAGTTCAGACATATCCTTAGTGCATATCCATTTAATCAACTATGAAATTTGTGCGGTAGAGAGAATTAAAAAGCATGTTTTCTTTCCTTCTCCAATTTCCCTTAATACTCTGCCTCTTGATGGTACAGTATCAGTTTTTCAAGTACATGTCCAAATACAACCTTAAATATATTCCTTTTAGATTACTCAATTAAAAGTAAAACCAAATTTTAGGTAGCATCCTTAATATGTATTTTACCTTTTAAAAATTATTAAAAATAACAAAATATCAAAGATACATATATATATATGTATATATATATAAAGAAAATTTCAAAATATATATAATCTTATTGTCCCAGGACAGTTTATGTTAATATTTTGATATCTTTCTAGACTTTTGTTTATGAATATGGAGTTAAGAGTTTTAAAATAGTTTTGTCCTTACTCTACAATCAAAAGGGAAATGTATGTTCCTCAAAAGAGGGAGGGGAGGACACATTTGGCTATTTGATAATACACAGTTAACATCTGTTAACTCAAAAAGATCCACTAGATCTGATAATCTGTACAACACTTTGGAACCTAGACATAATCTTCACATTTAGACAAATCATACTAACATCAAAAGTATTTTTTAAAGGGAAGCAGTGACCAAGGTCATAATTAGATAATCCTTCATTTATTTATTTTTTTTTAAGATTTTATTTATTTATTTGACAGAGAGAAATCACAAGTAAGCAGAGAGGCAGGCAGAGAGAGAGGAGGAAGCAGGCTCCCTGCTGAGCAGAAAGCCCGACGCGGGGCTCGAACCCAGGACCTGGGATCATGACCTGAGCCGAAGGCAGCGGCTTAACCCACTGAGCCACCCAGGCGCCCTGATAATCCTTCATTTAATTAAAAAAAACATATAATAGGTTTGAAAAACAATTTTAAGAGTAGAATTTCTGAATATAAATGAACATAGCATTAACATTCAGATTATTATACTACAATTACCCAATTACAAATTAACTAAAACCATACTAACCATCCCTCAGTAAATATGGATCACAATGCTCTTCATCTCTACTCTCTCCCTGGTGATCTCTAGCTTCGAGGCTCTTTCCGTGAGAGATCTGTATGCAAATGACTCCCAACTGCTAAACCTGGCTTCTCTTCAGGGCTCCAAATAAATGTATGCAACTGTGTATCTGACATCTTTCTCTGGATATCTAACTGGAATCTCAAACTAAAATACTCAGTATCAACGGCCCTCTTAGCGCAGTGGGCAGCGAGTCAGTCTCATAAAATACTCAGTATCAAACTCCTGACTTTTCTAACAGATTAGTTACTATGGTATATTATTTTGTTACAGTAATTACCTCTCATGAGCCCATTTCAAGAGTGAATACATAGCTAGAAATTGAAATCTAAAAAAATTCATTCATTCAAATATTTGAGTGCCCACTACTGATTAGTTTAAACATTAATTTAGCACAATCAAGTGTATTTAATGGGGCACTGAAAACTGGCAAGGACAATGAGAACTAACTCAAATGTATAAGAAGTCTATTAAAATAGTTTCAACAAATGTACTGCTTCTAACCTGCTATAAATAGAACTTAAGAGTAGCTGGTCCTCAATTTCCTGTCCAGATTTTTATCCTCTAATTTTTGGTTTGGACTATATAGAACATGTACCCAAGAATACAGGACAGAAATCCTTATGTATGATAACTGTAAATTCTAGTTTGGTGGTTCAGAAGCTTTTGTGCTCACTTCCTGGCTCTCAGCAAACTTCAGCAAATTAAGATTACTCAGCAGTTGAGTGTTAAGAAACTGTGTTTTGAGATGGTGAAGGGGGCTTAAATTTGTGGAGAAAATAATTTTGAAGCACTAACAAAAACCTTCAAGTTTTCCATGATTTTAATAAGCCTTGTTACCAACACTAAAATTCCTAAATCTCCAAACCTGAATACAAAATTCATTTAGCATCAGAATAGTTAATATTGGGGCAGAAATATCATTTCATTCTCTTCCCACCCAGGTTGTTTTTTGTGAATTCTCTAGCAACTCATGTTCAGTACATTTATTTAGAGAATACAAGTTCTTATATTAATTATTTTCTTTAAAGATATAGATGGTTGGCCTAATAAGCTTCATTAACATGGACTGGCTAAACTAGGCAAATACAAGATAAGGCATTTTATGAAATGCCTTAGTAAAAGCATCAATTAGAAAGCCTGAAATTACCATTCAACTGGCATGGACAGTTTTTCAAGTTTTCTTCTCATTCAAAGGCTGGTAAGAATTGCTAGCTATCCTCCAAAAATAACAAGACCTCAAGGATTTAAAGCCATACTTTAATCAAAAACACATTCTTTATGTCCTACAATGAAGAGATTAGAGAAATTACTGAAATTTAGAACACATTCTCAATTCTGTAATGCTACACCACCAGTATTAGCACCAGTTTTAATATTCCTCTCCCCCCAAAAAAAGACTGTTGATGTGCATTAAAAACAAAGTTATAAGATTATTCACCAGAATATCTGGAAAAAGCAATGTGAATCTAAAAGATCTATTTCAGTCCGACATATTTCCATATCATATTCTATGTCAGTCCAACATACTTCAGTGAAAGAGCAAAAAAGAGTTTCATTCCAGCAGTAAGAGTTTCTCCTACAAAATCTATAAAAACCAACATCACTTCTCCTTAGGTGGCTCCAAAGTTAAGAAACAACAAAGCATGAAAGGAATAAAGGAGGAAACTGAACCAACAAAAATTTGCCAACCTTAAAGTTAGCTGTGGTAGTTAGGCTATTTCCTAAATGATCCAACCACTTTTTATTAAAATATCATAGATATTTTTACTTGACCAAAACTGAATTCATTACAAATACAAATTTTTAAGATTTATTTTACTAGTCAGTTGAATGTCACTACTTTGTACTCAATGTACTAATTCACATGAAAGCTCAATAAGGGAAGGAAATCAGTTTTTAAATTTAACACATAAGAAATGCACAAACTTTCTGGGACAATGACAGTTTGGTCCATAAACTCACAAGGCATAATTTAAGCACTCTTAAAAGCATACCCACTTACCTAAATGGTACAATGAGTGTTAATTCAGAATTGCCTTAAAATGAATAGTAACACCTAGTCAACAGCTAGAAAGTAAACTTCCACCTAGCATGATCAGGCCTGCTACAGTGAAGCTGAAGTATTTCTTAAGCTATATTTGGCATCTATCTTGGATCACTTCAGTTTCACTCTCCTTTCTCTCAGGTGCTTACCTTTGGTTTCCCCATCATTCTCTTTCTACTTCTGCATTCCTCTTTTTATTCTGTTCACCTACTCCTTCATATGTTGGGATTGTTCAAGGTTCCATCTTTAACTTTCTTCTCTGTTCCCACTTCATTTTCCCTGAGTTATTTCCTCACTCCAGGGACTTGATCTCCCAAGTATGCACCAGTAACTATGAAATATATACTGTCAGCTCATGCCATTCTCTTGAGCTACAGGCTCAAATTTTCAAAGGTCTACATTAAATCCCCCCACTAGTAGATCAAGCACCTCTCACCAAAACCATCCAAATCCAATGACATATTCCTCCTTCAGATTTGCTCTTCCCCCAAATATCAGTTAACAATACTCACATAATCAACAGAATAAACCCAAGTATCCCGTTTAATTCTTCCTTCACACTCAATCTCCATGTGGTAAAGTACAATAAATACACCTGTAAACTGCTTCTCTAATCTGTTCTTCACATTCATGCTGCCACCGCTTGACTTCTGGACATCAACTCTTCTCCAGTCTCATGCAATAGCCTGCCTCCAGAACTGCTAACTGAGTCTTCAGTCTTTATTTCCCGTTCCGCCAACCTAACCACCACCACCAGAAGGCTGCTTTCATACTAGTCCCAGAATGCTAAAGTCTCAGAAAAATTGACCCTCCACTCCACTCTTATGGGGAAAGAGAGTAGGAGTGATAGTTGTATTCTCCTGCTAAAATAGACTGAAAATTACTAGGACATAAAGCCAACTCCTGCACATGACATTTAATACTTATAAGGTCCAGCTTACCTATTTAGTTTCTATAAACTTATTCATGAACAAAGATTTCCAAACTGCCCTTAAAATGGTTGTCACATCAATTTATTGATGACAACCCACATTACTAAGAAAAAAATAAACTCTACTACATGTTAACTGGTTCAACTGTTTCATGTTATCTTTTATTTCAAATGAGTATATGCACTTAGTCATGATGTAAAATTTTTCTGACTGTGGATTAGAGTCAAAAACATCTAAGTTCTTTTTGTTGGCAAAAAGATTAACTTCCCCCTGTCTTGCTAGTACTATTCTCTCCCATTCACATATAAATTCTTCCTTATTCTTTAATATTTAATTAAGATATCCTGAACTTAAAAGATATCATTTCACACTTATCACATTGGCAAAAATGTAAAAGTCTACCAAGTGCCACTGAGAACATGGGGAATCGTGGAGCTGTTCAATGCTTATGGACATATTTGTACTTCTAATTGCAGGAAGGAATTAGGAATAATAATAATTAGGAAACAACCTAATTATCCAAACAATGTAATACTAGACAGCACTTAAAGTGAATTAACTTTAAAAGAAAGTAAAAAAAAAATCAAGACTGTCACTTCCTCCAAGAAATTGGCTTAAAAACAACAACAAAAACCACATAAGCAGGGGTTAAATTCAACAAATCTTCATACCTTTTTAGTGGTCTATTTTATAAAGGAAACACTTTGAAGTGACCAAAGCAGTACCATTTTAGGTACATAATTCAGTAAATAATAGTGGCATTTACATAATGATCATTACTGTGCCTGAAAAATTAGAATTGTGCTGCTCTAAATTATGTAAATTATAGGTTAACTTGATCTTCCTAAAAATTATATAAGCAAGGAAAAGCAGACATTATTATACCTATTTCAAAGTCAAAGAGCCTGATAAATAGAGAGAGGTTAGGTTACTTGCTCAAGTTTATAAAGCTAATAAACTGGTACCAGGATCAAAACTCCTATCTCCTGCTCTTAATCCAGGACTTGCCCACTACAGACTCCTAACATTCCTATGTTAGCTATACATTTCACTTCTGCTTGAAAATACTCATTAGTGCCCTAAGCTCAATTTAATGATTAAGTTATATAGGCCAATCAAGAACTATTCTGTTCCCAAGTCCCAATTCTACCAACTTTCAGTTAGGAAGAAGAGAACCAATCAGCTAACCTCTCCTTGAATGAAAAGGTCTTACAGAGGTTGGTCGAATTTCGTGCACAATCCACATCATATAGAATGAACTTTGCCAAGGCAAGAAATAACCCACACATTTGCTGATATTCTGAAATACACATTTCTGTTACACATTAACAAAGATTACTGATAGTGAAAAATAAAGTTAACTTATACCTTACTAGCTGAGAAGATATTAATGTGCATCGATACTTTACTCAAAATGTAATTCATATAATTGAAAATATAGGAAAAGGGATCATAGTAAGAAAGTATGTTATTTACAAGCTCATGGCTGGCCACATACACCTTGTTTCTAAAATCTCCCCCAGGTAATCCTGATACAGTGAAGGGGGAAAATCAGGGCTCTAAAGCACATTGGTCAATGATTACATTAATGGCAGAATTTCAGCTACTGTAATATTCAATCCTTTTACATCTTCAGGAGTCTCCTATTTAGCTGCAAATATTTATGGGAGGGAGTATATCATAAGCCTCTATTTTCCAAGCTGTATTCCACAAAATTCGACATGTTTTTCTAATCTGCACCCCCCCCCCACCAAATCCTATGGTCAAATAAAAATTCTGTCTTGTTTAGGTTTATGTTTCTCAAACGTACTTAACCATGAAACTCTTGTTCATGTACCCACTCATGTTGGTAACCTCAACCTTAAGCATTCAGCAGCTAAAATCTTCTGGAAGAATGATAGTTGGAAATAAGGATCTGGAGCCTCCAGGAGAAGAGAACCAAAACTCATTTTTAAAAAGTCAGAACCCTTTTTGGTGGGGATGGGAAGATAGAGAGGATAATGAATAAGATAAGGTCATTGCCCTCAAGTCTAGAGAAGAAAATAATCAGATTATACTCAAAGGTGGAAAGCTCAAATATGTATTAGGAAGATACAGTAAAGAACATCTAACACAACCTTGGTAGCAGAAAGGAGCACAGCAAGGTTCCCAAGGAAGGCTTCCTGTGGAAGTAATGTCTGGAGCTTGACCTCAAAGGAAGGCTAGGAATTGGCTAGAGGAAGGAAGAACCTTCAAAGCAAAAGAGGCTGCAAAAGTAAAGACATTAACAGATGCAAATCAAACCGTCCTGAAATACCATTTTTTCACAGACCAGCGTGGTAAGACACCCAGAATGTGATAAATGGCTTATGGAGGGGGGAAAGCACCTTTCACCCATTGCTGGTGAAGGTATACATTGGTACAACTTCCAAGGAAAGCAATTTGGTGATACCTATTAAAAATTCAAATGCACATGCCTTTTGACCCAACAATTCTACCTTTAGATATTTATCTTCAAGCTTGATTCACATGCAAATAAATTAACACAAATGTTATTCATTATAGAATGTGTTTTAATAAATTAAGACATGCACACAACGGAATACTATACATACTATTTTAAAGAAAGAACAAGGTGCAGAATAGCTTAAAGAGTATATAATCACTAAGTAAAAAAGGAGACAAAGAAAAATATTTCACTGTGCTGATTTGTATGCATAGTTTATTTCTGGAAGGAAAAACAAGAAACTGCTAACACTGGCTACTTCCAGGGACAAAAACTGTGTGCCCAGTGACAAGAATAAGAGAAAGGCTTTTTAATGCACACCCTTCTGTATCTTTTACATACTGAACCATTTTAATGCACTACTGGTCAGTAATGAAAATAAAAGTAGTTTGAAATTAATGGAAAATGAAGCTCAGGACAAAAATTGATCAGAAATGAAGCTCAAGAGGTAGACAGGAGCCAGTTCATGAAGGGCCTTATTTGGGTACTAAGTAAGGATCATAAAGGTTCCCATACAGCAGTGTTTCTCAAAGTGTCATCTGGGGACCACTTGCAAACCTGGAGAGCTTGTTAAAAATGCAGATCCCTGGACAGAGCTAGCAAACTTAAGGGTGTGGTTCAGGACGGCAGAGTCTGGAGTTTCCAGGAACTGAATCAGAATCTTGGGGTGCTGAGGTTCAGGCATCCTCATTTTAACAAATTTCCTAGCTGATTCTACTGGTTAAGGGGAGGGAGCTTTTGAGAAGTTCTAAGCAGAGGAATAAAGAGGCCAGATGTTCACTTTAGATAGAGGACTCTGGTGCCTGTATCTGAAAGATTTGAAGGAGTGAGATTCTGTTAGAAAGCCCTGGAAGTACTCCAGATCATATTCTTTAATTTGCTAAATACTCCCATACACTACACTCAATGCACACCATGTGGCAAAAGTATCTGCCCAAGAACTATAACCTAAGCTACACCATCATTTTCAGAATACATGGTAAGGGAAATAAAATCCAAGGTGCTGCATCTCCTAAGTATGCTAAGAAAGCAATAACTAGGAATAATTTAATCCAGTAATAGAGGGACTGCCAAATGAAATTATTCTATCCCATTATAAAGATAATTAAATTTAAAAAAACTAAAAATGGCAACCATTAAAGAAGGTTGCTTCTGGGTTGGGATAGAGGGAGAGAAGAATAGAAACAGTTCATATTTTATTTGGTATATACTATGTTTAAATAAAACATAACTCTTTGGCCAATAAGCCATGTTTACAATGTCAAAACCCTTTCCAATCAGCTTTGATTCACTTAAAGATCTAATTTGTTGAGTGCCATGGACCTATTAATAAAAATTCCACATCTCCGAATAGCTGCATCTCTTACGATGTAAGTAAATCAGAGTAATAGCTTAATTAGCCCTTGCAAGGTAATGAGCCAGTAGAGGTAACATACCTTCAAAGGCACCTTCCTAGAAATTCACAGGAAACATCGCAAGATTTAAAAATAAAGTAGCGCAACCAATGTGAACGAGTAACTGGAAGTCAGACTTTGACCAACTTTGAAAGATAGAAACCTACTCTGTACGGGCTTTAACAACTATTTCCTCTATTTAAGTTTCTACAAAGTGAGAAAACTATGAGGGCTGAGGGTATAAAATTACACTGACACTCCATCTTTCATCTTTTATTGGCATTTTAACAAATAACCTAACACAGACCTATTCTGCAACAAAACCACCACCTCAACAACAAAAGAGAACCCTCTGATCTAAAACTTCAGGTTACCATGACACTACAGACATTAAGAGGTATGATGCCAGAGACTAAAGTAAGCACATGGACACTTTCTTTTATACCCAATTCAGGTGATTCGTATATCTTAATATCTTTTACACAGCTCAGTATTCTTTGGCTTGCACTCAACCTAATGCTATTCCATTCTGAACGGTGCCTTTAATATAAATGGTAAAACAAACTCAAATCAGTAAGGAGCTAATCCAATAAAACATAATTGAAATGTGCCTTGCAATTACAAAACCATGTGTTCTACAGCACAAAAATTTTAACTCAAAGTTTTCTTATCCGAAACAGCATTGCCTAGCCAAAGACAAATATTTACCTTAGAGATTTCTCTTTAGATACTCAGAGTGGATACACTAGGTAGTTCAATTTTTAAAGACATATTGATTTGCCCACATTTTAAAAGTTTTGATTAGTGGCTATCTAGTTCAAAAGTCCCAGAATTAATCGAATTCAGAGGGCATGCATTTTCTTGAGGCCTTGAAAACTTACCCACAGTTTCAAAACACCAGAACTAAAAAAGGCCTTGGAGATTATCTAGTCCAATCCTACTATCACACAATGACCTAGGGAAAGCACTTTGAAAACCTGACCGTACTACAAAAAGGTATCATTGTCACACATTAGGCCCAGAGAAGTTAAAAAGACCCCTAGGAAGTTAACCATACAGAACTGGGCCTAGAACCCCAAGACCCTACTCCCAATCCCACACTTCAAACAGACCAACGGAGTGTACTAATTTAAACTGTTTTGAGAGGTTTTCGTAAAATTGTATAAAGAACACATTTATATATATTTTTTAACGTAACCTAAAATTTTTAACCTAAAAATCTTGCAAAACTGAGCACAATCCAAGGAACCCACCTTTCCCAACACATAAACAATGCGCTTGCTTCTGACATCATTCTTCCCTGCCTCATCCCCAACTTCACTCCCTGACAAAACTACTCCAACTTCCTACTCAAAGTGATTGATTTCCTCTTGTTAAATGACACAACTGTTTTCTATATATTGCTACATCTTCAAACACTAAAGGAGAGAAAACAAACCTGCACCTAGCACTTCCATCTAATGGGAGCAGGGGCCCTCCTCAATTAACTCATTAAAGAATCAAGAATGCTGAAAATAGATTCAGTACCTAAGCAGACATGATTTACAACTTCATTTTGATACCTGTACAAAACATTACAAACAAATCTGAAGATTACAAACCATACCAGGAGTTTAAAACAGGCTGCCCACTCCTGTACAGAAGTCTACAAGATTTGGTTACAGGCATGTAATTCCAAAGCTTTTTGGTGCACAGTATCAACAATTAGAGATTCCCATACTGTTCATGGTAGCATCTTCACTCTCCTTTCCCTAAAGTTGGTGAGTAGAGAGCATGGGATCAGAAATCTCAAAAGGAGAGAGATGAGAGGGATATTCGGGATTCCCCCCCCCTTGGATGGATTTATATACTTTTGCAAAGATATTGATATCTCTACTAAAGAGAGTCCATTGTGGAGATACTGCTACGTTATGGACGCAGGCTTTTTATCTCATAATTACCAAGTTTACCTGCCCTCTATCTTGCCCTTTCTACTTAACAGCATATATCCAAAGTCAAATTTTCTCCCTTGCTAACCCCTGAACTCAAAACACGCGTGCTTTTCAAACAAACTGCTAGAACCTTGTCTGACGACTACGTTCCATCACGGAAAAGGCTCACCCAAACCGGCTTTCCGGAGTATCTCAGGCCTCGCAGTCCTGCAGAGTAAAAGGGGGTGTGTCTGCGGTACCAAAGCCCTCTCTGCCACCTCCAGCAGCCATGCCCCGAGGCCCCTTTTCTTGGGGAGGCTTGAGGACCTGTTTCCAGAGCGTCCAGACCTCAGCCACCCGCCCACCTTTCTCGGGGCTGTTGCTGCTATTCCCGAAAGGGAAAACAGGGGGTGGGGCTGGTGAGCGCACAAATGAATTCCCAACCCCTTCCCACTGGGGGCTCCTGTTCCCCCCTCCAAGTCTCTCTCCCCCGTCTTGCGGGTCTCTACGGTAACAGTGACCCTCTCCCACCGTCTGTCCCTCTCTCCCCCGTCTCTCTCGACACACAAACACAGAAGGCGAGGAGTCCACGAGCGAAGCCACAGGGAGTAGAGGACACCTAGCCGGGAAGGCAGGGCATCTAGGGCGCTGGGGAGGAAGGGTGGTCCCAAGCGGTCTCGCTACACCACGAAGCCGCGACCGAGCCTGGGAGTGAACTGGGGCCGAGTCCGCACACAGCAGGGAGGGGGAGGCGCCGGGACCCACCAGCTGCTTCAGGTCCTCCTCCGAGAGCTCCGCGTAACGGTACCGCTGCTGCTCGAACTCGTACCGGGTTGTTTTGGCCACCACCACCACCCGCGACGGGCGGAAGCCGCCGTCCGGGCGGCTGCCACAGCCCGCCAGCTCGCGCGGCTGCCCCTGCCCCAGGTGCCGCCGGCCGCCGCCCTCCCCGCAGAGCCGCGGCCGCGCGGCGGGGCCTCCCGCGCCCGGCCCCCTCAGCACCGCCGCCCGGCCGCCCGCCACACGCCGACAGCTGCCCAGCAGGAAGCCTCGGTAGCAAGTCATCCTCCGCCCGGCGGGGCTGCAGGCCCGGGGTCCCGCCTCGCCTCCCCGCCACCAGCACTGCGCGCCGCCCGCGCCGCCCCGGCTTCTAACTCCGCGCCGGGAGGGGAGAGGTTAAGTGCACCGCCGTGCGTGGCCCGCGCCGCGAAGGGGACGTGCCCAGACGTTGACGGGGGCGGGGAAAGCCCGGCGGCGGGGAGGCCGGTGCGCCGGAGCCCGGGAAAGGTGGGCGGGGAAGAGCGAGAGGCCTCTGGGATGTGGGTTTTGTTTGTTTGTGTATCAGTTTCCATCTACGCCTGCGCAGTGGCCGCTTCGCCGCTCGGGGGCCCGCCTCCTGCTCCACCCCCTTCCCTGGGTGGGCACCAAACCCACCCGACCGCCGCCAACTCTGTGGGCCAATCAGAGCCAGCTGCGGTTTCGGAGCCCGAGGAGCTGCGGGGATTGGCTGCGGCCGGAGGAAGGGCTGGAATTCTATTTGGCGATTGAGCTGCTTTAGGAATCCAGCTGGAACCGGTCTGAAGCAGCGCAGGGGCTCCGTCTGGGGTTTCGAGCCTCTGGCGGTAGAGCAAGGCGACCCTGGGCGCCTCCTCGCTTGGGTTTCCTTACTGCACTTTATCGGCTCGTGTAAAACTAGATCCTCTCATTATCGCGCACAAGACCGTATTCTTTATTCCTTCGTTTAACCAAATCTAGTCGGATGGCCGATATGACCAACGCTGGGCTGGGGGGCCAAGGAGCCTGACCAAGGACCATCTGCACAATTGGTGCGGCCCAGTGCAAAATGAAAATGCAAAGGTTCTTGCTTAGAAATTATTAAGTACTGCAAGATAGACCGCAGTGAGCTGAGTGCCTGGCCCATCGAAGAGTGGTGCCTTGTGGGACTGCTCAAGTTATAGTCCCTAAGGACAACCAAAAACTGTCAGCTCAGAGGGAGAAAGACAGGTCTTTAAGGAAATTAGAGGAAAATGGGTAAAGGAATCCGGCGATGTGGAGCATTTCTAGATGGGGAGATAAGATGGAAAAAGTGGATGAGTCAATAGAGGAAAGTAAGAATGTTAGTAATTTGGACTTCCTTATATAGGCAGTAAGTAGTTAGCTTTTTGGAGACTCTTAACTGGAAAGAAGTGAGTCCTGCAAACAGTGATGACTGCTTGGGGCTGTTGAGCGGATTGGGAGGCCAGAGGAGGAAAGAGACTTGCCCCTGTAGGAATAGTTACACATGGCCCTGGGTTGACTTAGTAGGAAGCGAAGTGGAAGAAAACGCTCTCATTGGCAAGGGGAGAATCAAATGGCAGTCCACAGCCTACCGTTCATCCCTCCTGCTCCTTACATCCACTTGCTTGGGCCCCGTCTTGGCTTTTTTATAGTCCTAGCATTATCAATAACTAGCCTGGGGACTTCGGGCAGGTCACTTCATCTTTCTGGGCCTCAGATTCCTCATCTGTAAAAGGAGGGTGTTGCGCTAGAGTGACTCCAAGGTTCTATCAAGCCCAAACTGATCATAAATCTGCACTCTTCCTTTTCAGCTAGCAACCACCACCAACGTTCATTCATGGGTTCATTGAATATTTATGGAGTTCCTCCTGTGTGCCAGGTAGTGTATTAGAATAAGAAATAACACAATGAAGGCTGATGTCTACTTTTAGTAGGTCACTGATCCCTTCTGGTCTGGAACTTTGCCTCACAGCAGGTGCTAAGAGTGACTTGCAGTGGAAATTAAGGCCCATCTCTTAACTTCTGTGGGGTGTGAGTTACTCATGTATAACTTGAACCTTCTCAAGACCCTTTCGCTTCTCACTATTCCAACACCTTCTTATTGTGAAGATTTCCACAAAGAAACAGCATGAGCAAGAGTATGGAGCAATGAAGGGCGCCTGGGTGGCTCAGTGGGTTAAGCTTCTGCCTTCCGCTCACGTGATAATCTCAGGGTCCTGGGATTGAGCCTGACATCAGGCTCTCTGCTCAGCAGGGAGCCTGCTTCCTCCTCTCTCTCTCTGCCTGCCTCTCTGCCTACTTGTGATCTCTGTCAAATAAATAAATAAAACCTTAAAAAAAAAAAAGTATGGAGCAAAGAAATAGCAGTTCTGAATTGCTAGAGAATTTAGAGGAAGGCAGGCTGCAGCGGGAAGTAAGGCTAGGGAGGCAGATAAGGGGAAAGTCATGGAAAGTGTTAAATCCATGCTTAGGAGTTTGGCTTTTATCCTGTATACGCTGTACTTGTATTTGAGACAAACAGATGATACTGAATTATACTATTTTCCTACTTTCATGAAAATATTGGGTCTTACTGATACAGAAATTTAAGGTTAAAATTAAATATAAAAGAATTTGGGGCATCTGGGTGGCTCAGTGGTTAAGCCTCTGCCTTCGGCTCAGGTCATGATCTCAGGGTCCTGGGATCGAGCCCCGCATCGGGCTCTCTGCTTGGCGGGGAGCCTGCTCCCCCCGCCCCCCTCTATCTGCCTCTCTGACTACTTGTGATCTCTGTAAAATAAATAAATAAAATCTTTTAAATATAAAAGAATTTTAAAAAGAGTGTCAAAGCCACTTAGTTTTGACAGGCACACTTAGCTTTGACTGGAATTTCTTGGAAGAAACAAGCAGAGAATAAATACCTGAAAGATACTCAACCTTAGTAGAAATTAGAAAAATACAAATTAAGGTAATTTCACTGAAATAGTCTTTTATATCCACTAGCTTGGCAGAAATTAGGAAGATTTGGTGAACTTCTAATTGTTTGAAAACGATTATATCAAGTCTTTATTAGGCTACATATTTGCCAGTTATTTCAGTAACTTCTCCAATGCCACAGTTTCCAAATATCATCTCAGAAACTTTAAATGTGTTCATGTATTCCAGTTTGTCCACGGCAAATCTGATGTCAGATTCCTGCAGTACTGTGGGTATGATTTGTCCATCACAAAACAAACAGAAGTGCTTGCATTCGTGGATTTAATACAAGTTTCAAAACCCTCGAACCACTAAAACAATCCGTAATGTAACTGAGTCTCAAAAACTCAAACCCATCTCTGGCACAGCTGATAGACTTTTCTAGAGAGTGGGCTTACCCAACCACCTGGTAACCACATCTCAGGAAGCTTATTTTTCTCAACATGTTACAGGGAAAATTATATCATTGTGATATTCACAATTTGAGGATTTACAAAGGTTAAGAGATACCCTTCCAACCCATTTCACATACATTCTAACTCTAGGAAAGATACACATACCCCCCTTTTTTTAATGACATCCTCATATTCTAAGACTTGTATGGGATATTCATCGTTGAGGTCAAAAGATTCCTGGCTTTGACAGTAATGGATGTAAAATAATATTTTAAGAGAGAACATTTTGATGGCCCATAATTAAGCTGAATAACTTAGTAGAGTCTAAAGTCCTGTTGAAAGAGAAGAATGGTCAGGTTATATGAATCTAAGATATATAATTAGATATAATATTAAATATATAACTAGTATATTTGGGAAATATTGAAGTAAATTTTGACAAAAAGCAGCTTCTATCAAAATCTAAGATGTATGCTTTGAAATCATTTCATAATTTATGAAAATGATTATCATGTATGATGATCTCTTCACCTTACAGAAAGGTCAACATATGTAGAAAAGCCAAAAAGAGGAAGGTTAGATGAAGATATAGGACAAAGAGAAATAATAAGATGTTTTTACTTATATTATCCCTCTAAAATATTACTAAATATTTGCATAAAGATTATAAGAAGGAATAGTAGAGTGGATAGAAATGGTTTGAAAAATCATAACCTAAATACCATGTTTCTGCTGTTGGTAACATGTCATAATCAAGAAATTTTCACTTTTTCTCTCTGCCTTTCTGATACTCTATTTTTTATTCTATTGCACTGGCATTAATGAGTAAATAAATAATTGAAGTAGTCTGATTTTTTTTCTGCTTGGTATATGCAGTACAAGGAAAGTTAAAGTACAAGGAAAATGAAAGAAAGAAAGAAAGAATAAATTCAAATGATATTAAAATATCTGAAGCATTGAGAAAATACTGCTTTATCTCCACCCTAACGTGAGCACAAGAATGAACATGTCAGGAAGATAAAGATCTCTGTTCTCTGTTTCACTTTAACAATTTAGTGCAATGACAATGTTTCCATATCAGCTAAGATCTTATAGGAAAAGAGAACCAATTAATTTCTTCTCCAGATGTCTTCCTGTTTATTTCCACTTCTAAAGAAAATTTTCCACTGACTTTGATGTCTTCAGCATCAGAGGCATTTTTAGGAGTTAAAAAACCCAACCAACTTTAAACTTTTGCTTTCCCATTGTTTTTATTCTTCCTTTTATGCTAGAGCTATTCTTTGATTTTTTTTCCTTCTCTCTACCTTTTCTGTATTCCTCTCTCACATTAATTTTTCTTTTCCATTTCCTGAATCATTGCTTATTTTAGAAGGATGCTGTATTTCTTCTATAGTCACTATAATGAATGAGCCTCTCTCATTCATATGAATGAGCTAACTTTTACTAAGTTATAGGGAAAGAACAAAACTCTGAACAACTTATATACTAATGAAATTAGAGTCTAAAAGAGTTAATTAAACTTTCATATGCCAAACTGTCAGGCATTAGCTCAGGTTTGACCATACCTATGTGTGTATGTATGTGTGTATGTATGAATCTACCTATCTATATCTAAATAATTGCTTTTATTACTATGAGAGGTACTATAGCAAAATAATGTGACTTTAAAAAAATATATAATCACATGTGTATATCCAAATGAATATTGTTCTTCAAAGTAGCATTTAGTGAAGATAGACCCATTATTCCAAATATGTTGTCATTGTTCAAAAAATTTTCAGAAATCATTTTGGAATTGTAAATCCTATTCCCTAGTTACGGACTGGATGTTTATGTTCTCCCCCAAATGTATATGTTGAAGCCCTAACCCCCAATATGATGGAATTTGGAGATGGGCTTTGGGGGGTAATTAGGGTTAGATAAATTTATGGGGGCAGGGCTCCCGTCTAATGGGATTAGTGCTCTTATGGGAAGAGACATTAGGGAGCTTGCTCTCTCCCTGCCTGTGCTCCCATGAAGAGGTCTTGTGAGCCCTGGAGGCAATGACAGCAGCCTACAACTAGGAGCTGAGAATAAGCCTATTGTGTTAACCCTTTGATCTTCAACTTCTCAGCTTCTAGAACTGTGAGAAATAAATTTATATTGTTGAAGCTGCACAGTGTGGCATTTCGTTATGGCACCCTGAGAAAACTAAGATGCTTCTAATAAGGGAATATTTAGAAATCATGATCAAAAGTCATTTTGAAGTCATAGGGTGATCAAACTGGATTGAAAAATGAAATATGGCTAGAAGCCCTAATTTTTGTGTGTAACTCATAAAGTGTCTCTGAGACAAATCTCAAAAGAGGAGCATCAGAACTTTGTTGCACAACTGTTGAAGTTACTATAGTCCACCACAGTAACAGCATTTAAGAACAAATTTCATTTGGGTATATATGAATATATTTGTTTTTTTTTTTTAAAGGTCTCTATACGACTATACCCATTAGACTATTAATGACAATTTAATTACATAAAGCAAAGAACAAGTTAACATAGTTTACTTCTTATATACTTACTGTGTTTTACATAGTTAATATTTTGTTCATCCCTTCTACAACTATTGGATGCTGGACTGTTGTCAAGCATATACAAGGTGCAATGGATACAAGTCCAAGAACAATACTATCTTTAAAGGAATTGATACCATGAATATATAATCTTAACATATTAGTAAATCTAAAGGTTACATGAAAATACACATTTCCCAGAAGAGAAACATGACTTAATGAAATGTTAGTATGCAGTTATACTGTTTTGGAAGAAATGACTAGAAATCTTGTAAAATATTTGTTTTATGACCAGACAATGTATGACTGAAAAACATTTTACTTAAACATTTATCAAATACAGCAATTTATTTTAACTATTATATCCACCAATGTGATGAATAGTCCAAATTAGTTATCAAATCCTATTCTAAATTAGCTTCTTCAAAAATGATAAATTTTGAACTTCCAAAGTCCGTGTATTTCTTCAATTCTGTCATTTTCTCCACAATAAACAAAATGTAAAATCCTGCAATTACTAAACTATATAAGAGAAAAATCTTAATTGCAACAAATTATCTTTCATGAACTTTGCTATAAAAATTCTTCAAGGAATTAATAGGATCTTCTCATTTCGTTAGGATGGCTTAGTATTTTCAGTAAGGTGACCAATCCTTTTGTAGATGTTGTCAGGTTTATGGTAGATGGTGCTCATGAACAGGCAACAGACTGTCTGTGAGTCCACCTAGAAGGATCTGTGATATAAATTCAAAATATTATAAAATGTTATATTCGGATTACATTTAATATTGAACACAACTGAACATGAATATGCATGACTATGCTTACTATGAGGAAATGCGATATATAGAATATACATTTTATATGTAACATTTGGAAATGTTACTAATTTTAAACGTGACATTTCAGATAATTAAACCTTTCCTTAATTCATGGGCAACAAAGTTTAAAAAAATAGACTTTTTATTGCTTTCCTAACAGTTTAGCATTTGTATGTAACACCTCCTGGAGAAAATACCAGGTGAAAAAAGAAAATGGCAGGGGAAGGATGGGTTCCTATGATTGACATGTACTTTGCATTATTTCCATTGTTTCTCATTTTGTATGAAGAGAGTTGAATAATCCTCTTTCCTAAAATGGAATATAATAAAATACAGATTTCCTAAGTGTGACTTTTGTTGATGAGAAAATTTTGCCATTTAATCCTATTTCAAATTAACATTTTTGATGGATACCAATTCATTTTCCAATAGACCCCATTTTATTGACAATATATGCATTATAAAAGATAATTTTATATATAGATCTCACACACTTTAAAGAACACTTTAAAGAAACCATTTGTTTAATAGTGACAAGAAAAATCATATTCACGTAGTTGTCTGGCTCACTTTAGTCAAGCAGTTTATATTCCTGGGCTGCATATTCTGTGCATTTTTCTTCTTGATTACATTCTTAGGATTAGGCAAAGGAAGATATTTCATCAAGTTTTGCACATGTCCTGTGGTAGATTCTTAAACTATGTATGATTAAGTTACTTTTAAGATTTAAAATGATTAAAGGTTGGAAAAATGTTAATACACTGTCTTTGTAAGGATGTTACTCAGTTCTTTGTAGAGCAGAATTCAGGCCCAAATGAAACTATTACTGAACATACTTGGCACCATTTATATAGCAAAGCTGGTCTTATTATTTCCTTGACCATATTTCTCTCCAAAAATAATGATAAATTTTTGTTTTAAATCTATCATCAGGACAAGCACTGAAACCTAAAAATCTACTAACAACTGGTTCCAATTGAACCTTGCTCAATTCATGAATCTTGACCCAATAAAAAAAATAGTACTGCTTGCCATAGGCAAAAAAAAAGTCATTGAGAATAAAGCAGTCAAATTCCAAAAAGGAGACAAATAGGAGTCTCAGTATTTCAAGTCAGATCTGTCTGGTGGGCTTCATCGTAATGTGCTTTTACCTTTATGATGTATTTATGATTTCTTCTATTATAGCCAATAATAGGAAAATGAGAACAAGTGAGAAATATGAATAAATGGGTTAGTTTCAGTGTAAGTCTTCAGTGTAAGACTTTATGGCATTTTTATTAACTCTATATGCAAATGACATATGGGCATCACAGTGAAGAGGAATTTTGGCAAAATCCTAATGAAGGCCATACACAGAAGACAATGACTTCCAAACCCATTCCTCTGATCCAAAGAGCTAGGACTCTAATTCCCATCCGCTTTAAATAGATAAGTTCCACTTTACAAAAATCTAGTTCATGTATTAGGATTGTGCAGAAAATTTCTTTCTTAAACCACTGACCTAAGAAAAGAAAAGTTATTTACCTGATCTATTTTTAGTGACTTGGAGGAAATCATCCTCATCCTCATCACAGCTCTCGCAGTTTAATTGTTGCAGGATTGATTCTGACTGGCTTTCAGCTTGATTTACATCTTTCTGTTTATTGAAGCTCCGAAGGGCAAGGAGCCGGTGATGTATTGCTGCGTACAGACATCCTATGTCTTTGGCGCTGGCCTGCATGAAGAAAATTAAGTTGTTAAGAATATAAATAGGGCACCTGGGTGGTTCAGCCAATTCTTGATTTCAGCTCGGGCCATGATCTCAGGGTCTGGAGATCGAGCCCCATGTCAGGCTTCACACAACTCAGTGTGAGTCTGCTTGAGAGTCTCTCTCCCCTTCTCCCTCTGCCCTCTTCCTGCCTCCCCCAAATAAAGAAACTAAAATTTTAAGAGTATAAATAACTGGGGCACCTGGGTGTCTCAGTGGGTTAAGTCTCTGCCTTTGGCTCAGGTCGTGATCTCAGGGTCCTAGGATCGAGTCCCGCATTGGGCTCTCTCTACAGTGGAGAGTCTGCTTCCCCACCCCACCCCCCCACTTTAAAAAAAAAAAAAAGTATAAATAACTTAGCAATAGCCACATTTTAGAGATTTTTTAATCTTTCACTATTAACAAGGAAGGGATCAAATGGCATAAATCTAGACTATAAATAACCCTAAAACTTAAAGAGCAAAAAGCCACTCATCTTGAAACAAATTGAATCTGAAAGTGATAATCTTATAACAGGTCCCAATTTGTGCATTTTAAACTGAGAAATGAAATTCTATGATTTAAAATTTCTTTTTTTAAGATTTTATTTATTTATTTATTTATTTATTTATTTATTTGTCAGAGACAGCAAGAGAGGGAACACAAGCAGGGGAATGGGAGAGAGAAGTAGGGTTCCACCTGAGCAGGAAGCCTGATGCAGGGCTCTATCCCAGAACCCTGGGATCATGCCCCTAGCCAAAGGCAGACACTTAATAACTGAGCCACCCAGGCACCCTGTGATTTAAAATTTCCATTTGAATTTAAGACTATCCTTTCTCCACTGTTTTACACTGTAGAAAAGTGTAGGGTGGATGAAAAAAGACTGCCTTTCCTTTACATGACTGTGTTTAAACATTCTGTGCAAGCCTCCCAGCTCAGTGGGAAAACAGAGCTCATTAGAGCAGTCTGTAATATTGCATCACAGAAATTCAGTGTGCCATCCATTGGGCCACAGAGCCACCCTTACAATATTGTATCAGAAATACATCAGAAGTCCTTCCTCTCAGTATTTTCTATGCTGTTTTTATGGATGCGATTAATATAAAAAATGATGGTAACAATAACATTGGTATAACAGTTATGGTTACTCCATTCTTTTTTTTTTTTCAATCCTTACAATAAAACCATGAGTGAATTATTTATTTCACCTCTATTAGCAAAAGCACCCAGCACAAGTATTCAGTATATACTCATTTCCCACTTCCCTCTACAGAGGAGGAGATTATGGCTCAGAAAGGTACAATGACTTGTGTGAGTGAATATAGCTAGTCCGCAAATGACTGGGCTTGAATGCCAGATCTTTGCCATCAAAGTCAATGTTCTTTTTAGGTGACATGGCAGCGGTTTACTTTTTTTTTTTTACGTTTTCACAATTTCAAAGAGAATCTAGGTAAATTTTTCTCTTTGCTAATCTTCCAGAAAGCTGTCTTACTTTTCAAAGCCAAGAAATTGAGGGTTGAACAAACTACATGCCAACTTTTTGGGAGAAGGGTTAAAATTATATTTTTTCATTTGAATGTTCTTAAGTTTCCTTAATTACTTTGGGAGAAAATAACTAAAAGTTAAATAGAATATTTTTTGTTCCTCATATTGTGCTAAATGTTATATAGTAAATGTTGAGAAAATAATTATTGACTTGACTGATTTCATTTTTTACAATATATGCAAAGGTGTAATTTTTTTCTTAGTAAGTTAATAAATACTGAAAGAGTATTTGCAATTGAAATATAAATACTACTCTGTCACCTTGACTTTCTAACATTAAAATTTAAATATGTTTTCCACTAGTTAACATATTGCCTTTTGCCAAATTCATTCAGAAATATCCATTCAAGAAATTCAGAACAAGAAATTAAAAATAAAATCACAATGATATATTTTTTGAATAACAAATTTTCAGTGCTTAAAAGAATTATAATTCCCAAGAAGTACCATAAGAAAATGCTGGTGAGAATGAAAATGGATTCAGTTTTTCTGAAGAGAAATTTGTCAAGACAAGTCAAAACCTTATCCCAAGAAAATTAACATGTATGTACACAGAGAATTCCTTACAACTTCCTTGCAGAATTTATAGTAACAAAAGACAGTAAATTACCTAAGTACTTAATAAAGTAGAATTAGTGGAAATAAATTAGGGTGCATAATAGAATTCTTTTCACCTGTTAAAAGATTTCTTAAAGACCGAACTATTTAATGACATGAAAACACTCATTTTCATTCATGAGTGAAAAGGTTACATACATGTACTTCATAATCAAATATTAGCATTCTTATCTATTCAACCACTTTATAAAGTATATTACTATTATCTTTATCTGGCAGATGAGTAAAATCAAGTTCAGAGATCTAAATGAGCTACCTGCAGATCATACAGTTTGTACAATACATACATAGGTACGCACACACGTATATGCTAAAATATATGACAAAAATGTTAGTAGTGACCATCTGTTGGATAGGAAATTGCGGTGATTTTTATTTTCATATAGTTTGCTTCTCTGTAGCAGGTATCCTACAATTTACAGAGTCAGCGTGTGCCAGATATCGAACAGCACAATCCCATCTTGGCTATTGGTCTCGGCCGCAGTATTAGCAACAAGGAGGCTGCTTTCCTTGCTCAAGGTTGGGGGACCCAGCCGGGCAGAGTAATAGGGATTGGCTCCCTAAATGATGAACAGCGTCTGGGCTTGCTCTTACTCTAACATCTTAATAGTCAGCATCACTTACACCTAAGAGTACTCTTACTGGGAGTTAATAAAACCTTTGGTTTTTCATCATTGGGCACTTGGCAACTTTTTTCCCCCCCAGTACTATATGGGAGCTAATTTACTTGTACTGTTACCCTCTGCCTGGGTCACATGAGTACTCAGTCTTCTGGGTCTCAGCCTATGTAGAAACCTAGCCTTTTTTCTGGTCTGATTCCTGCCAGCTCTCTCTCTTTTGTGCCTGGATCTTGTATTTGAGGTCAAGCATTCTTGCTGCCAGGAAAAACGAAGGCTGTGCTCCCATCCTGTTACCTTGGAGACTGACTCATGTCCAGAATGGGAATTTGCTCTTGGACTGTTTTTTTTTTTTTTTTTTCCTAATTTACTAGCCCTGTGTTTTTCCATTTCTCACTGGTTCCTTTCTAGTGATTGCAAAGCCTTCTTAGTTTCAGCATTCGGTATAAGTGCTGGGCTGTGTATTCCCCTGGACTCCTAGGAGCCCATCTTGACAACAGTCCCTTTGGTAACTTAGTAAGATTGTTGATATAATTTCAATGGTAAAGAAAAATGTGAAGGTTTGAAGCATATATCAATACCAGTGTCTCAGGACATATACCAACTGATTATCATAGATTTTGGTGTCAAGCTATAAATTTCATATAAAATTTAAAACTTATATTAAACTGCAAACAACCAAAATCAATGGATGACGTTTGTTTGTTTTTTGCTAGTGGTACAGGTTACAATGAAATTAAATTTGCAATTGCAGAGACCTAGAAATGTAGTAGAGTAATTCTCTATCACTGAACTTTGTTACTTACCTGAATTAAAAACACTTTGATGCTATAGTCTTCTAAATCAGTAGCTGTTATTCGCAAATTTTTGTGGTTCGCTCTTTGGATCTCCATTTGAGCCCAGAGTTTGCTATTGAGAATCAGCCTCAGGCTGCCTTGATTGCGCATAACTAAAATGGGAAGGTAAATATATAAGAATACAGAACAGTGGATTCCTTGACCTTCCTGGGGAATGTGCTATTTTTGAAAGCAAAGTCAATCATTACAGTTGTTTTTCAGACTGTATTTTCACTATGAAGTTGTAATTTGGCTTGATTATAAGTTGGTTTTCCAACCAAGCTGTATTATGTTGGAGGACTATTTTTAGCTTAAAAGCTGGAATTTATTTTTTTACTATAGTATTAAAAAATGATGAAAATTTTAGAACTCCTTTGAGGACCTAGTGGTCTGAAGAATATTTATCCAAGAATTGCTTACAGTGGTGAAAACTGGGCTTTAGACATTCAAAAAATGGAAGTAGCGAAATAAATGATGACATGGCTATTCAAGATAATATTATGAACCCATTAAGAATTGGGAAGAAAGAGAATTACTGATGTGGAAAGGTGATCATGATATACCATATAAAAGAAAATCAAGGTACCCAGCAATGTAAACACCATGCATCACAAATTTTGGCAGGCAGTAGAAAGAGTGGCGTGGAACAAGAGTAGAAAACAACTAGCATCCTGCCTTGGGAATAATGCTTGGTTGGGTTATTTGGAAACCTATTTGCCAGTTATAGAACTGAAGACCCAGTTCCTATTCTTTTAGTCTGAATTCTGTTCCTTACTGGGTTCTCGAGCTCGATATCTGAAGCTCAGTAAACATCCATATATGTGAATCCAACTTCTACCAAGGGTCCCCTCCACAGCTTTGACTTCCCAGTGTTGACCAGGAAACCTACCCACCCTGCCCAGGGTGCCCACTTTCAGTTTGGGCCTCTGAACAAAGCCCAGTGTGTCTTTTCGGATGCCAAAAACTTTCTGAGTCTTTCAGTTTGACCGACCAGATTCTCACCATCGCTCTGGATATCAGTAACCATACACTTTTATTTCCTGGGAAACTGGCCCTTCATCTCAAGCTACACGCCCTATGTAGAATGCCAAGAAGAAATGCCAGGGCAAATACTCTCTTTTGAAAAACTATTTTTCCTTCAAAACTAATGTCATCACACACCTTTAAGTCACACGGAGATTACGGTTGAGGTGTGTGCTGGGCTTGCTCAGAGCTGCTGAAGTGCATTATCTCATGGAATTCTCCCAGTTGCTCAATTAGTCACGGAGTACTAGTCTCCCCATTGGAAACTGATGTAACTAGGGCGGGAGAGATTAAGTACCTAGTCCAAGGTCACTAGTTAGTCAGTGATAGAGGCAGAACCAGAGCCTGCTCCAAACACGAAGCTGCTATAGCACATTAGAAACAACATTGCTTTCAACAGTCTGATTTATTGACTCTGATAACACATCTCCAGAAGATGATGTGTATCTATTGGCAATTTTTACTCTGAGAAAGAGTGGGTGGCTGTACAAAACAATTCCTTACTTAGTCTTGACTGGAATGTTCCACAGTCACTGCTTGCTGTGTCATTCAGCCTCAAAGTTCCTCTGCCCCTTTCAGTCCAGGACTGTGTTGTTTTGTTGAATATAAAAAGCTTGCAGTTGATCTAAAGGACAATTTTTTAAAATGTCAAATATATTAAAAAAAATTTTTTTTCAAAGTGATTTCTTTCCTATGCTGTAACACTTTTTCTTGTCTGATTTTACCAGAATAACCTCTGTTAATGATTTGTAAACCAGCTTTAAAAATTTGTTTAACTTTTAAAACATGCAATTTTTGAATAGTTCAAACATCAAAAAGCAAAAAGATGTACAAAGTGGAAAGTCCTTCCCAGCCCTACTTCTCCATCTGTCAGTTTCCACCCCCTGCAACAGGTGATCGCTGTTGCTGGTATTTTGTTTCTCTTTCTAGAGATATTTGCATGTACATACATGCCAATACGTATGTCCCTTAATTTTTCTGTAAATGGCAGAATACCATACCTATTTTCTGCATCACTTAACAATATATTAATGTGTACCAACTTTTAAATGAAATTAATGTTATTTGAGCTATGTAACTTACGTGAAAGTAAAGGATTAGTGAAACTATTTGCATGTTTAAAAATTTTTGAAGAACACAGCATCAAAACTAGATGTGATACCCCAGAGTACCATACTATAATTTAATGCTTACCAAAATTAAGTATTACAGTGTATAAGAATCACCGAGATGACTTGTTAAAAATACAGCCTGCCAGGGCCTCAACAGCTAGCAATTACTTCACTTAATCTCAGTTTAATCTGATCTGAGAGTTAGGCTTGAAGCACACTTGTACCGTCAAATGTATCAGTAAATCATTGGAGGAGAGAAATGGAAAGATTTGGGGGGTAAATGCAGATGGAGAAAGAGAAAGGGAAACCTGCACCTTGTTGAAAAACGATTATGTCATAGTAATTACATTTCCTCTGCCTTGGCTGATCCCTAGGGCAATTAACATTCAAATCCTATGTATATAATACTGGATACCACTATGAAAGTCTTGCTTTATATGAAGTCCAAAACTTATATAGAAGAACTTTTCAAGGACGAGCAGAATTTTTTTAATTACCTTGAACTGAAATTTATTCATCTTATCATTTAAAAATGTCCAGGGTAAGTAGAACTTTTAAATCATAGGATGATAGCACTGATTATAAAAGTAGGCATGAGAAGTGTAAAACATGGGTCTGAAGTTGTTTTAAGACAGGGTGCCTGGCTGTCTTCTAACAGACGAACGTGAACGCTTTTAAACCCAACCATCCAAATTTCTGAAAATTATATATACTAACATATGAATACAACAAAATGTTGGCTTCGTCTTTGGAAGCCTCTCACGTTTTTATTGAAGCAGCTTTGTCTTCAAGAAAATTATATTTCTGCCTTTATTTGTAAAGGTGTTCCTGCGTATAGAAATTGGCTTCATGTATACACGTGCTGTCAGAAAGAGCACCGGGTGATATACAGACCTTTAATACATTATGCTCTGCTTCTTCCCCTGTTACAACATCAATTTTCTCTAGCAAGCATTTGGGAGACGGTGTAGAAAAGAAAGCAGCAGCTGATTCAATTAAGGATATATTTTTAACAGAGTCTGTGCCTAAGAAAAAAAGAGGGAGAAAAGACACATAAAAGACCTCATTTTCTCTACTGTACAAGCTCTTCATTGTCCCCATGAATATACATGTCCCCTTAGCTTTTTATAACAATGAGTGTTTCCCAGGGCGCCTGGGTGGCTTAGTCTGTTGAACATCTGCCTTCAGCTCAGATCATGATCTCAGGGTCCTGGGATCGAACTCCAGATGAGCCCCCTTGATCAGGGGGAGCCTGCTTCTCCCTCTTTCTCTGCCACCCCCCCATGCTTGTGTGTGCTCTCTATCTCTATCTCAAATAAATAAACGAAATCTTAAAAAAAAAAAAAAATTGAGCGTTTCCCAAAAGTGAAACTACCCGAGTTTAGATACATCTCTTTAATTTCTCATAGCCTCAAGTAAAAAAAAAAATCTAAGCTTATGTATCATACAACCATATCTGTATGCTTTAATTTTTTACCCAAAAGTTTTAAAGCACTGCATTATTGTTTTTTTATTTTATAGATATTAAACAAATGACATAGGAAAACAGGAAACACACTAATTGAATCAAAAAAAATTTTTTAACAAATGAAATAATTCTTACTTGAATTTGGAGAGTTGGCAGGAAATTCTAGAGTGGATGTGAAGGGTTTTTCCTTAGTGTATGAGTCATTTTCAAGTTGAGGATGGGTGAGATGTTGAGTATCCTAGATGAGGGAAAAAAATACATTACTGTATTGTATCTCTACAGCTTTCTTTCTTCTACTTCAACACGCAAACAAACCCCACTGCGATGTTTCTGTTTTGGGCTCCCTGTGTGCTCAGCAGGGAAATCCTTCCTGTCACATCATAGGACCTTGGTCCCGATCCTTAGGAAGCGTAATGGAGTTACCACCAGCCTACGTCAGGTGGGATCTCATTCCAGGAACAAGGGGAGGAGGGTTAGAGACCTGAGAGGAGGTAGCAGCTGTTCCTGGCTACGACCAGACTAACCTGAATAAAGGAGATGAAACTCTCATCTCTGTTGCAAGGTATTTCAGTATTCCCAACACTTCACTTTCGATCCAAAATAATCATACAAGTTACCCAGAGAACCCACTCGCTGTCTCAGAGCTCATCTTAATTTTTCCTCTGAGATAACTTCTGCCAACAATCGCTTTTAAGGCTGCACACCTGGGGCCCTGCACAGGTGCTCTAACCAAGGCCAGGGAAGAAAAACTGAGCAATTGCCCGGCCACTTATGATCCCAGAGAGCCCCCTACAGAACAGGGGGAATTAGAACAGCACTTCAGAACTTGGGTTTCTGTCTTTTTCTTTATGAACTCAAAATTCTTCCACATCATTTAATTGGAACTTTTAAGATATTCTGTTAAAACTAGTAGAGATGAGTTTGATTATATCCATTTTAAGAAAATAAACAGGAAGGCACAGAAAGTCTCATGACTCACTGGGACAGCACATGGTCAGCAAACAAGTCATGAGGGCATTCTGACCCCCAAATCACAAGGTCACAGGATTATAGGATTAACCAGAGGACACACACAAGTGATCACTGTAGCTCCTGCCATCCTAGGATGTTATCAATTTAGAGAGACAGGAAGCTCTGTTTCCTTTGCAAGCCAGACTGGAAGTGCTCACAGGAAATGTACACGGGTACCTCCTCCAACCAAATTTCTAATCCCAACAGTAGTTCATTTGCTCAGGCATGTCTCTGTCTCTTCTTCAACTGTAAGCACCTCTAGAATACAGTGTCTCCCTATATCTTTGCATAGCCACTCACCAGGTGTTTTTCAATCCTGGCTGTACATTCAAATCACGTGACACTTAGCCTCACCCAGAGACTTTGATCTAATTGGTTTGGGGAGATACCCGGGCATACGCAACCCTTTAGAGACTCACGAAAACGAGATGATTGTTAATATGCAGCCAAACTTGAGTCCAACACCAGAGCTTTGGATATGATGAGAACACAAAATATGTTTGGTAAGTTGAATTGGATGTTAAAGTTGATCCTGTGGGGCTTGGAAAGTTTTGTGTGTGTGTGTGTGTGTGTGTGTGTGTGTGTGTGTGTGTGTGTGTGTGTGTATGTGTGTGACATCTTACAGAAGCTGTGGCTAATCTAGTACCAAATTTAGGACTAAACGATATGGAAGAAATGTGCCTAAATGTATCGCCTAGAATTTCCCTCTGGAAATTGGTCCATTCTGGTTCAGATTAAAAAATGTAGGTCAACAGCCCTAGAAGTGTGGATTTGCCCTTCACCTTGAGAGTGACAGAGGGTGCTCCTAAGCTAGAAAGCTATGACACTACTCTCAGAATTTAGGTTTAACATGAGGCAGGTGTAGAATCAACCAAGTCTTAAAAGGGATTGATTTGTGAAAGCCCTAAAAAACTTGGAATACATAGGCCTCATAGTTGGTTCTTTGTTATTCTGAGCCTCTATACAGGTTTTTAAATCTGTGTGGCCTCCTGTGGATCCTTGATGTAATTAGTAGTCCTCATGCACCCTCACTGTGGAGGGCACAGTGGCAACCGCTTCATGGAGGAGGACGCCCACTTCTAAATAGGGATGCTGGTTAATACTCCTTAACGGTTTCCACTTGGCAAGTATGTTTCCCTAGGCAAGTTAAGTACTGTGATTTTCCTCTTAAAACCTGAAAAAAAAAAAGTTGTGATAATGTTTTTCACCATAAAAGCTTGAAGGGGAGGGTTGTGGTTAACAAGAAAAAATAGGCAAATGGTTTTAAGTGCATCTTGTTACGAAAGATGCTATCAAAAACCTGATATTAAAATATCATTACCAGTTAACTCATCTACTGCAGATAATTCTGGGATTTCCTTGGGTACCTTGGGTGTAACTCGTTGAAGAGCTATTTAATATTTCTCATCACTAATAATGTTATAATTACACAATTCCCTTCCTCTGTGGGTTTCTGCCTATTATTCTAACAACCAGAACTTGCTTCCCAGGAGAATCTTTGCAGTTAAAGAAAGAAAACGTGCTTTTGGACTCAGGAGTTAAAGTATGCTCCAATTTAACATTGTTTTAATTAATTTGCCTCCAGAAACTCGAAGTGACAGCTTTTATAATAGAAACATATGCCAAATTCTTACCAAAACTCTTTCCACCATGTTTTCTCCAAACACGAAATCAGAACTGCAACTTTTAAAAGAATACTTATCTTCCTTTGCTTGACATCTAAGGAAAAGAAATGAACATTTGTTCTTTAATATAGGGATAAAGGCACATTAGACCTTAGCACATGAAGTAATCCTATGATTTAACAGATTTATGTTAAGCATAAAAACATCTGCTAACTCTTGTTCATCTGCATCTGAGAAATGAAGGAAAAACTGAGGTCCTCCCAGGGATGATATTTAAATTATTTGACAGCTGTGACAGCACTAGCTAAGACCATTCCAAACACATGTCATGCCCATCACTGTTCAGGCTGTGTGATCAACCAGGGGCTGGCCCAGACCTTATCTTCTTGCTTTTCCAGCACAGCCTCTCTGATCTCTCATTTCTTCTCACTCCTCCCCAAGTGACTGATGCTTTCAGCCACCAGAGGTCTCCAGAACAAAAGCACAGCCAATCTATCTTGTTATACTTAAGTGTGCTTTTGTTTAATTTGGGTTTTTACCTCCTGGAACTTTTTTGTTCTTGTTGTTAAAAGTGTTTTGCATGGGGGCGCGTGGGTGGCTCAGTGGGTTAAGCCTCTGCCTTCAGCTCAGGTCATGATCCCGGGGTCCTGGGATCAAGCCCCGCATCAGGCTCTCTGCCCTAAAGGGAGCCTGCCTCCACCTCTCCCTCCGCCTGCCTCTCTGCCTACTTGTGATCTCTGTCTGTCAAATAAATAAATAAAATCTTTTAAAAAAAAAGTGTTTTGCATGATGAGAAACTCAAAGATATGCGGCTATCTGTAGGCTGATGTGGTCTGGGATCCCCACTGCACCCCAGTGTGCAACATAGGTAAGTGCTATGGAATCTACATGGGCCCTAATCATGTGAGTCTGGTTATCTCTATGGCTAATTTTAATCATCTCTAAGATCAAACATGGCTTCATTGCTGATGACACCGGTAAATACTAACTTCCATTTTGCACACTTATACTGCTTTCTTTGTTGTCTATCCAATGTATGTCAATAAATAAGGAATAACACTAAAAATAATGAGAGATGGTGGGGTGCGGGGGGCGGGGTGCACCAGAGAATGGGGAGGCTGATCTAGCAGCCAGATAATTAATTCCTAACTAAATAAAAATTTAGCTGTATGTTCTTGAAATATTCTCACCTAAGTCAACAAAACAATAGAGAACCTGATATTAATACGATAATCTTTAAATATTAGAGACATTTTGAAAAGCATTTTAAATTTGTGTCTTTTAGAAAATCTCAAACAGAAATCTTAGCAATTTGGGGCACCTGGATGGATCAGTCAGTTAAGCGTCTGCTTTCGGCTCAGGTCATGATCCCAGGGTCCTGGGATCAAGTCCACATCAGGCTCCCTACTGCTCAGTGGGGAGTCTGCTTCTCCCTCTCTGTTTGCCTCTCCCCCAGCTCATGCTCTCTCTCTCAAATAAATAAATAAAATCTTAAAAAAAGAGAAATCTTAGCAATTTATCTGTCTAGTATCAGAAACCTATTTTCCATAAATGATGATAATGATAAAGCAAGAATAAAAGGGTATCCTTTCTGTGGCCTCATCATTAACTTACCCTAATGATGTAGCACCTAAACAATTCTGGTTGGTAGTCAGCTGGACTGAAATTCTGGCACTTGGTAAATTTTCACTTAGCAAAGAGGAGTTCCCCTCAGAAATCTGAAAGAAAGGCAATTCATCAGAAGGTTCCTTTCAATTGCCTTACTGAAGGAGCATCAGATAAGGAAATATTAGTTACAGTTAAATGTATTGCAAAGTTACTATGTTCAAATACTACCCTAAGCATTTTGAGAACATTATCTCATTTACTCCTCACAACATCTCTGTATAGGTTGTATGTCTTTTATCCACATTTTATAGTTTACAAATGAGTAAACTGACGTAATGAATTTAAATAACTTGGCCAGGCTTGGGCAACCAGAATTGGGGCTGACCTTAGAGCTAGGGTCTGTCTGACATCAGGGACTAGGGACTGTAGCATTTGCTATTATATTCAGAAATCCCACTTCCTTTTGGTACTTTTATGTTTTTGGAATTAATTCTCATTTCTAGCTTCACAAATATATCCTTCAGGACTATTTAATCCTGAAAATACCCTAAGAGCTTCACCAGCATGGCCACCAAATGTTAGAGGAAATCCCATTCATCTCTTCATCTAAAAATTTTTGACTGGTGACTTAATCAACTAGTTACTCTGTCTGCTGTATATGAAATGCTTATTACCTGATTAATATATAAATGAAGGCGTGAGCAATTTTAGAACTGGAAGGAGCCCTAGAAATGATCGGATCTAGTATCTCCAATGTTTTAGGAACATCTCCCTTCCCCCAGCAGGGGTTTGCAAAGATGTTTCAAGGAGTTCGTATCTTTAAAGGTAGATGGGGTCTGTTTCCACTTCAATTTTATATCAATCAATAAAAATAATTTGGAGCATTTTCCCCTTTATAATAGAATTTGAGAGCTGAGAAATATGTATGAAGAGAATATATGTTGTTGGTTGCAAAGATCAAAGTGCATGTTCATGAGTCAGTCACTCAGATGACTTATCTCTCAGTACAAATGGTAGTTTTTACTCTTATGTACTTAAAATGGTTTTTATTTGGCATATCTTGTTTAAATTGTACTTAATAAGTGACCACTGATTGATGACAGTGAATGAAAATTGCTCTGATTTTATATACAAGTCATTAAGGAACATGAAAATAGCAGTTCTATGAAATTCACCTATAGATAATTTTCACTAGATCTGTAAATTACATTATTTTGTCAGAGTTCTTACATTGCATTTTATATAGCATGTCTTTAAATCTTCAGAGGTCATTATTAGACAGAGAAAATTCAATAATGGGCATATCCAATTAAGCTGTTCACTAATAAAGTGCCATTCATATGTTTAATTTATTCAAGAAGAAATGCTTGCAAACAATTACCTGAAAATTTCTCTCATTGTTTATCATTTAGAAAGAAAATGCAAGAATAAATTTTATTTTTAAAATATATAATGCAAGGTTTCAATAAACCATACCAAAGAAGAAATATTGATTTACTTTTTATATCATAATATGTAATAAAAAATTTAATCTATAATTTATAGTACATCCTGTTCCAAAGTTATATGCAAAATGGTAACATTTTAGAAATTAGTCAACATATCATACTTTTTCTTACATACTTCACACAAACAACATGCATCTCTTCTTAAATGGATAAAAGTAAGAATTTATGTAATGTAATGATGATTATTAGGTTGTATTTAAATGAAAACTTTTAATAATCTACTGATTTGAAATTTAAAACATGTTTTACTTAAAACTCATGCCATATTCCATGCAGAAATAATGAAATGATTTTTAAAATTCACAGTGAGTCTCATGAGATCATATCTCACAAAGAAAAAGGCTTGGAATTACAAAAATGTTGTCAAATGCTGACCAAGTTAAACTCTCACTTCACTGATGAAAAGAGAAGATTGGGTGATTTGACCAAGAATGTAAACATAAGTTAGTTAGGGGCAGAGGTAGGATTAGTACTTATCTGATTCTTTTTTCATTGCACTGATGAAATGACTGGCATCTTAATTTCCATGTGTCCCTGTCTTTGTGTTCAGTATTGAAAAACAAAACAAAACAGGAGACCAAGCCTCAACAGTTCAGCTAGAAACAAATGAAGAATGGAATGACTCTGAAATCCTGGGTGCCGTTCCTCTCAAGTATTGGCTTCTGGAAGACACAGCAACAGAATATCCCCAAACCCGTATCTGCATGGCTTGAGCAAAATGACAATCTTCCTAAAAAGGCCCACAGTGAGGGACTCAGCCATCCACAACCACTGGAAGGGAGACTATTTATCTGTCTTCAGAAGCTTCCCCAGTCCTCCCAATTCCCAACTCTGTGTGGGTAATTCCCTGCTGCCGTTATCCATGAAGATGGATCTGGATGGATTCCTGGTGTGAGCTAAACTGGCAAGGCCGCACTGGGATGTCAACCAGCTGCGGATGCAGAAAACGCCTGTTCCTTCTTTGATTTGTGGCTCCTGGTCCTGGCCACCTCATTGCTCCCCCTGTTCTCATGAGGAGTCAGTGCCCTGGAACAAGGCCCCAGGAGTTTCTACCATAAGGGACTCAACTTTACAGCTAGGAGAGACCACAAAACTAGTTTCTAGGAATACTTTCCATTTCAAGAGGACAACTTTAATAAGGTCACCGAGGGCTGCTTCCTCTGTGTTTCGTCTGGGTGCTTCTCCAGCCTGGCAGCTGCTTCAGCAACAGAACTAAAGTCAGGCAGCCCCTAACGCTGAACGTAGGGCCCAGAACAATCTACTAAATGAAAGATGGAGACTTGATGTCAATCCCACTATAGGAGATTTTCTTACCTTACTTTTTGTTTTTTCCTTAGTCTTGCAGGATTCCAAGGTATTGTGTCCAAATGTTTTTCTTAGTTTTTCACACCTTTGAGCTTGAGGTGGTTGCAAAACAGCAGGTCTTAGGACATGATCGGAATGTTTCACAGGAACTTAAAAGACCAGAATTAAGGAGTCACTATATCTTCAGTGACATACTTCTTCCTCCAGATTTTTGACTAATTTAACGTTTATTTTCTAAAGTCATCATTAAGTGAGGGATTAATGTTGACTGATCAACGTCAAAATAGCCAGTGAATTGCTTAGTGCTTACTTCAGACCTAGCTTTTACCCATTACCTATTCATCTTGACCCTGGGACTTTGCTTACCAAATTTGTTTTTTCACATTTTGTCACTTGACCCTACCTCCAGATCCCAACACACACACAACAAATTAAACTATAAATGGTAAAATGTAAAATTTCAGAGGTTCTTATAATAAACTACATACCTTGTTCTGTACTGTTCATATCCACATTCCTTTGCACAAGAGTTGATGTCATAAAAACATTGTTTTTCTTCACTGTGAGAAAAAATATTTAGTGCATTTTAAATCTGAGTCAGTTTCCAGGAATTCGGGTTTTAACAGTCCTGTACTACATTCACCAGTAGATGTCGCTGTTGGCACTAATAACTGTAGGTAGTGAGCTGAGAAGGCAGTCCGCTAGAAATGGGTGATGGCAGGGAGTTCTGCCACATATGTCTGCTGACTTTCGGAAATATAAATGAAAATTGGTCCACTAATGGAACAGGCACTCTTCTTTAGAACCATGAAAATGATTACTGAAATGAGTACATATTATAAAATCTGATAGTGAGCCCTCTGTATTAACATACATATATTTTTTAAGATTTTATTTATTTGACAGAGAGAGAGATCACAAGTAGGCAGAGAGGCAGGCACAGAGAGTGGGGGTAAGCAGGCTCCCCGCTGAGCAGAGAGTCCGACGCAGGGCTCGATCCCAGGACCCGGGGCCATGACCAGAGCCAAAGGCAGAGGCCCAACCCACTGAGCCACCCAGGTGTCCCTTAATATGTATTTCTTATAAAATGTTATGAAACTAATAGCAAATTCTTCCACTTTCCCCACTCTAGTGATACCTAGAGAGAGATGACTGTTATGCTAGGGGATTTTTCTATGAAGTGTGTTGGTGGCATAAGACTAAGGATGGTGGTTGCAATAAAGGACTATTATACATCTAAAAGTGATCACCTCCCTCTTGGTTGCAAATTGCAGAAACAGCAACCTTTGAGGATTTGATTAGTGAAAATGAGAAAAGAATAAGAACTGCTTCATCTAAGTATTAAAAATACTACAGGGGCACCTGGGTGGCTCAGTGGGGTAAGCCTCTGCCTTCAGCTCAGGTCATGGTCTCAGGGTCCTGGGATCGAGCCCTGCATCGGGCTCTCTGTTCAGCTTGGAGCCCGCTTCCCCTCCTCTCTCTGCCTGCCTCTCTGCCTACTTGTGATCTCTCTATCTATGTCAAATAAATAAATAATGTCTTTATTTAAAAAAAAAACCTACAAAGGTTGGGGTAGAATCACTTCTCTAATTCAAAGTTCAATTAAATGCTTTATGATCTTTATTATTAAAAACTAGCAACAAATGGGCCATATCAAATTGTACTATTTTTCTCCATTCCAAT
The DNA here is from genome assembly GCF_902655055.1 of Lutra lutra. NCBI lineage: Eukaryota > Metazoa > Chordata > Mammalia > Carnivora > Mustelidae > Lutra > Lutra lutra. The sequence goes on from NC_062282.1 coordinate 28,979,062, forward strand.
ACCACCAACATTCTGCACAACATAAAATGGAATGGTACTTACTGATATCAATGTTCCTTTAATCTTTTTGTATGTGTATGTCTTATTTAAAATAATAATGAATCAAAACAATTACTCAGATAACTTATATCCATCCCTTCACTTTATGCACAAATACAATAAAACAAATTCTCTAGGATCAGGACCCCTTTTTCTTTTAACGTCTGTAACTTGTCATTCAGGTTTAAAGGGGGTCTACTGAGCTTGAAAGTATTTCTTCTGTATCTGAAAGGTATCTGACATGTATGTTGCTCAGTCATGTTTGGAATTATTAATAAGAATATAAATTCATTAGTTTGAAAACCCCATGGATCCCATGTAGGAAGGGATCATTTAGAAGGAAGTGAATAGTTTGTATTTTTTATTTCTTAGTGGCAAGCTTAACCTGGAAAAGGCAGCCGGATGTTCAGTAGAAACAAAAACAAAAAGAATATAAAATTGTAATTTCAATGTAATGTTCCAACCATTTCAAATATTTTATGACAAGATCGATTTCGTTAGCAAAGCACTCTAAATGTCAAATTAAAAGAAGTAATGTTTTAGTGAAAAGTTTAAGTAATCATATTCTAAAAATATAAATCAGGGTGCCTGGGTGGCTCAGTGGGTTAAAGCCTCTGCCTTCGGCTCAGGTCGTGATCTCAGGGTCCTGGGATCGAGCCCTGCATCGGGTTCTCTGCTCATCAGGGAGCCTGCCTTCCTCTTCTCTCTGCCTATTTGTGATCTCTGTCTGTCAAATAAATAAATAAAATCTTTGAAAAAAAAATCTCCCACAGGAGTTAAAAATATAAATGAAAATAAAAGGAATCATATTCTCAACCTTAGAATAGTCACCTAAAGCATAAATTTTGGAATAAGAATTTAAAGTATAGCTGTATATTTTGAACTCTGTATATATTATAAACAGATGAATATTAATGAATAAAATAAAGTTATCTTATGGAGCTGCCTTATATCACATTTTGCTATCATAAACATAAATTCCTTAAAAGCATCATCAAACTCAAAATTTCTGCCAAAATTAGATACACTGTCTGGATTCGTGGAATTTGAATTCATAAGGCATTCTACTAATAATAATTTGCTAAGGCCTGCATTTTATTTGCCACTAAAATGCCAGCATTTTATAGTAGCTGAGTAAGAAAGCTCACCATTAGTACCATCAGTGAGAATGGATTTTTTTTTTAAAGATTTTATTTATTTATTTGACAGACAGAGATCACAAGTAGGCAGAGAGGCAGGCAGAGAGAGAGAGGGGGAAGCAGGCTCCCTGCTGAGCAGACAGCCCAATGTGAGGCTCAATGTGAGACCATGACCTGAACCGAAGGCAGAGGCTTTAACCCACTGAGCCACCCAGGCGCCCAGAGAATGGATTTTGAAAAGTCAGAGTGTCAGGCTCAAGGTTCTAGAAGCTGTTTATTACCTGGCCCAGAAGGAGGGAAGGTCAGGAGGTTGGTGAAGGATGATGATCTCATTCGATTCTGGGACAAGGTGGATGCTAGAAGCAAATTGCAAACTGAAGTCAGTGAGGAAGTAGGTTTTTGTGTTTCTTTTGATTTGGACTTTTGCTGTTTCTAAAATTTCTATATCACTAATTTAGAAAAGGTTTTTTTTTTTTTTTTAAGATTTTATTTATTCATTTGACAGACAGAGATCATAGGTAGGCAGAGAGGCAGGCAGAGAGAAGGAAGCAGGCTCCCTGCTAAGCAGAGAGCCTGACGCGGGGCTCGGATCCCAGGACCCTGAGATCATGACCTGAGCCGAAGGCAGAGGCTTTAACCCACTGAGCCACCCAGGCGCCCCAGTTTTGTATTTTTAATCAATAGAAATAAAATATGCCTGTCATGAGAATTATAAATTAATTTCTATTCAATTCAATAAATATTGGAGTACTCCCCATGTATAAGACACTCTACCAGGCATGAAGACAACCTCAAGGAAGGCGCAGTGGAGGAGACAGACATACACAGAGATAGCTGTCTTACAAGGCAGGAGGGCAATGCGGTCATGTATAAAAGGAATCACGGAGTGCTTAGAGTATAGAAGAGAGGCAAACTGAGTTACTGGTTTATTCAGAATAGAGTATGTGATGAAGTTCTTAAAGTGTTCTTTTTAAGGCAGACATCTGTTTAAGTAGATGGTAACTTAGTAATGTCAGTTTCCCCTAATTACAAAGTTAATGCATACTCAATGCAGACACTCTGGAAACATGACAGAGTGCAGAGTGGGTGGGAAACCCCAAATTGCCTGTGTAACCCCCCTACCTAAGATAACCATTGCTGGCATTATGGCTGATGTCCTTTCCATCTTCCATCCCATGTTGACAAATTGAATTTTTACATAGTGACTGACTGTACAATCCATCTTATAGACTGCTATTTTTATCCAGTAATTTATTATAAACGCTCTCCAATGGGTAGACTTTTAAACATTTCCCTTTGAAAAGTTTCTCACTAATTTCACACAGAGAAAACTTAACAGTGACCAGCCAACAGTCAGGTCTATACCTACCTCCTTGGAACTGAGGATCTGTCGTATGCAAAGTAAAAGATGAAGACCGTGCACGCTTTCTTAGAAAACCGTTGGATTCTGAAAGAAATTCAACAGGACAGGTAAAATTGCCAGCAATAACAAATTATCCTCAACCAAGATGGGAAAGGATAAATAGAATGAACTTTTGCCTACATAGATCATCACCTGCTAACATGTTAAGTCCTGAAGCCCAAGTTTAAACACTGGGGTTAATAGCTTGGTGATTTTAAAATGATAGGCATCTCATCCTCCTAAGAAACCCTTAGAAACAAGTGGCTTCGGCAAGAAACTGCATGTGACTTTGGAGATTGTGTAGGGAGTGTCTTTGGTTGGTGGAGAGACCCAGGCGCTAGAGAAACAAGGGATCTTAGGCATTAACATCAGTTAACACTAACATCAGTGTTCCTACATGTCATCTTTCAAAACAAAAGCCAGTTTATTTGGTGTTTAAACACCAGCAGAACCATGAAGTTTTCCCCAGTTCTTGTCACACGCCAAAACACTTGTGCCTGCTTCTTTTCTTTGTCCCAAGACAGGTTTAAATACAGGATGTAAGTCATTACCATGCTCGGCTGCTTCAGCGTCTTCTGCTGGTCTCTGGAAAGAAACAAAGTTGCCAATGAGAGCTGAGTGTTTGTTGCATCAGAATTCGACCCTGTCACTTTAGAAGAGAATTCTCAAAAGCCCGTCTATTCAGCTAGGTCAGGGCAAACCCACTCACCTTTGCTCCTTTACTCGCTAGGCATATTTTCAAAACAAAACAAAGTCTTAGTGGAGCGGTTTTGTATTTCAGTGACTGCAGAATCCCTTGTCAGAACTTGTTTAAAAGGAAGATTTGAAACACCAGCTCTCAAGATCTGAGCTGTAGGCCTGGGGTGGGACCCAGGAAACTGACTTTTTGACCAGGGCAACTGACTTTTCGACCAGGGCTAGGGGGTTGAGCGTCTCTTCTTCTTTTCTTTTCTTTTTTTTCCCAAGATCATCTTTAAATATTTTATTTATTTATTTATTTATTTATTTGACAGACAGAAATCACAAGTAGGCAGAGAGGCAGGCAGAAAGAGAGGGGGAAGCAGGCTCCCTGCTGAGCAGAGAGCCCGATGCGGGGCCTGATCCCAGGACCCTGAGATCATGACCTGAGCTGAAGGCAGAGGCTTTAACCCACTGAGCCACCCAGGCACCCCTGAGCGTCTCTTTAGTGAGTTTGTGGGTAGTAGGGTAAGTGACTTGGATAAGCAGGAATGAATAACAGGAAAATATTAATTGAGCTAAAGTGGGAAAGCTACTAATCTTATCGTTGGTCTCTCAAAGCAGGTGGTTTCAGTATGATATAGACCTTAAGGGACCTTAAGATCCCTTTTAAATCAAGCATCACAGTTTAGAACTTATTTTGTACCCAGTTTTAGGCGAGGTCAGTGGAGACCCATGAGGAATTTCGACCCTGCTAACCTCTCTCAGTCCGGCCCCTTTCCAAGTCACTCCAAAAAAACCCTATAATTTTGGTAAAGATGGTATGTTATTCATAGCTTCAAGACAAGGCAGGCCTCTGGCCTCCCATTTAGGCCTAATTGCTTCCAGTAAGAACCTACTGTAGAAATATTCTAGAGGCTGGGCTCTGCTAAGTGAGGAGCAAGAGGATAAACTAAGGCAACCATGATACCATTCAGTGCCACTGGCTTCTTGAAACATCATTTTGTCAAAGTCAAACAAAGAAAATTAGCTTGATCTTACCTTAAAAGTGTGTTCTCTCTTTGCAAAAACGAATACTGGTTGAGCAATGACAGATTTTTCTGTAAAAGAAAAAGAACAGACAAAAAGTCAAATTATATTTGGACAAATGTAACACCGCCTAAGGATGTTTGAAGATTTTTGTTGTTTCGTTTTGTATTTTTCCTGCCTTTGGGTAGAATCCAAACTGTTTTTACATGGACACTGTAACTTGCGTATTTACAAATGATTTTAACGGTTAATTATAGAAATAAATACTCGGGGAAAGCGATAATAATGTGTTTCCATAAAGAGTGAGATCATCCCATTAAAAGAACACACTTTAAATGTTTAAAGAAAACAAAGTATAATTACCTGCATTCAGAATATCATTAGGACATCGTGATTAACATCTTTGCTTTTAGAATGAAAAAATGCAAGGAGTGAAAAATCTCATCTAAAAATAGTTCTTCTAGGGCCACCTGGGTGGCTCAGTGGGTTAAAGCCTCTGCCTTCAGCTCAGGTCATGATCTCAGGGTCCTGGGATCGAGCCCCGCATCGGGCTCTCTGCCCAGTAGGGAGCCTGCTTCCCCGACTCTCTCTGCCTGCCTCTCTGCCTAATTGTGATCTGTCTGTTAAATAAATAAATAAAATCTTAAAAAAAAATAGTTCTTCTACTTGGGTTGGATCTCAAGGTAAAAATGGTATAGATATATTGCATTCCATCCTTAGAATGATCCAGAAATAATCTATACTTCCTTGATTGGAGTAGTCATATACTAAGCCGTGTTTTCAATATTTAGACTAAGAATCAGTCTTAGTCTTTTGTCCTCAGCCCAGCTGACCTTATTAATCTTTTATGTTTTCTTAGCTTAGGTAAGACAACAGAGAGAAACTCATTTACTATAGGGTGTAAATGAGTGATAACAACTTTAAATATCAGGAATCCAGAATTCTAAGGGAAAATGACATGCTTGTTAAAAGCCTAGGCCCTGAAGTTAGGCACATGTAGCACTAATACTTGGGGAAATAATATGTTTGTACCTTTAGTTTCTTCATCTGAAAACAAAATGAAGATTAAAACAATAGTTACCTCACAGAGTTTATGGGACAATTAAATGGATTTTTGGATGGAAGTACTCAGATTTTTACAAGACAAAAATAAAAAAGAAAATATCTTTAAAGAAAGGATATGAAATATGTGGCATGCCACTAATCCCCATTCCAAAACTCTTAGCTGACATTGCCAGTTTATGACAACTCTCTTTCTTACTTTCCCATTTTTCCTCCTTTCCGTCTTTCTTTCCCTCTTTTCTTTCTCTCTTTCTTTCCCTCTTTCTTTCTTTCTTCCTCTTTCCTTCTTTCTTAAATTGAAGTATAAGTGACAACACTTTCTTAATGAGCCCAAATATGATCTTAGAATTTTCCCATTACAGGCTTCCAGCAGCCATTACCAATATATTGTCCTGGAATACAAGCCAAGGTAATTTGCCCTCCCTGGGCTGAATAAATAAAACTCTCACTGAAGAGTTTCAAGGAACTATCAGACAACTACTTTTTTTCTTTATATGCTAGGAAGGGGTCTTCCAGTTCCCCATAATCTAATCCCATAAGAGTGTCAAAACTCTGCCAGACCACCCTTGCCAAGCTCCTGGGCCCTGTGATCTTGGGTACCTTCTTTCAGTCTAGTGAGGTAAACCGTTCACTTTTTCATGCAAGCGTTTACCACACTGGCTGCCCTTGGAGCCAAGCGAGCTCCAGCAGAAAGCGCACAAGAATGTACTGGCATTCCCATCCATATTAAACTATAGCTCAGTGCTCTGTTCCTTCTTGAACAGACTCCTCTTCCAGCAATTACATTAGATTTAAGAAATGAGAACTCCAGTGACTTTGAAAGAAAATAGTCTTTGTGAATGTTCCGGGGAATACTTATGAATTAGAATTATAAATTAGCCTCTTCTAAACTGGCCTTAGGGTAGTTCTGCCTAAAATAGCATGAGGAACTCTAACCCTAGACAATGGACATGCTGACTTTCCCTTGATCAAAACATGCAGCTAAACACAGGCAAAAGCAATCTTCTGGACAGCATTAAGTGTTCCTTGCAGCTTGGAGGACCTATGATAGAGTAAGTACATCACTGTTGTTCATTAATTCAATAAACGTTTATTTATAATATTTTGTGCCAGCCATCTTTTTGAGCATCTTTTTTGTGTATACCCCTGTGCTGGGACAGGGGTATAGACCATCTGATTGAAGGTACAGTAGCCTCAGACTAACCACCTTCTCCCCTTGACACTGCGTGGCACGTGGTTGGAAAGTAGAGACTCTCCACATCTCTTCCTTCATCTGGATTCTCCCAAACAACTCTTTTGGCTTCAAAGACAACGCCAAAATTAAGCATTTATCAAGCCATCAGATCCATAACAGTTTTCTTACTTGACCCAGTAGGAAAATTTCAAAACATAAGCAAGGTTCTTATGATTTTATATATATATATTTTTAAAGATTTTATTTATTTATTTGACAGACAGACATCACAAGTAGGCAGAGAGGCAGGCAGAGAGAGAGGAGGAAGCAGGCTCCCCGCCGAGCAGAGAGCAGAGATGGGGCTCAATCCCAGGATCCCGGGATCATGACCTGAGCCAAAGGCAGAGGCTGTAACCCACTTAGCCACCCAGGTGCCCCTGATTTTGTATTTTTAAATTTATCCTCTTTTCTTTCTGATGTAGTCATTGATCAACCCATTTATTCAAAAAATGTGTTTTGAGGGTTGACTGTGTGCAAGGCAAGAGAGCAAGGACAAGTGGTACAAGATGAGGCTGAAAGCGAGTGAACATAAACTTCTTTTTCTCCTCTTCTAATAAGTATCACAGTTTCCCCCTCCCCCAATTTTAGGTGGGTTGCAAGGCCTTGTCCCTGCCCTTACTTCTGTATGTTTAATGGACGGTCTCTGACAAACCTGCTTCATCTAGGAAAGCAACTGGAGGATTTTCTCAATGAATCATCCCAGAGAAGGAGGTTCAAAAGGATCTGTGTAGCCAAAAGCAGATGCAGAAGAGGAGGAAGACCCTGAACAGGGAGTACCATTGACTCAGAGCAGCGGGAGTGGGGTGGGCTCTGCTAAGGGCCCCAAGTTTCTGCTACACAGTTTCTCCCACGTAGAGTCCTGCAGACTGCCTCTCTGCTGCCTTGGTAGTTCAGGAAAAGTGAAAACTGAGTCGTCCACACTGGATAGAACCAGGCTACTCTAGCCGGGGCCAGAAAGGTTATGGAAACAGTGTTGGCAGGAAAGAGAGTGGCAACAGTCCCCCTGCAGAGGGGCCGGCTCTGCCAAATGGGTCACTTCTTAATTGCTACCAGGACTGGAATTATCCACTTGGACCAAGGCCCTGGCAAGTCCTGCATTTTCTTCTCCCCTTCTTCCTGGACCTATCCACATGTCTGACACATCCTCTTCTCTAATTTCTTCTTGTGCACTCTTATCCCAGGCTCCAATACTGTTCTTTATGCCCCTGCCTTTTTTACTTGTGTCCAGCTCTGGGACTGGTCAAAGCATGGATTTTGGAGCTGTGAAGTGTAATGGTCCTAGAGCTGTTCTGTTGTTTTTTGTTTTTTGGGGTTTTTTTAATTACTCTAAGCCTCAGCTTTATCACCTCTCTCCGTATGTATTTTGAAAAGGTTGTCATGAGGACTGAAGCAATGCATGCATATGGAGGACCTGGTACAGCTTCCTCTTCAAACCTGTTTAGAACAAAGCAGAACCTCATCTATCATCCATCCATCTATCTGTCTATCCATCCATTCTCCATATACGCACACATCTCTCCATATATCCAGATATTTGCAGTATCTTCCATATCTACCCATCGATTTATCCACCCATCCATAACATATAGCAATATATCAGACTACAGTTTGCACATAAGACATTCACTAAAAGTCAGATTCCCTGCCCTCCTCCTCCTCTGCCATCCAATGTTACATGCAAGAACCCTATGACTCTTGTTAGTCTCAGGGAAACATCTCATTGTTCCTCAAGGGTCTTTCTCTTTCCTTTCACTCGTTACCTTATCCTTACCTTATTTCCTTACCTTATATCCTTGTCCTTATCCTTACCTTACCTTATTTCTTGTCCCTTCTCCTCATTGAGCTCCTATATTTCTTCTTTTACTCTCAGGAAGTTCCTGAATTCAGGCTGTGGCCCATACATAGTTTTTGAGATTGTTGGTCCTCGATGAGTGGTCCAGATTGACCAGTAGCATTACAGGGTGCTTATTAGAAATGCAGACTCTCAGGCCCCACCCCAGACCTACAGAATAAGCATTTGGATTTGACACTATCCCCAGGTGATGTGTATATATATATATATATATATATATATATATATATATATTTAAGAAGCAGTCCTCTAGACTATTCCCGGTTTCTTTCATCCGAGACCAAATTTAGGAAGATGGCAGTAGAGACTCATGGAGTCAATGATTAAACCTCCAGATGTTCTGAGTAACCTGACAATTAATGAGAAAATGATTATTACTCAAACCACATACTACGATTGTTATGACTCAATGTTGGGTGAAGTCAAGGGCTACTCTGAAAACTTAACTAGAAATCCCTGTAGTAAGGATATTAAAATATTGACATTGATATTGAAATCAGTCATTCAGCTATTTTGCTTAAAGCAATTAATGATTTCCTCTCTGTGCAAAAGTTGGTTTGCTGCTTTGATGTGCCTAAAATCTGATTTTTTTTCCTTGAAAACTGTTTTCAGAAAATGTCTCTGCTTGAGATTATTATTATTGTTTTAAAGATTTTGTTTATTTGACAGAGAGAGACAGCAAGAGAGGGAACGCAAGCAGGGGGAGCGGGAGAGGGAGAAGCAGGCTTCCCGCCAAGCAGGGAGCCCGATGTGGGTCTCAATCCCAGGACCCTGAGATCATGACCTGAGCCAAGGGCAGATGCTTAACGACTGTGCCACCCAGGCACCACTCTGCTTGAGATTATTAAATGTTGATTAAAATATTCATTTCTGCAAGGCAAAAAATAAGGCAAAAAGCATAAACTACATAAAAAATCTTGCCATGGTACTGAGATTCTTTGACAAAAATCAGAAACGCCTAAAGTTTCAACTCTAAAAATGATCTCTTTTGTAGAAAAAATAGACAAATCATAGCAAGTGAACTTTAGATTGGAAGCACAAGCATGAGAAATTCAGTAATTATTTCTAGCCATACATGGAAGAGTTCTATAAAAATGCAAAAGGAATGAAATAAACAACAAATCACCCAGCCACCGACATATAAAAAGTAAGTCTTTGCAGAGCAGGTAGCAGGGTCACAGACTGACATTATGAACTGTGATGGGACACTCTTGGTTCTATGTTATGAGATGCTTTGTACTGCCTTGAAGATAAAATAACCAGGACCCTGGAGGAAAACAGAGGCAGTTTACACAGGAAGTTTCCAGGCTGATTACAAAACACTAACTCAACTTGAGACACAGGATGAATGGACCCTGCTGGACTGTTTCCAGACCTGGTCATTGCTACTGAAGTCATAACCAATTCTGTGTCCTATAAATACAAAATTGTTGTAATAAATACAGTGTATGAAGTAGAAGGGAAAAACACTCACCCTGTCAGTCAACTTCTACATTTTTCTGAGCTGCTTTAAGTTCTTGTTGAAAACGAAGTTATTAACTGCTCATTCTAAGAAATCTAGCATTTCTAGTTTTGATTCACTATGAGAAGCGCACGCTAGGGACAAAAAGAACCAGCAAGAGAATTGCACAGGAAAGTTATTCCTCTTCTTGTCAATACCATGTTGATAAAGAAATCACTCATCTTCAAAATGGGAATCATATCAGATTAAGAAATTAGAGAAGATGAGAAAAGTCTCTCTCAATTCACTGAACATAGCCATCATCACCCAGAGTTTATGTAATCCATCCGATTTTCTGAACTCATCTGCTTCTCATGCTGATAATCTTCAAGGAATCTGTTCATTGCAAATTCTAAAGGGTCTAGGGTTTTTCCTGCACTGGTGTGTACCTTGGTCTAGAACTTGATACACACAGGCCAATTTTGCAAAACCAAGGATTAGAGATAATGAAAGTCTCCAGTGTGAGCAAGAAGCAAGAAGACTTAGAGGTTGTGTCAAATACAGACCTTGCTACCCTTCTGGTGGTAGGACCAAGCCCTGAGAATTCTGCGCTGAATACACCCATCCAACCTCACCTCCAAACTGTGCTGCTTAATTTATTATCCAGTTTTACGTGATAGTGGGAGATAGCCAGTGAATTAATTTCATTCGCATTTTAGAATCTAGAGATTTATAGTAGCAGTAATTCAGCTGAAGAAAAATTCATATTTTTTAAAGTCACTGAGTTCAGGGGCGCCTGGGTGACTCAGTGGGTTATGCCGCTGCCTTCGGCTCAGGTCATGATCTCAGGGTTCTGGGATCAAGTCCCGCATCGGGCTCTCTGCTCAGCAAGAAGCCTGCTTCCCTCTCTCTCTCTGCCTGCCTCTCTGTCTACTTGTGATCTCTCTCTGTCAAATAAATAAATAAAATCTTTAAAAAAAAAAAAGTCACTGAGTTCACAATGTCTGTATAAGTGGAGAAGTGCACTGATTAAAAAACAGGTAATTTTAATTAAATCATTTGGTATAGAAGATCTGGCAAAATCATTCTGTCAATCAAAACACAACGGTGAAGGGAAAAAACAGGCTTTATATTTCTAAGTGTGTTCTGCAATTACCCCCCCCAAAATATATGGTCATCATGTGCACTGTGCTTTATATTTGGGGGTGATCAGTAACTTTTAAAATAGATATCATAGCACACGCCTTTCAATTTTACTATTATTCCAGGGTCAAAACATAATTCTTTGAATTATTTCTTTTTTCATTCTTAAAGACAGTAGCTACCATGTGATATGCTTGTGCATGTCATGATTAATCTTTATCCTTTTGCCTTTTTTTGTTTGTTTGTTTGTTTGTTTTTCCTTTTTTTTTCCCTTCCTTTTGCCTTTTGAAGTGTTTAACTCAATGTGACTTTTGAGAAGTAACCTAAAGGGGCACCTGGGTGGCTCAGTCATTAAGTATCTGCCTTTGGCTCAGGTCATGATCCCAGGGTCCTGGGACAGAGTCCCACATCAAGCCCCACAAGGCCCCCATTGGGATCCCTGCTCAGTGGGAAGCCTGCTTCTTTCTCCCTCTTCCACTCCCCCTGCTTGTGTTCCCTCTTGCTGTCTCTTTCTCTGTCAGAAAGAAAAAGAAAAAAGAAGTGGCATGAAAAATTAGACCTTGGTGATCTCCCAAGATGCTTCTTTTACAGACTGGTGTACTAGAAAACCTTACATTTGCATCATACTTCACCTATTATAAAAACAGGTTTAAATACATCAGATTTTGGTGGCTACTCGGGGCCAGAATGCATAGTTTTAAACATCTAATCTTTGGCAGAAAACAGACCTGGACTCAAATTCCATCTCCTGAACATACTAACTGTGAGGTTGGGCAGGTTTCCTCATCTGTAAGATGGAGAGCATAAAACATTCTTCACAGAGTTGTAAGGACTAAGCGAGTTGATGTGGGCAAAAGGCTGAGCATGGTGGCAGACACAAAATGCTCAGTAAGCTCTGCTCTTCCTGCATTACAGGATTCTCAGAAGAAACATCATGAAACCATGTGTTTATCATGAGAAAAGAACGGCTCTAAAATTACCAGATGTGCCCAAGATCATACAGCTCACACTTATGGGTAAAGCACGTGAGAGCAAATTCCAAATCTGGAGCTTTGTCCTGTAAGCAAGACTCCCCTGACCCCCTTGCCCCAGCTTCCACTGTGAGTGAAATGACTACTGGCCAGCTTCCTGACACTGTGAGATGCCTGCACTGTCACAGCTCCCCTCCTTCCGTGCTCTGTATAAGCCTCGCCAAGAGACCGTCTCAGACTGTGTCAGTCTCCCCGCACTTCTGTTTCACCCTCTGTAAACACTGTAAGAGGTTTCACATAATCTCACCATTTCTGTTCCCATTCTGACAAAAGAAGGTATTCGAGAATGTTGGCAGACCAGTGGCCTGGTGAGCCTTGCCATCCAAAATCTCCATGTCAATATATACATCCAATCACTGACCAAAATAACAGACCAATGTATTACTTTCGACAGAGCATACCTACTTCTCCATAATTTGAAGGAGCTATTTTATTGATAAATGAAACAATTTTGTGATAAGGTTACTTGCGATCTTTGATGACTTGAATATGTTTACCAGCAACAAACGTGAGACTTCTGGATTGAGATTGCCAAAAGGGTCTGTTTGTTTCTCTTGACACTGCTCCTTTATGCCCATGGGGTAATAAAGATGGGGAACGTGTCCTGGGATGTGCTTGGTCAACTTGGTACCATTTGGAAATACATATTTCATTTGACAGCGTTTATAAATCACATATTTTCCCCTCAGAATAACTTGCAGTGTGAAACTGCTTCCATATGTTAGGAACGGGTCTCTCCATTTTGCTGAGAGAGGGGAAAGAGAAATATCATCTAAGTTTTATGACATGTTGAAGATTAATATTGAACAGGCACATGCACAGGTTTAAAATGGTATCTTTTTATTTTAAGTAATTCTCTGGTGTTTCTGGGCTGCTAAAATTAAAGAGGTGATTTTGACACGAAGTATCATATTAGTAAGAATTAAGTCACTCGTCACATAGACTATTAATAAGTCAATATGGCTGAAGCATAGCTTCATACGTCAAATTCAGATAAATTTAAGTTCTTCCTCTTCAGTAAAGAAGCACACTATTTTTAAATTCCTCCATGATTCCAAGGACACAGGCCGGATGGAGAAGTTTGATTGCAACCTCTACTAATTCCCAATCTCTTTTCCTTAAACTTATTCCTCTTTGAGCCTTTGAGCAAGCAGGAGAAAAGGCTCCTTGTTTTCTTGTTTCCACAGGAATAAATGGATGTTATTCCCCTGAGAACAAGACCTTGGAGGCCTAGGCCAGAAGAAAGGAGCAGAGCTGCCCACCCAAGGCGCTCATAAGCCCAGAAGCCCCGGACCTCATTCTCTTCTTGGGAACTCACAGAAGCCGTAAGACGGGCATTCATCGTCACTGAAATGCCCTGCGGGCCCTCCTCGAGCACAGAACTGGACAGGAATAGAGTGATGCCTACTGCAGATACCTTACTGCATTGATGTTAGAACTAATCTGGCAGAAGTAAAGGCCAGGTAGCAATTTGCAAACAGAAATATTTTGCTTACCATGCTACAAGAGAAAAACACTTTTCAAATTTATATGACTTGAAAAATTCTCAAGAAAACAGAGAACGATCCTTTAAATTCATTCATTTTTTTACCTGCAAGTTTTTTTTTAAAACTGTGGGAAAAGATACATAACATAAAATTTACCATTTTAACCATTTAAAATGTACAGTTCAGCGACATTAGGTATATCCACATCAAGGTGTAACTATCACCACCATCCATCTCGAGAACTTTTGCATAATCCCAAACTGAAACTCTGTGCACAAAGCACTAACCCCTCTTTCCACTTCTCCCACCCGCACCCTGTAACCACACACAGCTCTGTCACTCTGTGAATCCAACTGCTCTAGGACACTTCGTGTAAGTGGAATCATACAATATTTGTTGTTTTGTATCTGACTTATTTTACTGAGCATAGATAGGGTCTTCAAGGTTCATCTATGCTGGAACATGTATGAAGAATTTCACTCCTTTACAAGGCTGATTAATATCTCAGCGTATGTATGTAGCACATTTTGGGACTTTTTTTAAAAAAATCAGCTTTTCTTAATTTGCCTTCCCCTTTCCTTGTTCTCATTTGGCCGCATATTTCTCTCTAGCACCTCCCCACGTGTTTCCCTCCCTCCACATTTCCTGTTCTCCCCCTTCCCCCACATATTCATCATTTCCTCAACATGCTTAATATTAGGATTATTACACAAGTAAATACTCTTTTCTATGGTATTTTCAAATGAGATAAAATGCAAATTTATCTCATCTTGATTTTTTATCCATTTTAGATACTTTTCTTATGTGGCTCTTTTATCATAAAATTCTCAGATAGATGTAGAAGGAACACAGTATGAGTTCTTTGCCTTATTAACTTTGAGGCACTTCTCTCCTCTGGTTTCAGTTTTTCTAGTGAAGGTCGGTTGGACAAAGTGGAGTTTGAAGCTCTAACATTCAGTGATTGAGGAATATTAATCACTTGGATGAAGTTTTGGGGGGACAATGTATTGATTCCTTTAATAAACATTAATTGCTTGCTATGATCAAGGTAATAGGCAATAACAATATTTTGAATTTAAATTAATTTTAAATCAATAAATGTGAGAAATGTCTACAAAGAATTAAAATGTGAGAAATGTCTACAAAGACAGAAAGACATTTGATACCTCTATTACGGTAGTTTTTGAAGATTTGTTTTCTAAATCTTTATTTTTTTTTTCTCTGTATATTTGTAGCTGGAGTTCTTTTCTAGAAGTCCCTCGAAATCTACTTTGCTTTGTCCTACTATCAAAATAATCCCGTCTACTAATTCACTTTAGCTTTTTCAATTTTCAGAAAGAAAAATGGCAAATAATACCAAAACATTAATCCATACTTGAGAATGAAGTTCCTTGTGACAAAGTTGGTCTTGCTGGTCAAACGGCTTCTCCTAATCAGTAGCGCTGGCCTAAGTCTTACCCACGCTCAGTTTATAAAAACACACATGCACACGAGTCTTTATCTGTGACTCCATTTCTCTGCAAGACAACTAAAGTTTAACACAGACAACCCTAGCCCAAAAAAGTCCATTTCCAGAAAGAAGGTGTTCTCCCTGCTCAACTCCTTCCTCTCTAGATGGTCAACACACTTTCTTCATGAATTACCTCCTGTCATCAGAACAAGAAAGGCTGGTGCTCATTATTTAAATCAGTCATTACAGATGCCTACCCGAGAGGGACAGTCAAGTTACCGAGCTATAGTGTCTGGAAGTCTGGTCGTTTCTCTGCATCTGCCGAGGGAAAGGAATTTGTGTCCTGTTAGCCTTGGGTTCTTTTTGGACCTGAAGCCCATCCTTCACTGATACAGCCCACTTACAAAAAATCCCTTTCCTCTCTCTCCGGTTGAATCTGTAGGTCCATTTTCATTTCCTCAGTTAGAGTTTAACCCCTGTCTCCTGGCCCAGCACACAGCCGCAGGTTTCATGCTCTTTTGTTGTGGCTTTAGTTAACCCCGAAAGCCCCTTCAGACTATCATCTCTTGCCGGTAGTCTAGATCTTTCTCCTATGACCTCGTGCTTACTTATTGGCCATCCACGCAGGGTGAGTCTTCTGATCACTGGGTAGAAAGAATGCACCTTTTAACTGAATACGGGTATTCGCTGCATCTTGAATCCTGACTTTTGGATATTATGCTGGTTTTTCCAACGGGTTTCATTAAAAAGCAACTCAGGTGTGAAACTTATCTTGCCTGAATGTTAAGACGTCAAGTCAAGTTAATGATTTAAGGTAAAAGTTGAGCCAGCTCTTTGAACGGAGCCCTCAGTTTAAATAAAAGAGTGAATGATAATAATGACAATTATTTTTTTTAAGATTTTATTTATTTATCTGTCAGAGAGAGTGAGCACAGGCAGAGGCAGAGAGAGAAGCAGGCTCCCCGCTGAGCAAGAAGCCCGATGTGGGACTCGATCCCAGGACGCTGGGCTCATGACCTGAGCCGAAGGCAGCCACTTAACCAACTGAGCCACCCAGGCATCCAAATAATGACAATTATTTAGCCCCCTTTTCATTTGGAGTTTTGGATACTTCTTGAGTATTTGGTTAAAACCCAAATCATCTCTCCAAGGCCATATCAGTCCAGTTCCAAAAGTGGTACAAAGCGACATTTCATGCTTCACGTGGGGAGAGATGGAGACCATGCAGTCACTGAGATTTAAGGGACAATTGCTTGCCCAGGAAGCAGACCACCTGCCCTGGGCTGGTAGGTCTGCACTGACACTGCTGCATTTTCTTACCTGTTTATTTTAGGGTCAAATACACCCTTTTGGGAGACAGCTGGATGTGGTAAGCAGTTCACATAGGAATTAATTGGTGACTTCAATGACGACACATTTTAAACTGAACCACAAACAGAGTTCATGGGCCAGCCATCACTCAGGTAGTTTGCATGTATTTCGCTGAGCATCTATCTTGTGCCCCCCAAAGAGGAAGCAAACATGGGTTAAACAGGCTCTGGAGTTTCTTGGATTAGGATCTTGTCTCAAGACCCCAGCTGTGAGGTCTTGATGTTACCTACCTCACGGGACTTTAATAAAGAAATGAGCCTACACACGCAAAGTGCTTCAAACGGGGCCTGTCACGTGACAAAATGTGATTTGTTTATAGATGACATGGTAGCACTGTGCTTGGTCCCCGGTATAAACCCAGGTAACTGGTCCCAAAGAACTTGTACAACACAGTTGAGGAGGCAACATCCAAATGAATGAAAGAATTAGGGCCAAATCACAGAATCTTAGTTTTGAAAGGGATCTGATTGTTCTCCTAGGAGAATTTACCGTCTGAGGTGTCTACAGCATCCTCAACAGATGGCCTCCCATAACACAGCATCAGGATTAGAATGCGTGCTGTGGGCAGAGCTTACCAGCATACCCCACCGTATGAGCTACCTGGGTGCCAATCTCAGAGTCCTTCATTCCATAGGCTCAGCCTCCTGTCTTCATCGCCAAAATGTCGTGCAGTTTCAGATTCATCTGTGTGGTTCCATGGATCAGTAATTCAATCCTTTCTACTCCTGGCAGTATGCCAGTCTATGGACATACTAGTTTGCTTATCCATTTACCTGCTTAGGTACATTCGGGTTGTTCAAATGTCGGAGCGCATAGGTATAACATTCGCTATCAACATTCCTCTGCAGGCTTTCTGTGGACATACCATGTTCATTTCTCTTGGGAAAATACTTAAGAATGGAATTGAGTACCACACGGTAGGCATAGATTTAACTCTAAAAGAAACTGCCAGACTGTTTTCCAAAGTGGTCACACTACTTCACAACAGTGAAGGGGAGTTCTGGTTGCTCCACATTCTCTGAAACACAGTAGCATGGTGTATTTATTTATTTATTTATTTATTATTTGTTTATTTACTTATTTTTTTGCACTGCTCTATTCAATTTTAGCCGTTCTGGTGGATGTAAAGTGGTATCTCACAGTGTTTTTAATTTGCATTTCCCTGATGACTAATTATGTTGAGCATTTTTTGAGGTGGTTATTGGACATTTGTATATCCTTTTTCTAAAGTGTCTTCCAGGTCATTTGCCTATTTTTAAATCAAATTGTTGATATTGAGTTCTTTACATATTCTGATTATAAGCTTTTTTTCAGATCTATATATCGCAAGTGTTTTCTCTTAGTCTTTTTTCCTTTTTAAAAAAATTTATTTTATTCATTTATTTATTTGAGAGAGAGAGACAGAGAAAGCAAGAGAGAGCATGAGTGAGGAGGAGAGGGAGAAGCAGGCTCCCCAGTATTGGGGAGCCCGACGGGGGTCTCCATCCCAGGACCCTGGGATCATGAGCCAAGCCAAAGGCAGATGCTTAATAGACTGAGTCACCCTCAGTCTTCTCTTTTTTTGTATTAATGCTATCTTTTAAACAACAAATATATTTTTTAAACAAATATTTTTTAATGTTCATAGTCTAGTTTATCTATTTTTTTTGCATGTCTAAAAATTGCCTATTCCAATTTTGTGAAAATATTTTCCTGTGTTTCCCTCTAGATGCTTTAGGGACTAAGCTTTTGTATTTTCATATTTCATCCCAAATTAATTTTTGTGTGAGAAAGGTAATGAGGTCCATTTTTAGTAACATGTTTAGCCATTTGTTCCAGAGCTATTACAAAAAATATTACCTTTCCTTCTTTGAGTTATCGTGGTATCTTTATCAAATATCAATTGGCCAGGGGCGCCTGGGTGGCTCAGTGGGTTAAAGCCTCTGCCTTCGGCTCAGGTCATGGTCTCAGGGTCCTGGGATCGAGCCCCGCATTGGGCTCTCTGCTCAGTGGGGAGCCTGCTTCCTCCTCTCTCCCTGCCTGCCTCTCTGACTACTTGTACTCTCTATCAAATAAATAAATGAAATCTTTAAAAAAATATATCAATTGGCCAAAAATGAGTGAATCAATTTTTGGGCTCCTTCTTCTATTTTAATAATCAACTTTCTATCTTTATACCAATATTACACCATCTCGATTATTGTATCTTGAAATCCAAAGCACAAATTGTCAACTTTGTTCTTCAAGATTCATTTCGCTCTTTTAGGTTCTTTGCATTTCCTTATAAAGTTTAAATTAGCTTGCCAATGAAAAAGAAAAGAGTCTACTGGAATTTTGATTGAGATGGCCCTCACTCTCTAGATCAGTTAGAGGAGGATTGATATCTCAATAATATTGAACCTTCCAATTTGTGTATTTAGTGCAATATTCTTTCACTTTTCTCTGCATTTATTTAAGTGTACATACAGGTCTTGCACATATTTTGTTAAATTAATCTTTAAGTTTTTGTTTTTGTTTTTGTTTTTTAGATTTTTATTTACTTATTTGACAGGCAGAGAGAGCCAGCGAGAGAGAGAACACAAGCAGGGAGAGTTGGAGAGGGAGAGGGAGAAGTAGGCTTCCTGCTGAGCCCCCCGCTTATGCAGGGTTTGATCCCAGGATCCTGGGATCATGACCTAAGCCAAAAACAGATGATTAATGACTGAGACATCCAGGTGTCCCAATCCTCAAATATATGTATCTATATCTATCTATATATAGATATTTATTTAAAAAAAGTACTACTAAAAGAATACTTAAATATTTTCAATTTCCAATTATTCTTTGCTAATATATAGAAATACAAATTTTTTTGTATATTGACTTTATATGCTGTTATCCTGTGACCTTGGTAAATTCATTTATTCTAGTATTTTTTCTTTTAATGGATTCCTAGACGTTTTTCTATACCAACTATCATCCACCTGTGAATATAGTTTTACCTCTTTTTTTCTGATATGTAAGACTTTTATTTCTTTTTCTTAACCTAGTACACTGGCTAGGACCTTCAGTTCTATTCCATAATGTTGAATATAAGTGATTATAATGGACATCCTTGTTTTCTTCCCAATCTTAGTAGGAAAGTGTTAAGTCTTTCATTGATAGTGAAAGTACTACATTAGCTGTCAGTTTTTTGAAAACGTCCTTTATCAGGTTGAGGAAGTTCCCTTCTTTTCTAAATCCTTCTAGAGTTTTTACATGAGTGGCTGTTGAACTTTTTTTTTTTGGTATCTTTTTGGCACAGTGTTAATCATAATATTCCTTTATTATCCTTCTAATAGCTAGCTGTAGGATCTGTAATAACACCTTCTATCATTTCTGATATTTGGTAATATTTTGTTTCTTTTTAATGGAAATTAAGAGTTTATTAATTTTATTAATGATTTCAAAAATAACTTTTGAGAATCAAAGATGAGCACAATATTTCTTTCTAGTTTTGGTTTTGGGAATAGGAAAAATGAAGGTTTATTTTGTTTTGTTTTTGTTTTTGTTTTTTAAGTCTAAATTCAGAAATGTAATTAGGGATGGCTTTGGGCAGCCACGGCTTTAAAATATTTTTGGTAAAATACACACACCATAAAATTTAGCATCTTAATCATTTTTAAGTGTACCGTCCAATAGTGCTAACTGCATTCACATGTTTGTGTAATCCATCTCTAGAACCTATTCATCTTGCAATACTGAAAGTCTGCACCATTAAATAATAACCCCCTAGTCCCCCTTCCAGCCCCCGGCAACTGTCATTCTGCATTCTGTATCTGTGAATGACTACTCTAGCCATCTCATATTAGTGGAATCATATACTATTTATCTTTTTGTGACTTGCTTGTTTTATTTGGCATGATGTCCTCAAGATTTATCCATGCTGTAGCATGTGTTAGAATATCCTTTCTTTTTCAGGCTGAATGATATTTTATTGTATGTGTAGACCACATTTTGTTTGTCTCCTTTTTTGTCAATGGACAGATGGGTTTGCTTCCACCTTTTGGTTTTTGTGAATAATGCTGCTATGCACATGTGTGCAAGTATCTGTTTGAGTCCCTGCTGTCTCCTTTTGGGGAGATACCCAGAAGTAGAATGGCTGGATCACATGATAATTCTATTTTTAGTTTTCAAGGAACCGCCATACTGTTTGCCACAGCAGACGCACCATTTTGCATTCCCACCAACAGTGCATACAGGTTCTAATTTCTTCACATTCTTGCCAACACTTGTTATTTTCTGTTGTTGTTTTTTTTTCTTTGACGGTAGCCATCCTAATGAGTGTGAGGTGGGAAAATGAAGTTTAAGCCGTTACATATATTTTACAAATCCTTATATATGAGCCATCTATTAAGGACGTTTTAATGGAAAGGATTCCTGTCCTAGGTGAGAGCTTGAACATGATCAAATCTAACAGAATATGAACTCTCTCCTTTCGAATTATTTTAAAGTGATCTATATTTGTTTCCACCAATCTGTGCCTTTAAAAGAGAGTAAAATGGTTTTGCAGATAGGACAAAACTCATTCTAGCCTCCTTGAGGCTCCCTTTGGTGAAAGAAAAACAGAAATATGTGTACGCCTTCTTCTTTGATCCTTGTTTATATAGGCATGCATCATCCAAAAGACATCACACTGTCTAGGCCGTATCATAGTTTTAGAATCACAAAAAAGGAAGACTAATACAAATCTATTTTGAGAAGCATAATATATATATTTCACCTAATGTTTTCATATAAAAGGCATTATTTCATTGTTTGCCACTACTGGGCTCCCTTTCTCATGGTTGTGTCTTCAGTTCTAAGCATTTAAATTTTTTAGGTGTTCTAAGTTAAGTAAGTTCATAAATGCTCACAGAATATATTGAGGGGAGAGAGCGCGTTTGCAACACCCAATAGTTTAGACTTCGGAGCAAATTTGATTGCACAGTAAATAGGCCCCACTTAGCCTTTATATTTGTATTTACTAAGTTCAAAGCTAAATTAAGTGCCTTCTGAAACCCTCAAGAGGAGTGTGGCTAAAATACAAAGAATGAGGGTGCATACAGCAAAGTCAGAATATTATGGAATCAAACCACTTTTTCTTTCACCCAAAAAGTTGAATAGGTATCATTAGCTGAGTTCTCATTACTGAATTCCTCTAAAAAAACACATGATAGAAAACAAACCTGGGAGATAAACATCTTTGCATTTCTGGTGTCTAACACAGAATCCAGCAGTTGGCAAAAACTGCACTGAATAAGTAAGTGACTGAAGGCATTAATCTATTTTTCTTGACTTGCAGGAAACTGACCTGACACTAAGAACAGAAGTCATCCAGAAAATCTCAGCCAAAGTGTGATGTAGTAAAGAATAGATCTGGTTTTTGTTCTCTATTCCTTGCACAGAGCTTCAAAGCACTTAGAATTTCCCGACTAAGTGTCAGATGTCTGTTTTACTAATGAAGTGTCTCCAGGGAGGGGCTAGCCACACCAAAAAGACCAAGCAACTATACAGTTGGAATTTCTAGCCCTACGTCCTACCCCCAACCTGAAGAGAGGGAAGAGAGACTGGAAATTGAGTTCAATCATAGTCAATGACTTAACCAATCACACCTATGTAATGAAGTCCCATATGAAAACTCTGGACACCCATGCTCACTGGAGCTTCTTCGTTGGTGATCTCACTGATGTCCTGGGAGAGCGGTAGACCCAGATTCCATGGCGTCAGAACTCCTGAGCTCAGAACCCTCCCAAACCTTGCCTTATGTATCTCTTCAATTGGCTGTTCATGGGCATTCTTTATAATAAAATGGTACAAGGCTTTCTTGGATTCTGAGTCTTTTACCAAAGTTTTAAACCTGGGAGAGTTGTGGAAAGCTTTGCATTTGCAATCACTCAGGCAGAAATGGAGGTGCCTGAAATTTTGTAGCTGGTGTTTGAAATGGTCCGTCCCATGAGACTGAGCACTTAACTTTGGGAGTCTTCACTAAGTTTGGATAATACCAGAATTGAGTTAAATTGTAGCACACTCAGGTGGTGTCAGAATGAACAAAAGCAGAAGGAATCCTAATGCAGCTTGAGGGTTTGCAGAGAAAGTTCTTTGATATGGACCAATGAAAAAAAATAAAACATTGTAATGTTAGGAATCATGGATTCTATGATTCAGCTCTATAGAGCAGAAAGTGCACTGAAAATAGGCCTTAATAACTACATAACCTTAGAAAAATCACTTGACTTTAAGGATTCCCAGTTTCCACATCTTTGAAATTGAGGATAATGATGCCCACTTATAATAGTTAATTTTATGTATCAACTTGGCTGCACCACAGTGCCAGATATTTGGTCAAACATTATTCTGGATGTTTTGGCGAGGGTGATTTGGGGTAAGATTTACATTTAAACTGGTGGACTGTGAGTAAAACAGATTACCCTCTAGAATGTTGTGGGCCTCAACCAATCAGCTGAAGGTTTGATATAACAAAAGACTAACCTGCCCTGAGCAAGAGGAAATTTCAGATTTCAGCAGCAACATTGGTCAGCTCTTTGCCTGGGACTCCAGCCTGAGGGCCAACACAGAGGATTTTGGACTTGCCAGCTTCCCTGATTGTGTGAGGCAATATCTTAAGATAATTTTTAAAAAATTTCTAAAAAAATTAAACATTTAAAATTTTTAATCTAAAATTTTAAAGACTATATTTAATTTTTAAAGGCTATTTATTTGAAAGAGAGAGAGAGAGATCAAGCATGCAAGTGAAGGTAGGGGCAGGGGAGAGGGAGGGAATCTCAAGCAAACTCCACACCAAGCACAGAGCCCTACACGGGACTTGATCCCAGGACCCTGAGGCAATGACCTGAACTGAAATCCAGAGTCAGATGCTCAACTAACTTAGCGACCCAGGTTTTATTTATTTAAAATAAATTTCTATCTTTATCTCCATCTCTTTCTTTATCTCTATCTACACACACACACACACACACACACACACACACACACACACCGTACAGATTCTGTTTCTTTGGAGAATCTTAATTAATACGTGACCTTATGTGACTATTGTGAGAATTAAATAAGGTAACGTATTGAAAATTTTATAATTTTTAAAGCCTTTTAGAAATTTACTTTGTAAATTTTAAAGTATACAGCATTATAAAACATATGGTGAATTTTGCCTAGTACCTACATGTATTGTGCACTGAACAGTGTTAAGGTTTTGCATACATAGGTTAATGTTGACAAATGTGGTCTCAAATTAGAGTTAGATATCAGTGGATTTGAACTCTCCCAGAAGAAGCTATCAGACATCAACAAGTAGAGAGAGGACCTTCCTGGACTTCTGTTCCGGACTCTGTACCAGCTGTTGCTATAGCAGGTAAATACTGGCTGGACTGAACGCCACGGCTTAGTTGGCTTGATTCAACTCATGTACTCAGTGACCAGCCCAGTGCTTTGCATAGTCATTGTTCAGAGAGTTGCTAAAAAACAAGTGACTTTTATCTCAGTAATCACCCAAAAAGCACAGCTTTATGACATCAAGCACCTCAACATAGAGCGTGGAGGGCTAGAAAGTATGTATGTGTTGAATCTGGTTGTGCCCTTGGAAGAGTTAAATGCCAACGAATCATGGCCCGTACATGAAGTTTAAAAAGCTGGAATTTTGGTGTGGCCCGGGGTAGGCCAAAGCCACAAACTCAGAATACCTCAGTGAATAAATCCGCAGCGGACCTCACTCTCTGAAACTAAGGGCTTTTGCTTTCTTGGACCTTTACTGAACTTTGCATAATAGCAAGGTGCAAATAGAACATGGAGGAAAAATCAAGGCTGCTACACTCGAAGAACACTTTTCAACTCCGGCACAGTAACTAGAACGCTATTTAGCAGCATAGCAAACACTGCCCAGTGTCACTTGTCAGTTCAGACCTCTAGATGACAGTTCTTGTAGCTGTCAATGGCCTGTGTGAATCGCATTAGCATGCTTTATAACTTTATGGATTGTGGCTTATGTGGGCTGATATTTTGCAACTCGGTTGTGGAAGAATATGGTTGCTTTCAAAACATTCTAGGCAAAAGCTTCAGTCTGAGAAAAGAGACCAGACTTCTTGTCTCGTTGGTATTTTGGGAAGTATGTCATCATAATGATATTTCCAGTGTCCTCTGAATATGGCCAGTATGAGGAGGGAATATTAAGACAGACTGCCTTCAGTGAAAAAAACAGTGGGATAGTATTTCCACTTATAAAATTGGGAAAAACTTCTAAAAATATTACCCCAGTATTACTGAAAATGTAAACTTCTGGCTGGAGGACCAATTGGCAAAACAAACAAACAAAAGCAAACACAAAAAAAGCCCACAAAATATTAAAAACATACATATTCTTTGACTTCACAGTTTCACCACTAAGGATCTATCCCAAGAAAGTAATCTTTCTCTGCAATGATTTATGCATTAGCTTATGTGAAACACAGTGTTGTTTGTAATAGTGAAAAAATAGAAATAAAATGTCCCATAGAGAGCTGCCTAAGGAATTTCATTACAGCTATTTAAAGGAATAGTATACAACTGTTAAAAATAAGGTTGTAGGGGCGCCTGGGTGGCTCAGTGGGTTAAGCCTCTGCCTTTGGCTCAGGTCATGATCTCAGGGTCCTGGGATTGAGCCCCACATTGGGCTCTCTGCTCAGTGGGGAGCCTACTTCCCCCTTCTCTCTGCTTGCTGCTCTGCCTACTTGTGATCTCTGTCTGTCAAATAAATAAATGAAATCTTTAAAAAAGATAAGGTTGTAGAAGAATATATGACATGGAGATCTGTTCGTAATCGATTATTAAATTAAAAAGCAGTTTACAAGACAACTATATGTGAAATAACTCTATTTAAAAGACAAGCCAAGGAATAAGCTGTACATGTGCACAGAAGAAAAGGCTAGAAGAATATACATTAAAATGTTAATAGCAACTATCTTTGGGTGATGATTTTTACCATCTCCTTAATGCTCTCCCTGGCAAATTTTATAGAATAAATATTATATTAGCAACGGAGTGGGGAGGTTACTTTAAGCATTTAAAACAAAATGAAAAGCCAACAAAAACCTATGATGATTTAGAGTTTACTAACAGAAGGGTAAGAATTTTACAAGGTTATGATTAAACCCCTGCACATTCCGGAACTTGACATGCTAAGGCAATTAGTTTAAAATAGCTTACAGGAGCCCTGATGATACAGAATGGTTTTAAAATTTTCTGCTATTTCCATTTCTTGTAAAGTATTTTCTACCCACACTATGCCAAGCCTTGTACAGCATAAGTCCAGGAACGAATGCAGGGAGGTGGCCTGACACTGTCTTGCAAATGTCAGCGCATAGATGCCACCTTGGAAATGGGAGTTTTCAGTGCATGAGCCAACACTTTCCATGCCACTAAAATCTAAAACTGTCTGTGGAAAAGTAAATCAAGATCTGGTAGCCTAGATCCATACACAGAGACATCCACCAGCCATTATAGGGCAAGTTAGAAACGCCTGGGGAAAATACTCAGCCTCTGGGGAGTGATGATGTCATCTATGACAGCACCCTGCCTTTTCCCCAAGTGTCCTTTGCTGTCCGTGACAGAATGGATTGGAGGGATCCTCTTGGCTATTCATGTCCACCATCTGCCACTAATCGATGCAGCTGTGTAGTAGATGTAAAATTTTAAAAAGACTGATGGTGAAACTGGCTGCCAGGTAGATAGTTTAGTCTGAATGAGGACCCATCACGTGAAATGTGACACTTCTCCCTGTCTGTCTCCAGCTGTTCCTACATCATAACAGGAAGAGAGTTAAGAATATATTTATTTTTCCCACAGATGAATGAGTCAGAGACCCAGGCAAAAATTAGGTTTAAACTCTAAATCCAAAAATGTGCCATTAGTGGCAGGGCAGGGAAGATAGTTCCAGGCTAATTTAAAGCTACTCTCAGCAAGTTCCCCTTGTAGCTGATTCTGCTTTGCCTGGATGGGCGTTTTGAATTACACAAGTCTATCACACTCCAGAAAAATGACAGTGGCCAGAAGTTTAAGCACATAAGCCTCCGAGTTGCAAGTCCAAGGGATATGCTTTCTTGATCATCTCCCACGGTCCTTTAAAAATCAATAGTAGATCCAAGTTAACTCACCCTGATGCATCACGAGTATGTCTGGTCTCAGAGTTAAAAAAAAAAAAAAGATGGTAAAGCATTTTACAACCAGAGATTCCCCAGGTGCTTCCCCAGCCTACCATTCTTCCTGAAATGCAAATGGCCCAGAGATCACTGAACCCATAGCCCATTAGCCTAGCTGACTCACCTTGCGGTCGCTGGTCTTCTGGAAGCTTCAGTTTACAGGTGTACGAACTGTTAAACAGGTGGCTGCTGCCTTTTCTTTGTACAGTAGACATGGTGCTGGCGATAGGGCTGTGGCTGCAGTCTCACTAGGGCATTTCCTTCCCTTAAGGGTCAGTCACCTAAAATGGTTTTCATCAGACACCCAGAGCCACAGAGAAACATGCAGGTCCTGTCCTTGAGTGTAAAACATTTACTTCTCTAATAAACTTCCAAGTGCTTCCGAGTCATGATTCTTGAAATAAATATTTACCAGTTTAATTTCCCCTACATAGAAAGATGACAATTCATTTGGATAAAAACACAACTTGATTCTTCTTTCATCTCAAAGCGCTTTGAAGCTTTCCCCCTTCCGGTGCAAAATCCTACAAAATAACTATTTCTAACCAGTTACAGTTTTGGCAATTTTGCCTCATCGGCTGACATGAAATCGAATGCCTCTGGCATTTAGAGAGGACTGCTAGAGTAATAGACGCAAAATTTAAAAAGTCCTGCTGAGTTAAATCAGATGATTTCAAAGCCTGGTCTGAGTTACCCTTCGTGACAGCTGAAAGTGAACAGTTCTTAAGGGAAGCTGAGGGAGGAGGAGCCGAGGGAGCGAGGCTGATTAGCATAAAGAGGCAGGCAAGAAATGGCATTGGAGTTGCTTTGAATGATAGTGACCAAAGCAGGGATTCTAAAAAGATGCCCTGATGTTACAGTAATCACATACCGGACTTCTGCTACTTTGTAATTTAAACAAAAGCTCAGAGCAGAGGTTTATACTGCGTGGATATTCATTTGCACATGCAACAGCTAAAGGGTATAACTGGTACCGGTAATGAGCTCATGGAAATATACTGCTGGAACTTTCAGTTTCTGTAAACACCTCTGAGTCTTCAGAAGGGGGCAGCTACGGAGCAGCCTGCCTGCCAACACAACTATTTGGAGTTCTGGAAGACAAATAAACACATAAAACATTATCTTTCCAGCAATCTACTTCTCTTTCCCCTTGCACTCTCTATTTCCACTTCTAGGTCATAAAACACAGCTTTCTCCAGCGGTTTCTTGTGCCGCCAAAGCATATTTCATTGAAATATTCATTGAAATAATAGGATATTGGATTATTGTTTAAAAAACAAACCCCGAGCACCTTTCATCTGACTGGGAACCCTGCTACCTCTGAAGTTGTAATGAATGTTAGCAGATCCTGCCCTTTAAGATTCACAGCTCGTAGATTCTGAACCCAGGTGGTGGGCTGGGGCAAAGGAGAAAGGCAGAGTGGTCCACCTCAAATTCTGGGTAGCGCAGCTTCCTGGGGATATTTGGAAATTGGTGCTAAACCTGACACCTTAACTAGATTACCCGCTAGCCAGATCTGGGTAAGCCCTTCTCCGACTTTGACACAGTTAACAAGTCCCCAAGCATCTTTGGAGTTATGAAAAGTCTTCGGATCTGTGTGCTGGCTCTTTCACGGTTACTGTTATTTATTAAACTGCTTTTATTATTTCAATAGCTTACTTATTGTAGTTTGAGGTCCCTCACAGCGCAACAGGTTATAGAAGTACGTAGCTACTTGGAAACAGATTGTTGTTACTAGAGAACCATAGTTTCTGCTTTAATGGTTGGCATTTGTCTCCTATAGTCATGATAGAAGGCTGGTGGAAGCATAAAGCTATCAATATTCTACCAAGTTGTGAACCTCACTAATAAGCCTATTATTACATAGGTAAGTTGAATAACCCACAAAATTGTAAGCCAGCCCTTGAGAGAAATGGATTCTTTTAAAAAAAGTGTTATAATGAGAAATTTAAAACATGCATATGAATAGGTAGAAAGAGTAGCATAGTAAGTCCTATGCACCATCACTTGGATTAATCATTATCAACTCACGGTCAATCTTATTTCAAATCTGTTTCATCAAAGCCACTCTTGTCCCCCACCCCACCACTGGATTTGAAGCTTCCCAGAGATTGTTGCTTTCATAAGTATTTCAATATGTATTTCTAAAATGCAAGGACTTTGAAAAAGTGAGCCATAATAAAATCGTCACCCTTTTAATATTTAAACACAATTCCTTAACGTAATTGAATATTCAGGTGGTATAGTTATTTTCCTGGTGTCCCATAATTTAAAAAAAAATTTACATTCTGTTCAAATTGGGACCCCCAAGGTCCACACGCTGTCTTTAGTTGATATGTGATATAAGTCTTTTACATCCTGTAGGTTTCTCTCTGAGAGAAAATATTGCTTAGGGATTAATATCTACATTTGCCCTGATTTATGCCTGATTTTTCAAGGAAGCCTCTAGATGCCTCCATTTTTCTTATGCATGGATATAAAGCTAAGGGAAAAGAAGGGAAAAGGAATAGTGAACTAACCACAGAGGCTAAAACAAACAGCTTTCTAGTCCTGGCACTCCTAATTAGTGTACTGTGTAACCTTGAACCAAGTACTTAACATCTCTGAGTTTGTGTCTTCATTTGTCAAATGAAACAAACTTTTGGTAACCAATGCAAGAAATTATTCAACATTCATTCTGGAATATAAAGACCTGAGAAAGGAAAAAGAAATAGGTTAAAACCTAAAAATATGAGTAGGATCAGGGAGTATATTTGAAAACCTAAGCCCTCAGTTTTCAAACCTGGCTCAATAATTACTCTGGGAATGTCATAAAGGGCCTAGGCCCGAAATGCAGAGTCAGAGATATGGGATGGTATCTGAAATATATATATATTCTTTTTAACCTAACTTCCCCACCCCCAAGCTTCACTGATATATAATGGACACAGAACATCCTGTAAATTTAAGGTGTACAACATGGTGATTTGATACATTTATATCTTGAAAGATGATTACCACTATAACATTAGCTACACCTCAACCTGTCACATAATTACCATTTGTTTTTTGTGGTGGGAATGCTTAAGATCCACTCTCTTAGCAACATTCAAGTACATGGTACAGTAGTATTAGCTATCATCCCAATCCTGCAGGTTAGCTCCCCAAATTTGTCAATCTTATGATTATAAATTTTTACTCTTGACCAATATACTTCCCATTTCCCCCACCACCAATCCTGGTTACCACCACTCCATTCTCTGTTTCTCTGAGTTTGACTATTTTTAGATGGAGTATTTTAAAAGTCCTCTTATCAAGGTAAAAAAGCATAATCTGCTTAAATAGATCTGGTATATTCCTTTATTTCTTTCATTTTGTCTTTCCTGAGGGCTGATGAAACCAAACAAGAACTCCCTAAATGTAGTTTCCAGTGCCACAACATAAAGGACTAGGGACAATACCAGGGGAGACTTGCTGCCTGGTTCCTCTGTGTCCCACAGTTGTGCATCATTGAGTCAGCCCTGGGCAGCGACCCTGTGTTTGATGGTGTTAAGGGGATTCCTGGGCTCCTACATTGCATGTTGGGTCACATGCCTGCTCTGGGAGGAGTCTCTGTTTGACTCACTAGTTTCCACTGAAAATAAGCCAGTGAAGCTGAAACCAGAGTTTTATAGGAATATATAAAATAACATCAACTGCATCAGCCATAGTAAGAATCTGCTATAGTAAGCCATACTGTTATTTTTCAGAAACACTACCGAGTTCGTGGTTCATAATGGACATATATACTTTGTTTTTTGGTTGTAAATAAAAGCAAGGAGTCAGACTTAGGAAAGTGAAGTCCAGTTGGGTAAAAACAAAAACAAAAAACAGGTGAATAATTTGGCATTTTTTAAACTTGCAATTTGAGTAAAAATGAATCAGAATTTCTATGAAATTCAAGGGGCGCCTGGGTGGCTCAGTGGGTTAAGCCGCTGCCTTCGGCTCAGGTCATGATCTCAGGGTCCTGGGATCGAGCCCCGCATCGGGCTCTCTGCTCAGCAGGGAGCCTGCTTCCTCCTCTCTCTCTGCCTGCCTCTCTGCCTGCTTGTGATCTCTCTGTCAAATAAATAAATAAAATCTTTAAAAAAAAAAAAAAAGAATTTCTATGAAATTCAAGCTTCATCCCTTGTCAACTCTCTGTGATGTCAGAAAGATGCCACTATTGAATGCAAGTTGGTACAGCAACTCTGGAAAACAGTAGGGAGATTCCACAGAAGCTAAAAATAGAGCTACACTACAACCCAGTAATAGCACTGCTGGGTATTTACCCCAAAGATACAGATGTAGTGAAAAGAAAGGGCACATGGACCCCAATGTTCATAGCAGCAATGTCCACAATAGCCAAAGTGTTGAAGGATCTGCCTCATTATCTGAAGATAATGGCAAGCCTCCCTTCTGGAATCTTCATGCAGACAGCAGCAAGGACGGTCATGATTGCGCCTGATGCACCAAGATACCTTTCAACAGATGAACAAATAAAGAAGATGTGATTCATATATACAATGAAATATTACTCAACCATCAGAAAGGATGACTACCTCCCATTTACATTGACATGGGTAGAACTGGAGGGGATTATGCTGAGTGAAATAAGTCAATCAGAGAAAGACAGTTATCATATGATTTCACTCATATGTGGAATATAAGGAATAGTGCAGAGGATTGGAGGCGAAGGGAAGGAAAACTGAATGGGAAGAAATCAGAGAGAGAGACACACCATGAGAGACTCTTGATCTGGGAAACAAATTGAGGGTTGCAGTAAGGAGGTGGATGGGGGAATGGGGTAACTGAGTGATGGGCATTAAGGAGGGTATGTGATGTGATGAGCATCGAGTATTATACACAACTAATGAATCATTGAACATTACATCAAAAACTAATGATGTACTTACTATATTTTGGTTAATTGAATTCAAACTTTAAAAAAAAGATGCCACTATTTTTCTTGGCCTGGATTCCTCCTTCTCTCCCATATTCTCCTTGCTTCACCTGTGTCTTTGTACTCCCAGAGGGGCAGAGTGGAATGGCTCGTCACAGGTAAATAATCTTATCGGCTGGTGTGTTTGGGGTAGATACTGGAAAAATTGGTATTTTAGGATGAGAACTTAGCTCAGAATGCATAGTACTGGGTTGAATAATATAAATGGTCCTAGGTTTATAGGAGTTTTTGTCTTTCAGCTGAATCTTGTTTAAAAAGTAGGAGGACATGCATTGTGCGTTAGTATTCAAGTGAGTTACTTATTTAATTAATAACCTGCCTTGTTTCAAAAGTATCTGTGATATTTAGTGTACAAGTATATCTACTCTTTGATAGTCTTTGGGCTGCTTTGAATGACAACTATAACAAATAAAAAGCAGGAGTACTGCATTTATCACTCTTATCCTCAAATAATAGGATAAAAGACCCTCAACATAATGCAAACATGAAATCATGAGCTCCTGGCTAGAGCCTCCCATGACCCCCCAAGCACTGAAGGGTTATCACATGGTCATTTTAGTTCAACACTGAGGAACTAATGTTAAGACTTTAGAATATCTATTGATTTTAAATAACAGATCTTCTGCTTCTTTATATCATTGCATGGTAGATTTTTTTTTTCCTAAATCACTCTTCCTTCCACCAAAGACATGGTGGAGGAGACTTGAGTTTCAGCATCTCACTATGGCTTATGCAATGTGTGTATCATAAAATACCAGCAAGGCAGGTTTTTGTGGTTGTCTAGAGTTGTGTTACTCTAAGTCAATGTATGTTTTTAGCTCAAAGATTTTCTCAGGTAGCACAGTTGGCTGGATTCACGTAATTTCTATCTATCAAAACATAAGCAATGCAAATGGTGGTATTAGAGATTGTTCTGCTTGAATACTTGTTCCTCCCCATGAATTCAGGAGGCTACATTGGCATAGCCCCAAACTGCTTACTTATTAAAGGTGCACACTATTCTGAAATTGCTACCATTGATCTCTAATCCATTGAACACCAACACTTGGCTCTCCGTTATCAGAAATACTGCCTCACTCCATAAACATTGCCTTGGCATTTGAAACAAAATTTCTTTTGGCCCTTTCACAGATGAGCCTCAGTTTTGGCTGCTACAGGGCTCCCTCTGGAGGTCAGCAGAGTCCAAGTTCAGTTAGTAAAATAACATTGGCCCCAGAGCAAAATAAGCCCATGTCTTCATCTAGTGCTTACAGAATGGGGTCTCGTATTTGTGAGCTCAGGAAATGATAATCTGTGTCTAAGGTTGTAGGAAAGTTACCTAATTATTCTCCTATGGGTGAAATTTGATTGTTGCTGTGAACTGGTATTTAATCTTTATAGCTTTACATTTTTTCTTGCTTTATCGAAGCCTTTCAGCCGAAGTGAAAGCAAGATAAAATAAAACCAAAGGGCAGAAAAATGGAGAGTTTTATTTTGTTTGTTTTAAGTGGCAAGGAAACCCAGAATATGGTGGTTCTGATTCCATAATGTCCACCATCTGGGTAGGATCAAATGATCCTACAGAGTCTGAATTCTACCTAAAAGTGTTTAAAGTACACAGGCACGGGGTCAGTGGGTTTGCAGCAGAACTGAACTCTTTGAAGGTAAACATTCATTAGCTGGGATCATTTCCAAAATAAAGCAAATTAACTTGCATTAGACCAAACTTTTGTCACTTGATAGGAATTTATATTCACAGGAATAAAATAATAACCAAACTATGTTCCTTCCTCCCTCCCTCCCTCATACCTTCTTTCCTTCATTAGTTAGCACATTGGATCCTTTCTTCCTTTCTTCTTTTTCACTCTTTTTCTCTATTTCTTCTCTCACTCATTTTCCTTTTATGTTAATTAAGTGGCATAAAATATAATTTTGATATATTGAAAATGAAATTATATGTCTGGAATTTGCTTCAAAATAATTTGAATGAGGAAAATATGGAAGGTATAGATGACATAAGACATACCATAAATTCTACTGTATTTTAACCAGTGGTCATAGGGGAGGGGTCCCCGGAGGAAACAAAGTCAGTTCCCTTTTTTGAAACAAAACTAAAACTTGAAGAAATGTATTTTTTGTTCAGTAAAAATGGGAAAGAATCTCAATGTCCCTAGCCACAAGGGACCAGTTGTGAAGACTGATGACTCAAAATTTTGAAAATATTGGGGATAGGAAAAATCGGCCTTCTGTTAATCGGCGAGTGTTCTAGTGGGACTCTGTTTTTCTTGGGATGCGTTATGTTGTAAGTACACACATATGCACCAGAATCTCTGCTGAGTTTATAAGATTCAGAAAAGATGACTAATGAAATCTTGGGGGTTTTTATGTTTGTTTGTTTGTTTTTGAGACTATTTGTTTATTTGAGAGAGAGAGAGAAAAAGAGAGCAGGAGGGAGAGGGAGAGAGAATCTGAAGGAGATTCCACACTGAGCATGGAGCCCTATGCAGGGCTCGATCCCACCACTGAAATAGCATGAACTGAGTGGAAACCAAGAGTCAGACACTCAACCAACTGAGCCACCCAGGTGCTGCTGATAAAATCTTGCTTTTTGTTAGTTTATCTCAATAAAAGCCCACTGGGACTAAAAAAAAAAAAAAAAAGCTTCACCCTAAATGGATCATTATTAAAACTAAGTGATAAATACATGGGACTTATTATTCCTTCATGACTACTTTTATAGACATATTTTTAATTTTGATGATATGAAATTAAAATATGATTACTTTTAATGAGCCTGACTGAAAGGATACAAGGAATGGGCAATGTGTTTTATTAGGATATGGAGAGAAACTCTCCAAATTTCTTTTCCTATTTAACTTTTCACTCTATATATTATAAAATATAATGAAAGATAGGAAATTTTAACATTCATAATGTATTTGTGAGACAGCACATGAATATAATTTATAAACAAGCAAAGACATGCACATTGCAGTACACAGGGAAACACCTGCCGTTGTCCAGAGGGCATGACCATTGACTCAGAGGCCTCTGTGGCAGGGGATGAAGGCTAGACTTTACATGAAGATGGAAAACTCACATTTAAAGAAAACCAGAGTCATTTTACTCATTACTGCTCGACTGTACAGATGTTCCCTTCTATACCATTCTTCTAATTTTATTACTATCTTATTATTTCTATTACAAATGTAATTAGGTTGTATCTTAGTTTGGGCTGGTGTAAGAAAGTTCCACAGACTGATGGCTTATATACAACAGAAATTTATTTCTCCAGGTTCTGGAAGCTGGAAGTCCAAGATCAGGGCACCAGCATGGTTGGGTTTTGGTAAGGACCCTCTTCTAGGATGCAGGCTGCTGACTTTCACTGTGTTCTCACATGGTGGGAAGAGGGGGAGGGAGCTCTCTGGGGTCCCTTTTAGGAGGGCACTAATCCCATTCAGGAGGGCTCCTTTCCCATGACTGCCTCACCTCCTAAAAGCCCCACCTAATACCCTCCCATTTGGAGGGTAAGATTTCCAAATTCATATGGTGGGGGCTGGGAAGACCATGAACATTCAGTCCACAACCGGTTGCATTTTCAAGGATGGAAAAGGTTTTTAATCTAACTTCATCTCCTTGGTGGGGCACTAAAGAAAAAAAATCTAGGAGGTTTTTATATTCCCACACATATGACTTCAGAGGTCTATTCACAATAGTTAATACATATCAACTAACATTATACTGTAGGACTACAACCACTTCTTGCCTCCCAACCACCCCCCCATGCACGCACCCCTTATCTCCCTGGCATTCACGACTGGCATGTGAGGATCAGGTGTTGTAGCTCAGATATTGATTTTCAACATCAAATAACAACAGGGTCCAGTGTGCTGCAGCATGGGGGTTCCCTGAACAATTTAAACAGTACCAGGGCCACTGAAGCCACTCCTTTGTTGTGCAGTGAGGACAGAGAGCAACTGAACTTGAAAAGGTTGGAAAGGATGTGTTCATATATCCATGAAAAGGATGGAAGGGTCAGAATACAAGATCCTACTCATTGTCTCAAGGGTCCAGTGGGGTAAATCAAGAAAGGGGTGAATCAAGAAAGAATTAGCCTTCTATTTCTTTTTTTTTTTTAAGATTTTTTAAAAATTTTATCTATTTGAGAGAGAAAGAGAGAATGAGAGAGAGAGAGCATGAGAGGAGAGAAGTCAGCGGGAGAAGCAGACTGCCTGCTGAGCAGGGAGCCAGATGTGGGACTGGATCCTGGGACTCCAGGATCATGACCCAAGCCAAAGGCAGTCGCCTAACCAACTGAGCTACCCAGGTACCCCAGCCTTCTACTTTTGATTCTTTAGAATGCCTTTCGATTCAGAGCAGCTTGAAGCTCCCCCAGGAGCTCTGAAGCTTAGATTTAAGTGTTATTGGTATGATTAGATAAAACTTCTGGTATGTTTTCATGGATATTACACATTCCACCTGAATCAACAAACATATACTTCATTGTCAGCTTTATTAAGCAAAGCTGTGTAGATAATCAACCCTACATAAACATTTAAAGAAGACAATAGAAAAGAGATTATTTAAACTTACTACAGAAAAGACTAATTAAAATGAGAAACTGAGCACACACTTCAAAATGCATTCAGGAGCACCTGGGTGGCTCAGTTGTTTAAGCATCTGCCTTCGGCTCAAGTCATGATCCTGGGGTCCTGGGATTGAGCCCCAGGTTGGGCTCCCTGCTCAGCAGGGAATATGCCTCTCCCTCTGCTGCTCCCCATGCTTGTGACATGCTCTCTCTCTCTCCCTCTCTCACTCTCTTTCAAATAAATAAACAAAAATCTTTTAAAAAGTCATTTCATATTATATGGAAAATTATACAACAGGGTATATAAAAATATAGGTGATGCTGATTAGAAAATCATCTTTATCTGTGTGCCATCATTGGATGAGAAATTATGAGGACTTACAAGATGATTAAAAGGAGAGGGGCAGAGATAGTCCAAGATGGTGGAGGAGTAGGAGACCTTAGTTTCATCTGGTCCCAGGAATTCA
Organism: Lutra lutra; assembly: GCF_902655055.1. Taxonomy (NCBI): domain Eukaryota; kingdom Metazoa; phylum Chordata; class Mammalia; order Carnivora; family Mustelidae; genus Lutra; species Lutra lutra. The sequence continues at coordinate 29,015,580 of NC_062282.1, forward strand.
GCTTGATAGCTATCAGATCATTCTGTACATCTATGAACTCAACCCAAGGTCTAAGAAAAGAACAGCTGCAACCCTACAAATAGAAACAAAACCACTTTCTGCAAGGTAGGAGGTATGGAAGCAAATCCAAGGCAATATATGGGAAGATAAACCATGGGGGTAAGGAGCCTCTGTGGCCTGGTTACTGGAAAGTGATATAGCAGTGGAACACAAAACCAGAACATATAGAAGTCTGCTCCTGTGTGGGATGTCCCTGCCTGAAAGATGCTAAGGTGGCAAAGTGGGGCAGAATCCTAGGTGGGACCTTGTGGTCTCAGGATCCTTGGGATCACAGAAAGACCAGGGGTGCCTGAGTGTGGCAGAGTTCCCAGGCATTGGAGCAGGGAATTGGGCTGCAATCAGAGAGCCCAGGAGTGGGCTCTCAGCTCTGGGGCTGCCATAAACCATGAACCCCAGCAGGGTCAGGCAACTGGTCTCCTAGCAAGGGCCCACCAAGTGGTCAAACCACAGCAAGACACAAGCTACAGGAGTTTTTCGGGTTTGGAGTCTCAAAATGAGGTTGTGTGTTTGAGATAGAAATGTTTGGTCACATGCCAGGTGAGTGCAAAGTGTGGATGGAGACCAGGGAGACAGGGGTGATTGACTGCTTTTCTCTGAGGGTACATTGAGGAGTAGAGCCCTGGTATTTTGGCTCCAGGGCCAGAGATTGGGAGGCCACCATTTTCATCATCATCCTCTAAAGTGGCATGGAAAGCCTTCAGGGAACAAAAGCCACATAGACCAATTCAGAACAGCTTACTTAGCCTGGCTCCTGGCAAGGATGGTACAATTCCATCCCAGGCAAAGACACCTGAGAATCAGTGCAATAACACCCCCACCCCTCACCCCCTGCCCAGCCCAGAAGATCAGTAAGAACATTCAGTCAAGACCAAGTTTACTGATCACACAGAACTGCAGAACTCCAGCACTAGGGGACAATAATATACAGAATTCATATCCCCCCCCCCACAATTCTTTAGTCATCCTATTTTAATTTTTTCCTCTTTTCTTTTCAACCAATTTCTTATTTTATTTATTCTGGTCTGTTCACCTGTCTGATTATATTCATTCTCTCTCTCTCTCTCTGTTTTGTTTTTTTGTTTTTTGTTTGTTTCAGGTCTCTTCTGATTTGTTTAGTGTATATTTCTCTGAGGTCATTGTTGTCATTTTATTATTTTGTTCTCTTGTTCATCTATTCTTCTCTGGACAGAATGACAAAACAGAAAAACTCACTTCAAAAAAGAGAACAAGAGGCAGTACTGACTGCCAGGGACCTAATCAGTATGGACAAAAGTAAGATGTTGGAAATAGAGTCCAGAATAATGATATAAAGATGGGAGTTGGGCTTGGAAAACAAAAAAAAAAAAGCGTAGAAGATACCTGGAGAAGTGAAAGAACTAAAATCTAATCAAGTCGAAAACAAAAAGGCTATGAATAAGATGCAGCAAAAAATGGAGACTAATCACTGGGATAAATGAGGCAGAGGAGAGAATTAGTGATATAGAAGACAAAATGATGGAGAATAAAGAAGTTGAGAAAAAGAGAGATAAACAAGTACTGGAGCATGAGGAGAGAATGTGAGAGATAAGTGAAACCATAAAATGAAACAATATTAGAATAGAGATCCCAGAAGAATGGGAAAGAGAGAGAAGGGCAGAAGGTATACTGGAGCAAATTATAGTGGAGAACTCCCTAAGAGAACTTCTGGGGAAGGAACAGGCATTCAAGTCTAGCAGGCACAGAGAATCCCCACTGAAAATCAATAAAAATAGGTCAACACCTCGACATATAATAGTGAAACTTGCAAATTTCAGAGACAAGTTGAAAACCCTGAAAATCTGGACAATAGGTCCATAACCTACAAGGGTAGAAACATCAGATTGGAAGAAAAGACCTGTCCACAGAGACCTGACAGACCAGAAAGTACTGGCATGATATATTCAGTGTGATAAATGAGAAAAATATGCAGCCAAGACTATCCAGCAAGGATGACATTAAAAATAGGAGAGATAAAAAGCTTCCAGGACAAACAGAAACTAAAACAATTTGTGATCACTAAACCAGACCAGAACTAAACCAGAAATATTAAAGGGGATCTTTTAAGGGACAAGAGAACCCAAAATTAACATACATCAGAAAGGAATAGAGACAATGTACAGAAACAGTGACTTTACAGGTAATACAATGGCACTAAATTCATATCTTTCAATAGTTACTCTGGATTTAAATGGGCTAAATGCCCCCAATCAAAAGACACAGGTTATCAGACTGGATAAGAAAAGCAAGACCTATTGATATGCTGTCTGTAAGAGACTCACTTTAGATCCAATGATACCTCCAGATTTAAAGTGTGTGTGTGAGGAAATGACTTATCATGCTTATGGACATCAAAAGGAAGCTTGGATAGCAATCCTTATATGAGGCAAACTAGATTTTTGAACCAAAGACTCTAAGAAAAGATAAGGAAGGAAACTATATCATAATTAAAGGGCCTATCCAACAAGCAGATCTAACAATTGTAAATATTTATGCCCCTAACATGAGAGCAGATAATTATATAAACCAATTAATAACAAAATCAAAGAAACACATAAAAAATAATAGTAGGGGACTTTAATACCCCACTCAGTGCAATGGACAGATCATCTGAGCAGAAGATCAACAAGGAAACAAAGACTTTGAGTGACCCACCAGACCAGAAGGACTTCACAGACATATTCAGAGCATTCTGTCCTAAAGCAAAGGAATACACATTCTTCTGAGTGCACATGGGACATTCTCCAGAATAGATCACATATTGAGTCACAAATCAGGTCTCAACCAATACCAAAAGACTGGGATCATTCCCTGCATATTTCCAGACCACAGTGCTTTGACACTTAAACTCAATCACAAGAGGAAATTTGGATCACTTCTCAGCCTTTTGGCTAAGATCAAGTGAAGAGGAAATTTGGAAAGAATTCAAATACATGGTGGCTAAAGAACATCCTACTAAAGAATGAATGGTCAATTGGGAAATTAAAGAAGAATTTTAAAAATTCATGGAAACAAATAAAAACAAAGTCATAACTATTCAAAACTTTTGGGATGCAGCAAAGGCAGTCCTAAGAGGGAAGTATATAAGTATATAACAGTACAAGTCTTTCTTAAGAAACAAGAAAGGTCTCAAATACACAACCTAACCTTAGGAGCTGGAGAAAGAACAGCAAATAAAGCATAAACCCAGCAAGAGAAGAGAACTAATAAAGATTAGAACAGAAATCAATGAAATAGAAACCAAAAGAACAGTAGAACAAATCAACAAAACTAGGAACTGGTTCTTTGAAAGAATTAATAAGATTGATAAACCCCTGGCAAGATTTGTCAAAAAGGAAAGAGAAAGGACCCAAATAAATAATATCATGAATTAAAGTGGAGCAATCACAACCAACACTGAAGAAATACAAACAAGTATAAGAACATATTATGAACAACTGTATGGCAATGAATTAGGCAATCTGGAAGAAATGGATGCATTCTAGAGAAGTATAACTTACCAAAACTGAAACAGGAAAAAATAGAAAATCTGAACAGACCCATAACCAGCAAGGGAATTGAAGCAGTAATCAAAAATCCCCCAACAAGAGTCCAGGGCCAGATGGCTTGGCAGGAGAATTCTCCTAAACATTTAAAGAAGAATTAATACCTTTTCTTCTGAAGCTGTTCAAAAAATAAAAATGGAAGGAAAACTTTCAAACTCTTTCTATGAGGTCAGCATTTACCTTGATCCCAAAACCAAACAAAGACCCCATCAAAAAAGAAAATTAGAGACTGGTATCCCTGACGAACATGGATGCAAAAATTCTCACCCATATACTAGCCAATAGGATCCAACAGTACATTAAAATGATTGTTCACCACGACCAAGTGGGATTTATTCCTGCGCTGCAAGAGTGGTTCAACATCCACAAACCAGTGTGATAAATAAAAGAATAGACATTAATAAAAGAAAGGACAAGAACCATATGATCCTCTCAATAGATGCAGAAAAAGCATTTGACAAAGTACAGCATCCTTTCTTGATTAAAACTCTTCACATTATAAGGATAGAGTGAACATACCTTAATATCATAAAAGCCATCTATGGAAAACCCACAGCAAATATCATTCTCAATGGGGAAAATTCGAGAGCTTTTCCTCTAAAGTCATGACATGGCAGGGATGTTTGCTATCACCACTGTTGTTCAACATAGTACTAGAAATCCTAGGCTCAGCAGCCAGACAACAAAAAGAAATAAAAGGCATTCAAATTGGTAAAAAAGTCAAACTCTCATTCTTCTTAGGTGACATGATGCTCTATGTGGAAAACTGAAAAGACCTCACCCCCAAATTGTGAGAACTCATACAGGAATTCAACAAAGTGACAGGATATAAAATCAATGCACAGGAATCAGTTGCATTTCTATATACTAACAATGAGACAGAAGAAAGAGAGATTAAGGAGTCAATCCCATTTACAATTGCATCCAAAATCATAAGATACCGAGGAATAAACCTAACCAAAGAGGCAAAAGATCTATACTCAGAAAACTATAGAACACTCATGAAAGAAACTGAGGAAGACACAAAGAAATGGAAAAATGTCCCATGCTCATGGATTGGAAGATTAAATATTGTTAAGATGTCTATGCTACCTAGAGCAACCTATGTATTCAATGCAATCCTTATCAAAATACCATCAACTTTTTTCACAGAGCTGGAACAAATAATCCTAATATTTGTATGGAATAAGAAAAGACCCTGAATAGCCAAAAGCATCTTGAAAAAGAAAACAGAAGCTGGTGGCATCACAATTCCAGACCTCAAGCTCTCTTACAAAGCTTTAATCATCATGACAGTATGGTCTGTTCAATGTAACAGAATCCAGAAATGGACCCTCAGCTTTATGGTCAACTAATCTTCGACAAAGCAGGAAAGAATATCCAATTGAAAAAAGACAGTATCTTCAATGAATTGTGTTGGGAAAATTCGACAACCCCATACAGAAGAAGGAAACTGGGCCATTTCCTTACACCACACACAAAAATAGACTCAAAATTGATGAAAGACCTAAATGTGAGACAAGAATCCATCAAAATCCTTGAGGAGAACATAGGCAGCAACCTCTTTGACCTTGGCTGCGGCAACTTCTTGCTAGACACGTCTCCAAAGGCAATGGAACCAAAGACAAAAATGAAGTACTGGGACTTCATCAAGATAAAAAGCTTTGTACAGCAAAGGAAACAGTCAATGAAACCAAAAGACAGCTGATAGAATGGGGGAAGATATTTGCAAATGACAGTTAAAGGGCTAGTATCCAAAATCTGTAAAAAACATATCAAACTCAACACCCAAAGTGTAAATAATCCAATCAAGTAATGGGCAGAAGAGAACAGACATTAGTGCAAAGAAGACATCCAAATGGCCATCAGACAAATGAAAAAAGTGCTCAACATCATTCAGCATCACGGAAATACGAATCAAAACCACAATGAGATACCACCTTACACCGGTCAGAATGGTTAAAATTAACAAGTCAGGAAATGACAGATGTTGGCGAGGATGTAGAGAAAAGGGAACCTTTTGACACTGTTGGTGAGAATGAAAGCTGTTGTAACCATTCTGGAAAACAGTATGGAGTTTCCTCAAAAAGCTGAAAATAGAGCTACCCTACAACCCAGCAATTGCATTACTAGGTATTTACCTAGAAAAGTCTTTGAAACAGGGAGCAGAAAGAGAAGTAGAGCTGAAAGTGCCTTATGACTGCCCCCCTTCCACTTTCCACATGGAAAGAGACTGGAGAGAAAAGTAGATAGTCTCAGGAAAGAAATGTGCTAAAGCCTTCCACAGCCAAAGTCCTAGTTCATGGTAATTGAAGGATGTCTGTCTGCTTTATATCCATGAACCTAAAAGTCTATCAATACAACCAGTGCACTTACACAAAGCATGAAACCAGCCCCTAGGAGAAGCCTGCTGGGAACAAGACCCACATGGCTGCAGAGAAAATCCTGCTAACTGTCAATATAAATCAAGCTAAATCTTCACTCCTAAATGTGAATGGTCAATGCAAGATCATTAGATGTTTCAGGAAAACCAATAAAAGAAAGGAAATGCACCAGATGCTTAAACAGAACAGATGACCCTGGGTGGGGGGAGGGGGGAATAGAATAATGCAGGGAATCAAAGAGAACTTGAAAAAAAAATAATTTAAATGAGGGTCCTCAGAACAGAAAGGATATTACATCTACAATTTAAGAACAGTTGCTATACAAAAATGAGCTACCGGGGCACTAGAAAAATTCTTGGAAATAAAAAAATATGTGTGCCAAAAAATCCCCCCACATCTTATTTAGTAAGTGAACTAAATAATGAACATGATTAAAGGTAGAATTAGTCATATAGAAGGTAAAGTTAAGGAAATTTCAGTATGCAGAACCAAAAAGCAAACAAAAACTGTGAACAAGCTGAAACATTTAAAGTCCATCCAGGAGGTCCATGCACTCCTCAACTTGCTAGTTGTGACCTTGGGCAAGTTGCATAATGCTAACATCCAGCCTTAAGTATGTGTTTATTGTTTGCTGACACTGTTCTAAGTCCTTACCCATGTTAACCCATCTAATCCACTCAGCAGTCCTCCCTAGGCTATCTTTCCATTTCCCATGATCTACTACATCCTTAATCATCCTTCACTGGAGGAGCTGCGTGCTTTGTAGTATTTCCACCTGATAAATTAATGTTTTTTATAAAATACCAAGTAAGAGACGTAGAGAGTCCACAACATTCATTTCATCCTCTCCTTTCAAATGTTGGCCAGGGAGCCCCTCTCTGCCTCCTTGCACATATCATTGTGTCCATGGTGGAGAGAAAACACAGAAGCAACCAGTCACACAGCCAAGAAGTGTTGGAGGCAAGAAGCAATGCCAAAGGGACAGTGAAAATGCATGGACATGTGGTTTTGCCCTAAGCAGAGCTTCAAATAATACTGAATTAAGAACCTCTTTAAAAAGAGAGAGAGACCTGTAGATTTTATATAAAATTCTAAATTTCAGTTTTTTATGTCAAAATCTTCTGATTTTGTCTTCAAAAAAGATCAACAAGTATGTTAGTTAGGATAGGCTGTTGTAATAAATAGGCTCTAAAATAGAGTGCCTCAAAGAAGATAGAAATTTCTTTACTATGTAATAGTCCAAAGATGAGCAGGTAGTCCAGTCTAGGTAGATGGCTTTATCTGAGGATCTAGGATCTTTGATGGCTTCTATTTTGTTGTTTCCAAAGAAACTTTTTTTTCCCAAAGAAACACTTTTATTTACCATCTTTGATCTTATTTGCCATCTTTGATTTGCCAGAAAGCAAATTCCTTGCCTTTACATAGGTATTCAGATATGGAATGAATGAAGGGAAGTTAAATCTCCGGCACCTTGCAGATGATGAATATAAATTCAAAGCACTTTTATAAAGACTATTTTGAAGACAATAAAGATATAATAAAACAAAACAAAGACTAATGAAAAGTCCTCTGCAGACCACTATATGTGACCTATAGTGATGTGCATGGTACTAAAAAAGAGAGAAAATACGCAATGCTCCTTCTTCATTGGTACACAAATGTGTCATCTGTATGTCATTGCAAATGTCAATCACCTAGTCCCTCAATTTTCTTATTTGCTTTGTAGCAGACATTGCTCAGTGCCTGCCTGGCAGCCATTTCCTCCCTCTTTTTATTGACAGAACTCTAATCTAGCCACGTGCTCCGGGAAAGGTGTGTCTCATCCCCATCACCAAGGATTGGTCTAAATGATCATGAAGACCCCACGCTCCTTGCATTAAAAAATTCTTAGAAAATAAATGCTTTGCATCACAGCCTTGCTCTAATTTGTACCATGTCAAATGGCTTTTATAACAAACAGAAAAAATCCTGAGAAGAGATGAAGAATTTAGCATCATACTTTCCATGAGACAGAAGTCATTCCATCCACACCAACTGGCATGGTGCCATTCCAGCAGCTGCCTCACCTTCCACATTAACACCACTGAGAGCAGCAGAACACTTGTCTTTGGAAACCACACACACATCTGGAATACAATACTTGTTTGGCTCTGACTGTTCTGCATCTCCAGTCCTTTTCTTAATATTGCATTTAGTAGTCGCTGGTATAGGAATCTGTAGCCAACAAAGACACACCTGGGCGTTTTGTACTCGGCGCTTTCTCTCCAAATCACCCTTCCTCTTGCCTATTCATTTTCAAGCATCAAGATCAAGAATCTTCTTGGGGGAAAGATTCCTTGGCCCCACCTTCTCCAGGAACTGTCTTCCAGGCTGGAACTGTATTTTGGATATCTTTCTATTATTGAATATACATATTTCCTGATAATTACCTGCATACATATGCTTCTTCCCATGAAGATAGGAGTGCATTGGGCCTAATATATGGTGCTTTTAAATTAGAAATAAAGGACAGAAAGAAAAGGGGACAATAAGAAAGAAGGGAGGGAAGGATGGAAGAAGGGAAGAAAGAAAAATGTTATGATTTCTTTCTTTTTTCTCATTGAGACCATGATGAAATAACCAAATTGTGGCATGTTTAGACCTTAGCAGATTGTTCCCCAAATGGGGAAAGTTTCTGCTCCATCCATGGTTAAAAAACCAAATGGAGAAAATTGCAGTAGATTTTTTTTTTTTAAATAGTCAGGGAAGGTAGATTCATTAAGTGGTTGACATCTACAATAAATGGAAAGAATAAAGTGCTACTGACCTAAGAACCAAAGGCAGAATTTAATACGATTAAATGAACTCAGGATCATTAAATTGGAGGGGCTCTAAGATCAGGCAGGCCTGCTGGAATTAAGGTTTCACCCTTTGCTAACTGTATGGTCTTGAGCAACTTTTTATCTTCCAGCTTCCATTTCTGAGTCATACAAAATGAGTTCAGTAATACCTACATAAGATTAATTTGCAGTCTACATTAGATGAGATAACTATACCTGGCTCATTGCTGGGCTCAAGCTGTTTAGATGTTAACATCTTGCTTTGCATAGAAAATACTGACTTAGAATACGTATATTTCTTACCATATATGTATATGGTAAGAACAAACCACTGTTCTGGTTTGTTTAGGATGAGTGAACTCTCTGTAGAATGAACATTCTTGGGCAAACTGATAAATTTGAGTTACCGAATTTAAGCCCTGTGGATTGCAAGGGTCTCAACAACAGGACGTCAAGATTTTCTGTGGACAGGGACCATGTCTAATTCAACTTTGGGTCCCAAGTGAGCACAGATACAGGCACACCTCAGGTAGCAATGAGTTTCACTGGCAGAATGAATTCATGAAATCACACTCAAGGTTTCTTCTAAGTCAAATTTATATCAACAGCACAGCCCAAAACTCCTGGCAGGATTCTTCTCCAATGACATCTTTTTAAAACCTGCATAAAACCAAGCAGAAAAGCAGTAGGGCTTCATTCTTTCTTGACTTTCTCACATTCCCATTTTCTCTCAGGGCGAGGAAGTCTTTTTCAACTAGATGGTTGACAGACAGCCAGCGTTTCAGCTGTGGGAATTTTCCAGTTGCATGAGAAAGCTTCATTAGAAACCATCTCCACTCTTGCCCTCAAAAAAGAAAAAACAAAACAAAACAAAAACAAACAAACACAAAAACAACCAAAAAAACAAAAACAAAAAACAAGCAAACAGATATTTTTGCTTTCTCTTTTCCCAACTCTATAATTATGGGTTGTGAAATGCATTTTAAAAATTATGCCATTTTTATGATTTACAAAGTTCTAAATTAAATACTATTTACAATCGCACAAAGCATGAAAGATTATTAACTAGATATGATGGAAAGATGGAGATAGCTGCCCATTGTGAACCAAAGAGGAAAACCCCATTGGGAGTCAACTAACATGATTTGTTTAGTCAGCATTTGGCAGACCCAGTAAATTACAGACATAGCAGATACCAAGTGGAATTATCTACAGTGCCTTTCAGAGAGCCACCCATGCCTGGGATAAGAAATAATATTTCATCCAGGGGAATTTGTGTTATGAAATAGAGTCAAGTATTCTGTCTAAAAACTATTACAAGAAAAATACGGTTTTCCCCTCTTTGCAGCTCATTCGAAACAAACTTTATAAGCATCTTTTTGAGTTTTTTTTTTAAAGGATTTTGATTTTTTTATTATTATTATTTATTTGACAGACAGAGATCACAAGTAGGCAGAGGCAGGCAGAGAGAGAGAGAGCAGAGGAAGCAGGCTCCCCGCTAAGCAGAGAGCCCGATGCGGGGCTCAATCCCAGGACGCTGGGATCATGACCTGAGCTGAAGGCAGAGGCCTCAACCCACCGAGCCACCCAGGCACTCTGAATCTTTTTGAGTTTAAAGGTAGGCAAACATTTTGTAGTTTAAAAGAGACAAAGACTGACAGAAAATGATGATACCTGAACTGTTTAGCAGAAGAGGGCAGAGATTTCTGAAAAAGTCTTTGTGTGGTTTGGGAAGCTGGTTCACAGACTGTGGAGTCAACCTGGTGTTAAACTCTAGGACAAAAAAAAGTCATGAACGTCATGAAAAAAATGATGTCCTCCATCCTACAATGTGGTATCAAGCCTGGTCCGCCACAGCCAGGTGGTGATCAGTCTTTGGATGGCTTCAAAATGGCAATCTACAATGTTACTTTCTTCTCCCTCGCAAAAAGCCTCTTCCTGGGAGAACAGACATAAATACTGATGTGAGGACCAGTCTGGTGAGAAACAAAGACAATGGAGCAGATCAGAAGTGCATTTGATCCTCGGTCCACCACTAGAGGGGGGTTCTATAGAGAGATTATAGAGAAACACCAGAGAGACTTCTTGAAGACATCTTGGAGCGTTAGAGTTGGAAGCTTTTCTCTTTCCACATTCTCCCACTCTTAAGAAGGGGGAGCACTCACCATGGTTTCCTATAAAGAGGATCCCCAGGGAACAGCCTGTGAATTTGAGGGATAAATCTGAACATAGAAGTTGGCACCAGTTTCTCATCTGGAATGTGTTGAGCAGCAGAACACATACGCACGTCAGAGGATGCCAGTGCTCATGCAGAGGGAATAGAGAGGGGGCAGGACAAGTCAGGAACAGCCACAAATTATCTCCCAGTGTTCCATGGAGCCAAGGTGGTTCTAACAGGGAGTCCAAGCTTCCCAGGGCCTCAGAGGTCCAATAAGAAGGTCAGAAGCACAGATCGGCCTGCTAAGAAAACCCTCATTCTCCAGAGACCAAAGAAGCAAATGTTTCCATACCAGCCTTAGTCTCAGGCAAGAGGGACCCCTTTCCTGGACCCCATCTTTCCAGGGCTCTGCAAGTCACGCACAAATGCATTTGCTGAAGAATTACATGGTGCTGCTGCCACTCAGGATCTGAGGTCAGAAGTGGTGCAGACCAACATAAAACCCTAAAAGTTTGCTCTCTGGCTGACACTATTCAGGCCTCAGAGTGAGCTTCTCCACTCCCTCAGATACTTGAAACAGGCAATTGTGTCCACAGCCAGGAAGGTTTGTGATCTGCACTCGTGCAGAGGCTGCTTGCAGGTATGGGAAGGATTATAGCATTGCATTTGGTGAAAACTCTTGGGGGAGAAAAAAAACACCAAGTTAATTAACTTGTAAATCCTTCCTCTCAAATAGTGTGCATATAGAAGTTTCTACTATACTGAAATATCAATTTCCTCATTGTGACAACTGTCCATTTTCTTTGTTCTCTTCATTTTTTGTTTGTACTTCCACAGATGCTCATGAATTGGACCGCTGTTTTTAACAGCTAACCTGGGAGCTGAGAAATAATTATAGTATTGCTCATATGAGCCTTAAATGTATATATATTGTAGGTCTAGTGTAGCAGGCATGAAGCACGATTACTTTCCTTTATACTGGCAATTTCATGGACATTAAATTTTAGAATTACAAATAGTCCTGTTTCTATAAAAGTTTTAATAAGGATTAAATTTTTTTAAAATTTTCAGTTTTAATGGAATCACTTTGATTTAAAATTTTGTGAAAAATGAACTGATATTCATTATAATTTGTAGTTTGCCTTTTAACTTTAATAAATAGTCTAAAATATTTTAGAAGAAATCTTACTTAACAACATAGGAAACATAGGGGAAAATTTTATTTGTTTATATTTACTTTAAATTTTCCTAAAAATTCATCCAAATTTTATAGTTTGAATATAATTAAATTTCATTTTTTAATCCATGTGTTCATTAGTGAACACAAGAGTATGAGTTATAGCTGAAAGTTTTGATTATATCACCTTAATTAGTGACTTTACTTGGAATGATGTCTCAAAAATTTAGATTCCAGGAAACAAATAAATACTAATTTCTGGACTATTACTCATCCTAACATTGACATCCCATCAAGAGACTGCCTGGCATGTGGAACAAAAATTAAATTCACTTGTATTCAACTGATATTTTGCTAACTCTCAGCATTATATATATTTTTTTGATTTGTCCTTACAAAGTATATATTTTGAGTTAGGAAGATAGAACATATTTTATTTGGCAGTTTATCAACCTGATATATAACTCTTAAATATATAGACTTAAGATAGTGTGTCTCCATTTGCCTCAGGCCTTATAAATGTTGGGTGGACATGAAGGAACTCCACAAGCAGAGACTCAGGGTAGATCGGCACTCTGGGAATAAAGCAGAGGCAAATCGCAGCATGCCAGGAAAATTCAGGGACTGGGGAGCCAGCAGGAAGATACCCACAACCAGACTGGGTGATGACACTGGCATCTGGAATCAGCAGAGAAGTGACTGTAACCAGCTCCAGTTTCCTGCCCCCACCCTGGCCTGTATCAGTCAGCTTATTCTTCCTGATTCATCTCCCTGCTGCTTTCACAAAAGTCAAGCATGAGCTTTCTTCCCTGGAAATTCAGTAAGAGTAGGGAATAAAGGCAATTTGGAGAAAGGATTTTGAACTGGATCACGACTGAAATGGTTTGACTTGAATTTGACTATAGACACACTAAATTAGATGGATGCTTACCTAATTGCATTAAATTGTAATGTCCTCCTGCAGAACAGAAATGGGGGCTTTTAACAGGAAAATGGCACTGATACCAAAATAAAGGGAATATCTGCCAACAACTGTCTTGGCATTTTTCTTTTTCTTTCTTTTTTTTAAAGATTTTATTTATTTATTTATTTGGCAGACAGAGATCACAAGTAGGCAGAGATAGCGAGGAGGAAGCAGGCTCCTCGCTGAGCAGAGAGCCTGATGCAGGGTTCAATCCCAGGACCCTGGGATAATGAACTGAGCTGAAGGCAGAGGCCTTAACCCACTGAGCCACCCAGGCACCCCTGACTTGGCATTTTTCTAATGCATATCTCTTACTCGTAGGGTCTTACTGGAGAATAGGACATCTTTTGAATGGGAGAGACTAACAAAGACAGAAAAGGATTATTAATTTCTTGGCTTGACACAGTAATTTGTAAGCCTAGATATACAGTAGACTTGCATAAGAGCTTTAAAAATATTCCAATTTCCTTCCCCACCTCAGAGAATTGAGTCTGAATTGCTGGATATAGGGTTTAGTTCTATATATTATAAAAACATCTCAAGTGATTCTAAGGAGCAGCCAGGGTTGTAACCCACAGAGCAGGTATCTTCCGGGTCAGTCCTTTGTGTCTGTGTTCCAGAATCCTGGCAGACTCACCAGTTAATGCTATACTGTTTCTTCTCTCCCTATGCTGTCATGGTCCAAGATCCTGCCAACTGATTAGGTCTTGTGCCTCAGGTGCCTTGGACATCAGCTTATTTACTGAGAGGTGTGTGACAACCACATCATTGACCTGGGGAAATTAGCCCGTGTCAAAGCCAATTAGTCTCACTGCTTCCACTTTAATGAAGCAGATCAATTAAGAAGAGGGCTACACTGGAAAATTCCTGGACCTGCCAGACCAGCAGTCCTTGAGTATTATGTGGTTAGGCAAATTCATTCATTCATTCAACAAATATATACTGAGCATCAGCTATGTGCTGGACACTGGAAACAGAATGCTTAATAAAGATACAATCTCAAACTTCAAAGAGCCCACAGCTTTTTTATTTGTAACCTTAGAAATCAATTATTTCCCAGCCATCTGTTTTTAGTACCCAAATTTACCACTCTTTTCCAGACATTAGAATTTGATAAACCAGTATTTTTTTCAGTTGGACGAATGATCAATTTTTTATTTTACAAGGTAAAAAACAAAATCAGATGAAAGTCCTTTTAACACACAAAGGTAGCAAATATATATTAGCATAAGAAACTGACATTTAAATGAAATAAATTTAGCTTAATGAAGAACTCCACATTATTCTTTTCTTCTCATTTTGCTACTTCCCAACAACCTCTTTCTGTAAGATTTATTTAAAAGCAGATTTCTTCCTCTCTTTCTTTCCATTTTTTCCCTTTCATTCCTGATAATGAATAGTACCCATTATCCTTCTCTAAATAAATATGCTGGAAACTGGGACACCTGGGTGTTCAGTCAGTTAAACATCTGCCTTGGGTTCAGGTCGTGATCCTAGAGTCCTGGGATTGAGTCCCACATTGGGCTCTCTGCTCAGCGGGGAGCCTGCTTCTCCCCCTGCCTCTGCCTGCTGCTCTACCTACTTGTGCTCTCTCTCTCTCTCTGGCAAATAAATAAATAAAATATTTTTAAAAATAAACAAACAAATATGCTGGAAACTGAATTACACTTCGGGCCAAGATGGAGTAGCAGGGCCACATTTACATTTCCACCTTAAATGACCAATAAGTGAAGAAAATATATAAAACAATGGTTTTCAAGACACTAGATATCATGCAATGAAGAACAGCAACTTCTGAAAGAAAGGAGAAAAATGATGTGAGTCCTCTGATTATCCCAGCTTGCTGTCCTAAGACAGATTCCAGTCTGTAGTGTGGAAAAGGGGGACCCAGGTGGAGACTGGATGATTCCCTGGCTTGAGATGGAGCTGAAAGTGTGCAGTGAACAAAGTAGCTAGTTCACAGGAAAAAGTACTGGGAACGAAAAGGAACTTTACAGACAGATACTTGATGATCTGCAGATTTTCTCTTGAATTTTCACCTGAGTACTGACTAGCAAATGCATGTGAGGAAACAGGCCAGGAACAGAATCACCTGCAAAGCTAGAGAAAGAGTACCAGAGTACCTGGTACCCATACAGAGTCAGAGTAGTGTCTGCACCCAGAAATCATGAAGGAAAATCTCATGATTCATAGAGCATTATGTCGAGTACTTACAAGGATGTCATCTTAGTAGTGGGGAACAATTAGCCTTATATGGAAGACTGTTCAGGTCCCACTTAATAAATCATAAAAGCAAGATCAGAAAAAAACCACCATTTTCACATAACATAACTGTGTCCTGGAACAAAGAGTAAGAATATTTATAGAAATGTAAAGCACGTATCAAGGTAAAATTCACAATGACTGGCACCCAATAAAAAATTACCAGGTATGGGGCGCCTGGGTGGCTCAGTGGGTTAAGCCGCTGCCTTCGGCTCAGGTCATGATCCCAGAGTCCTGGGATCGAGTCCCGCATCGGCCTCGCTGCTCAGCAGGAAGCCTGCTTCCCTTCCTCTCTCTCTGCCTGCCTCTCTGCCTACTTGTGATCTCTCTCTGTCAAATAAATAAATAAAATCTTAAAAAAAAAAAATTACCAGGTATGTAAATTATTACTCCCTAGTAGGAAAACAACAACACAGGGTAAGGCAAATAATCAATCAAAATAAACTCAGAACAAAATAAATGTTAGAATTAGTAGACAAAAATGTTGAAATATTAACTATATTTCATGTGTTCAAAAACTTAAAGACATGAAAGATATTTAAAAAATAGACCCAAACAGAAGTAAAATTAGATGAAAAATACACTGGGTGGGA
Organism: Lutra lutra; assembly: GCF_902655055.1. Taxonomy (NCBI): domain Eukaryota; kingdom Metazoa; phylum Chordata; class Mammalia; order Carnivora; family Mustelidae; genus Lutra; species Lutra lutra. The sequence goes on from NC_062282.1 coordinate 29,031,557, forward strand.
TTAGCAGCAGATTGGACACTGGAGATGAGAAAAATAAATGAACTTGTGAACAGAATAATAAACACTATCTAAAATGTAGTATATAGAAGAAGGAGAGTTTTAAAAAATGAACAGAGCATCATCAGTGAGCTGTTAGACAACCACAAGTAAACTAATGTATGTGTAATTTGGGTCACCAAAAAAGATGAGAGTCAGGGGAAGGCAGGAAAAAAAAATTTTTTAGATAATAGCCAAAATTTTTCCAAGTTTGATGAAAATTATAAACCCATTAATTCAAGCACAAGAAAGATAAAGACTACACCAAGGCATGTCATAATTGATTTGTTAGAAATCAATGGCAAAAAATTCTAAAAGCAGAGAGTGAAAACATGTGTATAACACATGTGATATACAGCACACAAAAAGATAAAGATACAAGCAGATTCCACATCAGAAGAATGCAAGTGAGAAGACAGTGGAGTGACATCCTTAAAAATATTGAAAGAACAATACCGTAAACCCAGAGTTCTACTCCAAGCAAAAATATCTTTCAAACATGAAGGCAAAATAAGTAATACACACAAAAAGCTAGAAAAAACTAATCATCAACATTCCTTCACTAGAAGAAAAGCTAAAGGAAGTCCTTCAGGCAAAAGGAAAGTTATGTCAGTTGGAAATGTTAATCTGTACAAAAGAATGAATACCATTGGAAATGGTAACTACATGGGTTAAATATATAAGATGTTTTCTTATTATTTACATTTAAAAGATAATTAACTGTTTAAACAAAAGTATTAACAATGCTGTGCGAGGTTTATAACATTTGCAAAAATAAAATCTATGACAACAACCGCACAAAGATCAAGAGGGAAGAAATAGAGGTATACTATTGTAAGGTTCTTAGACTACAAGTAAAGTAGTACAGTGTACTTAAAGGTAAAGCTGTGAAAGTGTAACTTATAAACCCTTGAGACAACAAAACAAAAAGTTACAGTTATAAGCCAACAAAGGAAGTAAATTATAATAACAAAAACTACTTCAAGAAAATAAGAAAACAAGCTGAAGACTGGGAGAAAACATTTTCAAAAGACATACCTGATAAAAGACAGTTATCCAGAATATACAAAGAACTTTTAAAAACTTAACCATAAGAAAATGAACAATATGATTTAAAAAATGGTCAAAAGACCAGAACAGACACCTCATCAAAGAAGATGTACAGAGGACAAGCAAGTGTACAGAAAGATTTTCAACTTCAAATGCCTTAGAGAATTGTAAATTAGAATAATGAGATACCACTACACACCTATTGAATGGTCACACCAAAACACTGACAACACCAAATGCTAAAGAAGCTATGGAGTGCCAGGAAATCTCCTTCACCACTGGTGGGAATGCAAAGTGGTGTAGTCACTTTGGAAGACAGTTAGGCAGGTTTTTGTGGGTTTTTTTGTTTTGTTTTGTTTTTATAAAACTAAACATATTTTTACCATATGTTCCAGAAATTTCATTCCTAGGTATTTACCCAAAGGAGTTGAAAATTATGCCCACACAAAAACCTACACACAGGTGTTTATAGAAGCTTTATTCATAATTGCCAACACTTGGAAGCAACCAAGATGTTTTTCAGTCAGTGAATGGATAAATAAACTGTGGTACATCTAACCAATCGAATATTATTTAGTGTTTTTAAAATGAGCTATGAAGCTATGAAAAGACACAGGGGATAAATTTAGACACATATTACTAAGTGAAAGATGCCAACTTGAAAAGGCTACATACAATGATGACATTCTGGAAAAGGCAAAATCCTGCAAGTAGTAAAAGAATCACTTGTTGCCACAGGGTTAGAGGGGGGGAAAGGGATGAAGAGGTGGAACACAAAGGATTTTTAAGGTACTGAATTTATTCTGTATGATACTATAATGGTGGATACCTGTCATTTTACACTTGTCGAATCCCATAGAATTTACAAGAGTAAAGCCTAATGTAAACTATTGATCTTAGGTGCTAATGATGTGTCAATGCAGATTGGTCAACTGTTGATAGTTAGGGAGTCAATGCATACGTGGGAGCAGGGGTATATAAGAAATTTCTGTACCTTCCACTCAATTTTGATGTGAATCTAAAACTTCTCTAAGATATATACTCTACTTAAAAATTAAAAAAACAGTAAAAACAATGTTCAAAAGATAGCAGAAAAAGATGGAAGACAATAAAGACCAGATGAGCACACAGGAAAAAATAGCAAGATGATAGATTTGAACCTAAGTATATCAATGATCACACTAAATATAAACGGTCTAATACCCTGGCAGAGATTGCAGATTAAATTAAAAAGTAATACTACCTCTCTGCTGTTTCCAATAAAGCCACTGATACAAACAGATTTAAAAAAAAGTAAAACAATATAAAACATAAACCATGCTAACACTAATCTAAAGAAAGTTTGAGTGGTGATATTATTGTCAAAGTCCATTTCAGATCAAAGACTATTACTAGGAATAAAGAAGAGCCTTTCATAATGTTAAAGGGGTCAGTTCACAAAGACAGCTTAATGATCATAAATGTTTACATACAGAATTATCGATCTTCAAAATACATGAAGCAAAAACTGATAGAATTGCAAGGAAGAAGAGACAAATATAGTCAGAAATTCAATACCTCTCTTTCAATAGTTAATAAAATAGTAAACAGAAATCAGTAAGGATATAGATGACCTAACAACACTATCACACAATTCCACCAACTCATTTATAGAACACTTCACTCAACAACCCAGAACATACATTCCTTCCAAGAGTATATAAAACATTTACCAAGAAAGACCATATTCTGAGGATCAAATAAACTTCCATGCATTTAAAATGATTCAAGTTATACAAAGTATTCCTCAATGGAAATTAATTACAAATCAATAACATAAAGATATCTGGAAAATTCCCAAATATTTGGAAACTAAAAAACACACTTGTACATTATCTATGACCCTAAAGAAACCAAAAGGAAATAGAATGTATTTTGAACTAAATGCAGATGAAAACATGACACATCAAAATTTGTAGAATGCGACTAAATCAATATGTGAGGGAATACTATAGCAGTAAATGTCTATATTAGAAAAGAAGAAAGGTCTCAAATGAATGACTTCGAAGTCTTCCTGAAGATATGATTTTTTTTTAAGATTTTATTTATTATTTATTTGAGAGAGAGACAGTGAGAGAGAGCATGAGCTAGGAGAAGGTCAGAGAGAGAAGCAGACTCCCCGTGGAGCTGGGAGCCCGATGCGGGACTCGATCCCAGGACTCCAGGATCATGACCTGAGCCGAAGGCAGTCGTCCAACCACTGAGCCACCCAGGCATCCCCTGAAGATATGATTTTTAAATACAGAAAGTGAAACCTTAAGTAAATAGAGAAAAAGGAATAATAAAAATCAGAAATCAATAAAAATAGAAAACAAAAGGGAAAACCAATAAAACCAAAGGCTGGGTTTTGAGAAAAATAATAATATTTATAAACCTTTGGCACACTGATCAGTCAAAAAAGAAAGTACAAATTGCCAATATCAGTATTGAGAAAAGTGACATCACCACAAATATATAGATATTAAAAGGATAATAAGGAAATATTATGAACAACTTTATGCCAAGAATTTTGACAACTTAAACAGGTAATTGAAAAACACAAACCACTAAGTTCATTTCAGAAGAAATACATAACTTGAATGGCTCTGTATCTATTAAATAAGTTGAAATTGGAAATTGGATTTAAATTCCACACATATTAAAAAATCTTAGATGGTTTTGCTGGTGAATTCTACCAAACATTCAAGAAGTGATAGTAATTAGACACAAACTTTTTGGTAAAGTTAAATAGGAAGGACTACTTCCCAACTCATTCTATGAAGCCAGCAGTACCTTGACTCCAAAACCAAAGACATGACAAGAAAATAAAATAATAGATTAATATTTCTCATGAAAATAAATGCCAAAATTCTAAACAAATTTAAAAAATTTGTAGACCAAATCCAAAAATATGTGAGAAGGGTCATACATCATGATCTAGTTGGATTTATCCCAGAGAAACAAGGTTTGTTTATCATTTGAAAATTAATTGATGTAATTCACCATATCAAACAAAGAAGAAAAATCAGGTGATCATCCCAACAGACCCATATAAAGCATTTTTTTCCTATCTCTTTCCCTAGAAGTTTTACAGTTTCAAGGAAAAATATCTTTGTGACCTTGGACTAGGCAAGGATTTCATAGATAGGATACAAGTGGCTCATAGGCATGAGCCATAAATGAATGATATGATATGATATGATATGATATGATATATTCATAGGCATGAAATGAAAATATGATATATTGAGCTTTGTCAAAATTAAAAACTGCTCAAAAAACACTTAAGAAAATAAAAAGACAAACTATAGACTGGGAGAAAACATCTGATAAAGGCCTTATATATAGAACATAACAAGGAACTCTCAAATTTTAATAACAAGAAAACAACCCAATTTTTATATTTTTAGGATTAATTTCAAGTTTGCAAAACAAGTTTTTTTTTTAATAACTCATTAGGAAAAGACATAATGTGGAACCAGAATTTTTGTCAAATAAACTTTTCAATTTTCAAACCACTGTGGCTACAAGGTACAGCTATATAACAACTAGAATTGGGATTAAAGTTAAATAAAGAATATACAGTTAATCAGTAAAATAAAATTTATAACCTAAAAATTGCAAAGAGATATGCAGAATATAGAGTGAGTCAAATATTAAGATATATTCAACAATGTCTTACTCCTTTGGCTACTGAAGCATTTGATCTTAGCCAAAGGCTGAGAAGGAATTCTTAATAACCTGATGCAAAAAAAAAAAAAAATTGGGGGGGGGCGGGAAATAGAGTTAGGCAGATGGACAGCATGTGCAGAACACTTTCATTACCTACTCATGAAAACATCAAGGTCAAACTCCCCGAGAGTTGGGGAGGAGGATGTCAGTCATCAATGGAAATGTGGAGAATATTGAGAATGCTGGAGTCATCATATGCATAGTATGTCATGTAAAATACATCCAGAAATTACCAGAAAATCCGAATTAAAACTACTTTGACCCCATCCTTCTTAAGCCAGTGAGAAATTTCTTAAAATTGCACTTTCTTAGTATCTAAATTTGGTTTTCCAAAGCCTCCTGAGTCCAGAAATGTAAAAGTCTTTGTTGAAGTAGTGTTCTCTCACTCACCCTCATTCTCTCATGCTCTTTGTGGTAGGGAATGGGAGGATGTCTTCAACATAGCTAAGAAATCCTCAAGACACTGAAATGGGTTGGAAAAGCCAGCATCAGTAGCTTTAAGGTAGATCTATACTAAGAATATTTTGGGCCTAATGATTCATTCTTTGCAGTTCTATATTACTTTATGATGACTACATATATTGAGAATAAAAACCCTAAGGCAATCCAAACATGTATATCATACACAGACATGTGCACGCACACACACACACATAGAGAGAAGGAGGGAGAGAGAGACAGAGTGTGTGTGTGTGGGTATGTGTGTTCATATGCTATGAACTAAGAAGCCCAGATTGAATCCTCCAGCCAGAATTTCGGACTGCTTAGGGCATCTGTGATGAGGTGTAGTCTTCAGTTAATGGACTAAGTGGTCTAGGGGGTCTTGTTTCTCCTATGCTCTTAGATGACACAAGAACTTTTTAAGCCGTCCATCAAATGTTTTATTGAGGAGGCTTCTGGAGATTCCTACAAGATCATGCTTGTGAATCTCAGCAGGACCTACCCAGGTGTAGCAAGCTATCGGACTCAGATTCAAAACATTACTGGTTGAACCAGAGTCAAATTCTCCCAAAGGAAGAAATGGAAATTTAAAGAGTTCCAGAAGAAAAGTTAGGACAACTTTTAGTTTTGAGCTAATTTGTATAAAAAAAAAAAAAACCAACAATCTATGAAGTAATCTTTGTGCAACATCATTGTTTCTACTAGAAAGAATAAGTATTAGAATATTAAGTTCTTTTTACTCTTCTAAAAAATACGAAATTTTATGTGTTCATGCCTTAATGTCACCTGCTACATTTTTATGTCCAGTTTCAGCTAAGGCTTTTTCATTACATCTTTAATATCTTTAAGTATACTTTCTCCAGGTGTTTTCTTTTCCTTGAAAAACAAACATAATTTTTGCCTTTGTCCTATTTTAATAAGAGTAAGTGCAAGCCTGCATAATACACCAGTTTTGCTGTGTTGGGTTTTGCCAGCAAAATTCAATGAAATGGTTTCTAAATAATAAATGAAGAAATACTGTAGGATAAAGCATGAATTTTACACAGTTTGAAACACTCATCATCCTCGGCTTGGGACAGGACCATACCTCCTCCATCTTTTTCTGACTCCCAACCAGAACAAAGAAATACGGAGATACATGAAAAAAAAAATCAATAATTAATGGATTTCTTAAGACAAAAACAGAGAAGGACATAAACCATAAAAGACTCTTAATTCTAGGAAACAAACTAAGGGTTGCTGGAGGGGAGGTGGACAAGGGGATGGGGTAATTGAGTGACGGGCATTAAGGAGAGCACTTGATGTAATGAGCAGTGGGTGTTATTGGCAACTGATGAATCACTAAATTCTATCCCTGAAACTAATAATACAATATATGTTAGTTAAATTGAATTTAAATAAAAATCTTAAAAAGAGAGAGAGGAGAGAGAAGGGCGCCTGGGTGACAGTCAGTTAAGCATCTGCCTTTGACTCAGGTCATGATCCCATGGTCCTGGGATCAAGTGCCACATTGGGTTTCCTGTTCCACAGGGAACCCGCTTTGCCCTCTGCCTCTCTCTCTCTCTCTCTCTTTCTCTGTCTCTCATGAATAAATAAATAGAATCCCTAAAAAATATTTTAAAAGAAAAAAAGAAAAAAAATGGATTTCTAGTGCTGAAGGAAGGGGCCTACTCAAATATCTTTGACCAAACAAATTCTCATTTCATTTAAAAAACTTTGCCACACACCTTCTCAAAAATGGCTTTGAAACCCATTCTAGGAGAGGTAATGTCTATATACTCAGTTATAAATAATCTCTGAAGATGAAGTATTTGCATGAGTCATTGTTTTCTGACTTTCATTTTATGAAGTTCACTTTTCAAATATTGTGATTTTGATGTTTAGCTTTTCCATATTCAAAAACATGAGATATTCCATTTTCCTTTGCCCTTAATATATATCATAACTTTCATCTCTTTAACTTTGCATGTGCATTCATACTATCTACCTATAGTTACCAGAATTCAATTTTTACCAAAATAAATGTGCTTATACCAGAAATAAGAAAAATAAAGCTGACCAGAAAACTATGGTCTTTTTACTATTTTTCCAGCTGCCCCTCTTACAACTTACTGCCTGTAGCTTGGAACAACATTTTTCTTCCTGCCTGTGAGACCCTGAGATGTTGGATTTGGTGTTTGTTTTTATGTTCTTTTATTCCAAACATCAAGAACTAGGTCTCTGGGCAGTTAAACAAAACGAGGAGACAGCAGTGAGTAGAACAGCCTCTGTTCTTCGAAGCCTGTGCCAGGTGAGGCACCTGGAATAAGAAGTAAAAGAAAAAATAATGAATGGTAGGTTAGGAATGGTTCTTGGCACTCCCCCTCCAATGTTGGGGAGCCTTGTGAAGGACAGGACTCAGGTCTCTTGGGGGACTGGCGGGTAAACTGCTGGCGAGTTGGGCCCAGGTGGTGTCTCACCTTCCCCCATGAGTTTTCACTTGATGGGGTAGGAGTCACTCCAGGGACAGTCTGGGCTCCTGATCTCTTGCTCCAGGCACAATCTCTTTCATTGTGTCTCACCTTCCTCTCCTTCTACCAGCCCCAGCCTTGTTCGTAGATGAAACCTTCTTTTCCTTTCTCTTGTTCTTCACTTCCTTCTTCATTTCCTTTCATTAAACCGATTCAAGACTTTTGTACACAAGAATTTTGTGCTTTGAATAAAACATTTCATCAAGCCCAAGTAAAACCCCACATTTTGAAATGAAATGAGCTCAAATTAATACACGGTGATAGCAACCTCTCTCCAAGGCCCTTGCAGATACTTAGAATTCTCCTCTAGGAAATCCCCCTCTGCCTTTTCATCCTATTTTAATCAACTCTGCTTCTCTGTGGCTTCTCCTATTGCCCGTAGCTGGACCACTTAAATTAACCCATGGATGCACTTACCCCTCTCCAGGCCAGAACGTGACCAGTTCAGACGATGGGTGGATAAGATTTATGGAATTCTAGCCACACTGTCCTAAAAGTCATGTTTTACTAGTGAATGAGAATAAACCAGGCTGAAGTCTGGGAATGTACATTATGATTATGGTTGCTGCTATTACTTTCAAAAAACCCTTCCAATGGCCTCAGAGCATACCCTTGTTTATGACACAAAGAGTGTTTCTCCACATGACACTCCAAATGAACTGCCCTAGCCTCACACAACGGGTTTCTTTAAAGTTGCCAGTGTTCTGGGCCTCACAGTTATCATGTTTAAAATCTCTGGGGATGAGGCCTGGAATTCTGTGTTTTGATGACTCTCCAGGCAGTTCTGATAGACACTAAATTCTGAGACTCTTTCAGTTCTCCTTTCCAGTTAAAATACATTTGCATGTATACACACATTTTTTTTAGAATTATTGTTTTGTTTCTCTGAGTAAATGGGACCAGAGAAGCTAGTTAAGAGGAAGTCCTTTTTAAAAAATTACTCTCTCAGGGCTCAGTCGGTGAGCGTGTGACTCTTTATCTCAGAACTGTGAGTTTGAGCCCCACATTGGGCATGGAGCCTACCTAGAATTAAAACTAAAAAAATTTTTTTTAATTAAAATTACTCTCTAAAGGAATTAGTATTGTGGAACTTTGTGGTCCTGCAACAGGAACTTTAATGATGTATCTTGTCCACATCTGCATGATTAATGCAAGTCCTTTTCCTCACCCTCAATCTGGACTATGTTATTTCATTTCTACCTAATTCTATTGAGCAAATAGTCATGTATCTATCCAGCAACCAACTGTTAAGAGTCTTCTATGGGCCAGTCACTGCACCAGGATAGGAGATGATTTTTAGGACCTTACAAATTGAGAGAGGTGGGGTAGGGGTAGCTTTGGAGTCTCAGAGGTAACTAGGAAGTTCCAGTACAAGAAAGCAAGCATCATGTTAAGACGTGTACAATACCCAAATAAAATAAACTTACAAAAGCAAGCCGTTTCCTAACCACAGGACTAATCTCCAAACTCCTATAGCTGCAGAGCCACAGTCATGGGCAAGGTCATTGGCAGAAAGCTCAATTCACCATCTCTATTAGTAAGGCTTCAGAAAGAGGAATGTTCACACTTACACAAAAGAAAAGCAGTTAAAATATAACAGTAATGAGGTCAAATATCCCCAACTTTAAGGGACTTTTCCTAATAGGGGAAGCATAAATTTTTTAAAAAATTGATTGACTGATTTGAAAGAGAGAGAGAGAAGAACACAGTGAGAAGGGGCAGAGGGAGAAGGAAAAAGAGACTTAAAAAATTTTTTTTCTAAATTTTTTATTTAAATTCAATTTAGTTAACATATACAGTACTATTAGTTTCAGGGGTAGAATTTAGTGATTTATCAGTTGCATATAACAACCAGTGCTCATCACATCATGTGCCCTCCTTAATGCCCATCACCCAGTTAGCCCACCTCCCCTCCAACAATCCTCAGTTTGTTCCCTATACATAAGTCTTTTATTGTTTGCCTCCCTTTCTGTTTTCATCTTGTTTTATTTTTCCTTCCCTTCCCCTATGTTCATCTGTTTTGTTTTTTAAGTTCCACATATGAATGAAATCATGGTATTTTTGTTTCTCTGACTTAGCATAATACTCTCTAGTTCCATTCATGTCATTGCAAATGGCAAGATTTCATCCTTTTGATAGCTGAGTAATATTCTTATGTATAGGTATATGTATATGTATAGGTATATGTATATGTGAATGTGTAGTATATACACACACACACACGACATCTTCTTTATCCATTCATCTCTCAATGGATACCTGGGTTCTTTCCATATTTTGGCCATTATGGACATTGCTGCTATAAACATTGGTGTGCATGTGTCCCTTCAAATCATTTTGTTTATATCCTTTGGCTAAATACTTAATAGTACAATTTCTGGGTCATAAGGTAGTTCCATTTTGAACTTTTTGAGGAACCTCCATATTGTTTTCAGGAGTGGCTACACCAGTTTGCATCCCACCACAGTTTAAGGGGATTCCCCTTGAGAGAAAGAGTCTGAAGCACACTCCATGTTGAGTGCAGACCAGACGCGGGCTCCATCTTACAACACTGAGATCACAACCTGAGCTGAAACCAAGAGTCAGGGACTTGATGGACTGTACCACCCAGGTACCCCAAGAATAAATGTTTCTACTGTTTCCCTTTCTTTCAAAATATTGGTAGGGATAGAACTCTGCTCAGAACTCAAAGATATGCTCAAGAAAGCACTGTAGTTTTGCAAGGTTTATTGATTATACAGTTAGTAGTGGAGTCTTAGAATAAATGGCCCATTGTTCAGCAGAATACTTTAATCAGTGTCTGGATTTGCTGACCTATGCCCTTACTTTAGTTTGGTTGGTTGAGTGGGAGTCAGATCAGGGTTTCTCAATATCTACAGTACTGACACTTTACACTGGATAATTTTTTATTATGAGAAGCTGTTCTGTACATTGTAGGATATTTAGCAGCACCTCTTGCCTCTACCCCCAGATGCAAGGAGAACCACCATGCCTAGTCATGATAATCAAAAATGTCTACAGACATTGACAAATGTTTCCTGGGGGAGGGGAGGTCACATTGATCCCAGCTGAGAGCCACTGAGTTAGATGAATAAACTGCTCTGCAGTAGGAATTAACAGCAATTTGGAGATGTTGCTGGCATCCAGTGAAAGGTAAAAAGGAGAGTCAGCTCCTTTCATATGTAGCAGCAAATATAGCAGCAGATCTGGCTTGAGAAATTCCCAGTGATAGGGAAGTCATTGTTTTTATAAGAAGAGTAATGTCTAATAAAATTGTAAATTTCAAATTGTTTCTTGTTCTATGTCGAACCAAAATCTCTTTCTTTTTTAAACCCACAAACATCTAGTAAAATTCTATTGCATAACAAAAAGGGAATTGTAGCCTCCTCTACCTGACCCACTGGTGAAATCAGTTGACACCACATATCAGAATTCTAGACAGTGACCAATAATGAAATGAACAGAGGCACAAGTTCACCCTAGGAGCTGTGAGTAGGAGCCAAAGAACAATAGAGAAGTCGCCCTGACTTACTTAAATGTAGACTTGAGACATACTCCTCTTTTCCCCAAATACTACAGGAAGGAAGGTAACCATCATGGGAGAGGACATAGGCAGACACAAGGAAGAAAACTGATGGGAGTAAATTGTGTTTTTCTCTTTCACATAAATGTCTCTGAATATAGTGCAGGTGATCATAGTTCAGATAGATTAGGTACTATACTTTATGCATGAATGGGTAAGGACTAGACAACCTCTTAGAATTTTTAAATGGATGATTTTAAAGCAAGACATTGTCACTAGCTAGACCCCAAGACCTAGCCCTTACTGGTCACCTGCTTATAATCACTAACCTTTGTCTTACATTTTTCCTTAAGCTCTTCTTTCAGACTTTCCTCTTAACTCAGGTAAATGAAACCCAAAACCGCCCCTTTAGGTGATGGTGACTGCCCTGACAAGACCTCCAGTGTGCCCAGACCACCCAGACCATTTGTGCTAAACTGGACTCACAACTAACACCGGCACAGATGGACCATGGAATGACCTCTGGACTGTGGAACAACCACCTTTACCTCACTATCATACTAAAATAATTGCCTAAGGAGGAGGCTCAGCCTCCTATACAGGCACATTTCCTTTGGGCACATGTGTAAACTTACTATCGCCTCTACATACGATGACAAGACTTCCCTATCAAAATATTCATCTTAACCCTAAACAAAAGGGACCTGTTCACCCTCTCTTGGGGAGTCACTGCTTTGGAAACCATTCCCTGTGATCTCATTTGCTGCAAATAAAAGTTTCCTTTCTGTGACAACTCAACCTGGTACAGTTTCTGACTCACCAAGGAGTGAACTCATTTTGGCTCAGTTACAAATTTAACACCAAAGCAGTAATAAATAAGTACTTTTGATTTTCATAATTTTTTAAATAAATAATTAAAGTAAGGTATTTTTTAAAGATTTTATTTATTTATTTGAGAGAGAGAGAGAAAGTGAGAGAGAGCATGAGAAAGGAGAAGGTCAGAGGGAGAAGCAGACTCCCCGTGGAGCTGGGAGCCCAATGTGAGACTCGATCCCAGGACTCCAGGATCACGACCATGAGTTGAAGGCAGTCGCCCAATCAACTGAGCCACCCAAGCACCCTAAAGTAAAGTATTTTTTAAATTATTTATTCAGGAGAATGGTAAGAGCATATAAAATAAATCCTTTGCTTTTTTTATACACAGTTGAATTAGGATGAGAGGGTCATCCTTTCTTTAGCTCATTTACTTTTCAAAAGTCATTATCTTCTTAGTAAAAAAATACATTTTATACATAAAATAAACATAAGATAAGTTATATATAATATAAAGCTGGTACATGGATACATTAGGTGACCGTAATACACCTTACCACAATTCAGAAATTTTAGCAAATGGAGTCAATAGGAAACAGATAAGGTTATCTGTCTGCAGAAGTCCCTGTAACAAGGTAGCATTTCCTTAGGCTGAATGTAGGAATAGGACCTATAATGTTATCAAGAATAAATGATAATGAATGTAAATTCATTTATTACATTGAATAAATGTAAAGGCAAGAAAACTGGAGCCCAGTATTTTCCACTTTGATTAGTCCTGAAAGATGTGAGATATAAAAAGTGCTCAAACAAGTTTGAGACAAGCCATATAGTAGATTTCCTTCTTGGAGCTTTATGATTCACATCAATACTTAAAGATTCTGAGAAACCCCACAGGGAAAAACAGTCTAACTTCACTTAACCCCAAATTTTCCAAGCTTACTTATTATTTTATAGTGTATACTTTGAAAAAAAGGTAATGAGTGGTTTTAACATCTGAAGAACAAATAAACACAAGTGTGGAGAGAAGGAAGAGGGAGGCTGGCATGAAATCAAGAAAAGGGAAAGCCCCCAAGATTAGAATGTTTGCTACCTTCAGTGGTGGGGAGGGTAACTCTGATTGCTGAATGTATTTGGTTTGATTGGTAGGCACACATCTGATGGAGATGGAGATGCCAAGACTTTCTGGTTTGATACAATAGCCATTAAGATCTTACAGATATAGGCACACCTTGTTTTACTGCACTTTGCAGGTTTTGCCTTTTTTTTTTTTTTTAAAACAAATTGAAAGTGGCAGTACTTCATTGAACAAATCTATCAGTGCCACTTTTCCAAGAGCATTTTCTCACTTTATGTCTCTGTCACATTTTGGTAATTCTTGCAATATTTATAATTTTTTCATTATTATATTTATTATGGTGATCTGCACTTTGTGATCTTTTTACTGAAATATAATTGACATATAATGTTATGTCAAACATACATATGTTTCTGGTGTACAGCATAGTGATTTGACAATTGTAATCAGTGATCTTTGATGTTATTATTGTGATTGTTTGGGGCACGATGAACTGTGCCTATAAGATGGAAAACTGAAAAATGTGTGTTTTCTGGTATTCCAGCTGTGCCTCAGTCTCTCTCCCTCTCCTCAGGCATCCTAACTCCCTGAGAAACAACAATTTTTAAATTAGGCCAATTACTAACGCTATAAAGACCTCTAAGTGGTCAAATGAAAGGAAGAGTCACGCATCTCTCTCACTTTAAGTCAAAAGCTAGAAATGGTTAAGCTTAGTGAGGAAGGCATGCTGAAAGCTGAAGCAGGTCAAAAGCTAGACCTGGTGTGCCAAACAGTTAGTCATGTTGTGAAAACAAAGGAAAAGTTCTTGAAGGAAATTGAAAGTGCTAGTCCAGTGAACACATAAATGATAAGAAAGTGAAATGGCTTTTTTTTTTTCTGATATGGAGAAAGTTTTAGTGGTCTGGAAGGATCAGAGAAGCCACAAAATTCCTTTAAGTCAAAGCCTAGTCCAGATCAAGGCCTTGACTCTTCAATTCTATGAGGGCTGGGAGAGGTGAGAAAGCTGCTGAGGCAAAGTAGGAAGAAAACAAAGGTTGGTTCATGAGATTTAGGGAAAGGGTCAATCCTCATAACACAAAACTACAAGATGAAGCAGCAAGTGCTGGTGTAGAAGCTGCAGGAAGTTCTCTAGAAGATCCAGGTCAGATCAATAATGAAGGCATCACTTTAAACAATAGATTTTCAGTGTAGATGAAACAGCCTTACATTGGAAGAAGATGCCATCTAGGACTCTCATAGGTGCAGATGAGAAGTTTATGCCTGAATTCAAAGCTTCAAAGACAGGCTAACTCTCTTGTTAAGGGCTAGTGCAGCTGGTGACTTTATATTGAAGCCAATGTTCATTTACCATTTCAAAAATTCTAGGGTCCTTAAGAATTATGTCAAATCTACTCTGCCTCTGCTGTCAGTGGAACAACAAAGTCTGGATGAGAGCACATCTATTAATAGCATAGTTTACTGAATATTTTAAGTTTACTGTTAAGACCTACCACTGAGGAAAAAAAAAAGATTCCTTTCAAAATATTACTGCTCATTGGAGAAGCACCTGGTCACCCAAGAGCTCTGATGGAGATGTACAATGAGATCAATGCTGTTTTCATGCCTACCAAAACAATATCCATTCTGTAGTCCACGGATCAAGTAGTAATTTCAACTTTCAAGTTTTATTATTTAAGAAATACATTTTGAAAACCTACAGCTCCCATAGATAGTGATTCCTCTGATAGATCTGGGAAAAGTCCATTGAAAACCTTCTGGAAAGGTCCCCATTCTATGTGCCATTAAGAATTTTACAATGCATGGGAAGAGAGTCAAAATATCAACACAAACAAGAGTTTGGAAGAAGTTGATTCTAACACTCATCTGTGAATTTGAGGGGTTCAGAACTTCAGTGAAGAAAGTAACAACAGATATGGTAGAGATAGCAAGAGAACTACAATTAGAAGTGGAGACTGAAGATAAGACTGAGTTGTGGCAATCTCACGACAAAACTAATGGCTTAGGAGTTGCTTCTTAATGATTAGCAAAGGAAATGGTTTCTTGAGATGGAATCTACTCCTGGTAGGGATGCTGTGAAGAAGGTTGATATGACAACAAAGGATTCACATAACATTAGTTGGTAAAGCATGGTAGGGTTTGAGAGCATTGATTTCAATTTTGAGAGAAGTTCTACTGTAGGTAAAATGTTATCAAACAGCATCTCAAAGGGGCGCCTGGGTGGCTCAGTGGGTTAAAGCCTCTGCCTTCGGCTCAGGTCATGATCCTAGGGCCCTGGGATGGAGCCCCACATCAGTCTCTCTGCTCAGTGGGGAGCCTGCTTTCTCCTCTCTCTCTCTGCCTGCCTCTCCACCTACTTGTGATCTCTGTCAAATAAATTTAAAAAAATCTAAAAAAAAAACAAAAAACAGCATCTCATAGTACTTTATCTGTAGGGGAAAAAAGCAATGACAATCTTCCAGTGCATTTGACAATTTCTTTTTGAAAACTATTAAATTAGCCTCTGGCATGAGTCTCTTATGAGCTTCATCAGGTAAGGAAGTCTAACTAATCCTAACCACTTCAGGGAACTCTGAGAAAAAATCAGCTTTGTACCCACAAGCTGGGGACTGATCTTAGGTTTTAATGGTTCTTCCTAAATGTTCATACTTCCCATTCTAAGGCCAAACCCAAACGTCCTCCTTTAAAAATAACTTTTCTTGGGGCGCCTGGGTTGTTCAGTTGGTTAAGCAACTGCCTTCGGTTCAGGTTATGATCCTGGGGTCCTGGAGCCCCATATTGGGCTCCCTGCTCCATGGGGAGTCCATTTCTCCCTATCTCTCTGCCCTTCCCCCTGCTCATGTCCTCTTTCTCTCTCTCAAATAAATAAAATTTTTAAAAAATTATAAAAAAATAAAAATAAATGAAAATCACTTTTCTCACTCTTATTTAACTAAAATCAAATGACAAAGGTAAGTTCTGGAAAGGAAAACTCTTACTACAATGGCAACACCAGCAACAGTAACAAATGCCATTGCATAAGCCAGTGCTTCTCACACTGAGAAAACACAGCTGCTACAAGATCAAGATGATTTTTTAGGAGTCATTTTGCTCAATCTAAAAATTGCTTTTATGTTGAGACAAACATAGATATACTTTGAAATAGATTTTTTTAAATCCCCCTACATCTTCAGGATAAAATGTGAAACATCAAAAATGTCACACTTGTGGAGAGCCAATTTAGACTCTGCCCTCAAGATTGCCCTGGGGTTGTTGGGGGGCGGGAGGGGGACACTTGGATGGCTCAGTTGGTTAGGCATCTGCCTTCAGCTAGGGTCATGACCCCAGGATCCTGGGATTGAGCTCCATGTTGGGCTCCTTGCTAGGTGGAGAGGCTGCTTCTTCCTCTCCCTCTGCCCGTCCCCTTCTGCTCATACTCTTTCCTGCTCACTCTGTCTCTCTAAGATAAACAAAAATAAAATCGTAAAAAAAAAAAAAAAAAAAAAAGACTTCCCTGAAAAGGGGGTGGTGGTATGGTAGTACTCATTGGTAATCTTACTGGAGAAGAGTGGGGGCCATAGCTTAAACGAAATATAAAACGAAACAAAAAAACCCCTAACATTTGTTCACGCACCCACCACAGACCAAGCATTCTAGGCAAAAGATCACACAAAACTCCCTGTAGCACTGTCTCCTAGACATTGTATCCATTTTATAAACGCAAAGGTAGTAGCAATGGTAGAGCCAGAATTAGACCCGGATCTTCCATCTCTGTGTTCATTACATTAGAAGTGTTTTAAGCAGTGAATTGCAATCCATTAGCACAGGGTTTGCAAACATTTTTTTGCTAAGGGCCACACAGTAAATATTTCAGGCTTTGTGGCCATATGGTCTCTATCACAACTTTATCATAAGTCTGCCCTTGCAGTGTAAAAGTAGTCATAAACAATATGTAGACAAATGGGTGGCTGGGTTCCAAGAAAAATTTATGACACTGAAATGTGAATTTCTTTTCATTGTTGTGCATCATGAAATATTCTTTTTCTCTTGTCCAAGTATTTAAAAATGTAGAAATCATTCTTAGCTCATGAGCCATACAAAAACATGACCACAGTTTGCCAACTTTTGCATTAATGAATTGTAAAACTCAATTTAGTGGGTTGCTTCCAACATTAAAAAATTGAAAAGACTGGGATGCCTGTTGGCTCAGTTGATTAAGCAACCAAGTCTTGATTTCAGCTCAGGTCATGGATTGAGGCCTATGTCCTGCTCCTCACTGAGCCTGGAGTCTGCTTGCGATTCTTTCCTTCTATCCCTCCTGCGTATGTTTGTGCTTTCTCTCTCTCTCTCTGATAAATAAAATCTTCTAAAAAAAATGGAAAAGATACAAAGTAGAAAAGAGAAAATATTGCAATATATCAGTGGTAGTTGTACCATGAAACTTCTCTTTGTTACCATATGTTTTCAAACCTAAAAACATTAATTATGAGATATACCTTTAATGTATGTTCCCCTAAGAAAAACATAGATATACTTTACAATTTACAATTATAAATGTAAGATCTCATCATTTAAAACATACAACTCAATTTAGAGATGTTAAAAAGTGAAAAATTATGTATCTTGCAATGACAATACAATAGAATACAGTTTTTACACAAGAGTGTGGAAGTGTGTCTTCGTGTGGGCACACATACTAGTTGATGATATATAAAATGTAATTTTTACCATGAGTCATAGTCAAAAAACTTTAAAGGCACTACCTATACCATGATGTCTTTTGGAGATAAATGAAGAAAGGAAAATAAACTTTTAAAAATGGTACAGATTCTACCATCTTAAAATGAATTATTTTTCCACATTTCTTTCTAGTTCTTGCCAAAATTCATGGTTAATTTTAAGTTAGTTGTAATCATAGCTATTTTTTCCTGTATGTTTCCAGGTTGCTACATAATTTTTATAATTCTCATTTTAATGGCTGCATCATATCTAATAAACTTGATAATTTCTTAAGTATAATTTACCAAGCCATTCTCCTGTTGTTTAACCATTAGGTTACTTTCTCTTTTTCCATAGACTTCTAATGAACACCTTTGGATTCTAGCCTTTTCTTAGAATTTTGATTATTATACCACATGGTACAAATGTTTTTATGACTCTTTAGATGCTATGCCAAATCATTTTTTTTAAAGATATTTTTTATTTATTTGACAGAGAGAGAGGTCACAAGTAGTCAGAGAGGCAGGCAGAGAGAGAGGAGGAAGCAGGCTCCCTGCTGAGAGGAGAGCCCGATGCGATGCGGGGCTTGATCCCAGAACCCTGGGATCATGACCTGAGCCAAAGGCAGAGGCTTTAACCCACTGAGCCACCCAGGTGCTCCCCAAATCATTTCTTAAAAGAAGAGTAATCATTTACATGTTAAATACCTCTCAGCATTGTTTTAAACTTTGAAAATAAATGTTGAAAAAATACAAATTGATGCTTTTCTCATTAAAAAACAATTGATTTATCGGGCTCTCTGCTCAGCAGGGAGCCTGCTTCCTCCTCTCTCTCTGCCTGCCTCTCACCCTCCTTGTGATCTCTGCCTGTCAAATAAATAAATAAAATCATTAAAAAAATAAATAAATAAAATAAAAAATAAAAAACAATTGATTTTACATCTGGAACTTTAAAAATAATGATTCTTTTCAAAGAAGTAAATCCCAGGAATTAAGTGGAATGGTAGGTCCTTGTCCTTTCAGTGGCTTGCACCCTACCAGTGAGTGGGACAAATCACAAGTAGAAGCTACTCCATGCCCCACAGCATGTGACTGTTCTTTAGAAAGACAGGAAGGATCAAAGATGAAAAGATGGCTTCTATAATGCCTTCCTGGTCATTGGAAGATTGTACTATTTATAGAAATACAGAAATTGGGAGGAAAATCCACTTTTGACTGAGACATGCTTCATCTCATCTCAGATATGCTGAGTTCAAGATATCCAAGAGTAAAGTATGGGACAGGAGTAAGAAGATGGGGCTGGAAATACAGTAGTAGAAGCTTTGGCATAAAGGTGACACTAACCACATCTATGATAGAAACCAATGTTTCAGAGAGGGAAGGGGAGCCCCAACAAAAAACACAGTTCCACAAAGTGATGACAAGTTTTGGCTGGTCAGCAGGAAAGGCTGAATTTGCCATTAAAGATACCAGTTTTGACCCTTTCAGAGTCATATTGGAGGATGGGGAAAATAGAAGCAAATTTCTTAGGGGGAATTAAAGCAAAAATGGATGTTGTAAGCGTAGTCTACTTGGGTCCAGGTGGAACTTAAGGCAAGGGAAGTGGAGAAGGAGTAGCAGGCTCGGGAAGAGTTTATTAGCAGGAGAGACACACATGGAGGCCTGGAAGAAGGGCAGGAAGAGGCTGAGAATAAAGACGCTTAATGAGAGTGGGTGCAAGTGCACTATTCATAACCTTGCTGTGGTCAGAGTTGTACAAAGCCAGGCACATGAAAGACTCTGAAAGCTCATGTTAATCACATGCTGTCTAACAGTTACTTTCAAACTTTTTGACTTCAATGAAGAATAATAAAAGCACATCTAAGTGAAACAATAGTTTTACCCTGATACTTTCTCTTCTGTTATCTTCCATTTTTCATCCTTCTCCACTTCCCCCATCTCCTTTCTCCCTCCTTTTCTCTTCCTCCTCCTCTTCCTATACCCAGTTGAGTTCCACTAAATAAATTCCATAACCCACAATCTGGAGAACACTGATCTATAAGAGGGCCCTCAAAGCAACATTCATCTTGAGGAGAGTTGCTTTAGTTCAAAAAATTTCTCACAATATGTAAACATATTTTATCACACAGCTTCAAAAATGCAGAATGCAGATTCATATCAAACACTGCTATGCTATAAAGTTCTTCCCCCTTCTACTGCAGACTGGTGGAGCTAAATATTTCCCCAGCCTCACTTACAGTCTCACTTGTGGCTAGTGGTGGCCAGACAGCCAAGTTCTGGCCAATGAGACATAAGCAACTGCCTGCTGGGATATTTGGAAAGCATTTGTTGTCCTGCAACAAAGAAGAGGCTCTGGACCTCTTCTTCCCTCCTTGAATGTGAAAGTCATGCCTAGAATTGGAGTAGCCACATCATGGTCATGGATGAAAGATCAAAAGAATCATAGGGACACTCATCATGATGTTGCTGGACCTCTGAAACAATGACAACCCCACCTTGTGACACTTTCTGTATCACTAAACTTCAGAACAAAATGATCTTCATATCTAGAACCCCCCAAAACTCAATGCCTATCCCTTCAGTTCACACATTCACTTTTTCTTCATAAGACCTGGAGGGCCCAGCCAGGTACAGACCAACCTCATGTGAAACAGAATACCCAGCACAAACATTGCCCCTAAAAGAAAACAGAGAGAGCAATGGAGGGAGCACAAAGAATTTCTTGTTGCTGAAAGGCCTCTGATGACTGTGGCAGTCACATTTGTTTCCATAAGAATTGGGACTCCCAACTAGTGTGCTAGTTTATTGCAAGTTTTGAGAGGATAGATTCACCCTGAACAGAGAAGATCCTAACTCCAGTCCTGTCATTATCACTCCCTGGGTTTTCCCCTCCTAAGGATTGGTGCCTTCGCAGGAAAATTTCTGTGGCCCTGAAGGTCCCACTGGCACCAAGGGAGGCAGATGAGATATGGTATTTGGGTTCCCCAGGGAATCCTGTGCTGCCCAGGGTAACCTGGCCAGGTGGTAAGTCTCAGGCTTAGTCTTTTGTATCTCCTGTCTCTGGTCCTGCTGAGGACATCAGATCTCTCTGGATGAAGATAATTGTCAGGACTGAACCATTCTTTGGGCCACTGTCTGGCTCAGTCTGAATCACTGTAAATTGATCAGCAGCTGTGACACCATCTGTATCAATCAAGATTCCCCAGAGAAGCAAAACCAATAAGGTATATATATTTACATTTACATGTAAATATAAACACGTGATATATATATATATATATATATATATATATATATGCACACACACACACATATATATACTTAGTATGTTAAATATAAAATATACATTTTTAAATATATAATACATAGAGAGAAATAGAGAAAAAGTAAGGGAGGGAGACAGCAAGAGGTTTATTTTAAGGAATTGGCTCATGCCACTGTGGGGAGGGGGAGGTCAGGATTCTTCAGGGCAGGCCAACAGACTAGAGATCTCAGGGACAACTGATGTTGGAATTCAAGTATGAGGCAGAATTCCTTCTTCGTAGGGAGATTTCAGTCCTTTTCTCAAGATATTCAATTGATTTGATGAGGTCCACTCACATTACTTTACTCAGTCCACTGATTTAAATGTTAATCACATCTAAAGAAATATCTTCACAGAAACATCTAGACTAGTGTTTAACCAAATATCTGGGGACCATAGACTAGCTAAGTGGACACATGAAGTTAACCATCACACTCCCTTAATAATAAACCACCCCTCCCTTTCCCAGTCTTCTCCAATAGGAAGACAGAGGTGTCTGTGTCTGTCTGGCTTTCCAAGTACTTTTTTGCTACTTCGATCAGAGAAATTAAGATTTTCCTCAAAAGGAAATGTAGCAGTCGGAAAAATTCTTTGAATTTAAGAGTTTTTTAAGGAACTTGGAAATAATGAGTTTAAAACCACAGCTTAAAATATTTCAGACTGTAACTCTAATCATCTTGCATCTGTAGGTTGTATCGAAATAGTTGGCACCTATTTTTTTTCTGCTTAAGATTCCCAGAATTTCTGGCACAAAGGAACAAGAGATGGGAGAAGATAAAAGTTTCATATTTGCATGCATATAGATTTCAATTTCCTTATCTGCAAATTAAGGGAATTGGATTAAATTATCTCTAAAATGTTCTTAAAATCCAGTCCATGACTATAATGAGTCTATAGCCATAATGAGTATCGTAGCCATCTGTCCTGTGGAATGGAGAGTGCAGGTACTTGAAATGGAGCAGCATACCAAGTATTCACATATGGCAATGACTCAAGACACTGAAGTATGGGTTCTGCTCTTTTTCTTTCATTGTCATCACTCCCCAGCCCCAGCCCCGCCATTCCATCATGACTGCCAAGAACAAAGAAAGCAGATTATCAGCAGCCAGGCTCAGTGGGGAACTTGGTTGAATGAAATTGATTTGAGCAAACCAGACCTGATTTGTGACCTTTGTCACTAGGGTATATTAAAAGGGCTGGAGGAAGTGAGACTAGCTCTTTTCAGAGAAGTGAGAGTTTGTAGAACCTTCCAGTGCTCTGGAAGAAGGTGGTCAGAGAATCTACCCTGTGACTCTGGAGGAAATGACTCTGAAAGATAGGGCTGGTGTGTATTTCTCATCTGGAGCCCTCTGGAGGGCCAGTAATGTACAGAGGTACTCCATATCAGCCAGAACAGGTGACAAACAAGGTAAGGGTGTCCGAAGACAATTCAAGTCCCCACTCTGGTGTGTGACAAAGGTGTGTGAGCATTCCATGGGCTCAGCAGGAGCTCTGGAGGTTGGCAAACACAGATGAAAGATCAGTTCATAGAAGACTAGAGACAGGCTTCTGGGTGAAGGGAAGAAAGCACATTCCTGTGGGAATATCTACACCTAGAGCTGTGCAGAAGGTCACATCAAATGCACCACAGCTGAGAGCTCTCAACGGACAAGGACACAAGTGGCTGAAGCCAGCTAATGAGTGACCACAAACCAGATACAGAACCTTCCATCACCGAGATGCTACTAGGTGTCCTGAAGCTTCTTCTTTCCCTTTGTGAGGCTGCAGCTGCTAGGAATGATCAGACAGGAAGAGAAGGGATGAGCAGAAGCTTGGAGAGAGTATTGAACTAGATGGAAACTGATAATGATAATAGTGGATTTGACTGAATACATACTGAAGAGAGATGATGTTTCAGTTAAAAGAAGCTTAAAAACATAGAGGATTGGTCTGACTTCTCTAAATTGTCCGGCTGCCAGGAAAATATGGGGGCTAGTCAAAGGAATATGGACACAGGTACAAAAACAGAATGAGATTCATATTTGCACATCACTGTTTTGTGACTTTCCAATTTATACCTGCTGTATGGAAAGTTTTAGGATGAGTATTCATTTAAATTCAGTGTTATCTTTCAAAGATCATATGTAAGCATGGCAAGTGTTTGCCATGTCTATTTATGCCAGTGGCTTCCCGTGGGTTGATTTAATCCTGACTAGGGGTGGGCTGGCTCAGTCAGTGGAGCATGCAACTTTTGATCTTGGGGTTATGAATTTGAGCTCCACATTTAGTGTAGAGATTACTCAAAAATAAAGTCTTAAAAAAAAAATCCTTCCTGAATTCAGCCTTGCTCTGCTGATTTCGACAACCTTCCCAATGAAGAGAAGAGCTGAGATGTTTGAAGGGAGGTTAGGGAAGAAAGAAGAGGATGGAGTGGTCACTAGTAATTTTGTCTTAACCATATGGGCTTCAGTTTTGGGGGGGACAGGGGAGGAACAGAAGGAATCTCAAGCAGGCTCTATGCCCAGTGCAGAGCCCAATTCAGGGCTCAGTCTCACAATCTTGACCTGAGATCACAACCTCAGCTGAAATTAAGAGTTGGACGCTTAACGCCTGAGCCATGCAGGCTTCCCATGGCTTCTGCTTCTCAGAGGGACAATTTGACCAAGGATGTATTGAGCATGTTAATTTTTCAGGAGAATCAATATTTATATCCACAGTGACTAACACACAGGTGGTACCTAGGAAATGGTTATGACCTTTGCTTTTTGCTGATGCATCATCTTTCGTTGCCTCATTCCTACTGAGAGACTCTTAAAATGCCTCAGGGGACTTCATACCTGAGTTTCTACAAGAAGTTGAGTACTGGGACGCCTGGGTGGCTCAGTAGGTTAAGCCACTGCCTTCAGCTCAGGTCATGGTCACAGGGTCCTGGGATTGAGCCCCGCATCGGGCTCTCTGTTCAGTGAGGAGTCTACTTCTCCCTCTCTCTCTGCCTGCCTCTCTGCCTACTTGTGATCTCTATCAAATGAATAAATAAATAAAATTTAAAAAAAAGAAGTTGGGTACCAAGTGTGGCCAGGAGACCTTCCAGTGTGCAGAGCATTGCTCTTGGCATCTGGGTAAATACCTCAAGCTTCTGACCCATTGTCTGTGTTTGGGGTGGCCAGTAGCACTGCCTGCATTTTTCCTCTAGGAAATCCCTAAGGAAATATATCATATACTACGTGCTAGTCTATACTAGTAACAGAGCAGTTTAACCTTTCAGCATTTTCACTCTATGAGGCTTTTATTCTGCTTCATTGGTTTTTGGCTCCTTATTTCAGAACTCCTGTGACAAGTAATGAGTAAACCCTGGCTAGTTAATGGCTGGCTTTATGTGCCACAGATACTACTTTGGATGATCACTGGACTTTCCTTAAGGTGAGCTATTATATCAAAAACCCAAGTAGAAAGAGTTTGGGGCTTTTAGGATTTAAACTTCGCTCACAGGGCTATATATGCTGAGCATTTTTAGCAATGGAGATAGAGTGTGAAATTAAATGAAAGCTGTCCCTACTGACTTTAGAGCTCACATTCTTCCCTCAGTGCCAAACTGTCTCAGACATGTCCTTGGCCAAAGAAATAACACACATTTTTTGAAAGATGGATAGCTTTTAACTCAAGCAGTCTACCTTTCAGTTATCAAAAACAAAACAAAACAAAAACAAAAAATATAACAAAAACCAAAAAACAAAGGGGTATGATTTGTCGAGGATGACAGAGAAGGGATCCTTGAGAAAAGTAGGAGTGAACTAGGTCAAGAATGGTTCAGAACATCACCCCAGGCAGAGAAAACTGCATGTGAAAAGGCCCTGGGGTAGTGCAAAGAAACCCAGTACCCAAAGGACTAAAAGAAAGCCACTATAATTGGAATGAAAGGGCAAAAAGCAACTGGACAATACCACTCACTTGTTACATGAAGGACTTTCAAGTTACTACTAAGGTAAGAATTCAGTAATTTGGGTTACTGGAGGTGAAGTTTTGATTAAATGAATGACATATATGACTTAGAGGTTATTTCTAGAGTAATGTCTGAAAACTATATAACAATAGTTAACAGTTATCCCATGCCTACTTTGTGCTAGAGACTATATTAAGTACTTTCTGTTGATTATCAGAAATTCCATTTGTATCTCACAGTACCTCAAGGCATTAGAGCCCCCAAATAACAGCACTGTTTACTGCATTTTTAGAGATGAGGAAACGAAGGCATAAATAGGTTAAGTAACTTGTGTCAAATCATGCCACTGACAATGATAGGGTCCAGATGGAGCTGAGTTTTCTCTGTTCCTCATTCTGAGCTTTGTCACTACGTTATTTGTAAATATTCTCCTAAGACTGTAGTTTTCTAGTCACAATTGGGAGGGGGGATAAAGAAACTAAAATTTTCCTATAGTAGATGTCCAAAGTGAGCAAGATGATCAATGCATGAGGTGTGGGGAGAAAAATATTTGAAATTCTATTTTTAAATTTACAACTTTGTTTAGTTTATTTTTGTCTGTTTTATAATGTCTATGATATGTTGGTATAGTAGTACATACACATGATTTATAAAGAAGTTAATATACATATATGGGGGCTAAAGGACCATCTTCCTTTTTTTGTTTCTTTTATTTTGTTGGGTTTTTTTTGTTTTTGTTTTTGTTTTTACTGATAAGGATGAGTAATGAGAATATTTAGAAAAGGGTGATCTAGAGAAAAACATCCAAGCTGGCCAGGAACAGAAGATATTTTGAAGGGAAGAAGACAGAGAAATGTCATGGATGAGAGGCAGGGGAGGGAGTTTGTGTTGCTCCAAAGGTTAAAAGTGGAATCACAGGTAAAGCCAAAGGGAGACAGATTCCAGCTCAACAAAGACAAAACTTTCTAACCATAAGAAGTGGTTTTAAAGATGGAACAAGCTGCTTTGTGACCCAATGAGATCTTGGACCAAAGAGATTCGTTTGGAGCCTGGACAACTCTGGATCTGGGCCACTGTGCTGAACTTTCCTGCATGGCTACAAGGTCAGACCGCACAATTTTTCAGGCTTTCCCAACTCTCAAAGTCTTATGGGTTCCATGAGTTTTAGAGGACACACTGCAGATGGTGTAATAGATGACTTTAATTCCTCAAACATGGCAGGCGCATCTCAGAAACTGTTCTGTGCCTACTTTTGCCTTAAGGCCTTTGCTCGGCTCTGCAGAGATGCTGTCTCCCAGCCATTACCACCACGGCTAATTTCCTTGCCTTTTCCCAGTGTTTTCAATGAGGTCTGCCCTGACCACACTATTTAGAATTATACCCTGCTGTCACCCCTGCTAGCACTCCAAACTCTACTTCCTTTGCTCTACTTTCTTTTTTTTATTGCACTTATCACCCCATAATGTGTTGTGTAATTCACTTTGTTAATTCATTACTTGTTTATTATCTCTCTCCCTCTACCAGCTTTCTGGGGTCAAGGATTCTTGCTTTTTTTGCATCCATGCACCTAGAACAGCTCCTGACGTGTTTTAGGCAGTCAATAAATATTTGTTGGCTAAATAAATAGTGGAACAGGAGTGGGCAGTCTGAGTTTAGGCTCTTGTGGGACCTGGCTGAGCAATTTTGGAAAAATCATCTAATCAATCTGGGTCCTTGTTTCCTCTGAGGGTCTATAGACCTCTAAGAATAATTGTATGATTTTAAAATTCAATTGGGTAGCTTGTTGTTTGCCTCTTAAGAATATACTAAGTAATTTCTAAGGAACACCAATACAAATATAAGAAAATATGTCAATTATCCCTTTTGAACCACAGTTTGTTCTTCGCTTAGCTCAGCTGCTAACCTGAGCCTTTCACACTCAGGTTCTTTGTTCTGAGAACAATTTATTATTGGAAACACCATGAAAGATAAATCTAGTGACCAGCACATGTTTACCACACTTCCTCTAACCTTCATGCTGGGGATTTTCCACTGCTAAGTTACTGCTTAGGGGAAAATTTTAGAGCAGCAGGAAAAAACATTGATGGTCTGCTCCTTTTACTGGTATAATTTACCTTGATTGGCCTCTCTAAGCACACCGGGGGATATATCAGCTAGTACTGATTGTTTGATGGCTTTTTTTTTTTTTTTCCAAATCCACACACATTTTGTGAGATTTGCTATTGTTTTCTGATGTGACTTGATGGCTCCAC
This sequence comes from Lutra lutra, assembly GCF_902655055.1. Lineage (NCBI taxonomy): Eukaryota > Metazoa > Chordata > Mammalia > Carnivora > Mustelidae > Lutra > Lutra lutra. The sequence goes on from NC_062282.1 coordinate 29,058,927, forward strand.
ATGAGATATGGGAAGCATTTTATATGCACTCTATGAAAGTAATAGCTGCGATGTAATCCTATCTAATAAATATACTGTATTTAATGAAATGCAAACATACATCATAAACTGAAGTAGTGTTTTCCCATAGAATAAAAAGCCTCAAGAATCTAGAAAAATAAAGGTGAAACTATTCCAAAGAAAGCAGAAGAGAGGCACTAGTAAAGTTAAGGGCAGGAATTACTAAAATTGAAAACAGAAAATCAATACAGAAAATCAATACTTCAAAAAGTTGGTGCTTTGAGAAGATCAATAAAATTGACCAACCCTGGCAAGACTGACAAAGAAAAAGCAAAGACAAATTACTAATATACAAATGCAGTAGGTTTTACACAGCCCAACCCCCGCAGACATCAAGAGGACAATAAGGGAATACTGTGAACAAATCTACACATGAATTTGACAATTTAGAAGAAAAGCACCAATTTTTTGAAAAGCACAAATTACCATAACTCGTCCAACATGGAAGGTATAATTTGAATAGTCCTATAACTATTAAGGATATCAAATTCATAATTTCAAAAATCCAACAACAAAAACCTCCAGGTCTGGATAGTTTCACTGGAGAATTCTACCAAATATTTAATAATGAATTAACAATGATCCTACATAATCTCTTCCACAAAATAGTACAAGAAAAAGGAACAGTTTCTTAGTGTTCAGAGTTAACTAAGGTCTGAAATTGGCTAATATTTGGATTATTTAGATGTTCATATCCTGTCTTTTGTTAGAAACTGGCAATGAGATTTTTCTCCTCAGGTTGTCTGACATTCATAGGAGGTTCTTGACAAATATCAGTTGAGGAATTTTCCCAACATTTTGCCCATCTAGACATAATTCCAGAAGAAGTGGAATCAAGGTCTTCTTTCTGGGTTGCATGACACTCTGGTTTACTTATTCTCAAGCATACTAGGACTGCTTTTGTTGGTATCATGCTGAGATGCAGTTTCTAAAAAGTGCTAATATAAAATAGCTAGTTTAACTGAACTTCCATATATGACTCTGTATTTGAAAATTCTTTGGCATATCTAAATGCTCCAACTGTAGCTCACAATGGTGTCAGTTATTGATTTCTATAAAAGAAACCTTCCTGAACTTAATGGCTTAAAACAACAATGACTTATTATTTCTCATGATTTGTGGGTTGAAGAACAATTTTTCTTCTAGTCTTGTGTTGGGTCAGTCCTGTAACTGCATTCAGAGGGCAGCCAGGCTGGGGCTATGAACCATCATGCATTCATTCTCCTCCATGTGTTTCCTTCATGTGGTAGCTTCGGCTTCCTCACAGCATGGTAATCTTAAGGCAGCATTCCAGGATGACTTCATCATCAAAGTGCCTGGCACTTTGGTTGAGATGACTGGACTAGCTGGCAGCTGGCCATACTGTCTCTTCAGAAAGGTAACTGGACTTTCTGACTTGAAGTCTCAAGACACTAATGAAACAAAGGCTGTCAATTTTTAAAGTGTATCCTAGCCTAAACTAGACTAGCATCACTTCTGCCACATTATGTTGACCAAAGCAACTCACAATACTAAGCCAGATTCATGGGAATGGAAAATCAACTCCATCTCTTGATGGAAGGAAAGCAGAGAATTTGTGGCTATCTTTAACAGCCTCTATATTATTTATATTCTTCCCATAAACAAAATACACTCGCCCCTTCCAAGACCTATAATATTGTCATTCCATTATGGCATTAGGCTCAGACTTGAGACCCAGGATTTTGTCATCTAAATCAGGTCCAGATATGAATGAGCCAACTAAGATGCAATGCCCACAATGTAGATGATCAGTGTAGCTCCCATCTATGGGAGCTCTCTGAATTAAAAAGACAAGTTATCCACCTCCCCAAACAATCAACATACAAAAGAGAATAGCAACAATGGACATTCCCATTCAAAAAGGGAGGGAAGGGGAGCACATAGCTTCCCTGTTTCTTAGTAATTTTGAAATCCACCTGGGCACAAGTTGTCAGGGTCTCCTACTACAGTTCAGGGACTGTTCCTTGATTAGGATCCAGCTCTGCTCTTTCAGAGTCTTTTTCCAGCCCACTGTACTTAATGGCTTCTTGTTTCTATCCTCTGCATCTGGCTCTCTCACCTGAGAACTTTCTTTTCTATAAGATAAGGGTCAAATTTACAACTGAGTTGCTTTCTTTGCCTAGTTCTGTCTATATAAATTTTGGAATCTAGAATCTCATTTTAGTTTGTATTGCCCTCTCCCTTTTAGTCTAATCTGGTGATACTTTTGCCAATACAATTCCCTCTAAATTTTGTATGTTTTCTATGCATCATATTACAAATTCACCTCATTAAATAAAATTCACACCCATAAAAAGTCTTCAGGATAGGCCCCTTTTCCCCTTTGACTTAAAGTCAGGATGCTGTGGAGCAATGCTCTTAAGATTTTTATATCTTTCTGAGGTTTAACAAAGGGTCACACAAGCACAAATCAAGGTCATACAACCTTGATTTGATCTTTACATGGGTCCAGGTTTTACTGTCAGCATTCTGGATTTGACCTTTACCCTGAGTCCATCTCTAACTTTGAAAATAGTGTGACACACGGAAAGGGTAGAAATTTTCCAAACTTGCAAGTCCAGAGCTGAAAACTTTCTCCCTAAATTCTGTAGTAAAAAGGAATAGTTTCTTCTTTGGCTCATTTCCTGTCTTTCCATACTATATCACAAGTGGCTAAAAGAAGTCAACTTTCACTTTCAACATTTTGCCTGGAAATCTCCTCAGCAAGATCCATAAATTAATTGATAAATTTTTCTAACTTCTCAGTTATCAAAGGCAACAGTGTTGACAAACAGTTCAGCTTTATATAATATGAGTGCTGTTTTCTCCAGTTTCCAATAGCAAGTATTTCACTACTTTTCAGACCTCCACTACTAGTCTCCTTACCACCCTTCTAGCTTCTACCTACTACCTGATCCAAAACCAATGCCACATGGTTTAGGTTTTCTATAGCTACACCTTATTTCCAGCCACCAATTTTGGTATCAGTTATATATTGCTGTGCAACAAACAATCCTAAATTTTAGTGGCTTAAAACAAGAACTTTACATCATTTCTCATGATTCTATGGGTTAATGGAATGATTATTTCACTAGTCTCACTTGTACAGTGAGACTATCTGGAAACCACAACTGGAGCTTTTGGCCATGGTGCCTTAGTTCTCCACATGGCTTCTCCATATGGCAAATGTGTTTCAAGATGTCTTTGTTGATATATCTAGCACTTTGTTCAAATGGCTGGATATTTGGTTATATATATTTGGTTATTTGGCTAACCAACAGCAGAGTATTACCTAACTATTGGCTTGATAGCAGTTTTACTATAAATATCATCTTCTTTAGTAGATGGTGCCCCCACAAATTGTCTTCCACAAGGGCAGCAGTTCATAGCCCTTACTGCATAATGGAATCTGGGGAGTTTTAAAAAATATATCATGCCAGAGATCATCTCCCTAGGCTAATTAAATCAGAATTTCTAAATGTATTAGGATTTGTTCATAGGTGATTCTCATATGCAGCCAGTGTCATGAGACACTTTTCCAGGGCTAATGTTTTTAAACTGTGTCAGATTCTAAGGAGATAACTTTGACCTATCTCACTCAGCTTCAACCATAGTAGTCTACCATGAAAAGGATTTGATGCTAAGATAAAGCTTGGAAACACTAGTACATTGTGATAACCTAGGACTCCTGGCTTTGTGAAGTGGAATAAATAATCATTGAAATATTTTTCTTGGCATATTATGGCTGATCTATATGAACAACTTAGGGTCTGTGATTGTTAATAAAAGGCAGGGTCTGCCTTCCAACACTTCCAGGGTGTTTCTCTGTGCAAAGCCTTCTGACCACATGGCAGATCTGAGGCACATTGAACATCTTCTCTGTTTACCTAAAGGCTACATAGGAACTAGTGTCCATATATAACACATCAAGAGACTCTTTCCTTGCCTCTATGATGGGTGCTTTGCAGGGCTTACTGTGCTAACCCCCAAAGCTCACTTTTCAAAGGAGGAGATGTCAATTCATTTTTCTTGAAATCTATACACTTAATTCTTATAGGCAATTTCTATACTATAGATAAGAGCAAGAAAAACTGCTATGGAGAAAATGTTCAAAAGCATTATTTCTCTAAGGACCAAACAATGTTTATAAAAATCAGATAAGAATCAGGTTAAGTATGCTCTGTTATTTAGATACTTCCTCAGATCAGAAGTTAGGTATGATTGTTGTCCATCCTTCTAGCCAGGCAGGTCAGTTCCAGAGATAAACCTACACAATTTAGCAAGCCAGATTCTTTAGGAATAAAAACTGATTAACAATGTCTACATGGGTCTTCATTTTAGAATCCTTCCAAGTAATGGCCAGTCCCATCCACATTTCCTCTCCTCCCTGTCACTTCTTAGTCTCTTTCAAGCCGTGTTATGCCCACCCTATTCCCCTCACATTTCTCTGGCAAATGTTGCTAAATCAATGTACAGGTTACAATCCTTGGCTGGCTGTACTTCCCAGCTGTGTTTAAACATGCATCTCTTCTCTAAATTCTTTACTCCTTTGACTTCTTTTGCAACACACTGCTGTTTCCCTTTGGCCATTCATTTTCTATCTTTTTAATAGATTCCTTATCTTCTGTCCTGACTTTAAACTTTGGGGATACTCAGATGTTCCTGTTTGGCCCCTATTCTTCTCACATTACATTGACCAGGGAATTTTTTCATGCTCTTAAACAATTAGCAACTATTGTTGATTCCAAAATCTCTTTGGGCTCAAATGTTACATACTCTTGTACTCAACAAATATTTTCCAAAGCACAAACACAGTACCAATGTGGACTGCTCTGAAAAGGCAACATCTCCACCATAATTCCTTATGTTGATTTCTGACCATCACTTTATATGCTTTCTTTCCTAGGATAATTTTATTTCAGAAGCATTGAGATCTTTCCATGCCCCTCCCTCCTTTTCCTGCCCCTGAACTTCAACCAGACATCTTTACAACATCTTAGTGTGAGATCTAGATGTAAATCTCTAGAAGAGAGATAAGATTTCCTAATCTACTTTCTGGGAAATTAGATGTGCTCTGTAAGGGGTATCATCTGAGTGCCTTCTTCTTAAGACTATATCCAAATTTTTCTTTCTTTCCTTTTTTTTTCCTTGTAAAAAGATGCTTTAAGAAGACATTTTCCCTTTTTATTCTGTACTTCTATTTTCACATTGTTACACATTCCCCACATCCTACTTATTTAATGAAATGACCTTTCATCATGGACTTTAATCAACATTTTGGTAGATCTTCCTTGTTCCATGCTAACCCTGGGTGCTTAGAGAAAGGACAGTGAAGTATATCACAGGTCTTGGCAGTTTCTACCTAGCACTGTTTCATATGGTTATTAATGTCTCCTAGAGGACCCGATTACAGAAACATTTTGTCTCTTTCCTCTTGCACAGACCTAAATGATATTTATGGGATCTCCCGAGATGCTAACTGATATAAAACACACTCATATGTTCAGTATCTTTTCTGATTTAGACATGTAGCTAGAGCTTTACATTTACTGCACATTAGAGACACTCCTGACGTGTGGGTGTCAGCTCATTTCTGTCATTTAAGATTATCCTTGACTTTGACACATTTGGTGTTACAATAATTTGAGATGGTACTCTATAAGGCTGCCTTAATTACTATTCTATCCCCAGTAGGTAGCACATGGTAGATGCTCCCTGAAGATTTGTTTAAAAAAAAAAAATCTATGAATGAGTATATCTTCACACCTCTCAGTTAATAAACTAGGTTCCTCTTGCTTATGATGACTGACATGGCAGACATGGCCCATTCCTCAGGTCACCAGGAGTGTGGGTTTTGGAATGCATCTTGACACAAGACAAATTTTGATAATTACAGAGAAAGATTAGCTGCTCAGATCTTGTGCTGTTTTGTCAAAGGTCACTTAGTCCCTGCCCTTTCGAGGAAGAGCCTGACCCCTTGCTAAGCACAACCCCTGGGCTGGTTGCATAATAAATTTAACTTAGCATTAAAGGTAAGTTAAAGAGGAGTTAGTCAAGAACAGATCCTAAAGGTCTTTTAATGGGAATAGGAATTAAGGAAATAAGGAATCTAATTTCAAGTATACTTATGAAAATTTCCCATAGAATAGTGGGTTTCAGGACTGGCCTCAGACTGACACATCATGGTGGGAATCTTGTCCAGCCTTCACGAACTAGTCTGTAAAAATTCTCAGATGGCCAAACTCAGTTAGTTTCCACAGCTATAAAATTTCAAGGACCCTGATGAGCAAACCAGGGCCTTTTCTCAGAGAGGAACCAATATCACTGCATTTGAATCACAAGGAACCCAGACAGTTGATCTTTCCCAACTTTTGTTTGCATCAACAATACTCTTCAACGCCTGTAAGACTTTTTTTTTATATTCAAATATTTAAAATCTACACACTCTACACCAGTATTTTCCAATGAAACGTTCTGTGGTAATGGAAACGTTCTATGTCTGTGCTCTTCAAAATAGCTACTAGCTACATGTAACTACTAAGCTGTTGAAATATGGCTAGTGAGGAACTGAGTTTTTAAACTGAATTTAATTTTGATTAAATTTGGATATTCACACGACATAATGGCTACCATATTGGACAGCATAGCTCTATACGACTGAGATACTACATACAAACACAGAGGACAGTATGTGAAATACATATTCTAAAATGATAAAAAACAACAAAATCTCAATAAATAAAGTTTTAAATGGACAAATGTGGGGGAAACCCTAAAAACTCTCATAACTTAATATCTCAGTGTAAGTATTGTTAACGTTGTGGCCTATGGTATTATTTCTATTATTTCTCTTCAGTTATATGTAAGAAGGGAAAATAGTGCAGGGTAGTCAATACACAGTTCGAAAGGTGAAGAGAATAGTATGAAAATCCCAGATGAACCTGGTTTTAACTGATTATGATAGCTATGCCAGGATCTCTCTTCTGCATAGACAACAGGCCAGCTGGCTGCCTCTGTGGAGTGAATGGTCCTCCTGTCCTCACATAAATTTCTTCCCCACAAGCTGTCTATACTGTCCTACATTCCCACAGTATTTAGAAGGATGCATGTCTGTTAAAAGCTAAATACTGTGCACATCACATCATGACATTCCAGTCGTTAGCATTTTACTGGGACATTGTCTAGACTATCAGACCTGGGCTTGGGGTATATAAAGTGGCCTGGATAGCTAACAGGCAGTATTTAGCCACTGCGACAAGAAAAGAGAGCCCTAAAGGGAAGAGGGTGGACAAAAGAGAGATTGAGAACACCATCTTTATATTTTATTCTAGGATGGGGTCATATATACTAAAGATGTTCGTTCATTCATTCTTCATTCATTCATTCATTTAACAGGTAATTTGTAAGGAAGTACCTAATCTATGTCAGGGTCTTTCAGAAGAATGTGGATATATTAGAACAGAGAGACTCATATCCATTTCCTCATGGATTATGAAGTCCAACAGAAACAGACAATAAGCAGTAGAATACATTTTTTAAAAAACATTCAGTTACAAGTTGAGAAAAATGCTATGAGGGAAACATGACATGGAGATGAACATACAGGAGAAGAAGTCCTCCATGGAAAAGAATACTCAGAGAAGAATCTTTAAACTAGTTGAAGAAAGGACCTCTATACTGAGCTATAGGAAAGTTGAGAAGGAGCTGGTTCTGTGAAGTGTGTGTGCTATGCGCACGTGTGTGCATGTGTTCACTATGCTGAAGGACATTTGCAAAGGCCTGGTAGGGCAGAGCTTGGAATATGGCGAATGAAGAAAAGGTGTCTTTACCTGAAATTAAAGACGTCATCAGGGGGCAGATCACGTAGGTCACATAAGGGTTTCAGCATTTATTCTAATGGAAACAGAGAGATACTGAAGAGCTGTAATTAGGAGGGTGACACGATCATCAGTGCTTATTTTAGGTCAAGCACCATTCTAATTGCTGAAGATATAGCCTGGAACAAAACCAGCAAGAAGTCTTGTCCTTTTGGATCTTATGTCCTAGTGGAAATTGAAGTAAAAGTAAAGTTGAGTTTGGAGAAATTATTGAGATTTCAGCGATGTCCTTTGAGATGACTGGAGACACCCCCAAGGCAGATGCAGCTTGACAGGTAGGACCCTACCAGTGAACCCCATGCAGGTATCTGTCTACTGGCTCAGGAAAAGACTTCACCTGGATCTCTGGTTCTGCCTTGTCCAAATGCTTCCTTTGCATACCATTCACATGGTACCTGACCTGAGAAGCACAGAGCTCCCTCCAGGCAAATCAACGATCTTTTGGACTAATGGCATCTGATGGCATGGTTCAGGTCTTGGCACTCATTTATTACCTAATTCAGATTAGTATGGGCTGACAATGTCAAACAAAAACTTAACTGTAAACTAGTGGCAGTTAAATAATGAGCACCTTCTGGAGGAATTTCATCTGATTCTTAGGCTGCAAGAGAGACATGGCCAAAATCTAACCAGTCTTAAAATGACTTTCAACTGATTTCTTATAGAAAAGCCTCAGAAATTCACTGGACCTATGTCTAGCTCTGCCACAGACCAGCAGCTCATCCTTATCCTCATGACTGGCTATCACCACTCCTGAACACACAGCACAAACCCTAGTGAAGCTGAGCATGACCTTCCGAGAAAAAGGACAGGATGCTCAGTTCACGTCCCTTTCCAGACGCAATTTCTGGACCTGGGGAAATGATGTGAGGTTTTCTCTTGAGCACTCCCCAATAATTGGTTATGACCTTGAATACGAAATTTAAGGGGATGCCAAAAAACCTTGGAACAAGATATACAATACTTTAATACACTATTTTCAAACTAAAAATTAATGCAAAGAAATCCATGATGGACTGATTATGTAATAATTTTAACTAAGAACAGTATCTGTTGGGATGAACGCCCTTAGCTGAGCTTCAGCAGACCTGGGACCTTCTCTAGCTGTGCAGCACCCAGTGAGTTATTCTACTTCTCTGCTCTCAATTTGAAGAGGAACAAACTGAAACCAGAGAGGTGCTCATTCTCTCAAGGAGCTATTCATTAAGACAGATTCGCTTGGGGAAGGGAATTCTTGCTCAATATCATTATCTTTTTAAATGCCGCCCAGCAATTCTAGTGTGCACTGGGGCTGAATGGAACTGAGCCAGGGAGTGCCCCGGCTGGCCTGATAAATGAGTTGCAACTAAAGTGTAAGATGCTCAGAGTGGATTCCTATATTCCTCCTGCCACATGTTTTCAGTTACACTCTCAGTTTAGGGCAGTATGACAATAGGACAGGGAAGGATGGGGAAGGATGGAGCGTCTTTCTGAAGCTCCTACTTCCTCCCCATCATCCACGCTAGGTGCTTATCATTTGGTTTAATTCCCAACTGCCCCCCACCCCCCACTATCGAGGAGGTCAGGACAATCACCTCCATTGCAAAGATAGGGAAATTAATGTCTTTACATAAGGAAGCCTTTCATGAAAACCCTCAACTAGTCTCTTGAAATGGATCCATCCAATGGGTCATCAGACCTGCTCATTTCATAGACCCTCCAAAACCGCCCACTGAAATTCAGTTTTCATTCAAATAATTGGAGAGTATGTACATTCCTCAGCAGCTTGAAGGTGACTGAGGCAGAATTCAGCAGCAGAGGCTGAACTGGCTCTGGGGTGTGCTGAGGATGGGCTGTGTCTGGACAGAGATGGCACAAGGTCTGTTGGTAGCCTGGCTCTAGCAAGATCATCCCTCTGAGGAAAGATTTCCCATTCTCTCTCTCCCCATCCCCATCTCATTGCCCCCGTAGTCAACATGTTTTGAGTCCTAACTCTGCCAAGTACTGTCCATCCTTTGTATAGTACATTACTTTTGATCTTCATGACAACCCCAAGTGGTAGGAATGATTGACTTGGTGATGTCAATTACCTACCGGGCTGCTCACCAGCTGGTAAGGAGCAGAGCTAGGATTCAAAGGTTCTTACCCAAGAGTCTGCATTCTGATATATGGTTTATACTACATACTCAAATATCTCTCCAGTGAGGAGCAACTAAAAATAAAACATGGTGGGCTGATATAACCGTTTTAGTCAGCTGTTCAGAATGTGGCACAGTGGGGATCACTGAAGACCCAATAGTTTCCCATTTGTAAATAACATAAAATTTCCACCATCTGGGTATTTTCCATTTAAGGAGACAGCATGTTTTACCTGGGTCAAGTGGTAGTTTACTCACAGCCCAAGGAAATGCTAGAAATTGAGAACTCTCTATAGTTTGTCTGACCTCAGCCCATAATTATGAAAGCTTACTTCGGAGCATACCAGTAACTTTCCACTTCAGCCTAGATTGGAAATATCCCCCACCTCCCAAAACCCAGTGTACATTATTCTTACAGCATTAGTTAGAAGATACAAAATGACAAAAATGTCAGCAGCCAGAGCTTTTTCTTTTTCTTCCCTCATATTTAACCCAAATGTACCCTTTACCCTTTGGCCCCATTTTCTAAAACAACAACAACAAATTGGTACCCAGAGAAGATACTTGAGGCCAAGGATTGTATCTTATTCACTTCTGTATCTCCAGCACTGAATACAGTGGCTGACATTATGTAGGCACCCAGGAAGTATTTGGTGAATGAATGAATGAATGAATGCTACTCTGAAGTGAAGAAGGGGCTACTGAACCACCATGGCTAGCACATAAGCAGAGAATTGTTTTCTAGAAGTGCAGATGGAAGCCACCATGCACATCATCCTCTGCCTTGCCTCCTCTGGTTTTTCCAAAGTGTTTCCCTGCAGCTAGATTTATTGACACATCCCCCTTGTGGTCACAGTCTTACCACACCCCTCTAAGTCTAGAGCTAGTTAATCAAGGTGCGGACAGGAAGTGTATCAGTGGCTTAGGTGTCCACCACCTATAGGGGCTTAAGAATAGGGCAAGGTCCCAGTGCTGGATTCTGAGTGCTCAGCAATTTCTGCTGGGTTCACCTCAAGCCTGAGAGTCTGCTGAGACATCTCACCTAATCCTTCCAACAACCCAGTAAGCCAGTTATGTGTGTCTGTTAGGACTGAGTCCATCTGCATAAAACAGAGCCCACTCACAGTAGATTAGCCAAACAAAGGTTCATTTTTCTCACATGATGAGAAGCTACAGTACCATTTTCAGGGCAGTCCTGGGGCTTCCAGTACCATCAAAATCTCTGGCTTCCTTCAGCTTCCAGCCCCACCCAGATTAGCCTGTGGCTTTGGACAGCCTACTCACCAGATGGCTGTTTCTCTTTCAGTGTCCTGTCTGAATCTCTGGCAGAAAAAAAAGGGGCCACGGTGAAGGGCAAAAGCATGTCTCAGCTGAATCCACCCCTCCCAAAGGTTTTCCCACAGCTCCTCCAAGGGATCCCTGCTTATATCTTACCAAACACAACTGGGACTCTGGACATATTAGGCTTTCCAGTTGATTGCATTGTTTCTGAAACAAAATTGGGGTCCTCTTTGTAATGATAAAGAGGAGACTAGTTTGGCATTTACTAGTGTCTTGGGCAACATGGCAGGATTTGGTGCTCCAGGGAAGAGCCCTGGGGGCCCATGCAGTTGAGGGTTACGTGTTTCTTTCCCACCATTGGGTGACCCAGTCCACAGCACCAGGCTTCCACTGTTTCCCCTCTTATCAACCACCCTCCCTCATACTTCAGTCTCCCTCCTGAACTAGAGTCAGCCTCACCACTTCGAGCATCCCTCTCCATCCCTCTCCTGCTTCTCCATCAGCTTCTCTCACCACTAGCAGGGTCCTTCTCTCTGTTGACCAGATTTCCAATGCTGGTCACTGTCCTGCTTGGCCTCTGTCTTTAATCAGTGGATGGCAACCTTGCCTGCAGACCCCTAGCTACCAAGTTGGATCTCCTTAAACCTGACACTGTCCAATTCATCTCTAACCCTGTCCAGGAGATGACCCAGAGCCTGTTCTTGCAGTCAGGTTAGTTTCAGTGCCCAAAGCTGGGGAAAGGGGATCTAGTTTCCTTGATAACAAGGTTTGCAAATTCCTTGCATTTGGCCCCTCTTGAGGTTGGATATACACAGAGCTGAAGGGAAGCAGCTTTCATTCTCTCTTTGACATCAGCTGACTACTGAAGATATGGAGGATGTGCTTCCCTAGCATACAAAAGTAAGAGTTCTAGGGCAGCATCATAGGAGGTAGGATTTAAGGAAGCTAAGAGGCATGAACTATCATCTAGGCTGACCTTTGTGCTTTGTCCATGTGAAACTGGGGTCCAGAAAGGTGGAAGTAATTTTTCTAAAGGGGGAGGAGCTGCACCACATCTATAGGATCCCATCCACACAGCCCATGGGAAGTATGGCAGGTTGAGCTAGGAGTCTGAGACCAGCCAGTGGGAAACTTCCCAGAACTATCTCCCAGCCTCCTTTACCCACAAGCAAATCATCCAACTAACTACTGAGAAGGCAGAGAGAGGGGACCTCAGGCAGCTACAGGGAGAACTTTCTGTTCGAAACAAGGACAGCATTTTGGCAGAACTGGGAAGACAGGCGTTTCAGGAAAGGCAAGTGCTGAGTGGTTGAATGGAAAGAATTTTAGACATTACTAGTACCGGCACAGGACCACCTAGGTTAACCACTTAACCAGTGGTTAAGCGTCTGCCTTTGGCTCAAGTTGCAATCCCAGGGTCCTGGGATCGAGCCCCGCATAGGGCTCCTTGCTCAGTGTGGAGTCTGCTTCTCCCTCTGCCTCTGCCACTGCTCCTCACTCATTCTCTCTCTCTTTCTCTCTCTCTCTCAAATAAATAAATAAAATCTTTAAAAAAGTTATTACAGGCACAAGTAGGGAAATAGGTCTAGAGCAATGGTAGAAATTGCTCAAAGAGGTTGAGGGCTGCAATAATGGAGGGAATAGGAATGGCAGCTAACATTTGCTAAGCACCCACCATGGGGCAGACACTATGCTGAATCTATTTACTTAACCATCACAATAGCCCTGTGAGTTTGGTACCAAAGCCCACAATCCCATATCCAAATTCCTTGAGGCAAATGTGTTTCCAACCCAGAATTGTTCATATTTTAGGAAAAATAGTACAGTGCATGCATTGCATACTAGTAATAATTCCCAAGGGATCTAGAGAGCACCCAGTAAGCAAGCACATTGAAATTTCTGCAGCAAATGGGCTACACAAAGACCATAAAAACCCTCCTATCAATCTTGCCATCAAATAAGTGCGGGTGTCCCATTCATAAAAAAACTTTTAGTTCCCAAGTTTTGAGGATTTCAGAGCTTTCAGATAGCATCATTATCTTCATTTTCCAGAGGAAAATCCTGGCTTTAAGGAAAGTCTGCCTTCAGAGTTATTTTGTCCTGCTGCCTGGTGGTTATGCCCATCTATCATATTTTATGCTTCCTATATCACTATAATGTATGTAACCAGATCTAGTCCTTATAGAAATGCTAAGGAGTGGGAGCAAACTCTGTTGCATCTCTTCAACTGGGGAAAATAAGGTCTGAAAAAGCGATATCTTGTTCAAGTGTATAGAATGGAAGAATAGAGGCTGAATTCAACCCAAAAGTGAGGCCTGCAGACTCTTGACTCTCCTGACTTCTACTTCTGTGCCATTTGGGCACATTGTTTCGAAATTATTTAAAGGAAGAGTAACATGAAGAGAATATTAGTATCCGTGATGTTTTAAAAAATAGGTTTGAAGTGGCAGCAGAATTAGAGTAGAAACATGGAAGCCTTTGCCAACTTCTTGAACAAATTGTGTAAGACTCCTTATCTTCCCCCAAATGCCACAGAGCAAGGTTCCAACTGGTGAGGTAAGAGGACGTGACAGGGAGTGCCTCTCTAGCCAGCCCACCTACCGCTCCCAGAACTAAAGCACTTGTTTGCTGAGACAGAGATTATCCCTCCTGATACCAGGATTATCTGAGGTCTCCTGCCTATCTCCAAGGACAGTAGAGAGAGAAGGAAAAAAAAAAAAAGCAAACAATGTCCTGAACACTGGAGGGTTTGAGCAGGAGGACACTGCCATCATGGCCCAGGGACTCTAGACCAAATGTCAGAAAGCCACAGCCACAGGACATCATGAGAAATGTGGTCTGCAAAATTCAGGAAGGGGGAAGAGGAGGAGGCTGCCAAGTCATCCGTAAGAACAAATAGATGAGGGAGCTAGAGGATGTTGCCTAGCTCTCTGCATCAAAGTATGTGTATCCCCTAGCATGGACAGGAAAACAGGTAGGGGTGTGGGTCACAGGGAGAGGCAGCTGGTCCTGGAGAATCCTGGGAAGAGTGGAGAGATGAAGGACATAGAAGAACTTCAATACTTTCCCACCTTCTTGCTTCACATCATGGAGCATTACTTCCAGCAGAAATATCTGGAGATGTTTCCACCACTGGCTATAGCTATAGTTTTTCTAAGATGCCAAATTGGCAGTTAACTACATGGTATTATTTAAAGGTCCCAAAATGCCCCCTTCCCTTGGCGGGCAAACATCTCTCTCAAATATCTCAGAAAAACTCCTTGGAACTAACAAATTCTCCAGAAGACACCACATGCAAAGATTTTGCCAAAGATATGCCTATCCACATACCATCCATCTGTCTGGAATGTTCTCCTCTGACTTTTCTGTTAAATTTTCATACATCTTTCAAGACATTCCTTGGGTCCATGCCTCTTTCCCAGATACCGCAATAGCTTTCTTATATGTACTTCTTTTATAACTATTGTTCCTCTGTAAAATTGTTACATGTTAAGTGGGGCATTGTATATGAAGTACTTGGCATGCAGTAGGCATGAAGCAAATGTTAACATTTTTTTTCTCTTGCCTTCAATCAGTTCTTCCACCCAACTATTCCTAGGATTCACTTTTTTCCCACCTGTTTCCTTATCACCACTATAATCCATCCCTTAATCACTTTAAGAGCTCCCTAACTGCCTTTCTACATCACCAATGTCTTTCTTTTAATAGGTTCTATGGGCTGCTGACTAATGAACTTCCCTAAGATATTTCTGTCCTTGTGTTCCTCCACTAGTTCTAGTTATTCCTAGGTTCCTAGTGATCTACTGCACCAGCCCCCAAATACCTAGCAACAGTAGCATTTGGTCCTCCTAGTCATAAAACTCCTACTAACCCTTTTTAGGGGATCTAATCCTTAGGCACCAAACAGGCTGTGCTAATGATCAGTTCCAGGATCTCTGTTCTTACACCTCCTAACCCACAGCATTCTTTCTCCATACCAGCTTCCAAATCCCCCTTCCAGGTTTAGATTAAGTTGGAAATTCTCCATAAGTCAATTAAATTCTTTAACTAATCAATTAATAAATGTGTATTGAGTCATGCAGTTGAGGGATGGGAATAAAAGGGAAAGTCTCTGGGTTCTCAGGAGCTGAACTCCTCATGGAGGCATGATGTTCACTCATATCCAGTATCAACTATTCAATAGAGATGCCAAATATAACCCACATTTGGTTGGCTCTCTTCATTACCTGATCATTTAGGACTCTACTTTCCTGGAGAGCTCCCCCTAAATATTTCTGAAAGTTGGTAAAGGGTGTCTCACTCA
Organism: Lutra lutra; assembly: GCF_902655055.1. Lineage (NCBI taxonomy): Eukaryota > Metazoa > Chordata > Mammalia > Carnivora > Mustelidae > Lutra > Lutra lutra. The sequence goes on from NC_062282.1 coordinate 29,074,565, forward strand.
TGCACATGAACAAGAACATGGCATCTTCTCTATCAGCTGCAGGTGTTTCCGTCTGCACGTAATAGAACGTCTGACAGTGTCTTAAGCAACAAAAACAGAATATTTCACAACTCTGAGAAATCTAGAGGTAGGTGGTCAGACATGAAGCTTAGTATGAGTTCAAAGAATGACTGATAAATGGCAGAGTTGACTACACTTGGGCTATTGAGTCTGCAATGGGTCCTTAAATTCTCCCTGACTACCAAAAAGATATTTCCCATACAAGAGGAGATGCGAGTGGGGGATCAAGTGGCCCTATGTGGCTGAAGGGAGAATATATGAGCAGGGGTCTTATAGGGAATAAGTTAACCATTTAATTTTTTTTAACCATGTCAGCTATGCTTGACATTCAACCACACTGGTAGTCTATTGAACACACACACACACACACACACACACACACACACACACCAAAAAAAGGGGAAAGGGGAATACCAGCACATTTACTGCATTATACTTTCTATCTTATTTTCTCCCCAGACTTCTAATTTCTTTATCTATATTTAAAATCCTCTGTGGTCAGCAATTGAGGCCTAAAGAAACAAGTCTACAGATGGACTATCCAGTGGGTGCTAGTTACATTATTAGTGACATTGTTGACAACCTACCAATGCATCCATTTCCTCCTTCTTCCTTCCTAATAGAATTTGAATGTTATTCAAGTATTGATCCAACCCAGAGTTGTCTCAGGGAAGATTGAACCTCCTTGGATAAAGCTCAACAACGTCTTAAAGACCCATACTCTTAGCAAACTTTTGCTTCACTCTCCATGGTATCTTGGCTTTTCATCCTCCTACTTATAGCCCATGACCTTGAGATGGCTGTCATCACTCCAGGCATCATGAGCAATTCAAAAACATGAAGCAAGTGGAAGGGTCAAAAGGCTTTTTCTTCTCAATATTTTGTCTTTTTATTCAGAAAGAGAAGCCTACCAATTGCCTAGTTATCATATCTGGATTCCTTCCACTAGGCTCTATTGAAACCCAGTGGACATTTAATCCTCTTTCAGGCACCATTGTCCCTCTTAGTAGGGTTGCTACATTGCCAAATGAAAATACAGGACCCCAGTTAAAATTGAAATTAATAAACAACAAATAATTTTTAGTATAAATATGCCCCAAATGTTACATGAGATATACTAAAAAGTTACTTCTTGTTTATCTGACAGTCACATTTTTTAGAGATTTTATTTATTTATTTAGGGAGAGAGCATGAGTGAGGAGGAGGGTCAGGGGGAGAGGAAGAGAGAGAGAATCTCAAGCAGATTCCCTGCTGAGTGTGGAGCCCGATGTGGGGCTCCACCCCATGACCCTGAGATTGTGACCTGAGCAGAAATCAAGAGTTGGACCCTTTACCAAATGAACCTCCCAGTCACCTGAAATTCACCATGAAATTCACATTTAATAGGACACACAGTATTTCATCTGGCAATCCTTATGGGTACAGACACAACTTTCACCAGGTACCACCATCTCCCAGGAATCAATTGGATGGCCTTGAGTCTTCAAAATGCCATAGCACTGGGATGTTAAATGAGAAACTTAACCTGAATGCCTTTCTTCATCATTCATTTTACACTCTATTAATGGAATTCCAATGAAGGTGGCACAGGAGCAGAAGAAAGTGAATGGCAAATACTATGATATATCCAGAATTACTTCTTCTCTCTGAAGCCAAAGTTTCGGCCAACCTTGTGTGCCCACCTTGACCCTAAGTTGGATGTGTCTTTACCAGGAGGTTCCAGCCCTGTTGTTTTGGGCAGCATCTTTTCATTTCATACAAATAGACCTATTCATCTGTCTAAAAAGACATGTCAGAATCCTAGAAGTCGACATGGCTTAGTCCCATAAGTACACATGGCTTAGACTTAGCCATGGGACGAAGCCTAGGAGTAGACACAGCTCAGACCCATGGCTGCATAAGCTATGTGCTTTAAGAACAACAAAGGCTGTGTCACTTAAGACCATCTTCATGAAAATTTGAATTTGGCTTGGTTCTTGAAGGAAGGAAGTGAACAGGTCAGCAGGCAAGAGAAGGATGTGAGTGGGAGGTAGGAAAAAATATGTTTTCTGGAGACTGTGAGGAGACCAAGACTAAATAGAGCATGGGTGGCTTGCTGTGATGTCATGGCAGTGAGGCTGAGTAAATTCAGGACCATATTGCAGAAAACACTGCAAGCAAGGAAAAGCAGTAAGCCATATTAGTAGGAGATAGAGAACTTTTAGAGCTCCCTCATCAGGATGAGTGACCAGATGAAAGCTGCATTTTCTTTCCTTTTTTTTTTTAAGATTTTATTCATTTATTTGACAGAGAGAGATCACAAGTAGATGGAAAGGCAGGCAGAGAGAGAGAGAGGGAAGCAGGCTCCCCGCCGAGCAGAGAGCCCCATGCGGGGCTCGATCCCAGAACCCTGAGATCATTACCTGAGCCGAAGGCAGCGGCTCAACCCACTGAGCCACCCAGGCACCCTGAAAGCTGCATTTTCATATTGCTGATTGCTTCAGCCATAGAGAGAGAAATCACAAAACCATGCATACACACAAAACTGAGGTTAGAAACTGTTTTTTGAGCTATTAAACTTTGCAATCCAAAAAAAAGTCAGATCACTCAACCTAGACTTGTTTTTTACATTTCCCCTTATCATTCCCTTGTGTAAAATTAAGTCACTTAAGGAGAAACCCAGCATATTTTGTTGAAGGCATTCATTCCTCTGCCAGATAGGAAGTCTGAGCCTCTAGAGGAATTCACTCTTCCTAGCTACATTCTCTAGTTCTTGGACAAAAGAATAAGACCATCCAGTATTTGAGAAAAATGTGTATTCTTAGATATTCAAGATAATGTGAACTTCCTCTTAGGCACAAGGATGTTCCTGGGCAACTTTGATCATTACCAACTCTCTGAGAGCCAATTCCTCCTGGGCCAGGGTCTCGTTTACAACAGCATTCTCCACCTGCCTATAAGAACAGCTCCCCCTTCACCCAACTGCCCCCACCCTGAAACACATACAGTCTTCTCTTGCATTATTGCCCAAAGAAGAGAGTGAACTTCTTCTCTGTTAAACACTGTTCTCAGAACAGTGCAGTTGATTTGATCCAAGGTAAATCCCTCCCCTTTTCACACATTGTGTCTCAATAGGGCCCCTTTCCCTCCCTGGAGTCTGGGGAACTCTGTTCCTTCCATACCGCTTTAAACTCAATCCTGAAAAGGATCTAATAAACTATTTCACATGAATGCTTGGAGATGTTCATATGGGGGTCAAGAGAAGCTTTGAAAACTGAAAGACAAAAGAATACAACACAACCCCTTTTTAAGACTTTTTCTTTTTTTCTTCTCCCTAAAAAAAATTATTTTAAGGGGGAGGGTGGAAGGATTTCTTGTTGTTATTTTTGTTTTTCTTGGAATTTTTCCACGATGACATGGACATGTTTGCTAGGCTGGAAATGGTCACAAAACTGTGATTCTTCCTAGAAAAACTGGAAGGAAACATTTCTAAAATAAGTGAAACTCAAATAATGAGAGCTTAGACATTAGCCATTCTGAGTGTACAATATTTCTTTAAGTCAAGAAGCCTTTCCAGTATGAGGACAAGGCTCTGTGAAGGTCCAGGTCACTCCTTGCTTGGCCTTTTGCTCTAAATCCTTCACGTAGGTCATCAGAAGGGTCATTCTAGTTTAGGGCTATTTATTCACGAGCAGCTCATCTGTATATTCAGCACAGAATTCAAAGTATTCACAGGTGAATACTTTTCCTTTTTCTGCTCCTGGCTACTCTGTCCTCCCTGGAGATGACTTTTGTGATCAGTTTCTTTAGTGTCCTCCTTCTAGAGATATTCTATGCATCTACAAAACTATAGGGTTGTTTGAAGTTCTTTTATTGGTTTGTTTGGTTATTTTTGTCAGAGATATCACATTCACATGAGTCAAACAATAAAAATATAAAAGATAATCAGTAAAAAGTCACATACCCAACCTTGTTGTCTGTCATCTCTATGGTTTTCCCTCTCTGTACCACCCCTTCCCCAAGCCCCATCAGCTAACTGCTTTTGTTACATTCTTATGAATTATCCTAGACATTTTAAAAGAACATGCTAGTAAATACAATTCCATTTCTCCCACTCAAGGGATTCTTTAACTTGGGACTCTATAAAGACAACGAGAAGAATTATTTCAAAAGCTAACTATGCATTAATGGTAAATTGAGAATAAATATATACAACAAACTACAGATAATAAACAAATTTAACTATATAATGTTCCTTTGTTTCAGGATATTGTGATCCCCTTATAAGGGACCTCTCCTTTTTAAAAGTATTTAAAACTCAATATCTCTAGGACTGGGCCAATTAAAGAAGCTACCAGCAGAACAGCAAACAGGGTGTACCTAGTATAGACTGGATAGGTGTGTCCTGCCCACTAGCAGCCTGTTTGCCCCTGGGTTGGTCTGTGCAATGCCAGGGACCAAGGTGATTTACCACCTAGGTTGGCTCTGGGGTTTCACCCACCACACACAGGGGTGGTATTCATGGACTTCTGTGGCTCTGGATGGGAAGAAGGAACACTGCCCCGAGCCCCACACTTCTGAGGGTATCCTTACTTGAGAGTTTCATACATCCTTCTGACTACAGCAGCCTGGCATTCTCCTGCGTAATCACTGCATTTTCTCTCATGGATGGGTTCTGCCAGCCTACCATATAGTTTTGTAGGTTACTGCCTCACTGACCTACTAAGAATAACCCAATTGTAGGCTCGGGGACCTAGCTGTGTCCCACTGCATTTGCTACCGCTATTTCTTCTCTTTGGAATACTCTCTCTACGCAATCCTTGTGTTTGAAGTCCCACCCATCTTTTAAAACCCAGTGTAAGAATACCCTAAAAGCAACCCAGACTTCCCATTTAAATGTATTTCTTGCTCTCCTCGACCCCTTACTGCTATTCCTATCACACAATCACACTGTCTTATAGCTGTCATTCCAACTATAATTATAAATATGTTTTCCCCCCACCATCATTGTGACTTTGGTTATTTATCTCTGTAGTCCCCATGGCATAGCTTAGCATGGTGCCTTAAATACTGTAGGATCTCAATACATATTTTTAAACAGGATTGCATTTTTTGTTTTTGGTTTAACCCTCATTCATAGCCCAACTGAATGGTATTATGGGTGTGGGAGGACAGGGGTAGTGCTGAAATTCTCATACCTGATAGGTCAAGAAAAAAAAAAAAAAGAGCTTTCCAAGTAGTTAGTATAGCAGGATGTTAAGAATTCAGTCTCCAGGGTGCCTGGGTGGCTCAGTGTGTTAAGCATCTGCCTCGGGCTCGGGTCATGATCTCAGGGTCCTGGGATCAGAGTCCCGCATCAAGCTCTCTGCTCCGCAGGGAGCCTGCTCCCCCACCCCCTCTCTGCCTGCCTCTCTGCCTACTTGTGATCTCTCTCTGTCAAATAAATAAATAAAAATCTAAAAAAAAAAAAAAAAGAATTCAGTATCCAGATTTAGCATGACCTGAAATCAATCCAGATTCTGCACTTACTGGCTATAAGACCTCAGGTAGCTGCCTGACTTCTCTAAACTGGTTTCCTCAAATGTAAAACAAGGATGAGAATAATATATCCTACTTTATAAAGGACTTAGCACAGCATCTGGCAGAGAGTAAGTATTCAGTCATTATAATTTTTGGTAGTTTGTATCAGGGCAACATCAGTATCATCCATTTTTTGTCATAAGGCTTTGACAGTAGCAGCTAAAGTCAAAAGCTCTTTGAACCAACGCTCAGACCACTTCCACTCCCAAGCAGCTATTTGCTTGGAAAGAAGGAAATAAAAAAGCCATCAGTGAGATCTCAGTGAGCCTTCATTTCCCACTGGGGAAGCAGCTGAATAATAACGGTGCATGTTTCATCCAAGTCTATTCATTGGTTCAAAAATAAACATTCCCATTTCTGAACCAACACCAATACTGAAAGCCACAGGGCACATGCTTTTATTTGCTATCTGGTACTATGCTTTAGTGTTCTTAAAATGTTATTTTTGAAAAAAATCTGTCCTGTTAGCTCAGTATAGTCTCAATAAGAAATGAACAATTGAACTTAAACATTAGGAAGATTTCCATCATTTAACAAAGAGAAAGAGTACTCAGTTGACAAAAGGACATGGAAAATTTACAATTTCTAAAGCAAAGTTCAGAGGTAGCCTACAAATACCATGAAGCCTTGCAAAAGTTCAGGAAGCAAAGAGTTAATGACTGGGACCTGCTTGTCTTTCATGCTGGAAATTTCCACTGCTTGTTTTGTTGGCTGTGGAAAGGGTTCTACACGGAGAATAGCTGTTTCCACGTGTATGGGCGCGCACCCATGTGCGCGCAACTTGCAAGCCTTTTTCTTCATAAATCCTTTGCAGTGCTGTGTCCTGTTCTGTTTTCCTTCCAGCTTTCTTTGTCCTTGCACATTCTGGAGTCACCAGAGGGCCCTCTTCTGGTTTTATTGTATAACCAATATCCTGTGGTACATGGCATTACTCCCCCATCTGATCTATTAATATTCTCATTGCAAAGACATTATTAGTGGTACTTGTTAATGAGATAGTTATTTAGAAAAATACCATAAAATACTTACTGACTTGTGGAAACAAAGAAAATATGAATCCAGGACAATTGAGATTTTTATGAAGAATGATAGAGGCTCAATCTCTGAGAGCAGAAAGGGACTTAAAAAACCAGCATTTGAGTCAACCCTGCCCCCCCTTTTCTTTATTGCAGATGATGACATTGAGGCACAGAGAAAAGAAGCAATGTTCCCAAAGTCTCAAAGCTAATTACAAAGTCCGTCTTTGGGACTAACAATGTATGGTCAACCTCATAAAGGATAGAAATAGAGTGTTTACCCACTGTGATCATGGCCTGCAATTAAGAAATAACATGACCCCTTTCCTTGGGGAGTCATGTTTGGGAAATAGGAATACCAATATGGTACACTCAAATTCTATTTGTGAAGCAGCACCACTAAAACAAACATTGCAGAACTTAAATATCACAGTAAGTGTGGATGAAGAGAATTGATATGTCTCCTTGAGTGTCTCCATTTCTTCTAGGAGCCAGGGGAGGATTTACAGCTAAATCACAGGTGTAGAGGACTGGCTGACAGTGGACAAATGACAATATCCTGAAGCTCAGAGAGGCTGGTCTGTCGGGGCTAACCCGGGATCAATCTGAAGTAGAACTGTGGAGAAATTTGGCCAAAGGGAGAAAGAGTGACAAAGAGGCAGGAAGATGCCTGCTTGCCCTGCTGCTGTCCCTATCTTGATCTTTGGAGGAATTTCTTATAGTATTTACAGAGTTTCTCCTTTTCTCTCTGGGCAAGTATTACATGAAACATCTTCTGGGCCCTTTCACTCAACAGAAATTTATTTTTTCATAGTTCTAGAGGCTAGATGCCTGAAATTATGGTGCCAGCATGATTGGGTTCTGGTGGGAGCCCTCCTGTTGGCTTGCAGATGTCTGCCATTTCGCTATGTGCTCATATGGCTTTTCCTGTGTGTGTGTGTGTGTGTGTGTGTGTAGAGAGAGAGAGAGGGAGAGGGAAGGAGGGAGGAAGGGTAGGAGGAAGAGGGAGAGAGAGAGAGAGGGAAGAGGGAACACCCAAGTTCTCTGGTATCTCTTCTCATAAGGGTACCAAACTCACCATGAAGGCCCTACCTTTATGACCTCACCTAGACCTAGTTTTCTTCCAAAGACCCCACCTCCAAATACCATCACATTGGGGTTAGGCACTCAACATATGAATTTTGAAGGGCCACAAGGCAGTCTAGCACCAGTTCAAGGAATTAGTGCTGTTCACAGAAAGATATGCCTTTAGTGACTCGAAACAACAAGTTTGAAAACCAACCAATGACTTCCTAAAAGGAAGGCACTGGGTCACTGGGGTCATTTACAACACCACACATCATTAAGTCAGGCCGTCACTGGGCTCCTTCCACACTCAAAGCACCAGTGCCCTTATAACACAACTCCCTATAGTTGAAGGGGAGGTGGGGAGACTTCCTGGTGGATGGCAAGGGGGCTTTCCCAGGGCCAACTTTGCAAGGTCACAACAAGGAGGCCTCTCCAGAAGCACATTCAGAATGTGAGCACATCCAGGGTGAGAGGCATATGGCAGGACAAGGTTGCCTCTGAAGAAAAGCCCCAGGTGTGTGCTCCAGATTCTGTCACTGCTAGGCTCCATGTTCTCCTCAGAATCACATCAGGTGCCTCTGCTGGACGAGAGGAAATGCCTGTGGTCTGGAATTGTCAGGGTACCTGCATATCAACCTTTCCAAGACTATTTCAGATCTCCCTTCACCACCAGAGGAGAAAATACCAGCACCCAGGTCCTAAAGTCTCTCCCATTCTAGACCCATTTCCTGGGGCTAACATTATCTCAGTTTTCCAGAGGGGGAGGGGAATGAAACTCAGAGAGGTTAAGTGACTCAGTTAAAAAAAAAAACAAAAACAAACAAACAAACAAACAAAATGTATAATTTGATTGTAGGTTTTCAAGCTGGGTGTTAGTGTTCTGTTTTTTATTTTGTTTGTTTGTTTTCTGTTCCCAGGGCAGTTCTCATCACTTCAGTGAGGAAATCTATCAGGTCAGCTCTTGTGTCTGAGGGGGATTGTGGATAAGCAGGGCAGGGACACTTTTTTGTCATAGGGGCATTAGAATCATTATCTCAGCCTAAGCTACAGTTGGTAGGCTTCTGGGACAGAGAGAAGGGTGGAGAGAGGATCTGGACAGACAACTAGAAGATACCCAATAGAGTGCTAGAATTGGAATCCCTGCCAGAATCATATAGAATGGGGGCAGAGCAGTTTTGCAAAGCAAAGGCACAATGCTACACCATAAGAAGGGAGCAGAGGGGTGCTGAGCCGTCTACCATAACAGATGTCTTTTATCAGCTCCTAGGGAAGGAGTCTGTGCCCAGGGGCTGGGCAGAGATAATTTCACAACATGGTGAGGATTCTGATGTCCCAAACCTATCACACTCAGTTCGAAGTCTATAGGGCTGGGAGACCTGGATCTGTCACCAACACCGCCCACCAGAGCCCACCATGGTGCCCTCTCTCCACCTCCACCCACACATTGCAGAGGCCTCTCTTTGCTCATGGCCATGTGCTCCATTGCATTGCCTGGCCTCTCATTTTACATATACCTTAATTTGCCACCTAGGTTTAAACCTGGCATCCAGCCTAGGGATCTACACCAAAGAGTTGTTCAATAAAAGCTTGTGATAAGACATTGTTGACTCTAGGTAGAAAAGGGTGTGACTTCGTTGCAGGTGCTTTACACTCTGTCTCCTTTTTTACGCTCCCATTAAATAAATAGGGAAGAGAGAATAAAATGGATCTGGGTTTTGGGTGGGAAAATGGTATACTTACGATTAAAAATAAAAAAGCAGTGAGTTGAGCATTAAGAGAACTAGGCAGCTGCCCTAGCCCAATAATAAACTCGTGTGGCACCAAGGCTTGTCATTCGACCTGTGTCTTATCAGAGTCCCTTCATTACTAATTGAAGTGCTTCGTGGACTATCAGCCTCAGCACATTGATATTTTGGCTGCACGATACTTTCTTGTGCACTATTGGTTAGCCATATCCTGGGCCTCTAGTCACTACATGTCAGCAGCAACCTCCTCCCCACACCCACAAATGTCACAGCCAAAAATGTCTCCCAACATTGCCAAGGGTTTCCCAAGGGAAACAAAGTTACACCTCTTCTTTGGAGAACCACTGGGCTAGAAGGTCTCTGCCACAGTTGCCATAGAGGCTTGGCTTGTCCTTTCAGAAACTGAAAAGAATAAGAGTTGATCCAAGACAAGAATGTGTTTTTCTCAGAGGAAAGTCAGAGCTGGTAAGGCAGCTCTGCTCTGCCAAGTCATCAAACACCTGGCTCCTTCGGTCTTGCTGTCCAGCTGTCTGTAGGATGTTTCCTCTGTCTGAACCCAATTGGACTGTCACTGCACCCACATTCCAGTCAGCAGGACGGAAGGAAGAGGATAGGGAATACAAGTTGCCTCTGTAACCACTCATCCAATTGGCCAGAATTTAGTCCCAAGGCTATCTATCTAACTGCAAGGGAGACTGGCAAATACAGTTTCCCCTACAGGCTGTCATGGGCCCAGGGGAATTCATTTAAAATAAAGGTCTGACTATTCTTTTCCTTTTTTTTTTTTTTTTTAACTTTTGATTGGTGGGGAGAAGAGTTTGAAATGTGGCCTTAGCTGTCTTGGGGAGGTCAGAAGCAGAATCCAGCTCCCTCTATACTCTATTTGCATCCTTTCCTCCGACCTCAGGGCCCCCAAGGCCGAGGTCTCTGGCTCATTGAATTCCGGAAGCCTTGTAGATCTGGCCATAAAGCTCACGGGTGGTTGAGTTCATACCAAGGAACAAATCTGAGGACCAACTCTCAGGTTCTTAGTCGTAGAGAGGAGTATGTCACTGCTGAAGGCCCTGGGAATATGTCTGAAGCTGTGTTTAAAGAGGCTTGTGTGAAAAGAGAGATGTGAGAAGATCAGAGATCAAAGTGAGCCCTGTGGAGTCAGCAATTCTGCCCCAACTGGATGACTTCTGATAGCAATAGGCAGGAGCAGCGAGAGGCAAGTGAAGCATCTGTACTTCTGCATTTTCTTATTGTGGAATCATTGGCTTCCTGTCTGGAATTGTTACCTACTGAGCTCATTTAGTATTACTTGCTTTTCTCTTCTGGATTAGAAAGTTGTATCTGGTATGGTGTTTCCTCGGTTGGCTGGTAACAGCATGGCAGAGATAAAGCTTCACATTCCCAGCATTCTGTACGTCTTCACAGTTCTTAATGCAGTGTAGTTTATTACTTATACAATGACTCAATTGTACAATATATAATTACCTGTTGTAGTATATAATTACCTATTTGTAGAATTATCTAATTAATGTCTTTTCCTCCTGAGAAGCTACAACAAAAACAACAAAACAAAACAAAAAACGAAAACCTGAAAGAAAAAAAAACAAGAACACTCTATATAGAGGGGAAAAAAAGGGCTAAGTTGAATGGCCCTTGGTTCCTAGCCCAGGAAAGGCATGATGAATGGAGACCATGCTTTTCGGAGTTACACAACAAAGTGGGTCTTCTAAGTCAGAGTTTGTTACTTCTCAACCTTTTAATTTCTTATGTATTTTGAGTAGGCTTTGGCTACGGCAATTGTATTTTTTAACTTTTTTGTTGTGAAGTGCCATATATAAAGAGAAAAACACACAAAACATAAGTAAATGATCATAAAGCAAACACTGATTTGTGCATCAAGAACAAGAGACAGAACATGTTGATCTCAAAGCACCTTCCCAATTGCCATTCCTAACTGCCATTCCATTTCTCCCCCAAAAGATAAACACTGTCTTAACCTAATGATGTAGTTTGGTTTTGCTCATTTTGAACTTCCTATAAGTAAGATCATGCTTTCTCTTAACATAACTATTTTTAGAGGCAAAATGTGGGTCTTTATGTACCCCACTGCGTTAGTGAGATGAGATACTTGAAGTAGGAGCTGCCTTGAAACCCATGACACATGGTCAATTTAACTTTGTCTCTTTATGGACAAAGTTTATCTTTAGATTCCATACTTCTCCTGTCAGAAGAAAGAACAAAGCCATGACTGACCAGTCCAAGAGACCCAGAAGCTTTTTCTGGGAACTAGCAACTCACCCCAATTATACGAGTTATGTTGGCAAGAATCTAGAAAGTTCCCATAGCCAGCAGGTACTGACAAATGAAATTTAGTTGATGACAAGAAGCAGAAGCAGGAGGAAGAAGAGGAGGAAGAAGGAGAGGAGAAGGAGAATTAAGATAGAAAAAGATAAGGTTTTGTCTTCTTTCTCAATTATTTCAAGAGTGGTCATTAAATAGAAACATCCACAGTAAAACTTATTTTAGTTTGCTTATAGATCAATTAACTATTTGAACCAGTGGGGCGGAGGTCGGGGGGGATAGAAAATTTAAGAAGTAGAGTTTGGGTTAATCAGCTTTCATTGAGCTTTGCTATATAATAAACAACCTCCAAGTATCAATGGCTGGAAGTAATAAAAGCTTTTCCCTTACTGACATTACTTCAGCCAGAGTAGTCTGACACTCCTTTCCACATGTCTTTTTCCTCTGCAATACCAGCTTTGGAGCAGTTCTCATCTAGGACAAGCCATTCTTGAGTCAGAAGAAAGAGAAAAAAAGATGGTGGAACCACCTAGTGGCTATTAAATCTTCTACCTGGACCTGACATGTATCATATCTGCCTATATTTCATTAACAAAAAGAAGTCATTGGCCAAACTTAACATTAGTCCTTTCTAGGGAAGGCAAATTAATTAGGGGAAATAATGTGGACTATTACAAGAGCTATTTGCTAATGATGGTCAATGAGAAATTATATCCTTCTCAGATATCAGAGGGTAAGAGAATTCCCTCAAATTCAGTGAACATAGTCAGAATCTAGCCATTAATCATTCATGTAAGAAAATCTACTAAATAATTAAACATATATATGTTATATGCGTTAGAAGCTCTTGTGGTCCCTATGTGAACAATGACTTCTCTAGGAAACATCTTTTACTCAGTGCCCTCAATTTCTGGTAAATTCTTTGTTTTCTTGGAGAGTTTGAAGAATTCTAAGGGTACAACTCAGATGAAAGGAAGAACTATAACCTAATCCCTGCTTTGTACCCAGAAGCCTCTGTTTAGAGGCTGGATTTTCAGTATGTCTTCTGTTCTATAATCCCCCTCTTTATGAACTCCTCTGTGAGGATATAAATTATCCAGCTTCAACCAAAAGTCGACTGTGATGTATTTTCAAAAAATTTTAGCGTCTGATCCTTGCTGCCAACATAAACCCTGTCTTCATATTGAAAAGACAGGAAAGCAATTCTTTCTTCAGATTTTTCTTTTTTGCCATAAAATTTCTTAATTCGGGCAGCACTTTGTTGGTCCTTGTAGAATTCGTTTCCTTGAAGCTCTTTGTTTCTTTTGAAGTCAGCATTTTTTGCCAATTTTCAATGACTTGGCTTAGTGGATTATCTGCCTTAAAATCTGAATCAGGAGACTTTCCTGTTTGGGGAAATTATAGCAGAAGCTGTATTTCAGTCTTCAGAAATGCAAGTCTGACACCTTCTGGAAAGCATGCAATCATTGCACTCCCAAGGATTTCCCTTGTCAGAGGCAACAAGATGGGTCCCAGGAACCTCATTCAAGATGAGTGTTTGACCCAGAGCTGCATGAAACTTTATGGGGAAAACCTGACATCTCTATTTCCATTAACTGCTATTTTAAATTTTGCAACTCTCTTCCAATATGAATATCTGCAATTAATTCTTTTGGTGTTAATAGTGAGTAGTCAACAGGAGAAATTAGAGAAGTTTTCTAATCATATTCTGTTTATTGCAGATGTCTCAAAGTATTGTTTACACTCATCAGTACTTTGAAATCACAGTAGACCTGATACAAGATCTTGTTATCAGTGTGTTAGTAAATAAATACATATGTTAATATCTCGTGCACTTGCTTTTTAAATTTTCATTTTCGAATATTCCGATATAATTGGTTTCCTACAAAATTCCATGTATTTTATTTTATACCTTTACAGGCTATTTTGAGAAGATGTTTATAGTTTTTACCAAACAGCTAATGGTTTATGATATAAAAGATATTAAGAATGCTGTTCTAATAACAAGTCTTGGCAAGGGTATGGAGAAAAGTGACCCTCGTTTTGGTGGGAATGTATACTGATGCAGCCATTATGAAAATAGCATGAATTCCTCAAAAAATTAAAAAATAGAAATATCATATGATCCAGTTATTCCATTGCCGGGTATTTACTCAAACAAAACAAAAACCCTAATTAAAAAAGATACATGCACCCCTATGTTTATTGCAGCACTATTTACAACAGGCAAGATATGGAAGAAATCTAAGAGTCCAACAATAACTTAATCAATAAAGATGTGGTGTATATACATGACATACTAGCCATAAAAAAGAATGAAATCTTGCCATTTGTGACAACATGGATGGATCTAGAAACTATGTTAAGTGACATAAGTCAGACAGAGAAAGAGAAATGTCATATGATTTCACTTATATGTGGCATCTTAAAAACAAAACAAACAAGAAACAGATTCATAAATACAGAGAATGAACTAGTGGTTTCCAGGGATAGTGGGTGTTAGGAGAAAAAGATAAAGAGGAACAAACTTCCAGTTATAAAATAAATAGGTCATGACTAGGAAAAGTATAGCACAGGGAATATAGTCAATAATATTGACTGTATTGTGATGCTGTATGGTGACAAATGGTGACTATACTTACTGTGGTGAGCATTGGTAATATACAGAATCATTAAATCACTATGTTGTGTACTTGAACCTAATATAATACTTATGTCAATTATACTTCAATTAAAAAAGAAAGAACATTCTAGATGCATTCTAGAGAGGATAGAGAAGGATAAAAATTTAGAACTACTCCTATCTTTCACTAAAATAATGATGTTTAATGTCTTATGTATAAAATTAAACAGCAAGAGTTTCTTTTTTTATGAAAGAATGTTTTCACAATATATTAGTCATCAGTGTACAAAATTTGTCTTTTTCCTCTCATGAGACTGGACCCCAAAACTGAGATGAAAAATATCCTTTCTCTCCTTCTACTGTCCTCTCTCAAACCACACACACACACACACACACACACACACACACACACACACAGAGTTCTCTAAAAATATCTTCTAAAACTATAAAATTTGTTTTTTATTTTTATATCAGGTGATGTTTTCTTAATGCTAAATTGCAACTAAAAAGAAGGTACGAAGAACAGACTGTAGCAAATTTTCAATTGTTCATTGAAATGCTTTTACATCAGGAACCTTAGGAACACTCCTTAATCAAGGAAAGGAGCTACTGTCCAGGACAGCCAGCTGTGTGGGTCTGTTCACTGAAAAAGAATGGACTGGAGAATTGGCTGTCAAGGCTGAGTGGCCTCCATGTGCGCGATATACTCTTCAAGGGAACCCAAGATGATCCAGTGGAAAGCAGAAAGTTGAGAAGAGATGAGCTTCACCAATATTTCCCAGGCTTCACCATCTGTCTGTGAGTCAGAGGTCGTTGGGTTCACAGAAGGGACAAGAGATGGCCTCAGAGGGGTGAGGAAGTTCCACAAAGCAGTGGGACTGATCTTTCTCTGTTTTTGGCAGAGGCATTTGCAGTTTTTGCGTGCCCAGTTAGATGGCTTCATGAATGACATTATGTAATTTTAACTAACCTTGCCCTCCAAAATGGACTTCCACATGAGCTGTGTGTTAAAGATAATATTTACAATAATGCAAACATAAAAACCTCTCCAAATGCAATGGCAGAGGTCTAGTTACTTCTAATATGACCCCTTCAGGAACAATATAAGGGGAAAAAATGACTCTCTCATCATATCTGATAATGAAATGGATCCCCCCCAAAACTGAAATTACCAAGATGACTTAATATGTGGAGTTGAAAACATTGTTAATAATGATAGATAACCTTGCCTATAAGGTAGATTGTGCCTTGAGAAATTAGTTAATAATAGTGATAACTATATATAATTTATATACATGTAAGCTCAAAAATTATTTACTAATAAAAGAATGTGATCAAAGAGTTTGAATATCACTCTTTTAAAGTTCTAAAAATGAAGCTTTTGAATTCAATTTGAAAAAAATTCTGTTGTGAGTTCAGAGTTACTACAGAAGGGAGTGTCATGTTGGCCAAAATGAGTTTTACGGGCCAAGAATAAACATACCTATAATAAAGAAAAATGAAGAAAAGACATTGTTGATTGAAAAGAATATTGGGGTGTTATGGGGTGTATTTATCTATCTCTGCCTAGCTCCACAGATAGACGTGAACCTTGTGGGGGCAAGGACTGTGCCTTTTAGCTCTATATCCCCCAGCTGATCGTCTCCTACCTAGAATTGGTAGGAGCTCAAAAAATTGTTTTCTGGATTAATGGATTAAAGAAAAAAATCAAAATACTAAGGGTAATTTGACCTTTGGTTTATAGCATAATTTCTCATTGCCCCTTAGCATTTCCCAATGATGAGTATTTATTCGAAGATGGAAGACCACTCTCTGTGTGCAGTAGAATTCAAATGAAAGCATCAAGAGCTTGAGTTAACAGGAAGTCCAACCCCTATCTGGGCCTTCATTAGCCTTCACATGTCACTCTCTATTACAGCAGGCAGCATGTTTATGTTTCTAGATGTCTCCCACTATCAGGGGGCTCCTGAGGGGATGACATGGGGTCTTACTCATCTGTTTCCCTGATATCTAGAACCATGGCAGACAGAGAAGAAGGGGTCAGGAAGCAAATCCATAGGAGCACCTACTCTGTGCCAGGAACTTGCCATATCTTACTTGTATATCACATTAATCTTATGAAAGTTACATTATATTCCCAAGCTCACACAGCAAGTGAACAATTCAGGGTTTGAATCAAGGCTTGATTCAAGTCTAGGACTCTTCCTGCTATTTTATGTTATGTTAAAAAATGTAGAACACATATATTTGTTGATGAATTAACCTAGCCTCTTCATCATGACTCTCAAATAACAGAGCACTCACTACCACACAACAGAGCCCTTTAACATCCAGATCCCTAATTATCAACTTCCTTTTATTGAACTAAACTCTACCTCCCCACACTTCCACTTAATACTCCTGGTTCTTTTCTGGAGCCACATGGGAAAATTGTAATTTCTTTCCACCAACTCCGCCCATCGTTTATAAAGAAAATCTCCGTGTCTCCCCCATCAATGAGGTGTTTTAATGGTGCAAGATCAAATGCTGCAAGAAGCAGAAAGCAAGCCCAGTTTTAATCTTTCAGTCATGGGTCCTTTGCTGGGAAGTGTATAAGCCTTATCTAGCCAAAAGGCTCTTGGGCTTCTGATAACTAGACTCTGGCACTCTTTTGAGCATGAAAACATGAAATTCCCTGACTCCTGCTCATTTATGCCAGTGACCACAGGGTGCAGGCCTAGGGGAGGCTGGGGACCACTAGATGCCTCTGAATGGGCTGTATAGAAGCACCTTTATGGTGCCTGGGTGGCTCAGTTGGTTAAGTGTCTGCCTTTGGCTCAGGTCAGGACCCCAGGGTCCCAAGATCGAGCCCCACACTGGGCTCCTTGCTCAGCTCCTTGCCAGCTTCTCCCTCCCCCTCTGCTGCTCCCCCTGCTTGTGCACTCTCTCTCTCTCTCTCTCTGTGTCAAATAAATTAATAAAATCTTTTTTAAAAAAATTACTTTTATCAGCTTCTCTCAAAGTGCAGAGAGGAAACACCTATATCAGAAAAATTGGAAGTTTGTGTTAAAATACAGATTCCTGGGAGAGGAGTCAAGATGGTGGAGAAGTAGCAGGCTGAAACTACTTCAGGTAGCGGAGATCAGCTAGATAGATTATCTAAAGATTGCAAACACCTACAAATCCAACGGGAGATTGAAGAGAAGAAGAACAGCAATTCTAGAAACAGAAAATCAACCACTTTCTGAAAGGTAGGACTGGTGGAGAAGTGAATCCAAAGCGACGGGAAGATAGACCGCGGGGGGAGGGGCCGGCTCCCGGCAAGCGGCGGAGCAACGGAGCACAAAATCGGGACTTTTAAAAGTCTGTTCCGCTGAGGGACATCGCTCCAGAGGCTTAACCGGGGTGAAGCCCAGGCGGGGTCAGCGTGGCCTCAGGTCCCGCAGGGTCACAGAAGGATCGGGGGTATCTGAGTGTCGCAGAGCTTACAGGTATTAGAACGGGGAAGCTGGCTACAGAGACAGAGCCGAGGAGTGACTCTCAGCTCGGGGTTACCTTGAACAGGTCGCAGGTTCGGTCAGCTCGGAGCGCGGCCGGAGGCCAGGGTGGCGGGAGTCATTGGGCGCTGTTCTCTGGGGGCGCACTGAGGAGTGGGGCCCCGGGCTCTCGGCTCCTCCGGGCCGGAGACCGGGAGGCCGCCATCTTCATTCCCGTCCTCCGGAACTCTATGGAAAGCGCTCAGGGAACAAAAGCTCCCGAAAGCAAACCCGAGCGGATTACTCAGACCGACCCAGGGTAAGGGCGGTGCAACTCCGCCTGGGGCAAAGACGCTTGGGAATCACTACAACAGGCCCCTCCCCCAGAAGAGCAACAAGAAACCCAGCCAGGACCAAGTTCACCTACCAAGGAGTGCAGTTTCAATACCAAGGAGAGCAGCGGAATTCCAGAGGAGGAGAAAGCAAAGCACGGAACTCATGGCTTTCTCCCCATGATTCTTTAGCCTTGCAGTTAATTTAATTAATTTTTTTTCTTTTTCAATTTTTTTTCTCTTCTTCTGCCAATTTTTTTTAACTTTTACCCTTTTCTTTTTTAACGTTTTTTAACTAGTTTATCTAATATATATATTTTTTTTCTTTTTTATATTTTTTCTTTATTCATTTTCTTTTTTTTAATTGTTTTTGTTTTTTGTTTTTTCTTTCTGAACGTCTTTCTGAACCTTTCTCCCCCCCCTCACGATTTGGGATGTCTTCTGATTTGGCTAAAGCATATTTTCCTGGGGTTGTTGCCACCCTTTTAGTATTTTACTTGCTCCTTCATATACTCTTACTCTGGACAAAATGACAAGGCGGAAAAATTCACCACAAAAAAAAAAGAACAAGAGGCAGTACCAAAGGCTAGGGACCTAATCAATACAGACATTGGTAATATGTCAGATCTAGAGTTCAGAATGATGATTCTCAAGGTTCTAGCCGGGCTCGAAAAAGGCATGGAAGATATTAGAGAAACCCTCTCAGGAGATATAAAAGCCCTTTCTGGAGAAATAAAAGAACTAAAATCTAACCAAGTTGAAATCAAAAAAGCTATTAATGAGGTGCAATCAAAAATGGAGGCTCTCACTGCTAGGATAAATGAGGCAGAAGAAAGAATTAGTGATATAGAAGACCAAATGACAGAGAATGAAGAAGCTGAGCAAAAGAGGGACAAACAGCTACTGGACCACGAGGGGAGAATTCGAGAGATAAGTGACACCATAAGACAAAACAACATTAGAATAATTGGGATTCCAGAAGAAGAAGAAAGAGAGAGGGGAGCAGAAGGTATATTGGAGAGAATTATTGGAGAGAATTTCCCCAATATGGCAAAGGGAACAAGCATCAAAATCCAGGAGGTTCAGAGAACCCCCCTCAAAATCAATAAGAATAGGTCCACACCCCATCACCTAATAGTCAAATTTACAAGTCTTAGTGACAAAGAGAAAATCTGAAAGCAGCCCGGGAAAAGAAATCTGTAACATACAATGGTAAAAATATTAGATTGGCAGCAGACTTATTCACAGAGACCTGGCAGGCCATAAAGAGCTGGCATGATATATTCAGAGCACTAAACGAGAAAAACATGCAGCCAAGAATACTATATCCAGCTAGGCTATCATTGAAAATAGAAGGAGAGATTAAAAGCTTCCAGGACAAACAAAAACTGAAAGAATTTGCAAACACCAAACCAGCTCTACAGGAAATATTGAAAGGGGTCCTCTAAGCAAAGAGAGACCCTAAAAGTAGTAGATCAGAAAGGAACAGAAACAATATACAATAACAGTCACCTTACAGGCAATACAATGGCACTAAATTCATATCTCTCAATAGTTACCCTGAATGTTAATGGGCTGAATGCCCTAATCAAAAGACACAGGGTATCAGAATGGATAAAAAAACAAAACCCATCTATATGTTGCCTACAAGAAACTCATTTTAAACCCAAAGACACCTCCAGATTTAAAGTGAGGGGGTGGAAAAGAATTTACCATGCTAATGGACATCAGAAGAAAGCAGGAGTGGCAATCCTTATATCAGATCAATTAGATTTTAAGCCAAAGACTATAATAAGAGATGAGGAAGGACACTATATCATACTCAAAGGATCTGTCCAACAAGAAGATCTAACAATTTTAAATATCTCTGCCCCTAACGTGGGAGCAGCCAACTATATAAACCAATTAATAACAAAATCAAAGAAACACATCAACAATAATACAATAATAGTAGGGGACTTTAATACTCCCCTCACTGAAATGGACAGATCATCCAAGCAAAAGATCCTAAATCAGGTCTCAACTGGTATCAAAAGATTGGGATCATTCCCTGCATATTTTCAGACCACAATGCTCTGAAGCTAGAACTCAATCACAAGAGGAAATTTGGAAAGAACCCAAATACATGGAGACTAAACAGCATCCTTCTAAAGAATGAATGGGTCAACCAGGAAATTAAAGAAGAATTGAAAAAATTCATGGAAACAAATGATAATGAAAACACAATGGTTCAAAATCTGTGGGACACAACAAAGGCAGTCCTGAGAGGAAAATATATAGCGTACAAGCCTTTCTCAAGAAACAAGAAAGGTCTCAGGTACACAACCTAACCCTACACCTAAAGGAGCTGGAGAAAGAACAAGAAAGAAACCCTAAACCCAGCAGGAGAAGAGAAATCATAAAGATCAGAGCAGAAATCAATGAAATAGAAACCAAAAGAACAATAGAACAAATCAATGAAACTAGGAGCTGGTTCTTTGAAAGAATTAATAAGATTGATAAACCCCTGGCCAGACTTATCAAAAAGAAAAGAGAAAGGACCCAAATAAATAAAATCATGAATGAAAGAGGAGAGATCACAACTAACACCAAAGAAATACAGACAATTATAAGAACATACTATGAGCAATTCTATGCCAACAAATTTGACAATCTGGAAGAAATGGATGCATTCCTAGAGACATATAAACTACCACAACTGAACCAGGAAGAAATAGAAAGCCTCAACAGACCCATAACCAGTAAGGAGATTGAAACTGTCATCAAAAATCTCCAAACAAACAAAAGCCCAGGGCCAGACGGCTTCCCGGGGGAATTCTACCAAACATTTAAAGAAGAACTAATTCCTATTCTCCTGAAACTGTTCCAAAAAATAGAAATGGAAGGAAAACTTCCAAACTCATTTTATGAGGCCAGCATCACCTTGATCCCAAAACCAGACAAGGATCCCATCAAAAAAGAGAACTACAGACCAATATCCTTGATGAACACAGATGCAAAAATTCTCACCAAAATACTAGCCAATAGGATTCAACAGTACATTAAAAAGATTATTCACCACGACCAAGTGGGATTTATTCCAGGGCTGCAAGGTTGGTTCAACATCCGCAAATCAATCAATGTGA
Source organism: Lutra lutra (assembly GCF_902655055.1). NCBI lineage: Eukaryota > Metazoa > Chordata > Mammalia > Carnivora > Mustelidae > Lutra > Lutra lutra. The sequence continues at coordinate 29,095,843 of NC_062282.1, forward strand.
TACAACACATTAATAAAAGAAAGAACAAGAACCATATGATACTCTCCATAGATGCTGAAAAAGCATTTGACAAAATACAGCATCCCTTCCTGATCAAAACTCTTCAAAGTGTAGGGATAGAGGGCACATACCTCAATATTATCAAAGCCATCTATGACAAACCCACCGCAAATATTCTCAATGGAGAAAAACTGAAAGCTTTTCCGCTAAGGTCAGGAACACGGCAGGGATGTCTGTTATCACCACTGCTATTCAACATAGTACTAGAAGTCCTAGCCTCAGCAATCAGACAACAAAAGGAAATTAAAGGCATCCAAATCAGCAAAGAAGAAGTCAAACTATCACTCTTCGCAGATGATATGATACTATATGTGGAAAACCCAAAAGACTCCACTCCAAAACTGCTAGAACTTGTACAGGAATTCAGTAAAGTGTCAGGATATAAAATCAATGCACAGAAATCAGTTGCATTTCTCTACACAAACAACAAGACAGAAGAAAGGGAAATTAAGGAGTCCATCCCATTTACAATTGCACCCAAAACTATAAGATACCTAGGAATAAACCTAACCAAAGAGACTAAGAATCTGTACACAGAAAACTATAAAGTACTCATGAAAGAAATTGAGGAAGACACAAAGAAATGGAAAAATGTTTCATGCTCCTGGATTGGAAGAATAAATATTGTGAAAATGTCTATGGTACCTAAAGCAATCTACACATTTAATGCAATTCCTATCAAAGCACGATCCATTTTTTTTTCAAAGAAATGGAACAAATAATCCTAAAATTTATATGGAACCAGAAAAGACCTCAAATAGCCAAAGGAATATTGAAAAAGAAAGCCAAAGTTGGTGGCATCACAATTCCGGACTTCAAGCTCTATTACAAAGCTGTCATCATCAAGACAGCATGGTACTGGCACAAAAACAGACACATAGATCAATGGAACAGACTAGAGAGCCCAGAAATAGACCCTCAACTCTATGGTCAACTAATCTTCGACAAAGCAGGAAAGAATGTCCAATGGAAAAAAGACAGCCTCTTCAATAAATGGTGTTGGGAAAATTGGACAGCCACATGCAGAAAAATGAAATTGGATCATTTCCTTACACCACACACGAAAATAGACTCAAAATGGATGAAGGACCTCAAGTGAGAAAGGAATCCATCAAAATCCTTGAGGAGAACACAGGCAGCAACCTCTTCGACCTCAGCCACAACAACATCTTCCTAGGAACATCGCCAAAGGCAAGGGAAGCAAGGGCAAAAATGAACTATTGGGATTTTATCAAGATCAAAAGCTTTTGCACAGCAAAGGAAACAGTTAATAAAACCAAAAGACAACTGACAGAATGGGAGAAGATATTTGCAAATGACATATCAGATAAAGGGCTAGTGTCCAAAATCTATAAAGAACTTAGCAAACTCAACACCCAAATAATCCAATCAAGAAATGGGCAGAGGACATGAACAGACATTTCTGCAAAGAAGACATCCAGATGGCCAACAGACATATGGAAAAGTGCTCCATATCACTTGGCATCAGGGAAATACAAATCAAAACCACAATGAGATATCACCTCACACCAGTCAGAATGGCTAAAATGAACAAGTCAGGAAAGGACAGATGCTGGCGAGGATGCGGAGAAAGGGGAACCCTCCTACACTGTTGGTGGGAATGCAAGCTGGTGCAACCACTCTGGAAAACAGCATGGAGGTTCCTCAAAATGTTGAAAGTAGAACTACCCTATGACCCAGCAATTGCACTGCTGGGTATTTACCCTAAAGATACAAACGTAGTGATCCGAAGGGGCACGTGCACCTGAATGTTTATAGCAGCAATGTCTACAATAGCCAAACTATGGAAAGAACCTAGATGTCCATCTACAGACGAATGGATAAAGAAGATGTGGTATATATACACAATGGAATACTATGCAGCCATCAAAAGAAATGAAATCTTGCCATTTGCGATGACGTGGATGGAACTAGAGGGTATCATGCTTAGCGAAATAAGTCAATCGGAGAAAGACAACTATCATATGATCTCCCTGATATGAGGGAGAGGAGATGCAACATGGGGGGTTAAGGGGGTAGGAGAAGAGTAAATGAAACAAGATGGGATTGGGAGGGAGACAAACCATAAGTGACTCTTAATCTCACAAAACAAACTGAGGGTTGATGGGGGGGGGAGGGGGGTTGGGGGGGTGGGGTTATGTACATTGGGGAGAGTACGTGCTATGGTGAGTGCTATGAAGTATGTAAACCGGGCGATTCACAGACCTGTACCCCTGGGGATAAAAATATATGTTTATAAAAAATAGAATTTTAAAAAAATGATATCAGCCTATTTAAAAAAAAAAAAAAATACAGATTCCTCAGCCTACTCCAGGGCAGAATTCCTAAGGTAAGATCTAGAATCCTTATTGCTTAATGAGTCTTCCCTCACTCAATAATTCTGATACATACCCAAGCCTGAAGACTCAGACTAAAGTAACACCATGTCTAAATGACATGCAAGTTGCCTTTTACTGCAGTCCATGTTAGTAGATGGCAGCCACATAAATAAGGAATTATTTTTAATTTTTTTCAATTAAATTCAGTTAATTAACATAAAATGTATTATTAGTTTCTGAGATAGAGGTCAGTGATTCACCAGTCTTGTGTAATACCCAGTTCTCATGATATCACAGGCCCTTCTTAATGTCCATAACCCAGATACTGCATCCCCCTCTCCTCTCCCTTCCAGCAACCCTCAGATTGTTTCCTATGATTAAGAGTCTTTTACAGTTTGTCTCCCTCTCTGTTTTGTCTTGTTTTATTTTTTCCTCTCTTTCCCTATGATCTTCTGTTTTGTTTCTTAAATTCCACATATGAGTGAGATTGTATGATGATTGTCTTTCTCTGATTGACTCATTTTGCTTAGCATAATACACTCTAGTTCCATCCATGTCTTTGCAAATGGCAAGATTTCATTTTTCTGATGGCTAAGTAGTATTCCATTGTACATAAATACCACATCTTCTTTTTCCATTCATCTGTCGATGGACATTTGGGCTCTTTCCATAGTTTGGCTATTGTGGACACTGCTGCTATAAACATTCGGGTGCACGTGCCCCTTTGGATCACACATTTCTATCTTTAGGGTAAGTACCCAGTAGTGCAATTGCTGGGTCATAGGGTAGCTCTATTTTCAACTTTCTAAAGTTGAAACTCCATACTGTGTTCCAGAGTATTTACACCAGCATTCCCACCAACAGTTTAAGATGGTTCTCCTTTCTCTGCATCTTTACCAATATCTGTTGTTTCCGGACTTGCTAATTTTAGCCATTCTGACTGGTGTAAGGTGGTATCTCACTGTGGTTTTGATTTGTATTTCCCGGATGCTGAGTGATGTTGAGCATTTTTTCATGTGCTTATTGGTCATTTGGCTGTCTTCTTTGCACAAAGTTCTGTTCATGTCTTCTGACCATTTCTTGACTGGATTATTTGTTCTTTGGGTGTTGAGTTTGATAAGTCTTTATAGATTTTGGATACTAGCCCTTATCTGATAGGCCATTTGCAAATATCTTCCCCCATTCTGTCAGTTGTCTTTTGGTTTTGTTGACTGTTTCCTTTGCTGTGCAAAGCTTTTTATCTTGATGAAATCCCATTAGTTCATTTTTGCCTTTGTTCCCTTTGCCTTTGGAGATGTGTCTAGTAAGAAGTTGCTGTGGCCAAGGTCACAGAGGTTGCTACCTGTGTTCTCCTCTAGGATTTTGATGGATTCCTGTTTCACATTTAGGTCTTTCATCCATTTTGAGTCTATTTTTGTGTATAGTGTAAGAAAATGGTCCATTTTCATTCTTCTGCATGTGGCTGTCCAATTTTCCCAACACCATTTGTTGAAAGATAAGGAATATTTTTAAGTGGGATTATCAATATTTATAGAATGTGAAAAAAGAAAAGGTATCTGTCAAGGGGATTTAGTAGCAATCACTTATAAAATCATGATTAAAAAGGTGGGATCCTATAGCTAAAAGGGCTGGCCTAGGCAACATAGGTGGGCATCTGTACTAGCAGGTTGACCAGATGGAAGATAGGATTCTATTTAAAATCCCTTTTCTCATTGTTCTTTCTCCCTCATGCTTCTTAGCTGTCCAAAGTCTGTTTTTTCCTCGCCCTTATTCTCAGTCCTCTCTCCAGAGAGCCTCTGTATTTCCGGGACTGCAAGGTCAAGTGCCGGGGAAAGGAACCCAAAAGACAAAAGCCTTTGAAGAACTCATATACTGAATTCTTGGGATTTCAGCTCTGAGAGCTGTTGTGTGACCTGTCTGAGATATTTTCAGCTTCTCTAAAAGCTTCTCTAAAAAACTCTTAGTGAGGTCATTTCCACCACTGTTTTCTTCCTTTTCAGTATATAGGGTTTTGTATGTGTTTACAATACATAGAAGCCACATCACAGGTCAAGAGGGTAGAAGTTCATAAACAGAACAGTTTGTGTATTTAATTTGTAGTATGTAAAGGTTAATTTTATATGTCATCTTGGCTGGGTTAAGAGATGCCCTGATTGCTGGTAAGACATTATTTCCAGGTATGTCTGTGAGGGTGTCTCTAAGAGAGATTAGTATTTGAATCCATACACTAAGTAAAGAAGATTGTCCTCAACAATGAAGGTAAGTATCTCTCGATTTACTGAGGGTCTGAATAGAACAAAAAGGCAGAGGAAAAGAAAATCACTATCTTTGCTTGGTCTGGGAGATCCATTTTCTCCTGCCCTTGAACATCAGTACTTCTGCTTCTTGGCTCTTTGGACGCTGACGCAGACTTATACCATAAGCACACCTGGTTCTCTAGTCTTTGGACTCAGACTGAATTACACCACTGTCTTTCCTGGTTCTCGAGTTTGCAGATGGCAGATTGTGAGACTTCTCAGCCTCCACAATTGTGTGAACCAATTCCTGTAATAAATTTCCTCATATATATATATATACCCTATTAGCTCTTTTTCTCAGGAGAACACAGACTAATACACATGATAAGCAAACATTTTATTTTCTTACTTTCAACTGCCTCATTGAAACTCAGAGCACCCTTTTTTGGTGAACTGCTGATCCTACCCAGCAGGTGAAAAGACCACAGGAAGTAGCAAACAATCAGTAGGTGTCAGCAAGTGGTCTCATTCCCAAATGAGATCAAAGAGCCTGGACTCTGAGCTCAAACTAAAATATTTACCTAATATCCTGCTGAGAACATTAGCATTCTGGAGAAGGACTTCAGGGTGTAAGAGACAAGAAAAATCACTGAACTATGTTGAAAACAACTTGGGATAAGAAAGGATGAGCTAAGATGCTGGGCTAGGTTTTTCCAGCTTTGATTTCTTATGGAGGCTTTGGTATCAGAGTCTGGGCGAATTTCCACCAGAGTGGGCCAGTTCCCAGGTCCCCAGACTACTAGGAAGAGGGTCTAACTCGGCTTCTTGCTTACCATTCACAGCAACAATGTGCAAAAATACAGATTATGTCCCAGTACCCTAGAGTTTCTTCATTCTGATGACCCTGGCTAAATTCATTACTAAGAAATCCAGGTTTACAAAATGAAAAATTATTTATGAAAAAAGTATTTCCCTTCAGAGAGTCACCACGGGATTTTTCACGAACGCATTTGAAAAACATAATTCCAGGTACAAAACTCTGATCTACTCACAGTTCTCCAAGAACACATCTCCTGCATTAAGAGAAACACTACCCAAAAAAGTCCACAAGGCCCAGGTGCTTACGGCAGCTGAGCGGCCCATCTGGGAAATAACTCCGGAACCCCTTCAGACAAACTTGCTGTGGCAGGGTGACAGGGCAGTCACTGAGCCTCTGCCAGCTCATTTGTGGTCAGTATTTTTCACAGATGCTCCCTGGTGAGTAGCAATTTCCGGGTATTTTTCAAATGATTTTCATCCTGCCAGCTGGGCACAGTTCAGGGAGTACAGCTTGGAGGACTCAGCCGGATGGACCAATCAAAGACAGCTTGCCAGCCTGATTTGGATTGGACTGGATTGTTTGAGCCTTGCCCTGAGGTTGGCATACCCCCTGCTTTTCCATCCTGTTGATTTCCATCCTTGCCCTTCCCCAATCCTTCTTGCCTCTGCTAGGACAGCTCATTATGCACTCATCTGTCCTGCTCTAATGTCTTCTCCCAAGCCAACACCATTGCAGGGCAGGCAGTGATTGAGGCAATGAGTGAGAACAACATTCTAAAAACAGGAAAATGTAAATCTTGTCCCAGTTCTGCCACTAACCTAGCTACATGGCTTTGGTCAAGTTGGTTAACCTCTCTGGACCTCAGTTTCCTCTCTGTTAAAATGAGAGAGCCCATCACTAATCTCAGGTAAGGCCTTTACCTTTACCAAATCATCCAAGTCCATCCATCAGGCTGCCGATCTGATGACAGCCAGCCACCTCTCCACCTCTTAATGTATTTTCTGAGCTATTTAAGGACATTCAGGATTTCAGAAGAAAAGCAGTGTTCCTTGCATGAGCCTGCATCAGCTCAGCCTAGGCAGACTAGAGCTGAACATTAAATTTGGAAGAAGACGTGAAATCCATTATTAATGCTGCTTGGGGCAAGAAGAGGCCAAAGGAAACAAAGAAGCTGTAAAAATCAATGGTGAAATGGAATTTATCACCTCTGTGCAAGGCTGACCTCCCAAGACTTCTCCAGGGCCCCAGGATCCTGACTAATGAATAATGAATCAAAACATGCTCTCCATGACCTTTAGGATATGCAAAGATCAAGAATGATTAAAGAATAGAAGAGAAAATTCTGTAAAGTTTATTATTATATTCTAAATTAAAAAGAATATTTCCTCAGATTTTAAAATATATACAGAAATTTGGAGACTGCTGGAAAATATAAGTCATAAAATAAAATCACCCATAAAAGAGATAACCACAGTCAACATTTTGCCTCTTTCCCTTTTACCTTTTCTGATCCAGACACCAAGAAAACCGTTTCCTCCATTTTTTGGAAATATGAGTCGTATCCTGAATCATCCTCGTTCATGAAAACCTCTGAATCCTAGAGAATCTGATGTGCTGGCACAATTTTTGGCTTTCTTTCTCATATTTCGTCCTTACCCAAAATGAAAAATAATGCTAACGGGTGACTATTTGAATATGTAGCTAAATCAGGGGTCACTGTGGAGGGTTCCTATTGCTTAATGTTTGCAACAAGCCTTTGTCTGATCTCTATATTGCAGTAGAGGGTACAAGGCACTTTTTTCTAATATGTACTTCTTGCTCCTCAACTTTAAATTCTTCAGTGGTTTCCCATGCACTTTTTTTTGTATTAAATTGTTTTTATTTAATTTCTTTTCAGTGTAACAGAATTCATTGTTTATGCACCACACCCAGTGCTCCATGCAATACGCGCCCTCCGTAATACACACCACCTTGCTCCCCCACCCGTCCACTCCCGTCCCTTCAAAACCCTCAGATTTTTTTTCAGTCCATAGTCTCTCACAGTTCATCTCCCCTTCCAATTTCCCTCAACTCCCTTCTCCTCTCCATCTCCCTATGTCCTTTATGTTATTTCTTATGCTCCATATAAATAAGTGAAACCATATGATAATTGACTCTCTCTGCTTGACTTATTTCACTCAGCATAATCTCTTCCAGTCCCGTCCATGTTGCTACAAAAGTTGGGTATTCATCCTTTCTGATGGAGGCATAATACTTCATAGTGTATATGGACCACATCTTCCTTATCCATTTGTCCGTTGAAGGGCATCTTGGCTCTTTCCACAGTTTGGCGACAGTGGCCATTGCTGCTATAAACATTGGGGTACAGATGGCCCTTCTTTTCACTACATCTGTATCTTTGGGGTAAATAGCCAGAAGTGCAATTGCAGGGTCATAGGGAAGCTCTATTTTTAATTTCTTGAGGAATCTCCACACTGTTTTCCAAAGTGGCTGCACCAACTTGCATTCCCACCAACAGTGTAAGAGGGTTCCCCTTTCTCCACATCCTCTCCAACACATGTTGTTTCCTGTCTTGCTAATTTTGGCCATTCTAAGTGGTTTAAGGTGGTATCTCAATGTGGTTTTAATTTGAATCTCCCTGATGGTTAGTGATGATGAACATTTTTTCATGTGTCTGATAGCCATTTGTATGTCTTCATGGGAGAAGTGTCTGTTCATGTCTTCTGCCCATTTTTTTTTTTTTAATCAAATCCACATTCCTCAAGAGGACTTCCAGAAACCATCTTGGTCAGACTCTGCCTCTGCCTCTGGTCTTGGTATGTACTACTCTCTGCTCCTGTATCACCTTTGGTTCTTTGCCCAGGCTGTCCCTCCTGCTGAAGCACTCTTCCTCTTCCCAATGCCTAGCTAATTCCCAATCTATCCATTGACTGCGTAATTTTCAGCTATATGCTCCCATGTATTCTTTCCATGTGAGCATTCAAAGCATTTCATTGCTATAGTTTGTTGTTTGTTTGTTTGTTTATTGCTTTTCCTACTAGATTCTAAATACCTTGAAAGCAATGACTAGCTATTTTGCTCACCACTGTATCCGTATACGCAAGCATGGGCATTTTGCAAAGTGAGTATACAATAAACACTTGTTGAATATATTAGCGGATGACAGTCTTAGTCCACATTAACCAACAATGCTCTTCAGGAGAAGGAAAAAAAAAATATATATATATATATATACACACACACACATATATATTGCTGTCTTTCAGAGACGGAGTTTTTATAAGTAGTCAACACTATGAAGAGAGAGAGAAATTCACTGTGCCCTTTTTTTTTTTAGATTTTATTTATTTATTTGACAGACAGAGATCACAAGCAGGCAGAGAGGCAGGTAGAGGGAAAGGAAGGGATGCAGGCTCCCTGCTGAGCAGAGAGCCCGAGGCTGCGGGACTCGATCCCAGGACCCTGGGATCATGACCTGAGCCGAAGGCAGAGGCTTTAACCCACTGATCCATCCAGGTGTCCCTCACTGTGCCCTTTTTTGAAATTAACAATACTTGGTCTTGTAATGTTTACATTGAAACCTTTATATGGCTTCTGTAATTGCTACTGTAATTCTTCAACTTCCCCAGAGTAGGGTAGGAACTAGGGAAATGATCAGCAGGTCACACAGCTCTGTGACCTGTGCCACCAGGCAGCACCATTAACCTTTGCATTCTACCACTTTACTCCTCAGAGGGGTAGCAGAGAGACTCCAGCATTAACACCACCAGACCCTACCCTGCAGGCCCTCTCTAGCCATACACACAGGAAATCTGTTATCAGAAGAATGGAGAACTGGGACTCAAATGGGAGAAGCAGGAAATCCATGTTACTCATACTTGGCATACTAGTCATTTTTCTATGGTTGCAGCAGCCACTTCTGTCTTTACAGTGATAGAAAAGGGCTTTCATTCTCTGAGTGAATAGCCCCTTACTTTTGGGGAGAGGTGTCCAGGACAGAGAGTCAAATAATGGAAGCCAGCCATTACTAATGGGCTCTAGGAGCAGCCCCCAACCTACCCACAATGCAGCAGCCCATTGCTCCAGCCAGGCTAGTTCCCTCACAGCTTCCCAAAAGTGCAGGGGAGGGGAAGAGGAAGGATGTGCTCTATATCAACACCAGTGGCAGGGGTGGGGGCGGGGGTGGGATTTTAATCATTCTAACATATTTCTGATAGTTACAATTACTTATAGTGAACAACATACACTACGAAAGTAAATCATGGTTTTATTTATTCTGTAGAATGTTAATATCTTCCTCCTTTATCATTATAGAAAATAACATTATGAACAATCGCATCAAGGAGAGTAAGCCCCAAGACCATTCTTTTCATGCCCTGCTTATGCTATTCTTACTCATGCCATGCCCATTCCCAGCTCCAAACCATTACTCATTCTGACCAAGTATCTGGAAGAAATGCCTTGCCCGCTCCCTTTCACATTGCATATCCAACTTACCCTATCAGAACCAACCTGCTACTGCCTTCTCTGTAGGATCTTCCATCTCTAATCTGCAATGATCTGCCGTATCCCTGACTCCTTTTATACTTATAGCCAACATCACTCCTTTTGATGATTAAGTACATTCTGCTTTGTATTGTCTCTTGGCTGTTTCTAATGTCTATCTTGATTCCCTAATAGATCTCTAAATCCCTGGAAGGTAAAAACTGACTTAAACTTCATTGCATTTTTATTACAGTATTAACCACACAACAGATGTTGAAAGATGTAATAATGACTGAAACCATCATGAAACGAACAGGAGCCAAAATATAGAGCATAGTGGTAGAATCCATAGTATTTAATTGTGGCTGGTTAGGAAAGAATTCATTTAACAATACATGAACTAAAGAGAAATTGACACATTGGTTTTGATTTTCAGGTAGATCTCTTTACAATACAAGAGACTTGTTTAGAAATTAAATGACTAGCCAGTGGAACACATGTATTCTGGATTTTAATGTGAAACTAGTTATGAACGATTTTCTTTGACTAGCTGATTTAAAGCACAACTAACCATTTGAAGTATAAAAGGAATGTCTCATAAACCTGCTTCCATGGTTCAGTGTTATCTGAGTATCCACGTTTTACCACTTATAGTAATATGTCAAAAGATTTAAGATATACATAAGAGATTTAAATGAACTGATGAACACTTACAAAAACCTACAGCTAACATCAATAATGAGCCTAGAAGCTTTCTCACTAAGATCAGGAACAATAAATACAAGGATATTCCTTTTTCACCGCTCCTTTTCAGCATTGTCCTAGATGTCCTAGCTAATATAAAAAGATAAGATAGGGTAATAAAGTGTATACAGATCAGGAAGAAAGAAACAAAACTGTCTTTGCCCATAAATGACATGATCATCTATGCAGAAAATCTGAAATAATTAACAAAAACACTCGGGATTAATAAGAAATTATAGCAAGATTGTAAGATACAAGGTTAGTATATAAAAATCAATCACTTTTCTACCAGCAATTAACAAGTGGAATTTGAATTTAAAACACAATACCATTTACGCTTGCCCTCCAAAAAATGAATACTTAGGTATAAAGGTAACAAAATATGTACAACTTCTATATGAGGAAAACCACAAAACTGATGAAAGAAATCGAGTAAGAACTGAATAAATGGAGAAAGATTCCATGTTCACTGATAAGGAGATTTGATATTGTCAATATGTCTGTTCTCCCAACTTGATCTATAAATTCAACACACTCCTAACCAAAATCCCAGCAAGTTATTTCATGGATATTAGCAAACTGATTTTGGAGAAGCAAAGGACTCAGAGTATTAAAGGAGAAGAGCAAAGTCAGAAGAGTACCACTACCCTACTTCAAGACTTACCATAAAGCTAGCATAGTCCAAACAGTACCGGTGAAAGAACAGACAAATAGATCAATGAAACAGAATAGAGGGCTCAGAAAGAGACCCACACATAGTCAACCAGTCGCTGACAAAGAAGCAAAGAAAATACAATGGAAAAAAGACATTCTTTCAACAAATGGCGCTGGAACAAGTGGACAACCACATACAAAAAAATAAAAATAAAATGTAAAATTAACAAAAATGAAATGGATCTAGACACAGAACTTTTACAAAAACCTTTACAAAAGTTAACTCAAAATGGATCATAGGTCTAAATGTAAAATACCAATCTCTAAAATTCCTGGAAGGCAAAATAGGAGAAAATTTAGGAGAACTTGGGCATGACAATGACTTTTTAGATACAACACCAAAAGACACAATCCATGAAAGAAATAATTGATAAACTAGACTTCATTAAAATGAAAAACTTCTGGTCTGAAAGAGATCCTGTCAAAGAAATGAAAAGACAAGCCACAAGCTGGAAGAAAATATTTTCAAAAATCATATCTGAAAAAGAACTGTTATTCAAAATAGTCAACCAACACCAAAAACCCAACAATATGAAAATGAACAACCCAATTTAAAAATGGGCAACATACATGAATGGACACCTTACCAAAGATGATATAAAGATGGCAAGTAAGCATATGAAAAGATGCTCTACATCATATATTAGGGAATTGCAAATTAAAACAACAGTAAGATATCACTATACACCTGTTAGAATGGCCAGAATCCATCCAAGTACTACCCAGGCCCGATCCTGCTTAGCTTCCAAGATCAGATGAGATCATGTGTGTTCAGGGTGTTATGGCCGTAGACAGAGTGGCCAGACTCCAAAACAATGACACCAACAAATGCTGGTGAGGATGTAGAGAAACAGGAACATAGTTTGACTGTTTCTTATAAAACTGAATCTATTGTATTATCCAGAATCACTCTCCTTGGTATTTATCCAAAGAAGTTGAAATCTTATATCTACACAAAACCCTGCACATGGATGCTTATAGCAGATTTATTCATAATTGCCAAAATTTAGAAGCAGTCAGGATGACCTTCAGCAGATGTTTGGGTAAATCAGCTGTGGTACACCCAGACAATGGACTTCATCCAGCACTAAAAAGCAATGCGCTATCAAGCCACAAAAAGACATAAGGAAACATTAAATTCATAATAATAGGTGAAAGAAGCCAATCTGAAAAGGCTACATACTGTATGATACAACTATATGACATTCTGGAAAACTATAGAAATGGTAAAGGACCAGTGATTGGTGGGGGTCACAGGGGAGAGAGGGATGAGCAGGCTGAGAACAGAGAGTTTTTAAAGCAGTGAGATTACTCTGTATGATATTGTAATGGTGACCACCCATCACTATACATTAGTCCAAACCCATAGAATGGACAATATCAAGAGTTAAACCTAATGTAAACTATAGCCTTTGCGAGATAATGATATAGGTTCATCTATTGGAACAAATGGGCCACTCTGCTGTGGGATGTGCGTGCATATATATAAAGGCAGTGAATACATGGAAAATCTCTATGCTTTTTGCTCATTTTTCTGTGAGCCCAAAACTTCCCTAAAAGGTAAGTTCTAGCTCTTAAAAATCTGGACTGAAATTAAAACACACACACACACACACACACACACACACACACACACACACACACACACACTATATGTCGATCTCAAAAACCTTTTTTTAAAAAGTTCTCATGTAGGAAAACTGTTCCCTGAGGTTTCAAAAGAATGTTCTATTTCCTGACTGAAGGTGGCGTCTGTGTACTATGGTCAAAGAACGCGTCCCTCAATTAAGACCAAAAGGAAAAAAAGTTTACCAGACAGTAAAACAACTCATAAAACTGTCATGAGTAATTCCAGCAGCTGGGCTGAAATGGAAGGCTGTTCTAAGCACCTCTGGTTCTCCGTGACAGGGGTGAGCTTTTATAGATTAAGATTATAGACTTAACCTGTGAACACAGAGACTCATAACTCAATTTACAGGTGCCTTACAGCTGAAAGAATATTTGCAGAGCTGACTCTCCGGGCTTTGTTACAAGCACTGCAAACTTCATGAGCTTTGGAAGGCCACAAGATCTGGTTGGTATAGACTGACAGGAATGAGGGTTCTCAGCCCTGCACAGAACGTGTGACCAATTTACTCTCAGCCATACCAGTGGGTTGTAGCAGGGGAACATTTGAACTTGAGGGGGAAATCCCCTAATTAAAAGTTTCCTAAACCTAACTTCTGCAAAGCATTCCATGTGTCACACATGAAACACACAAATTTCTGAATTTCAACTTCAGAGTTCTGAATATCGAGATCAATGGAGCCCAAGGGTCTACATCTAAGAGGCCTTTCTAGAATGGACAATTACTCAGCTACATAAATAGAACAAAGTACTGATACAGGCACCAACGTGGATAGAATCTCAACAACAGTATTCTGAGCAAAAGAAGCCAAACACAGGGGCACCTGGGTGGCTCAGTGGGTTAAAGCCTCTGCCTTTGGCTCGGGTCATGATCTCAGGGTCCTGGGATCGAGCCCCACATCGGGCTCCCTGCTCAGCGGGGAGCCTGCTTCCTCCTCTCTCTCTGCCTGCCTCTCTGCCTACTTGTGATCTCTGTCTGTTAAATAAATAAAACAAAAATTAAAAAAAAAAAGAAGCCAAACACAGAAGAGAGCGCACTGTATGATTATGTCACACACTTCATAAATATATAAAGTTCTCAAATAAATACCTTTAGTCTCTGGTGATTGAAATCAAGCTGGTGGTTGCACAGGGCAGGGGGTTATGGAGACTGACTGCAAAAGGCATGAGGGAAATTTCTGGTACCAGGGTAATATTATATATTATATGGGAGTGGTGGTTACAAGGCGTATAGAGTTGTCAAAACTCATATAACTGAATAGTTAAAATTATGTACACTTAATTGCATTTAAATTGTATTTCAATAAAGTTGATTTAATAAAACACTTCCTAGGTGATTAAAATGTACATCCAGGCTTGAGAACCTCAAACCCTTTGCTACTAGAGAAGGACCAGATCTTAAGTACACCTGAACTACCCTGAGGCTCCTTTTTTTGACACTTATACTCCCACTAAGAGAATTTCTGAGCCCCAGGGCACCTACAAGATCAAAGTTGCCTGCTTTCTGGATTTTCCATGTGAGAAAACTAAAGTTCAGAAAGGTGGAGAGACTTTTCTGAAACCATACAGTAAGAAACCAGCAGATATCAAAAAAGAATCCAGGTCCTGACAGCTTTTTCTATGGTATTCAAAGGAGTAAGAAAAGGAAGTGGCTTGTAGATGTCCCTTGTTCTAATGTAGCTTCTTTGTTTCTCATTCTAATCTATGGGGTAGAGCTACTTGGTTACCTGGGCCAGAGAGATTGAATAGAATAAAATCTTAAAAGGAATGGTTGAAAGACTGGTTCCAGGTCATTTACTCATTCAACTAACCAACAACAAATATTTGCTGAGTGCTTGCTAGTCACAGGTCTAGACACAAGTGATTTGGGAATGATAAGACAGGCCAGAACCCTGCCCATAGTGAACCCCAAAGAAATAATCAAATGCATGAGTGAGAGATAATTTCAGACTGTGAAAAGTGCGTGAAGAGGACAGACAAGGTAATTTATGGAGTGACTGAAAATCAGGATGTATTGTGGTGGTACTCTTCAGGTAGGCTGCTCTGAGATCATGATGCTGAAGAGCATGAGATGAGGCCGTGGTAGGTTGGAAGGCAGCTTCCCACCAGCACTTCACAGGCTGTCAGGCACAGGACCCAGGGCACTGGTATCATATTGAACTCAGAAGGTGAAGCGAGAACCAATATGACTCAAAGGGAGAGAGGTATTGAGATCAGTTTAGGGGAAAAACTTTCCAACCTAGTGGTAAAAGAATTAATATGTATGGAGGGCATACTATGTTCTAGTTTCCTTACTTGTAATACTTTAATTCTTACAAAAGAACTTTGGGTGGCAGGTGGAACAGTGTTCATCATCGGAAGGAGTGGCTTCCCCCTCCCAAGAGGTATGAACACTCATGCGGAACAGTCATATATGAGGGATTCTGGAAAAGGGATCTTTCACTGAGTGCTAGAAAAATCCTAAAGTCTCTTCCAGCTCTAAGCAAGTTTAAGTCTGAGCTAAAGAATTCATGTGGATTTTAAAGGGTTAGCTGTGCTGAGTGATATCTATAGACCTACAAAATTCTATGATCTTCCAAATAGCCATACTTATATACTGGGCACACAGGAGGTACCCAATTTGTTTTTGCTGAAATGAAATGAGCTTTTCCACTGAGGTAGAGACAGATGAGTCAGGGCTCCCTTGACCTCTGGCCCTCAACTCTTACAGGTGCTGCCCTAAGTATGCTGTAGAAACCATTGTAAAAAGTGAAAACAAAACAAAAAACATACTCCACATTCCAGTCCAGGTCATGCAACTTACTAAAACTTCTTGACCATTAGTAGGGTATTTCCAGTTTTACTAAAGTTTAACCATAAATTCTCAGGAAGACCTTCCACTGAATACTTTCTCTGAGGAATGTGGCAGAATGACATTCTAATGCCTCCTTCAATGAGAAACCAGAATATGGCCAAGAACTCCTCTTGAGGATGGATATCAGCAGGAGTGGAAAGGGCAGTGAGCTGCCCATGACCTAGAAATTCTGCCTGGCTTACTCACCATCATTTAGAGAGAATTTTCTTAATTTACTACAGGAAAATGAAGTTATACATGTGAAAGAAACAGCCTTGATTGGAAGGCCCTTAAACAGGTGCCTCTCCAGAGAGGCAGGTAAGTCTCAACCAGTAAAGGCCCTGTGTGGAAAACAGAAGACATGGATAGCTTGGATTATTTGGGAATTGACCTTCTTGAAGACTGTTGCAAGGAGCGAATTAGGTGAACCAACATTCTTTTCATTCTATGAGTCATGGCTTTGTCAAAATTACACTATTACTGATCCCACTTGTCTCCATATGGAAAACAAAGTTCTAGCTCCAGCGCAGGTAATAACAAGATCGAAGTATACTGGGCAAAACACTAAACTCCCACAGGCCAGACTCCCATTGCCTCTGGGTAGTTGCTTATCACTCTGTGACTGTGTCCTCTTCTCTTTCATCCTATTCTAAATTATTGTTCTATTAGAACATAAACCACTTAAGAGCTCAGTCTTCCTGTCTTTGAATGTGCTTCTGGTGCAGAGATAGAGATAGATAGAGATTAGAGAGAAAAAGAGAGAAAGAAGGCACTTGATAAGTGTATGATGAATGAATGACATTTCATAGTCCTGCTTTCTGGTGCCTAATCCTAGCTAAAACTAACTGAACACCTCTGCATACCAGGCACTGTACTGAACACTCCAGAGATATACTTTCTTCAATCCTTAAAACAACCTTATGAAGTTGGTACTATCAGCATCAGTTTTAATCAAAACTATTTCCATATGAAGAAACAGACCTAGACTTGACACCAGTATAATATATTGCAGATTGCTTTTAACCTTGTTGATGTAGTGGGAACGGGGGGCAGGCAGTGTGTAGAAAATCTCGGGATTGCTCTGTCTCAAATCAGAGTCAAGGTCCCAAAGTACACAACAGCCAGTTCCTTAGCAATCTCAGCAACACTTCAGTAGAGTTGACATTTTTGAACAGAGAGAAAAAAGCCAGCAGGGAGAAATTATTTTTCTGTCTCTCATTTTCTCCTGCTTTCCAGTGTTGACAAGGGACACTTAGAATGAAGCCAGATTTCAGTGAATCCATAACTTGTAATGACCAATATTTTGGGGAGTCTAGGGTGGTTGCCTAGGACTTTGATATCTTACCACAAAAGGTGTTTCACTTCGAATTTCATAAGGTCTGAAGACGTTTAGGACATTACATGTAAATTCTACATTCAATTTATTTTTAAAAAATAAGCAACCATTTACTGAGAATTCACTATGTTCTGGACACTGCTAAGCCCCTTGAGTGTCTTATCTTAATTAATGCCCAGGACAACAAACACCCTTACTGATTTAACTTGTTTACCTCAGCTTCAATATAATGTATTGGTTGGTTTGTGAGTGGGTGGGTAGGTACTGGTGACAGCTAAGGGCTGTGGGTTCATCTCCAGAAAGGAAGAATAAATACAAGAGCTTTGGCAGCTGAGTTTTTTTTTTTTTTTTAAACCAAACAAGGCAAAAAGAACTATATCCTTGACAACCTGTCCTATCTGTCTTGGCTGAAATGGTCTTAGGCCTTCAGAGTCCTGGGCAACCACATGAATCCATTCCACTTGGCCTTCCGAGCTAACATATCCTTCACCTCAAACAGTTCATAAGCCAAGAGGGCAAGGAGTAATCAATTTTATAGCAGAAAGAAACAGACCTGAGTTTCAGTTTCACCTTAAAAAAACTGAAGTCACTGATTCTTCTCTCCTCAGGCAGGGCCATCACTAACCTGCAGACCACCTTGGCTTGAGTTAGGAAGAGGTGCCCCATAGACAAATTTATTCACTTTGGTAGAGCTTGGTGAATGGATGTCAATTTTTTTGTCCTTCCCCTAGAGCATACAGCTCTGTGCCAGTCCCCATGGCTCAGTAAGAAGGGAACAGGACGACTTCAGTCCTCACTCATCCCCTTGGCAGGTGCCTCAGGACAATATGCATAACTGTGTGTGGCAAGGCCACCATCAGGAACAGCATGGATGTCCCCAAGGGGCATGGACCTCAGCCCACTCACAGATGGGGTTGATAGTCCTAATCATGTCTGGAAGAATCCAAATTGCTTGTCAATCTTAAAAATTAGGAAATTTCACCAAAAAATTGAGATTTTAAGCTTTTCCTGAAAAATTGGAAGATCTGGGAACAGTGGCATTCCCATGTAGCAAAATGGATTAGATCTGAGAAGAACTGTCTAGTTTATGCATTTATTTATTTAATTTTTAATTTAACATGGTATCTTGGATTTCATTCCACATCAGCACATAAATACCAACTATTTTATATTTAATTATTATTCATATTAAGTTTTAGATTGATATTACTTATACCTGGTTACAAAGTTCAAAAGTTATAAACACACTGTCCTTAACATTGAGTGCTACTTCCCCAGAGACAAACACTGTTACTGGTTCTTGTGTGTTCTTTCAGAGATATTATCTGCACTCATGCACAAATGTGTATGCTGTATTTCTAGGATGCCATCAACTGCAAGATGCACCATTATTTTCTGGTTCACTAAGTAAGAAAAAAATCCCAATAAAATCATGACACCATGCTATGCTGATGGTCCTGCTCAATCTGTAAATCAATCAAGTCAGCCCCTTATTGCTTTGAAATTAGTTTCATCTGTTCCAAAGTACTGAACAGTTTTCCCTGCCCTCTGTTACATTGCTTGAAGAGTGGCAGGCAATCCTTTTGCATATAGTTGGGTAAGAAAATATAACACAGCTTTATCTACTCATGGACATCTTCATTTCTTAGGTCTTGTAAAAAACTCAATTATTACTTTGAGTTATTGAGATCAAATATAT
Organism: Lutra lutra; assembly: GCF_902655055.1. Lineage (NCBI taxonomy): Eukaryota > Metazoa > Chordata > Mammalia > Carnivora > Mustelidae > Lutra > Lutra lutra. The sequence goes on from NC_062282.1 coordinate 29,114,736, forward strand.
ATATATTTGATTAAATATATATATACATATTTGATTAAATATATATATATATACATATATGTATGTGTATATATATATATATATATATATATATATATTTGATTGAGGCTCTTCTCCAATTTATTTTGGTGTAAAAAGTAAAGTAGGAATCTGACTTTGTTTTTCTCCAGCTGTTGTCTCTAGTTTATTCAAGTTCCCACCACTTCCCATTGTCTTACCTTGGACAGCTTACTCACATTACTTGTTTGACCCTGACAGACCCTTGAGTTCTCAACACCTGAACTATTGGACAAATGGCTAGATAGTGCAATTAGCAGTCACTCTGGAAGTCAATTTGCTATCAGGGATGGGCAGTTTCAGCACAAGCAGCAGAGACTCGAATAAGACCAGAGTAGCTGTGCACAAGGGCTCACCTTGGAAGAGATCTCCAGAAACCTGACTGTAGCTATAGTTCCTGGGGTTGACTCACCTAGGGGCTTCTCACCTGCACTTGATTCACCTTCCTCTTTCTTGCAGATGATGTGTCTAGGTCACTGGTAGTGAATGTAAGGAAAGCAAGTGAGATTTATACCAATGCAAGACAACCTAATGAAAAGCAAAGCTGAAATCAAAGCCTGGGATCAGGCTCCTGTGTTTACACAAAACATGTAAAAACGTTGGTACAAATTGACATGGTTATTCTAAGACAAACACATCTATGACCTTAAATGGTACTTTGCACTTGGAAGATGTTCTTCAGACCAATTTTTGAGGCATGAGCTCTAGTCCTTACTCTGCTAGGAGACCTTGTACATCCTTAAATAAGCCACTTTCTGGGCCTCAGTTTATTAGTCTAGCCTATGAAGTGATGGGTTTAGACTATAATCTAGATCTAGCTTCTTAAGCTTTTGCATAATGCATGCATTTGAAATACACTTAATTTCACATAAAACTGCAGAGCATTCACAGACTTCCCTTACTGATTTCTATATATGATTGTCCAATGTTTTATACTAATTCTCAGTCTCACCATTTTTCTCTTGTGTCATTGTCACAAAGACAGTATTTGATGGTTCTCAGCAGGTGTATACTAAAGGTACTTCCCAGCCTCCTATCCTTGAGAAAGTAATGATAAGATGGCCTTGTAAAGAATATCCATGACCCCATCATCTAAGAAAGACCGAGACCTTCTATTCCCAGAGTACATGCCAGGTAATCACTGTCCCAACACCTACGTAGCTAGACCCTGGACCTCAATTTTGTTTCTGCCCTAGACTTATAATAGGAAACCAGTGACACAAAGGAGCAGGACCACTCACAACCCATTCCAGTAAGGGTGGCCACAGTGAGAGCAGCTCCACTCCATCTCCGGAGCCAACAGTGGCAACTGGTTCAGTGGCAGAAGCCAGATCTACATTAGCAATGCTGGGGATGCCTCAGTACCAGAGACACTGGGGTCTTTAGGAAATAAGTTCACTATGGCATTTGGGACATTATGCTTTGCTGATTACTTGGCCTGACCCAAGATTCTGTGAGCTACCAAAATCCTTTAATAAGTCCCTTTTCTACTTAAATTAGCTAGAGTTGGTTTCTATCACTTGCAACTAAAATGCTAGGGGACACAAACCTTAATCCTGAATGTGTAAAATGACTTAGAAATTATTTTTCAAAAATTATTTTCTGCCTGGGTGGCTCAGTTGGTTAAGTGATTGCTTTCGGCTCAGGTCATGATCCTGGAGTCCCAGGATTGAGTCTTGCTTTGGGCTCCCTGCTCACTGGAGAGTCGGCTTCTTCCTCTGACCCTCCCCCTTCTCGATCTCTCCCTCTCCCTCTCTCAAATAAATAAGTAAAATCTTAAAAAAAAAAGACAATTATTTTCCAACAAGAGACATCTTGGAGAGTCAGCTTTGCTGAGGGAGAGGGTAACAGAATGATGAAAACACAAGACTTAACACCCCTGACTTACCATACTTCTCTTTAGCACCCTAAGAAACTTACAAAATAATACCAACAAGAGTGAAATTAAAGAAACCTCTTGGGTTATTTCTCCACAGTTCCATCAGTTACCTTTAAATAATGCATTTATTTAAGCTTCATTAGTTATTTGGAATTTGTTGATAAATCAGTATGCATAAGTCATGTACACATTTTTTGAGTGCCTACTATGTGTCAGGAGCTCTGCTAGATGTTGGGACAGATTTGCAGATGAAAGAAAATGGTTTTCCCTTTGAGATAAGCAAGAAATTCCAACATAATATTGAGTACTACAAGAGCTCTATGGCAGGAACCATTAACTGAGCCTACTCTGGATGGTCAAAGAAAACTGTGTAACATCTCTTTCCAATAGACCAAGGTGTGACATCAGATTGTGTCTTTGAGACTGTGTGAAGTGTCCAAGGCAATAAATAATGGGAAATATAGTTGTACCTTGTGAGTCTGAAAAAACACTGTAACTCTCTGCAAAGCTTCCTTCGTGTTTCGTGAGTTTTCCTGTTCTGAAGGGACTAACGAGTTGTGGTTCCGTTCTAGCGAGTTTAAGTTCAGTTGATTTGAGTTTTGTCCCATTCCCCTAAGAACTGACATGAGTCCCACCAATTCAAAAATTTTCAGCCTGCTTTTTGTTTTATGCTTCATTGCTTACAAAAAGATCACAGAGTGAGAACTTCGCTGGAAAACAAGTGTTTGATCATGTCTGATGAGACAGTAGGGCAGACTCAGTAGAGGCCACAGATGTCCTGAAACCTGAAGCTGACTTAAGGTTTGTCATTGGTGGAGGGTTTAGGGGAAGCCGGAGGCTATACGTGGGGAGAGAAGGCAGTTCACCAAGAAATTCTGTCACCAGTGCCTCATAAACTAGGAGTCAGCCTTTTGCCTTAACAAGGTGCAATATTTATAGACTTGTTTCTGACCAAAACCACATTGAAAGCTTTTCCTGGTGGCAAACAGAAAACTTCTCTGCCCTTAGTCCTCACTGACATTTCCCACATCAACTATTGCTTTAATTTTTAAAGAACCATTTTATTCCACTGTGAAAAAAATATCCTCAAGAAAATAAAAGAAACTCTCAAGAACAAAGCCTGAAACAAAGGATTTCACTGGAAAGAGAGCTTAAAAAAAAAAAAAAAGTTCTGAAATTCCAATTCAATTCCACTTCAAATCAGCTTTGGGGATGGAGAGCACATTTTTTTTTTCCACAGTGGCCTCATTATAACTGGTGACTGGTTTCCTAGATGAGCCCACAAAGGACTACTTCACTTACAAGTTTTCTGTAAAATTAATCATGTTGTCTTAGCCCTGCACAATATTTTCATATCATTTTTTGGTTTTATTCCTGTATACATTCATTTTCTACCATATACAAGTTCACTACAGAAAGATTTAAACTAGAGAAAAGTATAAAGATAACGCAATATGAAAGTAAACAAAACTCTCAAAAAAAAAAACCCCAAAACAAAACAGAGGGGCGCCTGGGTGGTTCCAGTCGGTTAAAAATCCAACACTTGATTTCAGTTCAAGTCATGATCTCAGGGTCATGGGATCGAGCCCCAAGTCAGGTTCTGTGCTCAGTGTGGAGCCTGCTTGAGGTTCTCTCCCTCTCCGTCCGCCCCTACCCCCACTCATGCACTCTTTCTCTCTTTTTCAAATAAATAGATAAAATCTTAACAAAAAAAAGAAAAAGAAAACAAAACAAAACTCCCAAAATCTATCACCTAGAGATAACCATTTGAATATAGAAAATTATAACAGACTTACTAAGGTATGATTGATATACAATAAACAAACTAATATTTAAGATGTATAATTTGAGAAGATATATATAGATATATAGATATATATATATCTATATATATGTGTGAATACACACATATACAGGTGTGAAACCATCACCAAAATTAATATAATAAGTATATACATTACCTGCCATCCCCCCAAAACTCCATGACCCTTTGTAATTCCTTCCTCTTCCTCCCACCCCCAGGGCCAACACCAGTCTGCTTTCTGCCACCATAGATTAGTTTATGTTTGTTATTTTATATAAATAGATTCATATAGCATATACTTCTTTTTTTTTTTACCCAGTGTAATTATTTTGTGATTCATCCACATTGTAGCCTGTATTAATAGTTCATTCATTTTTATTGCTGAGTAGTATTTTATTAAATGCTTAAATAGGAATTTATTCTTCTGTCTATTGATGGGTATTTGGGTTTGTGATATCTTTTTCCAAAACCAACAACCAGTTCTCCAATTCTCTGATATCAGTCGGGTATCTGGCAACTCAGTTCTGATACTAACTACCCAGAGTTAGCACGGACCCCACAGGGTAAGGGCTCAATCCCACAAGACTATGCCCACTACAGACATGGACCAGAAGTGGAGTCCCAGTGCAACCCACACTTCCGCCCGGGTGACTACTACTTCCAAGCTTCCCACAACCCTTCTTCAGTTGTAATTTACTTGAATGATTCACAGAATTCAGAAAGCAGTTTATTTATGGTTCCAGTTTCTCATAAAGGATACTCAGAAACAATGAGGTAGAAGAGATGCATAGGACAAGGGATGGTGGGAGAAGGGTGTCGAGCTTCCATGCCCTACACTCCCAAAACAGCCATGTGTTTGCCAACCAGAAAGCTTTCCAAACCCCATCGTTTAAGGGATTTTATGGAGGTTTCATTATGGAGGCACAATTGATTAAATTACCTGCCATTGGTGAATGAACTGAATATTCAGCCTTTCCCCCATCCCAGGAGGGAGGTCAGGAAGTAGGGCTGAAAGGACTAATCCTCTAATCACATGCCCCTCTTTGTGGGGACCAGTCCTTATCCTGAAGCTAACTAGGGATTTCATTGCAATGTACCTTACCAGCATAAACTCAGATATGATCTAAAGAGACTTGTTACAAAGAACAAAAGAGCCTCCTATCCTATCACTCAGGAAATTCCAAGGGTTTTAGGAGCTCTGCCCCAGGAATCAGGGACAAAGGCCAAATACATATATATTTTTAAATTTATTTATTTATTTTTTTATTTTTCACTAAACCACAAGGTTGTTTTCTGTTTGGGCTTAATATAAATAAAACTGAGTATTCATTACAAATTTTTGCAGAAACAAATGTTTTTACTTCTCTTGGGTAAATACCTAGGAGTGAAACTCCTGCATCATATGGACTAGATGTTTAACTAAAGAAATTGCCAGATTTGCTTTTCAGAGGGGTTGGTGATTTATATTCCCACTAGACATGTACGAGGTTCCAGTTGCTCTAAATCCTCACCAAATCTTGCTATGGTCAGTGTTTTAAATTTAGATGTTCTAGTGCATTTGTAGTGCTATCTCGGTGTGGTTTTAATGTGCATTTCTCTAATGATTAGTGATAAAGGGCATCTATCCTTGTGCTTATTTGTTATTTGTATATCTTCTTTGGTGAAATGTCTGTTGAAAGATTTGCCCAGATATTGGGTTGTTTCATGATGAGTTTTGAGTATTTTAAAATATAATCTGGTTGCACATACAATATCAGATATGTGAATTATAAATATTTTCTCACAACAATGTGGCTTTTCATTCTATTATGTCAAAGAGCAAAAATTCTTCATTTGATGAAGTTTCATTGATTAATGGGATTCATGCTATCATATCTATGAAATCTATCTAACCCAAAGTCACAAAGATTCTTCTCCTATGCTTTCTTCTAGACATGTTCTAGTTTTCATTCTACATGTAGGTACATGATCCATGTTGAGTTAATTCTGGTGAATTTTATATCTAAGTTTTTATTTTGTTTTGTGTTTTGTTTTTGTTTTTGTTTCTCAGTATAGCTACATGCTTCAGCAACATTTGTTGACAAGGCTTTCCTTTTGCCCCCAGATTGCCTTTGCAATTCTGTTAAAAATCATATACATATAATCTTCTTTCTTTATATATACATAAATGTGTATATATATTTTTTCTCTAGTTTATTTCATTACACTACATGCTTATCTTTGTTTAAAAAAACTAACAGATAAACAAGCCTCAGCAAAAAGGAACAGAATGGAACTGAAATATATTTCTCTATTATTTCTTTATATATATATACACACACACACACACACACACACACATATATATATTTCTCTAGTTTATTCCATTAAACTACATGCCTATTTTTATCACATTGTCTTGATAACTGTAACTTTATAGTAAGTCTTGATACCAGGAGTGATAGTTCTCTGCATTTATTCTTTCTCAAGGTTGTTTTGGCTGTTCTGGGTTTCTTGCATTTCCATATGAGTTTGAGGATCTGCTTGTCAATTCCTATAAAGAAGTCAGCTAGGAGTTTGATAGATATTGTGTTAAATCTACAGATAAGTTCAGGGAGTGCTGTCATTTTTAACAACATTAAGTCTTTCAAGCCATGAACCTGAGACTTTCATTTATTTAGATTTTTAAAAATTTCTTTCCAAAATATTTTATAATTTTTAGTGTACAAATTTTGCATTTAGTTGTTAAATTTATTTCTAAATATTTTATTTTTTGATGCTATTGTATCAGAAAGTATATACAAATTGATTTTGCTTATTGATCGTATATTCTGCAATCTTGCTGAAATTATTTGTTCTAATAGATTTTTTAATAAATTCTTAGGATTTTCTATATACAAGATCACATCATCTGGGAATAAAGATTGTTTTACTTTTTTTTCCCTCTGTGAATGGCTTTTATTTCATTTTCTTGCCTAATTGTCCAGTACAATGTTGCACGGAAGTAGCAAGAGCAGATACCCTGATCTCGCTACTGACCTTCAGGAAAAAGCACTCAGTCTTTCACCAGTACGTGTGATAGTAACTGAGAGTTTTTCAAAGATGTCTTTTATCAGGTTGCAGAAGTTGCATTCTGTTCCTTTTTTGCTGAGGCTTGTTTGCTAGTTTTTTACTCACGAAAGGATGTTGACACATTAATCAATTTTTGCAGATTAAACCAGCAGAATATTTTGTAAATATGGAGAAGCTGATTCTAAAGTTTATATATAAGTACAAAATACCTAAACAAACAATGACAGCCAATGTATGCAGAACACCGGGCTAAGAGCTTTCCTCCTAGCTCTAAGAAATAGCACTATTTTCATCTTAAAGATGTGGGTCCTGGGTCTTGGAGAAGAAACCTGGTTTGACCAGGGTTACATGGATGGTAAGTGGTAAAAGAAATGAAAAGAGTCTGGCACAGAGGAAGTCCTTAATAAGTGTCCATTCCTCCAGGAACACGTCACTCCTCCCCCCAGAAGCAGAAATGGTGTCTCCCAGAGACTCAAGAGGTGAGGACAACTTTTTTTTCAGAAACATCTTTGGAAGGACAGGTTTTTTTTTTTTTTTCTTCTGTTTTGTTTTGTTGGTCAGAGTAAAGGGAGAGGGAGAGAGAGAGAACACAAGCAGGGGGAGCAGTGGGCAGAGAGAGAAGCAGGCACCCTGCTGAGCAAGGAGCCTGATGTGGGACTCTATCCCAGGGCCCTGGGACCATGACCTGAGCTGAAGGCAGATGCTTAACTGAGTGAACCACCCAGGCGTCCCTGGAAGGACAGTATTAATACTGTGACAATAACAGGTACCAAATTCTTACTTATCTAATTCCTTCCTTTGTTCTACCTAAGATTTAGAAAGACTCTCCTCCTTTACATAGTAAACTTTCCTACACCAAACCATCTATCAGCTTCTACTATACCCCTTTTAAGTCTCCTGCACTGGCCTTTCTAGAGTGTTCTCTCTTCCATGGGGCTGCCCCCTCACATGTGTCTTATACCTCCAGGGCAAATGGGATGGAGACAAAATTAAAGCTTTCTTACTGTCTTGAATTCCCACTGATAAATGTCTGCCTTGCAATCCCTTAAGCTGGTCACCACACTTAAGGAGAGAGAGAGGGAGAATTAGCTATTGTCTTTCACATTCAAACCCTCCCTTCTGCACTCTGTGGGCTGCTTTGTCATCTGGCTCAGTGCTGGATTCCACCACAGAGAACACAGAGCCAACTGCAATGTTGGAGGAGGCAGAATTGACTCGCTCATTCCTATCTGTTGGTTGGTTTCTAGGGGCCTCAAGGTCCTGTCGGCAGCACCCCAGTGACACCTCCTTGCTCCATCAGCACAGGCTGAGCACAGCTCCCTCCTCAGAATTCCTCCTCCTCAAAGTTTCTAAGTTTTAGTAATTCTTCCTTTGATCCACAGCCAGAATGAGGGGAGCTGTTTGTTTCCTGCAGTTGCTATTCTATGAGACCTCTGTGTTCTTTTTGCCTTTTCAATTCTTCAAGCCTAGTAACAATTACATGTATAAATTTTCTCTTTGAAAATAGTTGGTATGACTTCTGTCTCCAGAAGTCTGGAGGACTGGATCCTGAGTGATGCAGAGGAAGTAGAAGGAGAAGGGACCAGGAGGGCTTTAAAGACCCTTCAACAACAAATCTCCACGTCCTGTAGACTGGGTCCACTGAGCAAGGTCAAGAGCCAGGCGTCCCTAAGTAATAGGGGGATCTTAAAAGAATCTGAGCTTGAGGCCCAGGGGAAGTGAGAAGGTTCCCCAGCTCTGGCTCCGGGCTAGCCTTTAGGCTGTTCAATGTCCAGTTCAGCTCATCCTGGTGATAGCAATAAAGAATGCATAAGAATGGGGGCCTCTGGATCTCATTTTTCCAGACACCTGATGGGCACTGGCCCCAACACCTTCAGCTGCAGAGAAGAGAGGCAACCACCAATCTTGGCTCTCGCAAACTTGACATGGGCTTCCTCACCTCAGAAAAGAGATGCATGCGGAGGTGCAAAGAGAGCTCTTCATTCAAGGGAGGGCGAGGCAGCTAACTTGACCCTAGATGGGGACATGTGCCCCTCTGAGGAGAACTGGAGTCCAGAGCTCCTAGTCCATTCAACTCCTGGAAGCTGATGGAGTCATAGTGAAGAGGATAGACTCTGGTGCCATAATGTCCACATTCAAACCCCTCCACTGCCCCTTCCTAGCTGGGATCGTTGGCAATTTTCTCAATCTTCCTATTGTTCAGCTAAGCAGGGGAGAGATGGTATATACGGAGGGGAAATACTTTGGGTCAGAAAAGCTATGTTTTAAAGATCTTTAAGTTGCAAGGGACAGAACATACTAAAGACAAATGACTTAAAAGGCTTATTATCTCAAAAACAAGAAATCCAGACTAAGGCAGCTTCAGCAGTACAAGGACGTCAAGGACTCAAGTCCTTTTCATATTTCTTTTCTGCTGTTCTCAGCAGAGTACCTTTTCCCTGGGGCTTGTCCTCTCATGTTTTCAAGATAACTTCAGCAGCTCTCAACATCACAGCTTACAGACAACATACCAAGGCATTAAGAAGAACTTTTATTCCTGCATGTTATCTTTTAAAGATAGAGGGAAATCTTTCCCAGATGCCCCACCACCCCGCCCTTCTTCTTCAAACTCATTGGATAGATTTGTTTCGCATGCCTATGCCTACACCAATCAGGGACAAGGGGAAATGGAACTCAAGATCGGTTAGACCAATCATGATTCAGAGCAGGGAAATGGGGCTCAAGTCCACCTAGGCTGGAGCCCGGGGGCTGAGCTGGAGGCACCTGCCAAAGTCCGGGCTCAGTTAGGAAGGAGGAAAGGAGAAATGGCTGATGGGCAGGCAACCAAGAGTGACTGCTGCAGTGGCCTTCCCAGCATCTTGCAAACCACACAGCCCTTAACTGGTCGCACTGGACATTTAGGAGAATTTGCAGGGGAGGAAGAGATACTTCTTCCCACCTTTTCAGGGATATGGGGACAAAAATAGATTTTACTCTCCTAGATCCCAAACACACACACACACACACACACACACACACACACACACACACACACGAACTGTTTGGGGAGTGTTTGTCAGAGGGAGTGTGAGGAATGGAAAACAGGGAGGAGAGGAAGGGGGAGGCCAGTGCAGAATAAATTGGCCTGTAAACAAAGGACAGAGAAGAGAACATTAGCAAGAAAGAAAAAGGATGGGAGCTGGAGAGCCCCCAAGCACAGAAGCTGGGGAAATGAAGGGACAAATTCAGGAAGGAATGTTATTTAAACTGTGTGCACATCTGAAGAGCAGAAAAACCAAAGGAGCCGCACAAAAGGCTACACAAGAGAGCGGAGCCTGGGAGCGGGAGTCGAGAGGAGGGCTCTTTCAGAGCAAGTGTAAAATGGTGTGATAGCTTCAATGGCAATGACCCAGCACCAATTCTATTTTTCTTAACATGAAATCTCTGCTGTGCCAAAATTACATGACAATAAAACTGCTATTTCCGTGAGGCAGGAAGAAGGCATGGAAGGGAATTGAATTAAGCGGCTAGAAGCCTGGAAGGGTGGGATAGAGGGGCAGCCCCTGGCCAGCATTGCACACGTGAACAGCTCCCGATGGGGAGGGGGGCCGGAGCTCCATGTCTGGGAGATCTGTTTACTTTTTCATGCCCAGACTCCCAGGCGGCCCAGACCTCACTCTTGGTATCCCACAGGGCTAAGGGGATGGGGGCAGGAGATCTCTGGAACCTCTTTGACTCCTGGTTAGTGGCTGCATTCTCTGATGAATCCTTTTAATAATTGGATCCAGAGATGGCAAACTCAGCCCTTCTCAGTCCTGATACTGTAAGAATAAGGAGAGTAAAGAGAATTCCCGGGATTATTCTTTTTTTTTTTAATTTTTTTATTTTTTCAGCATAACAGTATTCATTATTCTTGCACCACACCCAGTGCTCCATGCAATCCGTGCCCTCTACAATACCCACCACCTGGTGCCCCCAACCTCCCACTCCCCACCCCTTCAAAATTCTCAGATCGTTTTTCAGAGTCCATAGTCTCTCATGGTTCACGTCCCCTTCCAATTTCCCTCAACTCCCTTCTCCTCTCCATCTCCCCTTGTCCTCCATGCTATTTGTTATGCTCCACAAATAAGTGAAACCATATGATAATTGACTCTCTCTGCTTGACTTATTTCACTCAGCATAATCTCTTCCAGTCTCCCGGGATTATTCTTAGAGAAAGCATGGGATTTGTTGAGAAGAAACACTTCAGTAAAGTACTCAAGGTAGAAAGTGTGTCACTAAAGCGAGACATCCTCAAGTCACAAATGATGCTCTGTGAGCTGCTCGGCAAGGGGCTGGGGGAGAATTTCCTGTTGCATCTAATGGGAGGTGGAAGAGCTAAAATCCCTTGCATGCTGATTACAAGTTATCCATGATGTCTCTTTTCATCTTCCCGGTAAATTTTAGTTTTTTCTTGTCCTTCTAGACATCTTCCAGAGTGGAGTCCCCAATGGACATTTTAGGTTGACAGCAGCTGCTGGTGCACAGACTCATGCCCAAGGACGCTGTGGTCATTCTGTATAATGGACACAAGGAGATGGTGAGATCCAACACTGCCAACACAGCCCTCCAACCATCCCCAAATGTTCAGCCAAAGTCTACCAAGAGTCACAGAACATTTGGCACGAGTGGATTTTTTTTCCAGAAACTGGAGCAGAGACTGAATCTCGCTCCTGAGATGATGTGGAGATTCGAGAGTCAGCATGTGTGGATAGGAAAGCCCGAGGGACACCCCTGCCAACATCAGGAGTCAGCTGAGCAAAACACTTCACATCTGAGCAGGAGGTGCCTGGGTTACCATCAGTCAATCGATTGATCAACAAGCCAATCAAGCAATTTAAAAAAAAAGCCCAAATGGTGGGAATTCATTAAGTTCTTGCTTCATACTGACCATGTAGAATAGTATATTTGACAGATACTAACCGTGGGGAAGGCATGCCCTTGAGGCCACTTACAATCTAACCTGGGCACCAAACTCAAGCCCAGAGGGATTAAAATGTGCAATCATGACTATGGCTACCACAGAGATCACAGAGGGAGCCCAGTAGAGTTGGAATGGAGTGTTATGAAGAAGGGTAGCTTGAAAGCAGGGAAGCATGATCTAGCCAGAGAGGAAGATGAGGAGAGGAGCACCCCAAGCAAGGACCAAAGGAGGCAATGACAAGGAGTCAGGGATAAGTGTGGCAGTTGGGAGGGAAACTCAGTCATCCTGTTGGGCTGAGACCGGGCAGCCTATCCTGGATAACATGGGAGGGAAAAGGATCTTCAGGGCCAACTATCTCCATTCCTCAGACATGGGGGACTCCCCCTGCATACAAACATGGCCACAAACTAGCCAGGGAGAGATTTCAGAGCAGGAAGTTTAGGAGGAGGTCTTTTCTCTGATTAAGAATTCTGTGTGACCATAGATGACAGCTGGTCCAGCCCCCAAAGTGCCACTTTAGAGAGCAGAGCTATGTTTTTCATAAAAATGTTCTTTTACCTTCATGCAAAAGCCAGGGAAACCAAGTCTGGACCAAAAGGAGAATTTCTCTTGGAGACCTCCAGTTTCCCTCGCGGCCCCCAGGGGCGCCCATCCCTGGGTGCAGTCTGCAGCCCGCTGCTGCTAGGCCTCTGCCTCAGGATGGGCAAATTACCGATTCCAGTCTCACACAAGGAATTAAGCTTGGAACAATACAGTATTTTACAATCCAGTACAAGCTGCATTTATCCAGAGCTTTTCATGCATGGCATCTTAAAGCTCTTTATGACCCCTTTTTAAAAAAAGGGGGTGGTAGGAAAAAAGAGTTTAAAAGAGGAAACCTTCTAAAAACCCAAACCCCCACTGAACTAAATGAGCCATTGAGAGTGAATAGGACTTAACAGTGGCCTTCAGAATGGGAACAGAAGTCCCACTCGGATAGAACAAGAACAACAGAATCAAAGGAAATCACAGCTCAGAGAGGACTGCACGGGCCTTGAAACTTACCCCTTGGCCCTTGGGCACTGATGGGTAATGCCATCTGTGCCTGGCGTGATGAGCTTTGGATGGGCATCAGGAGAGGGGGTTCTGGCTCCCATGTGAGTGCAGACAGGATTAGAAGGCCACCTCTTGGCTCTGGGATGGTGAGCACTAGCCTCAACATTCCTTCTGCCTGTCCAAGCGTCATCCCCCCCAACCCCGCCCCAAGTGGTCACTGCATAGGAAGTGGCTCTGCTACGTGCCTTTGGACGCCATCCTACTCAGAGCTCCCTTTTCCAAGCTCCCAGGGCCCTCACACTGGGCTGCTGCTCAGCCCTGGCCATGCCAGCCCTTCTTGGAAGTCCCTCATGCTTTAAAATACTTCCCACACCGCCTTTTTCTCCCTCTCACCCCACCTGCCCAACACCTTTGCTGTCCCCCTGCTTCCTATTTCTTGCATAGCCAGCTCTCTGCTCTGAACTGACAGATGAATGTATTCTTTTAGATGTGTCACAGGATGGTAATCATTTAACATGACACTATCACAAAAAATATATTTGTCTCCTAAAGAGATCTCCAATCTCATAACCAGAAGAGAGACCTGGAATTTCCATGGAGCTAGAGGACACTCAGAATAAAAGTCACCAATATTCAGATGGCCAGGATTGCCTTGGTGCACTATGGGCCAGCAGAGGATTTTCTTCACGAACACGAGAAATGTAAGTAACTCGTTTTGGGCTATTGACAAAGTAAAACCATTAGCCTTGTGAGTCAGTCCCTAGGCAACTCCGCTATTTTTCATTGAAACTTTAGGGTGTGTGTGTGTGTGCGTGTGTGTGTGTGTGTGTATGACAGAGAAAGAGAGAATGAAGTTCTAGAACCAAGATGAGATCAGTTATTTAAAAAAAAAAGTCAAAAAAAGAAATTACTTTTGGTTTGGGGGGGTAAAGTTTATAGTGTGTAGTTTTTGACCTACCTACCAGAGATTCTGTAAAGAGTAAAACCTTGGAGATGGTTAGTGTGATCAGCAACAGAGCAAAGGGACAGGGACAGGGGAGGAGGCCTTCATCCTGTCCTGCCTCTAACCAGCTGTGTGGCCTTGGACAAATCATTTCATCTCTCTGCTAGTTGGTCTCATTGTCAATAAAACGAGCTCATTTAAACAATATCTAAGGTTTGTCATGGGTCTAGTATGTCAGGTTTTGGGAGAAATGACATGATAGTACCATTAAATATGTTCACATCCTCTGGATGGTAACACTACTGATTTTTAAACTTTCCAGCCCCTTCAGTTTTAAACACAAGCACTGTTTCTTCAATCCTGTGAGTGCTAAAACACAGATATCGATATCTGGAAACAAAGGCAGAGAATGCACTTTGGGCAACCAAAATGCACTGCAAGAAAGTTAGCCTGTGGTTTGCTGAAATGCAAAATGTATTAGCCACAGCACTAATATAATAAGACAGTGGAGATTACTCGTCTGACTAGGCTGTAGTTTCTGGAACTTACTATTATGTTTAGGGCTGAAGGAGCCAGTGGCCTTCAGTGTCCCCTGAGAGCTAATCGCACAGAGGAGATGGAGGGAGAGGAAACTGGAGTAGTGGGATGGTTGTTGCAGATACTGCAAACGCCCTCCATGATCTACGTGTCCACCAGCCTGACTGCACCCTGCTGGAAGGTTTTCTGTGGCCCCAGAGCCCACTCTGCCTGGGCACAAAGCAGGCTGGGATGGATGATGCCCCTGAGAGCTGCCCTTAGTCAATGCCTGACAGGAGCCGAAGGATAATACCTACCTATCTCGGCCCCTTCAGTCTCTGGGGAAGGTTCCTCTGAGGCGGATGTCCCTCCCTGCCTCCCTGACCTCCCCAGCAGGGTTACGTTCCAGTTGCCCACAGAGGCAATTTGCTAAATGAGGCAACCTGTGTTGGCAGCTTTCCCTTGCCTGTCCCACTTCCTTATTCCTTCATCGGTGTGTCTGGGGTCACTTCCCAAATGAACTCTTTTCACTCACGTCTCTGTTTCAGAGTCTGCTTCTTGGGAGGTCAGGGGGTGAAGGGTAAGAATCCAAACAAAGACAAATGGTTCAGCTCCTCAAAAGATAGCTTTGTTCTAGAATTGTTCTAGGGTTTTTCTCAGTGTCTCATTTATTCGTTCAACAAATATTTGTTGTGTTCCAAAGGGATCAGGCACTGAGCCCAGGGTTGAAAAGCGATACGGACTCACTCTGAGGAAGATCAATGGCTGTTTGGCTGAGAATCTCCCACGACAGGCAGAGTTAGCTGTGACAGGGCAAGGGACCACTGAGGTGCCAACCCCTGCTGGACACAGTAAGGTCCAGAAGCACTGGCTGGCTCAGTGTCTAAAGATGAAAGGCCCAGCTCCCAGAAGCTTCTCATCCAACACGCGCCGTCTTCCCCAGCCCGCACCACACAAAAGCCTCTTTATGTTGTGAGCCATGAGAAGGTAGTTCTGACACATTTCGCTCAGGGAGATGTGCGGCAGGAATAAAGAGCCATCCTGCATCCTTTGTGTTTGTCCAGGTGTCTGTTCCCCGCAGAGGCACTTCCGGGGGCTGACCTGCCACCGGGGCTCATCCAGGCCTTTGAAGCCCGCAGCCCTCGGGCCATTACGTCTGCCCAGCAGCCTGGGAAATGCATGTTGCTCCAAGGATGAGTCCCTGAGCGTGTCACAGAGGGCAGTGGACCCCTGAGGGACCAAGAGAAGCATGCAGACCTCCCTGTGCCATTTGGGGTCCCAAGGAGAACACAAGAGTTTCAAATAGAAACATCAAATAAAAGTGACACGGCTTCGGTGTCAAGAAATGAGGATTGCGGCAGCTAAACATTGCCATCAGCACATCTGCCTTCCAGGAGGTCCCCCGGGGGCTGCAGTGATGACCCTGGGTCTCAGAGACTCTCAGTGTGCCTCTGTCAGAGGTGCAAGAGGGCCCTTCTTTTTCCTTCTTCAGCATCATAGATGCTGACTGAGGGCTTAATCATTCTATTTGTGTGGGAAGCTCAAGTTCAGGAATTTCTTCTTTAGATTTACATAAGCCCAAATTTTAATAGACATCAGTTACTGGGATCACGAGTTGGGCAAAAAGCTGATGAAGTTTAGTATCCAAATAAAAGAAATGTCCATTTAAGCACATTTTTGTAATTCCCTATGTAATAAAAGAGAGGGAGAGAATTGTATTTTTTGTCTGCTTCTTTTCTTAAATGGCTCTTTTCCACTTCTTTTTTTTTTTTAAGATTTTATTTATTTATTTGACAGACAGAGATCACAAGTAGGCAGAGAGGCAGGCAGAGAGAGAGGAAGGGAAGCAGGCTCTCCGCTGAGCAGAGAGCCCGATGCGGGGCTCGATCCCAGGACCCTGGGATCATGACCTGAGCCGAAGGCAGAGGCTTTAACCCACTGAGCCACCCAGGAGCCCCTCTTTTCCACTTCTTTTGCTTTTGCCCTTAAGCCACACTGTTTTATGACAGGCGATGGCACCGAGGAGGCCTCAGGGGAAGGAGAGGGTGAAGCAGCCACGTTCCATCCCTGTGCAAGGCAGCCACATGGAGAGGGAGCCCACTGCGGAGCTGTTTCTGCCACCAAGTCCATATCATCTGATACTCACCACCACGTTAAAGAAGATGGCCATTGCACGAGTTTTAATTTCTCCTAAGAAGAAAATGTAATATTATGTTCAGGAATTAAATTTGACCACTTACTAACAGATTTTATTAAGTGGTATTTATTAAATTCATTTGCTCTTTAAAAATGAAAGGCCAGATCTTTAATTAATTAATTAATTAATTTTTGGTAATAAAGTTTAATCTTCATAAAGAAAGGGTGGAGAGAGTAGTGAGGTAAAGACAGAGAACATTGTCCAGAATTCCAGAGGTATTTTTCCCGAATAAGAGCATGAATGACTGTGTGCTAGGCCTTGGGGGTAATGCAAAATGATATAGGACACCATTCCCAATCATGGAGCTTACACTCTGGTTAAGGGACTGAGGCAAATCTCAAAATACCACAGAGTAATTTAGACTGTACTAAGTAGCATAAAAGAATAGCCATCAAAGTGATATAGGAACTTAGAAGAGGTATAGACCATCTACTTCTGGCTGTGGGAAATTCATTCATTCATTCATTCATTTATTCATTCAACAAATGGCACCTACATTGGCCAGGCACTATTCTAGAACACTGACCTAACAGTGAACAGAATAGACCTCCCTCACAGAGCTTACAGTCTAGTAGGGAGAGACAGATAATAGACAGTAAGCATAATAAATAAGAAAATTAAATGTTTTGTAAAGAGGCTTTGCATGTTTGGGGAAAAAGCAAATAGAGCTGAAAAAGGAAATAATAGAATATTTCGATTGGTATCTGCAAGGATCATGACTTTCCCAGTGAATGGAAGGGGTTATTGGAGAGGTCTGAGCAGAATGATGTGATCTGATTGGCATTTTAATATGATCACTCTGGATTGAGAACAGCTTCAGAAGATGTTTAAAGGAAACATTGAAACCCTCACAGTTAGTGTGTGTTGAGCAGGCCTTACATGCCAGATTCCATGATAATCCAGTATCATGGATTCTCTCATACATCCTCCTGTCAGTGCTGTGGGGAAGATATAATTAGGATCCCCAGTATACCAACAAGGAAACGAAAGCAGAAGAGCTAAACAATTTGTACAAAACCTCAGGGACGACAGGATGTAGAGCCTCAGATCTGTCAAGCGTTCTGACCACTAGCCTTCCTGTTTCCAAGCAGTTCTGTTACACTGGGTATCAAGCTTTCCTACAAGTTCCTTTTATGCCATGGACTTCCTGGTCAAAAACCTACCAGGGTTCCCAGCATCTGCAGTCCTCTTTTGGGAAGTTTATGTGCCATGACCCCAGTAGTCACTGTTCCACACAAGCCAAGAAATACCTGATTGTGATGGTCAAGGCACTGCTGAAAGGAATACGAAAGATAAAGCAGACCATGTCAAAGACATAGTAATGTAATATAGCAGGTGTTAGAAGACATATATCTGTGTTAAAAAAAAAAATCCAATTCAGGCAGAAAGAGTCAGACCAACAAAAAGTCAATTGATTTTAGAACTCTCATCTCATTGTCCTTCAAACATGCCATGCTCATGTGTCAGTTTATGTCTGACTCTTGCACACTAGCCCTCACACATCTTTTTATCATCATAAGAAACTCATGCACTGATTGTTATCATCCCAAATTTATAGATGAAGAACGAAGCTTAGATTAAGTATCGCCAAGGTTGCACAGCAAGGTGGCACCATGGAGTCCAGCATTCAGCATCCAATCTTGAGTCTTTGTTAACTACAAATTCCATAGGCTTTTTACTATAGCTCACCATCATTCATTGGAGAGAGAGAAGGGAGAACAGCAGAGGGAAAATGAGAGTGAAAGACTGTCTAATACAAGGAATGAACAATTGCCAGCAAAGTTAATGGCTGCCTAAAAGAGCACCCAACTGGGTGGTGATGCAGGATGACATTTCTGTTACTCAAAGATGTAGCAACTGAAGCCAAATGGTAAGGGGGGCAAAGCTGAGTCTGGAAGGTGCCAGTGTCGATATGGGTGAGGTCCCAAACCAGGAAGGATCTGGCCAAAGCCCAGGTATGAAACCCAAAGGGTGGTGCTACTGGGACAATGGCAATAGAAGAAATGAAGAGACTCTTGAGGAGAGGATTGGGAAGTCAAGGTACTGGATGAAAAAGAAGGGTACATACGAAAAAGAACACAATGTAACATAAGCACCTTGGTAGTAGTTCTTGAATAGAACTCTGAAGGACAGGCAGAACCTCTGTGAGAGTCTTTGACCAATTGCCAGCTTCATGTAAGTGATAGAATGATATGAATAACAATAGGTCGTCAGTTGGTGGAAAATCTATGTGAAGGTGAATTTTTCCCTTTGTTCATATTGGGATTCAGATTATCTCCTCCACAGACCCATGGGGAGGTCCTGAGGTGTCCAGCATCTGAGATCTAAGATATCTGAGATGCTATTCTGTAGGGTGCTTGACCACACTTTAGGTTATTTTTTTAACTCAGCCACAGCCAATGTTACAGTACCTTTACAAAGAGTTTGATTGAGGGGCTCCTGGGTGGCTCAGTAGGTTAAAGCCTCTGCCACTGGCTCGGGTCATGATCTCAGGGTCCTGGGATTGAGCCCCACATCGGGCTCCCTGCTCAGCAGGGAGCCTGCTTCCTCCTCTCTCTCTGCCTGCCTCTCTGCCTACTTGTGATCTGTCTGTCAAATAAATAAACTCTTAAAAAAAAAAAAGACTTTGATTGATTAAGCATCTTTTCCCAATGCCAATATTGGACCAAAAAGGATTCTGGAATTTTAGATGAAATCTTATAATATTTTTATCTGAGTCCTTTTCTTGAACATTGGATTTCATGAGGTTAGAACATAAATAAAGTTCTTTAACTTCTACATTTTTTCATCTATGGAGGATTTTGAGCATATATGAGGAGCAGTGTGCATGATGATTGTAAATGCATATTTCTTGCTTTGAAACCTCAATGTTGTCTGGATTATATCTCCTTTAGTCCCAAAGATTAAACTTTTGCAGTTATCTACCTTATTTTCCCATAATCAAACTCATGCAAGATTTTGAGGTCTGAAGAATGCTGTTCAGCAAAAACCTTATAATAAGTACAGATTATATTCATCATCAGTACAGCTTACATCTCAGGCTCTCCCTGTCCTTTGCCAACACCTCATTGCTGCCATTATTCCTTGTGATCACGTGGCAACCCTGTGGACTAGACAGGACAGATGAGCAAATGTGAGGCAAAGTGAGTCTGGCCAAAGTCAATCATTTTTCCTCCATCAAAATTGTGTAAGTACTCATCTCTGATCTCTGATTCAAACAGTAATATAATATGGGCTGAGGTTAGAAATAGCCCCCCTCCTCTAGGTAGGCAGATAAACTTCTCAAAGGAGAAAATTAAATAAAAAGTGAACGTACATTGAAATTTCAGTATCTAGAAACAAGAGGACAAAGCTTGGCTTGATGGATTGGTAGCATATTTGTCTTTAATGACTCTTACCCTACATTCCTATCTTATTACATGCAGCTGCAGAAGAATCAGCCATCGTGATTGTACCTTAAAGGGCACAGGAGGGTTAAATAATGCATCAAGGATTTCCTGACAGGTTTGTCAGCCTTAAATTTTGGAACAGGCAAAACATGGTTCAGAGTCCTCAGAGTGATAGGTCTGATGAGTGATATCACTGACATTCTGGACTTAATATTTTTAAAAGAAAAATCTATTTCAGGCTTGAAAACTTCTATTTTCATTTTGCCATATTTTACAGTCTAGAGTTGTACTGTCCAAAATGAAAGCCACTCAGTGACTACTGAGCATTTGAAATGTTGCTAGTTCAAATTGAGATTTACTATAAGTATTAAAAACACCCCAGGTTTTAAAGACTTTGTACTAAAGAAAAAATGTAAATAGTTTATTGATAATTTTTATTGATTATACGTTAGATTATATTTCAGATATATTGAGTTAAATAAAACATATTATTAAAATTCATTTTACCTACTTCTATCTTTTTAATGTGGCTTCTGTAAAGTTGAAAATGATGTATGTGGCTCACATGAGTGACTTACACTCCATTTCTATTGTATAGCAGCAATCTAGAGAGTACTTTTCTCTCAAGAGCTATGAAGAATTTGAGATATTACTCCACTTGCAACCTAAGAAGTCACTTGGTCCCAGTTTCATGGACCCTGGTAGAAGATACGAAACTCCCGGGTCAAAAACAAAAGATAGTTTATTATTCATAGTGACAGCAGTAGTCAGAGTATCAGCATTCCGACATAAGCCCTAGTTACCACTTTCTTTTTTTTCCAGATGTCTTTTAATTATTCTAATACCATAAAAGTAATTTAAGGAAAAAATAGTTTAATGTGAGAGATTTTTATAATTTACTAGTAATAGGAAATTTATTTTGTCCAGTGTGTTTTCTACAGGAAGAGGAGTGTGTGTGTATAGCCTTTCTCACCCAACTCATTAGTAATAAGTGCTGGTCCTCGAGGGTTAGGGCAAAACTGGCCTATTTATTTACTGATCAAGGTATGTGAGCACTCGGAAGGAAGATACTAGGAGACCCAAAACCCCAGTTACCATGAGTGATGTGAAGAGAACTAGATATACTGCCTTGCCCCACAGGAAAGAAGGTGGAATTTAGAAAACTTCGATCTTTGATAAAACACAGTCGGCAAACCTGTCTTTGCTCTGGAAGAAAACATTATTTCTGTCTTCCAAGGCTGTTAATTCCACAAACATCTGTGAAAAGACACTCCAGACAGGATAGTTGGTGCATTGTTTGCAAGATGAGCAGAAGTGTAAAAGATCCAGGGAGAACTATCTACCAACATTCTCATTTCCATTAGTTTTCTTTTCCTAAACTATACATTTCTGCTTGTGGATGTTATATTTTTATAGATTCATTTAATATTGTTAAAAAGCCAACATCAGCCCCTAACTCAGGGTAATTTTCTAAAGGCTTTACAATTTCCTTATTGAATTATACACTGTGATGTCTTAAGCCTCCCTTCCCTTCTCCGAAAAGAACTCATTTTCCTGAAATCATTATATTCAAAATGTACTCACTGGACCATTGGCAGTGTTTGCAGAAAACTCAACTGAAAGAAGCTAATTCTCTGGGCACACACATTTAAGAAATATCTGGAAGCACTGGCACTTTAAAAACATTTGTGTAACTAAATGGTGATTGGAAGTCTCCTCAAAGCCTTGACTCCAAAGTCTTCGTTTCCATGACAGCACACAGGTCCCAACAGGCTCTGCCTTGAACTATGGAATGCTGCACCTTCAAAGCATTTCACCAACACTGAGTAATTGGTTTTTACTGTGCAGAGGTAAGGTTGATCATTAAGTACTATTATCCAGATTTGACTGGCTTAATCCTCTTGCCTCAGGCGCCAGCAGTCAAAGTCAAAAGCAAAAGGTGAATCCAGAATATTTGGCTTCTATGCTCTATTACCATCCTGGACCACGTCTATTTTTTGCCCATAAAACCACTCCTTCCTACTTTTTTTCAATATAGTCAGTAAGGAACAGCTCATGCTGTAATACTATTATTTTTCCATACCGTTGCTTATAGACTATTTTATTTCTTTTAAAATTATCACTACTTCACGTTTAATTTTTTCCATTCATTTAAATAGGTAACAGATGCACACATGAAAACAAAAAGAAAAGATAGGAGGGGTGGAATATAATGAAAAGTGCTCTTCATCTCTCCTTTGTCAGCCAGCCACCTAATTCTTTTGTCTTGGGAGGCAAACCTCCTTATGATTTTCTCATGAATAGCTCCAGAGATGGACCACACTTTTACAAATATGTCCCTTACCTTATGTAATTGATACGCATGTCATCCATACTTTTCTGCATCTTGCTTTCCTCAGTAATCAATCTTGGAGATTATTCTCTATGGGTGCACTCAGTGGCTCATTCTTTTAACTGCACCATATTTATTTAATCCGTTTCCTCCTGGGGCATGTAGATTGTTGGCCATCTTTGCTATTATAAGCAGCACTTATTTACTTAACGAGCCAACGCTTCCCCAGTGCTTGCCCTGTGCTATGCTCTGCAGTCAATATCACTTTCTGCACATGCAAAAATGTGAGAAGCACAGCGGTTTTACTGCTTTTTAGCTCTTTGAGCAAACTGCTGAGCCTCGGTTTCTTTTTTTTTAAGATTTTTATTTATTTATATGACAGAGATCACAATAGTACAAAAGGAGAGGCAGGCAGAGAGAAAGGAGGGAAGCAGGCTCCCTGCTGAGCAGAGCGCCCGATGGGGAGCTCGATTCCCAGATTGTGACCTGAGCCGAAGGCAGAGGCTTTAACCCACTGAGCCACCCAGGCACCCCGCCTCAGTTTCTTTATATACAGTATGGGAATAATAATAGTACCTAGTTCATAAGGTTGTTGAGAGGAGTAAATGAGTTAAATATTTGTAATACATAAACACATGTTTGTACATAATCCATGCAAAGTCTGATGTCTAACACAAAGTATGTGTATTCGTTGTAGCTGTAATTCCCATTTCTTTAACTGAGTGAATTTGAGAACTTTCCAATTGTCTGTTTATATCCTTTGCCTGTTTTGTTATTAGGTTATTATTGATGTTTTACTTATTGATTTGTCAAGTGCTTTTGTTTGTTTTTTTAAGATTTTATTTATTTATTTGACAGACAGAGATCACAAGTAGGCAGAGAGGCAGGCAGAGAGAGTGAGAGGGAAGCAGGCTCCCTGCCGAGCAGAGAGCCCGATGCGGAACTCAATCCCAGGACCCTGAGATCATGACCTGAGCCGAAGGCAGCGGCTTAACCCACTGAGCTACCCAGGCGCCCCTGATTTGTCAAGTGTTTTAAAAGTATAAATTATATATATTGCATATCCTTTGTCTAAGACATAAGTTGAAAATATTTTCCTAGTTTATAATTTGTCATTTCATTTTGTTCATTATTTTTCTCACCCTGTAGACATTTTTACTATTATAGAGTGAAATTTACCCATCTTTTTTTTATGACTTCTGGACTTTTGTACCCTGGGGAGGTCTTTCTTCCTATTGTGAGATAATAAGAAAAATTATTTCCTTTTTTCCCCCTGGTACTTTGTACTTTATACTTTCTTTTCTTTACAGTTAAATCACTGATCCATCTGTAAATTATTTTGGACTCAGGTGAGGCAAGAATTCCACTTTCTCTCTCCAGATGTCTGTTAATTATTCTAATACCATAGAGGTAATTTAAGGAAAACATAGTTTAATGTCAGAGAGTTTTATAATTTACTAATAATACAAAATTTATTTTGCCTAGTGTGTCTCCTATAGGAAGAGGAGAGTGTGTGTGGCCTTTCTCATCCAGCTCATTATTAGTAGTAAGTACTTGTCCGCAGGGGCTGGGGCACAACTGGCCTATTTATTTACTGATCAATGTATGTGACCACTCGAAAGGAGGATACTAGGAGACCCACAATCAGAGGACTCAACTAAGCCATGCCCAGGTTCCTGACCCATAGAAACTGTGAGATCATAAATGACATTATTTAAGACACTAAGTTTCAGTGTGATTTGTTACCTAGCAATGGACAACACAGTGAGCAAAGATGAGCATGGCAGAAGTGAGAGCCAATGGCGTACCTTTTCAGATTGTTTCTGTTCTCTCAGTGAAGAAGGGAACAGGGTCATCTGCTGAGAGCAAGGATGCAGCAAGAGGTCATAGAGATTTGAGGAGAGAGGGGAAAGTATAAGACAGAAGCATGGAAGAGTTAATAGACAAGAGAAGTACAATATGATTGCAAGGCTGAGGTGAGTAGTATGAATGTAAAGTGAGAGCAGCCAGCCTGGCTATGAAGTTGTCTGCAACCGTGTTCTCTTGGGTGGGTGCATGGACAGAGATATGGCCATGGTTAGAGCTAGGGTTTTGCCAGATGAGCATGACAAAGAAAGGGGAGCCAAAGGAACTGAGGGTGTATATGAAGGAATGACTATTACGACAGACCACAGACTAAATATAGGCTGCGTAAATAGAAATTGAAGGAAGCAAGAAGATAGTACAGTCAATTGTTAGAGGTCCTGGGGATGGCAAATTTTTAAAATCAGGATTTAGTGGAATAATAGGAAGTGATGTACAATTACTTTAGGGAAAAAAAAAAAACATAGCATCATGTTAAAGTTGAAACCATAGATTCTGCTCCTAGAAAAACTTTAGCAAATATGCAACAGAAGATACGTACAAACTACTTATAGCAGCAGAATTAATAATATCAAGAAGCTGGAAATAGCCTTGGGAGGAATGAATGAATAAATTTTATTGTATTCACACCACAGAATATATTATAGCAATAAAACCAAACCACAGCCATTGCACACAACATGGAGACATTTTGTGTATAAATAGCATATAAAAAGTGCAAACTCCAAATCACTATTTGCAGTATAACATCATTTCTATAAAGTTCCAAAAAAAAAAAAACCCAGCTAAACAATATACTGTTTAGGAATACATGCATATGTGATAAAGCCATTTTAAATATCAGGGGAATTAAAAGTGCAAAATTAGGGATAGTGTTTACTCATGAAGACGAGGCAAGGAAATGGGATGGAAAAGGGAGACATAGGTAGAAGCAAATAAAATAGAATAAGAAATGGTGCCCAGATAATGGGATGCTTGAAATTAAGATAGTGGAGGGGATAAGATTCTTGGTAAGAACAGGGTCATGTGGTATGTCCATGCAAGTGAATGGCTGAAGTAGGATGGAGTAGGAGATGTTTGGAAGAGAGGAGATTAAGGAGCCGAAAGGCCCGTGAACTGGAAGATTTATCTAAAATGGGTACTGAATTCACCAAGAACATAGTAGATATGATGTCAGAGAAGGTGACAGTGAGCCAGGAATGAAGAGGGAGTGACACTGGAGACAGTAAATGGTCACCAAAAGGAAGGTGGCAGATGACAAATTCCAATATCAGGAATTTCAGTGCTGCCTGTTTTTATGGAAGAGGGTGGTTTGAAAGCACCAATAAGAAGCAAAGAGGACACCTGTCTTGTTGTAGGCCCACCGATACGAGATGTGGAAGAGAATCCAGTTACCTTCACAGGGGGCTACAGTGGGAGCAGTGTCATTAGGGAAGAGTCAGTTAGGACTAGAAGGTAAAAGGAACACACAAAAGAAGAGTTTTCTGTCTATCCATTGAATTTCAGAGGCACAGAGAAAGAATTTTGAGTTCTGGAAAAGGATGAGAGATGGAGCCAGTTAAGGAGCTATTCAGATCTTTCAGAAGTGAGAATCTGGGAGATGGGGAATGAGGAGGCAGTCTTGGAAGTCTTGTGGTAACTGACTTATACAGAGGAAGATAATGCCACTGAGATGGGTATTGGTGGGTAGAGAAGAGGGGATGCCTTGCCAGAATCACGCAAGAGTGTCTGAAGTCTGGGAACCTCTTCACTCCTGTGAGAGAGGCAGGGAGCCCAGGGGAGAGGAACTCTGTGCCATCCTGCTTTAGCCTCCTGCTGAAATATTGATATCCCAAAGAAAGGATGGATCCATTCAAACTTCACCTTTTTGTGTAACCATATCCCTCCCTCATTCTTTTCCAGAATCACAGCCAAAACCATTCAGAGTCTGCCAGCTGTTACATAATACTCATCATTCCTTTTATTTGTCGTATCCATCAAATCCATTGAAATTATACCCCCTGGCCAAAGACACTGGGCCTATTTTCAAAACCAAAATCACAAGGATAAAACAAGCAAAAGACCACTCATATTAAAGCTGTTTCTGAGTGTGGGGAGCCCATCTTATGGGACAAGGAAGGGGGCCAGGAAAAGGATTACTCCACTCAGGCATGGATTCAAGCTGGGGGTACAAGGTGAAGGAGACCACTGGAGGGTCCAACAGATCCCTTTGTCTGTTCCCAGCATTTCTCATGAAGTGTTTTGCACAAGGCCTTTAGCAGGTCATTCAACACTGAAGGGCCCCAAGTAATTGAATCATTCTTCAGTGTGTGCCCACAATGAGACACAACCCTCCTGAATGGCTGATGTTTTAGAAAGTAATAATACATAGACAAAGGTTAGAAAATTCAGTCATGTGGGGCGCCTGGGTGGCTCAGTGGGTTAAGCCGCTGCCTTAGGCTCAGGTCATGATCTCGGAGTCCTGGGATCGAGCCCCGCATCGGGCTCTCTGCTCAGCAGGGAGTCTGCTTCCTACTCTCTCTCTGCCTGCCTCTCTGCCTGCTTGTGATCTCTCTGTCAAATAAATAAATAAAATCTAAAAAAAAGAAAAAAAAAGAAAATTCAGTCATGTAATTGGAGGCTCAGGATGTAAATAAGACACCAACATGACTAGTCCCTATGAGGGACACCCAGCTTATGAAACAGCAGCAAGAAAGGGTCTAGCACTCCCTTATGTCAGAGAAGATGGAAACTGTGTTACCTGTGTCCTTGGCAGCTTTGCTGCCTACCCTGGACCCATCCTGCAGAGTAGCCTTCAAGTCAGTGTGCTGGTTCTTCCAAAGGTTCTGTGAAATATTACCCAAGCTCTACCCAAAGTCTCACCAATTAAGGGAAAACAGAGCATGCTACCATTTGCTGCATCCTGTAAGTCTTCTCATAATGAGTTTGGGCAATGAAGGTTCAACTGCTCACAGTTTCTGTGAAAAAATACCCAATATTCTTTGTAAAGTACTTGTCTGCTAAAGTAAACTAGCATGGTTTCTGATGTTTGCAGTAAAAACCTTGGTGTGATTTTTCTTTCTTTCTTTCTTTCTTTTTAAGATTTGTACAGGCAGAGAGTTATGTACAAGGAATTCCAAGATCAGGGAACAGCACAAGCACAGGCAAGCAAGTGTGAAAACTCAGAATATGTTGTTAGAAATATGTGCTGATTGGTGTGGCTGAGAAAGAAAGGAACTTTGAACTAACTGTTGGATGGTCATTCAGCTTCCTGGCAGAAAGGAACACTATAAAACTGAAGTCATACTCTGAGGAACAGAGGTGTGTGTCAGAACTTGGATACTAGCTATGAGGAAGAAGAGAAACGTGGCATGAGTGGATTATGTGGCTTCACAGTGGGTGGGGTTGTTACGCAAAAGTAGAGGGTCCGCCTGGTATAGTGGGAAAGGATGGGGCTTCACTCTTCGTACTTCAGATCTTGGTTTGAATTCTGTGACCACTTATTATCCATGACCTCATTTATATTTTATTTAACCTTCTTGAGATTCAGTTCCCTTATCCAGAAAAACAGGAATAATGAAACCTACTGTCCTAGCCTAATCAGCTTAAGCATTTCCAGAACAAACCCATAGGCCAACTGAAGCAAACTTATTGATCCACTGGAAAGAGAGAAACCACACATCAGAGAATTATGAAATATGGCACCAGACAAAGGAAAAGATAGGTTATTCTAGGGTTTGGGGGAAAGATAGAATTAAGTATAATTTAACTGAAGTGGCATGGTGATAAACTCAAAGAAGTCAACATCAAGTGTGGGCTGTCAAGTAAAAGCAGGGTCTGGTTTCCTTGGAAACTACAAGGTCAAGATGGATGGGAAATGCTGAGTCCAGACACCTCTTATCTCAAGCTCTGCCCCTGGACTGGAAACTAAGACTGTTCCTCTGTGTCAGTGACTTAAATCCTCTGGACAAGAGTGAGATGTTTTGTTCTAAACCAGTCTCAGGGGCGCCTGGGTGGCTCAGTGGGTTAAGCCGCTGCCTTCGGCTCAGGTCATGATCTCAGGGTCCTGGGATCGAGTCCCGCATCGGGCTCTCTGCTCAGCAGGGAGCCTGCTTCCCTTCCTCTCTCTCTGCCTGCCTCTCTGCCTACTTGTGATCTCTGTCTGTCAAATAAATAAATAAAATCTTTTAAAAAAATAAAAATAAAAAAAATAAACCAGTCTCAGTTCAAACAGCAAAGTTTCTCAGTAAATAAGAAAGCAGTGGTCACTCAAAGAAAGGAGTTATTGTGACACTTTGAAGCATGTCCTCGGAGGCAATAATGTTTTCTATTAATTCTGCGACTAGCTTTATCTTGGTTTTTGTATTCTAGTCAGATGAAAAACAGGGCAGATTTTTTTACCATCTCAGCTAATTTTTATTTCTCAGTCTTCCTTACTGGCCAAAGAAAGACAAAGTCAGTGAGAATAATTTCACATTATTCTATGAAATCCAGATCTTCACCATTGTCCAGGTCCCACTAATTATGCAGCTGTCAGAGAGGTGGATTTAAGGCCGTCCTTTATGTTGTTTTCATTGTAAGATGAGCTGTTAAGTCATATGATATGGCAATGGCTTCGTAGTAGCACTTAAGACTGTAGATCACATATTCGAGCAGTATAACACAGACAAATATGGAGAGAGCTCTTCGATCAAAATTTATAATATACTCAATCTCAAGATCACCTAAGCTAACATCACATAGAATTAGTGTAACGATGTCAATCATACAAACAAAATTTCTCATGAGGAATTTTGCTAGTATCTGAATATTTGCTTTCCTTTTTTTTTTTTTTTAAAGATTTTATTTATTTATTTGACAGAGAGAGACACAGAGAAAGAGGGAACACAAGCAGGGGGAGTGGGAGAGGGAGAAGCAGGCTTCCCGCCAAGCAGGGAGCCCAACACAGGGCTCTATTCCAGGACCCCGGGATCATGACCTGAGCCAAAGGCAGACGCTTAATGACTGAGCCACCCAGGTGCCCCCGCATATTCACTTTCATTTACAGTCAAGTAAATGGATGAAACTTGGAATTCTAGATGAAAACTAGATGAAACTTGGAATACCACTCTCTTCTCATGCTTTGCATATTTAACCACCAGCAGCTGAAGTTTAAATGTATATTTATCTTTCCAAGAGCAAAATACAACAATAATTAATGTGATTACGTGAGTATATACAACAACTCACCAAGTTGTGCAATGAAGATTGATACACTTCATGTTTGCTACAACTCAATTAAAAAGTTTTTGTTTAAAGAAAGAGTATCATTGAGGATAAGAGCCTTGCCCAAGATTATACAGCATTTTATTACAAGAATAAAATTATTTACTTACTGTGAGACCAATGGGATAAGTTTACTTGCCTTTGAAAGTGCTTAACTGCTTGTATACAGGGAAGCGATAACACAAACAGTCAAGCACTTTCAAAGATAAATAAATAAGGAAATGGGTTGGCAGTATATTCAGATTTTAAGAGAGTATAATAGTTGGCTAAGTAGTTGAGTTATAATTTGGACCTACGTTGTCTGATTCCACAGCTTGCATGTTCAGCTTCTAAGTTACATCAAGTGAATACAAAATAAGTAATAAACTCCTAGTTGACCCAGAATATCTTACACACAGATAGCCTTTTGGAAAAGTTGACTTGCCTGTATGATGGGCATTAGATGATAGCCCAAATGTATTAGATAGCTAAAAAAAAAAAAAAAAAAAAAAGTTGAGATCTTGAATTCCGTAAAGAAAATACGGTAAGAAAGCTTAACATTTCCCAAGGTTTTTCTGATCCCTGAAGGAAGAAATAACTGAGAGAAGGGACGAGTGCCCTTAAATATTTGAAGGTTCCCCAAATGCCAAATCAGGAAGTATTTTGCCCCAACATGCATTTGGTAGATGACAAAACAACATGGCTCCTGTGGGGACACATTCCTGTGGGCAGGAAGAGGCAACAGTTTGATCTTTTGAGTGTCTTTTTTTTTTTTTTTTTTTTTTTTTTTTTTGCTGAATCTGAAAATGAGGAAGTCCATTTTTCCCTCATGGCATTCTTTACAAACTACTAAAAGTTTAGAGTCTGTCAGGGTAAATTAGCTTCAGATTCACCTCCTCACCCTCCCCTACTAGGAGAGGCCAATCAGTGTCCATCACAGGCCAGCCTTCTCCAATGCCCTGCTTCCAGGATTTCAGGATCCTAATGCTGAACTCTTGGCCAATGAGAAACTCTACACAAGGTCTCACAGTGATGGGAAAACTAGAGTATGCTACTGTTTGTTACATCCCACAAGGCTTCTCGTGGTGACAGTTTGGGGAATGAAGGCTCAGCTGCTCAAAGACTGTTCATGGCATCACTCGCCATTCCATCAGGTGGCCCATGGAGCCATGCTAGGTCTCTTACAGAGAAAGCTACCTAAACACAGGCCCTGTCTTCTAGACCAAGGGCTGGCACCCTCTTAGAGTGGCATGTTGACCGCCACTAAAGCTACAGTTCCTGCTTTGTGAGTACGAAAATTTCCATAGATACTTGTAACCTTGTACAAACATTTAATTTTAATATTCTTTGAATTGTCATATTACTTAACTACAGATCTACACTACTTCGCATCTCAAAAATATGACCTAAAACCAGTTAACCAGTTTTAGTTGTTTGTATCACAATGATAAGGAATTAGATTTCTTTTTTTCAAATACTTCCCTGTTTCAAAGTCTGGTTTGCATAAAATATTACTGGTAGATAAACTGTATGTGACTAAATGACAAATATTATGTCCAAGTTTATGCACAGCCTCCCAGAGGGGCATGCTGACTCTCCTTTCAGCCCTCACCAAGAGGGGGCTGTGCGGGCAGAGAGGACAAGTTGAATCCTGAAGTCTCCACCTCCACTAGAGCCTGCAGAGCAAGGTGGTAGCTGGGTCTCGGATCCCAAAGCAACGCACCTCCTCAAAGAGTCAACTTTGGAGCAGAAGGAAAGGATATAGTGAGGAAAGCCTCACCACTACTATCATTTGTGGGCCCTGGGCAAGAGGACAAATGGAAGCTGGCACATATTCTTATCATTTTAACCAGTAGTAACAAATGGCAAGATTTTATCTAACCTATTCGAGTTGTGTTGTTGATGAGAATAATTTTTTTGTTCAATTTAACTGTTTTGGTCAGTAATTAGAGAATGGTCCTCCTATTAAAAATGGCTAAGTTAAAAAGAAAGAAACTAACAAACCACCTAGTAATACAAAGTGCACAGTAAGGGGATCTCTCACACAATGCTGGTGGGAGGCAAAATAGACAGCCACTTTGAAAAATACCTTGGCAGTTTCTCACACAATTAAACATACACTTACATTTGACCCAGCAAGCAACTCCTAGGTATTTACCCAAGAGAAATGAGTAATTTACCTTCAAATAAATTTGCGTTATCTTCTAATGCCCATCACGCTGGCAAGTCAACTTTTCCAAAAGACAGTCTGGGTATAAGATATTCTCAGTCAACTAGGAGTTAATTACATATTTTGTATTCACTTAATATAACTTAGAAATTGAACACACAAGCTGTGGAATCAGACAACCTGGGTTCAAGTTGTAACTCAACTAGTTAGCCAACTATAGCCACACAAAGATATGTATAGTAGGCTTATAGCTGCTTTATTTGTAATCCTCCCAAACTGGAAAGAACCCAGATGCCCATCAACTGGTGAATGCCTAAACAAATTGTAGTTCCACAACCTAATGGAATAATACTCAGCCATAAAAGAGAACGATCTATCAATACTTGGAACAACATGAATGGCTGTCAAAAGGATTATGCTAAGAAGCCAGATACAAAAGATTAGATACTGTATGAATTCATTTACATGACTTTCTGAAAAAGATTAAAAATTACAGGGACAGACATCAGATCAAAGGTTGCCAGGAGCTGGGAACTGGGAGAGGTAGGTGAGGGGAGTGACTAGAAAAGGACATGGGGGATCTTTCTGGGTTGATGGAAAACATTGACCCCTTGATTTGGGGTCACAGTTACATAATAGTACATACATTTTGTCAAAGCACATAAAACTGAACACCTAAAAAGGGTGACTATTCCTACATGTAAATTATACCTCAAAAACCTGACTTAAGTTGTAATGCCCTATTTGCAAATTTCGTGTAGGTCATACCTGGTGGAAGCCTGATCACTTTACTTTTTAACAATTTCTAAAAATTTAAGCAGGTGGCTTCTTTGAAGATTTACTAACTTTTCCTTTATAGCCTTTTCTCTTCTCTGAACTCCACTTTGTGGAGTTTTATATTTTTAATTTCCATCACAATTGCAATTTATATTCATTCTCAATAATCTAAAAGATTAAAAATTTTAAAATTAAAATTCCAAGTTTAGAAAACTTAAATAGGTTTTCATCAAATTCAGCAATTTATAGTAAATTCAAAATACTTGGAAAAGTAAAAATTACTTTGGAGCACCTAGGTGGCTCAGTTGGTTAAGCATCTGTCTTTGGCTCAGGTCATGATCCCAGGGTCCTGGGATGGAGCCCCACATGGAGCTCTCTGCTCAGCGGGGAGTCTGCTTCTCCCTCTCTGCCCCTCCCCCACTCATGCTCTTTTTGTCTCTCTCAAATAAATAAATAAAATCTTTAAAAGAAAAAGAAAAGTAAAAACTATTTTATAAGTTTTCCAAAGAAGTCAGTTTTCTTCCAAAGTACTCAGAATTGTCAATTAAAATTAAAAGGCAAAATATAAATTACAATTGAAATATCAACATGTGAAATTCAAATTATTCAAGGAAAGCTGAAATCTAAATTTCGTTTATGAGAATTTAAATACATTTTATTAAACATTTTTTATAAAAATAAAGCTTTGCTTTTCCAGAGTTCAGGGTTCATCTAGTAGCCAACAAAAAGGATCCCCACCATACTTCATGCGTGTTATATCTGTTCTGACATAAATATGACTTTAAGAGTTACATGAATTATTTGCTTAACTGCCATTTGACAAGTGTTAAAAGTATCGTGTTAATTCACGAGTACCTCCAGAACCACTCACTGAAGCCTTAAGTCGCAAGAAAATGGATGTTGAGCACTATTGGAAAACAACCCATCTCTTAAATTCATGGTTTCTGAGAGGAGAGATTTGAAAAATTTACTTTGTCATACTTCAGTTCTTTCATTGCTCAAATCCTTCCTATATACCAAAGTAGCATCTATCTCTGACTTCAATAGTAAAATAACCCACACATCATTAGACCTAGCCGCCGGTATTGCAGGAGCACAGGGTGAGAGATGTGGAAAAGCATTTCCCTGGGGCCTGAATGGTGTCAGTCATGAGAATGGGTGTTTAGAGGTATGGATCACACTGTGCCAATATTAGGCACAGAATCCCAAGGGACAGACACCAATGTATGACTTAAAAAATGTATTTTGTGTGGGTGCTTCTAATATGGGGAACCCTCTAAGAGCACCCAGAGCAGGAGTTCCTCTTGCCCCACCTACTCACCCTATGGTTCTTCTCTCTACACCCTAGGTGCCAAGGCTGCCCTAAAGAATTATCTTCAAAATGAAAATACTTCTGGTCAGGATCACACTTCAACGTACTTCATTTGACACAATCATTACCTATGAACGCTTTAACACGGATTTCTGCATGAACTAGGCTCAAGAACAGGTGGGTTGGAGATCAGAGGAATACTTGAGGGCTTGGAAGAAGGAAAGGTCATAATGTGGGGGTAGGCCCCCAAAGCAAGCTCCAGGACTGTTGAAGGGAGACTTTGACTTCAAAATCCTCACATATGCCTCAGGCAACTGGTGTTCTCCAAAGCAGAATGGCGGAGAGAGCCTCACTATGAAAACTCATGTATAAAACACGATGTAGAATAACAACATCTCACCAAGACCCAGTGGTTCACATAGGATTGGAAGATACTGTATGTTTGGAATAGAGAGAAGGAGAAATATCTAATCTGCCTTTTGAGGTAGTTAAAGGCACTCTAAAATGTCCATTGTTCACTTAACAAAAACTTTAGTACATTGAGATATATTCTGCTTTGAGGAAGTTTCCTTGAAACATAAATTTGAGCATATTGATTTCTCAAAGTCCAATCCATGACCTCAAAAGCCCTGAGTGATTTGTGTGTACCCATTGAATGCCACCCTTCTCCCCATCTCATGACTCTCATGAACAATGGTCCAACCATTTTAATTCTTAGCAAATTGCTTCCTGTGGCTGAGCCATTAGTCATGCCAGTCCCTCTGCCTAAAACAAATGTTCTTCTTCCCATATTGTCATGGCCAGCTCCTTCTGATCTTTACACCTCAACTCAAATGTCCTTACCTCAGAGCATCCTTCTCTCCTGGTTGCCTCATCTTGAATAGGAAACACCCTCACACATACCTTACTGTGCCTCAGTTCCTCCTCTCTTCCTTTAAAACCCTTGGCTCAACATTTGATTATTGGTTCGTTTACTTGTTGTCTTTGCCTAGCTACACCAGAATGCAAACTCCACGATCTTGTTCCATCTTGTTCCCCTGGAAGCTTCACTGTGCCTAACAGGATTCCTGGCATAAAGTAAGGAGCAGGGCTTCATAAGTTCTTCATTGATAAGAAATCAAAATAGAACTGCAGTCCCACAGAGAATATATTATTAACATAATGGATACTCCACTCACAGATTTCCTTCCTTAGGGAAGTTTGAGGAGTACTAAACAGGACTTAGCGGCAAAATAAAACATATACAAGAAGCAGTGAGGGCGCCTGGGTGGCTCAGTGGGTTAAAGCCTCTGTCTTCCGCTTGGGTCATGATCTCAGGGTCCTGGCATCGAGCCCCGCATCGGGCTCTCTGCTCGGCAGGGAGCCTACTTCCTCTCTCTCTGCCTGCTTCTCTGCCTACTTGTGATCTCTGTCTGTCGAATAAATAAATAAAATCTTAAAAAAAACAAAAACAAAAGGATGCAGTGAGATCTATGGGAAATGAAAGTTGGAAAGGTCTGGATCATGGCCACAAAATAGGTAGTGTCTTTCAAAATCACTCTGTTATTTCAAATGAATGAATGTACTGGAGCAGAATTCAAAACTGCCTAGATTTTAAAAATAATCTGGCATGATGTCCTGGACTTGGTGCATACATGTTATTTTAGTGCCTGGCCTTTTAACAAGATATTAAATAAAACTCCATAAATGTTAGTACTCATTTATATTCCCTGGGAGAGGGGTAAGGTATTAATAGCTGTAGAGTGAAAAAAAGTTTCCCTAGTCCAATAAATTAATAACTATTAAGCAGGCCACCCACCCTTTTTTTATATTAAGCAATGTGACTCCCCAGAAGCTTAAAGATGCAAATATGTATAGTGAATCAGAACTATGGGGCCCTTAATTCTTTTTGAGCACAGTAAGCATTTCCTAGAGCTCGTGTGCCCTGGCACATAGTTTGGGGAATGCTGTGGGCTCATCATTCTACCTTTTAAGAAGCTGCAAGACCAAATTACATGCTGCTGAAGGAAATACTACAAACCTGGATGGGGAAATAGTAACATACAGTAGATCAGTGCATTGGGTCAAATTTGCCTTGTATGGTTCAAGTTCTATTTCTCCAAAGAACACCTCCACTGCATTTACTGCCTCTCCACAGGTCTTTGGAACAGAAACAGCATTCCTCGATTTTAAAGCATGCAGAGATTATACAATTATCTTCCCAGGTGGTCAAGATCCTGGGGAAAGATACGGAATCCACACAGAATGTTCAATAGAGCTCATTTTCACTAGTGATATCTGGAAAAGTATCCAAAAAGCCA
This sequence comes from Lutra lutra, assembly GCF_902655055.1. Lineage (NCBI taxonomy): Eukaryota > Metazoa > Chordata > Mammalia > Carnivora > Mustelidae > Lutra > Lutra lutra. Next base: position 29,150,526 of record NC_062282.1, read on the forward strand.
GTTCCATCTTTTGTCCGATTGTGAGCCTGAAACTGTCTTCATTCATTTATTAGACAAATAGTCACTGAAGGCCTACTATGTGTCAGGCTGTGCTCTGGGTGTTAGGGATCCATCAGTTAATAAAACAGACACAAATTCTTTCTCTTGTGGAGCTTAGGTCTTGTAGGGAAAGACAAATCATAATCAAGATAAAGAAGTCACTGACTTAGTGTATTAGAGGCTTATAAGCGATGTCAAAATATAAAGCAGGAAGGAGGGTTAGGGAGAGCTGGGGTGGCAATTATAGCACAATGGCCAAAAAAGACCTCACTGAAAAGCAAAGACTTGAAGGGAGTGAAAAAGTGTGCCACTTGGATGTCTGGGAGAAAAGCATTTCCGGGGGAATAAATTGCAAAGTTTCAGAGGCAGGATGGAATTGGACGTTTGGAGTAACATCCAGAAAACCCAGTGGGTTGGGAGACAACAAGCCAGAGAGGCAAGAGTAGAAATTGAAGCCAGGGGTGCCTGGGGGGCTCAGTGGGTTAAGGCCTCTACCTTTGGCTCCGGTCATGATCCCAGGGTCCTAGGATCGAGCCCCACATCAGGCTCTCTGCTCAGCAGGGAGCCTGCTTCCCCTGCTCTCTCTCTGCCTGCCTCTCTGCCTACTTGTGATCTCTGTCTGTCGAATAAATAAATAAAATCTTAAAAAAAAAACGAAAAGAAAAAGAAAGAAATTGAAGTCAGAGAGGCAGTGAGGAGCCCAGAGGGCTGAGAGAGAAACGGGACCGCTGGAACCTATGAGAGACACGGTACATTCAGAAGCTCCTTCTGGCTGCTTGGTGGAAAAGAAGTGTGGGCAGCCCAGGGCAGACCCCAGGAAGTCAGATGATAACATGACAGACCAGAAAAAAATAATAGGAAGATATAAACCTTAATTGTAATTCTTTTTTGCTGTTTCCTATTGATAATGAAGCATTTTTTATATTTATATTTTAATATATGAAGTATATATATATACTTTATGTATATATATACTTTATATATGAAACAATTTTTATATCCCTTATCATATCCGATCTTTATAACAGCATGCTTCATGGCAGTCCACATTACACCTGTCTCGTAGCTGAGAGAATGGAGCCCTAACAAGGTCCAGGGTTTTGCCCGACCATGGGCAACTCCTGGGTGAAAAAACCCAGATGAAGTTCTGGAGACAGGAATGCTGACCTTGAACTGAGAGCTCTTGGCACTACACTACAGTTTGTCGATTCCAGAGTCCAAGTAAAGTCTTCGTAAGCACTGAGTGGGGAAATCCTGATGGTAAAGAATGATAGGTATGTTAGGTTTATCCTAGAGAAAGTAAGACTGAAGCCAAGTTTTTGTTTTCCTTTCTTTCTTTCTTTATAACATTTTCTTTGACATGTAACACACATATAGAGAAGGGCACATGCCCGAGGCAGAGGTTTTTAAAGGAAATATTGAAGTTTTCAATCTGACCACCAATTTGAAGGGTTTCAAGAGAACATACAAAAACAAGAGTAATACATTCTTGGTAAGATGTTCTTTTAGGGGCCCATGGAACCTCTCATTAATTCTGCGCCTGGGCTTTCAGAGGTCGAGTCACACACAGCTCTGCACACCACAAAAATGACTGCCTTGAGACACTCCTTGCAGTTCAAAAGTTTAACCCAAACCTCGCTATTACTGCTGGGACTGAACAGCCAGCAGATTGGAATGTTCATGGGTGGGGGGAGGCATGTTAAGGAAATCTCAAGTGTTAATTTTCCAAAAAGTTCCTTTTTAGAGATACGCAGCTCAGGACTTTACTGGGGGTTTTTTGTTTGTTTGTTCGTTTTTTAACAGTGACTGCGCTCGGAGATGTCCATATTGTGTACAGAGAGGCATGGCGCCCATTTGCAGAAACAAAAAATTTCTTCTACAGCCAAGAAATTGAGAAGAAGCTGAAATTTCTCCTCTTTCTCCTCCTTTCCCTCCTTTCTGCTCCTCCTCCTTCTTCCCCTGCTTTACCTCCTTCTCCTCCCCTTTTCCCCTCTCTTTCCCCTTCTTGCCTTTCCTCCCAGGAGGAAAGCTCTTGAACAACCTTTATTCTAACTCTGATGCATCACAAAACCACAGAATGGAAGAAAGCCAAGGGCTTGTCAATTCCAATGACAGATGACGGTGTCCCAGTTTTCAGAGCAGAAGATTTTCCTGTCCTCTGGTCAATGTGAAATAAGTCATCCAGTAAAATACACAGACCAGAGAGCAGGGAGAGAATTAAGCTCCTCTCTTCAGCTCCCTCTTTATACAGATAACATCAGGAGAGTTTCATGACTCCTCCAGGATTACCCAAGTGCTTAGAAGTAAATCAGGGACTAGAATCCACATCTCAGGGCTCCAAGCCCAGTGCTCTTTTCTGTAAACCACACTGTCCCCCTTAAAAGTTTCTGCTCATCTTCACACTGCCCAGGGCTAGTAGCAAGCAGATAAGAATACATATGTGAAGGTTACAATAGTCATAATAATTGACAATTATATTATAATTGTTATTCTTATGATAGCTAAGAGTTATTGAGTACTTAACATACATTAGGCACTATTCTGGGAGCTGTACATATATCAACTCATTAAATCTCCACAACAACCCTATTGGTCAGTACCATTATTATCCTCATTTTATAGATGGGAAACTTGAAGCACAGAGAGGTTAAGTGACCTTCATTGCTCAATGTCACCCACTAGAAAAGAAAACAAATGAAACAAATGATTCTCATCATACTGACTCCTAGGGCAGAGAAATGAGATGTCAAAGTTGATCCGCAAAGAGTGAGCCAACTACGGTCCATCCATATAATGGAGTACTAAGCAGCCATGTAAAAGAATGAAAATGACCTCTTTGTAGCGATATAGAGTGGTGTCCAGGATATACTGTCTTTTAATCAGGCAGAAAATATAAATTTGAGCAGTAAAAAAAAAAAAAAAGAAAGAAAAGAAAAGAAAAACTATAATTGGTTATAAAATCTTGAGTAAATAATGCCCATAGGTTTATATGTTATAGGTATATATAGAACATTCAAATTATGGAGTAAAATAAAAAGAGAAAGAGGGGGGAAAAATCTCATTTTTCATCTTTGGAGGCGACTATTACATTAACCCGTTACTCCAAGAGCTGTTTGTTACAGGGAAATACTTGAAAATCTTATTCTACCTTTTTATGAAGCAGGAGACATGAGTTTATCCACAGTCAAGGAAGAAAAGCTCTGCTTTATAGAACAGCTCCAGCTAATAAGTACAGAAACGATCATAGCTGTAGAATATCACAATTCTACAGCTGCTAATAAGATCATTTATTCCAACAAGAATCCCTGACAGATGCTAACATTATTAAGGGAGAGGTTATTGGAGACCAGGATGTGCAAGGGCACCGAAGTATCATCCCCACATATTTCTTGTTAATTTGCAAAAGGTAAACTATACTTTTATGATGCGAAGATCTGGTAGGCATCATTTTAACCAAGAGATCAAATTTAACATTACAGTCAAACAACTGACTATTTTTGAAATTATGAGCCTCTTGAATGGGATGTGATATTAAGCATGATCTATAAGTATAATCACCCATGAACTTCGCTTGCCAGAAGCTGATCAAGTCTCTAGATACAACTTCCAGTTGACAAGAAATACAAAGTATAAAGGAACAAATGCAACTCCTGGAGAAAACTATCAGACAAATCCAGAATGGAGGACATTCTGCAGGATCAGGTATAGGCGTGGGCATGTCCATTCAACCTTACACTATGTTTGAATGTGGCTATAATTAAAAGCTCAGGAAAACCCATGCGGACCAAGCACAATATAATTTGTGAGAACAAATATGTACAGACGAAGAGGAAAGGGAGTAGAGAATGAGGTTAGAAGGAGAAAACAAACACCAAATCGACGAAAGGGCCATGTACTGATAATGATAAAAGTGTGCAACGAGCTGAACATTATAGTCGACTCAACTCTCCACACCTGAAATTGGAAAGACTTTCATCAAGTCGGCCAAATGAATCCATTCTGTCACAGCTGGGAGAGGAGAGCCGCCTGAGGGGGAGGACCCTGAAGCCAGCAGACCCACCAACATGGGGCACTAGGCTGACTTAGCTGGAGCCCCTTGCATTGCGAGTTGAGCCTGGATGTTTTCAAATCCATTTGGTAATGCAGAGTTATCCCCCTCGTGTCACGAAGGCCTTCTGTTCTTTGATTTACAGCTGCTCTCATGGAAGATTTGGTCAATAATCCTCAGGATTGCAGCAAAACACCCAAGGACATATTTATCTACTCGGCTGTAGTCAGACACCTCCATCTCCCCCAGGTATGAAACTATGATTTCTTTTCTTTATGTAGGGTGCTTCATCAGCTTCCAAGCATTCCAGGAGAACTCTTCTTCTGTGACCTCCCACTGTGAGTCAGGGTCAAGAGCCTATAAGGAAGCCTCTAGCCTCTTTCCTGGTGAAGAAAGGAAAGGGCCAAAGGGCATTGCCTCCGGTCCTTGGAAAAATAGCTGGGATAAAAAAGGAGAGGCCAAGAAGTGTCCCCACCAGTCCTTGATGACAGAGAAGCAAGAGAATGTCATCTCCCCGGAGGTCTTAAGAGAATTCCAGTGGAATGCAAGCTTCTGGAGAGTAGGAGACTCATTTGCCCTTATCCTCGGCCTCATCCATTTCTGAGAATGTGATTGGTGCTCCATAACCATGTGTCAACTGAATAAATGAATGCATGATCTAACAAGGCAAAAGTGATTCAGACTGATGGGTCAAATAGGTTAGAAAACAATAAGTGTCCTTAAAGTGAGAAAGGGAATGATTTGAATAGCAAACAAGAAAAATAAAACATTGCAGCAGTTATCTGTGCCTACCTATTTGCTTTGGTGGCTTAAAACAATTCTTAAGTCAATATAATAAATGGAAAGAATGTTGCCTATGCAAGTGAGTTATCAAAAAAGAAAGAAAAAAGACTAGAAACAAATTGTTTATATGTGCTAGAAACCAAAGTATTACCTGACAAAGGTCCAAGGTTGAAGACAGAACCCTTAGAGACCACTCTCAGATATTTCTAGTTGAAGAGTAGCAATTCTCATTCCTGGTTCTATCAGCCACAAGGATTTCCATTTCACTCCCAGAAGCATCACGAAATTCTTCCCTGATTTCCCAAAACAAACTCTTTTAATTCGCCAAATTATTATAAAAACAAGGTGGTAATAAGAGAAGAGAGTGTTGTGGAATCAAAGAAGCAATGATAAGTCTCCAAAAAAAATTTAAAACTCCTCTATAGTCCAGACAGATAGTTGTTTCTGAGAATTCCACCCTCCCCAAAGTTGGAACTATACAACAGAATTTTTTTTTTTTTAATTCCTACGTTGTTTTATTCCATTCTTGTAGGGATCCTCCTGGGATTGATTTTTCCCTTCTTAATAGCACAAAGAGGTGAGACTTCTGTGCTACAAGAAGGAAGCCAAGCGTGTTGGGTCTGGCACAAAGCAAACATTTTTGCATTGCCTGAATTATTTTAAATAATTGAAAACATCGTTCTGATGGTCCATGCCACAAGGCACCAGGTAGTCAACTTAGGAAAAATGAAGGGTTGTGGTTTGCATTTCAACCTGGCCTAAGTAGCTAATCAAGGAATTTGAAAATTCTAACTCAGAGACAGTTGCTTAATTTTAAAAGTAGAAACTTGGAGAAAGATCCTGAGTTTGCCCCACTCCATATTACTAGACTCTTGAGGTAAACCCCTTTCAATGCCATCAAAGGGATCCATCTGCCCAGCTCTGTTCCTCATGGGGCCTTTCTTTCAGGCTCCCTCCCAGAATCAGCTGGCTTTGAATCTGACCCTGCTAAGTACAGACCCCAAAGTACCCGGTTCTTTCCTAAGCTTCCCCTGAACAGAGCACCCATTCTTGGCCTCTGCTTATAATTGTGTTGGTCTAGTTCAAGCTCTGATTCAACCCCAGGACTGGGATGGCATCCAACTCTGCGTTAGGTACAGTGCTGGAAACCATCTGCTCTTCTGTCAGTGTTACACATTGGTCCAATGTCATGGTCCTAAGAATCAGATCAGAAGACAGCTTGCTTTGTGATTTTCCTGTTCCTCTTTTTTTTTAATGCATTTTATCTTGCTCTGAACATTATTCTTTTCTTCCCGCTCTTTCAGATTAAAGCCAAGACGTCCCCAGTATCTGCCAGCCATCCAAGAACAAAGCAGGCTGAAATCCATTTGGATCCACGTCTCCATTTGCTAGTGTTTTAAATCCAAACCCTCAATCTCAAGTTCCTGTCCTAAGGAAGGTAACTTTGGCTGGACAAAAGGAGTTGAGGCAAAGAAGTAAACTTTACACCGAAGAGTTAATCATATGGAATCCCATGACACACCCCCCAGGGATGCCAATATAATAGGTCTGTTGTGAGACCAAAATCCCTGCACTTTATTGGGCACTCCAGGTGATTCTAGACAGGTGGACCACATTTTTGGAGAAAGAGAAGGTCCCTGTAGTAAGAGCTGAAAACAGCTGCAGTAAGGGAAGGAAGTCCCAGGAAACTTTAGGGATAAGCAGCCACCTGGCGGCTGGAGGCCCCTGGTGGATGAGAGGCTTCCAAGCGTGAAGGCTGAGGTCTGCAGCTTTCGGCTACTATTCACCCCTTGACACCAGGCAGAAAGGAAGGAGGAAGAAGTAGGTATTGGGCCTAACAACCAGCAGTAACCTGACTTCCCGGACTCTGCTCCCTCACACCCCTCATGCAGAGGGCCATTTCCCACCTCACGTTTAAGCTCGGGCTCACTCTCAGTTACTAGAATAAGCAACTAGAACAGGGATGGAGACAACCTCTGCTCCTGTCTTGGTCGCTTGGTATCATCACCAGAGTTGCTGGTCAGACTCAAACCTTATGTAACAGGATGTAATCCTCAACCTGTTTTGCTTGGCATCCCTCAAAATAAATTTCAAAGCAAGCTCACTCATTTCTAAATAGACATCTAACATTTTTCATCATGAGTTTAAATCATTGCGAAGTATGTAATTTCTGGCATATTGTATACTTTGACATTTTTAAGTGAAAATGTTACATGACTCCTTAAATGTACCAAAGGGAATCTAGAAGGTATTACAATTTGGTATTCACCATCATCCATTCATTTATATAAACTATAAATGAACAAGTCTTTCCTTTTGGACTGGTACTTCCATCTGACTTCCTCCATACAATTTTATCCTATTATATTTTTATTCTTGTAGTCTTTTATTGGCCATTCCAGCATACTTACTTTCTCTACTATATATAAATACACCTAGAGATAGAAATATGTTTAGATGTAGATATATGCAGATGTATGTAAAGTCTAGTATGTAACGTGCTCTTCATAATTCCCAACGACCAAAAGGATCTAAGAGTTGAAAGATGTCTTATGAATTTAGTTAACACTGTAATTTAGGTAAAACCAATATAAATATATTACAAATCATTAAATATAAAAAGTGAATTTTATCAGAAGTACAGCTCTAAATGAATAGGAGTTATTCTAATTATTTCTGTTGAGAGACAATACTTAACATTAGAAAGAGTCAGCATTCAGCCGCATTATATTAACATATTCCATTTTTATATGTGAAAGTCCTGATAAATCTTATTTATATAAATAATTATGTAGAAATGGAAGGGGTTTTGTTATGGCAGAGTCATCAATCCTTTAAACTCTTTCTGAACTAATAATAGTTTATCAGCTGACAAGTTGCTACATTCTTGAATTTTTTTTGAAGCAAAGAATCAGAAATTATACAAGTTGCAGAAGATTCCATGTGCAGTTTTGATTTAAATCTCCCTGATGGCTAATGATGATGAACATTTTTTCATGTGTCTGTTAGCCATTTGCATGTCTTCTTTGAAGAAGTGTCTGCTCATGTCTTCTGCCCATTTTTTGACTTGATTATCTGTTTTTTGGGTATTGAGTTTGAAAAGTGCTTTATAGATCTTGGATATCAGCATTTTGTCTGTAGTGTCATTTGTGAATATCTTCTCCCATTCTGTGGGTTGCCTCTTTGTTTTTCTGTTTCCTTTGCTGTCCAAAATTTTTTATCTTGAGTCTGATCCTTACGGCTGTATTTGTATCTAAGCAGAGGTAAATAATGACCAGGCAAAACGATAGTTTAGATTCAATTGATAGTAAGAAAAAAAAATTAATTTAAAAAATTTAGTAAAAAAATTCACTAGTTGATAGAAAATAGTGTATATATATATATATATATATACACACACACACAGAGTATGTGTATATATATATATATACACACACACACAGAGTATGTGTATATATATGTATACACACACTAATATGTATAATATACATAACATAAAAATAGTGTATATATTTATATATACGTACACATATATGTACATAAACACATACATATGTGTCTGGATGGGTTAGATTATGTTACAAAAACAACCCTAAAATCTTAACAATATCAACACCAAAAGAACAGGAATATTTTTGAAAAGCTCTATTGACGGCCACGTGAAAGTATAGGAGACTTGCTTGATTCATGTGTTCGAAACTCTAGAATACAAACATCTAAACAAAAATGTCTGTGCTCACTCGCCGGGAAGGACAGGGAGTAGAGAAGGGAAATGCCACCCTTAGCACAGCAGGATTTCCCAGCAGAGATGGAATAAGGGCTCTGACCCAGGCTAAACCCAGGCGGCAGGCAGCCCAGTATCTGCGGGAGGCAGGGCCTGGTAAGCAGGGCAGCATCATGCCCTCCACTGAGACATTGAGAGATAATACAAGGCCAACCTCATTAGTAAATTATTCATGGAGTTATTTAGTCAGTCATTCAAAAATATTTTTTGATTGCCTCTCATGTGGTAGGCACGGTAATGCTATGGCAGGAAGATAACTAGGAATTACACCAGATGGAATTATCCTGATCCTGGAAGAAGAGGACGACAGGATGCTGATCAGTTATGGCATGATCCAGTGCCTAGAAAGTGGCTGACACAAAATACAAGCTTGATATGTATTTGTCATTATTGGTCGATGCTAGGGATTTTTCCTTTAGCTAAACTGGCCTGCTTCCTTCTCTTTCATTTCCACTTTGATGGGCAAAGGCTACAATGTTACTCTGCTGTGACACTTTCATTCTCTTGGATTTATTCCTGTCTACAATTGTCTTTTTTAGTATGATTTTTTTTTAAGTTTGTCTACTTTTGTTTCCATGTTATTATGGGAGCAATGGTCTGTCCCAACTATCTGTGTCCTAACAGGAAGGATCACCTTGTGAAAATAGATTTTTGTCCTTCTTGGTTGCACTAGCTACATTTCAAGTACTAATTGCCACACGGGGCTATTGGCTACCCACTGGGCAGTCAGATTATAGAACATAAATTCTCTTAGACAGTTTTGACCAAATGCAGCCAGTCACCTGGAGTCCCAATATCCAGTCGTATGTTCCAGCTGCTTTTAACTGGGATTCCCACATTCTCCCTTTCTTCCCGTAAAGATTACCAGTCTCTGAGAACCTGCCCGTTGAAATGGCATTAGTGGAGTTCTGATAAGCGGCCCATGAAAAGTTGCTGCAACTTTTCAGTTTTTGAAATGGCTGCTCAGCACCCAAGCTTCACCCCAGACTCACTTCTTTGGAACTGCTAGGGCGTGCAGAGCACAAATATGTCCTGACAGCTTGGGTCCTTTTCTGTGGCTTTCTACTGATCAGAGGAGCCTGAACACTTTTCTCAAACATGTCCCGCTGAGCAGTACAAATCACCTTCTATCTTAAAAAAAAAAAAAAAAAAAAAAAAAAAAAAAAAAAAAAAATTCTGACTTACTGAAATTACTCCAAATCACTTTCTTTCTTGGAATTCACGATTTCTTTTGATGTTTATCAATGCATCACCACCTGGTGAGCTTGCCAAGATCATGTCTCGGTTTTAGTGATATATCATCTCCCCAGAGTTTATTGCAAGGTCTTCCCACCTCTTCTAGGGATCCAAAAGATCCATGAGCAGCATAAAATGGCAAGATGCCAGGAAACAAGGACTCAGCTCTCACCTAGATATCTTATTCATTAGTACAGGGCTGCCTTTGAGAGTCAGTGTACTGGGGAAGGATTCCAGGAAGATGTGTGAATTTAGAATAATTACAAGGTCAGCTAAGTAAGTTAAATAAGTCTGAAAATCATAATTACACCAACCATAGACAAGGCGATGAAGTTGAGAAGTTTATCTTTGGCTTCCCTCCAAACTTCCCTGAGAACCCTCCTCTTTGATTTTTCTCCTTTGTCCCCTTCCCTCGAGCTTGCCCAGGACTCTATCTTGGCTTCTCACTCCTTCAGGGAAGCTCTTTTTGGGCTCTTTTCTCCCATGGAAACTTAGTTCCATGCCCATTAGGCTCTGCTCGTTAAGACTAGCCAGCTATTAGGACAAGCTAATTTACTTAAAAAAACAGGAGTCCTTCACCTGGTTCCCAAGACAGGCTTCAGAGAGCAGCGAAGACCGTAAGATATAACAGCTTCGCTTGTGCATTTTTTGGAGAAAAGAGCCATAGATTTCAATAGATTCTGAAATACATCTATGACCCCCACAAAAGGTTGAAACCACTGATGGTGAATATTAATAGCGGATAATTATAGGAAGTTTTCTTCCCAGGTCATGTTTACATTTTAAACACCATGTGAAGGAGAAACCACCATCTGTTAAATATCTTTACTTCATGGGGCACCTGGGTGGCTCAGTGGGTTAAAGCCTCTGCCTTCAGCTCAGGTCATGATCCCAGGGTCCTAGGATCGAACCCCGCATCGGGCTCTCTGCTCAGCAGGGAGCCTTGCTTTCCTCTCTCTCTCTGCCTGCCTCTCTGCCTACTTGTGATCTCTGTCTGTCAAATAAATAAATAAAATCTTTTAAAAAATGTTTTAAATATCTTTGCTTCAGAAAATAATAATGGGAGAGTCTTCAGGCCAGAGGCAAGAGAGGTAGGAAAGACTCTGGAGCAGGAAATGTCCTGTTACTGCCTTTCAGATCGTAGCCAACAGCCTCTACATAAGATCAAGGGCAGCTTCGCTGGGTTGCACTGTTTCTCTCTGAACACGAAAACCTTGCCACTCATATAAAATGTAGGCTTTTTAAAAAAATTTCAAAGAAACTGATCAGGCTTAGGTTGCCACCCGTTTTTCTTCATTACAGATACATTCTGAGAAAAAATGGCAGTACGCTATGCCCCGGGATCAGGAGATTAGTTCCCCTGCTACCATGAATTTGCTGAGCAACTTTCTGAGAATGGCTTGGCCTCTCTGGGCCTCAGGGTTTTTCATTTCTAAAAAATCTGGGCAGTCCTCTCCAGCCTTGTGATTCTAAGAAAGCTGCCTAAAGTCCCCCGTAAATGAAATTTCTGTACTACCCTTTTATTGATAAGGAGAGGTGGTTTTCATATTTGGGGGGAAGATATCCAACCAAACACTGAGTTGTTTTCCTCCTTTTTACTATGTTAGCATCTTGTCTGAAGCAGCAAAACCTGCTCTTGAAAAGCTTCGGAACAGTTTGTGGTGGATTGCAATTCTTGTCTCAGAAAGATTAATTGGAAACAAGCTCTAAGGAAGAAAATTCAAAGCCCATTTCTATGCTTCCTGCCTTTTAGATCTTCTAACATGTAAATTGACCGTTACAAAGAGGATCAGTGATTAGAATGGCCTGCGCGAAGACCAGCATTCAGCTCCCTGATTATTCCTTGCCAGAGTCCTGGGTGACCAGCATCTCAATGGCCTTCTTTTCAGCTTCCAGGATGATGAACCGCGCACTAGCTCCAGATGCCGCGTTCCCCAACATGAATTCAACCACGGTTTTAGCAAACTGAAGACCCTTCCCCGCCCCCAGATTGTGCTTCCAATTAGAACAAAACCTGGTTGCGAGGGTCACTCCAGACATCCACATTCAGGAACTCTAATTATTTCTTAAAGTTTAATAAAGCTGCTTTTATCTCTGGCTATTGGTTGGCCTTTCCCGTACTTATTCCTTCCATATTCCTTATGTGCCTCATCTTTCTATTCTTAAGTGCTATTTTTTTTTTTTAATTCTGGCAAAATTCCCTGGATGAGTGTTGTTTTCTGATTGCTTCATTCACCCCATCCCTGGTCTCCCTGCATCTCCTCTATTCTTCTTCTTCTTTTTTTTTTTAAGATTTTATTTATTTGACAGACAGAGATCACAAGTAGGCAGAGAAGCAGGCAGAGAGAGATGAGGAAGCACGCTCCCTGCTGAGCAGAGAGCCCAATGCGGGGCTCAGTCCCAGGACCATGGGATCATGACCTGAGCCGAAGGCAGAGGCTTTAACCCACTGAGCCAGCCAGGCGCCCCTCCTCTCTCCTTCTAATACCGAGACTCCTTGCTTACTTAGCAATCTCAGCTACTCTAACATAACTGAGAGCCAGGAAGTAAGCAAGAAGCACTAACCCATTGCCTACATGGACTCAGCACAAAAGTTGTGATGACTTAACCTCCACTCAAACCAGTTCCCTTTTGCATTACATAGAATTCTACCTAGAAATTTAAAAAGTAGAAGTGCCAGACATATACGTATGTGAAGAAAGGGAAGGACCAGGCGGGCATGGGAGAGGAGAGTCTCTAATGGCTGGACGGGCAGCCAAGGAAAATGCCAATGGATAGTCTAGCAATGACATGGAAAATAAAAGGCAGTAAAAACATGACAAAAGGGGACTCCAAGAATTCTTGCAGTCTAGGATATTTAATGAGAAATAAAGAGACCCATTCACTCCACTGGCAACAAAATGGATTGTGCCATATCTAGAGTGGGAGTGGAATGGGTTCAAAACAAGACAAAGGTAATAAATCAATTGAAAGAACTATTTCACCTAAGCTCCAAATAACCATTCTTCCTTTTTTTATTTTAGTGTAATAGCTGAGCACATGACTGCTCAAAACAAAGACTACATTTTGCCATCTTCCCATGCAGTTGGGTATGGCCAATAAGGTGTGCATGGAAGTGATACAAACAACTTCTGGGTCATGTCCTTTTTTGAAAGGAAGCCTGATGCTTTCCATTCTCATCATCTGCTGCCTTGGGTGTGGACACAGTGCCTGGAGCTGGGACAAGCAGCCACATATTTAGGATGACAGATAAATAAAAAGAGTCTGGGTCACTGACATAATGAGCCACCATACTACCTTATACTGCTTATGCTTGTTCTGATTCTTGATAAGAATATCAACTTGTCTTGTTTAAGCCACTGATATTTGGGGTTTTAGCAGCAGAACCTACATCCTAAATAATCAACTAGTGAAACTTTTAACTAGGGAAATAATTTGGGGGATCCCATTGAGGCCCCGAAATTCCACTTCCCTTCTATCCTTTGGCAGTGGCCCTGTGGCGAAATGGAAAGAAAGTGGGATCTGGAGTCCAACCTTGGCTCTACTCATTACTAAGTTTTCTTTCTAAAATGAGAATCATAAAGGTTAATATTTATTAAATGCTTCTGTGCCATTCTTGCTTATGAGCATGATCTCATTTAATCCTTACAACTGAAGTGGAAGGCACTATTATTATTCTAATCTTAGAGATGCAGTTAGGCATTTTTCCTAAGACATTGCAGCTTGCGAGAGGCAAAGCTGGGATTTGGACCGAGAGCGTTTCTCAGGAGCCCATAGATCTTAACCACTTCCCTCTAGACTTAACTCTCTGCACTGGTGGGAGATGCAAGGCAAATTTAGTGCCCAGAGTACAGTCAACTTTCTTCAAACCAGGATCCTTCCGTATGATGCCGACTGCGTTCTGACAGTCTGTCTCTTTGAGCTGAGGTGCTGTGTTACCTACTGACCACCTGCTCTTGGGTGAAAGTCTCTCGTTGGTGAAGGGTGGTAGTCTCTGATTAAACTACAGTAAATCCTGCTTAGTTAAGCAGGGAACTTTCTTTCTCCTCCTGTTATAAATTGATTTTTCAGTCAAAATCTCAAAGCCCTAGGTCTCTTCAAAGCCACAGGCACAGTGATAATTCTGCACCACCAAAAATGGTTTACATTCTGTCCAAAATGTTTGGAAGGCAGGATGTGCACCCCAGAGACAAACCCACACACTGTGAGAGGGCTCCCCCAGATGAGGAAACCAGACAAACCCTAGCCCGCTAGGCTTTCCTTTCTCACACAAGCAGGGAAAAGAAATAAACACCGCTTGGTGCCAAAAAAGGAGGCTCTGGAACTTGAGGCCTGTCACTGCTAAGGGAAGGAAAAAAATTAAAAAGAAATGCAAGTGTGAATGGCACCTGGGTGGCTCGGTGGGTTAAATGCCCAACTCTTGATTTCAGCTCAGGTCATGATCTGGGGGTCCTGGGATGGAGCCCCACGTCGGGCTCCACGCTCAGCAGGGAGGATGTGTGAGATTCTCTCTCCCTCTGCCTCCGCCCCTCCCCCTGCTCATGCTCTCCCTCCCTTTCTCAAAAATTAGTTAATTAATATGAAAAAAAAAAAAGAAATACAAGTGTGAGAAGACAGAAAAAGACAGAAGAACAAAAAGTATATAATCTATGAAGATTTTTCTCCTAAAATGGATAAAGGGGAAAGTAAGAGTGCCTTAGAAGGTAGGTTCTATTTTTCTAGGAAATGAGTCCTCTGCTTCCTCACACCGTATCAGTGCGGTCAACTGGCTGAAGGCGGGTGAAGTCCCGGGCTTGCGGAAGCTGCCTGGAAACGGCCGGGGGCACCAGGGCGAAACCTTCTCTATGTGGCCCAGGCAAGAACAACTCAGGACGCTGGAGAAACGCATTATCCCCGTTTCACAGATGAGGAGCTGGAATCTTGAAGATGACAGACCACTGTATCCCAGACCGCATGGGTCGTCAGCGGTAGAGCTATGACTTGAAACCCAAGACTGCCAGATGCCAAAACAGACTAAAAACACTATTTATTTGACATGTCGCTCCAGTATTCTCCTTAGATTACTTCTTACATCAGCTAGCTATTGTGCAAGTGTCTTTCTTTCCTTCTTTTTTTCATTCAACATTTATTAATCATCAACAATGTGCAGTTGTTAAGGTGTAAAAACATGCTTTCTCCTGACATGAGATTTGCAGACAGGTAGAAAAGTCAAGGTCAAACCACATGAAGGTAATAGAGTATTAAAGTGTTACAAGGACTATGGCAGAATACAGTGAGAACAAAAATGATTGACAGTGCTAGACATAATGCTGAGAGCTTGGCCTGTCCTATCAGAGAAGGGAGACAAGAGAAGAAGCCATCCGTGTTACCGAGGGTAAACCTTCCTCCACTTGCCAGAATTAGCACATAAAAATACAGGATCCCCAGTGAAAATTTGAATTTTGGCTAAGCAAAAAATGCTTTTTTAGTATAAGTCCCAGGCAGTGTTTGAGACATACTTTTACTAAAACATTATTCATCATTTATCTGAAATTCAAATTTAACTGGAGTCCTGTATTCTATCTGGCAATTCTAGATGAGGAGAGAGAGGAAGTAGTGGGATATGATTCATAGTGAAGGTGAGTCCTGAAGATGAGTACTTTTTCTTCAGATTAGGGTTAATGGGAAGGGAAGAAAGAGAGGGAAGCAAGGACTAGTAAATCTCTAACCTCAGATGAGCTACGACCATAAGAAACTATCAACTTTCAAAAGAACAATGGAATTTTTTTCATAGGGATGTATCAAGCCACCTCAAAATACTTCCTTTTTGGAAATAAATGGGAAATAAATTAAAACATGTTTTGGTCATTTTGTAAAAATATAAGGTCTCCCGTGGAGTTAGGTAGAGGTAGAAATAAATATCAGTAAAGAGCTCTTGGTTCCCAAGCAAACACTCAGGATGTAGCCTTCTCCTCTGTGTGTGGAATGGAGCTGTAGTGCTTTAAAGGAAGCCCCCTCTCCCCTCAAAGAAAAGATCAGAATAAAAGAGAGGAGGTAGCATGGTAGACATAGCAACTACCTCACTCTCCCACGACCAGCCAGAGGACTTGAGTTAAGCTATTTCCCTTCTGCCAGTTTCAGCTTCTTCTTCTGGGTACTCACATGGTCTCCCTCCAGCCTTCACAATGATCCAGTTTTCAGTAGTAAATCTAAGTCATGTCAACTCTCAGACAACCACAGGAGGAGGCAGCATGGTTCTCCAGCCTTCCTGACAATTCTATAAGCTTCCAGTATTCCTCCAGAACATTAGCTTTTCATCTTCTTAGCTAGAGTTGGCATCTGCTGCTTTCAGCCAAAGAATCAAAGAACTCTAGATCACTGCAGAGGGTGAGGAAGGCAGGTACCAAAGTCAATTACACTTGTGAAACTCGGTTAGATATAACCATCTTGTATTTAATGCAGGACTTCTCAGATCCTTTAATATGGTCACTTCTTTATGACTCCTTAGGAGAGAATTTAGCATTTGGAGCTTCACAGACTCTCTTTATCTCAGATCCTTTTTGTTACTGTTTTGTTAGAGCAATTTGGAGGACCTCTAGCTGGGAGTTCCTGATTCCCATCACTTAACTATCTTTAAGTGTTGTAGTGTGAAGTACCGACCTACCATCCAACTTTAGGATCTTAGGTGAAGAAACAAAATCTTCCATCTCTTCTTCACCCCCACAGAGCATTAGGCAGAGTAAAGCAAAATTGTACTGTGAACTCATTACAACCAGCCTTCCCATAACCACAGAGTGGTTGAATGTGATTAAAGCCACAACAGATCTCAGAGCCCTCTTCTTGAGGCCAGGAGAGCTGACCCATGTCACCTTGCCAAAAAGCCATTTTCCTGATTACTTTCTGCCTGCCCAGGATTCCTGTGGTTTCCACTTGTAAGGGGATCCTTCACTTCCTGACACTGTTGCTCTCTTACTGCTGTGGCAGTGGTTGTAGCTCGGGACCCCTGGAAGGGTTCCTGCCTCAGAGACAGAGGATGCATTCTCCAGGCACTGCCAAATGCTGATTGCCCCCAGGTGGCTCAGCTGCAGATCCATCGGCAAATTGTGGTTATTAATGACTCGATTGCTGGCACTAAGGACACGCTCCTCAACCCAAAGTTTTACTTAATTTAAAGTGTTTATGCAATATGTAGCAAACCCATACCATGTGCCAGACTTTTTCATGTCATCTCATACTTTCTGTTTAATTCTTACCCTCTATGATTGTGTTTTAATTCTTTATGGACTTGAGGACGTAAGCGCCTCTAGTATATTGTCTCGAAAGCAGGAAGATGGGCCAGAAAGAACTGCAGATTGCTGCTCATCATGGCGTCCTCTGGGTATCATTGGCAGGAACTCTTTGGCTTTGAGTGTCTGAACAGCAAAAAGAGTTGCATAAAAAATGCAGGCCACAAAGGCTTAAACTTGGAAGACAAAGTGAAAAAAAAACTTTATAATAAAAGCAATAGTTTTTAAACAATTAGTTTTTTTAGTTTTTTCTTAAAGATTTTATTTATTTATTTGTCAGAGAGATAGAGATTACAAGTAAGCAGACGGAGGGAGAGGGAGAAGCAGGATCCCTGCTGAGCAAGGAGCCCTATGTGGGGCTCGAACCCAGGACCCTGAGACCATGACCTGAGCCGAAGGCAGAGGCTTAATCCAGGCGCCCCTAAACAATTTAGTTTTTAAAATAAAGTTCAAAGGGCTAGAAGTTATTACTTCCTGGAGACTTTCTTCAATAAAGAAAATTCATTTAATGCAAAAGCACCATTCACTTAGAAGGAGAATGCATTCTACTTAGGATCAATAAACACACACCTCAGTAAGGGCAGTACAAGCATATATTACAAGCACATTTTTATATGAAAATAGACACTATAAGATAGGTGTTTTTATTATTATCCTCATGCTACAGAGGAGGTTTAAAAGTTTGCCAAGGTTGTATCGTTAGCAAGAAGCAAAGCTAGGATTTAAATACAGGACTGTCTGACTCCCAAGTTTACTTGAGCATCATGGTTATGCTCTCATCCTAATATTTTTGCTGAGACATGGATCCCATCAGACCTCCTGAAGTCCAGTTGCCTCCAAACATAAGCAGTCACATTTGTTCAATCCTCTTCTGTCCACTTCCCCCTAACAGTCCTGAGCTGTACAAACTACTATCATTTTCCAAATGTGCCATGTCATAGAATGTGTTGGGAAGCATTAATTTAGCCACCTAGGAAATCTATTTCTGATGAAAAAGCCAAAGTCATTTGGGTGCATGGAAACCCAGTCAATGAATGACTCAATGCATATTCCTCCTCTTTCCCTTAGACAAGGATAACTAGGCTAAAAAACCAGCAGCTGGTGGGGTAGAGGACGAAGGAGGGTAGAGGACGAAGGAGGGTTGCACAAACTTGACAGGGTATTTAGGCTAAGTGCCCCTAAGCACTGAGTGAGGTTTCCTGAAGTCAAGAGGGTCTTCATGGACTTGGTCAGGAGGCTATGTCTGTCCAGAACAGGCTTCCACAAACTATAGCCAGACCCATATGTGGGCCAAACCAACCCTTTGGTCTTCTTTTGAATAGTCCACAAGGCAAGAATGCCTTTTGCGTGTCTGAAAGGTTGAAAACAAAACAAAGAAGAGTATGTGACAAAGACCAATTGTGGCCCTCAAAGCCTAAAATATTCACTATCTGGCCCTTTACAGAATAAGTTTGCCAACATCCCCTGCCTATAATCTGCTCTGTGATCACCTTAAGAAAGCCAGGAGCCAATGAATAAGAAATCAGAATGAAAATCTTTTTTTTTTTTAAGATTTTATTTATTTGACAGAGAGAGATCACAAGTAGGCAGAGAGGCAGGCAGAGAGAGGAGGGGAAGAGGCTCCCTGCTGAGCAGAGAGCCCCACATGGGGCTCGATCCCAGGACCCTGGGGATCATGACCTGAGCCGAAGGCAGACACTTAACGACTGAGCCACCCAGGTGCCCCCAGAATGAAAATCATTTTAAGGCTGCAATGGCTTCACTTACAGTTCTGTAGCCTATATGTAACTCTTGAAGGCAGATTTACTGTAGCCTTTAGAAACAAAGTTTCAGGAGTTGGAAAAAAAAAAAAGAGAAACGGAAATAACCTCCTCTTTCCCAATTTTACACCTTCCAGTTTCGTAAGTCTCCAGGTTATTTGTGAGTTTTTTCCAGGCAGATTCTGTGAGAATAAACAGCTGCAAAGAGATGTTTCTAAGAGGAGAGGGGGGTCTTAATCATAAGGAAGAAAGAAACCAATTACTTAATGCTTACTATGTACCGAGACCTTTCACAACTGCTGAATCAAAAATCCCATGCATTCTGCTCCCATTATATCCAAAAGATAACACACTGGGTCCCAAAGGGCTAAGTGACTTATCTAAGAGCCTACAGGGGTCAGGTACAAACCTGGGCTGCAAATCTTGGTTTTCTAATTCCAAGTCCAGTGCCCCCTTTTTCTATACTCAGCTCCAGATAGTGAATTTGAAGGTCTGTCAGACATAGAATCCAAAATTCAGCTAGGTCCTGCTTCCTCATCTGAATATTGAGCATATCAGACTAGAGGATTGCAAAGTCCCTCCCAGTTCCAACCTTGTCTAATTGTTTCTGAGAAATAATGCAAATGACATGGAAAAGGAAACTTGAGTAGGCCATTTTATGTTCCTGGCTTGTCCAACTTCTTTGGGGTGTGAGATCAGTGAGGGTCAGGGGAACATGTCCAGATTCATTTAAGTGAGAAAAGCATAACCAAAACATGAGTACAGAAGGCTTTCAATGCTGGTAATATGGCAGCCTGATTTAACAAAGACTCTTCCCCACCACAAATACATGTAATGCTAGATAAATATCTTAAAACTTTAAAATGCATAACCTGAAAAAAGGCCAAGACAGTTCCCAGGTGCCAGAAACAAAAGGAAATTCAAAACCAGAGATATAGGCCTCCAGCTAAATGTAAGAGACCAAGGAAGAATCAGGCCTGGACACAGGTCCCAAGTAAATTTGGTCTGGAAGCTGTTCAGGCTGGAACTGAGATCTCTGCTTAAAACTAAGACTCTGAAAATCCTCCCAGGACTTGAAAGGAAAACTCAAAGAACTTTGTCTACAGCCCAAAGAAGCAACGAGGAAGCAAGCTATCTCTTCTGGGCTCTAACTGAAATAGAATAGGTGTCCTGTGGAAAGTCCCAAACCCAATCTAGGTGTGGGGTATGAACTTAAGCTATCTCCATGTCATAGGACTCCCAAGCAAAAAGTTAACAAAATTATTGGTTCATGACCAGTATAAACCATGGGGAAAAAAGCACCATTGTTTCTCTCCAGGGTGGTGGAGAGAAGTCAATATGAGACTGCTCTGCAGGGAATTATCCACAGTCCAGGGTGAATGGGACTCTTACCAAAAGAAAAAGTAAAAGTGTAGTGCAAAAATGTACTAACTATATGATGAAAAAGTATCAGGGAGGAGTATCAGCTAATACAACACATGGAAGAATAATGAACCCAAGAACTAAACAAAACAAAACAAACCAAACAAAAAAAAAAAAACAGAATAATCTGAAAGACACTGCAAAATAAGTATGCTTAAATTGGGAAGATTAAAAAAAAAAAAAGACTCAGGAGTACCTGGATGGCTTAGTCAGTTAAGCATCTGACTTCAGCTCAGGTCATGATCTCAGGATCCTGGGATGGAGCCCTGGGTCAAACTCCACATCAGGCTCTGTGCTCAGCAGAGAGTCTGCTTGTCCCTCTCCCCCTCCCCCACCCACTCATGCTCTCTCTCAAATAAATAAAATCTTTTTTTAAAAAAAGGACTCAAAAATTTAAATGAGCAATTTGAATAATAACCAAATAGAAGTTCTAGAACTGAGAAGTATAATTAAAATTTTTAAATCAAATTAAACAGCAGATGAGATGCACTTAAAAAGAACTAGTGAATTATTAGATTGATTTGAGAAAATCACCCAGACTTAAACGAAGAAAAATAAGAACATAGAATATATCAAAAAGTTTAATATTACTAGTATTGTGTAGTTCGTTTAATTTTAATGCTTGCTTTGATATAATGAAAAATCCAACATAATGTTGCCTAAAAAATCATCTTTGTATTTAAATTTCCTTGCTCTCATACAAGATCCATTAGGAATAAGGCAAATGGAATTGGAATTTTGCATTAATTAACCTACAAAAATGATGTGCCTTGGTTTTCGGGGGCCGTTACAGATTCCAAACCACGGCAGCACCTCAGTTCGGTCTAGTGGCACAGAGTGAAATATCTAAACAGTTGTGCTTCTTGAGAATGCCTGGACTGAGCAGTAATGCTAAGTCAGGAAACTAACCCAGAGTTTATGAGGCTCCTCAGTACTCAGCTTGACTCTGTAATAGCTCAGAAAAAAAAATTTGCACACATCCATTTTCTTTTCATCTGGAGTTCCCTCATCTGATTCTCTTGAGAAGGTATGTGGATATTCCCTCTGCAAGAGAAAATAATTTTGGATACTTTAGGGAGAACAAGTTACATTTGACCCTTAAATGTCAAGGCTTTCAACTGCATGGGTCTGATTCTACATGGATTTTTTTTTTTTTTTTTTTTTTTTTGAGAGAGAGAGAGAGAGCACAAGTGGGGGCCAGGGGTGGTGGGGAGAGAGGAGTGTTGCAGAAAGAGAGGGAGTAGCAGACTCCCCACTGAGCAGGGAGCCCCACTCAAGGCTCCATCCCAGGACCCTGAGATCTATACAATAATAGTAATATAAATATTTTCCCCTCAGTGCATTTATGTTTTTTTTTAAAGATTTTATTTATTTATTTGACAGAGAGAGAGAGAGTAAGAGAGACAGCACAAGCAGGGGGAGTGAGAGGGGGAGAAGCGGGCTTCCCACGGAGCAAGGAGCCCAATGTGGGGCTCGATCCTAGGACCCTGGGATCATGGCCTGGGCTGAAAGCAGATGCTTAACCAACTGAGCCACCCAGGCACCCCTTATAATGTCTTTTTTAATACTTCATTAGCTTCTATATTATAGCATATTTCAAATAAAAAACAATAATGAGGTGGTGAGGAGAGGAAATTCTACTTCTTGGCAATGTGAGAAAGATTGATTTTGAAAAATGCAAGTAAGTTAGATATCTGCTCATACACATTTAAGTATACTTTTTTCTAAATACATTCAATTAACTAAAAAAAAAAAAGTTTAAGAGACCACGAAGAATTGACTGATATATTTGGATTTTTAAATCTAAACCAAATATAAATTCTAGCAGAAGATGGAGGGAAGGGGGTTTAAAGAAACTCAAAGAAAGTAGCACAGAAGGAAATAAACAAAAAAGCCACAGAGATACATACATAGGAGTCAAACTTCTAAACAAACAAACTCTTAAAATCTCCTGAAAAGAGGGATAACCTAAAAAAAATTTAAAAATAAAAAATAACAACTAAGTTGACCACAAAATTATCACTAGTAAGAACAGAAGAGTTTCTCTTATACCCAACTAAACTGTTGTGCCTGAACAAGGGTGGTAAAATAAAGGTATTTTCACAAATAAGGCTAAAAAAAAATTTATCACTGACATCCTTTGATGAAAAAGCTACTAATTGGATGTGTTTCAGAGAGACACCCAAATTGAATCCCAAAAGAAAGATGAAGAAATGAGCCGAGAAGTAAGCATTGACTTCTAATGAAGGCAACAATAGGAGCTGATCTGGAACTGCCAAAAGCAAGTTAAAGTGACAGACTAAAGAACAATAACATGGAAAATGTGACAAGGTATCTTAAATCCTTGTATTTGGGGAATGAAAACAAATAAAGATTGCATAATTGATGAGGTATGCATGATAGCATTTTCACTGTAACCAGTAAAATATTTGAAATACAAGAAACACTTTCCAGGCAATACAGAAGGTGGAGGAATAGCATAATGAAAACAAACAATATAACAAGAGAAAGAAAGGATAAAAAAGAAGAAAAGAAAAAGAAGCCCATGGGCAAGATCTAGAGATCCTCTTTCCCATTCCATTCTAAAATCATTTCGGTCCCTGCTGAGGTTGGGCACCACCTGGTGGTGACTGTCTACTGGGGCGTAAGTATTGTCTAGGAGATTTCTGGGTAGAATAACTGGCTGGGGACGTCCCTCCTGTCCCCATTGCCTGCCATTTCCCCTTTGCTCAGCCTTCTCCCACCTACACAGAGGATGAGAACTTTAATCCACCTCCTGATTAAGAATAGGGGCTGGGGCAGAAAATGGGAGCCCATCACCAAATGTGTTAGACCAAAATTCATGTTTGGGCCAGAATTTATTACATTCAAAAGAAAAAAAGCTAAAAATTATTGTTGACCCTTCAACTCAAAGAGTGAGAAAATGAACAGGGGTGCCTGGGTGGCTCAGTGGGTTAAGCATCTGCCTTTGGCTCAGGTCATGATCTCAGGGTCCTGGGATCGAGCCCCACATCGGGCTCTCTGCTCAGCGGGGAGCCTGCTTCCTCCTCTCTCTCTCTGCCTGCCTCTCCCCCAACTTGAGATCTCTGTCTGTCAAATAAATAAATAAAATCTTAAAAAAAAAAAAAAAAAGAAAAGAAAATGAACAGAGTATCCCAAAGAAAGTAGAAGGAAAGAAATGACAAAGGTAAGTAAGGACTTAATGAATTAGAAAACAAACAGTGAAGAAGGTCTACAGATCTAAGTGGGGTTTGTTTGCTTGTTTTTTTCAGGTGAGTTAAATCAACATCTGGCACAGAAAAAATATACACAACATTACAAACTTTAAAGGAAGGCATAATTAAAAATGAATTTTAAATATATAGTAACATACCAATAAAGTTTAAAAGTAGAATAAATGGACAACATTACTATTTTGATATATAATCATTTTACTGGTTTTTACATCTATCAAAACATAGGCACAGCTATGCATGTAAGGATGACGTATGATCATATACATGATTTCTGGGGGGGATTTTAAAAAAAAATTTTGTATATACATGATTTTTCAAGTGATCTTGTATGTCCTTATCTAAGTCTTGACCTACCCCTTCCAAAGATCTCTTATATGTTAGGATACACATTTACTGTGAGTAAAACAAAAGGTATCTAGTGTTTTCTCAGTGACTTCTAGAGATTTTCCACTGCTAGCAATTCTTTTGGCCTCTCTTTCATGGTCTCAAATGGCTGTCGCATCTTCACGCATCAAGCCCATATCCTGGTCAGGAACCAGAGTGGGGAGGGAGACATGATGACCAGCAGAATTGTTCTTACATCTCTTAAGCCAGACCTGTGCCACACGACCATCCCTGACTGGAAAAGTGGCTATGGAAAATGGGATTGGGATGGGCTTCCATCAATAAATCAGCATTGTCTTCCATACCATGTTCACAAATTAATCTGTATCCTTCCATAATTTTCTTCCTGGTCTTATAATTGTACACAGATAAATACATACACATATTCATACACTCACAGCGATAATGAAGCAAGGAAGTATGGGGAGATTACATGTGTATTCCTCATTTCCTCCTTGCATAAAAGCAGTCCTACCTCCTCCCGCTAATCGGGATCACTGGGGCAGCCATGAGAATGCACCCAGCAGAGCTCCAACTCCAGGCAGTATAACTGACCAAGGGCCCCAGCTGCTGGCTCTGAAATTTAAGGCTGCCCTTCCCACAGGCTGCTCCTGGCCGGTGACCTGGCATGCAGAGATACTATGGTAGCCCTTCCTGGGAGACCCAGGACTCCACTCGTGGCTGACGTTGGGTTAAGGGCTCCCAGTGAGCTTGTTGAACTTCTGAAGACTGCACAGCAGTCTAGGACCCTTCCACCCAACCTTTGCTCTCTCTCCACTTCATTCAGGATGAGACTTGCATGCAGTCTGACCACTCTCCCAGACTCACATGACTCATTTTCTCTCCTTGGCTTTTGCTCCAATAAAATCCCTACATGTTTAATCCTGCCTTGGTGTCTGCTTTTCAGAGGACCCAGACTGACCATAAATTACCATTGTCAGGATGATGACTCTCTTCTTGCCTACTGGAACCTGGACACAACTGGAATTGTAATTGGAGCTCAGTGGCCACCCTGCTGGGCACCCTGGCAAAAGTATTCCTACTCTGGGGATCAAGACCTTCAACTCCACAGAAGTAGATGTAAAAGGACAAGAAACTTAAATTCCACCAGTGAGACCACTCTTGCCTCCACTGCTTGATTCCCAGACCTATTTCTTCTTCCTGTGGGTGACACGGCATCATATAGAGACCTATGACTGAATACGTATTCTACACACTGAAGGAAGACAGCCCATCATCACAGGGTATTAGCTCAGAGCTGGAGCATGTGCTGCATTGTTAGAAGACTGTGCCGCCTAAGACACCAGTCACTTCTGGATGGCGCAGTAGGTGCTACAAACATGGAGTCCATTGTGATGGCCCCACTCCCACACCTCCCTCACAGTGAAATGGGTCCCCTGGTCTGACACTGAGTTGTGTGGGTTTCCATGCCCTTGAGGATGTATTCTGTAAACTCCTAAGGAATGGAGCCTAGATAGAGGCTCTAGAGGCGGAAAAGACAACCCTATACCTAAAACAGGCATCCGTAATAGCCAGTCTCCATCTCCTCCTCATATTCACCCCCTTGGGGAGTCTCTTCTTTCAAAAGGGCTGATTTGGATAACCAAGAGGATATTGCAGAAATGACGTGTGACTTTGGAGTCTGTCATAAGAGACATGTGGCTTCTACTTTGCCCTCTTTGGGGTCACTTGTTGTGGGCAAAGCCAGCCACCATCATGCATTAGGACACTCAATGAGCCCTATGGAGAAGGCTGCACGTTGAGGAACTGGGGCTCTCTGCTGAAAGCTGGCATCTGACTGAAACCTTATGCAGCTCCCAAGCCCAAATGTCCAGTTATGCAATTCCCAAATTCCTGACCTACAGAAAGCCCAAGAAATGAGAAATGCTTTTCTTGTACTAAGTCACTCAGTTCTGAGGTGATTTGTTATGCAGTTGTTAAATAAATCAAATAATCCCCAAATCAGCCTAAAGATTTGGTCATCAGTACCTACCTAACTCCTGAACAAATCATCCTACTTCCTTTTCTACATGGAAGTCAAAATCATTCTATGTGTCGAGATATCCTCTATAATAAATCTGATTATTCTTCATGAGTCCTTCATCTCTGTAGAAATTACAGAAGTATGTAATCCAACATCCTCTATTACTGAACAAAGAATAGACATTCTTAGGCTGCCCTAAGTGATGCAGTTCATTAAGCACCTGACCCTTGGTTTTGGCTCAGGTCGTGATCACAGTGTCATGAGATCAAGCCCCACATGGGGCTCCATGTTCAGTGTGGAGTCTGCTTAAACTTTTTCTCCCTCTCCCTCTATCCCCTCCATCCCCACTCCCTCTCTTTTTCTCGCAAATAAATAACTCTTAAAAAAAATAGAATAGACATTCTTCCCATAAGGTTTTTCAAAACATACTAGATGCAACAAAATTAACTACTAGAAAGATAATAATCAGAGAGAGATTTTTAAAAAAAGAAACCTGATGCCATTCATTGACATCTTCATCTTGTTTTATTGGGATAAACCTAAGATTCTGTGGGCCACAAGAAGAATTCAAATACTATTGTCCTATAAGATTGCCATCACTCAAAAGCTTTTTTAGATGATATTGGTGGTTATTATCAATATGATATTTTGATATTACATAATAAAATATGATAACATTTGGAAAATCAGAGATAACTTAATGAACCAGTATTTCCCAAATGACTAATTCATGATGTCACAAAATTACGCATGGGTAAAAGATGCCTTAAAAGTACGTGTTGGAACAATAGATTTCAGTGTAAAAAAGATGAAAAATTTATTGATATAGTTTCAGATTCCACACTGCAATTAATCTTTAAAAACACTCAATTTTCAAGTTTTATGTAGCAAAGAAAAACGCCCACAATTATCTGAAAAGACTATGAAAATACTTCTCTTTTTTCCAAGTAAATATCTGAGTGAGGACAGAGTTTCTTCATATACTTTGACCAAAACAACATAGCATAATCCTAACATAAACATTCGACAGATGAAAAGCAGAAATGGAGATAAGAACTTAGCCATAAATAAGACACAAAAGACATCTGCAAAAATGTAAAACAATGTCATGCATCTAATTATTTTTGTTTTAGAAAATATGGTGATTTTCTATAATAACATGTTATGCTAACATGTTATGGTTTCATATCTAAATAAATTAATGTGCTTTAATGTTCTTATTTCTGATTTCTAATACTATATATAAACATTTAACTCACAAAGAAAGTCCTTTTGAAAGGTCCTCATTAATTTTTAAGAGTGGAAAGGGGTCAGAAGACTAAAGAGTGGGAGGACTGCTGACATTTTGCAGCCTTGTGAATTTGGAATTACTGCTATCATCCCCATTCTACAGGTAAAGAAACTAAAGTATAGAATAGTAATTGGCTCAAGGTTATACAGAAGATCTCAAGTGGCAGAAGTAAGAGTCCACCAGGCTTCCTGGCTTTGGGACCCAGGTCCTTCCTTCCTATACCATGCTGCTAAGGATCAGTCAAATAAATCAGCTGTAGTAGCCCCAAGGGTTAACTTCATCATCACACTCAATTTCCCCCATTCCCAGCCTTGCTCTCCTAGGATTACTGGAAAAGGTAGCATAACCCCTTCCGATATAAGAGCTCCGTGAGTGGGAAGCAGGTGGGTGATTGTCAAGGTCAGTATCACGCTGTGTACAGAGAGGGTTGGGAGAAGCAGTCAATTCTCACATATCATCCAAGCTGTCCTAGGTATTTGTCTAGATTCTCTCAGCTCTTAGACTTAGTATTTTCCAGTGAGGTTGATTTTGGAAACAGTGATCTGATCCCAAACCAGAAGCCCATCAGTTTCTTCCTCCCTGCCTCTAATTCTGTCCTATGCCACACGATAGACAAGGACCCAGGTAGCTCTTTATATTTAAACTCAAGTAAGTTAGGAAGCAATAAAATGAAATCTTCGGTTCCTCTGTCTCACGACTATATTTCAGGTGCACACACCATACAAGCATCTTGCAGGTGCTGGGGGCCTTAGAAACATATATGGTCTGGCGAGGAATGTGCTTGCTTTGCAGTGAGTTGAACCTAGGCCATTAGACAATAAATATTCCCCAGATGGCAGTGGTGATGGCAGTAAGGGTGACAAAAGGTGCCGAGGACCAACGTCCAGACTTGGGATTTACAAATGTTGGGTTTCTGACAACACAGTCTGAAGATTTTCTACATCAGGTTCCCAGCTGGGCCTCAGCCCCTCTGAGCCAGAATCTCTAGGAGCAGCATTCTGGCCAAGCAACATTGGGATTTTACATTTTTTCCCAGAACCAATAACCTCGTCTCTCCATGTCGTCTGTAGAGGCACCAACACGGGGCCTCGGCCCTCTCCTAGTTTAGTAAAATTTCAGTAGCAAGGCAGCCTGTAGGGATCCAGTTGTCTGAGCCTCTTCTTTCATTTACCTTCTGTTAGGTTTCCTTAGGAATTCTTGGGGTGGGAACTCCAAGCAGGCGTGACTGCAACCAGGTGTACGTTCTCTCTCCCTTAGGAGTTGGAGAGGAGACTGGGATGTGCTTCTGAGTGAATTAGGAATCTCATTCATCAATGTGGTTGGGGCTAGTGAGGAAAAAAAAGTTTCAGCAGATAGCAAGCTTGACTCAGAACTTTCTGAAATTCTTTTCAAAGTGTAGTTGGGCATTCTTGTTTCACTGGATCTTTGCTATAACATGACTCCCCTTGGCTCAGAGAGCAGGGTTACAGAGGCCTTCATTGGGCCCCAGCCAAGGAAGTCAGATTAGTGGAAGTACCAGAAGTACCGCATGAGGACACAGTATCACTGAGAACACGGGCCTGGAAAGCACATCTCAAGGGCAGTCCTAGTGCAGGGTTCCAAGCTACACCAGATTCGGACGTCCTTGACGAGATGAGGTGCTGAGCCTTGAGGGACCAGGTGACCACAAAGTGGGCTGAACGTTCTGGAATGCAAAGCAAAGCTCACACTGGCAGAACGGCGGCTGGCCTGGTATCTCCCAGCTCCTTATTGATGCTGCCCAGGAAAACCATGACTCCTTCCTTCCTCTGATGATGTCACCAATTAGGCATTTATAAAGCATGTGGCCCTGTGCAAAGGAACATGCACAGTGCTCCAGGGCGTAGAGTAGGAAATAAGTAAAACAATAATTTCTCTGCCCATGAAAGGTATTTATGTTCAATTAGAGGTCAGAAGTGTGGCTTCAAGGGAGAAAAATAAGTAAACATGAAATTAGCTATTAATGTGGTCCAAATAACATTAGTGTGGTTTAAGGAAAGGGACTCATAAAGGGAAAAAAATATTTTTAATGATGATCATACTTTAAAAGGGGATGGTTAAGACGAGCAATCTAAAAATTAATTCGTGGCTAATTTGCAGGCATAAAGCTGGCAAAGAGGGGTGTGTGTGCGCGTATGCGTGTGTACACATGTGCACGCACTCATGCACACGCCCAGAAACCAAGCCACATCCTTCTTCCCCTCTTTCCTCAGGGTCAGTTTCCTTACTACAGGTTTCTTTCTTCCACTTCCACTCTCTTTTTCTCACTCCACCTTCATTCTTCCCTTTCTCACGCCGGCTCAGGGGCTGGAGACTTGACTGGTGACAGAGATGGGAAAACAAATATTGTTTCTTCCTGACTCTGAATTCCTTCCCTGCTCTGCACCCCTCTGCTCCTTCTACCTCTTACCTAGCCAAATCTTACCCTCACATTTTGCTCCAACGGTTTGGGATTATTTCCCAGTGTGTGGTAAGGAGAATTCTGGTGCCAGCAATTCCATGCCATTTTTGGATCCGAATACGTTGGCAGCCAAAGAAACGCAGGCCAATACAATCAAACCTTCCAGGGAGCCAGCCACTCTTGGATCACTCTGCGGCTGGCTCCACCTCACTCTTCACCCCTCACTCTTGTTTCCCTCTTCATTACAACAACGAGCAAATTACACTAGGATCACAAGCACGGGCCTGGCAAACGGTGTTGAGGCCCCTGTCGCTCTTTCTTCTCTGAAACTTTTGCTTCTCCCCAGGACCTCCTTGGCTGGGAAGGATATGGTTGTTCTCCTGCGAATAAGAGTGCGAGGCAGGGCCCAGGGTGACCCAGTCTCCACTGTGGGGATTAAAGGGTCTTCTCATCCCTTGGTCCCCTATCCCAGGACCTCGCTTGGAGTCTCTGTTCCTGTCAATTAATGTTTATCTGGCCGTTGTTGGGTGTGGGTTCTAATGAGGAGTCACAGGAAAAAGAAGTCCACCTCTCCCAAACCTCGCCAACTTCCCGGAGTATCTGACAAGTTGTGAAATGTCAGTGGTGATTATGTCACTGTTGTTATGGTCAAGGTAGGTAGGTCCATCTGGCCATGTTCACTGGTATTAACAGTGTCAAGGGTTAGTCCCCAAAAGGCCAGCATCCTTTGTATAAAGAAAAATGTTCTGTGCAGCCCAAATTCCCCCTGTCCTCGGTCAAGGGCTGCAGTGTGGCCTCGGTCTGATCATAGCAGAGTGTAGGCTGGTTTAGGTCACGTTCACCCTGGAAGACAGGGAGGTGGGCAACTTCAAAGGGAACATCCCACTGAAGGCTACCAGTGACTGCAGGAGCAAATAAAAGTGAGTATATTAGCATCATAACTGTTTCTTCCTCTTCTCTGTCCAAGCCCCAGCTGGCCTTTTCACCCACAGATGAGACCTACCTCAGTGTTACCCCAATCCCTTGGGCAAATGAGCCTTTGTTAATATTCTTGCCTCCCCTCCTTACTTAAATAAGACTAGAGACAATGAGTTGCTCCCACACATACCTACACACAAGCTGTGGGACCTTGGGCAGGTTATTCATCTTCTCTGAGCCCCAGGCTCCTCATCTGCAGAGTAACAGAATGAAAATATTTCCCCTGTAGCCCTATAATGTGACAATCAAATTAGATAAAGCATGCAAAAGTGCTACGTCAACTGTAAATTGACATGAAACCGCCATCATTGTTTCTCAAGGAAACTCCTGCTCCAGAAGAGAAAAGAAGCTCTTTTCAAATACTTCCTGCTGGTGGTAAAATCTGCCTTCTGCAATTCATGGAAATCAGACCAGCTGGAAGGAGGGCATAGGTGGTGTTTCTAGCCCAGATGTGTGCATAATAATTATAATTATATGATAAGAACCTACTGAATTAGTCATGAGGAGTGGGCTACATGTTTCCCCCACTATTCAAAAGTGGAATGTTCCTATGACATCTCTGGTAAGCCAAGATGGCATAAAATGAAGAAACAATTACTGTTAATTTAGGAGGAAAATTTTTTTAGTGCCAAGATCTAAAACATAACCTCTCTTTCTGACAGCCTTTCTGATATCCTAGGATAGAGTTTGCTAACAGATGCACAAAATAAACAGAGATCAAGCACAGTTCCAAGCTCTAGCCTCCTGATGCTGAGACACTAAGTGTGGTTCCCAGGGAAGAAGCTTGTCAGAGACATTCTTATTGCTAGGGGGGTGCTGCCCCTATAAGGACCCACCGCAAAGCAAATGCTCAGTGCTATTTTTGCTTTTCATCACAAAAAGTGCAAATCATCTTTGGATTTCTTTCAATTAACAAAAACAGGTACAGCACTAATGTAGGGCTTTCACGAAAGCAAAGTGGTGTAATGCGAACCTTTGAAAAGTAAGGGATACCTGTACATACCTTCTTAAACTCCTTGGGTAATTCTGAGAAGTAGCCTAGTAGAGAAGCCCTGGGCCAGTCCTTACTCTCCAACATCCCTCAGCCTAGGGCAGGGTTTCTCCAACTTTTCTGATAAGAATTACCTGGCATACCTGCTGAAAATATGAATTGCCATACTCCATTCCAGACGCTCTGGATTAAATCTTGCAGAAAGAAGCCTAAAAAGTAGGTGAATTTAATGAAGTTGGGAAACAGCCTCAGTCTCAGATGTTTAACATGTATAAGAACTGACTGAAGACTTGGTTTTTAAGAAATGAAGATGGCCAGGCATGACCACTTGAACTGAAGAAACTCTACTGGGAAAATATGGGATTTTCACTGTTAACTAGCACTCTCAGTTGTTCCTCAAGTCTGCTACTCCATGGAAAATGTTATCCCACATCTGTAGAATGACCTCAGAGCGTGGAGGATAAGTCCTAGGTAATGCCGCCATCCCCAGCTCCTATGGACACTCTTGTTCTAACTTCTTGGTGGCTGTGGAGAAGGGCTGACTCATTCTGAGAATGGACGATCCTAAATTCTCCAAGTCTTGGCAGTGAAATCTCTAAAGTGGACCACATGGCATGAGGTGCTAAGACAAGCCAAGGAAGGCTAGCATCCAGAGAAGCTGTATTCCAAATGCTTCTCCTGGGGCTCCATTCCATTAAGCCATGAGCCAACTCACCTATGCCACTGCCCCAAGGAAAAGATTTTTGCCCTGGCACTATGAGCATCCAGTAGGGTCCATCCATTGTCTACACAGCTGGAAAGCTAGGCAAGTTTTCCTCCAGCATCTGTATTCTTCGCTCCCTCCCTGCCACAAGCTTGGACCCTATGCCAGTGGGACCTGCAGACTCACCACCCAGAGCCCCTGATGGACTAGGACCCATCAGGGCACATGATGTAGTCCCTGTTCAAGTACATTTGTGTCCCCAAGCAAGGAGCTATCAGTTATAGAAAATGTGAAGGATAAGGGTATTTTCTTCCTTTCCCTAAATTCCTATCAGCACATGAATGAGAATTTCTGCTCTCTCCAATATACTTAAGCAAAAGCTTCTCCTTTCTTGTCACCTCTTCTTGGCTTTTCCTAAGTGATAACAGAGAATCAGTTAACAGTGTAGGAAGAGAGGTTTTTGTTGGGCCTCTTACCCTCAGCTGGAGGCATCTAGCCAATGGATAGCTTCACCCCTGCTCTTCTACCTCCTGAAGGTGCCATGGTTTGTCTCTTCAATGATATGAATCTTCAGGTATGGATCCAGAAAATCAGTAGGGGAAAGTTTGCTTCAAAGTACAAGAGAGAGAGGGGTGCCTGGTTAAGTCTCTTTCTTCTTCTCAGGTAACAATCCCAGGGTCCTGGCATTGAGCCCCGCATTGGGCTCTCTGCTCAGCAGGAAGCCTGCTTTCCCCTCTCTCTGCCTGCCTCTCTGCCTACTTGTGATCTCTGTCAAATAAATAAATAAAATCTTTGAAAGAAAAAAAAAAAGTGCAAGAGAGCCTAGCAATTCACTATTTGTCCCTAAAAGATGATGAGGTGATCTTATCTCTGCACACCTACTTCCCATCTGATTTAATATCTCTTTTGAAACCAGTATCAGCTAAAAGCAGTGAGACTAACACAAAAAATGGGTCATTGGATAAGACACTGATGGACAGACTGACTGACTGGCTGGCTGACCAACCAGACAGGCTCCCAACTGAACCCACATCCCACCTGTATTGACTTCTACAGTTGATTTTTCATAGTCACCAAATTAAGATTTTTAAAAATGGAGGTAAGTGACTTTTGACAAAATCTGCAGATGGAATAGAGCTGCCTACTATCTTCCGCTCCCAAAACACCCCTAAAAATGCCAGGAGAGGGTTATTTTTTTCTTAAGACATAAATCTAAAAGGCCAGTAGTCCATGAAAGCAGGAACTAAGAGCAAAATGTTGGGGGAAAAAAAGTAAGTAGTGTATTCCCTAAACCAGAAAGCTAAGAAACAATTTGATTTGTACCAAAGAATCCTTGAAAATTTTAGAAGTTACCCAGCAGGTACCTCTAGAAAGAGGGGCTGAACAAGGTAGCTAAAATAAACAGGATTGGTTGAAAGTCTACATTTTAGAGTCAGACCCCCAAAGCCCCTCCCCAGACAGGCATGTTATACAATTTGCTGCTTTTCTCCTAACTGATCTTATAGACCTCTGTGTCCTTTCAAATTGTATGCATTTCTTCCTTTTATTTATTTTTTTAATGAAAGGAGAGAGAGAAAGTAGGAAGGAGGGATTTTCTATTAACGAGCATGTCGAGACCCAATTTGCTGCTCTTCCTCTCCTCTCTGAATCTAGCCTTTTAAAGTCCAGCATACACAGTCAGCTCAAGATCCCAAATGAACTTTGACATACCTGAGGAAATTTCATGGTGAGGACAGTTGAACACCATGGTGCATTACTCAGTAGCTTGGCTTCTGTTTAAACATTTAAGCAAGTCCATCCAAGCTTTCCCTGTTTTCCTTCTTCCTGCCAGGCATAAGGCCTCGACCCTCCAGGAGACTGTCCTGCTGGCCAGCATACCTGACTTCCCTGCCTATAGCAAAGGATGAGGTCATTCCTCTAGCCCCTCCATGGTCCTGAAGAAGTCTCTGTCCCACCCTGGCCCAGGTCTCCCTGTTGAAATTGAAGTAAGCCAAGTCATAGTCCTCACCACCTACATGCTAGAAGCCCATTTCCCGTCATTTCTGTTTTGCTCTTATCAAGGCTCCCCTTGCCTCGGGTCCACCCAATATCTCTACATTGTCAGAAAACTCATTCTGAATTAAATACACACTCATTCTTTCTAGGCATTTTCCCTCTGCAAATTGGCTTCTTCCTGGCTCTGCCTCAGGCCAGTCTTAGCATAGTAGGTCCTGTTTGGGACTCTTCCGCTCCAAAGCTCTCAAGGGTCTCCATTTTCAAGATAATGATCTTGATCAAGATAATAAGGGGCACCTGAGTACTCAGTCAGTTGAGTATCTAACTCTTGATCTCAAGGGTCGTGAGTTCAAGCCCTATGCTGGGTTCTAACTGGGCATGGAGCCAACTTAAAAAAAAAAAAGATAATGATAATGATCTCTGGCTCTGGGAAGACTTGTGGACTAAAATTATGGCTTTTGATACTCTAAAGATCCTGTCTTGTTTACATTTTGATGCATAAACCTCTGGCAGCCTGCCTAAATCCTAGTCACCATCTTTGGGAGAAGAGGAATTTCTAAACAGGTTCTAGAAACACAGTTTCTTGAAATAGGTACTTTGTGGTCATTTTGCTTAAGGACTCTAATATAACAGGGAAATCCTGGATTTTAGTCTCACATCCAGGACTCTGTACTCTTACCAGAGCACCTATAAAATGTGTTAAAGATCACTAACCTACACCTACTTTTCTTATCCTTAGCGCCAGAGATGGTTTTTTGCAGCATCGTGTGGTCATTAAGACTGCACTCTGGGGCACTGAATTCTGGCTCAGCTATGTGACCTTAAGCATATTACTTAACTTCTCAATTTACTCACTGGGGA
This sequence comes from Lutra lutra, assembly GCF_902655055.1. Taxonomy (NCBI): domain Eukaryota; kingdom Metazoa; phylum Chordata; class Mammalia; order Carnivora; family Mustelidae; genus Lutra; species Lutra lutra. The sequence goes on from NC_062282.1 coordinate 29,185,705, forward strand.
TATTAATAGTACTTGTGCAGTTTTCTATTAGTTAATACATGTATATACTTAGAATGATGCCTGGCGTATACTAAGTGCTCAATAAATGCTGTTATCACTGGCCCATCTTGCCCTTCAAGGAAGACACAGCCCACCCCCAAGTTACCCTCTCCTTCCTCTGCTGACCCCTACGACTGGTGTCACTGTCAATGTGTTCATCACTCTACAGTGTCCCCTAGTGGTCAGTGGCTTCCTGAAGACAGGAGCTGTATCTTAATCTTTATATTCCCCCAGTATCTGGTGCAGAGCTCTGCATTTTCTAATTATGTAATAAGTGTTTTTAAAATCTTTTTTTTTAAGATTTATTTATTTATTTATTTATTCATTTATTTGAGAGAGACCGAGAGAGCGTGAGACTGGGGGAAGGGCAGGGAGAGAATCTTCAAAAAACTCCCCACAGAGCACCAAGCCAGACTCCAGGCTGGATCTCAAGACCCATGAGATCATGACCTGAGACAAAACCAAGGAGCAGACACTTAACTGCCTGAGCCACCCAGGCGCCCCATGTGCAATGAATATCTTTTAGAGAAGAGAGAAGAGCAGACAGTTCTGAACTACTCAACAGAATGTTTGACTCATTTTCAGAGACTTAAGAGGTTTTCCCTCTGCCACATGTTCTGTGGCACCTAGAAAATCTCCTCATATGGTTTTAACTTCTTTTCCATCTCTATGGAAGAATAGTGAAACATCTGCTGAGAAGAGGCTGGAAGAGGAAGAGAGGGAGGGAACAGAATCAGTGTGACTGCTCCAATCAGCAAAGCAGCCAGTTCCATTGCTTTGTGCTCTATGACCTTACCGAGATGTCATTTTTCTAGACTTTCCCAGCAAGAGTACCCTGTCTTCCCCCAAACTTCCCTTAGCATTGTTGTACCACCCCAGAGTCTGTTGATCACAGTTTTGTTTACAAATACTATGGCAACCCCAGAAGCTCTGGTAGATCCAAAATATCTTGCCAGCAAATAAAGCACAAGGAGGGAGCCATCACAGCCCTCTGGACTCTCAGCCTCACTGATAGGGTTTTAAAGACATCTGTTTTATGTTCCTGAGTATGCATTGTACCACAACTTTCAGGGCATTTTTCTCCTTCAAAGGGGACATGTCCTAAGGGACATTTTAAAAAACCCATTCCTCTTGCCAATAACTGCATTAGAGTTTAGCTCCAGAGCCCCACAGAGAGGATTATCAACTTTCTTTTTGATGTTCAAATTAGTAGTGGGACAGTACAACAAATGTGAATTTTTTTTAATGTGTCCATATCCCTTTCCCTTTACCTGCTTAGCTTGTTTACAGATCCTGATAAAAGGAGTCAAGTACATGAAGTTTGTTGGGGAGGTGATCCCAGTAACAATGGAAAAAGAAATAGGAGATGAAACAGGAGAAAGAAGGCAACAAATAAACAGTGCCAGACAGAGCTCCCTTCTGCTGTAAGTAACTGGAGCGAAACTCCATTTGGGAACACGAAGAGTCAGTTAGGGGGCGCCTGGGTGGCTCAGTGGGTTAAAGCCTCTGCCTTCAGCTCAAGTCATGATCCCAGGGTTCTGGGATCGAGCCCCGCATCGGGCTCTCTGCTCCGTGGAAAGCCTGCTTCCTCCTCTCTGCCTGCCTCTCTGCCTACTTGTGATCTCTCTCTGTCAAATAAATAAAATAAAATGTTTAAAAAAAAAAGTCAGTTAGGACATATGCTTTGAAGTTACCAAACCCAAGAGGGGAGGGAGCTGAAGATTCATTCATACACCAGTTTTCATGGGTCATGGTTGTTGACTGCTGTGTGGAGGAGATGAAACAAAGCCTCAGGCACTTCTCACCTACTGAAAAAAAAAAGCCTTAGGGTGTTAGAAGTCTGGCACTGCAGTGATAAGGCCAGAGGGGACAAGGACAGCAGTAATCCCTAGAGGACCCTCCTTAGCCCTATGCCCAAGGTTGGAGATTCTCCCCCTTTGTATTTGTATATTTTCATCTTTCTTAGCCTAAACAGAATGGCTAGTGGTGACGTGCACATGAGATTTGTCTTTGGCAGCAGTTCCTTTCCCACTAATTGAGGGTCACACCTGATTATATGTGCAGTACCCACATAAGATTAGAAAGAGGATTAGATCTCACTACCTGTCCACACCACATATTTCCACTCTTCATCTCAAAGTTCTTCCCATAGTTGGTTATGGCTATATCGCCCTGCCAAGTCCTCCCTTCTCCATGCCAAATATCCTCAGATTCCTTAATAAGTTTGTTAGAGTAACACCACCTGGTGTTTGAATAATGCTTTACTTATGAGCCACAGAACATGGTTACACCATAGCTGCCACTCATTTGGAGTCCTCTCATACCTTCCTCAACAACTCCATGTCTGCCACTTTCTGTAAGTTTGGATCTTGTTGGTATAAGGAAACATAGTCAAATTGCCTGTAGACTAGGTATAACGTGCTCTATATGACTGTCAAAACGGTAAAAATCTGGTATGTATGGAGGTAAGCAAGCAAGCAAACAAACTGGCCTTACACAATTTCATGGATGCTGGCAGAAGATACAAGATTCCAGGGTCAGAGACAAGACTTTACAGCTCATGGCACAGCAAACAGCATAAACATCAGAATATTGGTGCCAGTTCCTCAAGCCCAAATTCCCACAAGGCAATGAGAAGAGAACCAAGTGACACCCCCACACACAGGGAGTTGTTTTATAGGAAAGTTTATAGAACCTGAATCTTTTATAATGGCCAAAAAGGAAACAAAGCAAAAAGCCTGACCTTGGCTCTAGTGGGAGAAATCTTTTTTATACCAGGTTTATAGGCAAGCTTGTCTTTTGTTCTAGAAGGTTCTATCTCTATCTTCCAAGACACTTGCTATATAAAAATCTTTGAGAAGATAGTCTAAAACAAAGGTCAGAAATGCAGAAACATGAGAGTTGGATAATTGTCTCTCAATATTTACATAATAGGTGGATAAATGTAGATGAGTACATCAATTCTTATAAAGAGTACTCTAGTTTCCAATTGACTTCCATTCTCATTTCAGAGGCACTTCATTGGCATTTTGGGAAATGATATCTTTTATTTTAGCTCTCATGTTCTAGCCACCCAATTGTCTGTCAAATCCCTTAATGAAAGAAATACATAAACACTTAAAATAGTGGAGTTCCTACTTAAATAAACACTGAGTTTAAAAAAAAAATTAAGTGAAGTGTTGCAGAACTTCTACCATGAACTGAAATGAAATGTCATGAACCAAATTACTCTCCCAGCTGAAACAACTAAAAAGCCAGATAAAATGATGACACAGTGGTTTTCAAGACATTGAACAGCAGGTAATAAAACACAGTGAACACTAAAAGAGGAGAAAAAATTAAAATGAATCTGCAATTGTCCCACCTTACTGCATAGAGTTCTCAGGATGTGGAAGAAGAAAGAAAAATTAGCTGGAACCAGCATCACCGCTGAGTTGAAGAGACATAGCTGAGAGTCTGAGGAGATCAAAATGGGTAGAGTTTGCATAGGAGAATACTGGAAAGAACAGGGCTTAATGAGGAGCTCTTGAGATCAGCAGGTAACCCATCATAAGTCTTTGACTGAGTACTGAACAACATTTATGTATCAGGAAATTACCTGAGGCCCGCCGAGGGTGGTGGGGATACCCAATGAGATTAGACCAAAGGTCATACATTGCCAAAAAAACAGTCCCTGGTTCCACAAACCAGAGAAGAAAACCTCACAGTTCAGGGCTATTAGCACATATTTAAGTTTTACCTTCATAATGGGTGAAAATTAGTCCTAGACTAAAAGCTTTCTGGTCCTGTCTAACAAAATCTAAAAGCAAGACCCAAAAGAATCATCCTGTTAGATTAGTAAGCTTAGTGATACCATAACAAAAGTATTCAAAATGAAAAACAGAAGAGACTGAAGAGAAAGATGAAGAGAGCATCAGTGAGATCCAGGCCAACTTCAAGTGGTCTGTTACATAGGTAATTGGAGTTCCTGAAGTAGGAAGAGGAGATAATAATAATAATTAATAGAAATAATGGTCAGGAATTTAATGAAAACTATAAACTCACAGCTCTAAGACATTCAGCAAAAATCCAATATTAGAAACATGAAGAAAACTGAAGTACTTCATAATGAGATTGCATTAATAAAGAGATTCCAGTGATAAAGAGAAAATCTTAAAAACACACAGGAAGGTTATTATGTGGCCTATTATTAAGGTTATAATATGCAAAAAAAAGAAAAGAAAAGAAAGATAATTTACCACATAATTATAGCACACTCCCAGTGAAAAGAATGCAAGTTAGAAGGGACTAGAGCACATATTCAAAGTACTGAAATGGAATTCTATATCCAACAAAAATATCTTTTTAAAAATATGAAATAATTAGGGTTCCTGGGTAGCTCAGTCAGTTAAGCGTCTGACTTGTGATTTTGGCTGAGGTCATGATCTCATGGGTAGTGGAATTGAGCCCCCATCTGGGCTCCTCACTCAGTGCAGAGTCTGCTTGGGATTCTCTGCCTCTATCTTTGCCCCTCCCCCTGCTCTTGCACTCTCTCTAAAGTAAATAAAATCTTTTTTTAAAAAAATGTGAAATAATTGGTTTTTTAGAGATATAAAAGCTGAAAGAGGACATTACCAGCAGGCCACAACTATAAGAAATATCAAATAAAGTAACTCAGGCAGATAGAAAATTTTATCAGATAGAAATCTGGATATATACATGGAGTTAAACAGCACCAGAAAGTATAACTATATATATAAATCAGATGTTTTCCTTATTGTTTAAATCTTTTGGAATGACAATTGACTTTAAAAAAAAACATTGTGAAGCTTATAATGTATATAAAAATAGAATGTAAATAATAATAGCACAGAGGTTAAGAGGAAAAAATGAAAGTATATCATAATAAGGTTCTAATATCATATTTGAAATTATATATCACATAAGCATATATTGTGATAAGTTAAAGATGTTTACTATAAAACATAAAGCAACCACTAAAAAATACAACAGAGTTACAGCAATTATCCAAAAACAGAGATGAAATGGAATCATCAAAAATACTTAATCCAAAAGAAGAGCATGATATGGTCTGAATTATCCCTTCATACTTCATATGTTGAAATCCTAACGTCCAAGTTGATGGCATTGGGAGTTGGGCCTTTGAGATGCTTAGATCATGGTGACAGAGCCTTCATGAATGGGATTGGTGCCCTTAGAAAAGAGACTTTTGAGATATCCCCATCTACTTCTATTGGGTAAGGACACAAACAGAAGTCTGCAACTGAGAAAAGTGCTTTCACCCAATCATGCAAGTACCCTATTTTGGACTTCTAGTCTCCAGAATCACTGGAAGTAAATTTCTATTATTTTTAAGCCACTCAGTCTGTGGCATTTTTTTTTTTAAGATTTTATTTACTTATTTATTTGACAGACAGAGATCACAAGTAGGCAGAGAGTCAGGCAGAGTGAGAGAGGGGGAAGCAAGTCCCCCACCAAGCAGGGAGCCCGATGCAGGGCTTGATCCCAGGACCCAAGCCGAAGGCAGAGGCTTTAGCCCACTGAGCCACCCAGGCACCCCGGTCTATGGCATTTTATTATAGCAGACTAAAGGCACAAAAGAAGATAAAGAGAACAAAGGACAGATGAGACAAAGAGCAAACACAAAGCAAAGGGAAGATTTAAATTCACCTTTATCAATAGTCATATTAAACATGAATAGCCTAAACACTGTAATTAAAAGGATTTTTAAAAAAGAACTTGCTTCCATAAACACTTTAAATATAAGAAACTAACAGGTTAAAAGGAAAAAAATGGTTTGGTAGGCTAAAAAATAGTCCCCTGAAAGATATCCACACCCTAATCCCTGGAACCTATGAACACATTACCTTATATGGCAAAAGGGATCTCACTCATGTCATTAAGGATCTTGAGATGACAAAATTTCCATGTGGACCTACTGTAATCATGAGAGTCCTTATAAGAGAGAGACAGGAAGGTGTCTTTATAAGAGAAAGCCATGTGACAGTGGAAACAGAGATAAGATAATGACACTATGCTGTTGGCTATAAAGATGGAAGAAGAAGCCATGAGCCAAGGCTTCTAGAAACTAGAAAAGGCAAGGAAATGGATTCTTTCCTAGAGCCTCCAGAAGGAACCAACCCTGATGACACCTTGTCTTCAACCTAAGGAGACCAATTTTGGACTTCAAACCCAGAACTATAAAATAACAAATTGGTGTTGTTTAAAGTCACTAAGTTTGTAGTCACTTATTACAGCAGCAATAGGAAACTAATATAGATGGGGAAAGATGTGCCATGTTTACACTAATCAGAATAAAACTAGAGTGACTCTTTTAATATTAGACAGATTTTAGAGTAAAGAATATTGCCAGGGATAGAGAAGCTCATTATGTCATAATAAAGGAATCTGTCAATTCTTCTGGAGGACAAAATAATTCCAAAAATGTTCGTATCTAATAACAGAACTTCAAAAATGCATGAAACACAATTTGATGGAACTTTAGAACAAATTTTTCAAATCTATAGCTATAATTACAGATTTTAATATCTATCTCTCAGAAATATCCTTCTCTTAATAATTCTACTAGAAAAAGTAGACAGAAAATCAGTTAAGATACAGACATCTTGAACAACACTGTCAGCTTGACCTAACATTTCTAGAACATTCCACACAACAGTATACATATTCTTTTCATTTGCACACGGACCATTGACCACATTCTGAGCAATAAAATCTGTGTCAGTTTAAGAGGATTCATGTCATACAAAGCATTTCTGACCACAGTGAAATTAAATTCTAAACCAATAACAGCAAGATACTTGGAAAATGCCCAAATATTTGGAAACTAAGTAATATAGGTTTTTGACAGTTTTATTTAGGTATAATTGACACAAAATTGTGTATATTTAAGGTATGTAAGTAATAAACTTTTAAATAACTTAATGGATCAAAAAAGAAATGAAGGAGAAATTAGAAAGTATTTTAAAATGAAAAAAGAAAGAAAGAAAGAAAAACAATATCAAAATATGCGGGATGTAGCTATAGCCGTCCATAGAGATAAATATACAGTTGTAACTACCTGTATTAGAAAGAAAAAAGTTCTCAAATCAATGACTTCAACTTCCACTCTAAAAATTTTAAAAAAGAAAAAAAAATTATACCAAAGAATTAAAGTAAAGTAGAAAGAAGGAAGGAATAAATATCAGAGCAAAAATTAATGACCAAATACCGGAAAAATAATAGAGAAATCAATAAACCAAAAGCTGCTTGTTTGAGGGTATCAATAAAATTGAGGAACCTTTAAACAGAATCATCAGAAGAAAAAGACAGAGAAAACAAAAATTAATAACATTAGAAATGACAGAGGTGACTACCTCAAAAAAGGTACTATCTACAGATAGTAAAAGAATCATAAGGAACTATTATGAGCAGCTTTATGCCAATCAATTTAACAATTTTTAAATAGACCAATTCTTTGAAAGGTACAAACTAACAAGGTTCACTCAGCGTGGTTCTTTTTCATGGCACCTCAGAAGTGGTCGGCTGCTTCAGGGTGAAGCTGAACATCTCTTTCCCAGCTACTGGCTGCCAGAAACTCATTGAAGGGGACAATAAATGCAAATTTATGAGAAGGATATGACCACAGAAGTGGGTGCTGATGCTCTGGACGAAGAATGGAAGGATTGTGTGGTCCCAGTCAGTGGTGGGAATGACAGACAAGGTTTCCGCGTAAAGCAGGGTGTCTTAACCCATGGCTATGTCTGCCCGCTACCATGTAAGGGACATTCCTGTTACAGACCAAGGAAGACTGAAGAAAGAAAGCACAAATCTATTCCAGGTTGCACTGTGGATGTTGATCTTAGTGTTCTCAACTTGGTTATTGTTAATTAAAAAAAAAGAGAGAGAGAAAGAAGGATATTTCTGGACGCACTGATATTACTATGCCCTTGCCGCCTGGGACTCAAAAGAGCTAGAAGAATCCGCAAACGTTCGTACCTCTCTAAAGAAGATAATGCCCACCAGTAGGTAGTGAGAAAGCCCCTGAACAAAGACAGTAAGAAACCAAGAACCAGAGCAATCAAGATTCAAAATCGTGTTACTCCCGGAGTCACACGACACAAATGTCAGCATATTGCCCTAATGAAATAGCATATTAAGAAAAATAAGGAGGAGGCTGCAAAATATGCTATACTTTTGGCCAAGAGACTGAAGAAAGCCAAAGAAAAACACCAGGAACAGATTGCCCAGAGAAGGAGGCTGTTCATTCTGGGAGCGTCTACCTCGAGGTGTGAATCCAATCAAAAATGAGATTTTCTAAGAGAAACAAAAAATTAACATAAGATTAATTAATCTAAGATTAGATGTAAAAAAATCAGTCAGCATAAATAAATCTCAAAATAGAGTAAAAGGAGCCAGACAAAAAAGAGTATACATGTGTGATTCCATTTATATAAATTTCTAGAAGGTGAAGACAACTCTAATAGGAAAGAAAGCAGATCTGTGGTTGCCTAGTGTGTGGGAGCATGTGACCAGGGGCCAGGAAGAGGAGAGAGGGGTGGGTTAGGAAGGGGCAAGAGGAAAGTCTCGGACGTGAGTGATGATTACGCCCACTAGCTTGATTATGGTGATGAGTTCATGGGTATATACATATGTCTAGACTTATCAAATTGTATACTTTAAGTATGTAAGTTTCTTTTCTGTCAATCAGTAAACCACATTTATCAACGAAATGGAGTTTGGGGTGGTTTGGGTTTTTTTTTTGTTTGTTTTGGGTTTTTGTTGTTGTTGTTGTTGTTGTTGTTGTTTCAATTTGAAAGATCGTTTCTATAAATCTCCATTCGGTCTGCCTGCTTTTAAAGTTTGAATTTGAAGGACCATCCAGCTATATTCAAAGGGACCCACGTGAGACACAGAGGCATGTGCTACTCTATGCACATCTGCGTGCAACATGCAGAATTCCGCTCTGAAGACAGAACAGGGAGAGAAGCTGGAAGGGCGGAGGGTATGGGCAGCAAGGCTTGCTGGAACTACCAACAGAGCTACCAACACCAAAAAACTGCTTCATTTGCCCACCGTCTCGGCAGGCAATACACAGGGTACAAAGTTAGAAAAATCCATTTTCCCTACTTCTGGCCTGACGTAAGTATTCTCTGGCCTGAGGCAGGACAGCTTGTTCCAGCTAGCTCGCGAGTTACACCATCCTGGCAGGCCGCATGCGCAGCAAGCTCTCTTCCAAGTTACCGCCACTGGTTAAGGCCTCAAGGGCATTGCTTCGGACCTCGCTATAGGCAAGCCAAAGATTTGCATTTTTTTTTGCGCTGGGGATCCCCACTGAGGGGGATCATTTCTGGTGCCCGGAGTACACAGTGCAGTTTTGTTTGATCTATTAAGGCAATTGAGATGTTGTAACTCATTTGCAACTGATTTGATTTTACTCCAAAAGTATTTCCCTCCAGCCTAGACTTGGCTTTGTGTCCTGGAAATCAGGAGAACCGTATGTGGGTAAAAAGTAAAGAGGTCTAATGAGCAAAGAACTCAAGGTCTCTCTGCATAAGAATATTTTAATTACTTTCGAAGCCCCGCCTCCCTCCACCCACGGGTTCCCCGGGGGCGTTGGGGGGGGGGGTGGTGTTTCCTTCCACTGGGGTGGAGAACGGAGCTGCTGGGAATGCTGCTGGGGCTCCCAGAAATGCCACTACAGTTGCCCTTGGCAATCCTTTATTGTGCAATGCCCTTTCTCAGGAAGATGAATACAAGCGGTACATACCGAGTGTCAGTCACACACTCAGTTACCACCGGTCTCATTAGGCAGACACTGAAAGGACCCTGAGGAAAAATAATGCCACGGAATCGGAACCCGGAATTCAGGGAAGAAGGGGGCAAGGGAAAGAAACTTCCTGCAATGGGGAAGCCACTTCCAGGCAAACAACATGACGCCCAGTACGGTCCATGTCCCTCCCTCTGAGAGCAAAGGCCATTTTAAATTCCATCACTTTGTCACCCTGTTCATCAGTACAGCCCCGTATGTGGGAGCCATAGGTACAAAGACACAATAGGGAGAGGTCTCCTGTACTGGACAGGACAGCGCTTGTTTCTCATAGAAGATCGGTGGAAGGAATGATGCACCAGGGTTGTTTGTTGTTGTTGTTTTTTAAGATTTTTATTTATTTATTTGACAGACAGAGATCACAAGTAGGCAGAGAGGCAGGCAGAGAGAGGAAGGGAAGCAGGCTTCCCCGCTGAGCAGAGAGCCCGATGCCGGGTTGGATCCTACGACCCTGGGATAATGACCTGAGCTGAAGGCAGAGGCTTTAACCCACTGAGCCACCCAGGTACCCTGTTGGGGTTTTTTTGTTTTGTTTTGTTTTGTTTTGTTTTTGTTTTTAAATCTAGACCTGCCATTTAGGAGAGAAAAACATCATTTTCCTTCTACCCTTCTGAGTTCTCAGCTGGGACGCCTGTGATAAAAGAGAGATTAACAGAAGAAAAACAGAAGATTAGCATCTCTGCCTTATGTAGTCACAGGAGATACACAGAAAAACGAGTAAACCCCAGAGGTGGCTTTAGAATTCAGGATTAAATGCCATCTTAATAGGGAAAGAGGGAGGGATGCAGCCCTCTTAGGAGAGAGTAAATGACTGGAGGGAAAGATGAATGGGTCCTTAGAAGAACAGATGGGAAGGTAGGACAGTTAGTAACAAACTCTGGGCGTGGCATTAACTTACAGTCTCCTCTCCCGTTGTAAGAGTCAATCTTCCTCCCTTGATGACATTCACAGGGAGGGAGGGGCTTGAGGACAACTCAGTTCCTTTTGTACAACCTGTCTTCTGGCAGATAGGGGAAAATCAGGGAAAGCCTTTTCCTGCCTTTACTGTTTTTCAAGTGCCTACAGCTCAAAATAATCAGTAGAACGAAATATACTGGGATGGCATGTCCTGAACTCCTGTTGCATTTCTGCTTGCCCTTGGGCCTAGAACTAGCTTTGAAATCTATGTGACTTACTTTACCTCCCTGGACTCTATCTCTCCATCTGTAAAATGAGATTACACTCTAGTTTTCTAGCTTTAAGGTTGTATAAAAAGGAAACCACAGGCCCAAAATGGTGTCCCTTAGGTTAAGACCCCAAGTCAGTAAACCAAGACTTCATATCAACCTAACTCCAGTTAGCTTTAACCAGTCAGCATGGAATTTCCTGGTGAATATCAGAAAATTCACTAATAGACCCCTCTGACCGCCCTTATGAGGACAACCTTGCCAAAGCAATGCATTCCTTGTTAATACACTCCTTTCTACCTTCCTTTTACCCTCTCTCTGCCTCTGAAGACCTCTCTTGTGCTTTGTTCAGTGGCACTTCCTCTACTTGCTAGATGAGATGCTGCCTGATTCATCAATCATTTAATGAAGCCAAGTAGATCTCAGATTTACTTGGTTGAATTTTGGTTTTTGACAGATTTGGTGGCAGCGATAGGATCCAAAGTGAGCTTTTGCCAGCACTCAGGGACAGTAAGAAACAAACATGATGTCTTGCTAACCCTTTTGAGTTCCCTTTTGCACCATCTCTGCCGGCTGTCGCTGACTCCCTCTTGGTTTGAGCTCTGCTCTTTCTGCTTTCAAGCTACCAACCCAATTGGCTTCCCAGTCCAAGGTTGATGGGTCAATGTGGACTGACAGATGGCTCTCACAGAGCACCTGTCCTTAGCCCTTGGTTTAGTCCACAGTTCCACACTGGAATCCCTCCCCCAGTTCCCAGCTGCCCTCCGCATTTCCTGGCATTTGCTGCTTTACTCTTTCCCCATTTCCAATCCACAGTCTCTGTGTATGGAGTCTGCTGACTGTCTATGCTGGGAATTGCTGGGGGTGCACACAGCCTTCTCTTGGCCAGTCTTGTTTTATATAAATAAAGGCTTAGCTAATGGGATCCTTAAATTCTAAAAGAAACCTTCCAGGACACCTGCTTATCTCATGTCTAAAAACTGATGCAGAGAGCTGTGACTATCTATAAAAATGGCAAAATCTTACTAAAAAGCTAAAATTACGGGGACCATTATGGGAAACATCTTAATTAGATAAAATCATTCGAGAAGTGCACTTGAAAGAAAGGGTTCCCAAATTACACAGAATGGGATACCTCTTCTAACTGGCAAGTAAGCGCCCCCGAAAGGTTTCAAGATTCCAAAATAGTTCCATTGAAAGATTCATCACAAAAGGCTAATAAAATTAAAGATGTGGGAGGAACGTGAGACTATAAGAATGACATAATACCTACTGCTCCCCTCTTTCCTCCTCTGAGTATTCATTCTAATCTAAATTATTTTTCCACTCTGAAAAGACTACAGAACTGTAAACAAAATTCCTCCAAGTCAATGGCCCTACAGACACCCCCATATCTACCTTCATAGGAGGGGCTTCCGGATGGGCATCCCCCACTTTTCACACGCCTTATAGTTCAGATGATATATGTCATCTTTGTAACTCCTTTGTAAAGGAGTTAATGATTTCTTTGGAGTCTTCCAGGACAATAGATAGCATCTAAGGAATGACCAGGCAGAGGCATCATGTACCCTTCCCCAAGACCACTGACTCCAGACACCTTGACATCAAGGCCCCTGGCTCCAGGGTATAAGTGACTTATGAAGGACACCTGAGCACTTGTTCTTGTTTTGACCAAATTCCTGGATGCTTGAGAGGACACATAGACCAGACTACTGTCTTCAATAAAACCTTCAGACCCCAAGTAAAAATAAGACTCTCTCGTTCCTTTTGTGAGTCGACCAGATGCTCCATCTGCTACGCTCCGTCACTTACACTAGTCAGTAAACTCTGCTCTCACTTCCTTTCTGCCTGAGTTTGATTTCTGTCCCTCTCGAAACCAAGGACCCTTTTGACTAGTCCTGCAGAACCCCTTCTCAGTCCTTAGACTCAGCCAGCCTGCATCACTTTCTCTCCCAGAGAGAGCTATTGCTTTCTTGCTTGTCTCATTTTGCATATCTGGGCTTGGCTTTCTGCCTGCCTGGCACAGCCCTGGTTGTTGGTTCTCTCTTTGGGCTGTCTTTCGGAGTGACTTTGGATTTGGGGAAAGTAATATCCTCTGCACCCTTTGGGGACCTGTCTTACACCCTAGAGGATGGGGATAGGTGATTTAATACTGCCAAAAATATTTTAAATTAAAACTATGTTCCCAGAGGGAAAGAAACAAGTTGAGGATGAAGCAGTAGGATAGGTAGATCAATCTCTGACGTCATTTAAGTTAACAACCCAACTCTCAGGAGGAAATGAGAGCAACTGTCCTTATCTTACAAATCTTTTGTAAAACAAAAGTCAGTTCTAGAGGCAATTTGAAATTCATCTATTTCTTACCAATCCCCAAACTTCCCCTGTTCATTAGAAAAGGTTAGTAAATTACTGGCCTGAGGAAACCTCCTTACAGAAACGCACATTCTTTCATTGTTCCTTGAAGTTAAGCATCTTATCATGTCTTTGAAATGTAAACACAGCCCACAATCACCTGTGACCAAAAGAAAAAAGGAAAGAGGCCTTTTTAAAATACAAACTGCTAAAAGGTTACTTGTTCCCAAACTCAAGCACAGTTCCCTTAAGATTAATTTCAAGAACAGGGGCGCCTAGGTGACTCAGTCCTTAGGAGTCTGCCTTTGGCTCAGGTCCTGATCCCAGGGAGCCTAACATAGGGCTCCCTGTGGGGGATAGGGGGAAGCCTGCTTCTCCCTCTCCCACTCCCCCTGCTTGGGCTCCCTCTCTCACTATCTCTCTCCCTGTCAAATAAATAAATAAAATCTTTTTTTTTCTTAAAGATTAATTTCAAGGACAAATACAAGTCTTAAAAATCTTCTCCAGAAATATTATTAACTGTAAAATGAGATCTTTGCATCAGTGTGTTTGTGTATATGTTATAATTGTGAGTTATTGTTAAACCTCCAAATGGTATTGCTAAAATTAATTTGTAAAAGAGCTCTATTTAGTGGGTTTAAAGACAAATGCTTGGAAGGACTGGGCAATTTAAAGTACTTGAAAAGGAGTGCCTGGGTGGCTCAGTTGGTTAAGTGGCTGCCTATAGTTCAGGTCATGATCTCAGGGTCCTGGGATGGAGCTTGAGTTGGGCTCCATGCTCAGTGGGGAGTCTGCTTCTCCCTCTGCCCTTACCCCACACTTGCAGGAGGGTGGTGCGTGTGCAAAATACTCAAAAAGATGGAAACTAAACCAAATTTTTTCAAGTTCATGTGATCTGGGAAAACGGTCAATACTAAAGCTAGTTTAAGGTTGATGGTTTTATTAAAACAGATAGATATGTCTTTAGAGTTATCAGTATTAAATATAAAACTTTTTTCTACCTGATTTCCTAGCCAATTAAGTTTATATAATCTCTTAAAAGATTTACAGCTTAAAAAAATAATAGTTTGCGATAATGGCTGAAGTTATCCAATGTTCAGTAAAGCTTTGTAGATAATCTAAACATAATTACTGAAAACAAGTGAATTAAATAAAAGTAAGCAAGATAAGTTTATAAATGAACTTTTCAGCAATATGTATGTCTACTTAAATAACTTTCCCATATCTTTTTGGGTAACCTAAAACCTTAAAGTTTTGCTGAAGGAGGTTTAAACAATAGGTTAAATTCTTTAAATATCTAGATTATTTCCAAATAAGATAAAATACTAAAATATTAACTACTAAACATAGGTTTATCTACTTTTGGCTTCTTATTACAAAGAAACTAAAAGATATTTGGATGTGTTAGTGCTACACTGGAAAATAGAAAAAAAGCATATGCTTCAAAAAATTATGAAATATATTCATAAATTTGCAAATCTAAAGAATCCTGGTGTAAAGTTCACAATGGCATACTGGTAAGCGTTCACTGGAAATTAAGGGGTATGAGTTACAACTTCTAATTAATATAATTAAGACTATTGGAAATAATAAGGGAAACAATTCTACATACCAGGAAAGTAAGATGTATGTTTTGATAAGAAAAAGCATGAAAAGAGAAAACATTTTTGTTGAGAAAAAAAGAAAGTAACTTTGTCCTAAAATAAAACTCATTATGTAAAAAGAGAAAATTTAAGGGGCGCTTGGCTGCCTCAGTCAGTGGAGCATGGGACGCGTGATCTCAGGGTTGTAAGTTTGAGCCCCATGTTGGGTGTAGAAATTACTTAAAAATAAAATCTTTCTAAAATAAATAAATTAATTAATTAATTAAATTAAAAGGGAAAACTGAGGACAAAAATCTAAATTTAGAAAGAAAGTTATAGATGTGTGGAAAAGAAATCCTTGAAAAGAACTTTTAACGTGTGCTCCACCTGACTCCGACACAAGGCAGTGACAACAGGTTCTAGAAAGACTGTGACTCAACACAGATGAAGTCTGTTCTGCTTCTGCAAAACATGGCCCCATTTTGCCAGACTACTGTTGTCCCCATGTCCTTATAACATGGCAACAGCCTGCTCCTACATCAGGAAAATTAAGGTGTTAAACTGGCTGTAAGTTACATGAAGTCAAGGTTATGAGAAAACCAAGACAGCTGCTTTGCTCTGTTCTTCCCAGTTCCCTGACAAACCCCATTTTTTGGTTTTTGCATTCCTTCACCCAGCCTAGTGTGTTTCAGATGACTCAGATTATAAATAGATGTTAGTGGGGAAACTTCTCTAAAACTGCAAAAACCGTCTGCCAGCAAAGTCTGATTTGTCAGGCCCATCATCCTGGAAAAACTGTTCTGGTCTCCAGAAGCCTCAGACCTTCTCCCTCCAGGCCCTTTGAACACCTACAGCTGACCTTATTCACACAGCTGCCACTGCAGACGTGTTAGCGGTATGTTCTTGTTACTGTGTATACATTTTCTGGATGGGCTGAAGCCTTTCCTGATGTTCTCATAGTGGGGAAAAAGAAGAAAACTGTTTAAAAAAATGAGTTTTCCAGGGACACCTGGGTGGCTCAGTCGGATGAGCATCTGACTCTTGATTTTGGCTCAGGTCATGATCTAGGGGTCCCAGGATTGAGCCCTGAGTCAGGTGCCATGCTGGGAGGGAATCTGCTTGAGGATTCTTTCTTCCTCTGTCCCCTCTCCCTACTCACACTCTCTTTCTCTTTCCCTCTCAAATAATCAATCAATCAATCTTTTGGAAAAAATGTGTTTCCCACTTGCAATAGACCTTCTGTAATACCAGTGACCAAGGCACCCACTTCATTGAGCAAATCACATGAGGCTTATCTAAACCTTGTGAACTTCATGATCCCTTGCTGTCTCATGCTGGTGCAGCCACCTACAACCAGTCTCTAATGCCTTCTGCTCAAGCTTGTGATCAGCAGGCAAAATCAGTCTTCCTGGGTCCCAGTTCAAAGGGACCAGTTCAAAGTTCAAACTGTTGATCAACAGTTTAGAACCTGGGGATTAGGTATTCTAGAAACATCATCAGAGAAATCCAGCTCTCGAGCCCCACTGAAAAGGAGCTTAGCAAGTGCTGCTGACCACTGACGCTGCAATAGAGCTAGAAGGTAGCAAGCCCTGGCTTCACATTGCAGAGCTAAAGAAGCCTCCACGTGGCACGTGGTTCCGTACAGAGACCTCCAAATCAAACTGACGAGGAAGAGAAGTAATTGACTTTGAGGCAGACTATTTCTGCCCAAGACGGCAGATCAAGACTTCATAGTCTAACTGAACATGAAACACTTTCTCCATTTTCTCCCTTCCTTTACTCAGGCATGGGCCTGGAAAGATAATGCCTCATCTTCATCTCCCAAGCCATTGCTAAGGATGGGGGTAAGCTCTGGAATTTAGAACATTTTATTTCAGGCTAGGGGGAAAAAATATAACTGTGCCCCTAACTTTTCACAAGCAAAATAATACATCTCTTTGGTCGACTCCTCTGAATTCACATCGTTGAGTATAAAAGAATGTTCCAGGGGCACCTGCATGGCTCAGGTGGTTAAGTGTCTGCCTCTGGCTCAGGTCATGATCCCGGGGTCCTGAGATCAAGTTCCGCATCGGCCTCAGTGGGAGCCTGCTTTTCCTTCTCCTTCTCTACCTTCCTCTGCCCCTCTTCCCAGCTCATTCTCTCTCTCAAATAAATAAAATCTTAAGAAAAAAAAGAATGTTCCAGGAAGCTTTCATGATTCAGGATTTACTCCTTTTGGCAAGTCCCTAGCTTCCCTGGCTAGGGGTGAATGTAAATAACGCTCTGATCAAGAGCCTCTCCTTAATTCTTAAAGTTAGTACAGAATCTGCTGCTAACGCAATAGTTGCCCAACAAAGACAGCTCTCTGGCCCAAGTTGTTCTTGATAATAAACAGCTCTTCATTATCTTTGAGCTGAGCAAGGAGGTGTCTGTGCTGTGGCCAACACCCCATGCTGTACCTAGACTAACACTTGTCAGGAAATTAAAACTCAATTCCATAAAAGCAAAAACAAGTCATTTGGCTTAAAAAGGTGATTCTTTCCTCAGGACCTTTCTTTGACTTATGGATCTTGTTTGGTTTGGGTATTGGGAACCATGGTTTCAAAGTATACTCCAAACACTCGGAGTTATCTTGCTTATAGTAATCATAATAATCTCCCTGGCAAAAGCTTTAAATGCATGTTCCCAGCTGCTAACCACCAAGCAAATGATCACCCTATAGCTGGAACGTCAGAAAAGGAACACAAGAGGGTGACCAGTTTAACGAATGTGAACCTGAAGTTGGAACCTGTGAATATTACAGGGGTGAAGCAAAAACCTCATGCCTTGTGAATGCCATGCAGAGGATCAATGAAGGCTTCCAGAACCACAGAGTGGTAGCTGAGAGTGGTGCTAATGTCTTAAATTTTGAGTTAAGCTAAGAGTCAGATCAAAAGAAAGGAATTGTTCCCCAAAAAAGAGGGGATTGTTTAAAAAAAACAAAAACCACACACCCAAAATGATGTCACTTAGCTGAAGGCCCACAAGTCAGTAAACCAAGACTTAATACCTAACTCATCTCCAGTTTCAATCCCCTAGGAATGTTAACCTTTAACCAATCATCATGGAATTTCCTGGTCAATACCAGAAAATGTACTGATAGACCCCTTCAGTTCCCGGCAGGAGGGCAACCTTGCCTAAACATTGCATTCTTTGCTGAGAAATTTCTTTCTTCTTTTTGTTATGCCCCCTCTCTGCCTTTAAAAACCTTTTTTTCATTTAGCTCTCCTCTGTGGGCTAGATGGGATGTTGCCCTGATGTGTGAATCACTTAATAAAACCAATTCCATCGTCAGATTTATTTGATTGAATTTTTTTCTTTTTTAACAGATTGATGAGCCGCGTTAAGAAAATCCACTTTGGGTTGCCTCTGGAACCCTGAGCTCGTAGGAAATCAGTCATAATGGCCCAGAAAGTAAAATTTGTCCACAAAAGAGAGCTGTTCTACTTTGATTTGTTTTGCTGCATTTTACTTTTTGCGTAGCATTTGTGGCACTTACTGATAAATAAAACAATTGATCGGAGCTACAAGGAGCCAAAATTGCAAGGGAAGAAGTGATTTCATAAGAAAAACGTTTCCCTGGCTCTGTGCCTGAAAAACCTCCTTTCTGCATACAATAATCAGGCCACCTTTGAGATTTTAGACTCTTAGTAGAAAGACACAAAATTCCTATTTTGAATATTTCATGTAGAACTCAGTACCTAAATTAATCTACACAGATTATCTCAGTACCTGAGTTAATCTACACAGATTATCTTAAAGTTCATAGTTACTGCTTCTGTTTATCTGGTCTTCATTCCTTGTAATAACATTCCACCAAATTTCCTACAGCAGAACGTCCTTTGTCCAACATCATGGAGTTCTATCCATCAGTGTTTTTTATTCCACACCACAGAACCCACTTTAGCTAGTCTGAGCTGGAGATAAAGGTCTTTTCTTTCAGGATATCAGTGTGGGAGGGGTTTTTCACCTGTGACCTTGTAATCAGGGACCCAATCCAAATGACAACTACCTGCTGTTGCTACCTGGGTAAACTAAGTCAGTGGAGCATCAGCTGACCTTTCCCTTCTTTTCTGTGTTTTCCCAATTTTACTGAGATATAATCGACATATAACATCATCTAAGTTTAAGGTGTGTAGCATAATAATTCGATGCATGTATATACAGTAAAATGATTATCACGATAAGTTCAGTTAAAATCTATCACCTCACATGTTCCAAATTTTTTTCTCTTGTGAGGACTTTTAAGATGTATCCTAGCCATGTTCAAATAAACAATATAACATTATTAACTCTGGTCACCATGATATACCTTACCTCCCCAGAATTAATTACTCTTAAAACTGGAAGTTCATCCTTTTCGACCACCTGCACTCGTTCTCCTACCCCCAGCTCCCCATCTCTGACAACCATCAATCTGTTCTCTGTATCTCTGAGTTTGGTTTTTTTGGCAGATTCCACATGTAAGTGAATATGTATTTGTCTTTGTCTGGCTGGCTTATTTCACTCAGCATAACACCATCAGGGGCCATCCATGTTGTCACAAATGGCAGAATTTCCTGGGTTGTTTTGTTGTTGTTGTTTTTTAATACCTGAATAATATTTCACTGTATACATTTACCACATTTTTTTAATCTAGTCATCTATCATTAGACTCTTAGGTTGTTTCCATGTCTTAGCTACTGTAAATAATGCTGCGATGAACAGGGGGATGCAGGTATCTTTTCAGAATAGTGATTTTGTTTCCTTCAGATATATACCCAGAAGTAGGGTTGCTGGATCACGGGGTAGTTCTTTTTTTTTTTTTTTTTGGAACATCCATACCATTTTCCATAGTAGCTATACCAATTTACATTCCCATCAACATATATGCTTGGTGATGAGGGCTATCCCTGTGGATAGATTACACTGTGATGTGAAGCAAGGAGAGAGTTTGGAAGTAGTGACAGGCAGCGGGGAGGAAGGAAGCATATGTAGCAGATGGCTCTGATGTGAGAGTCATACCCTTGGCCCACCTCTGATTTCACCTGTAGCTGCAGAGGCAACTTCTGAAGGGCTCAGACTCGCCTTGCACCAGCAGTGCCCCACCTCATGCCTGCTGCATAGTTTTCCTGCATTTGAGTCCTTCTGCATTCTGCCGGGCCTTTGTAGGATAGGCTAGTGCAGACTGTGGGAGCAGGAATTTCATGCCCCCAAGGGCAATTCAGCATAAGGTACAGTGGAGTGGGTAAATGCTCCAGCCTCCCCATCTTCAGGTAGACAGTCTGGAGGAGCAATGGTATTGATGAGGTTACTGCTATAGGCAACTGAGGTGTAATATTTTGGGACCTCCTGAGAAAGTCTGTTGAATGCACCTCAGAATTATCCCACTGAAGGACAAGAACATTAGGGCATTGAGGGTAACGACCGTTTCACACAGTAGCAGGTGAACTCTGGTGGGTTAAAGGGATATAAGAAATGCTATTAGCAGCATCTGCCATAGTCACCCTTAGTAGTTCCCAGATCTGCTCACGCCCTACCCTCATTTCACTCTCTAAATGATGCTTAAGGGTAAGAGCCGGAGTTCCCACTGCTGCAGCTAAGACAGTTAATGGGAAACCTGAAGTCCCTTTAGCCTCTGCTAGACCCAAAGCAACTGATTTTATTTTCTCCTTCCTTTTGCATCCATTCTAGTTGGATCTCACACTCAGTCAGAAGTTTTGCATTCCTAGGTTGCTTTTCCTTGAGACCACACAGATCTTTGAGATGTCTGACCTTGATCTCCTTAATCCTTCGTTGCTGAAACTGCCCTTCCTTCAGGCACAGAATTATCAGAGTCTCCTTGGTGGATCTACTGAGTTCAGACCCTGTCCAGTCTTAAAAAATCTTAGTCTTAAGTCTTAAAAAAAATCAGAGTCTCATGATTGTCAGTATTGATTACCACCACCAGTATACTTTTTTTTTTTTAGCCTTATATAGTCTATTGACACAAGAGCATCAGTCATAACTTTACATCCAGTGGAATCCCAGTTGTGTCCCCTAGTCGAAGTGTTACCTCCTTGGAGACCAGGACCTTAATTCTGTAGACCCTAAAGTTGTAGGAATAGGAATTAAAACTCCCTAATTGGGACAGTGGTGGTGAGAGTGAGGGTAGTCAGTTCAAATTCCATCCCTCGGTTCCACCTTCTATTTTAGCTACCAAAGACAAAGTAATCTACCCAATAATCTACCAGGGACGAAGCACCATGTAATACACTTTGATCCTTAAAAGTGTTATTCTCCAAGCTGGAGCCTTGTCTGTGTCTTTAAGAGGACATTCCAACTTTTTATCATGCTGGCAGCTTCTAGGAGATATAATATATAGTAGGACAAATGGATTCCATGGTCATTGCCCACTGTCACACCTCCTTATGGTAAAGTAAAGTAAGTATCTGCGTTGCTTGATCCAAGGCAACATTAGGCAGGATCTTACATCAGTAATTCAGAAATTCTACTTTCAGTTAGGTGTTAGCCAAGACATAGTGGGCAGAGATGGCAAACCTGTACCAGGAATACTTATACTTATCAATCTCAAGTAGAAAGAATTACTTTCCCCTATGGTAGAAGGGATCCGATGGAATCAACTTGTCACCAACGAGCTGGTTAGTATCCTTGAATGGTAGTATCTATCAGATCAAGGGCTCAACACTATTACGTGGGCTAACACGTTGGACGTTGAGCAATGGCAATTACTAGATCGGCCTAAGTGAGAGAGAGCACAACAATAGTTGGACCCATACAGGACATCTATGCTTGAAACCATTGCCACACTCTTCATGGGCCCATGTGTATGCAGTATGGTGGCTGAGGACACGCTGGCTGATCTCTAAGGGCTGAGTTATCATGTCCACTTGTTCAGTGTATTCTCTGTGGTGAATACTCTTTGATGACCATTTATCCACTGATTCCCATCCTCTATCAGTTAAAAGTTTCCCCCAGAAGCAAAATTCCACCCACACTTTAAAAGTGTGCTTGTACACAATAAAGCAAACTCCCATATTATCAAAGAAGGCCTTTGGCAGTAAAGAGGAGAAATGCAGGTGCTTGAGAAGGGAAGCTGTCAGCTTGCCAAGAACTGTCTGCAGCTGCTGGTATACTCAGGTGAGAGAAGGTGATATGGGGTGGGGTATCAAAAGCATCTGCTATAAAGAGAATATGTGTCAAGTCTCATGCTATCTTACAGAAGCTAGAGGTTTGAACAAAAGCTTCCCAGGCATAAGCAAGATTAAAAGAAATTAAACAGAAGCTATATAGAGATACAACAAAAAGAGGATAAAGGAATATACATGCAAAAGACAAGTGAATTACCAAAAGTGGAAACTGAAGAAATAAGCAGATTCTCTTAGAGTATGTCCTATAGAAGAATTTTTTTTAATATTTTATTTATTTATTTGACACACAGAGAGAACTCACAAGTAGGCAGAGAGAGGGGGAAGCAGGCTCCCTGCTGAGCAGAGAGTCCGATGCGGGACTCGACCCCAGGACTCTGAGATCCGACCTGAGCTGAAGGCAGAGGCTTAACCTACTGAGCCACCCAGGTGCTCCCTATAGAAGAATTTAATAAGAATACCACTTCAAAAAAAAAAAAAAAAAAAAAAGAATACCACTTCAGTAAAGTAAAAGTACAAAGATCATATAACAACATGGCATGGAAAAGGAGATGCAGAATGATAAGAGCATATTGAAAATATTGCAAAACCCTGCCCATTTATATCAGATAAGTAGCCAGCATCCAGCAAAAAATGAAATAGATATGCCTGAATTTTACATTAATGGTATGAAGGAACATGTTAAGAGAAAAATAGTGAATATATAAGAAAAACAAAAGAAATGAAATGAATGAAGACAATATGCTAGACAGAGAGGACAAAGACAATTCGTCCCTAAATATATTTGTGTCCTTGAAGAAAAAAGAGACAATAGTGGGGGGGAAATGTATTCACAGATGTATGATCATATAAATTCTCCTTGAAGGAAGAAAGAACAGAATCTGTAAACTTGGAAGAGTACACGACATACCAGGTAAAATTGATACGACATGATGTCATGACATAGTTTGGTTCAACTACTAAACTTCAGGAATAAAGGTATCTGTGTGTGTACAATATTTCATAATAAAATATGTAAATTAAAAAATAAATAAAGGGAGACTTCTGGACAGGAAAAAAATGTCATAAATAAGGGCAAAAATTCAGGATGACCCAAGACGTATACCTAGAAATTTTAATTACAGAAGTCATTGGAATAATGTGTACCAAGTTCTGAAGAGTAAGTCCACAGATATACTCAAACAAGCACAAAAAACACAGATAGAAATTTCCAACCATGTGAAATCTTAGGCTTCTTTAAAATGCTGAATTCTAGGAAACAAACTGAGCATTGCTGGAGGGGAGGTAGGTTAGGGGAAAATGGTGACTAGGTGACAGGCACTAAGAGGGGCACTTGATGTAATGAGCACTGGGTGTTATATGCAACTGATGAATCTCTAAATTCTACCCCTGGAACTAATGCTACAATATATGTTAACTAAATTGAATTTACATAAAGAATTTTTTTAAAAAGCCATATCTTTCAAAAACCTACTTAATGATGAAATCTAGCCCTGGAAGCAAGGGATCAAAATAGTCCAGAGTTCAAGAATCTGAAATGGTAAAAATCAATGTAAAAAGGATTACTGATGTGCTCCCAATCTATTTAAAGTAGCTCTAAGCAACCGGATAAATGTTTTTTATTTCAGATAAAAACATAAATATTGATCCAACAATTAAACAGAAGTCATTAACAATACAACAGAGCCGAAAAAATACAAACCAAATTGACCTAATATTTATAGAACACTATACCCAACAATTTCAGAATATTCACTCTTTTCAGACCATGTGGAATGTCTATAAAGAAACACCATATACTATGCTGTACAATAAATCTCAATAGAATGAAAAGTACTAAGATCATACAGAGTAATATCTGTGACCATAATGGAAGTAATTAGGAGCCAATAAAGAAAAAATAAATGAAAATACCCAAATGTTTGGAATTAACAGTACATTTCTACACCCATGGATAAAAGAATAAATCACAATAGAAACTAGAAAATATTTTTAACTGAATGAAAATGAAAAAATAATACCAAAGAATTTGTTGGATGAAGATGAAACAGTATTACAAGATAACTTAAAGAATATTAATTTTTTAAATAATTAGTTTTTTAAGAAAACTCTAAAGTCAATGAGCAAAGCTTTAACTTTAAGCCAAGAAAAAGAAGAACAAATTCAATCCAAAGTAGAAGGAAAGAAATATTAAAGTTAAGAGCAGAAATTAGTGATACTGCCAATAGAAAAATCACAGGGAGAAATCAATAAAAACAGTCTGTTTCTTTGTTGTTTGTTTGTATGCTTGTTTGTCTGAGAGAGAGAAGAATGTGGGAGGGCAAAGAATCCTAAGCAGGTTCCACACTCAGGGCAGAGCCCAACACAGGATTCGATCTTAATACCTTGAGACTGTGACCTGAGCTGAAATCAAGAGTCAAACATTTCACTGATTCAGCCACCCAGGTGGCCCCAAAGTCTGATTCTTTGAAAGAGAAAATGGATACTCTCACAGTAGAGACGTTACAGCAATTAAAAAGCTAATAAGGAAATACCACAAACAACTTGGATCCTGTAAAATTGACAAAACATATGAAATGAAAAATTCATTGAAATACACAAATTACTTAAACTTAGGACAAAGTAGAGAAATATCAATCGGTGAAGCCACTTTGGCAAATAGTATGGAGGTTCGTCAAAAAATTAAAAATACAACTACCATATGGTCTATGGTCTAGCAATTCTACATCTGAGTATTTACCTGAAGGAAATAAAAACACCACCTGGGGGTACCTGGGTGGATCAGTGGCAGAAGGCAGAAGCCTCTGCCTTCGGCTGGGGTCACGATCTCAGGGTCCTGGGATCGAGCCCCACATCAGGCTCTCTGCTCGGCGTGAGCTTCCTCCTTTCTCTCTCTGCCTGCCTCTCCACCTACTTGTAATCTCTGTCTGTCAAATAAATAAATAAAATCTTTAAAAACACCAACTGGAAAAGATATTCTCATCCTCTTGTTTATTGCAGCATGGAAGCGACCTAAGTGTCCAACAATGGATGAATAGATAAAGAAAATGTATATATACTATGGATTATTATTCAGCCATAAAAAAGAAGGAAATCTTCTCATTGTGACCACATGCATGTACCCCGAGGGAAGTTATGCGAAGTGATATAAGTCAGAAGAGAAAAACAAATGCTGTATGACTTTCATAGGCAGAAACAAAACAAAACAATACTACTCATAGACACAGAGACCTGAAAGGTGGTTGCCAGAGGTAGAGGGTAGAGGAATAGACAAAATGGGTGAAGGTGGTCAAAAGCTACAAATTTCCAGTTGCAAAATAAATAAGTCCTGAGGATGTAAGGTACAACATACTGTCTATAGTTAATAGTACTGTATTGTATATTTGAAATTTGCGATGTTGTATTATATATTTGGAAGAATCAGTCTTAAAAGTTCTCATCGCAAGAAAAAATTCATAACTAGACCTATTGTGGTGATCATTTTTCAATACACACAAATATCAAATCATCATGTACACTTGAAACTAATAAAGCATTATATCCCAAATATATCTCAATACTCAATAAATAAATAAATATAAAGATAGATATCATACAAGGTATCTCCTCTGACCACAACAGGATGAATTTAGAAATAAATGAGTAACACAAGGAAAACTGGCAAATTCACAAATTTCTGGAAATTAAATAACACTCTCTTAAACAACCAGTGGATCGAAGAAGATGTCACAAAGGAAATTCAGTAATGCTTAGAGATGAATGAAAACAAATACACAAAATCCCAAAATTTATGAGACATAGTGAAAGCACTGCTAAGAGGAAAAACTTATAGCTATGACCACTTACATTAAAAAAAACAAGAGAATTCTCAAATCAACAGCCTAGCTGTAAAAGATGTTATTATACACAATGGAATATTATTTACCCATAAAAAAGAACGACATCTTGCCATCTGCAACAACATGGATGGAGCTAGAGGGTAAAATGCTAATTGAAATAGGTCAGAGAAAGACAAACACCATAGGATTTCACTCATATGCAGAATTTAAGAAACATAACAAATGATCATGGTGGGAAGAAAGAAGCAAAAAATAGACTCTTTTTTTTTTTTGACCGACAGAAATCACAAGTAGGCAGAGAGGCAGGCAGAGAGACAGAGGGGGAGGCAGGCTCCCAGCCGAGCAGAGAGCCCAATGCCGGGCTTGATCCCAGGACCCTGAGATCATGACCTGAGCCGAAGACAGAGGCCTCAACCCACTGAGCCACCCAGGCACCCCCAAGAAACAGACTCTTAACTAGAGAAAAAACTGAAGGCTCCCAAGGGGAGGCAGGTGCGGGGGGGGATGTGAAACAGGTGAAGGGGATTAAGAGTACGCTTCCGATGAGCAGTAAGGAGCTGTTGAAACACCGTATTGTACACCTGACACTAACATAACGCGGTATGTTAGTTATACTGGAATTAAAATAAATAAATAAACGGAGTGTTAAAGAGTTCATCTTTCCTTTCTTCATTCTTTTCACCTTTCCCTTTAAGTCCTCCTCCAATAATAATTTGGCCGGAACTACTTCTAGATATTTCACATGACACTGTGAGAGCTTGGCATCGGTTTTCCTCCAGTGTTAAATGGGTGGTATCTTGCAAGCTAGACAACAGACCAGGGGAAACCCACATGTGCCCTCAAAAATTAAATTCTGGAATAAGGACACCTTTTTTTTATGGCTTGAGTCATGCCATGTTTTCTCCTTACCTAGAAATCTGAAGCAAGTATTGTTCAATGTGGCGTGAACATAAAAAGGTCTTTGGAAGAATCAAAGCTTCTGTTGGCAAATACCTGAAACTCTATTATCTGATTAAAAGCTCCTCTGCTTCCTCCAGGTTGCCCAACTCTTGTTTTTCTCTCCTGTGAAATCACCAGAAATTTCTATCCCTTTGTCAGCTGGGTCAAAACAAGAACAGTACTCCTAGCATCTCTGCACCCTGAGTATAGCTTCTCATCATTGTTTTTGTTTTTGTTTTTTTCCTCTGTCGACTCTTTCTTTTATGTTTCTGGTTGAAGGAAATTTCCAGCACAGCTATGCATAAAGACTCTAGGAGTTAGAGGATTCTCCTCCTCACAAGGCTGGTCGACCTATGGCCATTGAAGAACATCTTGTCTTATATTTTGTGAAGTAGAAACAGAATAGGATACAATTATTATTACCCTTGTCAAAGAAAAGTGGTAGATTTTCTAAAGGATTTGAAGAAATAAAATCGGTGCGCCAAAACATGCTAATACCTCAGGGGCCTAGCACCATTTGGAAATAAACTAGCTCATCTAAGTAAACGTCCCCGATGTCCGAACGTTGCCGCTGCCAGTACGATTATTACATTTTGTGTAATGCAGAGATGATTTCAGTGTTTGTGACGTTTGTAGGGTGAGAGACCCCTTCAATCGGTAGCCTCACACTCCTCCACTTTGCTAAAATTTGGCCTGCCTTTATAGTCCTGTTAGAGTCACCTCTCTAGCAGTACTCTACCTCCCTACTCCAATTTACTTCTATTCTACTATAGCATAGAAATCAAATGACCATATTGTTGACTTGTGACCCACATAAAACCCTAGTGAAATTCTGGGACATGTTCCTTAGTTGTCCTCCTGCTATTGCTTTGGGCGGGTCTGAGGTCTCTTAAAATATCTTCTTCCTTGGTAGGGCTGCGGAGGCAAAATATATCATTTTTTCATTCACTCACTCAGCAAACCATTATCATGTGCCTCTGTGCCCTGTTTACTATTCCAGCTACTGGACGTACAGTAGCCTATGGAGCAGACACCAGCCCTTGCATATGGTAGATTTTAAAATCTAGTCAAGCAAAGGGATATTGTGAAGAGAGCCTTCAAAAGGCACTGTGAGAACATGAAAGAGGGGAACTAATCTACACACATAACTCAGAATTCAAATTTCAAAAAGAGAAAAAAAAAAAACCAGCATTTCGAAAGGACCAGTTTACAGCCAGGAAATCATAATAGTCCTATTAGAGGCATGAGTCAGAGTCTCTTCAGGGAATGAGTTGTTTCTGGCAGCATGGCAGCAGCAGCCTGTTCTGGAAGCAGGTCTGGTCCCATGCTCAGCCTCATTCTCTGGGGCCTTAACAAGAGACCCACCCCCAACCCCTTCACACCCTTCCCGTCTATCCCCTCAGCTGCTATTCAAACAAGCTGCACAAGCCGTTAAGTTGCTGGGGAAGGATGTGAGTCGTTGAGGGGTTTGGATTGGCAACCACAGCTGGCAGGAGAAAGATGCTCGGGCCATGGTTTCTCCTCCAGGGAGTCGTGGGAGTCAGCCTGGGAACCTTGCTTTTGAGAATAAATAAAATGGGGAGGGGGGTATGGAGCCCTCTGAGAGCAGTTTCAAATTTGAAGAGACAGCTAAGAAAGAGAAATGTGACCATTTCTAGGAGATGAGCATTATGGTCGCTGGTAGAAACATCAAGTTCGCAATTTAGTTTAGGAAAATCTGAACTAGCATTTTCTATTCTTCTTTCTCTACAGTTCCAAATTTTCTGCCAGCAAAGTGAAAAGCCCTCCTCTCCCCCACACTGCACCTCCCCAAACCTCCCAGTTTGTATTTGCTTGTGAAAGGAACATAAGCCGTTGGCGGTCTTTAATGACTCTTGACAATAAGCAGGGCGATGGCTAAATTATTTGAGAATGAAAAAGAAAATCTGGAAAAACATTTAACAAGCTAACTGGTGGCTTCTGATATGTTCCAAAATGAGAGGCATTACAAAGAAAGGCCTCTCTGCTTCCCATTCGAGCAGGAACTCAAGATATCAAGTCCCAAACCAGGGCGCCTGGAGCAGTAAGATGAGGTCACAGCTGACCACATGAGTGGACTTTATCCAAGAAAAGTCTTTGAAGGTATCCCTTTTGGTGACTGAACAGATTGTCCTCTGAGGGTGAAGCAAACACAGATAAAAATCACTTGGGAAAAGCCATTGCACATGGTACAGGGATGTAAAATGCCTGCTGGTTTCAGCTACTGACAGCAGGCTTCATGCCATTTCTCCTCAACTCATTCCTGTGCCTACTAGAACCTTTCATTGTGAATAAGAGTCTGAGGGGTATCAGATAGGTCTGCTTATCACGAAAATGAAATGAAGGCTCCTTCCACTTCATAAGAACCCAGGTGTTGAGGGACATCTGGGTGGCTCAGTTGGTTAAGCCACTGCCTTCAGCTCAGGTCATGATCCCAGAGTCCTGGGATCAAGTCCCGCATCGGGCTCCTTGCCTGGCGAGGACCCTGCTTCTCTCCTTGCCTCTGCCTGACACTCTGCCTGCTTATGTGTACTCTCTCTCTCACTGACAAATAAATGAATAAATAAAATCTTTAAAAAAAAAAAAAGAAGAAGAAGAACCCAGGTGTTGAAAAAGTACCTATAATCAGAGAAGACTCCCAGCTCTCTGTCCCTCAGAATATCTCCCTAAAAGGTCTCATTCACTACCAAGTGCTCAGAAGCCTCCCAGACCCACATATCAGATATAAATATTTTATAAATAGCCTTGCTGGCATGAGCCTTGTCTGGACATAGTGCTCTGTTCACTGGAGGCCAGCTTCACATGCTCCTTCAACACCTATCTTGTTGATCTCCATAGACCATCACCTCTGCAGGGTGGACCTGCTCATCCTACTTACACCTCAAGGTGAACTTGAGCCCTGTCTTTTTCATGCAGCCCGCTCTCCCACAATGGATAAACATTTGATTTCTACCCCAATTTTTATAGATCTCTTTACTGTGGAGTGTCCCAAATGACACCAAGGTCATGGTGTCTGACCTAACAGCCTGTAGAAAACTACTTGCCTGAAACCCTCCTCTTGCTCCAAGGTAAAGAGAAGGGGAGGGTATTCTCTATCAAACTTTTTACTCATGGCCCATCTTCTCATCCCTTCTAGGACCTATGGGCCTAAGAGAGCATTAAGTAATCTAGAATCACAGGTGTTAGCAATCTAACAGATTGCTGATTCTCCCACCAAAAGAGGTGGTCTGTGAGTTCTTCCCTCACCTATCCTCCCTGGCCCTGCCTTTGAAAAGTTTCCACAGAATGGTGATAATATGTCCACCTTCCCTTGTGGGTCTCTTCCATGAGAGGTTCTACCATTGGTAGTACCTTTGACCCAACATATATCCACCCCCATACACCTTTCTACTTCCCAGCTTTTGCCCTTGTTCTCCTGGTACTTAGAACACCCTTGCCCTCCTTTCCAATCTGGTAGACATCTTCCCAGCCTTCTCAAGTTTGAGCTCAAATGTAACTCCTTTCTTCACCTTCCCTTTATGGAACTTTTGGGCCATGCGCATCACACTCTCTTCCCTTATTCCCAAAGTATACGAGTCTTTATTGTAGAACTTAACAGTTGTATGTTTTCAACTATTTATACAGATATCAATCCCAGCCCCTGGAGGGGAAGAACTGTCTTATTTGTTATATCCCCAGTTCCTAATCTTCTGCCAATCACATAGTCAATGTTCCATTAATATGTGGGATTAAATGGGAGTGCCTAGAGGCTCTTGAAATGGACTCAGGTACTACACTGTCCCCCATGGGGAGAAGCCCAGCCCAGGGCCATATTCTATTTCTGATGCTGGCTAGTGACCCCTCCAGCTCTGTGATATCAGCAAACTATTTCTTCTTATCGCAGCTCTAACACTCACTTTTGGTTATGCTTCCTCTGCAGACCTACAGCAGGCCCACTTCTCCAGCATTATTTCTGTGAACTCTTTCTGCACAAGCCAAGGGCTTGCCTGCCACCTCTGAGTCTCAGTTTCTTTATCTGATAAACCTACTTATAACACTGCTGCATGGAGGAAAAGAAAATGTAATATAAAAAGTGTTTGGAACTGTAACATCAAACAATAATGCAAACAAAAGAAACTCTAAGTGCATATTTTATAGTAAAATGTATTTCTTTTTTTTTTTTCCACATTCAGTACTTTTATTTAACTGTTGAGGCAACAAACGACGTATCTCCCACCCTCTCCTTTAAGTTAGTGTGACAATTTTCCATAATAAACTACTTAAAGAGAAGCTTTGGTCAAGAATGGAATGAAATAGCAAAAACAAAAACAAAATAACCCCATATCACTGCTGCTTTTAAAAAACCAACACTGTCACCAATTATATTCAAACAAAAACACACACACGGTATTTGCGAAAAACGTGTCTTCAGTGTTCCCTTGCGGCTGGCTCTCCTCACCACCATGCACACGGCGGGGCTGTGTCAGCGCATGTGTCAGTTTGTCAGTCTGTCAGTTTGTCATGCTGGATCTGGGAGGCTCACTCAGCTTCACATTATCCGGAGGCCCTGGATGGAAGACTCTAAGGTCTTGAAATCCCAAATGGTCATGGCTCCATCGATGCCAGTAGTGCAAAATTTGCGACAATCTTGCTTGTCCACTTCATAAATAGACACTTGAGTGATGCTATTCTGGTGCAGCGTCTCCAAGGCTGTGTTGCGGTCCTCGGTTGTGGCCCTCTTGTCCATGTTGCGGAAGCGTTCCATGGCAGACATGTTGCGCTGAATGCTCTGTTTTGGAATGTCTAGTTTGGAGACGAAGGTCAAGCAGCCACGGTCATCGTAGTTAAAGAGCATTGGGCAGCAGTCATGGCCCGCAGCTACAACGCTATTCTCTGAGACAAATGACACACTCAGGAGGGGCAGGAACTCTGTTTTCAGAGTTGAGACCTGCACGCTTTTTGAGGCGTCAGCAACGGATACGGTGCTGTCGTGGCTGACCCAGGCCAGGCGGCTCCCGCTGGCAGAGAAGCTGACCCCATGCACCCAGCCACCGGTGCCACTGCCCCCAAACTCTGACATCAGCTGACCAAAAGGCATCTTGCTGCCCCAGGGCGTACTGGCGGGCTTTTCATCCACTTCTTTAATGTAGGCAGAAAACACTCTGCATTTGAAATCGCAGGATCCTGCGGCCAGCAAGACGTTGTTGGGATGCCAATCCAAGCTGAGGACCGTGGAGCGAATGGGCTTTTTAATGTGCTTGCTTACCCACCAGTCATTTTCAGACTCAAAGTAACAAACAGAAATGAGTCGCGCTCCACTTCCCACAGCAAATTTGTTCTCTAGCGGGGACCACTTGACAAAAGTCGCTGCACGATTAATTCTCAGGATCACCAGGGTTGGCTTCCAGACACCATCTTTCTGACTCCAGACGTAGGCATTGCGGTCTGCCCCACAAGTGACGATGCGGTCACTCTTGGGAGCCCAGTCGATACCTGTAATGTGTCCGTTGTGCTCCTTGAGCTCATGAGCTTTCACCCACTGGCTCCCGTTCTTCTTATAGATGTGGACTTCATGATTGTTGGGGCTAAGAGCAATCTGGGTACGATCCCTGTTCCAGGCATGACAGGTGATTGGCTCTAGTAAAAACTGATGTAGGGACATTATTCTTAGTGTTTTCAAAGGATAGAAAGCTGGGATCGGGGCAGTGCGGACCGGCTCGGAGCGGAGAATTCGCGGACTCTGGTCAATCGACGCGAACAGGCTCCGGCGGGCGCGGGCGGAGGACCGAGGCCCAGAGGGAGCGGCTGCAGTAAAATGTATTTCTAATAAAAAATAGTCATGATATAAAAATAATTCACAGAATATGAATTCAAAGAATTCAAAGAATATATCTATGAGTGACCAAATAGATCAAGAAAATTGTGACAATCCAAGTATGATGGAAAAAAATTCACTGGACTGAAAAGTTACTTAATGTTACCAATTGTCAGAGGAAAAAACAAAAACTTTTCTCCTTTATTCCATGTTTAGACTCCTATTATTATCTCCCCATAGATACCTCAAATCTAGGGTGTTCAAAAGTGAACTCAGAATCTCTTTGCCAAACACCCTCAAACTAACTTCTTTCTATTTTTATATTCCTCCTCTTGGCCAGTATCACTACTCTCCATCAGCCTCTCACACCTCATCCTAACTCCTCCCCAGCCCTATTTTGTCTGCCCACCCTTCATCTAAGCCAATCCAAGTCCTATGCAGTCTGTCCCAAAACAGTTTGTGTTCTTTCTCTCCTTTTATACAAATTCATTGCCCTTGCTTTCAGGTCCTTACAATTTTCACATGCTCTGCTTCAGTTGTGGCCGATTAGATCTTCTGTCTACAATTTAGCCTCCATAATGCTACTAGAGAGAGCTTGCAAAGATATTAATCTTACCTGCCTCTTGAAAATATTCTATGGCTTCTCATAATTCAGATTAAAGATTGAATTCCCTAAGATACCATTCAATTTTTTTAAACGATTTAGCCCCTATTTCTTTTTCAAACTATACTTTTATGCTCCTTTACATAACTTCTAATAGAGAAAAAACCTTCTTGGACCTTCTCAAGGTGAGCTTTGTCCTATATGTACCATAATAGCATGTGCTCACTTTAACTAGAGCATCTGTCTTACTCATTAGGTATCATCTCTCATTAGGTATCTTTCCTGTCAGACTGTATACTCTGCTTGTCACCTGAAATTTTTACATGAAGATATTAAGTGGAAATCTAATTGCCTTCTCCTTCAGGCGGGGAGCCCATGAAGAAGTAGAAGAGAACAGGAATGGGAATGGAGGAATGAAGAAGAGGTTAGACCTGACTTTGGAGGGAGAAAGAAGAGAGCCTTGTAGCCTCTGTTGTTGGATGAAGAAAGTAAAATACCCAGCATAAGCTTGACCACATGACCCCAGCAAGGATCAAGGAATTTAACCCTTTGTATGAGTCATCTTAAAACAAAACAGACAGCAAGTCTCCCCATCAGGACCTCTGCAAAAGGCAACTGACCAGACAAGCTTTTGCCCAATGGATATGGACTAATCCCACAACACAAATGTTTTACTGTGAATTATGTCTTGACCACATGCCAACAGGTGATTGCATTTAAAGAACTACAGCATTTTTTTAAGAGTTCTTAAAATGTTCTCATCACTGAAATCTCCAAGGGCGGATAAACATTTCAAAATCAACACACTGTCCCAAACAGAGTAAGAACAGATCACAAAAACAATAATGCTTGGTAAATCAAACCAGTTAAATTTAGGTCTCTATGTTCCTCTCTCCACACAAACATCCTCATCATTGGTCTCAACATCTAACCAAGCCCAAGTTTATACCATAAAAAATAGGACATTCTAAAATTCTACTTCTTTAGGAAAGAGACTTATACAAATAAAATGAGGATTTTACCCACTTAGACAATGCATTCTCAATCAAACTTTCTGCCCTAAAAGCACTAATATTCATAAAGATCATAACACAAACTATAGTTCTAGCATACTGTTGACTCTGCTGCTTGTAGTTTAGATATATATCTATTTTTGTGTTTGATACATCCCCCTTTACCAATGTGGAGTATTGGTGCATCCCACTCCTGTACTGTGAAAAAGCATGCCTACCTCTTCATGGTGTCTCACCTCCTGTGCCATGGGGAAAAAATCAAAGGAGTCATTACTGTCTTCATGATGGAAGAAAGCTGGAAACCATGAATAGTCCATTCATCGATGGGTGCCAGGATCTGCAGCAGTTGCTGCTGACGGAGGGTCTGCGGAAAGCAGGTGGTTTGATTGTGAGATACAATACTCCGTTACTGCTGCGACAGTGGTGACTTATGATAGCTATGTTGGCCATCAATCCTCCAAAGAAAGAGAGCTTGATACAAATGAATAGCTATGCCATGAGTCTGGCAAGAGTTCTGTCAAGGTGGACTATAGAGGAGTAGAAAGATGGATTAAGAGCAGCAGTACTGGGGTGCCTGGGTGGCTCAGTTGGTTGAGCGACTGCCTTCAGCTCAGGTCATGATCCTGAGTCCCAGGATGGAGTCCCGCATCAGGCTCCCTTCTCAGCAGGGGGTCTGCTTCTCCCTCTGACCTTCCCCCTCTCATACTCTCTCTTTCTCTCTCAAATAAATAAATAAAATCTTAAAACCAAAAAAAAAAGAAAAAGAAAGAAAGGAAGAAGAAAAAAAAAAAAAAAGACCAGCAGTACTCACTATATAGTAAGGGTACACTTATTAGTTACCTGGCTTATTCTAAATGATCATACATAGCTTTTTTTTTCAGAGGTTTGTTCACAGAACAAGGGGAATGTCATGTCTATCAGCACTCCTCATCATGCATTTTGCAGATTTGTGCCAATCTGGGAAATGTTTGTGGCTGAATCACCACGAGACAAGTATACACTGGAGTATGCCTTTAGAAACTTCGATAGCAATTTGATGCAGCAATAACACTCAAGTACCTAATTTTAGACTCCGCTCATTAAACAACAAATGGAGCAGTTCAGGAGCTGTTAATTTGGGTGAACTGCATGCTGCATGAGCTGCATTCTAGTGATGAAATAGGCTCAGGTTGACACATGAGATATTTTAAGGTTAAGTTTGCCAAGTGTAACCTAACTCTTCATACGAGTCTTTTAAAATCTTTTAAATTTTTTATTTTTATAATTTATTGTTCTATTTCAATAGTTAATTATATATACTTATATTCTTTATTTTATTAGGTAAATTAGGGAATAATATTTGTGTTACTGCTTCCACATCTGATATTGGAAAGGTTGCTTGTGTTTTCTGCAGATAATTCAGAAAAAAAATTAATTAAAAACAACCATTTGAAAGCTCTGGAGAGCAATCAAAGGCAGTAGAAACTGGATGGTAGTCAATCTTTGAAAGAGAACTGAATTTAATAAAATTTGTGTTTATATAGGTTTTGCCTGAGAGTACTCCCCAGTCCACACAAGTCTAAAGCAACCACTGTGTAAGCAAAAAGCCATGGTCTTACTGGTTTGAGGAATCAGAGTATGGACTTTGAAAAAAGGGTTAATGAATTGAATAAGAGGTCATTAGAAATTATCCAATATAAAAAGAGCAAAAGAAGATTGAAAGAAGACAAAACTTCAGAGACTTAGAAGACAATGTCAACAAGACTAATATAATTGTAAATAGGGCTCCCAGAAGAAAAAATAAATAAGGAAGAAAAACTATCTGAAGAAATAATAACCAAAAGATTCCCAAATTTTTGTGAAAA
Source organism: Lutra lutra (assembly GCF_902655055.1). Taxonomy (NCBI): domain Eukaryota; kingdom Metazoa; phylum Chordata; class Mammalia; order Carnivora; family Mustelidae; genus Lutra; species Lutra lutra. The sequence goes on from NC_062282.1 coordinate 29,221,870, forward strand.
ACAGCATATAGATCCAAAAAGATCTGCAAACTCCCAAGGATACTTAGGCATATTCTAATCAAGCAAATGAAAACCAAAGATAAAAAGAAAATAAATCTTGAAAACGTTAAGAGAAAAGAAACATATTACTAAAAGGAGAATAATGGTATGGATGATGGTAGACTACTCACCAGAAATAATGGAGGTAATAATATCAATCTTCCACAAATTCAATAAAAAAAACTATGTAATCATCTGGCCACTGCAATAAGACCAGTAAAGTGGGGGGGGGGGGGGGGGGCAAAAAAGATTAAAAAAGAAGAAATGAAACTATATCCAATCACAGATGTGAGAAATGTTAAGTTGGGAGTTTTAGGAAGCTACAAACTATAAAACTAATAAGTGATTTAATCCAAATCACAGGATAAAAAGTCAACATTAAAAATCTATTGTACAGGATTTCTATTACTAGCAGCAAACGATTGAAAAAAATAAAATTTAAGAAAATTCAATTTACAATAGCATCAAAAACTATAAAATATTTAGGAATACCTTTAGCAAAAATGTGCAAAACCTCTATACTCAAAACCACAAAATACACTGAGATAAAAATTAAAGACCTAATAAATGGAGAAATATGTTCATAGATTGGAAAACTCAATATTGTTAAAATATCAATTCTCCACAAATTGATCTATAGATTCACAGCAATCCCAGTTATAATCCCTGCAGGTATTTTTATAGACATTGACAAGATAATTCTAAATGTATACAGAAATGAGAAAAAAAACTAGTACAACCAAAATAATCTTAAAAAAAAAAAAAAAAAAACACAGGGGCACCTGGGTGGCTCAGTGGATTAAAGCCTCTGCCTTCGGCTCAGGTCATGGTCCCAAGGTCCTGGGATCGAGCCCCACGTCGGGCTCTCTGCTCGATGGGGAGCCTCCTTCCTCCTCTCTCTCTGCCTATCTCCTCTGCCTACTTGTAATCTCTGTCTGTCAAATAAATAAATAAAAATCTTTAAAAAAAAACACAAAGTTGAAGGACTTATACTACTTCATTTTAAGACCTACTATAAAGCTACAATAATCAAGACAATATGATAATAGTATAAAGGTAAATAAATATCAGAGTCCAGAACTATACTTACAATTAATTGACTTTCAACATGGACAATAAAGTAATGCAATGAAAACAAAAGGAAAGCCTTTTCAATACATGTACTAAAACAGCTCGGTATATCTATGAATGAGAAATGACCCTTAACCCCTATCATCATTCACAAAAGTTAATTTGATATAGATCATAGACCCGACAATAAAAACTAAAACTGTAAAGCTTCTAGGAAGATCTAAGAGAGGTTCTTAATTAAGATGGTTTTTTTAAATCGAAAAAAAAAAAAGCCACCTTTGAGTATATGTATTGTAAAAGGGACTTACATGCCATGAAGGAGCAAGAAGAAACTCACTGGAATGATAGAAATACTCTTTTACAGTGGGTAAAAATTTTATCTATATGACCTCCAATTCTTACAAAATATATCTATGCCTTCAGGGGAGAGATCTTGTGGACACCAACTTATCCAAATGATCTAAGTCAGATTCACTGATATTGGGACAAACTGACACCATGTGCCTTCAGGTGTGATGCACTGAGAAGGACTTATCATGTTATCCCTGCCCAAAAATCCATGGCCTGAAATTAAGCATACCTGAACTGAGGGACATCCTACAAAACAGCTAGCTTCTTCTTCGAAAAAAATGTCAAGGTTAAGTAAGACAAAGAAAAACTGAGGAACTATTTCAGACTGAAGGATATCAAAGAGTCTTGACAACTTACTACTAAATGTGATAACTGGATTGAATCCTGGATGGGAAGAAAATAGCAACAAAGGACATAATTGAGATAAGAGATGAACTTCAGATATGAATTACAGCTTATAGTATTGTGTTTATATTAGGTTTTCTGAATTCAAAAGCCTTACTTTCAGAAAAACCACAGGAAATGATTTTGTAGAAAACAGGCATGGGGTCTTAAACATCCACTCAAATGTTTCAGGAAAAAAAAAATAAAGATTTTATGTACATAAATACATTGATATGGGAGAGAAAGAAAAGGGAAAATGCTAAAGTCAGTAGAGCAAAATGGAAATGTGAGGAATATTAGAACTCCTTATAATATTCTTGTAACTTTTCTCTAAGTTTGAAATTGCATCCAAATAAAAACCTAAGACAAATTATTAAAATCATGTAACTATTTTTAAATACTATGTGACCAACAAACTGGTGTTCTTTTATTGGAGAACTTGTAAATTATTTTATTAAAAATTATTTTCAAAAATAAAATTCTTTTCAGGGCTCCAGGGTAGCTCAGTCGGTTGAGTGGCTGGCCCTTGGTTTCAGCTCAGGTCATGATCTCAGGGTCCTGGGATGGAATCCCAGATATGCTCCACACTCAGAAGGGAGTCTGCTTGAGGATTTTACCTCCCTTTCCCTCTCCCTCTACCCCTCCCCTCTTACTTGCATGAGCACACTCTCTCTCTCTCTCTCAGAAAAACGAATACGTTTTTTAAAAAAATAAAATAATTTTTTTTCTAAAAAAGTTAAAATTAATGCATATGAGTATATTAGGACAAGCTAAGTCTTTATGTCAATTATCTGGACATCAAAAATAATAAAAGTGAAATAATTACCCTTGGTACGCACACATGTTTTTAATCAATTTCTAGCTTTATCTGCCTATAAGACTGTCACTGGTATTTTTGTGAAGAGTTTTTTCAAATATGCAATCATTATTTTTATTTTTCTCATAGATTTGCCTTCAGTGATATTCATAGTTGAATTTTATGATTAATAAATTTGAATTTTGTGACAGCTTCCACTGGCCCTTTTCTCCTGACCATGTTTTTATCCAAAAAACTCTTCTATCTACAAGTGCTGCACACTCTACAGGCAGCTCTGAGAAAAGTCTGCTAAACAGAGCCAATTCTCAGATTTTAATTTTTTTTTAATGTTATTAAACTCTTTATTGAATTTTTTATTTTTTTTTTATTTTTTTTTTTAATTTTTTATTTTTTTCAGCATAACAGTATTCATTATTTTTGCACCACACCCAGTGCTCCATGCAATCCGTGCCCTCTACAATACCCACCACCTGGTGCCCCCAACCTCCCACCCCCCACCCCTTCAAAATTCTCAGATCGTTTTTCAGAGTCCATAGTCTCTCATGGTTCACCTTCAGATTTTAATTTTTAAATTAAGATCTATTCATAGTCAACCCACATATTTTTAGAGGTACTTTTGTCTTTTTTAGAGAGAGAACCTTCAGAGAACCTCCCTCAGCAAACATTTTTTATAAGATAAAATTCATTTTAAAAGGGTTTTTTTTAATGATTTTTCTAAATAGTTCATCAATCTGAGATTATGTAAAATCACAGGTCTTCTCAATTTCAATCCATTCCAGAATAGAACATACACTTACCCAATAAAAATCAAATCTTTTCTATTCACATGTTGAGCTATTCCACCATTGGAGTTCTCATTAATTAAGGTGTTTGCTTCTTTCCTTGCTTTCGAGTGGATAAGTATCAATGTCCCCCTGTTTGCAAGCTTTGATTTTAATTATTGCAGTTTGCTATAAACTTAAAAAGCTAAAGATCTTGGTTGTTCCCTTATTGAATACTTTGATTAAGTATTTCCAACTGATTTTGGATAAAATACAATCAGAAATTAGGGAAATTCTTCCCCATGGTTGACACTTAAGTTGATTTTCCAAGTAATTCTTCGAAAAGTTCAAACATTTATAAGACTCACTGATGATGCATGACTAAGAGAAAATACCTACTTCTAAGCTGAAGGTTCTATTTTTTAATGTCAGCTTCACTGCACATACAAAACTTTAATTCAGTCCCTCTGTGTATATATATAAATATTTGTAAAAGGTAACCACTATCAGTTTCTACTTCAATTGGTAAAATATTGAGATTTGTTTGAATGCAATTAGGAGTTGTGTATGCACCAAAATCAATTCCCATTACATTTCTGCTCCACAGATGTCATAATTAGAACATAATTTTTATCATGGTGCTCTGCTCTGCCAAAATATGTATTCACAATTTCACCACAGCAACAGATAATTTCATCTTCAATGTTAAATTTTTCTTTTCTTTTTTTTTTTAAAGATTTGTTATTTATTTATTTGACAGAGCGAGAAAGACCGTGAGAGAGGGAACACAAGCAGGGGGAGTGGGAGAGGGAGAAGCAGGCTTCCCACTAAGCAGGGAGCCCAATGCAGGGCTCCATCCCAGGACCCTGGGATCATGACCTGAGCCAAAGGCAGATGCTTATGACTGAGCCACCCAGGCGCCCCTTCAGTGTTAAATTTTTTACTAAATAAATAAATCTGATGATCCTGACAAAAAACTGACATTATTTAACTGTTCAAAAAATTATGCTATTGCTAATAGAGCCAACATTTAACATTGCTCTGTAAATACACAAGAAATCCTGAAACTGAACATGATTGAAATTAATTTAGAAGAACAGATAGTTGATCTAAATGAAAAGTCACACTTCAAAGAGTGATATGTAAACACACCTTTCCGCAACTGCACATGTTAAATTATTTTCTTTGGACACAATCCTCTTAAAACAAGTTCTATGTTTGAAGTAAGTACTGTCGCTTCTAAAGCAGATGTGTGTCTCTGCTTTTCACGTGTTTAATGATGTCACTGAACCCCTGATGTCAACAAACATTCTGTGCAAGTTTTATGTTCATCATCAACAAACTTGAGAAATGAACATTCACGACCTTATTTTTCACTAAATATACTCTTTCAGCCTCTTGGGTTTTGTTTGTTTTGTTGTTGCTTTTGTTTTTTAGCTTACTGCTGCTGAATGAACTTATTGCAAGATTTTTAAATAGAGTTACCAAGTAACAATGTCAAATTGTTGATAGCAAGAGAGTTTACACTATTTTCTGGATATCTGTCTGTGTCAGGACTGTTCAGTCTTTATACCCAGCACATATCTTGCATATACCTAACTTACAGTTTCCTGTGTTTCCCACTGATGGACAATCTCAGGGCTTTGTGAATCTCCCTGGCCATGGCACATACCTGAGCACACCTGGCTGCTAGTCGCTGACCAGCAGAGGCAGTCCCTTGTCAAAGAGTAAAAAAGTTAGCTCATGTGTGAAAGCATTTCCCTTTAATAGCTACTCTCTTGCATGCTATTTCTGAAAAGGAGGGGTTACTTACATTACATCTGGAAAGAGTGGGGAAAAAGAGATATGACTTTTCATTAGTTCTCTTTCAGATTAACCACATGTTAAAGCAAAAACTCTGTTCCCTGCACTTGCATATTACGTGTGACCATGGCAGAGACTAAAAGCATGAGGTTGGGCACGGGGAGGGAAGCACAAGGTGGAAAGCTACTCCATTAGTTTTCTATGATGCATTAAAAAAACTTTCCTCATCCATAAAACAAAAACAATAACAAATCTACTCATGAAGTTGTTGTAAGATATAAAAGAATTAATACATATAAATATGCCTGGGTTAAGGAAACTCTTTTATCAGAATTAAGTGTTATTATTATAATTACTACCACTTTCTAGAAAAAAACGAAACAAAACAAAACAAAACACCACCACTATGATTCCTTCGGTAATTCCTTGTTGTTGAAATTGTTAGAAACCAATGTATCTTCCAGATCCTTCGCTGACATGAATGCTCTCTTAGTGTTCTATTTGCCAGTTCCTCCCTGTTATGGTTGTGTTTCTGTAGATAGTACATTTATGGCCGCAACCACAGCAATTGGCTTATATGGGCAGCCGTGTTATATATTTGTTGGTTCATGTTAAATTTAAATCTAAAAATAGGAAGGAAGGAAGGAAGGAAGGAAGGAAGGAAGGAAGGAAGGAAGGAAGGGGAAGGAAGGAAGAAAGGAAGGAAGGAAAGGGAAGGAAGAGAAAGGATAGAAAGAATAGAAAGGACGGACAGATGGGCGGAAAGAAGGAAAGGAGGAAGGGAGGGAGGAAGAAAGGAAGGAAGAAAGAAAGAACGAATGAACAAACCAACCCATGTGCTCCTCACACAAACTGTTATTAAGTGATAGTTTCTCCATTTTAAACTCAAACAGCTTGTTTTATAAAGTACATTCAGAAATTCCCATCTATCCCCATTTTATCTAGTCTTGTTAGCTCTATGCCTTTTGAGATCTTTCTGATTTTCTAAATTATTAGCTTTGGATTCTTTGTCATTTATATAAGTTTGGACTCAAGTAGTTCTAGGTTTAAATAACAGCTCTACCCTTCATTAATTATGTGGACTTGGGCAATTTCAACCTAAGTTTCCACTTTCTCATCTGTCAAACGGGGATAATAATAAATATTTGGTATCACAGGATCCTTGAGATGACTTTATGACATAATAGCTGGTGAATCTCTCAATAGTTTACTATAGAAATAAAATACTGCTATAATATTAGGTTATTATGACATTAACATTAATATTTTTATTTATCATTTATTATAATAATAAATTATTCTTAAGAAAAACGACTCACCAGGATAAGAATGATCTCTGTGATAGCCCAGTAGAGACCTCTTTCCATGTAGGCAAATGACTATTTAACAGCTGCAAATTGACCTATCAACAACCAATTTTAAATCCCTACCAGTAAGAAATGAGATTACTTTGTTAATATACTAAACACAAATTTGGGCTGGTTTTTTATGCTCACATCTTTGTTTTTTGATGCATTATTTTTTGTGCCTTATTCCCATCTTATTCTTCAATTCTTTGTGTATATCCAAATCAGCATCTCCACTGCAGAAAGTAAAGTAACCAGGCAGAAAACATGTGTTCAGTTGAGGACCATAAAGAAGCACAGAGGAGGGCATCATGGACACATGGGGGTTCAGGAAGTATTTGTTATGATGATTTTTCTGACAGCAGTTCACACTTATTAAACACCTTCTAAGAACCAGATACTTAATAATAACAATAGCCAACACTTCCTTGTTCTTACATGTGCCAGGCAAGTCCTCAGGGTCTCACATGCAGAAGCCCATCCTATCCTATTAATAGCTAATACTACTATTATCCCATTTTACAAATGCAAAAGCTGAATCCCAGGAAGGTTAAGTTCTTGTCCAAGTGGTAGAACTGGATCACACAACCAGAAAGTGTGGCACCACAGTCCATGTTTTTAACCACCAGCTATGCGGTAGCTCTGCTTGCATGAGATACTACGTGATTTAAGCAGTGATCTACCCAGGCACTTCCACACCCCCGGAGGGAGCCTAGTGGGAGAGAAATCTGCCATCACGAAGAGTGTGCACAGGAAACACATTCTAAGATAACACATCCCAAAGGCTTCAAGTCAACCAAATGCTCTTCTGATAAAAAAAAGCTGCCTATTTCAACTGCACACATAGAGTGGGTATTCCCCACATGGGGAGGTAATGATTGGTTCATGGCTTTGTTTGTAGATGTGCTCTCCTGTCCTGGTGCCTTGGGAAGATGCCCCAGGATATCCTGCATTTTTCCTCCCTCTGAGCTCACTTTCTCTCTCTTCTGTGCTTTCAAAGCATCCTACACCAAAAGAAATCTACCCCCTCTCTATCTCCCTCCCCCTCTATCTGGGTGGATTTCGGGGAGTGGCAGGATGGAAGTTCATGGGGAGGGTTCCATTGGACCTTGACATTACGTCTGAATTCTGAACAAAGCACAGGACTTCTCAGGGCATTTCCTCCCTGCAAGCCGCGAACACTCAACCCAGCTGTCCGTTCACTATTGTCCTGGCAACCCCTGCTTAGTTTATCTTTCCCTCGCCCTATTTTTTTTTTAAACCATTTCATCACAGCTTTTCCTTTGGAATATAACAAGGAGGGACAGAGGTGGAGGAGTGACAAGCACCATTTGTCACATGCTCCACAGGGCTAGGAGACCAGCACTCCATGAGGAGTCAGCCACCCCGAGACGCCACGCTGCCTGAGTGCCCCTTCCCTACTGGCACCTGGGCCAAGTGGGACTGGGATTTAGTCAGCTGGCCCCATTCCCCTTCCCCTTTGTTCCATTTTCCTTTCTGTCAGTGCTTTCGCCACCACCATGCAGCATCAGGCCCTGTTCCAACAACTGCTCCTGGACACTGCCCTTCTGCCAGTGAGCACAACTCCCTCGTGAATGCCAAAGTCTTCCTTAAAAAGTCTACTGGAAAAGTCTGTTCTTCCAGATTCCAGCCCATATCCTTCTTCCAGAACCACAGTGATTCTCTGGCATGTGCCAAATGCCCCTGTACTCATTAATTCATCTATACTCCTTCGGGGAAAAATATTATTCACACCTTTAGGATGTGTAAACAGAGACTCTTAAAGTTTAGTAGTCAGAGGCAGAAAGGAAGGACCATCTTCTTCAGTGTCTGATATATGCCCCAGATCTACATGCCTTATCTCCAGGTAAGTGTTCCTGGGTCTCTCTACTGATGCTCACCGCTATCAGGCAACTTGTCCTACACCCTGGAGCTACCTGGCCACTCCAACCCCAAAGCCCACATTCTTTCCACCAAACCAGAAAGAACACTTACCCCAGACCTCTCAGGAATAAAATCGTTCCATCCATAGCTGATTTTTATTACTTGCATACTTACTTTCCATACTGATTACTTCCATAGCTGCTTTTTCTCATCAGTATTTAGGAGGTAAGCACAATGTCTTGCTCATCCCTATAGTCAACTTCCTTTCTCTCATCTTAGAGTTTCTCAATAATATTTGCTTTATGGAGATGTTTTAAGACAGAGAATTGTCTCATATCAGGAAAGCTTTCATTAATACTCAGAATCAGGTTCATACATAAAAGGGATTAGAAACAGCTTGCCTGTTTTCCTAGGTGACCCACTCCTCATCTGACCCACCCAATCAGCACTATTAAAAACATAACAGATATCTCCTCCTTTTGTCCTTCCATGCGATTCAGTAATAGCCCCAATTAAAGAAGTTATCACAGTGTGTCATTATAATTTTTTCCTTGACTTGTTCCCTACTAGAGTGGGAGTTTCTCAAGGACTGGAGACCATGTAATTCACCTCTGTGATGGATGAATGGTAGGTGTTGGATAAAAAAAAAAAAAAAATGAATGAACTGAAGATTGCACAAAGTAAATTCTCCACTTGAAATAGGAAGTGGGGTAAATTGATATTGGATATGAGGTTGTCATAGTCTAGATTTGTAGGATACTACCATTTAAGTGAATTTTTTTTTAGATTTTATTAATTTGACAAAAAGAGACACAGTGAGAGAGGGAATACAAGCAGGGGGAGTGAGAGATGGAGAAGCAGGCTTCCCACCAAGCACGGAGCCCAATGCAGGGCTCGATGCAGGGCTCGATCCCAGGACCCGGGATCATGACCTGAACCAAAGCAGACGCTTAACGACTGAGCCACCCAGGTGCCCCTTAAAGGAAATTTAGAAGTGAAGCCCACCTCCTCCATTTTACCTAAGAAGCAGCCCAGGAAAACTGAGTGACTTGCCCAAAGTCACATACTTAACCAGTGAGCTGGATATAGACGGCAGGTCTTTGCAGTTCAGTAAGTCCCAACCCTCTGAGAATTTGAAACAAAAAAGAGGGAAGACAGAAATCTTCCAAAGGACCTTCCTTTCTCCTTCAGCCCAGGCTCCTCTAGAAGCCATCCTCAAGTTGCTATCCTTTCTCAGAGGCTTTATTGAAGAGTCTGAGTTGAGACAGATGAAGGAAACTCTACCAGCACTGATGTTCTGGTTCCTTTCCCCCAACTATTCCTTCCACTTCCAGGGATTTACCTTCACATGAAATGTAGACAGTTTTATATTCAAGGGACTTTCATCACAAAATTATTGAAAAGACAAAATTTTACCCAAAATAAATGCCCCAAATAGGGCAACAGTTAAATAAGCCATTATATTGTTCTATAATGACATAATACAAACTCACCAAAAAGGCATGCTTTGATAATATAATGAATTCATGTATGTCATGAAAAAGTATTAGTTAACAGTTAATGAGTGCTTTGCATAAATCGGGTACTAGCTAAGAGTTTGACATATACTATCATATTTAGTTCTGCCAGCAATCTCTGAAGGAAGTACAAATGTCATATCCATTCTACAAATGAGGAAACTGAGGTTCACAAAGGGTAAGTAACTCACCCAAGCTAACACAACAAGCAAAAGCAGAGCTAGAAATTTTAGAAAAATGATTAGAATGAGAGGTTTTAAAGATCAGATGTACAACTTCATGCATTATATTATTCCATCTATTTTATTAAAAGGAAACACCATCTAAGGGAGTTTTCTAAGGATGCTCAGTATTTTTCAAGTGTTCTACAAGGAAGAACTATTTCTCTTATTTGTCTTCTTCACTTATTTTAAGACACAATAAAAGTTTTTGTTTTTGTTTTTGTTTTAAGTATTGCTCTCAGGGAAATGGCAATAAATAATCAGAATTTGGTGGAGGGGCAGGGGAGAGAGGGGAGAAAAAAGAAGAAGGGAGATCCCTTTAAAAGAGCAAGGGGGAAAGTCAGAGAGGTTGAGCCCAGACTCTCCCTACACCCTGCTCCCACCTCCTCCAAGCTCACTCCCCAAGCTCTAGCTCAGGTCCTGCCTTTATCAGTGCCAGTCTTCCCAACTCAGAAAAGACCTAGAGGAGGGAGATAGTTGCTGCTTGCCTCATGTTACCAACCACCCAAACACCTACCTTATCCAGCTCATAATTTCCCCAGAAGTGCTCTGAATGAGAAATGCTGGAGTCTCCTGTTCTATGCTGCATTTTTAACCAGAGAGTAAGAACCCAGCACCCACCTCAGATCTCTTAACTCCACGAACTCATTCAACCCCTGTACTCAGAATTTCACATATTGCACAAGGGGTATTATGGAAGAGGCCAGGAAGGTCAGAGGTAGACACAAGAGTCCCTTGCCTGTTTTCTTCTCCAGGAAATATGTGTGAAACAACTGATTTTAGACAGTGGACAACCAGCATCAGAGAACTGTAACCCCCAAGAGAAGGGAAAGAAATGAAATGATTCTGATGATGACCTCTATGATATTTTTCCCTGAAGGCATTTACCAGACTCCAGGTCATGGAAGTGGAAAACAAGCAGAGCACAGTGGTCTCACTGAGTGAAAGAGATCTTCAGTGAAGTTTACATAAGGTGAGGTGACTGAAATTTGCAGGCTAGTGAAGACAGAACTATGTAGAGATATAGCTTTAGAATTCTGCACACAGGTCTCTTTGAGTATTTGACTAAATACTAACTTTGTGCATGCACCAGGTACTACTAACCTTGTGCATTCTTTTAGGGCAATACTGCATGAGACCAATCAAAGAAAAATAGAAACTTCACTGAATACCCAAGATTTTTTTTTTTCTACTGAAGACCCCATAAAAGGCAGGCAATAGAATTAGGGCCAGACTAATCCTAGAGCAATGATATTCTGTATTTGCCCTAACAAAAGCTTAAAAACAATCCTCAAAATGATGAAGCTGATCCACAAGTAAATTAATTGCATGACAGAACAAATCTATCCACTCTTCTGTTTAAGGAAGATAAAGAGACCCACAAACTTAAATGCACTGTCCAGCATCAAATCAAAAAACACTAAATATTCAGAGAAACAAGAAAATATGACCCATAATTGGGAGAAAAGTTAATCACAGAAACACCCCCCCCAAAAAAATTACAGAAATTATGGAATTAGTGGATGATGGATTTAAAACAACTGTTTAAAATATTACAAATATGCTCAAGGATCTAGAGAAAAGCATAAACATAATGATTAGAGAGACAGAATATATAAGAACCAAGTGGAACTTCTAGAGACGAAAAATACAAAACTGCAATATCCAAAATGAAAAATTTACTGAATGAGATTAATAGCTGGTGAACAAAACAGAAGAAAAGGCCAGTAAACATTTTAAAAAGAGTAATAGAAACTACCCAAAATAAAGCACAAATTAAAAGGGGCTTAAAAAAATTATCAGAGCATAAGTGATATATGGAACAATATCAAGTAGTCTAACATATGTGTAATTGGAGCCCTGGAGAGAGTATAGAAGCACTATTTAAAGAAATAATGATCAAGATGTTTCAAATTTTGATGAAAATCCAAGAAACCCAACAAATCCCAACAGAATAAACAAAAAGAAAACCATGCCAAGGCACATCATAATAGAATTGCTAAAAGCCAATGATGAAGGAAAAGATTATAAAAGCAGCAAAAGAAGAGAAAATGTACATTATACACAAGAAAATAAAAATTAGCACTTATGTCTCAGCATGAACAAAGCGAGCCAGAACACAATGGACCAACATCTTCAAAGGTTTAAAGTGGGCCGGGGGGCGGGGGGGGACTAACCAAAAAAAACAAAAAAAAAAAACCTTCAAAAATGAAGTTGAAATAAATATATCTTCAGAGAAACAACAAAAGCTAAGAGAGTTCATTGCCAGAAGAGATACATTTCAAGAAATGTTTAAAAGTGCTTCAGGCTGGGGGTGCCTGGGTGGCTCAGTGGGTTAAAGCCTCTGCCTTCAGCTCAGCTCATGATCTCAGGGTCCTGGGATCGAGCCCCACATCAGGCTCTCTGCTCAGCAGGGAGCCTGCTTCTCCCTCTCTCTCTGCCTTTCTCTCTGCCTACCTGTGATCTCTCTCTCTGTGTCAAATAAATAAAAATAAAATCTTAAAAAATAATAAAAATAAATAAATAAAAGTGCTTCAGGCTGAAGGACAATAATGTCAGATGGAAATTTAAACCTATACAAAATAATGAATAATGCCGTAAGTGGTAAATATATAGATAAATATAAAAGACGTTTATTTTTCATTTGCTAAAGTCTTTAAATGTTAATTGACCTTTAAAATAAATACACAAGTGACACAGGTTGAGATGGTGGAGGAGTAGCAGACTGAGATGACATCAGGTCACAGGAGTTCAGCTAGAGTTATCAAACCATTCCAAACGCCTACAAACCCAACAGAAAATTGAAGAGAAGAAAAGCAGCAATTCTAGAATCAGAAAATGGACTACTTTCTGAAAGGTAGGATGTGCAGAGAAGTGAATCCAAAGCAACAGGAAGATAGACTGCAGGGGAAAGGGCCAGCTCCCAGCAAGCAGTGGAGCAATGGAGCACAAAATCCAAAATTTAAAGTCTGCTCCACTGAAAGGCATTGCTCCAGAGGCTAAACAGGGATGGAGCCCTCACGGGGACAGTGTGGTCTCAGGTCCCGCGGGGTCACAGAAAGACCAGGGGTGTCTGAGTGTAGCAGAGCTCACAGGTATCAGAGCAGGGAAGCCGGCTACAGAGATGGAGCTGAGGAGTGAGATCTCAGCTTGGGGTTACCTTAAACTGTGATCTGTGGCACATTCAGGCCACTGCTCTTTGAGCAGGGACCCCAAAAGTGGCAGATCTGGGGAGATCCACCTTCTTTCTCTGGAGGCAGGAATCTGCTGGGTTTGGAGACTCCAAATGGGGCTGTGTGTCAGAGACAAAGACGCTTGGTCACAGACAGGGTGAGATCAGAGCACAGCCGGAGACCAGGGAGATAGGAGTGACTGAGCACTTTTCTCCAAGGGCACACTGAGGAGTGGGGGCCGGAGCTCCCGGCTCCTCCAGGCCAGAGACTGTGAGGCCACCATTTTCATCCCTGTCCTCCAGAGCTCTATGGAAAGCATTCAGGGAAACAAAGCTCCAAGCGAACCCAAGCAGATTACTTAGCCCAGCCCCTGGCAAGGGCAGTGCAATTCTGCCTCAGGCAAAGACATTTGAGAATCACTACAACAGGCTCCTCCCCAAGAAGATCAGCAAGAACATCCAACCAAGACCAAGCTCACTGATCAAGGAAAACAGCAGAATTCCAGAGGAGGGGAAAGCAAAGCATAGAATTCATGGCTTTCTCCCCATGATTCTTTAGTCTTACACAGTTTACTAAATTTTCTTAATTTTATTTTTTTATTCTAATTTTTTAAAACTTTTCCTCTTTCTTCTTTTTATGTTTTTTAACTAGTTTATCTTAACAATAATTTCTTTTAAAAAAATCTTTTAAGGGGGCACCTGGGTGGCTCAGTGGGTTAAGCCTCTGCCTTCGGCTCAGGTCATGGTCTCAGGGTCCTGGGATCGAGCCCCGCGTCGGGCTCTCTGCTCAGCAGGGTGCCTGCTTCCCTTCCTCTCTCTCTCTGCCTGCCTCTCTGCCTACTTGTGATTTCTGTCAAATAACTAAAATAAAATCTTTAAAAAAAAAAAATCTTTTAAACCTTCATTATTATAGTCATATGTTATCCTCCATTGTATCTAACTTTATTTTTTGTATACATATAGGGTTTTTTCTTCTAAAATATATTGGGATACAATTTCGTCTAATAGATCAAAATATAGCCTAAATCTAGCACCGGGCTTTGTTCTAGTCTCTGGCCTGAACAAATTCTCTCCACTTTCTTTTTCTTTCTTTTTCCAACCAACATATCAATTAATTTTTTAGAATTTTTTTTTTTAGTTTTCATGTTTATAGTCATATTCCATCCCTTGTGTTTACCCTTATTTTTGTATATATATAAGTCTTTCCTTTTTTTTTTTTAATTTATTTATTTGTCAGAGAGAGAGCGAGCGAGCGGGAGAACACAAGCAGGCAGAGCAACAGGCAGAGGCAGAGAGAGAAGCAGGCTCCCCACTGAGCAAGGAACCTGATGCGGGACTCGATCCCAGGACCCTAGGATCACGACCTGAGCCGAAGGCAGCGGCTTAACCAACTGAGCCACCCAGGGGTCCCAAAGTCTTTCCTTCTTTTAAAATTTGGGAGATAGTTTCCTCTAAGACACCAAAATACACCAAAAAATCTTTTTAAAAAATTTTTTAATCTTCTTTTTACCCCTTTTCTTCTCCCCCTGATTTGGGGTCTTTCCTGATTTGGTTAGCATACATTTTCCTGGGGTCTTTGCCACCCTTTTCGTATTTTATCCTCTCGTTCATATATTCTTATCTGGATAAAATGACAAAGCAGAAAAACTCACCACAAAAAAACAAAACAAAACAAAACAAACAAAAAACAAGAGGCAGTATCAAAAGCTAGGGACCTAGTCAATATGGACATTGGTAATATGTCAGATGGAGAGTTCAGAATGGTGATTCTCAAGGTGCTAGCTGGGTTCGAAAAAGGCATGGAAGATATTAGAGAAACCCTGTCTGGAGAAATAAAAGTCCTTTCTGGAGAAATAAAAGAACTAAAATCAAGCCAAGCTGAAAGCAAAAAAAGCTATTAATGAGGTGTAATCAAAAATGGAGGCTCTTACTGCTAGGATAAGTGAGGCAGAAGAGAGAATTAGTGATATAGAAGACCAAATGATGGAGAATAAAGAAGCTGAGCAAAAGAGAGACAAACAACTACTGGACCACGAGGGGAGAATTCAAGAGATAAGTGGTACCATAATATGAAACAATATTAGAATAGTTGGGGTTCCAGAAGAAGAAGAAAGAGAAAGGGGGGCAGAAGGTATATTGGAGAGAATTATTGTAGAGAATTTCCCTAATGGCAAAGGGAACAAGCATCAAAATCCAGAAGGCAGAGAGAATGCCCCTCGAAATCAATAAAAATAGATCCACACCCCATCATCTAATAATAAAACTTACAAGTCTTGGTGACAAAGAGAAAATCCTAAAAGCAACCTGGCACAAGAATCTATAACATAAAATGGTAAAAATATTCGATTGGCAGCAGACTTATCCACAGAGACCTGGCAGGCCAGAAAGAGCTGGCATGATATATTCAGAGCACTAAATGAGAAAAACATGCAGCCAAGAATACTATATCCAGTTAGGCTATCTTTGAAAATAGGAGAGATAAAAAGCTTCCAGGACAAACAAAAACTAAAAGAATCTGTAAACACCAAACCAGCCCTACGGGAAATATTAAAAGGGGTCCTCTAAGCAAAGAGAGAGCCTAAAAGTAGTAGGCAGAAAGGAACAGAGACAATATACAGTAATAGTCACCTTACAGGCAATACAATGGCACTAAAGTCATATCTTTCAATAGTTACCCTGAATGTGAATGGGCTAAATGCCCCAATCAAAAGACACAGGGTATCAGAATGGATTAAAAAAAAAAAACAAAACCCATCAATATGCTATCTACAAGAAACTCATTTTAGACCCAAAGACATTTCCAGATTTAAAGTAAGGGGGTTGAAAACAATTTACCATGCTAATGTACATCAAAAGAAAGATGGGATGGCAATCCTTATATCAGATAAATTAGATTTTAAACCAAAGACTATAATAAGAGATGACGGACACTATATCATACTCAAAGGGTCTGTCCAACAAGAAGATCTAATAATTTTAAATATCTGTGCCCCTAACATGGGAGCAGCCAACCATATAAACCAATTAATAACAAAATCAAAGAAACACGTCGACAATAATACAATAATATTAGGGGACTTTAACACCCTCCTCTGAAATGGACAGATCATCCAAGCAAAGGATTAATAAGGAAATAAAGGCCTTAAATGACACACTGTACCAGATGGACATCACAGATATATTCAGAACATTCCATCCTAAAGCAACAGAATACACATTCTTCTTTAGTGCACATGGAACATTCTCCAGAATAGATCACATCCCGGGTCACAAATCAGGTCTCAACCAGTACCAAAATATTGGGGTCATTCCCTAGCATACTGTCAGATCACAATGCTCTGAAGCTAGAACTCAAGTCACAAGAGGAAAGTTGGAAAGAAGCCAAATACATGGAGGCTAAAGAGCATCCTACTGAAGAATGAATGGGTCAACCAGGAAATTAAAGAAGAATTGAAAAAATTCATGGAAACAAATGATAATGAAAACACAACTGTTCAAAATCTATGGAACACAGCAAAGGCAGTCCTGAGAGGAAAATATATAGCAATAAAGCCTTTCTCAAGAAACAAGAAAGGTCTCAAATACACAACCCAACCCTACACCTAAAGGAGCTGGAGAAATAACAGCAAAGAAAGCCTAAACTCAGCAGAAGAGGAAATAATAAAGATCAGAGCAGAAATCAATGAAATAGAAACCAAAAAAACAATAGAACAAATCAATGCAACTAGGAGCTGGTTCTTTGAAAGAATTAATAAGATTGATAAACCCCTGGCCAGACTTATCAAAAAGAAAAAAAGGACCCAAATAAATAAAACCATGAATGAAAGAGGAGAGATAACAACCAACACCAACAAAATACAAACAATTATAAGAACATATTATGAGCAACTATATGCCAGCAAATGTGCAATCTGGAAAAAATGTATGCATTCCTGGAGACATATAAACTACCAAAACTGAACCAGGAAGAAATAGAAAACCTGAACAGATCCATAACCAGTAAGGAGATTGAAGCAGTCATCAAAAATATCCCAACAAGGGGTACCTGGGTGGCTCAGTGGGTTAAAGCCTCTGCCTTCGGCTCAGGTCATGATCTCAGGGTCCTGGAATCGAGCCCCGCATTGGGCTCTCTGCTCAGCAGGGAGCCTGCTTCCTCCTCTCTCTCTCTGCCTGCCTCTCTGCCTACTTGTGATCTCTGTCTGTCAAATAAATAAATAAAATATTAAAAAAAAAAAAAATATATATATATATATATATATATATATATATCCCAACAAACAAGAGCTCAGGGCCAGATGGCTTCCCGGGGGAATTCTACCAAACATTTAAAGAAGAATTAATTCCTGTTCTCCTGAAACTGTTCCAAAAAATAGAAATGGGACAAAAACTTCCAAATTCATTTTATAAGGCCAGCATTACCTTGATCCCAAAACCAGACAAAGACCTCATCAAAAAAGAGAATTACAGACCAATATCCTTGATGAACACAGATGTGAAAATTCTCACCAAAATACTAGTCAAAGTATCCAACAGTACATTAAAAGGATTATCCACCACAACCAAGTGGGATTTATTCCAGGGCTGCAAGGTTGGTTCAACATCCACAAATCAATCAATGTGATACAACACATTAATAAAAGAAAGGACAAGAACCATATGATACTCTCAATAGATGCTGAAAAAGCATTTGACAAAGTACAGCATCCTTCCTTGATCAAAACTCTTCACAGTGTAGGGATAGAGTGTACATATCTCAATATCATCAAAGCCATCTATGAAAAACCCCAGAAAATATCATTCTCAATGGAGAAAAACTGAGAGCTTTTCCACTAAGGTCAGGAACACAGCAGGGATGTCCATTATCACCACTGCTATTCAACATAGTACAAGAAGTCCTAGCCTCAGCAATAGACAACAAAAAGAAATTAAAGGCATCCAAATCAACAAAGAAGAAGTTAAACTATCACTCTTTGCAGATGATATGATACTTTATGTGGAAAAGTAAAGACTCCACTCCAAAATTGCTGGAACTCAGCAAAATGTCAGGATATAAAATCAATGCACAGAAATTAGTTGCATTTCTATACACCAACAACAGGACAGAAGAAAGAGAAATTAAGGAGTCAATCCCACTTACAATTGCACCAAAACCATAAGATATCTAGGAATAAACCTAACCAAAGAGGCTAAGAATCTATACTCAGAAAACTATAAAGTACTCATGAAAGAAATTGAGGAAGACACAAAGAAATGGAAAAATGTTCCATGTTCATGGATTAGAAGAACAAATACTATGAAAATGTCTATGCTATCTAAAACAATCTACACGTTTAATGCAATCCCTATCAAAATACCATCCATTTTTTTCAAAGAAATGGAACAAATAATCCTAAAATTTATATGGAACCAGAAAAGACCTCGAATAGCCAGAGGAATGTTGAAAAAAAAAGCCAAAGTTGGTGGCATCACAATTCCAGACTTCAAGCTCTGTTACAAACTGTCATCACCAAGACAGTATGGTACTGGCACAAAAACAGACACATAGATCAATGGAACAGAATAGAGAGTCCAGAAATAGACCCTCAACTCTATGGTCAACTAATCTTCGACAAAGCAGGAAAGAATGTCCAATGGAAAGAAGACAGTCTCTTCAACAAATGGTGTTGGGAAAATTGGACAGCCACATGCAGAAAAATGGAACTGGACCATTTCTTTATACCACACACAAAAATATACTCAAAATGGATGAAAGACCTCAATGTGAGAAAGGAATCCATCAAAATCCTTGAGAAGAATACAGGTAGCAACCTCTTCAACCTCAGTGGCAGCAACTTCTTCCTAGAAACATTGCAGAAGGCAAGGGAAGCAAGGACAAAAATGAGCTATTGGGACTTCATCAAGATCAAAAGCTTTTGCACAGCATAGAAAACAGTTAACAAAACCAAAAGACAACTGACAGAATGGGAGAAGAGATTTGCAAATGACATATCAGAAGCAAGGACAAAAATGAGCTATTGGGACTTCATCAAGATCAAAAGCTTTTGCACAGCATAGGAAACAGTTAACAAAACCAAAAGACAACTGACAGAATGGGAGAAGAGATTTGCAAATGACATATCAGATAAAGGACTAGCATCCAAAATCTATAAAGAACTTATCAAACTCAACACCCAAAGAACAAATAATCCAATCAAGAAATGGGCAGAGGACATGAACAGACATTTTTGCAAAGAAAACATCCAGATGGCCAACAGACATATAAAAAAGTGCTCCACATCACTCAGTACCAGGGAAAACAAATCAAAACCACAATGAGATACCACCTCACACCACTCAGAATGGCTAAAACCAACAAGTCAGGAAATGACAGATGCTGGTGAGGATGCAGAGAAAGGGGAACCCTACTGCACTGTTGGTAGGAATGCAAGCTGGTGCAGCCACTCTGGAAAACAGCATGGAGAGTCCTCAAAAACTTGCAAATAGAGCTACCCTATGACCCAGCAATCACACTACTGGGTATTTACCCTAAAGTTACAAATGTAGTGACCCAAAGGGGAACGTGCACCTGAATGTATATAGCAGCAATGTCCACAATAGCCAAACTATGGAAAGAACCTAGATGCCCATCAACTGATGAATGGATAAAGAAGATTATATATATATATATATATATATATATATATATAATGGAATACTATGCAGCCATCAAAAGAAATGAAATCTTGCCATTTGCAATGACATGGATGGAACTAGAGGGTATTATGCTTAGCAAAATAAGTCAATCAGAGAAAGAAAATTATCATATGATCTCCCTGATATGAGGAATTTGAGAGGCAAAGTGGGGGGTTTGGGTCTAGGGAAGGAAAAAATGAAACAAGATGGGATCAGGAGGGAGACAAACCATAAGAGACTTTTAATCTCACAAAACAAACTGAAGGTTGCTGGGAAAGAGTGGTTAGGTTATGGACATTGGGGAGGGTATGTGCTATGGTGATTGCTGTGAAATGTGTAAGCCTGAAGATTCACAGACCTGTACCCCTGGGGCTAATAATACATTATATGTTAGTAGAAAAAAAAATTTTTTAAATAAAATAAATACACAAACAAAAAAAGTACTGTGAGGATTATACCATACAGAGAAGTGAAATCTATCACAATAATAAATCAAAGAAAGGTGTCAGGGAAAGGACATATATTGCCATAAATTTTTAAAATTTTATGGGAAGTTGCATAAAATCAACTTCATACCTCCCTATCTTACCCTTACACTTTCTTATTCTATTAAATCCCAATGACCTTAATCTTTGTCCTCATCATGACTTCCAATCCCTATTCTTTACCTGTACTAGCATTATTTCCTTTCTTTCCCACTCAGTAGGACCCTGTGGCCACACCATAGAATCACAGATGCTACAGTGCCAGGGGTAGAACATTATCCCCTGCAAAACCTTCACCTCTTTTTTTTTTTTTTCTAGTTGAATTACTTGTACTTTTTTAAATTTAAATTCAATTTAGCTAACATATATTAGTTTTAGTACTATTAGTTTCAGACGTAGAACTGAGTGATTCATCAGTTGCATATAACACCAGTGCTCCTTACATCAAGTACCCTCCTTAATGCCTATCACACAGTTACTCCATCCCCCCACCCACTTCCCTCCAGCAACCCTCAGTTTGTTTCCTAGAGTTAAGAGTCACTCTTGTGGTTTCCCTCCTTCTCTGTTTTTATCTTATTTTATTTTTTTCTTTCCCTTCCCCTATGATCATCTCTTTTGTTTCTTAAACTCTACATATGAGTGAAATTATATGGTATTTGTCTTTCTCTGATTGACTTATTTTCCTTTGCATAATACCCTCTAGTTCCATCCACGTTGCTGCAAATGGCAAGATTTCATTCTTTTTGATGCCATAATAATATTCCATTGTGTATATATCTATAGATATCTATAGATACGTATATCTGTCTATAGGTATCTATATATGTCTATATCTATCTATGTATCTATAGATAGATGTTTATATATGTATTTATATATCTATGCATCTTTTATCTATATCTATATATAACACATCTTCCTTATCCATTCTTCTGTCAATGGACATTTGGGCTCTATCCACAGTTTGGCTATTATGGACATTGCTGCTATAAACATTGGGGTGCAGGTGCCCCTTCAAATCACTATTTTGTACCCTTTGGATAAATAAGTAGTGCAATTGCTGGGTTATTGAGCAAAACCCTTATACAGAAGGAGAATTCAGACCTCCAACTTATTTTCCTGCAATAGTCCTCTTACCATAATCCTCTATTTCCATGACTGATGCTGTTTGTCTCACCGAGCTTCATACTATGTGAACACCTGCATTCAATTTCTCCAGATTCATCTTTTTTCACTCATTGCTGCAACTAATTGCTTAAGAAACTCATTAAGAACATCAAGGGCCTCTAGTGCCATTTTCTGCATCCAACTTTAGCCTGGCTTCCAGCATGGCTCCTCACTCCTTTGTTCATATGTGTAATTCCTTGGTAGGATTCATAACTTCAATCTCAGAGACTTACCTTTTAGTTTTCCTATGTCTTCATTTGTCCATGGTAGACATTTGTAAGTTTTTTTTATTTCTAATATTGGAACATCCATACACCTTCCTATGTTTGGGGAATTTCCCATTGTGGTAACAGACTTCTAAAATAGCCTTCAGGGGGCGCCTGGGTGGCTCAGTGGGTTAAGCCGCTGCCTTCGGCTCGGGTCATGATCTCAGGGTCCTGGGATCGAGTCCCGCATCGGGTTCTCTGCTCGGCAGAGATCCTGCTTCCCTCTCTCTCTCTGCCTGCCTCTCCATCTACTTGTGATCTCTTCCTGTCAAATAAATAAATAAAATCTTAAAAAAATAAATAAATAAATAAATAAAAAATAAAATAGCCTTCAGGGCGCCTGGGTGGCTCAGTGGGTTAAGCCGCTGCCTTCGGCTCAGGTCATGATCTCAGGGTCCTGGGATCGGGTCCCGCATCGGGCTCTCTGCTCAGCAGGGAGCCTGCCTCCTCCTCCTGTCTCTCTCTGCCTGCCTCTCTGCCTACTTGTAATCTGTCAAATAAATTTAAAAAAAAAAAATCTTTAAAAAAAAATAAAAATAAAATAGCCTTCAATATTCCTAGCCCCTGGTGTACACATACCTCCCAGTTTTTCAGATACTAATACTGCAAACTCCTAGTTATTTGAATACTGATTTCAGATGTAATTAAGTCCCCAAATCAGCTGACCTTAAAATAGTGAGATTATCCAGGTGAGCCTGACCTAATTACACCAGCCCTTTAAATCTGGGTCTGGAGATCAGAGACAGAATGTCAGAGAGATTTGAAACATAAAAGAGGGATTCAATGAGAGAGAAATTCTCCATTGCTGGCTTTGAAGATGTGGGAAGGGTCACAGGGCAAGGAATACAGATAGTCTCTTATCCCTGAGAGTGACGCTTAGCTGACAGCAAGGAAACAGAGACCTTGGTACTACAACCACAAGGAACTAGATTTTTCTACAACCTCGTGAGTTTAGAGGAGGATCCTAAGCTTTAGATGAGAATGAAGTCTGACCAACACCTTGATTTGAGTTTAAGAAGACCCTAAGCAGAGAACTCAAGGCTTCTCACTTACAGAAATATGAGCTAATAAATGAGTGTTGTTTGTGGTAATTTTTAATGCATAACAAATTTGTGATTATTTGTTATGCATCAGGAAAAAAAAAAACCTTCTACATCAATAAATGTAGGCATTTGGTTAAGGTTTTTTAAAAAACGAGAGGCCCAAAATGAAATAACTTGTGCTAAACCTCAGGTCACCCAACTGAGACTTCACTTTATTATAGTTTGGGTTCTCCTAGAAATGCAGTCTAACTCAGTAAGTCAGGAATCACCTGATGAGCCCTCGTTAGGTAATCCGCCTGACGGAATCTTGCTGCTCCTTAAAGGAAAGTAACTTTGCAGTAACCAGCCTGCTCTCTGGCTTCACGTAACTTCTTTTTTCCTGCTCCTTTGTGCCCCTAAAAGTCTTTCATTTTTACTGCTCCCCAAAACTCTTTTCTATCTTTTGGACGGGAGGCTGCCCAATTTAAATCAATTTTTTTTCAAACTCTTAAAATGTTTAATATGCCTTGGTTTATCTTTCAACAGTTTTAGTATCAGAAGAGGGAACAGAGTAGACCCCAAGGGTCCCCGGGAGCCACAGAGCAACCAAACAGACATTACCTGTGGAGCCCTCGCTTCCTCCCTGCATCCGGAGGTGGTCTGGCTGGGACACCGGCCAGCGTCAGACTGGGTCCGACTTAGAAACTGGTCCAGGTCAAGCTGGGTCCAACTTGGGATCCAGACTGGGTTTGGGGTGAAACCAGGTCTGACTTAGAAACCAGACTGGAGAAGCTTAGGCTAAGCCCCATGCCTCCAAACTAAGAATTCTAGTTTGTGCTCTCCGACAAGTGGAATCTTAACTCGGTCAGTCAGGAATCACCTGATGAGGGCTAGTTGGGTAATCCGCCTGACAGAACCCTGCCGCTCCCTACAGGAAAGTCGCTTTGTAATAACCAACCTGCTTTCTGGCTTCATATAACTTCTTTGCTCCTGCTCCCTTCTGCCTCTAAAAGGCTTTGGTTTTGTACAGCTCCTCGGAGCTCCTGTCTGCTAGATGGGCTGCTGCCCATTCGAGCAGATTTTTGCTCAAATCTACTCTTAACATTTTTAATATGCCTCAGTTTATCTTTTAACCACCTTTCAGAGGCATTTGTGCCGTAGCATTCTGGCTCCCCCAGTGGTGTTAGTGGCTGCTGCTGAAAATCGAGTCCCCCGTGTAGATATGGTGGCCATTCGGCCGGCCCGCTGATAACGAACACTAAGAGCCCACATTCCCTAGTCTTCATCGCGCACAATCTGTGGCACTGAAACACATGGATCTTTCTCTTCATTCACTTGTTCAACAAATTTTCACGGACCACACCAAACACTACTTTTTCCTAAGCATTGATAATAGAGTGGTTTAAAAACCGGCAGGGTCCGGGCCCTGTCCTCACAGACTGTGGGAGCTTAAAACGTATCCCCAAATTGTTCACATTTCTCCCATCCAGCCCTAGAATATGAGTGGCCTTAGTAAGTCACTTCTAATGAATGGAATGCTGTCCAAATGCCCCCCGAAGAAAGCAGTGATAAACAGCCATACAGCTCCTCCATGGCAGCTCTGGGACTCAGTTCTCAGAGCCCAGTCCCCGTGCTGTGAGGAAACCCAGGCCACAGTCTCATATAGATGTTCTGGTCGACAGCCCCAGCTGAGGTCTCAGCTGATAGCCGCTATCAACCCCCCAGACACCGGGGTTTTTAAGATGATTCCAACTCCCGTCCTTGTCTGCCTACAACAGAATGAGAGACTCAGTGATAATCACCCAGCTGAGTCTAGTCAACCCCCAGAACCATGAAAGATAATAAAAACAAAAGACCTTTCTTGTTTGTCTCATGCCACAGAGGTTGAGATGGTTTGTTTTCCAGCTATAGATGAGTTTACAGACTAGTGAAGGAATGAGCAGATATTAAACAACTATCAAAAATAAATAAAATTTAATTATAAGGTTACCTTGAAACTCTTTCACTTGCTCACGAAAACCTTATCTTACCCTAGCTCTTTTCTCCACTCTTCCTGGCTTCCCTGCCCTTCTGAATGGCATCACTGTCCCGACGAATACCAAGGCTGAAAATCTGGGGGGCAGTCCTGACCCATTTTCTTCACACCCGTACTCAGTCAGGTCTCCTATCCTGTTGATTCTATTTCCAAAAATGCCTCCTAGCTGGCTCTGTCTTTGCAATCTCACCACCACCAGGGCCCAGGGCAGGCCCTCGAAATCTTATCCCTGGTTTACTAACATGACT
Source organism: Lutra lutra (assembly GCF_902655055.1). Classification (NCBI taxonomy): domain Eukaryota; kingdom Metazoa; phylum Chordata; class Mammalia; order Carnivora; family Mustelidae; genus Lutra; species Lutra lutra. The sequence goes on from NC_062282.1 coordinate 29,247,131, forward strand.
TCTCCAGTTCCTCATTTGCCTCCTACCTAGTCACTGCTGTCCCATCGGTTCTTAAAGTGCATCCCCTGTTTTTCTCCATAGAGAAATCTCTACTATCTCTTCACTGCTGGAAAAATACAGTACAAATGTCTCAGGCCCTTTGTGAGCTGCTGCGATCTATCCTATGCTCTGGCGTGGCTCCCCACACAGTTCTGTTACTGCACACTACACTCCAGATAATCTAGACTTCTCAATATACTCCCACCAAATCCCCTCTTTGATGTCACTGAGCTCTCTATCCCTCCACTGGATTTGGTTTTTTTGTTTGTTTTTTGTTTTTTTTTCCTAACCCGTATGTCCAGAGTCTACCTCCTATGATCTTCCCAGGCTCCTACAGCAAGGATTGTCACTAGTCCTATGGCCATCTAACCATGACAGCGGTGTCTAGGATGGTTTTCAGCCCACCGTCTCACACAACCACAGTGAGGAGTTGTAACTGAACACAAGGCTAGCTAAACACTACGGTTCCCAGCCTTCTAATGCAGCTTGACCCAATCCCATGACTAAGTGCTGGCAAATGGAATGTAACAAGAAACAGCATGTGCCAAATCTGGGTCCTACCTTCAAAAGGAATATGCATGCACTCCACAGGCCCCCTCTTCCTCTTGCTGGCAGGGATGTGGTGAGAGCAAGATCCATGTCTTGGCCTTAGAGATGAAGCCACATGTTGAAAATGACAGAGATACCCCTGCAGCCCCAGACCTCCAGGCTCTATACAGAGAAATAAACCTTTATTTTGCTATGCTGTTGAATATTTGCGTTGGGTTGTGTTTGTTGTTGTTGTTGTTGTTGTTCTAACATCAGCTTAATCTACACCCTATCTATAGGATAGCTAATCTTTAGATTGAAGGTTTATTGTGGGGTAGGCACAGTGCATTACATCATTTCATCCTCACAATGATTATATGTGGGAAATAATATTAGAGATAAGGAAATTAAAGCTCAGAAAGGGTTTACCAGTTGCCCAAGGCCACGTGGTAAGTAGGTGATGGAGTTAGAACTCAAGCCTCAGTCAGTTGACTTCAGAAATGACACTTTTAATCACTACTTATCCCTTGGCTCTGATCCACAGGCTTAAGGGCACAGACAGACCCCACTGAGGTTTGCCAAGTGTCCCCATAAGCACTTAGCAACATGCTTTGCTTGTAATAGATACTCAACAAATGTTTGCTGGATGGATGATGGATTGGTTTTAGGAAAACGGGCTTTTTGAAAAGTTCCTAACTACAATAATAGGATTCAGTTAACTGTTTCTGGTTACCCGGCAGCCCAGCATATCCCTTTTTTATACAGAACACTCTCCCAGATGCTTAACTCCAGAGAATTTCCTCCCTGAAGAATACCGTATATCGAGGCATTTTGGGTCCATGTCTTTACCCATCCTACACAGTCAGGGGAGAGCCTGTAAGAGTATAACAGGCAGCTGGGGCAGCGTTCAGCTTGTGGCAGTCCTCTGTATTTATTTTATTTACACAGCTGTTCTCCCCCTCGTTCGAGCTGAAGACTCTGGCCCAGAAATCAGAGATGGAAATAAAATTAGGGGGCTTTTTGAAGACTGCTGTGCAGTATCCTGCATCCTAGGCTCTCAGCAGGGATCTGGGGTCCAGGGACTTTCAAAGTCTTCCTTTGTGCTGGGTTAAGGGTACTAGTACAAAGTGAATAGTGCTGGGAGCTTCAGGCTGTGGGAGAGGTTATTAGAAAGTACTGACATCCTGCTGTGAGGCCTGAATGTGTCCCCTTCCTCGGGGCTGTTATCTGGAGCTCTTCGGTAGAAAAGGAATAGAACAGAATGCCCGAACTGTCCTGGAGTTGCCTCCAGCCCTCCCCTGGGAAGACTTTGAGCGATGAACACAAATCAAGAGGAAACTGAAGAATAATTTTTTAAAGGATCTTCAAACAGCCAGTCTTTATTTTTTCAAGTGGGGGCTACTAAAAGACGAAATTAGAGCCAACTTTCTTTCTAATTAAGTTCCATGGACCTCCCAAAAGACAACACAGATGCTCTGATGAACATTAACAAGCTCTTAAGTGGAGTGTGTTTGAACTTGGTAGCACAAAGATAGAGAATGATTTTTAAAACTAAAAAGAAGGAAAGAAAGACATGGACAGAAAATCACAAACACACACACACAAAGACCATAAAAGCCTGTTGTAATCATGACTTGCATTAGTTCTTTAGGAGGTTATGCAATAAAGCTGAATTCCTTTTCATCAACACATTCAAAAATAAATTCACTCTTCTCTTCTGATTCCAGTAATGACCTACACTTAACGATTATTCTTTCTCTTCCTGGGGGTACCTGCCATATTAAGATAGCAATACAAAAGTAAGTATTCTTTTGTTTCAGAGCATATGTTTGGGAATAAATCCCCTGACCTGGAATTCCAGAGAGTCATGTGTCCCAGATGGAGCGCACGAACCGGAGGGCTAAAGGGAATCTACCATAGAGGAACGTGTGGATTAGGAGGAGCTCCGTGTCCTTGAAGAGATAGGTTCCTCCAAAAGATGGGTCCATTTTAGCACAGCCAGATCTCATGGGGTAGTAGAACAGTTATAGGGTAAATAATTAGGCCTGAGTCATTCTTGCTTTAAGCTTAGCAAATCAGAAAAGTTGCTGGGTCTTCCTTTCCTGGTTTTAGGATCTATACCAATAATCCCATAGACACTGTCAAGGTCTGGAAAACACCCCATGTAAAGGGAACTAGGTGCACAGGTTGGCATCACTTTGGGGTTACTTAATTAGAGGTAAAAGAGTCAGACAGCCAAACTGGGTGCCAAGGAAGGTAGATGATGCTGTCCTAGAACAAGTCCCACTGGAGAAAATTGAGCTCGGTGTGAAATGGCAGCAGGAAGCCATTGAAGTTTGAATTGAGGATTATTTGTCTGTGAGATGATATTAAAGATCATTTCTAAATCATTTCAATGAAGGAAAAAAATAAATCAATGGAGAAATTTATCTTTATCATTTCTCTCATGTTTATGTAGGAGTGAGAGAATATTCCAAAATAAATAATGTAGGGGATCTGTCAAAGGCAAGAGAGGCTTTGCCTATGTCATCAGCCAAGCTAGAAGATGAAGGTGTCTATATCACTTCTTAACATCTCTGTTTATTATGTCTCTCATCTTAAAAAGGGGGATAATAATTTACTCCTACCAGCATCAAATTATTGGAAGGGAAAGCTTCAGTTTCCTTTCCTATGGGGGTGGGGGTAACTTTTAAGGCCTCTTTCCAACCCCTTAATCACTCCTTCTTGTCCTCTGACAAATTTGGGAGAATAAAATTAACCTTTTTGATTCATTCCTTCCTTTTTTTCCCTTTTTTTTTTTTTGGAAGTGAGCAGACTATAACGGGGCATTGGTTCCAAAAGCTTGCCTGGACGACTCCCACCTCAAAAGGTTACCTCTGACGCAAGCTATCTGCCTAGCTCTGAAGTTCAGCTCACAAGCGTATTTGGAAGTATACTTAGCTATCCCACTCAGCCTTGGTCTCTTTATTTCTCATCTGCCTAACTCTTTATCTCTTTTCTTAATTTGTTCAAAATGTGGACAGTGAAAAGTAATGCTATATAATGAGCTCCTGGGAAATCCCAACAAAATAATTAGATATTGGAATATTTAAGTTAATTTTAAAGTGTACGTGGAAAGAAGCAAAAATAACTGAGACAATTATGAAAAACAAGCATAGTAAAAATGAAAAGGGTTTTATATTATAAAGTTACCATAATTAAAACTGTGGTGTTGGCACATTGACTATGCAGACAGATCAATGGATCAGACCAGAAAGGCAAGAAATATGTGTGGAAATTTAGTAGTTATAAAGATGGCATTTTATTTTATTTTTTTTTAAGATTTTATTTATTTATTTGAAAGACAGAGATCACAAGCAGGCAGAGAGGCAGGCAGAGAGAGAGGAGGAAGCAGGCTCCTTGCTGAGCAGAGAGCCCGATGCGGGGCTCGATCCCAGGACCCTGAGATCATGACCTGAGCCCAAGGCAGCAGCTTAACCCACTGAGCCACCCAGGCGCCCCTAAAGATGGCATTTTAAATCAATGAAGAAAAAGATCATTTAATAAGTTGTGTTGGGGTAGCCATGTGGAAAAAAAAATTAAGCTGGATCCTTTATGGAAGATAATTTCAGGTAGATTAAATATTTAAATTCAAAGAATGAAATAATAAAAATACAAGAAGAAATCATTACAGTCTTTTATAATCCTGCAGTGGGGAAAAATTTTCTAAGTACCATAAAAACCTCCTGTAAGCCACAAAAAGAAAGACTGATCATTACAATTTTATAAAAATCAGAATTTATGTATAACGAAATCCATAATAACCATAATCAAGAGATAAGTGACAAACTAGTCAAAATATTAGAAATTTAAGTCACAGAAGAAAAGCCAAAATTTCCTAACACATGCCTTTTATAAATCAACAAGAAAAGACTAACAAATCTAATGATTCTTAAATATATGAAAAAATGCCCAGTATCATTAATTAAAAGAAAAATATAATAATTCTACAATGACTTATCATTGTTTTACCCATTAACTTGGCAAAATTAAAAATCTGCATAGAACAATGCATGGAGAACAAGCACTATCAATACAATATTTGTAGGAGTTAAAAACTGGCAATCCTCTACCAAGAATAATTTGATCATATCAGTTACAAATGTATATACACTTTTACCCAGAAATTCCTCTTCTAGAATTGTATTCTTTCAATATATTGTATATGTGTAAAATGACATATGCAAGGTATATTCACTGCAACACTGTTTATGGGAGCAAAAGATTGAAAACCATCTAATTATCCACTATTAGGGAACTGATTATATAAATTATGATAGATCTCATTAGAATATAACCTCTGTGAGGGAAAGAATTTGTTTTGTTCATTAATATATCAGAGTTTAGAAAAGTGCTTCACATATATTTTCAATAAATATTTGTTGAGTATATACATACAATAGAATTCTAAGAAGTAAAGGAGAATGAAGAATTTTTTTAAATGTAGGTATGGAATGATGCCCAAAATATATAGTAAGAGAAAAATAGGAAGGGGAGAAGCAATGTGTATTATATACTATTTTGTGTGTGTATAGTACATGCATTTGTTTGTATGTGCACAAATATTTCTATTTTGGGGTAGTCGATCTTTTCCTCATTTACCATGGTTTCAGCAACTTTACTGAGATATAATTGCTATATAATAATAAATATGTGGGGCTGTTGGGGTGGCTTCGTCAGCAGAACATGCCAGTCTTGATCTTAGGGTGGTGAGTTCAAGCCCCATGTTGTGGGTAGGGTTTACTCAAAAAATAAATTAAATTTAAAAAATAAATATGTGTACAAAGAAACATCTCTATAAGGATACAAAGGAAACTAATGACATTGAATGCCTCTAGAGAGGGAAATGAACAATCAAGATTGGGTATGAGTAATGAAACTTTTTAAAAATAAAAAGTTTTATGTCTTTACATTTTCAACCATATGAATGTGTTGACTATTCAAAAGATTAAGTAAAATTGAAGATATGAAGACATAAGGGGTAGTTCACTATCTTAGTTGTGGTAATGGTTTTATGGGTGAATACATATGTCAAAATGTATCCAACTGTACATTCTTAATATGTAGAGTTTATTTTGTATCAATTGCTAACTCAGAAAACCTTCTAAAAATGGTACATGAAGAAAAGATTGACTCTTCAGTAAATGGTTTTGGAATATTTGGCTACCATTTTAGGAAAACAGATTAAAAAGTTAGGTCCTTATACCTATTGACCTTAAAGGTAAAATAGCCAATTATTTTACCAGCAATATGGATTTATTTGGGAAGAGCAGAGGAATTACAATCCAAGACCTATAAGCAATGGCAAACCACAGGCAAGTCCAGAAGAAAGTTACTTTACAGAGAAAAGGCAAAGACAGGGAGGGGATGTGTTGAATGGAAGCCCATTAGAAAAAAGCCAAATCTAGGGTGGTGACAGTTTCTCATTGGCTGAACTCTGGTATTTTCTTATTGGCTGAGCTTGTTGCTGGGGAACTTTTTTTTTTTTTTTTTTTTTTTTTTTGTGACTCCTGCTGGAGTAGGAAGGAAAGTAAGCCTCTTCTTGTTGGGGTCTGCAACTGACAGCAAGTGATAGAGTATGAGAGCTCCCTTTCTGGGCCTCCCAACTTTAAATGAGATCTCCTTTATTCCATTTCACACATCATACCAGACATAAAAACAAATTCTAATTGATTAAAGTGCTAGATAAAAAAGCAAAACAAAAACTGTATAAAAATGTTAGAAGAAAACATTGGAGATTGAAGTACAGTACTTTTATAAAACTTTGGAGTGGGGGAGGTCTTTCCAAGAAATACTCAGGACCTGGAAGCCATGGCAAAAAAAAAAGTAACAATAGCAGACTGTACTATCTAAAATTTAAAACCTCAGAGGAGACAAGATGTTGTGAACAAAGATAATGTCATTGACAAAATCCCTAAGGTATCCAGTAGAAGATGATTACTCTTTCTCTTAAGTCATGTGGTGCTAAGAAGTGAGAAGTGTATGGAAAGAATGCTAAGACACAGATTCAGAGACATCAGAGGTCCTCCACCTTTCTGTGCCATTGTCCCCTTTGAAGTCTAATAATGTCCCTCCTCAAAATAAAGAGTATAAGTACCTAAATAAAATGCAAAAGATTACAAAGGGAACCAATTACATTGAAATACAATTATATGTATTTGTGCTTCTTTACCAACAATAAAAAAGACAGGTCTAATAACTATACAATTTTGAAATCGTGAGAAGCATAGATAACATTTTAAGATTTCTGAAATCATCGTAGGGCAATGTGATAATATCTGTGATTACTATTGGTATCAAATAGGGTACAGAGTACAATTGATAAGAATGTGATTTTTTTTGCCCACATTCATAATTAAAGAAACTGCTGAATTTCAATTCAAAGTTAATGAAAATAAAGATGTAATTTTTTTTCCCATCCAAGTCCTCAGATCCCTGGGTTCTATCCTCAGAAGACCCTTTAGAAGTCTCTTCAAACCCTAGGTTCAGAATTCCAGCGAAAGACCTTGACATAACTGCAAAAGATAAAGAAATGCAAAGTCTCTGTCAAGTGGTCTAGCTCCCCTGTGGTCACTGAAAGACTCCAGCTTGACTTGAATAGTAGATAAAGAAACTCAGCCTCTGGGAATTGAGTTATGTGACCACCCTACACTCTACCCTATAAATTCATGAGGGAGAGACTCTAAAGAGTACCTTGGAAGGGCAGTCAAGGGTTGAGAAGCCACGCTGTGATGTCTGCCGTTTCAATATCATACCTGGCCAAAATTTCTGGTCAACGTGCAACAGTGATTAGCTGGAAATGCATAGCGGCAAACATAATTCCAAAATATTCCTTTGGGAAAGCAACCTTGAAATTATTTGGAGGACAAATTATTTGGATTCTATACTTGTGTTAAGTTGGTTTGTTGTTGTTGTTGTTGTTGTTGTTGTTGTTGTTGTTTTGGGGGCAGAGGCAGGGGGGAGAAGAAGACAGAATCTCCAGCAGACTCCATGCCCAGCACAGAGGCTGGACACAGGGCTCTATCTCGCCACCCTGAGATCATGACCTGGACGCTGCAATCAAGAGACACACTTACAGACTGAGCCATTTAAGTGCCCTGATACACCCGTGTTAAGTTTTTTGTTTTGTTTTGTTTTTGTTTTTTTAAGATTTTATCTATTTGTCAGAGAGAGAGCACAACCCAGGGGGGAGCGGCAGGCAGAGCAGGCAGAGAGAGAAGCAGGCTCCCTGCTGAGCGGGGAGCCCCAGTCGGGACTCAATTCCAGGATGCTGGGATCATGACCTGAACCAAAGGCTGATGCTAACGACTGAGCCACCTAGACATCCCTACTTGTGTTAAGTTTTAAAAGAATTTGTGATTATGTGATACTGTAAGTATATGTAATGTTTAGTATATTTAGTATATATATGTAATATTTAGTATATTTGACAACACTTCTGTTTTTTCCTCTCTTACCTTGCTGTCTCTCTTCCAATTCCTCCATATATTTTCTATCTCTAGACATTGGAGAGCCCTCAGGGCCAGTCCTTGATTATTTTTTCTCTAGTTAGAGTCATACCCTTGGAGCTGACATCCATTCCGTTACTGTTGAAACGTACAATAGCTTTATACTATAGCTAGAGGTTGATAATACCAAAGTTAATCTCAAACCAGATCTTTTCCCTGAATTCCTTCTTTTATATCTAACAGCCTATTCAACATCTCCATTTGATTATCTCAAGTTTTGATTACTTGCCCTGACCACACCCCTCACAAATCTATTCCGGATCTTCCCCAAATCAGTAAATTACAACTACAGTCTTCCAGCTTCTCAGGACAAAAACCTTGGTGTCATCCTTTTTGAAGCAATAAATGCTTATAAAATTTTGGCTAACAATATGAGGCAGAATAATAGAGATTCCATTAGATATAATTCTAGCCTTTGCGATAGTGTTTGGTGTACTAGCACATAAAATGCTAAACAAAATAACCTCAACTATTCAATTTTCAGTTATTCCATTCCATTTCAGTTATGAAACTTCTCTGTCTTCATATGCTCTCACGCACTCCCTTGGCATGTTTATACAGAGCTGAAGCTAAAACTCTTAATTCCAGAGCTGAAGCTCTTATGTGTGACAAGTTCAAAATGTGGAGTTCCAACTTTCTCTCTCTCTTAGATGCCACTGCCAACCTGGACAGCTCCTCTTGGAGATCTGAGAGGATCCAAAACAGGACTCTTCATTCATTTACACCTGCCCTGATCTTGGGCTCTCCACCCCATTTTAGTTAAACTCTAATTACTTGCTTCCTCAAGCCTAAAACCTTAGTTCCATCCTTCACTACTCTCTTTCTTTCATACCCTTTGTCCAATTTGTCATTAAATCCCGACAGTTTTTCTGTCAAAAATACAGCTTTGAACGTGAATGGCCTGGGGTGGAATCCCAGTCCAACCACTTAACTAGCTTGTGACCTTGGCTGGTTGCTAATTCTCTCTGAACCTCAATTCCTTCATTGGTAAAGTGGGAATAATAAAACTTAGCAACACTAGGGTTGTTGTGACAAGTAAATAAGGCAAATGTAAAGCATTTGGCACAGTGCCTGGCACATAGAAAAGACTCAACTAATGGTAGCTATTTTTATTAGTAGTAGTATTACCACTAGCAGAGACCAAATATTCTCACCTTACACTATCTATTTAAATAAACTGGGAGAGAATGGGCTAGTGAAGAGATTCTGCCAGCTCTGCCAATTCCAAGGACTCCTCTACAAAGAACAAGAACTCCTCTATAAAGAATAACCATTTTAGGGGCACCTGGGCGACTCAGTGGGTTAAAGCCTCTGCCTTCGGCTCAGGTTATGATCCCAGGGTCCTGGGATCAAGCCCCGCATCGGGCTCTCTGCTCGGCAGGGATCCTGCTTCCCTCTCTCTCACTCTGCCTGCCTCTCTGCCTACCTGTGATCTATGTCTGTCAAATAAATAAATAAAATCTTAAAAAAAAAGAATAACCATATTACAACAATGCTGCCTAATAGACATAGAATGTGAGTCACATATGTAACTTAAAATTTTGTATTAGTCACATTAAGAGAAACAAAAAAAAAACAGATAAATTGATTTTAATGCTTAATATAATTTACTTAGCTGAATACCTAAAGTATTATCATTACAGTGTGTAATCAATATAATTATTAATGAGATACTTTACTATTTTTTGGATCAAGTTTTCAAAACTCAGTGTATCGTTTATCCTTATAGCACATCTCAATTTGCTCTAGCTGCATTCAAGTCCTCAATAGCTATATGTCACTGGTGGCTACCATATTGGAAAACACAGACTTATAATATTAGATTTTAAAACATTGGCCTCATGAATGAATCAAATCACACAAAGCTTTCACTGAATGTAATTGGGATTATAGGACAACATGTTTGTCTGAAAATAATTAGAACTTAAAGTGAACACTGGGTTCTGGTCTTGGCTCTGATATTCACTTGGTTGGTATGAGGCAAACCATTAGTTTTGCTGTGCTTCATTTCTCACATCTGTCCCAGGGCTTAGCCAGGTCACAAGGCCATAAAAAATATGACCAGTCCCTCAGTCCAGTCTGTCTCATCACCACCCAACTCCCTAGACCTAAGCCTGAGACCTGAAACACGTATGCCCACACATCTTACCTATCATGGAATTTACTAGAATGAGTTGGCCTCTGTAAGATTTATTAATTGAGGCATCACTAAAACTTGGGTTCTTAGAGTTTACTTTCTGCATTTTATCTTTTCCTCAGAGGTTATGCCAGCTTATGAGAGTGTTATTCTTAGAATTGGAGTACTTTGAGTTACCTGATTCGGTCATTTTCCTATCTCACCCTGAGAACCCACTCGGGGTCCAGATGCTGGCCGTGGAGACAATGAAAGGGAAAGGCAAAGGGGAAGCCAGAGGAAGGGCAAACCTAGTGGCTTATCCTTGATGTGCCCCACTGCTGTTGGTTTCGTCACTGAGATTTTATTCAAACAAAGGGTTAAAAAAATTTTGAAACCCAGCCCTTATCTGACCTTTCATTTGGAGGGGAGGGCCACAATATTTGCCAAGGTTCACACACTCCCACCCCAGTTTTAGTGTACTTTTCTCCAATGCCATATTATCTCCCTTCATTTCACCTATTGATATTAAGGGTTTTTTGTTTTTTGGGTTTTTTTTTTTTTTAAGAATTGACTGGACTTAATGCAGTTCTAATAGAAACACCTTTCCACAACTGAGACCTGATGACAAGAACAAACTGGTCACCCTCAGTTCATTTCACTTCAGCATGTGTGATCTTGTGAGGGGAAGCAGCTGGGGGGAAAAGGAGACTTGCCTTTGCCTCTTCTGCGACCCATAGGTGAACGCCTCACCAGGCGACAGCAGTTCCCCTGCCCAGCCGAGGAAGATGGGATCCATGAGCATTCTGGTGGCTTTCTTCCCTGGTCTTTCTACTCAGAATCAATTCATTGACACGGCCTTAGCAGAAGATAGACTTTGACCCAGGCAACACAGCACTAATCTTGAATGTATGTTTTAAAGCATAAAACAACTTTACTCTGACCTTACCCCAGATTGCTATAACAGCATCCAATGACCAAAAATGATTTCAGCAGCTAAGGTTGATTTGTGTTCAAGGCCCAGACAGTTTCCACCATTCACCCTGTTTTCTCAACTCAAAGCTGCATTTTCTCTTGCTTAAAAAATTTGCATATTTTCTCAGTGCCTGTTTCTGACTCACAATAAACAATGCCCAGACCTCCTGCCAAAAAAATGTCCAAATGCGAAATAGTTGCTATAATAGTCGTTTTTGTGATGGCAACTTTAAGCTGTGTGCTTTTAAATTATAATTACTTTTTTTTCCTTACAAAAGATGTGTATCTCTCTTGATTGCTGTAATTATGATTCTATACCAGCAAACAGTTATAAAAGATTCATGTCATCGCTGCGCTTCATAAAACCCATGCCCTTCAATGAGTTTCCTTGGGGGACTGTTTATGTGTTTGTGTTTAATTTGTGGCAGAGAAATCTAATGAGAAGCCATTAATCATTGAGAGCATATAAAAATTTGTGTCTTTAACTGAATAGGCAGAAGTGGATAAGCCAAGCCCATTATTGGCATGACACGATCTAGAATCATAGAATGTTAATAGGGGAAGCAACTTGAGATAAATAATGTAGGCCAACCTCATCCTGCAGATGACATTCAAAATTGGGAAGGGAAAAACATGTGGTTTAGTGACTGAAAACACATGGGAGCAAGACGGGGGACCCAAGTTCTAAACCTGGACCTAGCCCTAAGGAGCAACAGCAGAGGCCAACCCGACTTCATCATTCATCCTTGTTTTCAAGGACGATGGATGGAATCCTTGGATCGATGAGGTGCCTCAGGGCCTACCTGAGAAAGAGAAAGGGAAACACTGAAATAGACCATGACATGCACCTCCCACCCATCTAGTCAGAGCAGCCCCACTTGGATCTATTTCATATTGTCAGAACTGAAAAAGAAATTGATTGGCTCCCCCCCGCCCATTTTTAAAGTTTGATGTTTATTAATGTCCTTTCTCCAAGTCTTAGGATTAGAGAAGGATCAATGTAATCTCTTAAATGTGTGGCCATGTTGTCCATTTCTTCATGCAGCAACTCTTCACTGAAGACCTTCTGTGCTGGTTACTGAGTATGCGGTATACATAGGCTCTGCTCTCAAAGAGCCCACAGTCTAGAAAGGGAAAGTTGCAGAACAGAATGGTAATCACTCTAGAGAGGTAAGCACAGAGAGCCCTGAGAGCAGATCGGAGGTGCAATCAATCCCTGTCAGGGATTGGAGGATGAGAAGGAAAGTGAAGAGGATGTTGAGGAGGAGGAGGAGGTTTTTAGGATTAACTTTCCAGAAGAAATAACAGGTGGTAGGCCTTCCTTTTAATGTTCTTTACTTTCTTTTCTATCTATCTCTCATACAAGCTACAAGGAACTTCTTTTGGGGAAAAAAAAATGAGAAACTAAAGTTCTTTTTCTTTTTTTCTTTTTAAAAATATTTTATTTATTTTTTTAAAGTAGGCTTCACACCCAACATGGGCTCAAACTCACAACCGCAAGGTCAAGAGTTGCATGCTCTACCAACTAAGCCAGCTGGGCACCCCAAGAGACTGAAGTTCTCGGAATTGTTGTGAACTCTTGTCACTCACTGACTGTAATCCTGGGCATACTGCTTAATCCCTAGGAAACTCCATATCAACATCTGGATATATAGGACTAGTAATAATAGAATGTACCTTAAAGCATTGTCACAAAGATTAAATTAGATAACACACATAAAAGTCCTTATATACAACTAAGAAGCACTATATAAACGTTCGCTATTATTGCTAGCACTCAGCCGAAGGCTTTAATTCCAATTAACTTACATGATTTTTCTCAACTAAACCAAGATTCTGGTCCTTCAGAGGTTTGGCAACTGGGAGCAACTGGGAAAAAAGCCATTTCACAATATGTCACCATTAATAGCAGCAGCAATTGTGAAATCATCATTAAAAAGTGGATCATCTTTAGTTTTAGTATGAAGAAGATGTGTTCAATTTCTTTAAACCACCATTATATCCAATTCTTAGCTAACCTATGATCAAATGGTTGGTATGATTTCTCATGATGAGTGAGTCTCTTAGAGGACTCCCCTTTTTCTTCTTCCCCCTTACGTTGGGATTCTCTAGCCTTCTGCCATTGCTCAAACCACTTCCAAAGGTCAAAACATGAGAGTATATAAAAGGAAACTAAAACTAAAGTGGGCAGGCCAGGAGCGTGGGGAGTACACACCTCATCTGATGCAGGAGGTCTCACTCAATGCCAGTCTATCCCTTGAAGAGCCTCAATATTGTGAGATGGTCTGTATTTTTAAAGTGGGTGTGAACTCTCCCAACTTGGTAAATGCTTCTCTTCCCCTCTACTTCCTAATTCAAGTCTTCTTCACTTGAAGGATTTGCATCAAGCCCAAATTTAAAATCAATCCTGCGCTTAAATCCTGTGCCTCTGTCTTACCTGGGAGTAGAGTTCAAGTTCTTTAATTTGGTGTTTCGGATCCTCCGTCAATGTGAAGCCAGGCACAGCTCCATCAGGGAGCTCCCCTTCTCGTAGAGAATCCTGGTAAACAGGCCCTAACACAGAGTTCCCATAACTCCCTTGGGGTTCTCCCCTTGCCCACTGCATAATAATTACAGTTGTGTGTTTGTGGGCTCCTTGAGGAAAGGGACTGGCATTTGCAGCACAACGATTTCTCAAGGTTTGTTGAATGAATGAATGCATGAATGAATGATTATGGAAAAGGTTAATTATAATCCAGTCCTAGAGCTGGGTTTTTCAGGCTTCATCTAGGTTTAAAATAAGTCCAATCAGGTTAAAAATTCCCACTAACCAGAATTCACCACAGATTTTTCTTTTTGTTTTGCTTTTTACCTTCAAGTCTTAGAAAAAATTCAAGACAAAATGAAAGACCAACTACCACAAGTTCTACTTCTACTCTAACTACAACTCTAGCATTTCTGCCCAGGTTAAATCAGTTCCGGCTCATGTCTTCACATTCTATAATTCCCAATTATAGGAGATCCTAAAACGTAAGCTATTTGAATCAAGAATGACAAACTCTCTCATGAAACATGAAATTAAAAATAAAAGTAGAAAACATTTGGTAAAGGTTAAAATATTTTCTAATCCATTTTCTTCTTCTCATTCCAGAATGCCCTTATCTTAGTGCTAAAATTTGATTGTTCTGTACTATGTTAACTTACTTACTCGTTAATCATGAACCTTCATACTTCAAACCAATGAATGGAAACAGTTCATTTAAAAATACGTTAGACTTGGTGGTTGTTACAGTGACATTTTTTTCCCTCAAAAAATAAAAAAGAATGTACGTATGGCATAGAATGTTCACAGAAGATTCTTGGAAGACTTTTCAAAAGAAGCAGTGTTTGTCCCATGAGATTTTTTTTTTTTTTTCCACTCTGGAATACCAAAATTAATAGGATTCCCTGGCTCGGTGTCTCCTACCCAGAGTAGCTTTAAAAGAAATCTGGCCTATAGAGGCTTGTTCATAATTTCTTGATCTTTCACTTATTTCATATTTCTATGAAGGAAAAAATGTTTTGACACTTAAGGGTCTTATTTATGAAGTAAGGGAAAAGGTAAGTAGAAATGTGTGTTGAGTAAACCTAGGCTGCCCCAAGGGCATTACGGTTAACAGCTTTCCTAAAGAGAAAATGGTGCTTAAAAGAAGTAATTCCCAATATTTCCCCCCACACTAAAACCTTATAATTCAGACGAACTCTTTGCATCTCATTTTGTCAGTAGGTTTTTATTACAGCCAACAAAACTTTCAGTGGTGAATTACTTCCCTTCTCAAGGGGACACCAGACTCCAATAATGTCTGCGCAAACTAAAATAATGAAATGGTTTTTAACCAAGCCTTAGGGATTAGAAAAAAGGAAAAAAGAAAGAGCAGTAGGGCCTTCCATCTCTATGCGAACCAAAGTGTGTTTTTTCTAGTCCTTTTTCTTGTCTATGAAAAAAAAAAAACAGAATTTAAAAACGGAAATGGCACTTGGCTTGGAGCTCCATTTAAAATCATTTAAAGATTTCTCTCTTAAGCTCTCTTAAAATACGTGTCACTTCCACAAGAAATATGGACAAATTAGTCTTAAACCCATGGCTCAGATAGGACTTAGGGCAGTAAATAAGTGCTTTCGAATGTATTCATGGTGTTAAGAAACGACATCTGCTCCATGCACCTAGGCCAGAAGCACACCATAAAAACCAATAATTTTGTTTTAACACAGAAGGTTGAAAAGCATTTTGTTTCATACTGCTACATTATGCCATCCATTTATAAGAGCTATTTAATGTTTCCTACATATCAGGCATAGGACTGGTTCTTGCCCTCAAAGAACTTATAATTCAGTTGAGAAGCCAAAGCTTAACATGGTTTTAAAAAGACAGGATTAGCAGAAGACAGGGTGTAATTAAGTGTTAAACAATGTGGCCCAGATGCTAAGTGACCTAGGAGATCACAGGAAGCGGAAGATCCCTGAGGGCTGGGACTGTCCAGACTATATATTTTCAATAAACTCTTAAAATTATGCCAAGTTTAAAAGTCGTTATTATTTGTTAAACAAATGATGCTCATTTGTAATTTTAAATCATTTACGCGATTGGCCAGTACTTTCCAGTTCAGAAGGGCATACACGAAATGGTTGAAGCTGACAGGAGACATTATCATTAGACTCTCCCTGGGATTGCTAATGAGGGGAAAAACACACCTTCCTGTCGGATGACAGACAAAAGAACTAAGCAGATTTTGCATGGAGAATACGAGATTTAACGATGAGGAATACAGAACTCTGGCTGTAATTTTTGGTATGGGTTTTTGTTTCAAACTTTGTTCTTCATGCTAAACAAGTTCTAAGTTTTAGAGCTGAGTCAGGGTTTAAAAAAACTTTTTTTTTTTTTCATTTTTAAAAATCTATTTCCACTACCTATTTTCCTTTCTAAGAAAAGTGGGCTAAAAGTCCAATAAGAATTTTCTAATTCCTAGAACCAATGGGGAGGGGTGCTTTGTGGGGAGGAGACACTGAGCATCCTTTAATACTGAAGCATCTATCTGTACAGCAACTTATCTCTTGAAATCACAAACCTTCCAGTGTGCATTTACGCTCCTGGTCTTAAAATGCTTTTTACTTTATAGCTCAGCAAAGATCCTGGTCTCTGTGCTTTTCTTACCTTTCTAGACTTTGTAATGCAGGCAGCTGGAGCTAAATTAGATTTGTTATAAGAAGAGTTTAAATTGCTAACATAGGGACATGCCTCATCTTGTGTTTTGAGTAACTTTAGGCAAGTTTGCAGAGTTGTAGTAAGCATTTCTCTCCATGCTTGTCAAGCTCTGGGTCTTCCCAAGAAACGTCATTTATTTCTCCCAATTCTAAAAAGAAGGGCTCTTTATAATAGCTGTACAACCAGGCAAAAGAGCACACACTCTCGTGCTTCCTTCAGGGGAGGAAACCTGCACTAATGTGAGATAATTACATTTGGTCTTAGCAAAGTCTCCTTTGGAACGTTCTAATCAAGACTTCCAGCTTTCTGAGCGTGTGTGAGCTTTATTTTGCAATTCTTCCCGGTTTTGCATTCCTAATGAAAGTGAACTGACAAAGCGTGAAGTGGTCTAAGAAGCAAAACAAAGCCAGCAAGCATGCCTCTGGTGAGCCAAAATTAATCAATATTCCAGAAACCTCGGGTTTGCTCCCCTCCTTCGCGGCGGTGTTTTCATTTTCCCCCACTCCCCCTCTCCCGGGCGCAGACTCCTCCCCTTTTCTTAAGTTGCGCTGGTAGTAACTCACAGTCCCAGAGCGCGTGTCTGCCCTGCTCCCGGCGCTCGCTGCTCCGCGGGACCCGCTGCGGAATCCACCGTGTCACTGCCGCCCGCGGTCCCTTCCGCGTTACAAAACCAGGAAAGGTAAGTCTGACGTCCCGTGTTCCTGCAGGGCTTCACTCCTCGCTGCCCTTCCCCGCCAGTGCATTTCCTTTCGCAGGCGGAGTAGCGAGAGTCAGCAACTAGCCATTTTGGTAGATAAAGTCCACGTTGGTCCTTTAATGTAAGGAGCGCGTGGTGTCTGTGCCGTGTCCGCTCCGAATTTGAGGTTGAGTCATTCGGGCCGGATTGGGGGTAGATTGTGGTTCCAAAGCTAGGGGGGGGAAAAAAAAATCAAGGCTGAGCTGGTCTGCTTCAAAAATGACTGGAAAGGGAACCAGAGATGAGTGAAAAGAGAAAAAAAAAAAAATCTGGCCACCCCTCCTTCCCTTCTCCCTAAACTTCTAATCTGCTGTGAAATCTCAAGCAAGCTGCGGGTCGTATGATCACTGACCCCAACCTGCAATTTTATTAAAATGTCAGAACTGTTCAGGCGAGTCTTTTTTTCCACACTTGGATTTGCCAAAGGCTGCGGAGGAGTCTGCTAGAGCTTCCCAGTGACCTCCCCCACAGCCCCACACGCTGGCTGCTGGCGTTGCCTTAGACACACGTCCACAGGCACCACTGATTTTTACTCGGATTGATCATGGGAAATATTATGGATCACAAATCTTAGGAAACAGGAGGAATCCTTTGATTTCTTCAAAACAACTGATTTCCACCCAAGAGAGATGGACTTAGATATATTTGAATAACCGAGGAGCACTTTAAAGAAACTGGAAACCACATGCTGTAATGTTTGGAATGAAAATTGGATTCATCTCCTCTGTTGTAGAAATCCTAAATTTTGAAATACCCAGAAGTCGCTGATGGTTTCCTCAAGAGACTCCAGATATGATTGCCACAAAGACAGATACTACTTTCTGTTTGTAATAAAAATGAAAATGAATGACGATTTCAGATCATGCATAGACGGGCTCCGTGATCTTTGCTCATTTCAGGGAAAAAAATTTTAAAATGACTTGTAAAATTGTCAAATATATTTCTGAAGACCTGTGCATATATTCTGTTTTTTCCTTAATGAGGAAAATTGTTACTTTATTATATATAGCAGAAAGCTCTGACGGTGAAATATCAATATCTTAATTCATTTTATTGACCTGGTTGTGCCTTCACCATGTACAGGACACAAACCATTAAGTAATTATTGAGTGCTTCCTGTGCGTTCAATTCAATTAAACATTTATTGAGGGTGAACATTGTGCAAAAAGCACTTGACTAGTTTGGGGGGAGATGAGGGGATGGGGACCGCTCAGTCACACTCAGGGCTCTGATGAACCCTTTTATAGCTTCCTTGGAATGGGAAGAGGCAGATTTTTTTTTTTTAATAGAACACACAATTCTCCTATCTTCTTTTTTTTGTTGTTTAATTGCTTGTATATTCTGAACTTACACACATTTCTCACACGTGGTCCAGTAAAATATGCATATCCCAGGCCTGCAACCTGGCATTGTGGCTCTCTCTAGCCTTTGATTCCTCTTAGATGATGCAGTGTACCAACAGCTTGCCCTGTGTGGGGCCGCACTGATTTCTCACCCGGCAGGCTGTAACTCTTGTCTCTTCTCTCCCGGTTCTAGTTGTGTTCTTAACACCAAAGAGGTCTGGCTTTCCGGGTGTGATTCCGAGACACTGAAGTGCAAAGAAGATACTCTCCTAGAGAAGTAAAATATGACTAAAAGCAATGGAGAAGAACCCAGGCTGGGAGGCAGAATGGAGAGCTTCCAGCGAGGGGTTCGTAAGCGCACACTCTTGGCCAAAAGGAAAGTGCAGAACATCACAAAGGAAGATGTTAAAAGTTACCTATTTCGGAATGCTTTTGTGCTGCTCACTGTCACTGCAGTCATTGTGGGTAAGTTATTTGATAACAACCAAGAAAAAAAAAGAAAAGGATCTCGTTTCTCTGGGGCATCAGGCTACCTGAGCATATTATCAGATGGACTGATTGTAGCTATTCAAAATAATAGTCCAGGCTTGCGTCTGAACTGGAAGACTTTTTTTTCTCCCATTAAATGACAGTCTGTTGGCATGTTTGGAGCAATGTATGGTAAACACATGGGAATCTGAAAGAAGCATCATTAGGCATTATGCAAATCAATTGATTGTGTGGAGAAGAGAAACAAATGTTTTCCCATCTCGTGTAAGGATAAAAGAGTGATAATTTAATCATTAGGCCTGAGCAGTTAAATAACAAAACAAGCAGGCATGCGAGATTTGGCCACAATATAATCATTCTACAACGTCACTTTCACATTAGTTTAGTTTAATTTCACATTAGTTTCATTAGTTTAAAATTAGTTTTAAACTAATTTATACAATTAGTACACCCAAAATGAGGTACGGGTTCCTAACAGTAATTCTCTTCTAACTGGTGCTGACTTGAAGCTGAGTATTGTGCCTAGAGGTAGAGGCTGAGTCTATTCCGTATTTGCACTCCCCCATCCAGTGACTGGAAAAAGTAAATTGAGAAAAATGTTGACACAGATCGTTTTCATTCATATCTTGCCATAAATAGCCATCCCTTTTCTGAAACTTTTCAGCCTCTTACAAATGTAGCATTGTTGACAGCAGTCTGTACTAATAAAACATTGTTCTGTTTGACTTACTGATATCTGAAATTAATGCTTATTGCTTATGGGTAGCATTGATCCTAAGATAGAGCTGAAGAAACAACTTACTTGGACTCTTTGACTGAACCAATATAGAAATCCCTAGGCTGGTAAATACATAAGCCAATGCCATTGTTGTAAAACCTATCTAACATAAATTTCTACTATGTGGCCCAAAAGGGGAAAGGGGTATTGTGTACAGTTTTAATCTCTACCTTGGAGTTTGCCAAGATCTCCATCAAATATAAAGAGGTAATGACAATAAAAACTAAGAAAGTTTCGTAGCATGTAAAAATAAGTAGAACTTTATCCCAAAAATTAGGATTCCTAAATTGTAGACAAACAGGAAGAGAACAGAAGAATAGTTTGTCACAAGACTTTAGATATATTCCATTTCAGCTTCTTCGGCTCCTTTTAGTAATTGTTGGTGATTAATGACCATTGAACTAATTTTGGAGATGTTCAAAGAGAAAAGGTCCTGATTGACTCAGGGAAGCAATGGCTTGCTTTAAGTAGGTTCCCAGGTTTGTTGTGGGTTTTGTTTTGTATTATTTTATTTTAAGATTTTGTGTATTTATTTAAGAGAGAGAGAGAGAGCACAAGCGGGGAGAGGAGCAGAGGGAGAAGCAGGCTCCCCACTGAGCAGAAAGCCCAGACTCAAGGCCCTATCCCAGGACCCTGGGATCATGACCTAAGCCAAAGGCAGATGCTTAACCGACTGAGCCATCCAGGCGCCCCAGATTCCCAGATTTAAGCACATTCCTGGGGAAAGTATTTCAGCCCGTGTCATTGTCTTGGAAGTTAAATGGTTAATGGTTGAAGGATAAATGTTAAATGGTTGAATGATAGTCATCAAGCCAAACAGTAGCTGCCACATAATAATAGCAAATGTTTATACAGTATTATTCCAACCACTTTCTAGGTGTTTTACCTGTATTAGCTTACTCAATCCTCAAACAAGTCTGTGAGTGAGCAGGGGGGTATGATTAGTATGGTCTTTATTTTATAGATGAGAATAGTGAGCCTGGAGAGATCAAGCAACTTGCCCATAGTCATGCAGATAGTAAATGCTAGAGCTGAAAGTCAGGCTCAGGCTATCCAGGCCAGAGCCCATTCTCTGAACCACTTTGCCATCCTGCCTTCCTGCTCTGTGAACTAGTTGGTGTTTTGTGAGAGATGCCGGAAGAGAAACGTTGCGAAGTCTTCGTAGAGGCCAGTTAGCAAACAATGCTAGATGCATTCCCATACCATTGTCATTTACTATATGATTTACCCAGTTAAATCCGCAGAAAACTTAAAATTCTCCTCTACATGATTAAGCCACATCCCTCTCGTTCATTGAACAAATACTCATTTATCCTGCAATCCTACACCCTTAATAACAGAGCTCAGCCATATTGAAGTATGTTCGGAAAAGATGCAGAAACACTTGTTCAAAACGGTGTTCTAAACACAAGAGTTCGATTTCTAGAACAGCAATGTTTCAGGTAAAGAATAGAGGAAGGGAAAGTAATAAAACCTGCAAATGGGAGGCAGATGGGTGGAGAAGCAATTTCCTAAGTGATTACAAAGACAAATCTCTAATAGCAGGAAGATAATGCCAGGATTTAATAGTCCATTTTCTCTACGACTTCTGGGATCCTTTCCTAGCCCAGTGAGGACTTTCCTAACATTTGTGAGAACCGCAATGAGTTGGCTGGGCCGGGGTAGATAACTTGGCAGGATGTCCTCATGGTTGGCTTTACTAATGGAAACTGAAGAGGTAGAAGTAACAAGAAGGCACAAACAAAGAAACACATAAAAAGAGCTCATTGACAGTCAGAGAGACCACTGAATCTACACCAAAGACTTGGAAAGGCAAATAGACAACTTAGTAGCAAACAGACTAAGGAAAGAAGGAAGACTCCTTCAGTTATCTCTTGGTGTGTCTTCCATTGAGGGCCCAGTGGAAACAAAGGCACCATTTAGCTTGTCACTGGGTACCATGTCTACATCAGCCCTAAAAGAATAAAAAGAATATGTCTGGACTTCAACTCTGTAATCCGTTTGCTGCAGCAATAGGAAAAAACTGGGTAGATGCTAGCAAGGAAGAAGAAAAGTTATTTTCCCCAAAGAGGAGATGAGAAGAACCAAATTCTTAGGTTTCAATCACTTTTAATTAAAAAAAAAAAAAGACCTAATGTCTAAGATCATTTCTAAGTGATGTCAAAGTCTGAATGTGCCATGCTCTTACAAAGCAACGTAACAGGGCGCAAATTAGCAACCTAAGAGAAGGCATTGCCAAGTGTTAAGTCCCTTTAAGAGGGTTCATTATTAAAGCATTAGATAAAGTGTCTCCCAGGGCTGTTGCAGACATCTGTCTGACAAAAACCACACTGAGGAGAGTGGTTACTATCTTTCTCCCTCCAGGAAGCACTTTCTCATTTCATACTGTGGTAAGTGGGATGAGAGTGGCTTCAGACACCTCGCTAAAAGAAAGGGAAAGTCCTTTGTTGTGCTCAAGTCACACAGAATGCCCATCTTTCCATGTCCAGGGAACGAATAGCACAGTAAAAAATGAAATCTCAGGCTAAAAATTTTTTCAGAAATGGGTCATAAGACCAGCTGCAAGGGGAAGGAAATTAAACAGCATCGCATAGACTCGGAGGGTGGTTTTACTTGAGGGAATTCCCGAACACAGAAACTAGCACCTTTCTCTGTGGTTTGTCTCTCACACACACACACCTTTTTCATTTGGGTTGTCCTTTATATGGGTTGGAGAAAAATTGGTGATTTTTTCAGAAAAGAAAACATACTGACTAAATGTGTATAAAGCATTCCCACCATCCCCTAATACTCTTCAGCAATGAATGTCAGTTGCACTATAATTCAGTGATGTCAGTGATATCTCTGAAGGATATACAAGAAACCGGCCATGTGGCTGCCTCTGGGATGTGGGAGCTGGGTGTTTGGTAATGGAATAGAAGGAATATTACTTTCCTCTAAATAAGTGCTTGTATGATTTGAATGCTTTTACCACACTCGCGTATTGTATACTCTTATCTTTTGTCTGCTAAATAAATGTGTGGTTTTGCTTAAAGATTCAAGGCTATTCAGCAGTTTAACAAATACTGAATATTGGGTATCTGGCCTATGCTATGCCTTGGGGAGTCTCTGCCCTTAGGTCTTTTAGTAGGAAAGATGGATAAAATGAAATGACAAAGGAATGGCAAGGTTCAGAGGTAGTAACAGGGAGTTTTTAAATTTAAATTTAAAATTTTAATTTAAAAATTTAAATTTAAAATTTTAATTTAAAAATTTAAATTTAAAATTTTAATTTAAAAATTTAAATTTTTAAATCCCTAAACATTTTTTAAGTGAGATCATATTATCCATATTGTTCCATATAATATATGGTTTTTGTGTTGATGCTTTAGAGGTTGTGCTTTCTTATTAACACCCATGTCGGGGGTGGGCACCTGGGTGGCTCAACCAGTTAGGCGTATGCCTTCGGCTCGGGTCCTGGTCCCAAGGTCCTGAGATCGAGCCCCACGTCATCAGGCTCCTTGCTCAGCAGGGAGCCTGCTTCTTTTCTCTCCTCTCCGTCTGCCCCCCAACTCATGCACTCTCTCTCCCTATTTCAAATAAATGAATAAAATCTTAAAAAAAAAAACAAAAACAAAGAAACACGTGGGTCCTAGATGTATCCTGTGGTGGGAAAGAGTGTAGGTGTGGCTTTTGATGAAAGGTATGCCAGCTGTACGATTTAATAGCTGTATGATCCTAGAGCAGGCGTTGAGCTGCTCTGAGCCTCGGTCTCCTCATCTACCATTACACCTATTATTTGCATCGCAGACCCTTACACCGTGTGCCAAGCACTGTTGTAAGTATTGTTCACACAGGAGCTCGGTTTAATTCTCAGAACAAGCCAGGGAGGGAGGTATTCTTATTCTCCTGTCCCAGATAAGGAAGCCGCTCAGAAACTTCTCCTGCAGCTGATGCCTATTGACTGGGACTCAAATCGACCAATCGTGGTCCTCCTTTTAGACTCTTATCCACTCTTCCGAGAGCTGGTCCCTGCCCTTGGGACATGTCCCTTCCTATTTTATGACATCAGTTAGCTAAGGGTGTGTTCTGACCCAAGGACAAGAGTGAGGGGACGGAGGGGTGACATTGGGACCGCAGTGCCCGGGGCAGCCCTGCGTTCGGTCAGCGGCTTGCTCCCGAGCATTAGCGGAAGAGCGGGACGGCAGGCCGCTGCTCCGATTTCTGACTTGGTGACTGCGGGTGCCAGTGCTACCAGTGCGGGTAGAATACAGGAAGAAGACTGTGGCAAGAATGGGAAGGGTGAAGTGTTGATTTTAAGATGCGAATGCCACAACAGACATAGAGTTCAATAGGCTCGCTCTGCAGGGAAATTTTGAAGGTATTTTGATGTGGAGACTGAACCAGGGTCTGTCTTCTAGTAGGTTCTGTCTTTGAGTTTTAAACGAATGATGATCGTGAAGCAGGTTGTCCTCCTGCTTAAGCTACTCTGTAAGTGAGACTCTTCTCAGAACACTGTTAACTCCAGGGCCCTTCTCTGTGAATCTCCCAGAAATGCCATAATGGTACTGTGTGCCTTGCACACATACATACTATCTAGCCAAGTCAGTTAGTTCAGTCAGACAGCTTTAGTGATGTGGTTAGCCATCAGCTGCCGCCCTGAAATGATGCGAAATGGGACCAAAGGGGCCCATGGCCCGAGTTAGGGGTGCGGGCCCCATGTGGCCCCCGTGTGGGCAGCCTCTCTGCTTACCAAGAGACAGGCATCTCCACACAGTTGAACAACAGGAATCCAAAGAAAGGTGAAAGATTTCCAGGCTGGGATTTATGGTTTCTTCAACACTCCCCAGAAATGAGAAGAGAGAGAGAGGGAGCTTCTGGGGTAGGCCGTCCCCTGGTGCTGTAGAGCTCAGCTCCTGGGGCCAGAGGGCTGGGAGGGAAGGGGTTAGGCTTCATGAACTCAGAAGCCATGGATCCACCCTGCCCTGCTCTGGAGAAGGGACACCAAGGTAGAGTGTAGGGACTAGTGATTTTCTTCTGTGTTGTTTTCTCCTCTGGGGAGCAGAAATACAGAAAAAAAATGGTCAGGGACAGCAATAATAACTCCCTGACATGTGCTCATGGCCCACTTGGATCCTGGCCCTCAATTTCATTCTCGAATAGCATTTCAGGGAGCTGCCTCCTGTCGTGGGGGTGTCGTCCAGGACAGTGTTGGAGAGTGGATCAGAGCTATGGGATCTGGAGTCTGAAAGGTTAGGTTTATGTCCTCAGTTGTGGAACTGAGCCTCGTTCCATGTAAAATAGAATAATTGTAACACCTCTCTGCCAAGATTTATATTCCAGTCCCGCCACTTACAACCATGTAACCTTTAATAATTTCCTTGAGGGCTTGGCAGGTAGAATATCCATAGAAACTATAGACCCCTCAACTTTTGCTTGTGTCTTTGCTGGGACACCAGGTGAAAATATACACTGATTTGATGATGCAGTCTGCTAGAGACCTGAGAGCCAGCAGGGTGGGGAAGACAGGCCAGCAAGGGGAGAAGATGGCCCCCTGGTTGAGGTCTAGGAGAAGTGGCTTCTATTTCCTTGGCTAGAGAAGAGGGCCAAGAAGACTTGTAGGAAGAGATTTAGTGGTTGTAAAGGGCTTTGAAAGGCTGAGATGAAAGGCTGTAGTAAGTGATACTGTCATTATCTGTCCCTCACCCACCTGGCCTCCTGAGCCCAGCAGAAAGTAATCCCCCAGGGACAGTACTTATCACAATACTGGCTGCTCAATGGAGGGCGTGTGGGACAGTAAACCCTTCCCTCTGGCTAGGAGAGCTGCTGAGAAAATGTTTTCAATATTTTTTTTTAAAGTACACAATTTTGGTCCCTACCACTTGAGACCAATCTGATAGTTCCCCACCTCCCTGGTTTCTCCCTTTTCTCCAGTGTGTTGGGGTCTACTGCCCATTACCTGCCACCCCTATCAGAGTCGGGACGGGCTAGTCGAGAGGTTCTGGAAATCTGGGAGGAGTGGTGCTCGTTCCTAAGAGAATTGGTGCAGGGGTAGAGGACTTGATGTCACTCAAAGATCATCTCTGGATTTTACTTTGCTGTTTTCTTCCTGTTCGTTCAGATAATGAGCAAACCAAATAGGGAACTTCAAGATTGTTTCTCTTTTAAGTAGATTATCCAATAAGCAGGTGTGTTTGGAACACTTACCTGCAGTAATAAAACCTTGCATCGTTGAGGTGCTCCAGTTTACAAAGAGTTTGCCCCGTGCACTGTCTAGCAGAGCAAGTCCAGGGCCAGTCAGTCCTCCCGAGCAGTGGTCGCTGTTGTCCGGAATGCCTGTGAGAAAGCACCGAGAGTCTGAAGGTTCTGATTATCGACCCATCTCTGCCATCAACTCACTCGCTTTATGATTCCGGACACACCTCCGGGCCACAGACTTCCTCGTCAGCAACTCACGTTTGGACTAAGGTCTGCTTCCAACCCCAAAATTCTATCATTTAAAGTCTGATTTGCCTTCCTCTAAAGCAGAACGTTTGGAGTCAAACACACCCGTGTTTTCTTTCTACTCCTTGACGCTGTATGATTGCAGGGAACTTTATCCCAAACCTTGATCTCCCGACTCGTCTAGTCAGTCTGTCCCATGCACAAGCAGCCACCTTCTCTCCCGTTAAATTCTTGAGGACTGTCACGTTCCTGCACTCTGGGTGGGGTAACCCGTGTGGGAGCCCACGGATGAGGCATGCCTCTGCCGAAGGCACTTCTCCCGGGCAGTCTTCTGCCCATCCCTCATAAATCAGAGGAGAAAAGCTGCGAGCCTCTGTTTTTGCTATAGAGCCAACAAGGCAGGAAAGAGCCTACGCTTCCTGGAAAAGGCAACTGGAATTGAAGCACCATCCTCTCCTAGCCGTGCATTCCAGGTGTTGGAACACTTGCTATTTATGGAACACTGGGTGCTACCATTCTTCAGCTGTTTGGTCTGGCAGGTGAGAGATGGCTCATTGCTGTGAGATGAGGAAATACAACTCCAAGAGCACAAAAGTTTAGCCATTGTGTTCGCCCCATATAAAAATGAAGAATTTTGGGTCAAGCTTCCGTGCTAACAAAGTTGCCCAGTGCTTGCTTACTCCCTAACCCAAAAATATGCCCATCAATCACTATGCCCAGTCGAGAGAGGTCCTCAAGTGGTTTTGAAGCCAAAAAGAGGAGAATAAAATCCCCAAAACCAGATAAAGAAAGATATTCCCTGGATGAATTAGGACAAGAGGGGGCAAAGTACTCCTTTTTCACTCCGTGTATCCTATCAAAGATTCAAAAGTAAGTGGAGGAGCAGCAAGTTAAAAGGCACCCTTAAGTTTTGAATTTCAAGACTGAATCCCCGTCTCCAGAAAGGGCACCTCCATTCTTCTTGTACCCCAAAGAGACTTCTCCAGTTCTCCAACAATGATTGCCGGCCACAGCCCGCTTCTGCTTCCCAGAGAGAAAACAATGGGCTATTAGTGAGAGACTTTCCATTCAGAATCTTGTAAGATGAAGCTCATTTGTCCCTAATGAGAGACGGACAATTGCTGTCCTTCTCGTCCTTTTAGACAAATGCATCCCTGGAAATTTCATCTTTAAAGCAAGTAAGGCCAAACCCCAGGGTCCATGTGCTTGCCGCTGCCTTCAGCTTGTTGTTGAATGTGAATGGTGAAAGATGGATCAAGAAGGAACTTGTGAGTCTTTTAACAGACTGCCTATAACCACAGCTGTCTTCTTTCTTCCTTTCTTTCTTTTTGTTCTCTTGGATTTGCTTTTTTAAGGACAATGAAATAGCCATATAAAAAAGCTGAGATTCCAGGGACACCTGGGTGGCTCAGTCAGTTAAGGATCTGCCTTCAACTCGGGTCATGATCCCAGGGTCCTGGGATCGAGTCCCACATCCGGCTTCCTGCTCTGCGGGGGTCTGCTTCTGCCTCTGCCTGCCACTCCCCCTGCTTGTACAGTCTCTCTCTTTAACTTTCTCTCTTTCTGACAAATAAGTAAATAAAATCTTAAAAAAAAAAAAAAAAAGCTGAGATTCCATAGACTTCCCAGGGCTTCTGTTAGTTTTGCCATTGCAATGCTTTGCACAGTAGGATGGAGGATGAAAGAGCATGTTACCTTTGCCTAGTGGTTTACAAGGTGAATTTGCAGCTTTGGTGCACTCGTTACTGCAAGGGCTAATGCATGGAAGCCGAAGTAATCCTATGATGACTGAGTGCAAAGTTTTTTCAGATTCGCTTCCTTGTCTCCAGAAAAAAGAGAACTGTTTGGTCAGAAAGTGAAAATGAGCACAGCTAGTGACTTTCCTCTCCATGGCCCAAATTAAGTAAACTTATTGTTAAAGCAAATCAAAGCAAGGTTGAGGAGAAACTAACCCAGACCCAAAGGGACTTTTTTAGAAAGATCCAACCATCTAACAGAAATAATGTAGATTGGAATTCAGTCAGATTTTTTTTGGTCAAGTTTCATTTTCATTTATTTAACTAATCTCTACACCCAACGTGGGGCTCAAACTCATGACCCGGAGATCAAGAGTCACATGGTCCTCAGATGGAGCCAGGCAAATAGCCTGAATTCAGTCAGATTTTTTTTCTTAAGCGAGCCAATTTTTTTGCTTATTTATTTTGTCATTTTATTTATGAAATACATTTACATTGCCCAAAATAAAAAGTTCAAAAGGATATAAATTCCTTGTTATCAGTTTCTTGTGTGCCTTTAGAATTATTTTATGAGTATAAAAATAAGTACGTATCTGTCCCTTTTTTGCCTTTTGTATACAAATGCTGGCATAATGTATATAGCCTGCTTTACACCTTGCTTTTTTAAAGATCTTTTTTTTTTTTTTTTTGGACAGAGTTCACAAGCAGGCAGAGAGCCAAGCAGAGAGAGAGGGGGAAGCAGGCTCCCTGCCGAGCAGAGAGCCCAGATGCAGGGTTCAGTCTCAGGACCCTGAGATCATGACCTGAGCCGAAGGCAGAGGCTTAACCCACTGAGCCACCCAGGTGCCCCTACACCTTCCTTTTTTAACTATACAATATACCTTGGACATGGTGCCTTATTTGCACATAAAGAGCCTCATCTCTCTCTCCTGGGGGTGTGTTAGATGGGTGTACCATCATCCCTTTAAGCAATTCCCAATCGACGGGACTTTAGATTGTTTCCAACCTTAGATATATTTGTTAAATGGTACAATGAGTAATCCTGTACAAAAGTTATTTTCCCCAGGTAAAGTATATCTGTGGGATACGTCCCCAGAATTGTAACCGCATTTACAGTTTCTACTCACTCATAACACTATTTTATTTTTTACCAGAAAGGAATGCAACAGATGCTAATGATCTTAATAGAATAATTTTTATTTTATTTTTTATATGATAACTTGTTTATTTTTTTTTAATTTTTTATTTTTTCAGCGTAACAGTATTCATTATTTTTGCAACACACTCAGTGCTCCATGCAATCCATGCCCTCTACAATAGCCACCAACCTCCTACCCCTGCCCCTTCAAAACCCTCAGATTGTTTTTCAGAGTCCATAGTGTCTCATGGTTCACCTCCCCTTCCAATTTCCCTCACTCCCTTCTCCTCTCCATCTCCCCTTGTCCTCCATGCTATTTGTTATGCTCCACAAATAAGTGAAACCATATGATAATTGACTTTCTCTGCTTGACTTATTTCGCTCAGCATAATCTCTTCTAGTCCCGTCCATGTTGATACAAAAGTTGGGTATTCATCCTTTCTGATGGAGGCATAATACTCCATAGTGTATATGGACCACATCTTCCTTATCCATTCGTCTGTTGAAGGGTATCTTGGTTCTTTCCACAGTTTGGCGACCGTGGCCATTGCTGCTATAAACATTGGGGTACAGATGGCCCTTCTTTTCACTACATAGAATAATTTTTAAATGACAATGGATTGGACATTTGAAAGACCTGCAAGATTATCTGCAAATTTAAGTGCCATTTCACATAGCTGTGCTAGTGCCATTTTAGGGAGAAAACCACAGGCTTTCAGAACTCCTGGGGTTCTTCTGACAGAGTTGTCTTCTCCGAGTTGCTTGCCATGTGGACATGTCTGCATCAGTGACCCAGGGCTGGTTCCTCTGGGCACCACTGGTAGAACAAGGCTGGAGCAGGTATTTCCCACCTCCAGCAACAGGAAATACCAAAGCACAAAAGAATGAGCCAAGCCCGGGCCCAAATCGCTGAAGGATGTGGGAACAGAGGAGTGGGGGAGGGTTGAAAGGTTGCCTCCCACAGAGTAGCTTCTCTCCAGGAAATGCCTGGAAGTTTGGGGTGAAACCAAAGACCAGGAGCAGCAGACCCCTTGGGCAGGTAAATTCATCATTACACCCTTGCCATTCTTGTAAAAATAAAGTAAAGGAACTTTATGCCACCGGCTTCAAGAGGCTTGCATGAGACGGATTCATGACTGCTCCAGCTTGGGCTAAAAAGCTAGCCAAGATCTAAAATAGAAACTTCTATTTGATCCCTCAAATAATTATTGCCTACCTGCCATGCTAACGGTGACGGCCAAGTTGACAAAGCACTTTTTGATGTATTAAACAATGCCTTTCTATGCCTTATCAAGGACCTTAGAATTCATGAGAAGAAACAAGATTCATAATAAAACGGCTAAGATTTATTTTATATATGTATATATATAGAGATAGATGTATATATATGGTTCTTTTAAACTCAAAATCTTTCACCAAGAATATTAAAGTTCAAGAGGATTTTAGATACTGCCTATTCTGATCTATGCTTCCCATTTTGTGGACCAAAAAAAAAAAGAGCTCCAAGGAGATGACGTGATTTGAAGAGGTGGGCTGTGGAAATGGACAGACCTCGGTTTGCAACCCCGTTCTGCCAACATCAGGCACTGGCCGTGTCGTCTAGACCAAGCGGCTTCCTCTTTCAAGAGTTCAGTCTCCTCCTCTGTGAGAGGGTGGTATTAAATCCTGCAGGTTTGATAAGACGATTCAGTCCTTTAAGGCAGGTACGTACCAGCATCATTTGCTGGCAGCGTCAGACCCAGAGCCTCATCTCTGAAATCTCAGTCCATGATCTTTCTGTAGCCTCACACCTGCTCTCCTTCATATTAAAAAAAAAAGAAAAGAAAAGAAAAAGAAACAAGACTTGTGGGAGAAGCAGGAATCAGGAGCTTTCAGTCCTCCTTTGTGAATCTACAAACCTATGCAATATGAGAAACCGCGGTTCGGTTGAGACCCAGTTTCACAAATCATGAGAGAGAAATCATGGATTGGAGGAAGCGGGGTTCCTGGGCTCACAGAACACGGTGGGGGACGGGATTTACTGTGAAGCACGAGCTACAGGATTCCTCCAAACTCCTCCATTCGGTAAATGCGTGCAGCTATGAGGCAGGGGCGGGGTGGGGGGGCTGGTGTTGGGGGCGCTGTGTTGGATGGGGCCAGCACTGTGGGCTCCGTCATCTGAAAGAGAACTGAGCCACGCTGTCTGTTCATCCGCAGTATACTGAGCACCTACTATGTGTCAGGCACTTTTTCAGGGGCTTAAAATATGTCGGTGAACAAAAACAAATACCTCAGGAAAGAAACACCTGGATTTCTTGGAGCTTACATTTGAGGAGGCTGAGACAAGAGAAAGCAAGCACACAAAATTAGAAAATTATATCGTGTTTTGGAAGGTGATAAGACCTCCTCAAACAAAGTCACCAGAGGGAGAAGAAAGTTCAGGGTGAGTGGCATTAAGAGGACACTGGAACGACGTCTGGAAGTAAACCTGGGAACTTCTGCAAAGAGTGTCCCCGGCAGGAAGCAGAGCCAGTACCAGGCTCATAAAGCAGGATCATGTCTGATGGGGGAGCAACCATGAGGAGGCAAAGGTTGAAACAGGGCGGGGAGGGAGTGAGTTCTGAATATGGTAAAGCTGGGGAAGCAGGCCAGGTGCAGCCATCACATGGCTTTGGGCTTTTACCCAAGTGATGTGGGGAGCCATGAGCGGACAGAGAGAAACAATGCTCTGACTTGGGTTTTGAAATACCTCTGGGTTGTATGGGGGTGGGGGTGGGGGTATTTGCTCTAGGACGGCAGTGGAAGCAGGGAGACGAGCTGAGAGGCTATGTAATAGGCCGGGACAAGAAGGAGTGTGATGTTTGAATCTTGGAGCATTCTTCCTTTATAAATTGCGGGGGGAGGAAGGTCAGAAATGAAGCCTAGGAAAGATCACATGAAAAGTTAAAGGCAGCGTTAGGACTACAATCCCAGCATCATTCTTCGCCAGACAACCATAGAGCATCTTCTCTATGCATGTGTCTACACCACACTAGAAGCAGCTTGACAAAGAGGCTGAAAGACCTCTGCATGTTGGACAGCCCACCTGTGGCACGTGGGTGGGACCCGTGACTTGCTTCTAACCAATAGAACCTGGCGAAGGTGGTGGATTCAGTCCTGTGCTTTTGTTGCCTCCTACGTTGATCATTGTAGCCTTGAGACAAAGTAGTGCTGGTCTTTTGTTGTTGTTATTGTTGCTACATAAATGAAAAGATCCTACCCGGGAAATAGTAGTATTTGGTCGCATGAAACCAGTGTGCACTATCAACAGAAACGTTGAAATCATTGTTTTCCTCGAGCCATCTTGCATACAAGTGGACAGCATGGTACCCTTTGTGGCTAAAGATAGGCAGGCCGAGCTTATTCTGGGTAGGAGCTTGAATGTCCGCTGACTGGTTTGCAGTGTCAATGTTAGAAGCGCGAGTTGGCTCACCCTGGGTGGACATTTGGTAGTTTTCATAGGGTGGCCCCAAAATGCGAAGTCTTCCTCTCAAGATCAGTGCCACTGTTACTTTTAGATTCCCTTTGGATCTGAGTTGTTTGGGGGCAACTTGTCTTTTTCTGGAGAATTTTGTACGGTGAGCAGTAATTCTAGAAGGAATTGTTTCGATTTCTTGCCAATCTGTTCGTGATAGTTTGGAAATATGGTAGGGGAACTTGAGTAAAATTTTACTATTTCAAACTCCAACATTTATCAAAAGTTAAAAGTTGAATTGGTCCAAATTTTATTTCAAATTGTGCCTCATTTTTCTGCTCTTACGTATTTTCTGGCTTCTTCATATTTCCATTCATTTTATCAGATTAAATATGGGCCAAATTCTTTAAAGACGTCTTTAGCTTTTAACTTGCTGTTGTGTGTCTGGCTTTCAAAAGGAAGCCTGTGGTGGTGTGTTCTTTCTGAGGCTCTAGTGTGTACTTGGTGTCTTAGTTTAGAAAAGCGAAGTGATATTTAATCTTCCAAAGAAGTGTTTGTTGTGTAGACTCTCTAGGGAAAACATCGGATCCCTGAAGGACTCCCTTCTTGAGCTTTTTTTGTATTAGGAGAACATCTTTAAACAAAAATGCATCTTTGTTTATCGCAGTCAACCAGCACGGTTCATTTTGATCACCTTCAATGTTCCAGTTATGATATTTCCTAGATTCCAAAAATCTGATAAAATACCAAAACAGGAATGATAGAAGACTATTGACTGAGAATGAGCAGTCCGTGTGGAATCGTGACATCTGTGTGTTATATAATGCCACAAGATGCAAACTGAGAAGTTGACTTCAGCTCTAACTAAGCCCATGGGGAGGCTATTCTGATTTTTCTGGTCACTTTTGCAGAGTAATCAATACTAAAGGATCTGTTCTTTTGCATTAAAGATCGGACCATCAAGGTTTTTATTAGCTCTGGGAACCTCAATCAATGCACTTCAAGGACGTGCGGAGTCCTCTGCTCAGCAGAGGCTGTGAGAGCAGCTTCACCACAATGAGGAAGGCCACCCCCGCCCTGGGACCTCTAGTTGGTGGGAAGGGCAGAAAGTAGAGGGCTTTGAGAAGTCTGAAGACCAGGATGTGAGGATGTTTCCGGAAGACTTGTTTCATCGCTGGGCTGTGTCATCAGGAGCCTGAACTGCTTACCCCCAAAAACCAGTCTTCGCCTTCAAAGCGGTTGCTCCTCGGCCGGCTGACCTTACCACCAGGGCTTCACCTCTCATGCCTGGTAGAGCAAAAGCCAGAAAACAAAAATGTCTTTTGTTTATTCGTTCAACAAATGAAGTGAAAAAAGCTGGATGTTGACTTCATTAAGTAACACCAACAAAACCTTTGCTCACCTCAGGCCCTGTTATTAGTTAAACTAATTCGAAATGGAACGAAAAGGGAGGCAAGATAGTGTGTCCTAAACTTGGGCGCTTTAAGTTAGTACCATGGCTGTTGAGAGGCGAGGAGTACAGCATCGCGGGTGAGAGTCTGGGCTCTGGAGCTGGACAGCCTGGGCGCAAAGCCCACCTCAGCCGTTCACCTGGCATTGGGGAGGCAGCTGGACCGCTCTCCGCATTGATTGTGGCCCCATCCTGTACCAGCAGTGAGGTTTGGCAGTTGACCCTCTCAGTGATTCCAGTTCTTCGTCTGTGAGGCGTGGGTAATACTCGTCCTGGCCTCAATGGTTCTGTGAGGCAGTGTTCTCGTGAGGGCTGGGTATCCTGCGTGTAGTCGATGACGGCTAGTGATTGTCCTTAAACATGGGAACCTGAAGCATGTTTTCACCTAATGTCCTTTCTGGCTTTGTTACTGATGGTTTCCAAGGATTACAATGTGCGAAGTGGGCTGAAGCAGCAAGCTATTTTAATTAATAAACTTTATGCAAATTGAGTTCAATCATTCCATCAAAAGGGATTCTGTGGAACCATTTTCAACAGTGACTTAGTGCTATGATAACCTTATTGTGAGATCCTCAACAAGTAAAGGGACCTGTGATGGGTTTCAGCATGTGCTGGGTGTCTCTGGGACATCTCTAGCAGATCCAAAATCATTACTCAAGGGCTTCCAGAGTTCAGGGGTTAGAAATGCTAAAGACCCAGGAGCAGACTGTCCTCAGGCCCAGGCTCCAAGGATATGTCTGTGTTCAAGAGGCATTAGAGTATAGTAGAAAGTGCTCTGGCTTTTCTTTAAAATTCCCAAGTCAAGCCCTTACTAATTCTGTTAGCCTTGAGCAGGTTAGCAAGCTTCTGAGCATCAATCGGTATATTCATTTTTTTAAAAATAGACGTCATAATAGCTACCTCATAAAGTCGTGATGAGAATCAGGCCACCATGGATCCCATTAAGGGCTCAATAAGTATTCCCCTTCCCAATATAATCTCCTCTTTTTTAGGAGTAGAAATGGCTCACTTGGTAAACCCAGAGATAGTAAACAGAGCAAAGCTTAGTCAGGGGCAAAACTGATTCAAGGAGTGTTTGCAATGTGTTGTCACTCTAAATAACTCTTCTCTTCAAAGCTTTTGACCTGAAACTATCCCTTATGAAGAAATAAATGGGGACTCCTATCTGCTGTCCCTACTATAAAGAAGAGCTTTAAGAAAACGGGGGTTCCATATTGGAGAATGTAAAGAAACTGAGACATTCTAGAGTAGCTGATGCCAGGACTACGCTTCCAAACAAGAATATTGTTGACTGGAGAAACAGAAGAAAAATATCATCACCTCTTGAGACTTTGCCCCTCTCCCTGGCTGTTTTCCTGCTGCTCGGTTAGACATCTACCTGGTGGACTGGAGTTGAAAGACATCATTCACCACTGCCCAGGACTCATTCACTGAGTGGGCCTACTTTCCCTCCTAGCACCTAGATGAAAATTGGCGGCACTGGATGAATGTGGGATTGGACAGGGGGAGAGGAGAGAACGTACACAGAGCTCCCAGGGAAAGAGAGTCTGGATGGGTGTAGAGAGAAGAATACAAGGTTAGACTTTGGGAAATGGGATCTAATGCACCTAGTATTTAGAAATTTAATCCCCTTCCTTCATCAACATTGGCTTGTCTCTTGCTCCTAAATCCTGTATCATTGGGTGAGCAGCTATTCTACCATTTTCTTTTTCTAAATGATAACTTAAATAATTTAATTAATAAATAACTTCTGGACTAGTCAGGATCCTACCCATCCTTGGAAACAGTGTTGTATTTGAGTAAGTACATTTCTAATAACAAATAGCCAACTTAGAAATGAACTTGTAAAACCAAACCTGGTCTTAAATTGTTATTTGGAAGATATCTAAAATTCCTAGTATCTTGATATGGTCAAATTCCAGATGACCAAAATGAGTTTCTTGTATTTATTGTGCACATTTTACATCATTATAATTGAATGACAAGTGTTTAAGTGCATTTAAATAAAGATCAGAAAACAGTCAATTCCAGGGGCGCCTGGGTGGCTCAGTGGGTTAAGCCGCTGCCTTCGGCTCAGGTCATGATCCCAGGTCCTGGGTTCGAGCCCCGCATCGGGCTTTCTGCTCAGCAGGAAGCCTGCTTCCTCCTCTCTCTCTGCCTGCCTCTCTGCCTACTTGTGATTTCTCTCTGTCAAATAAATAAATAAAAATCTTTAAAAAGAAAAGAAAACAGTCAATTCCAGTGAAATTACATTTAATTGGAAGTAAAGTAAGGTTCATAAATATTTGTTTAACTACTTATTATAAGATGAAGCAGCTTTTTCAGTGTGACTTGGTCTTTGTTTGAACATGCGGGAAAGAACTAGATACTACCAGCACCTTTTGTAATGCCTATGTGCTGTTGATGATACTGTGTGGAATAATGCACACTGAAAATTAGAATTAAATGTCTTACCCCAAACCAAGTTCAAAGAAGATTAAAGTTTCAATATTTTAAAACAAAGCTAGCAAACAATCAAAGAAGGAAAAATGAATTAAAAGATTCATCTAAATTGGGAGGAGGAGGGAAATTAAAGTTTATAACTCTTGAAGAAATCACCTAATATAAAAGGTGTGCAAACCTTATTTAATAAAAATGCAAAACACCTGTATATTTTAGAGTAATATATGGCCAGCAAATTAGAAAAGTAGAGCAAATATCTTACATATAGACAAAGAGTAATTATCTTTATTATGCAAAGAATTTATAACCAAATACGCACGCGCGCACACGCACACACACACACACACAACACACACACACGTAAAGTCTTCAACTATTAAGATTTAGTAAATGCTGGGCGCCTGGGTGGCTTAGTGGGTTAAGCCGCTGCCTTTGGCTCAGGTCATGATCTCGGAGTCCTGGGATCGAGTCCCGCATCGGGCTCTCTGCTCAACAGGGAGCCTGCTTCCTCCTGTCTCTCTGCCTGCCTCTCTGCCTGCTTGTGATCTCTCTCTGTCAAATAAATAAATAAAATCTTTAAAAAAAAAAAAAGATTTAGTAAATGCTTGGAGAATATATAATTATGAGAAATTGTTAACCTCATTAGATGTTAAGTAAATTGAAAAGAAATAAAAAATACATACTATTTACTCATCAAATTCTCAAATTTTATCTAACAGTTTTTTTTTTCAGAGCCAGACAAATGATTTATTGTCTAACAGTTTTTTATCATAAATCTCTAAGCTCCTAGAGGTAGATAATACTAAAGCCTTTTTATTCACTAACAAAGCATTAAACTGAGGGGCCAACCCACTGGGAAAACAATTTGATAACATTGATCAAGGTCATCATAGTCTTTTTTTTTTTTAAGATTTTATTTATTTGTCAGAGAGAGAGGGAGAGAGAGCGAGCACAGGCAGACAGAAAGGCAGGCAGAGGGAGAAGCAGGCTCCCCGCCGAGCAAGGAGCCCGATGTGGGACTCGATCCCAGGACGCTAGGATCATAACCTGAGCCGAAGGCAGCTGCTTAACCAACTGAGCCACCGAGGCGTCCCGGTCATCATAGTCTTTAATGCGCTGGTTTCCTTTCTCTAAACTGCACTAAAGAAATATTCCTAGTTATAAAACAACCTTCATTCATTCATCATGGTGTTCTTCATGAAAGTGAAAAAATGCTAACCAACCTAACTATTCAACAACAAAGGAAGTATTGAGTAAATTTGGTACAATCATTGGATCTGATACCAGTCGGCTAAAAGCAATGCTTATGGTGACTGTATATGGAAAAGTATATTCTGTGTGATTTCCATACATTTAGCTCTGTATGAGAACATTCTAGGAAGAAACTCACAGAAGCACTAACAGCGGTTGTTTGGCTCTACTGGAGAGGTTGGAAGTCTGTGAGGTGGTCAAGAATGTGAGCTTTGAGTCCAAATGCCTGGGTTTAAATCCAAGCTCTGTCACTTGAGTCACTTTTTGACTTTGGTATCGAATAGCTATTGGAATCTGGCAAGTTCGAAGTTCACAGTGATTCAGTTTCTCCATCAGTGCAACGGTGGTAAGATAGTTCCAACCCCTGGGGAGTTTTGTGATGGTTAATTATACCAACACAAGTAGCGCATTGACAATACTTGGCGTATGGCAAGAGCTCAGTGAGCATTAACTATTTGCCGTTTAAGTGGTAGAACCAATAGGGGCAGGCTTTTGCCTCTCTTTTCTGTGTATTCCAGATCACCTTTTCTCTCTTGAACATATTATTGTTGCATTGGGAAAACACGATAAATATTTTCCTAAAGACCCTGAAAACCGGATCAGCCAGATTTCCTAGTCACATAGATTCAGACTCTTACTTGGAATATCATCACAGCACATAATCAAAGAATGGATAGATACTTCATGGTTGCTGACACCCAAGAAATGAAATTGGAATTGCTGTAACAACTGAAATGAACTTTGTGCATTTCCTTAAAGAAGAAGCCCATTTCATAAGTCAGGGTGATTCAGTTTCCTTTAAAGAACTGCTTGCTTCCCTTGGAAAAAATGTCTGCTCAGTATTCTCTCCCCCTTCCCCAGCCTCTAACTTCTAGATAACTCAGTGTTTCTCTATAACTCACATGTTTTAGTAATGGCAAGACAGAAGTTTTGAAAATATTTACAATATTGGGATAAGTACATTTTCTTGGGCAAGGAAAGTAAATTAGGGAAAGGTGGGGAAGAGAGTAAATTTCCTCAGTGTATTTGTTGGTTTCCGAACAGTTCAAAAGCTATGGTGCATCATTTAATTTACAGATAAAGTTATTTTTTAAATATATTTTTAAAGTTCCAGGAGCAGAAGGAAAATTAAGGGGAAAGTTGCATTCTCCTTCTCTTACTCCCCCTAAAGTTTTCAGGGAAGATTTTTGGAAAAAAATGCCTCTGCTCATTTTGGAGTCTTCTTTTACCAGCAACTAACGAGTCTATACAATACAGTTGCCAAGGTAATACCGAGACCATGTAGACAGAAAGCATGGTGTGCAGACAGGGAGATGATGAAAATGGATTAACAATGTGAACAAGAGGAATTTCTTTACTTGGGAAAAAAATTAAATTACACCACCCTTTATAAGTGATTATGCTAGCAGTCCTAACATCTGTTGTTACAAAGGAAATGCATTATGAGGGGGTTTTTTTCTATATTGCTTAGTTCATGGATACATGATTTGTCTCCTAGTTATGCCCCTATCTTTGTAACTCTGTACTGAGCCATGTCAAAATGGATTTCGCTGCATTCAAGTTAGACAAAGAAATTTTTCATTTGCTGAAGCCAGTAACATTTTTTCTCCAAGGCCTGCTGACAGCCCTGGTTTCAGCCAGACCCTTCTAGACTACAACCCAAGAGATAGGCATACCCCTTGCTCTTAAAGCAGCACAAATATTTGCTGCTTAAATACATGTACTCCCATCGGACAGGAGTGACCACCAGCCAAATCATCCCTCATTTCCCCAGATCGTTCCTCATTTCCCTAGGACTATGACTAAACTTCAGTTTTTAAAAATCTCAATTTTCTCCGTTTTCCCCCTACTTCAGGTACCATCCTTGGATTTACCCTCCGACCCTACAAAATGAGCTACCGGGAAGTCAAGTACTTCTCTTTTCCTGGGGAACTTCTGATGCGAATGTTACAGATGCTGGTGTTACCACTTATCATCTCCAGTCTCGTCACAGGTACCATGTGCAGTGTGGTTCTTTTTTAAGTCTGCTTATTGCAAAAGATCGCTTAGAAAAGCAAACGCTTTAGGTTTCTGCTGGATGCATGCTCTGTTCTAGAAAAAAAAAAAGTCCCTTCAGAATGATGGAAAGGAGGCTTTAGTAATGCATGAATGATTATAACTCTCGTATTTTACCAATCACAAGAGGAAACAGATTTAAACAACCACGTAATCTGGTCTGCCTCACTACAAAAGAGGCACCCTGCAAAACACGACACAGCCAGCCTTCTCTGACCACAGCGATCTAGTTGACAACAGCGTACAACAGGTCTGTTTTCTCACCCTCTTATCCCACCCAGATAACATCTGGTTGGACAGCCTATTAGCTATTGATGCAAGAATGCTTGTTCTCAGAGCCACCAGGACTTGAGCGGGAGCCTTCTTGGAAGCCTCATCAAGAGGTAATGCCCACACCACACTCACCAACTCTGCTGCCACCAACACTTTTATCTTTTCCTGGTGAACCCGCATGATGTCATTTCCTTCTCTGGTTGTCCCCCACCCCCGTTACCTTTTACGCTGGTGGGAGAACAGGGAGGGGGTGGGAGAGTTCCCCATCTAGATATTTTGTCCATTGACACTTGGATTTTCAACGAGTGGAAGATCTGCGGGGTAGGAGCTATTTTCTGTGGCAGTAAGCTAGCAATTGACTCCTGCATGGGAAGTGCTTCAAGAGTCATTTGTGTCTTGTGACTGGTGAATGCCAACGGAGTCAAGAAGTTGCAAAAAAAAGTTACTAGACATTCCTTCCTGCCCACTCTTCTCTTTCCCCACAGCACATCTCTGACATGAAGAAAGAATGTCTATAGACACTGTCCCAGCAGGATGGTTTCTGGGTTTGTAGCTAAAGCCCAAAACTCAGGTACTACTGACCCTGGTCTATTTTCCACCCTTGGCTTACTGTCCCTCCTTGGCCATGTCACTCCCCCTCTATGTGAGCTGGCTCTGAGCATCTTTTCCCTTCCCCTCCCAGGGAGTTCTCAAGGATATTTATAATCTCTTTTTAAGATCTCTGTGTAGTAAGAACTTCATAGCACAACTAAAAAGTCATGGGGCAAGATTCTGACTACTACATGCCTGGGAGGGCTAGCCTTCCTTGGACAGGAGCTATGTCAACTTTTCCCCCATTGCCTCGTGGATCTCTACTGGCTTCCACTTGTTCAGGTCTTTAAACAAGTGATTGCCTGTCCACGAGTCTCCCAGTGGAGGAGGAAGTGCCCATAAAACAATCATGGAGGCAAGATGATGGGGGGTGCTGTTACCAAAGTGCCCTGGCCCATTGCTGACCAGGGATAACCATAGCAGCCCCAGCTTTTATCATAGAAGCTAGATTGATGTTGATGTGAGCTCACATTCTCATTTTATTATCCACATAGTGATATTTTTCTGGGAAGCAAGTTCTTGCAACAGCACTGAGAGGACAGAATGTACTCACATGCACCATTTTATTTAGTGGATCAGGCTGTCCCTCTTCCCCATCCCTCCTGGCTGGCATCTGACTTGAGTCACTGTGATCTTCCTGGACACAAACTTGAGGGGTTCTGAATTCCTTTCTACTGTCTCTTCGAGGGTGGGACCAGGTTCAGAGGTTTCTGCTTTCTGGTAATTGTGCTAAAAACCCACTGTGTCACTCTAAGAGGAAAGCCCTCATTTGGTACAGTTAGAGAAAATACTACTTCCCCTTAGTAGCAATCTTACTTGACAGTTACCTCAAAGTGGATTTTCCTGATGTTTCCTAATACTTAGTATACCAACTTTATTGAAGAAATACAAGCTTTCATTGAATAATTTTGCAGGAAAAAAACCCACTATGATGCAATCCCTTTGCATGGTGAAAAAGAAATTTCTGGGTAAACCGTGGAAAAACTAACAACATTTATAATACTGAAAGGAATTATAAACTGCAAGCAACCAATATTAAGTGAACTTTTAAAATGTGACCTAATTGCAAGTTGGGGAAGCTGCCACTTGGGACCATGAAAAGAGTCTCAGCCCTTTTCTGGGACTGTGTTAAGACAAGGGACATAATTTAGTTTGCCAAAGATCTTTTTAACATGTTAACCTCAAAGCAGTAATTTCCAAGCTACATAGTATTTTGGATACTTATGATCAATTACAATGAACAATTGATTCAATAAGAATCATTTAACTTCAGGGTTTTAAATACAGTGATTCCAAACCAAAAAGAGGTTGAGGGATATGACCCAATGGGAACGAGGCAGGGGGAACTTCTGAAAATTGCATGCACCCCTGGAGGACCCCCATGTATGCTGGGAAATGCTAGAGAAAGTGTCGGAGAATGTGTTGCCTAGGGA
Organism: Lutra lutra; assembly: GCF_902655055.1. Lineage (NCBI taxonomy): Eukaryota > Metazoa > Chordata > Mammalia > Carnivora > Mustelidae > Lutra > Lutra lutra. Next base: position 29,289,125 of record NC_062282.1, read on the forward strand.
GGGAACCAAGTCAGAACTGTTATTTTATTTTATTTAAAGATTTTATTTATTTATTTGACAGACAGAGATCACAAGTAGGCAGAGAGGCAGGCAGAGAGAGAGAGGAGGAAGCAGGGTCCCTGCTGAGCAGAGAGCCCAATGCGGGGCTCGATCCCAGGACCCTGAGATCATGACCTGAGCTGAAGGCAGAGGCTTTAACCCACTGAGCCACCCAGGCGCCCCAGAACTGTTATTTTAGAATGGAAAAGGACACTCAAATGCTGCCCATGGCCAAGCAGGGGATGAATAACTATGAAGCTGCCCTTTAAGGCTACTTTTTGTGTTCTTACTGTGATAGAGGCATGGACACAGAGAAATAGTTTGCTTTGACAGGAGAAGTAACAGGCACAAGCGTGATGATAAGTGGAAGGGGATCCAGCCACAGAATAGTGTAGACGAGAGACCACATTTTTGCCATGTGTCAATGCGGCCCAAATCTGCTGACTTTTCAAGAGAGTGCAGAAGCCTAAAAATTGTTAAGAACCTCCAGATTTTCCAACCTTGATACAATTAACAGAACAAAACACTGCAAGCCAAACAAAGCTCATCAACAAAGAGTTGGCCCAAACCAACTCTTGGGCTACCAATATAGGCACTCGGGTTTGAACGTTGGTGCTATTCATTGTAAGGGGTGCCTGCTAACTGGATGCACCCATAGATCACTGGGTTTCCCTTATGGCCCTCTTCAACTGTTGGCGGTTCCATGCCAAACCTCCACTTGACATATTACTAAACACCACATTTATTGCCACCTAAGCAAATAGTGATTGGAAAATGTCTCCTCTCCATCTTCTGGGTATAACCATATTGTGTCAGAGTTGTGCTGATCTTTCCCACACTTGGCAGGAACACCAGAATCAGAACTCAGGGCTCATGCTCCCCTAGAAATATTTCCCAGGAGGAAAATATTTTACAGACTCAATGCTTTCAAGTCAAAAGTCCCAGAGTTTCTGCAGACGGAAGTGAAATGCACAAAGCCCTTAATGCATTTGTTGGATTAGGTATTTTGTTTTGAAAGATTCTGCACATTTAATAGTATTAAAGTCCTATTTAAACTCAGAAATCTAAGTTAGATTTTCGTACTTGAAACATCCACATTTGTGAATTGGAGCTCTAAAGCTCTAATAAGCCATGTTCTCCTCTTCCCAAATTTGAAATTCCAGTCTTTCCAAATATCCTCAGTGTGTATTAACATTCCAGAGCTGCCAGAGAAGCTGGGAGCAAGCCGATGGCTGGATTTGTACTCAAGTACCTGTGTTTTTAAACAAGAAGAGTAAGTTGGTGCCAACACACCACTCAATAAAATAGAGGTTTGGCGCCGATCTCTATTGATTTGGTCAGCCCAGGCAGCCAAACTAGGTATTTCATGCCAGAAATATGAGTTGGTTTGGCTGGCTTAGCCTGATTGAATTTACTAGATAATAATTAAACTCCATTTCAAGTTGTGCCGTGTAGACATAACTATCACCTCCTCCTTCATCTTTTTAGAAAACCTAGTACTGTCTTCTTTCCTCATCTAAATGTGCATTCCTCCTCAATTACTTACCTCAGCCTGTGTCTCTGGCCTTCAGGAAGTGGGGAGCATCACCTGGCCAGCGATCTCTGTGGAGTTGGGTATAATGAAAGTAAAAGGGGACAGGTGGGGGAAGGCCAACAGCAGTAGAGTGGGACCAGTGTCTGTGGCCCATGGCAGGGCACTCTGGACTTGAGGTTATAAGATGGACAGAGGTTATCTTTCAACATTCATTCATTCATTCATTCGTTAACAGCTATTTTCTGAGCTCTTACTATGTCAGACACTAAGCTAGGCACAAGAGAGACATGAACACAAAGATACAATCCCCAAGAGGAAGTGTGTTGGTTAGACAGGGAGAGCTGCCCAGAAATCACACGATATTTTAAGCAAATCCCAATTCCAGCCATGAGGGAGTAAGGCTGGCCTTCTGTTAGGTGACCTCTGTTAGGTGACTCACAAGTGAGTTAGGTGACTCACACTCTGTTAGGTGAACTCCTCTGAGCTACTGGTTTGTTGCAGTTGATACAGCAGTTGGCTCAAACCCAGCCAGTGTGAGTGGAGTGTTGGGTCCAGGTCGGTGTCCCAACCCCATCATGTGACATCTGGAGTACCTGGTTCAATTCTGGAAGTGGGGTACAAGGGAGGGCAACCAGGGCAACAAGAAAGACATTTGATTTTAGGAACATGATCCCAGATCTGACCTTCTGTGTCACGGCATCTCCATCCCAAAGTTATATGGCTAATGCCCCTATTCTCATTTCCTTAAAATGTTCTTGAAATCAACATACTTTTCTTCCAGTGCTTTAAATCATTACAGAAATTTCCTGTTACTTGTCTTGTGAGGGAGATAATAAATTACAATGTAATAAAATTCTGGATTGCTACTATTGCCTGCCAAAGGTTTTGAGAACCTGACACCTGTGCTCTCATTGTTTAAAAAGGTGCCTGATGGGGAGAGGGGGTGGTGTTGATGAAGTGTTAAATGCATTTAGTACCACAATAAGACTAGTCACTCCTGTAACACAGGAACTGAAAGAGAATTGAAAAGAATGACTTTCTTACTATGTGATTTACTGTTCGCTAAAGAGGGATTTCTGTCCCACCAGAATAAATGAATACCACTGTATTTACTCCACTTTGGAAACACTATGCGATCCAACCAGCCTTGCAGTATCTCCTCCAAGTCATTGTCCAGCTTCTGCCTAAACATTCCCAAGGGCAAAAGAACTTTGGAGCCCTTTTGTCCTTGGAAAACTAATAACTCTATTTATATCCAAAATCAAACAAGTATTTTTAAGTCCAGAAAAACAGAACATTACCTGCCAGCCTGTACTTCCTCCTCTGTGTGACAGGCTCTGTGGCGTGTTACATACTCCTTAGGCAGCGTCCTCCCCAACCTATTGACCAATGTAGTTGGTGGAACATAGAACTTAACCATCATTAAGGCCAACAAGCTGCCATCACCGACAAGGGCCCTTTTGCCTTTAAAATAAAAGAACAGGGCGCCTGGGTGGCTCAGTGGGTTAAGCCGCTGCCTTCGGCTCAGGTCATGATCTCAGAGTCCTGGGATCGAGCCCCGCATCGGGCTCTCTGCTCGGCAGGGAGCCTGCTTCCTCTTCTCTCTCTGCCTGCCTCTCTGCCTACTTGTGATCTCTCTGTCAAATAAATTAAAAAAAAAAAATCTTTAAAATAAAAGAACAGTAAGTGTTGTACCTCAAAGTATATCCCTCTGGCTTCGGAAAAATAGCGGTTACAATAAGAATAATCTAAAGATTTGTCATTTCTTTGAACATGAGAGGGCAAAAAATGAGCTAGACAATTCCTAATCGATTACTTGGACATGTAAAGAGCTTATGAAGGGCTTCGAAAATGAAAGCCAAAATCACATAAGAAAAACGTAATATTTTAAACTATTGATTGTCATGGCCCTGGGGTATAGCTAAGGCCTATTTGAAATACTCCAGGCGTTTACGTATGAGAAAAGAGACTGTAGATTTCTCCCCTTCTCCCCATGCATACATTTTATAGAAGGAAAGAAAGTGTCTGTCTTAGGTGGGGAGGAGATGCTTTGGGCCTCCCTTTCATTCTCTGTAAAATGGAGGGGATAACAGCACCTTTGTCATGGGTACATCCTACGGTGTGAGGATTTATGACTGGCACATATCATGTGCTGGGGAGCTTTTGTCCATCACAGTAACATCAGTAAGAGCCATCCTGGTGGTCCACTTTGTATAAATACAAGTTCTAGAGCAAGAGGACACAGTTTTCATTCAGAAGCACAGCACAAAGCCTCCAGACTGTACATGTCTCCTGTGTGTGATCCTTGCCACGATCACTTTCCCATTAAAGGTAAATTTAAGAAACCGTGAAGTTAATCAAGTAATAACACGGGAGCCAGAGAGAATTCCTTCTTCACCACTGGAGGGGATTGGTTTCTGCCCTCCAGCGTGAGATGTATTTGCCTTATCCCAGCTGCAAAATTCTAAATATTTTCATTGGTTATACAACTCTGCAGTCTTTCCTGAGAAACTCGGGCCCAGTGTGTGTCACCCCGGAATCCGTAGGACCCCGGGTTCCACACACTGTGAGGAGAGCCTTCCCCGCAAACCAAAACTCGAGACAAACTGAGTCTCTGTTTCAACACGCATCCGATCTTCATGGTGGCCTGGAAACAGGCCCTGCTTTATTTTCTCTCTAGAGCTGCTCAAAAACCTGGGAAGAGAGGCAAGGAATGTCCATCTGGAGAAGGAGGGGGTGGGATAAAATGGGAAGGCTATCTGTGGGGTAGAGATCGCCTGGCTTTTTTTTTTTTCTTTTTTTGCATCACGTTGAAAGGAATCTGGGTAATTATTTTTTAAGTTTTATTTTAAAAAATTTTAGTGGATTTGGGGTTTTGTTGAGATGTAGACAGAATCATATAAGTCTAGCTATTGCAGAAAAAGTCTACCTTTCTATCACAGACAACTTCATTCGGTAAACATTTGTAGAGACTTTTCACGTACCAGCCACTTTTCTAGGACCTGAGGATACCACAGTGAGGAAGACAAGGCCCCACCTCAAGGAGTTCCAAGTCTGGTTGGGAGATAGGCCTAGGACTGCACTATGACAGGGTAGTGGTGACCCAGGTAGGGTGAGCCCAGTGGGAAACAAAGGACACAAGGAGCAATGTGACCATCCTCTTCTGGATTCTCCAACGTTCAGGAAACTCCTGCTCCCTAGCAGGAAACAGCTCTGTTAGTGGGAGATGGAGCATGTGCCGTGGTGTTCCTCCTCGTTTTCCTCACACCTGACTCTCCCCATTCAATGCAGTAAGAGCCAGGGGTGGGCCCTGAGAGTTTCCCAGCAAAAATCACCTCCCCTCCCCCACCCTGGAAATGTGGCCTCTTGGATGTGAATTCTGAGAGAAGAGCCTCCTGACAGGGTTTCAACCACAGAAACTGTCGCTTTCAGAAGGAGGAGCCAGGAGGAGACTTGAGGCTCTCCTAGCTGGAAGTCACACAGAGGTGATAGGGTGCAGCCTGGCACCCACAGCGGGAACCACCACACACACACCCCTGGAAGGTGGCTGTCAGCTGCCCCCTAAACATTCCACTCTCAGACGGTCGGAACTGTTGAGAAGTCTGTCTCCTATAAGTTCCTCCCAGTGTTCCTATTTGTGCCATATGGAGCAGTGGAGAATGACAGTTTTTCCAATGATCCAAAGGACACCTAAACATAAGCTAAGTGTCCCCGGTCTTCTGGGCTCTTCACGACCCTGATTGCCATCCCTTGTACCCCATTCCCAAAACTGAACCCAGGGCTCCAGATGTCACATGATGGGGTAGGACACCTTCCTGGACCCAATCCTCTGATCACACTGGCTGGGTTTGGACAAGCTGTTGTAGCAGCAGCAATAAACCACTGGCCCAAAGGAGTTCAGCCTGTGGTCACCTGACCTCTCAGAACTGAATGTTTCTGGAAACATGTTTGTGGTGAAAATGGAACAGTTCTTGAGTTGAAAGATCAGAGGCCATACGTTCAAGACTCTCTGTCAGATGCAACTTTCCAGAAGGCTTGGGCATGAGTCGGGAACTCTTATCTGTAAATTGCAGAAGCTTCAAATTAGCCTGTGCTTTCCATCAGTTCTGCTTTGTAGGAAATTTTTTGAAAGCTTCCTCAAAAAAATTAAAAAGAAATTTTAAAAGCTTCCTGTAAAATTAAATCACTCTTTAAGAAAAATAAATGGTTCCCCCTTATATTACCAATTTGGTAATTTCCTTCAAAGCACTGTGGCACTGTAGGTCTGTGGAGGGTGCTGGGAATAGATGGTTTTGTTCTGTTGGTGCCATCATGGCTTCTGGGAGAGTAAGTTACCTGATGAATTCTGACTGGAAATTATGTTCAAGGACTGGAAGTGGTGGGTGGGGCCTGGGGGCAGGGCTGCTTCTACAGTGAGCTTCTACAACCTTATGCACCACTCACTTCTGGAGTCCATGTTCTGAGAGTCTGTACTGTCCCATTCAGGATAATTACACTATATGGTGCCCAGACATCACCTCCCCTCCCCCAACCCCCAACCCTCCAAATTCTTCAGTTAATTGATCTGAAATAGGGCATGGGGGTTGATGTGTCTCTATAGCTCTCCAGGTGATTTTATGGTGTACCAGGGTTAAGAACCACCACTTCACAGTTTTTCTAGAATCATTCTTTGGGGCTATGATCACTTAGGTCAGGTTCTTATGAGTTCAGATACTCCCTCTTCCAGGAAGCATTCTCTGGCTTTTCCCTTGCCCCTACTAGTGCATGCTTCCAAAGACAGCATTATTTTCCCCATATGATTTTAGTTAAAAATCATTTACGTAAAATGAATGTTTATCATTTGCATGAGCAAAACAATATAGAAATACATAGAGCAAAACATGAAAGTACTCCCAAACACACAGAGACACCCAGTCTATTGATTCTGATTTGAATGAACTTCTCCTAGGAGAACCAGTTATCCTGAAAATGTTTGGGAACCTGTGTCTGTTAAAAAAACACTTGTCTGGAGGTGCCTGAGTGACTCCGCTGGTTAAGTGTCAGACTCTTGATTTGGGCTCAGGTCATGATTTCAGGGTTGGGAAATCAAGCCCTGTGTGGGGCTCTGCACTGGGCATGGAGTCTGCTTATCCCTCTCCCTCTGCTCCCCCCCGCCAATAAAGAAATAAAATTTTAAAACAAACAAACAAACAAACAAATAAAAGTCTTGTCTGTGTCCCAGAAAGCCAAGAAAAATGATGCCAGAGTGTCTACCAACAGAAAGACATATACGTGCATATACACACACATATACACAAAGATAGGAAGAGAGAGTTTCTATAGCCAGACAAGGCTTTCTGTGACAGTGTCATGGATTGTATGACTGCAGGCATGCTAAGTACCCCCATCATCCCTCTGTTCCGTGTTTAGAGAGCATCTCATGATAAGCAGAAAGAAAGTTTTGGGGTGGTGTTACATTCTGCTAGAGGATTGATCTGCTGGAATAATCCAGCCAGTTTTGAATCTGGGTAGAATCTAGGTTTTTAGGCTTTAAACTTCTTTTTAGTGTCCTCATGAAGACAATGTTTGCCTCATAATGTCAGATCCCCAGGCTGCAAGCCAGTGCATGACCCATGATCACTTGATTTAGGAACCCATCAATTTCTACAATTTCAAATGTCTGCTTCCTGAACTTCCTCATGTGGGGAAAGATGTTTTGCCATTTGTGTATTTATTTATTTTCAACAATTGCTTGGGTTTCTACCCGAGTTTTCTTCAGAGGAAAGAAAATTCCCCTGAATTACTAAGGGGGTTTCCTTTCACAGGGTGTTGGAGGAAAGGTGGCCGGTGTCTGAGTTCTTTGATTCTGGAGACAAGCAACAAGTCAGAAGGAGCTGTTGGCTAATGTTTTAGAAAGTATTCCATAAGATCAAGATGACTATAAGTCTCCTAGATCCAGCTTGCTAAAACAACATCCACATTACCAGAACTTATCAGTACTTTCCAGCAAAAATATCTGTACGTATACACACACAGTCTTGTTTCATCTGTAGTATCCCTGGGCCGCCTCCCTGACCTATACTCGGTCCCACTACTGGATTATTTTGAAGCAAATCCCAGGTATTTCATTACACTTCTAAAAACAGAGGACACATAAGATGGTTATAACATTTTAAGGTGATTTTAACATATTTTATGTTTCTTTAATGGCCTATGCCACCTGCCAACACATACACGCATACCCTAAGAGCTGTCAATGAAGAAGGTTTTGCCAAGCAAGCATTGCCAAGTTGCGTGCTTTACTGACTGACATTACTTTCTTTCCATTTGGGTACAATCTTTCTACCAGTGCTTTACATTAACTACCAAAACTCTTCTGCAAACAGAGCATGAATGTCTTTAGTAGGGGATGATCTCGTAGATGTTTACGATATGAAACATCGTGGGGGCACAGTTTTCATTACAGCATAATATGAGTGTGTGTATGTGCACACAGAGCTTTGTATGTTTGTTCTGTATTCCCAAGGTCCTTCTAACTCAAAGTCTGTCAGTACCTCATCTCTTGATAACTCTTTTAATGTACAACTTTTTCAGAATTTGTTTCTGTACTAGATTATTTCTAGTTAAGCTGTAATAGCAATGCAATGTTCTCAAGGGTGTTTGTGCTAAGAAGTGAAGTTTCATTATTTTAAAGCTATCTACCAAAAAGTATGTCACAAAAGTTTCCCAAATTATAATATAGGGATACATAGAAGAAGAAAAAAAAATCCTTAATATCAGGACACCTAACCTACACACTAAGTATTTAAGAAAAAATGGAAACATTAGTGCTTCTCTACTGGAATCTTGTCATGTCCTTTTTAATTTTAGAATTGAGTTTGGGAGTCTTATCTTGGGACGTAGGCTTAATGACATGTCTGCAAGCATCCCTTTTTGACAAGGATCCCAAACACAGTTTTAGAGCCAGGCAGTGTAGTAGTTTTTAATCATATTTAGAAATAACAAAATGATAATTCATAATACTTTTATGGGTCCATTAAAAAATGTTTATATATTAAATTCTATATGATATAGGAGCACATTTGCTATAAGACAATATGGCTCTCATGCAGTATAAGGGCAAAACTATAAACATATTTCCATGTATAAGCTGTTAATCTAAGCATAATTGGCAATTTTAAGTTCTCTAATACCATTTAGGAATAGTATTACATAGTTTTCAAACCCTTTTATCTACTACCATTGAGATCAGTAGAAGTCAAGAAAGCCTTAAGAAAAATTTATGGTGGGTGCACCTGGGTTCCTTAGTTGAGCGTCCAACTCTTGATTTTGGCTCAGGTCATGATCTCAGGGTCATGAGATAGAACCCATGGGGCTCCATGCTGGGCATGGAGCCTGCTTAAGATTCTCTCTCCCTCTCCCTCTGACCCTACGCCACCCTGGATGACTCTCTTTCTAAAAAAAAAAAAAAAAGAAAGAAAAGGAAGGAAGGGAGGGAGAGAGGAAGAAAGGAAGGAAAAGAAAAGTTTGTGGTGGAAAATTTTTAAATTGAGAGAATTCAATCCATTGACTTTATTCATTGCTTTTCCCTCTGAACTGAGCACCCAGTGTCACTTCCTTTTAGTAGAAAACATTCGGGTTTAGCTTAACAGAACACAGATGTTCAATGGGAACATAGCTTGCAAGCCTCTATATAACTTCCTATTAAATAAACATCTGAACAGTAACTTAACAACTACCAAGTGAGGTCAAGTGCTTGAAAAGTGCTGCATACATCACAGAAGCATGCTTCCCTTATGTGAAAGAGTGTTACATAACAGCATGTATCAGACTTTAAATTGCTAGAAACTCTTGCTGCAGCACTTTGCCATCCTCTGCTAATCTCCCCTTATTCCTGAGAATAATAGAAGCCAGGGCGCCTGGCTGGCTCAGTTGGAGGAGTGTAAGACTCTTGATCTTGGGGTCATGAGTTTGAGCCCCACATTGGGCGGAGCAATTCATGGATGGATGGATGGATGGATGGATGGATACATAGATAAAATGATAGAAGCCCTTTTACCATAGAGGGGGAGGTTCTTTTATTTCTGTGAAGCCTCTAAAATTATTCATTGGTATTGATAGATTTAGGTTTATCTTAGTTTTTTTTTTTTTTTAAGATCTTAGTTGTTTTTTTTTTAAAGATTTTACTTTTAAGTAATTTGTACACCCAGCATGGGGCTCAAACTCATAGTCCCAAGATGAACAGTTGCGTGCTTTACTGACTGAGCCAGCCCGGTGCCCCATAAATATGGTTTGTTTGGATCTACTGGTTTGTTTTTGTTTTTGTTTTTAAGTAAATTCTATACCCAACGTGGGGCTTGAACTCATGACTCCAAGATCAAGAGTTGCAGGCTCTACTAACTGAGCCACCCTTTAAGAAGGCACTTAATTGAGATATAATTCACATGCATGCAGTCTACCCAAATTATGTGCATAATTCAATGGCTTTTAGCGCATTCAGAGTTGGGCATCCATCACCACAATCCACACACTCCCTAATTACCCCATTTCCCCAGCCCCAGGAAACACCAATATATTTTCTTTCTCTATAGATCTGTCTATTCAAGACATTTCATATGCCTGGAATTTTACAGGATATGGTTCTTTGTGATGGGCTTCTCTCACTTGGCATGTTTTCAAGGTTCATCCATGCTGTCACACGTCTTAGTATTTCCTTCCATTTTATGGCCACATGATATTTCATTGTGCGGACGTACCACGTGGTATGTGTCCACTTATCAGTTGGTGGACATTTGGGTTGTTCACTTTTTTTTTTTTGCTATAATGAATAATTTTGCATGAACAGTTATGGGCATGTGTTTTTATTTCTTTTGGGTATATGCCTAGGAGCAGAATTGCTGAATCATATGGTAACTCGGCTTAATCTTTTGAAGAGCTACCAGACTATTTCCCAAAGTAGTTGCGCTATTTTACATCCCCCCCAGCAGTATATGTAGATGTAACGTACAGACTAATTATAAGTCATTCCTTTGTGTTCATTAAAGGAAACCTCCAAAGACTCTTTGGCTTAAGCTGAATTGAAGCCACTGAACATGTCTTTAAAAAAAAAATCTTTATTATTAAGGGAAAACTAAAGCTTGTTAGGTCTTTCGAAGTTGCTATCAAGTAAGGAAGCCTTAGGGATGCTGCCAGACACAGGATGGATTTTGTTCTGACCAAGGAACTCGGGAATTATGAAGAACACAGAGTATTACATGAACTATCCTTGATAATAAGGAACGGACTTTTTTCACTAGCAGTTGGTTTCCTCTGTTTATTTTGCTGTTTCAGATTATCCTTTCTGTGTTGAAATCCACAAAAGGGGCATAAGATTAAAATCCTCAATAAATAAACAAACAAACGTTAGACATTGTTCAGTAATGTCTGCCCCCTGTGGTCGGACAGAACCACACTCTGGTATTTGTCGACTTTATTCTTCAGCCCTGTGATTTGCTGTTGCTGGCTCAGGGTCAGAGTGTCCTCTCCAAACGCAAGCTGCCTGAAGGCAGACAGCGTGTCTCCTCTCTGATTAAGCTTGGCACCCAGGCTTCTCAGGAGGTGCCCCCCTAGTCAGGCTGTGTAGCAGTTTGCCCACATTGACAAAGACCATTTAACCTCCCTACTGGGACAGGGGAGTTGGATGTTAGAAGGAAAACAATTTGTGGCATCATATTTGTGGCATCATATCTGTTTAAGGAGAAAATACCGCTGCATGGTTCCTAAGTCTTTGAAAACTTCGTATTTCCGTATTTCTTATTATGAGAAATCAAAATTATATTACTCACAAATAATGCTCTAAAAGGAATTTTTGAGGAAGAAAAGAAAGACTCCTTGAAACTTTGCAGGTACAAGTAATTCCTTCCTCAGTGCAGTACAAATAGTGTCTATGGGGGAAGCAGAGACCCCATGTTTATTGTGCTATTGGGATATAAGTGTTAGGAATAGAATTGATCCCATGGGATGTTTCTCATTGAAATCATCTCTGTCCAAAGCCCGAAGTGTATCTATTCTAATGAAATATACATCCCACATGACACCACGTTATAGAATACATATTTGTGATAGTTGTCATAGTTAGACTGTGCCTACATCAGACTCACAAAGGAGATGCAAAGAAAGCTTCATGATTCTGCATGGCTAAGCTTTAATTTGCATTCGTCTTCTTCAGTTACCCTGTTGGAATTGGATAGTTCTTCCTTGGTCGTTTCAAGTAAGAATCTAATTTGATCATTTTCCTCTTAAAATATTTTAGGAGTCCTGTGAGTACTCAACAAACACTCATTGTTAACCAATTTCTATTTTCAGCCACATGCCAGTCATAATACAACTTATTAAGAGGACTTGAATGAAATAATGTAATTATTTTTAATGTACAAAAGGCAAAATTAGCTGCTATGAATTTCTCTGGAGCAAAGCATACTCGATCCTTCCAAATACATGTTTTCATTTTCGACATTCAATCACAACACACTCAAATTCAAATGTATCTTTGTTAAGTAAACATTTTCTTTGGCATTCACAACCCCCAACTTCGCACAGGAAAAAGTGAGAGAGAGGAACAGAGATCAAATATATTAGAGCAAATTTAATCAATTTTACCTTGGTACATTAGTCCTGCCAATCTACCCATTGGTCTACTTAGCACAGAAGAGTACATATAAAAGTTAAGATTAAATCAATGATTCTTTCATGGAAGGAGACTTTTGTCAGCACCAGAAAAAGGCAGATGGTGGTCAAATTTTGACTGAAAGGCTATTTTCTTAACAAACATCCAGACTCCAATCATCCATTTCATTTTATTTTTACAAATGAAATCAGTTTTTGAGAAAAGGCAGCAGTGACAACCACTACTGTGTTTTAAAAGAGAGGAATTTCTTTTCTATCACAATTTATCACAGTAATTTCATGGCTTTTTTTCTTTCTTGTTTTTAATTTATCCCAACCCGTACGTGGAGGAGGCTAAACTGGGCTCTGAGAACTATGGGTTTGTAGTGAGTGTTTAGAGTCCTGTTATCTGAATCACTATTATTTCCTCTAACATTATAGAATTAGGATAATGTAAACTAATCTGCATTTCTGTGTGATCTCTTGGAATTTTCTTTTTATTTATTTCTTTTAAGATTTTATTTATCCATTTGACAGACAGAAATCACAAGCAGGCAGAGAGGCGGGCAGAGAGAGAGGAAGGGAAGCCGGCTCCCTGCCAAGCAGAGAGCCTGATGCGGGGCTGCTCCATCCCAGGACCCTGGGATCGTGACCTGAGCCGAAGGCAGAGGCTTTAACCCACTGAGCCACCCAGGCACCCCTAGAATTTTCTTTTAATTAGGCATTAATCAACTTCTGACTTACCATTTGGTTTGTATTTATCCTTTTTATTTCAAGGACTAAACATATAGATGTACGAGAAATAGTACTTTATTCTTCTAAATACCTTCCCATTATTAAGCTCCTAAAAATTTTTGCACTGTCTCCAAATTTAAGAGATTTGCATGTTTAATTTTTTATCTACATGTAAGACTATGACACTCTGAGCAACAAATTTAAGTTTCAAAAATTTAACTTAGAAACTTTTCAAGGAATTTGAGGTTTGTGTCAATAAGATGTTTTCTAATATAATTTAGAACACAGTTCTTAAATTAATTTGAGCCTACAGAATCTACCATTTGTGTCCCCATAATTAATCAGATCTTTGAACACTCTCCAAATGTACTCAGTACCATATTTCATACTGTCTCTCCCTCCCCTCCCCCCACCCAGGGCAGTCTGAGAGATTGGCTTTTACAACCTTTGGTTACCCTTGTAAGGTATTCATGGTTTGTATGGGCTTTGTTCACAATCACGGTGTTCTTGTAGGCTAAACCCTTTGTCCTTCTTGTGACACGGAGCTACGGATACCAGCTTCCTACACGTACAGATAGTTGAAATCCACATGCGAGAATGGCAGCCTCATCAGGAGAGGGGCTTGAAGAGAACTTCTTGAAGCATGAGCAGGCCCAGCATGTTACTGGTCTTTACAGATGGTGATTCTCTCTCTTATTCCTTTCAACCCCATACATCTTTGAAAGACTCAATGTCAGAAGTGCAGGATTTGATCTCTCATGACTCCCAACTGCATAAATGACCTGTGGTTCAAAGGTTACTAAGATTTCAGTAGAAGAAAAAATATGAAAACAAAAAGCCTTTCAAAAGAAACATCACAAGTATACACTTTTATGCCATGTATAATGAACAGCCCTAATTGTACAGTTCAGTTATTATAGTCTTTATGTATGTTTAATTATAAAAGTCACCAAGTCAATCCTGACTGAATGAGTTTATCTGATTCACTCGTGGGTAAAAGATACTCTGTATTTTATCTCTACAATGGAAAAATGGACAATTGGCTTAAATTCCTATTTGAGGGATTATCAAAGAAAAAAAATCCTATCTCTTCTGTTGGTTCATAAGATCAAGATTGAAAAGTGGCATAAAGAGCAGGACTCTGGCCTTAATGTAGCTTGTTATTTGTTAAAAAGAAAGATACTCCTATCTCTTTCAGGAACTTCATTCCAACAGATCTGTTCTAAAACATTTTCTGACTGTTGAAAGATGAACAGTATAGTTGAAGGTATAGTTCACCTTGAGAAAATAACCTAAAGGAATGTCCCAGATCAAAAGTTCTCAAAACTTTTCCAGTCCCAACATACTTGAGGGATTAAAAAAAAACACTCTTTTTAGTAATTAATAGTAGCTAATATAATCTCTGTGTTTGGTTTTTTGAGGGAGGGGTTGTTTTTTGGTTTTTGGCCTTTTTTGGTATGGGGAGAGTAGAAGGAGCCATGTAAACTTGTGTAGTTTAAAAGGACCATAAAGATTTTTCTGATACCCTGATACTCCTATCCCCCAATCCCAATCCTTGAGAAAGATGTGCCTTCCCAACTGAGAATAACTGGGCATTTTCCAGAACTAATGAATTGGGAAATGCTTCACCGTGGATTGCTTTAGTGCATTTAAAATTTAACTCAAATATTTAGAATCATTGATTTCGCTTTCAGTTTCTTTTCAGGAATACACTGCTGGGCAAACATGAATTCGAGTCTGGGATTATCAGTGTACCTTTCTGTTTTTGTCTGGGGCAACACAACTCTTAGGGTAGAGGCAGGTGGGGAAATATGATTAAATGTGAGGTGAACTTGTTCGCTCTTTCTACCTTGACCTCGAGCTCTGGGCTGAGAGTGAAAGCCTTCTCTCCTTGATGCAGGATCAGGACTTTCTGTGGTGTAAGGGCAAGTCTGGTTTCCGTTGAAGTCATTTATGTCTAAAAACAGAATTCTTTTCCCTAAACATAGCCATAATGCCCATTATTGTTTGTTTAAAAATTAACAGTAATCTCTTAATAATATCATCCAGTTGGTTTTCAAATATCCCCACTTCTTTTTTCTCCCTCTCTTTTTGTAGTTTGTTCATTTGAACCAAGCTACATCTTAGGTTTGGTTTGTTTTGTATTTTTTAATCTCTTAATCTATAGGTTCTCTCTCTCTCTCTCCCCGCCCCCCAGCCTTTTCTTTGTCTCTCTCTCTCTCCACCCTCCAACCTTTGCAGTTTGTTTGTTGAAGAGACTAGATTGCTTATCATGTAAAATTACCTTTCCACGATTGTGAATTTTGCTGATATCTCTCTAGTGTTGTGTGACATCTTTCGCCTTTCCTCTGACCATGGTTTCAGGTCCAGAGATTCACAGACGCCAGCACTCAAAGTCTGTAGCAGAAAAAGGCCTTGAAGGGCCTTAGTAACTACAGCTTTTAGGAGCTGATAAAACTCCATTGGCTGGAAAGTATCAAGTTAGCCAGGACTAGCCTTTGGGGATGCGATTCTTCATTCCTCTCAAAATGGACAAGAGCTACAGAATGAGTCACCAGATATAAGCATAACTAGAACTGTATGCAAAATAAGCTTAAAGGCCCAGGAAAGACTTCATAATTCTAAGCTCTCCTTCTGGCTATAAAAGAGCCCACTGGTCCCTTCCAAGTTACTAGATTTTTTGGTTTTTTGTTTTTTTGTGAGAGAGAAAGAGAGAGTGAGCATGGGGGTGGGGGGCGAAGGGAGGGGGAGAGAGAGACTCCCAAGCAGGTTCCATGCCCCACATGAAGCCCAACTCAGGGCTTGATCCCACAACCCCAAAGTCATGACCTAAGCGGAAATCAAGAGTCAGATGTTCAACTGACTGAGCCACCCAAGCATCCCAAGTTACTAAGATTTTGAAGAGCTGGTTCATTATTACGAAGATAGTGAGCTCATATAGAATAAATGTATCCCTGGTGAAAGAATATAAATGCGGAGGGGGACTTAAGCAATTTTCAATTTAGAAAGAGCAGCAAAACTCTTAAAAAGGGGTGTTGTTTTATCAACACGAAATGTAGAAACCAGAAGCTAAGCCAGAAGCTGAGTCTCCTCCTCTGGCTCCTCCCCAACCCCATCCTGTTGATTCTACTTCCTTAACTCTGACTTCTGACCAATATCTCTGGCCCCACCCTGGTCAAACAGAGTCTCGATCCTAATTTCTAACAATTTCCCTGCTTAGTCTCCCTGTCTCCTTTTTTACATGAAGACTATAGAGTCTAACTAAAACTCAACTCTGCGCTTACGCCTTACATTGCTTTTGGGATAAAGGTCAGACTTGTGAGCATGTCTTGTATGGTTCCTGCTTACCATTTCCGTCCCATTTTGCACGGCCTGCACCTGCCTTGACTCTTCTCCAGCCTCTTCACATTTCCCCCACCCCTTACCCTCAGGTCCTTCCTGGAATGTCACTTCCTCCAGGAACCCTTTCCTACTGCAGCATCACCAGGTGGCCCCATTGTCATTCCCGACTTCCTCTGCCCAACTGTCAGTTTGATGAAAGCAAGGCACCATTTTGTTTGGTACTCCAACCCCACCGGGCAGCAACAATCATTTTGTGAGATCCCAGAGTGTTTTCAGTTATTTTAGAAGGTCTCAGGGAACCCTCTATTTTCAGGTAAAACAGGGTTATACACTACATAACATTTTTTGGAGATGTGCGCACAGGAGGGACGAAAGGTCAGAATTCCAAGGTGACATCGCTGTTCCTGAAACTTACTACACGGCTTCCTTGAGCAGTGTCGGAACAGAAGAGCCAACATTTGGGCTCTTGACAGAGAAATATTGCACCCTACTGCCAATTTATGTGGTTGGCTTTTTTCTTGCTTGTTTGCTTTTGAAACAGGCACAGTGCTTCGCCACGCTATTCCTGGAAAGATTCACTGATTCAATCTTTCAGTTCTCATTCAGCGGAATCCTGCTAAAGGCATGACATGCAAGCATTTCTGCCCTAGGACATGAGCGTGTGTCCGGGTTAAAACAGTGAGCATAACATGAGAGCTTTCTGGTTGCCAGCTCGTTTGCTTCCCTGATAGACATTTCCGGAGGTGAGGAAAGATGTATTCTGGCACCACCAGCTCCTACTGGTATGCACCCACATGCTTACACACACACACACACACACACATTCTCTCCCTCGGTACTTAAGATCATCTGTCTTCAAAGTTGGGAAATTAAGTTTCACTACAACAGAATACTGGCTCTTGGTAACTTTCAAGGGGAGAAAGGGCACCTTTCCCACCCCTGGAACTGAGTACAACGGCTTAAAAATAGAACAATGTGTGTTTGGTGTTTTTTCGTCCTCGGCCTCAATAACAGGTGTACAGTTACAAACACAAAGAGCTAGATTCACGGCTGCTGCACGCCTCTGGAGAATTCCCAGAGTTACCCAGGGAGCAGAACTGCGCCCAAAATGATCAGTAAAAGGAGAGTAACCCAATATAGCTGCGTGTTACTAACACTGCTGTGTCACATGGCTTGGTTATTCACCTCCCAAAGTGGCTCCATGAGGAAACGCACGACAGAAGAGAATGTCACCAAAAACAATTCTTAGAACCTGCCAACAAAATACTTAAACCTGCTAAAAGCTGAATTCGAGAAACTGACGCAGCTACTGTAAATTGCTTCAAAATGTACGGGGTGAGGGTCCTGAAAATTGCAACGGGTCTGCTGCAGAGCATAGGGTCAACTTCCTAAGCCAAATGTGATGAGTCAGATTGGTGTGCTAGTTTGCTTTTTAGTGCATTTTCTAAGAGGTACTTCTTAAATTGTTTTATGACCTCTTGGAAGCATTGACCTCACATGTGCTTTGGGGCAAATGCGTTGTCCGTTTTGCGCCGTGTCCGTGGTCAGTGGTATTAATGAATAAGGTCACACAATAAATTTACGGCATGAAGGTGGCAACCCCAGCAGGCAACACGTCTTGGCAGCTGCTCACAATTCTTTCACGTTCCCTCCCTGAGGAAATGGTTCCTAATAGATTTGAACAGATGCTAGGTGTTTGGCAGCGTTGTGAGGGGTACTAGTTTTCCAAAATTCGGGTTATTTCATGTCTCTTAATTAGAATTTCAACAGCCTGGGGGCCTTCGATGTGTTCCAGGGTTCCCATAAATACCTCACCTCTGACTCCACGTTTACCCCTCACCAGTTCTCCTAACACGTTTATTGGTTCTGACAACATCACGACTAAATCCTTGGCTCCCAGAGTCCAATCTGGTAAACATGCACAAGCAGATCCGATTTGGCACTAAGTTGCCCCTTTTCTCTTAAATGTGCTTTTCAAGTTCTCCCTGACGGCAAAGTTAAGTGTTGCCAGAAGTCTGGCGGATGAGCTCTTACCACTCCTCAAATCCCCTTCTCCAGGGCCCCTCTCTTCTTCTGCCACACACCCATCCCTTCTTTCAGCACCCTCCTCCCCTGTTGAAGGCTCCACCTTCTCCCCCCACCCATGCCCTCTCCCCCCAACCCCCTCCCCCCGCTGCCCCGTGAGCCCTGAGAACAAGCACGAGGTTGTATTTCCATTTGTAGTTCCGGGCCTGGCATACAATAAGGGTTCAATAAATTTATCTCAAGCAAGCCAAAGGAAAGGAAAGTGTTCTTATTTTCTTACCAGCCTGCTTCCAGGTCAGTCTCCACTTCTGAGGGGGTTCGGATGTCCCTGCAGGGACCGCCAGGGAGCATGCAGAAAACTGTGCATACAGAAAATCCACAGTGGGTTGGAGGAGCCAGCGGAAATGTCCTCAGGCTTCAAAACCCCGGAGGTGGAAGAAGGCGCGTGTCTGTGTACCTTGGGGACTGATTCCCCCGGGGGTGGTTTATCCTGTGTGCCTCGCGTCTTTGCAGAGTTTATCTTCCTTCTTGAAATACTTTACCTTTCTACTCATTGGAGTATCCAGGAGGCATGCACCTGTGCGGCGGGCTCGGATATACCTTGGGCGGGGTGGGTGGGAATAGGCACAGACTGCCCCTGCCCGGTGTCCTTCATTCCCGCGGTCAAGGTCAAGCCAGCCTCGTAGAGCGCAAACACGAAGTAGTCCTGACGGCATCTGCCGTCTGTTCTCACGCTTCATTCCCTCGCGGGTCCTGATGGCATCTGGGCTCTGCATCGTGCACGGCGGCTCTTGTCCGGTTGAGGCTGATCATTCGTTCAGGACCGAGCTCCCTCCGTGGGCTGTGGTAGGTGCCGAGGAAGGAAGACAGCGGGCCGTCCCACGCGGCCACCAGAGCCTGGATCCCCTCCGCGAGGTTGCAGTGTTTACCCTGAAAAGTTGAAGAGGAGCCTGCTAAGGAGTGCAGAGCCTCTGAAGAAGAGGAGGCTCCGTGGGGCTCTATTTGTGCCGATCCCCGTTTGGTTCTTAGCGGCACAAGCTGCGGGGCGACCGGACTAGTTTCTACACTCGGTGCTGGGACGGACGAGCTGCTGCGGGGGGAGCCGCTCTGGCATTCGGGGCTCATTTATGGAGCCAAAATAGTAGTGGTGATAGTAATCGAAGTACTGGCTGTCCGTGCCCCTCGGGGGACCCCGAGGAGAGCTCAGCCGAGGCGGCGGCTGTGAGCGTGCTTCGCGGGGACGGTAGGCGCTCGGCCGCCCTTAGCGAATACCGCCGCTCGGATTCTGCTTCCGCGCCATGAACGTCCGCTCGGGAGGCCCTTCCCGCTTCCTTGCCGGTGAGGGTCGGGGTCAAGGCCCTTCCTTGCTTGTGCATGTAGCGGCTGTCCAGAAAGGATCGTTTCCTCGGTGTTGGCCCGGGCCATCCGAGGCATCCTCATCGACCCTGCCTCGCCTTTGTCACCGAGTGGTAGCCAGTTAGCTCTCCTGTCGCATGTAACCTCACCTCCTTTCAGCGGGCTTGCTGCTTCCTACATCATGCCCACTGAGGCTTTTGCGCGTTTCTGAACGAGGAGACTGCTTGTGCGTGAGCCTGAGTAAGCAACTGAAGTCAGTGCATTTTTTACGTTAGAATGAAAAACCCACTTGGCCAGAAGTTTCCAACCTTCTAAGATTGGGAAAATGTGAGTTGTTAGAAACTTAGTTTCATGTTGGTGTGCTATAGCGAAGCTTTTAAGCTGTTGTTGCATTAAGAGAAGGTCTGGTGAAGCTTTCGTTCTGCTTTAGCCTCACCACTAGACCGTGGTGTCATTTTGTACATCACATGGACAAATCTTGGTTTCTTGGCCTCACTCTCCAAACCTGGAGGTTCTCAGCCATGACTTGGCACCGGTTTCAGCCATTTAATTTTGGCTTTTTGATAATAGACTTGGTTTCCAAGGTGGTTCGCAGACTCCCTGTGGTGTTGTGTTCTCTACAATCAAGTTTCCAGAGCACTAATATGTGTGCAAATTAGAGGCAATGTTTCATGGTTTACTTAGCCTGGGACAGAGCCTGGCACGTGGTAACTAGTCAGTAATTAGCTAAATAATTTGTGGTTTACATATGAAGCAGCAAATCTATGAGGCCATTGGCATCGTCATTCAAATCATGTTTACTCTCACCTTGAAGTGATAAAATGATCATCTGGATTGCAGATTTATTCTTTGATTGGTCAGTGACATTTTTTTAAATTTTGTCTGCCATAATAATGGCTAGCAGTTATTGAGTATAAAAGACATGCCAGGCATTGAACACACAATGCTTATTATCCCTTCTGCAAAATCGTGGTATTACCATCTCCATTATACAGATAAGGAAACATCCCCAAGGTTACCCTGCTGGCAAGGAGCTGAAACTGTGTTCAAAATCATATCCATTTGTTATCCAGGCTCCCTCCCTGTAGTGCCATGCAGCACCGGATGTAGTGTGGCTTCTAGATCGTACTGGGTCAATTTATAATGCTGAAGTGCATCTGTTGTTGCCTTAATGTTACTGCTTGTGGTAACATCTTCTCTCCACATGAACCAAATATTTTCCACAATTTTCCCATTCCTGTGCACTTAACTTCTTCCATCATGTGTGATTGAACATTTATTTGGTGAGGCTATGACTTGTCTGCTCCACAAGAGATCTCCGTGGGAGTAGGAACCACTGTTTGTCCATCTGCATCCCATCACTGGTTGCAGCGATGAGCTTGTGTTGGAATAGATGTTATGTAAATAACTCATTGATCTGTGGGCTGACAACATTTGCTTAGTCTGACCTGCTGAATTTGCAGGCTATGTCAGTCATCATTCATTCAACCAATATCTGTTCAATCTGTACTCTGATAGCCACTGGGCATATAATCATCTATATGGGTCTTTATGTATATTTATAATTGAAGGACTATAACCTGGAAAATCACAAGCTGATGTGTTATCATGGAAGGAGTAAAAACAAAGAGGAATTAAAGGCATACATCCAGTAAGGAACTTTTTGATGACCAGTAGAGCACATTCAGAATTTTTTTTCCAGTGAACTATCCAATAAACTTTCCTGAAGCTTAAAATAATTGTTATTTCTTTCTCATATGAATGACTTATGTTTATATTAATTCTTGATGTGTTTATATCTTTACTCAAATGATACTACATTCCCACTTAGTAGAAAAAGATACTTATCGGTGTATACCTTTCTAGATTGATAACACTGATTCTTTTAGGTAAAGAGAGTTGTTTCCTAAAGTTACAAAGCAAGGCTTACTGTATTCCCACAAAACAGCTTGTCTCAGGTACTACAAGGAATCTTCATATTGTGAAAATACTCCCTTCCTATAATAACATTTAGCTGTCGAATTCCTGTTACTATTGGTTTTGGTCATTCTCAGAAGTTTTGAGTCTTCTGTGATAGGTTTGACAATAAAATAAGACCTAATAAAATAGCAAGGTTGATTTTAAATTAGCTGAATGTTTATACCTAGAGTGTTTAAGGCCCCATATCAAGCCGGAAAGACACCTAGTGAGGCACTTGTGTTATACTTTTTTTAAAAGCTCTGTCCTGTTCATATTTTTATCAAAAACTTGAAGACCTAGGAGGCACCTACATTGGGTTTTCAGATGACATAAGCCCCAAAAGAATGGCTTCTACCACATATGCCTAAGATTGCGATTCAAAATCACTTCAATTGGCTGCAGTGCTGGATGGAAACCAACCAAATGAAGTTGAGAGGGGGATAAATGTATATTTCTGCTTTTAGAATCAAAAGGCATTTGCGCAATTACAGGATGGGGAAAGACTGAGCTTGGCACCAGTTCATGAGACTGAAAGCTTAATATGAACCAGCAGTGGGATGTGGTGGCTAAAAAAGAATGAATCTAGTCAGTTATAATTATTAATAGTTCACCGTACTCTGCACTGGTCACACTACATCGGGAGTGATTTGTTAATTCTGAGCACATTCAAGAGTGACTTTGACAAAGCGAAGTAGCTGTTAAGAGGGTGTTGAAACCAATCCAAGACACATTTATTGGGCTCCTGTTTTGGGCAGGCAATATGCTAACTGACGTGGGGAATAAAGATACGAAGAGTCGTTGCCAATCTATAGCCTCAAGGAGTTGAAAGAGTAAAGGAGAGCAAGACAGGTACACACATGACTATAAAACAAAGCAGAGTAAGAAGTCAGGAAGCACAAAAAAAGGGCTGTGGGAATTCAGGGGCTGGACCAAGGGTAGGATTTCCACAGGAAAGAAGGATGAGGGCAGAGGAAGCCTTAAAAGCAAAGATGTAGAGACAGGAAAACTCAAGGCTTGGCTAGGGAATCCTGAGCATACTAAGTTGCCTAGAAGAATGGGATAAGTCTTAGCAGGCAAGAAAGCTGGGCAAGCAAGGTTTGTACCGGAGCATAAGGGCACTGACTGGTAGGCAGTGGGAGGGATTACAGGTTGGTGAACATCTGGAGGTCATGATACATGAGGATCCATTGGAAAAATGTTGAGTCTTTAGTCTAGAGAAAAGAAGTCCAAGGTCCCTCTGGTCAATGTAAACCAGACTCACTTTGTGTTCTTCCAGAAGGAAAATTTTATCTCAGGAGAAAAAGGTTATAAGGAACCAGATTTTGCTTCTTTCTGAGCTTCTTTCTGTTTTAAAATTCAAAGCTACCCAACAATGAAGTGCTGGCCAAGTGGATGGTGAGCGCCACTGTGGTTAGGCTCAGAGAAAGTTTAATAACAGATACTCTAAAGGAAGTGGGGGTGGGGGGTGGGGAGAAATGCTGCAGCTTCACCAAGAGACATGGGAGTTCTAGGAATTACCCCAGGCTTTTGAAGTGTGTAATTATCCATGGTTGAGTGTTCTTTCTTTCTTTCTTTGGTTTAAGATCTCCAGTAGTATATCAACTTCTGAATGAAGCCTGAATGTTAGAACCCCTCCCCCCAGTTCAGTAAGATGTCGGACTAATTCTAGCACAGGCTGCCAGTGCTTTGACAGTAGCCACTCATCATCAATGCTTCCTGTGATCCTGTGCAAGTGATTTAACCTCCCCGTTTCCTAATCTGTCAATGGGGATTGACCATTGTTATCCCAACCTCGCAGGTTGTCTGGGAGGATTTAATGAGAAAAAGCCCTTGGCCTGTGCCTAGCAGGGTGGAGTCTGAGTTTAGGAACTGAGTTCTCACATTTTATAATTGTGTTCCAAGGACCCCTTCAGAGTTAAAAATATTTTCATAAAAGAAAAACAAACATATCATCATCATAGGGGCTAACTTATCTGTACCAAATATTATACTAAGGCCTCACACGTTAAACTCATTTAATCCTCAGAACAACCCCATGAAGTAAACCGTTATTATCCTTCATTTAGTGAGACACTGAGCGCGTACATATCTTGACTTGTCACAAGCTAGTCAGTGAGAGAGCCAGGACTCAAACCAAGCAAACCCTAGAGTATTACAACTATTTCCTTCCAGTACGGACCAGCAGATTTCCCTGTTTTCCTCCAATTCCATTCCAAATCACTCTGCTGGATAATTTCATGCATTGTATTTGTTCAGGGCTGTTTCAAAAAGCATATTTTGAAATCTTACTTATTATACTAAATACATGAGGGAGGCCCCATCAATCATGTCTTTGGTGGGATCGTTGAGAAGTTCCTTCATAAAAGCTGAGTGAATGCATGAATCAGTGAAACAGTTTTAATTGTAGAAGCTGGACTATAGCCACTTTTAAAAGAAGCTAGTTACCCTTAATATACCTTCGCTACCTTACTCCCTCTTTCCGTGATTTGCAATGGGGCTGTGGTGGCTGTTCGAATCATTTGAAATCATTCATTTGAGGGGTGCCTGGGTGGCTCAGTCGGTTGAACATCTACCTTTGGCTCAGGTCATGATCCCAATTTCCTGGAATCAAGCCCTGCATTGTGCTCCCTGCTCAATGGGGAGCTTGCTTCTCCCTTTCTCGGTCCCCCTGCTTGTGCTCTCTCTCTATCAAACAAATCTTTTTTTTTTTTTTAAGATCATTCATTTGAATTCAATTTTGCACCCCACTTTCATTTCCTTGTTTATAAATTTTTTATCTCATATCTTTTTAACAACAATGTCCATAGTTCACTCCCCCTCTCTCTCTTTTTCTCTCTCTTTTGTCTTTTGGGGATTTTTTTGTTTTGTGTTTTTGCCATCTAATGTTACCAGACTTTACTCAAGACCCATCCAGTAGTGTTTTTTCCATGTCCCAGTGATTGCATTGTTATCCACCCTATCCCCATTTTTCAAGTTAGAGAATTTTTAATAAGAATTTTTTTTTTTTACAATTCAATCCAAGCAACATCAGTCTCGATTCAGCCGAACACCATTTCCACTTCCTGTCTCTGCCACCTTCCTGGATCCCTGAAGTCTATTCAGGAGAAGTGGAGTTGGATAGAAGGGGCTTCCCATTGTTTTCTTTGGAGAATTTACAGGAATTTCTAAATACCCTTTGAAAAAAGCATCAAAATATGAAACTGAGAAGTGCATAGAAACTCCGTACATAGGTATTAACAAAACTGAGGTAGAATAGGCAGAAGCAGGTCCCTAGGCTGGGCGGGGGGAGGGGAAAACTGCAACAGTCTTGCACCACTCCTGATGGTCTGTGTTGGGAATAACTCAGTTCCATTGTTGCCCTTGGCTCAGGGGGCAAAAATGCAGCTTTTCCTGTTTCAAGGAGAGAATGTTCTCTTACTACACTTCAGGCAGGGGTAAGGAAAGCCAACCTAGTCTAGAGTTTGCCACAGTCTTTTTCACTCGGCGGAGTGATACTGCTTTATTGTTTGGGTCAGGTGGCTGGGACCATAATCTCCCACTCCCTGGGTGCGACTATTCCTTTATAGATTAGATAAGAACAACTGATGAAGTTTTAAATGCTGAGAAAATTAATCAGAACTGAAAAGGGGTGTGTTGGCCACAGCCCAAGAAATATGCTGACTGAGATAAAAGCACCCACCGAACTTGTTCTCCATTCCATGCTTCTGTGCTGGGTAGTCTCCCTTCCTCGTCTTTCCCTCTTCTCCCTCCTTCTGTCATTCTCTTAACCCCAGCTCTGTCCCCAGAGACTTCATTGGCACGTTCTCTTAACTGGCCAGAACGTGGAGTAAAATTTTTTAAAAATTCTTCTTGTGTATTGTATCTGAGATCCTATGTCCTGGATTTAATTTAGAGAATAACCAAAGGGAATGCATTTTTTCTCAATCATTTCTCCTTTTTTTTTATGAAATATATCTTTTTTAAATATGTAAATTTCAGTTTCAAGCCACAGACTTAACCTCAGTCCCTTTCCAGGTTCTCAGATTGGCTTATGGTTCCAGAATCTTTTGATCGCAAAGAATGGGGTGGATGTTGGGTTGGAATGGCGGGCATGGCTCCTTTGGCCCCAGGAATCTCTGCTGCTTCCCAGCCTCATTTCTGGACATGCAGACACACTCCTGTCTCAACCATTCTTCTGGGAATCAGGGCCAGGTCGAATTGGTTTTTAATGTCCATGTGTTGCTTTCAATTTCTCTGAGGCTTTCAGTTCCTTTTCTCCTGTGAGGGACAGGCCTTCCTTGGGAAGAAAGGGAACCCCTTGAGTCTGACATGTTCTGCAGTCAGCTTGAGATGCCTTTTGATTAACTTTGGACAAGTCTGGCCCTGTTGTGGAATTCAGTCCCGCTCAGCATTCTGCCAGCCAGGAAACGTGCTGTCTTGACCATCATCTTCCTAAGAAAGTCGCGTGGGACCCAGAACTTACAGGTCTTTTCCACAGCAAGTAATTCAACCCAAAGTAAAGAGGGCTGCTTTGGAAACCGCAAACCACTCAAACAGTGGTTGGTTGTAAATTATGATTCTTCAGGGAAAGAGGGAGAGGGGGGCTGGAGCTCTGGCCCTCAAAGAACTTCCTCTCATTAAATGAAAGCAATTTGCTGCTCTCCACACACTCTTTCTGCTGTAAGTGAAGTCATCTACTTTCCCTAGTCACATTGGTGGTCCTGGTGGGGGCCAGTTGATGGCCGGTTGATGGCCGGTTGTTGCCACATCTTTGCACATGACAGAGGTCTCTTCTCAAAGCCAGGCTTCACAGGTGTAACCAAGAGTTGGTCTGATCAGCCCCTTGTCTCCATGGCCCAACCCATGCTTTTTCTTTTAGCCGCTATTTTCTGCAGTCCTGGGTTTCTAAATCTTGGCGAGAGGACAGTCATTCCTTTGTGCTAGGCTGTTACAATGAGGTAACCAAAGAAAGGGTCTTGGTCTGAGGCTGTCAGCTGTTACTAATCACTACTCCCCAGCTCATCATGGGTCCCGCTCGCCTCTCCCTCTTGCTCTGCTTAGCACACATAAAGAAGATGAATTACTCCCTGGTTCCTCTTCAGAAAAGCATATTGTACAGCACATTCCAATACCGTGAGCGAAGGGTGGGCTAATGTGAAGGGTGAATGGGTATCTAAATCACCTCTCAGTGGGTCTTGTACCGGCAGCTGTGTGCCTGTGAGAAGTGGATCTCAGAGCTGGCTCTTCCAAGGTTTTCTTGAGACCTTGCTGAGAGAGAGAGGGAGTCCCCATGGTGGGTTCCCTGGCAGGGCTCTGCTAGGCTGTAATGAGAGTCTGTTCGATGGTTAAGACTAGTGTAGAGAAAAGCAAACTTGACCACTCAGAGGACCTCATCAAGCTGGTCACCCAGGAGAATCATTCTCCACGCCAAATGTCAAGGAAGCCACTGGTACTCTTTAATATTGGAGGTAGCAGCAGTTAAAGTTGGACCTCAGTTTCCCCTCACTGCTTCCCGGTATGAAAGTTCATTTTTCAGAGGACAATAATAGCCAGAGAAAAGGGATTGTCTGCTGAGAACAAAGGGTGATTTATGTGAATTTTTATGCCACTAATAATATTGTCTGCTCCCCTGGGATTTTTTCTATTCAACAATCTTTCAAAACAGAGTGTTTCCCTTTTGCCTTTCCACACTTCATTTTACTAGTGAACAGTGGAACTCGAAGAAAGACTTTTGTTGACAGCTTTAAGGGTCAAATTAAAAAATCAATTTGCTTGACAAATTATATGCTATCACAAGCAATAAATTTGCAGAGAAGTGTCCTTGTCATTCTCATGCAGTATAACCTCATAAAACTAAATGATATTATAGGCGAATGAAATATCAAGTTTTGTGACATTATACACAGTTATATGGGAAGGAAATTTTGGCCAGGGGGAAAACCCCTGTGAAGATACTTGTGATTTAATTGACTGTGAATTCCACAAAATTGTTCTCAGCTGCTTATGGAAATGGTTTAACTCTTCTTCACTAAGAATTACCGATTAAAGTAAATGCCTCTTTGCTCAAAATTGCATAGTGAATCTATTCTCAAACTTTTCCCCTTGTTACAATGTCTACAGAATTTCTGTTCAGCTCAACTGACCAGATATTAGACATCAACATGCTTATTTCCTTGGTCTCCACTAGCCAGGTGAAATAAATTCTTGGGTGCTGTGGGCAGCCCAAGTTGTAGAAAGCAAGAATAACAGGAAGGAGAGACCACAGCTCATGGTTCCTTTTTAAAGCCTCTACTGTTAACTGAATGTGAGTATCTACTGGTGCTTGCAAACTACTTTCTTTTTTTACTAGAACCTACAAATAAAATATAAATGTATTCATATTGGGTGCCCCCTCCAAAAAAAAGCAAAAAAGAAAAAAAAAAAAGGCGGGGGACACAAATACGTTTTACACTGTGACCCAGCCACACACAATACATACACACAGCTGAAAAAAGTTTCACAAACTAATACTTACCACCTTTACCATAGGAGATAGATACCCTTTGGTATTTTCTATTCTGCACTCTTCCATTAATGGAAAACAACACTAGTTGTAACTCACTGAACAGATTTCATGACTTGCATCGTAAGCACGTGTTAGACCCCATCCGTCTCTTCCATTGCCTTCTGTGTGTTTATTTTTTCACTTCTGCACTCAGTGTTCTGTTAACGTAGGGACAGAGAGGACTTCAGCAGTTACTTCTATGGGCTCATCTTCGAGAGTGCATCATGGTAGTAAACGAGGGAAAATAATATAGAAGTGGGAGAGAGAGAAGGAAGGGAAAGACGGAGGGTGCTCCTGGTGGTGAGGGGTAAAGGTGTGCCAGCCTTTACCTTCCTGACTATCCCGGGCACACCTTGCTGTGAGTGACACCTTCTCCCTCCACCCCCCTCCCCACTGTCTACTCCTCTCCCCTCCCCCCACCCCCAGCTCTGGAAATGAAGCTCCAGGTGATGCCGAGTCACTCTGACCCACCAGAGCTGTCTCTCATTCTCCAAGATAGAATGAACCTATTTTGGATAAACTGGGGGAAGAGCAACTAAAACTGACGAATCCGAGTTTCAGAGTATTTTAAAGAACAAAAGCAACTTGAGTACTTGTAATTCACAGTAACCTAACCTAAATGTTTAAAAAAAAAAAAAAAGTGTGTGTGTGTGCCCTCTCCCCAGCATAACAATGGTGATAAGAATGACTATTCAACACACGTTGATGGGGGGCCTTCCTGCGCAGGCGCAGTTCTAGCCACTGAGGCTGCGTCAGTGAGTAGAACTAATGGTTCGGCACTTTGGGCACTAAAATTCTCATAGAGACAGAATGATCGTAACTAGCATTTATCAAGAATCTGCTTTGTCTAGAGGCTTTATGTAAGTTTTCCCTAAGCTTGCAGTATAAATATTATTAGCTTCTTGTCTAGACGAAAAGGAGGCTTAGAGAAGGCAAATAATACTTAGTAAATAGCTTGTTTGTTATTTTTCTGCTTACTTAATAATAACAGCTAACATTTGTTGAATCCTTACTATGTGCCAAGCACTATGCTAAGTGCTTTCTCACTGGAAGTAGTCCCTTTAATGCCAGTGAAAAGCCAGTGAGAGAGCGGTCAGTGTTCCCATACTGCAGATGAGGAGACAGAGGCTGACAGAGGTCAGAAGGTCCCAGAGCCAGAAGCGGAATACAGGTATTCTTATCTCAGAGCCTGAGCTCTTCATTACTGAGCTCTAATTAAAAAAAAAAAGAAAAGAAAAAAGAAAAAAAAAGACTGAAAGAAAGAAAAAATGCCTGAGGTTGGCCTTAGCTTGAAATATTGTCTTTTAGATTAAGTTCTGAGGCTATATCCTGTGTATTAATTGTGACTCAAATTGTGATACAATCCATAGCAACGATTTCTGACCTCTTAAAGATTCTTCTGTTTCAGAACCCAGAGAATCTTAGAATTTGACTTTTTACCATGGAGTCCATAAAGGGGCCAGAAGAAACTGTTTTAGTGAAGAAGAACATAATATAGTTGAGACAGATTTAAAATGATGTTTTATGCTCTCTCCCTCTGCCTCTCCTTCCCTCTCCTCTGAGCTTTTTGACCCTCTTGCTCACTCTCCTCTCTGAGGGGTCCCGTGTGCCCGTGCTCTGGCAGTGGGCAGTTGTTTTAGGATACAAGAGTTCATTTCTCAATCTGTAAATAGGAAGTATGTTGTATTTTTAGAAGTTAACTTTCCTTAAAAAAAAAATCACCTTATAGTCAAATGAATATGGCGCATGCTGCAGCCCATCCTTGACTTCCTTGTTGTCAGTTTGGCCATCTTGAAATTCTAGGATGGAGAACAGGCGGTTTCATTACATGAGTATCTGAGTAGCCTGTTGTGGAGTAGGAGTGCCTCTAAAATAAAACAAAACCTGAAACAGACAATATTCTTGAATCCGCAGTTGCCCTCCCCCCTTTCTCTTCTTTCTGGGCCTGATCCAGTCCCTGGAAGAACAATGAAACACCACAAGAATGAGTAGAAAGACAATTCATCACAGAAGACTTCTTCCTTAAATTTCGATTTTCAAAATCAGAGACAGGAATTACTGGGGGAAGTAGAGTAAGACACATGAATGGATAAGACATAGATTTTTAGCAGATGGAAGAGTAAAATCCATGCAAATAATAGAACCTTGAGAACTTGACATTATTTATATGTTATCTTTTAATGCTTGGCTGAATGCATATTTCATTTATCCAAGAATTTACCAAATTCTTATGTCAAACATTATACCAAAAGAAATCTAATTGACAATACAGACTTACAGAGTTCCACATATATATTTACGAGACCCTCCCTCCCTACTCCATCCCTGCAATAAACATGAATGTGGTCCATATTTGTTAATGCCAAACTGATGACCAAAGACTGTTTCTATAAATAAAGAAGTAAATGTGTATTTACCTATTTGCATTAAGAAACTCTCTTGTCATCCTTCCTCTCTCTTCAAAGTGACTGCTGCCTAAAATACCCAGGTTTCTGAAGCTTAATCTTAATCTTTTACATTCGAAAAATGTCTGTTTAATCCCTCTTAGATGCTTAACTCAAAGGTTTGCAGAAATGACGGATGGATTGCTTTCCTGATGACTGGTTCTTCTTGAAGGGTTGGTTTTTAGAAAGGAGAACATGATTCATGTACTCACAGCCAGCAAGTATCAATGATCCTCCATGCTCCATTAGAACTGCTCTTGGCTGTTTTTCTAGAAATGATGAGAAATTTGTACTAATCGATGAGTTCTCTAGCTAGTCCTTCTGGTGAGCAGCGTAATACACTTCCTCTGAAAGTAGGGAATGTTGAATAATGTGCTAGAGTTTTTCCAGTTACCTACCGCCATGGAATTTTCCTCCAGCTTGTCCATTAAAAGTGAGGTATCGGGGAAAGAGTGATTCCTTGAGAGTGCAGTTTCAAATTCTGCCACTGCCATTTGCTAGCTGTGCAACACTGGACAAATTACTTAACTTCTGTGATCTTTTGTATGTTCACCTTTAAAATTATATCAGTGACATCTACAACCTACAGTTGTGATGAAATTAGATGAATATATGACATTGATTGGGGGTGGGATTTTGTGAGTGAATTAGGGAACTGGCACAAAAGTTAACTCAAAATATGTAAAATATGTAAGCACAACAAACACATCATTATAATTGGAAAACCAGTCATGGTACTTGTGGCAACTGTGCAATATAGTATTCCTTGGGTTTCAAGAGAGTCTTAATTCTGATGGCAGATTGTTTTCATAATAAAGATGTCAAGATGTCTTGAATGAATCTGGTTTAGCTAAACCCATTTCAAATGATGAAAAAGAGACCAGCCGAGATTATTATCTTTACTACTTGCTCTGGAATGTGTTTCTCAAATGTATGTTTAGACAAACACATAGTTGTTGTAACACACTCCCATTAGTACCTACACACCCAAGTGACCTCCTGTCTCCCTTGCCCTGGTGTTCTTTTCTTCCACGTATTTTGAAGTGACAAGGCTCAATTAAAATTTTCCCTTCCCAAACATTTAGGGCACTTCCTGCCCTAAGTTCCCTTTTCCACAAAGTGATTTAGTACTTTACCCTTGCCCCCAGACATTCTGATGTTTGTGTGTACTCTCTGGTATAGAGCTTTGTCTCAAATTTCATGAGACTAAGGAACAGAGATGATCACCGAGTTTGAGTAAGGGAGAGGAAGAAAGACATGGCTCACATGACGTTTAGTCTTCTAGAGCTCATCCTAATGAGCTAGTCTTTTAATGCTCATCCTAATCTTTTCCTGGTATTACCACTATCAGGACTATTCTCTTTCAGGCCCTGTGTCTGGCAGACTGTCCTCATCCATCCTGTTCTTGCCCTCAGAACAGTGTGTGACCTTGTTCATGGTGGTCCCTTCAGTTTTAGGAGCCTGTGTCAGAGAAAAGGGGAGTGGTCAGAGTTGGCAGGTGGTGGGAGGGGATGGAGGACCAGGAGAAGAGGTAGGCAAGCAACCCATGTGGGACACCGGGCCACCTCTCAGAAAAGGACCTACATGGGGAACTGGTTCATGAAGATCCTCTGCTCTACCCCCACACACTCCTCCTTCCTTGGCTGAAATAGTAGCAGCTGTTGCTTTATTCTCTTGCAAAGGAAAAGGGTCAACATATAGAGGTTGGTGAGCCTCTCCTTTGACTATCAGTTCTCCTTCTAGACTCACTGCTAAAAACATGCCTTGGTGGTTGTCTTCAGCTATTTCAGAATCTTAAAAGTATGGAGAAAATACTTTCATATTGGTTTTCATTTTTTAAATTTAAAAAATCCTATAAATAAGAATCTTTTTCTCTTCAAGTTTATAGCCTTGTAGCTATGGACCCTGGGAGAGCTCCCCCCATCCCTAGCCCCGTGGTGGGAGGGAGGGAGATTTAAGCCTCCTCCTTTGTTTGCCACTTTGGTTTCCAGTACTCTGCCTTGACCACTTAGCGCTCTCTCTGAATAGCTATAGGTTGGGAGTAGTGGGCAGGAACGTCAGAGAAGAGTTGGCGTGAGAACGGAACAGCACCACAGAATAGAAGGCAAGAGGGAAAGAAAACATCTTGGAGGAAGAAAATACTGCTGCCTGGTACCCCCTAGCAGAGATATCCGGCCTATTGTGCCCACACCACTTGCTGCCGAAGAATTTCAGGCTTCAGTGGTGACAAGCTCAGGCAATAATGGGAAAGAGAGTGGGCCCCTTCTGAGAGAAATTATTGCAAGCACAGAAAGCCAAGATATTTGAGATATGATTCAGACTTGAGGATGAAAATGGGGGGATGGGACATTTGACTGAAAACAGCCCATTTTTAAGGTTGGCAAATAAATGGCACCATCCCAGTATTGAATAGTTAGCCCTGGGTTTCAAGAAACTCAGGGCAAGGGTAGGAGAAGCTAAGTTCATGCATTAAAGCCAAAGTTGGCCGCCTTGTTTGTGAGAGCTCCAGTTGGTCTCCTCAGTGGCAGAAAGTATATGAAAATTAGCGTCATAAGAACAAAGTTCAAGTTTCCACTCCATTTTACTTGGTGTTGACTAAGACCTTAGTCATTTATGTGTTTTTTAATCTGCATTATGGGTTGTTGTTAAAAATAACGTATCAGGTACTAAGTAAGTGCTTATTTTAAAAATTATAATTGATATTATTCAAATACAAATGAAGTTATACATTGAAAGCCCTGGTGTCAATTCTCATGGGAATTACCATTATATCACATTTTGGGGGCAAACCTAGCCCAATCATGGATACTGTTTTTTTCAATACTTTACCTTACTCTAAATATGTTAGTATGAGCAAAGTCACTACCTAAAAATTAAATCACTGGTAGAATCTAATACTGGTCATTGGAGTACAGTATAACCTTTTAATACATTTATAAAAAGGCAATTTTTAAGTAGTAAAGAAAATAAAAATTTAATTAGTAATGAAAACCATGTTATGATTGGATTATGCTATAATTGGATTTTAGTGTTTTCATGAGATTAGGGAGTGGAAAGAAAGAAGAAAAGTGAAGAAATAGCTAATGAAACAGAACAGCCCATATTATTATCATCTGATCTTTTGAGGCGTTTGTGTCATGTCCAGTTTTTTACTATCCCAAGAGACATTAAGATATGTTCCGTTTGCTAGAGCAGGAAGGGAAATCTTGAAAGTCACACCTCCTTTTTTACCTAGGATAACACCTCGCCTGAGGTAGACTTTGAAGATGTCCAGAAAACGAGGGGGCGAAGATGTTTAACATGAGATAAGGTACTCCATGCCCAGGGGAGAAGGTAGAAACATGAGAAGAACCCCACCAAACAGAGAATTTTTTTTTTTTTTAAACTTTGATGAGATGAGATGAAATGAAACCCCAGAGAAACTATTTGAGAACTTTGGCTTTATAACCCAATGTCTAATTTAAATGCAAATTGATGATAAGTTGTTAGGTGATCAGAATAATGGCTTCTATTTTGCATAAAAACATGAAAAAAAGACTCCCAAGTACATATATAAAATAATAAGTCTTTTCAAAAGTGTTAATGCTAGTTTACCAGTGTGAGTCACAACAGTGACTTGAGATAGGCTTAGGTTATCCTGCCAGAAATTTTTTTTGAGTAGCTCTTCATACATGCACTACTCACTATTTACACTCATAGCTTCCCCAACCAGTAATAACCTAGGAAAGAATTTGATTGCCCTTTTAAATCATTAGAGAGCCACATGAAATCAACTCTTGAGTCAGGAAATGGGTGATCAGGTGTTTGCTGCCACAGCTGATGACTGGCCATTCTTTGGCTTTTTTCTTTCACCTTTTATGATGCCCTGATGGAATTTGATGCCAAGTTCTCATAACTTGTATAAAATCCCATTGCCGGGTTGGAATGAGGGTAAGGGGGTGTTGAAGGAATGACTGTCCCCATTACCTTCCTCTGGAAAATTCTTTGGACTGACTTCCTGAAAATCTCCTTCTGTTTGCCTTCACCAGGAATGGCGGCCCTAGATAGTAAGGCGTCAGGGAAGATGGGAATGCGAGCAGTAGTCTATTACATGACTACAACCATCATTGCCGTGGTTATTGGCATAGTCATTGTCATCATCATCCATCCTGGGAAGGGCACAAAGGAAAACATGCACAGAGAAGGCAAAATTGTTCAAGTGACAGCTGCAGACGCCTTTCTGGACTTGATCAGGTACGTCCTTGCAAGCCCACCCCTTTGGGTATATTCTGACTGCCCAAACCCTCTTTTGGGGGAGCTAGTCAAACTGCAGATCAGGTATCTAACTGAACCAGCCTTGCTGGCTTGAAGTGAAGGTCACATCTTCATTTCTTTCTAACAGAAGTTACATCTTTTGTTTTCTGACCTAATGGGAAAGAGGTGAGAAGAGCAAAGAGGGGATATAGATTTTGAGTCCCTTGCTTTTAGGATTCAGGATCTGATCACTCACTTCTCCTCTCAGCTGTGCAGCTTACCTTGGAATATTAATAAGTCTTACCTTATTGTCTTGCTGTTTAAGGCTAGTTTTTATTCAACTGTAGCCTGTTGATTGGACTCTTCTAATATAGAACTTGTCATCGGTATTATCATCCATTAGGCACAACAATTTCTGTCCAGAAAGGCCTTTCAAGATCAACTGGTCATACCTGTTCTAACATCTTCCTTTTACACTATTGCCGAAGAAAGGATTTGGCAGACCAGCAACGAAAGATTAAAGGATGGCTTCTTTAGCATTGTTTTATGTACAAACTACACACTGATTGCAATGAGTCTTATCTAGTACTTGAAACAGATTTGATGGTAGAGTCATCTCACACAGAACTATGAAGTAAACCCGAGTTTGATCCTGGCACCTTCTTCATTGCTCTCTCTACACACCAGCCTTTGTGTCAGTCAGATCCTGGCAGGAAGCTTATTGCATATTCAAAAGGATCAGTGAAAGGGCTTTGGAAAAGTACAGGCAGGGTTAAGGGAACCTACAAGGCATGGTGAGGCACCACCAGCAATAGGAAGCTTTAAGGCTTTTCATCATTTTTTCCATGACCTTTACCATCAGGTAGGTTAGGTTAGGAGTATTGTATTATATTCTCTTTCTATAGAATTTCTACTCCTTGTTTGAAGAATTGGGAGCTTGTCGTTCCAAGTCTGGTTGATCCGTCAGAGTACTGTGTGTTTCTGCCTCTCCTTGCCCCAGTGGTAGGTGTATGAGTAGCCCATCCCCACCAGTCACTTGGCTCGAGCATTTTCCCTGAAATCCCCTGAACTCACATTTCTATCAAGATTTATATAGATAGACCCACAGAGCATAGATAGGAAGGAAAAGGAAACAGGATGGTCTAGGCGGTAAGAAGAAAGGGACAAGAGTTGATGACCTTAAAACATGACTTTGATAACCTACAACTGCTGGAATGTTAGGCTCTGCAATTTCCTGGGCCATGTTTCCTACTCCCATAGTCTCTCTCTTTTTTTTTTTAAACGAACTCTATCAATTTTAATTACTGAAAATGTTTCAATGTAAATCATATTTTCTCTATCGCACAATACATCTTCTACTACTAGGAGTACCAGATCATTAAAGATTCCTGTTTATATTTCCATGCTACATAGAATTTCATTGACTTTAAAAATAAGCATTTTTTCATTTTTTTCCATGGAATAGCTGTTTAAAAATGTCACAAGTAACTGGTGCAAATGAAGCTTTCGAGTGGAGTACACAATCAATAAACACTTGCAGATTTCCACAAGAAACCCAGCACTATGTTCATTTCTGTATTCCTCTTTTCCAGTCTACATTTTGTTGGCCCAGTAAAGGCTTCACCGGGCCCAGACCCTCCCCCACACACCCACCATTGTACTCCTTACATACAGGGGAAATAATGAATGGCTCTCATGACCAAATGCAGGCAGAAAAAGAGGCAGAAAGGGACTCGAACAATTTTTGGGTGCGAATATCACCTAGGGGTAATGCAGAACGGTCTTCCTCTTTTAAGAGTCCCAAGTTCTCCAACTAAAATTCTTTAAATAAAAGTACCAGCCTACCCCACTCCCCCTCCTCTGGAAACTACAGGAAGAAATGGTTTCTGTTTAGATACCGACTTTTCCCACTCTGACTTCTCCGGCCTCCGAGGTTGCAGACACCCCTATCCCCACACCAGATACCTCCGCCTCTACGTCCTTGTCCCACAGTCTTAAACCTTGGAGCCCTAATGATAGTTTATTCCAATATCCTCTTCAACAGATGAATCAGCAGAGAACTACATGGGTGTAGTGCCTTGGCCAAGTTCACCCAGCTGGTTAGGGACTCCCCAGCTAGATGGTGGCCCCTTGAATTCCACCATGAACCCAGACACTGCTCTGAGAAAGTGCCAAACCTTGCCACATGGACCACAAGTTTAAATTTTGTGAGCCATCTCCCCATTGGTCACCAAAGAGCCTCAAAAGCTCCAGCAATTCAGAATCAAGAGCCCATCCCCCAGCTGGCCTTTGGGAGGACTTTGTGGAAGATAAAATTCCAGTCTGACCATGACATTTGATTCAGAACAGTTGGTCCATGGACACATGGCATAGTATCAAAATGGGTATTATTAAATAAGAACTCGTTAACCAGAGTGTTTGTAACCAAAGGTGTTTCCATGCTCACTTTGGTTCTTCCCGGGAGCAATATTTGATGATATAATAACCAAATTTTTAAAATCCCATTGTCTGAAAAAGGACAGATGAGTCGAATTTGAGACTTCCCTGAAAAATATGAACTACGTGGGCCCCACACAGGGATGACCATATGTCCCACGTCAAGTCATAAAATCCACCAAAACCTTTCTTCTTATCCATTTGCTGCTTAGTTTAATACAGTCTTTAACTTAGACACAATGAAAAAAAAATATTTAAGAAGCAAACTTATTATTTGAGAAATTTTTCAAATGACCATTATTTTCTTTGCAGGAATATGTTCCCTCCAAATCTGGTGGAAGCCTGCTTTAAACAGGTAAAC
The DNA here is from genome assembly GCF_902655055.1 of Lutra lutra. Lineage (NCBI taxonomy): Eukaryota > Metazoa > Chordata > Mammalia > Carnivora > Mustelidae > Lutra > Lutra lutra. The sequence continues at coordinate 29,326,735 of NC_062282.1, forward strand.
ACTCTGTAGCCACTAATTCGCTTTTGAAATTCCTCTTGGCATACCACACAGAGCGGGACCCTCTTGTTTATTTTATTTTACTTTTCCCACTTCTCTGCAATAAGAAATACTTTTTTGCCAACCAGCTGGAAAGCACTAGGGTTTTCTGAGGAATTTGCAGGGGATGGGGAGGTCTTACTTTGTTTTGAAGGCTTAGTAGTTGCCAGATACTCTAAGTCTTGCATACAGGTAACTCTGAGTCTCCGTTAATTATTAAGAAGGCCAATCAGGACACTCCCTTCTTCTCTCCACCCCCCCCCCAACATTCCACACACAAAAGCCCACCAAGCAAACAAACAGTATAAGACATATTTACAACTCAGCTTTAAAGATTAGGGAGATTATTCAAGTTTCTGGGTTTAATTAAAAAAATCAGTGGGTTGGCTTTTGAAAGTCTACTAAGGGCCTTATGGATTCTGAAGGAGGAACCATATCAGAAATGGCATCATCATTTCTTAAATGCCTGCTATGTTGTATTTGGTCCTCACATGAATGGGATGGCTATCATTGTCTTCATTTCATTGATGAGGCAACTCATCTATGATAATTCAGAAGAATTATTTAATAATCACAAGATCTCACAAGTTATAAATGGTAGATCCAGAATTCAGATCCATTGCATTGACTCCAAATTCTATCCTCTTTCTGCTCCTACATTCTGTGAGGTCCAGCTCCTTTTAGCCCAGATACACACAAAGCTTGGCTCTCTGTGTTATGGATACAAACACATTTTACTGTTTGGGGGTGAAGTTCATCCTAACTTCACCTGAATAAAAAAGGTTTGTTACCCAAAATATTAAAAGGAATACAATTAGACATTCTGGGTTCAATAATAGTTCCCAAACATTTCTCCAGATGGTGTCACTTCACCCTAGTTGTAATTCCCTAACCCTTCTGCTTAGGATCTCTAAAGCAAACAAAATAAAACCCCAGCCCCATGGAGGACTAACTTGTACACATTCAAGTCATTCTTTGGTTCCCCTCCCTTTTTTAAAAATTCTTATTGACTATTTTTAATAGGTAATGCATGCACACACTGCAAAATTCAAACAGAATCCTTTCTTTTAAAAAAAAAAGTCTAAGAAGTCAAAATCAAACTTTATTCAAAACCTGCAATAATCATAAATAATAACCCCCTTTCAATCTAACCAGCCCACGCCAGCACCATGGGGCTAACTATTCTAGTTAGTCAGCTGGCACTGGGCAACATCAAAAATGCTGATTTCTAGCAGCACTGGGAAAAGTGCTGACTCGAGCAGATTTATTATATTTGGTTTTGGATTGCATTTCCAGGATTTTGAAAGGGAAGCAAATGTATCTTCCCAGATCTGTTTGTCTTAGACCAGAATGCAAATGAGGTTGCAATTTCTGTAGGCTACAAACTGTGTCTAAGGGGAAAGAGTTGGAGCCATAGGAAAGGCTAATCAGGATTGGAAATCTCCCCTAGACAATCCATAAAATGCATAAGCATCCCAGTGAAGTAGAGATTTGAACATTGATTGGAACAAGAGACTTAAACAGGCCAGTTTCATTGTTACTTAGGATTACCAGCAGTATCAATGATTGGTCAGAGATGTGTCCATAGTATTGACAGCTGGTTATGCCCTTGTTTGAGAGTAGTGGTTTCACTGGACACAAAAGTCTCCCCTTCACTCTTGGTAGCAAAATGGCCCAACACTTCATGTACAGCTAAGCGTTCTTCCCCTAGACTATAGATCCAGGCAACATCCATACGTAATCACTCTCTGATCCTTTACTACCATTAACATAAAGGCCAGGCATTCTACTCTCATTAAAATCATAGATGGGTGGGCTTAATTTTTTCATGTGGTCGTAGTCAAATACTCCTTGAGTCTTCTGTCTGGGACATCTATGTAGAAGCTGTTGGGGAAAGACTAATTTTAATAAGAAGAGAAATTCCTTTATAAACTTGAGAACTGGGCTGTCATCCTAAACTATTAATCAAGTATCTATTCTTAAGAATTGATATTATCAGAAATGCCTTGAAGATCATTGTTTGGGAATTTTTTAATTTTTTTTTTTTAATTTCACTAAGGCTTTTTTTATTCTAGTATAGTTAACATACAGTATTATATTAGTTTTGGGTATGCCATATATTGACTCGACAGTTCTATACATTATTCAGCACTCATCATGATAAGTGTACTCTTTAATTCCCATCACCTATTGTCCCCATCTCCTATCCCCCCCAACCCCCTCCTCTGATAACCATCTATTTGTTATCTATAGCTAAGAATCTGTTTCTTGGTTTGTCTCTCTGTCTCTTTTTTTTTTCTTTGTTTTGTTTCTTAAATTCCACATATGAGTGAAATCACAGGGTATCTGTCTACCTCTGACCAACTCATTTTGCTTAGCATTATAATCTCTAGATCCTTCTATGTCATTGCAAATGGCAAGATTTCATTCTTTTTATGGCTGAATAATATTCCATTGTGTATATATTTATCTTCTTTGTTGATATGTGTATATATATATATATATGTATATATGTATCTTCATATATATGTGTGTGTGTATGTATGTGTATATATATATATATATATACATATATATCACATCTTCTTTAACCATTCATCTATTGATGGACACTTGGGTTGCTTCCATAATTTGGCTCTTGTAGATAATGCTGCTATAAACATAGGGGTGCATAGATTTTTAGATTTTTAATATTAGCTGAAATCTTCAGCTAAGTCTAATCCCCAAAGGGCTTTGTTACTGAGCACCATTAGCCAACATTAGTTGGCTTTAAAATTTACAATGTATTCTCATATATTCTGCTTAATTTGATCACAACAACCCCGTGAGGTAGAACCACTGTGGTTATTTCTGTTTCACAGACGTCAATAAGACCAAAATGATGTCTGGTTGATTTGTCTATGATCCCATAGCATGACAGATAGTAAAGGGACCATATGAATATTTAGATTTACAGTTTTTTAAAAGCCCATTTTTAGCCATTATACTAGGGTTTCAGAAGAAAGCAAAAACACATGTATATTTCAGACTCTTCAGCCAGATACGTCTTTCCTGCTATGATTTGTCTTGTGTTTGAGTGTGTGTGTATCTGTGCTGGGGAAGTAGTAGAGGTTTGTCACAGATTAGACAGATGCTAGCTAGATACCTTCTATAACAGTATTCTCTGAATACGAGGTTAATGTATGTCATTAGAGAAATCTGGGACAACAGGCAAGGAAAAAGAAGAAAACAAAAACCACCTCTAATCCCTGTTGTGCCTTTTCTTTTTTAAGTTTAAAACCAACTATGAGAAGAGAAGCTTTAAAGTGCCTGTTCAGTCCAATGAAACGCTTGTGGGCGCCGTGATAAACAATGTGTCAGAGGCCATGGAGACTCTCACAAGGATCACAGAGGAGTTGGTCCCAGTCCCAGGGTCTGTGAATGGGGTCAATGCCCTGGGACTAGTTGTCTTCTCCATGTGCTTTGGATTTGTGATTGGCAACATGAAAGAGCAGGGTCAAGCCCTGAAAGAGTTCTTTGATTCTCTTAATGAAGCCATCATGAGATTGGTAGCGGTGATAATGTGGTACGTATTTCCATTTGCTGTATATGCCATATACAGATGTTTATTGCCATTAGCATGGGTTCCGTACCAAGGAAGGTGCCACCAGGCGGGATGGCCAATAGCAACAATCTCACTTGGGTAAGCACATGAAAATCAACAATTTTCGGGGCCTGTAGTGGCCTTGGAGTTCATCTGCAAACCTCTCTTAATAAGTTTGCTTCCTTGTTTTTGAAAGGTGTCTACTGCTTTTCTCCAGGGCTGGTGGGATCCCATTCCTCATTCCTTCATTTTTTTATCTATTTGGTATTCAGTTATATATTTCAATATATACTTATTGAGTGTCTACTATGTACCAAGCATACAATGCCACACACTCTGGACATAGAAATGAAGAAAACAGACAAGGATGTCCCGGAACTTCTATTCTTTTAAGGGATATAGAAAAATAAACAAATCAACCAAATGCTTTAGTAACAAATGCTGTGAAAAAAAATAAATAAAACACCAGATTTTATTTTATGCGATGTGAAAAAAAGTGACTGGGGAGGAATCACAAAATTTATCTTGGATTTTGGCCTCTGAGGAGGTGACTTTTTTCACTGATATCTGAATAACTAGGAGAAAGTAGCCACACAAAGTGCTAAGAGAAGAGCATTCACAGTAGAGGGCAAAGCAAACATAGAACACCCTTGACCATCAGAAAAAGTGAGATCTCCTCTCCTCCGTTTTTATCCCTAAGAAAGAAATGTAAAATCATGGCAGTCCAACTGCCTGCCCAAGGGACTCATGGGGAGGGTTATAGAATGCCAGTCCACTGTTCATAACAAAACTTTAAGAAAAGTTGAGAGTAGAACACAAAGGAAACGATTAAATCCGCGGAGGAACATTGACCTTGGAAAGTAAATTCTTGCCAGCTGGGAGAGAGCACTTTGATTGGTTTAGGCCTCATGTGGGGGTTGCTTTCCCTTTATCCTTTACTTCTAATCCAGACTCCTTCTTGGCACTGGAAGGAGGAAGGCATCCATTTCTAAGAAAAACACTTACCAACGTGATTAAAAATACCCTTTGTCTTTATTGCCATGAAAGCCCAGAGAAATCCATTTCTCAGGAGCTTGTACGAGGTGGATATGAACTTGGGCACGAAGGCTGATCAGAATGTGATCTCCACAGGAGCCCTTGTTTGAAATCCTGGAGCCCCTCCTTTGAAATCCTGGCAGAGCTGAAAGTGGACATTTATCTTCATATTATTAAAATGCCTCCACCTTTCACCTCTTTTATGAAAGAAACCCATTCAAGGCTGCTGAATGAACCTCACATGTAGCTTTTCAAGCTGTACATTCGCCTGCACATTCAACATTGAGTTATTACTTTTCTGAAAACAGGTACTCTTATAATTTCCTGGCCTGGGTTTTGAAAGGAGTTTTAAAAAGAAGCATTGTATTTTCAACTTGAAATAAGACCTCCACAGTTCTCAGCAGACTCTTCTCCTTAGGGGTGATTGGCCCCTCTGTGTTTGGTAACGTGAGTTTGGTTGCATCTTACCACGCACATCAGACAAAGGAGTTGAAAGAGGGGCAGAGGGACCTTTATGCGACAAAAGTTTTTAGACGTACGAGTTATTTTATGTTTCACTTGTTCCTTCTTGAAATGTGTGTGGGGAAGATCACAAATGCCAGTAGCAGCCTATGGGTAATAATTACTTAATCAGAATACCTATAACCTGATCATGGTAGTACGTACATGCGCATTATTAATTTTAGTAGCTTTGAATTTATTATACAATTGCCTTTGATCTATGGCAAATGGTATTAGTCTTACATTTGCACTAAAACATAAAATGTATTCTTTTTTTTTTTTTTTAATTTCTTAAGTGAGTGAGGGAGAGTGACGGAGAAGGAGCAGCGGGAGAGGCAGACTCCCCGCTGAGATGCAGGCTCCATCTGATCCCAGGACTCAGGGATCGTGACCTGAGCCAAAGGCAGATGCTTAACCAACTGAGCCACCCAGCACCATAAAATTTATTCTTAGAATAAATTTATTTAAGAGTTGATTTGAAGGGACGCCTGAGTGGCTCAGTTGGTTAAGCGGCTGCCTTTGGCTCAGGTCATGATCCCAGAGTCCTGGGATGGGGTCCCGCATCGGGCTCCTTGCTCAGTGAGGAGCCTGCTTCTCCCTCTGCCTTTGCCTGGCACTCTGCCTGCTTGTGCACGCTCGCTCTCTCTCTCGCTCTCTCTCTCTCTGATAAATAAATCATTTTTTTAAAAATCTTTTTAAAAAAGTTAATTTGAAGACCAATACTAAGTAATATTGTAAGTGGTGTGTAATGTGGGAGGAAAATAATAAAAACAGACTATGATGAAGAGAGATGACTGCAAATCTAAAACACTGAAATGGCATTGTTCGCATCTTGCTTTAACTTGGAAATCAGGCTCTGCTGTGGGAAATGCTCCCAAAAGTCTGGATATTGGTTCAGTGGATTCTGGCTCTTCAGAGTACTTAGAACAAAAGGCAGGGGCAGTTGGGTGGCATCTGAGGACCACAGAAGTGACCCAGGTGGGGTGAAAGGAGAGTGATCTAGAAAAAGAGGTGAGTTTAAAAACCTCCGTACTGGCCCTTTTTCATAGCCTCAGGAAAAAAAAAAAAAATGTGACCTGGAGAAATTCTGAGTGAGAGGAAAGCCTTTTTATGTACCATTTGTATATATATATATTTTTTTTTAAAGATTTTTTTTTAAGATTTTATTTATTCATTTGACAGATAGAGATCACAAGTAGGCAGGGAGGCAGGCAGAGAGAGGGGGAAGCAGGCTCCCTACAGAGCAGAGAGCCTGATGTGGGACTTGATCCCAGGACTCTGAGATCATGACCTGAGTCGAAGGCAGAGGCTTTAACCCACTGAGCCACCCAGGTGCCCCACCATTTATATATTTTTTTAAAGATTTTATTTATTTATTTGACAGAGAGATCACAAGCAGGCAGAGAGGCAGGCAGAGAGAGAGGAGGAAGCAGGCTCCCCGCTGAGCAGAGAGCCCGACGCGGGGCTCGATCCTAGGACTCCGAGACCATGACCTGAGCCGAAGGCAGCGGCTTAACCCACTGAGCCACCCAGGCGCCCCCCATTTATATTTTTTAAAGAAAAAAAAAAAGAACTTCACAGTTTCTGCAAGTTCTAATAGTATCCTGGGCACAAGAGTTTTGGCAATCAACTGTCATATTTTCTTGCCACTTGGTAGTTTCTGTGGAATAGCTCGTTGGAAATCAGACTTCCAACCGTGCGTGTGTTGCTTCTACATAGGTACGCCCCTCTGGGCATCCTCTTCCTGATTGCAGGGAAAATTGTTGAGATGGAAGACATGGGAGTGATTGGGGGGCAGCTTGCCATGTACACGGTGACTGTCATCGTCGGCCTGCTCATTCACGCGGTCATCGTCTTGCCCCTCCTCTACTTCTTGGTAACGCGGAAAAACCCTTGGGTTTTTATCGGAGGGTTGCTGCAAGCCCTCATCACAGCCCTCGGAACCTCTTCCAGGTATGGATGTCCATTGTGTGGCTCACTTCCGTCAGAAAAAGCATCTCAGACTTAACTTTGATCCAGAATCCTGGTAGTGGTAGTGAGGGGCTGGTGGGGTCGTGGGGGGGGAGAGGGTAGCTGAGCGGCGGTTCTGGGTTTTAAACTTCCAGACATTCGATTTGGCATTTTCATGCAGGTGCGAATCAGACCTAGTTGGGTTGCAGGGAATGATTGTCGGTATACCCTTTGGGGAGACAGATGGAAATCAGCTATTCCTTTCCTGCCCACTGTCATCTCTCTCTTCCAGTTGACCTGTGCCCGAGGAAAAGATGGCGGAGTCACTCAGCACAGGTGTGGGGAGTGGGGAATAATCACACTTCTTCACAGAAGAACCCAGGAGCAAGAGAGCTGCCAAATAACCCAGGGAGGCAACCCATGCTCTTCTAGCCCTGTTCCCCTATTTATACAAGTGCTGACTTAAGTTCCCTTTAAATTAGGACTTAGGAGAGGAAGGAACTATGTCCAAAATATCAAACACATAGTCATGGTCTAACAGATCTGGACGGTCAGCTGACATGCCCTTTTTTTTTTTTTTTTTTTAACCATGCTCAGTTCTGCTACCCTACCCATCACCTTTAAGTGCTTAGAAGAGAACAATGGCGTGGACAAACGTGTCACCAGATTTGTGCTCCCAGTGGGGGCCACCATTAACATGGATGGGACTGCACTCTATGAGGCTTTGGCTGCCATTTTCATTGCTCAAGTTAACAACTTTGAGCTGAACTTTGGACAGATCATTACAATCAGGTATGAGGAAGGTTCTATACAACATTTTCTTAAGAATGACTTTAAATGCTGAGACGGTGATCAAGGATTGGATGAAGAACCTGGTTGGAAAGAGGATCAAACATAAACAGACGTTTGGGGTTTTGTGGCCATAGATTTATTTTTTATATTTAGATATTTTATTCATTTTTTCAAAAATTACAGATGTACACATTTATTAATAATGAAATTCTAATAATATAGAAATGTAGAAGTTAAAAAAATGTAACTTCCCTGCCACCATCACCCCCCCCAATCTTTCTACAGGTCACTTCTGTTAATGTTTGGGGTATAAAGACCTTTTCTTACACCTAGATACACAAACACTTTTTAGTAATTAATGGAACCATGCCATACATACTGCATGTCGCTGGATTAATTTGTTTATCAATATATCAATATCAATATCAATTTATCAATAAAACATCTAGCACTTTCCTTTAAAATCTACAGAATACATAGTATGGGTAATTCCTTCTAAAAAATGTCAGATTATACTTCAGTTTTAAAAGGCATTAAAATATGTTAGCTGTTATTGCCAGTACTAAAAAATTACACTTGAAAAACTGGTTTAACATTTTCTCTTGGGTTAATTTTTAGACAGTATAAAATAGATGAGAGACCCCATTGACAACAGGTTGAGAATTTTGTTTCTATAGACTATTTTTTTAACTACTATATTTGAGGTGTCTAGTGAAAGGTAATTTTCCTTCCCATACCCTCCCCAATTTTTTAGTTTCCTTCTCATGAGGCAGCCACTGCTGCTTGCTAATTTCTTTTATAGTCTTCTGAGGATAGCCCGTGAATAGGCATGTGTATATGTGATTATAATCCCATTTTTTGCTTACTGAAAGTCAGTTATACACAACAGACCAATAAGTAAGTGTAAGGGAGACTTTAAGCCTCACAAGCCAGATCAGACTCTTTTCTTCTGTGTGTGTGTGCGTGTGTATGTGTGTGTGTTAATTATTAGCAATTTATTTTGGATATCAAAATAAGTCAGATTTTTTTCATATATATATATGTCTGTGTGTGTGTTTGTGTATACTCTACTATAAAAATTATCTTACAAACAGGAAAGTTGAAATAATATTACAACAAACATCTACCTAGATCCAACAATTGTTAGCATTTTACCATTTTGCTTCTTTCTTTCTCTGCTTTCATTACATTTTACATATACATAGTCCAGCATGCATCTCCTGAGAATAAGAATCATTTTTTACAAAACCACAATAGTAAGATTCTTTAAAATACTTCCAGAATATCCAACCTATATCCAGATTTCCCTAGTTGCCCCAAAAATGTCTTTTATAACTTATTCCCTTAGACCAAGGTAAAATCCAGATTTATGGCTTGCATTTGGTGTTCATGTCACTTTAGTCTAGTTTTAATCTGTCAATTCCCCCACTTTGTGTGTGTGCATAATATGTCTATCTAGAAGTTAATTATGTTAGACTCTGTATATATATTTGAGCTATTGAAAAATAATAGCTGTAGGATGTGTTAGGATATTTAAAAAAAAAAAAAAAAAAAGAGGCTGGTCACAGCCAGGTGTGATTGGCCCAAGGGTTCTGGGACCCCTGAGCACAGTCTAGCTACACTGGGGCTGGGAGAGCAATATCTCAGCTCTCCATAACCCATTCTTGGGCATACCTTGGCATACTGGTTGGAAAAGCCCTGAGTTCCAAAAAAGGCTCAGTTGCATGTGACAGAGTAAAATATTATAATAACAATAAGAGTGACTTTCTTTCTCTTGTGGAGGAGCTGTGCTCCACAAAACCCTCAACACTTGTAGGTGTCTTATACAGTGTAAGGGACACAGGCTTTGATTCCATCATCCCTGTGGTATTACCCTCATCCAAAAGGTCCAGATGGCTCATCACCACCTTCAAATCTTAGCCAGTGGGCAGATTTGGAGGAGGGCACAGCCCGCAAGACACTTGATCACTTTCATCCATATCGCAGTGGCTAGAAACTTAGTCTGAGCTCCAAGGGAGGCTGGGAAATGTAGTCTTTATTCTGGGCAGCCATAGACCAACCAAACATTCTAGTACCATAGAAGAGGAACTATATAAGATATAAGAGAACCATAACAGTCTCTTCTACAGACTCACTTTTATTAATTCCACTTTATATCTTAGTAATATTTTACTCTTTATAAAACATTCTCACATCAGCCATCTCAAATAGTTATTTAATGGAGTTCTAGACAAGGTTGTATGCCTTAAAATCAGGTCTATACTACCTCCATAAAAAATATTTATAGTGGTACAGAACTTTATTCATAAATCAATTTGCTTTGGAATTAATAAATTTGATTTTTTATGATTTTTTTATTTATCTATTTGACAGAGAGAGAAAGAGACAGTGAGAGAGGGAACACAAGCAGGGGGAGTGAGAGAGGGAGAAGCAGGCTTCCCCAAGCTCAAGGAGTCCAATGCGAGGCTCGATCCCAAGACTCTAAGACCATGACCTGAGCCAAAGATAGCCACTTAACAACTGAGCTACCCAGGCACCCCATGGATTTTTTTTCTGACCACATTAGTCATACATGTTCAGTATCTTTACAGTCCTCTAGTTGCATAGAGGAATTATAGGAAACAAATTGTTATTATAACTATACAGTATTTTAGACCTTATAAAATATTTTCAGGTATGTGAAAAGGTCTCTCAGCACCAATGTCTTCCTTTAAAAATGGGTATAATACTAAGACCAACTTCCTAAGGGTTGTGGGGAGGATCAGATGAGATAAGCCATGCTTAGCATATCAGATGGCACTAATAAGCCCTTGATAAATATTAGTTAATATTATTGTTAGCTCAGTGGGTCTTTTTTTTACCGTCTCCTTTAAAGTTTCCTAAAGTATATTTTCTGTTAACCCAGCAGCTCAGACGCTGCCACCGCCACCGCACGTGGTTTGCGGGGCATTCTCTCTGTTTGGGGGGACTTGTACAAATGTCTTATGTTTGGGAACTTCTTTTAACAGCATCACAGCCACAGCTGCCAGCATCGGGGCAGCTGGGATTCCTCAGGCGGGCCTGGTCACCATGGTCATCGTGCTGACGTCTGTGGGTCTGCCCACCGATGACATCACGCTCATCATCGCCGTGGACTGGTTCCTGTGAGTATGCTCGGCCTGCCTTCTGGCTGGCTGTCACGGGGCCCCCCTCCATTATTCTGGGGTACCAGGCAGCTTGGCCCACCTGCCAAGAGGGCTCCACCAAGAGGGGCAGCATGGCCTGTGAGTAAATTGTCCTCACCCCCTGGGCCCTGCCCTTATCTAGAGACCAAGCCCCAGACGCCAAGCGCACTCACACCCTTATCAGCTCCCGGGCCCCATTGGAAACTACACTTCTCACTCCATAAAGCCAGTCAGCGATTGGGAAACTGGCTGTCTGCAAAGGCATTTTCTGAATTGCACAACACCTCCCCGCGGTGGCCAGAGCAGAAGGACAGGCCTCACACGCAGGCTCGGTCCCTCCTCCTTGTGCTTCCCATTGCAATGGCGTGATGCAGTGCAGATGTTCCCCCTCGGAACCCAGCAGGCAGGGGGCGGTCATGCAGTGGGAAGAGCACTAGAGTCATTTAGTAGAATAGACCTTTGGCTCTGCGGAAAGTTCCAAGAAAGGTACCCTCCATCCCCTCAGACCCTAATCTCAGGGGGCCCATTAATCTTCCATGTTCCCCATGCCCTTCTAGCTGACATCTTTTCTCTCATAAATTCCCTTTCACTTGCAAAAAAATTTTATCACAGTCTGCCCGAAATGAATGCCTAGAAGGATACAGTAGGTGCTGGGGTCAACTGTAAGTTGCCTTCACTGGAAGGATTATGAAGAGCTGATGGGTGTGTTCAAGGCATGATAAGCAGGAGGAGGATAATCAGTTAAGAGCATGAGTGCCACAGTCACTTGGATTTGTGTTTGCATCCCACCCCTGTGTGACACTGGGCAGGTTCCCCAGCCGTCCTAGTTTCCTCTTCTGTAACATGGAGAGGATAATGCCATCCACCTCCCTGTGATGCTTGAGGATTACGTGTCGCGATGCCTGGCTTTCAGCCCACGGTTAAGCCCACAATTGGCACTCAACTGCCATGAGGACTGTTAGAGGATAAAGCTGTGGTTCTCAAAGCTTTTATCCTCAGGACCCCTTTACACTTAAAAATTACCGAGGACCCAAAAAGCTTTTATCTATGTGGGTTATAGCTATCGATATTTATCATATTAGGAAAACAGAAATGTTTTAAATGTTAAATTCATTTAAAGTTTACAATAACAAATTCATTACATCTTGACATGAATAACATTTTTGTGGGGGGAAAAAACAGCATTACAAACCAGAAATTGAGGGAAAAGAGTGATACCATTTTACATTTTTGGAAATCTTCTTAGTGTCTGGCTTAATACAAGACAGCTGGAGACTACTTCTACATTGAATTTGTTGGGGTATCTCTTGTGCTGTGTTGTAGTCTTTGCAAAACCCCACCTAGGCATTCATCAGAATGAAAAGAGCCAAACCCATCTTGGCGTTATTATGAAAATAGTTTTGACCTCCAGGGCCCTGGGAATCTCTGGTTCACACTCTGAGAATGACTGGTAAAAAGGAAGGTGAATTGTAGGAAAGAGAGGCAAAGAGAAATTTTAAATAGAAGGAGAAAGGGAGGGTTCTTGCCCTAGAGTACTTTTGGTACTCTAACATTACATTCATTCATAGTAACTGAACATTGGTCATCCGAATGGATAAGGAAGATGTGGTCCATATATACAATGGAGTATTATGCCTCCATCAGAAAGGATGAATACCCAACTTTTGTATCAACATGGACGGGACTGGAAGAGATTATGCTGAGTGAAATAAGTCAAGCAGAGAGAGTCAATTATCATATGGTTTCACTTACTGGTGGAGCATAAGGAATAACATGGAGGACATCAGGAGAAGGAAAGGAAAAATGAATTGGGGTAAAGTGGAGGGGGAGACAAAGCATGAGAGACTGTGGACTCTGAGAAACAAACTGAGGGTTTTGGAGGGGAAGGGGGTGGGGGGTTGGGAGGACATGGTGGTGGGTATTATGGAGGGCACGTATTGCATGGAGCACTGGGTGTGGTGCATAAACAGTGAATCTTGGAATACTGAAAAAAATTAATTAAAAAAAAGTAAAATGAACATTGGTCACCTATGTGCCCTTATAACTCAGTAACTACTGTTTAAACATTCTATGTCTGTTATGTAAGCTCGTGGTTAGTGGATACACCAAGCAGAATTTTAAAAGATGCCTCTAAAGATTTAGCAGCCGGTTCAAAATATGAGCTGAAATCATGTGATGTTCACAGGAGCCCCGTTTTTTCTACCTCAGGGACCGCCTCCGCACCACCACCAACGTGCTGGGAGACTCCCTTGGAGCCGGCATTGTGGAGCACTTGTCGCGACACGAACTGAAGAACCGAGACATGGAAATGGGTAATTCGGTGATCGAGGAGAATGAAATGAAGAAACCATATCAGCTAATTGCCCAGGAAAGCGAGACTGAGAAACCCACTGACAGTGAAACCAAGATGTAGACTAACACACACAAAAAAAATGTTTTCTTGAGCAGCAGGTGTTTGCAAACCATTGTAAAATGTTTCCATCTGTTAAAACTCATTCTCTCCAGGAAGCCCCTTACCTCCCTTTTCCTGCATACTCTGATAGGATTGGGAAGTATTCATCTAAAAACAAGGGAAGATTTTGCGAGTCAGATCAGGTCTTACAGGTTTATGTGGCACACAAAACTGTAAATGTGATTTTTTTATAAGCTAAAGAGTCAAACAAATAGTGGACTAAAACATGCTTTTAAATCAACTTTCAAAAGTTAAAAAACCTTTCAGAATACAATTCAGTTTTAGTATCAAAACAACTTGATAAACTACAATCGGTTATCAATAGGAGAATAGAAGGGGTTTTTTTTTCCCTTTCTCTTCTGATTTGTGTCCTGATTTTATTAATATCAGGGCAGTATGAATACACAGCTAGCACAGCTGTAAGGAGTCACATAAAGTGAAATTTCCATGTGACCATGGGCAAGTTACATCTCTTCTCCAGGCCTCAGTGTTCTCACCTGTAAAATGAGTGAGTTCCCTGGATGCCTTTATGGTCTCTTTTAGCCCAGATATCCTGTGACATCATGAAAGAGCCTGCCCTCTATTCCCCCTTGGAACATCCTGTAGCAAGTATCATTCCATGGAACATGGGACTTTCAGGAAGGACACTTACTGGAAACGAACCTTTCTAAGTAGGGGAGGGTTGGCTGTATGGTTTACCAGGTCCTGTGTCCAAAATATCAGCTATGCAAGTCACCAGGCTGGAGGCCATTCCAGGAGTGGACTAATCCGTGAAACCCTGCTCAGTTCTTCCCAACAGGGGAAGTAGTCCCTTCTTTTCTACTCTTCCCAAACGGAAGGGACTGCTCTGGGAGGGACGTCTCCCACCACTCCTCAACTGACTGTAGACTTTTAGAAAGTAAAATGTAAGACTAGCCACTAGCAAGGCTGCCCATGGTCTTACTATAGAACACTAAAGAGCCAGGTAGGAGAGAACGGAGCATGGTTGACATTATAGAGAGGATTTTAAAGCACCAAGATTATAGATCATCTTTAAGGAAGAATTTAAAACAGGTTCATTTTTTTTTAACCTGAAATACTTTTTCTCTTCAGTTCAAAATCATCCCCAAAGGAAGTTTGCCTATCAACAGAGAAGGTCACTTCTCATATATTTTTTAAAGAAGTCAAATGAATGAGCTCTCTCTCTAATAGAGGGTCCGTGAGCTGGGTGGGTGGTCTCTGATTTGAAAAGGTTTTTGACTATAATCAAAAGTTCTTAGAACGAGAGAAACAAGATATCTCTTTGTGTTAGAATTCCACTTATCAGATCATTCAAAACCTTCAGCTGGAGTGAGGTTTGGTTTTATTTTGTTTGTGTCCCTGAGAGAAATGGTAGAAGATGAATCAGTATAAAGACACTGCCGATGCGGTTCTAAGAAAAAACCAGAAGGGGCATCAGCTGCAGGCAAGGCAGCTCCCAGGTTTAGAGGAGATTGATTTTTTAGCCCCTAAGGAGTTCAAAGACATGGAGTAGGAGCTATCAGACAATACCAGCTGTGTTTGAGTTTCCGTCCGAAAATGGTAGAGAGTGGACTTAATCATGCTAACAGACTGAAAACCTAGACGTACACCCTCCGACATACAATTAGAGAGATTTTTTTGTATAGCTCGTGAGCATTCTCTGTGTACAAAAGTTAACATTAGGCGGTGGTCGAGTAAACGTTTAATGCCGAGGCTCTTTTTGGGAACTACACTACAAAAGTTAATATCCGTGGTTGTCATCTCATGACACCGGTAGAGGAAAACATTAATCATGTCAAATTAATTCTGTTACACAGTGTGATCTTTTTTTATACTAACCATTTCTTACGGAAAGCAAGTCCTCTAGGATGTTCCTCTCGCCGGCCCATCACAGGCTCCACATCTGGGTGTACCCAGTGGGGACTGAGAAGCATTACTTTGTAGATGTATTTTCAATAAAGAAAAAAAAATTAGTTTTACATTATAATTTTGTATGTTGTTGTTATTCTTCTGCCTGAAGAAAAATCCATGTTCCTTCCACAGAAGTATTGTAGTGAGCTCAGGGCAGTGCTGGGAAAGGCTACCATGCAGATTTTTCTAGATGATACTAGGTAACATCATGGAAGGACCAGCTGAGGGAGCCAGTCGTAAGAAAATAAGAGAGGACAAGGGCCCTCCCTGCCCAACTCCTAGAACCAGAGCCAGAAAGGAGAGTTGGTAAAGGAAGCACTTTGCTGTATAGGGCTGCACTTACTTGTCCACATAAATTTCTCAGATAAATTGAATCATTTCCATATGGGGATTGGAAAAGTGTAATGCCACCATTGGCTCTTCCAAAAAAGTAATTTCCTGTCTGGCCTTCAAATTAGGTAGATGTATCTATGTGATTAGTGCTGTCATTTGTGAAAAGAGCAGAGTAAGATCTCAAGGGATGTTTTAGAAGCAGTCCCTGTCCTAGTGAAACCCTTCTGTTCATAAAGAACAACTTTTAGACTACCGCTTTTTCCCCTCAAGCTTTTTAATAAAGAATTGGCAGACGATAATATGGAATGCCCACATTGAAGTTGTGTCTGGGGACTCTTTAATGTGACCCTCTCTTCCTGTAGGTAACAGAGGAGAGGCTCTTACGTAGGGTCTGTAAACCCTTAGGTCATCCATGCGAAGACTTTAGTGAGTTTGCATAGCCCTTGAAATTGTAGGGAAGGTTTTGTGTATTTGCTTTTTTCTGGGGTAGACATTTTGATTTCCATCTATTCCTCTGAATGATTTTATTTTTAACTGAAAATAATATAAAAATTTATTGCCAAGACTGTGAGAGACCTCAGTGAATGGAGAGATATGCAATAGTCTTGGATAGAAAGATTTAATATCATAATGAAGTTAATGCTCGCCAAAATGATCTTTAGACTCATTTACTTTTCAGACTCCGAAAATATTGTCCAGAGAAACACGCAAAGGGAAAACAACCAGGAAGAGGCAAGTTAACACAAATGTCAGGGTAGTCTGAAGGATCTTTCGACCAAAAAATTTACAAATCACTGTTTGACCAGTACATCCTAACTTTTTTCAAGGCATCTGTAAGCTTCAAATAGTTGATTGCAGAAGTGGAAGGAGACTGCTCACAGCCTGAGGGAAGGGAACCAGTCTGGCCACCTTGAGGGGACCCATATCTGTAACCTGTAGGACATTCTGGACACAAAAGCATTCAGGAAAGTGCCACAGAAGATCAGCCCGCTGCCGGAAAGTGCTTCAACAGCCTTTTTCTCACTTCTGTGGCGGAAGCTGGATTTTGCCCCCTACCCCTAACCCTCCACAGGGCAAGCCTGGGAAGCCGGTCATCTGCCTCTGGGAGGTCTGTGGAGATGCCCTTACCGTTCAGGGAGAGAGCAGCTCTGTCAAGGTGTGACTGTACGACCTGTTTGGGGTGGGGGTAGGTGGGGTGCAGAAGATGATGGGGAAGGAACAACCGAACATTTTTCAGGCTAACTTTTTAAAAATGTTTCTGATGAGTAAATATATTTCTAACGAACTTTTTAAATCCTACACTTGGAGAAGTTGGGAATCTGTGTGTTTTTCCCTTTCTCGTATTTATCCCTTCAGCACCACTGTCTCACCCCCAGCAGGATTCCCTTTCCCAAGTTAAATAGTTTCACTCTCCAAATAAAACCCTTTTTTGTTGTCTTTATTCATACACACCATGTTGAAAACAGAGATTTTAGTGCTGTTAATTGCGCGGGTCTGAAGGGAGCTTAGAGGAAGGGCTCCATTCCCTCTGCATGCGAGCCCAGGGAAGAGCATCCGGCGGAGGAGGGGCGGGGGGGAGGGGGGCGCGGGGGGCCCTCTTTCCCGGCTGCCGCTGGGCACTTGACCGAGGCTGCTGTCAATCATCCGGCCTCCGCGGCGGCGCGAAGCCTCTGCTCCCACCCGGGTGGTCCCCGAACTGGGGCAACAATGACCTGCTCTGTGTGGCCTGTTCCCGGGGACCAGAACAGTTGGGAGGTGTCACGCCGAAAGCAGGCTCCGAATGAATAAGCTGATGGAAAAAGAGCAAGGCAGCAAGAGCGAAGGAAGCTGATGGGCAGCTTCTAAGAGGGAAAGTGGGAAATGAATCCCTGGGAGAAATGAAGCTGGGGCTGGTTGGGGCGATACCCATGACAGCCAGCAGGGGGAGCCCGGAGCTCTTTGCGGGGAGGCGGGGGTTGGGGGGCAAGGGCTAAACGTCCTCTTGAAAAGAATTCTCTTGATAAGCACATAAGGAATTCCAAGGTTTGCAGAGCAGAAGGAGGATAAATATGAGAAAGCCATCAAGCTGTTAAAATTTTTTTCAGTGCACCCATTTCCCTTTTCTCTCTATTCATCCTGCTTCTCCAGTAGTCTCTCCCAGGAACCCCTTCCTTTCTGGGTGTTACTCACCCTTTTGTCTCCTTGTGACCTGCCGCTCTCCCCTCCCAGAGCTTTTTTTGCTATCCTGTTCTAAATTCTCATCTTCAACACTTATTTTTCCCAGGCACATACAAGAGCCTCGAAAGCGGGATGGTAACATTTTCCACCGCATTTCCCTCATCACAGCCGCAAAACTCTTGTCTCAACCTTCAATCTGGAAAGTCACATTTTACTGAATCTGCACATACAAGTAGGGTGGTCAGATAAAATTCAAGACATCCAGTTAGATTTGAATTTCGGATAAGTAACAGTGTTTCAGTATCAGTATTAAATAATGATGTTTTAGTGTAAGTTCATCCTGAAATATTGCATGGGGCAACCTATATTTTTGTTAATCTAACAACCCTACATATAAGCGAAATGAAGAATTCAAGACAATTTATGTTTGCCTCCATAAAGTGATGCTGTAGAGAAAGTTTGTGTGATTTTAGTAAAAATGATCGTCCTAACTTTAAAGTTCTCTCTACAAACAAAAATACTGCTTTAAAAGGCAGTCCGGATCTGGGACATTCATTTCCCATTGTTTATTTGCTCTGGGGACATTGTCACTTATTATGTGTTTGTAAATCTTGTGGCTCCCTTTCAAAAGCCTGATCAATCACCTTTAAGAATTCACAGACCAGTCTTGGGATGCCTGGGTGGCTCAGTCAGTTGAATGTCCTACTCTTGATTTCAGCTCAGGTCATGAACTCAGGGTCATAGATGGAGCCCCTTATTGGGCTCCCCGATCAACAGGGAATCTGCCTGGGATTCTCTTCCTCTGCCCCTGCATCTCCCACTCCACAATCTCTCTTTAAAAAAAGAAAAAAAAAAAAAAAGACTTCACAGAGCCACCTTTTTTTTTTTTTTAGATTTTATTTATTTATTTGACAGACAGAGATCACAAGTAGGCAGAGAGGCAGGCAGAGAGAGAGAGAGGAAGAAGCAGGCTCCCTGCTGAGCAGAGAGCGCAATGCGGGACTCGATCCCAGGACCCTGAGATCATGACCTGAGCTAAAGGCAGAGGCCTTAACCCACTGAGCCACCCAGGTACCCTCACAGAACCATCTTAAATATATTAAATACCATTTCAGATATCTATGCTTAAAATATTTTAAGATTCACATCTGTTTTTCTTTTCTTCTCATTCCTTTTTTTTTTTCCTTTTTCTTACTCCTTCCTCTTGACCACCACGCCCTGCCCCAACATAGAATATTTTCTGTAATCCATTACAGGGCTGAAAATTTTTTTCCAATGGTGGACACATTTTTTTCATTTGGGGTGCTCCTTTTAGGAAAGTGCCCATATTTTTTTCATACTGAGCTATTCAAAGACCATCACTTTCTAGTCATTGTACATTTGGGAATGAGGCATTTTTCAAAGTTTCTTCAGGGCACTCCAGCTTCCAAGGATAGGCATCATTCCCACAAAAGCCCCTTCTTTAAACCACAGGCTGAGGCTTATGAAAAGCAGGGCCCCACGGATACTGCAGAAGGACAAAACATGCCCCTAAAAACCATAAACTCTTTCCCAATCATCGCATAGGCTCATGTTAAAGATAATACTGAGTCTCCAGGAAGATGGTGTCAGATGACAATTTGTGAATTTCTTTTTCCAACTCTGTAGGTTCAGAGGATCATAAAAGGCCTGAAGGCAGCCAGCCAGGAGCCTGCAGACATGGCAGGAGAAAATAAAGACCATCCAGGGATCAGCTTAGCCATGAAAGGAACTGATGATGGGTCTGCCCTGGGGAGAACTTAGCACTCACAGACTCTGTCAACAACACCAGTCTGAAAAGTGTCACCAAATTCCACTGCCTTGGCACTGTCGGACCTCTGTGAAGCATTGTGTCATTTAAGTTGATGGTGAGCTATTAGCCAAAGAAGTAGAAAACAAACCCGAGAAAGTCCACATGCGAGTTAGAAAACTAACACAACTAGACTAAAAATAGCTTCATGCGCCCTAAAACCTGAAGGCCTTCTGATTCAGAGCGGTGGTTCCCTGCAGACTTGTACACAGTGCTGGGCTGAATCCACACTTGCTACAGCTGAACCCTCCAGCATTTTCAACAGGGGCCCTGGGTCATCTCCATTAACCCGGGAACATCATCTATTAACTTCGTGGTAATGATGGTTCTAGAACAGATTCACCGGGCAGGTGGAGAGAAGAGCAGACTTAGACAAGAGAAAGGAATTTTATTCTCTCACTTGCTTTCAACCAACTGTGGGACCTTGACCTTGACTTTTGCCCTTGGCTGTACATGTGGGGAGTTGGATGAAACCCACAATCTTCAAAGTAATGTCCCTTTCAAGTTTCTGTATATTGGCATAATATAAGTGTCATAATGGGGTTCTGTGGTCAGTTAAGCTTGACAAATTATAGATTAAACTTAAGCTTCCTCGTTGTCAATGAATATAATGATACCTTTTTCATGACGATGTAATGAGAATTAAACAGATAATAATAGAACACCACCAGCGTGGTTTCGGGCACTTAGATTCTTAAGATGTTTAGGACAAAACTGGCTCAGTGAAGGAGGAAGAGGGTGGGGGGGCAGGAGAAAGGGAGAGTGTTTCCCAGCTCCATCTGGGCCCACTGTGAGCAGGATGGAACTCCCCCGGGAGGCCAAGAGGCCAGGAGGCCCTAGACCTACATCGTCTGGGAGGGGAGCTGTGGGGAGGCCCGTCACCCCTGGAAACTGGCACCAGGAGAAACCCGCAGACCTCCGCACAGAGGGGTCTGGGCCTCTGCGCCGGGGCGGACCCGCAGGCCTGCCAGTCTCCTCCGTGGGCTTTTGTTCGGCCCCGCTCTCCCAGCAGCACCACACTGCATGGTGGTTTTGTGAAGGGCACAATTCAACACTCTGAGGAGACCACCCAGCTTCCTCCTGAGTCTCCCAGAGAACAAAAGTGCCCCTCTGTGTGCCAGGGACCTCCCCTTCTGCCAGGCCTCCTTCCATCCTCCGCCTCCCTGCCAAGGGGAAATGGAGAGGCAGTCAGGCCCTCACTCTGTGGGAACCCAGGGGATGGCTTGCTAATGAGCAGTCCCGGCCGGCCGGGACAAACATGGTACCTGGGATGCTGCTGCCACCCTGTGGCAAAGGTCTTTCTCCGAGCTCCTCGTGGCTACTCCTGACCAGACTGCCTGGAAACAGCATGGACCTGAAACTCATCCCTGATTGATTCAAGCAAAGGCCATAGAAAGAGAAAATAGTTCAGAAGTCTGAAGCAAAAACTTGAAGCATTCTGTGTCTCCAGAGTGATCCTCCAAGTGTGGTCCCCAGACCAGAAGTTACTAGAGCTTACTAGAAATGCAAATTCTCAGATTCCCACCCTAGACCTACATAATCAGAAACTCGGAGGCTGGTATCATTTATTTACAAATAAATTCCAATAAACACGCTGCCTGTCTTAACAAGCCATCGGGGTGGTTCTGAGGTACACCAGAGGTTGAGAACCACTCGTCTAGAGTCCAAAAAGAAACGGACTTTGGCATCGACAGACTGTCTTAATCCTGGCTTTGCTTACGAGCTATGTGACCTTGGCCAAGTCGTTTAACCTCTCCATGCTTCGTTTTGTTCAATAATCATTCCTATTTTCAAGGATTATTGAAGATTAGGTAAGAAACAAAGGTTAAGTCACTGACATTGGGGCGCCTGGGTTGCTCAGCCAGTTAAGGGACTGTCTTAGGCTCAGGTCATGATCCCAGAGTCCTGGGATTGAGCCATGCCTGGGGCTCTCTGCTCAGAGGGGAACCTGCTTCTCTCTCTCCCCCTACCTGCCCCTCCCCCTGCTTGTGCTCTCTCTCTCTCTCTCAAATAAATAAATAAAATCTTTAATAAATAAAGTCACTGACATATATACATGCTCAATAAATGGTTTGGGATGTTATTATAATGGGGTCATAAATTTGTTTGCACTACACTAGATTATCCAGAGAAAATGAAGTTCTCTCCTTTATTTAACATTTATTTATAGGAAGCCAACATAGTAAGGGGTAATACAGACCCAAGAATGTACAAATAAATTCCAATAAACACGCACCGTAACGGATTAGACAGTATACTCTCCAAAAGTTATATGTGGAAACCCTAACTTCTTTTTTTTTTTTTAAGATTTTATTTATTTGATAGAGATCACAAGTAGATGGAGAGGCAGACAGAGAGAGAGAGGGGAAGCAGGCTCCCCGCTGAGCAGAAAGCCTGATGTGGGGCTCGATCCTAGGACCCTGGGATCATGACCCGAGCCGAAGGCAGAGGCTTTAACCCACTGAGCCACCCAGGTGCCCCGAAACCCTAACTTCTAATGTGACTGTATTTGAAGAGAGGGCTTTTAGGAGGTAATTAAAGTTAAATGAGGTGATAAGAGTAGGTCCTTAATTTGACAGGATCAGTGGTCCTCTCTCCGTGCACACACACCGAGGAAAGGCCCCATGGAGCCCCAGGGTGAAGGCTGCCATCTGCAAGCCAGGAAGAGAGCCCTCACCAGGACCCGAGCATGTGGGCACCCTGAGCTCGCACGTCTGATCTCCAGAACTGTGATAAAAAAGATGTCTGTCGTTTAAGTCACTCAGTCCGTGGTATTTTGTTATGGCAGCCCAGGCTGACTAAGACAATGGGTGAAGTTGCAATCGCTGTTATAAAGAACAAAAAAGCTGGAAAGAGCCCAGAGAGCTCTCAGAGCACTATTTAAATGGGGTGCTCAGGGAAGGATTCCCGAGGAGGCTTTCTTTTAGGAAAGACCTGAAAGGAGTGAGAGATCAAGCCCAGGGTCCTCCGATGACCTCAGTGTGTAGAGCAAACTGTGTGGAAGGAAAACCTGGAGGCCAGAAGGAAAGGACAAAAAGGAGGGTCAGAGAGGGGTTGACAGAGAGTCCCCTGGCAGCGTCTTGCAGCCCTCTGTGAGGACTGTGGGTTTTATTCTAGGTGTGATGGGATGCCACTGGGGGTTTGAGAGGCCAGAGATCCTTTATTTTATCTCTAACATATCTCTTTGCCCTTCAGGATTAACAATCCTAGCGCTTGCCCATCTAAATAGTCTCCTTTAGGTAACTCGGCTACCTTCTATTTAAATGCTTGGCATCTTTCAGGACAGTCCTCTGGATTTCCCATTCCCTTCCCTCCTCTCCACACTCTTCACCCAACTCCAGAACTCATTCCCATGAAGGCAGGGTCCCTGTCAGACCTGCTGGCTCTCAACCTGATATCCACACCACACAGAAAATGAGAGGGTTCTCAGCCATGCAAATTCTACCCTCTTTTGTGCAGAGCCGCCCAAAACAGGGAAGGAGAGGGGTCAGAGCTTTCTCCCACATGTGCTCCTCAGCTTATAGAACACCTGCTCTTGGGTGTCCCTTGTTTTCCAGCCCCCTATGGATGGAAGAGAGGTTTTTGCCACCCACTTCTCTTCCTGCATGAGCCTCACAAAGGAAAACCCTATGGTCTTTTTCACTGGCCTGGATCTCAATAAGCTAAGGAAGGAGATGAGGGAACTTAGAAAAGCTCTCTTCACAATGCCTGTTGTCAACTCTATTGCTTTGAAATAAGACTCTATTTTTTTTTTTATTTATTTGACAGACAGAGATAACAAGTAGGCAGAGAGGCAGGCAGAGAGAGAGCGAGAGGAGGAAGCAGGCTCCCTGCAGAGCAGAGAGCCCTATGTGGGGCTCGATCCCAGGACCCTGGGATCATGACCTGAGCCGAAGGCAGAGGCTTTAATCCACTGAGCCACCCAGGTGCCCCAAAATAAGACTCTGTTTTGAAAATCACAACCCAAATACTATCTATTTCTTACTGTAGTAATTTCCCTAATTTCTTGAGACAGATGAGGACCCTTGGCTGGGTCCTCATCTATATAGAAATCTATTTAGAAAAGCAAGAGAGAAAAATCACATCAATTTTTCCCATCAAAATATTAGATAGTAATTATTATTATTATTACAAAAATTAAGCCCAGGGGCAGGGAAATCCTCACTGGGGTTCTTTATCATTTGATGGATTTTTCCTGTGTCTCTTGAAAGACTAATTTTTTTTTTTTTTACTTGTACTTAAGAAATCCTTATTTCTCTCTCTCAGATGTATTCATTCATGAAGTTACAACTACTTTGGGCCTTTATGTCTGGCCTAGGTTTTTCTCCCATTTTCCCCTCTCTTTCCCCCATTTGTCTCTCTCATGAGGTTGTGACTTGCCCCAGGTCACACTTCAGGGTCATCCTGGACCTCTTCACTGCATTTTAGAGGCCCCATGAAGCCCCATGGGGAAAGACTAAGGTTCGGTGCTTGGAAAAAAAGCTGAGGAGTTCGAGAGCTCAGACACCGTCCAGGAACCCACCTCATGGCTTCTAGCCCCTGTGGAGTCAGATATTTCCCCCAGGCAAGAGCCCTCTTGAAGTGGAAAGAAGACGTGAAGTAAAAAGGAGGGAAATGTTTTTCAAATTAACTCCTCCCACCCACCCACCCCCCAAAATCAAGGAAAACCCTGACATAGGAACAAGGTCACCATTTATTAGGTGTTTCCTGCCTAAGGGAAATCCGAGACTGGGATGACCATACAACCCCTCAGAGGCCCTTGCTGGATGACATCAAGGAGTCACTCCTAGCAGAACAGAAAAGACTCCCCTACCCACCTGTCTCAAACTCTCAGACTCCAAGCAGACATCACCTTGCTCCCACCTTGTCGCCTTGTCACAGCTACGCACTTAGGAGACAGTGAGCCACCCGAGAATGCCTCCAGCAACCACCAGTTCAAACCACGCTCCTCCACTTATGTACTGTGTATCCTTGGGACAGTAATTTCACTTCTCTAAACCTAAGGTCTCCTCCTCTGGTGAAGTACCCGCCGCATTGGGGAGTTTTATGGGGATTTAATTAGGTAATACTTAGCTGACACCCAGCACATACACGTGGTCAATATGCTGTAGCAATATCTGGGGCTGAAAATCAGCACAGCAGGACAAACTGACCGGCTCTTTGCTGCTGTGTCCCTTCTGATTAGTCGGCATCCGTGCTTTAGCAATGGTAAAGGAGCTTCACCATCACCTTTGGCTACTGTTATACTGATGTTACTACTACGTTTGTTTCACACAGTGTGTGTAGGCTGGCTTTATCTGGAGAGAGAGAGAGAGAGAAGGATCCTGCCACAGGATGGCAGCAAATAACCTCCGAAGTCGTTTCCAGCTCCAAAATTTGACAAGTCTGAGAAAACACTCTCTAGCTGAAATCCAGCTGGGCAGAAGAGGATTGGGTTGTCACAGAAGCCCATTATCGGAGCCAGAAGCATCGTTCTCTGCTCATTCCCATCCAGGCAGGAATCCGCAGGAGTCTGGGGCTCTGTTCCCGAGGCTCAGACGATTTGTCCACATCCCTGCTTTCCTTCTCTTTAATCTTCTGCTCCCCCTTGATTGCATGCAATCGCTGTCTTTCTCCGTGCCCGGAAGCAATGCCCCCCACAGGCCAGGCTCGGGATCCTGGAACGTTCTCTTCCAACCTGGACTTGGCAATTCAGGCTCCCGCTTATCTGCAGAGGATCAGACCACAAAGTCCTGGGTCTGTCGACTAACCGACCGCACATACGTATGTATTGAACACAAGCATATCCAGGTGGTGAAGAAGGGAGGTGCCATGAGTGCTGTGGAGATGGACCACACCTCCCTCGTACAGAGTTGGAATCCTGGTTCTTTATTTCCTCACTGTGTGACCTTGGGAAAGTTTGGCCCCCTCTCTGGGGGTCATTCCTGTCATCTGTAAAATGGAGATATACCAGCATCTACCTTGCCGTGCAGGCTGCAAGCTAGGGGATCATGCAGACATAGAGCAGCTACTCACCAAACAATAGGCATTATCATAAAACAGAGTCCAGGAATTTATGATCTCATGGGGGAGGAGAGCTAGAAATACATCACGAGAAAACAATGCCAGTGGTAGTATGGATTCTTGGGCCAGGGGTTCTGGGTCCCTTCCTCATGTAACGTAGCTGTGAAGCTCTCACAGACTTTAAAAAAAAAAAATCTATCTAAGCAACTCCATTAAAAAACAAATCACAATACCCCAGTAATTAGTATCTGTTCCTCTGAATATCAAAAATTCCGTCTTTCCAGCTCCTTCCTCAGTATGTCCAGGGGATCATGGCTAGAGTTCTCTTGATGGGATGCCTGACCCTTAGTCCGATGCTCTTCCGTAATTGTGCAGTAATTCAAGAATATTTGGGGCAACTACTGTTTACCAGTCAAGCACAGTTCCTAGTGAAGAGAATCATTAAACGAGTAATAATATCCATGTAATCTGTACGAGGAGAGACTCAGAGGAATTCCAGGGAACGTATCCTTGTAAAGTGGACACGTCTTCCTCTCCTGGAACCTCCAAGAGGTTTCCCTCACTCTGCCTCTGAATGCAATGACGCCTGCACTCAGGGTTACTCTATCTGTAAATCACTGTTCTTAGCATGAATCCCCCTTCCGCAGCAGAATGCCCTCATTTAGTTTAACCATAAAGTTCTCTACCCACGTGGAATATAAAACCCTTCAAGCATAGAAGGGGAAGGCATATCTTGAAAATCTCTTATGTACCAGGCACCTCACAAACAGTCCTGTGAGACAGCATTATTACAACCATTTTATGTAGGAGAAAGTTGAGCTTTCAGAGAATAAACAACTTTTTTTTTTAAAAGAGATGGATGGGGGCGCCTGGGTGGCTCAGTGGGTTAAAGCCTCTGCCTTCGGCTCAGGTCATGATCCCAGGGTCCTGGGATCGAGCCCCGCATCGGGCTCTCTGCTCAGCGGGGAGCCTGCTTCCTCCTCTCTCTCTGCCTGCCTCTCTGCCTACTTGTGATTTCTGTCTGTCAAATAAATAAATCTTTAAAAAAAAAAGAGAGATGGATGATGGGGAGGGGCAGAGGGAGAGGGAGAGAAAGAATCTTAAGCAGGCTCCACGCCCAGTGCAGAGCCCATCACGGGACTTCAGCTCACAACCCTGAGATCATGACCTGAGCTAAAAATCAAGAGACAGGTGCTTAACCGACTGAGCCACCCAGGTGCCCCAGCAAATATGTAACTTAAAGCAAAGTTGCAGCTGGAGTCCAGGTCCATATCCAAAGCAATGGCTTTCTCCCTTAGAGTACTCTAACCCTAGAAATTAACTCTGATCAAGCGATGCAAACCCGGGGCTTCATCTGAAACATACTGGGGGATAATCTCCTAGGTCACTGTTTTTCAAACTGTGGGTCATCAGTTTGGTGGATACCAGCTAGCTTTTTTATTTTTTTATTATTTTTTTATTTTTCTCAGTGTTCCAAGCATTTTTTAATGGAAGGATAGAAGAGAAAATATCAGTGCCTTACACGTTGTGTTGTTTCAGGAAAGTTTTATTTGAATCATGTGCAGATACAGGCTTGCATCCTGCATAAATTACAGTTCATGATTTAAAAGTTTAAAGGTACATTTCTAAGACTTTGCTGATCAATAATCAATCAATACCTTTTTACTTCATGAACTCAAGGTTTTAAGTGCTTTTTGGTTTCCACAACTGACCACCCTTGAGGAACTTTTATTTTCCATATGGAAATGTTTCCTTAGGAAGTGACGATGTGGACTTTCATGTTAAAGATCCAAGTGCTCTACCACTACCCAGTTTCCAAATTCAGTTCTGGGCTCTGTTAATACACGTTCCTCTGACCTAGCCCTCTACAGTCTCTCAACATGTGGATGTATTGGAGGATGGATTCCATAATCAGGTTAAATTTCTCTTGGAGAGTCATATCTGATGGTGCTTCTTGCCCAAATGATAAATTAAGTCCAGTCTGGCACTTAGCTCTGGACACACAATGAAGGGATGAAAGTCCTTGTTAGCACTGACATCTGGTGGTCATCCAGGGGTCAGCACCGCAGTATCTTGAACTCAAAAGTGTTAACATGGGAACCAGGTAACAATCCTAACTGTAGCAGAATTAATTCCTCATATTCCACATCCCCCCACCCCCACACACACACCCGCATCACTTCCCTTCTTGTAGCTGGACACAGCAGGGAGGAGGAAACAACAGGAACTTAGAGGCAAACATAACCAACGGTCCCTCGCCCATCACAAGATCCTGGGTAAAACTCTCAACCTCATCTGCAAAATGGGGATAAGAAAACAACCCCCCACAGTGGGCATGGGGGTGTCTTATTTTATTCAATGCTCAAAACAACTCCTTTGGTGGTAAATTCCAGTACTTATTAAACATCCAAAAAAAATGGGTTCTGCCCCTTTCATCATTTATATAAGGCACTCACCAATTGTCCTATAAAATCTAGATTCCTATTTCCTTTCTATCATTGCTTGCTGCTTCCTCCATACTCCATTAAAAGAATAGCAAAGCTTTATGAAGAGCTTGCCTTGTGCCAGGCATTGTTCTAAGATTTACGTGGTTAAATCAAGTCCTGTCAGCCCTCTGAAATGGAAACTATTATCCCCCCATTTTACTGATGAGGAAAATGAGGTGTGGTGAATTTAAGTAGGTTTCCCAAGGCCAGAAGCTGTGACTAACAAGTTTGTTTGTTTGTTTGTTTGTTTGCTCGCTTGCTTGTTTGAAAGCGGGGAGGAGCAGAGAGAGAGGAAGAAAGAAGCCCTAAGCAGACTCCCTATCTCAGGACCCTGAGGTCATGATCTGAGCAGAAACCAAAAGTCAGACACTTACCCAGCAGCCACCCAGGCACCCACTGGAACTAAAATTTTTAATTCAACAGTGTGGGTCCAGCAACATACTCTTAACCTTTCAGCCAAATTTGGCTCTTTGCTGCCCTTATAATAATAGCTAATTAGTGAGCGATTACTACGCACTGAGCTCTTCATATAGATGGTCTCGTCTAATCCTTATTAAAACTCCGTAAGATAATTATTATCATTACCCCCCATTCTACAGATGAGAAAACTAGGTCAAATAACTCGCGTGAGGTTGCAAAACTAACCAAAGGTGAAGTTGGAATTCCAATAAGATGATGCGATTCTAGAGCCTTCCGTCTCAACCACACTTCTCCTTTAGGGCTTCATGTTTTCCAGCCTCCCAAACTGCTTGTGAGCTCCTCCCGGGCAGAGCACTCTCTGCCTGCGGAAGATACTCCCTCACCAGGTGGTCATGATGGGGTTAGTGATCATGGCCAGTGGGTAACGGGAGTCTGGTCCAGCCTTCATGACTGCAGAGTAACGCAGCCACAGGAGAGAGAAATACAGAAAGCCCAGGTGACTGTCAGGGTGTGTCTAGTCCAGTGTCTGAAGGCAGAGTGACAGCAGAACTGAGACTAAACAAGTCCGCAATTCACCAGCATCATCTTCCCCTTGATGGATTCCAAATGGCCCGTGTTAGCCCCTGTCTGAGTACTACCCTCTTGCTCTTTCAGTGCATCTCCATCGATGGGTTACAGTCATTCTCGGTGAGATAATTCCACAGAGACTGCCCTGAGACCTATGGATTCCTGACACTAACTATTGGTTTTCCCCCCACCCCTCGACCTTCTCCACCACCCCTCCCCATCTACCCCCCTCCCATCCCCGTTGCTGTGGCAATCAAAAATGCCCTCCCACATTTCTAAATGTCCCTTGAGAAGAACCTTTCCTTGGTCAAGAACCAGTATAGCTGAAAGGTGGTTTTACTCTAGATGGAATATAATTGCCCTAAATCAGGCATTCCCAATGTTTATGGAATTTTGATATTCCATCTCTAATACCCTTGCTTGTCAGTTACCTATCATCGTAATCTCCTCCCAGCCTGGTGCTGTGTTCCGTCTTGTAAGATACATGATCTTGTAGAAGATCCTATTTTCCTTCATGAAATCACAGAAACCAGACCATTAATTTTGTACTGCCTTCTGGGTCTTTCAGCAGTGCAGTTGATTGGGTGTGTCTATATTTGTATGCAAATTATATATATATATATATATATATATATATATATATATATAATAAACAAACATGTACAACACAAAAACAATTCAATGACTTTTTTAAAAATTGAGAACTTCATGATACTTTTGATATAAGAGGTCCCCCTCACCGGGGTGTTACGTAGAAAAAAAGGACGGGTTGGGAGGAATCATTGGCCCCAGTGCATGGGGACAGCCATCGGACAACCCAGTCCTTGGGTAGTTGTTTTCTCTTTGTTAATAAGCTGTATTATTTTCTTTTTGCTGCTGCAACAACTTACCATAAACTTAATGGCTTAAAACAAATTTATTCTCTTACAGTTCTAGAGATGAGAAGTCTAAAATCAAGGTGTTAACTGGACTGCATTCCTTCTGCAATTTATGTTCTTGCCTTTTTCAGTTTCTAGATGCCATCTGCATTCCCTGGCTGGTGCTCCTTCCTGGCATCTCTCCAACCTCGTACTTCCATCAACATATCACCTGCTGCTCACTCTAATCTTGCCTTCCTCTTGGAAGGACACCTGTGATTGTACTGGGTCTACCCAGACAATCCAGCATGATTTCATCATCTCAAGATCATTAACAAAGTTCCTTTTACCACATCAGGTGACATGTTCATAGGGTCCTGGGATTGGACGTGGACTTCCTTGGGTGACCATGACTCAGCCTGCAGTAGACGCCAAGACCAGGTTTCCTCCCATGAGAGGTTTTCCAGCTTAAGGCTCTTCTTCTCTAACAGAATGGTACTTAGAAGCTCCATAAAGCCCAGGCTCCATATCCATGAAACAAACCTTTATTCTCTACAGTCAAGCAGGATGGCATAGTGTTTTAGGATCAAAGGACAGGAATTCTGAGCTGGCCTTTGTCACCTTTTATCCGCTGGATCACTAAGCTTCAGTTTCCTTGCGTGTGAAATGGAAACACCACCTGCTCTCAGGGTTAACATGAGGATTGGAGATCGGCTCTGAAAAGGGCCTGGAACATGGTAGGACCTCCAGGAGACCCTCTTGGGGGAAGTGCACCGGAGCTACCCAGCAATAGCACTGTCATGATGAGTCTGCCCATGGTAGGGATGAAGGGTGAGGCAAGGAGGAAGAACCCAGAGAAAAGAAAATGTTGGTCATAGGACAAGAATGAGGTCAACCTATCCTTCTTTTTCTACTTGACCCACCTTGTAATGACAATAAAAATATCTTTCTGCTTTTACATTAC
The DNA here is from genome assembly GCF_902655055.1 of Lutra lutra. Classification (NCBI taxonomy): domain Eukaryota; kingdom Metazoa; phylum Chordata; class Mammalia; order Carnivora; family Mustelidae; genus Lutra; species Lutra lutra. The sequence goes on from NC_062282.1 coordinate 29,357,774, forward strand.
CCATTGTTAACATCAAATATATAAGCACTAGACATCAGGTCTGTGTTGGGAGCAAATTGCTAGCCTCAAGGGGAATGCCTTCCATACTTTGAAGACGGTGCTGGGATTTGGGAAACTTAGAAGTTAGGTTGAATATTCAACATTGCTCATACCCAATTGGACTGAAAAAGCAAAAATCCTTAACTGATTCGTGGTCTCAGTTGTCTTCTCTGTAATTGAGGATTTGGGGGGAAAATGCCTCTCTAACTGGATAGAACACAGAGGAACCTCAGAAAATTTCATTAATGAATATGCCTTTCATCTTTATATTTTGAAGGATAATCATGTCTTTAACTCGGAACTTGTGTCTAAGAAATTGGTGTCAGCACATGAAAGAGTTAACTATGGTATTCTGTTACGAAAAGACTTGTGCAACTCTACTATTGTTTCTTTTACATTCTTAGGCACCGATCATTTTAATCAGTGATAAGATACCTTGTTTAAAACCATTAGCTTTGGCAAAACATGGATATGCAGAACATTAAATTTGAAAAGTGGTAGTTTTCTTCTTCCCTGCCACACATCTGAGATAATAGAGATAAGAAAAGTAGGTGGAAGATGATGCTACGTAATTTCAGGGCATTATTACAGAGTGAGGCTGGTGAGGTTTTTGTCCTTTTGACACATTGAAAGAAGCCGGCAGAACAAATCTTGTTTCAGCAGTGCATTTTCACTTAGCTGTCCTCTAAGTGGAAATGCATTACCCTTAGAAAGAAAAATCAAAGTTCTTCAACTGACTAAGATAAAATGGCAAATTTGGCTCCCAGCAATACATGCTTGACAGCCACTTGAGTTCCAGGAAAAGAAAACAAAAAAATTAAATTTGACAGAAATGAAGAGGAGGAAAAAAGATTTTTTTTTTTCCATTTAGTGTCTCAATGCCTTTGAAGAGATTTTAGGGCAATTCAATAACAGGCCACTTAGATGTCTCCCCCATTTTCTCCTATAGACATGAGTGCTATTTCAATGAAGCTGCCCCCTCCATATACAACAGGTGGTGTCTACACGTGTAGCCCATGGATTGATTGCATGATGACTTGCTCAAGACAACCTAAGAACAACTGTGAGCAATGACCTGTCTGGAAATGAATTGTACAGCTTTCCATCAGCCCTCATTTCTGGACTCAAGAATGCACTTCTTCAGAATTCTTGCAAAAGTCTGTTCTCCAATCTGAGCTTCAGATTGAGGAGTTTATTCTATGTTTAGAGAACTGGGCTATCCAGTATAGTAGTGGTTACTTAATTTAAATTGATTTAAGTAAGTTATTTAAGTCAATTGTTTAGATTTATTAGCTCATTTTACTTAAAATTAAATGAAATCAAAAATTCAATTCTTCTGTTACATTAGCCACTTGAGTAGTCAGTAGTCCTATGTGGCTAGTGGCTACCATGTTGGACAGCACAGATACAGGACATGGCCATCAGGGCAGAAAGTCTTATTCATTAAGTTATCTCTGAGCTCAGGACACCATAGGTTGATAGTGAAGGCAGGGGGAGTGGGAGAGGTGGTGTGAAATGAAAAAAGTTGGAGAGGAAGGATTGTCATGGACTCCTAAAAGCAACCAGAGGGGAATTCAAGTCAAGAAATAATCGCTGAGTGCCTACTCCATGAGCACCAAACATGAGAGAAACAAAGATTAATAATGAGATGTATTTCCTATCCTCAGGAAATTAAAAGTCAGACCAAAGAAACAAATATGCATTACGAAACCACCTTAACACAAGTTATGGTGCCAAAAGGAACATATCATGAAAGAGCTATGGGGGCACTCAGAGTGTTATCAATGGAAATTAAAGATGAGAGTATTTAAGTGACTGAAGGGTGAAAGAAAAAGGAGACTACAGCATAGGAGAGGACCCTCAAAAGGAGATAACAGGGATTGGAGAGAAATGTCAAAGTGGAATCGCTGACGAATACAAGCCTGGTATGGAGCCAGGCTAGTAGAAGGTGTAGATTCCTAACATCACCAGACGTCATTTTGTATTACCCATTACTATGTTTCAAAAGATGTTTATCATTATTACCTGTTTTTTTCTTGAAGCAATTTCTACTTTATCCTTGTACTACGTTTTGGGTTGCTGAACTCCTTCTGGATCAAAGGTTTCATAATATTATCATTAAGAAGGGGCCATTAGACATAGTCATTCATCCAATAAATATTTACTGGGGATCTTTTCTGAACTAGGGGAATACAGTGGTGGATTAAACATATGGTGCTACCTTCTCTTGTTACTGACATAGAGATTCCAAGAACTCTCCTTTGAAAGGGCATTTGGGAGGGGATATTGGGATGGAGCTAGATGGAAGGAAGATGGGGAGAGGATGGGAAGAAGGACACAAAACCATACTGTTGTGGTATTGTGAAATTTGGCTATGAAAAGGCTTGTGATAAGATCATTCATGGAAGTAGCAGGAGCAAGAAAAGATTCATTTCAACATGAGAAGAGCCTGTAAATTCAGTTAAGAAATATTTCAAACACCTACCATGGCCAGGCACAGGGCTTACATTCCACAAGAGCGTGTGTCCCTTATGTTCACTCAACAAAGGTGCAATGAGTTCCTTTACACTTGGTTGGACACCGTGGAGGGTACAAGTGTCTACAAAATAACCATGGCCCATATATGAGCACAACTACTGTGTTCGAAGGCAAAAGCAAGGGGGAAATCAAGTGAGAAAAGTTGATCAAAAGGACCAGTTCCAGGGAGGTATTGGTACGATGGCTTATGTGCCCAGTTGGGAAGATTTGTTTTGGACCAGTGAGGGGAGACAGCTCTTCTTTTCATAGGAGGTTATGCCCAGTTGGTACAAATTTTCTATAAATTAATTGGGGAAAATATATCAAAAGCCTTAAAAATGTTCATAACCATTGACTCAATAATTCTACTTCTAGAAATCTTCTAGAGAAAATCATCAGGGTCAAAGATGAGAAGCCTATAGTGGTGATTCTAGAATATGGACTTTAAGTTCAAATGCTGGCCACTCCACTTTACCAATAAAATTACCTTGAGCAAATTCCTTAACTTCATGTTCCACATTTTAAAATAGGAAAAGAATAGAAATTTTTAAATAAAATAAAATAGGAAAAGGAGGGTATGTGCTATGGTGAGTGCTGTGAAGTGTATAAACCTGGCGATTCACAGACCTGTATCCCTGGGGCTAATAATACATTATATGTTAATTAAAAAATTAAAAATTTTTAAAAATTAAAAAAATAAAATAGGAAAATAATGTTTTAATGTTTGTCTATAAGATTATTGTGAGGCTTAAATGAACTAATATGTAAAACACTTGACACTTGGTAAGCACAAAAATGTTAAAGACTTATCATTAAAGCAAATGAAAATGGAAATATCAAAAGTCCCTAACAACAGCATGTGACTTCTAGAAGCAGTATGTAGCCATACAAAATGTGGCAGAAACTGCCTGCTGGCCCTCAATACCTGTCTTCTCCTTCTAAGGAAGGAGAAATGAAAGAAATGGAAACACTGATTTTAGCTGGACAGAGAGTCACCCGGAATAAACACATTTCCCTTCCTTCTTTCAAGGAAGGAGTCATATGAGAGCCACATGACTGGTCTGGCCAATGGGATGTGAGCAGAAAGTGAGAGGCATACTTTCTGGATTGCGTCATTAAAGCTTAGAGCTACGTCTTGCCTATATTCTTTCCTTTCTTTCTCATTTTCACATAATGGTGGTGATGAGACACATCTTGGATCCTACAGATGGGGCCACCTCTGGGGATGGCAAAACACTACAATAAAGGAACCTGATCTTCTGGGCACAGAGAAAGGAATTCCCATCTTATTTAAACCATTCTTATTTTGTGTCTCTTTCACAACAGTCAAACCTGTTTCCTATTTGCACACAGAAATATTATGCAACATTTTAAATGATGCTTTAAGAAGCAGTTTGAATGTCACAAAAGAATGTTTATGATAAAGTAGGTAGAAAAAAACTGGATACTAAATTGTATATATAATATGATCTCAGCCATTCTTTAAAAAAAAATCAGGGTTAAAAACACTGGAAGGAACTATGCCAAAAGAGAATTAAGCTTGGATATTTTCCTTCTACTTGTCTATACTTTTTCAAATTTTCTGTGGCATACATCCAAATGTTGGTAATCAAGAAAAGATAAAGATTCTAGCCCCCTGTATTTCTGACAAAGTTGCCCCAACTACCAGAAATACCCCTTTCCCGGGGCGCCTGGGTGGCTCAGTGGGTTAAGCCTCTGCCTTTGGCCCAGGTCATGATCTCGGCGTCCTGGGATCAAGTCCCGCATCGGGCTCTCTGCTCAGCAGAGACCTGCTTTCCCCTCTTTCTCTGCCTGCCTCTCTGCCTACTTGTGATTTCTCTCTCTGTGAGTCAAATAAATAAATTATTAAAAAAAAAAAAAAAAAAAAAAAAAAAGAAATAGCCCTTTCTCTTCCACGCTCGTGGGCCATTTCATTCCTGCCCCTGTGATATCGTCGGCAAGCGCCATGTCTTATGTAACTTTGTGTTGCGTAGAATTTCACCTCCAGCAGACAAGAATTTGATGGATAAATCACAATTAGAAAGGCTGAGATGTTTATAAATAAAACTAACTTAAAGCAATATCTTGGTTGGGACGCCTGGGTGGCTCGGTCAGTTAAGCACCTGACTCAATTTCCGCTCAGGTCATGATCTCAGGGTCGTGAGATGGAGCCCCTTGTGGGGCTCTGCACTGACCTTGGAGCCTCCTTAAGATTTTCTCTCTCCCTCTGCCCTTCCCCTCTGCTCTTGTGCTCGGTCTCTCACTCTATCTCCAAGAAAAAAAAGGCAATAATTTGGCTGCTTTATTTTTACATTATTTCTATGTTACAAGCAAATTAGTCACAGGTTGCCTGGGGATGCCTGGGAGGCTCAGTCTGTTAAGCCCTTGACTCTTGATTTCAGTTCAGGTCATGACCTCAGGGTTCTGGTATAGAGTATCTAGCCCCACATGAGGCTCTGTGCTCAGTAAGGAGTCTGCTTGAGGACTCTCTCTCACACTCCTCTTACTCTCCCTCTGCCCTTCCCCCAACTCACTTTCTTTCTCAAATAAATAAATCTTTTTAAAAAAACAAGCAAATTAGTCACAATCCTTTGTATTTAGTTTATCTTCTAATATTAAACTTAAGAACAACACAAAATTTATTGTAGCTGCATTTTAAGTTTTACACATTTTTCTTTTAAATATTTACAACCACCCTATAAAGCATGTGTTATTATCCCCATTTACAGATTTCAAAACTGAGGCTCAAAGAGGTTATTTGTCCCAGATCACACAACGAGCAAGTGATGGGGCTGAGACTGTAACATAGATCTTTCTGACTTTACCATATTGTCCTACATAACATCTTTATATCCAAGCATTTTATTTATATACATGCATGCTTTTAACCTTTTAACATCAGAATCGCAGTACTAGTAGTAGATAATACCCATGCAGTACATAGTAAGTTTTAAATAATGTCCTGAATAATATTCGTGTATTTATATACACACACATATATACTCTTTTAATCCTCACAATAACCTCCAGAAGTATTTTTATTATACTAATAATATATTCCCTTTTTTATTAGCTAATTTGTAACTGCAAAAGGAAAACATGCCCCACTCTAATCATGAGAAAAACATCAGACAAATCCCAATTAAGAGATATTATACTGACTAGTAGCCAGTCCTGACTAGTACTTATAAAACTGTCAAGGTCATCAGAAACACAGAAAGTCTGAGAAACTATCACAGCCAAGAGGAACCCAAGGGGACAGGACAACTAAATGTATTGTGAGATATTGGATGGAAAAAAATGAAAAAAATGGAACAGAAAAATGACATTAGGTAAAAATTAAGCAAATTCAAATAAAGTATGTAAACAGTGTATCAGTATTTGTTCATTGGGATAAATTGTGAAAAATGTACCATATTAATAATATAAGATGCTAAAAATAGGGGAAACTGGATGTAGATATATGGAAACTGTACTATATTTGTAATTTTTCTGTAAATCTAAACTCTCCTAAATTTAAAAGTTTTTCTATATACTTTCTGTATGTATGTATTTATTTATTTACTTATTTAGTTACAATTCCGGTATGGTTAACATGGTATTAGACTAGTTTCAGGTGTACCATATGGGGATTCAACAGTTCTAAACATTACTCAGTGCCCATCATGATAAGTGTAATCTTCATCCCCTCCACCTCTTTCACCCAGCCCCCCACCCCCCACCACCTCCCCTCTGGTAACCATCTGTTTGTTTTCTATATATAGTTAAGAGTCTGGTTTTTGTTTGTTTCTTTTCTCCCGTTTGGTTGTTTGTTTTGTTTCTTAAGTTCCACATATGAGTGAAATCGTATGGTAGTTGTCTTTCTGTGACTTATTTCACTTACCATAATACCCTCTAAGTCCATCCGGGTTGCTGCAAATGGCAAGATTTCTCATTTTTTATGGCTGAGTAATATTCCATTGTATATACATGTACCACATCTTCTTTATCCACTTGTCTATTGATGGACACTTGGGCTGCTGACTATTGTAAATAATGCTGCAATAAACATGGGGATGCATGTATCTTTATAAACTAGTGTTCTCATTTTCTCTGGGTAAATACCCAGTAGTGCCATTGCTAGATCACACGGTAATTCTATTTTTAACTTTTTGAGGACCCTGCATACTGTTTTCCACAGTGGCTGAACCAGTTTGCATTCTCACCAACAACACATGAGAGTGCTTTTTCTCCATGTCCTCCCCAACACTTGTTGTTTCTTGTGTTTTTTATTTTAGTCATTCTGACAGGTGTGAGGTGACACCTCACTGTGGTTTTGATTTGCATTTCCCTGATGATGGGTGATGTTGAGCATCTTTTCATGTGTCTGTTGGCCATCTGGATGGCTTCTTTGGAGAAATGTCTGTTCCTGCCTCTGCCCATTTTTAGTTGGACTATTTGTTTTTTGGGTGTTGAATTGTCTAAGTTCTCACAGAACTTGGATACTAACCCTTTATTGGATATGTCATTTGCAAATATCTTCTCCCGTTCAGCAGGTTCTCTTTAGTTTTGTTGATTGTTTCCTTTGCTGTGCAGAAGCTTTTTATTTCAATGTAGTCCCAACAGTTTAGCTTTGCTCTTGTTTCCCTTACCTCAGGAAACACATCTAGAAAAATGTTGCTACAGCCAATGTCAGAATAATTACTGCCTGTGCTCTCTTCTAGGATTTTCATGGTTTCAGGTCTCACTTTTAGGTCCTTAATCCATTTTGAGTTTGTTTTTGCATATGGTGTAAGAAAGTGGTCCATTTGTCCCAATACCATTTGTTGAAGAGACTGTCTTTTTTGCATTGCATATTCTTGCCTCCTTTGTCAAAGATTAATTGACCATATAATTGTGGGTTTATTTCTAGGCTTTCTATTCTGTTCCATTGATCTATGTGTCTATAAAAAGTTTATTTTTTTTTTAAAAAAGGAATATATGCATTTGAAAAAAATGTCAAACATAACCAGATTATATAAAATGCAACAGTAAATCTGCCTCTTATTTTAGACTCTATTCTCTTGGTTCATTCCCCTTCCCAGAAGCAGGCATGGCTGCCAACTTCTTGTGTCTCCCTCTCTATAAGCACATATTGGTTCTGACATATTTTTGATAGAAAGATCTATATTTATGACTTAAGAATCTAACTCACTAGATTCAAGTTAGGTAAGGTATTAGGTTTCTATGATTGCTGGAACAAATTACCACAAACTTGGTGGCTTAAAACAACAAAATGTATTCCCCCACAGTTCCAGAGACAAGAGATCTGAAATCAGTATCACTGGGTCAAAATCAATGTGTCATCAGGGCCATGCTCCTCATGCTGTTCCTTGCCTCTTCCAGCTTCTGGTAGCTGCCAGCATTATTTGGCTTGTGGCTACATCCCTCCAATCTCTGTCTTCATGGTTACATTGCTTTCTCTTCTTCCTTTGTGTACGTTACAACTCCCTCTGTTTCCTTCCGAAAAGGAGTGTGCTCTAATTATGTAGGACCCACTGGATAATCCGGGATTCTCTCTCCTTCTTCAAGATCCCTAACTCAACCACACCTGGGAAGGAAATCTTTCAAAATAAGAAACAGTCACAGGTCCCAGGAATTAGGACCAATTATCTTTGGGGGCTTTTATTCAGCCCATTTACAGTAAGTTATGGATTTTTTAATATTAAAGCCTTCATTCACAAATTAATGACAATAAGAATCCAACTATCTTCCAGCTCTTATTCAGGTGGACAAAACTAAGAAAGGCTAATCTTCTGATGAATCTCTAACATCCCTATCAGTTACCCTCTGAGGGATTTAACTATATTCCCCTGAAGCTCGTCTTAAAAGATGTGGGATGGTCTCTGGTAATATGCAGCAGGTAATTTAAATTCAGTGCCTCAAGACACTGTTTTCAACTTCCTTTCCCACCTCCCCTCTTGCAAGGGTAACTTAACTCCCAGGGCTACTGGCCCCTTCCGGCCTGTTGCATCAGTTTCCAGCTGTGGTTGTTGCAGCCTCATCGTTACAGCAACCTGATGAAAGATCTGCAGCGTCTGATGCAAGTCTCAGCTCCCTTGGTGTCCTCTCGCCGGACTAGCCGGCTCTGTCCCCCTGTGAGAACTCGGCTGCCTGACTGGGGAACATGTGCCAGTCCCCAGAGCTCCAGATTCTGGCTTTGAAAGCAAGCTTAGGTCTTTACATGGGAAGCAGAAAAACTCTGGAGAACTTTGCACACAGGTGGGTTCGCTAGGACTGTGAGGAAGGTAGGAAGGTGATGTACACACCAGGAACAGGAAAGAAACAAAACAAAAACCCCAGCCTCGGTAGACCTGCCTTGCTTTCCTGATTCACTGGCTCTGACCCAAAAGGTCAGATGTTCCAGAGACAGCGTGGAATGTCTCGCCTGTGAAATACCCAGTAGAGAGACTTGGTACTTTTGTTTTTCTCGTATGGCTAAGTATTGAAAATAATGGTTAATTTTGAGCCTACTAGGAAAGTTTAATTCAAAACTTAACATTTTCCTACATTATCGGCTCTAAGGCATCCCTACCAGTATTAAAACAAGCACAGGCAAGGAAGCAGTCACATTTCAATACGGAACAACAGCTCCCAAGACTTCCATTTACCCCAGTGACTACTGCTCAGGGAAAGGATTAAAAGTATATGTAAAGCATAATTCCAGTTCCTCGCAGCCCACCTGCTAACTCCTTTCTGTAACCAGCATCATATTCACCCATGTATTTTTTTTTTTCACCCATGTATTTTGAGCCAAGCATGAGAGAGTCAAGAATGCCAATAACTTTGTAATTTGGAGTGCTGACAAAGGAATTAACCATCACGTCTGACCGGGCTCACGACACAGCTATGCCCACCCTCCCAGAGGTCATGTATCCAGGGTACTTCGCAAAGTGCCTGGCAAGTGGTGAAGGCGAGATAAATAGCAGCTACCACTATTATTAGCACAACCGTGGGGCCCCGCAGGGAAACTCCACCCAGTATTAGGCAAAGGGAGGAGGAAACATAAGGAGAAAGGCACAGTCCGAGGTGGAGGGGCGGGGGAAACCAGGAGAGAAAAAGAGACCAAGAATGGGACAGACAAGTTTTACAAGTTTTTACAAGTTTTTTCCTCAGCATAACTTCTACCCTAGAGGCACCGTCCAAAATGACTTTTTTTTTTAAATCTGATTGTTAAATGCTGCCAATTGAGCTAAAATGGTATGTTTTAAATTTTTGCCAGAAAACATTTTTTCAAGATTGGAAATTCAGTTAGCTATATTTAGTTTCTTTTTTTTTTTTATTATTTCTTCCTTCTTTTTTTAAACAAAAACAAAAGACTCAGGTGATCATTCTTTCCACCTACTCAGTCCTGAGATTAACTCCTGGTGTGTGCTAGTTTCACGGACCATTTTGCCTATTTCTGGAATACCTGGAAAATTGCCTGGTTGGATAAAGCTCCCATCTGCTGACCCAGGCAACCGAGACCTCCCCTGATCAACATAGCGAAGTGAGTGATGTTGGCCTCATCCCCACACCGCTCCTTCGATGTGGAGGAGTAAAATCCGCAGCTGAAGGTCCTCACCAGTCTCTCAAGGGGGAGAGGGACACGAGTGTCACTGCTCCGTATACTTGCACACTTATTTGTGCCCTGTATTAGGGCTTGGAGGTTTTGAAGAGCTTGTCAGCAAGACAAGTACAATTATAAAGACAAGTACAATAATATTATGACATAATATAAATTAGACTAAGGAATCAGCAGCAAGGACAAAATAAACAAAAATAGAAAATTGAGACCGAGGAAAGCCCGAGACAGCTCACAGAAAGCCTAGGATTGTGCTTCCATTTTAACTAGAGAGAAGTTCTCAGGCAGCCAGAACAGCAACCTAGGAGGCACAGCCCATGAGGCCAACCACAGGCTGGAAAGAAGGGAATGGAAGGAGCCCCTGGAATCTCAAGGTGGACTAAGAGCATACAGAAAGGTGAGGCCAAAGATCCTGCAAGTCTGGACTGGGGATAGCCAGTGAGCCAGAAATATCCAACTTGATTTCCATTCCTGCAACCTAACCCCACCCTGTCACCTTTCAGTATGGCCGGATGACTAGTTTCCAAAGACCCTATGTGTAGAGACTGTCCAAGACGCTGGTTAAGGGTGCTTCCCTGCTTTTAAGATCAGATGAGTAAGTGGTAAAAATAAGCACCTTCTGGATAACTGTGGCAAAGCCAGAATTTACTCAGGAGACTGGGTCTACTCTAGCACGGCAACAAAGAAATGCTAAGGTTGTGACATTCTATGCGGAGGCTCATGGCTCTGACACTCTTGGCATGGACCCTGCCTAAAGCAGGAGTTACCAATCATTTAGCAAAGTCAAAAAGAAAAAAATATTATCAGAAATACTCTCATGAGCAAAAGCTTCGCGGTGAAGCTGGCCGGATAAAGTAGCTGCACAAGGTGCCCCTAGGGAAACTACATGAATTAGCCCGCAGCAGCAGTTACCAGATACAGAGCGATAAATTTTGGAGGACATCCGCCAAAAGAATAATTTTCATTTTAGAATGGTTAATGTCAAATGGCTCTTAGAAAGAGAAAAACAGGGGCGCCTGGGTGGCTCAATGGGTTGAGCCGCTGCCTTCGGCTCAGGTCATGATCTCGGAGTCCTAGGATCGAGCCCCGCATTGGGCTCTCTGCTCAGCGGGGAGCCTGCTTCCTCCTCTCTCTCTGCCTGCCTCTCTGCCTGCTTGTGATCTCTCTGTCAAACAAATAAATAAATAAATCTTTAAAAAAAAAAAAAGAAAGAAAGAAAGAAAGAGAAAAACAATGAGTTCGCAGGACCACCTGTATGTGGTAGGCCCCTCCTGGTTCCTAACAAGAGGCCACAGATCAGTAAACTGGAAGGTCTGCATGTTTGCATTCTCTTGTTATCTTCAGCCAGGCATCCAGGTGATTGCACAGAAGTTTCAAATCATTGAAATATGATTTTGCACCTGGGTGAAAAGTAACAAAACCAAACAATCCCTAATTACTATCTAATTTCTTAGCAATCCATTCTGGCTAACCCTGCCTCTCACAGAAGGATGAATGTACAGGGTACCAGGCTTCCCATCACATCTAAGTTAATAGTATGATAGTTTTTGAGTGACTTGGACCCTCCACTTGCCCCTTCTGATTCAGAAAGTGTAAGAAAGGAATCCCTAGGATGTCTCTTCTCCAGGGTTCTTGTCTCTTATTATGATAAGCAGAATAAGCAAAGATATCCACATCCTAACATGAGGAAACTGTGAATATGTTGGGTTAAGTAGAAAGGAGGAATTAAGTTGGAAGTGGAATTAGGAGGCTAATCGACCTTGAGAGGGTAAGACTAATGTGGATTATCTCATCAGGCCAGATGGAATCACGGGATCCGTAAAAGTGGAAGAGGAATATAGTCAAAACCAGGGAGAGTACAGCATGGGAAAGTCTCAGCCAGGCTTTGCTGGTTTTGAAGATGAAAGGGGGCCCAGAACCAACCAATGCAGACAATATCTAGAAGCTGGAAAAGGCAAGAAAACAGATTCTCCCTTGGCGCCTTCGGGAAGGAAACTGGCCCTACAGATGCCTTGATTTTAGCCCTATGAGACCTATTTTGGATTTCTGACAGTGAGATGGTAAATTTGCTACTTTGCTAGTATTTTATTTCTCCCCAGCTGCAACTCCTATATAACCTGAAAATTCACCTCTCTCTTGGAGCTTCCAAAATACTGAGTCCTGAGTCTCACACCCAGAAGTTCTGATTTCATTGATCTGGGTACTGCCCAGGAATCAGGAACTTTGAGAATTCCCCGGATGATTCTTCTGTGCAGGTGAGTTTGGGAACCGCTGTCTCAGAGGCTGGGACATACGTTTCCATTTCCCCTCTGTATCTCTGCAGTTTTTGGTCTCCTAGTTTATAGACTGTACTGTCTCTTATCAAAATCAAGAGCAGATGAAAGAGGAAGACATAAACTGACATGTAATTCTCTCCAGAATAGATAGGGTGCCTAACCAGCAGTAGTAAAGAAGCCACACCTGACCTTTGCTTGCTCCTCATGTAAAGCGTTGGCCCAGGACAGTGGCCTCCTAAACCCTTATGCATAGAGATCAGGTTTTACTTGAAAAGAACAGAATCCATTGTAGCTAGTTTAAGCAGGAAAAATACGTATTACAGGCTACTGTGAAGGCCTGTATCATTGGGAAAGTCAAATAAATAGCATCCAAGTCGAGCTTAAGGGAACAAAAAGCCACGAGGCAGGAGTGAGCCTCCAAAGGAGTTTCTGCCTCTGCCATGATCAGGAAGCAGCGACAATGAGGAGACTGCCCCATCAGAAAGTTGCAGCAGCCCTGCGCACACACTGTCAAGAAGGGGGCCCCAATGCTCTGCCTCTTAGTACTCAAACCAACTGAATTACTTGACACTGGTCCCTATGGCAAAGCTGCCACAGGAAAAGAGCAAATATCTATTCCCTACACCCATGACTGTGCTTTTTAGGAAAAAAAAACAAACGCCTCAGAGCATAGCCTCCACTCCACTTCTGTCTTCCAGATCTCGTACAAGTGTGTTTCATTGGCCCGGCCTACATGGCCCCCAAAATCTTAGTTCCAAGAAAGTCTGGGGGAAGTGGATGTTTTACTTTATAACTTGTACAGATCATGAAAGTTCACAGAAGAAAGCCTGAGTGCATGCTGAGCACCAGTCCAGCAGAAAGGCCACCAGCTCTTCCTCCAGCTCCTCCCCTTCCATACTGGTATTCTCTGCATTGTTAAACCTCCAAATGATAATAACGTAACTGTCTGTCCCTGTACTAAAAAAATGTACTCCCCTGCCCTCAAAAGAGGACACCCAAACTTCCATGAGTCTCTGCTTCTGTCTTTGAGTGATATTCCTTCCTTCTCCAGTTTTTCAATTCCATCTTTATTGTATATAAATTAACTTGGAAAATTAGCCACCATCGGTAGCCCATACATAAAATTGACAGGAGGGGGCGGAAGGGAAATGGCTAATTATGTAAAGTATATATATATGTCAGAGCAAGGAAGAGATCGTTGGTAGTGAGGACAGTCCCAGTTTCAGGGGCAAGCCTTATAACTTTCGTGTCCCCCAGAGCCTGTTGTAGGTTACTTTTGCCCTCAGTCAGCATCATAGTTGGGTCAAATTATTTAGCTAGTGGAATCACCCAGATCTTCCTTCCTGGTGAATCTGAACACTAGGGGATCCTGAATATACTTGATTTCTGTAGTCTTTCATTAAAGGTATATATTGAATATACACATTAAATATATAAATTTAACTTTTACCACTAGGCATGGCACTCCTATGAAATGTCCCAGAGAATCCCCTCAATTCCAAAAATACTTCTCTCTTCTCCCATCGTATAATGGCAATCCTATTTCCTCTTGATAGCCGGGCTCAATCACCCGTCTGACCTGATAATGACCCTTCTTTTGCCTGTCGGTTCAGTTGCCGATGGTGCCCAAATGGTGAGGGGCAGTCTCAAATTTCAGTTTAATGGAACAAATTTACATCTTGTGCCTCCTGGTGTTTTCACTGAAGTTCCAATGTTAGTTATGTGATATTCCTGCCAAAAATGCATCACCTGAATCTAATTATGAGGAAGCACTGTCAGGCTGTGGAAAGAGGGGCTTACAGACATCCACAAAACAGATCAGTGAGTCCAACTTCTTTTTTCACAACTAATCCTCAAAACATGCCCTATCGAAAACAAACGTGAAGATAGGTGTGACCGTCCTCATAGCTCAACTCACATATTTCTTTCACAGTCCTTGACACCAGTCCTCCTATCTTTTTCCTTCCAAATTTCTAACCATCCCAGCTATTCCAGTGCCCATTAACTGTAACCAATGTATCTGTATCAGCCTGGACCTCTGAACTTCTTTATTTTCAGGTCACATTGACAGGTCCTTCCCACTGAGAGATTTTTTTTCCCTACTGTCCTTCAAATTCACCACTGAGTGTGGCTATCATGGTATAGAAGTTGACTTTCAGTCAACACAAATATATCATGTGGAACACATCCATAAGCCAGGCTTGACCCCCCCCCCCCACTCAATTAATGTATTCATTGGGACCACCCCAAGAATCTATAGGTATTGATTAAGGGAGAGGACAATGCAACAATAGGTGATACACTGGGAATATGAGCTTTGTTCAGGCAATGTACTTGTGTCTTCAAGACCACTTAATAATGAAGTGTTGAAGAAGGAAGAATGAGAAGACCCATTCTTATAGCTTGATTAACACCAAGCCCATGGACAGCTCAGGTCACACGATCACTTGGTATTCCATGAACAGCCAGGCCTATTTCTCAAAGGAAGCATTTTTTTTATTACATGTATCAAGTGGGATCCTGATAGATCAGCCATCTATTCATTCCTGGAAGCCTCATGATCAGTTAACTACTCATGATCAATCAACTACCTAATTAGTTATCCCAGCTCTATTACCAGAAGCTGCTTTGATCTTGCATCTCCCATTTAAGTTTTGCAACATGTCCTTGACCACTCCAGGATCTCAACAGATCCACAGCAATCAAAATGCCCATTTCAATAGCAGCATCTCTCAACATCATCCTCTTTACCCCTGACTAGAGAGGATTCCACTGCAATACTTTTCAAGGATATATTTCTCACAATTTCGTTTATCAGTGTCTTGGTGAAGAGCATCCTCTGAGACTCCTGAGTGAGTTACTGGGTCGTATATGAAATACCTACTTTAATAGTCTTTTAAGTGTTTAGATTCCTCCCCCTACATTACACCATGGATTTCTGACACCTGAATTTCCTTCCACATAGGCCACCATTGAGTCCCACTTCCAGTCATTCAGCCAGGCCAAGAATTACAACCATTATCAGTTGTACCAACTAGAACAATGAACCCAGAATCTCTAGGGAATGCACCCACACCAAAAAATTAAACCAGATTTAAAGTTAAGTTTCTTCCTCTCCAGCCTAGATTCTCATAATCCATTCCCACACCTGCTCCCTAGGTTTTTGCTGGTATAAATGAACAAAGTCCTGCAGTTCCTTGGGTACGTAAACAATTGCCTCATAAGCTAGACATTGTACTTGTCCTTCTGGGGACATGGTGTTTGACTACTTACAGATCTAGAAAAATGAGTGGTGGGAAATAGGGGCAGGAAGGAAATGGACACCCCCTTGCAAGGAAACTATCTCAGTAAGGTCATTACAGAGTCTCTAAGCAAGGCTGGACCAGCCTCATCAGACCAGGAAGGACAAGATGCTTCTACTGGAAATGGAGGTTCAGTGGAATTCAGGGATCTCGTTAGGTTCAACTGAACCCACTAAACAGTCCCAATTCTCAGGGTCCCACTCTTTCCCAATCAATACCCAAAGTTTTACATAAAAGACCTAGTGGTTCTTTGAGTTTAGATTATCTTTTAATCATTGATCCACAGGATCAAATGGTATTTGTTGTTAGAATGCATCAGCCCTGCAACTACATGAAATAAATGGTTCTTCTAGAAAGTCAGGGAAGCTTCTCGGTCCTCTGATCATGCCTTATGCCAATAACTTTAAGATCCTGAGCATATCATTTTCTTTCTTGAAGTTCTCCAATGTAGGTAAAACAGCCACCAAAATCCACAGACCTCATATTCATTAATCTCACCATGATGGTCAGCAGGCATTCTACAAAAATCTTTGCCTTCACTGGGCATTTCATTCCAAGTGATCAATATTTTAAGTCACTATCTCACCACTCCATGTCTTATACTGCCAGTACTCCATATTCTGACAGTATCAAAAATCATGGCTACTTTCAAATCCCATCAAGTCAGAAAAAACAAATCCAAATTTCCATTTTTTTTAAGAGTTTGTTGCCTATAACCCTCCTGGTACCGATCACAGTCATGGACAGGGTTCAGTTCCATGAAACATAAGCCATTCTAGCAAGTTGAAGAATGAAAAAAAAAAAAATTATAGGGCATTAAAAAGCTCACTGAATCATTAGAAGAGTCAAGGATTTAAGTTTACTTTTCAGAAATGGCTCCCAAAACTATATAGTAGGACTGTAGCACCAAGAGAGCTCTTGGTTCTCCCAAGATTAGGAAACTCCCATCTCCTAAAGAAAATGCCTGCCAAAGTCCAGAAGTCACCACGGTTGGTTGACCCTCATGGACAGGAAGCTGGTGCCACAAAAAACCAGACATGCTTTAATCCTCACTTGCAAAATGAGCTTTTCTATAACTGTTTCTTGACACCCACAAACTTCTGCTAATGCTGCTGCAGAAAATTCAAATACCTCTATGACCAAACTTTTAAAAGAAAAAAATAAGAGCAGCGAAAGTATGGCCTTTGCCTAATTTCTACCTTCCAAACATTGCACTAGGGCAACAAAATAGCAGGACTTAAATCACAGCTGGAGCCCTGAGGGCAGGGTAGTCTGGGAAGTGTCGTGTTTGGCTTTCCAGCCACTACAGTGCAAGAAGGCCTATTAGAAGGCAGGTGGAGTAGAGAGTAGGAGCAGAGCTAGTAGCAAACCCATCACAAACCCCAAATACTAACCTCTAGACTTAAGTTCTGACAAAGAACTTTTGTAGATGTAACTGTTTACAACCGGTGAGTCTGCTGCTTCCATTTCTTTATGTTCTCCACATGCCTATATAATCCCTCAACAGTTATAGATAAACTAAAATTTCCAATTGATTGAATGATTGGTTTAGGATCTACTGTAACAGAGAAAGGTGCTTATTTTTATTTTTCTGACTCATTGCTAGAAGTCACTGGATAACCTCTCCTCCACACAGCTGCAGCACAAAATATTTGCTGTTTATCTTGACGAGATGTCAGAAGATTTTCTGAATCATCTGAATAATAATAAATTACATTTGGTAGCATTGTAGATGAAGTACATTGTACAATAAACTCATTTCTGGAAACTGATATGGGGAACCAATACACCCCTTTTTTTCCATTCACTTGAGAAAACAGGGAGTTTACTGTCTTAAGGAAAGTCACACTTTTGTGGCCTCTTGCCTTGAAGTCAATAATATGCCTTACAGAAGAATCCCAGTAGAGATGAACAGTGTATCTTCTCCAAGATATCCCCTTTCTTATCATGCATTCAGTTGTCTTGAAACTCCCAACGTCTCCGGAGTAATTGTTTTGCCTGAAACAGAGAACGTCTTTGTGTTTCTCAAAGGAACAACTGACCCAGAGAACTATAGCCCCCTCCTTCAAATTCTGCTCTCAGCACCAAGACCTATTGGTTTGTGGTATATAAATACCCAATTCACACAGTGTGCCAAGTGTTGGCCAGAACCCAAACCTTGCACAGCCCCTGCTCAGAATTTGGGAGGGCAAAAGTCATCCTGTCCATTCCCCCCGTCTTCAGTCAGGATTATGCAAAATTAATCCCAACCTACAAGAAACTGATCGTAATCTGGGAATGGAAGAAAAACTTGAAAGAAAAAAAGCGGCTTATGAAAAGTGAAAAGGTTTCATTTCAGAAGCACCAAGGAGACCTTGACAAGACCCATATAGTCCCCTAAATGATTTTTCAATGACTATTGTGTTTTAGTCACAAAGTTAGGGATCTAGGAGGCAGTCCGTTGCAAGCAAGAAGAACAACACGTTGCCATGAGCAGACCAGATCTCTCTGCAAACAAAAATGGAAAGAGAGGAAATGGAGCTCATTATTGTAATAATTCCTCCTGAAGTACTAGAATAATTGCCTCAACCTGTAGTGGAGACTTATTACAGTTTAGTAGCTGTTCTGGGCATGGACCTTTAGAGCATTTTCAGAGTAGAAGAGTCTTCCATTACACATCCCTACTACAAACTTCACGTTCCTTAGCAATGCAGGTGTAAGCCCCTATACTTTCTTTCGTTAAACACAGTCAGATCCAAACTTTCCTGTCTAACCCTAAAACTCTAAAAACTCTCAAGGCTTTTCTATCAAGGAATGCTAGACACCCTTCCCCTGTCCCCTGAAGGAACTGGAACAGGATGGAAGATAATGGTTCCAAAGGGAGGTGTTTAGTATGGCTTTATTTTTAAGAGCAACCATAGATAATGGTTTAGTTAATTAATTTGATGTCATTTATACTCCTTTTTAAGGAGTCAGGGAAGGAGTAAGAATAACCTCTCAGGATCTCTTGCTAGAACCTTATGTGGCCCTCAAGGAAAGCCCAACTATGTCTTGTCCCTTTGTGGCACCAGCCTGTCATCGCTAGTGACTCCCTCCCCAACATGTACCAATGGAGGCTTCTGCATATGCCTGCCTTTCTGACCTAATTTGTGCATTGCATTCTCCCTCTTTTAACTGTCCTACCCCCAACACACACACACACACACACGATCCTTTATCATGACCCCAACATAGTCTTAAAAAGTAATAGCAATGACTTCAGGGGCACCTAGCTGGCCCAGTTGGTTAAGCATCCAACTCTTGATTTCAGCTCAGGGTCAGGAGATTGAGCCCTGCATGGATGCTGCGCTGAGCACGGAGTCTGTTTAAGACTTTCTCTCCCTCTCCCTCTGTCCTCTCTCTCTCTCTCCAAGCCCCTAATACCACTCTCTTAAAAAAAAAAAAAAAAAAAAAAGCAATGGCTTCAGAGTTAAATTGTGTGGGCTCCAATTATGGCTCCACCATAAGCAAAGTGTTGGAAAAGTCCAATGCCTCAAATTCTTAGTCTGTAAAATGAAAATAATAGCATCTACCACAAAGAGTTGCTTTTGAAGGTTAAATTATGAATGCTATTCAAGTGCTCAGAAAAATATCTGCATAAGGTGGTACCCAAAATATATTACCTCTTATTATTATTATGGGACATAGATTGTATATTGAGTATTTACATTCCTTTCCTGTCCTAACAAATAGTTAAGTACTACATATTGGCTATGCCCACATCTCCCTTCAGAGGAGAGTGGTCATGGGTAGTTCTTTCTTTATTAAGATACTATAGTTGGCAGTCATGGATCCAAAAATGAGTGTCCAGGACTGATGCGACCACATGTATGTAAGATGAACGTAAGCAAGACTCATCACCAAGAAGACAACTTGATAGGTCATCATAGATACTACCTAATGGGAGTACTTCACTTCTATTGAGTGGTGACAACACAGCTCAATCAGAACTCCCCTTTTGGAGAGTTGGAATGCAAAAGCACACAGCAAAAGGAAGCAACAGAGCCCTCTTGGAAAGACATTGAAAAGATGACCAAAGCACTAGCAGGGCAACCATATTCTGAATGGCGATTATCTACTGAGTATTCATGAAGACAGCTGAACACTTAAAACTGGGAGGCAGAGGATCCAGTGATGGCATAGGTGCTGGGATAATTGCCCACATTACTTTCCTTCCAGTGCATCTGTCTGTTTTAAAACCTATTCCTAACCTGTGCTTTTCAAACTTCAGTGTTAATAGAAGCTTGTGAAATTTGTTAAAATGTAGATTCCTGAGCCACTTCCCTAGAGATTCTGATTCAGTGGAACTGGAGTGGAGCCTGAGACAGAGAGAGCCACTATTTGTGGCTACGCAGGTTATCCACTCCAGGTACACATTCAGCGTGACAATGATGTGAATGCCTCCTGAGAGTTGTGCAGTGCACAACCTGCTGGGCTAAATGTAGCAGCCATGACTAGTCCTCATGTAAGTGGCTCCAAGTTCACACTAAGAAATACTGAAGGTAACTTGGATCTGTTCCTTTTTTGCCATCTCAAAGAATCCTAACAAATACTAGTTTCCTGCTGATCTACTCAGGTCCTAGTTGCTATTCATACTTATAAGGTAGCTACAGCTGGGCAGGACTGAAGCAGAGAGGGAAAAGGATAGGCAGAGAAAGGACCACTGCATTTGTGTCTCATTATACACAGAAAGCTTCAACAAGAGGCTTGAAATCTAGTCTAAATATACATCCCTTCTGAGTTCTCCTGGCTGTGAAGCAATTGGAATGAAATCAAATACAAAGAGTGCGGAATGAATTGCTGATGAAAACCTTACAACACCCTGAAGCACTGGCATTGTGCTCCCAGCTCCTTACCCTTGTTGTAGACTTGTTTTCCAAGCCTCATTCACTGGTGAGGGTTTCAGTGTAGTTAGAGAGTAGGAAGATGCCATAAGCCCCTTAAAAAAAAAATGATTGTGCTTCTGGAAAAAGGATTTTTTTTAAGTTTTTATTTAAACTCCAGTTAGTTAATATATAGTGTAATATCAGTTTTGAGTGTACAATATAGTCATTCAGCACTTCCGTACATCACCCAGCGCTCATCACACAAAATGCACTCCTTAATCCCCCTCACCTATTTAACCCATCTCCCACCCACCACCCCTCTGGTAACCATCACTTTGTTCTCTATAATTAAGAGTCTCTTTCTTGGTTTGCCTCTCTTTTTCCCCCCTTTGCTTATTTGTTTTGTTTCTTAAATTCCACATATGAGTGAAATCATGTGGTATTTGTCTTTCTCTGACTTATTTCACCTAGCACAATACTCTTTAGCTCCATCCATGTCATTGTAAATGGTAAGATTTCATTCTTTTTCATGGCTGAGTAATATTCCATTATATATATATATATATATATATATATATATATATATATATATATATATATATATAGCTTGCCTCTTCTTTATCCATCCTGAGGTCTATGGACACTCAGGCTTTTCCCATAATTTGACTATTGTAAATAATGCTACAATAAACATCAGGGTGCATGCATCCCTTTGAATTAGTATTTTTTTATTCTTTGGGTAAATACCCAAAAGTATGATTACTGGACTGTAGGGTAGTTCTGTTTGTGACTTTTTTTTTTTAGATTTTATTTATTTATTTGACAGAGAGAGAGAGAGAGATCACAAGTAGGCAGAGAGGCAGGCAGAGAGAGAGGCGGAAGCAGGCTCTCTGCTGAGCAGAGAGCCCGATGCGGGGCTCGATCCCAGGACCCCGAGACCATGACCTGAGCCGAAGGCAGAGGCTTAAACCACTGAGCCACCCAGGCACCCCTGTTTGTGACTTTTTGAGGAACCGCCATATTCTTTCCACAGTGGCTGAACCAGTTTACATTTCCACCAATAGTGCGTGAGGGATCCTTTTTCTCCACATCCTCCCCAACACTTGTTGTTTCTTGTGTTGTTGATTTTAGCCATTCTGACAGGTGTGATGTAATATCTCATTGTGGTTTTGATTTGCATTTCCGTGATGATAAATGATGTTTCCTGTGTCTGTTGGCCATCTGGATGGTTTCTTTGGAGAAATGTCTGTTTATGTCTCTGCCCATTTTTTAATTGGATTATTTGTTTTTTGGGTGTTGAGTTTTATAAATTCTTTATATATTTTGGATATTAACCCTTTATCAGGTATGTCAATTGCCAATAACTTCTCCCATTCCATAGGTTGTCCTTCAGCTTTATTGTTTCCTTTGCTGTGTAGAAGTTTTTTATTTTAATATAAAGTTTATTTTTTTATTTTGTTTCCCTTGCCTCAGGAGAAATACCTAGAAAGAAGTTGCTATGGCTGATGTCAAAGAAGTTACTGCCTTGTTCACTAAAGAAAGGACTCATCATCTATCAAGTGAGCTCAAGTCAATAGGTTTCATTCCATCAGTATGTAACACAGTTACATACTGATGGAATGAGAAAAAAAATTAGAAGACTTCAACCCAAGATATTCAAACAGAGAAGTGTCTCTTGTGAAGAAGAGGGACATTATTAAAACACATAAAGAAACTGGAGGACAATCAAGAGAATATGTCATCAAGTACAAAGTACCAAGACTATACGTGAGTTAGAGCTCAGGAAACCAAGAGATCAATGAGGCTACATAATGTCACATGGAGGCAATTGAAGAATATTCTAGCAACTACTTTTGTAAATCATAGAGGTATCTGAGATTTGAAAGGAGAAACACATTTGCTCATTTTCCTATTGACCAGCATTTCCTTTGATCCCAGCACTGGACTTGGTCATGTCCATTTCCCATCCTCTGAACCTAATATTATTTTTTTTGGCAGTGAGTGATGTCACAAGTAGGCAGAGAGGCAGGCAGAGAGAGAGAGGGAAGCAGGCTCCTCACTGAGCAGAGAACCCGATGAGGACTCAATCCCAGGACCTTGAGATCATGACCTGGACTGAAGGCAGAGACTTAACCCACTGAGTGACCCAGGCGCCCCCTCTGAACATAATATTTTACTCTGATTTTCCAGAGCACACCTCATTTCTGCTGCATGTTTGCCTCAGCTTCTCAGGCACCTGGTGTGGGACAGCTATGGGAACCACCTAGGACTTGCAAGATTCTGGCAAGGTAAGGGAGATAACATGTGAGGGCAATCCTTGACCAGCTGGGGGTGGAAGCCTGCCCCACTTGTGTCCCTTGAGTGGAGGACTGATGAGGCATTTTTTAATGGCTCTCAGTCCCAGAAGGAGCAGGCCCCAGTTTTCCACAGCTATAACCAAACTTGATAACACATTTTGCATGAACTGTCTTCCCCTCTTGCCCTGTTTTCCCTTTTCCCCATTCCCCACTCCAGTTCTCTGAGCTCACTTCCCAAAGGACCTGCATATAATCTCTTGTCCTAGTTCCTCTTTCTGGAAGGAACCCTGGTTTAAACAATCTCCTAGAGAGATAATGGTTTCTGATTTCTGGTATTTTGTGTTCAATTTACAGAGAACTCTGACCCAGGCCTTCTCCCCCAAGCACACTAAAATCTGGAAGGTCTAAATCAAAATGTACTGTGTACTCGATTTGAGGTTTTGCCAAAGGTTCAGGATATGAGGACAAGTTGCAGAAGGGAGCATTTTATATTTCCCAGATCCCTGTTATGTGCCTCTACTGTGCTATATGTGTTTGTATATTATTGATACATACACCTAACAAGGTAGGTAGAATTTTTTTTTTTAAGAAGAAACTGCTTGGATAGAACAAGAAGTGACAGAATCAAGATACGAATTCAAGTCTAAAGACTCCAAAGTCCATTATTTGTCCATTTACCTCGTATTTTCTCCCACATACTATTTAACACCTCTTTCTCAAGTGTTTCAGTGGTCTTCATATTTTGTTGTTGTTGTTGTTTTAAGTTTGGGAACTAGAAATTAGTGATCTGCCTCAATGAGACAGCATTTTAATCTCTCCAGGTTGTGGGATGAAGTTGGTCCTTCAAGCAAGAGTGAAAGCTCAGGACGTAGAAAGCTGCTGCTTTCTGCATGCAGGAGCCAAGGACTTCAAGCCAGCTTCAGTCTGGCTCTGAGAAATACAAAGCAGCTGTCTGACTGGTAATGAACACAGAACATGAGTCAGGCAATCATGGCTCTGGGCTCAGTGCTAAGCACACAGTAGGTACCCATGAAATATTTGCCAAACTACTTGTAAGCTCAGAGCACCAAGGCTCCATTTCCCTCCAAGTGCTCACTAAAAGTAAACTGTGGGGGCCACGTACCGCATTTCTATGCTCTCTGCCCCGAGCCCCACTTGTACCTTTTACAGGTCAGACCCCAGAATAACAGGGATCTAAATATGTCTACGGAAGCCACACAGTAGCATTTTGAGACTAAGAACACCCCCCCTCCTTTGTGATCACATTGCTTCTGAAACACAATTCACAGCTCTTTGAGCTGTCACTCTTAATATCGCTCCTACAGGATGAACTAGAGCCCCACTGCTTTATGTCAGCCTCTGTGCTCTTCCCGCTTTTGTGTTTATTTACTAATTGGCCAACTCTGGTTGTTTCTTATTGATTCACAAGTCAGCTCAGAAAAAGTGATTCAAGTGTAGGGTATTGAAGACTTGGATCTATATTCTCACACTGCTACTTTGGTCACTGAGACCATGCTTCTCTGGGAATACCTACTCATCTTGCATCTCCCAACCTTGATAAGGAAGGGATCAGAATCATTAAACCTCCTAGAGTAAGCAATGCCACATTCATTCATTCACTTATTGAGATAGAATGACATCATTTCTACACAAAGAAAAGTCAGGGACACCTGGATGGCACAGTTGGTAAAGCATGAGACTCTTAATCTCATGGTCATGAGTTCAAGCCCCATACTGGGTGTGGAGTCTACTAAAAATAAACATTTTTTTTAATTTCTTTAAAGTTTGGAACAAAAGAAAAATAGTGACTTTAACAATTGTAATCAATTTTCTTGAGCACTAGGGTGCCATGGAGTTAGAACTCTGTGCAGTGTTTCTCAAACTCCAGTCCTTTCCACCAACTGCAACAGAATTCCCTGGAATGACTGTAGAGATTCCTGGACTCCATCCCAGACTTACTGTAACAGAATTTGGGTTTTGGTTTTTTACAAGGTTATTGTTAAACAGGAGATTCTCATCCCACTAAAGTTTAAGACCCCCAAGATCTATGGTCCTATGTTGCCAAGCAAAGATTTCATTAGTGGACATCACCTCTGCCTTGTCCAGTTCAGACCCCCAGGCCAGTTCTGGCACTGTGGCACCTTATCTTCCTTCAGTACATGAACTTGAGTCAATGTATGGGTAGGGGTGAAAAGAAACTGAGAAAAGAAGAAAAATCAAGGAATTATAATCCAAGAAATTCACTGATGAACTCAGGAAGAAAATGCCCCAAGAATAACCCATGACAGTTAAGTGACTGCAAACACCTATTTCCAGCTATTTCCCACATCTGTGTATAGCATTTAATAACCTCCTGCAGGTATCCCATTTTGGTTCCAAAACTATAGTTATCCAATTTATACTATGAAGTAGAGAAGAGTTAACCCCAACTGTCTATTTCCTATTAGGAATGTAAGAGACATTTAGCTTTATATCAAAGCTGTGTGTTATAATAACACCATCTTACATTTGCAGAGTGATTTACGGTTTCCAATATCCTTTAAGGATAAAACCCCATTTAAACTTTGCATTGTTGGAGATACCAAAATATAATGTATAGACTAATAAGGTTAAAAGCAAGCCAGGATTTAGTTATCTCCTCAAATAGTTTCTTTTAAACTCAATGGGGTCTTGAAAATAAGATCAGAAGACACTCTTCAGCAAGGATGGAGAAATGCAAACTCTGACTCACAGACGGAGTTTTCCCAGACGTCCTGATCTCCAGGCATGTACTCAATGGCAAAGAAAAAAAAAAAAATCATGATTTGCCAGAATGAAAATTAGCTTCTCTGATTCACTGGGTTTGAGTGTATGAATTTTGTTAATAAAAGTACCTGCTATAGATCACATTCCAGGAGACATACTATGCCTTAAATCACTTCCTGAATTTATTCAAATCCGCCTGTTCAAGAAAGGTTCACTCTCATACATAATGCCTTTGACCACAAATAAAGTCTTTGCCATCTGTTTTCACACTAGGAAAACACTATTTGGATTCAGTGATGACATTAAAAAAAAAAACCTTATTCACATAAATCCGAGTTTTGTTCTCTTACCCTGGGATCCCTCCTGCTGAAATTACAAGAAAAAGGACTTTGTTAATTAAAAAGATGAAGTGTGAACATGTGTTATTCAAGAATATTGATACCTCCACCTACATCTCCAAATTATTAACAATCACATAGCCCTTGGTTTTTATTTGCTTATTGGCAATGAAAGCCTTTTTAAATCAGGGCTTCAGATATATCATTTTATCATACTCCTGTAATACTTCAGAGGGTAGAGGGAGATGCCTTTATTTTTTTTAAGATTTTATTTATTTATTTGACAGAGAGATCACAAGTAGGCAGAGAGGCAGGCAGAGAGCGAGGGGGGAAGCAGGTTCCTTGCTGAGCAGAGAGCCCGATGCGGGGCTCAATCCCAGGACCCTGAGATCATGACCTGAGCCGAAGGCAGAGGCTTAACCCACTGAGCCACCCAGGTGCCCCAATTTTTGCAGCTCTTTTTTAGCTCTTTGAACCAAATATTTCAAGGATATTTATCACCACTGGTATTTTATTGATATGGGAAAACATAAGCAGGTTAGGTCACTAAAGAACTAGAGGGAATTTAAACTGGCTAGACAAAGGAAGTATGATTCTCATGGTTGATAAAGATGGATGCACATCCTTCAATCCCACCCCACTAATGGCTCTCCTCTGGATTATGGAGGACACTGATCAAGGACAAATACACAGACTTCAATGCAGCCTGGAGTTTCAGTATCAAACTCTTAGCCCTACCTTGGGGAGCTGAGTTTTGAGGACGTTCCCCACCCCCTTTAGGACCAGACCTAGACATAAGGCAGGCTGAATAGGCTATTATTCTTTTTGCCCTAGACCCCACCATGTTCCTGAGTCTCCCGTCTTACCATTTTCCCTCCAGAGAAGGAAGTATGGGAGTGTGTGAAAATGGGAGCACACCTCTCCTCTGAGCTACTCTCCAGGCATCTTTCCCTTGGCCTCACCCACCAGGGAGTTAGAGGATCTCAGGCCTGGAGATGCCTGGAACCTGATTTTCGTCATCTTGGGAAAGACAAGGGCTTCAGAGTGGTTCGGTCTATAATCTTTTCTCTCCTCCCAGCAAGAGCCCCACCTTCTAGCATGCTGGCCCCCTTGAGTCTAACTAATCCACATCAGCATCCCTCCTTTCAGTGACAGAATATGAGGAGGTGGGAAGATGCTTCATCCCTGTTGCTTGGACACCTTATTAATATCTCAGGGCCATACAAGTCAGAGACCCTTTCTGCCACCTCTATTTCTGACCATGACACCATCATTCTCTCCAGGCAGAACATTCTAGGCCATGCTCTTCCATTTGTGTCCCAAATTAGTTCAAATAAATCCTTCATACCATCTCTTACATCTATGGGTTTCCATATTCACTACTTTGAACCTAATTCAGACTTTAATATTTCCACACCAGGATATATTAGAAGGGGCTCTTATCAGATTCCTTGACTCATCTATCCATCACTGTTTCTCTTGTTCCAAAAGTCTCTTCCTGAGCATCACTGTTCTTATGCCATGTCTACTTACCAACCTTCTGTAGCTCCCTATTACCTACAGATTGGGGTATAGAAAAATATAGAGAGGCATGGATACTGATGACAGTCTTTTGGGCTCCAATCCTGAATCTGCCACTTACTAACTGTCACTTTGGGCAAGTTACTTAACCACTCTCTGCCACAATATCCTCCACCTAAAATAGGGATAATATGATACAGAGTTCATAGGATTAATCTGAAGAGTAAATGAATTAATATAGAAAAGGGTGTGGTATTTAATAAGCACCCAATAAGCAGCAGCTATTATTACTATTATTGTGGTAGTTAATACAGCTGATACTTCTCCAGCATCCACTGGCCTATACAATCTGTACTCTGGAACCGTACTCTTAAGACAGTGGATTCTCTCTTGCAGCTCCCTATAGCTTCCAAAAACCCATTAGAAACCCACTAAAGGTGATAGGCATGGTGGCCAATGAACAAATATTTAATTTGAGCTAAGAGCCTAGAAGTACAGAAAGCTGGGGAGGAGAAGTGGTTTTCTCCCCTCTGCTGCTACTGGGGACACATGCAACGCTCTGAGAAGCCAGAAGGAAGATTTGAGCGGATTATAATCTAATGAGGCTGCCAAATCAGTTTTACTTTCCAATACAGCATAATGACTGGTGAGTCCCGTGGGCCCTGAGCCAGGGTTATTTTAACTGGTAGCATTATCTGGGTCAGACCGGTCAGCCTCTATGGGGAACACTCTGGGAAATGTCATCTTCCAAGGCAGAGTGGGAGCAGCCCTTACCACAGACTAGATGTTGATAACCATGGAATTGGGAGGGTAATTTCTGAGCTCATGAGATATAACAAGGGAACACAGGATGGGGAAAAAAAAAAAAAAAGAAAGAAAGAAAGAAAGGGAAAGGAGAGGGAAGAAGGGCAATGATACAGCTAACAGGGAAAAAGAATAATACAAGTGCAATAGCAGTTAAGGGGTGGGGGGAGTGATTTTAAAAAAAAAAAGAAGAAGAAAATAAAAAACAAAAACAGAGATTAAAGGAACTGAGTGCTGGGAGAAAGGGGCATATCTGGAAAAAGAACTAAAACTCCCAGGGGGCTTGAGTGCCTGATGGATTCTGAAGACCTAAAATACACGAGACAAGGAATCCAAGCAAAAGCAAGACATGGACACACCTTTGCAGCCTAAGCAATGTCATCTGTAATATTTGTTAGTAAGCTTAGTGAAGTGCTGAACGGAAGAAGGATCTGGCAAATTCGAACCAGCTGGTTGGATTCTGAAAGCCTCAGACCCCTCTTCTTCAGCCCTAGCAGGTAGCGTGGGCTAGTTACTGGGGAGTTTCCCCACTGCTCTAGTTCCTTCTACTGCTTGGAAACAAGCCTGGTTCCCTATGCTTCGCACCCCCAGGCAACCCATGGCTGCTGCTGAGAGGAAGTGGGATCAGTGTGGGGTTTGCCCCAGGGTTAGCGGCATCAGGGCGGGGCCTCTGCCTCTCTCCCAGTTAACTGCAGAGAAAGGAGGCCTGGGCAGCATCAAATACGCTTTGGGGTAATGACTTAGCCGCCACAAATTACGGGGTCTCCACAGCATGGTCATTATCTTTTCACACCACATCGTGGAGAGATGGTGAAAGACCCAATACTTCTGAGCTATCTTTGTCTCGTATGTAAATAATTTCATGAAAAATACACGTAAAAACCACGGCTACCACTTACAGAATCAGATTCACAGACCAGGTTATGGAGATCAGTTTCACACACGAGTTTATCCTTCAGAATACCCCCCAAAGGAATAAAATAACGGAATATGGGGGAAATGCCAAGGTGTGACATTTATTTAGGCAATATTTTTCAGAAGCCGAGAAACCCTTCTCTATTACAAGTTTCAGACAGCAGATGGACGCATTGAAACGAAGGAAGGGGGGTGGGGACATTAAATATGATGAATCTTAAGACTAGAGGCACTACTTGGTTTTCTTTCGCTTCTCCTAGAGTTTCCTAATGTTAGCCAATGGCAATGCTGTTTTTGTTTTCCTTTGTTTTGCTCTGTTTTGCTTTTCCATTTGCTCCAGGGCTATGACGAGTTCTTGGGAGGGTGAAGTCCTGTTCCAAGGCAAGAGGTCCTTGGAAGGTTTCTGAGTTTTTTCCGCCTTTCTCCAACTCCAGGGTCACCCTCTAAGCAAGCCACGACCAGCTCTCACCGGCTCTCCTGCAGCGCCTTCAGCTTACCTGCTCTGCACAGGGCGGCCGACGAGCCGAGCACTTCGTCTACCATGCCCCCTTCCACTTACTGCACCCTGTGCTGTCCCATCGTGGCAATGCCCCAGTTTGTAAAGGTGTGGAGGTGAAATTATTTGACCAACGACTCTCTCCCGCTTGACTGTAAGCCCAGGAGGGTAGGGACAGGACCCACCATCGCCTCCTCAGGGCCAGCCACAATGCCCCACCAGCCAGAGCTGTGCTGGTGGGCGGGCTAGATCAGATCACATGGGCGTGGGGGAGAAAGGGAATGGAGGAGAAGCTGCCAATCAAAGGCCCTTGAGCATGTGACCTTCGCTGGCCAATAAGAGTTCTTTCCTGCGTTAGGGAAAAAACGGAAGCTGTGAGCGGGGTTCTGTGCTGCGTTGGGTTTTCCCAGAAGCTTGCCTGGGCTCAGTGATTCAGCTACTAGAGTATTTTTGAGGCAAGGCTCCCAAGAAGGCTTGGAGAAGAAACTAGTAAGGGAGAGGGGGAGGCAGGTTAGGAAAGAGGCCAAGCAATGGGGCAGGCGTCAGGAAAAAGAGTATGAGGCTACCCTAGAGCCCTCTTCTGGGCTGTTGAGGCGAGGTTAGTTCCGACAGGAAGGTTGGTCCAGGTAGCCCTAAGTTTTCCGCTCCCATCTCCTTGTCTCTACCTGGAGCCATGGGTTGATGAAAAGCTAGATGAAAAGCTGCCACAGCCACCTGCCTGGGCTTTGGTTCTGGCTCCCTTTTCATCCACTCTTTCCAACTCTTTGTGCCTTGCTTCCCTCAGCTGAGCCCACAGGTTTTGCATTTTGCTGTTTTCCATCTGCACTCGTAACCTGGCTCCAGATGTTGAAACCACGCAGATTCTCTGCTTGGTTCCACATGCTGCATCCCAGCCATGACTGAGGTGCGTCCTGTTTTCTGTGTACCTCCTGGGAGAGAAATCCGAGGCCCAAAGACATTACTCAACTCCAAGACCCTGTGCTTATTTGGACTTTAAAAAAAAAAAATAATAATAATTTACCTTATTGATGGAAAAACCTGGAACCTACTAAAAATCTCTTGATATTTTTAAATTAACTAGAAACGTGGTGGGTTTTCCCCAATATTTTCATCTAAGACAGCTTGAATGACTATGATGGGGGAAACTGCCTTTTTAAAATTCATTGCCACATTGCTTTTGTCCATCTCCATCACTGATAACATAAGCTACCACATTTAATGGCACGGTTAAGCCAAGGCTTTATGCATTCACACACAAATTTCATTCTCAGGCTTGGAGTCACACAGCTGGTATGTGGAAAGTCTTGGGTTCCAACTGGGGTCTCTTCGACTCCAAACCCATGCATTTAACTGTTTCAGTCAACTTTTGCCAGCAATCCTATCTCCTGGGCTGAATGCCAAGACCTAAATCCACAGGGATTTGAAAGTGGAAGGAGGAGAAAGAAAGTCGGTCTTTGGAAATGCTTCAGAAATGATTTCTACATATCTGGGCAGCATTCCACCACCAAAGGATCCCAAGTCCTTTACCACTTGTACTACAATGTATTCATTCATTCAACAAATACTTACAGAACACTCCTTGTGTTAGGCACTGTTCTAGGCACCAGATGTTTGTCAAAAAACAAAACAGACCAAGAAAAAAACACCACTAGCTCACAGAGTTTACCTTCTGGGATGTAAGAAGGAGGCTGAGAAGGATGGTAGACAATAAATATTAAAAACTAAGTAAATTTTGCAATGATCACTATGAGGGGAGGGAGCAAAGTAAAGGAAATTTGGAGTGCAATCTAAAATAGAATGGTCAGGTTAGGCCTCCCTGAGAAAGTGACTTTTGAGCAGCCTTGAAGGAGGTGCAGAAGTGAGGCATGTAGCTATCTTGGGGAAGAGTGGTCCAGGCATGGAGAAGCATCAGTGCAAAGGCTCTGAGGCATGTCCAAGGAACAATGACAAGGCCAGAGTGGCTGGAAGTGAGGGTGATTGGAGATGATGACAGAGAAGAACAGTCACCAGAAAGGCCAGAAGTTCTGGGCACTATTTCATGTGCTGGACTCTTGAAGTATCAGTTATGTGATGGTTTTTCCAACACTCACTAAGCCCTCAAGGTCTTTATATACTCACCATTTTCAGGATTCCAAATAAAAAGAAAAATGTGGTCCTGATGGTAATGTATGGTGTTTTCAGTCACTCATTAAGCCATTCCTGTCTTACCTACCCATCCAACACCCACACTCAGCTCAGTTTTTTCAAGAGAACTTTATCAAGAAGCTGGGGTAATTGGAAACCAGAAGAGGCAAAATTCCCCACCTCTCAGGCCATCTGCAGCTGCCACTCCTGCATGCCTTCTCTCCCTACAGAGCCTGAGCCCCTCCTTTCCCTCCATACTCAGGGCCAGCCCCAAACCAAGGTCTTACTGACATTGACCTTCTACAAGAAGACTCTTAGAGAACTTCCCCACCCTGTGGCCCATTTTGGGTAACTTCTTTCCTTGTACCTGATTTTCAGCTATTGACCTGATAGCCCACACCCTCCAGGACTCAGATCATGCCTTGGTATTGACAACCCCCACCCTGGCACATCTTCAAGATGTCCCTAATGTCTCCAACCAGCCTACTAGGAAGTCACATTGATCTGTCAACCTATGGGGACCAGGCTTTCTCTATGGACTGGGGCTCCCACATGAGGTCTGGGGAACCTTCAGAAGCTTCTTCCAGTTGGCCAAACTGGTCGTCCGCCATGCTTTCTTATTGATTACTGCGCTTATCCAGGCCACATCAGCTCCCTTCCTCACTGTGAATGCCTATTCGTGATGATAAACCTGACAGGCCTACAGCGAAGGAGGAGGGGTGCAAAGTACAGTTGAGAGTGGCTGCTTGCCAACCCTGCCCACTGTCCAGCTGTCACACACTTGGGTGCTGAGGTCCACCTATGGTAAAGTCAAGGGGCCTTGGCCAAGGTAAATCTGAGACATGTGAGTGGAATAGGGAGTCCTGGGAGTACTAGATCAAATGGGCCTCAGATGCTACATGTGGTCTCCATTTGTGGTAGAATTTTCCTTCAATTTTTGCTACAATTAATATATAAAAAGTATTAGCTTTTTAATTCTGAAACTCAGATATGTTTATTTTTAAAAATGCAAATAACCCTGAATTTTATAAGTAGAAAATAGATATTCCTGACACCCTCTTCTGCTCCTTCTTCATTCCTGACCCCACTCCCCAGGGATTACCCATTGTTAGCAGTTTGGTGTATATCATTCCGTTTATTTTTCCTATGAAGATGCAAAGTCATATAATTTCTCTACTAAATACACTGTTCCACAACTTGTCTTTGTTTTTCAAATTAAACAGTACATTGTAGAACCACTTCTAGCCATATCTCTGGGGAACATTAACACATATATCCATGTCATTTTTTTAACAGCTGCTTGATTATAGTATAAACATTATGGAATTGAGTAGCCTTTATTTGTTTAATTAGTATCCTGTTGATGGATATTAGAGGGGTTTTCCTTTTATTTATTTAATTTTTTTGCTTTTACAAACAATACTGCCATGCACATTCTTATAAATGTATCTTTGAACATATGCATGAGTCGCTATATAGAATGAATTCCTAGAAGTGAAATTACGGGATAGCTACTGCCAAATTGCCTTCCAAAGAGTCTATTTACCCTCCTGCCAACAGCATATCAGTGAGTGAGAAGATTAGGATTGTAAATATTTTTTACAAAGTACTTTTCCAAGAAAGGGAGGCAGAATTGCTGTTGGGAGCTAACGTCATTAAGCAGGAAAGCACCAAAATGTAGCAAATCTCAGGGACAGGGTTAGCCCGTGATGAGCAAATGAGTAGCAAAGTCAGAGGCCAAGGGAGATACCAGGTTAGGTGCGAGTTTGGGTTGGGTCTAGTCTCTTGGCAATGGGGAATTCCAACTTGCACCGTAGAAGTAGCTGCTGTGTTTAATGGAGTCTTGCCAGGCTGGACAGATGGGGCTCTGTGCAAATCTCACCATACGGAGTGCAGATCCTCGACCTTTTTTATCTTAACTTACTGGTAGGGGGCAAGGCAGAGCTTTCTGTTTCCTGTGGCTCTGCAGAGGTGACATTGCCACATGTCAGCCTACATAGTTTACACAAACACATTAGCCCCGCTGCTACTGTCCCCTGAGGGAGCATAACACACAGGCAAGCTCACAGTTTCGGGTTAGAGCTACCTATGAACACCACCCAGCCTCTGGTGTCCTCCACAGGAAGAAGGCAAAACCATAAGACAAGAGGTCAGAGATCTGAGGTTGATCCCAGATCTGTCACTTAACAGCTGGGCGGCAAGTTACCTAAGTTCTCTGAGTCCCTTTCTTCTAGAAGATGAGGCTATAATCAGACCTCAAAGGAGTGCAAAGATTAAACAGGATGTAAAGCACCTGACACCATGGCTGGCCAGTAGCACCTGCTCACATCACCTTTTTTGGAGGAACACCGTTCAGGATATCCTTTAGACCACAGAATCAGATGCCACATCTGAGAACCTCAGAGAAAATACGGACATTTCAGTGATACTCTCCATGATTTACTTTCAACTCCAACCTTCGAATCCTGACCATCTGAGGAAAAGTAGAATATTCAACCTCTAACCAAGAGCTTTGGAACCATGACTCCAAACAAACCCAAGCAAAATCCGACTCGGTTGTCTTGTTTGCTTGTTTGTTCTAGTGGATTTTATGGAGAAAAAGATATAAATAAATGAAGAGCTTATGCCAGTACAACATTCTCTAAAATGAATCTGTGGAAAAGGCAGCAAGTAAAAATCTTTAGGCAATATTTACTTTCCTTGACATTAATTCACCTAACATGAAATAGCCGATTTCAAAATATTTTCCCAATTATTTACCTAAAATAATTAAAGGCAAACACAACCAACGTTTGTGTAAAAAGTCACCTCTTCTCTTACAGTTTTGGACCTCTATAAAGATATTTTATGCAAAAATAAAGATTCTAGGGTTAACTGGCTAACATGTTAGCCAGAGAGTCAGAAAGATTGAGCGTAAAGCCAGGAATTTTTTACCCCTTTAGTTCTGGTTCTGCAAGTAAATGATTTCTAAGATTTACCACCAGAGGGCGCTGATGCAAAAGTGAGTCACAAAGTCCCATACAGTGTATTTGGTCTTCTATCACCAAAATGTTGCCCTTTAAACAAAATGCCCCTTTTATTTGAGCAAAACTTTGAATACAAATATCTCATGCTAGCATCTACTGAAAGCAGAGTATCTAAGAACATGCAAACACTGGTATAAACACAAATTATTCCAGAATGGTATTCTTAAGTGTCGTTATTGTCTTGTTAAAAGTAGAAGAGCCTAACATAAAAAAAAATAGGGTGGAAGAAAGCACATGTTCAGAATAACCAGGCACTCATCTCTTGGGCTCATTGCTCCATTCCTCGAGTCCTCACCATATATACCACTCCTTTGGGCTTAGTGCCTAACGAGCTCCATTGTAGCATCTATCCAAGATCTGTGTTTGACTCCCAGCTTTACCACATAATAGGTTTTGTGACATTAAGAATATCTCTAGGCCTCAGTTTTCTCCCCTGTAAAATAGGAATAGTAATACTTAGCTTGCAGAGCTGTGGTAAGGTGGAGATCATACCTATACTTCTGTCCCTAGCACATTCTGGAGGCCTAATTCTTTTACTATACTAGGATTATGTATGAGATTCACGCACACGAATAGATACTACTCTTATTCCTATATTACAGGCATGAAAACTAAGGCTGAATAACATGACAAAGGTCACGGAGCTTGTAAGTAGCAAAGAGACGAACAAAGCTCATCTTATCATTACTTTCTACACTGTTTCCCCTTGGAGGGTAGAGAATGGGTGGGTGGGTATTGCATATTAGGTTTCTTTGTATCTCCAAGGCTGACAAACCTAGTTGGTACTCACATGCCTAGTGGAGATGATGAATATGCGTATGTAGCAGCTTCTTTTAAAAATGAGATAAAAATACGATTTTCTCTGAAAAAATCAAAAGAACTTTACCAAAGCAATGTATGGTGACCATTACTATTACCATCATTATCCTTATGATTAAATGTAATTCAGTTAGACTGTAATTCAGTCTAAAAGATGCTACATTTCCAGGAAAGAGAAGGAAAGGGAGGCCAGGCTGGGCCCAGGTAGTTCAGAGACTCACAGGTGAGCCGGCCCGGGGCCCAGCAGGTAGCCACACCTGGCTCACCTCCCCCAGCAAGACCCAAAGAACAGAGTGAACCCAGAGTGGCTTCATTTTTTGCTCCTGGTCTGTGTGTGCCCCACCCTACCCCTGCCCCATCACGGTTCCTTGCAATCAAAGACCATGTCTAGCCCATCTTATATTCCCAATGCTAAGCCTAATAGCTTGCTCAGGAACTCTCTACAGCCTGAAAAATTAAAGGCCCCACACTCACCACCACCACAGGAAGAGCCTTTTACCAGCATCCGTCCTGAAGCATCAGCGTCAAGTGCTTTTAGCCACAGCACCCTCAGAGCTCTGGGACCAGACTTTTCTCACAGCAAGAAGCACAGGCCTGCTGCCGCTACAGCAAGCCAGACAGAAGCTAATTACAGCGACTTGAACATGCCATGACTAACGTGCTTCTTTGATTTCAAATGAGTATTTGTTGACCTACAGAAATCAAATACAGCAGCCTCACAGGCCAGGCCACCCCCGGGGCCCTTGGGGCCATGTCTGTGGGCACAGCAATTACGTAGGCCCACATGGGCAGGGATTGACTTGCCTGGTGACACTCAGAACAGAATCCGCTCTGGGAAGATGTCAGTTCTTTAGGGAATGTCGCTCAACCTCAGCAGCAAAGGAAAGGCAGGAAGTTGGTCACAGAAGGCCTTTGGTCAGTGAAGGCTCTCCAGCATGAAGGCTAATTTGTGGAAATAATAAAATAGCTAATTCGTTTATCAGGATTCTACTGTGCATCATGTCCTTTATGCACAGTATCACATCTCTTACTGTCATCTTTAAGAGATAGATATAACTTTTCCAATCTTACAGGTGAAAAAATTGAGTCCCTGAGAGATTAAATGGCTTACCCATGGCCATATGTGAAAATATCACCAGCAACAAATTACTTACTGGGTACTCACTATAATTCTGAGCCAAGCTCTTCATGTAGCACTATTTAGCCCTCATACTAATCCTACGAGGTAAAGATTATCATTAACCCCATTTTTCAGATAAGGAAACTGAGGCTAAGGGAGATTAAGTAGCTCATCTAGGGAATAAGGATTTCAACATACACAGTCCTACCATATGACTCAAGCCTGAAATCGCTGTGCTATGCCGGCTCCTTGGGCTAGACTTCCTCAGATCATAAGATGTGAAACTAAGATTCAAACTCCGTATATCTGGCTTCAAAGCCCTTCTGGCTCATGATTACACAATTCTCCGAATGAAGCTCTTGTCTAAGAAGCAGCAATGGCCATTTAAATCCAAACAAATCAGTACAGGCTACTCTTATCCAAGGGAAGTCAATGAGAATTAAAAGTGGAAGGATCTAGAAGCAGACTGGAATTGAAAGAAGACTGAAGCTGGAAGTTAAAGCCCATGGCCCAAATCAGCAGCCCCGTCTCCAGGCTGCAGCCAGAGGCAGGTGTGGTCAACATGGGCAGTGAGACTCCCACTCTGCCAGGGGATCTGGAGTAGGCTTGTAACGATGCTAATGACCACTGACATTTACTGAGCCCCAGCTAGGTATGACGTGGTCTAGGCCCTACATATATTCTCTCATCTATTATAGCCCCATTTTACATATGAGGTCACTGAGGCTCAGACCCAGAAGACCTGCCCAAGGTGAACCAAGTAGGAAGGGGCAGAGCCAGCACGTGGATCGGGATCTCACCCTAGAGCCCCCAACCAGAGCTCTTTCTGCCACTAACATCACTAGGGGGAGAGCTAACTTAATGCCTCAGTTAATTAGGTTTTATCATCTACAAAATGAGCTCATAAGTTCCTCTCTTCTTTTAATAAGGAGGGAATGTTTTAAGGCAGTTTAAAAAAAAAAAATCTGCCAAAGGCTTTAAAATTTTCCAAGCTGTCACTAAATGAATATACCTGTCACAGAAAGGATGCAAAACCCTTAAAAAAAGACAGTGACGACATCAAAACAGGATCCGTTTCCAGTGTTTACTGTGGTCAGTTACACCCACAATGCTGGAAATGGAACTGCATCATATCTCATTAAAATACTAGTTACAGGGGCGCCTGGGTGGTTCAGTGGGTTAAGCCGCTGCCTTCGGCTCGGGTCATGGTCTCAGGGTCCTGGGATCGAGTCCCACATCGGGCTCTCTGCTCAGCAAGAAGCCTGCTTCCCTCTCTCTCTCTGCCTGCCTCTCTGTCTACTTGTGATCTCTCTCTGTCAAATAAATAAATAAAATCTTTAAAAAAAAATAAAAAAAAAATACTAGTTACAGACACACACACACACACACATACACACACACACACACTTCTATTAGCCTATAATTAATGGCAATTCCTTTCTGCAAGGAAGTGGGCTGGTCTGTATGGACTGAGCAGTGTGAGGTTAAATTCCAAGGTGTGATTAGTGCATTATAAGTCTCCTGTCTCCATAAGCTATTTCTGCCCAGTATATTAGAGAGTTTCTAAGGAAATCCCTAAAGGATTCAGCAAGACTAGGAACAGATTTCACTGCTTTGTTGAGTATCTCAACACAGTCATTAGTCATGAATCACCCAGAACAATGTAGAAGTCGTACTAGAAGTTCCCCATCACGAGATGGAAAGGACTCTTTCTCCCCAGTAGTTTTTCCCCCATCGTAAGAAAAACCACAAAAGGATCATGTGGATTTGATACTTTCACTTGAACTTGAGCAACCCATTTTATTCATGTTTGCCTCACTCAGAATCACAGTATCAAGACCAAAATACGCTACCAAGTGTGTCTTCAAAAAGATCTACCAAGTGTGTCTTCAAAAAGATTCATTTCTGCATGTTTTCATATACCATTAGAATTCTTACTGTAATTGTCAACGTTGGCACTGAAGCCCACATATTTAGCAGTTCTGTGTGATGGGTTTATTACTCTATATACTGCTAAATCCCTAGAGAGTGTCATTTAATTAAATGCAGAGAAGTCTTCATGGATAGAGTTCTAATTTACCGTTTCTATGCCAAGTCTCAGAGGTCTCATTTCCTTTCAGAAAACTCTACTGCCACAAAAAGAGAGATTAATGAAATCTAATGGCTATTATGTCTCCTAAGACTGAGACCTGCCTATATCTGAACTCTGGATTTAGGGCATAGGTCAAAAGAACACGCTGTCAGAAGGGAAAACCTCTTTCTTCCCTTGACTTATACACCTCTAACATGCCAGTGAGTGCCCCACCTGTGAGCATTCTTGGATTTGAAAATTCCCTATAGATATTGCAGGACTATTGGAACTGCTGGATTTAAAATCCTTACCAACACGTTTCTCCCCTTTGGCCACCATCTTAGCAGAAATTCTCATAAAACTGACTTAAAAAGTCAGTGTTAAGGGCACCTGGGTGGCTCAGTGGGTTAAGCCTCTGCCTTCAGCTCAGGTCATAATCTCAGGGTCCTGGGATTGAGCCTGGCATCAGGCTCTCTGCTCAGCAGGGAGCCTGCTTCCTCCTCTCTCTCTCTCTCTGCCTGCATCTCTGCCTACTTGTGATCTCTCTGTCAAATAAATAAAATCTTTGAAAAAAAAATTTTTTTAAAAGTCAGTGTCGAGACCTTGTGAAAACATGAAGGCTTGTCATGGAAGAATCTATGTGACATGGTTAAGTCGTGGGGACAGTTCCAGCTCTGGTCCTCCTGTCGGGTTTCCTCTTCTGAACAAACTAATAAGAATGTCTAATGTCTGGGATGCAGTGTTGGGCAACTCAAAACAGAACATGAACCCTGTTCCCTGTCTCACCTATATCCATCCTGCCCCAGACACAGCTTACCTTAGTCTGAGGGAATGAAAGATTTAGCTTTTGAAAAGACATCTTTAATAGAACAAAAGTTAGTCTCTTGAGCCTTCTATCGTCAGAGAGCTTTACAAGACAACTAGCCTGTCTACAAATGTATAGTCACTATTACTATTTAAATTGACAATTGTGGGGTGGCTGGGTGTCTTAGTCTGTTGGGCGCCTGCCTTCTGCTCAGGTCATGATCCCAGGGTCCTAAGATGGAGTCCCATAGTGGACTCCCTGCTCTACGGGGAGTCTGCTGCTTCCTCTCCACTGCTTGTGCTCTCTCACTTTCTCTCTCTCTCTCTCAAACAAATAAAATCTTTAAAATAATAAATAAACAATAAAATGACAGTTCTGAGGTCCTGTGATCCTGCTACATTAGCCAGCAGTCACTCAGTGTCTGTGTCCTATAGATTCTGTCCCCATAGGAACTCTGACTACTCATTGACTATGTTCTCACTGCCCTTCCTCAGAGGAGGGCTTCATCCCCTCTCATTGGGTTGGTCATCATCATCTCCCAACTGAGGTTCTCACCCATCTGTC
Source organism: Lutra lutra (assembly GCF_902655055.1). NCBI lineage: Eukaryota > Metazoa > Chordata > Mammalia > Carnivora > Mustelidae > Lutra > Lutra lutra. The sequence continues at coordinate 29,397,979 of NC_062282.1, forward strand.
CCACACATCACACAGTGCCATATTATTCATACTAAGGAACAGGTCCAGTTTTTGTCATTCCTCTGCTCAAAAGCCCCCAGGAGCCCCCTGTTGCCCACCACTCTGCGATCTGCCATCAAGTCCTCTCCACAAAATAGTCCCCAACATCCGCCTTTCGAAACTTATCCTCCAGTGCCCCCTTTTATGTAGCTCCCTGTTCTTTCCTATCTTCCACTATTTACTCCTGAAATTTCAAATCACCTTTCTGCTCCGGTGTCTGCCTGTCCAAGTCCTAAGCCCCCCCACCAAATACACACCAGATGAGATGATCTCATCCTCCTCTGAATCCGCATTGCCCTTTGCCCTTTTCTAAAGATGACACACCCTGTCCATGATGGGAGCTGGTAGTGAACTTGCCCTAACCACAAGGACCCCACAGCATCCCATGCAAATGTGTATTCTTGTAAGTTGTAGCACAGCGCACTGAGCACACACCAACTATTCAGGAAATATCAGTGGGAGCTATGGATTGATAATGTGTCCCCAAGATCCATTTGTTGAAGCCTTAATCACCGGTGTGATGATACTTGGAGGTGGGACCTTTGGAAGGTGATTAGGTCATGAGGGTGGAGCCCTGAGGAAAGGAATTACTGCTCTTACAAGAAGAGATACCACAAGAGAGATGATCGCTCTCTGCCCACCACGTGAAGACACAGCAAGAAAGCCAACCGGGAAGAAAGTTCTTACCACACACCATATCAGCTGGTGTCTTGATCTTGGACTTTTAGACTCTAGAACGGTGAGAAATAAATTTCTGTTGTTTGAGCCACACTAAATCTATGGCATTTTGCTATAGCAGCCCAAACTGACTAAGACAGTGGGCGGAGCCACGCAAGCAAACAATATACATTCATTTCGCTTTCAAAAATATTTAGATTTTTTAATTTTCATACTTGTTAATAATTTAAAAACAAAGTGTTTGTGCTAAACTACTTAATAATATATGGCACCGCTCAAAATAAATACAGTGTTTTGATCAACTGAGACACCTTGCTCATAAGTGATCCCGTGGATTGGACAGTTCTGATGTATAATATTGTGAATATTGATATTTAATATAGCCCAATGATCCAAGGCCGGCCTTATGTCTCCATCTCCAATCCTTGTCCTTTTCCTCTGTGTAGTTTTTTTACAGGCCTTTTTTTTTTTTTTTTAACGCAAGTTGGTACTGAATTTTTGGCACTTACAAACCTATCACTTTAAAAAGGGAGCTCAAAAAATAATAAGCAGGCCCAGCTTTGGGTTCAGCGCCCAAAATAAAATGCAATTTCTCCACTTTAATCAGATCCAACCAAATGGCCAGTCCAATATGCAACATATGTCCAGCCAACTGGTTGGAGTCCATGCGTTTGGTTCCTTCTGCAGATTAATGAGATTATGGCATTGTTTAAAAGAGGCAGAAAATGCTAATTTGACATCTACCATGATATACTTTACAGTTCGGGGGGTTTCTGCATTTTAAGACATTTTTAATTACTTTGGTATGCCGTGCCAATGAGGACCATATGCCCGTTCGTGGGCCTCCACGGCTGTCTCCATAATCACCTGCACATTCCCAGGCAGTGCGGACTGTCGAGCACTTGTTTAGTGCAGCCTCTATCTAGAACAATCAAAGGGCAGCCTTCTCCTTCCACTAATGCACGCACTTTCTAGTTAAAGCTGTTGCTGAAGAAAAGAAAAGTCGCTTCATTTTCGGAGCTAAAGAATTAACTGACCTATAATGAAAACTTTGTTCAAAACAATAGGAGTTCACCTGGTTTTAAAAGAACAAGCCACATAGAGAGAGAGGCACTCTCCCAAAGTACATTCCTCGGTGACTTGGAAAAACTTCAGAATTTTACTCATACAATGAACATTATCTGCATTTTTTAAAAAAAGTCATTTGTGGTTCTGCAATTCGTTACTGGGCGGTGTGCTATATGCCTGCCCCAGAAGTTGGCTGGGAATGATTGATGTGACATGTGTTAACATATAGGATATTATTTCATCCTTTGCAAATGCTTCTGAGTACTCTCAGAAGCTTTAGCAAAGCCGAATTGTCCCTCTCTCTTTCGAGCTTCAGGGAAGCCCCGTCCCATAATCATCTGCTTGTATACTGACGGACTTCACATGGAGAGGGAGTTCAGAATGAAGGTCAACACTATTTAGTTCTCAAAGCTTTCCTAAAGCATATTTGGATCTGAGGATTAGAATAAAAAATTATGCAAACTAATTAATAAATAATAATGGTAGCTTGACACTATGAAGAACCTACTATGTACCAAATATTCTAATTAACTCATCTAATCCTCATAGTCATACTGTGACTCAGATCCCCTCATTATTTCCTTCTCACACATAAGGAATGGGAGGCCCAGAAATGTTAAGTAATTTGCCCAAGGTCACCTAGCCAGAAAGTGTTAGATTCAGGATTCAGACTCTGGGAGGAGCCCGCACCTTTATCCACTACACTACACTAAAAGAAAAAGAAAAAAAAAAAAAAAAGAAGAACAAAGGCAGGCATCCTGCTGAAAAAATAAAGATGGAGAGAACAAGCTTACTTTTCCAAATTCACTTGAGCAATTGTTGAAAACATTTTGTTTACCATGAAAGCATTTTAACATTTTGGGGTTCCAAAATATGAAATAATGGCATGCAGATTTAGTTAAACATTGGCAAGATGGCAGTCCTCCACTGAGATCTGCAGAAAAACAATGCAAAACAATGCACAAACATATGCACCTCAAATCCATCCGACAAGAACACAAATGGCGGTGGAGAGCACGTGAGCCTCTTATCCTCTTCATCCCACCCAACAACCGCTCCTCTTGCAAGCTGGGAGCCTGGTTCTTTCTCTTCTCATGTTTTAGGAAGGCAGCAAAAGCCTCCCAGATGCAGCTTCCCCACTCCCTGGAGGCATCCTGCTGGTTTCTTGTACTGATGTGCAAGCGGACAGAAATGTCAACCCCAGGAAAAGGGGTGAAAAGCAGTCAAGAGACAGGAAGGCTGTCATAGAACATTCCGGGGAGGCAGCGTCTCCCACCTGTTCTCGGGTTGAGACACACCCTCTCCTGGGCTTTCGCAGGCTACTGCAGCCCAGCTGTGGGGCTGGGGTAGGGAGAAGAGGTTGGTAGAAAAACCACAAGTGAGTTTCCACCTCTTCTTCCCAGTGTGTAGACGGTTTTCTGGCAATGTGGACCAGTGGTCATGGGATGAGCTTCCAAATTACATAGAACCTAATTTCCAATCCCAAGTTCCCACTTTCTGGTCGTGAGACATTGGACAAGTCACTTAGCCTGCTCGTGCTTTATTCAGGTCCCCAATACCTTCACCTGCTCTCTGGTTGCCTTAAAATCAAGTCCAGGCTTTTTATGCTAACGCTTAATATCTGGCCACTGCTTACCTCTCCAGCCTTATTTCTAGCTCCCAATCCATATTCCAACCAGAATTAACTTTCTAGGGTCATAGTAGTTCTCACCTTTGGCCTCTGCATATTCTGTTCCCTGGAAACACTTTTCTTCCCCATCCTCCACCCCTGTTTTTTTTTAACCTGGCCAACTCCTATGCACTTTCAGAATGTCACTTCCTCTAAGATGCCTCTATGATTGTCTTCCGTGGGCATACTTAGCACCTAGTGCTTACTCTGAGGCACACCTATAACCAAGCCCATTGTAATGGGTTTTTTGCTCCCCTGTATCTCCCTCCACAAGGAGCTCCTAATGGACACCCTCCTGCTATAAACTTCAACAGCACCCTTTGAACAATCTCTCTTCCCTCTTTTCGTTTCTTTCTTGCTAGACTGTGAGCTCTAGAGAGGAAGGACTCTGTGTCTCATCAATGTTGTATCCCTGCAGCCCAGCACAGTGCTCAGCACATAGCACAAAAGCAATAAATGTGGCTGACTAAGTGAATAAACAAACCTCTCTGAACCTCTATTTCCCCATCTGTAAAATTGGGGGGAGCAATATTCATCTCAAGAAGTGCGTGAAAATTCTGTGAAGTGGCAACGTACAAAGCACTTGACACATGGTAGGAGTCGGTAAGTGTGAGCTAAATACTGACCACCCCGTATACAGCCTCCCAGTGCCACTCACCTTGTAGGTCTAGGAGGAAAGGAAACGTGCACTCAGCAGGTTGCTCGCACCCCATCTCAGAAATATCACTATCGTTATCCTTAAAGAGCTCTAGAGAGGAAGCCACACCTCTCCCACTAACCAGTACCTGTTTGTCAGCCTTCTGCTAGCCGATCTGCCAATAAGGATGTCTTCGTGGTCAGTATAGGCTAGATATTCAGCTGCACTATTACACACGTATTTGATATCCAGGGTAACAAACCATTTCCAAGGCCATTCGTGGTCTTTTTCACCTGTTCTCTCTTGGGCTCTCTTGCTCTCTGTCTCTCTCTCTATTTCTGTCTCTGTCTCTCTGTCTCTCCCTCTCTCTTTCTCTCTCTCTCTCTCTCTCACACACACACACACACACACACACACACACACAGTCTCTAGGACACTACAAAGTTTTCGAGGGCAGAGTTAGTCGCCCATTGTTAGTTAGCTAGTGCACCCAGGGCGCACTAGGAGCTGAGGCAGATGGAAAAAGTTAGAAGAGACAGGAACCATGCTCCCTGCGAGTTCCCGTTCCTGGTCTTCTGAGAGCACCGGCACCGAAACGAGTTAACTCCACAACCTAGTACACAGACCTGGGGAAATGCAGGGTAATACTAAGGGAGTCCAGAGGAGGGAGCTAGAGCACAATCTAGTCAGACCTTAAAAATGGCCTTAGAACCAGGCTTTCTATTTCTGACAGGACGACTATTGGCTACAGTGTACTTCAGCCCACTTGCTCTCATTCTATCCTCTGTGAAGATGGAGAGCATTTCATCAGCATCTTCCTCATAATAACGGTCTTAATCCATCATAAAGGCCAGCTCTAATGAACACAAAAGTTACCAAGGACATGGTCCTGGTCTGAATATTTCACTGTCAGAAGCCTACAACACAGGACTTGGAATCTATCCAGTTGAATTAACAGGAGCTTTCTGGACACTTGCTATTCTAGCCTTTCACAGATAAGCTCTTTGTAGGTGGTTGTGCGAATATATCACTGTTTGTTTCCCTTGAGGGCTACTTCAAGAGCTAACTTGGGTTTCAGTGCCCATGTCCTTTATTTTGTGTTTTGAAAAACAGGGTCCATCTAAGATTCAGAATAGTTATTAAATGAAAAGGGGAAAAAAGTATGAATTTGAAGTGCAGTAAAAGTCATTTTTCTGTTTTACTAATGAAGAAGGACACATTTTTTTTCTGTTCTGAGCATGCTTTCAGAGGAAGGCACATGGAGGAATCCTTTGCCAGAGACAGCCTTGGGAACAGGTGGCAGAACAGTTCTTGAACAGCTGTGAGCTGGGTGCTCAGAAAGGCTTCTTTGACCAACTCCCTCTTCCACAAGCTCTGCTCTGAACACCAGAGTCCCCACATGGGGAACCTCCCAAGACACAGAGCACTGTTATCAAGGAAGGATAACCTTGTTTTTAGTTTGCAGGGAACCACACTTCTGATAACCACTAAATACCACACACAATATATCCAGATAAGGAGGGGCTGGGATACAGCCTGTTAAAATATAAGCAGAGGGATATGTTGGCAGCATGGGGTGCCCTTAGCTCCAACGGGCCAGTGGTACAAGGACGCTGGTCCCAGGGGAGTGCATTCGTTCACTAGGGCAGCCATCAGAAGATGCCTGATTGGCTTAAACAACAGAGATTTTTTTTTTTTTTCCCACAAATCTAGAGGCTATAAGTGGGAGATCAAGGTGCCTACAGGGTTGGTTTCTTCTGGGCCTGTTCTGCTTGGGTTTGTAGATGGCCATCTTCTCCCTGTGCCTTGGCATGGTCCTTTTCCTCTGTATGTGTCTTTGTCTGAAACTCCTCTTCCTATAAAGACACCAGTCAATGGCTTCATTTGATCTTAATCACCCTTTTAAAGACACTATCTCCAAATATAGTCACAGGGTGAGGTACTGGGGAATAGTATACGATGTATGAATTTTGGGGAGACATAATTCAGCCCATAACAAGGAGGAAAAGAGGGATGGGGCTAGAAATCCACCAGTGTGGATGCTAAAGCAGGTTTGATCACAAAAGTCTGGGGGCAGGAGTGAGGGATTTCAGCCACTGCTGCTCTGCTAATGATTTCCAAACCTCATCATCTGGCTATGACTTCCCTCTCTCTCTTCCAGTTCCACATTTCCAATAGCCTACTGGACATGTGCCACCTGATGACCTGCCAACATCTTCCACACGGGAACACTCAATGTGAACTCATTTCTGATTTCTATTATTTCTATTACTAAACTTCCAGGAATTTTTTATCCTTTCCCTCTATCTCACTAAGGCCTCTCTTTGTTCTTGCTTTGTCATGTCTCTTGCATCCATTCCCTTTCCTGGGGCTGATGGCTATCACATCTCCTCCAGCCATTATTATCTGGACCACTGAAAACATCTCCCAACAGCTCTCCCTCCCTGCAGGCTCTCTTCCCACCAACCTACCCACACATACTACTCTTGGATCAACCTTTCTAAACATGCTTTCACTGGGAATCTACCTCTGCTCTAAAACTTTCCATGGCTCCCTGCTGTCCCAGGGGGAAAAAATCTTAACTATACAACCTAGTATTCAAGCCCTTCCAGTCCAGCCCCTGTGAGTCTGATAGTCCACTCCTTCCCTGAACATTCTAGAAAAAAAAAAATGGAAACGAATGAACACCCCGACACAAACCTTCCATTCCATAAGATGACATGTAAATCACCTTATTTACTGTCACCTTGCAATCTGTCATGTATAGGCTTATGTGCCCAACATTTTCCCCTCAACCTTGTCTATATTTAACCTTTCTTTTAGTCCCAACATCAATCCTGTTTCCTTCATTCCTATATTTCCTGCTTGCTGTAAATATCTTACTTCACTCAATAGCGCTTACTGTCTGTTGTACCCCATTTAGCACAAAAGCATGATACTATTCTATATCTTTCACAGTCCCTGTGTATTATCTAACTTCAGGATTGCATGTGTGAGTATGCCTTATTCTCCACGCTCCACAAGGGCAGGCAGCATGCCTTATACCTCTTTGCAATCCTTATGACAGATTGATAATAAATAAAATGTTCATTGAGGATTTACCATATGCCAGGCTCTGTGCCAAGTGTTTTCTAGCATTATCTCATTTAATTCAAACAACAAAGCAACAAGGCAGGTACTATTACTATCTCCATTTACAGATGAAGAGATTGAGGGCCAGAAAGGTTGTGTAACTGACCCAAAATAATGTAACTAGTAAGTGGCAGAACAAGGACTCAGGTCTACGGGACTCAAAGTCCCTCTTAATGGTACCTTTCACGGAGGAAGTGTCGAGCATAGGTTTATGAATTGATTAAGATTATGCCTGCCGCCAAAGCAACTGGGATGTGTAGCAGGAAGGATTATGGCCCCCAAAGATGTCCATGTCTTGAACCTCAGAGTCCACAAATATGTTACCTTACATGGCAAAGGGGAATTCAGGTGACACGTGGAATTAAATCGCTCATCAGAGGACCTTAAAATAGGGAGGTTATCCTGGATTATCTAGGTGGGCCCAATGTAACCACAAGGGTCCTTAAAAGTGGAAGAGGAAAGCAAAAGAGAGTCAGAAATGATGCAGTGTAGGAAGAGTTTCACCTGCCCTTGCTGGCTTTGAAGATGGATGAAGGGGCCATAAACCAAGGAATATGGGCAGCCTCCAGAAGCTAAAAAAGGCAAGGAAAAGGATTCTCCCCTACAGTCTCCAAGAAGGGATGCAAATCTTGCCTACTGATACCCAGGGAGACTTGTGTCCGCTTTCTAACCCTACCAAACTATTAGATGATGAATTTGATTGTTTTAAGCCATCAGATTTGTGGTAATGTGGTGTATAGATTCCCAGGTAACCCCAAATTGTCCTGATGAGTGGGCAATGGTCTGGTGAAAGGTAAAACAGTCATCTCTCTATAGAACCCAAATATCTGCCTTCCTCCCCCGTGGCAATTCTTTATAGGCAGAAATTGTACCACTTCCAAAATCACCTGTTTCCTGTCCTTTCCCACCCTATCTGTGCACTATTCTGAAAACGGCCTTACCAAGAAGGAAGGACATGCAACTCTGAGTGAAAGCCACATGTTAGTGACAAAATTCTCCCAGGAAGCTTATTATTACAATCAAAACATGTATGGGATCCTTTTAAAATATCATTATCTAGTGCTTTTACTCCAAGTCACTTCCCATATATTATCTCAGACATCTGTGCCAGCCCTTAAGTGTGCATAGATGACAGTTTCAAGTGCACACCATGGTTTTTGGATTGCATTTTTTGTCATTTCCAAGAATTTTATTCTTAAGAGGCCCAAATAGCACTGTAGAAAAAAAAAAAAAACGTATTTTACAAAATAGCAGGACCGCCAACAGTTTAGGATTTTTTTGGTGCTGTTTGAAGTAAATGATATGCAGCTGGTAGGCGGCTTTAGTACAGACTCACGGACTCAGGCCCATTTTCACGGGGCTGCCCTAACACTGGCTTCTAACTGTTTTTCTAGGGTCTTTAACCATGTCTGGGCTGTGGACACACCTGGCAAGGTGGAGGAGATGGGACGCCTACGACAGACACACTGATGGGCTTGGCGCTGGGATCCACGTTCCCATTCCCCAACCCCTGTTCAGCGGCCTCGGATGGATTTTCCATAACCCCTGGACCCTCCCCCCGCGTTACTCCCCTTGTAAATCAGTAATGGGTCCACTGCATCTTAGCGAGGATCCGTTTCGTGATTATGTGCCTATAGCTACTCCCCTGCTCTCTTCCAGGGATTTCGCATACACAGTATGATTTAACATGCCGTTTAGCATCGTGGTGAGAGCACAGACTTTGGAACTAGACCACCTCATTTCCAATCCCAGCCTGCCACTCCTCCCCTCTGTGGCCTTGGGCGCATTGGTTTAACGTGTCTAGGACTCACTTTTCCCATCTGTGGAATGGCAATTTGAAAAGTATTTCTTCAGGAGGTTGTGAGGACGGAACGCTTAGAAGAGTCCCGCCATGTAGCCGATATCACATGAAAAACGAGCGCAGTTCAGAGAAGTACCAAGTTGCCCAAGGACACATAAATTTAATGAGGGGCAGAGACAGGATTCGGGAGCCAGGTCATTCCGCCTGCAAGGCCCTGGACTTCCCACCCCGCCGCACTCTCCGACTTCTGTCCCTGGTTCCTGCTTGAACCAGGCGCGCGCACCCGCATGCTGCCCACCCAGGGACGAGCCAGGAGGTCTCCCGCCCCCGACCGCACTCCCGGAGCTCCCCGGGACGCTTAGAGAAAAGCAGCGGACGTGCAGTGCGCCCTCCCGCCAGCCGCAGGCGTACCCCGAGGCGAAGCCGGCCGCTCTGCCCCCTCCGGCCTCCCCAGCCCCGGCGGCGGCGAGCGAGTCCCCGTCCGCGAGCGCACCCGGGAGCCCGCGGTGAGAGGCGCGCGGCGCTGCGGGCCCACAGCGCGCACCCGGGCTGCCTGCTGCCCGGGGGCTGCCTGGTGGGAATCCCTCCCCAGCTGGGGAGAAAGGCAGTTGTTTTCCTCCTGGTGGAACGTTGCGCTTGAAACCGTTCCACGAGGGCTGTTCTCGCCTCCGACTCCGGGAAGAGCTGTAATTAACACAGCAACAAACGCCCACGACGCTAACTGGCAAAGGGAGTGTAACACGAGCCGCTTCTCCAACCGAACTGGGCCAATTGCTTTCCCTTCTTGCCTCCCCATTCGGTCTGTTTTGGTTCCGCAGTCATCCAACTGTGGCGTTTCTTAAAACATGTCAGTGGCTGGTGTTTGTGTTTGGGGTTGAGCAGTTTCGCACACGTCGCGGGAGACGGTGCTCGAGCAGCTGCCGTGCGGGGTTCCCGGCTTTCTGCGGCTTCGGGAGCGTCAGGTAGAAAAATGAAGCGACTCGAAGAAGGGGGTGGAGACGAGAAAGGACGCCCGCCTCCTCCGACTGCCTGCAGTGGGGTCGGAAGCCTCCTCCAGACGCGTACAGGTAAAACCGGTCTGCCCGGTTTCCGGGAGCGGCGGCTGGAGACGTCCCACGTGAGTCGCATCGTGGGCTGGCGGTGGCGCTCACCTGGCGGCTGCGCTCGGGCTGCGGCCGGGAGAGTAGGGAGAGGCGAGCCGTGCACCCCGGAGGCCAGCCGGGCGCGACTACAGACGGGCTAACTCGCGGTGCTGAGCGGGCTGTGGGCGCGACCAGGGCTGCGGGAAGCTCTCTCTCTCTGGCTTCTTTATCGGAGGTTATCAGGGTCTGGTCCCTGATGCGGCCATTACCTATAACCTTGCATCAGCCAAGTGTGATGATCCACGGACCAGCAGCCCCGGCATCACGTGGGAGCTTGTTACAAGCACAGTGTCAGGCCCTGCCCCAAGCCTACTGATTCACAATCTACTCTTTAATGAGATCCCTAGGTGATTTCCAGGCGCGCGGAAAGTTTGTGTTATGTATATACTTTTCTCTAAGGTCTTTTCGTCTGCGTCCTGTAGTGTCAACACGTCACCTTCAAAATGTGCGGGATAAGGCCTGGCTTTTGGAGAAATGGAGCCCTGCCCCCAACTGAACGTCTGTGCCCCGTTTGATGTTAAGTAGACGCTCTCCTCTAGTTAACTGCTGAGGAGTAATGTAGAGGAAGGCAGAGCCGGCTCTACAGTCCAACCCAGAAGAGCTCAGAGGTTGGGTGGGGAACCAAAACCCAAATAAGAACTAAGTAATTATCCGAGATAATAATTCAAGAGGTTACACAAGGCAGAGTAGCCCATAGGAGCACTACATACTTAGTAAATTGTGCTAATTAGCTACCACCCATTTTGTATGTGTGTGTTTTCTCTAGATACAGAGTCATATATGTAAGCAAATACATGTGTGTGTGTGTTTGAGAGAGAGAGTATGTATCCTAACATGCTGCCCATGGCAGAGCCGGTGATCAGTATTTACTGCAAGAGCTGCACCTGTTACAACACATTCTTCTGGAAAAAGAAGAATGTTGTGTTTTAAACCAAACCAACGTGGATCTGTTCCAAAATAAAATGTGCTACCAATAAACCAACAGTCCATTTAATGTATCTTTAAAAACATTAACTACCCACATATCACCAGAGACACATGGCCCCTATTTGGTAGGAGCCCAGAAGGGCCCAAGCTGGCTTCTTCAAGAATCCTGCTAAGTCTTTCATCTCAGAATAACCCAGTATACCTTCTACATGTCCATTCAGGACTCCCAGACCACAGTACCCTCACAGATCATAGACAAACTTTTTTCAGAGCCATTTCAGTCTTTTGAGTTATTGATCTGCAAAGCCAAACATTTTCAAAGTGAGGCTTCACTAAATGGCCTGTAATAGCTCCAATTTATTCTGTCAAGTACTCAAAGTTTCCTAACTAGGCACTTAATCATATGGGTTATACCTCGTGAATATCAGTGAGAAGCAGGGGTAGAACATCCCTCAGGTCTTGGTGATTAGAAAGACCTTTACAATTTTTAAAATTCATTTATTCTTTTTTCCTGCAATGTTAATTATGTTGGTATTAGCCCACCAGGACATGAGGGTAAAGAAGGGAAAGGATGCTTCTGTCTAACACAGTTAGGACAGCAATTGGAAAACAAAAACCATCTTTAATATTTTTACCCCAACCAAATTAAGGCTTTCAGTTTTACAAGTCACATTTGATTCATGAGGAAAGTTTAGCAGAGCCCATCTGGATATACCACCTAACAAATACTGTTGAGGAAAGATGGATTGTCCAATGCTAGTGAATGAACATGTATTACAGCGCAGTTGATATCTACAGTGTCTACATTCTGAAAGCTTTCTTTGCCTCCACCATTATATTAAAACAAAACCAAAAATTCTTCCCAAAACTTCCAGGATAACCGAGAAGCAAACGTCCAAACGGAAGGAGAGTAATCCATCTTTGATGGCAAGCCACATGACTCCTGGTCCAGTGCCACTGGACCATTTATTTTAAAATATTGGGAATCTTGATAATGAAAGAATGAGAGGTGTGCTTCAGATGGGAACTCTGAAAAGTGAGATTTGAAGAGAATGCCTCAGGGAATTCTGTCGGTAAACCACGCAAATCGCATTATTGGTTTGCAAAAGTCACCAACATATTACAACATATTGTCACGGTTTTGGTAGAGCTAGGCACTGTATGCAGGAAAAAAGAAAAGAAGGGGGAAAAAAGCTTTCATCATCAATGATATTGAGAACCATAAAATCAGTAATTAGATTCAGAGAAAAGCCAGTGGGAGTTAAAACCATAGTGATGCAGTCAACGAATCCAGAGCTGGTTAAAGTTCTGTCATGGTAAAAGCACTAGTTGCTATCTTTCGCTGACACAAACTGAAGAAATAAAAAACAAACACAAATCCCTATTTATAATAATAAAGAAGCCCATTGTTCCTCCCTACTGGCTTTTATGACTATCATTTTCCAAATATGCCAGGAAGAGGATTTTTAATGCTATATTAACAGGAAATATTCTGTAGGAAATGTGTATGAAAAATATCTATGAGGACAGTCACTAAAGAGCACAGAGATTAATAATGGAATTTTTTTTATTCCAAGCAGAATTTAATTTTTATAAGCAGAAAAAGTAAAAATACATCTTTAAAATTAAAAACAGCTACATATTTATTCCAGGGGAAGTATAAGGAATCCAATGCACATATTTAGAGACTACAGGCCTGTTATTGTTATAGATGGATGTTTGTCATTCCTCTTGGCCACTCAGCATCTGCACCTCTTCCCAGTGTTTGCAGAACACCCCTCCTGCGTCCATCTGCACTCCTGAGGCCAAGCCCCTTTCCCTCTATAGAAATTGAAAATGCGGGGCCCAGGATTTCTGAGCCTTCCTGGGGCTCCATTCATTAGACTCCTCCCCCTCAGAGTCTAATTAAAAGAGGAAGGGCTGGGGCACCTGGGTGGCTCAGACAGTTAAGCCTCTGCCCTCCGCTCAGGTCATGATCCTGAGGGTCCTGGGATCCAGCCCTGTGTCCAGCACCCTGCTGTGCTGGGAGTCTGCTTCTCCCTCTCCCTCTGCTTGCTGCTCCCACTGCTTGTGCTCTCTTTGTCAGATAAACGAATAAAATCTTTTTAAAAAGGGGGGGACTGCCCAAAATTATTGTGGAGATGAGTGTTGATGGTGGCAGCAGCAACATCTGATTTTTCAGAGGCAGCAGTGACCATTATGGTGGCAGCAGCTGGTGGCACCCATGTCAGGGATAGAAACAGTACAAGCTGTAGGATTTGGTTTCCAGAGAAGGCACTTCTGCAACGTGATTTGGGCATCGTTTGGAGCCTTTGACTTCCCCTCAGATTCTGTGAGCTGCCTGATAGCCTTTACATGAATTCTTCAGCTTCTGAAATAATCTGGGTTCTTTAACCGACAAAATTGTCGTTCACAGTACATTGGAAAACAGCAAAACAATTTGGAGCAATTGTATCCACTGGGAAGAAGTGAAAATGAAATTTCATCAAATCCCCTTAAGGATAAGGATATTCTAAAGGTAGTTCCTTTTGCCTTCAAGAAAATTAAAAGAAGAAAACAGGAGACGAAGCCTGTATACCTACAAATTTAAGTATGGAAAATAGAAGTGACGACTTCTATTTTTAAGCAAATCCTATTTCTTAGTAAATAAATAAATGGTCATTTCCCCCTCCTCCCAAAATCTTAATTTTTTTGGAATTGGTGAAAAAAATGTTCAGAGAAATAAAGGAATTAGGGAATTGTAAATCCATCACTAAGCACAATATTTCAAGGGGACCATGAAAGAGAGGCTTGAATGAGAACATCTAGGAAGCTGTGAGTGGCATCATAAAATAAATCAGTTTAGTTGAATGACCTTGGACATTTTATTTTTTATTATTTTTTTAAAGATTTTATGCATTTATTTAACACAAAGAGAGAGATCACAAGTAAGCAGAGAGGCAGGCAGAGAGAGAGGAGGAAGCAGGCTCCCCGCTGTGCAGAGAGCCCAATGTGGGTCTCAATCCCAGGACCCTGAGATCTCGACCTGAGCTGAAGGCAGAGGCTTAACCCACTGAGCCACCCAGGCACCCTGACCTTGGACATTTTACAAAGTGAAATCGATTTGATCTCTCCAAGAAAAATTATCAAAATTCTGTGTGGAAACAGTTAAAAACCAGCCAGACATGACACTTAACTATCCAGCAAATTATGGCACAAAATAATAGTTAACACAAAAATAGCAACAAGAGAAACACCTTTCATTAGAGGATCAAGGTTCAAGCAAACATTCCCTAATTAATCCTTTCAACTGCATCAGGAAGTCAGTATTTAGCATCTTCATAGATAGCATTCGATGTTTTTAAAGTGTTTTACCAACAGTAATTAGTTGTTCTCACCAACCTTTTGAAGTAGGTCAATATCATTATCTCCATTTTAAAGAAAAGCAAGGTACTGAATAAATATGTTGAGACCACTAACATAGCCCTCACTGATCAATTCCCATTTTTCTATCACTTCTATCTTTAACATAGGTAAAAGCATCTTCTTAAAATTGCCTTATTTTGACTTCCATCAAAAACCCAATGAAGTGGGCAGCATTGCCTCCATTCTGCGGATGAAAAAACTGAGGTTCACACACACTCCTCACATCAGAAAGCTGGCTGCCTATTTATGTCTGCATGTAAGTCCTAACCCAATCGTGTTCCCAGAGTCCAATAGGACTGAAGTGGCTCAGACAGACAACCTCCAACTTCTGCAGTTTCCTTTCAAACGGGAAGAAGTCCCCAAGCGTCAGTGTCACACAGGATAACGGATTTTGCACATCTCTTCTCATCACGAACAATCCTGAGCTTATTTTATTAATAGCAGATCTGTAGCCCAGCAATCCCCTCAAGCAACTACAGAACAGAAAAATGACACTTGTTATATATGAAGAACAAAGCAAAACTTCCACATCTCTCATGGCTTTTGGAAAAGCGGTCTTGTTGAGAATAATATAAACGGATTGTTCTATGAAAGGGTTGTCTTTAAGAAGAGTAATTCAAAGCTGGGCCATCAGATTTGAGAAAAGAGTTTTGACCAAAAGAGAAACAACTTAACCCTATTTGCAAAGGTTTTCATAAATACAGTATTTCTTTGCAAAAAATACAAAAATTAACCATACAAGTATGTCTTTATTTTAATTCTCTGTAATGATACTGGACTTAACATTTTCCTTTTATGAGAAGAAATGGCAGCTGTTTGTTTTATTTGTAATTTAGTTGGACTGTTTGCTAAATGTCAGCAATTATAGCAAAATATGAATAATAAAAAAGAAAAAGTTGTCAGATCAGAATCTGACCTCCCTTTTTATCCCTGCTGCATGAATCTTGACTATATCAAAGCAAGATAAATTGAAATTAGTAACGTGTTATTTTCCATTCATCTAACTGACAATTAAGCTAAGTGAAGCAAATTTGGCCTTGAAGTGTATAGAATTAGTCTACATTAAACAGAAAAGAGCTAGAGCCAGTCAGTGTATCTTCAGTCACTACTCAGCAAATGATGTTTTGTTATTTTGGAAAAGTTACTTTAGGAAACTTAAGTTTTAATATACACCATTTTTTAAAACTCTCCTTTCATTATCAGCACATTATAGTAATTCTAGTCAAATGTTTATTTTCTTTAGTTATATCTTACTGAATGCTTCATCTAAGGAAAGCACCAGTTGGAGAAGCCAAACCTGAGCTGTGACAGAATTCTACAAATAGAAAATGGCTTAAAAGTTTACACTGGAGAAATTCCAAAAGAAAGGACAGGCCAAAACCCAACAAATCAACATGAGGAATTTCCCTTTAATACCTTCCATGAGTTCTTGTTATTTACTTCACTTAGAAATTGAAGCCAAAGTCCTTCCATGATCCCTTGTTTAATGATTTATTTTCCTAATTCAAGTACTCCAACTTTGAGCAGCAGTGTAACTGGAAATGTCTCCCTTCGAGAGAGTTCTGAGAGCAATGCCACTTTGTCTTCATCAGATGACCTTCTGTGGGCAGCTCGGTATATTGAGCACCATTTGGGAACACCATGAAAGAGCTTGGAAAGGGACACAAACCCCAAGAATGATGAGCAGTAGAAAGCAACAAGAATGAGGGGCCCAAGGTAACTGAATCCGCGGCATGTAGCTGGTTAATCAGACCGTTACCTTTGCCTTTCTTCTCATTATACTGTCTACACTCAGCAGGCCATCTGCAAGGGCACTCTCCCTGTGTCCCAGTGTCTTCACCTTATATGGACACCAGTCATATAGATTTAAGGGCCCACCCTTCTCCAGGAGAACCTCATCTTAACTAATTACATCTGCAAAGGCCTTATCTCCGAATAAGTTCACATTCTGAGACAATGAGGGTTAGGACTCCAACATTTCTCTTCTGGGAGGACACAATTCAACTCATAACACCTCTTAAGGGAACAAGGGTGCAGAATAGGGCAGGGGAAAAGTTTGGGGAAGGTATAGGTTCAGCTCAATTCCACCCACAGCCTGATCCCACAAGAAGCTCTGAGGGCTGAATGGCATCATGAAGTTGTCCCCTATGGAGGGAAAGGACTAACAGTCTTTTGTACTTCCTGAATCACTCAGCCTTTGTCTGCAGATAACCCCTGAAAGGAAGACATACCGTCCTGGGCATTTCTGATCCACTCACTCTAAGATAGTGGTGGACCAACTTCAGTGGGCATCAGAAACAGAAGGTTGGACCCCAATCTCAAGTTTCTTACTCAATAGGCCAAGGGTGGGGCCTGAGAATTTGCATTTTTAACAAATGATCAGATGGTGCTGATGCTGCTGGTCCAGGGACCACACTTTGAGACCAACTGACATAGGGCAGTTCTCAGAAGGAAACAGCTTTAAAAAAAAAAAAATCTTACTTTTATTTTTAAATTCCAGTATAATTAACATATAGTGTTATATTCATTTCAATTGTACAATATAGTCACTCAACAATTTTTTACAGTACTCAGTGCTCGTCAAGACAAGTGTACTCTTTTTCAAAGAACTTTATAATCTCCACACCCAACATGCGGCTTGAACTCATAACCTTGAGATCAAGAGTCAAAGGCTCCACCGACTGAGCTGGCCAGGTGCCCCAAGACCAGTGTACTCTTAATCCCCTTCACCTATTTTACCCATCCTCCTCCCCTCTGGTAACCACCAGTTTATTAAGAGTCTGGGTTTCTTGTTTTGTTTTGTTTTTCTTTCTCTTTTCATTTGCTTTGTTTCTTAAATTCCACATATGAGTGAAATCGTATGGTATTTGTCATTCCCTCACTGACTTATTGCACTTAGCATTATACCCTCTAGATCCATGTTGTTGAAAATGGCAAGATCTCATTCTTTTGTATGGCTGAGTAATATTCTATTTTTTGTATCTACCAAATCTTCCTCATCCCTTCATCTATTGAGGGACACTTGGGTTGCTTCCATCATCTGGCTGTTTAAATAATGCTGCAATAAACATAGAGGTGCATATATCTTTTCGGATCAGTGTTTTTGTATTCTTTGTGAAAATGTCCAGTGGTGAAATTACTGAATCATATGGTAATTCTATTCCTAATTTTTTGAGGACCCTCCATACTGTTTTCCGCAGTGGCTGTACCAGTTTGCATGCCTACCAATAGTGCAAGACTGTTGCTTTTTCTCCACATCCTCACCAACACTTGTTTCTTATGGTTCTTCTATTTGACACAGAGAAAGAGAGGGCACAAGGAGCGGCAGAGAGGGAGAAGCAGGCTTCCTGCTGAGCAAGAAGCCCTGCGGGGCTTAATCCCAGGAGCCTAGGATCATGACTGAGCCCAAGGCAGACACTAAAGGTGCCCAGTTTCTTATGTTTTTAATTTTAGTCTTCCTGACGGGAGTGAAGTGGTAACTTATGGTTTGATTTGCATTTCCCTGATGATTAGTGATGTTGAGCAACTTTTCATGTGTTTCTTGGCCAACTGTATGTCTTCTTTGGAGAAACGTCTGTTTATGTCTTCAGCCCATTGTTTAATTGGATTCTTTGGGTTTTTGTTGAAAGATTTATTTACTTATTTTAGAGAGAGATTGCACAGTGGGGCTGGGACAGAAGGAGGGGAGAGTCTCAAGGAGACTCTGAGCTAAGCACGGAGCCCACTATGGGGCTCCATCTCACGATCCTGAAATCATGAACTGAGCGAAAACCAAGAGTTGGACACCCAACTGACTGTATCACCCAGGCACCCTTATTTTTTTGTTTTGTTTTGTTTTGAATTATATAAGTTCTTTATGTATTTTGGATACTAACCTTATCAGATATATCATTTGTAAATATCTTCTCCCGTTCTGTAGGTTGCCTTTTTGATTTGCTGATTTTCTTCCTTTGCTGTGCAGATGCTTTGTATTTTGGTGTAGCTCCCATAGGTTATTTTTTGCTTTTGTTCCCCTTGGCTTAGGAGACATGTCTAGAGAGATGTTGCTACAGAGAAGGAAGCAGCTTTGCATAGTCAGCGCCCCGACTTAGAGCAGCCAGCAGATGGGATGCATGCGTGAGAGGAAGGGGAATCTGGGCAGAGCAGCAACAGTGTAAGAACCGCACCATCTTTCTTGACAAGCCTAAGGTATGTGGAGAGCAGGAAAATAAACCCAAAAGGGACACAGGAGAATCAGAATCTCTCTCTTAGGAGAGAGCCAGGTTTTTGCTATAGTGAAGAAAAGGAGAAACATCTCAGAAAGAGAGACAATGCCACCACAGACTGCCAAATTGTCTGGATTAAAAAAAAAAAAAAAAAAAAAAAAAAACAAAAAAAAAAAAACAAAAAAAAAAAACAGAAAAAGAAGTCTCTATTTTTCAAACAATCAGTGAGAAAAGTGGGGTCCACAGTAATGATGCAGGTGATTTTAAAGTGAAAGAATCATTCTTGGATCTCCCCTGCATGCCCTGTGACCAAATTGGCTGCTGCAAATTCACTCCTTTTTTCAATCTCTGAATCGTTGGGTGGCCGTCAGCTATGCAGCAACAGCATTTAGTCACTCGGGAGGCCTGAAGAATCCCATCAAGTGTGCTCCAGTCTGGTTATTTAACTGGTAGAGACAAAGCTTTATGGCAGCTTTGAGCTGCAGCAGAATCTTACTTAAGGCTCCTCTAGTAAGAGAGTTATTGAAGATTGTATAAAATTGCAGCAATTTCACTGGACCCAAGAAAATGTTCTGTGGTTAGGAAGGGAAAAGGATTTATTTCAAATGCATTATATGAAAGACAAATTAAAATAGGTTTTGCTTATTTGTGGAGCATAAGGAATAACATGGAGGACATGGGGAGCTGGAGAGGAGAAGGGAGTGGGGGGAAATTGGAGGGAGAGACGAACCATGAGAGACTGTGGACTCTGAAGAACTGAGGGTTTTGAAGGGGATGGGAATTGGAGGTTGGGTGAGCCTAGTGGTGGGTATTAAGGAGAGCATATACTGCATGGAGCATTGGGTGTGGTGCGTAAACAATGAATTCTGGGACACTGAAAAGAAATTAAAAAAAAAAAAAGAATGGGGAACCTTGAAACAGATCCTAAATAAATCATGTGCAATTTATCTACTTCATTAAAAAAAATTTTTTTTAATGAACTAAAACTAAGTAAAGGAAGCACAGAGTGGATTAGCTTTGATATCTGCACAGGTTGCTGGAAAAAGAATTTGGAAATAAAGTGTGTATTAATTTAGCAGCATTAGCCTGAATTATGAAAATAAATGTTTGGAAAATAGAAGAATGTCTTCAGGTTAATAGCAAAGAAGGAAAAAGTTTTCTAAAAACATCTTTGCATTTCACGCCGAATGGAGAGTAGATGAGAAAATCCACCTAAAACAAGAGGGGAGCTTCCTTCAGGAATAGCCTATTTTTAAAGGGTCCACAGGTTCTGAAATTGAGACCCACATCTTATTAGGCAGCTCCCCAAGGAAGCCTTATGGAACAAAAAGTTGGGATTTTCAAACATCTTTAATTTTGTATTGGAAGGTTATTTAAATGAACAAACAAATAAGAAAAATCCATTTGAGTCAAGTTATTAGCCTCTCTGCACCTCAGCTTATGGCATGAAATGTGTTAATTTAAGCAATTAGAAAAGAATCAGGCATGTAAGGAGTCTTTATACTGGTTAGTTCTTATTATTTATCTTAAACAAACTCAACCTTGGTAGAGAAGGAAAGAGCAATTTGAAACACATGAGCAATGCTGTCCATTGTTCCATGCAAAGACCCTTGACTGAGAGTGAAATGGGAGATATGCATCTGCCATCTTGGTTGCCAGGTACTTTTGTGAGAAGTCTAATGTTTAAAGATAAATATTTTCCCCAGGACATAGCCTCTAAACACAATCCAACTACTTCTTCTGGCAGCTCAAGTCGAGAGGCAACCCTCTGTTCCACTGTGTGCTGGGGACAAAACTTGCCATATCATTCTCCAGTGGGCTGTGTTCTGAAGTGATTTGCAGTGGTCAACAATTTATCTCTACGTGATTTTTGCCTTAAATTGGGATAGCTAAGATGTCCCCCCACTATATTTCTGTATTCATGTCTTTCTGCTGCTGGAAAAAATTGCCACAAACTTGTTGGCTTACAACAACAGAAATGTATCCTCTTGTAGTTCTGGAAGCCAGAAGTCTGAAATCAGCTTCCCTGGGCCACAATCAAGGTCTCCACAGGCCCCCACTCCCTCCAGCGGCTCTAAGGGAGAGTCCAGTCGTAGTCTCTTCCAGTTGCTGGCAGCTGCTCACATTCCTGAGCTTGTGAGGCATCAGTATTATCTTTGCCCCTGTGGCCAGATCTCCCCCTGCCTTTTAGAAGAATCCCTTTATAAGAATACTTGCCATTGCATTTAGGCCCTCCTCCTTGGTAATCAAGGATATTCTCTCCATCTCAAGACCTTTAAGTTAATCACATCTGCAAGTCTCTCTTGCCATATAAGTACCACTCAAGGATTTCAGGAATTAGAATATGAACATATTTGGGACCATTATTCAACCTACCAAAATACCCATTCCCATTTAAACTTTCTCTCTCTCTCTCTCTCTCTCTCTCTCTCTCTCTCTCTGTGTGTGTGTGTGTGTGTGAGAGAGAGAGAGAGAGAGAGAGAGAGAGAGAGGAGAGAGGGAGAGACATCATGGGTGAAACTAAAGCTGTGGCCTGATTTGATTTGAGTACCACAGGGCCAACCCAGCTATGTTCGTAGGTACAAACCGATCTCCAGAGAAATTGGTTGCTGCTCAACAGGCTTTATAATCTTCTTTGAACACACCAGGTGGATCTTCAGTTACAATATTTCCCAAGCTTTAGCTTAACAAAGCAAGTTCTAGCTCCCATCCTCTCCATGTGTTGTTTTCAGTAAATACACATTTGGTCTTGTGTGAATAAAGAAGATTTCTCAAGCCCTGTTTCAGGATCTATATATCCTCTTGCATTTTCTGATTCTACCACCCTCTCCCCTCCCTTGCTGGTTTTTCAAATGCTTTAAGGAATGATAAGTTTTGCTGACACATGAAATCCAATTTTCTAAATTCTCTAATGAGATTAAATCGAGCCAGTAGAAGCCAGAAACTGCCTTTCATCAGAAGACAAGGATTGCATGTCTTCAGGCATAGTGTCATTTTTTTTTTAAAGAAAATGGGAAGGTGAAAAACTGATTCTCATGCACATAACAATTAACCCATTTGTTTCACTCTTCTCTCGATTAAAAGGAACAGATGTTTAAGAATTGGTGCTAAATAAATAAAATAATAGTACATTTGGAGAATTATATCCAGAATTTATACATGGAAAAGATCAAAAGATCAGAAGGTGCTAACATTTCCCTGTTAATACAAGGCAGATCTAATAGTTGGAGATAGTTCAAGAGACTACAGGTCATATTCCCATTTTTTGTCAGTGGAATGGACAATAATATGAAAGACTACAGATTTTGCGAAACTTCTGACTTGTATTCATTTTAATTCAGAATTTGTTGTTTTGGAAGTAGCTAGATCAAGGTCAAGATTGCTTGAGGAAACTGAGTGGAAGGAAAGAAATGGTTGAAGATGGGTAGCTCACGGTATTCCCAGGAAACCCACCACAATAAACTTAACAGTCAATATAAACAGAAAATAGGAGGCTTCAAATAATATAGATAGATTAATCATGGATTTATCTAAACTACTTATACACTTGGGAATATAACTATACTCCCTCCTCTGATGGCCCTCACCTCCCTACCTTGAGACACATTAGTATTAAAGACCCCTCACCCAGGAAAGCTCACTCCTTTTTTTGTCTCCATTGGCTAAAAGCTACCCAAAGTTCTAACTCTACTTCTTGTTTAAAATCTTCCTAAATCATCCAGCTTATTTTGATTAATACACACACACGCACATCATTATACCTGATAGAAATCTATCAATTGTTTTTATATATATCATACACTTCTTTGCATTATTTAATTACAAGGATCACTAAATAGGTGATGAAGAAAAGGAAGTAACTTGTTGCCACCATCTCTGGGTTGAAATCCCATTCCTAAGCCAGTCGCCTGAGAGCAGTTTCTGTCTCTGGAAACTGCTGTAAGGAAGGGATGGATAGAGCAAGTGTACGCTCTGCGGCTGAAACTTGAGTCTATTCAAATCTTGACAGGAAGTATGGGAGCTGGAAAACTGCCATGTCAAAGCATCTCGCATTTTGGTTTTATACAAGAAGTAGGGAGTTGCACACACTTTTCTTTGTTCTGGAAAGAAACCACCTGGATGGTATATTTACAAATGTAAAGACCACAGTCTGGAGAAAAAAAAAAAAAAAAAAAGTTTGACTCTGGCTCCAAATGGTTAGGGGTTCAAGCTACAGTGGATGATAATATCTCTGTGGTGAGCAGTTACAGCTCAGTAGAACGATGTTCCATTGACAGGATATTTTCTTTCCAAGCATGCATTTTACACTGATCCATTGCTGGAAACTGTGACCCACCGTCTAGAGAGGATGTGAGTGTGTGTTAGGAAGATGCCATCAAGGGCTCAGCAACTAAGTGTTAGAAGCTAAAGCAGCTCTTTGCATGAGAGAAGTTCTGAGACTCTGGACCTGGACTGAGTCCCTTTGAAGCCTAGATCTCTTTACTGTCATTAACATTGCTCTGGCCCATCAGGAAAGATGGCTTTGGGGAGACAGTATCCCTGGAAAATACTGCTAGAAAACTACACAAGAGAAGTACCCTCCCTTCTTCTCTGCCAACAGAACCTTGAACTAATTTGAGGTATCAATGAATGCAGCCCAAGGAGATGAATCCTAATCGAGTAAGCCAGTTATATTTCTCCCATTCCCCTTTCCCAGGCAATCACTTTCTCAGACTCCTTTGAAGATAGGGCAGTTCCTGAGACCTCATCCTGGCCAATGAGATGTAACAGGGAATCTTCTGGGGGTGTTTGGTTGGAGGTGAGAAGTTGACATCTGCTGCTGCTGCTGGAAAGGGTTTTCTTGTTTGAATAAAAGAAAAGAAAGTCCCAGCTTTAGACCATTGTCTAAAATTGTGAAGGCCCCCCCCCCCTTGTAGCGACTAAGTGACTTATCCAAGGACAAGAAGCCAACATGTGGACAATGACACAGGGGAAAGATGCGGAGAGCCTGAGCTACAGATAATTGTTGAGCTGATTTCAAACCTAGAATTGCTTTCCTCCAGACTTTTTTATTATGTGAAAAAATTAAATGTCTGTATTACTAAAGATACGGTGGATAAAGATAAAGGAAAGTATTCCATTACTTGCAGCCAAATGTATCTTAAATAATAGAACACTTCAGTCTTGTCATTGAAAATGGCAGCAGCAGAGGCCATGCTGGGATGACTTGGCTAACAAACCAAAGCGAAAGAACTGGAGTAAATTTTTCCTGAACAAATATGAGAGAGTTTTCTAGAGACTCTTAGAAGCATGGCCAAGTTCTTATTCAGATAGTTGGAGCTCAAAGTCATCACAGTCTGGATCTAACATAAATATGATTTTAATTGGACTCTTATCCTTGTAAGTCACAGAGAACAGACACACACAGCTTTATCTCCCATCGTGATGAGCCAATTATACCCAAGTTATCCATCTCTGTGCTACTCACCACGCGAACCTCCAATGAGATGGGAAGCTAGTACCAGAATGTAAACCAGCTTACTGCTTCCTTCATCAAGAAGTCTTGCCACCAAAAAATAAGTAAAGTAAGTAAGCTTAACTAAATAGTGTGCTCGGTGACGTACATTTGGTGACAGTTTCCTTATCTCCCTATCTCTTTGCTAATTGATAGCGTTTACAGACCCATAGCTGGTTCACAGACCACACAGGCTAATGAGCTAGAGGTCAGGAACCTGGGTAGCCTACATGTGATAATTTACAAGGAAATTTACAAGGAATCGCATTATGCTTCCCTGAAAACTACTCCAATGTTCACAGTGGTAGATGTCTTTACCTTAAAGGAGCTGGCTACCAAGTTATAGTTCCTTTGAAATTTTCTTGAATACTGAATAAGTACATTTGTAGGCATCATTGCCTAATTTAAATAAAAAGTCAGTATCTCTCTGTTTAATTATCTCATTTAAAATTTGCTCACAAATGAGAAGGTAGGATCTGTGTAGCTAAGCAGATGGTTGGAAGTAAATAAATTCATGTTCCATGTAATTTCCAATTAGACCTTTCACCTATATCCAATATAGCACGATTCTCTTTTTCATTAGGTTAAAAATATGTAGGTACTAAATATCTGGGATATCATTTAGGAATTGCATTCAGCTACATGAGATAGAAACTTGAAAGGGAAAAAAGTAGCTAAACAGATGAAATGTTTTTTCTCACCTAAAAGCTCCTGGAATTAGGTGGCTCCAGGTTGGTAAAATGACTCTATGAGGCCATCAGGTCTCTTGTCTTTCCACTTGGCCATTCTTGGCTGTTGCTTTATGGCCCCAGGTTGGCTACTCTATTGTCAGATTTATGTTCCCATTCCAGGCAGGATGAAAGGAAAGGGCAAAAGGCACATGGGAGCTAATTCTGATGTCTTCTAGACAGTTTTAGCAAAGGGTCAACCAAGGAATTTCTGCTTGTATATCTCCTTGGCCAGAATGCTGAGCCATGGCCACACATGTTTGCAAGAAAACTGGAAAAAATAAATAAATAAAAAATAAAAGGTTTTGTTTACCCTTTATTTTAGTTTGCTAGGGGTGCCATAACAAAGTACACACAAAGTGGTTGGCCTAAACAACAGAACTTAATTTTCTCACAGTTCTGGAGACTAGAAGTCCAAGATCAAGGTGTCGGAAGGTTGGTTTCTTCTGAGGCCTTTCTCCTTGGTCTGTAGGTAGGTGCTGCAGGTAGGTGCTGCCTTGTTTCTGTTTTCACATGGTCTTTTCTCTGTGTGTAATCTATATCCAAATGTCCTCTTATTAGGACACCAGTCATACGGGATTAGGGGCCATCCTAGTGACTTTATTTAACCTAATCACCTCTTTAATTATCCTATCTCAAAATACAGTTCCACTGTGAGGTATTGGCAGTTATGATTTCAATATATGAATCTTAAAAGGACACAATTCACAGGACACGTGAGTGGCTCCGTTGGTTGATCATCTGGCTCTAGGTTTTGGCCCAGGCCGTGATCTCTTGGGTTGTGGGATCAAGCCCTATGTCAGGCTCTGTGCTCAGCTAGGAGTCTGCTTGGAGATTCTTTCTTCCTCTCTCTCAAATAAATAAATCTTTAAAAAAAAAAAAAAAAGACATGATTCAGCCCACAACACCCTTCCAAACATAATCAGTGCTCTGTTAGTAAGAAACAGGGGGAAATTGATATAGGACACTGCAACAACCACCAAACCTACTATATTGCCTGATTTCCTTCAAACAGATGAACAAAAAAAGCTTAAAAATTGCCCCAAATTCAGTTTAGTTATAAATATGATGCATGATGAGGCCTACCCACCCATAACAAAACACCTATTTGTTTATTTAAGATAATTTATTTGTCTTATAGTAAGACTTTACCCAGTTGCCCAGAGCTTACATTGGGAATGCTCTGGAAGGCACCAATTATGACTAGCAATTACCACAAATAAAGAAGAATTTGCTTCCTTGAAGATCATTATTCCTTACATTTGCTGAAGCTTTTATAATTCAATTTATGATCCGATGGGGAAAACTGGGATTTTTTTAGTATCAGAGGAGTTTTATGTCTCCTGACCATTAACCAAATTAAGTAAAAATCTTTGATTTTGTTGGTGATATTTTTCTTTTCCTTTTTATTAGATTATCCATCATATTAATTAAATGACCATGAAAAGAAACTACCTGCAATATTACTACATAGGCCTGTCCTGCAAAGGCTTATGGATAGAAAGTTCGAGAAATGATTTGTTTGGCAAAATTCTTTTGATATCTTGCTTTGATTTTTTTTAAATAAATATACCAGTTCTGTTGAAATATAATTCCACCTATCAAAAAATTCCTACTTTTAAACTGTAAACTCAGTGATTTTTGGTATAATCACAGAGTTGTGCAACCATCATCACTATCTAACTCCAGAACATTTTTATTACCCCAAAAGGAAGTTCCATTCCCATTAGTAATCACCCAGCCACCCACCTCCCCTTTGCCCTTCTCCAGCGCTGGCAACCACTGATCTACTTTCTGTCTATAGATTTGCTATTCTGGGCATTTCATATACATGAATTCATACAACATGTGGTCCTTTGTGTCTGGGTTCTTTCACTTGACATAATGTTTTTGTTTCAACCATATTGTCACATCTATCAAAATTTCATCCTGGTTTTTTATTGTTTTTATTGTTTTGTTTTTCTTTGTTTGTTTTTAAAGGTTTTATTTATTTATTTGACAGAGAGAGATCACAAGCAGGCAGAGAGGCAGGCAGAGAGAGAGGAGGAAGCAGGCTCCCCGCTGAGCAGAGAGCCCGATGCGGGGTTCAATCCCAGGACTCTGAGATCATGACCTGAGCCGAAGGCAGTGGCTTAACCCACTGAGCCACCCAGGCGCCCCTGTTTGTTTGTTTTTAATGGCAGTAGCTTTTATCTAGTCTTCCTGGCTCTTTCTCCTCCACTCCATTCTCTACAAGGCAACCCGTGTGGTATTTCTCTAACGTATCTCTTTTTTTCCGCCTTCTAATTTAGTTCCTAGTACTCTTTCCTTCTTAGTTCTCCTGGAAATTATCCATTGAAGGATAAATATTCCTAGCACCTGGTTGTGCCTGTCAAATGAAGAAAGAGGATATTGCTCTGTATTACACTCCTCAGCTCTTAATGAGGGAAGACTTCATTCATCCAAACATACATGCAGTAAATGTGTGGCACTTCTATTTGTGAGCACATCTGGCTCAGAAATAGAAGGATCTTGTAGTCAGACTCACCTGCAAATTTCCGAAATACTAAAGGAAAAAAAAAAAAAGACCAACTGTACCAATTCTTTCTGCATTTGGTTTAACTGAACTTTAAAAAGGATGCCTGTTATCATATTGTGCATTCTCATTCCAGAATGTCCTCTCTCATTCAATTCACAGGGGACTCTGTGGGTGGGAATGGATGTCAGCATTGATTAACCCACCATTGTTTATTTTATTGTGAGGAAAAGAGGAAGAGCCCCTGGGTGAGAAGTAAATACATGTGGAATTTCTGAATATATAAATAAAAATAAAGGGGTTTGAGAGAATATAGAGCAAATGGCTTATAGGGCTGGAATGCCTTAGTCAGGGCACACATGTGGCAGAGAAATTCGGGGACCTGCTGCTTTAGAGAAGTTTCTGGGAGCCCAATAGAGGGAACATCTCAGAACATCTCCTCGAAAGAATGAAAGAAGAGGTGCCATGCTTTGCACACCTTCCCACCAAGAAAGATACTTGATACACCTTCTGGGATTTGGAGATGATAGATACCACATGTCACTACATGGTTCCTGGCCATTCGCTAAATGACCCTCAGGGCAACCTGTTCTACATGGGCCAGAGAGAAAGAGAAAGTTCTCCAACTGGTCTAGGCTAGCATGTGTCTCTTACAACAACATATTCAATAAAGTTTGAAATGTCTATGGCAGATCTGAAAAGCTGTATTCAAAGAACCACTGTCTAGGCTCCTAGGGATTCCTAAGGAAGCCATGCTCTCCTTAAAAATAACTATTTTCCTTCTGAGAAACAGCTTTTGGATTGCTACGTACCCTAATAGAGACTTAGTACCTACCTGTATTGTTTGCTGTAACAAATTACCGCAAACTTGGTTGTAGTAGGCTAAATGGTGACCCACCAAAGATATCAAGTCCTAATTCCCATACTTTATAGGAAAAGGGGTCTTTGCAAATGTAATTAAGTTCAAGATCTTGAAATGGGTTGATTATCCTGGATTATCAGGGTGGGCCCTAAATGTAGTCACACATGGCCTCATAAGACAGAGATAAAGGACAATTTAAAGATAGAAGAGAAGACACACAGAGAGAAGACAACACGAAGAGAAAAGCAGAGATTGGAGGGATGTGGACACAAGCTGCATGCCAGCAGCCACCAGAAGCTAGAAGAGGCAAGGCACTCCCTAGAGCCTTCAGAGGGAGTGCAGGCCTGCCAACACCTTGATTGTAACCCAATGATAATGATCCGAGACTTTTGGGCTCCAGAATTGTGAGATAACACATTTCTGTTTTAAGCTACCAAGTTTGTGGTAATTTGTTACAGCAGTCACAGGAAGCTAATATAGCCTAAAACAATGCAAATTTATTCTCTTTACAGTCCTGGAAATCAGAAGTCTCAAATCAATTTCCCTGAATTAAAGTCAAGGTGTTCACAGGAGGACCAGTTATTTCCAGTAGCTCCGAGGGGAGAATCTATCTCCTTGCCTTTGGCTTCAGGTGACCGTGGCCCTTGGCTTCTGGCCCCTTCTTCCTTCTTCCCAAGGCATCACTCCAATCTCTGTTTCCTGATCACACTGCTCTTTCCTCTAACTCTGCCTCAGATTCCTTTTGCATTCCTCTTTTAGGGAATGTTATGATTACATTGGTCCCACTCAGATCATCTTGGGTAATCATCTCAAGATTCTTAATCACATATGCAAAGTCTCTTTTGCCACATAAGGCACCATGACGGGGTTCTAGAGATTAGGATGTTAATATATTGGGGAGCCATTATTTAGCCTACCACATTACCTAACCACTGGATTTCAAGTGACTATGAAACCTGATCTTCCTGTCATGAACTGAAGTGTTATCTGATCCATCAAACACTAATGTTGTGTGCAGCTGTACTCTCTCCTCAAGGAAAAAGATTAGGCTCAAGCAGGTTCTAAAGACACCAGATTTTCCACAAACAAGTAGCTTACATTCTTAGTATTCCTACTTCTGATGTACTGCCATGTCCCCTCATCTCATCCATGACAATTGATAGGGAATAAGAAAATTAAAGTTTTCAGATCATTCTGCATAATATGATGGCCCCTTCCATTAATGGACTCCCTCAGCATTACAGTGCAAGTCACAGTGGCTATGAAGGACAATGAGGCAGATACATTCACTGACAAGAACTTTGAGCACTACATATATTTATCCTCTGCCTAGAAGCAGACATGCCCAGATATGTAGATCAGTATGAATCTTCAAGGGCTACCAATTTGGCTGTATGGTGAGGATCTTGGAAGCAACAGAAATGAGAAATTAGTGATGAGGAAGACTATAGACATTGATGGTGGGGCAGATTTTTATTTTCCAAAGATGGCCACACAAGTATATCTCATCCCATATGTACTCCTTAGAGCAGGACATTCCCCCATTGAGAGATGAGGTCTGTAATCCCTCTCCTTGAGTTTGGCAGGTCTATGACTATGGCAGAAACAACGTTATGTGACCTCTAAGACTGTCATAAAAAGCCATACAGCTTTCTTCTACTCTTCTTGGGATCCTTACCTTTGGAACTCAGTAACTGTGTTGTGAGGAAACTAAGCACCCACATGGAAAAGCCACATGTTGATGTTCCAGCCCAATCCCAGATGAAGATATAGCCAATAGCAGCATCAACCTTCAGATATGTGAGTGACCAAGCCTTTAGAATAATCCAGCCCCATCCTTCAAGCCACTCCTAGTGACACTAAGTACAGCAGAGATGTACAATCCCTGCAAGACTTGCCTAAATAGATTCATGAGCAAAGCAAATGTTTTCTTCAGCCATTAAATTTGAGATGATTTGTTAAACAGCAATAGATAATTGACAAATCTCTCAGAATTGGTCTAAAGTATAAAATTATTTGTGTCTTTGTGAATGCTAACTACAAGTCAACCCACTACAGATGAGGCACTTAAAAATCTGGAGGACAGGAGAACTCTTCATGGATGTCAGTCAGACTCTTTCCCCAGCCACCTAGTACTTGCTGAATAGGCTTATGAACAAGTAGCAATGGTGGGAGGGATGGACTTACCCTCACCCAGATTGATCTGGCTAATTCTATTGCAGAGCAATTTAATTTGCCAGTAGCAAAAGCCACCAATGACCTCATTATAGAGTACCATAAATTAGTACCTGGTGGTGGGTTGATCACCTTGGAAACCTTCCATCATAAGGAAGCAGAAATGATCCTAATGGAATAGAAATGTGTTCTGGATATGTATTGTATTTCTATTTGCCATATATGTGCCAGTACTACCATCTATAGACTTACTAAAAGCCTTGTTCACTCAACTACTGACCAAAGTACTAAATGTACAGAAAAAAAGGTATGTGATGAATCAGTGCCTGTGGCAAACAATGATCTTGCCATGTATCCCAGCACACAAAAGCAATCAGTCTTATAAAACAGCAGAATGTCTTATTGAAGTAGACACTTATGGTGTCACCTGGGAAATAATACCGTGTTAGGTTGGAATGCTTTCCTGCAGGATGTGATACAGGCTCTGATCAAAAAATCAATAAGGGACCAAGATGTAATAATAGTGGCAGATTTATGCTATCATCTGTAACAACAACAACAGAAGGAGAAAGTAGTTGAAAAAACAGTTTTGAAGACACTAGACATCAGGCAAGGAAGGACAGTGATCCCCGAGGAACAGGAAACAAATGAGGTGAACCCTATGGTTACCCTTGTGTACTGGCTTAAGAGAGTTTCTAGGCTCTAGTGCAGGGAGGAAAAACCCAGATAGAACCAGATGGACTTCTGAGTTAAGGAGAAGGAATGAAAAGTCTAGAGAGGAAAAAGTGACAGAATTCACATGACAATATCAAAGAGAAGAGAGCTGTACATAGCACCCCAGGGATTCACAAAGGCTATTCCTTCAATGTTGAGTAATGATTATCCTGTGTGCGTGAGGAAAGTATCTTAGGAAAGGGAAAGAATTAGAAAAACAATAGTGCCTGACATCCACATCGGATGTGGTGCCCACAAACTAGATTGGAAGACCTCATAATCCACAGGGCACTGAGTAGAGTACTTGGAAGGTTTTTGCCTCAGTCATGAGAAAAAACTAGCCCTAGACTAAGCACAGCTTAACAATCCTAAAAGCAAGACCCAAAGGGATCAATGTGTTCAAGCAACTTCCCTGTGTTGAAGAACAAAACTCAAGAATATTTATAGAAATACAAAAGTATCCAACACCCATGATGTGCCTTCCTGTGCTACAGAAGCTAGAAAGCTATAATAGACATTGCTCTGATCTTCTTACATCTAGGATCCTAGAGGCGAGTTTTTAATTTGTTTTTTGTTTTGTGTTATATTTTTCCCAACCAGGTGTATTTCCATTCAACTTGGAAGGCAGAAGTAAAGTAGAAGCAATTTTTCCTGAAGCTTTGGTTGATTCTAGAGATACGCATACTGGTTTTATTCTGCAGCCGCATTCCCATATCCAGGTAGGAGCCTTGTGGGTCTTGGAGCAGTGGCAATAGCATCAGAGGGTTCCTGATTCATTTAGCAGAGCTCATTGAAGTCAGCAGTTTCAGGGGAAGCCTCTCAATTTTTCATTTTCCTCATAGTGGCAGAGGTAGCAGCTCCCCTTACGGGTGAAAATGGTGGTATGATTCTGCAGATGTGGCCTAAATACCAATTCTCCAGTCCTTCCAACTTCTTATATAATACCTCTTCTAGATCAAAACAGCTGGAATTAATTCTATTTCTTGAAAATAAATCTTATTATGGGAATCTGTATTTGTTATCTATTGCTGTGTAACAAATCCCTTCCTCTCCAGTTTAGTGGCTTAAAACAACAAATAGTTATTATCTCATAGCTTCTGTGGGCCAGGAATTCAGGAGCATATTTCCTTGGTACTTCTAGTTCAGGGACTCTCATGTGGTTGCAGTCAAGATATCAGCTAGGGCTGCAATCACCTGAAGGTTGGACTGGGGCAGGAGGCTCCACATCCAAGATGGCTCACCAACAAGGTTATTGACAATATGCTTCAGAATCCTAACTTGTTATTAGCAGGAGTCCTCACTTTCCCACTGTCTGGGTCTCTCTACCAAGCTGCCTGTGTATCCTTAAAATATAGCATCTGGCATCCCCCCAGAGCAAGCAATCCAAGAGAGAACAAAGAGGAAGCTGCAATGCCCTTCATGACCTTGTCTCCTAAGTTGCATGCCATCACTTCTGCTTTATTTTGTTTGTTAAAAAGCAAATCCCAAAAGTCCAGCCCACACTCAGGGAGAGGGAATTTAGACTCTGCTTCTTGAAGGGAGGTGTGTCAACGAATTTGTGGACTTATTTTAAAAGGCCACATAATTCTCCACAGGTGTGAGAGTATATGATTTTGTCTGTAAATATCCATGCTGTTTTTATGTAATATTTAACATTTATAAAATACCTCTCATCACTAATAATAATTCCAGCAACCCCAAATTAGGCTCTCTCATCTCTTTTGGCAACTGGTCACATTTCTTTAATTTTTCTTCTATCATCCTAATTTTTCTTCTTCAAGGCAAGTTTTCATGAAGGTTAATGTGCCTCTCCTTACTCACACTAATGTAAAGTCACTATGGATACCATGATTTTTCATACTAAATAATTATCAGCGACCACAGACCTATTTTATTGATGAGCAAAAAATAAAATTCTATAATTGTTTCAAGGCAGGAGGCCCCAAGTGTAATTAAAATATAGGTAGATCACTTTTAAAGTGTCAGCGTGGGAGATACCTGCTTGGCTCTGTCGGATGAGCATGTGAATCTTGATCTCGGGAGTTGTGAGTTCAAGTTCATGCTGGGTGTAGAGATTACTAAAAATAAATAAGTATTAAATAAATAAACCTTTAAAAAATAAATATAAGTGTCAGGGTAAGGGAGTAAGAAGGCATTGAGTTATCTTACTGAATTCATTGAAGAGGTGAATTCAAATATTTATGAATAATTTTTAACTCATTACATATTTTTTAAAAGAGCAGTGAAATTATTTTTAAGGGAGTCCTACTGAAAAATAGAAGCCACCCTTGCACAGCAGTATCATTTAGCAAGGTATTTCAGAAGTGTTTTGACAATATGAAAGAGATGTTCCTAATGAAGCTATAGCTATGTCACAAAAATTAAGAAATTGTATTAACCATTCATATTTGTTTTAATGTTCCAAACCATAACTTTGAAATTTAAAGAAGTTATTTATGTTTATGTATGTATGTTCCCTAAACCCTATCAGTAAAAGTGATACAGCACTTAGCACAGTGTCCAGCAAGAAGACTTGTTATAGGGGCGCCTGGGTGGCTCAATGGGTTAAGCCTCTGCCTTCAGCTTGGGTCATGATCTCAGGGTCCTGGGATCGAGCCCGGCATCCGGCTCTCTGCTCGGCAGGGAGCCTGCTTCCCCCTCTCTCTCTGCCTGCCTCTCTACCTAGTTGTGATCTCTCTCTGTCAAATAAATAAATGAAATCTAAAAAAAATAAAAGAAGAAGAAGAAGACTAGTTATAGATGTAGAGTTAGTGACCACCATATTTCCTTGTATTAATTGATGGTTTCATGTAGCTAATGAGTGAGATCCAGTCACCTCAAGAAGAGTAGTATCAGCCTGGTTAGCAATCATTTCAAAGTTCATTAAAAATCTTCCAGCTCAGGGTGCCTGGGTGGCACAGTCGGTTGAGTGTCTGACTGTTGGTTTTGGCTCAGGTCTGATATCAGGGTCATGAGATCAAGCCCCATGTTGAGCCCCGAGTCAGGCTCCATACTCAGCATGGAGTCTATTTGTGTTTCTTTGTCCCTATCCCTTTGCCACTTCCCTCTGCACTTCCTTTCTCCAAAATTAATAAAATAAATATATTTTTTAAGGTTTTATTTATTTATTTGTCAAAGAGTGAGAGAGCAGCAGGCAGAGGGAAAAGCAGCTTCCCTGCTGAGCAGAGAGCCTGATGCAGGACTCAATTCCAGGACCTTGAGGTCATGACCTGAGCTGAAGGCAGACACTTAACCAACTGAGCCACCCAGGCACCCAAAATAAATCTTAAAAAAAAAATCTTCCAGCTCATTTCACTTGATTTGACTTCTTTTCTTTTATGCCCCATTTGTTGAATCCATAACAATTTTCAAGACTAATATGCGGGATACCACAAGACACAGCTCATATCCCCACTGCCAACCTGTCAAATGAATGGAAAATATGAGAACAAGAAAGGTAATAGTGAATGTAGTGAATGAAGTAAGGATCCTGAATTCTAAAGATAAATTCCCAGCCCAGGTAACATCAAATTCTTATTACTGATTGTCTTTTCAAAGTATTTCATGTTTGTCTGCCTGTACCTGGTGGGCTTCTTGTCAAGCTGTTCTCAACTCTTGTTTACTCTAACTACATATATGTAGTTTCCATTTCAAGAGCTAAGATAAGTTGGCCTATAATGAAAAGCATTAAATGAGATATGAGTGCATTTGACCTGACTTTAAAGGATAGAATTGACTCAACAGATATATAGGAACAACAGATGGCTCTACTATAGACTATAGAAGGGTGAGGATAAGGGAACTGATGGAGACTAGAAAGCGCAAAGCATTTTCAGCACTTGAATACACTTTGATCCCAAGTAAAGAATGTTACCAATTGTGAAAGGAGGCATATCAAAATACAATATGTAGGTACACACCTGCTAATTTGGAGAATGCAATAACCCTGACTTACATAAGCCACCCGCCAACCAAGAAAGGGAACACCCAAGGAATGAGTCATAGCCTTTTCTTGACTCTTTGACTG
Source organism: Lutra lutra (assembly GCF_902655055.1). Classification (NCBI taxonomy): domain Eukaryota; kingdom Metazoa; phylum Chordata; class Mammalia; order Carnivora; family Mustelidae; genus Lutra; species Lutra lutra. Next base: position 29,433,197 of record NC_062282.1, read on the forward strand.
TATTGGTCAAGCATATTGTTTAAGAAACACACACCCACACACACCCCAATAATAAAAAGTAGTCATTTGCTTTTGTGACAAAAGACGCTTGTCAGGACATAGATAGAAAATCTGAGGAATCTCTAATAATCATACGATGAATACCACTAATACCTGGAGAAGATATGATGACCATAGCCACAATGTTCTCTCCAAAGGGCTTCTAGAATCTAGTCTTCCCAGTAGGATGAGGCAAAATGATGCACTTAACCCTAACTATATGGAAGCTTGGAAATAGTCTAGTGTCCAAGAACAGTTGTGACAGAAATTCCTCTTGTAGCATTAAGTAATGACTAGTCGCACAGGACTCTAATTGTATGTATAGTCCTCAGAAAAATGAAAAATATTTTTTAAGGTCTGACAAGCTTAATAAAGGATGTCTGTAATTCAGATTAGAATGTTTAGCTCACACATAAAATACGCATGTTGATGTATTCAAAAACTATTTATACACCTACTATTGTGTCAGTCTCTCTGCTAGGTGATAGAGGCAGAAAGTGGAATAAAAAAGAAGGATAAGACTGAATTCCTCCCTGTACAACTGTAGAAATCTACAGTTGTATAAGGGAAAAATAAGGGAAGAAGAAAACATGGGAAGAAAGGTTCACATTGTCCTCCCTGTCGCTCTAATATATATTTTTTATTTTTATGTATACTTGATTCTTTGAACGAGTAGTTCTACAAGATTTCCCCTACGTCCTTTCACTTTCCACTTAATAAAGGTAGATGTGTCCTTCTTCCAGAAGGGCTCATGAAAGAAGCAGCACAGATTTTTTTTTTTAGTTTTTAATTTTAATTCCAATATCGTTAACATACAATGTTATATAAGTTTCAGGTGTACAATATAGTGAGTCAACAGTTCTATACATTACTCATGTATATTACTCATGATAAGTGTACTCTTAATCCCCCTCACCTATTTCATCCATCCCCCTACCCACCTCCTCTCTGGTAACCATCAGTTTGTTCTCTATAGTTAAGAGTCTATTTCTTGATTTGTCCTCTCTCTCTTTTTTTCCTTCACTCATTTGTTTTGTTTCTTAAATTCCATGTAAGAGTGAAATCATAAGGTATTTGTCTTTCTCTGACTTATTTCACTTAGCATTATACTCTCTAGCTCTGTCCATGTTGTTGTAAATAGCAAGATTTCATTCCCTTTTATGGCTGATATATAGATATCTCACATCTTCTTTATCCATTTATCTATCAACGGACAGAGTTTGCTTTCATAATTTGGCTATTGTAAATAATGCTGCAATAAACATAGGGATCCATGTATCCCTTTGAATTAGAGTTTTTGCATTTTAGAGGTAAATATCCAGTAGTGCAATTCCTGGATCATAGGGTAGTTCTATTTTTAACTTTTTGAGGAACCTCCCTACTGTCTACTGCACCAAGTTGCATTCCACCAACAGGAGGCAGCACAAATTTCTAACATAGGGTTGGTATGGAAAGAGATTATCTATAGACTCCTAAATAGGAGGGTTTGCTTGGGAATCACCATCTGGTCTAGATTTCACTAACAGAAAAATAAATAAATAGACATTAATTTACACCATACCAAACAGCAGAAGCTTTTTTTTTGTTTTCTGGACATCATCTGGAAGGCACTGATAATCAAATAGGCAGAAAATCCCCATGTGATAATCAAGAACTGGCTGCAAATGTATTGACATGTTTCCTACAGACGATTGTGATTTTTCCTGATTCTCCTGACTCACCTAAAAAGATCACAGTTCAGGAAATAAATTAGCAGTCAATCTTAAGTTAATGGTCCACCAACTACCACCTGCCTTCTTCGCACCAAATATTGTGCTAGGCACTTTGCAAACATCAATCCATTGTATTGTCCTAAAACTCTTCGAATTAGGTATACATGGGTCCACTTTGTTACTCAAAAACTGAGGGTTGGTCTTCTGGGATATGATATAAGATTAGAACTTTTTCAAAGAACTTCTATCCTATTTCACCTAACAGAATGATCCAAAAATTTACTTGCAACTAATAAACAAGAAAACATGTTTAAGCTAGTGCTACAAGCCTCAAAAGTGGGTGTTGAAAGAAAGAAACAGAAGATTCTGGATTTGAGCTGTGGAGCAAGTGGCTCAGCTCCTAACACCACCTCCACCATCCAGACATCATAATGCATTTGAAAAATTCTCATTAATCTCAAGTCCGAAGAAAAGCAAACTGGATAATCACTCTCATCTTTCTCTCTCCTCCTCCTCCTCCTTTTTTTCTTCCTCTTTATCCTTCTTTTCACAAAGCAGTAATGGAAACTAGAAAAGAAGAGGATAAAATAAGGAAAGTGAAGAGCAAATCTGTTTGTTTGTTTGTTTGTTTTTTTAAACAAAAGTGAAGATTTCAATGCTGTACATGGTATGGCCCATTGGAATGGTGGAGTGAAGCTTGGTATTTGACAAAATCTCCATGAGAGAACAAAGGCAGTATACACACACACACACACACACACACACACACACATTTGCACTCCATGCTACATTTCCTCAGGCTGTAAAGGAGTAAATAAGGGAGCAAGCCCCCAGCACCACATTATCTTTCAGAGGGGTAAGTGGTCTCAGTTACAGCAGATTAAGTCAAGAAATCACTTACATTGTCTCACAGCAAATAGAATGTATGCCTGGACAGAACATGAAGGCATGAAAAAGAATACAATAACAGCCATGAAAACTTAATCTGGGCATTTTTAAAAAGAAAGAAGGAAGGAGTGAAAATCAAAAGAGAGAGACACATGGAAGAAGGAAACATTGAAGAAAAAGACAAAGGGCTCAACCAGAAGAAAATCTAATTCAAGGAAAGAAGGAAACTCCCTGAACTTGCATTGCTGAATAAAAAATGAGTAAGAATATCAACTAAAGAAAGCAAGAGATCAAATAATAGATCAAAATAAAAATAAAAAGTGGAATTGAAGGGAAAGTGTAGGACTAAAATAATATCATAAAAAGCAAATAAACATGTAAAGAAATAGTATTTACTTAAAAAATTGTGTTACTGAAATAGAGGAAAGCCCTGAGATAATCACAACATATATTGATGAAAAGGAAAAGAAGTAAACACAGAGAGGAACTGAGATGGAAAATAAAGTCAGTCAAATATAAGGATAATTGTTGGCTCTTATTTAGAGAATCAATAAAGAATTCATGAAAATGTATCACTCAGATCTCCTCCCTTGGGGATTATGACTTCTAACGCTTCTAACGCTTCTAAATGTAGACAAAAGCATAGTTATGGTTGCTTTGCCTGTGACTTTGTTACCAATAGAATTAAATATGCTCATACAACATTCTAGTTAGTACAGTTTTGTGAAATATCTTCAAAGTTCATTACAAGTTCAAAATTATGGTAGGTTTTAGTCTGACCACTAGATTTGATTGTTTAATGTGTAATAAAGAAGCATATATATTTCTATATCACAAAATTTTTTTAAGGTTTTGTTTATATATTCGAGAGAGTTGTAGAGGGGCAGGAATAGAGGGGGAGGGAGGGAAAGGGAGAAAGAACCTTGAGCAGACTCCCTGCTGAACATGGAGCCCCACGTGGGGCCCAGTCTCACAACCCATGAGATTTTGACCTGAGCCAAAACCAAAAGTTGGGTGCTCAACCTACTGAGGCACCCAGACACCCCACTATATCACAAAATTTTAAAAATATTTTGATTATTGATTTTTAATATAATTGGCTTCCTTTTTAATCCTATGTATGATACTTTAACCTTTTAAAAAACATTATTCTGTAAAGGGGTCCATAGACTTCACCAAACTGCCAAAGAAGTCTGTGATACAAAAAGTGTCCCTACAGTCATATCTCAGAAAAGACTGCAGGTCCCCCAACATTGCATACCACATGGAAGGGACCCATGCAAGTGAAGGATCCTGAAGCTGAATCTTCATTATTTTTACAATAAACCAACCACTGATCATAGCTCAAACAGCCATTTCAATCAAGGAATTATAACCTGAGTGTTGATAATGTCAGAGTAACAAGAGAGTGTTCTGACACCATGACACGATCATACTGTCACCAGAATGCCTCTCCAGACTTCTATGTGGGAGAGAAATAATCTGTCTTGCTTACATTACTGTATTTTGGGGTCTCTTTATAGCAACTAAACTCTTCCCTAACTAATACATTACATTTTCATTACATTACATTTTCAAATATGACTCCCAAAAGATAAAATAATTCCCCATCATTGGCAATAAAAAGGTGGAGGAAGAAAAAGAAAGGAAATAGTGTTTGGGGCCAGAAAGGACCTTACTAACTACAGTAACCCAAAATGTAACTCAACTCACAAACTCCTAATAAATGGTAGAACTGGGGAGAGTTACATATTCATTATTAGTTATTTTTCTTCACAGTACCTAATCTCCTAAAAATATCTAATGTCTTACAAATATCCAAATGAAAATTTTTTTCATTCAACGATAATAAGTACAAGGAAAAACAGTCCTAGATTTATAATCTTTTCCATCAAAAAATAAATGAAGAGGGTCCCCAGTATATGTTTAGCTGTGCAATGAAAGTAACCCCATCACCCCCTTCTCTAAATTCTCCAAAACTTTCATTTTGCAGTGATGCTTTAAAAGAGGAAATGACTTCATAGATAATCTGGGATTTTTAGATGAAAAGTCAGGACCTCAGCTGACATCTTGCCTAAACCTGTTTGATAATTACTTTTGGAATTTGAACCCTAGGTATTCCCTCCCTTTCATCAAAAAGCAATATACACATCAAGTTGATTTTGTACTTGTGCTTTGACCTCACTAATGTTTCCTGTGGGTACTAATTTCAACTTATGTGGTTTATCCATTAAAGTTCTCAATTCATAAGAAATAAATGCCTGCATTCTTAGAAGCTACACATCAGAGGTGATTTCTCAGAAGAGTGAATTTAAAAAAATTTTTTTTTTCTCAAAATGCTAACTTTCCAAATGGATTTTCTTCCCCCACAATAGCTGTTAAGGAACATAAGGGACCAATGCACTTTCAAGTTCGCCACCAGCCCCAGGATCCCAAGAATCACAAAATAAGAGAAGGCATGGTGATCCTTCCGTCTGAATGTCTCTGCAGTACTTCCCAGCTTGGAAATCTCCTCTTCATCTCTCAGGACCTTTTACTTCATCTATCTTCAATGGCACCAGCTAGAATTAGCTTTCTGTCCTGTTTCCATAACATGTAAGTTTTGTCCCTATTTTAGCACTTACTACCTACTATTTCAATCTGATTGTATGGCTGTCTTCTCAACCACATTATGAACTTCTCAAAGTTAGGGCCAGAGTTATCAGTCCTCTCAGTGCTACAGGGATAATGTGGGTATGGATTCAATAAGACAGACACAAGGGAGAACAAAGTTTGATAGGGAAAGTAAGAGGTGGAGTCTGGAGTAACTCCTCAAGCCAACCTTCATCTGCCGTGACTTTTCCTTCAAATGTATTCAGTTTTAATTCAGAAGGTGAATGAGTAGGGTTCAGGGCCAAAGAATCTTACTAACTCTACTAAAATCGTTTTTGTGTGGAAAAAAAAAAAAAAAGGTCCTTTAAGTTTTCCCTCCAATTGTGCCTTAATCCAGTCTGGCTTATCATATACTCTATAACCAACTCGAGTGCTCACAAGTGAAAACTAGGTCCCAGGTTTTCTCTTCTAGCAATTATCTTCCACCCTTCTGCTTTGCTTTTCCCACGTTTCTTCTTTGCTCCCACCATCTAGCCTATACCCATCTCAGTTTATCCCACTAAGACTAGAAATCACTGGGAGGGAATTCAGGTCCATTTTCGGGCTTCATAAAGCAGCTCTGAAAACTCAAATCCCAGATCCCAGTGATTTGGAGGAAAGCTGAAGAGGCAGCCTTGTTCTTCTTCTACCCAATAGGAGAGGCCAGGATGGATCGATTTACATGGAACATGGAGTGCCACCAGGGAGACCCCCTGAGTTTCCTGCTCTTACTTTGTGTTAGGTATCATACTCTCACCCAAGTAGACATGGTTATCTCACTTTTCAGTTGCAGAGGCAGGTACCTAGTGCAGGGACTCCCAGGAGACTTAAGGAACAAAGCTCCCATGGTGGCTTCATTGGAGTACTACCTACACACAAGCATTTGAGTACAAGTGGTTTGTTTGGAAAGTGAAGGTAACACAAGTAAAGAATTGGGGATGTGATACAAAGAAGGGAAAGGAGGGTAGCCAGTTGCCACAATGGGAGCTAGAACTCACCTCCTTCCCCAGGGTGGAAACTCTTAGAAATGGTACAAAACATATGTCTCAGAATTACCCCAGCTTCAAGGTGAGGGAGCTGGAGTATTTATACATAAAATCTCAAGAGTCAATGATTGAGGACTACTCAAGTGATGGGGCAGAGTGTTTACTCTTCTTCCCACTACTAGCCTACTCTATATGGGCAAAATGGGTTTCCATGGTTGTAGTGGGGGTTAGGGGTGGAAGGAAGAACCTTCGGGCAAAGACGCAGATACTGGCAACCAGAAGTTCAGGAAAGGACACTGAATTCTCTAGGGACACAGTTAGGACCCTGACAGCATTCATTACACTTTGTCTACAAGGGGCTAAACAAATATCCTTTTTCTCATAGGGGGAAATCCAGCCATTTTGTGCTAGTTCATTATTCAGACTATTACATGGATGGTAATGGGGGTAAACAACAGTCTTGGCCCTACACCGTATTATTCTGATCTCAAAATGAGCCAGAGAGTGGAGGGTAGCCAGAGTATACCTATACTTTCTGTCTTTATGAATTTGATTACTCTAAGTAACTCGCATTAATTTAATTTGGTGACTGGCTTATTTCACTTAACATGATGCCTTCAAGGTTCATTCATGTTGCACCAGGTGTCAGGATTTCCTTCCTTTTTAAGGCTGAATGTATGTACCACAGTTTATCTCTTTATCTATCAATGAACACATAGGCTGCTTCCACCTCTTGGTTATAGTGAATAATGCTACTATAAACATGGATGTACAAATATTTTTTCAAGTCTGCTTTCAAGTCTTTTGAGTGTATACATAAAAGTGGAATTGCTGGATCCATAATTCTATTTTTAAATTTTGATGAACTGCCCTAGTGTTTTCTACAGCAGCTGTACCATTTTTTTATTCCCACTAACGGTGCAAAAGTGTTTCAATATTTCCATACCCTCACCAACACTCTTAATTTCTGTTTGTTTTTCTGTAGTAGCCATCCTAATGGATGTGAGGTGGTATAGTCATCTTAAGCAGAAAAGGAAATAGATCATTAAAAACTGTCTGAAGCACTGGAGCAGCAAACTCTAGACCGGTCTTCCAGAATGGTCCCCAGACCACCATAAACTAATTCACCTGGGGAGCTATTACATGGGGCACAACCACAAAAGAGGGACTCAAAAGGCTGCTATTGGAACTACTGAGTTCAATAATAAACTACTGGTATTGTTGTAGCAGTTGACTATGACTGCAACCATGAGACTTAACAAATAATCACAAATTTTCATTACCCTTACAATAGGTATTTATTTAGCCCATGAGCTCTTGGTTGGCTGATGAAGGCTATGTCTGTGAGGGGCAGCTTGACTAAGGCAACTCTGCTCCATGTGTCTCTCTCTCATCCACCTCCTGACATCAATGGGCTTACAGAGCATGTTCCTCTCATGGTGATGTCAGAAGAGTGAGTGGAACTTAAAGAAAAGTGCCAATACTTACAAGACAGATGTCGAGGGGCCGTGGGTGGTTCAGTGAGTTTAAACTTTCAGACTCTTGGTTTTGGCTCAGGTCATGGTCTCAGGGCCGTGAGATCCAGCCCAGCACTGGGCTCCACGCTTAGTGCAGAGTCTGCTCAAGATTCTCTCTCCCTCTGCCCCTCTTTCTCCCTTTGTCCCTACCCCCACATGTGCTCTCTCTCTCTCATTCTCAAATAAATACATAAAATCTTTTCTAAAAAGACAGATGTCAACAACAATGCAATGCAAAGCAATAAATATCAGTACAGTACATTAACAAAAGGATTTATGTAATCAGCTTGAAACCCACCATAACACATGCAAATATTGTGTCCAGAAAATACTCTTTGTTTTAAAAAACACAACTTCCAGACGAATTCTAGATATTGGTGAAGCTGATCGCTATCTTTTAGAAACTTAGTAACAGGGACTTTCCTCTGGCAGCATATTTCACATTTCCATTCACATTCCTTTTCATACATTGACATTTTCACATGGATATAAAAAACCAGATGCCAGCCTGTCTTCGAAATGCAACCAGTCGATCAACACAGGAATGTTCATCTCAGTAGCTAGATTCTTCCAGGCAGGGGATGAATGACAGCGGAACACCTAATAGCAAGACAAAGCAACACACAAAAACTGTGTTGTGTCTGGTAGTTAAATCCATTAAGTGCCCTGAGTTTCAGAAATTTATCTTTAAGAAATTACAAATGTATAGTTTTTAGAGATAGCCCCTTCTTTACTGCATTTTCTCCCTGACCTAGTTTTGCAGACACCTGGTGGCATGACCTTCAGGGCATGGAGGAAACATATTACTTATAAATCTAGTTTTTAATATATTTTTATGTAATGATTACTGCTCTGTTGTGAATGTTATAATTATGTAATTTTAAATCAGGCTTCAGGGAACACCAACGTTATTAGTTAACTGTGTAGATTAAGGGCTGTATAATTCCAACTATATTTAACTTAAAAACAATTTGCCTTCAGACATATTGGTAAACTCTATGTTAGTTAAAACAAGCAGAGACATCAACCAGATCTTTTAGAGTCTTGTCTCTCTCAACCATGAATTTTGCTGATGTTGTTCATCCTAAACAGAATTCCACATAAATGTCTCTTTGCCTAATTACAAGCTAACTAGTTTTAAAGACAGCTCAAAGTCTGCAGAAGTGTGTGTGTGTGTGTGTGTGTGTGTGTGTGTGTACACAGATGCACAGGGTGTTCTAGTCAAGGATTCAAAAACACAGATAACAGATATCCAAAGAAACTAGCCCCAGTGAAGATACCTTTATGGAAAGCATTTAAAGAATCTCCTGAAATGTGAGGGTAGGAATACAAAGTCTGGTCAAAACTGATACTGGGGAGTTGAAAGTTATCTGGAACAAAGGCTATACTCTCTACTTCTCAAGAGCCATGTGACCTACTCTTTGGTCCTGTCTCTCAATGAGATTATTTTTTATTTACCAGAACATGGTCATGAACTTCATAGATTGACTTCTCAGCCCCAGTGACAACCACTGGCTAGGATGTCCCTCTTTGTCCCTTAGTTCCAGTTTCTGAGAGAGGGATTGTGATTAGGTCAACACTGTGCCCTACGATGAGCCCCCTTTGGGTCCTCTAGAATAACCAGTTAGATCAAAAAAGATGTGTCACAAGCATGGTCTCTCAGGCATTGTGGGTGGGATGGGCAAAGACAGATACATGTAGAATGACATCTGTGTATATACATTTATTACTCGTATGGCATGTTACAGCTTCACAGTGTTCCATTTTAAGATTTACTCGTTGTCTTAGTCAACATTCAACCAGACAACATACTTACATATTTATAGTAGAGGGGAGTTAATCCAGGAAACTGGTAACACAGGTGATGGGAGAGCTGACAGTAATGAAGTAGGAGACAGAGAGGCAACCCAGAGATTAAAGCAACTGTACAAGCAACCCAAGTCTTGAAAGACAAAAGGAAGAGGAGCTGGTGCTACTGGGATTTAAGGACCAGACATCCCCAACAGAAACTGGAAGCCAGATTAGCCTAAACATAGGGAGTTGAGCTGGCAAGAGGTTGGAGAGGCTGCTGAAGCAGAGAGGAGAGATGGACTCTGGCTTTTCCCTTCCTCCCACTTTTTACTCTTCTCCTTTATCTTCCATTGACCTGAGCCACCTGACATGGAAACCCACTCTAGGAGTCAGCTCCGGCTGCATGAGAAAATGCCACAGACTGGGGTCAGCTTAAACAGAGATGTATTTCTCAGAGTTCTGGGAGCTGGAAAGTCCAAGATCAAGGTGCTAGCATGGTCTGTTTCTGGTGCGGATTCTCTTCCTGCATTCTTGCTGTGATCTCCTCACATAGAGGAGAGAGACAGAGATCTCTCTTTTCCCCTTCTTCTAAGGCCACAGCCCTATTGGATCAGAGGCCCACACTTACGCTCCCATTTAACTTCAGTTATCACCTAAGGAACATGTCTCCAGAGCCAGCCATCTTGGTGCTTAAGGAGCCCTAGTCTGTGCATCTGTCAGGACTCTCAGATCAGGGCAGAGCGCTCTGGAAATGCAGCTTCCTGCCACCCCCACTCGACTGGGAGACAGAAAGGACAAGAAACAGATCTGAGGACAACGGGACAGGGACCGGCACACTCGTTACCGTACTGCAAGGTGTGGACTGTCACTCCTACTTTACAAATTAAGAAACAGGCAAGTTCAATAAAACTTGTTTGAAGTCACAAGTTAGTAAAGCAGCAGCAGATTCTAACCTGGGCCTTCCTGTTCCGAACGCAGCTCATCGTAACTTCCACTAAGCCCTCAACATATATTTCAACTACCCTGAGCTCACGTTTCTCTGAATTTTTATGCCACTTTTATTCTTTACCTTAGAGTTCATCAGTGGTTACTATCTTGTTTTATTTCCAGCATTTTTGTGAGGAACATTCCATTATTCTACATCTCTCCAAATGAACCAAAAGTACCTTAAAATCAGGGATCACATAGCTCTTCAGACAGCACCCCGTCCAAGCACACAGTAAGTGCTCAATAACTACTGTGAATGATTAATTTTCACCCACAACATTTGCTGCAGTATCTTTGAGAATGGTTCTATTATTTCATGTTTATAAAATCTTCCATCTATTTTCCAAAATGCCATCATTCTCTACTCACTAAGAAAAATGTTCTGCAACTCAAGGAAATCATCTGTATAAATATTGTTTATTATTTTAGATTCAATCCCATAGAATGGCTTATTAGTATGAATCGGGATCCTTAAATATTTTCCAATATCCCTCTTAACTGAGTTCTCTGTCAAGGTCATCTTTTATCTTGTCCATTATTCATCCTTATTGTGAAATTGCCATCCTTTTCTGTCATAGTTGTCTTGCAAATATCCAGCTTGGCCACTATTGATCAGCAATATGTCACACCATTCTTTGCAGATAAAACTTAGCAGAGAAGTCATAAATGTCTTTGCAAAAGCTCTTGAAGGAAAATAATGAAGATTTCTCTCATTGTCACCATCTATGTTATGAAATATGAAATGTATTTTGAAATCACTCAGAATATTATAAGCACAATGAGGTATCAAACAAGACCAAATTTTATAGGAGTTGGAGTTGCATTAAAATATCAAAACCATGCTACCTTTCACTTTACCCTACCTCGATTGCCAGTTCTCATACCTCATCGTAACTTTTTTTTCCTCAGGTGTCTAACTCCCCAATCACGAGCACCTGTTTCTCCACATTACTTCTTCTGGCACCACAGCGTAAACCACTTTGAGAACTCCAGTGCAATACCCCCACCACTTTCTCCCCATCCATGACCACAAACCCCACTCCTTCCTGTCTTGACGCCCTTTCTTGTCTGAAATGTTCTTTTTCTGCATCTTTATTAAAGCTGCTGAACATTCTGGGAGAAAATAAAATAATCTGGCTAACTGATCTCTGTGCTTTTGTCTTTTGGTGGTGGAGGGAGTTGTTTTATCTTTTGTTTTTGTTCTGAGGGATATGGGCTATACCTTCTCCTAAGTTTTAGGGAAAGTTTGAGGTTCTTGTCACACCCAAACTATACTTAATATTAAAGATTTTTTAAATGATTTATTTATTATTTGAGAGAGAGCATGAGCAGGGGGAGGGGCAGACAGAGACAGAGAATATCAAGTTGACTCCCAACTGAGCATGGAGCCTCATGTGGGGCTCGAACCCATGACTCTGAGATCACGATCTGAGCCAAAATTAAAAGTCAGATGCCCAACTGACTGAGTCACCCTGGCGCCCCCCAAATTTTTAAAAAGTATTTTATTTATTTATTTGACAGAGATCAAGGGTAGGCAGAGAGGCAGACAGAGAGAGAGGGGGAAGCAGACTCTCTGCTGAGCAGAGAGCCTGATGTGGGGCTTGATCCCAGGACCCTGAGACCATGACCTGAGCCAAAGGCAGAAGCTTAACCCAATGAGCCACCCAGGCACCCCAACCCCCAGAATTTTTTAATTAAAAAAAATTAACTTACATTGGAGTTTAAAGATTCAAGTAACATGAAAAGATAAAGAGAACAAAATAAGTCTCCCTCCCACCCCCAACTCTAGGTCCCCTGGTTTTCCTCCCTAGGAGCAACTAGGGCTTTCATTTTTCTATCTCCTTTACAGAATCAGATGATGCTAGCCCAGGTAGGCTGGGTTATGCGGCAGTAGCAAGTTTAACCCGGTATCTCAGTGGCTAGACACAGCAAAGGTTTTTTGTTTTTTTTTTAAAGATTTTATTTATTTATTTGACAGAGAGAAATCACAAGTAGGCAGAGAGGCAGGCAGAGAGAGAGGAGGAAGCAGGCTCCCTGCTGAGCAGAAAGCCCGATGTGGGGCTCGAACCCAGGACCTGGGATCATGACCTGAGCCGAAGGCAGCGGCTTAACCCACTGAGCCACCCAGGCACCCCAGCAAAGGTTTTTGATTTTGCGTGAAACTACATGTTTAAGCTACATCACCTTGTGACGCAGTCACCCCAGCGTGTGCCTTCCAGGAAGAGGGAGCTGGAGGTTGCACAGGGGCTCTTCTCTCCTGCTCGGACTCAACCTGGCCAGAGCTAATCACATGGTCCACTTCACTGCAAAAAGCAATCTTCTGTGTGCCCAGGAAGCAGAAGAAAGCCAGCATTTGGTAAACACTAATAATCTCTATTGCATATGTACTTACATGTGCTTTTTACACAAATAGGAGCACAAACTAGACACTCTTCTATTCTTGGCTTTGCTCTTTTTTTTTTTTCCACTTACAGCATATGTTGCATATGATATTTTCCTGTGTATGGCTGTACTATAATTTTTTTACCTAGTATTTAGGTTGCTTCTCATCTTTTGTCACTATAAACAGTAGCTTTAACCAATATGCTTGTTAAGAGTAATATTAATAATAACTGGCAGGCACAGAGACCTTACTATGGGCAAAGCACTGTTCAAAGCCGATTGTGTGGTTTATTTAACACTCTCAGCAACCTTTAATACTCTCACATAGCAACCATATGTGAGACATGACAGATTGACAGGGGCCCCATTTACAGGGACAGAACCGACCTTAAACCCAGGCAATTGGCCCCAGAGCCTGTCAAATTCACACAGGTATTTGCATCTTTAAGCACAATTTCTGGAGTGTAAATTTCGGTAAGTGAACTTTGTGGATTACAAAGTGCTCACATTTTAAATTCTGCCAGGTATTTCCAGAAGTACTAGATAGCTTTGGTAGACCCTTTCAATTCCACCCCGTTCTGAGGTTAACCCGTTCCATCCTGGGTTCTACAAGCTTCTTACAGATGCAACCTGACAGCGGCAGCACTCCTGCCCAGGAAACCCAGAACCACGGGGAGGCTTAATGGCTTTGCCCTTGACCAATGAGAGCCAATTGATAAAAGCTCCTCTCGTTTCCCCAGGTAGAAACTTCTGGGATGCATTTCTGACAGCCCCTCAGAAGATTTCACAAAACGGAGGGGCAGTCTTCTAAACCAGCAACCAGCTGAATAGCACATCTTTGCACTGGTTCTCCTTCCTCCTTTTTCACTCTCCTGTCGTGCCCTGAGATCACTGCCCAGATAGAGTATCCGCTACAAGGCACTTGCCTGAACTCTGCTTTCGCGTTAAAGTGCACTAAGCGCAGCACACCACCCAGATCTGCCCTGGGCCCCCACCATTCTCTGCCCCCGCTGGGGCTGGCGACAGCTGGAGCTTCACAGCTGAGCGCCTTTCGGGGTGTGGCTAGTGGTCAGAGGGAGGGGCTTTTCGCAGAGGACAGCCCCTTCCACAATCTAACCCAAGAATGGGAACAAAGTACCCTTGCCTTGATTTGAGACGTCTCTGAAGGGGAAAGAGCGTCAGAGATTTCCACGGGACCTGCCGAACCCTTTGTTATAACTGCACCCCAGACTGAACTTCTCCTTCTGCTCGCGCCTGCCTTCCTTACTCCCTCACCGGTGGTGTTCTCGAGAACACTCCCCAGTAAACCCCCTGCATTTCAGTACCCACATCAGAGTACATTTCCGAGGAAACATGATCTAAGACACTAAACCCAGACCATGGGGTCTGCTTTCTGGGAGCCATAGAAAACAGGAACATAAGATGGGATTTAGCAACTGGATCGATCACAGACAGCAAGAAGGCCCCACTGCAATGGCTGAGACTCTGAGTTGTGAAAAGACTGAGATGCGGTTGAAAGCCAAGTGTTGGAATATGCGGTAGCTGTGGTATTTAATGGTGGTAATGATTGTAGTGGTAGCTTGACAGTTTTTGGAGGACCTGAACAAGTGGGTTACACAGGGATATTATGGAGATCTCTAGTCCTGAATTCTTTAAGTATGGTGGGAGGTACTAGATACTGCATCTTCTCTGGACTGTGGTATTACTTCTGATTCACTATGTTGGCTGAGCTGGGAGGGTGCGACAGTTTCAGAGGCTTCTAGAATGACTGCTCTATCAGCACAGCAAGTGACCCATTACCTCTAATGAAGGGACCATCTTATGGCCAAAGTGGTGTGTCAGTGAGCACGTGAGCACTAGATATACTGGTTTTCTCACATACCTCTTGACTCCAAAGCATCTAGCTTATTAGATGCTTGAATAAACTTTTATAGGCTGAAGTAACTCTCCAATTCAAGGACAACATTCTGGGAAGGAGGGTGGGGGAGAGCACAGTCCCCAAAATGTAGCGAAAGTTCTAAATCAATGATCTGTAAATGGTACTGTCTTCCCCCATGGTTGGAATACATAGATCCAGAAAACAAGAAGTGAGATTAATCTCTTTCACCATCATTATCAGTGACACAGTTTCAGAATTCTGTGCTTTCCTTCTCTGAAACTCTAGATTTTGCCAGATTAAATTCTCGTTCTCAAGAGAACCCTTTTACCAGAGAACACAGTAAGAATTTCACCAAACTAGAAATTCTGACTACCAACACATCTCTCTTTATTTAAAGATTTTATTTATTTATTTATTTATTTATTTATTTATCTATGAGAGAGAGAGAAAGAAAGAGAGAGCACCCAACCAGGGGGGAGCAGCAAAGGAAGAAGCAGACTCCCTGCTCGGGGGAGCTCCATCCCAGGGCTCCATCCCAGGACCCCAGGATCATGACCTGGGCCAAAGGCAGATGCTTAACAGACTGAGCCACCCAGGTGCCTCCCCAGCTGTCTCTTTGGACTCCTCATGCCAGTGGACCAAGTCAAAGAAAGAAGATGCTCTATTTTTAGAGAAAATAAACCCTGATTACCATGAGAAGCTAGGCAGGATTATGTTTAAAACTCAAATGATTCATAAGGGCATCTTTTGGTGTCTCCATGCCTAGAAATAATGATGAACAGGTGATTGTAGCAATCATAATGCTCAGTGGCTGATCATGGCTCAGACCTCTCAGCTTGAAGACCTGAGTCACCTCCATCCTCTAACCCAGTCAAGCAAACTGGAGCTGGAGATGTTCAAATGGCCAACAAACACACAAAAGATGCTCAACATCACTAGTCATGAGGGAGATTCAAATCAAAGCCACAGTGTGATGCTACTCACCCATTAAAATATTTAAAAATGGAAAATAACAAGTGTTGGCAAAGGATATGGAGAAATTTGAAACTTGTGCATTGCTGATAGGAATATTTATTTATTTATTTTAAAGATTTTATTTATTTATTTGAGAGAGAGAGATAGCAAGAGAGAACATGACGAGGGAGGAGAGGGAGAAGCAGTCTCCCCATGAGCAGGGAGCCTGACGCTAGGCTTGATCCCAGAAACTGGGATCGTGACCCGAGCCGAAGGCAGACAGACACCCTGCTCACAGGAATTTTAAATTGTGCAGCCACTGTGGAAAATGGTATGATGGTTTTTCAAAAGTTAAACAGAATTACCATATGACCTAGCAATTCTATTCCCAGATATATAAATGAGAGAATTGAAAGCAAGCACTCACACAGATTTTTCCACACTAATGTTAACAGTAGCATTGTTCACAACAGCTGAAAGGTAGAAACAACTCAACTGTTCACCAACAGATGAGTGAGTAAACACAATGATGTATGTGTTTATTTTATTTATTTATATTATATATATGCATATATAATATAATGGAATATTAAGTATACTGAATATATTCTATTAATAAGTAATGGAATATTATTCAGCCTTAAAAAGGAGTGAAATTCTGATACATGCTATAACACAAATGAACCCACAAAGGATTATGCTAAGTGAAATAAGCCAGACACACATGACAAATATCATATGATTTCGCTTATAGGCAGTGCTTAAAATAGGCACATTCATAGAGATGGAAATGATAATAGAGGTTATCAGGGGCTAGGAACATGAGGAAATGGGGAGTTATTTAATGGATAGGAAGTTTCTGTTGGGAATGATGAAAAGGTTCTGGACATGGATAGCAGTGGTGCTTGCACAACATTGTGAATATACTTAATGCCACCAAATTTGCATTTCAAAATAGTTAAAATGGTGACTTTTATGTTATGTACATTTTACCACAATAAAAAAAAGTTTTAAGAAATAATACACCTAGATAAAAAATTCTAGTCTAGGGATGTTTTATCTACGTGTTACCAAGGATTCAATTAGGTAGGAAGTTAGACAAAACAAAAATAACTGAAGTTTTCCGTTTTGTTCAATATTGAGTGGCATAGTTTTCTGGAAGAGCAGTTAGAATATAGATAAAAGGATTCCACTTATCTTGTTTATCCCTTCATGTGAACATACTCTGGGCTATTAGAATAAGTAATTGTGCAGTTACAGTAGGAAGAGATAGCAACATTAGTCACTGAACCAATGAGTATTTTATACTCACTAATCCAGCTGTGGAAATTACACATGCCTAATAAATTTATTTTACCAGTTTTACACGTTTTAGGGCATGCAGTCTTCCAAGAAATTTCCATGGGTAGTTAGTTCTGTTCTGTATTCATATCCCATATAGTAAATTCATAGTCTAAGTGCATAATTGTATTTCCTAGGAACACCCTCAGAGGTTGATAAAAATGATAAATTAGCTACTGATGCAAGATCTGCCATTTTTATTTTGTGTAATTCCACAGGAAATTCCAAAGATAAAACCCTGCCATATAACCTGCAATAGAAAATGTAACAGTAGAAAATACAAATGTAGCCATAAACTGGTGCAGAAAATGTGAAACTAGATGAAGTGGAAGAACTGAGAAGCAATATAAAAAGCATGTTTTTGTTTTTATTACTTACCTGAAATAGTCATAGGGACACAATCATTGCTTTATGAAAGTTATTGTTTCTGTATTTAGAATTAGGGTCTGGAATTTTGACTATTATTTCCCCATGATCATATAAACCTTCCCAAAATGCTGATGTGGTTAATATTTCACTAATGTAATACTTACTTCTTTCACAGTTATAATTAAAATACATCACTTATTCTAGCATGTTGCTTTATCTTCTTATTCTCTACATTTTATTTTAAAATTACTTTTCTGTGATTATATGATTCTTTTGAATTTACCTTTTACACAAAATACATGGAATACAAAATTAAAGTATTCCAGATGAATTCTCTAAACAAGAGCTTAAAGGTAAAACATATTTTCCTGATAATCATAAGGCTCTGAATGCTCAAGGTTAGGAAACCTGTTCTACAGGGAGTTTCGTGCTACCCAAGAGTGAGCTATTTATCCTCAAGTCTGTTGATGTCAGTTGTACTGATTATTATAATTTTATAATTCAAATATTACATAAAATGAGAAATACAAGTGCAAGGAAATTAGGGTCTGATTCTGTGAAAATTAAGTCAAATGCTTAAAAGGTGAGCTGCTAGGGGTGCCTGGGTGGCTCAGTCTGCTAAGTGTCTGATTCTTGGTTTTGATTCAGGACATGATCTCAGGGTCATGAGATCAAGCCCCAAGTGGGGCTTGGCAGTCAGTGTCTGCTTGTCCCTCTCCCTCCCACTATGGTCCTCCCCCTGCTCTCTCTTTCTCTCTCTTAAATAAATAATCTTTTTTAAAAAGTAAGTTGTTAAAAAAATTTTATCAAATTACATGCAAGTGAGGCAACTGCAAAAAAAAAAATTTTAATTGTAAAAATCCAGAAAGATTCTGCACTCAGACTATTCTGCAATGTCTTTGTATTCTATTTCCATGTTAATGAAAATAACTATGTTCTAGAGTTGCCTTATAGCTTAAAAGACTTGTTTGCTAGTTTGTAACCACATTATGTAATGTTATTCCTGTGGGAAGATATATTCTAAACTCCAGTCATTTTGGTTTTTTGTTTTTTTACAAATCTCAAGGCTACAAACTCTTCATAAATTGGCAACTACCTACAGATTAATACACTTCCATAATAAATATGGAATTTCTGAGTGTGTCTTAATAATAAAATATTTATTAAGTACACATGAATTAAAGCTCATCAATGACGCTCAGACTGAGCCATTTATAGACAATATGGGTGTTTTCCTTCTCACTGGGTTATTTTGGGAGAGGAAGTAATGATAAGTATATGAAAGCACATTTAATAAAACAAAAACCCCATAATCCAAAAGTGGTCAAAAAGTGAGGCTCTTAAGTAGTCAACAAAAGAAAAAAAGGAGGGAGATGATATATTACCTCATTTTAGGAAGACTTAGAACCATCCTGTCATTTATGTGCTCACTTGAAACATGTGTCAAGTTACCTCACTTCTATAAATGTCTGTTTCCCACTATTTTTCCTCAAAAACCGAATGAGCATCTATTAAGATTCTTAGTTACAAATAACAAGAGCCCAACATAAAGCAAAAAGGAAATTTATCCCCTCATTAAACTTGGAAGTTCATAGGGTGAACTTCAGGCCCAGCCAAATCTAAGAATTCAAGATAACGCCTGAATTCTGCCTTGCTCCAATCTTTCAGTTCTATTTTCTCCCATGTTAACTTAGGTTCTTTTCAAGAGGTGTCCAAGTTGGCCACCAGCGGCCCCAGGAGACAGAGCACCCCATTCTCTAAAGAGCTAAAGAGCTCATTCTCAGATGTTAAGATTGGCTCATGAAAGGTCATGTAGCCATCACTAATAATTCAGCGTGGTAGAATGGAGTACTCTGCTTCAGTCTGCGGTCCAACCACACACAGGGCGAAAGCAAGGTGATATTACCAGAAGAAGAAGAGAAAAATTCTGGGCAGACAAATGATAGATGTCCACTACTAAACTTCTTTTTTTTTCCCCATTATTCATTTTTATCCCTCCTCTCATTTTCCTTTCTGAGAAGGGACTTGAATTAAGTCCTCTGTGAACTTTTTCAAGGGGGCTCACTGTTAACTTGATAGTAATGAAAAGTAAGTTCTCTGTTATTATGGTTTGAATTGTGTCTCTCCAAATTCAAATGTTAAAGTCCCAACCTCTAGTACCTCAGAATGTGACCTTATTTGGGGATAAAGTCTTCACAGATTTTAATCAAGTTAAAATGAGGTCATTACAGAGGGCCTCAATCTAGTATGACTAGTGTCCTTATAAAAAGGAGAAGTTTGGAGATGCACACATACAGAAAGAAGACAGAGTATACCTGGGGGAGGGCGATAGGCAGGGAGCTGGAATAAGGGAAGAATATTTAAGTCGATGTAAATTATTGGTAGTACTTTGGGTCTTGGCTTGGTTGACTATCCCTCATAGCTTTTTGTGGGGAGGAGTGGTAAGTAAAAGTAAACTAAAAATATAAAATTAAAGGGTGCTTGAATAGCTCAGGTGGTTAAGTGTCCAACTCTTGATTTCAGCTCAGGTTATGAACATGGGATCATAGCGGTTGTGGGATCAAGCCACACATGGGACTCTGCACTGATCATGGAGCCTGCTTGGGATTCTCTCTCCCTCTGCTCTACCCGCCCCCACCCACCCCCTCAACTGGCTTGCACTCTCTCTGTCTCTCCAGATAAATAAATTAAATTAAATATATAAATATATAAATTAAAAGTAAAATAAAGAAAATAAAGATCATTTATGGATCAATGATGAAAATGTATTATAATTAATTCTGTTTACTATCATCCAAATGAAATATAGGCTGTATATAAAATCGATAAAAGAACAGGATCAATAACTTCCAAATTACAAGGAAAAACAAGTAGCAGTTAAGAGGGGAAAGGGAAAAAGTATTCCCCACATCCATTACTTTTGGGGGGTTCTTTATATTTTTTTTTCTTCACTGCAGACTAGAGAAAATTTCTTCATGTACCAATTACTGGAAACCAGTAACCTAGACTAAGCACCCCCTCCAGAGTGCCAGTAGGGTTAGAATCTCATCACTCAACTCCACTACTGTCTTTGGAAATGGGCCAGAGGGTTTTGGGGTCTTGGGGGGTTTGACGGGTTGTTTTTGTCCCGTCTGAGTCCATATTCTTGAAAATGAAAATTCCAGTGACCATAAGTGTTAATGCTATTGCACCTCAGAAACACATGGCTTAAGATGTATGTTAGCAGAAAACAGTCTGAAGATGTCACTCAACAAAAAACATTTCCAGAAGCTTAACACTTAATTGGTCTTATTAGCACCATCTGCTCATCAGTGCTGCTTGTGGAAAAGTGTTTTCATCAGATAGCAACAAGTTGAAAACAAGGCAGATCACCACACTTTGTTTTGAATTTGACACCACATTTTGCCTGCCTTTTATCACAGTTTTAAATTGTCAAATTAAATAAGTGAGTGAATCATAGCCTTTGCAGGACTTGTTAGACTCTGGTTTTCTCTGATCCCTCGGGCATACACTTGGGTCCAGAAGTCTTCTTCTCCCCAGACCATCAGACTGCTCAGCCAGACATTGGGAGAAGTCTTGAGTAGTAGTATTCAAGCAAATTTCTTCACAAGCTCCATTTTTTTCATCCTAAAAATCTGGTTGTTCTAACACATCAGGTGTAGAGGATCATGCTGAAATGGAGATCAGACACTGGGTGAAGATAGGAGCTAAAATTACTCCTATTATGAAGGCATTTTGACAGCAAGGCACTAAGGATAAGAGAGATCACTGGATTTCCTGCCTTTAGTGTTTACTTTAATATAATGGATTTAACCACAGTTTATTTTAAAGATTTTTATAGGGGCGCCTGGGTGGGTCAGTCGTTGGGCGTCTGCCTTTGGCTCAGGTCCTGATCCTGGGGTCCTGGGATCAATCCCCACATCAGGCTCCCTGCTTGGCGGGAAGCCTGCTTCTCCCTCTCACCGCTCCCCCTGCTTGTGTTCCCTCTCTCGCCATCTCTCTCTCTCTCTCTCTAATAGATACTTGAAAACCTTTAAAAAATAAAAAATGAAGATATTTATATAATAAACTAAAAAATGCATAATCATTACAATGTTCATTTCAGAATTTGACTAAAAAATTAGAAGTTAACACTACGTCCTTACTTCTTTAGACTTATACATCACTTTTACACGGACAAATGTAAAAAAAAAAAAAAATGGTCATTTGCCAAAGTGGCAATTTAGCCAAAGCAAACATAACACTTATTAAGAAAGAGAATGTAAACAGCAGCTTTCTTTCTTAGCCATCTTGGCTGTTGGCATAACAGTTTATATCACACCAAATTGATACTTTTTATTGAAAAATAAAATGATAAACAAGAAAAATAAGACTATCCTCAGAGTTCTATTCAGGACATAAAAGACTGCCAGGGAAAACAACAAAAAATGAGTCATACAAAGACGTAAATTTAAGTTTATTCTTCTCTTTTTTCATTTAACAAACACACACAGGTATACATATACACACCGACTTTGGAGTTTAGAATATACCTTGGCATCAGTCAGTTTTAAAAAATTTGCATCTTGCTTTTATTTTCGAATTACAATATAACATCTTTCCAAATCACTAAAATTGTTTGAAAACATTTTTGTTACTCTTTTATTGTGTGGTTGATATTTTATTATTATTTCTCTTCATATTTATATATTTTTGCATTTATATTTATTATTGCTATGTGAATAACAATATTTTCCATATTATTACTTAGATTTTTTTCCTGTTTTTTTATTATCTAAATAACACTGAGAAGAAAGTCTGCACAAAAGTTTTGCCAGCATTTCTGATCTCCTTAATATAACATTTTGTTATATGTAGTTAGGACTGTAACAGATCCTAGGAATGAAGAGATGTGAAAAATCTAAAGCCCTCTGAATATGTTAGTGGATTACTTTCTTCAAAAGCTGACCATCCTTATTAACATGTACTAGTTAAATTTAAAAAGAGGTAGAAGTACTTAACACATTATTTTAAATTTGTTTTTATGATCAAGAAAATGGAATTTTTTCCAATGCTAATTAGTAATCTGTTATTGTTCTTTTGTAAAAAGCTGCATTTCCCTGTCCCACTTCTTGATAAATCCTCCCATCTTTTAGGATATCTTCAGTGTACTGATCTTATCCCCTGTCTTATTTTTCCATTTACTTTTTATTTGATTTATACACTTTGCAAAACACAGATCTTTCGAGAACTCTCTTTAAAAAAAAATCTCTTCACCTTTTCTTTCTTGGTTTTGTTCATTGATTTTAGACTGACAAATACCTTCACAGTGCAGATTCCCCTGTGTTTTATCTCTTTTTACTCCATTCACCTGTGGGTGGGGCCCGCTCAGAAGCTTCTCATTGTCTCAGATCCCAACATACAATGTCAATCTCCTGGCCCAGGAAGCTGCCACTTCCCCAACACAGCCATTCGCAAGAGCCAGGGTCCTGTCGGGGATCAGCAGCAAACAAAGCAGATGCAAATCTTCATCCTCCCAGAGCTCCCATCCCCTTCCTGGGGCATCACTGTTTTCCCAGTGCCCAGCTTTTTTTATCACTGTAATTTTGCTAGTGTGCCACTGCTTGGTTGTCCCTTCCTCTTCAAGCGCCCAAATGTGACACCTCGTCCAAGGGCCAGCTCTCCCAAGAAGTCATTTCTGAGGAGCCGCCTATGTGACAATTCCCTTAGCTTGCAGGCCCTTGGATTACTGTGTTCTACTCTCCACAATGAGTTCCTTTGTACTATTCTCCACCGGTAACAATAACATGGCCACCAAGAGGATGTGTCCCCCAGGTGCCACTTTGCATAAGTAGTTCTCTTTTTTAAAATTTTTTTGAAGATTCATTTATTTAACTGAGAGGGAGAAAGAGAGAAAGAGAGAGAGCGCGTGTACGCATGAGGGGTGTAATGGGCAGGGGGAGAAGCAGACTCCCCGCTGAGCAGGGTGCCAGATGTGATGGGGGGCTCTATCCCCCAACTCCAGGATCATGACCTGAGCCCAAGGCAGATGCTTAACCAACTGAGCCACCCAGGTGCCCCTTCTTCTTTTTTTTAAATTTTTACATCTAATTCTAAACCATGCCAAGTGTATTTTGGTTTATAGTGTTGGGTTAGAAACAAGACTGATTATTTTTCAATGTCAATCCACAGCTAGTAAAAATAATATCCCTTGCCCATTGATTTGTGACACTTCTTTTATCACGTATTAATCCTTTCTCGAATACTGGGTTCCGATTGTTTTAGTGATCTTTCTGTTTTGCATCACAACAGTACAGGCTAGCCTTGTTACATACTTTTTGATGTAAAGCGATATGGATAGTTTACCTTACACCTCATACTATGGGTATTCCTAGTTATTTTATGTTTTTTATTGCTATTCTGAATGAAATTTTTTCTGTTCTGTTTTCTTACTTGTTTTTACTGATTTATTGGAAGGGTATTTTAAAATATATGTTCATCTCTTGGGGCACCTGGGTGGCTCAGTCAGTAAGCGACTGCTTTGGGCTCAGGTCGTGTTCTCAGGGTCCTGGAGCCCCGCATCCGACTCCCTGCTGAGCCGACAGCCTGCTTCTCCCTCTCCCTCTGCCTGCTTGCTCCCCTTGCTTGTGCTCTCTCTCTGTCAAATAAATAAAATCTTGAAATACATATATATGTTTATCTCAAATCTAAGATTTCATTTTTAATAACTATTTGTTGATTTTATAGATTTCACCAATATCTGTAGATAATGAAAATTTACTTCTCCTTCCTAAGGGTTATGTCTGTGTCAACTGGAAATTCCAGAATGATATTAATTAATAATGTTAATAGTGGGTATTCTTGCCACAGAAAAACTAAAATCATGGCTCAGGAGAAACTATGGTCGACGTTCTATTAAAAATAAAGTAATGGGGGCTGCCTGGATGGCTCAGTGGGTTAAAGCCTCTGCCTTCGTCTCAAGTCATGATCTCAGGGTCCTGGGATCCAGTCCCGTGTCGGGCTCTCTGCTAGTCAGGGAGCCTGCTTCCTCCTCCCTCTCTCTCTCTCTCTCTGCTTGCCTCTCTGCCTGCTTGTGATATCTCTCTGTCAAATAAATAAAATCTTTAAAAAAAAATAAAGTAATGGTTGAAAACAAATTATGCTTAATTACCCTAGCTTAGATGATCTGCTTTGCAAAATTTACTACGGATAAGGTACATCAGGATTTCCTGGGGAAATATTCATTTCTCCAGCAGGAGCACAACATCTGACTGACACTTCGAAAGGTAGCTTGGAAAGGAAAAGGAGCTTCAGATCTAGATTGCAGTTAGGAGGAGGAAGGCCAGAGGGAAGTTCGATGACTTAGTCTCTAGAATCTCCTACTTCCTTTCCTTAAGAGAACTTTCTGGAATGGTGGCAAGGGGAGTCTGTCTCTTTCCAGGAGGACTATAACAGAGAGATGGAAGTGACCATCACTTAAGCATCCTGTAAGACAAAGTATTTTTGTAGGTGATAAAACTAAAGGGACTTAGTATGATGACTAAAAGTTGTTTTGTTTCTAACTTACAAGACGTAAATAATTACATCTCCCTCTGAAGGCTGTGTGCTAATTACAGGAGATACATGTAAAAGATAATAAACAACAACCATTATTATTGCAGAGCACACATTAAATTTTTGTAAACAAATACTGAGCTATTTCAGGAATTTTTCTCTATTTCCTATTTCTACAACTAATAATTATGGCATTTCCTATCAAACACCTTGTTAGTTTTACTCCACATTGTAGCAAATGCTTATTAAGACTTCTGCCTAGGGATGCCTGGGTGGCTCAGTTGGTTAAGCGGCTGCCTTCGGCTCAGGTCATGATCCCAGGGTCCTAGGATCGAGTCCCACATCGGGCTCCTTGCTCGGCAGGGAGCCTGCTTCTCCCTCTGCCTCTGCCTGCCTCTCTGTCTGCCTGTGCTCGCTCGCTCTCTCTCCCTCTGTCTCTGACAAATAAATAAATAAAATCTTTAAAAAAAAAAAAAAAAGACTTCTGCCTACTTGTGATCTCTCTCTGTCGAATGAATAAATAAAATCTTTTTAAAAGAAAAAGACTTCTATAAAGGGGGGCGCCTAGGTGGCTCAGTGGGTTAAGCCTCTGCCTTCCCAGGGTCCTGGGATCAAGCCCCGAATCTGGCTCTCTGCTCAGCGGGGAGTCTGCTTCCCATCCCCCCACCCCGCCCCTCTCTGCCTGCCTCTCTGCCTACTTGTGATCTCTGTCTGTCAAATAAATAAATAAAATCTTTAAAAAAAAAAGACTTCTACAAAGGGCTCATATTACTGGAACTTCATTATCACCTGGACAAAATAGTATAGTGCATTTATTAGTCTTGTACACAGTAAATACATAAATGGTTTTTAATTTAAATTCAATAGCCAACAGATAGAACATCATGAGTTTTTGATGTAGTGTTCAATGATTCATTAGTTGCATATAAATATTTTAAACCAATTACATTCACACATTTTATGTTACATTCATCTTTTTCTATGTAAGATTTTATTTATTTATTCATCAGAGAGAAAGAGAGAGTGAGCGCAAGCAGGGGGAGTGGCAGGCAGAGAGAGACACCGGCTCCCCACTGAGCAAGAAGCTTGATGCAGGACTCAATCCCAGAACCCTGGGATCATGACCTGAGCCTAAGGCACATGTTTAACTGACTGAGTGACCCAGGCGTCTCTGTTTCATTCATTCTTAATTTTAAAATTTGTCAAGGGGGCACCTGGCTGGCTCAGTCTATAGAGCATGTGACTCTTGGTCTCAGAGTTGTGAGTTCAAGCCCCATGTTGTGTGTAGAGCTTACTTTAAAAAAAACAAAAATTAAGGTCTAAAAATATTTCATTCAGTGAAATACATAATTTGCTAATCTGCAAAGAAATTCCTACTCGTGACAGTAGAGTACATCTCATCTCATTTAAGATTTAAGCAAAATCACATCATAAGCAAAGAAAAGAAATATTTAAAATGTACATATAGATCACTGAAGCAAAACATAGTTATAGATAATACATTTATTAAGAAAATCTTAATGTGTGTTGAAATTCATCTTATTATCTATGCAGTGCTACCGTCAAAAAATGTTTATTGTGAATCTACTCATAAGAGAAAAAAATCAGAGTAATCCAAATTGAGGAACAGTCTGCAAAACAACTAGCTTAGACTCTTCTGTGAGATCAATGTCATGAAAGACAAGAAAGGCTGAGAAAGGGTTCTAGATTAAAGGAAACTCAGAAGACTTAGCAACTAAATGCAGTACCCCTGGGGCTAATACAGTATATGTTTAAAAAAATTTTTTTTAAATTAAAAAAAAAAACTAAATGCAGTGTAGGATCTGTGATTGGGTTCTGAAGCAGAGTTTAAAATGATTTGTGCTCAATAATATTGGAACAATGGGAGAATTTGAAAATAAACCGCATAGTAGATAATAATGGATTCAGGTTAAATTTATTAAGTGTGATTATTTGGCTGTTATTATGTAGACTAGTCTTATTCCTGAGCACTACATGCCGAAGAATCAGGATGTCTGCAACTAACTTACTTCTAAAATAAAGAAAAAATATAAATATTTGAAGAGAAGCAAATATGGCAAAATGTTCATTTTGGAACCTACCCTAACAGTATACAGTCGTTCATCGGACTCTTCTTTGAACTTTGCTACAGGTTCAAAAAATTTTTTCATATAAAATTGAGAGTAGAAAAAGCTAAACTACCTAATTTAAAAAGCATATTGTACCTGACAATAAGTGGGCACTCCCTCTTCCTTTCTCATCCATGCCCTCCTCCCTACATACCCCTAAAGCTACCAGTTGTCTGTTGGCTAAATTGTCCTGTCATTGCCTGGGGTTTCTGGTGTCCTGCAGAAACCACTCACACAATAAATCCACTGTAGCCATTGACGTGTTCTCTTTCATAAGAAGGAGTTCATTCTCAAGTGCACATGATTTATTTAGCTCAGACCATCTGCATGCATACTTTTTCTTGTGTTTGACTCTTCAAAGAATTTGTATGTTACCCTAATTAAAATTAAAATTTTATAAAACTCATTGGGAGGGCCTTTATTAAAAACAATCAAAAAATTTTTTTGTTGCTCAGTTTTCTTCCTGTAACTTAAGGAAGTCTACCTGCCTCACAGGATTGCTGTGAGGATTAAACGGACAATTGGATGAAAACACTCAACCGAGAACCTGGTAATCAGTCCGTTTACTGATGTCCAATAAATTGTGGCCTTAATTATGGAGCAGGGTCTTATCTGTTGTTTGTAAGGAAAATAGCCCAATCTATACATAAGAACTCTCAACAGAGTTCAAATTTATCATTTCTAGTGAGAGAAAATGAGGGATGTCTCATAAAATAGCCTGCTCTGAGGAAAATGACTTCTATTACATACGTTACCTGAGCAATAGAAAGCTGGTATTATGGAAATTTACAGGTAATATTAAAGTACAGTAACTCATTATATCTACAGTATTTAATTCTAAAATCTTTCTTAGCAAGTTCTAACTTTGGTCTGTAGGGGTAGTATGCAATGATTCTTTTTTTTTTTTTTCTTTTTTCCATTCCTCCAGCCCTGGTAGATGCAAATGCTAAATGCTCAATAAACCTTTCCAGGGGTCCCTGGGTTAATCAGTCTGTTAAGTGTCTGACCCTTGATCTCAGCTCAGGGCATGACCTCAGCTCAGGTCTTAATCTCAGGGTAGTAAGTTCAAGCCCCGCGTTGCGCTCCATGCTGGGCATGAGCCTACTTTAAAAATATATGTAGGGCGCCTGGGTGGCTCAGTGGGTTAAGCCTCTGCCTTCCGCTCAAGTCATGATCTCAGGGTCCTGGGATCGAGTCCCGCGTCAGGCTCTCTACTCAGAAAGGAGCCTGCTTCCTTCTCTCTCTCTCTGCCTGCCTCTCTGCCTACTTGTGATCTCTGTCTGTCAAATAAATAAATAAAATCTTTAAAAAAAAATAAAATAAATAAAAATAAAAATATATGTATATATAAGTGTTTCCAGATTGAAGTAAAGTTGAGAGAACAAAATGGAATGTTTGTATGCTTATGGGAATGACCCTGAAGAGAGGGAGGAAAAAATGACAGTGTAGGAAAGAGAGGGAAGAACTGCAAGTGGTGCATCTTAATAGACAAGAGATGATGAGATTGGTCTTTAAGGGGAGCCCATGCTGTTCATCCAAAAGTTGTACTTAACTTGATTGATGATGTGAGAGGAGATGCTGGGGGTTTGAAGGTAATCAGTTGTTATGCAAGAGAGTGAATGGACTGGGAAAATACAGGACATTTCTCAGAAATCACTAAAGGCCCAATGAGGTTAATGATCATGGATTTAGGGACACCTGGGTGGCTCACTCTGTTAAGCATCTGTCTTAGGCTCAGGTCGTGATCCCAGGACCCTGGGATCGAGCCCTGCATCAGGCTCTCTGCTCTCGGCGGAGAGCCTGCTTCTCCCTCTCCCAAATAAATAAATAAAATCTTTTAAAAAATGATTGTAGATTTAAAATGAAAACAAGGGGCGCCTGGGTGGCTCAGTGGGTTAAGCCGCTGCCTTCGGCTCAGGTCATGATCTCAGAGTCCTGGGATCGAGCCCCGCATCGGGCTCTCTGCTCAGCAGGGAGCCTGCTTCCTCCTCTCTCTGCCTGCCTCTCTGCCTGCTTGTGATCTCTCTGTCAAATAAATAAATAAAATCTTTAAAAAATAAAAAAATAAAAAAAATAAAAATAAAAAATAAAATGAAAACAAAAGTAGGTAATAGCTGGGTTAACCAGGCTGTGCTTAGGTTAAGGAGGTGTGATGAAGTAAGAGAGAGGGACAAGGGATTTGCAGATGAATACAAGTGAGTGATTACAGTGCTTGTCTATGGAATTTGTACTGGGTAAGGAGGGAAAAGCGGCCAACAGGAAGAGGGGAGATGGCTAAAAAACAGTAGGGTCAATGGACTGTCTGTTCTGGTTTGACCCAAGCCTTGTTAGAGTTACAGGATAAAGAGAGGAGTTAGAAAAGTGGTTACCCAAGAAGAGTATGCTGTTGCAATTATTATAATGAAAAAGTCTAGGATATAATATAGTATATATATACTATATTATATAATATATATTATATAATATATATTATATATATTTATATATTTATTATATATAAAAATTATATCTATATATAGATATAATAATAGACATGGGGTGCTAAGGCAGGACAGAAGTCGAGATTATTGGAAGAGAGATGCGAAGGAGCTAAGTAACCAGTATTGGAGGGCTCACCCATGCACTTCACATTACCAAGAACTAAAACACAAGTAGCATGCAGAGGAATAAATAAAAGGAAATAAAATAACAGGAAATAAATAAATAACAGGAAATAAAACCAAGAAATCAGAGTAACCCAGAGAGCCAGTAGACAGAAGCAAAATGGAGATAAGTGGAGACAGTCTGATGATATGAAACTCATACCTGAGTATCTTTTTAAATATTTTATTTATTTGACAGAAAGCAAGCAAGCACAAGCAAGGGGAACAACGGGCAGAGTTAGAGGGAGAAACGGGCTCCTTGCTGAGCAGGGACCCTGATTCCAGGTCTCAATCCCAGGATCCCGGATCATGACCTGAGCTGAAGGCAGCTGCTTAACCAACTGAGCCACCCAGGCACCCCACATCTGAGTATTTTTTTAGGAACGAGGGAGTGAGAACACTCTGAAAGTGGTGATAACTGAACAGGGAGGACACATACTCCCACTGCAACCCCAATCCAGGTAATGTCTTACAACTTGATAGTGTAATAGTAGGCTCAGGAGAGAGCCAGGTTTTGATTAGAACAAGGAAGTAAAGGGAACTTTCAGAGAAGGTTAAAGGTATAGAACAGTTTATTGATGACAGATCACAGTTCACAAGTTAAAGATTTCAGAAGTCATGGAAAAGTGAGGGAAAGGAATAAAAAAGGTGATATGAACAGTGTAGGAATTAGATGGGACTGAGAATTACAGCTACTTATAGTTTTAATATGAGATTAATTTTAGTGGGCTCAAGACAGATAAGGTGGCAGGGTGTGATCAGGGAGTAGCGGGTTTCCAGGGCATCCTCCTGACCCTACAGATGGAGGCAAAGACACCTAAGAAGGGGCAGTCTTACTGCAAATACAAGGAATGCCTTTTTGGTTTCTGACCTGAGTTGACATTTAGTGTCCTTGGAATTGCATTATATCTATAAAATGGCTTGGAGAGAATACTAGATGCTCAATAATGCTCACTGAATGAATGAATAAAATGTGAATGATGGCTTCCTTTCCAGCATCTTAGCGGTATTAGCACATTCACACCATCAGATATTTCAGTGAATTTCCCAAAGCTACCCCTCTGTTCTTTTTTTTTTAAGATTTTATTTATTTATTTGACAGAGATCACAAGTAGGCAGAGAGGCAGGCAGAGAGAGAGGAGGAAGCAGGATCTCCGCTGAGCAAAGAGCCCGATGTGGGGCTCGATCCCAGAACCCTGGGATCATGACCTGAGCCTAAGGCAGAGGCTTTAACCCACTGAGCCACCCAGGTGCCCTTACCCCTCTGTTCTTAACACCCTTACGCTCTCTTTCTCTCTCCCTGTTGAATTTAAAGACTTGGAGGCGGGGTAACAGGCCTTAATTTTACATAAGATGTCCCCTTTAAGTATAACACAACTCAACTCCGGAAGGAAAGGAGGAAGAGGAGGGGAAATTTTGTGACTACCCAGTTCTTCTTCTGAGAAAGTTAGAGATTAGTCACTGTTCTTTCTGCTTTATTTGTCCACCAGCAGCCCTTGGTCAGAAACTAAGAACCAAGCCATCTGTCGAGTTTTCACTCATCAGGGAGGATGCATTATTTATGCTGCTTTGAGTTCCTGCATGTGGGAATAAGCCCATTAGCCAGAATTTCCCAAAACCCCTGGCCATAGGCAATCCTTGCAGCAGGAGGTAGTGACATGCAGCCCTCCAGATGCCATGGGAGTCTTCCTAGTGCTCTCAGCAGAACTTCCTGCACTGCTCAATCTCCCCTCACAGACCCAACCTCTTTCCTGTCCACCTCCTCCCAGTCCCTTCCCCATCCACCTCCATTAACCCAGCCCAGTCTGCATAAAATAAATAATGATTCAGATATCCATTTTTGTGATCATGTTACTCCTGTTGCCTAAGACCGAGTGGCAAAGTACAATTATGGCTATTATTACATATATATCAGATGGACTTTGAAACAATGTGATTACAATACTAAGCTTTGAGTGTAAAGTGCCCTTACAATACACCTGACTCAGTCATGTAAAACATTATTCGCCAGGACAATAGTGAAACTAGGCTGAGCAAACCCCTCTTAACAATTATTATCTTATTCTGTTTCCCAAGTGTTTTTCTTTATTTCCTTAAAGTATGGCATTGTCTAGGAACTGTAATACAGTGCTGCTCTTTGGTAACAGTGATATTACTATCATCAACAACGTTCAAGGTGTTTATTCATAACTGAATGATTCGGAGAATCAAACCTGCAGATCGTTCTGCTGCCCCAATTAATCCATCATATTCATTTCTGACAAGTACTTACTGAGCATCTACTATATGTCAATCACAATTGTCTTTTGACCTTAGGTCTATTTACCTGCAAAACATGTTAGATTGTGAATTTTCCAGTCCTTTTTTCCCTTTCCAAAATATAACTTCTTATAAAATACCTATATTCCCACAACACTGCTAAGTGAAATGATAAATATAAGGCACATAAAATAAATTTTGAAGAAAACAAGTATGTGGTACACTTTAGCGTACTTCTTCTTCTCACTAATATTTAACTCTCAACAGTCACTCCCTAATCTAATCTTCATTTACCCACACTTGATTAGAATGCTCTTTTTATTTTTTTTTTATTTTTCTAAGATTTTATTTGACAGATTGCAAGTAGGCAGAGAGGCAGGCAGAGAGAGAGGGGGAAGCAGGCTCCCTGCTGAGCAGAGAGCCCGATGTGGGGCTCGATCCCAGGACCCTGGGATCATGACCTGAGCCGAAGGCAGAGGCTTTAACCCACTGAGCCACCCAGGCGCCCCTAGAATGCTCTTTTTAAACACAACCTCTATAGAGTAACTTTTTATGCTATTTGATTTATGTGTTTCATTTTGCCAATCGCGAGGCTAAAAAATTTAAAAATTTTTTGAATGAATGTTAATTAGATAGTTATTTCAATTAATTCACTTTTCAGTTCCTCAAAATCATTTTAAATGAGTATGACAAGTTTCTCAGATCAAACACATGTATATAGTTGGGGGGGGGAAGCCCATTACTATAATTTAAGTTGAGTTTGTTTTCCATTATGAAGTCTGCGATGAAGAAAGAATCTGATATTCTAACTATTTTGAATTACTTAAGGTTAAAATTTTAAAGCCATTAACACAGATGGGATGGTTTTCATTTTTGAAGAAAAAGGACATGAAAATCTTTACTGTTGTTTCAATGAAAAAAATTTTCAAATAAATCCCTATTTTGGAGCCATTTTCCAGCATTTATTTTCTAAAGGTAAGGCTTTAGTCAGTTTGGTTTTTTTCTTATAACACTTTTTCACTGCACTTTCACTGAAACATTTTCCTCAGTTTGGAAAACTGTGTCCCTACAGGTGGACACTTCGTAAGGCTTTATTGTAAAAAGGCAATATTACACACTGCTGTCTATTTCTTTCATATTTTAAGAAAGGAAGATATTGTTAAAACAGTTATTAAATTTGAAGAGCATAGCATTGCACTGGTTATTTTGAAGCAACAGCAATTTCCAATTAAATGAAATTCAACTTCCTCATAAAAGGCTAACATATATCTGTTAAGATATTGTGTTAGATGAACCAATACCTATTTCTTCATTATTCACATCAATAGAGCTTTTAAATGTTTAAATGTTAAAATGTCAATAGTTATTAAATATAAACTCTACTTCTGAAATAGAAATTCAATTTTTACAAAATAAAAATTTAACTACACAACCTGAGCTGAATCATCACGACCTGAGGTGAAATCAAGAGTCAGATGCCTAACCAATGGGGCCATGTAGGCACCCCTACAGGAATTTCAATTTTAATTTTGAAATAATAATCTTTGAAAGTCTAACATTAGTCTCAGAAAAGGTAAAGTTCATTCTCGTCATTTTGCATTATATATAATTTTAAAACAGTAACCTTGTCCTACTTAGGTGTTAGGCTGACATTACCACTTATTGTTACTTGTTTGTATTAGGCACGTTCTTTTAGCCACTTCAAGTATTTTGGAATAGAGCAAAACAGAGTATAAACAAAAGCATTACATATATGGCTGACATTATTTTCCAACATGTCTAAATATCTTGTGTGATCTCCAGAGTTGAAGATAAAAGCAAACACTATGCAGTTCTATTTACCATTGTCTTTCATAAGAGTTGTAAGAAGCTGAAATAATACTCTGTTTTATATTTAAATGGAAGGTGGTAAAATACTAGATTATAGCAATAAACAAACTGACAAGTAGGTTCTGGAAATAACCAAAGGTTATTAGTTTACAGAATGTTACAAGCTTATAGTCATTTTTAATTTATTATTCCTTGTGGCAACACAAGCTTTACAAAGACTTCTAGTTCTTACAAAGGCATCCTCAACCAGGGCATGACTGACCAAAAGATCAAAAAAGAAAGACAACTCTTTCTCCAGGTCATCTCACATATACCTACTCCCGTCCCACCCCATCTACCATCCTCAGAAGTAATTCTGACCAACCTCTCCCTCCCGCTCTACCCCCATCTCAATGCATTTCTAGGATTCTGCAACCACTAAAATCCAAGGGATATTTTAAAACCAAGGAAGATATGATTGATTGCCTATCTATTGTTATTTCTGCATTTTTTTTAATAAACTATATATCAATTTAAAGAACCTTGAGTTTTTTCTAGCAACAGTGTACTCAGAGAAGGTAGACTCTCCCTCCAGATCAGGGCATGAACCATAATTGATGTAAATCAAGAATAAAATTTCATTCACCTTTGTTAATGTTTGGTGTGACCCACCTCTGGCTAGTTCTGATCAATGAGACAGGAGGGAAAGTAGGTACACTTTTGGGAAGGATTTTGCTCAAAATAAGATGATCCTTCTTTCCCCCTCAAATATTTGAAGATGTAGCCATCATGTAACAATGACATGATGAGTCTGGAACAACAGGCCAACATTCTGAGGATGGCAAAGAACTGGGTCATTGAACTCCATATCTAGAACTTCCATCTGTAAGCTTCTTGTTTGGTTAGATGATCGAATGTCTTTATGGGTTATATAACTGATGTTTGGGTAATCTGTTACTTGCAGCAGAAAATATTCCTAACTGATATTCTGAAAATGAAAAGATGATACCTTGCCTATTCCACTTATCTTCAAGCAGTATCTAAAGCCTTTTAATGATAACCCTTTTTAAAGAGAAATGTGTTCATCTCCCATTCTTATTCCTCTCTTATGTTGTGCCTCTATTCTCATTTCTGAGATTTTATTCCTTATAAAGGAAGCTTTATGAAATTATAAAGAATTAAGTACCCACAAAGTCCCCATTTTAAGTACCATTTCCCTACCACTGTGATGTGCCAACTTTTAAAGTACACAATCTCCTCCCAAATCCCACTATCAACACTAGAATGTGTTTTCAGGAGGGGATATTATATAATTATATCTTTAGTATGATTTTCAAATCAAGATGCTAGATGCCCTTATGCAGAGATTTTTCAATGGGTATACACAGATCACCTGTGTCAGAATTACCTGCGGGCTTGTCTTGTCTTGCAGACACTTCAGCCCCAACCCAGTATGGTGAAAGCAGTCCCTCACAGTGGGACCCAAGAATATTTACCGTAACAAGCACCCCCACTAAAGATTGAGAGCCACCGGCTTAAGGTGAATTATTTTGAATGGAACTGGAGAAAGGAAAGGAAAGTTTGAGATCGAGATGTCCAAGATCCTTATACAATCCTGAAGAAGTGAACCAGTTGCCAGCTTTCTTGGCCATTTGCCATGCTACAATGCTTCCTTTCCAGTGAACACATGAACTTCTATATTTTCAACAGGAGTGTATGGTCCAGTAAGACTTCTAGTGAAATTATTTACATAAATAGCACAGAAATAATGTAGTTCATGGACTATTTTTTGGCTTACACTGAGTCATTTCTTATAGAAAATCTCTGATAGAAGCTACCTTCCAATGCTCCACATGAGGAAAGTAAAACTATTAAGTTGATGATATCTTAGTGAATTAAAGAAAAAAATGAATCACATACAAATCAAATTTATTCACATGAGCACATTTTAGGACAATGTTACATAATAACGAGGAAACGAAAATATGAATTCAATGAAAGCCCAGGTTATTAAGCTGAATACCAAAGTGTTTATTTTGGCTAGCTAACTACAAAGGTTCTAAAGCAAATTGCAAAGAATACAAGTTTTGCTTAGAATCACTTTATTTATATTTGTTTATATCTCATCTCATGCTACAAATATTATTTAAAGCAGAAATGTGCTTTAGATTTTAAAAGTCTGCCAATGGGAGAGAAAACTGTTGTATTTATGAGTTAGTGTTTCTGCAGATAAGGAAGACATTTATAGGTGCTTTCTTTTACCAAAAAGTCATGGTAAAATAATTACTCATGAAATACTAAATCCTTTATTACTTAGTATTTCTCATCAACAGAACAGTAGAAAAAAGTATGGTTTTCTTCCACGTAGGCATGAAAGAAATTTACTACGTTTTACAAATAGCATATGCCTTTAAAATGGTTATAGCTGTGTTTGGGTAACTCAGTTGAGCATCCAGCTCTTGATTTTGGCCCAGGTCATGATCTTGGGGTCGTGGGATAGAGCCCCAGGAAGGACTCTGCTGAATGTAGAGCGTACTTGGGATTCTTTCTCTCCCTCCGCCTCTCCCCCATCTTGCAAACGTGCACTTGCTCTCCCTATCTCCAAAAAAAAAAAAAAAGGTTAGGGGTGCCTGGGTGGTTCAGTGGGTTAAAGCCTCTGCCTTCTGCTCAGGTCATGGTCCCGGGGTCCTGGGATTGAGCCCCATGTCGAGCTCTCTGCTCAGCGGGGAGCCTGCTTCCCTTCCTCTCTCTCTGCCTGCCTCTCTGCCTACCTGTGATCTCTGTCAAATAAATAAATAAAATCTTAAAAAAAAAAAAGGGGGGCACCTGGGTGGCTCAGTGGGTTAAGCCTCTGCCTTCGGCTCAGGTCATGATCCCAGGGTCCTGGGATCGAGCCCCGCATCGGGCTCTCTGCTCAGCAGGAAGCCTGCTTCCCCTCCTCTCTCTCTCTCTCTCTGCCTGCTACTCTGCCTACTTGTGATCTCTCTCTCTGTCGAATAAATAAATAAAATATTTAAAAAAAAAAAAAAAAAAAAAGGTTATATCTGTGTGGCAATTTCCTCCTGCAGGTAGTCTCATAGATGAAGTGTCCTGTGCTTTCAAGAGCCCCAGAACAGATGAGCTGCAGGGTTGAACATTGTACATTCTTAAAGGGCTCTCTGTTGCCACTGATGCTAATAGCTGTTTCTCACCATTTCTGTATTCCTAACCTCTGCTACTTCTGCAGTTACTGACTTCACTTTCCACTCTTCTTGTTCTTTTTTTCCTTTTCCAGCTCTTTTCACTAAGCCTCTGCTCATGAATTTAACAACAACAACAAAAAAATTAACATGATGGCTTTAATAGGCAGGATTAATCAATTGGACCACTGGTGGTTTTCCTTTGTCTGTTGGTTGGTTGGTGTGATACCCAATCATCACAATGCAGAAGGCTTGGGCTTTGGTTTGACACTTTTCTCTGAAATGTTCCTTTTGTTGAGTTATGGGTTCAGAGTTGTTCTTGAAGATTCAGAGTTGTTGAAGGATAGATATTGGATAAGGCAAGGACTTACAGGAATTTTATTAGGATAACAAAATAATTCCAGGTAAATTATTTTGCTTAAAATAGAAAAAGTTGCACAAGTCCTAATGAAAAAGTTAATGATTTGAACACCTCCCCAATATTAATTGACCCTAAAACATATATAAAAATAATGCACAAAATAATCAGAAGCATGACAGGCATACATTATAAGCCTAAATCCATATTTTTCTCCCTGAATTGATATCAGAAAATAATCCTTCATTGATAAGTAGAGATCAGTGGCAAGAATAAAAGACAATTTATTTTTTTAAAGATTTTATTTATTTATTTATTTGTGAGAGAGAGCACGAGCAGGAGGGAGGGCAAAGGAGAAGCAGACTCCCCGCTGAGCAGGGAGCCCAGAGACTGGTGCTCTGAACCCAGGACCCTGGGATCGTAACCCCAGATGAAGGCAGACGCTTAACAGACTGATTCACCCAGGTGCCCCCGATAGTTTTTTTTTTTAATCAGTTCATTAAAAATATATGTTGACTTATCTCTGTAATTTGGTAAAATAAGCTAAAATTGGACCTGAGTTTATAACAATTAGCTAAGTGGCACTAACAGAAACATTCACTTAGGTATCATACAATTCTTAGAAAAAGAGAGCCAGTAATGATATTCTAGACAGGATAAAAAGAATGAAACTGAGGAAATATTTCTTTAAAAATACTGTATAGTATCGTCATAAAGAGATACACTCTGAAAAGGTAGTACAACATTCACTAGATGAATTAAGAATGTTTCCAAAAGAATCAGATAAAAATTCTGGCTTGGTAGTAATGATAAATGTGATATAAAAACTGATTCTTCAAATAGTTTTCCTCTGGCCAGTGAAGAAAAAACCTAAATCAAGCATAATTAAATTGAATCAAATGTACACAAACACTCCTTTGCCATATGGCTCTTTATTACCTTACATGGATTTTAAATCAATCTCCATTCCAAGAAAATTAAAACAATTTACAAATAAAGGCCACAACCACTAAGTCAGCCTAGAGGGAAGACCTAGTTCCCAAAATCAACATTATAATAGGGACCACTTTTATTTTTGAAAATACATTGTGATATTATGTAATATTATGTCACAGACATTAGCAAGAATATTGTCAGAGTATCTACCTAAAAATGTAATTTTTTAAAAGATTTTATTTATTTATTTGACAGAGAGAGAGAGAGAGAGAGCTCACAAGGAGGTAGAGAAGCAGGCAGAGAGAGAGACTGAGCAGAGAGCCGGACTCGGGGCTAGATCCCCGGACCCTGAGATCATGACCTGAGCTGAAGGCAGAGGCTTAACCCACTGAGCCACCCAGGAGCCCCTAAAGATAGTAATTTTGAAGATTAAATATGATTTCAGATCAGCACCTTATTGATCACACATCCTCAAATCTTTGTATAGCGCCAAGCTTAACAAGTATTTGGTAAATTTGTTGCCAAGTGGTTGAATTATAAGTGTTGTTTTTATGAGCCAGATGCTAAATAAAAAGCAAAAACAAGAGAATTATTTCTCACGTTTCAATCAGAATTTTACATTTAAAAGAACTTAGTTGAATGGATTGATCAAATCTGTATTTGTATGATTAACACGTCTTTGAATAATAAAATGTACATCTTTCAAATTGAATTACATTTATAAATACATAATTCTGCCTGGATTTTTGCAAGTGCTGTCCAGATGGTACTTATTTTCTCATACCCCATAGCTAATCATTCTTCGATCCTGTCAGCTCTACCTTCAAAATATATCCAGACTCTGACCCCTTTCCACCACCTCCACTAATCCAAACACCTTTGCCTCTCACCTGGATTACCCAGATGACTTCCTAATTGGTCTCCCTGCTTCCACCCTTGTTCCCAAACAAAGCAGACGGAGTGAGCCTTCTAAAATGTAAATCCTACCATGCTACTCCTCTGCTCATAACCACCCACTGGCACCCCATCTCTCTCAGGATAAATCTGAAGACCTCCAAATTCCAACCAATGCTGCCGCTGGCTGCAAATCAACCTCACCTCCTACCATTTTTTCTTCTTGGCAAACTTTCCTCCACACTCTTTGCTTTTCTCTAAACATCTCAGGGCTTTTGCACTCATGGTTCTCCTGCCTTTCTCTCTTCCTTGGATATCTGTGTGGTTTACTCCTCCTCTTCAGTGAAGGTTCTCCTTAAATATTATCTCCACTCAGGAGACTTTTCTCACTCCCCCACTGCCCCCCCCCCACCCATCTAAAACAGCACTTCTCTCTTTCTCCTTCCCCTTCTGATCTGCTCTTTCCTTCACACCACTTGTCACCACCCAACATATACTTAGGTGATGGTGTATTCATTTTGTCTCTCTCCCTCTGGTATGACATAAGTTCCAGGAGAACAGGGATCTGTCTTTCGGTTCATTCTTTCAGAAACTCTACTCTTCTAGAAACAACATAGCCTTCTTGCTGTTCCTGCAACGTGCCAAGTTCTTACTCATCTTGTACATCTTACTCATCTTTACTCTTATTCTCCTTTGCTTGGAAAACTGTTCCCCAGACACTCACATGGCTCACCTCTCATTTCATTCACATCTCTCCTCCAATGCTATCTCTATAGACGGCCTTGCCCTGACCATCTGCCATCATTCCCTATCCTCTTTATTTTTCTTCACAATACTTATTACACTTGTATATTCAATATTTATTTTTTCTTTTATTGATTGATTGTTTTTACACACTAAAAATCAAACTTTCTTGTTTACCTCTGTATCCCTAGCATTTAAAATGATTCTTCAGTAAATATTTGTTAGGTGTTCAATAAATATTTGCTAACTGAATGAATGAATAACTATGAGAAATACTTTGAATATAACTTTTTTAATTATAGGCATAATATATATTTAAATACTTATAAATTCTTAAGATGAATATCTATTATAGATTTGTTTTACTTTGAACTACAAAAAATTAGAATAAACTTTCATTTGCATATAAGTAAAGCGAATGAAAAGTAAAATAATAAAAATATTTCCTAACATAATAGAAAAATGATACTCATCATTATGCCTGTTTGTCCCAAGCTAGTCCAAAAGCAAACTGCAAGGTCGATGGAGTTTGTCTTCAACCTTGTCTCTCTCTTTTCTCCAAGAGACTGTCTTCCTGCCCTCTGCTCAGCTCACTGTCCTTTGGCCCCTTCTTCTCTACCACTTATCAGCTGAATCTCTTTTTACAAATACATGTTGTACTCAAAATCTAACAACTAACCAGTAACTGTCATTGACCAGAAAATCGGTCTCACCAACATTTCTCATATTGAATCATTTAACTTCTCTTCTTGGAGGATGCCACAGGCTCATTGGAAATATGTGTTTTTAAGTGCAACTACTCGCCTGGGGATGCCTGACTGGCACAGATCAAGCATGCAACTCTCCATCTCTGAGTTGTGAGTTCAAGCCCCACATTGTGTGTAGAAACTACTAAAAAAAAAAAAAATAAGCAAATAAAATAAAATAAATGCAACTAGTAGCCTTAAGGAAAAATATATCAATTCAAGCGAAATGTATTGCTGTGGCTGATTCATGCATAATATAAACAGGCTAACATCCACTAAAGAGTAGAGTAGCTCACAAATTAAATGAATAAATGATTAGGTCCATTTGTCAATCTAGGTAAAATGTATCAATTCATTGAGATTAAATATTTATTGTTGTTCTTCTAAAAAGAAAGAGAATAGTCACTGTGTACTGCTTTAAATTTCAGTTTTTTTCTCGATAATGTTCTCTCTTTTGATCATCATGACCCTGTAATAGAAGACAGGTATTACACCAAGAGGTGAATTTACTGTGAAATTTAAAATTCACGGTGCCTCATTTGCATAAGGTTTCTTGGTGAAGCCCTGGCTATGTGTTTCTGTATTATTTTTCTTAACGTGATCTCTGTGTAATTGTCATTTTAAAGGAATAATTTCTTGACCACCTGCACCAAACTACACAATGTTCCAAGAGTCCCCTGAAGAACAAAGGTAGAAGAGGGTGCGGTAAAAGCTTTTAGGCTGAAGGAAGAGTATCCTGGGTACTTAGGACAAGAGGTTTCCTCAACTAATATAATAGACAGCCAATATTGAGAGGGAGGCTCACATACTGAAATTGAAAGGCTGGACAGAGGTCGGATCATGGAGAGGTTGAGAAGCAATGTTCCACATTGGTGATTTTTATTTAAGTGGGTTAAAGCCTGTATTTTTACAAGAAAATTCTATCTGCAGTGTGGAAAATACATCTTAGGCCCAATTCTAAATTTGATTACACATGTGAAATGACTTCAAAGATTAGAGGAAAGTGAATTCAGGGATTAAGGATAGAATTATTGTTTTGTATTTTTATTTCTTTTTCTGTTCAGAAAGTACATTTTCTTCCCTTTTAAAATGGAATTATTCCAGTTCTTCCTACCTATTTTGAATCTCTAGATAAAGACGAATTTATTCATGCTTTTTAAAAATTAATACAGGGGCGCCTGGATGGGTCAATCAGTTAAATGTTTACCTTGGGCTCAGGTCATGACCCCAGGGTCCTGGGATTGAGCCATGCAGTGGGTTCCTTCCCCGCTCAGCAGCGAACCTGCTTCTCCCTCTTTCTCTCCCTCTATGCTCTCTCTCACTCCTTCTCAAACAAATAAGTAAAATCTTTAAAAATAAATACACAAATAAAAATTAATACAAAATATATACAAAAGAAAATGGAAACCTAAGGTATGTGGAAAAATCAACGAAATATGAACTAAAACTACAATGTACTTCTCTTAAGTTTAGTAAACTAACAGAAATAATTGTTAATAACACTCAGAACCATTAAAGTTGAAAAGGAACAAAAAAACACAATTTTAGGGGTATTTTCCACTTGATAGAAATAACTAGAGCTATATAAATATTTATTTCCTTTGATCCAATAATCCCGCTTTTGTAATTTTTTTCCAGGACAACTTAAAAGAAGAAAAAGCTTTTCATGAAACAATGTTCATGGAGGTGTTATGGAAAATAACAGCGGTTGATAGTGACAATTAATGTCCTGAGAAAATGAGGCATAGACTTCATGCTGTTTATCAGGGTATAAAAGGTAACAGGGTCTAGATTTTGGTCTAGACTTTGGTATGATTTTCTGGGGCTGGGGCTTCGGAAGTGGAATGCTTTCCTCTAGAATTTGGGTGAATGTTGTGGCTACCTGGGAAAGATGGAGGTATTTGAAAACGAACCGTCTCTTATTGTATGTGAGCTACCTCTAGATTAGGATTGCTTTCAGGTTACAGTATTGATTAGGTTGTGACACTGTAATGAAATTTTTATGGGTAGACTTTTGTAAAACAACTTTTTGGAGGGCAGAGGATAAGTCAAGCAAATGAACCACCCCGACATATCTCAGAAATTGGTGGACAACTTGAGGAAGAACATCTACTTTATGATTTTTTGTATTC
Source organism: Lutra lutra (assembly GCF_902655055.1). NCBI lineage: Eukaryota > Metazoa > Chordata > Mammalia > Carnivora > Mustelidae > Lutra > Lutra lutra. Next base: position 29,476,034 of record NC_062282.1, read on the forward strand.
TTAAACTTTAAAATACTATAATCAAGTAGTAAGGGTAATAAAAATATAGATTTGACAACTTTAAATAAATATATGTCTAAAATACATGTAGGCAAGTTACAAGGTAACTCAGAAAAACATATTTATATATGTTAATATAATATATACAAACAAGAGGTTAATATAATAAAGTTCTTAGAAATAATTTAGATGGCTGCCACAATAGAATAATATGTAAGTAACATGAAGAATGTCGGAAGATGAAATGCAAATGAATAACAAACATAAGAAAAGATATTCAGTTTAATTAATAATAAAAATGCAAAAAAAGAAAAACATTCAGGATTATCAAAGTTTAAAAGGGCTTATAATACTTGCTGATGTTGAGAAATGGACATTCTCTTGTACTGTTTGGGATTGTAAACTGATCTATTTTTTTTTTACCAAATTTTTAAATGAATATAATTTTCTTTTGCTCCAACAATTTTACTTCTAGAAGTTTATTCTAAGGAGATAACCCAAAAAGAACCCAAAGATTATAGATAATATAGATATTCTCTATAGTGTTATTATATGTTATAAAAAATATTGAAAACAATTTAATTGTCCTTCAACAAAAGTTGAGTAAACAACCTGTTGTTCAATCATACCACCCAGTTGTTAAATGACATAAGATGTACACAACATAGTAATTTATCAGAAAGCAGTGTACAAGGCAGCATGCATATAGAATGTCCAGTTACATAAGATTATAGTAAATATGTATATATGTGTGTCTGTGTGTGTGTATACATCATAAGATGACTAGAAAATTGTATAATGAAATTTTAGTAGTGCTTATCTGAATGGTGAGATTTCAGGTGATTTTACTTTCTTCTCGTATGACTTTGTGCATTGTTTTGCCTTTTAAACCAATGATCATGTATTAAAATTAAGGTCAGAAAAATATAAATCTATTCTTATTTGAAAAAATATACTTCACATTTCATTTTTCACAAACTTTAAACAATATTTAATGCATTATATTTAGAAAGTATTCAAAGAAACCCACTTAATTTATAACATTGTCAATTATGCAAAAAGTAAAAATAAACGTTTCATTTGTAGTTTAAGTATCATAATGTCTATGCAATTCTTTAAGAGTATTTTCCTTCTTTTTTTCATTATATATATTTTCTAAAATCTCTTTTAGCGTTGACTTTAAATAAGAAAATTGTCCTCTCTGTGCTATAATTTACAGCCCCTTGCTCTCCTCCCCAATACACACACATGACCATCCACACGGCCAAATACAGAACCAAATAGAGCCACCGAGGTACGCGGTGAGACACTAGCTGAGCGGAGTGTGGACCACACGGAGCGCCAGTGGACGATTCCATTTTCCCGGAGCGGTGGGGGAAGATTTTCTTACAAATATTACTTCTTTCGTCCCGTACTAAATAAGAGAACTTCACCCTCAGCGATGAAATCAACAGAGTAAGTTGCAATCAACAAACTTATACAATAAAATAAGTGTAGCTGATTTGAGAATTTGAAGTTGTTATCCTCCCTCTTTCCCAAATAGGAACTCACTGGGAAGAATGGTTTAATCCGAGGCTTCCCGCTCAGGTAAGTGGCTTCACAGCTTTTCTCCTAATTACTAATTAGGTGATTCTCTAACACCATGGCCCTGTTACTGAGTCTCCTTCCACAAATACAAACACTCACCTGGCCCTCTTCATGGATCCTCCAAAACTACCAACCGCTAATACAAATGCTTAGTTCTGGACCCCTTCCCCCCAGGTGCGTAAAAGGTCAGGGCTGGGATGGCAAGTGGGTTGTGCTCAACTACTATAAATAGAATCAGCAGTTAAACTTAACACCTGAAATATTTGAGACTCCTGAGAAGCTGGCTGTGTACAGTAAGAGGAGGAAAACTGTACGACTTGGATTTACCAGGACAGCTCTGGTTTCCTGCAAATGCATCATTTTCAATGAAGTTTACTCATGATGTGTGTAATTACATTAAATGTCATTTGGTTTTTGTGACTTTTAGTGCTTAAAACAAATAAAAATATCCACGTGCCCAGATATTTGGTTACTGGCTGAAATCAGTCCAAAGAAAAAGGCAAGGTTCTACAAGGAACGAGGGAAGTGTAGATTTGACGGAGAGATAGTAACTTTTATTCAGCACCTACCTGGAACTTTACATGATTTACCTCATTTACTTTTCACTGAAAAAAAAGAATAGCTTTCGTTTGGGGAATTTTCTGAAAGATACAAACTAGTAAGAATTACTATAGTGCAAAGATAAGAGCCCAGATCTGCCTTTTTTTTTTTTTTTTTTAGGATTTTATTTCTTTATTTGACCCAGAGAGAGAGAGAGATCACAAGTAGGCAGAGAGGCAGGCAGAGAGAGGGAGAAGCAGGCTCCCGACCGAGGAGAAAGCCCGACGCGGGCCTCGATTCCAGGACCCTGAGATCATGACCCCGTCCGAAGGTAGAGGCTCAACCCACTGAGCCACCTATGTGCCCCCAGACCTGCCTTCTAATGCCATGCCCTCATCACAGGTGCATCCTGCCTTTAAGTAAAAGACGAACAGTTCCTTAGGTTATCTTCCTTATTTTAAGCTGAAAACAGCTTTGTTTAGCCACAAAGATTCATTTAAAGTGGTCCCATTACTAGGTCGTGCTAGAGCCAAATTAAAAATGTAGACATGGGATTCAGGCTGCTCTCCCACAATAGTGTACATATGTAGTGATTACATCACTTTTTCTTTGGCTTTTAACCAAAGCAGAATTGAAGATGTAGAAGGTTTTTTTCTTTTGTTTTGTTATTTTGGTTTTTATTTAAATTTTACTTAGTTAACATACAGTACAAGGTGGTTTCTGGAGTAGAATTCAGTGATTCATCACTTACATACAATACCCGGTGCTCTTCACAGGTGCTCTCTTTAATACCCATCACCCATCTAGCCCATCTCCCACCCTGCCCCCCTCTATCAACTCCCATTTTTTTCTCTGTCGTTAAGAGTCTAAAATGTGTGAAGTATTTTTTTTTTAAAGATTTTATTTATTTATTTGACCGACAGAGATCACAAGTAGGCAGAGAGGCAGGCAGAGAGAGAGGAGGAAGCAGGCTCTCTGCTGACCAGAGAGCCCGATACGGGGCTCGATCCCAGGACCCTGGGATCATGACCTGAGCCCAAGGCAGAGGCTTTAACCCTCTGAGCCACCCAGGCGCCCCAAAAATGTGTGAAGTATTTTTTAATCATTTCTTTTAAACCAATTAAATCCTTAAGAACATTAATAATTTTTTTCTGGAATATGTAATAAGCAATAATTAATGATGTTGTAGTACATACACAATTTCTGTGATAACCTGAGTGTAAGTAGCTGTATTACAGCCTGGGCTTTTATTACATGTGGTGATGAATTGAGTATTGGGACTTGCACAGATTATTTTTGCCTTTTCCATAAATCCTCTGTGACTTGGGCCAATTGTTTTCAAACAGTTTATTTATCAATGAAATTGAAAAAATCTTATGATATCATAGTCACAGCATATTCATTTCTAGTAAAGCCAAGGATATTTCTTGGTTTATAATTTTAGTAACATAGGGAGTTTCAGAAAAGTCTGTGAAAAGTTAATTGGTGATCTTTATTTTTTGGTAGAGGAGAGAAATTAAAGAGGGAAAGCATTTTTAAATTCTCAAGAGGAATTTGGGGATTTTTAAAAAAATATTTTCATTACAAAATATTTACATGAGTTCTATGAGCTAGATAGTATTTTAAAAATACAAAACTAGGTTGGGGCCTCTGCCTTCCGCTCAGGTCATGATCTCAGGGTCCTGAGGTGGAACCTTGCATCGGGCTCTCTGCTCAGCGGGGAGCCTGCTTCCCCCCCCCCCTGCCTGCCTCTCTGCCTACTTGTGATCTCTGTCCATCAAATAAATAAATAAATAAACCTTAAAAAATACAAAACTGGGTTATTTGGGATAATTTGCCTAATATCAGAGTTAGAATTACACATTAAATAATCACATTTATTTAAAATTGATTATATGCTATGCATATTGCTAAAACATTACAAGTGTATCTCCTTTAATTCTTACCCTTAGCCATATTAGTTGGCCACAATAATGTCTAGCTTACAGATGAGGGAATAAGGGTTTAGAGAGTTAAGCAACTTAGTAGTAAGAGTTAAGTGATTATCCCAAGCTCTATTAGTTAATTATTTAAATCTAAGTGTTTAAGGTGTGTGCTTGATGAAATTCTCTATTTCATATAGAAATGAAATTTCAACTTAACAACAAAGGTTAGATATAAAAATACAAGATTTTAGGATGTAATATTGGCTTCTATTTTATGAAAATAGGCTAAAAATTGACCCATCTTGCTAAACTGCATTTCTTCCTCCATATAAATCCTGATCCTTTAAATTTTTAAAAAAATCTTACTGATTTTACCTGAATAAATTACTTTATATTTTCATAAGTTACTTTTAAAACCTGGTTCAAATTGTTAAAAGTATTAGAAAGATAGAGGTAAATGTGAATATGTGTTAACTTACATAACAAACTTATTTTATAACAAAAACCCAGAAGCTCCAAGAATATGTAATTAAGAGACCGGCCCTGTTTTAACCATGTGGGCCTATTTGGTTTAGTTAGGAAACAAACTTTGAACAATGTCTCTTCCTTCCATTTCCAAAATGCTTGCATAATTATCACTTGAATTTGGAATGAGGTAATGTGGTTTTCCACAGAAAAGTACTTTAATATTAAAGACAGTAATAGGGGTTTATGATAAAAAGGTTTCATAATCAAAAACATTGAATTAAACGTAATTTACCAGGTTTCTTTACTGAGGAACTTTTCAGAACGTTCAACATGTTGACATGCATGATAAATTGTCAAGAGGGGAATATGGCCAAAGAATCTTTATTTCTGGATCATTTTGCAGAACTAATGTTCTGTGAAATATTTGGGTAATAGTGGTATAGTGACTCAGTGTAATTAATTAATGTTAAAATAGATTTGGTACAGACAATATCGTCAACCTAAAAAGTTAGTGACTTGACAAAATGTGTAATATAATAAATCCTATCCCAATTTACAGTCCATGGAGTTTCTCCCTAGATTTTATTCCAAGCTGTAGGATATTCCTTGCCCAGATAATGTATCAGAAGAGGGGGCAACCCAGATACATTTAATTTTAATTAAAATTTGATCATTTGTGGGTCATTCATTCAATAAATATGTACAACATGCTAGCTGTTGTAACTCCAAGATTAGTTGGAGGGAAAGATATATTTTTAAAAAGAATAGATTCCAAGCACCTGGGTGGTTCAGTCGTTAAGCCTCTGCCTTCCGCTCAAGTCATGATCTGGGGTCCTGGGATCCACATCTGGCTCTGTGCTCAGCAGGGAGCCTGTCCACCCCTCCCCGCCTCTCTGCCTACTTGTGATCTCTCTCTCTCTGTCAAATAAATAAATAAAATCTTTTTAAAAAAAATAAATAAAAATAAAAAGAATAGATTCCATTAAGAATATATTATTATATACGTGTTAAGTCCTGTGCAAACTACTAAAGAACAAATGAAGTCTCTGACTTATCACTTACTGTAAAAGTCTGCTTAGCTTATACCACTAGGATGAATTTTCTATTTAAAATTTAGATTGTATTCACATTTAGATTTAAAATTTAAATTGATCACTAATCCAAGAAATGTTGGATTGTTTGGCCTATAATTGTGAATATTATATCTTAAAAGTTTTTTCTTTTTAAAAGTTTTTCAATAGTTTCCTAAGCTTTGAAATCCTCAGTCAAAAATTTGGTAGAAATCACTTAAGTGCTGCTTGATTTTTAATTCTACCTGTTTCAAGTAGATAGAAGAATTATGAATGAGTCACTAAATACATTTTTGCTAATGTCCAGATTTCACATTGCTATTTATTGAATAATTTCCCATCCCCACTGTTTTGCTTTCTAAGAGAGTTTACATATGATGGTTGTTGAATACCTTTTATGCATCTACTAGGATGATCATATGTTTTTTTTTCTGACTTAACTGATATGATGAACTATATGTTATATTGATAAGTTCACATCTTTGCAGTCCTGTTATGAACATTATGGTGGATTCTCTAAATTACTATTGAATTCATATTTTTGTTATTTAATTGAGATTTTCTATAGTTTCTGTTTCAAGATTTTTTTGGTTATATTTTTAGCTTCAGGATCCTATTAGTCTAATAAAGATAGACTGGATAATTTTCAATCACTTTTAAGTTCTGAATAGATTATAAATAACATGGTAGTTCTCCATTCCATGAATGTTTAGTAAAATATTCTGTCTATACTCAGCAATATTCAGAGTAATTCTTTAATAACATTGTTTAGTTGTTCTTGGTCAGTAATAAAAAGTTTGGATTAAAGAAGTTAACTATGGAAAAGAAAATCAATTACTTTTAAATATACTTTTCAGAGATAATTTTTTGGTATACTTTCTAACCAATTTTTAAATTATGGAATTGGGATCATTTTATACACACACACACACACTCTCTCTCTCTCTCTCTCTCTGATTCTTTTTTTTTTTTAAGATTTTATCTCTCTCTGATTCTTATGCTCTATTATGTGTTTATTTTCCTATAATCTAATATTCTCTAAAAACATGAGATATATAGATATATGTATATATTTTTAAAAAAAACTTCAATTAGAAGACATTTAAGTTTTTTGATATTATGAACAGTGTTGTCTTTTTCAAAATATTTATTTAAAAAATTTGTTCACATCCTTTATCAAGTAATCTTGTATTTAACAAGTAATCTATAATTTTTCAAAATTAATTTATTTTGTTTTAGAATGTAAAATTTATAATTTCATCTGTAATTTATTTTAGTGAATATAATATGGGAATCTAGCTTATTTTTCATTCATTGTTTATTCAGTTATACATTCAATGAATATTTATCACACATGTATTCTGTTAGGTGCTAGTAAACCAGGCATGGTCTCTACTCTAGTGGAACTTGCAGTTTATATAGTAAAGACAGACATAAATCAAATAGTCAAACAAATGAATGTATAAATGCAAAGTGATATAAAAACCCTAAAGGAAAGGAATTGCAGAGTCCTTGGCAGCAGGATGCATGGTACCATTCTGAGCACTGGGAAGAGAGCCAGTGTCTGGAACATGAACTGCAAGGTAGAGATTAATGTGAGATGAGACTAGAGAGGTGGGCAGGGACGCACTATGCAGAGCCTTGCACAACTTTTTAAGAATTTTAATCTTTATCTTGAGAGTAATGAAAACCAGTTAAGAGATTTAAGAGGTTTATATGGTCAAATTTATGTTTTCAAAATATCACTGTGGCTGCAGGAAAAAGAACTGGAGGGAGATTTTGTGGATGCCGGAAGCCCAGTAAGTAGATTATTGTAGTAATAGTTGAGTAATGATGGCAGCCAATTCTGGTTATCCAGTGATGACTGACGACTAAGTTGTCACTGGAGACAGAGAAGGGAACAGATGCAATAGATATTTTGAAGACAGAATGAACAGGATTTTGTGATGATTAAACTGACCAGGTATAGGGGACATGAAGGAGGGAGGTGTTAAGGAAGATTGCTAGGTTTCTGGCTTGAACAAAATTGCATTTACAAAAAGACATTTCCCAGCATCAGTCATTAAATAGTCTGTCCTTCCCTTTTGTGTCATGACATACTGGAATTTCCTCCAACTATCTGTAAATTCTATGAGTTATGTTACAGTTATTTTAGCTTTATAATGTGTTTTTAATGTTTAGGAAGAAGAGTTTTTTCCAAAAATAACTTTTTTTTTTTTTTAAGTAAGCTCTATGCCCAGCATGGGGCTTAAACTTATAACTCCAAGGTCAAGAGTTGCATGCTTTACCAACTGAGCCAGCCAGATACCCCAATAACTCTTTTTAAAAATGTCTTTGTCCATTTTTCATCATTATTCCATATGAATTTTAGAATCATTTTTTCAAGGTCTAAAAAAGCCTATAATTAACTTAAGGACAATTTTCTTCTTCCAGCTTTTTATAGTTTTGCGTAAAAAATTTTATACATTTTTTCTTTAGATGTCACATATTTCTTGTTCAGATTACTCTAAGTATTTTGTTATTACAGTTGTCATGGATTAATTTTAATGCAGTAAAATGACTAGATTGCAGAAACTTGTTGAAGAGAGTTATACTAATGCTACTCCAGATCTAAAACTTTTTGTAATAAAAGGGACCCAACTTTATCTGAGCCTGTCTTAGCCATCTTGGGCTGTTGTAACAAAATACCATAGACTAGGTAGGTTAAGGAACAAACACCTATTTCTCCCAGTCCTGGAGTCTGGGAAGTTCAAGACACAGTGCTAGGTCTTTGGTTCTTGGTAAAGGCTCTCTTCCTGGCTGCTTTCTTGCTATATCCTCAGATAGAGGTGAGAAGAGTCTTTGGTATCCCTTCCTCTTCTCCTAAGGGCACTAATCATATCAGGGGGCTGTACCCTCATGACCTCATCTAAAGCTGCTTATCTTTCAAAGGCCCTTTCTCCAAATGGCATCATATTGAGAGGTAGTGCTTCAACATATGAATGTTAGCGGAGGACACAAATGTTTAGCCCATAACAGAACGCAAATAGCTTACATGATTACAACTCCTGTTTGGTGTTGTAAGCAAGATATTTGACTAAAGTGAACTTGAGACTGACTGCAGAGAAAAGAAAAAGAACTGCTGAGTCAGCGAAGGAACTATGATTATTAATATTGAAGCCAGAACATGGGGAATGGGTAGTTGTGACACGAAGTGTGCATTCATGTCCCATATCAGAACTGCCTTGTGCTAAGTGGAATCATAGAATTTGAAGAACTGCCAAGCTATTTGGTAGAAATAAAGTCAGGATTTCTAACAAAATTCACAAATTTTCATAAGCATGAATTATGCTTTAAGTTTCTGCAGCTGACGTTAGAACGATGTATTTGAATATTTTAAGCATCTGCCTTGTCGAAATGGCTCTACTTAAGAGGAACTGATTGAGCTGAAGGCAAACTACACCTACCAAGAACCTACGGTATCCCTAGTAAGTTGAAGATGGATATATACATCACATATTACTATTCTGGAATTTCTGGCTCTGTGGCCAAATTCTTGCAATATGAGTTTTCCAACTCCACTAATGTATGTTATATTCTCTTTCCCAAAACCATGGAAATTGAATCGGAGGGCCACTTTCAGTAATATAAACCTGGAGTAACAATTGAGATGTGCCCTGCCAAGATAGAGTCTTTTTGTTTTAACAGCTTTACTGATACAGAATTCATATATACCATACAATTCACTCATTTAAAGTGTACATTCAAATGGTTTTTAGTCTACTTACAGATGCATGCAAACATTACCACAGTCAATTTTAGAACGTTTTCATTACCACAGAAAGAAATCTGGTACCCTTTAGCTATCACCCCTGCCCCCACTCACCCCCACAGAGTCCCAGCTTTAAGCAGCTACTAATTTACTTTATATCTCTATAGCTTTCCCTATTCTGGAATTCAAATGAATAGAATCATATGGTATATAGTCTATGGTGATTGACTTAGCGTAATGATTTCAGGATTCATTCATGTTGCAGCAAGTATCTGTACGTCATTCTGTTTTATGGACGAATAATGTACCATTGTGTAGATATACTACATTTTGTTTATACCTTTGTCAGTTGGTGGACATTTAGGTTGTTTCCACTTTTTGGTGATTCCGAATAATGCCACTATAAATATTTGTGTACAAATTTCTATGTGGACATACGTTTTCATGTTCCTTGGGTATATACTCAGGAGTAGAGTTGTTGCATAATATGACAACTAGATGTTTAATTATTTCAGGAACTGCCGGACTGTTTCCCAAAGTGCCTGCACTATTTTATATTCCTACCAGAAGTGTATTAGGGTTCCAATATTTTTTACATCTTTGCCAATATTTGTTATCTGATTTTTTTGTTCTAGCCATCCCAGAGGGCATGAGTGGTATCTCATTGTGATTTGCATTTTTCTGGTGACTAATGATGTTGAACATATTTTTACATGCTCAGTGGCTATTCGTATTTCTTCTTTGGAGAAATATATGTTTATATCTTTTGTCTATTTTTAAATTGGGTTGTTACTTTACTTATTGATTTATAAGTTTTCTTTATATATTCTAGATACAGATCCTTAGATAAGGTCAGATATGTGATTTGCATATTTTCTTCCCATTCTGTAGGGTTTTCTTTTCATTTTCTTTTTTTGTGTGTCCTTTGAAGCACAAGAGTTTTTAATTTTGAAATCCAATTTATTTATTAATTTTTTGGTTGCTCGAGCTTTCGGTATCTAAGTATCCTTCCCCCTATGGTTTTTGTGGTTTTTTTTCCTAATAGTTTTACAGTTTTTGCGTTTACATTTAGGTCATTTATCCATTTTGAATTAACTTTTGCATATGGTAGGAAAGTTAGGGTTCAGCTTCATTCTTTTGCATGTGGCCATCCAGATGTCCCAGTACCATTTGTTGAACAGCCCTTCATTCTTCAGCAAAGTTGGTCTGTTGTAATAACAATATCCTCTTTGATTTTTCAAAATTGGTTATAAATTGTACACCTTTTTATGAATAAAGCTGATTAAGCTATTTGGATACTATGAAACAATACTTTTGAATAGTTTATAGATTATAATCCCATTATTGTTATTTTTTAAAAGGTTCTATTTATTTGAGAGAGAGAGTGAGCACAAGAGGGGGAGGGGCAAAAGGAGAGGGAGAAGCAGACTCCCCGCTGAGCAGGGAGCTGGAAGCAGGGCTGGATCTCAGAATCCTGAGATCAGGACCTGAGCCACCCAGGCATCCTATAATTCTCTTATTGTTATGATTTAAACTGTATGTGGCCCACATAGATTTCTAACTATTGTGGTTCACTATTGAAAAATATAGATATCTTGGAATATGTCATGTTTTGCATAATTTTCATTTCCATGCTATGTTAGTTTCTATCTTACTTCTAGGTGACCAGAACAATGAAGACTGTGATATCACCCTTGACTTTTAAAGGAATCAGAATGTGTTGGGGATACTGGAAACCCATGGTGACTGGGTAGATATTATTAGAGGGTTAGTAGTAAGAGAAATGGGGATTAAGAAGGAATGATTTAAGTGAAGCAGCAAGAACAATCAGGTATAAGTGTGGATTGGATTGGAGTGGCATGTGGACTAGTATAGACAGAAATTACTTGGAAAGTTTAAAAGCTGTAACTAAACTTTCTAGATCTGGGTTGTAAGTATTATATGATGTTAAGAAGAATTTGATGCTTTGGGGCGCTTGGCTGGCTCAAGCATGCAACTCTTGATTTTGGGGTTGTGAGTTCAAGCCCCATGTTGCGTGTAGAGATTACTTAAAAAAAATAAAATCTTAAAAACGAATTTGCTGCTTAAAAGCAAAATGTCATTAACCTTTTCCATTATTCTCTTAGGAAATCCACCTCTGTTCCATTACTCTTCCATTTTTGAGTAAAAGGTAAGAGAGACAATAATTGAATAACTTCCAAAATTAGATAAAGTAACATTTTATGGGCTATTGATTTTAGAGCCAAGCATTTGTTATAATATTTAACTAAAGGTCTTGTATATAAAAAGGGTCCTTCTCAGATATTTTAGGGGGAAAGTGGTGCATTATTAAACCATAGCAAACTTGGGTAGCTTGCTTTTTCCTTAGTGGTCCTTATAATTCTTTGGCTCCTTTTCATTTCATAGATTCTCCCTGGTCTCCACCCTGTGTGTTCAACTATCATATATATGAAGATGACTCTCATATCTTTATCTCCAGCTCTGTCTCCTAAGTATCCATACATATTTTCAGCTGCCTTCTGTGTATTTCTAATGGGAAGTCTAATAGGCAACCCAAATTTAATTGATCTTAAACTGATTTATTTGTACTCCTACTTTCAGCCTACACTTTCTCCTGTATGTCTATCTCATTTAATGACACCAGAGTCCATCTAGAGACCTACATCTGAATTGCCAGAGGCCTCCCCACCCCACTTTCTCTTACCTTACATCTTCATTGATTCAACAAGTCCTAGATTCTGCTTTATCTTTAAAGTTTTCTTCCCCCTCTCCAGCCATGCTACCATAGCTCAGCCCTCACATCTCACTTGAACAACTACATTAGCTTTCTTTTTGATTCACATTTCTCCAGCCTCATTCACATTCCATCCTTCATTCAGTTGCCTATGCTTCTTCCTGTTTTGATTGAAATTACAAAAGTAATACAGCTACATGAGGAGGGCAGATGAGAAAGTATTGTGTCAGAGTATGAATACTCAGCTGGATATGCATTTCTAAATTGCATGAAACTTGCAGGTTAACCACACTGTCACTAAGTATTTTGTGTCCCCCCCCCACCTCATGTAATAGGTACTTCTTTTTAATGTGAATTTGCAGAGTTATTGTAAAATGCGAGTTTTATCTTGTATTTTATCTTGGATGTATCTATTATCTTGGATGTAAAATTATTTAATGCTTCCCTGTTGAGTGTGAGATAATATCCCCATGCTTTATGCTAGAGGACCGGATCCCATCCTCCTTACATAATCTGCACTCTAACCAAACCAATTTCCAGATTATGAAATACAAGGAACTTTCTCATGCACCTATACATGTTTATGTGTTCCTTTCTTTCTTTAGAATGGTTGATTTCCTTTCTTCCTTTCTTTTTCTGCCTGGAAAATTGTTTATTCTTCACTGATGTTCAAATTTCACCTACTCTGTGAAGCTTTTCTCAAGCCTTCCAGGTATCTCCGGTACTTTTCTTTTCTTTTTTAAGAGTTTATTTACTTATTTGACAGAGAGACAGACAGAGACAGCGAGAGAAGGAACACAAGCAGGGGGAGTGGGAGCAGCAGGCTTCCCGCTCAGCAGGGAGCTCATTGTGGGGCTTGATCCCAGAATCCTAGGATCATGACTTGAGCCACCCGGGGGCCCACTCTCTAGTACTTTCGTAGCACTTTTGATACAACTCTTGGTTATTTATCTCACTGTTTTAAATGTACTTGATTTAGTCTTCCTCTGTGCCAAGTTACAAGAGGAAAGAGACTGGTTATTCATTTGTATTCAGTTTACACTACACAGGTGCTGGGCAAATGCTTGTTGAATGAATGATCTAGTTTATAATAATAAAAATGTGCATTCGTTAGTAAAGAAAACTTATCCCCCAATTCTGGATATACAAATTCAAAATTTCTTTAAGACACTGTGTATCAACTACACCTCAGTTGAAAAAAAAATAAGAAGTAAAATCTCTGTTTAGATGGTGAGACCCAACAGATATACCCTGTGATAGAACCTGGGCTCCTGACCAGAGCTTAGAGTCACGGAAGGTTAACATAGGGTGGTGTGAATGGAGAACTACAGACCCACCACACACCTTGCTTGCTTGTCCAACTACCCCAGCAGCTCCACACAGTCACAGTTCTGGACTTGCTCAGGATCTTATTAACACCTGCCAGTCCAAGGCTCTGGAAATGCCTCCTGGTAGTCTCACTATTTCATGTTAATTAAAACTAGATCTAGAAAAAAGTAGCCCCTTGTCTTCTGATACTCGTAGAAAACAATAATATTCTAAAAATACAGAGAATTAGAGAATTAGAGACTCATTTATTCAGATGTCGTACTTTTATTATATTAAATATAGCAGTTACATCATAGTTAGAATAGTTTCAAACCAGTTTTCTGGTGAGCATTTCTTAAAGAGCCAGATTTCACAGCTATGATGTTTTTACAGCAGTATTGTAGGTACAGTTAAAACCCACAAATTTAATGTAAGCACAAGACTCCACTTTATCAATTCTAAGCTCCTAGCACAACACAGATATTCCACATTTTTCACAGAAAGCCTGTAAGATGTAAGTTCTTCAAATTAAAAATACTTTTGTATACCTGAAGTATTATCAAGTATTACTAGCTCTTTTAAATTCATAATGTAAGTTACTTCCCCTTACATCAAGCAAAAGTTACATAGTTTGGACATGATTGTGAGGAATCATCTGCATATATTTGAGAAAGCTACTGTATGTTGATGATAGAATTAGGAAGGCAGCACTGAAAAAGTGCCATCAGAGAGGTGCCTCAGGAGAGCCGACAGAATTTAACAGTGTAAGACGGAAAGAGACTAATAAATGAGAAACCAGACTACTAAAGCATCTTGGGTTTTGGTGCTGTTTTTTTCAAAGAGAAAATAAAATATTACAGAAGTCCAAAAAGCAGTGTTAAAAAACGGTATTGACAGTGGCTTTAAATTCCTGATTAAAATTTATATTTAAGGGGTGCCTGGGTGGCTCAGTGGGTTAAAGCCTCTGCCTTCGGCTCAGGTCATGATCTCAGGGTCCTGGGATCAAGGCCCGAATTGGGCTCTCTGCTCAGCAGGGAGCCTGCTTCCTCCTCTCTCTCTGCCTGCCTCTCTGCCTACTTGTCATTCCTGTCAAATAAATAAAATCTTTTAAAAAAATTTTTTATATTTAATTTTTTAGGGAGAGCGACATCCTTTACTCAACCCTTTTGTTCATTGGAAGTTGCTTTCTTGCTTTTACTCATCTGTCGTCATTCCCTACTCTGGAATAAGACAAGGATTGAGCTGTTTTCTTTTTCTTCCTTGCTTGGTTTTATCATTACAGTCAGAGACTTAGATTATTAAATAAAAATTAGGTAAAAAGGAAAAACTTATCCTACATAGATATTTTTTAAAGATTTTATTTATTCATTTAACAGAGGGAGAGAGAGAGCACAAGTAGGCTGAGCCGCAAAGGAGAAGCAGGCTCCCTGATGAACAAGGAGCCTGATGCGGGACTCAATGTGGGGATGTGGGCTCTAGGCAGGGCTTGATCCCAGGACCCTGGGATCGTGACCTGAGCCGAAGGCAGATGCTTAACCAACTGAGCCACCCAGGTGCCCCTTATCCTACATAATTTAGACTGTATAATATTGACTTTGGTGACAATGTTCATAGTTTTTATTGGAATTTGATATGAGTTAACCTATTATTATGTTCATCAATAAAGAAATGGTTCAAGGCAATGCCACTTATTAATGTACTTAAAAAAAAAAAACAGTATTTTTCCACGGGTGGAAACATTAACAGAATATAAAATATCATTAGAAAGATCAGGCTCGGGGTGCCTGGGTGGTTGTCTGGTGAGCATTTGCCTTCAGGTCAGGTCATGATCCCAGGGTCCTGGGATTGAGTCCTGCATTGGACTCCCTGCTCAGCGGAGTCTGCTTATCCCTCGTCCTCTTACCCTTCACCCACACCCAACTACCCCCCCTACCCAGGTTGTGCTCTCTCAAATAAATAAAATCTTAAAAGAAAAAAGTAATACTGATTGAATTGCTTTTTTGGCATTAAAATGTTTCTGAGGCTGACATG
Organism: Lutra lutra; assembly: GCF_902655055.1. Taxonomy (NCBI): domain Eukaryota; kingdom Metazoa; phylum Chordata; class Mammalia; order Carnivora; family Mustelidae; genus Lutra; species Lutra lutra. The sequence continues at coordinate 29,491,448 of NC_062282.1, forward strand.
AGATGAATTTTATTTCTTGGATATCATTGCCATGATTAACTGATTTGATACCAGATGCCAATAAATAGGTCAGTGTATTATAGTGACCTAACATATAAAGAACTGACCTACAGAGGTTTACAATCTACCTTGTAGTACTCAATATTAAATGATTTTCTTCTACATAATGTTTTCCACATACTCTACATACTCCTTGGATTCAATGGGTTATGTATTGAATTTGATTGTTCACATATTTTAATGAAATTAAATCTTTCAACAAGAATTCTGTCCAGTTCATAATGAAGGTAAGTTCCAGGTCTTCTGGAGATTGTAAGTGTTCAAGAAGTGTATTTTTGGAATGAATAAACACATAAATAAGTGTACCTATAGCTAAAATTTGCCTGAATCCATTGTCCTTCTGTGCTTCAGAAAGTTTGCACAAACATGCAATTAGTAAGTGGATAGGCTATCATTTATTAGTAAGTGGATAGGCTAGCATTTATTTGACTAAAATTGCTTGGGTTTTTAAGCTTTTCATTTTGATGCAGTTAGCTAACACCCAGCTTTTACAGTTTTACTTCAGATAATCATTGTATCAGGCAGTTTGAGGTTCTCAGAAAATATTAAATAAGCTGACAGTACAATTATCATTTAGCAACTACATTCCTCCATACTTCTGTCACAAAACAGATATTGCTTTTGTTGTATTTATAAAGGGTAGAGGAAACAATTCTATTTTCTAAAGTGAAAAACCATCTCATTATATTATTTTGCTGTAATTATTATTTTTTTTTGCTGTAATTATTTTTAATCAAAATTTATCCCTTTACCAAAGTGAATAGAAATTTAATGTAAGGTCAATCTGCTTATCTGTACCAACCTTATAATTTTAAAATGTGTTTATTTAGAGCCTAATTTCAGCTTTTGATAAAAGTAGATTTATTAAAAAATGGTTTATGGTTTTATCTGACTGGTAATTCATCATCATCCTAAGGTAACGTTTTCTATGGTTTGTCATCTTAGGTGGCAATACTGAGACAGTTCCACTTTTATATTTCTACTTGACTTTCCTCTGCTTAATTGCTTTGTTCTGATCCACATTAATTTCATCACCTGTATTAGAAAGAAAATCAGTATCTTACTGTTTGCATATTTTATTCAACTTTTAATATCTGGTTTTTAAAGAATTCTCTTTTATGCTGCAAATTCTTCCCTGGGTTGTCCTTAATTTAAGCAGAAGTATGTTTTCTTTCAGTTTTCTTCATGCAAGGCAATTTTGACAGTTAAAATTGTCGCCCTGTCCACATCTGATACACTGGTAGCCTTTCTATCCTTTTACTTGGCTTTTGGTAGACTAAACTCAAAAAGAGAAGTTGCCAGTCAAACAAACAAACAGGAAGTCATGTGGTTTCCCTTTGTAATCCTACCCTTTCAGGACTGACTTGGCTCCCTCTGCTGGTTAGTAATATAATTGCTGTCTTAGTTCTATAGAGTATGTCTTGCGTTGGTGAAACACTTGGGAGTATATAAGTTTTGGTTCAACAACTGAATTAGAGATTCTTATGCTCTCTCAATTTTGTGTTAAGGTTTTAAACAAACTAGGTCTTAAATATCTATAATCGAAAGGAAACTGGAAGCATACGTCTGAAAAGAAACTTATTAATGCTCTTAGACCTGTCAAAGCTACAGTATTGAAATCTGTATTGAAATTAGGCAAAACAGTGCGTAATGTTTAAATTTTATCGAAATGTCTAAATCCTATTAAGACATTCCAGTGTAACATAATCCTTATTTTCTGTTTGATAGTTATTTTTCATTTTATACAGCATATTGCCTCCCTTTAAAACTCTATACACAATACTCTCCTTTTAAAATTTCCCCCCTTTAAATTCTGTACACAATTTTAAGCACATTTAAATACATAGAGTAAGTTGGATGGCAAATGAAGGTTAACTATTTACTTCAAGAAATTATTTACCTGGGCTAGAGAGAAAGCCTTATTGACAGTTTGTTATTTTGGGGAGGAAGAGGAGTTTCTATCATTTTCAGAGAATAACCTGTTCTTGTAATTGCTCATGAAGGTAACATTTTTCTTTGCATTCCTATCACTTGTTTTAAGACTGAAGAGAGGGTGGGAAAAAATAGAAACAAACCTATCTTTTGCCTTATATTTATTATTTTGCTGTCTTTAGCATTTGAGATTAGAAAATGTACTACAAAAAATAAGAATAGTCATAGATCTAAACACACCAAATTTAGCTCTACTAGGAAATTCTTTCTTACAACTTCAATTGTATTTAACATTTCTACATAGTTTATAACCTTTTACCTTAAAATCACCTTTCTGAAATCACTATCAAACCTCCTCTAAAATACCCTAAAATGTTTCCTCTAAAACGCCTCACTACATAGGCAATCAGAACTTTTTAACATTCTTCATTTTCTGAGGGGAAGTAAAGGTAGGTTTTTTAAAAAAATGTACTTATTTGGGCCTATAACCCATAGTAAGAAATAGATTTTACATGTTAATTCAGCACATGCACACACAAAAATGGAATAAATGTTTACTTAAAAATACACTTTACTATGTGTGATGTACTTAATTATTATAGAATCCAGATTCTATTCTTTTGCTTTAAATAAAAAATTGCCAGTTACAACCCACTAAATTTCATGACCCATAATGGTATATGACCAAGTTTTAAAGCCCTAGTCTCGTGGAGATGCCTTTAAGAGCATCATAAGCACTCCCTTCATAACTATTTTAGATGTTAAGTTTTTAATGGATTTTGTATTCTTCCTTCACAGGTAAAGTCATTTTTAATCTGTTATTCCAGATTGGATTAGGATTAAAATACATGTGTAGTTTAACTATCTGGTTCACATTCAGCTATGTGTAGGTTCCATTAAGATTAGGCTTTAATGAAGATGACCCTAAATAATTAAAATGAAGTATTTTACAAATTCCTTTTTTAAGGGCCTTACCCTATGTAATGCAGTGAAATCTGTAATGTAATATAATCAGTTGCTTTTATTTAGGAGTATAAAGTACAGATACACAAAAATGTAAATACAGGAAAGTCATAGGATAAGTGGATGGCATGAATAATAAAATCCATGAATTTCGAGAAAATGAAGGATTAATGCAAGGACAAAACTTATTCTTGAAGGCCAAGATGAAGAAAGTCCTTGAGCAGGGAAAACCCATTAATTTCTATCATCTTAAAATACAGTGAATAACCCTCATAGGTACTATCACAAATTTAATTAGGTATTCACTTTGAAAACTTGAAACAGGAACATATTTATAGACTGTTGATATTTTTGTAGTTCACCCTCAAATCAACATCTATAATGAACTTTCTTCATCAAAGTTTTTTAAGATCAAAATCATCCTAACAGTAACTTAATTTCCTAAATATGAAATTTCAGTAGCGTATGAAATAGTCTACAAAACATACATACACATGTTCTTTACTTTTTTTCTATAAGACTTAATTATATCACTAACAAAGCCTAGAACTAGTAGGCATAAAATAGTGTGGAAATGATTTTCTAAAATTTTCATTTCTATCATTTTATGGCAAACTGTATTTATCTCGAAGATATAAAAAAAATCGTAATTTGTGAATTGTACCAATTGCTGCTGACATTCAATATTTAATCCTCGAAATTTATTTTAAAATATTTTATTAAATCTTATGCAATTTACTGATCAAGAATACATATGGAAATATCCAGGAATATAATATAAATAAATATAATTAGTGCAACTCAGTACTTAAAGCAAGGGGGTAATATTAGGTCAGAGTAAGGGCTATCTACAAATTATTGAAAAATCAAGGATATAACAATGAAATATAAAGCCACCATAAATCAACTGATTTGGGACATAAATATTTAAAAACGTAAAAGCAAAATAAAATGGATGGTGATGATCAAAATAAGCAACCCCTTCCCCTCCCCCCAAAAAAAACCCCAAGAAAAAAGACAAATCAAGAAAATACTAAAATTAGATTAAGCGATTCTACACAAGATCTCAACTTGGATACTTAAATGTAGGCAAGCAAAACACTAACTGATTTAATAGAAAAATATTCTGTCTGCCTTGAAACCATTTCTTTAATTCTGTGACCTGGAAAAAAAATTGATACAAACTATATACAAGTTAAAACTCTTAAAGGTACAGACCTTGTCTATTCTATCCTTCACTAATATTTATGAGATGCTTATCATAAAGCTAATTAGCATCTAGACTTCAATAAATGAGGAAGTGAAAAACAACAACTCTAATATTATAAAGTAAATGCTACAATAATGCCAAGACTTTTGTTACCTAGACATGCAAAACTACTTGTTTACCAATAACATTTAAGAAAGTATATAGGAAGATAATTGTGTTTCCTTAAGCAAACTTATTTCAAAATAATACTATTTTGAAACTGAGTGAAAAAACATATTCTGAGCCATCTGTATATTACTTAAAGCTGTTCTTAAGATTAAGGGGTAAACTTACAATGAACAGATTGTTGGATTTACTGAAGATCTAACTATTTGTATTAATGGTTTTAAAGATTGTCTTTTCTTCTCCAAAAAATTCAATACATGAAGTATGATGTGAAGTATCATGGCCAAAAGTTTATTGCATAGTTTCTAGTTTACCGGTATACATCCTCATTTTTTCAGGCAATAATAGAAAATAAATATTCTCAATTTGTTTGTTTTGAAAAATCATTGTCAATTAACTTACTGGTATATCCAGTGCTATCAAAAGGTAAGTAAATGTAATAAACAGCAAACTAAAAGGTGAATTAAAATAACCACTCAGCTTTCACCGAGTCTTTTCTTATGGAGGAAACTGTAAAAATAAATCTCACTAGTATTTGCTTTGCTTGACACATTAACTGAATAGTAACCAAAGTAGCCATATGTGGCCCTTTATATAAAGCCTCAGAAACATGCACCTTTTGAGTAATTGTGCTTGGCACACATATTTTTGCCCAATAAATGCTGAATGAACTTTTCCAGTGATGCTGGATTTGGACTAGGCCAACCAAATTCTCACAGACTTTAATTTAGCCTGTATTTTACAAGAAAGAGGGGAGACGGGATAAAGAATGTAGTCTGTGGTTCACAAGAGAGCACAGCTAATTCGCCCAGTATGAATATGATCGTGTGATCTACTAATCAACTGTCCTCTATCTATCAAGCCCATTTACAGAAACCTAAAAACAGTTATCACTAGCCTGTGGACTTCTGGTATTGTGGAGGGTGAATGTCTAGAAGTAGTGCCCTTTTCTAGAACTCTGTAATAAACTCGGTTTTTCCCCCATTTTTTTTTTCAGTTTTCACAAATCGTAAGGTTCTCTGTGGCATGTAAGTGCATATATTAAGGTCTAGAATTCAGAAATTGCTGTGGCAGGGGGAGCTCAGGGCCCTTATAATTGTCATTTATTCATTAACCAAATATTAAGCATCCACTGTGTATGTCAGGCATTAGTCTAGACATTATTTTCTCCACAAAGACCAGTGGAGAAAAACAAAAGTTCTCGCCCTCCTGGGGCTTAACATTCTACATGGCGAAAACAGGTACTAAGATCAACACGTAAGATATGTAAAATGCCTGAAGGATAAAATGGGAAAGGGGGACAGGGAATATGCAGTTTCAAGAGGGGGCCATGGAAGTCCCGAGGTGACATCAGAGCAAAATCCTGAAGGTGAGGGAGCAAGCCCTATGGATTTTTGGGGAAAAGAGTATGGCACATGGAATAATAGCAAGGGCAGAAGTCCAGCTCGCAAGAATGTAAGGGCAGGTTCTCCCCCAACCGCGCGCAGTATTTAAGGCCACGGTCAAGACTTAGGCTTTTCCTCTCGGCTAGATGCGATGCCATTGCAGGGTCTCGAGTAAACGAGTTAACAAGACCCGATTTAGCCTCCCGAGTGATTTTTGAGGCAAATGGAATAACCTGAGTGCAAATTTCCCCATTTACTTTGACGTATTGGAAAACACACACGAATACATAAACAATACAATTAACGTATAACCTAAATTCATGAAACTGGGACACACATCTCGTCCCGCTTGAATAAAATTCGCTTACCTACTGCATTTTAAAAGAACAAAGCCCCCCCCCCCCCTTTAATTTACACCAACTTAACAGAGAACTGCGCCAAGATTAAAAGTTTGCTACAACAGGAGACCACAAGAAGCATGGCACTGTACACACAATCACATCTGTGCTCCAGCCTCGTGCAGTACCTCACTGTTTCACATGGAAAGAGGATGACGTTGGAAACCGGCTGGCCGCAGCCCCCGCCCCGGCAGCCCACGGTCGGCCGGTGGCCCGCGTCGCGGCTGGCGGCTCTCCCCTGGCGCCCGGCTCCACCCACACCTAGAGGGGGGCGCGGACCCGCGCGCTCCGGGCCCGCCGCCGGCCAGCTCCTCGTTCGCACAGCGTCGCCTACAGGCCTTCATCCCGACAGGGAAGAGCCAAAACCACCGCCAACAAAAAGACCGCATATTTCCAGAAACCAAAGCATCACAAACACGATCCCAATTCAATCCAGCGGGGAATCTTCTTCACCTCCAAGGGTTGCGTTCTCACTCCGCAGAAATAATGCAGACACGGGCGTAGAGTGCAGCCTCTCCAGGGGAGAGAAGGTGTACGATACATCCATCCGCCAGACTGCAGAGACACCATTTAAAAAATGCACCGTCGCCGTCGAATCGCGGGCGTCCTCTACGCGGCCGCCCCGAGCTCGGCTCCCTAAGCTAATGACCACCAGCTGGGCTAGCGAGCCGGGTCTGCGAGCCGAGCCGGGCCGGGCCTGAGCGCCCCTCACGCCCACGACCACCAAAGAACTCGGGCCCCGCTCCGGTCGGCCTCCGGGAAAATAAGGACCGGGGAGAGCCGGTGCCGCCCGTGCCGCAGCGAAAACGCCGCTTCGGAGGATCGACAATAAAAGGCAACATCCGCAGTCGCTCTGAGGAGGAGAAGGGCGCAAAGGAGAGCCGCCACCGCCTGCCGCCGACCCCGGCCTGCCCGAGCGCGGGGTGGTGCGGCGCGGCGGAGGACGCGAGCCCAAGTGGCGGCGGCAGCGGCGGTGGCGGAAGTGGAGTGGGGAAGAGGGGGTGGTTGTTAGTGTTTGGCGCCGGCGGAGGGAGTCATTCCTGCAGCTGCACTTCCGGTCGGCATTTTGTTCTGAGAGGGAGAGACGGAACGAGAGAGAGACACACACAGGGCTCCTTCCCCCCCCGCCCTCCCCCCCCTCCCTCCGTCGGTACCGACTCACCCGACACCACCAAGCCGCAGGGAGGGACGCCCCCGCCGACAGGAGGATTGGTTCCCGGGCCGGCGGCGATGCCCCCCCGGTAGCTCGGGCCCCCGGTCGGGTGTTTGTGAGTGTTTCTATGTGGGAGAAGGAGGAGGAGGAGGAAGAAGAAGCAGCGATTTGTCTTCTCGGCTGGTCTCCCCCCGGCTCTACATGTTCCCCGCACTGAGGAGACGGAAGAGGAGCCGTAGCCACCCCCCCTCCCGGCCCGGATTATAGTCTCTCGCCACAGCGGCCTCGGCCTCCCCTTGGATTCAGACGCCGATTCGCCCAGGTAAATTCCTGCTCTTTATTTCGGCGGCGGCGGCGGCGGCGGCGGCGGCGGCGCCAGGTCCTCAGCGTCTCTCCTCCTCGCTCCCCTCCCCGCCGTTTCCTTAGCGGCCCCAGGTCTCCTCCACGGGCGAGTCTAGAGTTCGCTCCTCTCTGGTGGCAGCCGCCCTGGGTGGCGGTGGTTTTGTACTCTCTCCCGGCCGGCTCCGGTGGCGGGGACTGGGCTCCTGCCGGGCGGCCGGGGAGGCGTAGGCCCGGCGGAGAGTGCAGGCCGCGGGCCAGCGGAATCTACTTGAGCTCGGGGATTAGGAGAGCTCCGGGCTGAGCGGAGCTACTGCTGGTCGGTGACAGGCCTCGCCCGGGAGAAGAGCCGTAGCTAGTGAGGAGGCGGAAACAATACAACTAACAGCAAATGTGCCCTGATCGTCCCCATATTTACAACTTTCCTGGTCCGGGAGTGGGGAACGTCCCAGTGAAACAAACAACCCCCCTTCTTCCCCCTGTGACCCCATGAAGGGAGGAAGTAGTTTCAGTTAGTGAGACAAATGTAAATACTCAGACACGGATCCAGTGGTAATTCTTGCCCTGTGTAAAACTTGTTTGGACATTAGAAAGTTAATAAAGACTCATTTTCTTTTTTGAAAGAATTAAATTGCCCACATGAATATTTAATATAGAAAACCATAGTGTGGTAGACACTGCATATGCTCCCCCCCCTTCACCAAGAGCTTTTATGTTGTTGTTTGACAGTGTGTGTTGCACATGGACTTTTATTCAAAGGCGAGTGTAAAGTACTTGACAGGTTTACCCTGCCACTTTAGATTTGTGTGCGTTATATAAGGACAATTTTAAACGACTATACATGAAATACTCAGGTACTTCCTGATCTAAGCGTGTAGAAGCATAAGAAGAATATTAAATGTTTTGAGAATTGTACCGAGGTACAGGTAAAACCCATTTTCTCTAAAAGTATAGAAGTGAAGTTATGCTTAAAAATCCCAGGGAGGTTAAAAAAAAAAAAATGTAGAAGGTGCCATCCTTTCATGTCAGGGCAGATCTTCTTGAAGTCCCAGGATTGTCATTGGCTGTTTGTGCCCATGATGTTTGACTGTGTAATGAGAGAGGTGTCATTTTAATAGGTCAAATGTATCTGTAAATGCTAGAGAAAAATATCAGTTCTGCCTTAACAAATTCTAGTTCACGAGTAAGTAAAGTGTTCAGAGGTTGTTTATTGAGGTGTTGGAAGGGTAGGTTGGTAAAAGGGAAAAACAATCAATTTAAAACTGCTCAGCCATACAAATTGCATAGAAAAAATAAATGTACCTGGCATTAGACTATTTTGATACTTTGTCTCATATTCACTGAAGGAAAACTTTCACTGGTTAGAATGAAGCAACACTGATCAACAAAGTCCCTTGTTTTACTAATGGGTGTTACATTAGTTCGGATTTTTTGTCTCATCAAATTATTATTATCATTGTAGAATAAGTAACTTTTCTGAAGGTTATTTTTAAGTTTAGCCCTCTGCTTAAAATAAATTGTTGCACATTTCCAACAAACGTATGGGTAAATGTTAAAAAGAGTGAAGTTAATATAGCTGTCACGTACTAGGCATGTTTTTAATGCTATAAATCCGTGTAGTAGTCAGTAGCGTGTCCGTGATTTGTATTGGTCAGGGAGCAGTTTGAATTTTAAAAAGCCTGAAGCTCCTGCTGAGCCCCAATCCCGGCCTCCCTCCCTCCCACTAATCTCCCATTCCTGTCTTTGTGCTGCCTGCTCCTGTTAGACACTGTTTGCTACAGGGCCTCAGGCCTACACTGGGTGGGGGGCAGGCGAATGGGGGCTTGCTGGGGAGGAGGGAATACAGAAGGGAGGGAGAACACTTCACATCTTAAGCAGAGGGTTTGGGACTTGGGGGGTCCGGGTGGGTAAGGGTTTCAGTATGAATGTTTGAAAGGCCCTTAAATGAACCTGTGATGCCTTTACAACTTTTATTTAAATAAAATACGGAGATGTATGTCAAAGGATGAACGTGTTTCTACTAAAGGTAATGGAAAAGAGGAGTTCTGCTTGCTTAGTTTTCAACAACAGAAGCAACTTACTTTTAGAGTTTTATAGTTAAAGGGAGCTTTCTTACACAGGTGTTTGAATCAATGTGTTAGATATCTGTTTCTTTGATTGATTTTTTTTTCTTGTGACTTTGATTAAAGTGAATTAGTTCTTACCAGATCTTATTTTCCCAATTCTACATATTTAGTGTTTTGTAAGTAATACAGGTTGTGTGATAGCTTTCATTAAGATAGTGTAAACATTTTAAAGTAAATTGAAAATAATTTTTGTTTGATCCAAACCAATTATATGGGTTATTTTTAAAGGAGGAAACATTATAAAGCTCCAAAAAAAAAAAAAACCCTAAACTTGAACTTTAAAATTTTTGACAACTTAGTTGGAAGGAATAATTTGTATTTCCCTAGAGATTATAAATACTCTGCTCTACCTCTCCTGTATTGGTTATCTGTATAGTCACCAGTAGCTATTTTTGTATTTCTACTGTTATTTTTTTTTAATTTAGTGAAAGAAGACCCTGTAAGTGTTCCAGTAATCTTGTAATGTTAGTTGTATTATTTGGAGAAATAATTTCTAGTATTATTCAACAGTGTGGTTTATTGTTTCGAGTCTGCAGAGATACCAATAACTTATAAAAATTACTTGAAAAGAAAGTAGCTTTAAAGTAAAGCCTAATAAATCAAATTAAAATTGAATATTAAATACTTAATTATTTTTAGTGTTTTGTGAAGAGTATGTAGGATGCTTCTTCTTGGAACCATTCAGCAATTTGTTTACTAAAGTTATTGGAAAGCATTTTGAGCCTGTGTTAGGGATCATTATAATACTGTCCCCTTTAAGAAGAAAGATTGTATTTGAAGAAAAACTGTCTATTTCAGATTATCTTTGGTGATGAAAAGTGAAAGTTTTTAGTATGGTAGTAAACCAGGTTTTGTTTCTTGCATAGCAGTCATTATTAAATTTCACAAATACTATGAGCAAAGCTATACCAATTCAAATATGAAGTCTTTTTTATTTGGAGCCAGACTAACCAACTCAAGCATGTATTTTCTAAAGCTAGTATGTTAATTTAATATTTAATATTTTGGTACTAACCCATCATCAAACTGCTATAGAAACATTTGAACCGGGCGCCTGGGTGGCTCAGTGGGTTAAGCCGCTGCCTTCGGCTCAGGTCATGATCTCAGGGTCCTGGGATCGAGTCCCGCATCGGGCTCTCTGCTCGGCAGGGAGCCTGCTTCCCTCTCTCTCTCTCTCTGCCTGCCTCTCTGTCTACTTGTGATCTCTCTCTGTCAAATCAATAAATAAAATCTTTAAAAAAAAAAAAAAAAGAAACATTTGAACCCACCATATTTTGGCATACCTTATATTTATGTGAAAATCAATACGAGTAGATAAAAACTAAAGTTTGATTTTGATATAATTTCATTTAACTTTCTCCACCCATTGCTTATTAGGAAAAGGATAATTTGTGAGTAATTCTGGAATTTTAAAATATGATTTTAGTTTTATATGAAGTGATTGGGAAGACTGGGGTAAATAAAAATTCCTTTTAGAAAAATGTAACTTCAGTGCTGTTGATCACATTTATTTGCTATAAAATGAATAGGAAATTACTGAATGGGAACTTTATAGAAACTTGGTAATGAACTGTTTAGATGCAGATACTTACTTTAATATCCTAAGCATATTAAGTTGGCTTTGGTGGTAATATATGGTACTACATAGCCTTTAAAAATAATTTCAAAATAAACTTTTTAAGCACAGCTTCTCTGTTTTTAGCAGTTGTCATTTATAATTATTCTTTGAGTTTTTAAAATGGTTCTTTTTCAAGGTGACCTGAGTTTATTTTTAAATATTCCCATTTCCCTATGAGAGAAGTGACCAGCATGATTTCCATTTTTGATGAAAAACTTGATACTCAGAGGCCACGTGATTTGTGTCAATTCATGTAGTGAATGCCAATAAGGGATTTTCTTGCTCTTACTAGTTTTTTATTAGATTATTTACTTAAAGGAAAGTGTCAGCCCTGCCCATGAAGCTAGATATTGCTGTTGCTCAGTGCTGACTCTGATACCTTATGTGACTTTTCCAGTGATCAGAGTCCAAGGTGCTTTTTTCTCTTCTTCTTCTTTTTTTTTTTTTTTTAAGATTTTATTTATTTGACAGACAGAGATCACAAGTAGGCAGAGAGGCAGGCAGAGAAGAGAGGAGGAAGCAGGCTTCCTGCTGAGCAGAGAGCCTGATGCGGGGCTGATCCCAGGACCCTGGGATCATGACCTGAGCTGAAGGCAGAGGCTTTAACCCACTGAGCCGCCCAGGCGCCTCGCTTTTTCCTCTTCTTTTAGGGAGATATGATACCTGTCTCTTAATTGTATTTTCCTGGTATGAAGATTGTACTTTTACATTAGAAATCCTGACTTTGTATGCATGTTTGGTGTTTGAATGATTGAATTTATTTACATTTTGTTCCTCTTTAAGAATGTAAATCAGTTAACTATATTTGTAATAAATATATAATGACTCATGCAAGTGTTTTTATGGAGTGGAATTTTAGTGTTTCTAGTTGATAAATACCATGTCTTGGGGCACCTGGGTAGCTCAGTCGGTTAAGCATCTGCCTTGGGCTCAGGTCATGATTCCATGGTTCTGGGATAGAGTTCCGCATCTGGTTCCTTGATCAGGGAGTCTGTTTCTCCCTCTGCCTGTCACTTCCCCTGCTTGTGTGTGTGCGCGCCCATGCTCTCTCTCTCTTTCTCTCTCTGACAAATCTTTAAAAAGAAATAATAAATAAAAATAAAAATACCATGTTTCTACTTAGTCATCATTGTAATTTTAAAAAGTATTTTATGTGCTTAGAATTTTTTACCCAAGTAAGTAATAAAAATGATTTTAGATATTTAGCTTACGTATTATTTTGTTTGGCGTAAATCTAGGGTCAGTTTTAATGAATTGAGTTTTGTCAGAATGCATATGTTTTAAGGCATATTTCTTTCTTTTTCCAAAGTGATACTGTTAGGAGAGATTATTTCTTAATATAGCATTGCCAGCTAGATAAGATTTTGAGGGCTTACTATGTGCCAGGAACTGTGTTAAGTATGCCCCAATAATATTATCTCATTTAAAATAAGCTCAGGAAATAGAAACAGTAATCCACAATCTACAGATGAAGAAACTGTGGCTGGAAAGGTTAGAAAATTGCCCATTGTCTTAGATTAGTAAATGATCATCTGATTTATATTTTTTCTTAAGGATTTAGGATTCCACATTTCTAGTTTTAATAAAATCTTCATTTTTTTTATTGCTCAGTTAATTCAGTACTTACAAGTCATGTAGTCAAGGAACCTGTGTACTTTGGGCAATGAACTAAAATAGAATTCAGAGTGTATATTCTATATATAATATTTTTGAAATCACCAAATCTTTACTACCTTGTTTTTTAGTGTTAAGCAATTTGTGTAATTTTTACTGTTTAAATTTTTTATTTTTATTGTTGAAATTGTCAAAGCAATGATTTCTAGAAAGGGAAAATTCAGCTTCAGAGAGTGATTTCATTCATAGAAATGTATGTGATCAATTGTAATATAGTAGATGAATCTATAAATTAGTATGATTTAAAAAAATCTATAGTGTTTCTATAGCCAAAGAATGTTAATCCTTTCAAAATCATCAACTTGGGAAGTTGTGCGCTTATTTTAGAACTTTTGCCATGCAATCTTACAGGGATTCCTTTAGTGTTTATCTTCAGGGGTGATTTTGAGTTTTAGAGACAGTAAAAAGCAATTTAGAACTTAGTTTAAGAAAACTGAGATTTAATAAGATCTTTTTTGTGTGTGTCAGATACTATATTGAGTGGTTTACATTTGTAATATGTAATATTTTTAAGAAAATATTTTATGTATTTACTTGACACAGAGAGAGAGAGCACAAGCAGGGGGAGCTGCAGACAGAGGGAGAGGGAGAAGCAGGCTCCTCTCTGAGCAGGGAGCCCATTGTGGGGCTTGATCTCAGGACCCTGGGATCATGACCTGAGCCAAAGGCAGGCGCTTAACTGATAAACCACCCAGGCACCTCTGTAATATGTAACGTTATTGAGTGATTTCCATCTACCATGAATCTTCAGGATATATGAATCTGATTGTGTTTCTTATTCTGAGATATTTGAGAAAACTGAGGTATAGAATGATTAAATGACTAGCCGAAGGTCCCATAGCTAACAAGTGGAGGAAAGTAGAGGAAGGACTCCAAAGTTGATGCTTTACCTATCAGCCTTAACCACTATACTCTTTATCATGTTTTGAACCTCTTAGCTACCCAGTGAGGTTAGTGATGTGTTCTTTTTTTTATAGACAAGGAAGTTGAGGCTCTTCATGTTTAAGAACCTAGTCCAGGGTGGCAAATCTAGTAACTGTTAGAGGTAGGACTGCAACCCAGTATATCTAATTCTAAAATGTCTTTCCGTTCTAGTGCCCTGCCTCTTCAAGATATATAATACATTTTTTGATGAAAAGTGTAGGCTTTGCTATAAAGCAGTGAAACTTTTTATGTTGTATAAAGAGGAATTCTAAAATATTTTGGTTAGTTATAAATGATTATTTGATTACAGTCTTTTATGTAAAATACCTTAGTTTATACCTCATATAATATACAAAATGTATACACAAATATGCATTTAAGTAGGATATTTATTTTTAAATATATGCATACTGTATTTATGGAAATTGGCAAAATGTGGAAAAGGCACTTTCTTTTTCATGATATTGTGATTCAGTTATAAAAATGTCAAGCATTAAAAAATATTTCAAAGAATACATTAAACTTCCAACATGGTTTATGTAGGTAGATTGTTTTGCTATCTTACATGTGTGTAACATCAGTTAACATGAATGTACCAAACTTTTAATGTGTTCTTTTATATATGTTTGCCTTTGGCCAGAAAGGAAAAACATTTTCAGTGTACAGAAACATGGAATTAGCATTAGTTTACTAAAATAATTTTTTTTTAAAGATTTTATTTATTTATTTGACAGAGAGAGATCACGAGTAGACAGAGAGGCAGGCAGAGAGAGAGAGGGAAGCAGGCTCCCTGCTGAGCAGAGAGCCCGATGTGGGACTCGATCCCAGGACCCTGAGATCATGACCTGAGCCGAAGGCAGCGGCTTAACCCACTGAGCCACCCAGGCGCCCCTAAAATAATTTTTTATCCCTGGTCTGTGAGTGGACGTTTTGAGAAGTAACACAGGTAAGATTTTTATATGTCCTGAAAAATTCAGAAGCTGTGACATAATTTTGAAATACTCAATTCCTTTTTGTTGCATTTATTTGGGTCATTTGTACTTCTCAGTCCTTTGGTCTTATGCTGATGAAATGTATACTATTTTTAATAGGAGTACTATTTTTTTTTTTTTAAGATTTTATTTATTTGACAGAGATCACAAGTAGGCAGAGAGGCAGGCAGAGAGAGAGGAAGGGAAGCAGGCTCCCCGCTGAGCAGAGAGCCTGATGCGGGGCTCGATCCCAGGACCCTGGGATCATGACCTGAGCCGAAGGCAGAGGCTTGAACCCACTGAGCCACCCAGGCACCCCAGGAGTACTGTTTTTAACAAGTTATTGATTCTAGGTACCTGAAGAACTTACAGTGCTTAAAACACTAATGAATTATTAAAATATAGTTTACTCTAAAAATACTAATCTTTGATTTTATATTTAATCTTTTAATTTGCAAAACAAAAATGTCCTTGAAATTAATCCTAATAAGGAAAATAGATCACTGACTTTTCTGAACACTTCTACTTCTCAACCTTTTCGAGAATTTTACACTGGCTTTGAGTTGTCTTTATCTGATAGAATTTTAGGTTGCCAATTTCCATCTAAAGAAATTGATCATCTGAGTTAGGATATATGTAATTTAGTTTTTCCTTCGTAAAGACCAAGTTGAAATTTTATGAGACTGTAAATTGGGCATAACTCCACCTCCCTTTTAAAAATACCATTCTTAAAAAATTGATGCACATGGCATGTCACCCCCACCCCTGCAAGGTTCTATGTCTCAGAAAACTTCAAAGTTGAGAGTTGATGTGTAATGCCCTAACAGATACTGTTATCATTCTTTCCCATTTGAGAAAAGAGTTAAGAAACCAGTGTTCATGCCATAACCTACCTTCAGACATACATAACATATGCTTTTAACTCTATTATTCATTTTACTTTTTCCTCTTTCCCTTTCTTGTTTCTTCCTATCTCTGTCACTTTGTCCTAAGCGAAAATTTTTTATAGCACAGTGAATACAGTTGGTGGTGTTAATGTGGATGTTTCTGTAATGTATTATTTTCCTTCATGAAACATTGAGCATTTTGAAAGTCCTCAAATTCTGAGATCTTTGTAAGTTCAAGATACGAGTGAGAAACTATTGATTATTAACTGTGAAAACATATTTTTGTGTACCAGTCCTGCTTTCTTACATAGACATGTGTTACTTCTTGAAACGTCTACTCACAGACAAGAAATTTATTTTAAGGAGAAAGAGAAAGTATGGCCTTTTTTTGTGAAAGTTTCTCTGGTTATTCCATGTCATAACATGTTAGTTTATTACTTGTATCTCTTTGATAAAATAATTTGTTTCTGTGACTGTAAGCCATACTAAGCCACCAGCTATCTGAGAGCAAGGAGACCTGCATTACTTTCATCTTTATGTCTGTAATATCATCACAGTGCTTTCCCTGTTTTGCGTATTCAGTACATTTTTGTTGGACTGATTGATTAGAATTGAACTGTATGATATTTACTAAAGATACATTTCTAAACCTAAGATTAGTAAGTGGCAAGTATATGTGTTAATTTTGAAATATAATTGTCTTAGATATATATGTGTTCTTAACGCTTCTTCCTTCTTGGATAAGACCACTTTGTTTACATACATCCCAACAATGCACACATACAACTTGTGTGTAAAAATAAAAACTCAGAACAGAGTTCCTTTTTTAGTTGTTAGCAAGGACTGTAAAGTATACAAATGGTTTTTTTGTTTGTTTGTTTTGGTCGCTTGGGTGATAGAATTTGGAATAAGATACTGAGGGAAGGTATCCAAATACTCTCGTTTTAAGCTCAAGATTGATTTATTATAGTTTTAATCTTCTTTACTAATTTATGTATTGTGTATAGTAACAGTGTGGATAAGTTAACTATAATGAGACATACATTACAGTACATTAAAAATGCTATTCACGGATGCCTAGGAAGCACAGTAAGCGTCTGCCTTCGGCTCAGGTCATGATTCCAGGGTCCTGGGATCAACCCCTGCCTGCATCGACCTCTGCATCAGGCTCCCTACTCAGTAGGAAGTCTGCTTCCTTCTCTCCCTCTGCCTCTTCCCCTGGCTTGTGCTCTCTCTCTCTCTGTCTCATTCACTCTCTCTCAAATAAAATCTTTTTAAAAAATGCTATCCATATAAAATAGTGCTATTCATATAAAATTTTAGATGACTGAAATTTAAAAATTAAAGTGAAGCTCATTGAACTGTACTTTACACAGTAAAAGTCACTGTTTGAGGTACACAGTTTGATAAGTTTTGACAAACATGTTCAGTCTCGCAACCTCCACCACAATCAAAACATATAATGTTTTCATCACCCCAAAAAGTTGCCTTATGCCCTTTTGCAATCAGTTTCCTACCTCTGTTCCAGCCCCAGTAACCACATGTAATTTCTGTCTTTATAGTTCTGTCTTTTCTAGAATGTCATATAAATGGAATCGTACAGTATGTAGGCTTCTGTGGTAAGTTTCTTTTGCTTAGCATAAGGCTTTTGAGATTCCATGTTGTTGCATGTATTAGTAGTTTGTTAGTGACTGCATTTTTTTTTAAGATTTATTTATTTATTTATTTGAGAGGGAGACAGTGAGAGAGAGCATGAGAGGGGAGAAAGTCAGAGGGAGAAGCAGACTCTCCAAGGAGCAGGGAGCCCGATGCGGGACTCGATCCCAGGACTCTGGGATCATGACCTGAGCTGTAGGCAGTTGCTTAACCAACTGAGCCACCCAGGCACCCAGTGACTGCATTTTGAAATTGAATTAGAATACCTTTTAACTTCGGTACTACTGTCAAAAACTGTACAGCTTTGGATATTTCTCTCATCTTGTGGCTACTTTACATATATATATATATATATATATATACTGAATTTATGGATGTATTTATGTATGCATTATGTATGTATGTATGTATTGGACATAATGTTACTTGCCCATTTTTGCCCCTCACCTCCAAAAAATTTGTAATTGGCGTTATTAGTAAGTGACATTTATTTATATTAGTTAATTCTGTCAAGTTAATGCTCCACCAACCAGGTAAAATAGACATTGCCCTCTTTTTCATCACAATTAAAATAGGTAGCATCACGTATTTTGAACATCTGGTACATAGAAACTGGAATAAGAAATGAGGGATGGTAGAAGAATAACTTGTCAAAAATTGAGTTCATGTTTTAAGTTTAATGTTTGTTATTTATACTAAAAATAGAGCATCAGTTATAGTGAAGAGCAGTTAATGCCTCTCTTTTAATGCTTAAAGTGAGAGAAGCAGTGCTGTTTACTGAAAGTTGGGGCAGATAATGAGTAAAGGACCATTTTCTGGTCATTTTATTTGACCACTTTTTTTTTTTTTTTTTTTTTTTTTTTTGCCACTCCCTTTTGGAAACCCCTTTCTCCCTTGGGTCCAGGGTTATCTGTCTTCTATTTTTCTTCCCCTCTGTATTTGACCTCTCATTTGTAGACTCTTGCTAGTTCTTCCTCTTCTCCTCACCCCTTAAATATTGGTATTCATTCCCAAGGTGGTTCGTAAGCTTTCGTTCTGTTCTCCCTTCCTGTTAATCTCATGTATTCATACGACTTTTTGTGTGTTTGTTACCTGGATGCTGATGACTGATAAATTTATCTCCAGAATGATATATTTCTCTCTGAGACAGATCCATCTGTCTACCAGGCACCTCCTGATGTCCTGTAAATACTGTAAATTCAAAGGTATATAAATCTGCACTCATCCCTCAGTTGTTCTCTACTCTTACCACTATCCCCGCCCCCAAAAAAGAAAAGCCTATTCTTAGAGCAGTGGAAGTAGGTGAATGTTTCCATCGTCACCTCAGCTCCCTAAACTGAAAATTTGGTGATAATGCTTGACCCTTTTCCTTTACTGTACCTTTAACCCAGTTGTTCACCCCGTGCTGATGTTTGTTAGCATTTCTGAATATCACTTCAATCCATCCCTCCTCTGCTGTTTTTGATTCGTAGAGTGGGTGTATATATACAGCTTGTCAGTTGGAATAACTTCTAGCATTCTAAGAAGACAGCAATTAGTGTTGGGATATTTTTTATATGCTTGGGCTCTGGTATTTAAAATTAAGGTATATACATGATGCCTGGGTGGCTCAGTTGGAAGAATATGTGACTCGAGCCCCACGTTTGGTATAGAAGTTCCTAAAAAATTTTTTTTAAATAAAATTAAGGTCTAATCTTTATTAACATTCATGCTTTATTGCCTAAATGAGACTGTTTTCTGTACACGTTTCCACTAAATCAAATTTTTGGGGCTTCTGACTTATAGTCCAGTATATTGACTAGAATAGTTTGCTGCCTCTCTCCTTTTAGAGTACTGTAATTCATAAATGTGTACATTTGTTTCAATACTGTGTTTACATATTAAGGAGCAAAATCTGAGAGGAAAATGGGAATGTTGGAGGAAAGGGTAAAGGAAGGGCTTTTAACTTAACTTTCCTAAAATAAATAAATTTCCCTATACTATGGAAACAAGTTCACTTGATTAACTTTCACTTTTATTGCAGATAACAAAATTAAAGAAACAAATGCAGTGGGATATGATACCGTTCCGTTGCTAGGCATTCAAACATTTTTCATGGCAAGAGTCAGATATATTATAACTGTATTACTTGTTAGTGAAGTTATTGCTGGTGGTTTTGTATAACCTTAAAATGTTTCCTCCTTAGAATAGGAAGTTACTCCCTTCACTCCCTATTTGAACAAAAGGGTCTGGTTAGAGTTACTGGTTTAAATGATCCTGAATATCTTTTGTGAAGGACACATTACAGTGTGATGCTAGCTTGAAAAAGTAAACCTGTCTTCACTATATCTAGAGTTTATAACTTAAATAATAGGTGCTATATTTCACTCCGGTGCTAATTAACATGTTTTTGAGAAAATGGGATCAATCTAAAGGCAGTTTATAAAGGCTGATGGGAGAACCCTGTCTTTATTGAGTCTTTGGTACCTTGTACATAGCAACCACTCAACAAACAATTGTTGAATAAATGAATTTAAATTATATTTCAGTTTTGGGGCTCAGGACTAATTGGACTGACAGAAGATAGGTGGGGCATTAAACTTACATCAAGTAAGTTTAATGGAAGGAAGAAAGAAAGCACAAAGCCCAGAAAGGTCATACAACATTTAAAGTAAAGAACTAGTATAATTTAGTTAATTTCTTGTATTTGGACAGTTACATTTGCTTAGCTGGATAAGAGAAAAATCTGTATACAAGTGTTTTGGGTTCTTTCTATTCTTTTTTTTTTTTAAAGATTTTTATTTATTTGACAGAGAGAAATCACAAGTAGGCAGAGAGGCAGGCAGAGAGAGAGGAGGAAGCAGGCTCCCTGCTGAGCAGAAAGCCCGACACGGGGCTTGAACCCAGGACCTGGGATCATGACCTGAGCCGAAGGCAGCGGCTTAACCCACTGAGCCACCCAGGTGCCCGGGTTCTTTCTATCCTTTTATTCCTGCTTCATCTTTGCTTCTGGTTTCAAGTATTGTCTCTTTACTTCCATCCTCACTGCTAAGGGAGAGATTTGTAGGTTCAAGGCTAAAATGACCTGCAAAATCCAGGTATACATATTCAGAATCGAGAGTTGGTGGGAAAGGGAGAGAAGTGTAGTTTTTCAGTCTTTTCCGGTTACTCAAGGTTTGTAGTGTATGTCAGAGTGCCATTGCATGTCCTCAGTATTCAGATGAAGAGGCCTAAAAACTAGAATTTAAAATGACTTACAATTTGCAACAAGTTTGTTTGTGACTGTCCTAGGCTGTAGTTTAGTATCTGAATCTCTAATATGCTGTCCATCTGTTGAGCCATGCTGCCACCTACATGAGTTAACATATGATTTTCATGATTCTGATTGTTTTCAACTAGAAGATGGCCACCAGAATTTTAGTGTTCTTTATAAAGACTTCATAGTACATCAGTTCTCCATTTCCTTAGTTTTTTTTTTTTTTTTTTTTTTTAAAGTAAAACTACTTACAGTTTTCTGGTATGCTAAGTAAGGCTAAATTGTGGGATTTATAACTTAGAATCTTTTAAGAATTTCAGAGTTAAAGACTTTTTTTTTTAATATAAGCAGTGCAGAAAAAACTACATGGTGTTTGGAAAATAGGAAAAATATCTATAATCTCATATTTTAGGTTTTTCCTACTAAGTTTTTAATAAAAATATTTATATGAATGTAATTTTAGTTAAATATGTATTCATGGTATAAATTATACATACATCGTCCTTTTTTCTCAAGGTTGTCTCATGAAGGTTTTCTTCCTTTCCTCTGTAGTGTTCATAATTATTTAAAATGTTACCCGAGGGCACCTGTCTAGCTCAGTCAGAGGACATGTGACTCTTTTTTTTTAAAAGATTTTATTTATTTGAGAGCGAGAAAGAGAGAGAGCATGAGAAGGGGGAGGGTCAAAGGGAGAAGCAGACTCCCTGCAGAACAGGGAGTCCAATGTGGGACCAATCCTGGGATTCCAGAATCATGACCTGAGCCATGAGCCAAAGGCAGGCTTAACCAACTGAGCCACCTAGACACCCAGTGGACATGTGACTCTTGATCTTGGGGTTGTGAGTAGAGATTACTTAAATAATAATTTTTTTAAAAACTTAAATAAGTAACCCAGTAGTTTTGTCAGAGGATGAACCATAATTTCCTTAGTCATTGTGTTGGACATTTTATTTGCTCTCAATTTTTTCTGTATAAAAATAAGGCATTGGAACATCTTTACATGTACTGTTTTCCCCCTTTGGAGGTTCCCATAAGTGGAAGCTGGACCGAAAGTTTGAACATTTTTATGGCTCTTAATGTGTATTTCCAAAAATAGTAATAATATGTACTTCCATAATCTGGATTTTCATTCATGTTTTAATTCGTTCAGTAAATGCACTTTTTTTTCATATAGATGAAGATTCCCTGCTAAAATTATTCTTAGGTTAACTGCTCCTCTTTCCCATGTTGTGGGAACTTCTTTTTTTTTTTTTTTTTTTTAAGATTTTATTTATTTATTTGTCAGCGAGAGAGAGAGAGAGAGAGAGAGAGTGAACACTGGCAGATGGAGGCAGAGGGAGAAGCAGGCTCCCTGCCAAGCAAGGAGCCCAATGTGGGACTCGATCCCAGGACTCTGGGATCATGACCTGAGCCGAAGGCAGCTGTTTAACCAACTGAGCCACCCAGGCGTCCCTGTTGTGGGAACTTCTTGATGATGAAAATCATAGACTTTTTCAAACTGCGTATATCATTTGGAGGTATGTAGTGAAATTAGCATAGAATCTAATTTAAGCTAGCTGCTACCCAGGTGACATTTAGGCCAGTCATTAAGCTCATTTCTTCAACTGTAAACTGAAGGAGTCCTCAGGTGTTCTCAGGTTTTAGGATTTTTATGGGCAAAGCAAAAGGAAAGAAAGGAATTTAGATAAATGAAAGAAGGGAGTAGTCTCTAGAAGTAAAGTTGCAGTTAAAGGATCATCCATCTTTTATTAGCAGAAAATAAAACAAAACAAAACAAAACAAAATGGTAAGGAGATTTCTAGATTGGAACATCCTAAAAAGAAAGGTAAATTTTTAGATAGGTCCTAGTACTTACTCCTAATATCTGAGGCATGAAATATCTATGGACATGGCCATGATCTCACACCATTCTTTTATTCATCAAACATTGATTGTTACCTATGTCTCAGAACATGTAAGATATTGGAGATGGTGAACTAAAAGACTCCGGCCTTGCCTTCAAAGATTTTTTTTTTTAAAGATTTTATTTATTTAACAGAGAGAGTCATAGTGAGAGAGGGAATACAAGCAGGGTGAATGGGAGAGGGAGAAGCAGGCTTCCCACTGAGCAGGGAGCCCAGTGTGGGCCTGGATCCCAGGATCCTGGGATCATGACCTAAGCCGAAGGCAGATGCTTAACAACTGAGCCACTCAGGCACCCCAAGGATTTTTTTCTTTTTTTTTTTTTTTTGGTAAGGAGACAGAGCATTAGGGGGAAGGGAGTAGAGGGAGAGGAAGAGAGAGAATCTTAAGCAGGTTCCAGGGCCAACATGAAGTGTGATGCAGGGCTCCATGCCAGGACCCTGAGATCGTGACCTGAGCGAAAATCAAGATTCAGATGCCTAGCCAACTGAGCCACCCAGGTCCCCTGTGGGATCTTAAAGTCTAATATAGACAGATAAAGATTATATTACAGTATTAAGATTGACTAAAAGGAGCGCTAAGAGAAATCACCTAATTTGGACTAAAGATGAGGTGTAAACTAAGCTTTGAAAGCCATTAATTAGATTTGGGAGCCTAGGGGGCTGGGGCAACAGCTTGATTTTGGAAACTGCTGATGCTCAGATTCTTGGAACACGGGGCTAAAAAAGGAGCATGCCATAATATTTGAAGCTGCAGAGAGGGATAGAGTTCACATTATGAAGGAATGTATATGCCTTTACAAACTCTGCATCTTACTTTAAAAGCATGGGGAACCAAGAAATTATTTAGTAATGAAGTATGTTTTGTATTTGAAAAGTATTTTTTTGGCAGTGATGCAGCGATTAGATAGTAGTCAGAGAAAAGAAGGCTAGGGAACCTGATTACAAATTGATGAGGTCCTTAGTTAAGACGGTGAGAATGTGGAGGAGGATGCTAAGGAAATAGTCTGGATGCAGTTTGGTATTTTTATGTAGGTAGATTGGGTGGAGAATGAAAAGAGTCAAGGATGCTTCCTTGATTCTCAAGTTTCATACTTGTGGGGCTTGGAATGTGGAAGTTTCATTCGCTAATATCAGGAATATAGGAGAAAGTTTTAAGAATTGTACAGTGGTAATGGGGAAGAAGGGAGGGAGGTGATACTACAGTTTTAGGCATGTCAAGTTTAACTAGCCTGTGGGACATTCATGAGTCAGGTGGACCTGGGAGTCTAAATACTTCAGGTCTTTAGAACTCAGAAGACATTAGGCTTTTCTTTGGCAAAGTACATAATTATGAATTGGTCTAGTAGAGGATTATTTTCATGAGGAAAACATTTCTAAATCTATGTAGGGCTCTTTAAAAAGGACATGTAAAATTTAACTTTAAAACCATGTTGAAATCCTGGGATTCCTTTGTTTTCTCATTTGAGAATATCCAGTATAATAATCATTTTGTTATTATAGTTCTGATATAGATATACACATTAGAATTAGCACATAGCTTTTAAAGCCAGCATAAGTTAAATGACATTTGACTACCTATGAATAAGAATATAGTCCACCCAGACGGGACTGGAAGAGATTATGCTGAGTGAAATAAGTCAAGCAGAGAGAGTCAATTATCATATGGTTTCACTTATTTGTGGAGCATAACAAATAGCATGGAGGACAAGGGGAGATGGAGAGGAGAAGGGAGTTGAGGGAAATTGGAAGGGGAGGTGAACCATGAGAGACTATGGACTCTGAAAAACGATCTGAGAATTTTGAAGGGGTGGGGGGTGGGAGGTTGGGGGCACCAGGTGGTGGGTATTGTAGAGGGCACGGATTGCATGGAGCACTGGGTGTGGTGCAAAAATAATGAATACTGTTATGCTGAAAAAATAAAAATTAAAAAAAAAAAAAAAAGAATATAGTCCACCCAGAGAAAGACAAATACTGTATGATTTCACTTTTATGTGGCATCTAAAAAACAAAACAAATGAATAAACAAACAGAAAAGCAGGAACAAACCCACAAATATGGAGAACAAACTTATGGTTGCCGGAGGGGAGGGGAATTGGGGGGATGGACAAAATGAGTGAAAGTGAGTGGGAAATACAAGCTTCTGGTTATGGAATGAATAAGTCACGGGAATAAAAGGTAGAGCATTGGGAATACAGTCAGTGGTATTATATTAGTGTCGTATGGTGACAGATGGTAGCTACACTTGTGGTGAGCATAGCATAATATATAAACTTGTTGAATATGTTGTATATCTGAAGCTAATGTAACATTGTATATCAACTATACTTCAATAAAAAACAATTTTTTTAAGAGTTTATTTATTTATTTGACAGACAGAGATCACAAGTAGGCAGGCAGAGAGTGAGAGGGAAGCAGGCTCCCTGCTGAGCAGAAAGCCCAATGTGGGGCTCCATCCCAGGACCCTGAGATCATGACCCGAGCTGAAAGCAGAGACTTTTTTTTTTTTTTTTAAGATTTTATTTATTTATTTGACAGAGAGAGATCACAAGTAGGCAGAGAGGCAGGCAGAGAGAGAGGAAGGGAAGCAGGCTCCCTGCTGAGCAGAGAGCCCGATGCGGGACTCGATCCCAGGACCCTGAGATCATGACCTGAGTCGAAGGCAGCGGCTTAACCCACTGAGCCACCCAGGCGCCCCATAGAAAACAAGTTTTTGTTTAAAAAGATACAAAAAAGAATACAGCCTAAGAAACATTTTATCACTTTTCATATTTTAGACAGAATAGAGAGTGAAAAATTTAGTGGCTTGGTCAAATTGTTGTAGACACTAATGGTTATTTGAAAATGACTTTCGAGGCTGACCTAGATATCTCTAATCTTACTTAAATCAGGGTTAAAGGTAGTTTGGGTGATATACCATGTGTTTTTGTCTTTATTTCTTAAATCTTGCTTGGTTTAAATTACCAGAAGAGAACAATAATACCATTTCTTTTTGAGGTTTTGCTTTTCAGTTTATGGATCATACATTACTATGAACTAAGCATAACAAAATGAGTGTTCTTATATGACTGTTTTCTATTGTACAAGGCTCTTCCTAGGGCCTTCCTTTTAGCTTAATCAGAAGACTACTGCTTTGGTTAGTTTTATACTGAATCCATATACATAATGAGACCTTTTAGTGAGAACTATGTTACTTTCTCGTGGAGGGATCTTGACAAATATAATTAAGGGTCTACTTTTAGAATAATTAAATGGCAGTGGCTTTTTATTTAAAGTTACCTGCAGGAATAAAGGAGTGTGTGTGTGTGTGTGTGTGTGTGTGTGTGTGTGTGTGTGTGTATAATATATATATTTTAAAGGAATCAAACTGATTTATCAAAAATAATTGACCACATGTCATAATGTCAAAATGGAAATCATGCTTCCTAGAACCTAAGTACATTTAAGCAAATGTACTTTTCTTTTGTTTGATTTGGTTAAAGAGGTGGCATACCAGAATCATCTAGGAAATTTTTTCAAACTGTAATCCTATTCTGGAGATTTAAAGTAAGTTTGTGAGTTTCTCTGTTAGTTCTTCTCTTAAGTTTTTTAACCATTCCACAAGAATTAATTGAACACTGTATGCTTAGCAATGAATTCTAGGCATGTGATACTAAGATTTTTTTTTTCAGCCTCCGTCCCAAATTTTTTGTGGCTGCCTAAAAGATCCCTCTTTTGTTCTGTTCTGTAAAAGCATTATTTGTGAAGCATAAAGGAGCAAGAAACTGGTGAGTGGAATTATTAGTAAGTTAGAATGACAAATAGAATGGAGAGATGTGTTGAATCCTGAAGAATGGAGGGGAGTTGCTGGATACTAGAGAGAACAAAGAATTGAGGAAAGAAGTTAGCTAGCAGATACTATAAATGAATTTGGAAGAAGAATTGTTAAGAAATTGAAGTAAAAATTTTAAGATTGTATTTATTTGAAAGAGCGAGAAAGCGCACGTACACACATGCAAGCACAAGTGGGAGGAGGGGTGGAGGGAGGAGCAGACTCTCTGCTGAGTGCAGGATCCCAGGACCTAGAGATCATGATCCCAGTGGAAGTCAGATGCCCAACCCACTGAGCCACCCAGGCGCCACTGAAGTAAAAATTTTAAAATATATATTTGTAACAGTACTTAAAATACAGCAAAAAATTATGAACTGACTGGTCTGTTCCTAAAGGTGGCTTATGTTTAAAAAGTTTTCTAAAAAGTCAAATGTTGGATACATACTGCTTCAGAGTAACATGTAGAATGCTTAGAAATAGTTAAGTCCTCAGCAAATATTTGTTACTTTTATTAGTTGACAGCTGCCTTTCTCTTTGTGATTTGATGAAAAATATATCCATGTCAAGTGTATTCTTAAATGAAAATAAACTAATTTGTGACATGTATAATTATTAGGAAGGAAGATATTTGATAAGCAAAGAAAAAGTAATCAAATTGGCTCAAGTTCATATGGCATTGAAATATGAATACTTCTTCCTAATATAACTTTGCTGTGTACCCCAGATCAAGTGAGGTATTCCAGATAATAACTACCTATACAGGAACTTGATTTAACTCATCTCTAATATCTAAAGTTAATTATGCCTCCAAAGGTGGTGTTAAACTATTATGCATGACATTATACATATATGTATAATATATAGATGTGTATCCACTATATTTTGATAACTCATTTTGTATTTTCTTGCTTTATATCTTTTAACCAGAACATTTATCTCCTTTTTTCTCTATCTATCCAAATCCTGCTTTCTTTCTGTTGATCTTACAGATTTTTTGGTGGTGATAGTGGGAAGGTAGCATAACAGAATTACCTAGGCTTTTTTTTCTCCCCAGGCTTATAATGCTTTCCCCCTTTTCTCTGCCCCCCAATTCATATGATCTCTTTCTTTTCTAATACATATTTGTGTGGCAGAGTTAATTATTTAAAGTTATATGTTGACTTCTTACATTTTCTTATTATATATCAAGCTACAGTTTGTTTTGTTTCATTTTACATTGTTTGTATTATCTTCTCAATTAGATGTAAATTTTTTTAGGGCAGGATCTGCCTTTGTTACCTGGTAAAGTGTTGTGCCTGGGGCAGCCCTTAGCAAGTGTTTGCTGATAATGTATGTGGCTCAGCTGAACTAGATTTAAAAGATTTGGAAAATATCTCACATTCTCACAAACATAAAATTCACTCTTTTAAATTGTGCAGTGGTAAAAATTCAGTGATTTTTAGTTTATTCATAAAGTTGTGCAACCATCATCACTGTCTAGTTTCCAGAATATTTCCTCGCCCAAAAAAGAAACCCCATACCCATTAGCAGTCACTCCCCGTTCTTCCCTTTTCCAGCCTTTGGTTACCAGTATTCTACCTTTTGTTGCTATAGATTTCCTTATGCATAAGTGGAATCACACAGTTTGGCCTATTTGTATCTGGCTTCTTTCACTTGGTCTTCTATATTGTAGCATGTATCAGTACTTCATTTTTTATAGTCAAATAATATTCCATTGTGTGGATATACAATATTTTGCTTAATCTTTTTTAGTTGATGGACGTTTGGGTTGTTTTTACCTTTTGGTTATTATGAGTAATGCTGCTATAAACATTCATATACAAGTTTCTGTATGGGCATATGTTTTCACTTCCGCTGTGTAGATACATAGGAGTGAAATCTCTAGGGCATGTGCTAACCCTATAACTCTTTGCAGAACTGCCAGACTGTTTTCCAAAGAGGCTGCATGATGTTAACAGTTCCGTTTTCAGTGTTTGAGATTCACATTTTTTTCTACATCCTCACCAATACTTGTTACTCTGTTTTTGAGTGTAGCTGTCCTAGTGGGTGTGCAGTAGTATCTCATTGTGGCTTTGATGTGCTAATGATATTGGAGCATCATTTCATTTGCATATTGGTCATTTCTGTATCTTCTTTGGAGAAGTGTTTCTTCTTTTGCCCATTTTTAAATTGGATTTTCTGTGTTTTTATCATTCAGTTAAAAGTTTTAATATATTCTGGACCCAAGTCCCTTTTAGATATATGATTTATAAATATTCTCTTTCATTTTGTGGGTTATTTTGTCACTTTCTTGATAGTGTCCTTGGAATCACAAAAGTTTTTTATTTTGATGATGTCCAGTTTATCTGGGTTTTGTTATTGTTGTTGTTGTTGGTTTTTGGTGTGTGTGTGTTTTGTTTGTTTTTTGGTTGGTTGTGCTTTTGATGTCTTATTTAAGACATTTTAAGACATACTTAAGACCTATTTAAGTCCTGTTTAAGACCCTGTCTAACCCAAGGTCATGAAAATTTATATCTATGTTTAGTTTTAGCTCTTACATTTAAGTCTCTGACCATTCAAGTTAATATTTTGCATGTGGTATCAGGTAAGGGTATAACATCCTTCTTATACATGTGACTATTCAGTTATGCCATCACTATTGAAAAGACTATTCTTGGGACGCCTGGGTGGCTCAGTTGGTTGGACGACTGCCTTCGGCTCGGGTCATGATCCTGGAGTCCCGGGATCGAGTCCCGCATCGGGCTCCCGGCTCCGCGGGGAGTCCGCTTCTCTCTCTAACCTTCTCCTCGCTCATGCTCTCTCTCACTGTTTCTCTCTCAAATAAATAAATAAAATCTTAAAAAAAAAAAAAAAGACTATTCTTTTCCCTTCACATAGTCTTGGCACCCTTTAACATAAGAGTTTATTTCTGGACTGTCAGTTTTATTCCATCCCATCCACTATAAGGGGTCTAACCTTATACAGTATCATAGTGTCTTAGTTCCTGTAGCTTTGTAGTAAGGTTTGAAGATAGGAAGTATGAATCCTCTTGTTCTTTTTCAAATTTTTTTTATATTTTTGGATATCTTGCATTTTCATATGAATTTTAGCATCAGTTCATTCATTTCTGCAAAATAGGCAGCTGCAAGGGGCACCTGGGTGGCTCAGATGGTTGGGTGTCTGCCTTTGGCTCAGGTCATGATCGTCAGGTCCTGGGATCGAGCCCCACAAATGGCTCCCAGCTCAGCAGGGAGTCTGCTTCTCCCTCTCCCTTTGCCCCTCCCCCTGCTCATGCTCTATCTCTCTGTCTCAAATGAATAAATAAAATCTTTTAAAAAAAAAATAGGCAGTTGCAATTTTGTGAGGGATTAATCTGTCTATAGATTAATTTGGAGAATGTTGCCATCTTAATTAAGTCTTCCCATCCATAAGTTTGGGGTGCTTTTTCATTTTTTTAGGCCTTGATTTCTTTCACTGAAAATGTGTTGTAGCTTTCAGTGTACAAGTGTTGCACTTCTTTTGTTAAATCTATTCCTAGATACTTTTTTCTTTTTGATGCTATTATAAATGGATTTTTTTAAAGAATTTCATTTTGAGATTATTTATTGGTAGCGTATGGCAGTACAATTGATTTTTTTGTATAATGATCTTGCATCCTGTAAGAATTCCTTTATTAGTTCTAATTCATGCTCCTTTTTCTAAGGAGAATTTATGCTTATTCTTCAGTATTGCTCATTTTGCCCTTCTCCAACCTTCCAAATACTACTACGTTCTACAAGTAGCTACAAGGTAGAATTTTTACTATTTGTCCAATCTGGTGCCTTTGTGACTTGGAAAAACTTGTGCACATATGAAAAGTAAGATTAGATAGCTCAGAGGAAAATTTGTGGTCATACTTTGTCAGAATTTTCATTTTGTGGTACAGGATTAAAAATTGAGGAATTGTGATCTAGTATTTGAAACAATTTGTTTCACCTGTAGTAAGGGCCAGCTCAAATGTATGTTGCAGAATAAATATCTTAGCAATATGTATAGATGGATGCAAAATAAATTTTCTTGGTCAGTAATTTCTAAAGTCTTCATCTTCCACTAGGGATTTTCAGTAGTGTGTCTGGAAAGTTTAAGTTGTACAGGAAAAAAAGAAAAGAGTGACTAGGCAGAGGGTAATGTGATTAGGGAAAGGGGAGAGAGGCAGGGAGGCAAGATTAATAACTTGATTTTTGTTAATACAATATTAGGATTTAAATAGATATCTGCTGATTGGAAACAAAAGAGGAAACAGTGATAATGGATTATTCCTCAAATTCAAACTTCTGTTTTTTAGTCTGAGTCAGAGTTGAACCTAAATGGTAAATACATAAGAAGATGTTCAACCCCACTAGCAGTTAGAAAAATGAAGAGGTATACACTAGTTCACTTTATGATGTGTTCTTTTGATCGAAAGAAGATTAAATAAGTGCAGAAGTACCTTAAAAGTGTGCTTTATTTCATAAGTTTTAGCTCCCTTTCTCATTAATGTTGGTCTTATCACTAAGCTTTAGGTCTTATAATAGATATAAAGATGGGTAGTTCTTTCTATTTTTTAAAAATAAACATTCTGGGGCTCCTGGGTGGCTCAGTGGGTTAAGCCTCTGCCTTCACCTCAGGTAACGATCTTTAGGATCCTGGGATCGAGACCCACATCGGGCTTTCTGCTCAGCAGGGAGCCTGCTTCTTCCTCTCTCTCTGACTGCCTCTCTGCCTACTTGTGATCTCTCACTCTCTCTGCCAAATAAATAAATAAAATCTTAAAAAAATAATAAAAATAAACATTCTGAAGAGCTTTCTATATATTATCGTATTTAATACTCCCAGAAAAAAAATCTTGGGATAGATTTTATTTGCTTTTCATAGGTGAGGAAATTGAAGCTTAGGAAGTCAAAGTTACACAGCTTGAAATAGGAAGAAGGCAAATTTTAACCCAAATTTTGTGATTCTAAGACCTGGGCTTGAACTCTTAATTGCTGTACTAATACTGCTTGTCCACTCTCTTGAGGAGCTTACACCCAGGTTAATAATATTATGCATAATATAACATATTATGCATAATAACATGATCCTTAAACTATTAGTAACTTACCCAATTTTAAAAGTGAATTTTTATTTTACTTCAGAAAATCTCGTCTTTGCTTTTGGAAATCAAATCAAGTATTTGCCTATTCTTTTAATGTTGTATTAGCCAGTTGTTGTGGTTTCAGTAATTTCCTTGGTGTCCTCGCTTTGAAAAGTTGGTTCTTGAAACTTGTGGAGTAGGCCTTTGAGTCCAGAAGGTAATTGACAGATTCAGTAAAAGAGGAAGTCCTGGGAGAGCTCCTTGAATAATTTTAGGACAAGAAGTTACAGCTTAAGGGCACCTGGTTAGCTCAGTTGGTTAACCATGGGACTCTTGATTTTGGCTCAGGTCATGAGCTCAAGCACCTGTGTGAAGCTCTGCACTGCCCTCCCCCTGCCCCTCGCCCCTCCCACCCCCAGCCATGGAGTCTGCTTGAGATTTTCTCTCTGTCCCTCTCTCTCTCTGCAGTTCCCCCTGCTCATGCTCTCTCTCTCTCTAAATTAATTTAAAAAAAAAAGTTATACCTTAAAGAGAGGGTGGGCAAAAGTTGAGAAGAGAAGAGTAAATTAACTCGAGTTGTTTTCTCTGTGTTGACGATTTCTGTTTTATCCTCGATCTTATCACCATAGAAGAATAACAGGTGTAATGTGATTGCCTTATGAGTAGTTAAAAATGAATGTTTATTGTATTTCTTTTTGATTGAACCTATATGGAAGTTTTATATCATTTTTTTTATGTGTGTTACACCTTTCTTGGGGAATCTTGTATTCAGTGCAAACCTTTTGTATCAAGTTTGTATCAGATCAACTTTGAACAGTAGGATTTTATAGAAGGAAATTCAGTTTTAAAAAAATTATCTAAAACTTTGGATGGTGTTGTGCCCTTTTAAAATAAACTTTTAAATAGGTTTAAAATAACCACTAATAGACTATTTCCAAAGGACTGCTTCTGATGTCTTGGGTCAGAGACATGGTTAGCTCCTATTTTGTGACCTTTTTCAATTTTAAACCTCAGTCACCCCTTCTATGATCATTTGTTTATTCATTTCAGACCACCTCTTTTTTCCTTTCTTCTTACAACAATAACTGCAAATCTCTTTCTTCATGCCCTTCAGACATCCCTTCCTGTGTATATCAGCTTATTATTTTTAGTTCTTATTTTTCATATTTTAGAACCAAAGTGAATTAAGGCTTTTTGCCTGAGTTACTGAATGTACACATACACAGCACAGAGTTTAAAATCCTGCTAGTACTCCAGATCAATCCTAGATTGTATCATCAGAGACCTTCTGCTTATAGATCACATTTTCAGTATCCTTTTTTGGAGAGGGCATTATGGCAGACTAGGGTACTTGATGCCCTCCTTGATAATACAATCACTTATACTGTGTTTATAGAATCTAAAAGGAGCTAAACAGAAAGGAGAAAGGAGTCCTTCTTTATGGTTTAGAAAACAGAAGAATTCTTCACTAAAACCTCTGATTGCCTTATTCTTAGCAATGATTTTGATGATGATAGTAATGGCAACACCTAATATTTATTGAGCCCAGTGCTTTGAATATTTCAGTTGGTGTTACTTAATCCTCACTACATCCTTTAAGGTCTACATATAATATTATCCCCACTCTACAAAGTAGGAAACTGAAGCTTACAATGTGACTCACCCATGGGCTAATCTAGGGAAACCCCATAAGCAGTTCAGAGTTGGCATAATTAAAATGAATGTGTGTTTCCCCTAATTTCAATTAGACTGTAAGCTCCCTGAGGTCAGGAATTTAATATATTAATTAATTAATTACTATTTATTTCTGCTATTTAGTAAAGAATTTGAATATTGCAAAAGTGCCAGGCATGGTATATGCTTAGTTTTTAAAAATGAACAAATGAGGTTGGAGAGGCCGATTGATTAGCCTTAGCCATGAACCTCTTGGAGAATCCATACTAATCTCATTTGCATTGAATGACTTATTCTTTTTCCTTGGACTACCATTTTTACTATCTCTGGCATGGTACCTAGCAAGTTACTATTCATTTTTCAAGTTCCAGCATAATTTCATCTTTTCTGTGATGCCTTCTTGCCTCTTTTATTTTTTATTTATTTATTTTAATTTTTTTTTAAGATTTTATTTATTTATTTGACAGGCAGAGATCACAAGTAGGCAGAGAGGCAGGCAGAGAGAGAGAGAGAGAGAGAGAGAGGAGGAAGCAGGCTCCCTGCTGAGTAGAGAGCCTGATGCGGGGCTCCATCCCAGGACCCTGGGATCATAACCTGAGCCGAAGGCAGAGGCTTTAACCCGCTGAGCCACCCAGGCACCCCAACCTTCTTGCCTCTTTTAGACAGGGTTTGTCTTTCTACCCTCCCACTTTTTTTCCTTTAAAGTTTATTGTAATGCCTACTATATCATATTATAATTATCTTCTTTCCCTAGTCTGGGAATCCTTGATAGGTCAGGAGAAGGGGTGGTGGTGGACTGTGCCTTACTCATCTCAAATGCAACATTAAATCCAGTTTTTGGCACTTTAAGTGCTCACTAAATGTTGGACTGAATGAATTCATACAAACAAGCTAAAAATAGACTTTTAGGTGAGCGTCGAGGCATTTTATTTCAGTGTTGTCCTCTGATTTACAGTCATTTGCTTTGTGATTTTAGGATACTCCTTAGATTATGAAAGATCATTCCTCTAGGCCGCTGTCTTTCAGAAATATTAATAATTGAGGAGATCCAGGATGCTTAGGTGCCTCAGTCATTAAGCATCTGCCTTTGGCTCTGGTCATGATCCCATCCCAGGTCCTGAGATCCCACCCCAGGTCTGGCTCCTTGCTCAGCAGGAGGCCTGCTTCTCCCTCTCCCACTCCCCCACTTGGACTTTCTGTCTGTCTCTTTCTCTCTCTGTCAAATAAATAAATAAATAAAATTTAAAAAATAATTGAGGAGATTCTGTAGCATCTCATGTTTGCTAGTAGGGTTTTCTGTGGAGTTCTCTGACATCCTTACCCTTTGGGGAAAAATTTTTAAGAAAGGAAGAAAAAGCTTAATAAAAGATGTGATCATAGATAAGCCAAATGTCTAAGAAAGAACCTATTATTTAAGAATTTGAGTATAGAAAGAAGCTTATTAGATTAAATTCTAGGATCCTAGGGCGCCTGCCTGGCTCAGTTGAAAGAGCATATGACTCTTGATCTTGGGGTCAAAAGTTTGAGCCCCACATTAGGTGTAGAGATTACTTAAAAAAATTAACTTTCAAAACAAAATTCTAGGATCCTTAAATACAGAGTATAAGTCAGAATTGTATGTGCTCTTACATATATACCACATACTGTATAGGATTGCTCATGAGGTACAGTAGAGGTGATAGGAATAGATGTGCTTATATATAGGATAATACATATGTTAGTTTCTGCAAAAGGAGTTTGTTAAACTATTAGTATACTGTAAATTAAATGATTCTTAAGAATCTTTTCAAATACTGTGTTATCTTTGTTATATAACAGCTTACCCCAAAATGCAGCAGCTAAGAACAGTAAACATTTATTATCTCACTATTCTTGTGGGCTGGGAATCTGGGTGCAGCATAGCTGGGTACCCTCTAAACTCTTGTCTCTTAAGGGTACAGTCTCCCTTTAGTCAGGTTATCAGTGAGGGCTGCAGTTATCACACACTGGAATTTGAATAAGGATTTGAGTATTGCAAAAGTAAGAGCAGGATGCAAGTTGAGTTTTGTGGGTTTTTTTTTTTTTTTAGATTTAATACTTAAAGGGTTAAGTTGTGTAAAAATTATTAGTCAAGTATTACTTGAAGTAATACTAATACTTAGTATTACTAAGTATGTAGTTTCTCAGGACTTAGTTGGAAAAGGTATTCAAAGTGCAAATTTGAATAACTGTGAAGAGACAGTGTTACTACAAAGTGTGTCTTCATGGGATAAGGTCACCCCTTGGTACGTATTTCTTGTATGTTGGTTCTGATGTGGAAGTCTTTTCCTGTTTGAGGGAGATCCACTAATGGAGGATACTGTTTGAAAATTTAGCACTTAAGGGGCGCCTGGGTGGCTCAGTGGGTTGAGCTGCTGCCTTCGGCTCAGGTCATGATCTCAGGGTCCTGGGATCGAGTGCCGCATCGGGCTCTCTGCTCAGCAGGGAGCCTGCCTCCCTTCCTCTCTCTCTGCCTGCCTCTCTACCTACTTGTGGTCTCTGTCTGTCAAATAAATAAATAAAATCTTTAAAAAAAAAAAAAAGAAAATTTAGCACTTAATAGGGGGAGATTGAACCGAAAAACCGACAATTTGCTTGTAAGGTCAGGATTGGACTGAATATGGAATGACGTCTTTAAATTTAGTTTTTCATGTTAATAAAGGGCAGTTCCCCTGTGCTTTTCTCTGTCCTGAATCTGTCTCCTCCCTTCTACCCCTGCCCTGCCCCGCCCCACTGTGGTGACAGAGGGAGAAAGAATCTCAAGCAGGCTCCATGCTGCATGGAGCCCATTGCGGGACTCAGATCTCATAGCCCTGAGATCAGGACAGCTGAAATCAAGAGTCATATGTTTTAACCTGCTGAGCCCAAACGTTTAACCCAGAGGTGCCCCTTTCCTGAGTCAGTTGTTTTTGTTTTGTTTTTTGGTTTTTGGGGTTTTTTTTTGTTTTATTTGTTTGAGAGAGAGCAAGCATGAGAGCGGGGAAAGGTAGAGGGAGAAGGAGAAGCAGACTCTCCACTGAGCAGGGAGCCTGACATGGGGCTCATTTCCAGCACCCTGGGATCATGACCTAAGCCCAAGGCAGACATTTAACTGATTGAGTCACCCACTTTTGTCTCCTGAATCAGTCTTAATGAAGAATGAATATGACATATAAAGAAAACTTCAAAACTTCTAGAACAGCAAATAGAGAAAATATTTTAAAGATGTCCATTCCTAAATTATTTATTGATT
The DNA here is from genome assembly GCF_902655055.1 of Lutra lutra. Taxonomy (NCBI): domain Eukaryota; kingdom Metazoa; phylum Chordata; class Mammalia; order Carnivora; family Mustelidae; genus Lutra; species Lutra lutra. Next base: position 29,527,851 of record NC_062282.1, read on the forward strand.
TAGTATATGTTAATCAAAATTTCAGTTTTTAAACTTGAAATAATGTTTCTGTAATTTATTCAGAAAATAAATAAGAAATTTATGAGAAATAGGAGTTAATGAGGGAAAAACAGACATGCCTTACTGTATGTTAAAATACATAAATATAAATATATAGTAGCTAAAACATCACTGTACAGTCTATTGTGATAAATAAGTCAGTGAAACAGACCAAATCTTAAATAAATCCTACTTTCAACCTGTCTCTCCAAGTTAAAAATATACTCAATAACATAATATATAATGTGTAATGAATAATATATGTAAAAAGTATAAAGAAATTGAGAATTTTTAGACCTCCCAAAACAATTTTGAATAGTGACCATGATGCTAATAATATATTTTGGGACTCTTTGTTGTAAGATTAATTTGAATACGAGTGTGATCTGCTTACATACTCCTTCATCTTGTTAAAATTATTGTGTTTCTTTTACTAGTCTTTTCTTTAAGAATGACTGTTTTTTCTGTCAAACTACTAATGCAGTGGCTTTTAAAAAAATTATTTCTTCCTGTGCCCTTTGAGTAAATCAATAAAAATAATTAGTCCTGGTGTTCTGAAGTCTTCGGGGTACTGTTTGCTGTGATTCCATCTCCACTAACTTAAGTTATCCAGTAAATGATTTCTTTGGCAAAATGAGATATTCAGGTTCTACCTGATGCTGCTCCATTCAGCTCCAAGTTCTGCTTCAGTGGGGAATCTGTCTGTACTAGTAAAGTGATTCAGGGCTTAAAACTTTAAGGTCTCTGCTCTGGCTCACAGCACAAAAGGATGCCCAGTACACACTACACGGTGATATAGATTCATCAGTGGTCTTAAAATGATCTTATAGGGGGTTCACTCTGTTAAGTGTCCAGCTCTTGATTTCAGCTCAAGTTGTGATTTCAGGGTCGTCAGATCCAGCCCTGGGTTGGACTCTGCGTTCAGTGCTTAGTCGGCCTGCCCCTCTCCCTCTGCTCCTTCCCCCAGTTGTGCTCTCTCTCTCTCAGAAAAATAAATAAAATCTTAAAAAAAAAAAAAAGAAAAGATGATCTTAGAAGCTGAAGCTAAAGCCCTCCGAGTTAGTCTTTCTTTTAATATAATCTCAGACCTGGTTTTCTCCTTTCTTAAAAAAAAATTATTACCTGAACAGATTTTGTTTTACTTGTTGATAGCTTAAAATTGGTGATTTTCAGAAGGAAATGAGCTGAAAATTTGATTACAATCTATGGACTTTCTTCTCCACCTAATAATTTTCCTTAAAAGTAGCCACCTACATCAGTCAAATAAAACAATTGACTTTTTGTTGCATCCTGAGCTTTTATTTTGTCAAAATGTCAGTGTTCTCATTAAGTCTTCAGTAGAAAGTATAATTCATACTTAATGATTTCTAAGTCTGTTTGTTGGAGAAAAGGGCACAAATTTCAAAAGTACTGAATTTTTTAATATTTTCTAGAAGTTTAACCTTTATGTTCTCTGAGGAAATGATAGCTTCTTAAGCACGATGGTGGTGTAGGAAAATTGATCCACAAGAAATATGAATGAGTTTCAAAGTAGTGCTAAAAATGCTGTGGTATATTTCTTTGCACAGGTAGTGACAGGTAAGATGTGGATTTCACGTATTTTATTTTGTCACTTTGGGTGTCTGCATTCTGAAACAACAGTTTTAAAATTTGCTACATATTGGGGCGCCTGGGTGGCTCAGTGGGTTAAGCCGCTGCCTTCGGCTCAGGTCATGATCTCAGGGTCCTGGGATCGAGCCCCGCATCGGGCTCTCTGCTCAGCAGGGAGCCTGCTTCCTCCTCTCTCTCTGCCTGTCTCTCTGCCTGCTTGTGATCTCTCTCTGTCAAATAAATAAATAAAAAATCTTTAAAAAAAAATTTGCTACATATTAAAATCATCTGGAGGATGACTGTTAAAATCTTGATTCCTAACTCTTATTCTTGACACTGAGTTCACTATTTCCATGGATGACACCCAAAGCATAAATAAAGTTTTCCAGGTGATTCCAGTATGTAGTCAAGTTTAAGAAGCACTGCTGTGAGGTGTTCACTGAGCATCTTTTTTAATGCAGACTGTGATTCACTATATCTAGAATGGGGTCTGAGAGTCTGCATTTCTAATAAACTCCCAGGTTGTATGATACTCCTGGTCTGTTTTCCAAGCTTTAGAGTAGCAAGATTCTAGAATACTTACTTAGTATGCTATTTGCCTAGATAGATTTTAGTTTCGTGATGTCTTTAGTAAAAAAAAACAAAAACAAAAATAAAAACAAACTTTATTCTGTTCTTGGTCTCATAATTGCTAGATACTCTGTGTTAGGTGAGTCTTACATACTTTTTCTCATTTAACCCTCTCAACACCCCTGCAAGAGTGTAATATGTGTTCTTTATGGAAGATTCATGTAAGTGATAAGAAAAATAAAATTATGTACCCATCAGTAATTAAAGTAATATTTATAGTTTTTCGTAAGACTCCCAAGTGAAAGTTAAAACTTTAAGAAGTGTTTTCTCATATCCATTATCCCACCTTACTTAAGTAAAGAAAACGAAATATTTTGGGAGCAATAGGACTAGAACTAAGATGTATTTGCTCAGAAGAGACCAGAAGAAAATATGCTAAAACATACTGTAGTTAGTTGCATTAGAGTGACAGGATTATAGACATTTTTCTGCTTTTATCTGTATCCTAAAAATATTTGTAATGTGCATATATTACCTTTAGAATAAAAAGGAAAAAAGCCTTAGACTTCTCAAAAATGCCTCTGAAGAAAGGCCTGAAAGGTAAAAATTAAAATAAATACTTGACAAATCGTATGAAAATCAAGATTTCAGTAGAAAGATTAGCAAAGAACAATTCACACAATTGAAAGTGTGAATTATAAATGAACATTGGGAAAATACTTTTTAAAATCTAAAAGTTTGATAAGACATTTTTCATGTGGCCAGATAGTTATCTACCTTCCCCAAAAAGACGTGCTTTAGAGCTAATACCCAGTGCTGACATGGCACAGCAAAACCCACATATTCATTCAATTCTGGTGGCATTATGCAAGCTTTTGAAAGGCAGTATGGTTAACACAAAGAAAGATTATATTTAATATAATGGTAGTAGAATACAAAATTATTATACACCCTCCAACTGCCAGTATGTAGGATGTGTACATGCTGAAAGACAATAAAATAAAAGTCTTTATTTGAGTGTAAAGAGATGAGATCACAGAATGCTGTAAGTATTTGCTTAGAAGTTCTTTAATTTTGCAAACTGTCTTTTCAATGAAAAAAAAAATCAATGAAAAAAAAGTCTGAGATAACCTTGTATTCAGAATTTATTGACCTGACCTTGTATGTTGTATAGTTAGTTATTGTCCAGGTACTGTGTAGGGAACATGGAATTACAACCACAAAGAAATTATGATTTTAAGAAATAAAATGGTATTAAAGAGACTACTTTAGAAGTAACTGAGGAACTTCAGACATCTTCTAATAAATAATCTGTAAATTCTATTTCCAGTTTCCTCTTTTCAGTGTCCCAAGGTTGCATCAGAATAGCACAGCAATTGCCAGGCCTGTGTATTTAATCTCAGAGAGCAAAAAAGAAACAATGTATACCAGTAAGCCACAATATTAAACAGTTTTAGTACTGAATTTCAGAAGTAATCAGATACAGGCTCTTAAGAAACCTGAAGTTTTACCTAAGAAGTGAGCTAAAGGAAAATAAATTTGTAATATTCTAAATACTTCACAGAACTATTACTTAATGTGTATCCCATCTTGAAATTGTACCATGTTCCTACGTCAGCCTTGTTGACCGTCTTTCCAGACTTTTACAGGCAAAACTGAGCGGCATACCCCAATTGTCTAGTTTCCCAACCAGAGGTGGGTGAGTGCTGTTGGCATTTTGGGCAAAACATTTGTTGTGCTGGAATATGGTTAAGTGTCCCTTTCACTTCTGAGTGTCCCACTCACTACTGCCAGTTAGGTCTCTCAGGTATTATGAATACAAAAATGCTGTCAAAGTTTTCCGCAGTTGATGAGTGGGTACCACCGAATTGAGAATTTGTTGGTCTACTCTAGAGGAATGCCAGTTAGCTCTTTTAAAAATAGGTTAATTTCATGTCATAGTGTTTAGATTGAAACTTCACATTGGACATGAGTGAAGAGGATTAGGGTTTGATGTTATTAGGGAAACAAATGGGAAGGATTTGGGTCTTTTTCATTCCAACAATTGATGGCTTGTAAATGCAGGAGAGGACTTGCTACAAACCTTTTTGAAGGGTAATTTTGCACTACTGTGTCAATCAGGATTTAAAATGCTCATGCCTATTCCTCATTAACCCCACTTCAAGGAATCTAGCCAATAGAAATCTTGGAGGGCATACAGATTCATCTTTTAGGATGTATATTTGCAGTGTTATTGGTAGTAGCCAAGAGTAAAATGACCAAGAACAAAAACCCCATCCACCTAAGCAGTTATAAATGATGGTTAAATAGTTAATGAAGCGTACCATAAATCTAATTTTAAAAAGAAAGGACTTTGTTTACCGGGTAAATTGTTAACAAACAATCTATCATTAAGGAAAAAAAGCAATTTAGAATAGTATGATTAGTATGATCTCAGTTTGGCAATAAAAAATATGTGTGTACATGCTTGTGTGTATGTGTAAGTGAGGCCTGGAACGTGATATTTTAAAGGAATAAATTAAAAACTAGAACCAAGACTTTCAAAGGTTGAGAAAGAAAGAATGCTTTCTTTGTTCTTCTAGCACATAGTTGGTTCCCCTATCATTTACCTTTATTTCTTCCTCTAGACATCCCGGTTGTGCTTAATAGAAAGCCTGCCTCTTGAATCTCTACCCAGAAAGACTTTTAAAAAGACCTAGTAATTAATGGGGCAATAAGCCATACTGTATTCATGGGTACTCTAGTCTCAAATGTTTTGACTGTTTCTCTTTTCTCCTGTTTTGTTTTTTTGGTTTTGTTTTTATTTTTTTCACTTCAGTGGTAGGACCTAACCTGCAAAACATCTTTCCCATATATACCTTTGTTGTTCTTACGCTTTTATCATAGTTCATATCCTCATTACTTTAGGCTCAGATTATTACAGTACCCTATGAAACTGGTCTCCTTTTGTCAGCTTTAGCCATTCCATTTCCATGCTAAACAATGTCTTCTGAGCATATGATAGTATTAGTGCTGTTATCTTAAATATGCTCACAGAAGGAGTTTTGTGTTTATAAATTTCCAGCTGTAGACAGTATACTCCAATAATTTGCATTTTGTGCTCTTCACTCTGTAAAGAAATAAACTTTTATTTTAACTTTTTTAAAAGAAAAGGGAAATAAGGAGCTATTACTGCTGTGTTTTAGTACTTTGGCTAGCCCTGAAAAATTATTATATAAGTTGTACACTGACTCAACTCTTCCAGGAGGGAGGATGTTATTATAGCCATTATTTAAAATGGATTTATGGGATGAACTTGTGTGGTGAGTTGTGTTTTAGGATAAGAATTCTATAATGAATAAACATGTCTGCTCTTTTAATATCTGTAAATTCTTGGTTTGTTTATTCTTTTGTTGTCATTCATCTTTTGAGAAGTTCTTCGCTGAACGAGGAGGAAAAAATATTTTGTTATTTTTTTTTAAAGATTTTATTTATTTATTTGACAGAGATCACAAGTAGGCAGAGAGGCAGGCAGAGAGAGGAGGAAGCAGGCTCCCTGCAGAGCAGAGAGCCCAATGTGGGGCTCGATCCCAGGACCCTGGGATCATGACCTGAGCCGAAGGCAGAGGCTTTAACCCACTGAGCCACCCAGGCGCCCCAAGATTTTGTTATTTTGATTCATATCTAGACTAGCACTGTATGGAGACTATAGGAATCTGGAGAAACTTGCTAGAATTTGGTCAGGTGTCCTCTTAAGAGCAGAGGTTCCCCCATTTAGAGGAAGTAGCTTGGAGGCCAAAGCACCATGAGAGCTTTTTCCCAGAGGATATTCATGAGATTCTGAGAACCCATCCACTTATTACTGCTCTCCCTTTGAGAATCAGTTATTTTCTTAAGATTTCATTTTAAGTACTCTCTACACCCAATGCAGGGCTCAAACTTTCAACCACGAGATTAAGAGCCACATGCTCTACTGACTGAGCCAGCCAGGCGCCCCAAGAATCAGTTTTAATGTGCCTTTACTACTACAGGAACGTGTCATATTCCTTATGTGTGTAGGGGCAGAAAACTAATTTAGAATAGTTGCCTTACAGAAAGTAAGTTGGCAGTAGCTATGATTATTTTGTTCACACTCATATCCAAACCTTTCAAAATCTTCAAGGCACCAGCTGCCACCTCCTCTAGGAAATCTTCCCTGATTTCCTTCTAGCCTTTTCTAGTCAAATATCTTTCTTTGAACTTACTTGGATCTTGTTTATGACCTTTGTGCTTTTCTATTTACCTGTAATTATATATGTATCTTTTTTAGAAAAACCTATATTCTATACTGGAAACTTTCTAGAACAGGGTACATGCCTGACTTTTCTTGTATCTCTCATAATACTTTATGCAACACCCTAGTATAGAGGCAAAGCAAATATTTCCTGATCAAACTATTTTTGTGAAATATACATAGGAAAAAGTTAATGAACTTTAAATGTTATTGTTCCTCTACCCCCATGAAATATCTTTTACTCCGGAGGAAAATTGGCAAAAATTATAAAAATGATATCCAGTGACTACAGTTAGGAAACCAGTGTAACTGAATAAAAACACCAAGAGTATGTCAAGAAGTAACTGGAGATATAGGTGGCCAATCAGTTTTATAAAGTCTTGTAGGCTGTGTTGAGTTTGAACTTAATTCTGTTTCTCAGAGGGGAGCCACTGAAAGATTTTAAGAGGTGAGCTATTTGATTAAATTGTGTTTTAAATATTAGTCTGGTACAGTGAGAAGGCTACATCTAAACATTCTAAGACTGGAAGATGGGATCCAGTTAGGTTATTCCAAGAGTCTGGGGAACAAACAAACAAAAAATCCTAAAATACTAGAACAAAGACAGTGTAGTAGGATAGAAGAAAATGGTTCTAAGAAGTACAGATTAAATTCATAGGTCTTTTTGGTGTCTTATTTCATATGGGATAAGGCAGAGGGAAGTGTTTTGACTAGGCTTCAGAGATTGGTTGAAGTGCTGATACTTAATTTAGAAAAGGAATATGGGAGGAAGGAGAGTAGCATTAAGTTTTGTGGCTGAGGTGAGTTTTGAATATCTTCAATTTGAATTGTCTGTAGGATAGCCAGTTGAAGATGTCCAGCAGTCAGTTGAGGATATAAGCTTCAGGTTTAGGGAGAGGTCAGGACTGAGAGTTCTCAGCATGCAGGTTTTAAGAGTGGTTAAATGTTTGCCCTGAAGAGTATGTCTTACTCACAAGACTTCTAATGATGTCTCCACTAGCCAATATTTGTTGTGGCTTACTTTCTATAATTTTTTTAATTATTAAAAACACAATTTCTTTTAATCAGAATCTAATCATGAGGGAAAAAAAATCAATTGAAATTGAGGAATACTCTGCAAAACAATTGGCAGTAACTCTTCAAAATACCAGTGCCCTGAAAGATTAAAAATATACATATGGGGGGCACCTGGTTGGCTCAGTCAGTTAAGCGTCCAACCCTTGATTTTGTCTCCATTCACGATCTCAGGGTTGTGAGCTTGGTGTCCAGTTCCATGCATGCTGGGTATGGAGCCTGCTTGAGATTCTCTCTCTCTCTGCCTCTCCCTGCTTTTGTATATGCACTCTCTCTCTTTTTAAATAAAATTTAAAAATAAAAAATAAAATGAAAAGGAAAACTTAGGTTGGGGAACTATTCTAAAAGAGATATGATAATCAAATACAGTGTGATCCTTGATCAGTTGATTGAGTGATCCTGTATTGCCCCTTTTGAGGATATTATTGGGATAATTGCATATGGCCTGTATATTAGATAATTCTATCCAAGTTAAATTTAAGTGACAGTTTATTATTGTGTAGGAGAATGTCCTTTTTCTTAGGGTGTGTGTTAAAATGTAATTAATTCAAGTGGTTTAGCACACAAAAAATGACTATATGTAAAGAGAAAAAGGGATAAAAAGGGATGAAACATAGGGTATAAAACAAATATGAGTTTGTATTAGAGTTTTTCAGTTATGTGAAAATGTATTTTTATAAGTGTCTAATGTTCTTAATGTACTTTTTAGTATGGTTGCATATTAGAAGTTGAAAAAGATGGTGTATATTACATGTTTGTTTTTGATCCATTCATTATGGGAAATAGATACGACATTAAAGCAACTGGCTTATCTGGGGTTCTTTGAAGCCAGGCCTACTAAATAAGTAGACCAGATTATTATGATCTATTATTAACAAACCTTGTAATAGTCAGAATAGCATAGGTTTATACTACAGTCCACAACCAAAGTTTATTTTTGCTCATATTACTTAGCCGACACAATTTATCAGCAGGAAGAGACCTGCTCCACCCAGTAGCTCAAGAAGCCAGACTGATGGAGTTTCTGACGATGTGTAATGGCACATCTGGAACATTAGACCCTACAGTGACAACCACAGGGAAAGAAAGAGCTGGAGGGTTCTCCCATTGGCTCTTCAATATTTTGGCTGTCATTTCTACTCATGGTGTATTAGCCAGAACCAGTTACGTGGGCTCTGCCCTTGTTGGTAAGGGTCTGGGATATGTGGAGAGCACATGGTATTTGGTGAGCAATAAATGTCTGTCACATTTTGTAGTTCACCTCAAGAAATAGTGTTAATGGTCTTAAAACTTTAAGTATGGGTATTGGCCATTGTTGCCATAATTCTGCTTATTAAAGTGTAGGAAAAATTATTAGTGCCAGGAAGTGGCTTACTGCTTTTGTATTGACTATTTCTCATACCACCCATATTTATGTATTACCTTCAAAACTGTATAGTAAATATAAACTGAATTTGAGGAAAGGTTAGTGATTTGCTTGGTTATAGAGTGCTATCTTTTGGACAATGTTTACGTGGTTTTGAAATTTTTGTTTTGCTATTTTAATTTTAATGATAGCTCCTTTTTTAAAAAAGATTTTATTTATTTATTTGACAGAGAGAGACAACAAGAGTGGGAGTGCAAAGGGGGAGCGTGAGAGTGAGAAACAGGCTTCCTGCTGAGCAGGGAGCCCCATACAGTATGAGATCCCAGGACCCTGGGTTCATGACCTGAGCCAAAGGCAGACACTTAACAACTGAGCCACCCAGGTGCCCCTAATGATAGCTACTTTTAAATAGTATTTTAAACTCAAAAATCTTTTGAGATTTTTAAAAAGGAGTTTCCTCAGAAAGTTTTTATTTTACCTTTTAAAATTTATATTAATTACCTTTAAAATAACATTAGGTAGTGTTTTTCAGAGTGTAGTCTGTCAAATACTTGTATATGTAACCATTTCCTTATTTATTTATTTTGACATTTTTCAGGGGTATAAATTCCAATGTATTTGTAAACAAATATTCAAAAAGTTTTGTTTATCTTAAACACCCTTGAAATCTACATGGAGGGGTGTGTGGGTACTCAGTCAGTTAAGCATCTGCCTTCTGCCTTCAGTTCAGGTCATGATCCCAGGGTCCTGGGATTAAGCCTACTCAGTGGGGAGCCTGATTCTCCCTCTCCTCCCCACTCCTGCTCTTTTTGTCTCTGTCGCTATCTCTGTTTCTATCTTTCAAATGAATAAATAAAATATTAAACATATAAACTGTGTAGTATCATTTATATTTCTAAGGTGTGGCTCAAAATTAGTTTCTAATAAAATTTTGGATAGAACTACAAATAATAGCTTCATTTTGAATATTTAATCTTAGGATGAAATCTATTAGACAAAATCAGCCAAATTCTTCAGATTGATTTGATTCCTATACATACCCTTCCTACATACTTCTTTTTATCAAATTTGGTAAATTATAGTCTAAAAGCTCTTATTAGATGAAGTTCTGAGGTCAGTACAGACAGATTCAGTATAGTTTTTTTGCTCTAGTAATTCTTGATGGGAATTTTATCAAAAACAATACCCTTATGAAGAAAACACTGAAGTTATATCCTAACTGTAGAATCAAAGGAAGAGGATTACAGTTCATTTATTTATTTTTTCTTTCTAAGTTTAATATTTAATTCCAGTGTGGTTAGCATACAGTGTTATATTTTTAGGTTTAAAATGTAGTGATTCAGCACTTCTATGTATTACTCAGTGCTCATCAAGATAGGTGTAGTCTTAATACCGTTCACTTATTTCACCCATCCCCCTACCCATCTGCCCCCTGGTAACCATCAGTTTGTAGTCTATGGTCAAGAGTCTGGTTTTTGCAGTATGGAGGTTCCTCAAAAAGTTAAAAATAGAACTACCCTACAATGGAGCAATTGCACTACTTGGTATTCATCCAAAGGATACAAAAATAGTAATTCAAAGGGTTATGTGCACCACAGTGTTTATAGCAATGTCCACAATAGCCAAAATATGGAAAGAGGCCAGATGTCCATCTACAGATAAATGGATAAAGAAGATGTGTATATATACAATGGAATATTACTCAGCCGTCAAAAAGAATGAACTCTTGCATTTGCAGTGACATGAATCGGAGTTGGAACATGTTATTGCTAAGCAAGTGAGTCACTCAGAGAAAGACAAATGCTATATAATTTCACTTATGTGGGATTTAAGAAATAAAACAGATGAACATAGGGGAAGGGAGGAAAAATAAGATAAAAACAGAGAGGTAGACACAGCATAAAAGACTTTTTTTTTTTTTTTTAAAGATTTCATTTATTTATTTGACAGAGACACAGCAAGAGAGGGAACACAAGCAGGGGGAGAAGCAGATTTTCTGCTGAGTAGGAAGCCTAACTCAGGGCTTAGTCCCAGGACCCTGGGATCATGACCTGAGCCAAAGGTAGACACTGGACTACTGAGCCATCTAGGAGCCACAAAAGACTCTTAACTATAGGAGCAAACTGAGGGTTGCTGGTGGATAGGTGCATAGAGGGATGGGATAATTGGGTGATAGGCATAAAGGAGGGCACTGGTTGTTATATGCAACTGGTGAATTGCTAAATTCTACACCAAAACTTACATATTAGCTAAATTGAGTTTAAGTTAAATTTTTTTTTTAGAAAGTCTGGTTTTTGGTTTGTCTTTTTTTTTTTTCTTTTTTTTTGTTGCTTAAAATCCACATATGATTGAAGTCATGGTATCTGTCTTTCTGACTGGCTTATTTCACTTAGTGTTATACTGTCTAGATCCATCCATATTTTTGCAACTGGCAAGATTTCATTCTTTTTTTATGGCTGAATAATATTCCATAGTGTATATATATGCCACATCTTCTTTATGCATTCATCTATTGGTAACACTTGGGTTGCTTCCATAATTTGGATATTGTAAATAATGCTGCAGTAAACATAAGGGTGCATATATCCCTTCGAATTAGTGTTTTTATATTCTTTGGGTAATGCCCAGTGGTGCAATTCCTAGATCGTAGGGTACTTCTATTTTTAATTTTTTTAAGAACCTCCATTGTTTTCCACAATAGCTTTACCAGTTTGCATCCCCACCAATAGTGTGTGAGGGTTCTTTTTCTCCTCATCTTCACCAACACCGTAGTTCCTTGAGTTCAGCCATTCTGACAGGTGTGAGGTGATATCTCATTTGGTTTTGATTTGTATTTCCCTGATGATGAGTGATTTAAGCATCTTTTCACATGTCTGTCAGCCTTCTATCTGTATGTCTTTGAAGAAATGTCTGTTCATGCCTTTGCCCATTTTTAATTGGATTATTTGGTTTTTAGGTGTTAAGTTGTAGAATTTTTTTTTTTTAAAGATTTTATTTATTTATTTGACAGAGAGAGATCACAAGCAGGCAGAGAGGCAGGCAGAGAGAGAGGAGGAAGCAGGCTCCCCGCCGAGCAGAGAGCCCGATGCGGGACTCGATCCCAGGACCTTGAGATCATGACCTGAGCCGAAGGCAGTGGCTTAACCCACTGAGCCACCCAGGCGCCCCTAGAATTTTTTTTTTTTTAATTTATTGAGAGGGAGAGCACACACAGGGAGGGCAGAGGGAGGAGAAGAGGTAGAGGATCTCCAGCTGACTCCCCATTGAGCAGGGTGCCCGACAAGGGGCTTGATCCCATGACCCTGAGACCGTGACCTGAGCTGAAACCAAGAATCAGAAGTTAAACTGACTGAGCCACTCACATACCCCAAGTTGTGTAAGTTCTTTATGTATTTTGGATACCAACCCCTTTATTGGGTATGTCTTTTGCAAATACCTTCTCCCATTAGGTAAGTTATCTTTTAGTTTCTTTAGTTGTTTCCTTTGCTGTATAGAAGCTTTGTTACTTTGTATAGTTTCAGTAGTTTATTTTTACGTTTGTTTCACTTGCCTTAGGAGACATATGAAGAAAGATGTTGCTATGACCAATGTGAGAGAAATTACTGTCTGTGCTCTCTTCTGTGGTTTTTGTTTTTAGGTCTCACCTTTAGGCCCTTAATTCATTTTGAGGGTTTTGTGTGTGTGTGGTATAAAAAGTAGTCCAGTTTCATACTTTTGCATGTAGCCTTCCAGTTTTCCCAACACCCATTTATTGAAAAGAGTGTCTTTTTCCCATTGCATACTCTTACCTCCTTAATTGACCATATAATGATGGGTTTATTTCCAGGCTTTCTATTCTGTTCCATTGATCTATGTGTCTCTGTTTGTGCTAGTACCATACTCTTTTGGTTACTGCAACTTTGTAATATAACTTGAAATCTGGAATTGTGATACCTCTAATTTTGTTTTTCTTTTTCAAGATTCCTTTGTCTATTTGGAGTCTTTTGTGGTTTCATACAAATTTTAGGATTGTTTGTTCTAGCCCTGTGAAAAATGCTGTTGGTATTTTGGCAGGGTTTGCATTTTATCTGTAGATTGTTTGGGGTAGTATAGACTTTTTTTTTTCCCTTCTTAGGATTTTATTTATTTATTTGTCAGAGAGGGAGGTAGGTTCCCACAAGCAGTGGGAGTGGCAGGCAGAGGGAGAAGCAGGCTCCCGGCTGAGCAAGGATCCGGGTGTGGACTTCACAGGGCCTTGGGATCCTGAGCTGAGCCAAAGGCGATGCTTAACCATCTGAGCCACCCAGGCATTCCCAGGATAGACATTTTAATAATATTTCCAATAATAGTCCTTCCAATCCATGAGCATAGAATCTCTTTCCATTTCTTTGTGTCATCTTTAGTTTGTTTTTCTTTCTTTTTTTTTTAATAGTTTTCAGAGTACAGGTCTTTCACCTCTTTGGTTAAGTTTATTTCTAGGTATTTTATTATTTGGGGGATTGTTTTCTTTTCTTTTTTTTTTTTTTTAAGATTTTATTTATTTATTTGAGAAAGAGACAATGAGAGAGAGCATGAGCAAGGAGAAGGTCAGAGGGAGAAGCAGACTCCCCATGGAGCTGGGAGCCCGATGCGGGACTCGATCCAGGAACTCCGGGATCATGACCTGAGATGAAGGCAGTCGTCCAACCAACTGAGCCACCCAGGCGTCCCGGGGATTGTTTTCTTAATTTCTTTTTCTGATGCTTCATTATTAGTGTATAGAAATGCAATGGATTTCTATATATTGATTTTATCCTGCAACCTTACTGATTTCATTTATTAGTTCTAGGAGAGTGTGTGTGTGTGTGTGTGTGTGTGTGTGTGTGTAGTTTTTAAGGTTTTCTATAGATAGTATCATGTCATCTTCAAATAGTGAAAGTTTTTCCTCTAAAGTCAGGAATAAGACAAGGATGTCTAGTCTCACTGCTTTTATTCAACATAGTACTGGAAGTTCTAGCCGTCAGACAACAAAAAGAAATAAAAGGCATCCATACTGGTAAGGAAGAAGTAAAACTTCAAGTATTTGCAGGATTACAATTTAATATTAAGAATGTGTAAAGGTTTGCTTATTTGAAATAGTTATTAGCTTAGTAACTTTCTTTAACCTTTCTTCAGTTGAAATCAAAAGAGGATTCTTAAAATATAGCCAACTCCTGTTCATCACTCTCGGTTAAGTGGTTTCTGACCTTTGTTTTGACATATAAAGACAATATAAATCTTATCACAGAGTAGTATGTGGTTAACACATGCCTGAGGAGCTCCAGAGCTGCCTTCATCTTTTGTGGAATTGATGCTAATTGAACACCAGAAATTCTTTGCACAGTTATCAAATTCCCTAAGGATCTGGCTGTTAGCTTATAAGTCAGTGAAATCATATTTCATCATTTATTATCATTAGTAGAGCAAAGACTTAAAGGAAGTGCATCTGGTATCCATTTCTTTACCACATTATTATCTCCCATGGAAAAATATATGTGGAATGACTGCACTCAGTTGTTGCAAATGAATTGTTGTTGTCATTTCATTTATGGTAATTTTCCTTTCTTTTTTTCCCAAACCATCTATTTCCTGATGAAAAAGAAAATTAGTGAAATTTCTTTTCTCAGTATACTTTATCCAGATAAGAGGTTTCTATAGTAAAGGTAGAGTATTGCCTTCCAGGAGGTTTCTTCTTTTATTACAAGTTCCTTTAGATGTTAGGATTTGTTTTTTTTTGATAAGTTAGAGGATAACCTCTGTTCCAAAGTTATTTACTAAATTAATTGATTTAATTTGGAAGAAACTGACAGCTTTCTCTGAAACTTTCAAAAATATAACTAAGCATTTGGCCAAAATAAAGCCATATCTTTTTTTTTTTGTATTGGAAATGCCAGTGAGTTAAATACCAATATTTCACCAAAAGTGATTTTGTTTTTTAAGTGAATTTTACCAACCAGTTAAATTTTACTGTTGGATTAGCAGCTTTTTATGCTGCTAAGAGGGGACATTTTAACACTTAAAAAGGTAAAGTAGGGGGTGCCTGGGTGGCTCAGTGCGTCAAAGCCTCTGCCTTCTGCTCAGGTCATGATCCCAGGGTTCTGGGATCAAGCCCGCATCAGGCTCTCTGCTCAGTGGGGAGCCTGCTTCCCCCTCTCTCTCTGCCTGCCTCTCTGCCTACTTGTGATCTCTGTCTGTTAAATAATTTTTTTTAAAAAAGGGTAAAGTAGGAAAGATAACTTCAGAATAAAAGGTAGTCTTTTCATATGTCAGTTGACAGTATGACATTAATGTATTTATGTCTTGTATTATTTCTATTTCTCTTGTTTCACTGTGTGCTACTGTACACTTTATTTTCATCCTTTATTGAAAAGCATGATTTTGAACATACCTTGTGATGAAGTTTACAGTACTTACTGCAGTAAAAAAGGAGCTTTTGGAATGCCGGGATGGCTCATCTCTTGGGCAACTGACTCTTGATTTTGGCTCAGGTCATGATGTCAGGGGATTGAGCCCTACTTCACACTCCACACTCAGCAGGGAGTCTGCTTGAGATTCTCTTTCTCTCCCTCTGCCCCTCCCCTCCACTCATGTGCACATACACTCTCTCAAATAAATCTTTAAAAAAAAAAGATGCTTTTGATTTTGTGGGCAAAGTCTTTATTGGCATGTGCATGATTGAGAAACAAGATATTTTCATCTGAATGTAAATTTTCATTTACATAAGCAAAGAATCCTCAACTTTTTTCTAACAATAGGAAGTTAATCCATATGCATGGTGAAGAGGCCTCTTTTCATGACCCTGCCATACAGATTCTTGTTAATTGCAGTGTTCACAGGAATAGATTTTTTTTAAATAATTTTTTTTATTTTTAATAAACATATAATGTATTATTAGCCCCAAGGGTACAGGTCTGTGAATCACCAGGTTTAGACATTTCACAGCACTCACCATAGCACATACCATCCCCAATATCTATAACCCCACCACCCGCTCCCTACCACGCGCCCCCCCCCCCCCCCCCAGCAACCCTCAGTTTATTTTGTAAGATTAAGAGTCTTTCATGGTTTGTCTTCCTCCGGATCCCATCTCGTTTCATTTATTCTTTTCCTACCCCCAAACCCCCTATGTTGCATTTCCACTTCCTCATATCAGGGAGATCATATGATAGTTGTCTTTCTCCGATTGATTTATTTCCCCTAAGCATAATACCCTCTAGTTCCATCCACATCATCACAGATGGCAAGATTTCATTTCTTTTGATGGCTGCATAGTAAGGAATAGAATTTTTTTGAGTACCACACAAACAGGTATCTGTAGTCATTAAGCCCAATATAGACTTAACCGGAACTATCTTGGATAATTTCTAAAAACTTTTGTCAGTTATTCTGGTTTATTTTATAAATCCCAAAAATGGATTATGTAGGAGTCCGCATAGTATTATGGTTAATGACTTGGACCCTGAAGCCAGGTTTCCTGGGTTTGAATCCCAGCTCTGCCACCTACTAATTGGGAAGGTTTGTGAAGATGGCTTGTTGTATTTGGAACTCAGTCAAGTTTCTTTTGTACATTTGATATTTATATTACTTTACCATTTCCAGGGTACAGGTTCTCATCATTTTTTTAGTTATTACATCAAGCAGCTTTTCTGTGAGGGATAGGGAATACAAATATAAGAAAAATATAACTACTATGCATTACACCCCTGATTTCATGGTGAAAGGGGGAGTTTGAAAAAGAAAAAGCTTCTCAAATGACAGAAATGCAAATGTTTTCAAAAACTAGGATGGCATAAATTAATGATAGCAGAACTGAAGGTGCATATAGGGTTTTAGCACTTGAGAAGCTTGTGTTACAAGCATCCTATTTTATCACGGCATTTCAGTAAGTAGCCATTATAAAGAAAAAGATTAAGTAAATAATGATACACAGGTGATACCTGGATATGGTGAAATTATACAAGCAGACCTTGAATGAGTCATATCAAATTGTTAGGGCATATGTGACACTCAACTTTTTATACTTGACTAAGTTTAGAGTTGATGCCTTATATTTAGTAGGCTGAACTTGGAAATTTGCCATCTGGTATTCTTCAGATAATAAGGAATACATTACTACAGAATAAGAAGTGTTCTTAAATGATAATTACAAGGCTTTTTCATATATACTCTGAAAAATGGACACAGCAAAATTATGATTTTTGCTGCTAGTGGCTATTAAAATTGTCTCATTTTATAATTGATCTCCAGCAAAGAAAAGTGTTCCTTGTTTCCATGACCACTTCCAGCACTGCACTCTTCGTCTCAATAGCTTGGCTACCTTACATACTTTCACTGACATCTTTAACCTGTATCAGGGATGTTACATTATCTTTTTGTTAGTTTCAGATAATTTATTTCAGAGACTGAGCTTATTGTCTCATCTTAAAATACTTTATTGACTAGTTTTCAGCAGCTTTTGAAAACATTTAAATCCTAATATTTAACAAGAGTTTAACCAGAGTATTTAATGTTATGCTTAAATCACACTTGGAAGATGTTTGTCATACATAAACTCAGAAATAGAGATCTGTATTCCCCAACTTCTTCTATGTCACCGTAGCTGCTTTGCTCTCCATTCCATTTCTTTGCTCTGACTGCTGTAAAATTTTTGCTCTTGCTATTTTGATTTAGTCATTCAGGACCTATAAATTCCATTTTATAGTGGGTCATTTTTATCTCCTCTTTAAGAAGCTTTAAGATTACTGGGGTGCCTCGGTGGCTCCGTTTGTTAGGCACCTGTCTGCTTGAGGATTCTTTACCTCTCCCTCTGCCCCCCCAAAATAAATAAATCTTTCATGTATATATGAAATCCTTCATATATATATATATGAACTTTCAGATTACTTTATTCTTTTTTTTTTTTTTACATTTTATTTATTTATTTGAGAGAAGAGAGAGACAGTGAGAGAGAGCATGAGCGAGGAGAAGGTCAGAGGGAGAAGCAGACTCCCCGTGGAGCTGGGAGCCTGATGCGGGACTCTATCCTGGGACTCCAGGATCATGACCTGAGCTGAAGGCAGTCGCTTAACCAACTGAGCCACCCAGGCACCCAGATTACTTTATTCTTTCCTCAGTACCAACCAATAGACTCTAATTCTCTAGCTAATTTTTTAGTGCCTCCCTACCCCTTCACACCCAACAATAGGAAGTCATTCCATATTACATTTTACCCCTGGGCCTAAAGTGCATTTATGTGTACCTTCAAAAGTAAAATTCCATCCCCTGTAAAAATCATTACTGAAGGTTCCATGAGTACATACTGCTTTTGGTTTGAGCACTGTTTTGAAAATGGAGTGAGAAATGTAACAGTCTTAAAAACTATAGCAAAATTGCCATTAGAAGCATAATGGTTTGATGACATTTATCCTGTTACAAGAGTCATACCAAAGCAAAGTAAAAAAGGACTTTCTTCTCTTGGAACTATCTTGTAACACCATGCCTGCCTTCTTCCTTACCGTGGAAGAAACATAATCATTCCACTGAGGATTATTTTTCTTTACATTCTTGCCAAGTCAGAATCAAAAGTGTTGATTTAGGACTTGAGAACTTAGAAAGAGAAGTCCACACTGTCACTGACTTTTCCCATTTTCTAGCTTACACACACAAAATAGCAAAGATTTTAGTTTGCCTTCAGTTAAGTAAAGGAGAACTAGTTTACTCAGGAGTAAAATCCTATTATTTATAAGGTTATTTTATGAAATTGCCAGTTTTCCAAAATGAATGTGAATTAGTACAAAATTGATTAATGCCTTAAAACTTTGTATTGAATATTGTTTTGATAAAGTGTAATTCATTAATAAAGGGAAATAAATGATTATTGTTGAAATACAGTGTTATCCTCAGTATGGTTCTTTAAAAGTATATTACATGTTTCTTTTACTGCCATTTCTTACTCCCTTGTGTTTCAAATAATGACCTTGGCTTTTGACCCATTTCTTAAAAATTGGGTCTTTATTATAATTTCTGTATTCTTGTCTCTTGTCCTGAACATAACTGTTAGTTTGATATTTGAATAAGGAAAATCATGCTATTCATAGTGTAGGTTAAATCTCATTTTGAGGTTGCCCAGTTTAGGATAGTCTTCTTTTTTTTTTTTTTAAGTAAGCTCCATGCCCAATGTGGAGCTTGAACTGAGGATCCCGAGATGAAGAGTTGCATACTCTACTGACTGAGCTAGGCAGGTACCCCAGGACTATATTCTTAGAAAGAAAGTTTTGAGTCCATAAGATCTGTGTGCGAAAAAAAACCTGTGGTTAGCTTTTCCTTTAGTTATTAGTGTGTATTATACTTTTAACCTAGTAGGTACTGTGGAAAGTATCAAGCACACATCTATCTAATTTCTCTGGGATCAGTTTAGCTTTTGAACTGTGATATTTGGGATTATTATACCTATATTAGGTTTTATTCCAGAAAGTCCTGGATTTGACTTTTCTACTTATTTTATGAAGTTAGGCAAGTAAGAACCTCTCTGAGGTCAACTTTTTTGTCTGATTCATATATCATCTGATTTATCTGGTAGTGTTGTTATGCTTATACTTGATAATTTTATGTACCGTGGCAATTTTGTCAGGAGGATATATGACATGTCAAAAAGCAAACTCTTGTGAATTGGTTTACCTTTCCTTACCTTACTTTTGATAAGCGGAATTTTAAAGTACAATAATGATAGGTCAGGCAGTATATTTGTAGATTTGAACTACAGCTTCCTATTCTGCCACCTGGAAGTATTTTTAGGTACTTTCCAGTAATATCTCTGTAGACCTAGTTAAAGAAAAAATACATTTTAAAGAAAATATTTGTTGTAGCTAATCCAATGAAACTGGCTTCTGTGAGTCAGTGATGCTACTCTCTCAGGTAGAAATTTTACATTTCTTTTTCTTTCCCTGCATGGATAAAGTGAGAGTATTATCTTTATTGATTTCTCTTCATTTGGTAACTAGTGTAATCTTTAAATTCCTTAAATCTTTGGGGCACCTAGGTGGCTCAGTCATTAAGCGTCTGCCTTTGGCTCAAGTCATGATCCCAGGGTCCTGGAATTGAGCCTGGGCTCCTTGTTCAGCCTGCTTCTTCCTTTTCTGCTCCCCCTGCTTATGTCTGCTTGTGTTCCCTCTCTCACTGTGTCTCTCTCTGTCAAATAAATAAATAAATAAAAACCTTTTAAAAAAAGTTTTAAATTTCTTAAATCTTTAAATTTTTAAATCTTCAAATTAAAAAAAAAATTTTATTAAAAACTACTACTTCACTTCTTACTAAGATCCTTTGCAGAAATTAGCCAGTTTCATACTTTTACATTCATTCTTTTTTCAGTGACCTGAAACATAATCAGTATTTGGCTCTATTACTTTACAACTTAAGTATTCTGATAAATACTCTTTTGAAATTTTATTTTCTGTAGAAATTTTTTCTGAAACCATGGAAGTTACTTATAACTTAGTTTAGTCTTGACATGTTTTGGCCTTCTGTGTAAAGTTTGTATTAGATACTAACTTTTTGGCTTGAATATGATTTAAGGGGTTGTATATTATGAAGCGATAAAACCCAACTAGCACTGGTGGGTGTGAAAGTGTTCACTACTATTTATAGAAGCTCACATATAGTAGTATTAAGAATTACAAATTGAGAGGCACCTGGGTGGCTCAGTGGGTTAAGCCTCTGCCTTCCGCTCAGGTCATGATCCCAAGGTCCTGGGATCGAGCCCCGCATCGGGCTCTCTGCTCAGCAGCGAGCCTGCTTCCTCCTCTCTCCCTGCCTGTCTCTCTGCCTACTTGTGATCTCTGTCAAATAAATAAATAAAATCTTAAAAAAAAAAAAAGAATTACAAATTGAGTTTCTAGTCTCATCATGTGTAGGATAAGATCAGTTTTTAGGATTGTACTGATGAATAATTTTCATTCTATAAGTTCATAATGAAGATAGTTAAGAATTATTTGCAAGTTTGTTAGTTATCTGCATTCTACTATCTGTCCTATAGATGGCATTGTTAAAATTTTTTGGTGATTTCCAAGATCTGTTGTTTTTTCTTTAGGATTTTTTGATTTGTTAATAGGAACACTTAAGTAATCAATCAGACTAGATCAAATGATGTTAACTTTGGATAACAGCTATTTTCCTCTTGAACTAATATCCAAGTTTTTAATCTTTTTTAAGTACTGTAGCTGCATTTAGTGTAGAATATTGAATTAAAACTAACTAAAATTAATTATTCATAAATTATTAAATACAATAATGTGATGGTTTTTATTTTTCTTGAGGAAATTTTATATCACTTCATATAGTTTTGTAGTGTGACAACATTACAGAGTTTATATTTTTATTGTGTTGAGGCAGTAAGTGTAGTTGATAAGAGCATGGGTTTTAGATTTGAGTCCATATCTTCACTCTGTTCGTTATTAGTTATGTGAATTTAGGCAAACTGCTTAACCTCTTTGAAGGATTTTCAGTTTCTGTAACAATCTACAAGCTGTGAACAGGGCAAGGAAACTGTTATCTTGTGATCAGTTGTTAACAATGCCTGACAACCAGTAGGTATTCAATAAATTTTTGATGAATGAATAATATTTACATTGCAAGATTGCCATGAAAGTTAAATTTTATTAATATAAAGCAGCAAGTAACATGCATAGCAGGCATTAGCTACTGTTATTATTAATAATAGAAAAATCCCCAGTTTAGCTAATACATGAAATACATTTTTCTTAAACTCTCATTTCTCAAATTCCCTTTCATGATTTTCTTTCCCTATCCCCACCCCGCATGTTTTCATTTTGCTTCACTTTTCTGTGATATTTCTCAAAGGGAACTCTCTGCGAAAGGCCTTTTTTCTTTGACTTTTTACTGCCATTATACCAGTAGCTTTGTTAATGTAATTTTATATGCCTTATGTCCTTAATATAATCAGAATCAGGTTAAGACACAACACTTGGATTTCTAACGGAAAATATTTTACAGTGTTATTAAGCAGCTATTTAGTCTACTTACATAGGTATTTCATAAACATAGAGAAGCTAGTATCTTTCTGGCAAGAATGTAGTGAAGATTAAAATTTTATATAAAGTAAACTAGCAAATGCCTAGCGTATAGAGTATTCAGTGAATGATGCTATTTATTATTAGTATTGAAATTAATATTTTAAAAACTTTTTTATCCTATATCATGGGGCATCTCAAAACTTTTTTATTAAAGATTTTATTTATTTGACACAGAGAGAGCACAAACAGGGGGAGCAGCAGGAAGAGGGAGAGGGAGAAGCTGGCTCCTTGATGGCAAAAGACCCCCCCACCCCCATGGGGGGCTCGATCCCAGGACCCTCAGATCATGACCTGAGCCAAAGGCAGACACTAACCGACTGAGCCACCCAGATGCCCTGGATCTCAAAACTATTAATAATTTTTATTTATTGAGTATTTTCTATGTTGATTTTTACATACACTATCTCATTTAATATTTAAAATAACTATGGGGCACCTGCACAACCGTGATCTTATGGTGCTGGGATTGAGCTCCCGCTCAGGCTTTCTGCTCAGTGGGGAGTCTGCTTCTCCCTCCCACCCCTCCTCCCCTAAATAAATAAAAATCTTTAAAAAAAATAAAATAACTATGATTTGGGTATTATTATCCTCACTTCATATTTGGGGAAACCTTTAAAGAGGCCAAGTAAATAACCCAGAGTCATTCACTAGGAAGTGGCAGAATTGTAATTAAACTCCATTCTTACCACTATTCAGTATTGTTTGAAGGCCTTTTTTTCTTGAGGCTGAGCTAACACAAAGTTTATAATCCTATATAACTTTTTTTTTTTAAGATTTTATTTATTTATTTGACAGAGAGATCACAAGTAGGCAGAGAGTCAGGCAGAGAGAGAGGGGGAAGCAGGCTCCCTGCAGAGCAGAGAGCCCGATGCGGGACTCGATCCCAGGATCCTGAGATCACGACCTGAGCCGAAGGCAGTGGCCTAACCCACTGAGCCACCCAGGCGCCCGATCCTATATAACTTTGATTCTTCTTCTCTGTTCATTTTCTTACATTCCACATTCATATTCCCTGTTTTTTTTTCCTTTTGTCCAAATAGACCAAAACATAGTATTTCGTACTCTCTCTCCCAGACTTCTAAGTTATAAATTTGTTTTTAATCTCCTGCTTTGCTTGTTTTGCTAGGTATCATTTATGAATATTGTCTTTTCATTCTCATACCCATTCCTAAGTCCAGTTCATTGACTTATTTCAGTAACTTTCTCATCCCCTTGGCCTAACTTCCTGGTTGTGAGAATAAACATCTTTCCCGACTTAATCCCTTTGACTCATTTCAAAACACCTTACCACTTTTGAGCACTTCTTTTTTTTTTTTTTTTTTTAAAGATTTTATTATTTATTTGACAGACAGAGATCACAAGTAGGCAGAGAGGCAGGCAGAGAGAGAGGAGGAAGCAGGCTCCCCGCCGAGCAGAGAGCCCGATTCGGGGCTCCATCCCAGGACCCTGGGATCATGACCTGAGCCGAAGGCAGAGGCCTTAACCCACTGAGCCACCCAGGCGCCCCTACTTTTGAGCACTTCTTAAATGCATCTTTGCTGATGTTTTAGTACTCAGTTTTGGAGATGAGAGTTTATTCTTTTGATTAAAATTATTAGGATTTTATGTTGATTTTAGTTAACTGTACTTCTCCTTCTCAAGACTTCATTTTTGTCAGTGATAGAGCTGCTTCTGTAATCATCTATCATATGTTTAACCTGTACTAAAATTGAGTTTAGCCTAAAATGCTTCTGTCAGTTTACACCTTTCTTATGGTCCTTATGGTAGTATAGCAGGTATTTAATACTAGTTAGCTAAATGTGACAACTACAGCATTTCATTTAGTTACACTTTAAAGAAATATAATTTAATTGCCTTGTAACTCTGTTTTTTGTTGTTGTTGTTTAACTTTTTAAAATTAACATATATTATTTGCCCCAGGGGTACAGGTCTGTGAATCATCAGGCTTACACATTTCACAGCACTCCCCATACCACATACCCTCTCCAGTGTTCATAACCCAGCCACCCTACCTCTACTCTCCCACCCCCCAGCAACCCTAAATTTGTTTTGTGAGATTAAGAGTCTCTTATAACTCTGTTTTCATTATTTGGTTGCTGTAAGTTTTATATATTATTTTATGCCTTTTTCTAATAATAGTAGTGATTCTAAAGCCATACTTACTGAACTTTCATCCACCTCTGTGGCCTATCTGTGCAAGATGCTTTGTGTATGTTGTCTCTAAATCTCAAGTGACTATATAATGTTGTAGGACTGTCTTCATTTTTTAAATAGAGAAATGGACCTCAAAAGAGTTCCTTGACTTGCATAAGTAATATGTGTATTACATTTGTATTCTTTGGTCTCCAACCCCTCAAGTTCACCAATGTTGATGTCACTTTTTAAAATTCCCATATTTAGTTGTTAAATCAAGCAATTTTTAAAGACTTTCTTAGAGCAGTTTTAGATTTACAGCAAAATTGAGGGACAGAGATTTCCCATATACCCCCTCTCCCCATACTTGTATAGCTTCCCCTATTATCAACATCACTCACCAGAACACTTTTTTTTTTAAACTATGGATGAACCTACATTGACACATGGTCACCCAGAGTCCATAATTTACCCTAGGGTTCACTCTTGGTTTTTTAATATTGTATGGGTTTGGACAACTATATAATACACATCATTATAAAATCATAAAGAGTATTTTCAGTTCTGTACTCTGTCCATTCACTATCCCTGGAAACCACTGACCTTTTTATTTACTCCATAATTTCATCTTTTCTAGAATGTCATATATTTGGGATCATACTGTATGTAACCTTTTCAGATTGACTTCTTTCTTCTTAGTAATATGCATTTAAGTTTCCTCCATGTCTTTACATGACTTGATAGCCCATTTCTTTTTAGTCCTGGATAATAGTCCATTGTCTGGATGTACCACAATTTATTTATTCAGTCACCTTTGGAAGGATAGTCCTTTGGTTACTTCTAAGTTTTGGCACTGATGAATAAAGCTACTGTAAACATTCATGTTTAGGTTTTTGTATGGACGTTAGTTTTCAGCTCTTTGGGGTAAATACCAAGGAATATGATTGCTGGATTGTATGGTAAGAGTATGTTTAATTTTGTAAGAAAATGCCAAACTGTCTTCCAAATATCCTTCCAGATGTCCTCCAGGAAGGAATAAGGTAAAAGCTCCTGTTGCTCCAGCATTTAGTGTTTTCAGTATTCCATATTTGGGCCATTTTATAGGTGTGTGTATCAAGTAATTTTAAAAAACCAATTAGATAGCATTATGGCAGTGGACCTGAATTTTTCATTCAGTATTCTCATTCTTTCCTTACTTGTACATTACCCTTACCCTACCCTTTTTCCTTGGATAGTACTGCCCCTTCCTCCTAATCACATGTCAGTTATTTGTTTTCTTGGTAGAAGAAAGTTATGTTTTACATTTTAGTTGATTAAATATTTTTTAAAGTTTAGTGGGAAGTTTATAAATTGTTCAGTGAACAACATTTTCTTTAAGTACAAAATGAGATTGTGGTTTATTTGGTGTTACAAAAAGCTTAAAAAAAAAAAAACTTAAAATTTGCTGTCCTAATCATAGAAAGATAGAGATTAAAGTAGTTATATGCTGTCATTTAAGTTTTAAGGAGTGAAGTGGAAAGTAAGGTTAAGATAATAAATAGATGTGGTTTCCAGAAAAAAGGAAAAGAAAATATAAATAGTATTAAATATGAAAACTTTTTGTTGCCACTTAAATAGAACATTCAGGAACATTTTTATTATCTGTTGCTCTTAACAAAGTACCCCATAATTAAATGTGGCTTAAATTAACGATTTCTTACCTTGTGGTTTTGTGGGTCAAGAATTCAAATAGGGCTCAGCTTTATGCATGTAGTCTTCACAGAGATTACTTGGAGATACTCATTTGGCTGGTCTGTACAGTCCAAGATGGCTTCATTAAATGAGTGCCACCTTAGGAGATGGCTAGAAGCTGGAACATCAGTCAGAGCACAGAATCACAGAACACAGAATTACCTGTGTGGCTGTGTTGTGGTAGTCTGACATTTGGCATGATGAATCAGGGCTACCAGACAGTATAATATGACTGAGTGAAAGCTGCAGTTTCTTATGACTTAATTTTGGGAATCTCAGGGCATTTCTTCTGTATTTTATTTACTATTAAAGTGAATAGTAAATATATATATATATATATATATATATATATATATATATATGTAAGTATAGTGAGTTCAGCCCAGATTCAAAGGTAGGGAAATTAGACTTTACCTCAGTGTGAGGACTAGCAAAGAATTTGTGCCTGCTTTAAATCTGCCACAGTGAATCACACCAGTTGTTCTAGATGGTGTGAATTCAAGTGAAAAATGAATTGGTGGTAGAGTGGACAAATGGGTTTCATGTATTTTCTACCATGAACAGATTTGAACAATTATTGTTAGAATCAGGGCAGCTCTAACTGAAGATGATCTTTTCCTGGAACTCAAGCAAAATGTTTATTGGTTTGATTTGGAAGGAGGAGTTGGTCTTGTTAACATTAGAACTATAAACGTTTTTTTCCTCTAAATATATATATTCTCTCTCTAATATTTTTATGATTAACAGTATAAAACCATATGCTTTCATATGACATTTCTTGAGTTCAGATATATGAATTGTAGATGTATGAGATCTGAGGAAAGACAAAGAATCCTCTGCTTCATTTCTTAGCTTCTGAGCCAACATTACATCTTTCTTACCAACTTATATAATGCTTAAATTATATAAATAATGTTTTCTAAAATAAGATACAGCTTGTATTTTACTGAGAAAAGAATACTGAAGTAAATTTCTGGTTAAGAAATATAATTCATATATAAAACCTATAGATCATTTTAAGGATTTTTGCTTTTATTCTGAATGAGAAAGGATTGTATAAGAAAGGAATGTATTGAAGGATTTTGATCAGAGAGGAGTGACATGATCTGGCCTATATTTAACAGAATCTCTGGCTGCTGTGTTAAATTGCCAAGGAGTGGCAATGGTAGAAAAGACCAGTTATGAGACTAAGAGGAAGTTTGCTTGGAAATGGTTGAATTCCAGATATATTTTGAAGACAGATGTTCATGATCCACAAGAGGAGGGTGAGGGGCGCCTGGGTGGCTCAGCTGGTTAGGCATCCAACTCTTGGTTTCAGCTCAAGTTTGTGACCTCATAGGTGCTAAGATGGAGCCCTGTGTCATGCTACACACTCAGCAGGGACTCTGAAGATTCTCTCTTCTGCCTCTCCCCTACTCTCTCTCTCTCTCAAATAAATAAATCTTAAAAAGGGGGAGGTGAGAAATCAATTAAGGATAATACCAAGATTTTTGGCCAAAGCAACTGGAAAAATGAATTGCCCTTAACCAAAATAGGGAATGTTGTGGAAGGAGCTGGTGTGAAGAACAATGTAAAGAAAAAGTTTTGAAAATATTCAAGTTTGAGGGGTGCCTGGGTGGTTCAGCATCTTTCTTTGGCTCAGGTCATAATCCCAGGATCCAAGGATCAAGCTCCTCATCGGGCTCCTTGTTCACTGGGGAGCCTGCTTCTCCCTCTCCCTGCTGCTCCCCGTGCTTGTGTTCTCTGTGTGTCAAATAAATAAATAAAATCTTAAAAGAAAAGAAAATATTAAAGGTTGAAATAGTTGTTAGATATCCAAATGGAGATGTCACATAAACAATTGGATATACTGGTCTGGAGTTCAGGCGAGAGGTCTGGGTTCAGGCTGGAGTCATTGCATATATAATGTTTAAAATCCGTGAGGCAGAGAAATCACCAAAGGAGAGTAAAGAAATAAAGTGGTTGAGGATATGCAAATAATGAGTTGGGCTAAGGATGTGAAAGAAAGTGAAAAAAGAAGACAGGAATGCCAGTATTAATACCAGGCAGGTTAGAATTTAAAGTTAAAATACCAAATCAGATAAAGAAAGACATTGGAAAAATGGGTAGATAAAAGAAAAGCCTGTCAAGAAAATACAATGGGCAAAAACTTTTATAAGTTCAACAAATAGCAAAATAAATAAAGCAAAAAATATTTGGAAATGTAAAGACAACTTGACAGTTGTATTGTGTGTATTAGAGAGATTTAATGCAACATTTTTTAGTTTTAGATCTAGTAGACACAATAGGGACATCAGAGGTATTGAATAGAATAGTGAAGCTCAATAAAGAGATATATATAAGCTCAAATAAAGAATATACTTTTTTAAAGTAAAAATCTCCCCTTTTGTCTCAGGGGAAAGTTAAAATTTTGCTGCGTTTTAATTCCATTTCTTTCTATATGATGCTAAGAAATGACCTTTTATTAAACTTCCTTCAAATATTGATGCATGTCATGTGCCATGCTTGATCAGCATAAGTGATGAACAAGAGATGCCCATTTTCTGCATTCTTACAACTTGATGTCCAGGGAGGGAATTAGTTATTAAACAACTAGTTACAGAAATGGTTATTTCGTTACAAGTTTTTTGGGGAACAGCACAAATAACTTGAAAATATGTTTAACGGAAGACATAAATCTAGGAAGGTGGAGGGATGCTTTCCGAAGGCAGTGACCAGAGTAGGAATTACGGAGCCTGAGGGATTAGGGAAGGGATGGTTGATACTTGAGGAAGTGGCTAGCTTTCCATTCTGAAGGTTTATAAAGGCAGCAAAGCAGGAAGAAGACTTTCTAGAACTAAAATCCAATATGATTGTATCATATTGAAAGATAGGAAGGGTTGCGTGGATATGAGTGTGAGGAACGAGGCAAGAAGTAAAAATTAAAAGTGGTATTTGGATTCCTTGAACCAAACCAAATAATTTGTCATTATTAGTTGAAGAAATTGCATTCTTTTCGAGCTCACAAACGGATGACCTACAAGGCCAAATCTGTCCTGCAGACTTGTTTTCCTTGACTCATACAATATTTAAAAAAGAAGAGGGGTGGGGCACCTGGGTGTCTCAGTGGGTTAAGCCTCTGCCTTCGGCTCAGATCATGATCTCAGGGTCCTGGGATTGAGCCCTGAATCGGGTTCTCTGCTCAGGCGGAAGCCTGCTTCCCCCTTTCTTTGTCTCTGCCTGGCTCTCTGCCTACTTGTGATCTCTATCTGTCAAATAAATAAAATCTTTAAAAAAATAAAAAATAATAACAATAAAGAAGAGGGGTGCCTGCCTGGATAGTTCAGTCCATTAAGTGTTCAACTCTTAATTCCTCTCAGATCGTGATCTCAAAATTGGAAGATTGGAAGATTAAGACCCTTAAGATTCTCTCTCTCGGGGCGCCTGGGTGGCTCAGGTTAAGCCTCTGCTTTCGGCTCGGGTCATGGTCTCAGGGTCCTGGGATCAAGCCCAACATCGGGCTCTCTGCTCAGCGGGGAGCCTGCTTCCTCCTCTCTCTCTGCCTGCCTCTCTGCCTACTTGCAATCTCTGTCAAATAAATAAGTAAAATCTTTAAAAAATTAAAAAAAAAATTTTCTCTCTGTCCCTCTGCCCCTTCCCAACCTAAAAAGGAAAGGAAAAAAGAAAATGGCCAAGATTTAAAATTAGGAACCCCTACTGAAAAAAGGAAGGACAGATTTCCAGCTTCTTTAACACTTAAAAAGATCTGGCCATGTAATTCTCAAGTGGCTACAGTTCACTAGAGTTGCTGTTTGGGGCATTCAGATTGTCACTTCCTTCTCTTGTTTTCTATCCATCCTTACCTTTGATCATTTGAAGTCTTTTATGATCACTGTCATTTGACTTTGCAACTCCTACTTTAATAGTACATCTGTATACATCAGGCATTAGGAGTCCAAGCACAGATAACACAAGGAAAAAGCTTTTCTTGATCAGATAATCTTTATTTTGATAGAAAATTAGAAAAAGCCCTTTTCAAAAGTCAGTTTGGTTGTGCACCATATACGTGTGTGGCAAAGTACTTAGCAAGCCAACAGTTAACAATAAGGTTTTTCAGCATGTAAAACTGCTTGGTATTGTGATGGGTGCTAGGAATATTTTTTTAAAAATGTGCCATCAAGTCGTTCATAATTTTATCACAAAACTCAGATTTTCATAGATAATTACAGTGCAGAATGCAGTAATAGAAGCATGCATTAGATAGAGAGGTAATGTGAATTATACAAACAAACCAATTTTAGAAGAATAAGTCAAGCAGTGGTTTTAAAGATAGACTATGTAGAGGGGTGCCTGGGTGGCTCAGTGGGTTAAAGCCTCTGCCTTCAGGTCAGGTCATGATCCCAGGGTCTCTAGAGCTCTGCTCAGCAGGGAGCCTGCTTCCCCTCTCTCTCTCTGCCTGCCTCTCTGCCTGCTTGTGATCTCTCTCTCTCTCTCTCTGTCAAATAAATAAATAAAATCTTTTTAAAAAAAAAAGACTATTTACAGTAGGATGATCATTTTGCTACCACTTTGAGTTGCCCATGAAGGCCAGTGTGGAGATATCCGATAAATAAGTGATTGGATATATAGTAATAGCCCAAATAAAACTTATCAGGAATAGATTAAAACTACATTATTAACAGTGCTATTTCCTGTCTAGTGTAGAGATAACTATAGTAGAGAGAAACGACATTGCTGGAATCAGGTGGTTGTTAAGCCACTTAGGGAGAGGCATTCTGAAAATCATTGATTTGGCCTAAAGAATTTTTTCAGTGTCTGGTTCTTCTTTCCTCCTTTCTTCTGTCATTCCTTCTTTACCTCCTTTTCCTCCCTCCTTCCCTTACCTTTTTCTTTCCCCTTTTTTACTTTTTCCCTCCCCCATTTTAGCTGTAGTTATCTTGAGCTTTCCATGTCTTAAAACAGCTTGTAGTTTTTTGTGTGATGTTAGTAGTACCATATATTAGCACAATCACTAAGTCCAGTGCAGTTTTCAATCTCTCTCTCTCTCTCTCTCTTTTTTTTTGGGTTGGGGGATGCCTACCCTGACCAACTCCTTTTCTTCCAACTTTGCTTTTGCTCTTTTATGTTTTAAAAATATTGTAGGAACTCATTCAGGAAGATAGTTTCTCTTGGGTAATAGAAATACACTTTCTTTATCTACAGTTTGTCAAGTTATTTAAAAAATCGGTCCTTGTACAATATAATATAAAGTTTTGTGAAAGATATTTTAGAACATGTGTTCTCAGTGGGGTCACTGCCACCCCCAGGGAAGGAAATACTGCTTGGGAATGGGGAATCTTAAGCATTTGAGAAACACTGGTTTATAATGACGTGGGTATATGTCACTTTTTAAGAGAACAGTTTTGTTTTGTTTTTTTTTTTAAAGATTTTATTCATTTATTTGACAGACAGAGATCACAAGTAGGTAGAGAGGCAGGCAGAGAGAGAGAGAGAGAGGAAAGCAGGCTCCCCGCTGAGCAGAGAGCCCGATGTGGGACTCGATCCCAGGACCCTGAGATCATGACCTGAGCCGAAGGCAGCGGCTTGACCCACTGAGCCACCCAGGCGCCCCAAGAGAACAGTTTTGATTAGGAGGAAGATTCTAACATCTGGAGGGAATTGGACAATAAAAACTGAATTTGAGAAGCAAGATTTTATTTCATATTGAATTATATGTCCTATTGGTAAAAGGTAATCCAATACCAAATCTATTTAAGCATCTTAAGCTAGAAGTATTTTACAGCACACTTCTAATGAATCATATTGTAGAGTCATTGAATTCTAGTGAAGTATATACTGAACCTGATCGCTGCCATCATCATTTCTTACAACGATCAGCTAAGTGAATTTTATTTAGCTTAGAAGTGAATTTTATTTATATTATTCCTAAGTGAATTTTATTTAGCTTAGAAAACAAATTTTACTTTTTGTGAGATTTAGAGATTGCTTGCTGCTTTTATTAAAAAGCCAGTGTTGGAGTGCCTGAGTGGCTCAGTCAGATGAGTGTCTGGCTCTTGGTTTCGGCTCAGGTCATGATGTCAGGGTCGTGAGATCTAGATCCTGAGTAGGGCTCTGCACTCAGCTGGGAATCTGCCTGAGATTCTTTCTCTTCCTCTTCCCAGTTGCATGTGTGCTTTCTCTCAAGTCATACATTAAATAATACATACCAGTTGTAGTATTATGGAAGTAACTCCTTTTTCCTCACCTAAGTCTTTTTTTCTGACCTAAACGTTGTAAACCTTTTGACAGAAAACTTCCAATCTTCCAGAAACATTATAGTTTCCAATTCTTCATATAGTTTTTTCTTAGTCATTATAAACTGTAATTTTAAGTAAGAATGTTTAGCTTTATTAAATGGAGCTATTTGAGGCACCTGGTTGGCTCAGTTGGTTAAGTGGCTACCTTATTAGCTCAGGTCATGATCCCAGGGTCCTGGGATGGAGCCCCAAACTCTCTCGACTTCTGCCCCTTCTCCCCGCATGTTCTCTCTCTCTCTCTCTCTCTTTCAAATAAATAAAATCTTTTTTTTTTTTAATGGAGCTATTTGAGATTTTAAGTAGATGTATTTACAATTTCAAGAGCCAGAAATACAAGAGAATAAGAATAGAAAAACACAAGTTTAATAGAGGAATTAAATTAGAAACTAGAAATACAGGTATTAAAACTTTTAAATGAGGATAAAGTGTCAAGAACAGAAGAAAATTTCAAAGGAGGATGGTATTCAATTCTGGGAAGATTCAGTAATAGCTAGAATGGTGGTTTCCAAAGTAGTATATGTATACTGGAAAAGATGTAGTAAGATGAAATGGGTGTGTGCAAGTTAGTTTAGCTCATTGTCCAAAGGAAATTAAAACCTCTAGACATATTTCTTTAAGAGAGAGAGAGAGGGAGAGCCTATGTGCTGTGGTGGGGGAGGGAGAGGGAGAGGGAGAATCTCAGCCAGGCTCCACACCTAGCCAGAGCTGAACTGTAGGGCTCCATTTCATGACCCCAAGATTATGACCTGAGCTGAAGTCAAGAATCAGATGCTTAACCGAGTCACCAGGCATCCCTCTAGACATATTTTTTAAATCTTATCCTTTTTAAATGCCTGTTTTGTGACTTTTTAAATAAAATTCATATATATTGGACACAAATAATAGTTATTGAAAGGGGTTGTTTTGGGGGGTCACTGCTGTAAGTATCTCAAAGAACTGTGGGAAAATGAACATGGCCTTTGAAATCAAATAGATAGATAGTTTTTATATTCTGGCTTTATCATTTACAAGCTTTCTACCTATGGCAAATGAGAGGTTAGTTCTTTTGAATCTTTAGCTTTTTCTCCAATTATTAAATAAGTTAATGAAGATATTTTCATGAGGATGTTTTAAGTACTAAATGAAGTAACATATATGTAAAAGGCTCTGTAAACTTTTCTTCCTTTTTTGTAGAATATAAAAAGAACCAACAATTTAGGGTCATAAGAGATTTGTTCATATGATGAAAAATTAATCATCTGTTCAGCTGTTAACAGGCTATTTCCCTGTGGTTATTTTTTATAATCTATCCATTTTCTTCTTTTTTTTTAAAAAATATTTTTAAAAATTTTATTTATTTACTTAATTATTTCACAGAGAGATTGTGCACAAGAGAGCATAAGCAGGGGGAGTGGCAGAAGGAGAGAGAGAAGCAGGCTCCCCATTGAACATTGGCGCCTGATGTTGGCCTCCATCCCAGGGTCCTGGGATTGTCACATGATCCCAGGGCAACTCCTTAACCGACTGAGCCACCCAAGTGCCCCATTTATCATTTTCTTCTTTCTGTAAAACCATAGTCAATGTATAGAGAAAGGAAAGTCAGAAGATTGGGAAGGACTGGGAAGCTTTGCAATTAACTTTGAAAGTGTGCTCCTGAAAAACGTCATTTCATTTCTTTGCTTCCTCTCATTCCCTTTGCTTTCCACTCTTATATATCAGTCATTCTGTTCAAAACAAGGTAATTATATTGAATGTAACTGCCGTACTAAAAGGTAAGTAAAATAGTCTTTACATACAGGTGACAGTGTGTGAACTTGCTTAAATATTATGATTGCTTTCTTTATTCCTCACAGGAAATTTTAGTCAAGTCCAAATTAGAGTTTATTAATACCACCAAATCATAGTGTTTGTGTTTGAATTCTCAGGTATTTTTAGTATATGAGTAATATGTACAATAAGTTTTTTTATTATATATGATTATCGTTTTTAAGAAAAAATATTGAACTATGGAAAAATGTTATTAAGGGAGGGTAATATCTCCAATTGCATTTTTTCAATTTCATTAAGGTATAATTTACATATAGTAAAATTACCTATTGTAATTGTATAAATCAGTGGCTTTTAGTAAATTTATAGAGTCATGCAATCATCAACACAATCCAGTTTTAGAACTTTCCCATCTCCCCCAAAATTTTCCTCAAGACTGTTTGTGGTCAGCTGTCAGCTCCTACGTCCTTTCATCAGCCTCAGGCAACTACTGATCTAGTTTCTCTTTCTGTAAATTTTTTTTGGTTATTTCATCCAAAAAGAATCATACAATCTTTTGCATCTGGCTTCTTTGACTTAGCATAATGTTTTTGAAGTTCATCCGTAGAAGAGCATGTATCAGTATTTCATTTCTTTTTATTGCTGAGTGTTATTTCATTGTATTGATACACCATATTTGTTTACTCTTTCACTCCTTATTAAACACTTGGATCATTTCCTTTTTTTTCCTATTATGAGTAAGATTCCTTTAAACATTCATGGAGAAGTCTTTGAGTGATAAATATTTTCATTTTTCTTAGGTAGGTTCCTAAGAATGGAATTGCTGGGTTGTATGATAAATTAACTTTTTTTTTTGAGAAACTGCCCAACTGTGTTCAGAACTGGCTGTACCATTTTACATTTCTACCAGCAATGTATGAGGGTTCCAGTTTGTGTGGCTTCGTCGGTTGGGTGTCTGCCTTTGGCTCAGGTCGTGGTCCTGGGGTCCTGGGATGAATCCCACATGGAGCTCTCTCCTCGGTAGGGAGCCTACTTCTCCCTCTCGCTCTGCGGCCCCTCTGACTACTTGTGATATCTCTATCTCTCCCTTTCTCTCTGTGTGTCAAATAAATAAATAAAATCTTAAAAAAAAAAAAGATGGGGTTTCCACTTTCTTTGCATTCTCACCAACACTTGATATGTGTCTTTTTTTAATAGCCAATTTAGTGGGTATGTCTTGGTGTCCCATGTGGTTTTAATTAGCATTGTCCTAATGACTAGTGATGTTGAGCACTTTCTTGTGGTTATAAATCATTCATGTGTCTTCTTTGGTGAAATGTCTCTTCAAGTCTTTTGTCCATTTTTGAAATTGGATTTTTTTCTTAATCAGTCATGAGAGTTCATCTGTATTCTGAATACAAGTGCATTGTCAGATATGTGATTTGTTAATATTTTCTCCCAGTCTGTGGCTTGTCTTTCTATGTTCTTGTTGGTGTCTTTTAAAGTGCAAAAGTTTTTTGAAGTCCAATTTATCAGTTTCATCTTTATGGCTTATGCTTTTGTCGTCTGAGAACTCTTTGCCTCACTGAAGGCCAAAAAGACTTTCTACTGTATTTTCGTTTAGATGGTTTATCATTTAAGCTTGTACATTTAATCTCTGACCCATTTGAATTAATTTTTTGTATGGTGTAAGAAGGGCCTTAATTTTTTTACTTATGGTATCCAATTGTCCCAAAACCATTTGTTGAAAGAATATTCTTTCGGGGTGCCTGGGTGGCTCAGTGGGTTGAAGCCTCTGCCTTCGGCTCAGGTCATGATCCCGGGGTCCTGGGATCAAGCCCCACATCGGGCTCTCTGCTCAGCGGGAAGCCTGCTTCCTCCTCTCTCTCTTTGCCTGCTTCTCTGCCTACTTGTGATCTCTGTTTGTCAAATAAATAAATAGAATCTTAAGAAAGAAAGAAAGAAAGAATATTCTTTCTCCCATTGAATTATCTTGACAGCTTTGTGAAAATCATTTTTACTATAAATATAAAAAATTTATTTTTGGATTCCCAGGTCTCTTTGTTGATCTTATCCTTACACCTAGGCTTTTGCTAGTAATACACTGTTTTGATTACTGTAACTTCTTACCAGGTTTTGAAGTTGGTATTATCAAGTCCCCTAACTTCATTGTTCTTTTTCATATTGTTTTGGCTATACTGGGTCTTTTGATTTCCATGCAAAATTAGAATCAGAATTTCAATTTTCTTAAAATGCCAGCTGGGATTTTGAAAAGGATTCTTTTGAATCTGTAGATTAATTTGAGGAAAACTTCCATATTAACAAGATTGAGTCTGCCAGTCCATGAGTATGGAATGTTTTCCTTTTCCTGTTTATTTAGATGTTTTACTCTGAGCATTGTTTTGTAACATTGTACAAATATTCTACTTCTTTGAAAAATTTTTTTTCCTAAGTATTCTTTGTGGTACTATTTTGAATGGAATTGTTTTCTTAATTTCATTTTCACAAGAGTATAAAAATGCAATTGATTTTTGTATATTAATCTTATACCGTATGACCTTATTAACCTTGTTTATTGGTTCTAGTAATTTTTAGTGCTTCCTTAGGTTTTTCCACATATAGGATAATGTCATCTGGTAATAAACAGTTTCACTTCTTTTCTAATCTGAATGTGTGTAATATCTTTTGAATTTTTAAAATTTTATTTTTAAAGTAGTTTGTTTTTTTGTTTTTGTTTTTTAAATTACTGCCCTGGCTAGAACCAGTAGAAGTAGTAGAAACAAACATCTTTGTTCTGGTATTTGGCAGAAGACTTCACCATTAAGTATGATATTACCTATAGACTTTTCATAGGTGCCTTATAATATATTGAAGACATTCCCTTCTATTCCTAGTGTTTTGAGCATTTTTATAATGAATAGGTATTGGATTTTTGTGATGTGCTTTTTCTGCATCTGTTGAAATAATCATGTGGGTTTTAATTTCATTCTGTGAACATAGTGTTTTACATTAGTTAATTTTCAGGTGGTTAACCTACCTTGCATTCTGGGGATAAATCTCACTTTGTGATAATGTATAATACTTTTTTATATATATGCTGAATTTAGGTTTTTAAAATTTTTTTTAAGATTTAAAGATTTTTAAAAGATTTTAAAATAAAGATTTTATTTTAAAGATTTTAAAGATTATTTTTTATTTCCTTGAGAGAGAGCCTGTGGGGGGCGGTAGGGGAAAGTGTGGAGGGGGAGGGAGAGAAAGAGGGAAAGAATCCCAGGCAGACTCCTGAATGCGGAGCCTGCTCAATCTCAGGATCCTGACATAGTGACCTCAGCCTAACCAACTGAGCCACCCAGGCACCCTTAAGCTGCTAACTTTTTAAAAAGATTTTTATATCTGTGTTCATGAGGGATGTTGATCTATAGTTTTCTTGTGTTGTCTGGGTCTGGTGTTGGTATCAAGGTAATAAATAATCTCATAGAATAAATTGTTTCTTATATATTTCATAAGCTTCATCAATGAAACCATGTCTTCCTAATAATATTAGCCTGTCTTAGTTGAAGATTTTTATATGTAGTTCAGTGTCC
This sequence comes from Lutra lutra, assembly GCF_902655055.1. NCBI lineage: Eukaryota > Metazoa > Chordata > Mammalia > Carnivora > Mustelidae > Lutra > Lutra lutra. Next base: position 29,565,254 of record NC_062282.1, read on the forward strand.
TATTTGTTACAGATTTATATTTCTTATAGTCAGTTCTGGTAGTTTGTGTCTTTCTAGGATTTTCTTGATTTTAATAGAAGTTTGCATAATTTGTTGGTTTAAACTTGTTCGTAATATGCTGTTACGATCCCTTTAATGATCTCTTTAATTTCTAAAGTCAGTAGTGATGTCCTCTTTCCTGGTTTTGGTTTGTTCTTGTTTCTGCTTTTCTATCTTTTCTATCTTATTTTCTTGGTCATTCTGTCTAAGGGTTTGTCAATTTTATTGTTTGTTTTTTTGGGTTTGGGTTTTTTGTTTCTTTTTTTAAACAAACGAATTAATTGATATTTTTCTTTGTTTTGTTTTTGTTTCATATATTTTTACTCTTCTTGCTTTGGATTTAATTTGCCTTTTCTAATTTCTTAAGGTGAGAAACTTGGGCTATTCATTTGAGACTTTTCTGATCTAGGCATTTAAATTATAAATTTTCAATAAACACTGCTATAGTAATTGATATGTTGTGTTTTTATTCTTACTGAGTTCAAAATATTTAATTTCCCTTTGATACCATCCTTAACCCATGGATTTCCCCCAGATTTCTTTCTGTTACAGATTTTTAAATTTTACTCTATTATTGTCAGGAAACATCCTTTTTGCTTTTAAACTTACATAGATTGTTTGTGGCCCAGCATATGGTCAGTTCTGGAAAAACTTCTATGCGTGGTTAAAAGCAAAGTGTATTCTGAACAGTCTTTGGGTGGAATATTCTATAAATGTAAGGTGAGGTCAAGTTAGTAGTGTTTTTCAAATCTTTTACATCCTTGCTGATTTTCTGTTTCTTCCTTCAGTTCTGTCAGTTTTCCTTCATGCATTTGGTGGCTCTGTTTTATAAATGTTATGTATTGCTAACATTTTATTGACTCTTATGTTTATGAAATAATCCCTCTTTGTCTTCGGTACTGTTTATTTCAAAGTCTATTTGATCTGCTATTCTGTAACCACTTTAGAGTTCTCATTGTTACTGTGTGTTTGGAATACCTTTTTCATTCTTTTATTTCAACCTGTTTGTATCTTTGGATCTGAAATTTTGTCTTTTGTAGAAGTAATGTCCTTGGGTCAGTATGATAATCTCTGCTTCTTGAGTGGCATGTTTATTCCTATTTAATATGATTATTGATATAATTGGATTTATGCCTTCCTCATCATCTTTTACTGACTTTTGTGTTAAATGTTCTTTTAGTGTACCATTTAAATTTCTCTGTTGATTTTCTTTTTTTCTTTCTTTTTTTGTGTGCCAATTCTAAGAGTATTTTTCTAAAGAGTTTGCCTTAGAGATTACAATACAATATACATCGCAGTTTATCACAAACTACTTTTTAAATTGAATTTTTATCCCAATATAGCGTATTTTTAAGCTATGATATGATTGGTTCTAGTTATGTTTTCTAAGGTGGTTAACTATCCAGGTCAGTATTTAGTAGAATTTGTATCTAACTAAATGTGGTGTGAGAACCTATATTGAGTTTTGTTATTATGTGAATTTCATACTTATAATAAATTCCCAGTTTCTTTATTACACTAGCTGTAGTAATGATATTTTTCCCCACTACTGATTCCCAAAAGCTTTATAAACATGAAGCATTCCTGTTTTTCATGTAAAATAGACAAGTTGGACTAGTAACTATAAATTTTCTTCTGCCTTTAAAATACTGTGATTCTATTTGGCCAAAAGTGTCTGTGGAAATTATAATATTTAATTGTATATGTTTGCATAGTGGCTATTTAAAACTTAACCTATTTTTTTAAATTATTTTTTTATTAACATAAGATGTATTACTAGCTCCAGGGGTACAGGTCTGTGAATCGCCAGGTTTACACACTTTACAGCACTCACCATAGCACACACCCTCCCCAATGTCTATAACCCAACCACCCTCTCCCCTCCACCCCCAGGTCTCAGTTTGTTTTGTGAGATTAAGAGTCTCTTATGGTAAAACTTACCTATTTTGACTGACATCTGATCAGATAGCAGTAGAGACATTTTTCATTTCTGGGCTTTGGTATTAGAGGAATGAGAATCTAATAGATTTCAAGAAGGAAAACTTAAGAGTCATAACATGTTGAAAGCAGAAGTTTGTTTTTAATATCAACTTAATGGTAAATAAAAGAAATTAATTTTTAATGTAATAATTAAAGCTGGGCAGGTTTTTAGTTATGGTTTCAGAAATTAATAGTAAAAATTACCAGATTCTATTTAATTTAGCAAAGACAGGATACCAACTGGATTTTATTTCACTTTTCTTGTTCCCGCAGCATTTCTTTCTGATAAGTGAGAAGTTAGTAACACTACCAGCTTTTTATGGATATGTTTTGGGTTTTATTCTAGATTTCTCCAAAAATTTTGAATTACCTATCCATGTAAAAGTTCAACTCTAATTTTTTTTTTCATCTCTGATTTTTAAATTCTTCTTAATAGGAGTGCTAAAAAGGAGGAAGAAGAGAGTTCTAGAATGTAATTGATACAGGTCTCTGTTAAGATATGGTTCCCTTTCTAATAAAAACAAACATGATGGGGCGCCTGGGTGGCTCAGTGGGTTAAAGCCTCTGCCTTCAACTTGGGTCATGATCTCAGGGTCCTGGGATCCAGGCCCGCATTGCCCTGCATTGGGCTCTCTGCTCAGTGGGGAGCCTGCTTTCCTGCCCCTCTCTTCCTGCTTCTCTGCCTTCTTGTGATCTCTGTCTGTCAAATAAATAAATAAAATCTTCAAAACAAACAAACATGAGGCCGTTAATATAAGCTTAACATGTAAAGATTGTAGTTTTAAGATCACCTGGTTATGTTTGATTATGACTTCCTGATATCACTTTAAAAATATGAACTTGCTCAGCATTCATATTACAAACTCTTCTTACTTAGTGCTTGTATTGGCCTTGAGTTTTTCATCTGATACCATTTTCTAACAGTTTCTTATGTTTTCATTTCAGTTTAACCTACTAAGCATATGCCATCATTGTGCCAGGTATTATAGGAGGGCAAAAAAAATTAATGAGACAAGATTTTGCCAGTAAAGTGCTAATGAAATGATTAGAGAAAACAGAATTATACATGGTCAGATCCTGACTTGTTGTGTACAGGTAACTTAGGAGTTTATTAAAAGATTGTGAGGTACAGTAGTAAGGAAGTTTTCAAAGACTTGATGGATTTTGACAGGTAGAATTGGTTTAGGTATAGAAAAAAAAAAAAAAAAAACCATTGTAAGGAAATGTATTGGTGCAAGATTTGAGGATAGCATGTTTGCGGAAAAGACCAATCTGGAAAGATTGGGGAATTTATGTTGGAAGCAGGGAAAATATAATTGAAGTGGTAAATTATGGAGGAGACAGAACGTGAAAATAAGAACTTTAGAATTAAGTTTGTAGATGTTTTTATTGTAGTTAATTATGGAAGTAAATAATAAAAACAGTTTAAAGGCAGTTCATTGCATACCTACATGAAGGACAGCTGAAAGAAGTTTTTTAAAAAAATTTAGTTAATTGGTAATTATAATAATCCAGGTGCTTGGTAGTGAGATTTTTAAGATTAGAATTAGAATAGAATGGGAAAGAATTGACTAATCATACAGATAACAGGGATTTTTTTTTTTATAACCTGAGAGTTTGGATTACTAATGAATGGGAACAGTGATAGAAATTGAAGATTACAGGAAGTGATTTTCATTTTAGAAATGTTATTTGAGGTGCCAGCACTTTGAAGGAAATGATTGTTGAATGTCAGGCATATTGATATGTTGGTACTGTAAGAGTTTGTAGTGTCACTGAAGATCATGAATTAATTCTCATATAATGAAGCCATACAGGTCTCTCAGAAGCCATGAGAATAAATGAGTTTTGGGGAGGTATATATAGGGCCAAGTAGCTGGACCTTGAAAAATGATGAAAGAGGGTGCCCGGGTGGCTCAGTGGGTTAAGCCTCTGCCTTCGGCTCAGGTCATGATCTCAAGGTCCTAGGATTGAGTCCTGGATCAGGGGAATCTCTGCTCAGCAGGAAGCCTGTTTCCTCCTCTCTCTCTCTGCCTGCCTCTCTGCCTACTTGTGATCTCTCTCTCTCAAATAAATTCTTTAAAAAAAAAAAAATGATGAAAGATAATAAACCATTGGAGAAAGTGGAATCAGTGGAGTCTGTCAATAAGGTACAAGAGAGAAGATAGAGCTGCAGAAGCTAAAAGATTAAATTGTTGCTGGGTAGGTCTTATTCACAAGTATTGGATGTCACAGTACTGGTTTTCTTCACCCCTGCACCCTTATTTTCTTTCCTTATACCTGAAATTCATAGGCCAATCATAATCACTTCCTTGCATATATCTTCAGTTCCTCTGCCCCTCTCTGTCTTACATGGTTCAGACTCAAATGATATTAGGAAGGTATGGTCAGAAGTCTTACTACAATTCTATTCAAACCTCCTCCGTGGATAAACATTTCATTACTTTCATCTTTCCTGATTTCTTTTTATGATTAAGCAATACCTATGTATCTTCCTGTTTCTCCTTCATTAAAGGAAGGTTGTACTCTGTATACATTTTTTTTTGCACTCTGCGTTTTTCACTTAGTATATCCTGGGAATTATTCCATATCAGCTCATAGTCATTTCTCATTCTTTTTAACTGCTGCACAGTATTCCATAATGTGGATATACTATAGCTTATTCAGTTTCCTTTACTTAGACATTAGATTGTTCACAAAATTTTTCTGTTGCTAATAAATGCTGCAATGGTTAACATTACATGATGTATATGGTCTACATATTTGTGGAGGGTAAATTCCTAGAAGTGGGATTATGAGGTCAAAAATTTACATTAATGCATATATAATTTTATTAGATATTGCTAAATTCAACTCCATTTTACATTCTAACCAGAAATGTAGGAGAGTGCCTATTTCTCTATAGCCATAAGAACAGTGTCTTTTTTTTTTTTTTTTTTTAAGATTTTATTTATTTAGGGGGCGCCTGGGTGGCTCAGTGGGTTAAGCCGCTGCCTTCGGCTCGGGTCATGATCCCAGGTCCTGGGTTCGAGCCCCACATCAGGCTTTCTGCTCAGCGGGGAGCCTGCTTCCTCCTCTCTCTCTGCCCGCCTCTCTGCTTACTTGTGATTTCTCTCTGTCAAATAAATAAATAAAATCTTAAAAAAAAAAAAGATTTTATTTATTTATTTATTTATTTATTTATTTGACAGAGAGAGAGAGAGAGAGATCACAAGTAGGCAGAGATGCAGGCAGAGAGAGAGGAGGAAGCAGGCTCCCTGCTGAGCAGAGAGCCTGAGGCGGGGCTTGATCCCAGGACCCTGAGATAATGATCTGAGCCGAAGGCAGAGGCTTTAACTCACTGAGCCACCCAGGTGCCCACATAAGAACAGTGTCTTAATATTTCTCATTTATCTGGTTGGCCAGAATTGAAAAGCTTGCTATCCCAGTGTAGTTTTGTTTTTGTTTTTTAGGGTTTTTATTTATTTCATACTGGGGGGGGGGGGTGGGAGGAAAGGGAGAGAGAAGGAGAGAGCAAGCACAGGCAAGGGGAATGGCAGGCAGGGGAGAAGCAGACTCCCTGCTCAGCAAGGAGCCAAATGTGGGGCTCAATCCCAGGACCCAGGGATCATGCCCTGAGCCGAAGGCAGCTGCCTAACCAACTGAGTCACCCAGCACCCTCCCCCAACCCAGGTCAGTATAGTTTTAGTTCGCAGTGGAGCATATTTTTTTCTCTTCAAGAGTCATTTTATAATTTTTGGTTCGGAGTGATGACAAATTGGATGGGAGCCCTGATTTCACATCTTAACTAATTATTATACTTGAAGCAATTCACTAATGTTTTTTCTCTTCCCATCTTTAAAATGAAAATAACGAGCCTTATTCACTGGGTTATTAGGAAGATTAAATGAAAAAAATACATACAAAGCAGCTAACACAGTGCCTGGCACATAGCTGGCATGTAGTGGATACAAATTCCTTTCTCCCCACTTTCACCTCAGAATATAGGCTACACTGCCTACAATTAGGCAGCCTAATAAAATTATATCTACATAGTCTTTTCTATGAAGGAGGATTGGTGGTATGTTAAATAATATAGGCAGTACAAAGTTTTGCCTAGAGTAAGATGTTTTATCAACTTTTGGGCTTGCAGGTTGTAAAAATTGCAGTAGATAACATTTATCTGCAGTTAGTAGCACTGGTTTTGAATTTTGAGACTGTGATCCACTCACTCATCCTTTATAGTAGAATTAGACTTTGTGGAAGAAGATTCTAACCTGCCTGAGTCTTCTTTATAGAAGTGGAACAACTTTTAGGTAGGTTTCTTTAAACTTCATAAAATTATCTTCTCTTCATTTGCCTTACCTTGATTGATTGATTCATTGATTGAAAAAACATATTTCTGCTCTTAGCAATACCAAATGTTTTATTCAGCCACGTATCCTGGGCTATCTCAATTTTTCAGAAGCCCAGTTAGGAGAAGATACATTAAAGGAGGACTGACTAATAGCTCCCATTCTGACCATTCCCACTGAATATTCAATATTTTACTCTGAGGTTAAACTATACCATTAGAGATTTGTGTGCTTAGATTGCATGATTTTGGCCCCTTTTGGGCTTGCTTTTACTGAATTATGTATTTAGGATGCAATTTTTAAAAAAGGAAAGAAAGAGTGACCCAAAATAGATTTGGTTTCTTAGGAATGCTTTCAGCAACTTTCTCCATAACCTGTATCATCCACAGTTTTCTTTATGAGAACTCACTGGGGAAATTTCTCTCAGATTACAGTATCTTGGAAAAGCTGTACTTCGAAACAACTGATTTACTCTTATTTTACAGACACTGTGTATTTTCTTCCTTTCTCTTGCTAACTAGGAAACTTAAGCCACATTTGATGGCCAGTTCTTGGAGTTTTGGAGAGCAATATAATGTGCTTTTCTCTGTGCCATTTTTTTTTTAAAGATTTTATTTATTTATTTATTTATTTATTTTGTTTTTTTATTTATTTTATTTTATTTATTTAATCAGGTAGAGATCGCAGGTAGGCAGAGAGGCAGGCAGAGAGAGAGAGGAGGAAGCAGGCTCCCTGCTGAGCAGAGAGCCCAATGTGGGGCTCGATTCTAGGACCCCGGGATCATGACCTGAGCCTAAGGCAGAGACTTTAATCCACTGAGCCACCCAGGCGCCCCATCTCTGTGCCATTTTTATTTGTCTGAATGTATCCCTCGCCCTGAATCCTTCACCTGTTTGTTTTGTATCCTGTATGTTTCTGGTAAACTGCCTCATATCCTTACGAATTGAAGCAGGATTTAATATGTATGCTTGATAACATATGTGTATGTGTGTATTACACCGTTAGTTGCCCAAGCCACATTTAGTTGCTCAAGCCAGAACCTGAAAGTTGTCCTAGATTCTTGCCCTCCGCATCCAAGTTATCACCAAGTTTCTTTCTTTTATTCATGTATATCTCTTTCTTACTGTTAACCTTGCTCTCTTTTGCTTCAGGGTCTCATTGCTTCATCGGTGTATTTCCTACCTTATTGTTCTTCCTACCTACAGTCTTGCACCTTCTGCTCCTCCACTGCTACAGGATCTGTTCATATCATTTTCTTAATATAAAATCCTTCCGTGGTGTGGTGCCTGGGTGGCTCAGTCATTAAGTGTCTGCCTTTGGCTCAGGTCACGATCCCGGGGTCTTGAAATCTAGCCCTGTGTTGGGCTCCCTGCTCAGCAGGAAGCCTGGTTCTCCCTCTCCCACTCCCCCTGCTTGTGTTCCCCCTCTCACTTTCTATGTCAAAAGAACAAATAAAATCTTTAAAAAATAATAATATAAAATCCTTCCATGGTCATTGTAGCAATGAGGCATATTTGGACTCCTTAACACTTAAGGCTTTTTCATGATCTGCCTTCTGCCTATTTAACCTCCTATTTAACCTCCACACCTTCATTGTATTCATGCTGAAGTACTTGAAATTTCTTAAAATCGTCATGCATTTTTTACACCTTTCTACCTGTTTTTCCTTCTGCCCAGAACACCCATACTGCTCCTCTTCATTTGACAATTCCTGCCAAGCTTTCCAAAATTCATTAGAGACATTTTCCTTAGAAGCCTTTCCCTATCTCCTAACCCAGTATTTACTATATGATCCCTGGATCAGTAGCATTTGCAGCATTTCAAGAAAATTGTTAAAAATGTCAAATTCTTGGGTATTACTCAAGACCTACTGAATTAGAAACTCAGCAATCTGTGGAACCCAGTCATTTTCAAACTTTAGCATGCATCAAGATCACCTGGAGGACTTGTTAAACTACCAACTTCCATTCCTGAAAACTTGGATTAAGTGGGATAATAGATTGCATTACTAGTTCCAGTTTTTGCCCCTTCCTGTATCCATCCAAGTTATCCCATGTGATTGTTTAGTTTTTCCCACTCCTAAAAAGACAGAAGAGACTATTTCCTTACCACTGGACTTTGTGTTTGTCTGTAGGACTTGCTTTGACCATTGGGATCAGTGGGTATGACAGGACCAAGGGCTCGCAAAGTTGTGGGATTGGGCTTGCACTTTTGTGCCTCTGGCATCACTAAGATATCAGCATGTCCAGCCTGGCCCACTGGTTCTAGGAGGAGGTTGAGAGACTATTGTTTTAAGTCACTGAATTTTCTATTGGATATACGTACCTAGGACGTATAGATAATGTCAGTTACCCAAAGCAATTATAACAATTTTGTATACTCCTATCAGCATTGTATCAGAGTTCCTGTTGTTTACAGAGTTGCTGTCTTTTGAAACAGTTGAAATTATTTTTAATTTTAATGTAGTCGTATCTCATTGTGGTTGTAATTTGCATTTCCCTAAAGGCAGAAGAAATGAAGCAATTGATCCAGTTTCCCATGTTATGATCTAAGTTCTGTGAGGACACAGAGATTATTGTCTTTTTTGTTCACTGCTCTATCTGTAGCCACAACAATGCATATTTTTGTATAAATATCAGTAAATAGTTTTGAATAAATAGTATAAGAGCAGAACTTGATGAACATAGAATTGAGACTTTGACTAATAATTCCTTTTGTGATTTCAGTCGAGATACCTAACATCTCTGGGTCTTGGTTTTCTTGTTTGTAAAGTAAGAGAGTTTATCTGTATTATCCCTAAGATAATTTTCAACTATAAATTGTGTGATTCTGGAATTTATACATGGCTATTCACATGTTTATATTGAGACACGCACTTTAACACACTTACTTGCTCTTGATTCTCCACTTTTCATGTAATGTTCTCATTTCATTTAACTTTATTTTCTTTTCAAAATAAAACAGTCCGTAGTGAGATACTAGTAGCAGAGAGCAGAACTGGCACGATCTCTAAATATGATTCACCACTAAATAGAACCAGAGCTCCTCCCTTAAGAAAGGGCTGATGTACACTACTCGGGTAGGAAAGGTATGAGATGAGATTGGAGCATTTTATTGCCTTGAAAGTAAGGAATTGCTTAAAGGATGATAGGACATAACAGAAGGACACAGAAGTCAGTTTGTAGGAGCTGCTACTGTCCAAATCTGGGACCAGAAATTTGACCATCAAAATAAATAATGATAATAAAGGATTGTAACCCATTGAATAAAAAAGAAATCCTGATCCTGGTGTGAATGAAAGGGGAAGATGGGAAATGCTATATTTCAATAGAATGCAAATTAATAAATATAACAGATTAATAGAAAATCATTAATGGTGTTAAAATTAGGGAGTAAAAGTTTGATTAGAATCAGATGTTTAGGGGCTTCTGGGTTTCTTAGTTGGTTAAGCATCTGCCTTCGGCTCAGGTCATAATCTTGAGATCCTGGGATTAAGCCCTCCATTGGGCTCCTTGCTCAGCAGGAAGTCTGCTTCTCCCTCACCCTCTGCCTCTGCCCCCACTCATGCTCGTTTTCTCTCTCTCTCAAATAAATAAAATCTTAAAAATCAGATGTTTATATAGTCTCAAACTACCTCTCCACAAATTACTTATTAACTAACGCAATGGGTAACTTTATAGTGGTGATCATGGCCCATGCCACCTGAAGTGATCAAAGTTAACATCACCAATATTAGGAGAAAACTGATAATCAGACGCTTCCTTAAATAATGCTCTAAGAAGAACATAAAGGTGAGTCTGGGTGGCTCAGTGGGTTAAGCCTCTGCCTTCAGCTCAGGTCATGATCTCAGGGTCCTGGGATGGAGCCCCGCATTGCATCGGGCACTCTGCTCAGCGGAAGCCTGCTTCCCTCTCTCTCTGTGCCTGCCTCTCTGCCTACTTGTGATCTCTGTCTGTCAAATAAATAAATAAAATATTTTAAGAAGGACATAAAATCCACCTTTTTGGTATTCCTACCAAGAGTGTATCACCTGAAACTAATAATAACATCAGATAAACCCAAATTAATGGATTCTATAATAGTTTGCCCATACTTTCAAAAGATATCAAGGTCAATAAAGAAAGTCCAAAGAAGTACTCTAGATTCAAGAAGTCTTAGGAGACATGAAAACTGAATGCAATATGTGATCCTGGATTGGTTCCTGAACCAAGAAAAAGGAGATGACGGAGACAATTAATAAAATAGGGACTATAGATTAGATACTTTAGATTATTTAAAATTTTAGATTATTTTAGATTTTAAGATTGTTTATTTAGATTATATCTACTTATATTTGATATGGTTAGACTTTATAAAAGTTAAATTTTCCCAATTTTGTTCACTGTCATGTGATTTCCTAAGAAAATGTTCTTGTTCTTAGGAAATACATACCAAAGTATTTAGAAGAATGGACCATATCTTCTGCTTGCTCTCAGATAGTTCATGGGGATACACACACACACACACACACAGTGTGGCAGGGAAGAAGGAAGGATTGTGAATGTTAAAGCAGATTGGGCAAAATGTAAACAATTGGTTTGTGTGGGGAAAAGTTATAACACCTCCTTGTACTTGTGTGGCAGTTTTGTATTATAACTTTTTGTAAGTTTGAAATTATGTCAAAAGTTAAAGTTTTCTCCCCAGCCTAAAAATGTAAAGCTGGGGTGCCTGGGTGGCTCAGTGGGTTAAAGCCTCTGCCTTTGGCTTGGATCATGATCCCAAGGTCCTGGGATCTGAGCCCCACTCTGTCTCTTCCTCCTCTCTCTCTGCCTGCCTCTCTGCCTACTTGTGATATCTGTCTATCAAATAAATAAGTAAAATCGTTTAAAAAAAAGTAAATAAAAAATGTAAAGCTGTCAGCACAAATTTTAAAGTAACTTTTAAAAGTTTTTAAAAATAAAAATTTAAGGGACGCCTGGGTGGCTCAGTCAGTTAAGCTGCCGCCTTCAGCTCAGGTCATGATCCCAGGGTCCTGGGATCGAATTCTGCATTGGGTTCCTCGCTTGGCAGGGAGCCTGCTTCTCTCTCTGGCTCTGCCTGCCACTCTGCCTGCTTGTCTGTGCCTTCTCTTGCTCTCTCTCTGACAAATAAATGAAATCTTTAAAAATTTAAAAAAAAATTTTAAGAAAAAATATTCTGCCTATAAATTGTTCTATAATTTCTAAATCACCTTTAACTTTGTTCTATAATAAAAGCCAGTAATGTGAATGAACTAGATACTGTATAGAACACACAGACTCTAATTGCTTTTTAAATAATTTTTTATTGTGGAGTGATTGTAGATTCATAGGAAGTTGGAAAAAAAAAAAGTTTTAAGTAGAGGGACCTGAGGTGAACCCTTAACTCAGCCACCCCCAATAGTAACATTGTATATAATTCTAGTATAGTTTCAGAGTCAGGAAAGTGTCATTTGTGCAATTGAAGAGTTACTCAGATTTAGCCAATTATGCATACACTGTGTGGTTCTGTAAAGTTTTATCATACGTGTTGTTACATGTATCCACCACCACACTCTGCATATAAAATTGTTAATTATCATAAGCGCCACTCCCTTGTACTATCACTTCATAGCCGCACGTGCACTCCTCATCTAATCCCTGGCAACCACTGATCTCTTCATATCTGTAATGTTGGTATTTTAAGAATGTTACATAAATGAAATCATGTAGTTTTTGAGATTCGCATTTTTCACTTAGTATTAAATTTTCTTGAGATTCATCCAACTTTTATGTATTAATGATTTTTTTTTTTAAGTGAGTGGTGTTCCATAGTATAGTTCTACCACAGTTTGCTTAATCATTCATGCATTGAAAGATATCTGGATTGTTTCCAGTTTTTAGCTATACAGAGAAAGCTGTTATGAACATCCAGGTGCAAGATTTTGCATGAAAATAAGTTTTCATTTCTCAAATACTTGAGTTAATTTTTTTTTTCTTACTTAGCACTTAGGTTTATTCTTTAAAGTTTATTCTGAAGCAGTTCTTTTTTTTTTTCTTTTTTAAAAGATTTTATATATTTGAGAGAGAGAGAGAGTGCAAGCAGGGGGCAGAGGGAGAGGGAAAGGAATCTCAGACAGACTCCCCACTGAGTGCAGAGCCCAGTGCACGGCTCAATTTAGGGCATGGTCTCATGACCCTGAGATCATGACCTGAGCTGAAACCAAGAGTCAACCGCTCAACCAACTGAGCTACCCAGGCTCCCCAAAGCAGTTATTTTCATACTTTGTGACAAATCATTATTTCTTCTAGTATTTTAAAGCTATGACTAATTATACAAAAATAGTGATTTTAAATTCAAGTTAATATTTTTAAGGAATATATATAGGCTTTGTGAAAAGGGAGAAATAGTTTCAAAATTAAGCAACTATAGTTGCCATGCTCAGTAGCTAAGATCAGTGGCTAGTATATTACTTTTTTTTTTTAAGTGGCATGAAATGAAATCAGAAGGCCCTTGACAGTCCCTCATTAAGTACCAGCCACATAATCTTTTCCTTTGAACTAGGTTCTGTCACTCTTTAGGGACTAGAATATACTAATCATTCCTTGTCCCCAATTCTTCCCCCTTTGCCTAACTCTTACTCGTGAGATTTCCTTAATGAAATATTCTGTGACTGCCTACACCCCCAACATAAACTTAGTCACCATCATTTTTTCTTTGAAAATGCCCTGTTCTTTTCATTTAGAAAAGAGCATGGACTCTGGAATGTTAAGAACAGAAACTCTGGAATCAGACATCTGCCAAGTTACTTAACCTTTATATGCCTCAGTTTTTATTATCTTAAGACGAAGGAGGGTAATAGTAGTGCCTGTTTAATAGGATAAGGATTAAATGAATTGAAGTATATAAATAAGAAATGAACTCAATATAAATTAATATGAAATTAGATACGTAAATTCTTTAGAACAATTCCAGGCATATATTAGGGGCTAAGTTTATTTATTATTGCTGTTGTTGTGGGATTTATCATTATGTATAATTATATGTTACATGGTGATTATTCATAATATCACTCCTACTGGACTCTATAAGCTTCATGAGGATTTTTTTACCACTGTATGGATGGTAACCACTGTCAGGTCCTGTTCTTGGTGTTGGGTGCTAAGTGCATAATTGCGAATACACAAAATATTACTTACTTTAAAAAAATAAGAAATCAGATAAGCAAGAAAAAGGAAATTAGTCACTTACAAATTTCTTCACCCAGTGATAAGCATTCTTAATATTATCAAACACTGGTAAAGAGAAGCTGAACTACTTCCTTAAGTCCTGGCAATTCACTATTCTAATCAAAATTGCAAGTGTTTTATTTCCGTTTTAATAGTTTGCTTTTGAGCTTATGTGTAATAGTTAATGGTGTTTAAAACATTATTGAGAAACCTTTTTATAACCCCTCTTTTCTGTACAACCCCTCCCAGTTTTACTTAGATTTTCTTAAGCAGCAATAAAAGTACCCTGAACATGAGGTAAGTTTTCTTTTCATCATTTCTTTTAGGTACTTTTAAAAATCAATCAGCTATATATAAAAAAATAAATAAATAAATAAAGATAAAAATAAAAATCAATCAGCTATAATATATTCCGGTCATAGGAAATCACTATCTAGTTAAAAGCCTAAGACTTCCTAAACCAAGAAACAAAACAAAGAAAGAAAGAAAACATTGAATGTTGTTTTGAGAGTTTAAGATTTAAAGAGTTCAAGTGCTTTTGCTGTTTAACATCTTTATCTTGGAGAATTATACTATAACACAAAATCACTTGATTCTGCATTTATTAACCTTCTATCTCAGTATCTATTGCTCTTATTTTCTTTTAGTATTCTAAGTTTCATAGAAAGTTTACTTTTGTGTAACTGTGATTATTAAATAAATTAAAAACCTCACTTAAAATTTTAAAATCTAGTGGCTCAGTTGGTTGAACCCCTCACCCCCACTCACGCATATGCTCTCTCTCATTCATTCATTCATTTACTTGACAGAGATCACAAGTAGGCAGAGAGAGAGGGAGAAGCAGGCTCCTCACTGAGCAGAGAGCCCGATGCGGGGCTCAATCCCAGGACCCTGAGATCATGACTCAAGCCAAAGGCAGAGCCTTAACCCACTAAGCCACCCAGGCACCCCTCTTTTAGGTATTCTAAGTAATGTTCTGTTGAATTAGAAAAATTTCCTGAAGTATAAAACATTTCATTTGGTCTCCTCCTAAGTTGTTTTAAAGAATTTGTTGTTCCTAGGGACTGTGTCACTTAATGAGATCATAAATCAAGGTAGCCAGAGTTTGTTGAAAAGATTTTTAGGGCAGCCAAATTCAAATAGTTAACAGAACCAATATGATTGATAAGACTGTTACATACTTTTGTAATTTAATGTTAATATAGAAGTCTTGGTATAAGGAGGGATTTCTTATATTTATCCAAAAAAAAAAAAATAGTTTTCTTGTGTGTGTTTAAACAAAAAACTGCAAACTTCAGGATCTGTTGCTTTCTAATGGTGTTGAATAATCAATTCAGAAGAACTTGGCCAACCTTTGATGGGCTTAGTAAAAAAATGTGAATTTTATAAAAATAGAACTAGCATACAGTCCAGTAATTACACTACTTGGTATTTATCCAAAGAATATGAAAACACTAATTTGAAAAGCTATATGCGCCCCTGTGCCTGATGTTTATTGAAGCATTATTTGCAATAGCCAAATTATGGAAGCAGCCCAAGTGTCCAGTGATACATTGGTAAAGAAGTGGGGTGTGTGTGTGCATGTGTGTGTATACACACACTTACACATCACACATACACACCATAGACTATTACTCGGCCATAAGAAAGAATGAAATCTTTGTTTTTTCCTCTTAAAGATTTTGTTTATTTTTAGAGAGAGTATATCCATGCACAAGTGGGAGGAGGGGCAGAGGGAGAGGGAGAAGCAGACTTCTGCTGAGCAGGGAGTGAGATGAGGGACTCAGTCCCAGCACCTTGGGATCATGACCTGAGCAGAAGGCAGATGCTTAACTGACTGAGCCACCCAGACACCCCCCAAAAGAGTGAACTCTAAAAAAGAATGAAACTTGCCATTTGCAGTAGCATGAATGGATCTAGAGAATATAATGCTCAGCCCAGAGAAAGACAAATACCATATGATTTCACTTATATGTGGAATTTAAGAAACAAAGCAAATGAACAAATAAAAAAAAGAGAAAAAAAATAGTCTCTTAACTATAGAGAACAAAGTGATGGCTACCAGAGGGGAGGTGGGTGAGGATGGGTGAAATAATTGAAGGGGATTAAAGTACACTTATCTTGATGAGTACTGAGTAGTGTATGGAATTGTTGAATCACTATATTGTAAACTAATATAACACTGTACACAACCATACTGGAAATAAATTTTTTTAAAAAATAAGTGATCTTTCTTTCTAAGAAAAAAAGTGAATTTTAAATTTTTGTAGTTGAAAGGGTGCCCTCTTGTGGGCCATTTAGTGATTTCACATAAAAGCATTTTCTCTTATATTTCAGATTGAATCAATCATGTGTCATCAAGAGTTATTTGAGACCTGCATCTGAATGTCATAGTTCTTTAAGACCTAAACCTCATTTAGAAAGAAGTAAAATCTCCATTGTTTGATTTTTCATTTCTAATACCTTTGTATAAAAAATAGTCTCATGGTATTATAAGGTACAGTCTTAACCTCTATTAGGGGCTTAAAATAGACTGTTTCTTTGCAGTGGAAAAGAGGTGAGAAATAATTTTTGGTGTGGGGACATGGATTAGTAACCATTAGCTACCAAACCATTAGTAACCAAATCATAGCAGCACTTGGAAATTTCTTCCATGGCCTCTCTGTAAAAGAAAAAGAGAAAAGAAAAAAAAATAACTTCAGGACTCAGGACTATTTTTTCCTGATGTAGCTTGTATTTTTGCATATTTTGTTAAGATTAAACATTGTATAACTACTCAGCAGGCCTCTGTAGTCCATTTAACTATAATAATCAGCTGGGACCTTTTAAAGTAATATGAGCTTTTGTTAAAGTTGGTTTGTATAAAAATGCATGTGAAATAAATTGATAAGAACAAGGAAGAAAACTGACTACAGAAGTACATAAAGTTTTACTAATCATTATACTTCTCAGTGAACATACACATACTCTTTAAAGTGAGTTTTGAGAGACTCTAAAATTTCAGCCTGATTTGTGACTTCTCTAATAGTACTTAATAATGTAATGATATTCTTCTATTACATATTATATACATTAGGATATAGCTACATTATGGGAATGCACAGAGGAATAATACACATTTATTGGTAGGCAGCATGGTGGCTGCAGGGAGCTCAGAATTACAGAAGCAAAGCATGTGTCCAAAGAGAACATTAGAGCTGTACTGTGCTTTTTGCTTTTGCTTTGTATTTCTCTTATTTAATGGGAATAACTTAGAACTATAGAAAAATAGAAACATTTTAAAGAAGTGAGCATATTATCAGTGTGGCTGATTGGAAACTGTTTTTGAGCTAGGATTTGAGGAACATCTTTTGGAAGTATCTTAAACAGAACATGAAAATTTTGTTCTTGAATACAATTTAGGCAGTGGAAAGGATTCTGAAGGTAGCTTGACTAAAGTGAAAGAATTCTGCTAGAGAGGTACCACCTTCAAGAGAGTCACTGTTACTGGTTTAAAATAGTAAGTAGTACAACATAGATTTATTTATTTACTTAATTGGCTATTTAGGATTTACATTCCACTTGTTTCCCAAAAGAATTTGAAGTGGCTTATACTGTTCAATGTAATATAAACTGAGATAAATAAATAAAAATATGCTAGTTTTAAAGCCTTCCATCCCTCCCCACCCAAAAATAATATAATAATAACATTAGCAAGGAACAATGGTGTTAATTAGCTAAAGATTCCACTTGTATAGAATTTTGGTTCATTCAAATGTTATAATCCTGCCAGATGACAATATAGTGTAAAGAATACTGAACTAGAAATCCAAACATTTGTATTCTGGTCTTGACTCAGTCAGTTACTAGCTATGAGACCTTAAACACACATTTAGTTTCTCTGAGGGACAATTTCCTTACCTTTTATTGGTTTATCTTTCTGCCATAGCAGTGTAGATATTTCCTAGTTTTATGTTCTTCGGATACGCATGAGAATATAAGGTTTGGTTAGAAATATCTGTATAACCACAGACAAAGCATTTAGGCTCTGAGCCTTCATTTTGCATCTGTGAAATAGAGATAATCTTCATAACCCTCTCACTGTGGTAACGATTAAGGAAATGTATATGTTGGGACACCTGGGTGGCTCTTTCATTTAGCCTCTGCCTTTGGTTCTGGTCATGATCCCAGGGTCCTGGGCTCAAGCCCCGCTTTGGGCTCCCTGCTCCTTGAGAGGCCTGCTTCCGGCCTGCTTCTCCCTTTGCCACTCCTCCTGCTTGTGTTCCCACTCTCGCTGTCTCTCTCTGTCAAATAGATAAATAAAATCTTAAAAAAAAAAAAAGGAAAGGTCTATATTAATGTCTCATACATAAAAAGTGCTAAAAAAAGTCTCTCCCAACAATGTTACCTTGCATCTTGCCTGTCTCCTATTATTACAACTTAACTGTTACCAATCCTCTGTGGATCATTTTCATAACTATAGCTATAATTCTGTCTGCTGTTGTCAGTTCAAAAATTTCCAACTTTCTGTTTTATAGACATCTCCAACTAGATGCTCAATAAATGTTATCATTTCTAGTGTTTTTCACGAGTAAAGTCTTCAGACAAAATTGTACACATTTCTTGGTTATGAGTTACTTGCACTGGCTGTCCGGGAAGTTTATCTACCATCAAATTCTGAGAGCACCTTTTATTCCAAATCCATCCCAATTTGAATATTATTATTATAACTTCTACCAATAATTTTATATTTGCATTTCTTTTGTTTGTATACAGAAACCATAAATTTTAAGTGAAATTAAATGAGCAAAGAACCAGGGCCTTTAAAAATCTTGTCAGGCGCTAATGTCCACATCAGATTCATTACAATGGGTTGAAATGAGAATTTACCATATCTTTTACTAATTAAGAATTATTTTAATAACCCACTCTAAATAAACTAAATGATTTCTTAGTTTGTGTTTTATTTAGTTCTTAGTATTACAAAGATTAGGTTTTTTCCTTACTCTTCACTGGCAGTATTTACTTCAGGTACCTTATCATTTAAGTAATTGTGGGTGTGTATGCCTAGAGCTGGTATACATATTTGTAATACTATGGTGAAATATATACTGGAATTTCAAATGATTTATAATCTATCTTTCTCAAAGTAGGGATTATGTATATTATTGGAAAGATACCTTCTCCCCAATTCACCCCTGTTTCTCGAAACTCTGTTTTCCCAAATGTGTGTTTTTCAGTTTGTAACACTGCTAACTTTCTGGATAACTTACTATATGCCAGGTAGCGCATCAAGTGATTTACATGCATTATTTTGTTGCATTCTCATTACCGCTTAGGAGGTAGGCTTAGGAGGTGGGCTTCTACGGTAACTCTTCCATTTCTTTCAGTTGGCAACTTTGAAACTGCTTTTCCTTGGTGACCCACAATTAGACATTTTACCTGGAGTCACAAATCAGTGTGCAATGTAAATTTATCTTTCTATTCCTACCATCCCTCTCAGTGTTGATCTCAATCCACTAATTTTATTTTATAATTCACTAATTGGACACCATTCACAGATTTTAAGTATGTAAATAAAGCACTGCCTTAAAAGACAGTTCTTAAGCACTCATTATAGTCTTCTTTCCCAGTTGGTTACCATTTCCTTCTGAGCACATTGTTCCCCAGAGATAATGACTTTCAGCTTCAGTTTCAGCAGTTTCAGGAAAGACAGTGTACTTTCACAGTGCCAGGTAGACCAAACATTGCCCAATCCAGAGCCAGAAATGTCATGACTAATTAGTTAGAGTTCTGCATATTCATTTTTAGAATTCTAGGAATGCTCTTTCTTGATGGTCTCTGGTCACTTTCCAGCATAGGCAGCAGCATTTCCACAAATTACTCATATTCATCAACATCTGTGACTTTAGTGAAAATTATGAGTCCATTTCTACCAAAGTCTTCTGCTGTCCTTCAGAAGCTTGGCTTCCAATGAAATCAGCATAGTTCAGCAGTGAGGTATAAATGTATTTGTCAGTAGTCCCCTACTCAGTCTATACAAGCACTTTAAATCAAACAAGCATTGTTGCTTTCCTTTCTCTCCCCACTTCCAGTTTTCAGTTGACACCACAGTATTAACATGCTTTGTTATATCAATAAGAAAAGCACAACAATCTTTTGGTTTGATTTATTAATCTCCTAATTCGTACGTGGTAACTAATTATATCATTTTTGTACTAAAATATTCCTAGCTAGCTAGCGTTGGGTCTGCTTTACTTGTTACCTGAGGGAAAACAGAATAAAATTCGTTAGCTCACGATAGACTGTGGCAGATTGTTCTCTATTGGTTCCCATCCTCTGAATTAAATAAATAACATGGTTACTTGTTAATCTGCTTGAGTATGGCAATTTACATTTATAACAGTCATACAAGAATAACAAGATGTTTTTGTGCTGTTCTGTACATAATTTGCACGCAATTGTTTTTTTCCATTAATTACTAAGCATCAACTGTAACTTTTTTATTAGCCTAAACTTAGAAAAAAGTATGGGGGTGCCTGGGTGGCTCTGTGGGTTAAAGCCTCTACCTTTGGCTCAGGTCATGATCCCAGGGTCCTAGGATCGAGCCCCACATCAGGCTCTCTGCTCCGTGGGGAGCCTGCTTCCTCTTCTCTGCCTGCCTCTCTGCCTACTTGTGATCTCTGTCAAATAAATAAATAACATCTTAAAAAAAAAAAAAAGTCTGTTGTGTTTTGATGACTTCTGTCAGGTTTTAAATTCTTTTTTTTTAAGTGCTTGATACAGCTGCTAAATTTACAGTGTTTACTTAAATTTATTTAGTGTTGTTAAAAAATCAAATTGATAACTTCAAAGAGTAAAGTCCACAGTGTAGCAAGGACAGTTGTAAGATAGCCAGTCATAATTATATTTTTCCTATACCTTCTCCTGTGCTACTTCCTATACTGTTTCCTTTTAGCAGGCTCCTACTAACAAACTTTATGTCATTCATTCCTCAAAAGAAAGCAGTGTTGTTTCCTGGGCTGGCTATTAGAAAAGAATGTACATATAAAGGACATAACTTTAAGGAAAAAAAAAAAGGAAATAATTACCAAATAAACAAGGTAGTTGTTACCTGTAGAAGGAACTAGGATGATTACTTTTCAGATGGTTGTTGTATGGATGTTTACTTTATAACTCTGTTAAACCATACATACATGTTTTATGAACTTCTGTCAACATGTATCAATAATAAAAGTGAGGAAGAAGAAAAGTCCTGATTTTAGCTGCCTATATACTTCTACTTTTAAAAATTTTTTTAAGATTTGTTTATTTGAGAGAGAGAGAGAGAGAGTAGGGGGAAGGGCAGAGGGAGAAACTCTTTCAAGCAGACTACCCACTAAGTGTAGAGCCTGTCACGGGGCTTTATCCCACAACCCATGAGATTATGACCTGAGCTGAAACCAAAGGTTGGACGCTTAAGTGACTGAGCCATCCAGGTGCTGCTGTATATTTCGACTTAAAAAAAAAAATTTATTTGCAAAGTTGCATTAAGATAGATGAGTAAGGGGAATTATTAGTGTTTCGAAGTTTACAACTCAAAAAACTTAAAGGGTTCTTTTAACTAACAAGAAAATAGAGCCTCAAAAAAATGTTTAAACTGAAAAATTATAATTCAGTTTTCTCTTGTAGCACTATCTCTTAGTTGACATGCAGTAGCCTTGTATTTATTGATGAACTTATAAAGTTATTTAATAAAGGCATATCCTTGATTAATGTGCATATTATTAAAAATTGTATATTTCAAAAAAGATTCTTTAGCAGGTACACTGTTAAAGGAAAGATAAAGTTTCCAGAAAGCCACATGTTGAAATTAAGATGAGAAAAATTTGGGAACATTGAATAGAATGGAAGACGTGTTTAGGAGTTTATAGAATGTCTGTATACACAGACAGACACAGAATTACATTCTAAAAACAATATTTAAGTCAACTAAGTCATACAGGAACATTAAGATGTTAACACATTTCTCTGTCCTTTCTGTGGTTATGTATTAATTATGTGATTGGTTGATATTAAGAAGCTTGCGGTGGTAATTGGGAAGACAAGTTAAGTATAGGAACATTATAGAAGAATGAAACACAGCTTTCAAAAAATGTCACAAAGGACTATGTATTTACATATATTACATATATTTTATTAATATATTATGTAATATATTAAATATTGAATGTATTAAATTTATTTATATATTTATATTTTTATGTTATATATATTTTTTAATCTGAGGTTTCATGAAGTATTAGGAACTTGCCCTAGATCTTGAAGAATTAAAGGATTTGAACTAAAGTAAGGGTGGGCTATCTAGGTAGGGAGATACATAAGGAAATAAATAAAAATGTGAAAACACAAGGTGGATTCAAGATAATTTGATCAGCTTTGTTGAAAAGGATGGTTTATGTAGAGGGTAGTGAGAGACATAGCAAGGCAAGTTAAAGCTGGGTTTTAATGTGTCTATGATATGGACTGTTATAGCGCTTGTTAAAATTGAGTATCCCAGTTTAGTAATACAGCCTACTGGTTACACAGACTCTTGAGCCAGATTGCTTGGGTTCTACTCTTTCCTCCACAAGTTACTTTAAACTCCCTGTAAATTAATTCCCTCATTAGTAAAATTCAGAAAATAATAGTACTTGCCTTATGTTGTTGTGAGAACTGAATGAGTAAATACATGCAAAGCACTTTGCAGCACCTAATATGTTGGAAGTATATATGAATGGTAGCTATTATTGTTATATAGGTTAACAAACAAGAAAATCAGAAAATCTGGGATGCCTGGGTGGCTCAGTTGGTTGGACGACTGCCTTCGGCTCAGGTCATGATCCCGGAGTCCGGGATCGAGTCCCGCATCAGGCTCCCAGCTCCATGGGGAGTCTGCTTCTCCCTCTGACCTTCTCCTTGCTCATGCTCTCTCTCACTGTCTCTCTCTCAAATAAATAAAATCTTAAAAAAAAAAAAGAAAATCAGAAAATCTTATTTTTTATAGGCATTTCCCCAATGGTATCATATATGACATATTTTAAAAATAATTGTCTGTTTTTGTTGCAGTGTTTGGGAAATGGGAAGTAATGACAGCTGGCACCTGAACTAAGTACTTTTATAGGCAACACCATTCCAGAACTTCAGGATGAATGGGGATATGCCCCATGTCCCCATTACTACTCTTGCGGGGATTGCTAGTCTCACAGACCGTAAGTTTGTTAATTTATCTAATTTATGTTCTATTCTGTGTTAACAATGATTTTAAGAGAGACTGTAGAAAAAATTATTTTTAGTTGTCATAAATAACAAATTATTTCAGATATTAGCTTTTGAATGACAAGCATCATTACTTCCTTTGGTTTATTGACATACATGTGAAAATAACAAAATTAGTGTAGTCAGCTAATAGATAATCAGACGTTCATTTCTTTTTCATCCTAAAGATACATTAAGAAATGGTGGCATTTGTTTGTTTAAAGGTCTTAACACAATGAAGGGATAAGTGCAAAAGTAAAGACCAAAGATGAGACAAAGCAGTAAAGAAAAATCAAAACTGAAGAAGCATGGATTTACATATAGGAGCAAATACAACTTTTAAAAAAGCATTTCTAGAAATGGTAACTGAAACCGTCCTTTAAAGAAGAAGGTTTGATAGCCCAAGTTAATCTAATTTCTTAGCAATGTTCATTTTGGATGTCCTCTTCAGTAATCTATTGGAGTTTGCTATAGATATCAGCAGCCCATTTTACTCTGATCATTTAAGTTCAAAGAATTTTGTCATTCTTTTGAGATTTACCTCGTGTAACACAGTTTTTTAGGAACTCTATCTTATGGTAGCCATCTCTAACTCTAATTCTTAGTCCCTGGGTAATGGCACAAAAAGCAACCCCCAGTGTTAGTCCCTATGTCATCCTATCTGAGTAAATAAAGAGAAAAAGAGATACAAGAGGGAAAAGTAGAAGGTGAACACATCATATTATACAAACTTTGGGGCTTTATAGTAAAGGAACTATGAGAAAATAACTTTAAGAAGTGTTTTTATCTGTGTTCATTAGTCTTTACTGAATAAGAAAGTAGCTGGTGGAGTTAGAATAATACAGGTAAGAAAACTTCTGAAACTGTCTTTAGTTTTTGTTGTCATTTTGTTACAGGTAAGACACAAATTCATAAAATATGTAGGAGTGCCAAATCAGATATACTACCAGGACTTTACTTTTGGTTGTCCTCCCCATTATCTCAACTGTACCTTATATTTTAAAAGTTAGCCCAATAAACACTACCTATTAAGTAATAATCTGTTTCCTGTATTTTTATTAATAAAAAACCTGTTATTAGCCACTGGGATGAGCAGCCTGTAATACTATATATAGGTGATTAGAAATTAAGCCAAAAACAAATATACTTTAGTTAACTTTCTTAACTTTTACTTTAGACAGATGAATAGATTTCCATTATTTGAAGACAAATTGAAGACAAATAGCTGATTTTAAACTACTCTATAAACATTTATGTCCTTTTGTTTTCTGTTAGACTAGAATGAAGAGAGGAGAGAACTATTTAGGAATTTATAACTGAAAGCATAATTCCTTAGTTATTTGGCTTCCACTAGAATCCCTATTCTATAATGAATGTTCTTCTGCTGAAGTGATCTATTTATTTTTTTATATATACTTAAGCTCTTTAAAAACATATTACTTGTCTAAATATCAGGTGAGGAGTTGGGTATAATTACTTGGTTTATTTATATGGGATTACTAATGATTCTGATAAATCTCAGAAGCAAAAGTAAATGAGATCAATAAATGTATTCTTAATTCTTAGAAGTTACCTTTTAACCCTACCTTTTTGGCTATTCATTTTTTAAGTGAATAAAGATTTAAGGTGTGAAAAGTCATGCATATAAAGGAGTTGAGTTTTATTCTTAGGGAGTAATAAACTCCGTTATTGCCCAATTGATGATTCAGGGTTTTACAGAGTTGATTGGGGTTTGGGGGGGGGCGGAGAGGTAGAATGCCTTTTAATAATTTGTCCCATTGCTATTTATAACTTATTTTTAATCCCAAAATATTTGTAAATAAGTATTTTATAAGCAAATATTGTAAAAAGTCTTCTTATAGCCACTCAATTTCTAATAATGTGATTTTATTCCAAATAGTCCTGAACCAGCTGCCTCTTCCATCCCCTTTACCTGCTACAACTACAAAGAGCCTTCTCTTTAATGCACGAATAGCAGAAGAGGTGAACTGCCTTTTGGCCTGTAGGGATGATAATTTGGTTTCACAACTTGTCCATAGCCTCAACCAGGTATCAACAGATCACATGTAAGTATAATTTAAAAGTGAAAGGTTTTGGTCTAAGAGAGTCTGTATTCCTGGTTTTATTCTTTATTTCAGAAAATTTACAAACACTGTTTAATTTTAAAATATATGATTAGGGGCGCCTGCATGACTCAGTGGGGTTCAGCATCTGCCTTCTGCTCTGGACATGATCTCGGGGTCCTGGGATTAAGTTCCGCACCTGGCTCTCTGCTGAGCAGGGAGTCTGCTTCTCCCTCGCCCTCTGCAGCTCCCATGCGTGTGTTCTCTTGCTCTCTCTAAACAAATAAATAGTAATAATAATAAAATTATAAAACGTAATAAAAGGTAAACCCTTTATTTAAAAATAATATAAAATATATGAATCTAAGTGAACCTTACAATGAGATTTAAATAGGCCATAGTTATTTTGAGACAATAGTGCTGGCCCATGTAGCTATATGAAGGTCTTTTCAACTCTTTTTGAATAGCTTTGGGGTTAATCAAGGTAGATCTGTGCAAGGGGCTCTAAAGTTGCTCAAGAAGCTGTCTCTTCCTTGATATTGCTAGAGTGGTTAGAATTTCCAAGTACCAGGGACTATACTGCTAGCTTTATTTGGAATAGGCTCACATGCTTTCCATGGGAACTTAACCAGAACTCAATGACTGACTCCATGGATGGCTACTACAAAATTGGGAGTAATTTTCCCCAGGATTTATCATACCATCTGAACATAAGTGTGTATTTTCACACAATAGATTTTTTTAAATAATATAAATTATATAGCTTATTTATAAAATTTTTGCATATGAATATACTTTGAAAAATTTTTACTACAGTACTAGTACATACTTATAATATCTTAACAACACAGAAATATATAAAAAGTTAAATCTCTCAGGGTGCATGGTTGGCTCAGTCCGTGGAGCATGTGACTTTTGATCTCAGAGTTTTGAGTTCCAAGCCCCACACTGGGTGTAGGATTATTTAAAAATAAAATATCAAAAAAAAAAAAAGTTAAAATTCCTATTCTTATCCCTTCACATCTCATTATACAGTGGTACTCATGTATTCTTTCTTTAGTTTTTGCTTTTATTTTTTTTTTTAAGATTGATTGATCGATTGATTGATTTGAGAGACAGTGTATAAAGTAGAGGGGGAGGCAGAGGGAGAAAAAGAATCTTCAAGCAGGCTGCCTGCTAAGCATGGAGCCTAACACAGGGCCCAGTCCCAGGACCCTGAAATCATGACCTGAGCTAAATCAAGAGCTCAACTGACTGAGCCACCCACATGCCTCTAATTTTTGCTTTTTAATTTAAAGATTCATTATTTAGAGGAATGAGGATAAAGCACGATATAATGGAGATGTGATGACTGTCACAGTAATATACTAAATTTGAATTTTCTGATGGAGAAACAGAAATTAGTAAAAATCAGAAGGAAGTATAATACTAATATTTTGTCCCTCCAGAAATTCATCAGTGTCTACATATTGTATCAACAATTATCACCAAATATTTAATATATTTAAAAAGGGAAGTAGCACATACACATTTGTGATTTATTTTATGGAAAGCTGCTTTAAGACTGCCCCCAGAAATTTATTGAAATTTATCATTGGACACCATTTTTATAAATCTTTCTTATTAGATTTAATTAGTGGAACAGAGACATGTAGAATACAAAATTAAAAACATGATGTATATTTAATTTTATCACTTATGTTCCATTGTTGTAAATTTAATTTGCTACTTACTTTTAAGTTTATTGAAAATTACAACTATGCTTGACCAGTTGCTTGGGGGTTTTTTGCCCCCAGATGACTTTATTTGAGAAAAGAATATTAGATGGAAAAATTGCATAACCTCTGGGTCTTGTCTTAACCAATGTGGCAGCATTATTTTATTCAGAGGACATTCTCAAAAAGGCAGACTCATATTCAAATGTAAGAGAGAAAATATATTCTAAGCCCAAACACCAGCTTCTATGCATAATTATCATCTCTGTACCCTTTCATTATTTTAAATAGTTTAGAGTTGATTCTATTTTCTACTTTGAAACTAATGTGAACATTCTTAAATAAACTAATAAACTCATAGTTCCATAAAATCATGTTTGAGGCTTTTTTTTTTTCCCTTGTTGGGGGGCTTTTTTCCCTCTTTTAAAAATAAAATGGGGAAAAAAGTTTTCCTTAGAAGAACTCTTCCCTGTCATTTTTGATAATTCTGTTCCAGGAATAGCATCTTCAAAAATCCATGAAGTTTTTGGACATCTTTTGTGATTTTTTTTTTTTTATGCCATAGATTTTTATTTTCTAGTTCAATCTTTTCTGAATTTCACTAGTGAATTGCTATCTAACTAATATAGAATGGGGAATTCTTATTCACTATTCTGATTTTTGATATTTATCTTTTTTAATTCCAGAGAGTTAAAAGATAACCTTGGCAGTGATGATCCAGAAGGCGACATACCAGTCTTGTTGCAGGCCGTCCTGGCAAGGAGTCCTAATGTTTTCAGGGAGAAAAGTATGCAGAACAGATATGTACAAAGTGGTGAGGTTTTTCATTGATTTTCATATTATATTTTTTTGTGGGTCTCTTGTCAGAGCTTGTTTCACATGTAATTAAATTCAGGTGTCTCCTTTAATAAGGTAGCCTGTCATCTATGAAGTTGATAACTTGAATCCAGCCAAGAATAAGAAGGAAACTAAATGGCTGTTAATATTCTTACAGTTTAATATGTAACTAAATTCCTTGGGAATTAGACAAAGCTAAAGTATATTTTGTTAGATATTTCAGAATGCATTCATTCACTTAATCAAAGAGCTTTAGAAGTCTTTTTATTTTAGAAAATCATGGAATTGGTATGAAAGAAGTCTTTTCATTAATCATATAATAAAAATATTTGCAGAGCTTTTCAACATGCAGTACTTGTATAACTAATTGTACCAAGTTTTAGTACTGATGATTACATTCATGTTATATAGTAAATTGGTATAACACTTCTGTTGCCTTAGCAACAGAAAAGTAGGTTTTAAGTATTATTGTTATTAAGGAAAAAACCTATTTATAATAAATACCATAAAAAGCATAAAAATATGATATTCAATATAGATATGATTTTTATGTAGTCAAGGAGTACCCATGAGCATTTGTACTGAATTTCTCAAGCCCACATACTTATTTGGCTCTCAAGATTAAAATAGAAGGGAATAGTTTAGACAATTCAAGTTCAACTTAGTTAACAGATGAATTATATTTAAGAATATTGCCCTCCACTCCATTTCCTAGTCTTGTATTTGAGTGTGAGTTGTGTTTTTAAAGCAATTGCCTAGTTACTCTTCATTCCCCAAAGTGAGTTTATGGAAATGCTTCTGCCCAAACCCCCTTTCTGCAAATCGAAGGCAGGTTTGCAGGACACTTATTCTTCACCAGAACCAACAACTAGATTGCAGTAGGAGGAGACAGATAGGAATGGTGAAAGTAAATCTAGAATTACTTTGATAATTGATTCTTCACCGGAACCAACAAGCTAGATTGCAGTAGGAGGAGACAGACAGAAATGGTGAAAGTAAATCTAGAATTAAATGCTCTGGAAGAATGTTGCAATGAAAGAAAATATGGAGAGATCATTGATTGAAAGAGAAACTTACAGGATAGGAGCATTAAGTATAAGATAATGTGAGTATATATAAAATTGAATAAAGGGGACACCTGGGTGGCTCACTTGTTAAGCGTCTGCCTTCAGCTCCTCATGATCCCAGGGTCCTAGGATTGAGCTCCACATCGGGCTTCCTGCTAGGCAAGGAGCCTGCTTCTCCCTCTCCCAAGCCCTCTGTTTGTGTTCCCTCTTTCACTCTGTCTCTCGCTGTCAAATAAATAAAGTCTTTAAAAAAATAAAATAAAATTCAATAAAGAAAGTCTTCCAAAATTACTTATACTACATTTTGTAACATTTTAAAATATTTAAAATATTTAATTTGGGTAGTAAATCACCCTAATAAAAAGCGTTTAGAGTATTTACCTTTCAATCACTCATTTAGTATTTTATACTACATGCACTTATATCTTAGTCAAAAACATTAACTTCTCCATATCATACTTCGTGAAAACATAAACTTAGCATTAAAAAATGAATTGATTCATTGCGTATTATGATTTTTTTCTAAGCGTTTCCCTGGTGATATTTGGCTTTAAAATTTGAAAAGGTGATTTTTGGTTGCTAAATGTAAATGTGAGTCACACATATGGAGCATATTTAATAATATGCAAATCACTTTATTCATAGTTCTTTGGAACTTTGAGATAATCAGAAGGGACTATTAGAAATTTCATTTGCCCCCTTTTTAAATAAAGCCATTGCTGTCAAACTAGTAATTCCAACTTGTTCCAGACTGTTAATTCAGGGGAAACATTTTTTAACTCTCATCTTCTAGAGGATTGCCCTCCCTCTCCACACACACACACACACACACACACACACACACAAAATCAATAATTATAGTAATTATTAAGCTGTGGAACGTTATGATTTACTACTGAATTTGAGTTGGAAGAGAAAGCTCAGAAGTTAATTTCGACTGCATGTAAAAGAAAACACATTTTTAGTGATAAATTCTGAGATGATTTTGAGCCCTCATCTCATTCACCTACTGTTTCAGAACTAGAATCCCTACTGCAGTATTTCTGGCAAATGAACATGTAACTTCTGTTTGAATGTTTTTGGTGAAAGGCACTTTTCATATCAGTAGCAGGAAATGGAATTTAAGAATATAATGTGATGCTTGAAGCTCCCCAAAAGATAAGCTATACATAAGAAAGTTCAGGGTCACTGATTTTGTATTTGATTTTAAAATGTCTAAATAACTGAATTTTTCTGTATCTTCTATATAACAAAATGTCATTTGTGTAATAAATGAATAGTGTCTACCTTAAAAAGAAATATGAGAATCTTAAAGCTATCCTCACATTTTTATTATTTAATCAAATATTCATTTAATCTTTACTATGTGGCAAAGAATTATTGTGGAAGAGGGAATAGGAGCATTCTGTTTCACATCAAAACATTCAGATGGAAGTTGCAGCAACTCAAAACTTTGGGCCCTTCTATAAAATAGTATTTTTTTAAAACTGAAATCTGTGAAATGAGTAAAACAAGTGGTTTTGTGAAATAAAGCCTTAAAGACTGGAGATGTCTGTAATAAAGTAGTCCATGTAATGGAAAAAACACCCAAGGACCAATTGTAGGAGGAATTGTGTGGTATTTGGTTACAGGTAGATAAAGTGACTTCTAAAGGTTCTTTTCAATTGTAAGGCTAAATGATCGGACATTAAGTAATCAAGTAAAAAAAATTTTTTTAATTAAATCTCTGTCTCTGGTCCTGGATTAGTTACATGGTAAAAGGATGTTTTGGTAAAATTGGTTGTACTTGAAACTTAGTTTCTCTATTTTGCTCTTCAAAATGAACATGTGGGTCAAAAAAAGGAAAGAACAGAAAGAACTTTTGAATGTTTGTCATAGAGCAATTGCTTTAAATTATTTAAAAGATATTTTACCATTAAAAAAAATAATATGCTTTTCATTTTTATGTGATATGTAGGAATGATGATGTCTCAGTATAAACTTTCTCAGAATTCCATGCACAGTAGTCCTGCATCTTCCAATTATCAACAAACCACTATCTCACATAGCCCCTCCAGGTAATATATGCATCATTTTATGAAGTATTATTTTCTGTGATGATTATGCTTTTGAATGTACACTGTATACATACCTTTAGGTAATGGTGAATTATATGTAGTTGAAAAATTAAGATGCTTTGCCTTAAGTAGTAATTCACATGAACTTTTGTCTTAAAATGTCAGATACAGAAATGTTCTAATACACTAATTGAACTAGCATCTTAGTAACTTAAATTCATACAGACAAATAATGTATTAAAATAATGTATTTGAGATAATAAAATTTATAGAGTAGAATTTAGGGAGCATGACTTTATCTTAAATGGATGCTTTTATGCAAGTAAAATAAATGAATTACCTGTTTTTACAAATTGTTCAGTGTAATTCTTAAATTATGAATCAAGAATAATTTTTATATTCTCTGTTTTTCAAAATTTACTGTTTGTATATTTTGTTTTATACAAATCAGAGTTTGGAAAATTTTATGGCAGTGAAATTTCCGGGAATAGCGTATGTATTTCATTTCCTGATATTGTTTATTTGGATTTTGGGTTTTAGCCGGTTTGTGCCACCACAGACAAGCTCTGGGAACAGATTTATGCCACAACAAAATAGCCCAGTGCCTAGTCCATATGCCCCACAAAGCCCTGCAGGATACATGCCATATTCCCATCCTTCAAGTTACACAACACATCCACAGATGCAACAAGGTAAGAAATTCGTGGTTTATTTATAGGGAATGCCTGTAATTTCAGCGAATTTATTTTTTGTTTTTATAATTTTTAAAATACAAACTAAAACACTATCCTGAAATTCATCATTTGGGAGGTAAAAGGATCCCTGTCCTATGATTCTTTGGATTAGGTTATTATACAACTGAGATACCTAATTATGAGATACCTGTTACACAACTAGATACCTAGTTATGAAAATAGGAAGTATTCTTATTTTTCTTAATTGGGCTTTCTTCTTACATAGCACTAAAGCTGAAGAAGAATTATGTTTTAATTGGTAGAGGATATATAGTGTGAAAATTTTACTATAGGCTAAATACAGTGCTGATAGAGAAAATTATCTTAGATGCAAAAATTTATGGAATTAGATTACTAGTTCTCAGTTGAAATCAGTTGGTAATGTCTTTTTAAGGTTATAGTGCTTTGGGACATATGTCATGACTTCGAAATTATTTTTTATTAGTAATGTAAATAAAGTATATACTTAAAATTTTTTAAAAAGTATGCACTTTTTGGAAAATTTTTAAAAAGTACAAAAGGGAATACAAAAATTTGTGTGTTTTTGTCCCCCGTAATTAACAGCAAATTTTTAACATTTGCATTCAGTTACTAGTTTCTGAGTGTATTCTTTTCTATATTGCATGGAGTTAAATGTCCTTTACATAAACTTTTTAACCTACAGACTTCTAATTTAGTCTTCAATCAAAACAGCCATCTTCTGGTTTCCCAAAACTAGTTAATGAAATACGAGGTTGAGACTATTTTATACACTAATTTAAGGGAAAATTAGGAGGCAGGTCACACATTTGACCTCCAACATTATAGAATTCAGTTTGAGTGCCGAACATGAGTATGTATGTATTTTGTATGTTCTTGTTACTTGTGAAATATTAGTATACTCTGGCACACAAAGGTGTAAGGAACATTTTAACTGTAATCAAAGAAAAACATTAAAAGGACACATTTGTTTCTTAAGGAAATATCACATGCGCATTCATACGTCTAGGAAAGAACGTCAACTTTTACTCTGATTGTTGTTTTTTGAACAAGATAAACCCAGCTTTTCCAGAAGTTGAAATCACAAAATCAAAAGAGAAATGTTAGTTTGAACATTTGCCTGTTCAGTAATGAAACAGAATTATTGGACATTCTCTGATATTTGAGAAACTACAAATGTTACTCAGGGATTAGCCCCACCTAGATACTAAGGTTATCACAAGTAAAATATAGTGTGGAAGGAACAAGTGAGTAGATAAATGGGACAGAAAAGAATCCAGAAATAAGGCAAATATATATATATGGAAATTTAGAGTATGTGGAAGGTAACATTTAAAACTTTTTTCAACTTAATGTTACAAAAATTTTAGCTGTGTAGAAAAGTTGAAAGATGAGCTCAGTGAACCCCTTCATCAACAGGCGTCATAACTCTTTTCCATTAAATACATCTGCTAAGAGGAAGGAAGTTATATAAACACCAAATGTAATAATTCACCTCTAAAAAAAATAAGAACAGTTCTGTATAATCATTTAATATGCAATCTTAATATGCATTTAATAATGCAATCTATATTCATTTATCACCAGTTGTCCCACATATGTCTTTCTTATCCCTTTTTTCTCTTCAAAACATGATCTGATTAAAGATGTGAATCAAAATTAAAATGAAATAAAATTTTATATTAACTCTATGAGTAAACATTTTTTAGTTGTGTGATACCTAGTATCAACAAATGTGCAGGGAAATTTGAACTTCCTACATTCTTCATAGGGATGTAAATTGGTACAATCTTTTTAGAGAGCATTTTGACAATATCATAATTCACAATGTATATGCATCCTTTAGTAGTTCAGATTCTCTCTCTCTCCCTTAAGAAAAGGGAAGAAGATAAAACATACCCAGTTTTTTTTTTTTTTTAAAGATTTTATTTATTTATCAGAGAGAGAGAGAGGAAGAGAGAGCGAGCACAGGCATACAGAGTGGCAGGCAGAGGCAGAGGGAGAAGCAGGCTCCCTGCCGAGCAAGGAGCCCGATGTGGGACTCGATCCCAGGACTCTGGGATCATGACCTGAGCCGAAGGCAGCTGCTTAACCAACTGAGCCACCCAGGCGTCCCAACATACCCAGTTTTATCTGTAAGTTCTACCATGTGCTGAGACAATTAGTTATCCATATGGAAAAAAGTAAAATTGAATTCCTGTCTCAACTACACAGATAAGATGGATTAAAGACCTAAGCGTGACAAAAAACAAAACTGAAAAATTTTAAAAGAAAATGTAGAAGACTGTGTTCTTATGATTTGTGTTAAGGAGGGAATCTGAGTGGCTAGTAGACCATGAAAAGATGCGTGGCTTCACTATTAATCAAGGAAATGTAACACAGTTAAAGTGACAATCAGACACATTCCCATTCTCAGGTTGACAAGGATATAAAGCAGTAAGATCTCTGATATACTGCCAGTGGAGTACAAATGGACATAAGTAATTTGGAAAGCTATTTGTTAATATTTAGTAAGGTTTAAAAATGGACATATCCAGGGGTACCTGGGTGGCTCAGTCAGTTAAGAGTCTGCCTTCAGCTCGGGTCATGATCTCAGTGTCCTGGGATTTAGCCCCAAGTTAGGCTCCCACCTCAGTGGGGAGCCTGCTTCTCCCTTTCTCCCTCTGCTGCTCCCGGTGCTTGTGCTCTCTCACTCTCTATGTCAAATAAATAAATAAAGTCTTCTAAAAAAAATTAAAATGGGCGTATCCAGCAGTTTCACTCCTAGACACATTTGTAAAAAAGTTATGTATAAGAATACAATACAGGTACATGTATACATGTACAAGAATATGCATTGTTTATGACAGCAGAAATACTGAAGCAATGAAAACATTGAATATAAGAATGGAATATTGTTTACATTATGCAACAGAATATATCTGTTTCCTTAAAATATGTGAGTTTAATACTACATGTAAAAATGGATAAAAAGCAAGTTAGAGAAGGATATATACATACATATAGCATACCATTTATATAAAGTTATATGTGAAACAGCGCTCTGAATTATTTAGGAAAATATTCATTTATAGTAAAGGCATAATGATATTATAGAGTAAACTGTGAATTCAGTATGGTGGTTACTTTTTTATGAAGTAAGGGGAAAGGAACAGAGGATAGGAATATGCATGTATATGTATATGATGCTCTCCATAGAGCATCAACCTTATCTGATGTTTTCTTTTCAAAAATGGATTGGAATGATGTGTTACAGTGTTAAGATTTGATCAAGCATTAGAGAGTATGTGAGTGCTCAATATATTTCTTTAATTTCTGTATGCTTAATTATTTTGTGAACAATCATTATTTTAACAGTTTATTTTTATAAAGCTTTTTGTTTTTATTCTTATTAATTTCAGCATCAGTATCAAGTCCCATTGTTGCAGGTGGTTTGAGAAACATACATGATAATAAAGTTTCTGGCCCGTTGTCTGGCAATTCAGCTAATCATCATGCTGATAATCCTAGACATGGCTCAAGTGATGACTACCTACACATGGTGCACAGGCTAAGTAGTGACGTATGTAATATATTAGTTGTCATTGAGGTAATAAAATAGTGCTAATATTTGTTTCATAACCTATTTTGTGTTTTTTTGGTGTTTTGTTTTTTGGGGGGGGGGATTTACCTGGTCTTTATTTGGCACTTAGTATGTCTAATAAATGTATCCTTGAGGCTTAATCCCTCAAACTGCAAGTAACGTATCTATCAAAGGGTTTCACAGAACAGGATTTTTTAAAATTATTTTTATTAATGTATTACTGTTTGCCTCAGGGGCACAGGTCTGTGAATCATCAGGCTCACACACTTCACAGCACTCACCATATCACATACCCTCCCCAGTGTCCATAATGCAACCTCCCTCTCCAAACCACCCTGCCACCAGCAACCTCAGTTTGTTTTGTGAGATTAAGAGTCTCTTATGTTTTGTCTCCCTCCCAATCCCAACTCATTTCATAACCTATTTTGATTCCATGGTTTAAATGGTATCTACTGTTTTTCAAGGGTGATACCAGGTCTGAGAATATAGCAATGTACCATGTGGTTCCTATGTTCACAGAGCTTAGTCTCTAGTGAGGTTGGTGAACTGGCCAGTAGTTTGACCTACAACTAAGAACGGCTTTTACATTTTTAAACAACAAAGAACAGTATGTGGCAGAAACTACATGTGGCTCACAAAGTCTAAAATATTTATTATCTGTCCCTTTACAGAAGAAGTTTGCCGGTCCTTGGCTATAGACATGTAGACATTTTGGTTCTTAATGAAATATAGTTTCATTTTTAAATACTTGTTCACACAAAAATGTTCCTTTAAATAATGAACCTTTATATATTAATACATAGTTCTTCTTACCTCTAAAACTTGCACATAACTTTATTCCCTGAAATTTAAGGTTGCTTTGATGTTTTAAGATAGTCCATATACTGGAATTGGTTTTGTGGTATTATCAGATAAGTTATATGTTATAGGTTTGGTGGTATTATCAGATAAGTTATATGTATATAAGGATAACAAAGATGACCGTGAACTCTACCCTCTAGACGTTTATAGCCTGGTAGGGTGTTCACAGCTCCTTATGTAGAAAATAGTTTAAAAAAAAAAAAAAAAAAAATGGAGCATAGTAGTAATACCAGTTTTCTTATTCATTGCCATGCATAGGCTGTTGATTCTTTTGGATACAGTTTCAATTCTTCTAAGATTTACCATGAAGAAAACAGGAAAGTGCAGAAGAATTATGCTTTTGAATACCAACACTTTACTTGTCAGTAGTTTATGTCTTTTATTGGTCTGTTTAAGATTTCTCTAAAGCCTCTCCTATCGTTTGGGGTATAAATTTTATACTCTGTTCTTAGGATGGAGATTCTTCAACAATGAGGAATGCTGCATCTTTTCCCTTGAGGTCTCCACAACCAGTATGCTCCCCTGCTGGAAGTGATGGAACTCCTAAAGGTATTATTGTAACTAAAATTTCCATTATCATTTCATATATATATATATATACACACACACACACACACACACACATATACATACACACACACATATATATACACACATATATACATATATATATATATATATATATTTTTTTTTTTTTAAGTGGCGTGGCAGAGAGAGAATCTTAGCAGGCTCTGTGCCCAGTGTGGAGCCCAACCCAGGGCTCAGTCTCACAACATTGAGGTCATGACCTGAGCTGAAATCAAAATTCGGGCACTTAACCAACTAAGCCCTACAGGCACCCTAGCATTTCCTATTTCAAGTTGAGTGAAGAACTCAAACTTCTTAGTTGCAGATACCGAAAACTATTCTTTATTGTTTTTCATTTATTGAGGAAAGAAACCTGTAGTTATCCCTGTAAACTATTGATAGTGTTTTCAGATATATATACAGTATTGTTGTCACTGATAAATCCAATGGTCTTTTCAAACAGCAGCCTACTTAACCTCTCTTAAACATTTGAAATTATTGATCTGCTTTCCCCATCATCCACCTTCCTGAAAAAACTTTTTTCATATCACGTCCACTGGTTTTCTTATACTTCTTTTCATTTTTTTTTTTTTTTTTTCATTAGCTCTTCTATCTGTTCTCTCATTCCTCAAGATTTCTATTGTTGGACTTTTAATCCCCCATTGTACTTTTCTCCTTCACTCTTTCACTCAGTTTTGGTAATAACATTGATTACTTTTGTGAACAGGATTGCCATATCAATGTCTTTGGCTCCAGCCCTGTGTCCCAAGTTGTAATTTTTTGGTTCATTTTCCTCATGTCTAGCTGGTATTTCAGATTCATTTTCAAGATTGTTCCCCCAGTTCTTTTTGCCATTCCAATTTAGTTTAATGACTTTATAGTCCTGAACCATTGTTAAGTTGTCACTAATCTCGGGCACCTGGGTGGCTCAGTTGGTTGAGCAACTGCCTTCAGCTCAGGTTATGATCCTGGAGTCCCCTGATTGAGTCCCGAATCCAGCTCCCTGCTCAGCAGGGGGTCTGCTTCTCCTCTGTCCTTACCTAACCCTCATACTTGCTCTCTCTTATTCTCTCTATCAAATAAATAAATAAAATCTTTTTTAAAAAAGGGGGGGGGGAAGAAGTTGTCTTTCACCTCTCATGTAGCCACTTGTCAAAATCAAGCCCATTCTATTTTACCTCTCTAAATCTCTTAGATTTAGAAAAAATCTAAAGATAGATTTAGAAAAAAATCTAAAGATAAAAAATCCTGTCTTTTCAAGTTCTAAGTTAAATGGGTGATCTTCCATGGATCCTTCTCCCATAATCTTCTTAAACCATTCATTAGTTTATATTTTTTCTAATAATTTATCTTATGCTGTCTTATGGACATGAATTTTATCTTCAAATTTCCAAAAAACCTTGCGTGGACTTTTGTGTATTCTAGACTCATAAAATTTTGAATAAGTCCAAGTTTGGGCTTTTTTTAGAAGTACTTAAAATTAAAGTATGATAATTTGAATTACCAGAGTTACTGGAAGAGAATATTATATTCCATGTTAAAGAATTAGCTTTGTAATTAATTGTGATATAGCTGATAATAAATTTTCTCTATTCCTGAGAATTTCTAATTATAGCTTCTAAATCATGGACTGGTGTGCCTCTTATTATAAAGATTTTTTTTTTTTTCACAGATTGTCTCTAATCAAAGAGTTGGAACACATTCTTCCTAGGGTGAAAGTTGAACTTTTATGAGCGATTCTTATTCTAGAATTCTATGAATTTTCAGGGATAAAAATAACTCAGCTTGTAAAAGAGAGAGCGAATTTCAGAATAACTCTATTTTAGGGTAGGCATCAAAGTTAGGTACATATCTCACAAGTATTGTCAGGGTGAGAAATTATTCAGACTGCCAGGGAGGAGTAACAGTGGGATAGCTGGTTGATCTAGATAATCACCCTATTTTTCCTCTAACTCTTGAGAATGGATGGATGGATGGATGGATGGTTGGTTGGATAACCTTAGATAGAAAGAAAAAAAACTTGAGATGAGAACAACTTCTTGAGCACACTATTCATCAGAAACCTCTACTAATGTTCATGAGGTTGTTTTCCAACTAGTTTTGAAGGTTAAATGCATTGTCATTCTAATTTGATTTTTTTGGTGAACTGCTGGAATTTTAACTCTGTTCTAAAATATATATAAATTGTCACAAAAATTTTAAATACAAAGGCAATATGGTGTATTGTAATTCAGATATTAGAAAAATCTGGGTTTAAATTTTTCAGGTTTGCTAGCTATATAACCTTGGGCAGGTTTCTTAACCTCTATAAGCTTCATGTTCCTTTCTGCACAACAGTGATGATAATACAAATCAAGGTTGTTGTAAATTATTTAAGTGACTTGATGTGCAAAGCACCTTGCACAAACTCTGACAAAATAGATCATCCAAAAATGTTAGTTTCATTTCTTTTTAACTTCCCATATAAGCTGTCTAAAAACACTGTCTGTTGACATAACTTAAAACTAACATTTCTAGGAAATTGCTTCAGCTACATCTGGGTGGCTTAGTCGGTTAAGCATCTGCTTTCAGCTCAGATCATGATACCAGGGTCCTTGTTCAATGGGGAATCTGCTTCTCCCTCTGCCTGCTGCTCCCCTGCTTGTGTTCTCCCTCTCTCTCTCCCTCTGACAAATAAATCAAGTCTTAAAAAAAAAAAAAAAGAATTGTGCCAGTTGCTTCTTTTGCATGTTTTAGCTAATATGTTCTCTAAAAAAGTTATTTTTCTGTATCACACTTTAAATATATTAACATTGCTGATTGAAAGGGCAGATTTACATATCATGGAAATACATGATACATATACATAATACATATACATACACACACACACACACACACACATATATGACCTTAATTTAAGTCTAGGTTTAAGTTCTTTCTATAAAGCACTTTCATCCTGACTGATTTTTATAATATCCTATGGGTTTTTAAACATTTTATAGTCTAACAATAAGAAATGTAACAGTTATATTTCTGAAGCATAGCAATGCATTTTTCCTCATTTAACAGCTTGTTATCTAGGAGAATTTTTCCATTTGATTAGCTTATTTTTACCACTTCCTTGTATCATATAGCATTTTTTAAATTAATGGGATCTGGGCTGAAGATATTTTATTGAGCCTTGATATTTGCTGGACTTGCATATTTTTCTAATAAAAGGAGGATTAGCAAGCTGAAGAGAGTATGTGAATGATGTTAAGTGGAGGGAGAAAGAGAACACCACATAAAGGTATAAATCAGTATTTAACCACCACTTTGTAAAGTAAGTGAAGATTCTAAAAATTTTAACTGTTCCCACTTTCTTTTTCTTATACCAGTAAATATTCATTTGAATGTAGTTTCTGGCATTAATTTATTATTTTATAAGTTGACAGACTTATTCTTACTTTGGTCTTGTCAGTTTTCCTAGATAATAAGTGAAAAAATAGAGAGTATTTGCTCAAAATATTTGTGTTGTATCATCTTTAGAAACAATGAACTCCTTTACTGTTTTCAAGCTAAATATATTTTATAGGGACAGAAATAGAAATAACATAATACTGATTTGGAAGATGGAATATTCATACTTAAATTTAAACCTGGATTCTCAATGAGCAAACTAAAAGATTATGGGGGACAAGTCTTTAGACTTTCTTTCTGTATTTTGTAAATAAGGGGCTGAGATTAGATAATTTCCTAATTTTTTTTCTTGCATTACAATGTTGTCACTTGTTTAATATTTCTATCACAGTGTAAGCAAATGTAAAACTAGTACAGTTCATTCCTGTTGAATTGCTTTTCTAGGATCAAGACCATCTTTAATTCTTCAGTCTCAGCCTCTACCTTGTTCATCACCTCGAGATGTTCCACCAGACATCCTGCTAGATTCTCCAGAAAGAAAACAAAAGAAGCAAAAGAAAATGAAATTAGGCAAGGATGAAAAAGACCAGAGTGAGAAAGCTGCAATGTATGATATCATTAGTTCTCCATCCAAGGACTCTACTAAACTTACATTAAGACTTTCTCGTGTAAGGTCTTCAGACATGGACCAGCAAGAGGATATGCTTTCTGGTATGGAAAATAGCAATGTTTCAGAAAATGATATTCCTTTTAATGTGCAGTACCCAGGACAGACTTCAAAAACACCCATTACTCCACAGGATGTAAACCGCCCACTAAATGCTGCTCAGTGTTTGTCGCAGCAAGAACAAACAGCATTCCTTCCAGCAAATCAAGTGCCTGTTTTACAACAGAACACTTCAATTGCTACGAAACAGCCCCAGACTTCTGTGGTACAGAATCAGCAACAGGTATCACAACAGGGACCTATATATGATGAAGTGGAATTGGATGCATTAGCTGAAATTGAACGAATAGAGAGAGAATCAGCTATTGAAAGGGAGCGCTTTTCAAAAGAAGTTCAAGACAAAGGTAAACTAACCTCATTACTACCACTTCCACATATTTATATTTACTCTGGGCAAATATGTAATTATAATGTGAAAAGGTTTTTTTTTAGTTACTCTCTTTTTCCCATTATTTTTCCATTATATTTTATAATGCATTATGTCTTTCAGGTATATTTTTATTACTAATGCTTATACCTCAGAAGTTAAAATCTTTCATTTTTTATTTGAAACAATTATCTGAGATCTGATAATTCTGTATCACAGGTCTATCGCCTATTATGTATCAAATGATATTATCTGTGCTTGTCACTAAAATGAATGTTAGTGTTTCTATCACATGTATTTTCCATAAGTATGTTAGTACAGTTTTGCATCTTCACTTTTTTTTCCTGTCAAAATAAGGGTAACTGATACAGAATTATT
This sequence comes from Lutra lutra, assembly GCF_902655055.1. Taxonomy (NCBI): domain Eukaryota; kingdom Metazoa; phylum Chordata; class Mammalia; order Carnivora; family Mustelidae; genus Lutra; species Lutra lutra. The sequence goes on from NC_062282.1 coordinate 29,606,383, forward strand.
TTGAATAGTACATTTAAGAAAAGTTTATTCAGTTAGATTTCTCACTTTGTTCCCAGTCCCGCCATCTCCTAATAATATAGTTTGGGTTTGGTTTTTTGTTTTGTTTTGGTTTGTTTTAGTAAAAAATTTCTGGAAAGAATTTTAAATTAATATTAAATAGCAGTCCTTAAAGATCAAGGATCTTTTTTTTTGGTGATTAGAGTTAAGTGTCCCTTTTTTGTTTGAGTAGTATGTTAGGATGGAGTGTCACACCTTCTATGAATTCATGGGCTTCTTTCGTGCTCTATAAAAAATTATAATCAGATAAAAGTAACTCCCTAAAATTATTGATTATTTGGTGAATATTATGTACAAAACTCTTGAAAATCTTGACAGCCTGATGAATCAGTGATTGAAATTAGTAACGTAATTTATGGGTTTGATGCCTTTACAGATTTATATACACATTTGACTACCCAAACCAAAGCATACTTTATGCTTTAATTTTATAGTTAAATATTCCAGATTGATACATAGTTCTGATACTTTCTTTTTGGTAATTATAAAACAAAACTTTGTAAAGTTGCATAGAACTCTCTATATATGATCTTGTTCATTATGTGACAGGATCATTTCTAGATTAATTGTGTTTCTAGGCTAAGAAGCATGTTGAAGATTTGTATTATGTTTCCTGTCATGATGGATCTTTTTAACATTACTGAAAAAACAGACATTATTTAGTAATTGTTGTATGATGATGTTTGCTAAGTGCTTAGATCATAGGTTGGTGCAAATAAAGTCTTTATTTTATTAGCTAGGGAACTGGAATTTTTTTTTAACTACAAAACTATTGATGTTAAGAATGATACACAGTAAGGCTTCAAAAAAAAATGATACACAGTGTTCTTATTTGGTTTAGTAATGTGGGGTTCAGGAAATAATAACTAGATGGGTTCCAAAATGTATCTCCTTCTCTAACCTCTTATAGAAGTATATGCATGTCAAATGAAGAGAGCAGTATTATTTAACTTCTCTTGATGATATTAATCCCAAATTCCTGAATCCTATGACAGTTTTGCAAGAAACATAAAATTGTAATTTCTTGACTGAGAAATATTAGTTGCCTTGAGAACTGAATTTGTGCATGACATTTTAATCTGTGTTTTGGAAATTTTGTTCTCAAAAAGGGATTTAATTTTTTAAATGATTTTTTAATAGGTGGTAGGAACAGAAACAGGATATGGTGAACTTTTCTTTTCTTTTTACTTTCCTGAAGATTTATTGTATCATATTTGTTGAAGCCGAATTTTTACTTTTAAAAGTTGAAAGAAAATAAAGGTAGTAAATGAAGTTAATTGTATAATAGCAAACTTACTTTAGGCTGCTTTTTTAGGGAAAATAAAACAAATTTAGCAAACAGCATACTGTTCTTTCAGAAATTTGTAGTATATATTTTACTTTTAACTATCTCTTCAGTTTTCTCTGTAATGTATGATAGTGTGGCTCTACAAAGGTTAATTGAAAAGTTGAGAGCAGAATTGACTTAAAATTTTGAATTCTCTAAGTTGACTTACAGAGGTATCTGGTGCTATAAGGATTAAAGGAATAAATGTTCATTGGAACTACCTGATTTTTAGTTTGATTTAGATGATTTAGTGTGTGTATTTTCCCAAATTCTTAATGCTGATTTTGCAGACCTCATATTAGTGCTCATTTCTAACTTGTTTGCTGAAAGCTATGCTCCCATTATTTTGTGGCTTTATTTGAATACCTTTGGAATTTAGGTGCCACTTAACACTTGTGATTGGAACCTTCTCATTTTGTATTCAGTTTCTGCACCATGTGATGGGATAGTGTTTTATATTACAAGCAGTTATATTGAGATTTTGGAAAGATTAAAGGTCTGGTATGTTGCTCTAAGACCCTAAGTGAGGTCATAAATAAAAGCAACATTTTCTGAAGTGGTCGTTTTATAGTCAGCCCTTGCAAATTGAAATATTTCCTTGAAATGAATTTATTACTAGTTACCACTGCATTTTAGGACTAAATTATGAAATTGACATTTACTGCATTCTAAGGTATGGACCTGAGAACTTTTTTATAATTATTGGCAACTGTTGGTGGTGGTAAGGAACAAAAAAAGACTACTTGTTTTACTAAGAGCTCTTTTGTAGGGTCTGAGCTTGTTTCGTATTATATTCGTTTTGAGAGAGGCTTCCTTTCAATAGACCAGAAATGAAAAAACTATGCCTTATAAATAAAATTAGAAAGTTTAACAAACATGGTTGTTTAATCATTATGCAGCTTAAGAAAAGGGATAGAATACTCTTAAGAAGTATTTTACTTAGGTTATGGCAGAATGTAACATACCTCTGTTCCACACATAGAAGACACTTTTTGGGCAGCTAGGCCTGTTCTCCCTTCTTTGGGTAGTTTCATATACACTGATATTTAAATCTCTGTAACCTGATATTTTATAATATTCTTAAAGGACCTTTTTGCTCAACCTTTGCTCATATTTTCAGTGTCTAATTACATAAATTAATTTTAAAAGGCTGTTCATTTTTGCTTCTGGGTTGACCTATCATAGACATTAATATCTTCTCCATGTGCTGAAAATTCCTGCTTTCTTTTGTCAAAGAGGGGGTTTCTTTGTTCATCTTTGCCTATTTCATCTTTTCTTAAGGTCCACTTTCCATGTTAGTAAGTATGAGGAATGGCCTAGACTGGCTCCTAATGTCTTTTATAATGTTATGATATTCTTACACTATAACCCTTATAAAAAGTAAATTACCTACTGTCATTTGGAATAAGAGACTAGTTGGAAATAGGACAGTTAACCACTTAGTTTATACTGCAGTTTAGGGGTGGGAGGTTTTCATTTTTCATAATTGGCTACTATGTGTATAATTGTGTTGTTTTAAGTGTTTTCAGTTATCACTGGTAAATTTCAGCAAGTGTATAGTTTTTTTCTTACCAGAATAATGAAGTTCAGAATTTCTTTAACAGCTGGATCTTATTTTCATATCAGCATCTAGATGACCAGTATTGTTGGTTTTGAAACTGTGGTATCTTTTTGTATGCATTTTCTTCAGAACTATATGCATTCTGATAGCTAAACTTATGGCACCCGATGCTGAAAAGGGCTTAAAGATAATCAGTGTCCCAAATATTGAAATTATTCTTTATAGAGATGGCTTTCCATCATTAGGTGAAGGTTATGATGTAATGAAGACTGATAACAAAAGTGGATAGACAAAAGTGACGTGCAGATTCAGAGCCACTTTACAGGAATAAGTTCATGGTGGAACTGAATCAGATCAAGTGAATCAGACCTGCGTGCTCTTAACATATTCAAGAATCCTTGCAGCAATAATGGAATTTTTCCCGGTTTTACAGAAGAGGTGACGTACTTTTCAATAGTTGAAAAATTAAAACTTTGTATTTAGCAATATATTGTGCATAACAGAAAAAAATTACAAGATCTTTCCTAATTTTAATATATTACTCATGTACAAATGCTTTCATACATTTTTATTACAAATAATCATTGCATCATAGTTGAAGATAACTAAATCAAACATAACATTTCCTTTGAAATTAAACTATGTTAAATTTCCATTTTAATGATAAACGATAATTTGAAATGAGGTTAATTATCTGTAAATTCCTAAGTATTTTGTAATCCTTTAAATTTAGCCTTCAAGATATTTTGATGTTACTGTTCAGAAGAAAGACTGATTGCTCGTATTAATAAAAGGATGAACCACAGATTTCTTAAGAGAAATCTTCAAGATGCCTGAGATTTGTGATGTCATTATGGTTCTTAAGTACACTTAGGTTACCAATTTAATGACTTTCACAAGTATGTTTCATTGAAAAATACAAAAATCTTCAACTAGATTATACTCTTTCGATTTCTAGATTCTTGTCCTAAAGGTTTAAAGATATAAGGTGATAAAACCTCCCATTTATGAGGTAGTAATTATTTGGTGTGCCCTATGACAAGATGTAAAGATTATTTTATGTGGCAGAACATTACAAAATAAAACTGAGACAAATTTAATATTCTGAGTGCTTTCTTAAGTATTGAGGCAGAAAGTTTCATGTAAGTACTTGGCAGAGTAGTTTTAACTAGGGAAAATGTTTAGATGATAAGATACTTTATTATCATGTAGTTATTTTACAAATGAAACATATATGACAGTAGACTTCTGAAAAACTAAGAAGCAGAATGACTTCTACAAAAAATTACTAGCAAATATTTGAGTTAAATTTTAGTAAAATATTTTACTAGATTTTAAGCTGGAATGGACTGCTGCTTCTCACTCTGAAAAGAAAATGATGGAACTTTGGTGTATAAAAGCAACATTACCATTAAGGTTTTTTGTTTGTTTGTTTGTTTGTTTAATTCCTAACTTAGTTTTCAACAATAAGAGGTTATTTTTTAGTGGTCCTTTTGACTTTTAACCTTCTTTTCCTTAAATGATATTCTATCACATTAATGACTATCATAAGGGAATCTAGAGGTTCACTATAAAAATGATATAAAATGACCTTTAAAACAAAGCCAGGCAATTCAGAAGTATTAAAGCAGACAAAACCTTAAGGTGCTATACTGTAACTATTCCCAAGAACTAACTAGAGATACGGTTTGTAGAAAATGACCTAGCAGCCTCTTGAGTGGAATCATGCACAGAAATACATAACTTAAAAATACCTTGACATTTTATTGTGGTGTTAGGTTTGTGTTTCTGTGTATTTTTGTCTTTACATTTTAGAATACCATAAATTATTTCTTACTGAGACCAATTTATAGATCCCTAGAACTTTACATTGAAGAACCAAAGCATTTTCTTAAGTGGAGGTTGCTTTTAAGACAGGATTTATTTAAAAAGTCCTTATATGCGTCTCATTTTTATACTTATGTTAATGTTCCCTTATTTTAAATATACGTCTAATGTGTGTTAGCTTTTAAATTCCATTTGTGCTCTTGACACCCTGAAGGATTTGAATCCTGGATCAAAGGTTAATGACAAACTATTAAACTGTCTTTTTTTTCCCCCTTGTTCTCCTCATTCACCTTTTTTCAGTGGCATCATTTCTGCTTTCTTTGGGGTTTTATTCCTTTTCATACTTGTCTTACATGTTGTAAAAGCTTATGTTTCCTGTTTAGTATGGTAGCAATTATGGGGCACTTAGTAGTTTTTGGTTAATGGTTAAATGATCTTAAATGAGAGCATGTAATTTGTAACTGGTTGCCTTATTCTTATGTAAAGAATCTGGTTTATCCTTTACATATACGAACATAAATATATGTTTGTATTTAATGTATTATAAGTTCTATTTATTTTCTATTTGGGCTTATATTTATATAATCAAGAGATATGCTGTTAAGTTCTTGTTACTATAGTTGCTAATATTTATTGAGGTACAGCAAGCATGAATATTTCCTTAAACGTTGGTTTAAAAGTATTCTGTGATTCATGCCTGCTATTTTATACATGCATATTGACATTTGAATTCACCACATTTCAAAAAAACATTGTGATTTAAAGAAATATCAAAATCCATATGGCTTTTAGTAAGATAAGAATATATGTCTATTACTGATATTGAATATTTATCTTTAAATTTCAGATAAGCCTTTGAAAAAAAGAAAACAAGATTCTTACCCACAGGAGGCTGGGGGTGCTACAGGAGGTAATAGACCAGCTTCTCAGGAGACGGGTTCTACGGGAAATGGGTCAAGGCCAGCATTAATGGTTAGCATTGATCTTCATCAGGCAGGAAGAGTGGACTCTCAGGCTTCTATAACTCAGGATTCAGACTCCATAAAAAAGCCTGAAGAAATCAAACAGTGTAATGATGCACCTATTTCTGTTCTTCAGGAAGATATTATTGGAAATGTTAAAGCTACACCAGAAAACCATCCTGAGACTCCTAAAAAAAAGTCTGATTCTGAGCTTTCAAAGAGTGATATGAAGCAAAATGAAAGATTGGCAGAATCTAAAGCAAATGAAAACAGATTGGTGGAGACAAAATCCAGTGAAAGTAAGTTGGAAACTAAAATGGAGACTCAAACAGAAGAGCCTAAACAGAATGAGAGCAGAACAACTGAATCCAAACAAATTGAGAGCACCACGGCCGAACCTAAACAGAATGAAAATAGACTGTCTGACATAAAACCAAATGACAACAAACAAAATAATGGCAGATCAGAAACAACAAAGTCAAGACCTGAAACCCCAAAGCAGAAGGGTGAAAGTCGACCTGAAACTCCAAAACAAAAGAGTGATGGGCGCCCTGAAACCCCAAAACAGAAGGGTGATGGACGACCTGAAACTCCAAAGCAGAAAGGTGAGGGCCGACCTGAAACTCCAAAGCAAAAAAATGAAGGTCGGCCTGAAACACCAAAACATAGGCATGAAAATAGGAGGGATTCTGGAAAGCCATCAACAGAGAAAAAACCTGAAGTGTCTAAACATAAACAGGATATTAAATCTGATTCACCTCGGTTAAAATCAGAACGAGCTGAAGCCTTAAAGCAGAGACCTGATGGGCGATCTATTTCTGAGTCATTAAGACGTGACCATGATAGTAAACAAAAATCAGATGACCGGAATGAATCCGAACGACATCGGGGGGATCAGTCGAGAGTTCGAAGGCCAGAAACATTGAGATCCTCTAATAGAAATGAACATGGTGTTAAATCTGATGGTTCAAAACCTGATAAACTAGAAAGAAAACATAGACATGAATCAGGGGACTCAAGGGAAAGACCATCTTCTGGGGAGCAAAAATCAAGGCCTGACAGTCCTCGTGTTAAACAAGGTGATTCTAATAAATCAAGACCTGATAAACCTGGTTTTAAATCACCAAATAGTAAGGATGACAAAAGGACAGAGGGTAATAAGACTAAAGTAGACAGTAATAAAGCGCACCCTGACAATAAGGCAGAATTTCCAAGTTATTTGTTGGGGGGCAGGTCTGGTGCATTGAAAAATTTTGTCATTCCAAAAATCAAGAGGGATAAAGATGGTAATATTACTCAGGAGACAAAGAAAATGGAAATGAAAGGAGAACAGAAAGACAAAGTAGAAAAAATGGGACTAGTTGAAGATCTGAATAAAGGAGCTAAGCCTGTAGTTGTCCTGCAAAAACTGTCTTTGGATGATGTTCAGAAACTTATTAAAGATAGAGAAGATAAATCACGAAGTTCCCTTAAACCTATCAAGAATAAACCATCAAAGTCAAACAAAGGTAAGAATACTTACACTGAAGTCATTTTTATTCTAATGAGTTTTTGTTTAAGTTATAGGGTTACTAAGGATTAGAAAAATGGAAATTTACAAAGATTGAAACACTGCTATAGGAAAATATAAAATTTATATAAAACAGTAATGAATTGTTTTCAGTAATATAGATAAAAAGTTGTTGCTGAAAATTCTTTGTCTTCCACCCCTACTTGAACAACTCACTGTAGTCATGATTTTTACTTTGGTACACAGAGATAAGTTCTTTGGTTGGTTAGTTATTTCAGGTATTGTTGAAAGTTGTTTATTAATCAAATGAGTGGTTAGAATGAATATATATAACAACTTTGTTAAAAGTTAGACTAAAGAGGTGTTCCAGTCTACAAGGAGGTAGTAAATTGAATTTTAATTTCTAACATCTCAGTAAAGCTAAATGGTGTACAAAAATCAGTGTTATAAGCTCTTAAGACTATTGTAGCTTACATTATTTTCTTACATACCTATCTCTGAGTTAATTATTGATACATAGTTTAAATTTATATAATTTAGAAAGTTATAGAAAGGTTATTTCCCTTCTTGTGGGATAGGTGGTCAGTTATAGATATTTTATTTAAAAAATACAAAGCTTTGCCCTTTTGGTCTTAAGGAATAGTATTCACCTCTTAAATCAGGTTAAGTCATTAATTAGTGGGGTTTGAGGGTGATTTTTTTGTTTTGTTTATTGTATAGTTGCTGAGTTAAATTCTGTGACTACTTGAGTAGTAGTATTTCCAGGAAAAAGTCTTAAGTGTTAAATACAGTGGCAGTCTGTGCACAAAATACAGTTTTGTGTTCCTTTATAAACTACTTTTAAAATATTAAGACATACATAATTTGATGATGGTATGTGGCAAGACCTACCTAGTCCATGCAGTATAAATACATGAAGATACTGATTTCAAGGCAATAGAGGTGAAAGTTTGATTTTTAAGTTCTCATTCTGTGAGAGATTCATTAAGAACTTAGGTTTATGTTTACTTATTAAATATATGAAACTCTTGAATTGTGCTGGTCCATAGGATAGTCATTAGCCTCTTTAGCTATTTAAATGGAAATTAATTTAAATAAAATTAAGAATTCATGTCCTCAATAGCCACATGTGGCAAGTGGCTTCCTTATTAAAACAGAGAACATTTGCATCATCACAAAAAGTTGTATTGCATAGTATCTGTAGTGTATTAGGAAATCCAGAAGGTGTAATGGTTATTATTATTTTTGTAAAGTGTTATCTTATCTACCAAAAAAAGGTCAATGAAAACATAGTCACTATGAAGAACTGTATTCAAAGAAGTGACTTGTCATAATCTTTTAATTATTACCTGGTCTTTATCAAATGTTTGCTTTTTTACTTTTTTGGTTTTATTTTTTAAAAATAAAAAAATTGTCTTTATCACTAATACTCGTACTTCTTTAGTGAAGCTTTCAGATTTTAAATTGTAGCAGTCAGACTTAACAAAAAATTAAGACTTCAGCTTTAACTAATAGTCTTTACTATTTAACTTGAATGCATCTCTTTGGAATTACTTATGTACATAAAAGGAGTTATTAGAGTGTAGTGGCCAGTGCTAGAATTGTTTTCTTTTAGATATTGTTTTTAAAACTTTCACTGAAACTTTGGGAGTGGCATATATACAGTATAAACTAGAGAGTATAGGTATACAATTTTAGAAGAGTCAGATGGAAAGATGGAAAGTGGTACCCTCTTGTCCCTTGATCTGGACCATCTTTTTCTCCTCTTCGCTCTGTCAGCTTACACTAGCCTTGTTTTCTAAGCTCTGTCCTAACAAAGAATCTTTACAACTGAACATCAAGAAATGAATATAGCTCCTAATATAGTACTCCTAATAGTAATTGCTATACTCTTTCCCATGTTTTTCTGATTGCCTGTGAATGTAAACTTTTTAATACTAATCCATGTTTCTCCTAAATGTACTTTTAACACAAATGTATATACTTGATATGTTCATGTTAGTAAGTAGGCTATCTGGGTGTGTCTCTCTGTTAGAGTAGAGTGTGTGTAGTGTATGTGTGGGTGTGTACATGTGCAGGTACGTATGTATACACGTATTATTACTAGATCTGCAATTACAATTAAGTGGACATTTTCATCAAAAATATTACTTTAATGCTTAGATTTACTTCAGGACTCCATGTAGATAATCATTTGGCTTTATTTATACCTTAGAATTCCTATCGGTTATTTTTTAATGTACTAATTTTGGTTTTGTTTTAGGTCTCTGCTACTAAGTTAGCAATAGCAGAGTTACATAATAGTGAGTTTTTTTTAAATTACAAGCGTGGGAAGCACAGTTGTAGATTATTGGCCCTTTGTAAAATACACATTACTTGGGATTTTCTTTTCGAGAGAGTCACAGAATCACATATTCTGACATGCTGGTGGTGTTTTTCTGAGTAAAGGAGTTAAATTTAATATTATTGAGATACTTTTGTGGTTGATTTCTCAAGCCAAAATTCTTGGTAGGTTTTCCTTTCTTGGAAGAGCCATGAAATTCCATCTTTTTAAATATTTTACCTGATGTCCATATTTAAAATACTCATTCTTTAGGATTGTTTAAAATTCCTTGAGTATGCTTTAAGCCAATTTAGAATGGTAGGGATATAGATTTATGACTCTTAATATATATTTCTTATTTTTGTCATTTGTGTGAACATATTAAATGTAAAAGTCACATAGTCACATTTTATTTGATTTCTATGGGGACATGTGTATGTACCTAGCATAATACCTAGTACATAAGTAGAGCACATTAAATAGCTGTTGAATGACTGTATTGACACCATGTTTCAGAAAAGGCTTTGTATGCAGATTAAAATTGTGTATTCATCTTTTATGCTTCCACCAGTAGACCCTAGTATAAGAGCTACACGATTTTCAACTTTCTGTTCACTAAACTTTGTAGTAACTGTCAACTACGTACTTTTTGTTAAGGTTCCAAGGAGATTTACTCTTTCTTATGTTTGTTTAGTTACCCTTTCCCTTTATTTTGCTGTTACAGATTGGCTCAGTATCACTTCTGTTCTCACTCTGCTTCTATCATCTTCTTTCTTCTTACCATCTTTGTTTTTTCCTTTTCAAGCAGGGGATGGTTATGGAGAACCAACATAATCTTTGTAAAACCTTCTAAATTTTTAAAATTTCTTCTATTACAATATACTTTTGTCAGTATTTTAAATGCCAGGAATATTATCTTTATTGAAATATTTTTATTCAGAATATTATCCTGATATCCCCTAATGTACAGTATGTCTCCAATTTAAAAAATATAAAATTATGAGGTCTTTAAGACAGGCATGTTATGTGTTGGTAACAGCTTAGTAATTACAAACATTAGCAATTTGATTTGGGTTATTTACTGTTCCAGGGTGTCTCACAGTATTTTACCTTTATATCCAAGGAAATAATTTTTGTTTTTCCTCCACCTACTTCCTTCCAACTAGTTTATTGTTTTACATCACTTGCACTCAGTACTTTAAGGAAATATCCCATAGCACCCATATTTGAGACCATGGCCTTTTAAACAGTTAAACGGTTACTGAAAATGGTTTTCGCTGGGTATGTGTACTAATGTAGCAGCTCAAGTAGTCAATAGTGTTTAAAACTGTAATGTTCATTTGCTTAGGATTAGGTGATAGTTGCAGTCACATTTGGGCCAGTTATTCTCCCTCAGTTATTACTGTACCAGTTACACTACTCAGTGTTGATCACAGAAGTGTTAACTGGTTGCCTTTTATGTGGCACTGATTGTGTTTAGGATTCTAGGCTTCTGTAAGTTTGAGAGCAACTACTGTCTCTGAGAGTGAATTTTTGGCATAGTTGATGATATTTAAGTTGAGGAATTTTTAGTAAAGTGGATATGATTGTACTATTCAGAATATTAAATAGTGCTGCGGTGGGAATTTATTTTGGTTCATTTGAATAGTTTTATAAAATGCTTTTCAAAAAATTCAAATATTCAGTTTCTGCAAAGACCTTACTATCATTGGTATCTTTGGGAAACATTGGGAGAATATTTACTACAGAAGTTGGCATAATCTATACCTAACTATTGTGGGGTATGATTTTTTACAGCAGTGTTTTAGAAGATTTTGTCCATGATTTCTGTTCATAGAAAATTTTTGGTTCACATTTTGCTTAATAGATAATTGATACTGATTTAAAGAGATAAAGTAGAATTTTTTTTAATAAAACTTAAAGTATTAAAACTTACTAGTGGTATTTTTGTTCCTTCTCATTCCATATCTCAAGCCAGCCCAAGGACATAGCTTCTATAAGGTTTTCCTGTATGTTAAAAATAGGCGTATGGTTGAGGAGTAAATAAGGTAAATAAATAATGTGGAAGAACCTCCTATTTATGAAGAAATAGTCATTACTCTTACATACTGAATTCCTTCTTACTCTAAAAAAAGTTTTGAAATCCTCCCTTACAAGAGACTGATACCTGTGCTAAGATAATGAATATCTATTTGTTAGATGATAGTATAATATTAAGTCATTAACATAATATTATAATATGTCAATATTATATAGTATTAATAATACTATGTTAATATATAGAACATATTATTATATAATCTAATGTATAGTTGACATAGAGGTTAGGGGTTCTGACCCTCCCACACTTGAAAATCCACATGTAACTTTTGACTTTTGTTGTGGGCATTGGGGAGGACATGTGCTATGGTGAGTGCTGTGAATTGTGTAAGACTAATGATTCACAGACTTGTACCCCTGAAGCAAATAATACATTATATGTTAATTAAAAAAAAAACTTAACTACCAGTGACCTACTATTGACCAGAAGCCTTACTGATAACATAAATAATTGATTAACACATATTTTGTATTTGTATGTATTATATATTGTATCCTTACAATAAAGTAAGCTAGAGAAAACATTATTATAATCATAAGGAAGAGAAAGTATATTTATAGTGCCATACTGTATTTATTGGAAAAAATCTGTGTATACCTACACAGGTGTAGGTCATACCCATGTTATTCAAGGTCAACTGTATATTATAATACATAGTATAATTTAGTATACTATAGTATCAGGTAGGTATTTATTATCTTAATAACTATATGAGCCTCTTATAGAGAAAGGTTTGAGTAACTTTTTTGTTTTTTTAGAATAAGAGAATTCACTATGTTAGAATACTAGAAGGGGCGCTTGGGTGTCTTAGTGGGTTGAGCCTTTGCCTTTGGCTCAGGTCATAGTCTCAGATCCTGGGCCCTCTGCTCCCCGGGGGGAGCCTGCATACCCCTCTCTCTCTGCCTGCCTCTCTGCCTACTTGTCATCTGTCTGTCAAATAAGTAAATAAAATCTTTAAAAACAACAACAAAAAAAGAATACTAGAGTAACAGTATGTAATACACTGTCATATAGTACACTATAATATGGAATTTTGAATCTGGAGCCCCTCGTCTGCTCACAAAAAATTTAGCTTTCTCTGGCTTCTGATGTTGAAAATTGAAAATTCTCCATTAAGTCCATTATAAATGTTAATACATAGAGCACTGGTATCAGAATCTTGAATAAATCGTAGCCTTACAAAGCTTTGGTTCATTCATTTTGAAAATGGAGAAACCAGTTTTCCTCCTATATTTATTTAGTTATGAGGACCAAAATCAATATTACAGTAAGAGCCAAAATCTGTCCAGTTTTTTAATATGAAGAAATGCAACACGCCATTTTTAACTGAATTTATCTAATGAAGGGAGTAATTTTTGAAAAACTTTATATGTATATATTCTTTATAATCAGTATATTTGGAGACATTGCTGCCAGAATTTATTTCTTTATTATTTTTTTAAGATTTTATTTATTTGTCAGAGAGGGAGAGAGAGCACAAGCAGGGGGAGCCACAGGCAGAGGGAGAAGCAGGCTCCATGCTGAGCAAGGGGCCGGATGTGGAACTTGATCCCAGGATCCTGGGATAATGACATGAGCCGAAGGCAGACGCTTAACCAATTGAGCCACCCAGGTGTCCCCATTTCTTTATTTCTTGAAATATATTTAACATAACATTTTATTAAGGCATAAAAAATAATGATTTGCTGTATGTTTATAGTGTGAAATGATTATTACAGTAGGTTTAGTTAACATTCATCACCTCACATAGTTCTGTTTTTTTCCTTGTGATGGAAACTTTTAAGATCTACTATTGTAGCAACTTTCAAATATATAATATAGTATTGTTAACTATAGTCCCCGTGGTGTACATTACATCTCCAGAAGTTATTTATCTTGTAACTGGAAGTTTTTACCTTTTGACTACCTGTACCCATTTCACCCACCAATCACCTCCCACCCCTGTCTCTGGCAACCACCAATCAGTTTTTTGTTTCTGTGAGTTGTTTTTTTAGATTCCACATATAAGTAGAGATCATACAGTATTTGTCTTTCATTGTCTGACTTCTCTTAGCATAATGCCCTCAGGGTACATCCTTGTTGTTGCAGATTATATGATCTCCTCCTTTTTGGGGTAAATAATACTGTGCACACAGATAGACTCATTTTCTTTATTCATTTGTCAGTAGACGAAACAACTTAAGGTTATTTCCATGTCTTGGCTATGGTAAATAATGCTTCAGTGATCATGGGTCAGGCAAGCTATGGAGATATCTCTTTGAGATAGTGATTTTATTTCCTTTGGATAATATACCCAGAAGTGAATATTGTTGGATCATATGGTAGTTCTATTTTCAATTTTTTGAGGAACCTCCCTACTGCTTTTCATAGTGGCTACACCACAATTTACATTCCCACCAATAGTACACAAGGTTACATTTTCTCCAAATTCTCACCAACACTTGCTATTTATTGTCTTTTTGCCATTCTAACAGGTGTAGCTCCTTATGGCTTTTGATTTGCATTATCTTGATGATTGGTGATACTGAGCATCTTTTCATATACTTATTGGCCATCTGTATGTCATCTTTGGAAAAATGTCTATTCAGATCTCTGCTCATTTTTTAATCAGATTGTTGTTTTGTTTTGCTATTGAGTTGTAAGTTCTTTATTGATTTTGGATATTAACCCCTTATCAGATTCATGGTTTGCACATACATATTTTCTCCCATTCAGTGGGTTGCCTTTTCATTTTATTGATCGGTTCCTTTGCTGTGTAGAAGCCTTTTAGTGTGATGTAGTCCCACTTGTTTATTTTTACTTTTGTTGCCTTTGCCTTGGTATCAAATCTAAAACAATCATTACAAAAACCAGTGTCCAGGAGCTTACCACCTATATTTTCTTCTAGGGGTTTTGTGGTTCCTAGTCATATGTTCAAATCTTTAATTCATTTTGAGTTGATTTTTGTGTATAATGTGAGATAGTGGTCCAATTTCATTCTTTTGCATGTAGCTGTCCAGTTTTCCAGCACCATTTATTAAAATGACTATCCTTTCTTCGTTGAGTATTCTTGGCTACTTTTTCATAAATTAATTGACAATATATGCATGAGTTTATTTCTGGGCTCTCTGTTCCATTAATATATGTGTCTGTTTTTATGCCGGTATTATACTGTTTTGACTGCTGTAGATTTACAGCATAGTTTAAGATCAGGAAGCATGGTGCCCCAAGGTTTGTTCTTCTTTATTAAGATTGCTTTGCCTATTTGACTACTTCATGGTTCTGTACAAATTTTAGGGTTGTTTTTGTTGTTCTTTTTCTATAGGTTATTGTTCTTTTTCTATAAAAAATATTGGAATTTTGATAGGGATTGCATTGAATGTGTAGATGGCTTTGGGTAGTATGGACATTTTTAGAGCATTAATTCTTCTAATCCACAAGCATAGAAATTTGTTAGCATTTATTTTCCTCTTCAGTTCCTTTCATCAATGTTTTCTAGTTTTCAGTATATAGATCTTTCACCTCCTATTTTTTTGGATGCAATTATAAATGTTTTCTTAATTTCTCTTTTGATAGTTTGTTATTGTATCAGAATTCAACTGATTTTTGTATATTGATCTTATATCCAACCTTATTTGTTTATTTTAATGGTTTTTTGGTAGAGTCTTTAGGGTTTTCTATATATAATATCATGTAATCTGCCAGTAGAGACAATTTACTTTTTCCTTTCTGGTTTTGGATGCCTGCCTTTCTTTCTTTCTTTCTTTCTTTCTTTCTTTCTTTCGTTTGTTCGTTCTTTTCTTGCCTAATTGCTCTGCTCCGGCTTGGACTTCCAGTACTATGTTGAATATTTAAGGGTGAGATTGGGCATCTTTATCTTGTTCCTTATCTTGGAAAGCTTTTTACCATTGAGTATGATAATAGTTGTGAGCTTGTTATATATGGCCATTAGTGTGTTAAGGTACGTTTCCTCTGTACATAGTTTGTTGAGAGTTTTTTGGGTTTTTTTGTTTTGTTCTATCATGAATGAATGTTGAATTTTCTAAAATGCTTTTCTATATCTATTAAGATGATAATATCATTTTTATCATTCATTTTGTTAATGTATATCACATTGATTGGCAGGTTTTGAACCATTCTGCAATAAATTCCACTTAATTATGGTATATAATCCTGATTCTTTTAATGCATTGTTGAATTCTGTGTGCTAATACTTAGTTGAGGACTTTGAATCTATGTTTATCGTGAGTACAAGAGGATTGGCCTGTAATTTTTTTTTTTTTCCAACATATGCTCCATGCCCAGCGTGGAGCCCAGTGTGGGGCTTAAACTCAGGACCCTGAGATCAAGACCTGAGCTGAGATCAAGAGTCAGACGCTTAACTGATTCAGCCACCCAGGCATCCCTTGGCCTGTAATTTTCATTTCTTGTAGTGTCCTTTTCTGGTTTTGGTATCAGGGTAATGCTGCCTTTGGATGTATTCTCTTCTTTCCTTCCTCTTCTGTTTTTGGAAGTTTTTGAAAAGAATTAGTATTCATTCTTTAAATGTTTACTAGAATTCACCAGAGAAGTTATCTGGTTCTGGGCTTTTCTTTGTTGGGAAGATGTCTCTTCAGATTTTCTATTTTTTCATAAGTCAATCTTAGCAGGTTATATGTTTCTAGGAATATAAATATATATTTATTTTAGGATCCTTTGTGTGGTATCCATTTTGATGTCTCTTCTTTTGTTTATAATGTTATTTATTTGAGTCCTCTTCCTTTTTTTCTTGGTAAGTGTAACTAACGGTTTGTCTATTTTGTTTATCTGTTCAGAAATTCAGCTCTTAGTTTCATTGATATTTTCTATTATTAGTCTATTTCATTTATTTCTCCTTTAGTATTTAGTATCTCCTTCTATTAAATTTTGGCTTCGTTTGTTTTCTTTTTCTAGTTCATTGAAATATAGTTAGGTTGTACTTCTGCTCTCTGTATATACATATCAAGGAAAGGATCATTTGATCCCTGTTTCTTCTGTAGTTCTTCCTCATAGTAATATAATAGGTGCACGTTGATGAAATCTTTTTATTACCAGTGTCAATATCAAAACTGTGGTACTTAAAACCAGATTTTTCTTAGAATCTTTTCTTCTGTCTGCTTCATTCATAGTAGTGTTTTTCAGTTGCCATAAACTAAATCCTTGGTTTTTGTCGTCATTAAATAAATTAATTTTCAATGACCTAAAATGTGCAGAATACAACTATAGTGTCTGTACTGGCAAGGTGGGTACTTTGTTCCAATTTGGATTAAAGTATGACATGATACAGATGAGGGGTCAATAGGCTTTCTCTAAAGGCCCAGATCATAAATATT
This sequence comes from Lutra lutra, assembly GCF_902655055.1. Classification (NCBI taxonomy): domain Eukaryota; kingdom Metazoa; phylum Chordata; class Mammalia; order Carnivora; family Mustelidae; genus Lutra; species Lutra lutra. Next base: position 29,623,381 of record NC_062282.1, read on the forward strand.
TTAGGCTGTGTGGGCCACTTCCTTTAATATTGTAATACAAAAGCAACCATAGACAGCATATAAATAATTGTGTGTCAGTGTATTCTAATAAAACTTTATATAAAACATGTGGTAGGCAAATTTGACCCCAGACGCTATAGTTTGCTAAGCCTACTATCAATATGAAATTGAAATTTTAATGTACATGAATCTCATAACTAGATTATTTATTCTGTAGCAAATGAGACCTGCCATTTGAGTATTTATATGTGTATATAAAAGGACTCATCTAGAATGAGTTTTGAAGTAGTTTTTCTAGTTCTTTTCCAGTATTTATGAATGTAGTATGGAATTTACCAAATATAATATTTTAAGGAGGATATTTAAGATCTGAGAGTACTTCATTTATGGGTGTTATATATATATTAATATGTTAATATATAATTAATATATAAAATATAAATATATAGCAAGTATATACAGACTTAAATTGCTTTTAAAATATTTTATAGGGGCGCCTGGGTGGCTCAGTGGGTTAAGCCGCTGCCTTCGGCTCAGGTCATGATCTCAGAGTCCTGGGATCGAGCCCCGCATCGGGCTTTCTGCTGGGCAGGGAGCCTGCTTCCTCCTCTCTCTCTGCCTGCCTCTCTGCCTACTTGTGATCTCTCTGTCAAATAAATAAATAAAATCTTAAAAAAAATATTTTATACTTGTCGCATGTCAGTTATTAAATCTTTTCACCTTGTGGATAAACTTCTCTATAATTATCAATATAGAACAACCAAGAACTGCTTTCAGGATTTAGGAAAGAATTTTCAGCTGGGAAAAGATGTTACAATAGATAAAACTGATCTAAACATCTTTCTTCATAGAATTTTTTTGTTGTATTAATTTTCTTGGAATAAATTTTCATGAATCGTATAAAAGGATTAAAGGATTTTAACCCCATTTGCTGTATGTTATATATTCTATGCAAGTTAGCTGATTCTGAGTATGTACATTTCAGTAAACTGTAAGCAGACCTACAGAACTCAGAAACAAAGCCTGAATCATTTCATATCATCTCAAACACTTTATGCATAGCAGTTAACTCCTAAAGGCATTGCTGTGTAAAGCATTGTGGAAAACTTGATCTTTTCAATAATCATGAGTCAAGAAGTTTTCTCGCTGTTTTTCTTGGGGGATGAATGGGGAGTTTGGTTTTTTGTGGATTTTTTTTTAAAGATTTATTTATTTATTAGTGTGAGTGGAGGAGCAGAGGGAGAGAATCTTTAAGCCGACTCCCTGCTGAGTGCAGAGTCCAGTGCTGGGGAGATGGGGCCGGTGTCAGTCTCAAAACCCCAGAGATCACAACCTGAGCCAAAACCAGGAGTCCGACTCCTAATTAACAGAGTCACCCAGATGCCCCAAGAAGTTGTCTTATTAAAAAAGGGATGAATACAGGGCTTATTAGAAAGATTTACATCAAAAATAGAAGAAGAATTTCTGAGTAATCCAAGATTTTATTGTAATGACTTCAAAAACGAAACAGCAATTATGTCAGAATTATAGGTATAGATAATTAAGCTCTCTGATACAAGATAGTCACTATCCTGGGGCACCTGGGTGACTCCGTCGGTTAAGCATATGCCTTCTGCTCAGGTCATGATCCTGGGGTCCTGGGATCAAGCCTTGCGTTGGGCTTCCTGCTCAGGAGGAGTCTGCTTTTCCCTCTTCTCCTTCTGAGCTCTCACTGTCTCTCTCTCTCTCAAATAAATAAATAAAATCTTTTTTTAAAAAAACCACAATAGTCACTGTCGCATCAACTTATAATGAATAAAATCAGTTTAATTTTGAATGTTTTATTCAAATTATTCTTTATCTTTAATCAAACCTATAGGTTAAGAAACCATGGGCAGAGTCCACAGACTGAATTTGAGTAACCTAGAAGGGCCTTTTCAATCCGAATGGACTCAGCTATTTTGAAAGAAGTGACAACAATAAAACCTGAATGACTTTAAAACTTTTGTGATTGTGCCCTAAGAAATAAAATGCATGTTGTGGCCTAATGCACACAGACAGGCACATATTAACAATCCCTGTACTATAAGCAAAAACCTGACATTTCACTTTCATTTTAAAACAACTACTAGTCAAGACCCACAAAACTGATTTCACAATATACTAGTGGGCCATAACCTGCAACTTAAAAATTGCTGCTTAACATTGTAAAGGAGATTTACCTGTTCTTAGGTTGTAACGTTCTTTGTGTAGTGATTATATAATGGTTCTTTGCATTAGTTTCAGTATTTCTCAAAGAACATTGGAAAGAGAAGAGCTGCAGATTTGACCCTGACCACTCCTCCCTAGCCAAAGATGAATACCTACTAGTCTTCCCTTAAAAAAACTTTTTTTTTTAATAATCCTGAATAAGCATTATTAGGCCTCCAGCCAGTACCTGAGGTCTCTCTGTCTCTTTATCAAGATCAAGGCAACTTTATACCGGATTATCTCATTATACATGACTTTCACTTATCCTAAAACATTACAAAAAAAGCAGACCTATTTCCTGACTCTTTTCTTCTAGAGGAGGTAGTCTACCTGATGCTCTCCTCCCTTAAGTTTAGACTTCATCCTCAGTTACAAACAGATCCTCCCTTCTTATTATCCTAATGACTGTTAACAATTGTGGTAGAAATCTCTGCGTTCACTTCCCTCATTTTCACTCAATGAAGGAGCCTTTGTACTAAAAATTACAATCTAACTTCTCCTAGTTTGCTATTGCTCCTTCCAAGTACAGTTGTTACTTGAACAACTTGGAGTCTAGGGGCACTCACCCCCGCAACACAGTCAGAAATCCATATATAACTCTTGACTCCTCTCAAATTTACTGATAGCCTAAAGTTGACCAAGAAGCCCTAAAAATAATACAAAGTTGACTAATGCATATTTTGTATATTACATATATACTGTACTCTTACAATGAAGTAAGCTAGAGGGGAAAAAAAGTTATTAAGAAAATCATAAGGAGGGGCCCTTGGGTGGCTCAGTGGGTTGAGCCTCTGCCTTCGGCTCAGGTAATGATCTCAGGGTCCAGGGATCGACCCCTGCATTGGGCTCACTTCTCCGTGGAGATCCTGCTTCGTTCCCCCACTCCCCGCCTACCTCTCTGCCCACTTGTGATCTCTCTGTCAAATTATATAAAATCTTAAAAAAAAAAAAAAAGGCGTAGAAATGGACCCATGCATTTCAAACTGAGGATTTGCCACAGGTTTCCTCTTTACCCATACATAGTACTGCCATCAGGCTGTAACCTTGAAGTCCTCGTGAAAGGAACATTCAGTGTCATCTCGTCGTTGAACCACTTTTTTTTTTATTTTTCCTAGTTTCTCTTCAGGTGCTGCTTTTTGTTTCTACCTCCCAACTGTTACTGTATTTCAGAGCTATATAATCTGCAATTTATGCTCCTTGAATGTACTTCTTAACAGTGATTTCAAATAAAGAAGTAGGCTTGCATTTACGAACCATTTCCACCAAAAAATATGTATCTTCAAACCATATTAACCCACTTAGGGTCACAAGATGGGCCGATTGACAACATACACTACTAAATTTTTATTTTCTTTTGCCTCTCATTAAATTTAAAGATCCATTTGATGCTACTCCCCTGTAATTGGTATAGGTTGTTCTAAGAATTGTCACTGAATTACAGTATACCTAAGATGTTTTTTATGATTTACATAATTTGCAAGTTTATGTGAGTTTCATGGTTTCTGAATATGACTGGTTTCCATTGTCTGAATCTTCAATCCTAGAGAGTTCATTAATTGAGGTGGTTTATTTTAATCTTGGTGTGGTTTTTCACTTAAAAAAAAATACACATTGTCAGTTATCAGATTAGTGACTCTGAGATTTAGTAGTCTGGTTTTAGTAATCTGTTCCGTGTGCTAATATGAGTGATTTATAGTTGAAATCCAAGATTACGAAAATGTAACACATCTAGAAGTAAATATATTCTTCTAGCTTTAGGAGGGCTAGGAGATAGAGGTGTGCTATGTCTATCTATATATCTACAAAAGCTGAAAGTGTAGTACTTCAAAAAATTCATGACTAAATGACATTATCCCCTCAAGCCAGTAACCTAAAATTTTATGGTAATTCAAACACATGATTTAAAGAATAAAGTAATTGGGATGGGAGAAATGAGGTGAGAAAGAGAATCATAAAGTACTAGCATTCTGAAGTTTTTAAGAAAAAATAACTCCATGAACAACAATAATTTATAAAATCATTGTGTTGAGAAGTAGACATTATTTTTGCATTTAGAAGATTATTTCCTAATTCAGGGGAAAGAATATAATCAAATACATCATAAGCATCATTTGAATTACTCACTGTTTATTCAGATCTATTGAGGCTGAGTCAGTTATTCAGTCCTTGGTAATGTATTAAATATGCTGATTGTGATACAGGAAAGTCAAATATTTTCTCTTAACCTTTGTAATCAAGGGACCTGGCTGAATCAATTTATAAAGGGTTTTACTAAAAGGAAGAAAGGATGTTTAATTCAGAAAATGCATAAACCTGTGGAGTAGGTGTTTCTATTCAAAATGAAACAGGGTTTACTTTTGGAGGATGGTACATTGAGAGACATTACCCATTACTGGATTTTTTTTTTTTCTTAAGTGGGATTATCTTCAGAAATGAAACATTTGGTCTTTGAATTATGTTGCTATAACTTTCAGAGTTATACAGATGTTTAAATGATCTACAGAATACAAAAGCTCTTAAATTTGATAGCATTCTTCTTAATTTAGGGAATAAGAGACAGTAAATTACAAGGAATAAACTTTGATGCCTGCTCTATCAAATATATGACATAAGTTTTCTATGTCTGGCTATTGTAAGGAATTTTTTTTTTTTTTTTTTTTTTTTTTAAGAGAAAGATGAGAGCAGACTCCTTGCTCTGGGGATCTGATAAACCATTGTAAAGAGAGTACAAGCACCAGTACATGTATTGACCCTTGATTATTTTTGTATATTTATCTGCAGGATAATTTTAATTCTGGGATATTAGTATCAGCTTGGTATATGCCTCTGAGAATGGGAATTTAGTCTAAGTAGAACATAATCAGGGAAATTTGTTTTTTAAAAAATTTCATGATGGACTAAAGGCCAGATACTTTTGTCTGTCTATAAATACCCAAAACATTTTAGGTAGTACAAAAAAAAAAAGCATTCCCATTTTTTAAAATTTGAAAAACGTCTTCATTTGCCTATAAAATATAGCAATTCAGAAACTATACCGGAAGTACACTTCTAAGTGATCATAGGAAATTATGAAAGGTAATAAAAAAGCATTTAATAAGTGACTCTTAATCTCACAAAACAAACTGAGGGTTGATGGGGGGAAGGGATTGGGTGAGAGGGGGGCTGGGGTTATGGACATTGGGGAGGGTATGTGCTATGGTGAGTGCTGTGAAGTGTGTAAACCTGGCAATTCACAGACCTGTACCCCTGGGGATAAAAATATATGTTTATAAAAAATAACATTTTAAAAAAACATTTAATGACCATTAATATATACATACTTAATATTATAGGTCATTAGGGGCACCTGGGTGGCTCAGTCGTTGGACGTCTGCCTTCGGCTCGGGTCGTGATCCCAGGGTCCTGGGATCGAGCCCCGCATCAAGCTCTCTGCTCGGCGGGAAGCCTGCTTCTCCCTCTTCCACTCCCCCTGCTTGTGTTCCGTCTCTCGCTGTGTCTCTCTCTGTCAAATAAATAAATGAAATCTTTAAAAATAAAATTAAAAAAATATTATAGGTCATCTGGAAAGGGGAAGATAAATACTAGAAAACATAATCCTTCCATAAAAAAAAAACCCCACACACATTTAATTATAGGTGTTCAAGACATTGAGGACGGTGTTGTTGTTGCTGCTGCTAGAGAAAGGGAGGGGTATAGGGAGAGAGAGAATCACAAGCAGGCTCCACACTTAGTGTGGAGTCCATTGCAGGGCTCAGTCTCAGGACCCTGAGATCATGACCTGATTCTAAATCAAGAGTCAGATGCTTAGCCAACTGAGCCATCCAGGCACCCCAAGACATTAAGGACTTTTAAATGAGATGCATAGTGTGTTTACCTTCGGGCTGAGGACAATCCAAAGCTAAAGTTGGTTTCTTTTACCTGTATCAATATTCTAAAAAGTGTACCTCACTATAAAATACAGTTGAATTAAGAAAGCCAGCACAGAGTAGTGTTGCATGATTTGAAAGTGACATAGATAAGTATACTCAACATTAGTATGTCAGGATTCTCAGCAATGAAGTCTTTGGAATATTACCAGTCACAAGTATTATATCTTTGTTAGGTGAAATTTTTGCTATATGTGTCCTTAGAAGTATAAAAGACTAAAAGTTAACTGAAATAACTCCTTCATGATGTTGAATAAAAGTTGCGCAAAGAATAAAAAGGGATTATTCTTCCATCAAGATTAATAATTTATGTTTTATATTCTTAAATTATTGGGATTGTATATTGAGACTTTGAAATTGTCTTAATCAGTACCCGTTCATTTTGTCATGACTTACTTCATCCTTTACGTTAAGGATTATTATCATTTGAATGTTGTAGTGTAAGGTTGCTTATAGTTACTAATATTCCCTGCTATAAACCACTAAGATACTCTTTGCTTCCAATTTCTTAAAATTTAGCAGGTAAGACATCATTTTTATACTTCCACTCAAAGATTTATAAGGGTAAGTAATTTAAAATTGTCATCTTTCATAGTCGTCAAGGACAAATAATCCTGAATGGATAGCTTTTGCTACCTCTTCATTTTTAAGCTCTCAGTAGGATGTTAAGAATTTATTTCTTTTACGGCAACTGTTAGTGTATTTGTGTATGTGTGTAGGATTAAATAATAAACGTTATGTTAATGTTACTATGTTGATACATTTTTATCCTGTCTTAGTCTTTATGGAAAAATACAAATTTTATTTCATTACAGACTTGAATTTACTATTTTAGTTATAGACACTTACATTTTAATATATTTTTATTTATCCTGCCTTTCATGTTTTTATTTTCTTCAGTTTAATGTATATATTGGTTTATCTCTTTGAGGAAATTCTTTGTAATACTAAAGGCATTACTGTGCTTCTCAAATAGATGAGTGATAGGTAAAAGCATGTAAAACTCTTGTCCCAGCCACAGTACACGCGCGTAGAGGAAGAGAAGGGTATATAAGTGACTTCCAACTCTTCAGATTTGCACTGAGAGGAAGTATACTTTCAAACTAAGTGATCCAGACCTCTGTAAAATAAATTTGGGTGCTACCAAGAATGCGAGATGAATCCCTTACTACATATAGACTGAGTAATGCCAGTGAATCTGTTTAAGAAAGTTTTTAGTCTATACAGACACATGAAGGCATTGTGTCAAAAATTGATGAGGTAACTACCCTTTTTATGTTTTTTAAGTTATTACATAATGATAAATGTATAAAAACTGCATTACCAATTTGGGGTGAAGCCTATTACAGTTTTAAATATGTGTTTTATTAAAATACAAAGCTGGCTTAGAAAACTTACATAAATACTAGTATTTCATTTTTATTGTGCTAATTAAGTTAAAATTTCCCTTTTATCTTCAGATTTAAATTATTTTCTTACCTTTCATTAATAGGTAGTATAGATCAATCAGTGTTAAAAGAATTACCCCCTGAACTTCTGGCAGAAATTGAATCCACCATGCCACTTTGTGAACGTGTGAAAATGAATAAACGCAAGCGTAGCACAGTTAATGAAAAGCCAAAATATGCTGAAATCAGTTCAGATGAAGATAATGATAGTGATGAAGCTTTTGAATGTAAGTATCACATAACTTTATTATTACTTTAGAATTAAGCAGATTGATGTGTTTGTCTCATTCATAATTTGGGGGGTTAGGAAGAGTACAGTGATCTTAATTCTTAATAACATAGTATAGCAAGCTTTTTTTCTTTATACTTAAAAAAATGCGGAAGATGAGATCAGTTGGCACCAAGAAAAAAAAGTTTAATGAGCTATTATTAGTGTCAAATAACAGAGGTATGTGTCTATATTTAGCAAACATTTATTGAGCTCCTACTATATATGCTAGGCACTGAGAATAAAAATACAAATAAGATGTGGCCCCTGTCTTTGAAGAGCCTTCAGTCTAATGGGGGAAATATGTAAACAGTTGTAGCAGTGAGAAAAGGACAGTGATAGTAAGTAAATCCAGGGTGCTATGGGAGCACATTGGATTGGCATCAGAATTATACTTGGGGGTTCAGGGAATGCTTACTGGAAGAGGTGACACTTGAGTTGAGTCTTGAAGGACACATAGGAGATAGCCAGGTAAAGAAATACTTAAAACCATACTATCACTAAATTATGAATGGATTAGCCACATTGCCAGTTATCTGTGTGGTTTGGACCTGGCTTCTCCTTTTTGCCCAGCTGTGTCCTGGAATTCCTCCCTTGTTTCACTGTTTTCCAGAGCTGGCTTCTTCACTACACAGCTACCTCTCTACAACACTGTGATCACCTGTCTTTGCACTAGACTTGCTATACCTCGCCTGTCTTCCTACTGGTCCACTGAAAAAGTTCTTCTCTTTTATCCCTATCTTCCTTCTTCTGGAGCAAGAGAATTGAGCCTAGCCAAGAGGGGTCAGCAACCTTGTTTGACTTAAACGGCATTCAGTGGAAACAGACTATGGGAGATCTTCACTGGTGTGCCAACTGACTTAGTCATTATGACCAAAAGAAGTGGGAAGACAACCAGTGTGTTCTACCTTTTCCACCTAGTTTCCGTAGATAGAGGTGTGACAAGCAAGGGCAGGAAGGACAGATGCATGCTGCCAATTTTAAATGTATATTGCTGATGGAAATCCTTTACCTCCTCCAAAGTTTTCAATGTTCATTTATTCTGATCTTCTTTAAATTGTGAGCTCTTGAGCTATGAGAGTAGACTATGAATACTGAACAAATATGAACAAAGTTTTAAAATTGAAATAAAATATATAGCAAAGTTAATCTGACATTTAATTATATGTATAATTGTCATAACTTGTTATCATGAGATGTATTTACATGCAATATATTTTAATGGCTAAAGTTAATACTCTTTTATTATAATCAAACATTTTGGTCATATGGGAACATATGCTCTGGAAAGGGAGAGGAGAAAGGAGATCTGGTGGCCCTGAAACTCATTCCCCTTTATATACATGCCTCTCCTTCTCTCCTCCTCCTCTTCCCCCATCCCCCAAACATCACCCATTTCTAAAGGGAATAGCTAAGGAGGAGGAGTTCCTTAATTGCAGATTGATTTCAAATCACACTTCAACTCCATTTAACTGAGAGTGGCTCTCTGCATTGCTAAACTGATGAGAATTTTGAAGCTACCTCACAGTTCAGTAGAAAGGATAGCATAATCAGAAATTCCCACGAAGTTTAAAACAGGGGAGAGAGCCAGCCACACATGCCTTACGTTTGTCTTCAATGCAATCACTATTCTTTTCCTTGCTATTATGAGAGCTGTCGTTTCATTTTATGGGACCACATAGTGTCATCTTAAAGCCATGGATCCTGTTTAAGCTATTCCCAAATATGTTGAAAGCGGATATTAGTTAGAGAACCTCAGCTTCAACCTGCTAGGTGCAAGAAGTTTCTCCGGATTTTTCAAGAGACCTCAGAGTAGCTTCCTGTTTTTCTAAGTTTATTTCTATATAAGTAACTATAGAAAAATTGACTCTGGAGACACTGGAGAGATGAAATAATTTCAGTTGGTTGTTGACATAAACAACCACATTGTCATTATACCATGACAAAAACAATGTAGTGAAAATATAGTATAGTACAAAATGTAGAAGTATTATGAGAACATAAGCACAAGCCTTATGCTGCTTTCAGAGACTTTTTGAAACTTAAGATTTTGCTGCAGTTTAATCAAATCGGTTTCCTAAAAATCTTAAACTAGGGCAATTGTTTTGTTGAAGAATGGGGGAAGTGTTGAGGGGAACTTTGAAAGTCGGGCCACATAGATCTGGGTAGCCATAACACAAATACAGCATCATTGGGTTGCTGGAGAAAGAGGAAGGAAGATGTAAGCTAAGGAACGATGTTGATAAAATTTAGAAAGGGAAAGTAGAAGACACTCAAGGCATATTTTACCTACCTGTCTGCTGAGCTCCTCCCCTACTTCTTTCAGGGCTATGAGGGCAATAAAGAACAAACTAGTAACAGTGAATTGGGATCCTGAGAGCCTTATTACAAACACACTGTATCATAGAAATTGGGTGGGTTTTTTTTTAAATTTGCCATCCTATTTTTATCCAAATTTCCTAAAGCTTAATGAATGTGAAATAAAAATCTTCAAGCCCTCTAAAAATTTTCACAAATAAAATATATTGTAAGTTCTTGCTAACAATTGTAAGATTTTTTCAAGTGTTTCTAATCATAGAATTAAATGCTTGAAATGGATTTCTTCTGAAATTAAAATTCAGAAGGACTAAGTCATATTTGAGGTCATAGAATACTACTTTCTGCACATTTCTGAAGAAGCTTATTAGTTGCTATTCCTCATATCTGGTAGGTATTTTAGTACTTGTTGAAAAAATATTTAGTGAATGCTACGTAAATTACCTGTTTCTCTGACACACATATGCACGCACACACACAGACACACCTTTTATTAGTTTATAAGGCAGCCTCTCACTAACAGAATGTACTGGAGCATACACTAATTGTAAAGGGGGGGGAGTCCTTCTTCCTCATATTTCATGTCAAATTTATGGCCAGTTATGAAGAAAATCATTGAAGATTTAAATATATGTGCTCATGTTTGTCTTTTTATGAACTATCTTGCTATGCCAATCCTGTGACCAAAAAGAAGAGGAAACAAATTTATCTTTCTCTACTATGCTGTCAGTAGATTGGACAGAAGGGTCCAAAACCAGAAACCAAACTAGATTCTTGAATAGGTATAGCTAAGGCAGCATGTAAGGGTAGTATTAGCCAGAGTACAGACATTACGCACACCTAAAGGCACCAACACAAGCATAGATAGAGTGCATGGGCCAGAGGTTGGCATCCTTAAATTTTAGGATTTAAGGGGACTCAAGTAAGAGTTTTGTCTTAAGTATTTGGGTATTGATCATAGTTAGGAATTCGAAATACAGGCAAGTTCAAAGGAAGCAAGAGAGTCAGACTTAGTTCAACAGACTAGAAAGTATTTCATTGTCACCAACAAGTGGTCAAAACAACAGGATGCCTAGATAATGGGACAATTAGTTCTCTATCTTAGTTTTAAGTTGATGGTGCTCCATCCTAGAGCAGGTATGGTAAATATTTGTCACTTGTACTGCCCTCCAGCTCTCACAGGACAGACATTTCTGATGAGTCTTTCTTGTTGAAATATGCTTTCTCAGGGAAATAACAAAGCTCTAGGCAGCTATTTCCAGTTGATGAGAGTTGATGTGTCAGATGAAATCTGTTCATCAGTTCTTCCTAGGATTTCCTGTCATTACTGGTGTTTTTATGGAATGCTTAGACCCTTGGAAGGTTGGGGAAGGGACTGAAGGTAACATATATAAATATGTTCATGAAGCATGTATATGCTTAAAAGCTTTTCTCCTTGGGTTTAAGCGAGTACATTGTTGAAGAACCGAATTCAGTATATGAGTATTTACAACTGTACAGATTTATTCTATCTCTGTAGGTCTGTGATTTTTAGATGATCAGAGTCTATTGAATTTATACCCAAGTTGTGGGCTTAATTTGGCTTTTCATTGTTGATATACATGGTTACTCCATATGCTATAGCACTTTCTCAAAGGTTTACTTTTCCTCCAAACCCTGCTCTCCATCAATAATCCAAATGCTAAATGCTAGGTGTTTCTATTTTTCATCCAAATCCTAGATAAAGATTGTTTTACATGCCTTAATTAATCCTGATGGTTAGATATTATCTTTACCAACTCACTGAATACCTTCCAAATTCATTTAGAAATCTTTAAATCTAAAATAATAGGATAATGCTAAAATAAGTGATACCATTTCTATACCATAATTTATGTGTCTGATTAAATAGAATGGCTCAATTTCCTAGACCCACACAATGATTTTCCTTCCCCTGATGTGGTTCATTTGTGAAGTACAAGTTTTAGGTCTTTTTAAATGAGGTAAATTATTTGTCATGGGGATTTGCTTCTAGCCTCTAGGAAACGACATAAAAAAGATGATGATAAAGCTTGGGAATATGAAGAGCGTGACAGAAGAAGCTCTGGGGATCATAGGAGAAGTGGCCACTCTCATGAAGGAAGAAGGAGTTCGGGTGGTGGTCGTTACCGAAACCGAAGCCCATCAGATTCTGACATGGAAGATTATTCTCCTCCTCCCAGCCTTAGTGAGGGTAATTCATCAGTGTCAACGGATTTCTTACATAAGCTGCCTTAAATTTAGGTCTTTAACTTTGAAGAATATTTGATACCTTTTTATGAGTTAATTAACAACTCCTAATTGTTAAGACAGAAGTATATATTTAGTTTGGAATGGTAGTGGTTATTGTTTAAGAATTTAAAGTTCTGGAGGAAACTAGAAGCAAAAATAGAAATATTTTAAATTGTCATTCTTGTATTTCAATATTTCTTTGTTTATTTTAGTTGCTAGAAAAATGAAGAAAAAAGAAAAACAGAAGAAGAGGAAAGCTTATGAGCCAAAACTAACACCTGAAGGTAACTTTTTAGTTTGTCTTTATTCATAGTCTTCAACTTCAGTTTTCTACATGTAATGTGATAAGCTCTTATTTTTTCTTTCTTATAGAAATGATGGATTCTTCAACTTTTAAAAGATTCACAGCCTCAATAGAAAATATTTTGGATAATTTAGAAGATATGGATTTTACTGCATTTGGTAAAATCATTTTAAGATATATTTATTTACCTCTAAATATAGTGTCCGCTTTAAATATATTTATTTACCTATGTGTCTATGTTTCTGCCAGTTCTCTAGTGCATATAGAGGCATTGTCTGTGCTCTGAAGAAACGTAAAATCTAGTTGTAGAGTCAAGTGTAGTCTATGTTTTTTTGTTTTCTTTTCTTTTGTTTTAAAGATTATTTATTTATTTATTTATTTGAGAGAAAGAGAGACAGACTCCCCACTGAGCAGGGAGCCTAATGTGGGACTCGATCCCAGAACCCTGGGATTATGACCTCAACCAAAGGCAAGCGCTTAATTGACTGAGCCACCCAGGCTCCCCTCAAGTGTAGTCTGTTTTATCAAGAAATTGAAAACTTTAGTGTAATAAGTATTACTGAATACTGTTTTTGGAATCCTGAGAATGCAGCTACCAAAGTAGGTGATAATAATTTATTTTATTAACATATAATGTATTATTTGTTTCAGGCGTATAGGTCTGTGAATCATCAGTCTTAGACAATTCACAGCACTCACCATAGCACATACCCTCCCCAGTGTATGATAGTAATAAAAGAAACCTTTTTTTAGGTGAGACACGAGTAGATGCTAGATAACGGGAGTACTAATATGAGCAAGGATGCAGAAATAGGAACCCATTCATCTGCTCATTTATTCTTATAGCCAATATTTATTGAGTACTTATTCCTTGTCAGCAATATTTTAAGTGCTAGAGATGCAAAGATAAATACCCTAGCCACTGGCTTTAAGTAATACAGAATCTAATATGGAAAACAAAACCAATTAGAATATAGTAGGATTAATATATTCATATATTCCTTTTATAATAATATGTAAAGATCATAGCTTTAAATAAAGAAATGTAACACTGCTTACAGTATTTAGAGCTACTCAACAATTCCACCTATAGCTGGTATAAACATTAGTGCCTAATTTATACAAAAGCCATATAATACACAATGATTCTTATAAGAGTCCATCTGTTTAAAAATGTCTTAAAAGGTATATTACCCTTTATATTATATTAACCTTTATTTTAAAAGTATTTGTTTTGGGAAAGTTACTTGCCTAAGTATCATTAATGCATGTCTCCATTATTTGGGATACCAGTTGTGTGCTGAGAAACCGTCTTCCATGTCATCTAAGGTCCCAACCGGAAGACAGATGGCAGTCTCAAATAGGATAATTTGAGGAGGACTTACTTACAAAGAGACCAGTTACAGAGTTGGGGACAGAATAGTACCAGAATCTAGGTTTAACAGCCATGGAATTATTACCATCCCTACTCCAAAAGGAACAAGGGTAAATATGTTACCAGAACTCAATTCTGTAGGGAAAATAATGTCATAGACTTCCTTGGAAAAAAAAAAGCAGTAACCTTTTGGTTAGAGAACATGGGCAGCCTGAGACCTTACAAGGAAGGAGTCAGAGGTATAAATACCCTGACCTCACTCTCCTCTTTGATCTTCTGACAGGGCACCCCACTAGCTGAACCCAAACAGAAGCTAGAGGGGATAGGAGACTGTTGATGTAGTCCATACAGGTCAGCCTTCTAGGGCAGAGAGCTTGGCTGAGAAGGGTCAATAGTATATCTAAAGTAGTGAAGATAAGAGATCTAACTCCTCCTTCCATCTTCATCAAACTCCCATTTTAATACCTGTCCTTTCATTCAGGGTTTCCTTGAGGTTTACATTTGGTTGTTATTTGTTTAGTTTGTTTGTATTTGTTTGTGTGTCCCTAGATTTTATTAAAAAATTAAGCTTACTATTTTAAGCTATTTATTGTACCTAAACTATTTGGTTTGGTTTTTCAGGTGATGATGATGAAATTCCTCAGGAACTTCTTTTAGGAAAACATCAGCTTAATGAACTCGGCAGTGAATCTGCTAAAATTAAAGCAATGGGTATAATGGATAAGGTATCTCACTAAAGAAAAATTTTTATATTTACTATGTACGGTCTAATGTTTGAAATTAAAGTTTTCAAGGTAAATTACAAAGATTGCATAAATAATAATGAAAACAATTTATGGTTGCCTTCTGAGAGTCTAAATAATTTTTTTTTTTTTTTAAAACAACTCAAGTATTCTGTAAATTATTCTAAAGAAAATCATATCCCATTGAAAGTAGCATGGGCCTGGATTTTTTTTTCACTGTTTTTATTTTTCATTGTCTCAGGTATTTATATTATTTAAATGTAGAAATACACTAAAAAATTTTTTTGGCATTTGCTTTAGTCATTGAGAGTGGTGAAAGTAAAGCTACAGTCTCAACACATTAATTGTAATAAATACATAGCCTCATTACTGTAGGCTTTATAGTAATTTTTGTGAGTTGACTTTCTTGTGAGCTCTCTGTTGCTGAATAGTCTCATTCTATTCTAAAGGAATAGCAGAGTATTTTTTCATTGATAATGACTTCTAACAATGGTGACAGCATCAAGGGATGGCTTCCTATAATCTTTATGAGCCACCATTTACTCCCTAAACTACTGTGTGATTGCTGTGCAAATACAGTTTCAAGATGAATCCTCCCTCCTCTTCTAAGCAGGGCAGGCTCCCTGTTGTTTAGAATTATCTACTCTAAGTCTCCTAATTTCCTATTCTATAATATGGAGGTAGTGTGTTGTTCTTCAAGAATAAGTAGAATAATGAATCTAAGATTATTTACCTACAGTTTATTCTAAACATTTCTAAACTTACTTCATTTATTCAATTTTATAATTTTAAAGTAGACTAGAAAATATTTTGATCTTTTTACCAAGTTAAAACATATTTTTTGTTTATATACTGCCTGTATTCTAAGTAATAAAGTGCTGTGAATTTTTATTTTTTATTGAGATATAATTGACATTATATTAATTTCATGTTTTATCACATAACCAGTCAATATTTGTATATACAGCAAAATGATCACAACAGTAAATCTAGTTAACATCCATTATCACACATGGTTATCATTTTTTTTTCTGTGATGAGAACTTCTAAATTCTACTCTCTTAGGAACTTTCAGATATGCAGGATAGTTTTAACTATAGTCACCATGCTATACATTACATCCTGAGGATTTATTTAACTTATAACAGGAAATTTGTACCTTTTGACCATCTTCACCTACCTTAGCCCTTATCTCCAACCCCTGTGGCAACCACCCATCTGTTCTCTGTGTCTGTGTGTTTGGTTGGTTGTTTTTTTGGTAGTGGTTTTAGACTCCACATCTAAGTGAGGTTATCTGGCATTTGTCTTTGTCTGACTTATTACACTTAGCATAATGCCCTCAAGGACATGTTGTCATGTTGTCACAAATGGTAAGATTTCCTTTTTATGGCAAGATATTTCATTGACATTGTGTGTATGTGTGTAGATATATATATATATATCTACACACACACATTGTACTTTCTTTGTCCATTCATCCATCAGTGGATACTTTGGATGCTTTCATGTCTTGGCTATTGGAAATAATCATGCAGTGAACATGGAGATGCATATATCTTTTTAAGTTAGTGTTTTCTTTTCCTTCAAATATATTCCCAGAAGTGGAATTGATAGCTCTTATGGTGGTTCTATTTTTAGTTTTTTGAGGACCCTCCATACTATTTTCCATAGTGGGTGTACCATTTTACATTCTCACCAACAGTGCACAAAGGTTTCCATGAATTTGATTTTTAAAGCCAGTTGTATCACATTGTTAACCAGTAATTAATGTGCTGTTAGTTCACAGTGGTATGCAGTGAGGGATATATTGACCTTTTTTTATGTAGGAAAATGGCATCAATTTTCTGAAGTGACACTGCCAGTCCTAGCTTTTATTTCATAAATTCCATAATTGCATATAGCTAAAATGATTTCATTTTCACCAGGTGAATTTGCTGAGTATTTTCAAAATATGGAAAGTTTAGCAAAAGCCTGAGTGTTTTAATCTGCTATGAAATTATCTAAAGTAGCATTTGGCAGAACATGTTTCTGTACTCTGGCAAAATGATCAAAATGTACTTAATGTCAGTTACTCTATTGATCCTTCCATTTGACTCTTCTGGATGATTTGGTTGAGAGTCCTAGTTGCATGCTAGGAGTCTGAAAGGAGACCTGTTCAATCAGAAGAATATGAATAACAGTTGCCTTCTAACAGAACCTTTAAATCGGCTACTAATTTTTAGATAGAGAAAGCGACCTTTCTAAGAATTGAAATAGTAGATAATTTTTAAAATAAGAAAGATTTCTTCTGGGAAAAAAAAGTGTTACTTTACACTTGTAACTTTTATCATTTACAGTTTTATGCTTTATTTATAATACCACCTTGAATTTTAAGACACCTGCTGAATAACACTGTAGTGTGGAAACCATGTTATAATTAAATCAACAGATGAAAACTTAGAGAGAGAGAGAGAGAGTGTGTGTGTGTGTGTGTGTGTCTGTGTGTCTGTGTGTGTGTGTTCATGTGTGTGTTCAGTATCACTGCCACAAGTACAGGCAGCCAGGCATCAGAACAGACTAAATCTTGACTAGCTCTATGGTAAGAATTTAGTTAGTAGTGTGCATATTTGTCCATTCTGTGTTTACTTTTCTGTCTTTCAGAAACAAGTGATTAATTCTACATAATTCAGATTTAAGTAGAGTCTGGGAAAATTTTCTTTTCCCACTTTTTAAGCAGGTGGTAATTTTGTATGTTCCATAGCGCAAAGGTGATAATTGTACAATATGTTTCTTGACTAATTTATCACTTTTACCAATGACTGATTTAAAAAAATAATATATATATGTATATATGTATATATATGTTGCTGTTTTAGCTTTCTACTGACAAAACTGTGAAAGTCCTAAATATCTTGGAGAAGAATATTCAAGATGGGTCAAAGCTTTCCACTTTGTTAAATCATGTAAGTACAAGATCTGTATTGTTAATTTTACCTTTACTATAGTTAAGATACAAGTCTTTTTCAAAAGAACTCTGATTTACAGAGGAAATCTCAAATTTCATTTATTTGAGCTTTTTACATTCATTAGCAATGCTACTAAATTATATTTTAAGTAAATCAAAATTATATTGTTGATTCACAGCTTTGACATAAACAGACAACAGATGTAAATTCATTTCACTTTACAGGACTGTTCTTTAATTTTACATTATGCTCTTCCTTGTGTATGATTGTATTTAAAATATTTTTTCACTTATGAAATGATAGTAATTCTTTTTCTTGACCTTCCTGGAGAATTAAATAGAAACCTTATACTGCTTTCCTAATGTATCCTAAAACAGTAATCCTTCCATACCTTTTTTTTTTTTAAGGTTTTATTTATTTATTTATTTATTTATTTATTTATTTGTGAGAGAGAGTGAGCACACATGAATGGAATGGAGGGGCAGAGAGAGAGGGAGACGCAGACTCCCTGCCGAGTAGTGAGCCTACCTTGGGGCTTGATCCCGGGATGCTAAGATCATGACCTGAGCAGAAGGCAGATGCTTAACCAGTTGAGCCACCCAGGCACCCTTGTACCATTTTTATACCTAGTTCAAATTGTCATTGAAAGGATTAAATAAATTAATTCATGGAAAGTGCTTAACAATGTCTCTACATATTAAGTTCTCAATAGGGGCGCCTGGGTGGCTCAGTGGGTTAAGCCGCTGCCTTCGGCTCAGGTCATGATCCCAGGTCCTGGGTTCGAGCCCCACATCGGGCTTTCTGCTCAGCAGGGAGCCTGCTTCCTCCTCTCTCTCTGCCTGCCTCTCTGCTTACTTGTGATTTCTCTCTGTCAAATAAATAAATAAAATCTTAAAAAAAAAAGAAAAAAAGTTCTCAATAAACACTAACAGCAACAGTTAATGTATTTGAGTATCTTTATATCAAACAGCAACATAATGTAATAGTTTATAAACTGATAAAAGTAAATTGCCTGGAATCTACCTCCTTAGAATTGTGGCAGACTTTCAAAATCACATGTATATTCAAATTGATCTTGATAGTTCTACCATTATTGAATTCAAACATTAATATGTATAGGCATTTAATATGAGTTAAGAATTTGGGAAAGTATTAAGTTACTGAATTTTCCTTATTGCATAAAATTTCCAAAACACAAACTCAAAAAGGTCCATATTCTCATCTAGCAATAACCACTATTAACACTTTTGATATATGTGTCTCCATTATCATATTTGCATATATATATTTAGTGTATCCACTGGATCTTATGAGAGAAATGTTCTTGAGTTTGCCCAAGCCACAGGATTGCTAAGTGATCTACGTGGAATAAGAAATGTAGAAAAATAAACTCAGATGGTATTTCTGTGGTTTCTTAAATATGTCTATATTTTTCCAATGCCCTTTTTAAATTAGTTCTTGAATCGGAAACAAAGGGCTTAAAGAAACCCATAGTGGCAATCTACCACATCCTTAGTCTACAAATTTTATTTGAAAGACTTGACAAGAAATTGTAATAGATCTCAAGAATCTAGAGTTCTGGAGAGCTGGCTGACTCAGCCTTAATGAAATTATTCTAAATCCTGAAGGCATAACATTATTTAATGTTTTTTTTCATTCAATGACTCTTTCATACAGCAATTTTAATATTAAAGAAAAGCTACTTTATTTTTTTGAATAGGTATGCAAGCAGTAAAATGGAAGAAAGCTTAGAGAGTTAGGAAAAAAGTAATTGAGTTCATAGGCATTAGTGCCCTTCTCTGCTTTACATATATTGTGCTTTTATTTGCTTCATTTCCCAGTGTATATGCTTTGCATAGCATGCATTTGAAAGTACTCCTAGAGTATAAAGTTACTATTTCCTGGGGTCCCTGGGTGGCTCAGTGGGTTAAGCCTTTGCCTTGGGCTCAGGTCATGATTTCAGGGTCCTGGGATCAAGCCCCGCATCAGGCTCTCTGCTCAGCGGGGAGCCTGCTTCTCCCTCCCTCTCTCTCTCTCTCTTTCTCTCTCTCTGCCTACTTGTGATCTCCGTCACGTAAATAAATGGAATCTTTAAAAAAAAAAAAACAAAGTTACTATTTCCTATGTAAACATGTGAGAGAAGGATTTTCATTCTCAAAAAATTAAAAGCACGCCTTCCGGGTGCCTGGGTTGCTCAGTCAGTTAAGCATCTGCCTTCCGCTCAGGTCATGACCCCAGGGTCCTGAGATCAAGTCCCACATTGAGCTCCCTGCTCAGCAGACTTCTCCCTGTGCCCCTCCCCCTGCTCATGCTCACTTGCTCTCTCTCTCTCTCTCTCTCTCAAATAAATAAAATCTTTAAAAATAAAAATAAAAAAGTAAAAGCATTCCTTCCCATTTGTAATATAAGTTGCCAGTGTATAAATTAAGATGCAGTCTTCTGTCAGTGGTTGAATTATCCATTTTAGAAAATAAATTATGTTTTCGGTAGTCTGCATAATAACTACTTTTTAACCTCTTTCAAAAATACTGTTTCTGAAAAACTAATATGGGAATGGTTGAGTCAATAACATTTTACTACTTTTTTTTTTTAACATTTTACTACTTTTAAATGCAGCTTTATCATTCGTCATTTAAATTTTTACTTTGTTCTCAACAACAGGCAGAATTTGCAAAGTTTTGACTATAGTGTTCATACGCCAAGCATAAAATTATTTATATACAATTATAGTTGTTAGCTAGAATCTTAGGTTTGGATAAAGTACATTGAAGATACTATAATTTTGTTTGGAGTGTCATCTAGTGGTGAAATCAGGAGATAGAGTGTATTATGTTTGAAAACTTTGAAAGAAAAATCTTAAAGTAACATCAGTATTTGTACTTCATTCCTGATGTTCCTGAACATCCGTGAACAAGCATCAGAACAGCTGGCTGGCTTAGTCAGTAGAGTACATGACTGTTGATCTCAGGCTCATGAGTTCAAGCACCACATTGGGTGTAGAGCTAACTTAAAAAAAAAAAAATGTACATACTTTAAACCATTTACCATGTAAATCGAACATACCATAATTTCTTAATATTTTAACCTATAAATGCATTTATTTCCATTTCATTAACAATGTGCTGTTTTATAGAATAACGATACTGAAGACGAAGAAAGATTATGGAGAGACCTTATTATGGAGAGAGTTACAAAATCAGCAGATGCCTGTCTTACAACTATCAACATTATGACATCCCCTAACATGCCAAAAGCTGTATATATTGAGGATGTAATTGAAAGAGTTATACAATACACTAAATTTCATTTGCAGAATACACTTTATCCTCAGTATGATCCTGTTTACAGATTAGATCCTCATGGAGGTTAGTTTGCCTTTTTATATTAAAGTTTTGAGTATTATGTCAAAATTACCTATTAAATAATTTTCTTATGTTGGGTCAGAATGCAGTAACTTAAAATGGCACAAAAATTACTAGATCATATAGATGGTAATAAATACTGACTTTTGATTTGACTAGAGTATAGAACTTTTAGTTAATCCAGTACTTGTTCAGGTATAATTTCTTTAGCAAATATTTACATATAATGGAAGTAATTCTACTGGTCAGGGAAAATCCCAGATAATTTTAGCTTCTAGTTCTCTTTATCACTTCACCCTAATTTTATGCAGAATATTAGTTATTTACAAAGTGGATTGATTCAAGATGTTTAATCTTTCCCTTATTTATTACCTTTATAAATAAATGAACTGTGAAATAGTTAATGTGTGCATTTAACGAGAGGGGGACATACTTGGTTTATAAATAATCTATAGTTAATTACTTATTGTTTAATAATTGCAAGTTAATTTAAAGGGAAGTATAATCTTACTCTTCTTGCACCAATGAGAAAAAAATAGAAATAAAGATACATATTTTACAAGAATTTAGTAGCCTCTGGAACGTGCCATAGATTATCTGTTACAAGAATGATTACTTGCTATCTAAATATCCCTAGAGAATAATTTTCTGTTTCAATAAATAACCAGCTTTATTTGCCAGGTTATATTTTTATGTAGCACCCATCCTCCTCCCAAAAATGTGTTCCCTTAATTCAGAATACTGTTTTATTACTGTTTATTAAAAGTTGATAAATTACTTGTTTGAAATTTTTCTTTCATTTTAGGAGGCTTGTTAAGTTCAAAGGCAAAACGGGCTAAATGTTCTACCCATAAGCAGAGAGTAATAGTAATGCTTTATAATAAAGTTTGTGACATTGTTAGCAGCTTATCAGAATTGCTAGAGATACAGCTTCTTACAGACACAACAATTCTTCAGGTAAGTTTTTTTGTTTTTTTTTTTTTTTTTTTAAGCATTTTGTTATATTTCTAGACCAAATGATGTAAGAATAGAGAGGCTAGGTGAGTTCAGCATAACCTTGCTCACTCAGTAATGATGCCAGCATGATGTTAATTTTTTCCATTCAGAAGATATATATAAAATGAAGAAATACAAGTCCAGGGAAGTTTTAAAAAGAAACATTGAGGATAAAAGGTGAATGTATTATAAACTCTAAACTCTTAAGTTCTTTGAAAGGTAAATGATTACTTCCTTTGAAGTATGTCATAATATTTTCATCCAGAGTAGCAAAATGTGTTTTTTTTAATTGTGACATTTATTAACTCAAAATGTGGAGATCACAGGAATGGTGGCTATGAAAAGAAAGTATGTACTAATGTGCTTGAGGGTGAAAGGAGCAGAGAAAAAACCAGATCAATACTAATGATTAATGAGGGGAAAGAAAATGTCCTCTCAGTTTCTTCCAGTAAGTTTATGAATATTTTGGAATTTAGTTAAGGTAGAATGTTACTGAAATCAACTAGAGATGTATACTGATTACTTTTTATGTGTGCAGGTATCATCAATGGGAATTACACCATTTTTCGTGGAAAATGTCAGTGAACTACAATTATGTGCCATTAAATTAGTCACTGCAGTAAGTATTAAGTCATACTTTTAGTTATCCCACCAGAAAAATAATATTGATATCATTTAATTCAAATTTATAAAAATTAATGAAGATTGAAGTTTTCCATAGATTTATTTCAGCATAAGGACTATTTTTTGTGTGCCTTCTATTTTAAATTCTTCTAAATTTTTATTTTATTCAATATAGTATATTAATAGTTTCAGAGGTAGAGTTCAGTGATTCATCAGTCTTATATAATACCCAGTGCTCATTACATCACATGCCTCCTTAATGTCCATCATCACCCAGTTACACCATACCTCCACCTTCCTCCCCTCCAGCAACCTTTAGTTTGTTTCCTACAATAAAGAGTCTCTTATGGTTTGTCTCCCTCTCTGATTTTGTCTTATTTTTCCTCTCTAAATTTAAAAAAAATAGTTACTAATTCCTTAATATCTATAATTAAATCAGAATTAATTAAAATCATTTAAATTTTGTCTTTCCATCTCCAAGATAGTATAATCCTCTAACTAAAACTAGTATATGCTAATTCTACAAGAATGTTATAATTAAGGATGGAAAAGTAGTGTAAATTAAGTTTATTGTCATTGAAGATGTTGAAAACATTTTCATTGTAAATGCAGATAATATTTTTTAATCATGTGATACAATATTTTTGTTTACAAATAATTTTAATAAACTAAATTTGAGATCTTATAATTACTAAACAGGTATTCTCAAGATATGAAAAACATAGGCAATTAATTTTGGAAGAAATTTTTACTTCACTTGCAAGATTACCAACCAGCAAGAGGAGTTTGAGGAACTTCAGGTAACTAATTATAGCAAAGGCTAATAAAGTACAATGAAGAATTACATTATATTGTAGTCCTTATAAATTTATTCCTAATCATCTGTGATTTTTATTTTAGTGATCAAATAAAAGAGAGGCAATTCAGTCAGAGCAGCATGAAGAATAGCTTAGATATGTGAAAAAGCAGTGCATATTTGGGGGACTTAAAGAAGTTCATTGATTCCCATGTGTAAAGATCTATGACAGGGTTTTTCAGTCATGATGCTATTGACATTTTGGGCAGTTAATACTTTGTTGTGAAAGGCTGTTCTGTACATGGTAAGATGCTTAGCAGCATCCCTGACCTATAACTTCTAGATGATAGGAGAACCACCCACCCACCCCCTTCAGTTGTGACAACCAGAATTTTCTCCAGACACTGGCAGATATCCCCTGAGGGGCAAAATCATCCCTGATTAAGCCATGGTAGGAAATACAGCTTGAAAAAGTCAAAGGCAGTTCAAGTGTTTTATAAGCCATACTAAGGAACTTGGACTTAATCCTTTATACAGTAGGAAGTCATTAAATAGTATTTTTAAAAGCTGGAAGATTACTCTGGCAGCAATATGGAGAATAGACATGGAGATTAAATGTTCTTAAGTCATTAAGCACAGGGTAACTAAGAAATGTTATCCACTGCTATAGTCAGCAGTGGATTATTGTCTTTGTTGTCATAGGGAATCATCATCATTATCATAACTATTATAATTTCCTGAGTGATTGAGTGTGTTGACCTGGCACATAGAACCCTATATGCCAGGTATTTAGATTGTTTTGAAGGCTGTCTTATGTAAAATAGTTGTTCTGACCTT
Source organism: Lutra lutra (assembly GCF_902655055.1). Taxonomy (NCBI): domain Eukaryota; kingdom Metazoa; phylum Chordata; class Mammalia; order Carnivora; family Mustelidae; genus Lutra; species Lutra lutra. The sequence continues at coordinate 29,647,800 of NC_062282.1, forward strand.
AATTTTTGGGACTAATAGTATATAGTCTATTAAACCTGAAGAAAAGCTATGAGCATATACGAGAATTCTTACACCTTTATAGTATCTTTAGACTTAAATATTTAAATTTGTTTTTTTATGTTCTGGGCCACTGCCCGCACACCCTAGCACAAACAATCAAGAGCTGACTGTGTAGCAGATTTTAAGAAGAAAATAAGTACCAGAATGTATGGGCATTTGGAAATCTTGAAGACTTTTCTCATTTTAAAAATCATTTTGAGAAGTATTTGATATTTTTCATGTATAAATCTTTGCAGTGCATAGAGAGTATAGAAATTTGTGTTAAATGTGTGTTAAATATTGCATTTTCCTTTGACTATTTTAATTAAATATGTATAGATATTGAATTGGTACTTTTCCTAATTTAATAAAAATAATTAGACTTAAAGACAGTATTACAAGCACTAAAAATAATGTCTAGACATATTAGTAAAGCATCCTGAAATTTTCGGATGTTAGATGACATGAAGAGTGAAATTCTCTTCATTCTTTGTGTGATTTAAATATTTTCTTCTCCATTAAAGGTTAAATAGTAGTGATATGGATGGAGAGCCTATGTATATTCAGATGGTTACAGCCCTGGTTTTACAACTAATTCAGTGTGTGGTACACTTACCATCATCAGAGAAGGACTCTAATTCAGAAGAGGACTCAAATAAAAAAGTAAGGAATCTTTTATAACTTTGTACTTTTATAGGAAGAAGCACCTGAATTCTCTGCCATTCTTATAAACCTGAAGTTCTTAATTAGAGCTTTATGGCTGGTCTTTAGGATCCTTGTAGAGCACTAGACTACTTTTTAAGAAACATGAGTTCTGGTACTGACTACTTTGTCTGCCGGTCACGAGACATATGGATCTTTTAACCCGAGTTTGTTTCTTCAGGTATAAAATGAGAATGATAATAGCTAACAGGCTTTTCATTCCAACCACTAAGTCTGAAGTTAGATAAGTCATTGTGCAAGCGAATATTATTATATATAATATCTGTACTGCTACATAATATATAATTGTAATATAATTAATGTAATTCTCATGCAGAAGATGAATTTATACCTCATCGTTGAGTAACTGTAGCTGAGATTTGCTTTTGGTTTTGTAGCTTTTACCCATCAAAGCTTACAGTTTTTCCAGGTTCTTATAGTACTGTAAAAGCTTAAAAAGAAACAGGGATGATTTTGTTTCTTTTGTTATTTTCAGAATTTTGGAAGTAAATAAGGAAATTAAGGAAGTAAATAAGTGAAAAATGCCTATCAAAAAAGTTGAGGTCGCTCTTCCAATCTGGTTGTTTTCTTTCCAATCTTTCTTTCCTTGTCTTTGGTGACAGGTATCACGAGAATATTTATATCCCCCCATTTATTTATTTGTTTAGTTCTCTGCATATAATTTTTTAATCTTACATAAATGATATAGTGACATCATAGCTGTTTTTTTCAGTCAACATTGTTTTTAATACATAATAACTAATAACAAATTCTCGTGACTTGGGTTAAACATATACAGCTGTATCACAATTTAAGAGTTTCTCTAGGTATACTTAGAAATAGAATATTAAATCATAGTGTACATGTATTTTTTTGCAAGTATTTTCAACTTTACTAGAACTTGTCAGTTTACTCAGAAAAGTAGTACTCTAGCTTAGTTTGTTTAGATTTTTGCCTAGTCTAGTCAGTCTGCAATGATACCATGTAATTTTGCATTTTCCTGGTAACTAGTGAGCTTTTTCATGTATTTTTCACCTTTGGGTTTCCAAAACTTTGAATTGCCTGTATATCTTAATCTTGAAATTTCCCATGAAGGAATTGAGTTTTGCTTTGTATTGTATTGCAGCATTTCCTAAACTTTGAACTTTAAATGCCTTTTTCTAAATTCTTTTTGTATTTTCAATCAATTTCTTCTTCTGACCTAGATCAGTAAGAAATTAGTGATACTGCATATGCTTACCACATTTGTTACTCTTTTATATTTTAATAAACTAAAATGAACTGTATTTAGTTTTTATAAAGTATTGAAACGTGTTTACCAATTGTAGCTTCTGTCTGTATATATAAAAGAATAGTTTAAGCTTCTTTTTTTAGAGAGGAAAGAGGGGAAGAGGCAGTGGGAGGGAGAAAGAGAAACTTAAACAGGCTTCATGTCCATAGAAGGGCTCAGTCTCATAACCCCGAGATCATGATTTGAGTTGAATTCAAGAGTTGATGCTTAACCATCTGAGCCACCCAGATCCCCATAAGCTTCTTACTGTTTAAATGTATTGCCCCTATACAGTAATAACATGACAGTAGCAACTGAACAAACTTATGTTTTGATTATTTCTTGTATTCATGTAAATTCATTTTTCTCAATCTAGGTTGACCAAGATGTTGTCATTACCAACTCTTACGAAACAGCCATGAGAACAGCCCAAAACTTCCTTTCCATCTTCCTTAAAAAGTGAGCAAAACTAACATAATCTGGTTTTTATTTCCCCAGCATAGAAAATAAGTTTATTTATTTTAGGTAAATGGTTAATCCAATTTCCTGCCATAACCTGAACCTTGAATATGTCACTGTGGTCCTTGGTCTCCTGATCTTTAAAATGAGGCATTTGAAATATTAAAACCTTTTTGGGAACTTACGTTAAAGTACTGGGTTGAAATTCTGTAGTTTTTCTTCAGTAAATTTTGGGGAATTCTAATTGAATAGGAAAATTTGTAGAGAGAAGTTTAGTAGGCCTTCATAAGAATTTGTGGTAATTTCAGAGAAAGGGGTTTTTTTAAATGTGGTGTACTTGCTGGAAAGTAATGTTTATCTGAGGCAATAAATGAATTCGCTAGCAGGGGGAAGAGTGAAATTCGAGAAATAGATTCATTTTATGCCATGTTATATTTAATGTACTCTCATACCTTGTTATTACATAGGGGGAAAAGAAAACTTAGTTAACAAAATTGCAGTCATATTGGTGGACATGTCACCTAAATTCACAGCCTTTTCACTATTTTCAAACAGATGTGGTAGTAAGCAAGGTGAAGAAGATTACAGACCACTATTTGAAAATTTTGTTCAAGACCTTCTTTCAACAGTCAATAAGCCTGAATGGCCAGCTGCTGAACTACTCCTTAGTTTGTTAGGGAGATTGTTGGTAAGAGTATAGCATTTAAAGATTATTAGATTACTAGAAGACAACATAATGAGGATGTACTCTGATTCACAGATGATCAATTCTTTAAAAATGTGTAAGGAAATATGACCATTGCATCTTTATTTTTGCATGTGCATAACTGTACACAGTATTGTCAGTACTTTGTAGGAAACTTTGAAATCTTGTGATTTTGGTGCCTTCATTTCATTACATGAGATAGCAGTGCTTTTAAAACTTTTTTCTTCAGTTTGGAAGTGCTATATTGTTAGTTAAAAGCACCTCAACACTGAGTCATAAGTTATTGCGGTAAACTCATTTCAAAGCATGAAACTGATTAATATGAACACTTTGTCATCATTAAGAGTATTTCTAAAAATATGACACTTCTAGTTCTCATGTAATATAATAGGAAAATGCAAAGAAATATTACGATGTCTCTTTTTATTTTTAATGTATATTTAAACTTGTGCAATGCAAATTGTTACAAAGTTTTGGGGACCTTACATTCTGTGAACCAGAAAATGTATTAATACTATTCTGAAACCAAGATAACGTTTCATAGGCATTAGAATTCCAGCATAAGAAATTCTTACTCAGTAATACCCCATTTTTCACAAGTAAGCAGTTGAGCCTGCATTTAGAGAAAATAACTATGTTCTTAGGGAGGATTAGTCTATACTTTTTTTTTTTTAAGATTTTATTTATTTATTTGTCAGAGTGAGCACAGGCAGACAGAGTGGCAGGCAGAGGCAGATAGAGAAGCAGGCTCCCGCTGAGCAAGGAGCCCGATGTGGGACTCGATCCCAGGACGCTGGGACCATGACCTGAGCCAAAGGCAGCGGCTTAACCAACTGAGCCACCCAGGCGTCCCAGTCTATACTTTTTTTAATGAAAATGTTCAGATTCCAGAAACTCTCAGAAGGCAGTCACTTATGAAACAATATCACAAGAAAAAAAGTTTACATTTCAGATAATACAACATAGATTTGGAATTTTTGTGATAAATTGCTATTAAAAATTTATAAACTGATTAAATAAAAATTATTTTTATGTTTAGGTCCATCAATTCAGTAACAAGTCAACAGAGATGGCTTTAAGAGTGGCGTCTCTTGATTACCTTGGAACTGTTGCTGCACGATTAAGGAAAGATGCTGTTACAAGCAAAATGGATCAGGGGTCTATAGAACGAATTTTAAAACAGGTATTGAGATAAAAGATTAAAATTATGGAGATAAATATTAGTTAAGTACTTCTTTAGGTATTCTTATATTAGTGTTATATTGCATTTTATAGATTCAAAGTAAGAGCTAACATTTATTTTGTTTCTGCAAACTGCTCCTATGAATGTATGATGCTGTTTTCTGTTTTTGTTTTACTAAGTTTTATTTAAATCTTTAGTTTACTAAGATGATTTAACATTCCCAATCAAGTCATTTTATACTTTGAATTTTGATCATTTTTTTATATTGGGGAAAGGTAAGGAGGACTTCCTTTCATTTTATTAGATAGTTACAGCATGTCTGGCAGAAAAAGTGTTTTATTGCTTCACTTTTTTTAAGTATTGGTGAGGTGGTAGTAATGCTAAAAGTTACTTAAGAAGATGGTAGGTAAATGACCTCTAATCCTACCATATACAGCTTTTTTTCATTTTCTTTCTATCTTTTTTTTTAACATTCATAGCCATATTTATTCTGACCATTAGAAATGCCTCTTATATTTTTTAGTATACTTTGTATTTTGAAATTATTTATATTCATAATATAATAATTTATATATTAAACTTACAAAAAGTTAGAGGAATAGTACAAAGAGTTCCCACAAACCTTTCGCCCAAATTCCTTACTGTTGATAATTTATAACGTTTGCTTTATCTTTGCGCAACATTTACGTGCATGCATAATATACATGCATGCCTATCTATGTGTTCATTTTTTTTTTTTTTTCCTGAACTATATGAGCAAGCTTAATGCCTTCATTACCCTTGAATTTCAAAGTATGATTCCCTGGACAAGAAGCACTAATATTAACATCACCTAGGATCTTGCTAGAAACGCACATTTTCAGGACTCTCCTGCTGAATTGGAAATTCCTGTGGGTGGAGCCCAGCATTGTTTTTTGATAGACCCTCCAGGTGATTCAAATGAATGCTAAAGTTTGAGAACTGTGCTTAGTGTATATTTTCTATGAATAAGAACTCTTGCTTAAATATCCCAGTACACTTCTCAAAAGCAGAAAATTACCAATAATACGATACTCCCATCTGATATAATGTTGCCATTCCTATTCTATTTCATAGGTTTTAATTTGTTGCTATCATTATTTTAATTCTCAGATTGTCCTAGATATAACCAGTAAGAGCCCGTTGTAGCTGGCTTTTGTATCTATTTGATACATTCCCATCTTTCTTTGAGAACTTTGTGGCACAAGATGTTTCAGGATCCTCCATCCTCTTTTACTTTCCTTGCCTCAGCCCTGGAATCTGCCATTTCACCAATTGCCACTGGATCTTTTTATTTGAGAATGGTCATTTAGAAACCAAGATCTAGGTGCCAAGTTTCAGTATTTCTTAGAGTAGACCTAGGACTTCTTTGTTATACATGACCGTGTAGGTTGTACACAGTAAAACTTGAGGGGAGGGGTCATTTGTAAATATTTTTTTGGTTCTTGACATACCTCTACCTTGCTTTTGGACATTTACAGTGTCCTAATTTACAGTGCTATGATGAATTTCTCTATGTATCCATTTCACCACACTCTTACAACATGGTTTATTCTGATCTTTGTTTTTCTACTTAGAGATACTCTAAATTATATTGGCATTTTGTGTGGTAAAGCTAGAATATAAGCTGTAGGCATGAATGTCAGCTCACAGTTTCTGGCTGTGTATGTTCTTGACAAGACCTAAAGATTCAGTATCTTTCTGTTCCTAGATGAAGTGAATACCCCACCTACTATATATTTAATATCCTACATGAAATAAAGTACTGTTTTGTATTATAAATAGAATAAAAGTATTTCTCTTCCAGAATGTTTTTAAATATCCCAAAGACACCTATAACACATGGTAAGACAGATAATAACATTTTCCATTTTTAAAGATTTTATTTATTGTCTCATAGAGAGGGAGAGTACACAAGCAAGGGGAACAACAGGCAGAGGGAGAAGCAGACTTCCTGTTGAGCAAGGAGCCCCTTGTGGAACTCAATTCGAGGACCTTGGGATCATGACCTGAGCTGAAGGCAGATGCTTAAACAACTGAGCCAACCAGGCATCCCAGCAGTTTCCATTTTTAGATTAAAAGTTTGGAATTGCCTCTTTTTTTCCATACAGAAAACCAGTGCTAGGACCTTCCTATCTCAGAATACTTAACACACTATTCTGATAATTTTTATGCCTACTACCTGCACCTCCTTCAAATAAAGATGACATATAGTTCATAAAAATAAAGGCCAGCCTGTTATCAATTAATAATATGTTTTTCATATTTGTGTCTACAACTAGATAAATTATTAAAGTATACTAGTAATATCTCTTTTGTTCTTACTTGGTTTATTCTGTAGGTTTCAGGAGGAGAAGATGAAATACAACAACTGCAGAAAGCATTGCTTGATTACTTGGATGAAAACACTGAGACTGATCCTTCACTAGTGGTAGGTATCTTTTCTCCCTTTTTTGGAAATAACACATCAAATTCAAATTGGGTTGAAAGAAAGTTGGGAAGTATCCTGAAAAGGAGAGTTATTGGGAATATGGATTTTTGAAACAAAAGGATACTTGATGATCTTAAAAAAAAAAAAAAAAAGAATGATTATAGATTGGTTTGTCTTATATGAAATTCTGGTACAGGTATTATATTACACTAAAATGGTGTGATGACATGGGAAATAGACATCTTTTCATAGTTACCTTTGAGACTGAGCTAGATCATTGCTTCTCATGGTGGACATGGCCCAGGTTGTGCTTGAGGTGATCTATTAGCATATGAAAAGAAGGTATTAGAATTCCATGTGTTTGTTTAATTTAAATATAATCCTTAATTATATTTTTATGTATATTATATATCCAAATTATTAGTATAATAGGTTCATGTATAAAATTTATAAACTCTATTAGGAAACAGTGTGCATGTATTTGGGTACTTTCTTAAATTTTTTGCTGATGGGAGATGCAGCCTAAAGAGATAACTAAGCTTTTCAGTCAACTACTGCTGGTTTTCGGTCTGCATTGAAAGAAACAGATTATAGGTGTGCCTCAGTGTTAAAATATTTTGGTAATAACTGGCTGTATATTTCTTGAAGAAGTAAGGTGGTATTTTGAAAGTAACTAGAGTTTTTACCTTTAGCCTTATATCCTGTTGTTCTAAACTTTCCCTGTTGACCTATCATCTAATTTTACTGGCCTATGAGTGATACTGTCCTTTGTTAGGTAATTGATAGTAGTCTAGATTTAATACGACTATGTTTATCAAATTATCTTTTGACATCATTAACATAAGTGCTAAAACAAAGTAAAATAGTAAGCTTTATATCATTCTATAGTCAAACCTTCCAGCTTTCTTAAAATCTCTTTTTATCTGCTGGGGGTTGCTTTAAAGTACACCTTAATATTTATTCCTGATAGTAAGCACTTTATCAATAGATTGGAAATTTTGTTACTAATTTCATTTTGAAATTTTGTTAATTTCATCAACCTCAAGTCTTAATCTATTTTCTCTTCAGTTTTCTCGCAAATTCTATATAGCCCAGTGGTTCCGTGACACAACTCTGGAAACAGAAAAAGCAATGAAATCACAAAAAGATGAAGAATCGTCTGAAGGAACACATCATGCGAAGGAAGTTGAGACAACTGGTCAAATCATGCATCGAGCTGAAAACCGGAAAAAGTTTCTAAGAAGCATTATCAAAACCACACCTTCTCAGTTCAGCACATTAAAGTAAGATCCAGAGAAAAAGCATTTTACATTTTTAGTCAGTTATGTCTCTGATATCTATTTATCTACTTTGCAAAAAACTTAAATGAAAATTTAATGACTTTTTGTTGTAGGATGAACTCTGATACTGTGGACTATGATGATGCTTGTTTGATTGTTCGATACTTGGCCTCTATGAGGCCGTTTGCCCAGAGCTTTGATATTTATTTGACACAGGTAAACTGGACCAGAATTCCTTATGCAATGATACTGCTTTTTCTGATTATGGATATTTATGGGGTAGTTTATGTCTGTTCACCGTTGGGAACAGATATTTTAAAAGATTATGAAAGTAGCATTTGTTTCTGTTTTCCATATATGTTAAAGGTCTTTTTTTTTTTTTTGCATGCTTTTTACATATTGATTGTTGTTTTACAGAGAAATGGGTATATATCTGTATGAATATACATATAGTATAGGTAGAATGATGTTATAAAAACATTCAATTACCAAGTTATTATTTAAGTGATACTAAATATCCTGAATTAGTAACTCATAGCAAGGTTTTAGTAGGGCTATGTGTCCTTGCAAATGAAGCATTGCAATAAAAAAACAGATTTAATTGAGAATGCCAGGATAAAAGAAGGACCCTAAAGTATAGAATGCCTTACTTACTGTACTAACCTTCAAGTTAGAACTTTGGATCAGTAAGATAACATCTTTTCCTCATATAAAAGTTAAAGGGATGTAAATACAATATTTATTTTCATTTCTTTTGCATGTTTTCATGCTATTTTTTGTTAAATGTTACATGTTCTAAAATTTTGAAAATGTCAATGTTTACTTGGCAGATCCTTCGAGTTCTTGGTGAAAATGCAATTGCCGTTCGAACAAAAGCAATGAAGTGTTTATCTGAGGTTGTTGCTGTAGACCCCAGTATTCTAGCAAGGGTAAAGAAGAGTACAAATGATTCTTCTTATTTGCATACTGCATTCAAGTTAAAGTATTAGCTCTACTTAGTATAAATTATATTTTCTTCATTTTCCTTTAGCTTGATATGCAACGAGGAGTTCATGGACGTTTAATGGATAATTCCACTAGTGTTCGAGAAGCAGCAGTAGAATTATTAGGTCGATTTGTTCTTTGTCGACCTCAGCTTGCTGAGCAGTATTATGATATGCTGATTGAAAGAATATTGGTATGTTTGTTTTGTCATTTTTATTATGATTCATGGTACCTATGATTTCTAGTATCACATTTTTAAATTGTTAAACTAGAAAAGTTAGAAAAGTAGATATCAATCATATATTTGTATTGCCTAGTCTCTGTATTATAGCAGCTTTCTAAAGAGGGACATGTTTCTTCCAACCCCCACCCAGCCCCCGCAAGAAAACCCGTCAATGTCTATTTTACATAGCCACCCTAAAGACAGTTTAAACCAGATTAAATATTAAAAGCTATGGTTTGTGACCCTATAGTGCTGATGAGTCAGTGGGTTTGAAGGCAGGGGAAGCTAATAGGTACTCCTGGTGCCAAGAACTGAATCCGGAAAGGGGTGGCTGGACAGCAGCAAATTCTAATCTCCAGTCTCCCAGTTTTAGAAAGCAGAAAAAAGGTCCTCCATTCCTGCCTTATCTTGAGCTGAGAGCTAAAAGTCCTTATGATTGGACAGAGTGCCTATAAGGGCAGGAGACACAGATTTCAGGCCGACTGATCCCCAGACCCAAACAAAGAACTGAAGAAGAACATGTTTACTGCTTGATACAGTAAAACAAATCATTGTCGAAAATTGGACTCCTTTTTTCAGTTACTACTGCCTTTTAATGGTGCAAGTTTACATTAAGTAAATGATAGGAACAACAATGGCATAAATATTTTGGACAGGAATCTAGAATAAATTTGTATGTATGTACATGAACAGGAGGAACTATTTCATTGAGAGGTAAGTGCAGAATTTTGGTATCTGACCATATTTTTGGATCCTTTGTATATATCTGCCTGTTTCCTTAAAGCTGAATTATGACAAGTTTTAGATAAAATGAAGTGAGAAAGCCATTTGAGTCTTAAGAACAAACTTAAGAAATGCTATCCTAAGATCGTCTTTTCTTGTATGTCATGGAATTCTCTGGCTCTGAAGCCTTTTTCTTGGAAAATAAAAAGAAACAGGAAACATTGGCATTACAGAATATCTGTGGAATTTCCACATCACCCACTGCAGGCATACTGACTTCTGTTAACTCAACAGAAGTCTATCAGGAACAGGATTGGGTATTCCCCACAGTGATAAGAGTTTATCTACCTTTAGTTTGCTATCAGAATATTATGTGACTGGGAGTTCAAGATAATTTCAGCTTCCGCTAGCATAAAATCTTGATTGAAACAAAGAATTTAAGGAGAAGTGGAAGAAATTTTTTCCTTTTAGTTAATTAGTCTTTTCAAGAATGAAAGGCACAATCAATAAGATTCTCAAAGCTAATGAACTGACAACACCTACCAAAGTAGTATATCCTAAAATATTTTCATGGTTGTCAGACTGCATAATGGAAATAATTTTGTACATTAAGTGTCTAGTGCTTTTTATTTCTTTTTAAAACTCTTTAATTATGGAAATTTGTGAACTTAAGAGTAATAGTGCAGTGAACACTCAAGTATGTAGCACCATATTTCATCTGTATTTTTTGCTAAATTAGTTTAAATAAAACATTTGTCTACTTCTTCTGTGGATACTTCAGCCTACCTGTCCAAAAAAAATGTGGGTACTGCTCTTATAAACAAAAACTGCTGTCTCATCCAACCAAATTAACAGTCTGTAAATATCATCTAATAACCAGTTTATATTCAGATTCTCCAATAGTCCTAAAAACTGGTGGAAAAAACTTATTTTCTAGCTTTTTTTTTTTTTTTTTAACAGAATCCAGCCAAAGAGCATACTTTGCATTTGGTGATCATGTTTTAAAATTTAGAGTATTCTCTTTTTTATACACTGCCCCCATGACAGTGACTCATTTAAAAAGACCAGGGTCAGTCTTGTTATTTCCTCATGGTTTTATTTAATTTGTTCTTTTGTTTCTTGTATTTCTTACTAACTATAAGATGATAGGGACAGTGGTTCAATTGGATTTAGATTTAACACTTCTGTTAAAAATACTTCATATTAAAAAAAAAAATACTTCATATGCTGTTTAAGTGCCACTATTCTAAAAGCTTCATGTTTATTATTCCACTTAATTTTGGTGAGCTTGTGTTCTAGTCTTGTGTTCAGTGCTGTTTAATATTTTTTTATGTCTTGGATTTCATATTTTTAAAGTAAAACAATATAATAACCCATATTTATAGTAACATTAGTAAGAAAGCATAGAGGGAGGAAATATATAGACCATCTTTATCATGTTAGTAGTCAATAGACTGCCTGATAGTGTTTATTTTTTAATTTTATTTTATCACATTTCATACATCAAGCATCTTGATTTTTCTGATATTTAAAAATATTTTCTGTTCTTAGGATACTGGTATCAGTGTCAGGAAAAGGGTAATAAAGATTCTAAGAGACATCTGTATTGAACAGCCAACATTTCCAAAAATTACGGAAATGTGTGTAAAAATGATTCGCAGAGTCAATGATGAAGAGGGCATTAAGGTAAGATGAAATGGTGACTACTTTAAAATTTTTTCATTTGTGTTTTAAGTAATTTAAGTGTTCATTGTATCTAAATTTTGTTGTTATATATGTAAAATATGACTTATAAAACCTTTATAAGCGAATCAACATTTTTAGATTATAAATTCAAAAAAGACATATTTTCTTACGTTTTTATTTCTAGATCTTATGTAAATAAAATCTGATCTTTCTCAATCAATTGAATTATAATATTTAATGTCATCGTAGTGATTACATTATATGCAGGAAGTTTATTAAATTAATTTTCAAATAGTATGTATTTGGTTTTCTAAGTTAAATACTTCTTTGAAAGTTCATTCTTATTCATTAATTTATTTGTACATTATTGTCCCCTGTATTTGTTCTTGTGTTTGTTTTTAACAACATTTCCCCAAAAGTAGTAAAAATATTCTTTAGTTGGATCAAAAACATTTGAGTGTATACTATGCAGATTTCGTAGGGTAGGCATAATATCACCTATTTAAAATTTTTACCAATTGTAAAAGATTATAAATTTAAGAAATTAATTGATGAATGTTTCTAAACTGAGAAATTCATGCCAAAAATTCCTGGTAGTTTATGTTTTGATTAGTTATTTATATCTTTGGGATGGTTTTTTTTGTTTGTTTTGTTTTAATAAATTCTTTTCACACTACGGGGCTTGAACTCATGACCCAGAGATCAGGAATTGTATGCTGTACTGACTGAGCCAGCCAGGTGCCCCAACTTTGTTTTGGGTTTTAATAAGAATTTGGGATTGATAATTTTGCCGTTTGTTTTAGTTGTGTAGTTTGAAATTTTCTTTCTTCTAGAAATTAGTAAATGAAACATTCCAAAAACTCTGGTTTACTCCAACTCCACACAATGACAAAGAAGCAATGACAAGGAAAATTTTAAACATCACTGATGTGGTAAGAACTGGAACAAAGGTGTGGTCTCTGTGGTTGCAAACCTAGTTTAGGCCTACCCCCTCTTACGAAGAATAATATTTTAATAATAATAATTATTGTAAGAATAATATTAATTGTAAGAAATAGACATCTTTTCATAGTTACCTTTGAGACTGAGCTAGATCATTGCTTCTCATGGTGGACATGGCCCAGGTTGTGCTTGAGGTGATCTATTAGCATATGAAAAGAAGGTATTAGAATTCCATGTGTTTGTTTAATTTAAATATAATCCTTAATTATATTTTTATGTATATTATATATCCAAATTATTAGTATAATAGGTTCATGTATAAAATTTATAAACTCTATTAGGAAACAGTGTGCATGTATTTGGGTACTTTCTTAAATTTTTTGCTGATGGGAGATGCAGCCTAAAGAGATAACTAAGCTTTTCAGTCAACTACTGCTGGTTTTCGGTCTGCATTGAAAGAAACAGATTATAGGTGTGCCTCAGTGTTAAAATATTTTGGTAATAACTGGCTGTATATTTCTTGAAGAAGTAAGGTGGTATTTTGAAAGTAACTAGAGTTTTTACCTTTAGCCTTATATCCTGTTGTTCTAAACTTTCCCTGTTGACCTATCATCTAATTTTACTGGCCTATGAGTGATACTGTCCTTTGTTAGGTAATTGATAGTAGTCTAGATTTAATACGACTATGTTTATCAAATTATCTTTTGACATCATTAACATAAGTGCTAAAACAAAGTAAAATAGTAAGCAATTAATTACAATTAATTACAATTAATATTTCAATGATGAAATATTTGGTTAATCTTGACATTTAATACTATGGTTGACCCTTTAGCTGCACAGGTCCACTTATACACGGATTTATTTCAGTAAATACAATATAGTACTATAAGTTGTATTTTCTGTTCGATAGGATTTTTTTTACTACCATTTTCTCTCCTCTAGCTTACTCCATTACTGTAAGAGTATGGTATATGATACATATATCATACAATATATGTGTTAATCACCTGTTTATGTTATTGATAAGGCTTCTGGTCAGCAGTAGGCTTTTAAAAGTTAAGTTTGGGGGAAATTAAAGTTATACGTAGATTTTCCTGTGTGCAAGGAGTCAGCATCCCTAAACCCTGCATTGTTCAGGGTCAGCTGAACTTCCCTTTACATTTCTGGAGATACTCAGGGGATGCAAAGAAGATGAGATTGGTATTTCTACATAATCACTTCTTGGCATTCATTCACTTAAGCACTGATACTGAAATTCGCTGTATTCCTCCACTGATTAAAAACAGAGAGGGGGAAGAAGGAAAAGTGGATGAAGAGGTAACAGTAGCCCAGGGATAGCAACCTAAAATGGGATAGTACTTTTTCAGAAAACATGAGTTAAGATAAATCTCATTATGTTTAATTATACGCACAAGCTCCAAACCTTTTCGACCCAAAGTACTTTTTGTTTTGAGCATACATTTTGTATTATCATTTACAAGTTCATCTTTGTTTCACTCATGTCTTTGTATCTTCTATCTAGAAGGAAAATAATAAGCAAACATTTCTATTTGTATTTTAAATCTTAGATTTTTCTAATTGAAGTTATTATTCAAAATGTAATATCCTATATTTTTTAAAGTTTTTTTTTAACTTTAGTTAGTTAACATACAGTGTAATATGAATTTCAGGTGTACAATATACTGATTGAGCACTTCCATACATCATCCAGTGTTCATCACAACAAATGCTCTCCTTAATCTTCCTCACCTATTTCACGCATCTTCCCATCCACCTTTCCTCTAATACCTTAATTTCAATACATTAAACTAATTTCTGGAATATCTTCTAAAGTGTTTTTAAAATAAAATTGTTTAGCATTGGTAAATTACTGGTCTACTAAAAGAATAGTTTACTTTAAAACTAATTTTTAAATGAGAACATTGAGACATTAATATACTTCAAGCTAAAACATAGCAAAGATTTGATTTTTGTTTTTGTTTTTCAGATTTTTAAGTAAATTTCTAATTTTGATAGTTTCACCATATTTTCCCGCTTAGGTTGCAGCATGCAGAGATACTGGATATGACTGGTTTGAGCAACTCCTTCAAAACGTGAGTGTTATTTTGACTCCTGATAACAAATAACATGAAATTTAATAGAAGGTTAGTTCTTTATAAGCTTAATGATTTAAAAGAATCTTTTCAGTTATTTTTTAAGAATTTTTCTTTTGAGGGAGAACATTTATTTCAGTATATTAGGCTGAATGTGCTGGTTAATATCCCTATTTAATAAATTATTCGATGCCTGTTGTAAGTAAGTTTTCTAAATCAGTAATTGAAATTCTGTCTTCTCTGCCTTCCAGATAATTATTTTTTTCTTATCCCTTTAATTTATGTGTTAGACATGAAATCTACAGATTTACAGATTGCATTAAATATATATTTACGTTTTTGATGTTATAAAATGTGTAGAATTTCCTATAATAGTGCAGAATTAAACTACAGTTGTTCTTAAAAATTTCATTCATAAAAATGTTTATCTCCCTATGAATTTTTTTATTTCAGAAATTTTAAATAGTTAGAACTACTCATCACCTAGCTTCAAAGTTATCAGCATTTTCCCAATCTTGTTTTACTCTAATCCTTTGCTTATATTTTTTTTTAATTATTTTTTCTTGGCTGTAGTACTTTTAAAGCAAACCCCATACTTTATATCATTTCACCATAAACATTTTAGTGTCTAAAGAATTTCTTTAACAGAAATTACTTTTAAAAAATAACCAGAATATCATTATCATCTATATCAAAATAAATATTAATAAGTTTTCCCTAATATCTAATACCTATTCAATGTTCATGTTTCCCTGATTGTCTCAAAAATGTATTTGTATATTTGGTTTGCAGTTGCTTTGGTTGATAAGGCTTTTAAGTCTCTTCTCTTAATCTATGATAGTCAACCCCTTACCCCTCTATTTTTTCATGTCACTTATAAGTTTTCCTATAGAATGTCCCACATTCTAGATTTCATAGATCTTTTCCTTCTGGTGTCATTTAAGTTATTCCTCTATTCACCATATTTTTTTCTGTAAACTCTTAGATCTAGAGCCTTAATAATATTGAAGTTCAATTTTGGGAGTAGGAGACCAGGATGATGCTGAATATTAGTGATCACATCAGGAGGCACATGTTTGCTTATCCCACTTTCAGTTTAGATGTTGTCAACCTGGTGCACCTATTATAACGAGTTTGTTCATTTTTTTTAATGTCAGCATGAATGAATAGATTTGTATGTCTTTATATTTTATTTTATTTATATTTTCATCAGGGGAAGGGGCAGAAGGAGAGGGAGATAGAGAACCCTTACCAGGGTCAATGCCCAGCATCAGCCTGTTGCAGGGCTCAATCACATAGCCATGAGATCATGACCTGAACCGAAATCAAGTCAGACACTTAACCAACTGAGCCACCCAACTGCCCTATATTGTATTTTAAATGTTCTAATCATAATTTTTTTTTTGAAGTTCAGATTGTCCCATCTTTGGCCAGTGGTAGTCCCTTCAGGTTGGTCTTTTATACTTTTGTTATAACCTTATTACTCTTGTGTAACCTGATCACTTTTTGGCCTCTACAAGATGCCCTAGACTCAACTTGTACATTTTCTGTCCCAAACCTAAAATCAGCCATTTTTCCAAAGAGCCCTAATTCCCTTTGCAGAGAAGAATTTAGATGCTGCAGATGTTCTTTGCTAATAGGTTATTATAGCTTTGGGCCTTTTCCAGAGGATAGAGCTAAAAAATATGTATTTTTTAGAAAGGCAAAAATAAATCAAGAATTAATATTGATTGTTTTATTCAAATTTTGTATTTTTCTTTGGTTTTATTCTTTCCTTTAGGCTAAAAGTCTTGGTTCCCAAGGAAAAGAACATAATTTACTTGCTTTGTCCTCCTATATTAACAAAAACACTGAATACAGTTTATAAGATTGCTTTGCATTTCTTTTTTTTTTTTTTTTTTTTAAGATTTTATTTATTTATTTGACAGAGAGAGAGAGATCACAAGTAGGCAGAGAGCGAGGGGGAAGCAGGCTCCCTGCTGGGCAGAGAGCCGGATGTGGGGCCCGATCCCAGGACTTTGAGATCATGACCTGACCTGAAGGCAAAGGTTTAACCCAGTGAGCCACCCAGGTGCCCCGCATTTCTTTTTACCTATAGCTCACTAAAGACATATTACTAAAAGTCCATCTTTTTTTTTTTTTTTTTTTTTTTTTTGAAGGGGGTGGAGGGCCAAATGGAGTGGGAGAAAGAGAATCTTAAGCAGGCTCCATTGTGGGCTCCATCTCACAACCCTGAGATCGTGACCTGCACCAAAATCAAGAGTCACACGCTCAGCCGACTGAGCCATCCAGGCACTCATTAAAAGCCCTTCTTGAACTAAATTTTTTCTGTTTGATTATATCAACAAGCTCCTGTCTAGTTAAGTCCGTGTATTTCTGTCTACTATTGTATATTTAGCAATATTTTTAACAGTCAACCAGAATTGTTTTCTTGAAGCACAATCAAGATCTAGAATATCATCCTTCAAACTTCTTTGCACCTCTTTATAGTTGGTACTCTTTCCTTGGTCCCGAGAAACAACCAGTCTACTTTTTGTCACTAAAGTTAGACCTTTTGTAGGATTTCATATCAGTGGATCATACAGCATGTAGTTTTTTTGTGTTTGACTTCTTTTAATTAGAATATTGCTAGTATATTAATATTTTATTCATTTTTATTGCTGACAATTATCAGTAGTATATACTTATGGTAATTTCTTAACTCACAAATTTATGGATTTGTGTTTCCAGCTTAGACTTTTCTGAATAATGCTGCCATGAATATTTGTGTGCAAGTGTTTGTGTGGATGAGCGTTTTTATTTTTCTTGGGTAAATTCATATAAATGTGATTGCTGGGTCATGTGGTGAATGAGAAATGGCCAGACTCTTTCCAAAATGGCTGAACCATTTTGAATTTCTACCAGCAATGTTCCAGTTGTTCTACATTCTCACCAATACTTGGTTTTGTCATTCTTTTTAACTTCAGCCATCTGTTGGTGTGCAGTAATACATTGCTTTTAAAAAAAATTTTTTAAGGGGCACCTGGGTGGCTCAGTGGGTTAAAGCCTCTGTCTTCGGCTCGGGTCATGACCCCAGGATCCTGGGATCAAGCCCCGCATCAGACTCTCTGCTCAGCGGGGAGACTGCTTCCTTCTCTCTCTCTGCCTGCCTCTCTGCCTACTTGTGATTTCTTCTGTCAAATAAATAAAAAAATTTAGGGCACCTGGGTGGCTCAGTGGGTTAAGCCGCTGTCTTCGGCTCAGGTCATGATCTCGGGGTCCTGGGATCGAGTCCCGCATCGGGCTCTCTGCTCAGCAGGGAGCCTGCTTTTCTCTCTCTCTCTCTCTCTCTGCCTGCCTCTCCATCTACTTGTGATCTCTGTCAAATAAATAAATAAAATCTTAAAAAAAATTTTTTTTTTTAAATTTTAAACATCTTCATGGTATTTTCATATGTTCTTCAGTCTATAATATCTTAGGTTCTCTTCCTAAATCATCTTCTATATATTATCTTTTATTTCATAAGTTTACATAATATATTTGGTATCATTTCCCTCCTAAGTCAAATAATTAGCTCTATGTTACAATGCATTGTGACCGTCTTACTTATATTTATGTCAGTCATCCCAGATGGGACATAATAATTTCAAAAAGGCTCTACAACCACATGTTTCATCTGATAATTACAATAAGTAAGAATTAATTGTAGCTATCAGAACTGTCATTTAGTATTACAAAAAAGGATCTAAGATAATATCCATATGTATTATTGGCAAGTTAGAAGCAGAAAGGAGATGACTAGTTTTGTAATCTCTTAGCAGTAAATTCTATGTTCTTATATCTTTACTTTCTAGTCCTTTTTGGCTACTTGTTCATTCAGTCCTTTTTCCCCATTGTGTATTTTACTTTAGTTTCTGACAATAGTTTATCAGTGACACTGTGACTTCATGATACATCATTAGATTAACAGAATTTAATTTATTGAAAGAAATAAAGCTTAAAAATATTTATTATAGGGACACCTGGGTGGCTCAGTGGGTTAAAGCCTCTGCCTTCCGCTCAGGTCATTATCTCAGGGTCCTTGGATCGAGCCCCACATCAGGCTCTCTGCTCAGCGGGAACCTGTTTTCCCCACCCCCCACCACCTGCCTCTCTGCCTACTTGTGATCTCTGTCTGTCAAATAAATAAAATCTTCTTTAAAAAAATTTATTAAGGGGTGCCTGGGTGGCTCAGTGGGTTAAAGCCTCTGCCTTCGGCTCAGGTCATGATCTCAGGGTCCTGGGATCAAGCCCCACATTGGGCTCTCTGCTCAGTGGGGATCCTGCTTCCCTCTCTCTCTGCCTGCCTCTCTGCCTACTTGTGATCTCTGTCTGTCAAATAAATAAATAAAATCTTTTTTAAAAATTTATTATAGATGCATTTAAAGAGACATAACCACTCTTAGCAGTTGCAGCAACATGTATGCATAACTTTTAAGAGAGCTTAGGAAGGATATAGAGAATAGACTGCCAGAATCATTGGAAATTCTTGAGTCAAAAATAATTAGTACACATGGGTGCACCAGGCTGGCTCAGTCGGTAGAGCATACAGCTCTGGATCTTGGAATTGTGAGTTTGAGCCCACAGTGGGGGTAAAGTTTAAAAAAAAAATTGCCAACACTTTGGGTGCCTGGATTGCTCAGTTGGTTAAGTGTCTGCCTTCGTCTTGGGTCATGATCCCAGTGTCCTGGGATTGAGCCCCATATCAGGCTGCCTGCTCAGTGAGGAGCCTGCTTCTCATTCTCCTCCCCCTGTTGTGCATGCTCTCTCTCTCTCTCTCTCTCAAATAAATAAAATCTTAAGAGAAAAGGATTAACACACTTCAGCTATTTCCACTTGAGCTCATATACACATTCTACTCCATCCAGTTTCCATTACTTCTCATTTTTATTATTTTTGTGTTGAGTGAGTTTCTTATGGATCAGTGATTCTCAACATATGGAATGTAGTCATCTTTTAGGGAAACTTATAGTACTGTGGCTTCAAATTCAGACATGCATCAAACTGTCAAAATAAATAATTTATTAGTATATACACATACACCTTAAATGTATGCAGATTCATTGCCTTCATAACCTTTAATGAATTCATAGTTTTATAACTTTTTTTTTTAGATTTTTATTTATTTATTTGAAAGACAGAGATCGCAAGTAGGCAGAGAGGCAGGCAGAGAGAGAGGAGGAAGCAGGCTCCCTGCTGAGCAGAGAGCCCGATGCGGGGCTCGATCCCAGGACCCTGAGATCATGACCTGAACCGAAGGCAGTGGCCCAACCCACTGAGCCACCCAGGCGCCCCAGTTTTATAACTTTTAATGAATTCATAGTTTTTTGCCATTTTTCAGTAGCGCATGAAAGAAAAATTTCTATCATGAAAGTCCTTGTATGTTTTAATTTCTATAAAGTAGTCTAATTAGTTTAAACCACTGTCAAATCCCTATGATAAGTACACAAAAATTGAATTGATTTTTTTTTTTAGTGCCACTCATTTTCATTGCTTATCAACCAAGACTATGGTCCTTTTTTAGTTTATAAGAAAATGGCTCGGTTGTGAGCCACTCGGAAAGTGGCTCAGTTGGTTAAGCATCTGCCTTGGGCTCAAGTAAATGATCCCAGGGTCCTGGGATCAAACCCCACGTCTGTTGCACTCCATGCTCAGGTGGGAGTCTACTACTCCCTCTATTCTGCCCCTCCCCGACATGTGCTCTCTCTTGAGCGTGCCTGCTCACTCTCTCTCAAATAAATGAATAAAATCTTTAAAATTATTTTTAAAAAAGAAATGCAGACAGTGAAAAAAACTTGAATAACATATATTTCATATGTTCCTGGCCTAGTACTCTAAAACAAGATCTCCTTGAAGTTTACAGTCAAATACTTTATCAACCAATGAATGAACAGGAAAATTAATGTACTCATGTAATTTAATAGTACCCCACATCTTAAAGGAGGAGACTACTGAAACATAGAGCAACTTAGATGAATAATAAAAACATTACAAAGAGTTAAGAAGACTTACACAGTAGAGTACATATTCTGATTCCATTTATATAAAATTCTAAGAGAGTCAGAAACTAGTCTGTATTGGAAAAATTCAGAAGAGTGGTTGCAGGGGACCAGGGATTGATATGGAAGGGACATGTACTAGGGTTCTCCAGACTAGCAGAACCAATGGGATACTGAGAGGAGAGAGAAAATGATCTATTATAAGGAATTGGCTCATGGAGTTGTGGTGCCTCTTAAATCCCCAAATCTGCTGTCTGTAAGCTAGAAGTCCAGAGAAGCTACTGGTATAGTTTGGTCTTTGTCTGAAGGTCTGAACTAGGGTACACAATGGTATAAATCCCAGTTGGAGTACAAGAGAAACCTGATGTCCCAGCTCAGACAGAGAATAGTCAGTTTCTTCCTTCTTCCACCTTTTGTTCTTTTCAGGCCCTCAGTGGCTTCTGTGATACCCACCCAAATTAGAGAGGATAATCTGCTTTACTCAGTCCACCATTTCAAATGTGAATCTCACCCAGAAACATCCTCACCAATACCCAGAAGTAATATTAGCCGAATAACTGGGTATTCTGTGGCCCAGTCAAGTTGACACATAAAATTAACCATTACAAATCCACTTTGTCGACTTGGCACTTATATATATATCTCTTTAAACCATACTTCAGGGGCACCTGGGTGGCTCAGTGGGTTATGCCTCTGCCTTCGGCTCAGGTCATGATCTCAGGGTCCTGGGATTGAGCCCCGCATCGGGCTTTCTGCTCAGCAGGGAGCCTGATTCCCCCCTCTCTCTCTCTGCCTGCCTCCTCTCTGCCTGCCTGTGATCTCTATCAAATAAATAAATAAAATCTTTAAAAAAGAACAAAACATACTTCATTTCCAAAAACAATAACAAGGTCATAGTTCCACCTAACATGATACAGCTATCCTGCATACAACCAAAAATGCACGAATCTCTTTCCCAGGAGAAAAAAATGAAGCCCTTGAGTGATAGTTACTCTTCTCTTTGATATCCCATAACTTAAATATACTATGATATGAAGTCAATACATCTTGTGTTCTATGGTAAAGGAATAAGAGGGGAAAAAATTATTTGCTCTTTCCTCTCTCCCTCCTTCTCCCTCTTACCATCCCTCCCTACATACACACACACACACACACACTAATGTATTCATAACAAAATAAGTAGAAAATGCTCATGGCAGCATTTTTTTTTTTTTTCTATATCTTGTAATGTGGTCATGGCTGCCTTCTTCTGCCCACTGTCCATTCCCCTTTGCCTTCAACAAGGACCTCAGCTGGTCTTGGTTCATGGTGGAATGACTCATAACTTCATTCTTGAAGGGTCTTTACCACTAGTAGTCCTGCCTGGCTTGGGTTGCTACAGTTTTACATTGACCTTAATCACAGGAGATGGTAATACTAAGTGTTGCCATAAGGGATCTCCTATGTTCCAGACATACTCTTCCTTATCTCCAATGTCGAGCAGAATTCCAGTCTCTCTCTGGTAGTCAGGATCAGTCACTCCAGCCTGTACCCTAATTCCCTTCTTTGCCTATTGATTTAGAGGCATGAGGAGCCCAAAGTAGTTGGGTCATCACCTTAACTTCCAGTTCAGTGGGATAGTTGTGTATCCAGGTGGGAGCTCCTTCTGGAACTAAGACCTCTAGGTCAGCAAAGCATAAAGTTGCCAGAAGTAAAAATTTTGCTAGCAGGTTGCTAGAGGTAATAGTGAGTGATGCCACTCCCATTTCTACCCCTTGCAAATTTCTGGATTGTGAATCCTGGTTGTGGGCTCAACAGCACCAAATACTAGATACTGATTCAGAGCATATAGAGCCTTCTGGAGATCTTGCCCCAGCAGTGCAGGATATTGCTACCTATCTGGTGCTATATGTAACCCTTCAAAAGTCCATTCCATGTTCTATCAAGGCGCTTGGATTCATTGATTAAAAGTAATTCTGTAGAGGGGCACCTGGGTGGCTCAGTGGGTTGAGCCTCTGCCTTTGACTCGGGTCATGATCCCGGGGTCCTGGGATCGAGCCCCCGCATCGGGCTCCCTGCTCAGCGGGAAGCCTGCTTCCTCCTCTCTCTCTCTGCCTGCCTCTCTGCCTGCTGTGATCTCTCTCTGTCAAATGAATAAATAAAATCTTTAAAATAAAAAAAAAAAAGTAATTCTGTAGAATACCATGACAGTAAATAAGGCATTCTATAAATCTACAGGTGGTAGTTTTGGCAGAAGCACTGCATGCAGGGAAGGCAAGTTTGTATCCGGTGGGTCTGTTCCAGTAAGAATATTAAGAAAATGTTCCTGTGTAATCAACCTGCCCACAAGATAGCTGACTATTCACCCAGGGAGTGGTTCTATGTCAGGGACTCAGTGTTGGTCTCTGCTGCTGGTAGATTAGTCATTCAGCAGTGGCCTTAGCCACACTGGTCTTCATGAATAGAAGTCTGGGTCACTGAGCCCATGTATAACCTCCATCCCTGCCACCATGGACAGTTTGTTCATCAGCCCATTGAGCAATAAGGGTAGTTGGGAAAGAGGCTGATAATCCTCTGAGAAGATACCTACAAAATGAGTCTTCCTATCCACTTGATTATTTAATTCTTCCTCTGCTGAGGTCATCCTTCGGTGAACATTCATGTGAGATACAAGTATCCTCGTGTTTTTTGCCCAATCGGAGATGTCTATCCACATGCCTATTTTCTAAACTTCCTTGTCCCCAGCTTTCTAATCCTCTTCCTTCCAAGCCCCTAGCCATTTAGTCAAACTGTTGGCCACAGCCCATGAATCAGTGTAATACATAGCACATTTCTGGTCATTCCTTCTTCCAAACAAAGTGAACAGCCAAAGTGAACGCACTGCTCAAAAGTTCTGCCTAGTGGAAGAATTTCCCTTTACCACTGTCCTTCAGGGATGTTCCAGTCAGGAGCTAT
The DNA here is from genome assembly GCF_902655055.1 of Lutra lutra. Taxonomy (NCBI): domain Eukaryota; kingdom Metazoa; phylum Chordata; class Mammalia; order Carnivora; family Mustelidae; genus Lutra; species Lutra lutra. Next base: position 29,671,493 of record NC_062282.1, read on the forward strand.
AGTGCTGCAAATGTCTACTTTGCAATGGTCCTGTATACTGTGCAGACCCAACTGTAAACCAGGTCGAAGTCTTCCTCTCCTCTGCTGGTTGATCATAGGGGATGATCGTAGGGGACTCCCCATGACTCCATAGGTACAGGCTGGAAGAGAGACCATATAGCAGGAATGAGAACCATAGGCATTTGGGCTGCTCTCACCCAGTCACATCTATACCACTTACATTTGATGATGACTGCTGCTGTGTATACCCAGCTTTATATCTTGGGAGTTGGAGTGGGGGGGGGGTCAGGTAACACCCAGTTCATCACAGGTAACTCAGATTGCATGGTAGTGTGGTGACCAATAGCTAGGCATTCAGTATCTACTAAGCCCCAGTAGCAGGCCAGGAGCTCTCTTTAAAAAGGAGAGTAGTTATCCGCAGAGAACAACAAGGCTTTGCTCCAAAATCCTAAGGGTTTGTACTGCATGCAGTTCCCCCTATGGGATCCTTCCAAAGGCTCCAAACAGAATCCCTACCTGCTGCTGACACTTTAGACACCTTTGGATCATCTGACCCATGGTGCAGAGCAGCTTGCCTAGCAGCCTGGATCTTGTGCACAGCCTTCTTCTCTTCTAGGCCCTACTCCAGCACAGGCAGCATCTCAGGTCACTCAGCAAATGAGCAAGAGTAATAAATTCAGAAAAAGAATTTGTTGCCTCTAAAATCAAAAGCCCACTAGGCATTGTGCCTCTCTTTTTGGTTATATATAGGAAAGGCCAGATGGAACAGTTTATCCTTTACCTTAGAAGGGATATCTCGACATACCCCACACCACTAAGACACTAGTAATTTCCCTGAAGTAGAAGACCCCTGAATTTTTGTTGGATGTATTTCCCCACCTTTTGACACACACAAGTCTTACCAGTAAGTCTAGAATGGTTGCTACTTTTTGCTCACTAGGTACAGTCAGCATCATACCATCAATGTAATGAACCAGTGTGATAATCTTATTAAAGGAAGAGGTAATCAGCTGGCCTTGCCTGCTGACAGCAAACTGCTTCTGGTAGGCCTTTGACAGGGATGGAGAAAAAGACATCTGCCAGAAGGTACCAGGCAACCAGGGAATGTATTAATTCGCTCAAGTAATACCTTATCTGGTACAGTAGCTGGAGTTGAAGTCACCACATGGTTAAGCTTATGCTAATCCACTGTCATTCTCCAAGATCCATCTGTCTACTGCACAGGCCAAATAAGTAAGTTGAATGAGAAGGTGGTATGAATTACCATCTCTGCATCCTTCAAGTCTCTGATGATACCACTACTCTTGACAGCCCCTCCAGTAGTGTAGTATTGCTTTCAGTGTACTATTTTCCTGGGTAGAAGCATTCCTCGTGGCTCCCACTTGGCCTTCCCACCATAATAGCCCTCACTGCATGGATCAGAGAACCAACGTGAAGATTCTGTCAGCTGCTGAGTATATCTATTCCAATTTTGCATTTTTGTACTAGGAAATAATCTCAGGGTGTATTTGGGGACCCACTGGACTCAGTGTGAAACAGACCAGAGTTATACCTCCATTGACCACCTGACCTCCAAATCCCACCCCTACTCTGACTTATGGGCCACAGCAACCTTTAGGGTCTCCTGGAATTAGTGCCAGTTTGGAACCAACATCTAATAATCCCTAAAAGGCCTGATCAATTCCCTTTCCTCCAATGTACAGTTAACCTGATAAAAGACCATAGGTCGCTTTGTGGAAGGTTAGGTAAAGAATTAACAGTATGTTTTCCATAGAGTATGGGACTCCTTCCATACTTAAGGAATCAAGAGGATTCCTCAGAGAATGACAAAATGTGTGTGTCACCAAAATTCATATGTTGAAGCCTAATCCCTAGTGTGATACTAGGAGGTGGGGCTTTGGGGGATGATTAGATCATGAGGGTGGAGCCCTTGTGAATCAGATTAATGCTCTTCTAAGAAGAAACACAGAGAGATGATCTCTCTGTTCTCTGCCACATAAGGATATAACAAGAAGACCATCATCTGCAAGCTAGGGAAAGAATCTTTACCAGAAGATGCTGGCACCTTGGTCTCAGATTTCCCAGCTTCCAGAACTATGAGAAATAAATCTCTATTTAAGCCACCTAGTCTATGGTATTTATTATAGCAGCCCAAGCTAATACAGAAATTGATACCAAAAAGTAGGATACAGCTGAAAACAAATAATGTGGGAGTGGCTTTGGAGCTGGGTAATATGTAGAGACTAGAAGAGTTTTGATGTGCTATACTAGAAAAAGCTGATATTTCAAGGGACCTTGAAAGGCAGTTCTTGTGAGGGCTCAGAGAGAAAAGAAGCTGTAGAGAAAGCTTTTGTCTTCTTAGAGAATACTTATATTCATATACAGAATGTTGATAGAAATACTGACAGTAAAGGCCATTCTGATGGGGTCTCAGACGGAACTGAGAAACATGCTATTGGACAGCAGAAAAAGCAGTCTTTGTTACAAAGGGGCAAAGAACTTGGCTGAGTTGTGTTCTTGTTCTGGTGTTTTTATGAAAGGTAGAACTTCAAGCATGAAATTGGATATTTATCTAAGGAGATTTCTAAGTAAAGTGTTGAAGGAGCAATTTGTTTTGTTTATAATCAAATACGATTTCTCCTTCAGCCAGTGAGTGGGTAAAAAGACTGATAGATGCACACAGTTTCATAGTATTCCACATCATAAAGGAACAAACTGTTGATACGTACGACTTAGGTAAATAATGAAAACATTATGCAGAGTGAAGGAAGCCCTGCACAGAAGAGTACATGTTTTGATCTATATGAAGTTCTAGGAGAAGCAAAATTAATCTGTATTGGAAAGACTCAGAAGAATGATTGCAGGGGGTCAGGGATTGACTGGGAAGTAACGTGAGGGAACTTTCAAGGATGATGGTAATATTCTCTACCAGTGGTTCTAAGAGTTAAAGTTACTGAGAGTACCTGCAACTTGTTACATACACGAATTCTAAGGCTTTACCCCAGTAACTCTGAGGGTGGGCCCCCATTCTATATTTTATAGTCTCTCCAGATGATTCTGATATGAGCTACAGATGTAGATCACTGTTCTGTATCTTGATAGGAGTTTGAGTTCTAATGGTGAATGCACTTAACAAAACTGAGGAAATGAACACTGAAGATTTGAACATTTGATTTTGTGTAAATTTTATCTCAAAGGGGAAGAAAGTATACTGTTTACAGTTTACTTTGAAATACATCAAAAATAAGATGGATAAAGATGTATGTGTATGTATACATATGCATATGTATATACATGCGCTTATGCATATATAAGCATAGGGCTGGTTTAACATCAGTGTGTGTGTATGATTTAACACCAAAGAAGAAGAAATAAGTAATCACTCCAGGAAGCACAGGAAAAAATTTTGATAAAATTTAATAACTTTGAATGATAACTTCTAATAAAGTAGGAACAAATTCGAACAAAATAACTATAAACCTAAAATGAAAATCATGCAAAATGGGAATAAGTTCAGAGATCTCATCAAAATAAAAAATAATCGGCAAGGGGCACCTGGCTGGTTCAATTGGTAGAGCATGTACTTTTGATCTCAGGGTCTTGAGTTCAAGCTTCATGCTGGGTATGGAGCCTACTTAAAAACAAAAGAAGAGGGTGCCTGGGTGGCTCAGTGGGTTAAGCCTCTGCCTTCAGCTCAGACCATGATCTCAGGGACCTGGGATCGAGTCCCGCATCGGGCTGTCTGCTCTGCGGGGGCCTGCTTCTCCCCCATCTCTCTCTACCTGCCTCTCTGCCTACTTGCAGTCTCTCTCCGTCAAATAAATAAGTAAAGTCTTTAAAAAAAAACTTTTTTTAAATAAAAGAAGAAAAAAAATACAGTCATCAGATATGTTGAGATGATTGTAAAATATATGTGGAAAAGCAGAGAACTAAAAATAATTTTTAAAATTTTTAAAATGCAGGAGAACTGACTTGCCTTACCAAATATAGGACTTATTTTAAAGATCTAGTAGATAGTGTGGTACTAAATAGACCAATAGAACAAGATGGAGAGCCCAAAAATAAGCCTCCAGGTATTTAGGATATACTTTTTTTTTTTTTTTAGGATATACTTTTAAAATAGAAGTGGCACTGCAGCTAATGAGGAAAGAACAGAGTTCTCAGTAAATGGGGCTGAGACGATTGGCTATTGAAAAGGAATTTTTCGGGGCGCCTGGGTGGTTCAGTGGGTTAAAGCCTCTGCCTTCGGCTCAGGTCATGATCCCAGGGTCCTGGGATCGAGCCCCGCATCGGGCTCTCTGCTCAGCGGGGAGCCTGCTTCCTCCTCTCTCTCTCTCTCTCTCTCTCTCTCTCTCTGCCTGCCTCTCTGCCTGCCTGTGATCTCTATCTGTCAAATAAATAAATAAAATCTTAAAAAAAAAAAAGAAATTTTTCTTTTCTTTTTTCTTTTTTCCTTTTTTAAGATTTGCTTCCTACTCTGGGGCCCCTCAGTGGCTCATTTGGCTAGGTGTCCAACTCTTGGTTTCTGCTCAGGTCATGATCTCAGGGTAATGAGATCGAGCCCCATGTCAGGCTCCATGGTTAGTGGGGAGACTGCTTGAGATTCTTTCTCCCTCTGCCCTCCCACCACTCCAGCACCCACATGCGTGCTCTCTTTCTCTCTCTCAAATAAGTAAAAAAAAAAAAAAAAAAAAATTGATTCTTACTTCCAACTCAGTAATCACCTCCATATAAAGAAAATCTTTAAAACCTTTAGAAGATAATATATGTGAATATATTTTTGACCTTTCTGTAGGGAAAGATTTCTTAAACAAGTTCCAAAGCCATTAACCTTAAAAGATTGATAAATTTCAGTGTGTTGAAAGGAAGTACATTTTTGAATCGAAAGATATCTTAAAGCAAAAACACAAGTCACAAACTGGGAAATGATGTTTGACACACATGTAACATGGAAAAAAGGATCATTATTAAGAATATGTGAAGAACTTCTCTTCAATAAACCAACATAAGACAAGAGTCCCAGTAGGAAAATAAGTAAAAGGCATGAATAGGCATTTCATACAAGAAATAGCACATATGGCCTATACAGCGTTCAACTTCATTAATAATATGGAAATTACAAATCAAAACTATGTTTTACATTCATTTGATTAGTGGAAATTGAGAAGTCAGATGATAACAAATGATGGAAAAGAGATGAATTAAACAGTATTTCTTAAACTATTGAGAAAATACTGCACCAATTTGAAAAAACATAGCATTATTTCATAAAGTTGAACAATTATATAATCTGTGACCTAGTATTTCCACTTAAAGGTATATACCCAAGAAAGTCTTGCATATGTGTGCAAGGAGACAAAAGAATTTTCATTATGCCATTAAAAATACCTAATTCTATCTAAATTAATTGCAGTATATCTAAACTAATAGCAGTATTAACACAGTAGCCTGTTGCTTATCAGTTAAAATGAATAAAATACAGTCATTTGCAACAACCTGGATTACAGTTGGGGACATAATGCTGAGTGAACAAGGCAAGTCCCAGAAGCCAACATCTAGCATGATACGTTTTAGAAAGTTGAAAATCAGGCAAAACTATAAACAGTATACAGCTTACACGATTTTTTTAAGCAAAGAAATTAGAAAATTCCTGACAATGGTTACCTTGAAGTGACACAGAAGATGGAATAAGGGAAGGAGCACATTGGGAAAATAAAAGCCCATGGAAATATTCTTGTTCTTGAGTTGGGTTCATAGTACAGTATTTTTATAAGTAAGTTAAAGAGGCACATGGTAGTGTCGATGGTGTGTCATGAACCAAAATATAAGATTTATACTTTTGTGTATACTTAATCTTCTGGAAAGGAAAAAGAGAAAATAAGGAAGAGAGGATTGTTTTCTGCTCCTTCCTGGAAAAGACTAGCATGTGATTTTAGTAGCTGCTTAAAGAATCGAGTTGTGGATCAGGACAAGTAGAGTTTGCTGTACAGAGTTGAAACTGAAAATTGAAATTTTCTTTGATTTATTTATTTAAATTGAAGAGGATGTGGGCAACATACATGTTATGTTATACTGATTGCTGTCAATTGTTTTAATCATTTGTGCATCTTGTAGTGAAAGTTTAAATTTGAGCTATCCCAAACTAGCCACATGTGTTTTTGTTTTTGTTTTTTTTAACTTAATTTGAATTTTTGTTTTTATTTGATTTTAATTCTTCGGTCATGCTAGCAACATTTCATATGTTTAGTAGCTGCACATGTCTTGTGGCAACCATATTGGACAGCACAGATAAAGAATATTTCCATCATTGCAGGAAGTTATATTGGACAGCACTGGAACTCTTCATGAAAATCAAATACACATTTCAACTTCCTTAATATCTCCAGAGCTGTATTAGCTAGTCTGTATTAACAAAAATATACCAAAGATGACTTTACAACTGACCTATGATTATAAAAGTTCGAATTGGTATAGTTAGACTGATCTTTTCTCATCTCCTCATTCCTAATACTTTTCTTACATTGTTTATTAATAATTTGGCAAAGGATAATACAAAAAAGAAATCTAGCCTTATGTTTTGTAATTTAAAAATTTGAAGGTGCAATTCAGATGAAGTTATAATTATATTAAAAATGTAATTAACTTATACTTTTTTGAGCTATCAAAGGCCTTGAAATAAGGAAGAATAGAAATTCTTTAAAATAATCCAGCTAGCACTGAGCATTAAGGAAGGTTACCTTTCTCATTTCTCTCAGGTCCTACATACAGCAGTTAAAATACTTCATACTAACATTGTTTGAAAGTATTTATAAATTACTGGTTTATAAGATATTTTAAAACATTTGCTATATATTTTTTATTTATTTGCATTTTCCATATTGTTAATGACAAACTGAAAGCTTTTTATGGACACATTTAATGCATTTATATTACTATTGCCTAATGAATAATTATACCGGGATTTTTTTTTTATATATATACATATATAGTTGTTGAAGTCCGAAGAGGATTCCTCATATAAACCTGTGAAGAAAGCTTGTACTCAACTTGTTGATAACCTAGTTGAGCACATTCTTAAATATGAGGAATCTCTAGCTGGTAAGACATTTTATATATTGGTAATTAAGTTGATTTTATAAGATATTTTAAAATACTTTGGGCACATTTCTCAATTTTGCTTCTGGTTCTACTTAGCCTAATAATTAATGACATTTTTAAATGAAGGGGGTTTTTTTGTTTGATGTTGCATCCTAGATTGTATTGTTTAGGTTGACTAAGATTATCTAGAGCAGTATAATAAAAGCGTAGGTCTCATCTCTTCTACATCTTTCAGTAGCATAATTTTAAATGTTATGTTGAACAGACATCAAAGTCCAGGTGCTAATACGGATTTAGCTAGTTGCACTCATCCAAAAACTGCTTGATATCTTTTAAATGATACAGAATTTTCTCTCAAAAATGAAATTGTTTTAACTATGATAAAAATGTTTTTAAAAGATTTGTAGTACATTCCTAATATCATTTATAATTGTTATATAAAATGTGTTTAATCTGGAGCTAGATAAAACGGTTAATATTTTTTAAGTTGACAAATTCCTTAAATACTTAATATTTTATATTATCTATTACATTACCAGTCACAGATTTGAAGTTTATAAATAATTATATAAAACTATAAAAGTAATTGATAATCTATTGCTTAAAGCACCCAAGACTAACAATACTTCCCATATCCTAATATACAGTGATGAGGAACAATAGTCAGCCTTGGTCATTCTCCAGAATTGGGAGCCTTATAGAGGTACCATTACGGCACCTAAGGAAATTGTTGCTATCCTTTATATTTTATATGCAGTTTATTTTCTTTAATTTTTTTTTCATTTTCCATGTGTACCTCTTTTTCTTTTTATCTCCTAGTTCTGTTTCCCCTATTTTAGCCTATCCTAGATTTTAAGGGTGATACTGTTGTCAGTGTTGAAAAATTGCTAATCTCTTCTAAAAACTAATTTGCCTCCTGAGAACCACTGTATCTCCTAACTAGCAGCATTTTCCTCCCACTGGAGCATAGTTTACTTTTCTAAGGTAGCGCTGGTCCAGCTTCTTAATTTGTCATGCCAGTCTTTTAACATTCTTCTACCATGGTAGCATCTCTCTTTTCCCAGTACCCTCAAACACAGTATCACCACAGCTAATTTGTTTTTGTCCCCCTTTGCTAACTTTCCCTTACTTACTTCCATCCTTTTTAGATACCAGCAACACCATGTTTATTCCCAAAACCCCATCCCTAAACTTAGCTTCCATTCTACTTATTAACTTCAACCCTATACCCCTTAGTGTAAAATTTGCCTTCCATAGCACAGCCTCTTTGTCTTTTATTCTTAATATATGTAATATGTATAATAAAAGAAAAAATGTAGGAAGTCTAGTATCCTAAGAAATGCTAATCTTTTATTGAAGCATGTATTAAATCAGTTCAGGGGGGTGATGTTGACTAACTTAAATAATTATATAATTTCCACTGCCTTGTCATATTTTAGTATCTTATTTCTGTTTTTCCAGACTCTGACAATAAAGGTGTGAATTCTGGAAGATTGGTAGCTTGCATAACCACTTTGTTCTTATTCAGCAAGATAAGACCTCAGCTCATGGTTAAACACGCCATGACCATGCAGCCATACCTTACCACTAAATGTAGTGTAAGTATAGAGCTGTCCTACTTTTCTGTCTTACCATGTAGTATTTTCAATTTAGAATTCACATGATGCCATCCACACTTTCACTGACCAGCTGTGTCTTATACTCAAATATATGTTCTAATATTTGTGGCAAGTTATCTACAGATATTTTCCTGATGTATTATAAATGAAGTTCAGGCTTCATTTCCTTTATAGCTCCTCAGTTCAAACCCTCAGTAAATGCTTACTAAATGTTGTAACTACTGCTAAGACCTCAAAGATGAATGAGGCAAAGTTCCTCTCATTGAGAAATGTACTGTCTTTTGGATTCTAAATTTGCTTTTCATTTGTCATTTCAGTATATTTTCTTATATTTATTTTCTAATTCATCAATATAGTGAATATGGAAAATCTAGTCTATCAGAGATATTAGGTGCTTGTTTTAAGTTAATATTGCACATACTCTGTTTTTCTAAGTTTAAATGTGAAAATCAAATAAAACATTGCTTATGTAAAATAATCCATCAATTTATATGACAGCATGGTGAGTTAAGTGGCTTATTACAAACACTAAATTTTGAGGTAGTCCAAAAACTTTAAAATGTAAATAGTTTTTTTACTTGCTATGTTCCCAGTGTTCCTAAAGAACTAATTTTAACTGTTTTCTCTACTAGATTTGCTTTGCTGCTATGGTCTCGTTTTTTGGTGATCTAAAATTAACAAGTTCTAGATGAAAAACCTGAGAAATTTTAACTACGGAAAGTACCAGAAGATAAATATATAAAAACAACATATAATATTTCTGAGATCCTCATTCTATCTTTAGGGCTTGTATTAGATCCAGAAATAAATTGATTAATATATAATCTATGGCCAGTAGTAATAGCTAATATTTATTGAGCACAGTGCCAAGTACTATGAAGAATTTTACATGCATTATCTCATTTACCTTTTGAAGTAGGTATCGTTATTATCTCAGTTTTACAAATAAGAAACTAAAGCCTTGAGAATATAAATAGCTTGCCCAGTGTCACACAGCTGACCAGTCCCAAAGCTAGAATTCATCCCCATGTCTGTCTGCTTCTAAGAACTGGTCTATAATATAACTTGCATGAATAGGCCATGTTTGAACCAATATTTTTGTAGCAGGATTACTTTGAAAACATTTTATTCAGTTTTTATATGTCTGTTTGTGTGTGTGTATACACATATGTGTGTATTTATGTATTTTTTTTATCATGTCAGATGGGTAATGTGCCAAGGTTATAACAGGGTGTAAGGGAGGCACATGTCCCATAAGAGTGTGAACACCCTCTCATCATGCTTACAAACTAGAAAAGGATCTATAAATATATTTTTTATTGAATCCTGTGGGTATGCTAAAAGAAAGGATGAATATTGGAAAGTTTTATACACATACACGCAGAGTTTTAGATAAATAAGGCCATCTCCTATATGTTAGACACACTTAAATTTTTTTGTTTTCTGTATCCTGCCTCCCTCCATCTTTATTCTTCTTCATCTCGGGATGAACAACCTGGAGTATCCTTACATACTGTATCCGTACTTCTGTAATTGTGCACATATACACACATATATAACTGGTTGACCAGTTTTTTAAAAAATCAAGTTATATGCATATCATATTAATATATACATATTATATATGTATACAGTATCCCTCTTATAAATGTCCTATGATTTATTTAACCATTTTTCATTTTGGCAGGTTTTTACATTGTTTCCTATTGATAGGCACTACAAGTAATTTCTTAATAAACATTCCTATTCATATACCTTTAAATTGGGGTGCTTTTTTTTCTTTGGGATGGATCCTAAGAAATGGACTTGTTAGATTAAGGGAATCTTCTTTTGGGTTTGGGGTTTTTAATAGATTTTTCCAAATTGCTGATGGACATGTTTTATAGCTCTATGGAAACCAGTATATGACAATCTGTGTCATTTTTATACTTTTTGCCAGTAGGGTATAAAGGAATAGTTCATTGTTGCTTCATTTTACCTTCCCTGATGTCCAAGAAGGTTGAATGTCTTTTTTATGATATTAACCAGTTGTACTTGATTTTCTGTGATTTGACTATATGATTTGACCATTTTACCTTTGAATTGTGGAGCTTTTTTTTTCTTTTTTGAAAATTCTTTACTCTTAAATTTTTTAGATTTGAAGCATCTTATGTTATAGTCATTTCAAGTATTTTTCTTAGTATTACATTCTTCTGCTCTTTTCCTTCACGATTTCTGCCTTTAAATTTTTCTTCTAGATTTTAATTCTTTTACTTGACTTTCTAGGTGAGAAATATTAAGAGTAGTTTGAAAAATTTTAACTATGATTCTCAAGTGAATTTATCTTAACAAAAATTCTCCATCCCCAGTCTACTTTACTCCATGCACCTATTATTTAAAGCAGGTGGGAGAGGGCTGGAAATGACAGGATTTCTATGTTACTTAGACTATTCATCTTACTTGTGTTTTATTTAATCCTGTGAGTGTGCTGAAAGGATGGATGAATGTAAGGTGGGGATTTTTTTTCTTTTAGTGAGAGGTAATAAGCTCAAAGTGTCCAAAACGAGTGTTAGTAACCTGTTGCTAAGACTAAAGAGTGATAACCTGACTAGATAAAAACATGTTGAATGCCTTGCTTCACAAAAATAGCTAGTAACTTTGGTGGCCCTTAGGGCAGAGGAACTGGGTGACTGGAGGATAGTGGGTAGAAAGAATTTTTTTTTTTTTTTTTTTTTTTTTTTTTTTTTTTTTTTAAGAGACTTGATTATAAATTCTTCACTATCCTTTTGGGTGTTGTTGTTGTTGTTTTTAATGTTCTACCTATTTTTTTTTTAACTGCTTCATTTTTAATCAAAGTTCTAAACTTTTTAAAAATTAAAGACCTAATATTTCAAATTTTAAAATAAGGAAGTCTTATAATTAGTTTTGGGATTCTCTATTTGCATCTGTCAAAAAAAGCAGTAACACAAGGCTTCTCAACCTCAGCACAATTGACAGGGCCAGATTATTCTTTCTTGTATAGAACTATTCTGAGCATTGTAGGATGCTTGATAGTATACCTGGCCTCTGTCCACTGGACAGTAGTATACCCCAACTCCCCTAATGCAACAACCAAGAATTTCTCCATATTTTGCTGAGTATCCCGTGGGAACAGACTCACCCCTCCAGTTGAGAACTACTAGATTAACATACACAGTTTGAAAAATACTAACCTTAAAAACAGTATCAATCTTGTAAAGTACTTAGTTAATATTTAAATACCCTTGTTCAGAATTGGCTTATGTTGCATTTTAGGGGGGAAGAAATAACTGTGGCATTGTGATTAAGTGATCCAAAGGTTACATGATAAGTTGGTGGCAGAGCTAAAATCCAGGTTCCTGACACTGTCTGGTGTTCTTCCTTCCATATCTTAAAAAAGCTCTTTTCTAATTTTTTTTTCAACTGAAACTTTACATAGGTAATACCTCAACCCCTAAATACATAAGGGTATATATAGTTTCTTGTTAGATTTTGATATTCATAAAGCACTGATTTTATCATTGTAGACACAAAATGATTTCATGGTTATCTGCAATGTTGCAAAAATCCTGGAACTGGTTGTACCACTGATGGAGCATCCAAGTGAAACTTTCCTTGCCACTATTGAAGAAGATCTAATGAAGCTTATCATCAAATACGGCATGACTGTAAGCATTCAGTTTACCATCTCTGCATTGATTAATATAACATTCATAAATGCTAACTAAATCATGTTTTTACCTTTGTCTTCAGCTTTTATCTAAACTAACATTTTCTGTATCTTTTAGGTGGTGCAACATTGTGTGAGCTGTCTTGGGGCAGTTGTAAATAAAGTGACTCAAAATTTTAAATTTGTATGGGCCTGTTTCAATAGATACTATGGTAAGTTCAGTGCCTAGGCTTTAAAATTATCCTTCTACATCCTGTACTAGCTCCTTCTTAAAAACACATCTGATAGGGGTGCCTGGGTGGCTCAGTCATTGTCTGCCTTCAGTTCAGATCCTGCTGCTCAGTGAAAAGTATGCTTCTCCCTCTCCCACTCCCCCTGCTTGTGTTCCCTCTTTCCCTGTCTCTCTCTGTCAAGTAAATATATAAAATATTAAACACACACACACACACACACACACACACACACACACACCCCTTTGATAAAGACAGCATTAAGGGAATTTTAAGAGGTGTGATTGTCCTCTGGTCCATTCTCAGAAGCAGTATTTTCTAGTATCTTGTATTTCCTTAAGAATTCAGTATAATTACTTCAGGAATTTACCTCATATTAAATGTTGGTAGGTTTTTTGCCTTCTATGTAAAATAAAATTTAAATATCTTTTTTTTTCTTATATTAATTCATTTAGGCTGTAAGGTATGCCCTCATAATTCTAGATGTGTGTGATCCTTAGAAACATTAGTAAAATTTAATTGTAACAACCTAGCAGTAATTATTTAAAGATAATAATTCAAGGATAAAAGGTTTCTTGTAAATAAATATTACTTATCTTAATAGGTGCCATTTCAAAATTAAAAAGTCAGCACCAGGAAGACCCAAATAACACCTCACTTCTAACAAACAAACCAGCACTTCTCAGATCCCTTTTCACTGTTGGAGCACTATGTCGGCATTTTGATTTTGATCTAGAGGATTTTAAAGGCAACAGTAAGGTAAAGATTCTAATATTAATTACTTAGTATGCTATAAAAAATAGGACTCTGTGACCCTGTGAACTGAAAATTACTAATGACCCAGCATAAAAGCAGCATTAGAGTAGTCTGGTTTAATGAGAATTCTGAAGCAGTGCAACCCAAAACATGGTTCTCAGACTAGCCTCTTATCTACACACTGTTTGTTACTGGTTTATAACAAGAAGTCACACAAGCTCTATCAGCTCTATAACAGAAGAAATGCTGGGTAAGCAGCTGACTTTATTTATTTATTTTTAATTTTCTCAATGATGGAACAGTCTGTTAATTTGTGTTCTTACACAAACTTCTTTGTCACAGACTTTTATCTTTAATTTCACTGCTCTAAAATCTATGGATTTATAAATTTATGGATGATTTATTCCTTAGTAAAGTTTACATGTGGAAATTCTCACTGTTTGCTTTTAGGTTTTTTCCTTTATGGTTGAAAGCTGATTGAAGTTACTCTTCTTCATTTGCTTGAATGTGTTTTTTTCCCCCTTAGGTTAATATAAAGGATAAAGTACTTGAACTATTGATGTATTTTACAAAACATTCAGATGAAGAAGTACAAACAAAAGCCATCATTGGTCTAGGTAAGTTAAATCTAAATTTCTTTATAGTTTTGGTTGTTTGAGAGGTTGGACAAATTTTACAATAATGTGAATCTAAACTGTTGTTTTATTTAAATATGTTTCTATTCGCAGTAGGATTTGTTGTATAGAATATAGGACTAGGGGTTAAGACACCTGGGTTCCATTCTTGGCTCAGCCAGTGACTTCTCTGGATGACCTTGAGCAAGTCATATAACCTCTCTGTTCATCACAAAAACTTTTTGGTAGCATTAACAAGTTTTAGAATTTAATATGCATGAGCAATTGTTTATATTGTCTTTTGAACAAAAGTGAGTAATAAATTTTTGGTTACCTAAACCTCACTAAATACTTAACTGATTTCTTTAAATAAATTTAAATCTTAATATTCCTTCTTCGTCCCCTTCAGAAAATTACATATAGCAAATTTACTAAAAATTCAAGTATCACTTACTTTAGGGAGTTAAATTAGTACAGTGTTACCTTCAAGCCAAATGTGCACCTTTTAATATTCAGTCTGGACGTAAGTTATATGAAGTGGCAGAGCTTAAAGTGTTAATTCAGAGAACAAATAGTGCAAATTTTAACTTGAAAAAGTAGCACTTTGTAGAAAATAGTGCCTTTAGACCAGTTAATAAATGACATCTTGCTTGGGCCATAATTATACTGTGTGACCTTGGATTAGTTATCTGATCACTCTATGCTTTGAGTTTAGTTTTTTGGCATCAGTAATACTTACTGTCATTAAGGATCTTCATTTTATCTTATATAAATAAGCGTTTTGTATAAATAAGCATGAATAGTATTATTTTGCTGCTTATTAACTTATGATTATAGGATTCAGCATTGTGGCTTCATTATAAGGCCATAAAAAATAAAAGGATGATATTGTTAGCTCTAGTTTATTCTAGAATTATTCTGGTTCATCAAATAGATAAATATATATTAATTTTTAATAATGCCAATGTAGTACTTTCTGCTAGGGCTCCAAAAAATGTTTGCAGACTTTACCTCTTAAATCCTGAAAACATCCCTTTGAGGTAGGTGGGTGGTAAATATTATTGTCCCCATTTTACAGATGGAGAATTGAGGCACAGAGAGATTATGTGACTCACCCAAGGTCACACTACAAGTCAGTGGTGGACCAGCAATAGAACCCAAGACACCTGACTCCTAATCCACTCCCCTAGCCAATAGGCCCTGCTCCCTCCTCAAGGTTTCCTCTTGTGTGAAATTCTCCTTTGAAATGCAATTTCTTGTTTTTAATTCATGGGGAAAGAAGTACCTGCTCTGATACTTCTCTGGGTAAGGCCACTAGCATATATATTCTTCCAGTCATTTTAAGTTTTAATTTTTGAAATAAGGAACTCTTCATATAATTTATCAATATTTTCATTAAGTATTATATTTAATTTTAATATGAATATATCAAGATACTTTTTTCTCTCTCATTAGGATTTGCCTTTATTCAGCATCCAAGTCTAATGTTCGAGCAAGAGGTGAAAAATCTATATAATAACATTTTATCTGATAAGAACTCTTCAGTAAATTTAAAAATACAAGTGTTAAAAAATCTCCAAACCTACTTACAAGAAGAGGATACAAGGATGCAACAAGCAGATAGAGACTGTAAGTAAAAATTTATTTTTAAATTTCACAGTGTGGCAACAGTTAGAATACTCTCTGTTTTGTAATCCAGACACCTGAATTTCCTTACCTAGTAAATGAAGACATTCTGTTAAAGAAGAATCTTAAGACCATAGCTAGCCTTTAGGGTATTTATAAACTCCCTAAAGTAGCTTTTGAAATTTAGTGTATATGCAAACATTAACATTTTGCAGGAGGATAGAGATTATAGTTCTCAGGTTCTCAAAGGTGTCTCTGACAGAGATATATACACACGAAAGATTAATAGCCACTGAGCCAGAGCACTAGCTATAGTTTTTGTGCTTTTGGTTATGGCCTAACTTGGTGTATTTCATGAAGGTGATATACATGTCCTTAATATGTTTACTTTTGTAGGGAAGAAAGTTGCAAAACAAGAAGATCTAAAAGAAATGGGTGACGTATCCTCAGGGATGAGTAGTTCCATCATGCAGCTTTACCTCAAACAGGTGCTGGAAGCATTTTTTCACACCCAGTCAAGTGTACGCCACTTTGCCCTGAATGTCATTGCATTGACCCTAAACCAAGGTCTCATTCATCCAGTTCAGGTAAGTATGTTTTATAGTGGAGCACTTATTAAAAGAGCCAAATTTGTTATCATTTGATGACATTGTGATTAAAGAATAGATCGTAGTTCTTTTTTTTTATCTTACTTGTTAAGTTTTTTTGTCCTAAATGCTTAAGAATCCATCTCCTAGGTTGTCATATAAAATACCCTTCTATTCATAATTTTGTCTCTTCAACAGATTTCCAGTTTATATGGCAGAATATGAACTTGGAATCAATTTTCTAAGTAGGGATGATTTGTTTTAATCCGTATTGACTCTTATCCTTAAGAACCAATAGCCTTTAATGTCAGGAGAGTTAACTGGGGGTAAGAATATTCTCTAACTATTAAGCAGGGGGGTTTTAGTCCATAGAGAAGTAAATTATATTACCTAAGTTCAGGTCCTTCATCTGTACATTGGAGATAGTATCAACTACTAATACCTCAAAGCATTGAAGTGAGGACTAACTGACATAATAAAGACATGTCAGCGTCAATAACGATTGGCACCTAATGCTGCAAATCATGACCTGAGCCAAAGGCAGAGGCTTTAACCCACTGAGCCACCCAGGTGCCCCGAGACTCTTGAATTTTTGAGATACTTGGGAATCTTTGCTGGTATTCTGAATGGCCTTAGTTGGTTGTGTTTTTTATTATTATATTTGCTTTTTAAAACTTTTATTTAAAATTTCACACTTAAACAAAAATATTACAAGAGTGTATGGCGAACTCCCTTATATTCTCTTCACCTGTATTCATTCAGTATTAACATTTTGCTATATTTCCTTTATCTTTCTCTTCATACACACACTTCTTTCTGAATCATTTGATAGTAATATTGTGATACCACTATAACTGTTTACCTCTGAACACTTCAGCGTATATATATTTCCTAAGAACAGGGACATTCTCTTACAAAATCATAATTCAGGGGCGCCTTGGTGGCTCAGTGGGTTAAAGCCTCTGCCTTTGGCTCAGGTCATGATCTCAGGGTCCTGGGATCGAGCCTCGAATCGGGCTCTCTGCTCAGCGGGGAGCCTGCTTTCCTCTCTCTCTCTCTCTCTCTCTCTCTCTCTCTCTCTGCCTCTGCCTGCTTGTGATCTCTGTCTGTCAAATAAATAAATAAATTCTTTAAAAAAAAATCATAATGGAGTCATCAGATTCAGGAGATTTAACATTGATGCAGTCTTATCTAATAATAGTCCATTTTCAGATTTTGCCAGTAAAAGCTTTTGTTTTTTGTGTATTTGAGTGAGAGAGAGAGAATGCAAGCCAGGGCAGGAGCAGAGGGGGAGGGAGAAGAAGAAGGAAAGAATCTGAAGCAGACTCATCAGTGAGCATGGAGCTCATGCAGGGCTCAGTCTCATGACCCTAAGATCATGACCTGAGCTGAAACCAAAAGTTGGATGCCTAACCGATTGAGCCACCCAGGTGCCCCAAGTCAGTAATATTCTTTATGGACCTACTCCCCCTGATTCAGGATTTATTCCATGATCATCCTTTTCAGTTAGTGCTCTGCTTTTGTTTATTTTTAAGCTGTTTGTTTGTTGTTTTCAGGTCTCACCACTGGTTCAGATTCTTTGTACATAGTATAGGTATTTTTTGAGTTTAGAAATCCAGTGGATTTGCTATTAACAAAACAGTAGCTATCAGACTGATCATTAAAGCCCTATATAAAATCAGTATTGTGGAAGAATTTATATTTTCCTAATTTTGAAATATGGAAGACAAGTTACTTTGTGTCCTATGTTATCTTTACATACCAAATTCAGTCAACCTTGAAAAAGTATTGGATTATATATTTGTATTATATGTCATAATCTTAAGTGGATAATTTTAGTGTAGGAGCTCTATGTTTGTTTTTTTTTTTAAAGATTTTATTTATTTATTTGACAGAGAGAGATCACAAGTAGACGGAGAGGCAGGCAGAGAGAGAGAGAGAGGGAAGCAGGCTTCCTGCTGAGCAGAGAGCCCGATGTGGGACTTGATCCCAGGACCCTGAGATCATGACCCGAGCCGAAGGCAGCGGCTTAACCCACTGAGCCACCCAGGCGCCCCTAGGAGCTCTATGTTTAAAGAACCTTTGCTTCACACTGAAATTGTTTCAGTTTCACCACATAAGTATTTTTGCTGGTGCTTCATTGCTTTTTTTTTTTTCCCTTTAAGATAAATCTAAGGGAAAATGAATCTTTTTTTTTTTTTTAATTTATTTATTTGACAGACAGATCACAAGTAGGCAGAGAGGCAGGCGGGCAGGGGGTGGGGGGTGGAGATGAAGCAGGCTCCCCGCTGAGCAGAGACCCCCCCATGCAGGGCTTGATCCCAGGACCCTGGATCATGACCTGAGCTGAAGGCAGAGGCTTTAACCCACTGAGCCACCCAGTTGCCCCAAGATGAATCATTTTTAAAAGAACACTAAGATATGACATTTATAGGAAGGCCTGTAAAGCTAAATATGTATATCGCAGTATACAGCGAGTTTTATATATGTCATGATCATACAGAGCTTTTACTACTGTGATGTCTTAAAAATCCTTTCATTCACTTATTTATTTATTTGTTGATTGATTTGCACTACAAGAATACCTTTATTTTTATTTTAGTGTGTACCATATTTAATTGCTATGGGAACAGACCCGGAACCAGCTATGAGGAACAAGGCTGATCAGCAACTTGTGGAAATAGACAAAAAATATGCTGGATTCATTCATGTATGTGTTTTTAAATTGTATCCCCTAAACTTGAATGTCTTTCTTTGGTATACCATTACCTTGATAAATGTTCTGTCCATATTCATATTAGAATAAAACCTTTTGCATAGTATTTACTTCCAAACATGCAACTAAGTTTGTCACCCAAGGTGTTTAAGACTTACTCTTAAGATTGAGCTAGAGGTGACTGGGTTCTAGTCCCTACTGTGTGAAGTTGGCAGTAATGGCTCTTCTGGTTCTTGATATTTTTTTCTTACATAAAATAAGGGGGTTGCAATAGGTAATCTCTGATATTCCTTCTGCCACTTGAGTTCCATGATTTTATTATTTTAAATAAGAAAGCCAAGCAGTGGAGTTAACTTCTGGCTATAATGCTCAAAGCATATTTTTAATTTGACTCTTAATTTCCATGTCAAAAATGAGGCTTTTATTGATTTCAGATGAAAGCAGTGGCTGGTATGAAGATGTCTTACCAGGTACAACAGGCAATCAACACATGCCTAAAAGATCCTGTAAGGGGTTTCAGACAAGATGAGTCCTCTAGTGCTTTATGTTCACACCTTTACTCCATGATCCGTGGAAACCGCCAGCACAGACGGGCCTTTCTGATTTCTTTACTCAACCTCTTTGATGACACAGCTGTAAGCATAAAAATTTACTATTTTAAGAAAATAAATGTTCTATAAATTTTATGCCTAAAGTAGTGACCATTTTGAAAATATTACCATTTTAGTAAATAATAATGACTGTATTAAGTATGTGTTTCTTTACATCTCCTGTAGTAATTATAAGGTATATAGTCAAATTGGGAGGGAAAATTTTGCATGAGTACAAATACAGTGAGGGATAAAATATAATTGTGTCTCCATACTGAATGTCTTATTAAACTTTGGTAACAGTTCCTTTAAGCATAACTTTCAATCACTAAACTGTCACTTGGGAGCAGGGGATACGTTACTTCACTAAATAAGGTGAAATTGCACTTATTTCTGTTACGCCCAAATATTGTTAAAATAACTGTTGTAGGTTTTTGGCTGCTGAGATCCTAATTTGTTCAACTTGACTTCCTTAATGAAGAGCCCACTTTTGTGCAATTACAGTTTTGATCCTTTGGGTTATTGTACAAGTTGCATTGGCCAGGTCCAATAAAATAGAAGGAAATAGAACAACCTGTTCTTTAAACTTATCTCTTAATTTATTCATTCATTTTACATAAATATTTATTCAGCACCTGCTGTGTGTGGTAGTCATCATGCTAAGAGATGAAGATAAAATAGTAGATGGAACAGATGTAGTATCTGCCCACATAGAGCTTACCAGTTAGCCTGTGTGTGTGTAAAGTTTTGAAAAGAACAAAAGAAGGGTTGTGGGGTTTTTTTGTGTTTTAATCACTTAAAGGTTGACTTTGTTATTATCCCCAAACTAGAATTTTTAAAAATAAAATTTAAATTGCCAGAATGTAGATACCTTACGAGACCTCTTCTTTTTAAGTGCTACGTGAAATTTTTTTGTACGTGATCTAGCAAATAAATATTACAAGCATCTATTTCAGAAATACTTGAAATATAATCCTCATCATCACCACCACCACCACCATCATCATATCATCATCAGTATTAAGTATTCATTGTGTAGAGGGCATCATCATGCTAGGAGTGGAAATGGTATGATATAGTAGTCTTCCCTCACTGATCTTACCTCCCTCCAATTGTGGTGATAGAACGCAATATAAAGGAAGTAAATATGTTAAGGTTGACATATTCTATGTGCCAGGTGGTTTGTACTGTTGATTCTGCTCTAGTCCTTATCTTGTCTCCTGAGCTTCATTCCTGTGTGGTTTCATTGTCCTGCTCTCTGTCATTAGCTCAGTATTCTGTCACTGCGGCATGCACAGTGCTAAGCTGATAATTCAGCTGTCATAACGCAGTGCTGTGTCCTGACTAGTCCCAACAAAGGATGTCAGAGGAGGAACAAATCACTGAAGGCCTGGGAGGTTAAATGAGATAGATCCACTGCTTAAGCCAGGGGTAAAAAGATAATAAAGGTACAAAGATAAGAATGTGTGGAAAATAACAAATAGATTATTATTTGACTGGAGCAGAAAGGTCATAATGAGGCATGGTTTATGGAGGATTTTGTAGACAGTGAAAAACAAAAAAAAGCATTAAATAAAGTGAAGAGGACAGATGCCAAAGAGCATTTCAGGAACATGGATTTTTTTTTTAGCATTGTGTTCACACTGGAGGCAACAAGGGATTGACCTATTATGATGACAGTAAGAAAGAAAAGAAGTGTTGTGAAGAAGTAATAAATCAAATAAGGCTGTGTGAGAATCGTCAAAGGATAACTGGAATATTTTTGTCCTGAGCACCTGAGAAAATAATAGGATTGTTGAAAAGGAGTTGAGAAGGACTTAGAGGATTAGTCAAAGAGGTAGGAAGAGAAAACTAAGGAAGAAGAAAATTTCAGGAAGGAAAGGGTGGACAGTAATGTCTGGTACTACTCAGAAGTCAAGGAGAATAGATATTAAAAAAAAAAAAAAAAAGAAATGGGGCGAGATTAGATGGCAGCCATCAAAGAGTGAGGGACACAAGCTTGATTGTGACTGAGAGTGGTGAGGAAGACATGGCAGGAGCAGCTCTAGAGTATTCTTTTAAGAAATTTCTTTTTTTTTTTAAAGATTTTATTTATTTATTTGACAGATCACAAGTAGGCAGAGAGGCAGGCAGAGAGCGAAGGGGAAGCAGGCTCCCTGCTGAGCAGAGAGCCTGATGCGGGGGTGTCGATCCCAGAACCCTGAGATCATGACCTGAGCTGAAGGCAGAGGCTTAACCCACTGAGCCACCCAGGTGCCCCAAGAAATTTGATTTTTTAAGGAACAAGCAATATAGGACTTTTTTATAACCAAAGTTGAAGAATTTCAGAGTTTTAAAAAGATTTATTCAGAATTGTCCTGAACATTTTCAGTTTTAGGAGAAAAAAATACGTATATAAATTAGTGTTAAAACTAATAGACAAGGTAGAGTCCTATGGCTGCATTTCCCCAATTTTAACACTTAGGAATTGATACATATTTAAAAAACAAAACGTAGAGTGTTAGCAAGTTTATTGCATTTGTCCTTTGGGATTTTATTGTTGCTGATGCCGCAGTTGGGTTTTGGATTGTTTGCATGGCACAATAGGTGAGATGGCAGGAGGGAGGGGAGTGTGTTTTGACTGCTGTATTTTCTCTTTCCCTTTTTTTTTTTTTTCTAAGCTGTGTTTTAAAGGAATTTAAATTTTAATGTGCGTTTCTGTTTATATTCATTCTATATGATTATGAAATGCTGAAAGTCTCTATTACTTCTTTTTAAAGCAAACAACTAGTAGTAACCATAACTTTTGCCTTAAATTTTGCCTCCCTCAGAGTTTTTATCTTGTGAGACTATACTATGGCCCTGTCAGAATGACTGATACTGGATATGTAGGAAATGGGCAAATGTTTTTGAATACATGAACTTTGATTTTTTTTAACCCACATGTTAGTACTATGATTACCACTTATTTTTGAGGGCAGAATAGTAACTGTGTGTAACTGATCTCCATATGGGTTAAACTTTTAGAAGCACAATGACAAATCATTATGAATTCATATGTATACTTTCTGATGTGGTATGGATTTATCATAAAAATTACATATACTTTATAAGAATACTACAGGGAATTCCACGTGGGTGCACAGAAAAATTTCACCTCTTCCCTTCTTGAGGTCCATGGTATAAGTCATTATGAAATCTCTTTAAATGGGTATAAGATTATTTTATAAAATCCAATTATGTGCCCCCTCATCCCTTTTTCTTACCTCCCTCCCCTGCTCTCTCCCTCCCTCCCCTACCCTTCTCTTTCTCAAACATTGACTGAGGTGAAAGTGCCCTCTGATATTTTTTCTAAAAAGGCTTTTTGGATGGATTTCTAGATTATCCACTAAACATGTGTACCTTTTTTTAAAATTTACAGAAAACAGAAGTGAATATGCTCTTGTATATAGCAGACAATCTAGCCTGTTTTCCATACCAGACACAGGAAGAGCCGTTGTTTATAATGCATCATATAGACATTACACTCTCAGTTTCTGGTAGTAACCTACTGCAGTCATTCAAGGAGGTAAGTTACACACATTACTATTCTTAATGCATCTGTCAAAGTGCAGGCATGCTATTCTCACTGTTTTGTTTCCATTGTTCTTTTTTTTTTTTCTTTTCACAGGTAAAGTCTTTCTAAATGAATTTATTAAAATTGGGGCAGTGCTTGAATTGGGGAGAAGAAGTGGGTTGCCATTTCATTTCTATTAAGAAAGACCTAAAACCATTCCATTCCAGATCATTTAAGTGGAAATACACACACACACACACACACACATATATATATTTATAGTATATAAATATATAAATATATATTCTTTTGATAAGCCATCCCACTTCTTTTTTTCTCTTACTTTAAGCACTGATCTTAAGTGTTTGGTGTCCATTCATATATTCATTTAAACCCCATTTTAAAGCACCTTGCTATTCTAGAAGTCTGGTAATGCTATAGATCACAATAGTATACTTGAAGAGATATAAATAGATACCTTACTTATAAGGAAAAACAAAATGTATAATACTATTGATCTCCTGTCCCTGAACACTAGTATCATAACGGAACTGGCGTATTTTGTGCCCAAAATCTTCACCCAGTTTTCTCCGTATGTCTTCTCTTACGGTTTGTAGGAGGAAATGTAATTGGTTTCATTGTAACAGCATCCAGTATAGCACTTGAACACCTCATAGGCATCAGTTAATTATTTAAAAATTAATTGGAATATTTTCATGTGCCAGATGATGCAAGTAGATCTCATTTTACAAAATTGTTTTGCTCAGAGCTCCCCCTGATCACAGTAGTAAATCAGGGAGATTATTATAATACCCAAGGGTTGGAATTATAGAGGTAACTAAACCCTTGCTGCTTAAAGTGTGCACCAAGACCCAGCAGCACTGGCCTCACTTGAGATCTTGTTAGAACTAGCAGAACCTCAGGTCCCACTCTAGACCTGCTGAAACAGTCTGCATTTTTAACAGAATTCCTAGGTGCCCCTTAAAGTTTGAGAAGTTAATAATTTCCCAGAAACTTTAGTCATCATATTTTTATTTCACTTCACTTACTGTTGTGAATATACTTGTAAATGTTTCTCCAGTTTTATTTCTTCTTAAACAGTAATAATTGCTTTGTAATCTGGTCTTTTCCCCTCTGTTAAATCCAGCTGACTTTCTTTTTAAGAGCTAACAGTTTCATAAAGTACAAAAAAAAAAAAAAAAATCCACAGAATTTAACTAACTTAAGAAAAGTTGCATATTATTGAGAAGTTCTTAAAAGGGAGAGTTTGATAGAAGTTGGGGTGTTCAAGCCTGTTATATTCTCTTCAGTTAAATTATATGTAGCACTGTTTTTTTAAATAATGAGTATGCCTAACGTGGGGCTCAAACTCATGACCCTGAGATCAAGAGTCACACACTGTACTGACTGAGCCAACCAGGCGCTTAAATTAAGTGCCCTTACTTAAATTATAATTAGTGTTTTTCCTCTAGTGGTTTGCCTGTACCAAATTGATATTTTTATAACTAATTTGTATTTCATCTCTATCCTATAACAAAATTGTTTCCCTTCGATATTTGAGAAGAGCTTTTGGGGAGGGGGGCATCAGAGCAGTGGATTATATAGATTATATATGACTTTGTTTAGTCTTGGAACCTAATTGTTGTTCATGGAAAGTCAGAAGGTTTCAGTATATAAAATATTAATTTAGAGATGCTTTTTGATGATTATGAATAGAGCACAATTATTTATTAGTGGTATTTTGTTACTGTTTTTCCTTTTTTTCCCCCAGTCAATGGTAAAAGACAAAAGGAAAGAGAGAAAATCATCACCTGGTAAGGAAAATGAGTCAAGTGAGAGTGAAGAAGAAGTTTCCAGGCCTCGGAAGTCACGAAAACGTGTAGATTCAGATTCAGATTCAGATTCAGAAGATGATATAAATTCAGTGATGAAATGTTTGCCAGAAAATTCAGCTCCTTTAATTGAATTTGCAAATGTCTCCCAGGGTATTTTATTGCTTCTGATGTTAAAACAACATTTGAAGAATCTCTGTGGATTTTCTGATAGGTAAGGTTACATAACCAGTTAGAGGAAAAACTTTATCCTGTTCAAATTACAAAGAAATATGAAACCCAGTTGTTTTGTGTGTGTGTGTGTGTAATCTTTTTTTTCCTCACCATAGCACATATCCTCCCCCATGTCCATCACCCAGCCACCCCATCCCACCCACCCTCTCCCCTCTAGCAATGAAACCCAGTTTTGATTGCACATTTACATATTTAAAATGTCCCTTTTAAAAGAAGGAGTTTGTTCCTTATTGTTGCTGTATAATATTTTGTTTGTAATATACCACAATTTGTTTGCTCTTTAAGAGAGGAAAAACAGGGGCGCCTGGGTGGCTCAGTGGGTTA
The DNA here is from genome assembly GCF_902655055.1 of Lutra lutra. Lineage (NCBI taxonomy): Eukaryota > Metazoa > Chordata > Mammalia > Carnivora > Mustelidae > Lutra > Lutra lutra. The sequence continues at coordinate 29,696,921 of NC_062282.1, forward strand.
AGCCGCTGCCTTTGGCTCAGGTCATGATCTCGGGGTCCTGGGATCGAGCCCCACATCGGGCTCTCTGCTCAGCAAGGAGCCTGCTTCCCTCTCTCTCTCTCTCCCTCTGCCTGCCTCTCTGCCTGCTTGTGATCTCTCTCTGTCAAATAAATAAATAAAGTCTTTAAAAAAAATTAAAAAATAAAAAAATTTAAAAAAGAGAGGAAAAACATTCACTAGTTGCATTGTAAGTGAAAGAACTTACTTTGATTTCCTTAAATAGATCTTACTAGAAAATTAGGCTAATCTTAAAATAGGTTGCAAATTTAAGTTTTCAAAGAGCTATGAATAAAGAATAGATGCAGACCAACTAGACTAAGCTCCAAGAGAACCCAAATGGTCTTTAATGTACTCTGTAAAGTAAGAGATAGGAAAGTGCTGATTGTTGTGAATGCCCTGTAAGTTTACCCCTGATTAGTGACTATAGGTATCTTTTTTTCTGCCTATACCCATGAAACTTTGGTCATTTTTCATATTCATGGAAACCTTTACTAGGAATCACAAAGTCATATATATGTTCTTAGAGGACAGACCATGAAACAGAGTAAAGTAGATTTGGTAGAAATTCTCTGGCATACTAGAAAGAGAATGTTTTATTTAAGGGGCTTAGGTATTACTCAGACATTCATCAGTTTGTTACCATGGAAGAAGGTGGGCATGATGTGGCCAGGAGTTTCCACTTTTTCAAGAGAAGCTAGATAATCCAGGTTTTTATGAGAAATACCTTGATGTTCAATATTGGCAACTAGTTCAAAATAATGTAGAACCTTGTAAGGTCTTGGAGCAGTGCTAGAGAGTTGAGAAGATTTTTGAGCCAAAGTTGTTAATAATATGAAACAGGTTTGTAAACATTCTGGCTGCTGTGTAGAGGATGAATAGTTGGGAGTTGGGAGGGTAAGAAAGTAGGAGGTAAACCAGTATTTATATTGAAACTGTTCTACAGTCATGATCATGGTATTCAAAACAGACTTGAGAAATTACTTACATTTAAATGATCCCTCTATTTAAGACAAATACTGTTGGAAACAAGAGCATATTATTCTTTTTAATCTTTGCCTTTATGTCTTTACGTCCCTTTTTAAAATTACTTTTGTGTAGAAGTTCACTGGTTGAAATCTCTGTGACAAAAAGTTTAATTATTAGTAAGTGATGTTTAACTACAATCACTTTAAATATAAATGCCTGAAAAAATGTTAAAGTCAATGACTTTGTTTTCCCAAAACAGTAAAATTCAGAAATACTCTCCATCTGAATCTGCGAAAGTGTATGATAAGGCGATAAACCGAAAAACAGGAATTCATTTTCATCCCAAACAAACACTGGACTTTCTGCGGAGTGATATGGCTAATTCCAAAATCACTGAAGATGTGAAGAGGAGTATAGTAAAACAGTATCTAGACGTAAGTACTAAAACCAAAGTATATTTTCTAATAATACTTTTTGGAAAATTAAATTCTTTGGGTGGAGATAGCTCCCTCCCTTACATGGAAGCTTCATGAACTCTCAGGATTATTTTTCTCTATGTGGTTTTAACGAGTTACTTGAAGCCTGCCTGCCGTTCTCACTTCACCCATTGCATCACATTTTGTCTTCGAAAACGCTTGGTCCACCACTCACGTTATTTTAGTGAGAATGAGATTCTATAGGCAAGTTTCAGGGAAGAGCCATGCCCACTTATGTATTTCTTTTTAATTCAGTAGATTACATGGTTTATAGTTCCTAAAAGCAAAAATCAGGAAAAGTCATCCTCCTGCACTCCTCAGCCATTCTCTTGCTCTCCTTCCTGGCAACCAGTGTTCCTGCTTTTTCACGTGTTCTTACAGAAGTGTAATACAGGCTTATGCACTTGTATGCATCCTCCATAAATGCTCAGTTAGCAGGTATGTGAGAGTATGTGTACGTAAAGTGTGCTTTTTAAATATCTTTAAGAATAGGCAAATTCCTAGAGACAGAAAATGGAAAAGGTTACCAGGGGCCCCAGTGGGGGAGAAAGGAATGAGGAGCTGTTGTTTTAATAGGTACAGAATGAGTTTCTGTTTGGGATGAAAAAAGTTCTGGAAATGATGGTGATGATGATTACACAACATTGTGAATATACTTAATGGCAATACTTAAAATCACTAGAATGGCAAGTTTTGTGTATATTTTATTACAAGAAAGCTTTATGTTTAAAAACATGGGGGGGGTTGAGATTGTCCCTAAAAAATAAAAATATTTTTTTTTATTTTAATCTACTTAAAGCAAGGAGCTGAACATAACTAATAATATTTTTGACCAAGAATGAAACTTACACAGGGGGACCTGGGTGGCTCAGTCAGTTAAGTGTCTGACTTTTGGTTACAGCTTCCATCATGACCTCTGTATCAGGAGATAGAGCCCCACTTCGGCATTCTGCTCCCTGCTTAGTGGAAATCTGCTTCCCCTTTTCCCTTCCTTCCTCCCCCTTCCCTCCCATTCCTTATTCACACACTGTCTCTCTCTCCCGCCCTCTCTGTCTTCTTGCTCTCCAAAAATAAATACTTTTTTTTAAGCAATGAAACCTACGAAGTGCTTTTCATGTTATTCATTGACTGCAAACCTTACATTCCAAAGCTGAAAATAATTTTAGTTCTCTTTTTAAATTCTTTAACATCCTTTTCTTCCTCTTGTATCTTCTTATTTTAGCAGAGGGCAAAGGGGGTAGGGAACTTGAAAGATGTCTATCAGTAATTAATTATTAATCATCTGGTTACTTGGGAACTTGGACCAGGGTCAGCAAACTCCAGCTTGTGGGCCAAACCTGGCCCCCACTGCCTGTTTTTGTTTGTTTGTTTGTTTGTTTGTTTGTTTGTTAATTTTGTTTTTCCCCCACTGTCCATTTAAATAAAGTACATTGAAATAGCCATGCCCATTCGTTTAGGTATTGTCTCTAGTTGCTTTCACACTATGCTGGTAGAGTTATGTAGTAATGACAGAGACCATATGGCCTGCAAAGCCAGAAATATTTACTATCTGGCACTTTATAAAAAATATTTGCCAGGCCCTGTCTTGGACAATAGCTAAAATCTATTTAGCTACTAAACTAGACCCACACACAACTACTGCCTTGAAAAGATTTAGGAAAAAATTAAACGGGAAGTATTTAAGGACTTAACATTCTTCTTTAAGATTATTTACTTAACTCTAAATTCATATCTAATTTTTGTAGTTCAAACTTCTCATGGAACATCTGGACCCTGATGAAGAGGAAGAAGAAGGGGAGGTGTCAGCTAGTACAAATGCTCGGAACAAAGCAATTACCTCGCTGCTTGGAGGAGGCAGCCCTAAAAATAATGCAGCAGCAGAGACAGAAGATGATGAAAGTGATGGGGAGGATAGAGGAGGAGGCACTTCAGGGGTGAGGCGGAGGAGGAGTCAACGTATTTCGCAGCGTATTACGTAAAATGATTTTTATGTGCTTATATATGTCAGTCTATTAAATGTACACCAAGTAATGTAATACTTATGAGAGAAAACATTTTGTAGATAGAGATTCTCTACTTAATCATTTATACATCCTTTTGTAGAAAGTTTAACATAAAAGACAATAAAAAAGAAAAAAACAGAAATGAGACTTATCCAGCATAAAGGGTTATTAATTTTTCTTTGGATTGTATTAATGTGTGTTATCCTTTTTTATTGTTGCTAAGTTTTATGTAGCTTTATGGTTCATATGTATATATAATTTTATATATCAATAAGAGTAAAGACACGGGTACAAATTAAGAGTTATATGGTTTTACAAGTATATGTTAACCCCTTGGCGCTGGCGGTCACGGTGCGTCTCATTGCCGGCAATGGAAGTGTGCTGGGAAATCCCAACTCCCGGCGTCAAGGGATTAAAAGCAATAAAAACAAAAATTTCACTAAAATTCTTTTGTGTAACACTTCGTCTTTTTTCCCCCCTCCCAATGTTTTAGTCATTGAGAAGGTCAAAACGAAATTCAGACTCTACGGAGTTGGCAGCACAGATGAATGAAAGTGTTGACGTCATGGATGTCATCGCTATTTGCTGTCCAAAGTACAAAGATCGACCACAAATTGCAAGAGTAGTACAGAAAACCAGCAATGGCTTCAGTGTTCAGTGGATGGCAGGCTCCTACAGTGGCTCCTGGACTGAGGCTAAGCGCCGTGATGGCCGCAAACTGGTGCCTTGGGTAGACACTATTAAAGAGTCAGACATTATTTACAAAAAAATTGCTCTAACGAGTGCTAATAAGCTGACTAATAAAGTTGTTCAGACTTTACGATCCCTGTATGCCGCCAAGGATGGGACTTCCAGCTAATGAATTTGTACATGCAGCCAAATTTACAGGAATTTTTTTAAAAGGCAGAAAAACTTGAAATATCAACATTCTGGCAAAAAAAAAAATCAGTTTTATGAAGAGTAAGAATGGAACCTGGGATGCAGGAACAAAAGAAGGAAATGTTGGGCAAACATTTTTGTGGGAGCTCCCTTCGCTGTTGTGCAGCAGAAACAGATTCTCAGTTCATTTTTACTCCCACTGTATTATAGTTTAACAAAAATTGTTTATATCTTGGAAAAAAAACTTTCTGTTTAAAAAATAAACAAGTGAATGTTGGAAATTAGTCTGTTAATGTTCTTAATAAAGTGTTCTTGGAGTTTAACCTAGCAGCGGATGGCTTTCTTTAGCTTAGCCCAGTTTCCAGGGAAGCATTGTTTTTTCCAGGCTGTAAAATGGCAGAATCTCCTGGATATATAATTTATTCTGTTGAAAAAAAAAAAAAAAAGCATGCAGTATCTATGACCTATCTGCAGAAGGAGTTTTTGTAAATGTAGATTTTGATGTATTAGGTCACCCTGAAAACAATACAAGAAAAGGGATCCCCAGGCAATCTGGTGGAGCGAATACTGCAATAAATTTTTTTACTTCTCTTTGTTACTTGTCTGTTTCCATTTGAATTTCTTATTGTAAAGATCTGTTTAAATCCATTTATATTATTTTGCAGTCTTTTATGTAAAATTTATTATATCACTGGTTTTCAAAGCAAAACATAAAGTATTGTTTATACAGTTTGTATAGGCTGACTTCTGAATAATTGGTATCTATTATTTTCATTCCCATAAGAGGGTGTAAACAGTTAACTCCAGGGTTTTATTGTATCCTGCAATATTTAGTATTAACTATATATGATTTAGCACTGTGCCAAACACATTTTCAAGAGTACATTTTGATATAAAAAGAAACTATAGTTTATTCCTTGTATGCTTCAATTTCTTTCTAGTGATGTCATGATGGTAATATTTATTTTTTAAACCTCGGGAAAAGGTAACAATCATGCTATTTTGGGAAACTAGCATTTCTCTTAGTTAAAATTATGCCGTGTATTATTTTAGAGATAGAATTGAGTATGACACTTGGTAATTACATTGCATTTTTCACAAGTTATTTTTTAATGCGGAAAAAGGAGTAATTTTACTAGTTGAGATGTTTATTCATTTTCTATTCTAAACATTTTATACCTCTTTGGGGAGCGGTTTGTTACTACAAATGGGGAGAGTTGGGTATTTAATCATTTGATCTGCTTAGTTGATGCTCAGAAATAGTAATGCCTAAAATTACAGGGGAGAAGGTCTGTTTGAAATTTAAGTCATTAAACAATGTGTACTTATTTTTAAGTTCGTTTTTAGACCTCTTTAGAATGTTAAGTTTTATGAAATTGGCCAATAAATGAAAATACTCAATTTGTGAGGAAGAGTGACATTGCCACAAAATACCTTTTTGTCAACACCTATTAAACCACAATGAAAATAACTTTTCAGGATCTATTTCCTATGTGGAATTCTTTCAGAACATTTTCTTGAAGGAAATGTTTTCCCACTCTTCTTTTTTCTGCTTAGTTGCCTGTTTCTGCTTCCTTTTTACTGTGAACTCTGTAGAACTAAACTAAATTGGGTTTTCCCCTCTTGGGATATGCTTAATCAGCAAAGGACTTGAGGTAGCTTATGAAAATAACAGCGATTGACCAAAAAGAGTAAAAGACTAATAATTAGAAAAAATATAAGAATATAAAGTCCAGCCTGTAGAATACTAAAGAATAAAGATGTGGTTAAAAAAAAAAAGAAGAAACAATTTTGAATGCTATGAGCCTGACAATCAATCATGCGTGCTATTTAATTCTTAGAAAAACTCTGCTAATTAAATATGTTATCCCCATTTTGTAGATAAGGAAAATGGAGTCTCAGATTCAGCAATAGGGATTTGAATTTGAAGTTGGAATAATTATCTCACTGTTCTGGCTAATTGAACATCAAGCACTAAAGGAAATGGTCCTTGCTGAAAGTAAACCAGACCCTAAAGGATACTTAGTGTGTATGTGAATACTTGGGGGTCCTACTTAGATGTGCTTCAGGGCAGGTACACAGTAGTTAAGGCTTTTCGTTGCCTCATGAATTGCTGTGTTTAGGAATTTCCCATATTTTCTAAGCTCCAATATTTCAGCTATCAATGTAAGCCAAATGTTGGTATAACTTGTAAGCCTTAACACTTAAAATATACAAACCAAAGTTTTCAAAAAGTAGATTTCTCAGATACGAATTTTTTTTTAAGCTCTTAACAGTAAAATAAGTTAAGGCCTCGACAGTCAAATCTAAAAAACAAAACTTTTCAAATATATTAAGGATTTGCAAAGTTCATTCTTAATCTATAGTTTGTTGATACTGTAATATGCCAAGTCATATTTTATTGACTTGTATTGAAAAGAGATGTTATATTTGATTAAAAAGAAAACTGCCAAATACCTCTTCACTTTTTAGTATATTAATTTGAGATTTTTGTATTTTTTTATTTAAATTGTTTTTTACTATTTTGAAAAAGAATGGGTAATTTTTTAAAGTACCCATTTTAAATTTTTTTTAATTTTTTAAAATTACCATACCAAAATACATATGCAGAAAACAATTTAGTAACCTCTAGTAGAAGAAGTTCTGAACTTTAAAAAAAAAAAAGTAATATGTAGCTTACTTTGTTGATATGTTGAATATTTGAATTGTTAGCAGGTAACTGAAGCACACAGGCAATTATGGACGACTGTAATCTATCCGTGAAGACAGGTAAGTCTAGCTTTTCTGTCCAATATGAATTTCATGAGCAGCGAGCAGAGTTCCCATACAGTCATTTAGAAAGTGAATTTAACCAGGGAGGTCTGTGGTTCTCTCCCTACACGCACCACTTTTGGTTGCACAGAGTTCATCCTGATCACTAGCGCGGCCCCCAGGCAGTCTGCATCTCCAAAATACTGATGTAAACTAGAATAAGGTTACTTTTGCAAATATAAAACCCATTTGATCATTCACTTGAAATGATCATGTAATTTCAAGCACTCGATAGATTTTGCTCTACAAAAATCCTACTTGCTTAAACTTTTGCTCTTTGCCTTGCTTGTTTTAAAACTTTTAGGTTTGTTTAACCCCTTGGCTAATTTTTGTCATAGGAAGCATATTATTCATTACACAAGTTGACGTAATTGTTTTTATTTAAGATTTTCCTAAATGCACTCCTTCCTTGTCCTATTGGTCCTAAGAAACAGTTGAACGTAAATTTGGTATGGCAGGTCACTGACCAACAGATTCCAGTTTGCACAGTTTATTGACCCAAGTGGTCATAAAATCCATGTGTGTTTTGTGTGATAATTGAGTGACTACCACTGACCCACCCTTCTTTGGTGAGACCACTTGTGTATGGTGTCGTTCACAGTGATGTAGTATGCACACAATTTTTTTCTTATCAATATTTTTTTTTAAGATTTTTATTATTTGACAGAGATCACAAGTAGGCAGAGAGGCAGGCAGAGAGAGAGGGGGAAGCAGGCTCCCTGCTGAGCAGAGAGCTGATGCGGGGCTCGATCCCAGGACCCTGACACAATGACCTGAGCAGAAGGCAGAGGCTTAACCCACTGAGCCACCCAGGCACCCTACTCTTCATCAGTATTTTTTAATGATTTTAATTTTTTTGTTAGAGAATCACAACATACCCACCACTTAGTTTCAGTCATTCTGAATTTCTGACCAAGCTTATATCAGCTGTTCTCCATATACACTCCACATTTTTCTGAAACTTCCCAGATACATCATTTCATCTTTAAATATGTCATCTTTAAATATTAATATTCCTTAACATCAAATATCCAGTTAGTGTTCAAATTTTCAATCTTCTAAAAATGTCTTTTAGGTCTTAATCTATAGATTTCTTCATCTTTTATTCTTTACAAATTTTTTTATGAAGAGACTGAGTCATTTGTCCTCAGGTTCTTAAAGAAATAGTTGATTCTAAATAGAGGAACAACAGTTGTTTTCTGGTTTGTAATCCTTTTTATGTGACTTTATTATGGGTTTGAGAGACATTATCTCTTCCAAATTCAAATGTATTGATTGTTAATCCTGCATAACTCCAACAGGGCTGCCATAACAGAATGAAGTAAGGGGGTAGGTCCAGTTTTAAGAAAGATGGTGATAAGCCTTTAATCCTTTGAATTTTAGTTGGCCAGTGCCAAGAGACAATTACAGATGAACTGAAGGGAAAAGAAGCCTAAATAGCATGCCCTACGGTTCAGGTTCTCAGGTTAGTCAGAAATATTGCTATCTACTGCTTGAAATAAGTGGATGATAGGTTGTGATTATTTTTTTATTATATAGCTTATAGGCATTGCAGTTTTTGCTGAATGTAATTTTGGCTCTATGTATTTTTACATACATAGAAATGTACATTTTTTACATACATAGAAAAATACATACGTATTTTTACATATTTTTACATTTTATTATCTGTGGCTTTTTTTCAGTCCTTAATCTCAGTCATTTAGAACTTCAGAAATTAAAAGTTACTTTGTGCTACTTTGTCATCTAGTTCTACTGTCTTCACCCTTTTTTTTCCTGCAATAAATGGCAGTGTAAATTTGTCTAAATAACTTGCCTAGAATTGTAATTTAGGCCTAACCTTACTAGATTTACAGCATAGAACAACAGGAAAAAGTAATTATAATCTAAGGTTGTCATAAAACCCAAATCGATAATAGATTCCTACATTCCATAATCTTAAAAGACATAAAATCATACAATATGCGTGATCTGAGAAATCACTTAATCCAGGTATCCTTCATCACTTTGGAATTCACGAATCTCTAAGTATCTAATGAAAACCATGAAATATCTACTTAGAAAATTGAAAGCATTGTGTGTACAATTTTGAGGAATTCATGGTCACTCCCACCCCAGTAATCTGTGTGATCTGCCTTGGAAATCCATGAACTATAGGTGAAGAGAAACTGAGGCTCAAATAGGTGAACCGATATCAACAAGCTATAGTTGACCCTTGAACACATAGGGTTTGAACTTTGCAGTTCTCTTAATATGCAGAGACTTCACTGTATGGTCCTTGTGATCTTAATATTTCTCTCCCTAGCGTCATTGTAAGAATACAGTATAAGATACATATAACACAAAAACGTGCTAATTGAACAATAGTGTTATCAGTAATGGGGTTCTGGTCAACTGTAGGCTATTAGTAGCTAAGTTTTTGAGTCAAACTTCGCACACAACTGGGTGGGGGTGGGGGGGTCAGTGTCTCGAACTCTGCATTGTGCAAGGGGTCACCTATACATACCTACTTAGTACCAAGAGCAATCCTCAGGGTTCTTCCAGATGAGTTGTTCTTACAAGGAAGATTCATCTGGAAGGCCCTCAGTCACCTGTAAGAACTGAATGTAGACAATGACTAAATATGGATTTTTTTATACATTTTCAAAAGATCCCCTGTATAGTCTCAGATTTTGAGATGCCTACCATCCTATGAGATAAATAGAGAAGGTAAAATGTGACTTTCTATGTGTTCTGTTCTTATTTTAGTTACCTGTATTACCCGGGCTGATGTAGAAGACTTAAACTTGGATTGGCAAAAAGAGTATTAATTTTGAATTCAGAGCACAGTCTGAAGCCATGTGTTATAGAAATAAGTGTAATATTAAGTTTGGTAAATAAAATCATTTAGCATGTTCTGCGGGAGCTTATTTAAAGAAATCCATAATTGGGGCACTTGGCTGGCTCAGTCAGAAGTTAGAGCATATGACTCTTGATCTCAGGGTCATGAGTTTGAGCCTCATGTTGAGAAGAGATTGCTTTTTTAAAAATCCATAATTATCTTTTGTGCATATTTGGATCATCAGAATGGTATAGCAGGGATGGAATTCTGAATTCTGAAATATAGGGGATGGAATTCTGAAAGTGTGGATAGCACTGTGGGTGTGAGGAGTACAACATCAAAAGATGAAGCTATAGAAAGGGCTAAGTATTACACTTTCTGGACTGGAATCTCACCGTGTAGGCATTGGAAATACTTCAAGGGGTTAGTGAAAGCTCACTCTGGCTCCTACATGGACAGCTAGATTTGTGGGCGTCAAGAAGAGAATACTGATGGAGTTGTCTCAGAGATGGTCAGACCCTGAATGAGGAGGGTGATAGTAGGGGCTAGAAGATCAGAGAGACTGCGGATGTATTTAGGAAATAAAAATAGCAGGACTTGACTGTTGACTGAATGAGGTCAAGGAAGACAGAGGCATCAAGGATAGCTATTATGTTTCTCTACTTTTGTTAACTAGATTTAATCATGTTGGAAGTGAGGATCTCTGGGATGTTCGGGGATGTCCAGAAGGTGGGAGTATGACACCTTCGGTGGGAAGCTTTGGGCTGAGGCCGCATTTGGAACTCCTCAGCATGTCAGCTGTTGAGTGAGCAGCACAGAGCCAAAGGAAGGACCTTGGAGACTTACAAACATTTAAGATGCAACAGGAGGACAGTGAGTTTGTGGAGGAGACAGAAGAAATGTTTAGAGAAGGATGGGAAGAATCCAGGAACCAGCAGTTAGAGAGTTTCAAGAAGGACAAAGAGAACATGTGAAATGCAGCGCTAAGATCAAGATTGAGAAGTTACTGATCCTGCCTTTCAGAATGTAAAGGGTAAACTTGAGGGAGAGTAGTTTCAGAAAGAACGAGAGCAAAACCAATTACAATGAGAAATGAGTGAATGAGAATGAGAAGTGAATGGGACTCTTATCAGGGAGAGTGGCCAGGCAGGAAAGAGACAGCAGTGTACTGAAATGCTGAGCAGTGAAGCCAGATAACAAAGGGCCTAAAACGCCACATTTAGGAGTTTGGTTGGACTTTAACTAGGTATGATATACTCGGGTTTGTGGGTCAGAAGTATCCCTCGCTGGCTACATTGTGGGGAACTGTGATGATGCCCAAATGCATGCTCGTGTTATAGCTCTCCAGTAGGGCCAGCTGCACAGTAGAGCAGGTGATCCTCCGAGCCAGGACTGGGAATTGGGGGAGGGGTGCGTAATTGAGCTAGATTGAGAGAAAAGGGAAGGATCAACGTTCAGAGGCCTCTGTGAAGTGGAAAAGCAAGTGTAATGGGAGTGGCAGAAATGGAATAATGGGGTGATAAAGTCAGAGGAAGGAACGTGTGAGGTTTCTGAGGTAGAGTGGTTCTGGAAATGAGGTATAAGTGTGCGACCATAGGAATGGATTAGTCAGGTGAAGAGGCGATGTTTGGCATTGGAGAGATCAAGAAAGCTACATTCTGCACTCCTTTCCGGTGCTTAAAACACTGGATCCTGGGACGCCTGGGTGGTTCAGTCAGTTAAGTGGCTGCCTTCGGCTCAGGTAGTGAATCCAGGGTCTTGGGATTGAGCCCCACATCAGGCTCCTTGCTCAGCGGGGAGCCGCTTCTCCCTCTACCTGCAATTCCCCCTGCTTGTGCTCACTCGCTCTCTGACAAGTAAGTAAAGTCTTTAAGAACAAAAAACATGGAATCCTTCTTTCCTGTCATACTAACAATTTGTGTTGGGGATCACTTGGTACTGACCCTGGTTATTATTAGTTTCTGCAAACTTAATCACTTGGCACGTATTTGCTGAGTGTTTACTGTAAGCAACGTACTGCCGTACTGCGCTGGACCAGTGGCAATAAGTCTGTGTTCCAGTGAGAGAGTTGGGAAATGAACCACAAAGTACACAACTATATAGTTATTAAGTAACAAATGAAGTGAGTGCTTGAGAGGAAAAGTAACAAAAGGGTGCTAGCACTGAAGTAGTCTGGAGGGCTGGGGGGCATGGGAAAGGCTTTCTTCTCCGAGTGAAACTGATTAGTCCTCAGATAAAGCCTGACATGTAATAGCTGTAACAGATACCAGCTAATGTTGGTTGAGCCATTAAGAAATGGGAAATGATTTTTAATTTCTCCCAGCAGTTCATTCCTTTAGGGACATGATGGTTGAGGTCTGAACTCTAAGGGGGGAAAAAATAGATGGAGGAAGAGATACAAGGAGAATTCCAAATTGACGGCACAGCCTATGAAGCTTCGTGGTTCCCAGGGAGGGCAGAGAGCAAGACAGCAGAACAAAGCTGATGATGTAGTTGGGCCAAATCATGATTTTGCTGACCAAACCTTGTTAAAGATGTCCTGAAAGCAAATGGGAGCCATTAAAGAAATGAAGACAGGTAGGAGTAGAATAGGGATTTGCATTTGTGAAATCAGACTTTCATTTTTAAAAGCTCACTGTCGGGGCGCCTAGGTGGCTCAGTGGGTTTTTTTTTTTTTATTTTTAAAAGATTTTATTTATTTATTTGACAGAGAGAGATCACAAGTAGACGGAGAGGCAGGCAGAGAGAGAGGGAAGCAGGCTCCCCGCTGAGCAGAGAGCCCGATGCGGGACTCGATCCCAGGACCCTGAGATCATGACCTGAGCCGAAGGCAGCGGCTTAACCCAAGCTCAGTGGGTTTTAAAGCCTCTGCCTCGACTCAGGTCATGATCCTGGAGTCCAGGGATCGAGCCCCGAATCAGCTCGGCAGGGAGCTCGCTTCCTCCTCTCTCTCTGCCTGCCTCTTTGCCTACTTGTGATCTCTGTCAAACAAATAAATAAATAAAATCTTTAAAAAAAAATAAAAGCTCACTGTCTACAGTGTATACAGTGATGGAGGAGGCATAAGGTCCATGTGAAAGACGACAATAACTTGAGTGGGGGTGGCGGGAGGAGAGGAGTGGCCTCATTTGTAAAAACTTTACGATAATTACATTGGTCACATAGCTTTGATTGGATATTGTTTAAATTGTGATAAGGAGAGAACAGGTGTGAATTTTCTTAGACGCAGTGAGACAAGCCTTTCTGGGTTGGTACCACACAGAAGAGAACATGACTTATACTGGATTCATCTGGAGGACAGACCATGAGGAATAACCATGATCTGAAGTGAGGAAAGGAATCAGAAGATATGACATTATTCAAAAAGGAGAAAAGACGTGTCGGTAGACTTCATAGCTTGTAACTGTCAGTTGAATCTTTAGAATCCTGCCTTTTATACAAAGTAATCCCAAGATATAAATTTTACAAAGAGGCAAGCTTTTAATGCAATAATACAGTTTCTATTATTTACTGGTTTGATTTTTCTAATTAAATTTAAATAATCCCTTGTTCATAAAGGCAATCACTTTGAACTCTTTTAGCTCTTTCTTTGCATAGTTATATTTCTAAAGAATGTACTATTACAATTTATTAATTCTGGACTATGTAATATCTTATGACCTATTAACTTTTTTATGAAAGATGAGGACTTAGTTCTTATGCTCTTCCCCTCTCCTCCCAATATGGATATCACTGTATTTAATCAGAGTTTATGCAATAGAAAACTATGTAAATATTGTTCAGTCAGAGTGAGCATTTAGTGTACTAGATGAATGTTTCCTTTCTTGTATACTCAATTCCCTTCAGTGAAATTGCTTTGCTTTTCACTCACAGAAGTTCCACGTAGTAATCTGTAATTCTTTGTACGCTCTGTTGTATCATTCATTTGTGTCTCCTCCCCACTCTGCCTCCCACTCCCCAGCCTCGTTCCTCCATCAAGAAAGTCCTTCCTCTAGCTATCCTGACATTTTGCATCAGTATGGACCGATTTTCCAGGACTGCGGCAAAGTTATTGTACCAGACTCTTCCTACCCCTGTTTTGGTTGAATTCAGAACCTGTGTCTGGAATCCATGCCTTCTTCCTTTTTGCCTAAAAATGTTCCATTTGCTTGAGCATAGCCTGCCATAGCTCCCTAAAAATGGACACAATGGGACAAACTTGCTGAGTCATTAGGTGTCTGAAAATGTCTTTGTTCTCACCTTATAATTGATAGCTGGGTCTAGAATTCTGAATTGAAAATTTTCCCTTTGAAAATCTTTTCATCATCATCTAGCCTGTCCTGTTGCCATTAAGACGGCTGATACCATACTATTGTTCCTTTGTATACAACTTGTGTTGTCCCTCTCTAGAAGCTTTAAGGATATTTTATGTATTTCCCATATTTTGAAATTTCACTATGCTGTCCCTTAATGGATCTCTTTAAAATTCATTTTGCAGGGTACATACAGACTTTTAATCTTTTTTTTTTAAATATATATATATATTTTTAAAGATTTTATTTATTTATTTGTCAGAGAGAGAGAGGAGAGAGAGTGAGCACAGGCAGACAGAATGGCAGGCAGAGGCAGAGGGAGAAGCAGGTTCCCTGACGAGCAAGGAGCCCCATGTGGGACTCGATCCCAGGACGCTGGGATCATGACCTGAGCCGAAGGCAGCTGCTTAACCAACTGAGCCACCCAGGCGTCCCTTAATCTTTTAATCTATGTCCTTAGCTATGGTGAATTTTTCTAATTTCTTTCTCTTTAAGTTTTCTTTTTTTCTTTTCTTTTTTTTTTTTTTTCAAGCAGGCTGGATGTCCAGCGTGGGGCTTGAACCTAAGACCCTGAGATCAAGAGATCAAGAATCACATGCTCTACCCACCGGGCCAGCCAGGTGCCCCTCCCAGCCCTTTAGTTTCTTTTGTGTCTCTGTAGTTTCTGTTAGTCAGGTAATCCGGGACTGATTTTCTCAGTTGTTGTTGATGTTAAGATTTTATTTTATTTATTTATTTATTTAAGCCCAAGAGCAGGGGGAGGGACAGAGGGAGAGAGAAAATCTCGGATTCCTTACAGAGCCCGACGTAGGGCTCCATCTGGCAACCCTGAGATCATGACCCAAGCAGACATGGAGAGTTGGCTGCTGCGCCGACTGCGCCACTCAGGCGCGCTTCTCAGTTGTTTTTTGCCCGCCTGTGGGTGGGGCGAGAGGTGTCTCTGGGCTCCATCTTTGAGAGTTTTTCAGCTTTAACTCCTCCATTACGTTTTTATTTCAGCCGTATTTTAAATTTCAGTTTCTTCTTGTTCTCTGATTGTTCCTCTTATACAGTTAACTTATTCTTACTTTATGGATGCAATATCTCCTTATATCTGTCAGATTAAAAAGTAGATTTCTCACTTGGCATTTGGAGGCCTTGAGCTCAAGTCAGAGCTAAGGCATCGTATGTTCAGATTTAAGGAGGCTGATAAATCACTTTCCTCACTTCTTCAAATTCTGATTAGAATTATAAACTGGACTCTGAAAGATGGAGGTAAAATTAACAGCTTTCTTGTCAGTAGAGCCGGAGTAGAGAACGTACCGTAGCCTGGACCCGCAGCCACAGCGGGCTTGCCGCCATGCACCCCAAATCTAGACCTTGAGGTCCATCTGTCGTGTGGGATTTTACAAGGTAAATACTTAATCTGCTCAGCCTACTAAAGGAGACATTGCTGTCCATCACTCAAAAGCACTAAGAACAGGGACAGAGAGAATGAAGTCACAAACACACCTGCTTGGGTTTTATTTTGTTTTGTTTTAGTAATCTCTACACCTAACAGGGTCTCAGACTCATGGCCCTGAGATCGATAGTCTCATGCTCTTCTGACTGAGAGGCAGCCAGGTGCCCCACAAATACACTCTTTTTGTTTGTTTGTTTTTAAAGATTTATTTGTCAGAGAAACAGCAAGAGCAGGAACACAAGTAGGGGGAGTAGAAGAGGGAATGCAGGCTTCCCATTGGGCAGGGAGCCCGATGCAAGGCTTGATCCCAGGACCTTGGGATCATGACCTGAGCTGAAGGTAGAGGCTTAACCCACTGAGCCACCCAGGTGCCCCTCGTTGTTGTTTTTTGTTTTTTTTTTAGGTTTTTTTTTTTTTTTTCTTTTTTAAGATTTTATTTGAGAGAGTCCAAGTTGGGAGGAAGCAGAGGGAGAAGAAGCCTTCCCAGTGAGCAAGAAGCCTCTTGTGGGACTCGATCTCAGGACTCTGGAATTGTGACCTGAGCTGAAGGCAGATGCTTAATGGCTGATCCACCCAGGAGTCCCAAGGTTTTATTTTTTTAAGTAATCTCTACATCCAATGTGGGACTTAAACTGAGAACTCCAAGGATCACAAGTCACACGCTCCACTGACTAAGCAAGCCAGGTGGCCCTTCACTTGGTTTTTAACTCCTAGACTGCACTCATTTTAAACATGGGAATTGATGTTAACTCTTGACATTCACCAATCAGAAATAAAAATATTAACAGAAACAACCTCACGGAAATGTAAGAATAGAGTTTCCTCTCTCATGGAGTTTCCCAACTTGTTTTAAAGAAAGATTTCTTTGAAGGGTGCCTAGGTGACTCGTCTGTAGAACCCCACATTGGGTGTAGAGATTACATTAAAATAAATAAACCACATCTATTTCCTACATAATCCGTTCTATTATTTTGCCCACTTAACTTGTATTCTCCCTGTCATGATGAAGTCTTTCTCTATGTGTCTGGTGATACCTAAGTGTCCATTCAGGTTTTAGAGCAAAGTACTAAAAAGTTTATTGTGGGGCACCTGGGTGGCTCAGTGGGTTAAAGCCTCTGCCTTCGGCTCAGGTCAGGGTCTCAGGGTCCTGGGATCGAGCCCCGCGTCGGGCTCTCTGCTCGGCGGGGAGCCTGCTTCCCCCTTTCTCTCTGCCTGCTTCTCTGCCTACTTGTGATCTCTCCCTTTCTCTGTCAAATAAATAAAATCTTTAAAAAGTTTATTGAAGTTCTGAGTGTATAGGTAGATTTCATCTGCTGAAACTTTTTTTTCTAAAAGGCCAGAAAGTATTTTAGTGTTTGAAAAATCATATAGTCTGTGTAGCAACTATTCAGTTCTGCCATTGACACAGTGCTGGTTGTGTTTCAGTAAAAGTCTATTTCAAGGCGCCTGGGTAGTTCAGTTGGTTAAGCACCAGAATCAAATTCAGCTCAGGTCTTGATCTCAGGGTCGCAAGTTCAAGCCCCGCATTGGGATCCGCTCTGAGCATGGCGCCTGCTTACAAAACAAACACCTTTACTTCCAGAAGCAGAGAGTAGGTCAGATTTGCTGACGTCTGCTCTATGGTAATCAGTTAGAAAGCTGGACTCCTGCCTGGGATCATTATTTTTTAAACCCTATAGAGAAATTTTCCCTCCAGCTAGGCAACTTCTGTCACAGATCTTGGCCCCCATCCCACACATATAGGAAAAGTCTAGGCCATCCATTCCCAACTTATAAACCAACTTTAGCTAATAAGGACTTTTTCCTCTCACTTATTCCCCAGACTCAGTGTTTGTATGAAAACTAAAGCATTAGTTTCCACCAGGGTGTCCTTACAGGCAAAGGGCCATAGTCCAGATGCTGAACACAAATGGTCAAGGTGTACGCAATGCTTAAAGGAAAGTGGAGTTCTGGAGGGCTACCCAGTGTGACTTCTGAGCAATTATCAAGTACATTTTCCTTTTTCTTGTATTTCCTCAGCAAGATTCAAGGTTTGATTTCTTAGAGGAAAGCTAAGCAGGACACAAAGCATGTACCTAACAATTATTTGAATTGTTGACAGATGGAAAATTGTATAAGTAACAATGGCTTGTCATTAGTCCAACCACTTATCGATTATGGACTCTGGCTGGAAACAGTGGGTGGAGA
Organism: Lutra lutra; assembly: GCF_902655055.1. NCBI lineage: Eukaryota > Metazoa > Chordata > Mammalia > Carnivora > Mustelidae > Lutra > Lutra lutra. The sequence goes on from NC_062282.1 coordinate 29,714,836, forward strand.
AGTGAGAAAGCATGGAAGTCTGAAGTCAGTGTTTATTTTTTTAAAGATTTTTATTTGAGAGAGACAGAGCCTAAGACAAATGCTTAACTGACTGAGCCACCCAGGGGCCCCATGTTTTAAATCTAGATCCACGTATATAGCTTCTTGGCAGAAGCTTTGAGTTTCCTTTGCTGGTGGATTCCAAGCTCAGCCAGAACACTTTGGTTTATGATACATCATGCTAAATGCTGTATTATCTTTTTAATAAAAATGTAAGCAAAGATTCAGTTTTGAGAAATTGGGGACCACTTTTAATAACTAGAGGCATTTCCCAAGTGTGCTGTTTAAAACCTATATGTAGAAACTGCTTCTCTTTAGTCCATGCATGAAGGAGCTAAAATGCTCATTTGGATGAGTCTTCTGTGTTCAGATACACTAAGCAAAATCATCATATTGCAATTTAAAAAATTTTTTTCTTAAGGTTTATTTATTCATTTATTTGACAGACAAGAGATCACAAGCAGGCAGAGAGGCAAAGAGAGAGGAGGAAGCAGGCTCCCTGCTGAGCAAGGAGCCCAATGTGGGGCTTGATCCCAGGATGCTGGGATCATGACCTGAGCCAAAGGCAGAGGCTTTAACCCACTGAGCCACCCAGGCACCCCATCACATTGCAATTTTTTTGAAGACTGAAGACGTTCTCAGGCTACAGGTTGAGACTACCTAGGATTATCTGTCCTCTGCTGACAGTCTCCGCCCTTGTTCCTTCCTCCTTTTCAGGTTTACTATATGGATGTTCCCCAGAAGACTTCCACTTCCACCTGCGACAGAGGACCCGCTACCGACTCGCCTGCCTCGCTCAACCATAAAGCTGGCAGGTGTTGGACAATGTGCAGCACAAAACAGTCTCCTGGAGAGAAGGGCAACTCATGAGTAAGTCGTCTTGTGAATGCCTCGGTGCCTGCTTGAGGACCGTAATCTGATGACCGCAACATAATGAGCCAGAGTCCAGGCGCGCCACGTGGTCAGACTCAGATGCAGAGGCAGAGCTCAGGGCCTTCAGTAGCAGGACTCTGCAGGGCGGGGCCACAGGGGGAAGGACGCTGCACGGAGGACCCCCAGAAGCCTGTGGACCCAGACAGGGTTGAGCTGCTCGTATTAGTACGCGTGTACCTGAGGCAGACCCGAGAGCACTGACCACAAGGTCGAGAGCCAACAGGCCTACCAGAGGTGGAGCCCGGCTGGGGGGTGAGGCCAGCCCAGCCAGAGTGGAGAGACCTTGCTGGTACCTCAGTAAGACTCCAGGCATCCAATCGAGACACCAGAAAGGCCCATCTTAGAAGAAGAGATCTTGCCCTAGAATAAGGGCTAAGAAAAACGCCCTTCCAGTGAGGGTAAAACCTATAGTCCGCCAACGAACCCTGAGCGAACCGCCGGAAGATGTGTGCCCGAAGAAATGCCGACCTGAGGCTGAAGGGAGCGACTAGATAGAAACTGGGATCTACAGGAAGAAATGAAAAAGTACTGGAAATGATAGTTGCCTTAAAAGGCAACTGAATGTTTACATCAGAATAGGAGCAGGTAAAAGGGATTACACTACTGTAAAACCGCGTTATTTCTGAAGTGGGGTGAAATGTCCAGTTGGTAAGTTAAGGGTTCACACCGTTAGCCCTAAAGCATCAGTTCTCAAACTCTTTATACTCACAAAAACTATTTAGGGTCCTAAAGAGCTTTGTTTATGTTGGTATATCTGTGAATATTTATCATGCTAGTAATTAAAACCGAGGACAGTGTTTAAATATTTTTAATTACAGTGACCCATTCAATGTTTATTTTTTAGGGAGAGAGAGAACGCACATGCATACACACACACGCGCGCGTGTGCAGAGGGCAGAGGGAGAACCTTAAGCAGACTCCATGCCCAGCATGGAGCCCAACATGGGGCTGGGTCTCACGATCCTGAGATCATGACCTGAGTCAAAATCAAGAGTTAGACACTTAACCAACTGAGCCACTCAGGTACCTCCCATTCAATGTTTATAACACATATTTACAAAGGTAACTATTTTCCAAAACAAAACTTAGTGGGAAGAGTAGCACTGTTTTATAGTTTTACAAGTCTCTTGAATGTCTGGCTTTAATGGAAGACGGCAGAATTCTCATACGTGCTTCTGTGCACGGCCTGCAGGATGTTATTGTGGCTGAAGGACATAAAAACATCTGGGCCCACACAGGTCTGTAGCTGGAAAAGGAGGCACATTGAATTGCTTTTTCAGACAATAGTCTTTGATATTATGCCAAAAATTGACAAATGAATGAAGGTTTTTAGTTTCTTCTCATTAAAATTATCTCCAACATTATGACATTATTTGGGGGCAACACCAGAAACTACCCAGGTCTCCGCACCATGGTCTGTACAAAGTTCACATGAGCCTTCTGGAGTCAGGAGTCCTATTTGCCACTCAAAGCATTCCTCCCTGGTTCTTTCCCAAGGCTTTGCAGGCTGGAGGGCACAGGACAGGTGGAAGGTGGTTGGTTTCTTTTCACTCCAGGACCTGGCCTGCCCAGCTGAATTTTAGGCCGTGTTCTGAAACGGAGTTCGTTATTGAGTCTCGGGGTGAGATTGTGACTTTCTTATTCCCCTCAATTATCCATATAAGTTTGTTTCTCAAAACTCAGGAGATAGTAAAGAAGACGAAAGAGATTTTTTATTGAAAGTAACTTAAATATTATGTAAACTTGACTTGAAAGTTACTTTTCATTTTTTCATCATTTAAAAAAATGGTGTCTAAGGATAGGTCAAATGCAAAAGCATGCAACAGATCTATAGTTAAACAACCCTTTACCCATGAAGGCGAAATTATTGAGAAGCGTTTATTTTCCCTCTTGCCATGGCTAATCTGGGTAATGATATGGTTGCTGGTGGTGTGTACACATGGCTCCCTTCACTGCTTCTCTCTTTCAAACACACAAATCTTTCAGCACGACTACCACTGAGGCGCCGGGCTTTGCTTGGCAACAGATACTCGGGTCTTACAGGTCCCAGGCCCGGTGGACAGACAGGCTCTTGTCCTCCACACCGGCCACCATGTCTTCAATGGCCTTCCAGTCAAGCTTGCTGAGGATGCTGCCGGTGCTCTCAGACACGCTGTCCATGCCGCGGGAAGGAGGCTCTCGCTCTTCCTCAACGGCTGACAAGTCCTGTCCAATTAAGAAAGGCAGTAAGTTGTGATCTGAGCCTGAGAAAAACAATAAATGGAACATGAACTAAGCTTTCCAAAGTTTCTAGGGCTGCTCATCCCCCAACTGGTGAAGCAAACTAGGGCGGTGGTTGCCCAGCACATCTGGAGTGACCATGGGCTGAACATCATCTGACACAACTAGATGCTGGCATCAGGTCTGAAGAATGGACACGATGGATTTTTATACTTGTAGTACAATTATCTGTTCTTACTTTTTTTGTTATTCTTTAGTTGAAAGGAAAATACAAATTCAAGGAAAATTCTGAAAGATAAATGCTAGAGTACTAAGCCAAAAGTGTCGATGCTTTGAATGACTGCTTCAGTCTTGCAGGAGCTCCACACCCCACAGAGAACAATAAGTACCACCAACAACGGGAGAACACGGAAATCACAGGCAGACGGAGATGGGGAACAGCGCTTACCTGTAGAAGGGAACCGTGACTCTCCTGAAGAATTGCACGGATGCGTGAAGGTACCACCCAAGGACTCACCATGGTCTCCTCCCTCTCGTACTCTACAGACACCTGCTTTGACTGAGGTGAAAGCTCGGCAGTGATGTGATTTTTCGTACACTGCACACGACATGGAGCACCGGAACCTTTCATGGGAAAAGGACAAAGCTAGTGGGACTGATTCACTTATAAATTGGCTTGTTTATTCTGACTTTTATTATCAAATCCAAGGCAGTCATGTTTTATCTAATATTTAAAGTTTTTTTGTGACTTATTTTTAAGAAATCTCTGCACTTGGGGCACCTGGGTGGCTCAGTGGGTTGAAGTCTCTGCTTTCGGCTCAGGTCATGATCCTGCCAGGGTCCTGGGCTCGAGCCCCGTGTCGGGCTCTCTGCTCAGCGGAGAGCCTGCTTCCCCTCCTCTCTCTCTGCCTGCCTCTCTGCCTACTTGTGATCTCTGTCAAATAAATAAATAAAATCTTTAAAAAAAAAAAAAAAAAAAAAGAAATCTCTGCACTCAACACGGGGCTTACACTCACAGCCCGGGATCGGGAGCTGCCCCCTCCACCAGCTGAGCCAGCCGCGTGCCCCTTCCCTGACAACTGAATTCTGGCCATCTCGTCATTTTAAAAATAACAGGAACCTCTAGGACAAGAGAGTCCTAGAGAGAACAAGTCTAGAAGTAACCTCTAGGAGAGGAGAGGCCGCAGATATAATGGAACCGTGGAGAAGTTCCAACTGCGAAGTTGTGTGAACAAACACTGCGGCGAAAAAGAAAACAGTAAAACAGAACTTGAGACTGAAGGCTGATAAGAGAGAGAACACCAAGTGGTTAAGAAGCATGATAACCACGAGGCAGGCAGTCTCTCCGAAGGAGACGGCAACACACGGAGGCGGCGCTGGGACGCCCGCTCCAAGTGTTCAGGCTGTGAGAGATCAGCAAAGGCTGTGACCGCCAAGCAATCCCACCCTCACAGCAGCCACAGCTCATGCGCTAACTAGACTTCGATACTCATCAAATGGACTTAATTATTGCCATCAAGAAGAATGACAAAATCATCACCAAAATTAAGAAATTAAGGTTAACGGTCCTGGACTTTAGGATAAACCTTTACCTGCGGGGAATCTACACACCTTGAGAAGCTGCCACTGGCTTTTTCTCACCTTGCTTTCTGCAGGGATGACTTTGTAATCTCCTTCGCTTCAGATCAGAGTGCATTTCTCTAGCATTTGCTCGGGATAGCCAATCTTAAAGTAAAATATGAAAACAATGCTGTGAAACTGAGCAGTGCGAAGCTTTTCAAGTGTGGGTGTTTGTGCCCCAGTGTGGACAGCGGACGCGTTCTAAGGTAAAAGGTCAGTGATACATCGGAAAGAAACCCCACCATGGGAACTAGGCTGGCAAGTGCACGGGCTTCCCTCCAAGAAGCACTCTCTCTGACGGACAGTGACCACCCCCCACCCAGTTTCTTTATGAAACCTACTGCCAAACGTCTATGGGGTCCAGCCTGAGGAATCTGAAACTGAACAGAAAAACAGAATCCATTCCCTATACCACCTCCAGAAGAAAACCCTGTCCCTCCGCTTGCTGGTCTTGGGCCATACTCTAGACACACAGCCAAGCTAGAAACTTGGGAGTCCTACCAAGTTCATCCTGTCACAGGCAGGACTACCCCTGGACAATGAAAGAAATACTTCTGTTTGCTTTTTTAAGGGCAAAGCCTCATGCTAGATCATAATTCACTTCACAAAACCCTGGAGTTTTGGAGCTTCCATAAATATAATATCAGTGTACCTATAACTTCAGCTATTTCTAGGGGCCACATTGCATTTTGGGGTTTTTATCTGTTAAACTAACATTGCCAGGTATTGAGAAAAGAATAAAATAGCTTTGGAGTATTCTCACCTAAAAATTTTACAGAAGATTAAAATGAGAGACTTTGAAATAAAAACAAAAGTCTGGGGGCGCCTGGGTGGCTCAGTGGGTTAAGCCGCTGCCTTCGGCTCAGGTCATGATCCCAGGGCCTGGGTTCGAGCCCTGCATCGGGCTCTCTGCTCAGCAGGGAGCCTGCTTCCTCCTCTCTCTCTGCCTGCCTCTCTGCTTACTTGTGATTTCTCTCTGTCAAATAAATAAATAAAATCTTAAAAAAAAAAACAAAAAAAACAAAAGTCTGGGGTTTTACAATTAATAGCACAGGAAATGATGCTTCTAGCACTCAAACTGATTCTAGTAGTTACAGCCTTGGGTTTTAAGGGATTCAGTGGGGAGAACTATGGAAAAAGAACCAAAGAGGATTCCTAGGACATAGAGCCATCAAAGTAACACAAACATGACAGGGTAAAGAGCAGACGTAGCTGAAGACCGAGGCAGTGAACTGGAAGGTGGCAGCACAGGAGAGAGGCCTAAAGGCAGCAATCGACTCATTCATGTTTCTCATCATTTTTATACTAAGTGTAGTCAGTGTTTGCATTATTGTCTCTACCACATGTAGTCATTTCTGTGAATCAGGATAATGCCAGAGAGCTCACTCAGTTACTGTGAGGACTAAGCGCGATCACTCACGGGCCGTGTGAGTACAGAGCCCGGCATCAGGCATCACTTCCCTGAGCTCCCTGGCTTCAGCAGGAAAATGGGGCCGTGACGGGGAGCTCCCAGGAGAATACCGTGAACGCACTCTGTAAATGGTGAAGAGTTACAAGGGGCGAGAGCTGGGCCGGGGCTAGATCTTAATTCTTAGGCACTAAGATCATGGCCATTTCCCTCTCCAGGTGATCAGAGCACAGCTCATTCAGAGACCCCAAACTTACCATGGCTCTGTGACAATGGCCGCCCCTTGAGTACTTGTTTTTATGTTCAGTACTCCGCTAAGCCCATAATACGGGCTCTCACTCTAACAATCAGGATTTTGCAGGCGAGAAAGTTGAAGCTTACACAAATGGCTTAGGAATGTGCCCAAAGCTAAAGAATAAGTGGTGACCTAGGATTCCAGAGAGAGCGAACGCCACAGCCGTTCCCAAGCCACCGTGCCACACTGCCGCACCCGCAGTCTGAAACCTGCATTTGAAATTTCTGAGACTGCCTGACAACTTTTAAAAAATTTAAGTTGAAGACCTTTATTCTTTACTTATCCCTTACCTTTTTGGAAGGTAACTGGAGATGCCACAGCCTTCCTTACTGCCACTTTGCCTCTGCCACCTCTGCTCTGTATGGTATAAGTAGCAGTTCCTAGAAAAACAGACAAACTCCTTTAACCTATGAGATGGGGAAAGGAGGCTAAGAAGGCAGGAGGAGGGGCTGCCTTGAAGGCCGGGACAAGCTCCAGACAGATCAGTGTGGGATGGGGTTCCCCACGTGCAGGAGCACCTTTTCGAGGACAGTCCCCCAAGAGTAGGGGAGCTGACCAAAGGAGGGCCAAGGCCTTAGCCCAGGCAAGTGCAACGTCATCATACAGGCCTGACTCTGGACAGACCCAAGCCAAAGACACATTTCCACAGAATCCAAGACTTCTCCATCTGATATTGAGAAACCATAGATTGAAGTTTAAAATCCTTGCCAATTTTTGGCATTTCTTTTATTTAACTTTGGCAAATGTATCAGGTATAAAATAAAACTTAAAAAAAAACATGGTTACTACTTTGAAATTTTAGTTTAAAAAGAGCACTCTTATTATAATTTGTTAATTAAGAGCAGGAGTTAAACTATGACGTTTTATTAGGAGGACTGGAATTCATAGAAACTCAATTTTCTAAATTGAGGCAGCATAATGAAGCGTAGTTTCTAAGTGTGTAGGCTCTAGACCCAGACCAGGTTTAAATCTCTAGCTATCTGATCTAAGGGACTTATTTCAACTTTCTCTGCCTGGGTTTTCTCACCTGTAAAATGGGACTATAACAGTACGTATCTCACAGGGTTGTAATTAAAGAGCTTAAATAGAACCTGGCACATTAGTTTATTATACAGCTAAAAGCTGTATGCATTTAATACTATATATTAACCATGATTATATATTTCTTAAGATTTTCTTTCTTTTTGGCGAGAGAGAGTGCGAGCTGGGGGAGGAGCAGAGAGAAAGAGAGAACCCCAAGCACACTCTGCTGAGCGCAGAGCCTGATGAGAGGCTCAATCAATCTCATGATCCTGAGATTATGACCTGAACTGAAAATTAAAAAAGCCAGACACCTGGGGCACCTGGGTGGCTCAGCTGGTTAAATGTCTGCCTTTGGCTCAGGTCATAATCCCAGAGTTCTGGGATCGAGCCCCGCATCGGGCTCCCTGCTCCATGGGGAGTCTGCTTCTCCCTCCCACTCTCTGTGCTCCCTCTCTAATAAATAAATAAAATATTAAAAAAAAAAAAGAGCCATACACTCAACTGACTGAGCCATCCAGGTACCCCTATGATTATACATTTTTAATGTGTAATCATTTCACAAAATAAGTATGTTTTACTCTGGTAATCAAAACCCAAATATGGCAAAATTAACTAAAGGAAGGCTAGCGATAAATAACAGATGTTATATCTTCAAATGTGCAAAAGGATGTTCAAAAGGTAAAAATATGATATTTCTTTTTTTTTTACGATTTTATTTATTTATTTGACAGAGATCACAAGTAGGCAGAGATGCAGGCAGAGAGAGATGGGGGGGAAGCAGGCTCCCCACTGAGCAGAGAGCCTGATGCAGGGCTCGATCCCAGGACCCTGGGATCATGACCTGAGCTGAAGGCAGAGGCTTTAACCCACTGAGCCACCCAGGCGCCCCAAACATGATATTTCAATATAAGCCTCTTACTATTCCTCTTCTGTGACATCCTGGTATCTATCTAGTCCATCTGATGTCTATAAGAACTTGACTTGTAAAATGCCTACCTTTTCAGCCAGACACACAAAAAGAAACATATTCCCAAATAAGTCTTCTCTAAATATTGACTGTTCAAACTCTATTATAAAAAGGCCATTCGTGGGGCGCCTGGGTGGCTCAGTGAGTTAAGTCGCTGCCTTCGGCTCAGGTCATGATCCCAGGTCCTGGGATCGAGCCCCACATAGGGCTCTCTGCTCAGCAGGGAGCCTGCTTCCTCCTCTCTCTCTGCCTGCCTCTCTGCCTACTTGTGATTTCTCTCTGTCAAATAAATAAATAAAATCTTTAAAAAAAAAAAAAAAGGCCATTCATTTAAGAAGATTTCTGGGGTCTTCCTATTTCAAAGCAGCAGAACAAACAAATCCCAGCCCAGGTGAGTCTTTACCAATCCTGCAACTTGCATCCTGCTGACATGAGAACTGCTTTTCATGGAGCTCTCATTGATGAAAACCAACTCTGGAGACAAGGAGGTCCAAATTATACAAAACTTAAAATTAAAAAAAAGCTTAAATTCTTACCACATGGCCAAGGAAGGCCTTGAGGTTTCCCCTTTCGGATATAACTTGGTCTGGATATATATCTGAATTTTCCAGGTTGATTTACTGGAATATTGTGACCATGTTGATTCTCTCTAAAGTAGAAATTATGTAATTATTATATCCCTAGAATCTCAAACCAGCAACGAGCTATATTTCAGAAGGCCCAAATTCTAACCCTAATACATTCACTTGACATTGCTTACTCTGTACTTCAGCAGTTATGTTTCACGTTATAACAATTCTCAACAAATCATTTTTCGTTTAAACTTAAACTTCATTTGTTTTTTTCAAGGAAACTGTTTTTGGTTATCTGCCCAATTCAAATTATCTATGTATTTGGCAGTTACTTATGTATTTAACACCCTGCTTTATTTCAGAAAAGATTCAAGGGAGTGTCTGGTATTTTGAGTAGACCCCAAATTATACACACATAAGTGACCTGATTACATGTGGGTTTGTGCTGGGAAGAGACAGCGGAGAAGTGAGAAGCTGGTGAGGACTGTTTCTACAAGAGTGGAGCCAAGTGGAGAAAAGGGGAGAACAGTGAGTGAGGTGGCAGACTGCAGAAAAGGAGGAAACAGAATTGAACAGATAGCAAAATTGTGTTAGGTATGCCGAAGTGCTTTGCCATCTCTAAGAGATAGAATGACATTGTTGTTGTTTTCCTTGGTGATTCTATAAACTTATAAAGACCTTGTAATCATAGGAACATGTTTTCCTTTACTTGATTTTCATATTTCTGAGCAACATAGATGCAAATACACTGGACTTGGGTGACAGAAGCCCCACATTCTTCTTACCGTGCCTGACATAATCTCGCCGAATGATATGTCAAACTGTCTCACCTTCTTGGCGAAAGAGAATGTTGCTCTTGGGAAACGGGAGCAGCTCTGGGTTTGTTAGGCAAGGCTTTCTGTGCAGCTGTTGGGAGCTGTACTGACTCAGATAACAGTTCATTCATCAGACTGTACGCTTGTGAGATCCGCCGACTATAGTGGTCAGAGAGTAGCAATCTTAAGACAAAGAATTAAACAACATTTAATGAAAGAGTCATTTTCAATTCATACCTCGAGAGGGAACGGAATGTTTGAAAGATCACCTAGCATTTTTTTCAATGCTTTTCAAATGCAAATTCATATTTCAGATTTCTGAAAAACATTAGGTGGAAATTAGTAAAGATACCTGCAGTTATGGCCCTTTAGGTATTTTCAAAATGTTCATACATATCTGGATTGCGAGAGGGAGGACAAGAGCAGAAGTAAAAGTCATGAAAATTCAACAGAATAAAAGATATTTGAAAGCAAATTCCTAAAAAGTCTAGTGGAGTCTATTTTCCTTGCAGTTATCTCCCATAATGTTCTGTTAATGGACAAAAAGGAGCTACTGTGAAGACTGGAGTTCCTCAGGCGTAGCTTGCACCTCGGGTGAGCAAACTGGAGAGGGCGCTAGGGGTACAGCTACCCAGCTCACCTGTCCTTTTCGTTCTTCATCTTCTGTCTCAGCCTGATTTCCCTTGAAGTCATGTAAAACTGCACGAGAAATACCCGGTTAGTCTGTTACTGTTCAGTTCAAATAATTAAGCCTTTTTGATGCACGAAAAACATGAAAATTCCACTAATCAATTTTAATGGGAGCTTAAAACATGTTTTTGCTCTTCAGGAAACAGTGCAAAACACTCTCATATTTGACGAAGCTTCCTATCCCAAACACAAATCATGAAAATGTTAAAGCATCATGTGATTAAAATCTAATTCAGTAAGTGGAAAGCAAAATCTATTTTAGCAGCTAAATTAAGCATTTTATCAAAAGGAGAGAACCCTATCAGCTGCATTTATTTTTCCTTTTTTTAAAATTTAAATTCAATTCACTAACATACTGTGTCAGCTGCATTTGAAATGGGAAACAACAACATTTTAAGGATGAAGACACACACTCTTCATACTCGGTCTTGTGATTAAAAGTGTACTTGATCAAGCAGAAAGGAGTCAGACCTTGAAAACTATCATTTTGATGTTTTAAAATGTCTCCCAGCAACCTACTGTAGTATGTTCACTGTGACTTGTAAACTCTTCAGACTTATGCACCAGGAGGCAAACTAGCAAGTGTCTTACTCCAGAACCCTAAGAGTAACTATGGAGTTACTAATGAAGTCAAGTCCTTTTAGACACAATTGTGTATATAAAAATGCACATAGAAGTGCATTCACTCTCTGTAGGCCCTACACAGAAGTCGTCAGTAACAAATTAAAGGTCTTATTAATTTCTGATACAAATTCAAATGAAATTTTTAGTTACATTAACCCCTCACTAACCCCAATACCTTCACCTGAATAGAAGATACAAATAAACAGGTGTTTGCACTTGTGGAGGAGAGCTCATGAAGTCGATGGACCAAGCAATGCCAGTGCCCTCAGAGTTAATTTGTTCCAAAATTGGACACCATCCTAACTATCTTGGGTATTTGCTTGGTTGACAGGGTGATACCAGAACCCACCCCCTGTGGGTAGAAGAACACACATATAAACACATGCACTTGAAGATTCTAGTCAGGTACCTCAGCAGCCTTGAAGGTCATTAACCAGGTCCTTAACACTATCCACAAAATGTTCTGTTAATTAACTCGGGCCACCTGGGTGGCTCAGTTGGTTAAGTACCTGACTCTTGATTTTGGTTCAGGTCATGATCTTAGGGTCATGAGATCAAGCCCCATAGGGAGAGATCCTCTTTCTCTCCCTCTCCCTCTGCCCCTCCCTCCAGGTCATGTGCACATGCCTACACTCTCTCTTAAAAGAAAAAAAAAATTGATATTAATATCTCCAGACACAGGGGCGCCTAGGTGGTTCAGTGGGTTAAAGCCTCTACCTTCGGCTCAGGTCATGATCTCAGGGTCCTGGGATCGAGCCCCACATTGGGCTCTCTGCTCAGCGGGGAGCCTGCTTCCCTTCTTCTCTCTCTGCCTGCCTCTCTGCCTACTTGTGATCTCTGCTTGTCAAATAAATAAAATCTTTAAAAAAAAATATCTCCAGACACAAGTAAAGTATGCAATTTACTTAACAGTTTACCTACTTTGCACCATTTGGTGCTTAAATGTGACACCCCTGTCTGGGAAACTCACTTTTATAGAACATGCTCCTCTAATGATGCTGAAAAAAATTAAGTACTATATATTTTATCTCAAATTACGAAGTAAAAGATAAACTAAGTATAATTCAAATGTAATTTTCATAGTAATGTGATTATCAAAGTAACAGGACCCTGAGATCATGACCTGAGCTGAAGGCAGAGGCTTAACCCACTGAGCCCCCCAGGCGCCCCCATACTCTATTTTTTGTAGATAACTTATGGATACAAAATTGATTTTTTAAATGGCTTTGTTACACACACAGTTGTTCAACTGCCATTGACTCTCACTGAAAATTAAGGGAAAAGTTCCAATTGGTCACCAATCAGTTAACCTCTTCACTTAGTTAAAATTAGCAAGAGCCATAGTTAGCCAGGGGAAGAAAAAGTATTTAAGATAGTTCAACAGAGGGGCACCCAGGTGGCTCAGTTGTTAAGAGTCTGCCTTTGGCTCAGGTCATGATCCCAGGGTCTTGGGATCAAGCCCTGCCTGGGCAGCAAGGCTGCTTCTCCCTCTCCCACTCCCGCTACTTGGGTTCCCTGTCACGCTGCAAATAAATAAATAAATAAATAAATAAATAAAAATCTTAAAAAAAAAAAAAAAAGTTTAACAGAACATGGCTTATAGAATACCTTGCTACATTTTGTTAATTAACATTTTCTGACAAGTCAAATGGTGACATTTCTATCTAATAAAAAATGTATCCAAATTACATTAATCCTTTTCTTGAATATTTGCCAGGGAAAACTGCATGTATTCGCTGCTAATCCCATTGCCCCGATCCTGCATACTTACTGGATTGCTCCTTGGGCAGAAAGGGTCATGTTCTTGCCCTCTCTTCTCTGCCAACTGGTTTAAGTACTCTGCCATTCTCTCCTTGCGTTTTCTTTTCATCCACACCTGAATTTCTCTTCTTTCCTTCTCAGTTCTTTGTGTTCGTCTACCAGAAGAATGCTGAATTCTGAGAAATTTAACAGGCAGGGCATCACTTAATTTTACATTTTTTATGGATCTAAGTAGTATCACAACTAAATACAGTTTATTTGGAAAGGGATTTTTTTTTTTAAAGATTTTTCTGAAGTAATTTCTACACCCAACGTGGGGCTTGAACTCACAACCTTGACATCAAGAGTCACACGTGCCACTGACTGAGCCAGCCAAGAGCTTTTTCCTGTTCTCAAAAAGCAGTACACTCATGTCTCTATCAGCTTGCTCCAACCTGTTCCCTGAAATCCACTGAAAATGATTTCAGAAACCTCACCTCCACCACCAACAAAAAGCTCACCAATAGCCTCTTCCTCCCACTGTACTTCTCTAGAACACTTAATACAACTGGCCCTTCTTTTCTTTGTTAAACTCCAACATGGGTCGTATTCTAACTCTGAAAACACTGTGCAGCCTCCTACATTGGCTCCTTTCATGTCTGCTCCCCTCTTCAATATTAATGTCTTTAAAGGTTCTGTTTTGGACTTCTTCACCAATCATCTACTCCTGGAATACCTCAAACACTTCCAACACATGCCACAGAGATGACTTCTAAACAGCTGCGCTTGAGGATCTACCCTCACTTTCGTGCCCATGCCATACTTTCCACAGGCTGACCTGAACTAATAACTGGGCATGGCGGGCATGTTATGGCTGGCCCCTTCCTGCAAGACACAGGACTCCTCTGGTGGGCCATGCTGATGGATGTCCACCACTGACCCAGCTGAAACGATCCTAGAACACCATACTGCAACATTGCACTTGCTTGACCCTCTCCCCTCCTCCTTCCCTCTCCTCCACAGGCTGCGATAACACACTGTGATCTGATGCTTCCCCCACTTCTATGTTTTCCGCCCTTTCCCCTCACAGGCCTTTCTCCCAATAAACGTCTTACACATGCCTTCTGCTTCTCAGATGACATGAGCAGACATAGTAGTACTAACGAATGGTCCGAGAAAACAGGTGGTGTGAGGCAGGGATTTGGGACAGACTCGTTACCCAGCAGGAGAGGAGAACATCATCCTGAATGGAAGGTCACTGATACAAACAGTATGGTTTACACTGAAAACCTGCTTTTCCTTCTGGAAATGTGGTTTTGGTATGTGCAAGGAAGAGGCTGCCTACTCCACCAGCCCCCAAGAAAAACTCTGGGAACTGAGGCTCTATAAATGAGTCTCTGTGGTGGACATTATCTCATGTGTGCTGTCACAACCTGCTGCTTCAGGAACTGTGTCCTGTTGAGACCACACTGGGAGAGGTTTCTTAGGAACCTGTGCCTGGTTTCCCTCAGAATTCACTGCATGCACTCCATTCCTCTTGCTGGTTTTCTTTGAATTCTCTTGTTGTAATAAATTGTGAGTATGACTCTATGAGTTCTGTAAGTCCTCCCAGTCAATCAGTGAACTTAAGGTGATCCTGAGGACCCCTAACACAGGATCAAATCCACACTGGGACTGTAGTCTGACAGCTGTCCCCACTTCCTCTGGCTCGTGCCCCTTTCTCCCTCACAGGTGTTTCCCCAAATAAATCTCTAGCTCACCCAAATCTCATTTTAGCATTTGCTTCCGGGATGACCTAAATCTAATGTGCCAATAAGTATTACTGAATATTCTCCTAACACCTTATAACAACTGAAACTACATTCTCTATCTTGCCAAAGAAATCCCCATCAACTCAGTCACCTGAGCATGGAGGCTGATGCAGGAGAAGTGAGAAAATCATTCTCACTTCCTCCAGGCTTACTCACGATTATTACCCCACACGCTCCATTCTGAACCCCTTCATCTTTAGACTACTAAGTAAGACCTCCCGTTGGTTCCCATTTCTAGTTTAAAGCCCTTTGCTGACCCCTTACTGTTTACAGATAAGAAATGGGTGCCTTTGGTCCCGAATCTACAGCCAGCACACCCAGCCAGACCCTCTCTCTCCTTCTAAGACATAACTCCAGTCACATCTAATTCCCAGCCCACTTCTGATCATCACTCCTTGGTATTTTATATTCTTGCTGTCTCGAATACCCTTTCTATTATTTATAAGCACCACGAATTTCTATCTGTGCTTTGGAATACAGCTCAAACACAGTAACTAGGGAAGCTGCTGCATTGGACTGACTCTCTCCGCAGCTCCCATAGCACACTGATATAACCTGGCCTTATGTCACACTGGTTTTATAGTTCTATCTTCATTCAAAAATACAAACCATATTTTTATTCTAAACTTGATACTTAATACATTATTGATGAAATAGTCATAATATTCATAAGGTTGACTCTCTTATATAAACAAGCCAAGAGGTATACGTATCCCAAGGAAGAATTAGTAGAAGAGCCAGACTTTATTCTATCAGGAACCAGTTCTTGGATCAGGACACGTTGCAAGGAAAAAAATTTTAACCTAATATTCCAAGAAAAGGCTATTAAATATGTATTCTAAGGATTAATATTGAGGGCAAAGTATTATGGGGCGCCTGGGTGGCTCATTTGCTTAAGCGGCTGACTCTTGATTTTGGCTCAGTTCATGATCTCAGGGTCATGAGACTGAGCCCTGCATCAGCCTCCACGCTCAGCTCAGAGTCTGCTTGTCCCTCTCCCTCTCCCTCTATCCCTCCCCCTACTTGCATGCATGTGCATACACACACGTTCTCTCTAAAAATGAATGGGTAAATAAAATGTTAAAAAAATATTTAATTACTTCTAAAAAAAAAGGATTAAATTTATGTTGTACTTAAAATGATAAGAGCTTCCAAGGAAGAGTAGGAGAACCCTAAGGCCATCTCATCCCATGGACATGACTAGATAACACTCATATCAGTGTAAATAACCCAGAAAATGATAAAAAACTGGAAGAACAAACTCCATCCACAGCTAAATGTAGAGAAGATGCCATATAAAAGAGGACAGGAAAGGTGGAGACTCAGTCAGAGGCTAAATGGAACCACAGGACTGTCTGCTGGAGGGAGGGATGCTGTGGGCGTGCAGTAGGGAGAGACATAGACCGTTACTCTGAGGAGCCCACACAGGAAGGATGAATCCCCACAACATTTGGCTTTGAAAACCACAGGGCTTGAATTCTGCAAGTTCTTATAATCAGAAGGACTTAAATCCTGGAACTTTAAAAATAAGCAGGCTCAGGTCTGGGAGAGCCTGGAGGGAGAGAGGAAACTGAGTCCCTGTCCTTAGCACAAGAGACAGTCCTCTGGGATACAGCAGAGAAGCAGCAGTTTGAAAATCTCCTGGGACATAGGGGAGGGAGGTCTGTTTACTAACCTCAAAGCATGTGTTGGAGGGGCAAGGATCTTTGGGAGACTTCTCCAAGAACAAAAGGCCTGGCAGGCACCATTTCTGTCCCCTGCCCCCCAGCCTAGACACAAGGACACCGGGAGGAACAGCACAACACTGACACCTTCTAACTAACTTGCCAACAGTACATCTGCTCCCATGTTTTCCTGCAGACCCATCGCCTCCAGTCAGAATTCCAACTCGCCTCCAATAGCAAACTTACTCACATCATGATAACAACACACATCCCAGCCCAGTGCACTCCTGTGGACTTGGCTCCTCCAATACGCTCTTGGCCAGAACCCATCTGAAGCTGTGCGACAAGCCTGGCATGTGCAAGCAGCTCCAACAGGAGCCAGCAGCATTCCAAAGTGACTCCTGCTCCAGGGAGAGAGAACCACATACAGTGATCAGACTGCAGCCCCAGTGGTGGAGTAGAGGCAGACAGCTGATCTGATTACAGGCCCCGCCCACCAACAAAAGCTTCTCTGGAGACAACAAAAGGAAAGTGCCCTGCACTTCCGTGCTCCTGCATCTCTGGCAAACACTTGGTCTGACTAAACTCAAGTCCAAGGTGACCCCAGACTGGCCCACTAACAACCCAGGGACCACACCCTGTCCATAACAGGTAAAGAAAGACGTTATAGACAACTGGACTGAAGGAAAAAGTGGCTCAGCCACAACATCAGGGCACGTGCAACACACAGAGGAGATGCCCCTGAAGCGCCAGGTGCTGGTGATCAGGGCCACTGCACTGCAGGGTGTGACAGCACCTTGTCTTCAGAAGGCCACTACTTGCAAGGCGGGAGATACAGCTGACTTCCCTAACACAGAAGAACAGTTACAGAGAGTTAGACCAAATGAGGACACAGAGGAATATGTCTCAAATGAAAGAACAGGACAGAGTCACAGGAAGAAACCTATGTGAAATGGACATAGTAATATGACTGAAAGAGAACTTAAAATAGTGGTCAAAAAGATGCTCTCTGAAAAAAGAGTGAAGGACATCAGCAAGACCCTTAACAAAGAGATGGAAAACATAGAGCCAATCAGAGATGAATAACCCAATAAATGAAATTAAAAACACAGCAGATGGAAAGAATAGTAGACTAGAGGAAGTAGAAAAATGGATCAACAACCTGGAGGACAGAATAATGGAAAGCAGTCAAGTTGAACCAGTAGGAGAAAAAAAAGTAATACAAAATAAAAACAGTCTTAGGGCCTCAGCAACACCATCAAGTGTAATAACATTTGCATTATAAGGATCTCAGAAGGAGAAGACAGAGAAAAGGGAGCAGAAAATTTACTTCGACAAAATAGTATCTGAAAACTTCCCAGCACTGGAGAGGGAAACAGAAATTCAGATCCAGTAGGCACAGAAATCCCCCAACAAAATAATCTCAAGGAGGTCCACACTAAGACACATAGTAATTAAGATGGCAGAAAGTAATGATAAAGAGAATTTTTAAAGCAGCAAGAGAAAAGAAAATAGTTACATACAAGGAAAACCTCATGAGGCAATCATATGATTTTTCAGCAGAAACTGGGCAGGTCAGAAAGGAATGCAATGATATATTCAAAGGGCTGAAAGGAAAAAAAACCTGCAGCCAAGAATACTCCATTCAGCAAGGCTATCATTCAGAATAGGAGAGATAAAGAGTTTCCCAAACAAACTAAATTTAAAAGAATTCATGACCACTAAACCAACCTTATAAGAAATGTTAAGGGGGGGGCGCCTGGGTGGCTCAGTGGGTTAAGCCCCTGCCTTTGGCTCAGGTCGTGATCCTGGAGTCCTGGGATTGAGTCCCACATCAGGCTCCCAGCTCCATGGGGAGTCTGCTTCTCCCTCTGACTTCCCCTCTCATGCTCTCTCACTCTGTCTCTCTCTTTCTCTCAAATAAATAAATAAAATCTTTAAAAAAAAAGAAAGAAAGAAAGGAAGAAAGAAAGAAAGAAAGAAAGGTTAAAGGAGACTCTTCAAGTGGAAAGGAAAAATTGTAAGTAGGAGTTAGAAAAGTAGGAAGTCCAAAAATAATAAAAATAAGAATACATATAAAAATCAGTCAAGGAACTCACAAAATAAAAATAAAAGGATGTAAAGTATGACACCATACACATAATACATGGGAGGTGGGAAGAAGAGTAAAGAATGGGTTCAAACTAAAGCACCTGCCAACTTCATATAGACTGCTCTATGCATAAGATGTTACATACAGGGGCGCCTGGGTGGCTCAGTGGGTTAAGCCTCTGCCTTCATCTCAGGTCATGGTCTCAGGGTCCTGGGATCTCAAACTATTCCAAAAAATAAAAAAGGAAGGAAAGCTTCCAAATTAATTCTATGAGGCCATCATTACCTTGATACCAAAACCAGATAAACATACTACCAAAAAAAGAGAACTACTGTGGCACCTGGGTGGCTCGGTTGATTAAGTATCTGACTTTTTTTTTTTTTTAAGATTTTATTTATTTATTTGACAGAGATCACAGTAGGCAGAGAGAGAGGAAGGGAAGCAGGCTCCCCGATGAGCAGAGAGCCAGATGCGGGGCTCGATCCCAGGACCCTGGGATCATGACCTGAGCTGAAGGCAGAGGCTTTAGCCCACTGAACCACCCAGGCGCCCCAAGTATCTGACTTTTGATTTCAGCTCAGGTCATGATCTTGGGGTTTGTGAGAATGAGTCCTGCATTGGGCTCCATGCTCAGCGGGGAGTCTGCCTAAGATTCTCTCTCTCCCTATCCCTCTGCCCCTCCCCGTCATGCTTTCTCTCTAAAATAATAAATAAACAAATCTTCAAAGATTTTTTTTTTTAATTTCACAGAGATAGGCAGAGAGGCAGGCAGAGAGAGAGAGGGAAGCAGGCTCCCCTCTGAGCAGGGAGCCCGATGCAGGACTCGATCGCAGGACCCTGGGATCATGACCTGAGCCAAAGGCAGAGGCTTTAACCCACTGAGCCGCCCAAGCGCCCCTAAACAAATCTTTATAAAGAGAGAATTACAGGGCAATATCTCTGATGAACAGGTGCAAAAATTCTCAACAAAATATTAATTAGCAAACCAAAGTATTAATGCATTAAAAAAATCATTTACCACTATAAAGCGGGATTAATTCCAAGGACGTAAGTGCGGCTTAATATCTGCAAACCAGTAAATGTGATAACATCACATCAACAAGAGAAAGGATAAAAAAAAATATGATCATTTCAATGGATGCAGAAAAAACATGTGACAAAGTATAACATCCATGCATGACAAAAACCTTCAAAGAAATAGGTTTAGAGGAAACATACCTCAACATAATTAAGGCCATATATGAAAAACTCACAGCTAATGTCATACTCAATGGTAAAAAACTTGAGAGCTTTTCCCCTAAGATCAGAACAAGACGAAGATGTCAATTCTCACCACTTGCATTCAACCTAGTACTGGAAGTCCTAGCCACACAATTACACAAGAAAAAGGGAAAAAAGCATCCAAGTTGGCAAGGAAGAAATAAAACTGTCAGTATTTGCAGATGACATGATACGATATATAGGAAATCCTACAGACTCCACCAAAAAACTAGAACTGATCATTGAATTCAGTAAGATGTGGAACACAAAATCAATATATAGAAATTCATTACATTTCTATATACTAGTAATGAAGTAGCAGAAAAAGAAATTAAGAAAACAATCCCACTTATAATTACACCAGAAATAATAAAATACCTAGGAATAAACCTCACCAAGGAAGTGAAAGACCTTGTATTCTGAAAACTATAAAAATTGATGAAAGAAATTAAAGATTATGCAAACAAATGGAAAGATAATCTATGTTCATGGACTGGGAAAACAAATATTGTTAAAATGTCCATATTACCCACAGCAATCTACAGATTTAATGGGGTCCCTATGAAAACACCAACAGCATTGTTCACAAATGACCCCCCAATGTGTATGGAACCACAAAAGACTCCAAGCCAAAGCAATCTTGAAAAAGTACAAAAGTCTAAGTATCACAATACCAGATTTCAAGATATACCACAATGCTGTAGTAATCAAAACAGTATGGTACTGGCATAAAAACAGCCACACAGCTCAGTGGAACAGAACAGAGAGCCCAGAAATAAACACACTGTTATATGGTCAATTAATTAATTCATTCATTGGCAAACAGGAAAGAATTTGCTTTAGGAAAATATGGTAACTTCAACAAATGGGTGTTGGGAAAACTGGACAGCAACATGCAAAAGAATGAAACTAGACCACCTTCTTACACTAAACAGAAAAATAAATTCAAAATGGATTAAGGACCCAAATGTGAGACCTGAAACCATAAAAATTCTAGAAGAGAACAGGCAGTAATTTCTCTGACATGGATTGTAGCAACATTTTTCTACATGTCTTCTGAGGCAAGGGTAACAGAAACAAAAATAAATGACTGGGACTACATCAAAATACAAAGCTTCGGGGCGCCTGGGTGGCTCAGTGGGTTGGGCCGCTGCCTTCGGCTCGGGTCATGATCCCGGGTCCTGGGTTCGAGCCCCGCGTCGGGCTTTCTGCTCAGTGGGGAGCCTGCTTCCTCCTCTCTCTCTGCCTGCCTCTCTGCCTACTTGTGATTTCTCTCTGTCAGATAAATAAAATCTTTAAAAAAACAAAAAACAAACAAACAAAAAACAAAATACAAAGCTTCGGCACAGCAAAAGGAACAATCAACAAAACTAAAAGATGACCTACCAAATGGGAGAACATATTTGCAAATGACATGTCTGATAAAGGGTTAGTATCCAAAATACATAAAGAATTTACACAACTCGACACCAAAAAAACCCCCAAATAATCCAATTTAAAGGTTGGCAGAAGACATGAACAGACATTTCTCCAAAGAAGACATCCAAACAGACAACAGACACATGAAAAGATATATATATGTATAAATAATAATGACAACAAAAATAAAAATAAAGTGATGAGACCTTGGGAAAACTCCCAGGATATAGATGTGCTGCTGTATTAAATACACCAGTCTGACTAAGGTTGGGGAAAGGGAGCAATGACACATAAACATCACAAAAAGTATTTATGAAGAAAAAAATGAAGTTTTGTGTTTGTTTCATAAAAATCACATTAAATTATGGTCAATTTTTAATATTCCTGAACCATAAGCATTTTAAATGAGTTAAAAATGATTTATTCAGGGGCGCCTGGGTGGCTCAGTGGGTTAAGCCGCTGCCTTCGGCTTGGGTCATGATCTCAGGGTCCTGGGATCGAGTCCCGCATCGGGCTCTCTGCTCAGCAAGAAGCCTGCTTCCCTCTCTCTCTCTCTCTCTGCCTTCCTCTCCTTCTACTTGTCTCTCTCTGTCAAAAAAAAAAAAAAAAAAAAAATCTTAAAAAAAAAAAAATGATTTATTCAAAGATTACCTGCAGATACTCTTAGCTTGTTGTTCTGTTAAACCGAGCTCCTCCCTGGAAACTCCGTCTTTTGCTATAAGGTCCTCAATGATGTCTCCAATATCAGTTAACCCAGTCAGCTGGAGTGGATCTACTGAAACGCTTCATTTTCAAATCCAATTTGAGAAATATTAGTTAGTATCTACAGTTTAATTACATTAATAAAAAATGAACATGTAAAGTTTAAAAAATGAACATGTAAAGCTATGTCCTCTAAGAGCATAAATGAACACAAAAATAATAAACACAAATCTAATGTTCCTTCTACTTTCCAGGAATCCTCAGCAAAAGTCTAATCATCAGTCATTGATGACTTCTTTTGTGCTCTTAAAAAAGTGAACCTATGGCTCAGGAGATAACCTCTACCTGTCCTGCTTGCTGAATACACACACAGTAAAGGATGCAGCAAGCGCAGTCTACTGCGTTCTAATTACCTATGCTGAGTTTTGCTGAAAAAATAAAAATTAAAAAAAAAAAAATCTAGAGGTCAAAACTATAAAGGATATAATAAAGCAATCCTCAGCTTCTTAAAACACCCCATTCCCAATGAGAATTATATTCCTTTCAGTCCATGAAAAAATATGTAGTGTAGAAGCTCACATACACATGAATAACAGAATTTCCGAAACACACAGTTTATACCCAATCTTAAGTAAACCTGTGAATTATTCTGAAGATACTTACCTCTCAAATAACTCATCACTGTTATTCACACCTTAAAAGAAAAGACACATTATTAATAAAAATTTTGGGTCAATATTTTTTTCTACTGTCATCTATTAACCTCTTTAGAAATTATATAACCAGAAATTAAAATATTTTAAGCCTCCAAATAGGTTTAAAGATATATATGTGTAATTTATTTATTCTCCTCTTAAATGTGCTATTTGATAGTGTATACTCTGCATTTTCAGATGATTACTTTTCTATCCAGAATACTCTGAATACTTTAGGAAGTACAGTCCTTCTTTGCTTAGTACACAGTTTAAAATACTAAAGTGTGGGGCGCCTGGGTGGCTCAGTCCTTAAGCATCCGCCTGGGATGCTTAAGGGTCCCAAGGATCCCCGGGTCCTGGGGCCTGCTTCTCCCGCTCCCACTCCCCATACTCGTGTTTCCTCTCTCGCTGTCTCTGCCAAATAAATAAAATAGAATTTTAAAAAATAAATAAACATAAATACTGAAGTGCAATTTACTGAAACAACAACAACAAAACAAAAAATGTTCTGATGATCTAAAAGTAATACATTTAGGAAAATAGCTAATTTCATTCGAAGAAGCCATAACTTGGAAGAACAGGACCCAAAAGAATAATTTTTAAACCTTGTCCAATATTAACTACATGTCTTTAAAGCAAAACACCTAATCTACTCAATTTTTGATACACTTAATCCTCAAGGAGAATTGAGTTACTATGGGGGAAAGTGTTCTGACACCTCTTCTCAAAAACATTTCCTTGTTAAGATCTCATTAGATGAATCCACCCTGACCCAAGACTTATATATCCACATGTTTTTAATACCAATTTTGCTTTCCTAAGCACATGTTATTTTGTTTAATTTATTAATCCTCAAATCAAGGATTTTACATATCTTTGTTTTCAGGGTTGGGGCATTTGTGAGGTTTTAATAGCAATTAACTCAATTTAACTATTTTTTAAAGATTATTAAAGTAGCATAAGCAGTAAAAAAATGCTTTTTTAAAAATGGCATAGTGGTTTTCTTTTTAAGATTTTATTCATTTATTTGACAGAGAGAGAGATCACAAGTAGGCAGAGAGGCAGGCAGAGAAAGGGGGGGAAGCAGGCTCCCTGCTGAGCAGAGAGCCCGATGTAGGGCTCGATCCCAGGACCCTGAGATCATGATCTGAGCCAAAGGCAGAGGCTTAATCCACTGAGCCACCCAGGCGCCCCAGCATAGTGGTTATTAAAAGAAAAACTGTTAAGAAGCTCGCTTTAAGTCCTATAATTTTTTTTCTCTAAGTTCTTCCTAGATTCCAATTGTATTTTGGTCGTCATCCTATGGGGTTGATCATTTCCACTTCATAGAGTTGTGGAGATTGAGTGCAGTACCTAAAGCACCTAGCTGAGAACCTGTTTGATTCCTGTAGGTTCTCAGTCATCTTTTTCTCAGTCTCCTGTTCTCAATCTCAGTTCTCAGTCAAGCTTTTGCTTGACTCTTATGGCGGAGAGCTGATGGATGAGGTTAAAGAGGTTGTAGAGGGTTCTGACTGCTTATGCTACTTTAATAATGACAATAAAACATACTATAAACACTTAAAAATTCATCATTTTTGACCATCAATAGCTGAGAGAGAAAAAATATTTCAAAGCCACTGTCAGTAGCCCATGTATTGTATTTAGTATGACCTATTATTCATATGACAAAATGTGTTTGTTAGGACTAAAAAGTGCACTTTTAATTGCCAACTCCAAATGAAATAGAATGAAAAGTGGCACTAAACTTGTCTAAGTCTCAAAATTCTCAACTGTACAACTGAGATATTAATGGCATCCCCTTTGCAGGCTAGGCTCACATCAGGGTCAATGCACGTAAAGCAGCCTTATCTGGAACATGGCAGTCTCCAGAAACTACAGCCGTTATTTGGTTTCATAATTAAAACTCCAGGTTCTCAATATTGGCTGAGTCTGAATTTCTCAAGTTTTATAAAAATCAGATAGAATAGTAAATCTAGTTTCTCTATATTTAACATTAATAAATAACTTAGGAGATGTAATCATACATCTTATTAGAGATAACGATACAGGCTTACAATAGATCTTAGGAAGATGATAAGACAACATAGTTCTTCAAGCAAATGGCACAGTTTTTAACTTCCCTCCCTTGAAATTTATAAATATTGCAAAATGGCTTCACAAATCTTCCACAACTGTGTTCCAAATAAAATACTCTTCAGTAACAGTATACGGGAAAACAAGAGTGTAAATGAAAAAAATGAACAGTACCAGGAGAAGTTGTATTCTGGTCACTGAAAAGGCTAAGAGCTGAGTCAGCAGAAGGAAACACACAAGTTTTCTGACTAGAATGAGTTTCTGTCACTGAAAATTCAGCTTCTGAAGTCTCCTCTTTGCCACATTGAGCATCCTTATTCATATGAGTCAGGAAATGTACTAATCCAAAGTAAAATGGTTGAGGAAGAAAAGCAAATGGGAAAAAAAGATACAACAGTTAACACTTTCACATGGCACAAGATGTATCAGAAGTTTACAATATATTATTTTGAAAACTTTCTATCCTATAATGGAATATAATTTAATAGATTTAAAATTTAATCTCCCTCATAGTAAAACTATTAAATTTACTATCAATTTCAGAAAACATGGTGGATGAGTTAGACAGTCTCATGCTCTGTTATAAAAACACAGAAGAAATGTTAAATTAAAAAAAATAGATTAATATGCAACCAAGCCTTGTAAATAAAGAAATCCCCCAGTCCCAGAAAAGAAAAAGGAATCAAAGCTGGGCAATATATGGGCAATGATGCTGGGATAGTCCATACAAAAAGGAGATAAATTTTCTGTTATCTGCAGTGGAGAGAACTGAGCTAACTTCATATGGCCTAGAGCACTGAAGGATAGCTCTGTCCATAAAACGAGAATAAGAAAATTGGAGAACCAGCAAAAAAGTTTTCTATCTGCCTGAATAACAGATGGGGAAAAAATAAGTCAGTTGAGAAATCAAAACCTCTGTTGTGCCACAATCAGGAATGGGATCTGAATTTATACTATCTATGTACTAATAGCAACTACAAGCCAAAAATGTATATAAAAATTTGCCCCCCAAATTTTTCTACTTCAGTGGATCTCAAGAAGCAAATATAAAACCATATCAAAGGCGAGTATATACAACTGAGCACAACTCCCCTAAAGATAAGTTCATGATTAAAAAAACAAAAAACAAAAAACAAAAAAAAAAAACAGATTGCACAAAGAAACCACCATAAAAGAGAGCTGTATGCAGATCTGATAATTGAGAATATACACGCATGAAGTAAAACAATCTGAAAGGGCATAAAATACTACTAAAATCATTAAGCAGATAAAAGAAGATAGAGAAACCATAATAAAAGAACAGCTCAGGGGCGCCTGGGTGGCTCAGTGGGTTAAGCCTCTGCCTTCGGCTCATGTCATGATCTCAGGGTCCTGGGATTGAGCCACGCATCGGGCTTTCTGCTCAGTGGGGAGCCTGCTTCTCCCTCTCTTTCTGCCTGCCTCTCTGTCTACTTGTGATCTCTCTCTCTCTGTCAAATAAATAAAATCTTAAAAAAAAAAAAAAAAAAGAACAGGACAGTACATCCAGCAAACAAATTTGAAAAAGAAATAAAACTTCTAGATACTGATAATATATTTTAAAAAATTAAATCCTGTAACAAAGATATAGAAGAGAAAATTATGTTGTCGAGATCTGAGGACATCACCCTAAGTACATCATTGAGAGATAAAAAGGTGGTAATTAATAGTTAAGAGAAAGGGAATAAAGTGAGAAGGTCCAACATAGTTCTAATAGGTGTTTTAGAAAACAGAACAGAAAGAAAGAGGAGGAAGCAATACTCCAAAAGAAAATGGATGAAAAATAACCAACATTAAACCTGCAAATTAAATAATCATTCCGACTCTCATTTAGAATAAATTTTAAAAGTATATACACTGAGGACCCCTGGGTGACTCAACCAGTTGAGTGTTTGACTCCTAATTTTGACTCAGTTCATGACTTCAGGATTGTTAAATCAAGACCAGCACCAGGATTCTCTCCCTTTTCCTCTGCCCCTCCCCTCACTGAAAAAAAAAAAAAAAAGCTCTTAAAAAATACATAAAAATGTTTAAACTGAGACACACTTGTATCAAAAATACAAAGTAAGAGAACTTTAAAAGCAATCAGAGATAAAAACAGTAACTGGACAGACCGCACATAGGTAGAATAAACATGGCAATTAGAGATGTCCGTAAATAATGGAATATTATCCTTAAAATGCTGAGGGAAAATGAACATCAACTTAGAATTCTGTGCTCATCTGTAAGCCATCACTCACAAATTGTAATAAAATTAAAGATATTTTCAAAGACTAGGAGAATTTACCACTCACATGTTCTAGATGGAAGAACTATTGAAGGAAGGAAGAAGGAAGCAATTCTCAAGAAAGCAAATACAAAAAGCAATTGTGAGCAATAAAATCAGAGAATAGAAAATTTTGTCAGAGAGCATCTCACGCAATAAGTATTATTTCATAAAACTTGTGTTTTGGTTTTATACAGTTATAGTTCACATATTTACATTATTTGAGTTACAAATTTTTTAAAAAGAACCAACTGAAGGCAAAGAAACTGGAAGACATGGGAGACAAAATGGGAGGGTTAAAAACAAAGATCTAAAATACTAGAAAACAGTATCAGGGAAGATAAGGGGGAGCAAATCAGTGTTAAAAGCTCTAAAGTCAGGGGCTCCTGGGTGGCTCAGTGGGTTAAAGCCTCTGTCTTCGACTCAGATCATGATCTTGGGGTCCTGGGATCGAGCCCCGCATCAGGCTCTCTGCTTGGCGGGAAGCCTGCTTCTTCCTCTCTGCCTGCCTCTCTGCCTACTTGTGATCTCTGTTTCTGTCAAATAAATAAATAAAATCTTAAAAAAAAAAAAGGCTCTAAAGTCAGGGTGCATGGGTGGGTCAGTCGTTAAGCATCTGCCTTTGGGGTCTCAGGGTCCTGGGATCAAGCCCCGCATCGGGCTCCCTGCTCGGCGGGAAGACTGCTTCTCCCACTCCCATTCCCCCTGCTTGTATTCCCTTTCTTGCTCTCTGTCAAATAAACAAATTCCTTAAAAAAAAAAAAAGCTCTAAAGTCCTTATATTGTTTAGGAGGTAAATATATTTGTCTTAAATTTTAATTCAATTATGAATGTTCAACATTCAAAAATAATCACTAAGAGGTTAAAAATAGAATGTGTAATTTCTGAACCAATAGAGAGGAAAAGAGAGAATACAGAAAACTCAATCCAACAGAAGGAAAGAAAGAAGCTCAAAAAGTAAAGAAAAAAATACATAGTAAATAGGAAGCACAAAATGAGATTATAGAAATAAGCACAAATATATCAGTAATCACAATATCCATACTTACATTTGATGATGAAGACACACAAATTAATTATTTTTAAAAATGAAATCTAGTTAACATGCTTAACACAATTACAACAACATAATCACTCAGCTTGAAAATAAAGGAGTACCTTACAGAAAATACAGGAGAGAGTAAAATATGTTAAATGACCCCATAAAGATTCAATTAGCAAAATCTAGACTCTGAAAAGCATTTTCACAACAAACATCTATGTTTCTTCAACAAATAAACTGCAAGGGGAAAAAGAGACTAAAATACCAGAAACATAGAAAATGTGGACAATTTAAAAGCTTGATTAAACATATATATGTATACAGAGACAATCTAAAGCTTGACTGAACATACAGACACACACGCATATGCATGCACACACACCCACATACAGACTATACAAAGCTACAGAAAATTCATATTCTTCTCAAGTAAACATTTACAAAAACTACACATCCCAGGGCACAAAGGAAATTTTTGTTTTTAAGATTTTCTTTCTTTGGCAGAGACAAACACAGTGAGAGAGAGAACACAAGCAGGGAGAGTGGGAGAAGGAGAAGCAGGCTTCCTGCTGAGCAGGGAGCCCGATGCGGGGCTCGATTCCAGGACCCTGGGATCATGTCCTGAGCCAAAGGCAGATGCTTCACTACTGAGACACCCAGGCACCCCCACAAAGGAAATTTTAACAAACATCTAAGAGTTGCTATTATCATACACTCATCTAATCAAAATGCAACGAAAATGAGAGTAAGTTAAAAATATAGTCGAAACCGCATAATATTGAGAAGTTAAAAATCCCTTTCATGAGCGAAAGAAAACATCTTAATACAAATTACAAACTAGATCAAAACAACACCAAAACATGGTGCATATCAACACTCTTGTCTGTGTCCCTGCAGGAACATGTTTAGCTTCAAATACATATATTAGAAAAAAAGAATGAAGTTAGGAAAAAGTCAACAGTTTAAGCCCTCAAAAACTGAAGAAATAATAGAGCTAAGGGGTAGAAATTTATGAAAAAGAAAATTAAATGACAGAATCAAACCAAAGTCTGTTTAAAAAAAAAAAAAATAGAAAACTGCATTAAGTTGCTGACAAGACTGAATTAAAGAGAATGTAGAGATAAACAACTATAGGCACAGTAGAAATTTTAAGTAACTACCCTAATTTCATTCTTTCAGTAAGAAATAAAAACATATTCTATTTCACCACTGCCTGGCCATTTAACCAGAGCCTCAAATTCCAGTTCCGCAGTTGACCAGGGGCAAACAGCAACCTCAGCACCAAGCTCTGTGCAGCCCTCAGCAAGTGCGTGGTGGGCAGTGCCCCACTCTAGGAGGCTGGGCATTGGATTCTGGGGTGGGGTGGGGGTCGGGGAATGGCCTGGGTGAGAGCCAATCACATTATCACATGAATAATCCCAATCTAACAAGGGACTATGGGCTTCAGCTCACGAATGAAAACTATTCCTAGTTCTGTAGCTCTCAAAGGCCAATGCTTATTCTTTCAAAGCAAGGCTTCAGTCCCCTCTACCAACACTCCCCCCTCCACTCCCCCACCATCCCACCCCCACCTGTAACACACACACCTTCAGAAATGCCAATGGCTTTTGAAGCTAATGTTTTTTCAGATTCAGGACTAGAAGACAATTCAATGTGATCTTTAGGTTCGACCTACAGAAAAACACACACAACAAAATAACTTAAAAATTTCATAGTTTGATAATTTCACAATATTGTTAAATAACCTTTTAAATATTAGGGTAATGTACCTTTTAAATATTTGGGTGACAATGAAAGAAATGTGACTAAATCCAGTAAGAGCTAAATGCGGGGATGGATGAAGAGAAGGGAATTTTAACTTATTTGTAATCTAAATTTTAATTTAGATTTAATTTAAATTTAATCTAAATTTTAACTTATTTGTAATCTAAATGATTTAATCTTTTTAGGCATCCTAAGGAAAACAACATCATGTAAGTTTAGATTGGGAAGGATCATTAGCTACCATTTAGACAAAACCTTTCATTTTATAAATGAGAGAACACAACCCAGAGAAATTCAGTGACTTTCTTAGTGGCAGAACATGGATTTGAACTGAGGTCTTCAAAGCCCCTAGTCAGCGCTTGTCCACAATTATTCCTTTATTTCTTCCAGGCTTAAAGTCTGTTCTCTTAATTAAAATAAATAAGCCAAAATCTTTGTATTTATGTGTGCATTATAACAGGATGAGAACATTGTAAAACAATATCCCAAAATCTTTCATTGAAATCAGTGTTAGTTCCTTCAAAGTAGTCACCTT
Source organism: Lutra lutra (assembly GCF_902655055.1). Classification (NCBI taxonomy): domain Eukaryota; kingdom Metazoa; phylum Chordata; class Mammalia; order Carnivora; family Mustelidae; genus Lutra; species Lutra lutra. The sequence goes on from NC_062282.1 coordinate 29,745,123, forward strand.
AGCAGACTAAATACTTATAGAGTTTGATCAACCTTCCTTTGAGAACTCTTCCTTTGAAATAGTCTCCTAGGCTTGCATACTATTATTAGTAACTGTTCAGGTGATAAGTCTTTATTATATAAATGGGATCTTATTACTCTCAGAATCTAAAACCAAGAGAGCAAAGATAACCATTAAATAAGCATGTATTGAATGCCTGCCATGTTACCAAGCAAAAGGCAAGGTCCCTATCCTCCAGTATTAAAAGGCTTGGGTGAGAGGGGAGCTGTAACAGAACTTTTAGGAACTTTTTCAAAATGTATGTGTGTGATCTACACATTCCCCGCTGCCAAGCCACTGGCTCCTCCTCTGTCCCCAGCCTACCACCCCAGATTCAGCAGGGCTGGCGTGTATATTTTTGAAAAAGATCACAACATGCACAGCTGTCCTTTTAGCTAATGGATACAGATGTGTGGAAATTCCTTTTTTTTTTTTAAATTATGTTATGTTAGTCACCATACAGTACATCATTATTTTTTGATGTAGCGTTCCATGATTTACACCCAGTGCTCCACGCAATACATGCCCTCCTTAATATCCATCACCAGGCTCACTCATCCCCCTAACCTCCCACCCTCTAAAACCCTAAGTTTGTTTCCCAGAGCCCATAGTCTCTCATGGTTCATCTCCTCCTCTGATTATCCCCCCTTCATTTTTCCTTTCCTTCTCCTAATGTCCTCCATGCTGTTCTTTATATTCCACAAAGAAGTGAAACCATATGATAACTGACATTCTCTGCTTGACTTATTGTACCTAGACTATTCTCCTCCAGTCCCATCCATGTTGATGCAAAAGTTGGGTATTCATCCTTTCTGATGACTGAGTAATATTCCATTGTATATATGGACCACATCTTCTTTATCTATTCATCTGTTGAAGGGCATTTCAGCTCTTCCCACAGTCTGACTATTATGGACATTGCTGCTATAAACACTGGGGTGCATATGGCCCTTCTTTTCACTACATCTGTACCGTTGTATCGTTGAGGTAAATATTCAGTAGTGCAATTGCTGGGTCATAGGGTAGCTCTATTTTTAATTTTATGAGGAAGCTGCACACTGTTTTCCAAAATGGCTATACCAATGTGCATTCCCACCAACAGTGTAAGAGAGTTCCCCTTTCTCCAGAGCCTCTCCAATATTTGCTGTTTCTTGTAGATTTTTGGCATTCTAACTTGTGTAAAGTTGTATCTCAATGGTTTCAATTTGAATTTCCACGATGGCTAATGACGATGAACATTTTTTCATGTGTCTGTTAGCCATATGTATGTCTTCTTTGAGGAATTGTCTGTTCATGTCTTTTGCCCATTTTTTGACTTAATTCTTTTTTGGGTATTGAGTTTTTGAGGTGTTCTATTTAGACCTTGGACATCAGCCCTTTGTCTGTAGTGTCATTTGCAAATATCTTCTTCCATTCTGTGGGTTGCCTCTGTTTTGTTGACTGTTTCCTTTGCTGTACAGAAGCTTTTAATCTTGATGAAGTCCCAAAAGTTCATTTTCACTTTTGTTTCCCTTGCCTTTCAGGACATGTCTTGAAAGAAGTTGCTGCGGCTGACATTGAAGAGGTTACTGCCTGTGTTCTCCTCCAGGATTCTGATGGATTCCTGTCTCATATTGAGGTCTTTCACCCATTTTCAGTTTATCTTTGTGTATGGTGTGAGAGAATGGTTGAGCTTCATTCTTCTGCATATAGCTGTCCAATTTTCCCAGTGCCATTTATTAAAGATACTTTTTTCCATTGGATATTTTTTCCTGCTTTGTCAAAGATTACTTGACCATAGAGTTGCAGGTCCATATCTGGGCTCTCTACTCTGTTACACTAGTCTATGTGCCTATTTTTGTGCCACTACCATGATGTCTTGGTAATCACAGCTTTGTAATAGAGCTTGAAATCAGGCAACATGATGCTCCTAGCTTTTTCTATTTCAACATTTCCTTCACTATTTGGGGTCTTTTCTGGTTCCATACAAATTTTAGAATTATTTGTTCCAGCACTTTGAAAAATGCTGTTGGTGACTGGGATGGCACTGAAAGTACAGATTGCTCTGGGCAGCATAGACAGTATACAATGTTTATTCTTCTGATCCATGAGCATGAAAAGTTTTTCCATCATTTCATGTCTTCTTCAATTTTTTTCACTAGTTCCTAGAGTATACTAGTTCCTAGAGTATAGTTCCTTTACCTCTTTGCTTAGGTTTATTCCAAGGTATCTTATGATTTTGGGTGCTATTGTAAATGGAACTGATTCCCTAATTTCTCTTTCTACACTTACATTATTAATGGATAAGAAGGCAAATGATTTCTGTGCATTGATTTTGTATCCTGCCACAGTACTGAATTGCTGTTCCAATAATTTGGGGGTGGAGTCTTTTGGGTTTTCCACATAAAGTGTCATGTTGTCTGCAAAGAAAGAAAGTTTGACGTCTTCTTTGCCAATTTGAATACCTTTGATTTCTTTTTGTTGTCTTATTGCTGTTGCTAGGACTTCCAGTACTATGTTGAACAAAAGTGGTGAGAGTGGGCATCCTTGTCGTGTTCCTGATCTTAAGGGAAAGGCTGTCAGCTTTTCCCCACTGAGAATGATATTCGCTGTGGGTTTTTCATAAATGGATTTTATGAAATTGAGGAATGTTCCCCCATCCTTATACTCTGAAGAGTTTTAATCAGAAAGGATGCTGTATTTTGTCAAATGCTTTTTCTGCATCAATTTAGAGGACCATATGGTTCTTCTGTATCCTCTTATTAATGTGTTCTATCACACTGATTGATTTGCAAATGTTAAACCACCCTCGCATCCCAGGGATAAACCCACCTGGTCGTGGTGGACAATCCTTCTAATGTAGTGCTAGATCCTGTTAGTTAGGATCTTGTTGAGAATTTTGGCATCCATATTCATTAGGGATATTGTTCTGAAATTCTCCTTTTTGATGAGGTCTTTGCCTGGTTTTGGGATCAAGGTAATGCTGGCCTCAAAGAAAGTCTGGAAGTTTTCCTTCTGTTTCTATTTTTTGAAACAGCTTCAGGAGAATAGGTATTTTTTTCTTTTTTGAATGTTTGGGAGAATTCCCCAGGGAATCCATCAGGTCCTGGACTCTTGTTTTTTGGGAGGTTTTTGATCACTGCTTCAATCTCGTTGCTAGTTATTGATCTTGTTTTGCAGGAATGGAAATCTTTTATTTCCAGGAATGCATCCATTTCTTCCAGGTTGCTTAATTTATTGGCATATAGCTGTTGAAAATAATTTCTGATAATTGTCTCTATTTCCTTGGTGTTAGTCATTATCTCTCCCCCATTCATTCATAATTTTATTAATTTGGGTCCTTTCTCTTTTCTTTTGGATGAGTCTGGCCAGTGGTTTAATGACCTTATTAATACTTTCAAAGAACCAGCTTCTAGTTTCATTGATGTGTTGGTTCTACTGTATTTCTGGTTTCTAATTCATTGATCTCTGCTCTATTCTTGATTATTTCCCTTCTCTTGTATGGGTTAGACTTAATTTGTTGTTGATTCTCCAGGTCTTTCAAGGTGTAAAGATAGTTTATGTATTCAGGATTTTTCTACTCTTTTGAGTGAGGCTTGGATGGCTATGTATTTCCCCCTTAGGGGGAAATCCTTTGCCGAATCCCATAGGTTTTGGACCGATGCATTTTCATTCTCATTGGTTTCCATGAATTGTTTAGTTCTTCTCTGATTTCCTGGGTGACTCAAACATTCTTGAGCAGAATGGTCTTCAGCTTCCAAATGTATGAATTTCTTCCAAACTTTTTCTTGTGATTGAGTTCCAGTTTCAAAGCACTGTGGTCTGAGAATATGCAGGGAATAATCTCAGTCTTTTGGTATCAGTTGAGACCTGATTCGTGATCTAGTATGTGCTCTCTTCTGGAGAAAATTATATGCACACTTGAGAAGAATGAGTATTCTGTTGTTTTAGGGTGTAATGTTCTGTATATATTTATGAGATCCACCTGGTCCAGAGTGTCATTCAAAGCTCTTGTTCCTTTGCTGATTTTCTGCTTAGATGATCTATTGCTGAGAGTGGAGTGCTGAGGTTTCCCACTATTAACATATTATTATCAATATGTCCCCTTTATTTTGCTTAACATTTGGCTTATATAGTTGACTGCTCCCATGTTGGGGGCATAGATATTTACAATTGTTAGATCTTCTTGTTGGATAGACCCTTTAAGAATGATTTGGTGCCCTTCTGTATTTCTAACTATAGTCTTTAGCTTAAAATCTAATTTGTCTGCTATGAGAATTGCTACCCCAGCTTTCTTTTGAGGTCCATTGGCATGAAAGATGGCTCTCTGTCCTTTCATTTTCAGTCTGGATGTATCTTTAGGTTCAAAGAGAGTCTCTTATAGACAGCATATGGATGGGTCTGTCTTTTTATCCACTCCACAACCCTGTGCCATTTTATGGGAGCATTTAGGCCATTCACGTTGAGAGTGATTATTGAAAGATAAGATTTTATTGTCATCATCTTGCCTGTCAAATCCCTGTTTCTATAGATTGTCACTGTAAGTTTCTGTTCAGTATCACTCTTGGGGTCTTTCCCCTTTTATAAAACCCCTCTTAATATTTCTTGCAGGCCTTAGTGGTACTTGCTTAGTGGTCACATATTCTTTTAGTGTCTGCCAGTCCTGGAAGCTCTTTATCTCTCCATTCATTCAGAGTGACAGCCTTGCTGGATAAAGAATTCTTGGCTGCATGTTCTTCTCATTTAGTACCCTGAATATGTTTGCCAGCCCTTTCTGGCTTGCCAGGTGTCTATGGACAGGTCTGACACTATTCTGATGTTCCTCCTTCAGTACGTAAAGAATCTCTTACCCCTAACTGCCCTTAAGATAGCTTCCTTGGTTCTAAGATTTGCGAGTTTTACTATTACATGCTGTGGAGATGGTCTGTTCTCATTGATCTTGGGAGAGGACTTCTCTGCCTCTAGGACATGAATGCTTTCTTCCTTCCCCAGATTAGGGAAGTTCCTGGCTATGATTTGCTCAAATGTATTTTCTGGTCCTCTCCCTCTCCACCCCCTCAGGGATCCCAATAATCCTGACCCTGGAACATTTCATGGGATCATTTATTTCATGGATTTTAAGCTGTTTGTTCCAGGCCTCCTCCTGTTCCTTCTTTGCTATCAGTTTGCCTTCTAGATCACTAATTTGTTCTTCTGCCTCATTTACCCTAGCATTAGAGTATCTAGATTGGATCTCAATAATAGCATTTTTAAGTTCTGGCAGATCAGCTCTCATTTCTGCTCTTAAAGAATCTATGTTGCCATTAATGGTTTTCTCCATCCTAGCTATTGTCTTCATAACTGTTATCCTGAAGTCTATTTCTGACATCTTGCTTATAACCATATCCATTAGTTCTGTGGCAGAGGTCACAGTCTCTGAATTTTTCCTGTGTTAGGGGTTCCTTCTCTTAGTCATTCTGTTGATGGGTGGTTGAGGGAATGTACAGAGTCCAAATGATTGACTGCAACCCAAGCAGGATGCACCTTTTTTATAGGGATCTTAGGGTTGTCGGTCTCTTGTTCTTTCAGACTGTCTTCTGAGGGAGGGGCCTGTCCTGCTGTTACTCAGGCAACCCTGTTTGGGCAGAGCTGCCCTGACTCCTGTAGGGAGGAAATGGGCTCAGTGAAAACCAGTTTTGGCGGGCTTTTGTTCTCTGGCAGCTTTTCCTGGCAGCTTTCCACATCTCTTCTGAAAGTCAGAGTAGAAGTGACCGTATCCATATCTCTATCTCAGAACAGAGAAATCACAGTCTGTTCTTCAGTAAGTTCTCCAGGCTACATTGTCTCCATTTTTGTCTGTACTGCTAAAAAACTGTATTCTGGGTTGTACACCCATAGCAGCTCTGCTAGTCCTTGCTTCCAGGTCCAGGCATGTCTCTGCCTTTTGTGCTTCTAAAACCACTAGCCACCCCCAGTTCGCACGTGCATCCCTGCAGCTCTAGGTTTCAATCTGGGGGGCTGTCCTAACGTCCTTTTACCACTGCTACCAATCAAAGTTCCCCACTTGAGATATTCAGCTTGTAGAGCTCCAGATATATCTTCTTACACCACAGGCTGATTTCATGGGTGTTTAGAATGGTCTGGTAGATCTCTAGCTCAGTTCAGAGGACGGGTTGAAACAGGGTCCCCTACTCCTCCACCATCTTTACATCTCCCCTATAGAAATTCCATGAAACTCTTTCTTTGCTTTGCTTTCTCCTGAGTCTCTTAACTACTTCAGAATGCTCCTTCTCAAGCTTTGTTGTCGAGTCATCTTTAAAAGTTCATGCATCTACAGAATTCTGTCCTTTACCCTCTTTTTCTCCTCATTCAGTGTATACTCCTTGGGTGAGTGCCCTGTTATGATTTGAACTTCCTTGTAAGGAGTCTAAAATCTGTACCATCAACCCAACTCTAGCTTCTAAGCTCCAGAAGCATATATCCAACTGCTACTAATCTTATACCTCAAATTTAAGATGTTTCTGACCAAAATCACTGTGCCTCTCTTCCCCCAAAACACACGGTCTTCTTCTTCCCTTGTTTGGAAAGTGACTCCACCATTTACCCAGGCTCAAAATTTAGATACCACTGTGAAACTATTCTTTTTCACATTTTCAGAGCCAATCACCCTCTGAGTCCTGCTACATCCTTCTCTAACTCCAATCCTAAAGTTCAGGTTATCATTACTTCTTAGCTTGGTATATAGTGAGTCCCAAACATCAATCAGTAAATGCAGTATACAGCTAGCTGTATAAGAGCCATTCATGAAGCATATTAATTACACAAATTCCGGGTCCCACCAAAGAATTACTTAAAATCAGAATCTCAGGGTTTGGGCCCACAAGTCTACATTTCTAACAAGCTCCCAAGATGACTCTAAAGAGCAGCCAGTTTAGAACCACGGTGACCCAACCACCTCCCTGTCCTCAGGCTTATCCTCTCCAATCTGCCCTCCCCGCTGCTGCTGCCAGAGCATCTGATCACACCATTTCACTGCCCAAAATTCTTCAGTGGTTCCCTCCTGCCTATTTATAGTATAGAAAAAAATCCTAATCACTTGACATAGCAAACAATACTTTCCATTATCACTTATCCACCCTTATCTACCTTTACTGTCAAATGTCCTAAAGCCCAGTATCATCAACCTCTACCTCACAATGTTTCATCAGTCTTTCCTTACCTAACTGGTGAATATCAATTCATTACCAATTCCAGAGTCACCTCTATAAAGGCATCTTTGATGCTATAGTTTCACTGTCCAGCCACAACCTGTCCTGTGCACCTGTGTTCTCACTGCACCCTGTTCATATGTTTTTACTGGTGTATACATCTATCTTCTTTTGTTAGATTCTAAGCTGCTTGAAAGTAATGACTATGTATGTCTTATTTATCGTTCTATTCCAAAAACTTAGCAGAAGCTTAATAAGTGTTTATTGATGAAAAAACGATTCTTGGGACTCTGGAGCAAGCCAGGATCAAGACATATTTGGCTCTGGATATGCTTAATATACAAGAACATAAGGCCATTTTGAAAGTGATTCCTTGGAATAAGGAGTTCCAAAGATGACTCTAACACTTAACACTTATTTTGAAGTGCTAGATCTAAGTCTGGATTTAAAAAAAAAAGGACACAATCAAATAAACATCATAATATCATTACTTAAAAGTAGTCCCACCTTATGTTTTTTCTGTGTGATTTCACTTAAGTTTAATCTTAACTTTTTAATATGTGCTAAATGTTTGAATTAAAGAAATACTATAAACCTAATAAACACATCTTTTAAAATATCAGCCAGCTAGCAACCTAGAATATTTGTTAGGTAAGTCAATGATGGAATTTTTATCCTGCAGACCAATTTGCATTTCCCAATATAAAGCTTTAACACATTCAAGATATTTTTACTGTTTGTTCCTTAATCTTAATTTTATGTAAATTTTACTTCCTAAAAAAAGTTTGTGCAAAATAATTAATTCATGTTTGAGACTTCCTATTTGTCTAACTACCATGATATACCAATATACATAAATAATCTCATTCTTATATGTATTTTTTAAAGATACAGAAAACGTCTAAGGACTACTATTCCCATTGTATAAAATATTTAAAAGAAACTGAGAACTCTAAATATAAAGACAACAGCATTTTTATAAAGTTAAAAAAATCCTGCTGAAGAAAATGATACTCAATTATGAGCAGGGTTCATTTAAAACCACATTCTTGTTTTCTAATTCATGTATTTATTTTCCTGGTAGGAAGCAATGGTTCACTTCTTAGAAGCTTAAGGCAGTGGTTGTTAACTGGGGGCTATCTTGCTCCCCACAGAATATTTGGCCATGCCTGAAGACATTGTTTTATTATTACAGCAAAGCTAGCAGGTAAAGATTAGGGATGCTATCAAATATCCCTGTCAAATAAATAAAATCTTTAAAAAAAAAATCCTACAGTGCATATGACAAGTCTTCCACAACAAAGAATTATCTGGTCCAAATATCAATAATGCTGAGGTTGAGAAACCTTAGCTTAAAAAAGAAAATCCTATTATATTAAAAAACCAAATGTCTAAAATCACATCAAATTCCAAATCTAATAACTCAGTAACAAACGATTAGCTAAAATAAAGACAGTCTGTCTACCTTATCACAATGTCGAACTAGCAGTTTGTATCTGGGGCAATCCTGCTCTATGTTTTCAGCAATGTTCTGTATTGCTAACAGCTGTTCATCAATTTCCTGAAGCTTAGATGTGAGACGCTCTAGGCGGCAAGCTGCAGACACATCCTGCAGGAGCTCCCACGGTGAGTCATCCTCTGCAGCAGCTGACTTCAAGTTCTGTTCTTTGACTTGAAAATCTGGCTTTAGCATATCTAAATATTAATAAAGGTAATCAATATTAGAATTCAGTAGAATTAAGGGAGAAGTAAATGATGATGATCTAATTTTTTTCAAGACTGCATTTTAAGTCAAAATAACACTCCCTTCCAAATCTGTTTCAATACACTCAGAAATAACACTTCAGCTTCTCAACTTCGGAGAACTGTCTGTTGTGAGATAAGAATACATAACAGTGTTGCTATTACCACAAAACTCCACACACAAGGCAGTTTGAATGATAATTTTACCCTCTGCAATAAAAACACACTTCATTAAAAAGCAACATTATTTAATATTTTTGACTTTTTATTTATTTTAAAGATTTGCTTATTCATTTTGAGAGTGAGTGAGAGAGAGAGAGAGCATGAGGGGAGAGGCAGAGGGAGAGAAGCTCATGCAGACTTCCCACTGAGCACAGAGCCCAGTGTAGGGCTTGATTTCATGACCCTGAGATCATGACCTGGGCAGAAATCAAGAGTCAGACACTTAACTGACTGAGCCACCAAGGTGCCCCTATTTTTGACTGTTTTAAAACTCTACTTGAAAACCACCAGTGTCACATAGTAAAAGCAAGGCCTACTGTGGGCTACTACCAACTCTACGTGGGATCTCAGGCTATCATTAAACCTCCCAAGACCAATATCAAAGCCAATGACCCTCCCAACTCTTAAACTCAATTGATCCTTGTTCCAAATTTGAAACACTTTTTTTTTTTTTTTTAAGATTTTATATATTTATTTGACAGAGAGACAGTGAGAGAAGGAACAAGCCAGGGGAGAGAGAGAGGGAGAAGCAGGCTTCCTGCTGAGCAGAGAGCCTGAGGCAGAGCTTGATTCTAGGACCCTGGGATCATGACCTGAGCCAAAGGCAGATGCCCTATGACTGAGCCACCCAGGCACCCCTCAAGCACTTTTTATAAAATGTGTTCTTTTTCCAGGTTCTGGGTCTCCTTCTCCCTCTATTGCTCTTCCTTCTTCGTTGTCTTGTCGTTTTACTCTTCAGCCCTCCCACCCCTCTGACCCATCAGCACTTCCAGGGTGTCATTCTCAGCTCACTTCTCACTTACGTATTCTCCCTGGGTGGTATCACCGAAGCACAGATGACTCTCAAATTCACATGGCATCTTCATGAGCACCAGCCCTTAAATCCACCTATGTCCTGGGTATCTCATTTAGGTTGTTCCAAAAGCCTATCAGCTGAAATTCATCGCTCTGTCCCTCCAACTTTCTCCCTCTTCCTGATTCCCCAGTTCAGTTAGTAGCTCTCATTCACCATGTTCCTAAGCCAGAGGACTGAGAATCATTCAAGGTTCTTCTCTTTCCTTCAGATCCAAAGTAATACCAAATATTGATGATTACCAACCAAAATCTCCATTCCTATTACCATTGCTTAGCTGAAGCTTTCACAATAGCTGGACCCCAAACAGCATTTCTATCACTAATTTATTTTACCCCTATTTAGTCCACCTTCCACACGGATCTTTTAAAACACAAATCTGATTTTGTTCCTTTCCCACCTCAAATTCTTCAGTGTTTCTCTAATACCTCATCTTAAAAGTCCAAAGGCCTCAGTATGAGGACAATGCCATTCAGTCTTTCCTCTATCTCCCTCTCTAGCTCATCTATTGCTGTCTTAAACAAACAAAACCACTTCACTGCCTCCAAGCAAACTTTAATTCTCTCAGCCTCTGCAGGCTCCATGGAACCTCCACATCACTGAACAATTTAGTCCCTCACTCTGTGTGACCTTTCTCTAAGTCCCACTTCCCTTTAAGATTCCACTGAGGTGTCTCAGTGGAATAAATGGGGATAAATGTCCCATCCTCCCTAGAGATGGAGTAGATGCTGCATTTCCCAAGAATCTCATCCATACCACCTTGAAAGCACTTCCCATGCTGTATCATAATCCTCTGCTTCTATGCCTTCCTTTCCTCCCCGAGGTGAGTGCCCAGGCAGAGAGCCCAATATTAATTATGCTCTTCTTAAGCTCCAAGATCTGGTCCTTCATTTAGTGTTTATTGACTAGTTGGTCAAATGAGGAGTATGATGCCTGATCTATCTAACTTAGAGAGGCTTTGTGAAGACTGAATTGTGCAATAAAATACTCTGAAAAATGTGAATCACTAAACAAGTGTAGGTAGTGCTTCTTACCTTTCAGTCCCAGTCTAGTGTGAGGTTTCCCATGACAGGATAATATCAAACTGCGATGCAGGCAATGGCCACTGTATCACTTTCCACTACCTGTTCTGGCTTTACTTTTTTTTTTTTTTTTTTTTTTTAAGTAATCTCTACACCCAAGGGGCTCAAACTCACGACTCCAAGATCAAGAGTCACATGATCTACTGATCATGCCCATCAGGTACGCCAGGCCTTACCTTTTTTAGCTTGACTCTCGTAGTACTTTACCATCTGTCCTTCCTGTTTTGGGGAGCCTGAAGTATCTCCCTTAGTCATTCTCAGGAGAGAATTTTGTATACAAACTTCAAGGAGAAAATTTGGCAAAAGAGCTGGACGTGTTCAAAATCCAGAATGGTCTACATACATAATGAAAATAGCTTCCCTTTCTTTGGAGAATCTGCTCTATTCCCACTGACTAATAGGGGGAGAAAAAAAAGGAAAAATCACCTAAAGGGTTAAATACTGAGCTCCATTGATGAAAAATTCTCCCTCTGGCCAGCAAAGCTCTGCTTGTTATTAATAGTTAAAAGCATTCCTATTGGAGATAAGTTTCTAAAATAGGAAACTACTGTCATTCAAAATGGTGAGCAAGTATCACTAAAAGTAGGAATTCATTACTTGTCTTGCTTTTGTTTTAAATACCTAGGGAATCTGTCCCTCCTTCTCCCAACCTTTTTCTATAATACAAATCCCATTCAACTCTATTATGTAACAAGATTCTGAATCTTTATGGTATATTATGTAAAAACCATAATGGAATTTATTTTCAAAATATGAAACACATCCTTTTAAATTGGCAATTTAAAGTTGTTCTCTTTAATAAGGGACACTGACATATTTTTGTAACCAGTCTTCTCAGAGAATGATCTTCCAAAACGTTGAATAGACTTGATCTGACTAATGAAGAAAATTAACCTGTAGCTAGATTATGGTCACTTAAAATGCTGGCCAAGGATATTCAGGGGTCACAGAGAGATGGATCTGGTTCCAGTTTGGCAGAATTTCAAAAGTTGACTGGTGTGAAAATGAAGGGAAACTAGCTGATAGGCATTTTTAAAAAAGATTTATTTATTTTAGATAAAGGGAGAGAACAAGAGAGTGAGCATGGGGAACAGGGACAGAAGGAGAGGAAGAGAGTCTTAAGCAGGGTCTGCACTGAGTGCAGAGCCCCACGCAGGGCTCTATCCCATGACCCTGAGATCATGGCCTGCGCTGAAACCAAGAGTCAGATACTCAACTGACTGCACAGCCCAGGGAGCCCACAGGCATTTGGCTAGATGTAACCCACATGACAACTCTATGAGGTTGTGTCCCACAGAGATATAAGTAAGGATCAGATAAAGTTAATATACTTGCAAAAAGTATTCAAACTATGAAGTGATAGAGTTGGGACCAAAAACCAGGTCTGTTCTACTTGAACCTAGAAGTCAAGCTCTTTTCATTTCCCCACACACTTTCCCAGCCTAAAAGACTTGTTAGTTTCATACATTCTCCCTTCAATACCCATGCACCAAACAGCCCCATGACAGGAGAGAGAATGGGCCAAGGCTTCAAAATCTGAAATTCTGGCACTTATTGGTATACACAGCTATAATAGACATGCCCTAACACATCCTAAGGTGAGGTTTCCCTGCTACCCATCCCTTCCCTATACCCTCACATCTGAGTGCCCACTGTTGATATACAATTAGCAGACAGGGCTGTACTCTGACCCCAAGCATCTGAAAACCACAAGGCTGGGTGTCCCGCCCAGGAGCTATGGAACCCAGAAGACATATTGGCTTTCAGCTGGAAGAAATCTGATGGCTTATTAAGCTTAATCTATTCGGGGCACATGGGTGGCTCAGATGTTTGGCCATCTGCCTTCGGCTCAGGTCATGATCTCCAGATCCTGGGATCGAGCCCCGTGTTGGGCTCCCGGCTCAGTGGGGAGTCTGCTTCTTCCTCTCCCTCTGCCTCTCCTCCTGCTCAAGCTCTTTCCCTATATCTCTCTATATCAAATGAATAAATAAAATCTTTTCCAAAAAGAAGAGTAATCTAATCATTCATAGGATGTAATAACTTTAGGTTTTAGAAAAATATTCTTCTAAATCTTGCAAATATTTTATAATAATGCAACCTAATTTATAATTCTAAAACTGAGTATTTTACTTATAATATTTTACTGTTGGCTAAATACCGGTGTATTTTCTATATGCTATTCTAGAATCACCCACTTTTTTTAAATATGAGAATTCCCTTTTAATACCAAAGCACTCATGACATCCCATAGGATGTTTATTTTTATTTTATGTTTATTTTATCTTATAAAAGACCTATGTACAAAAAGATCTGTAGTCTCCTCGCGGAATACCCAGGGTCTCCAGCTTTGGAACCATGACGCTACCTAATTTACCTATCTGACCACACTCTTCTTAGCAAAGGAAAAAACTTTTCCTGGTTTCTTTTGCAATTACCAAGTTTTAGAACTCATTTCTATATATCAGTAATTTAGAGAAAAGGCGAGAGTCATGTTAGACATTGAGGGTATTCACCTTTGTCCTGCTGTAATTCTGATGGTACAGGTGAGGCGATCCCAGGGTTCTTCACCTCTGTGCTGCCTGCTCTCCAGCTTCTTTCATCCAGACAGGGTGGAGACATTTTTGCAGATTTAAAAAATAAATCCATAGTGGAATTGGCTGACTCTATCAAGAATATGAAAAGCATGAAAAGACTGATTCTAAATAAGGTAGTTAGAAGATTAATAGAACATTTCTAGGGGGACCCAGGTAGCCCATTCAGTTAAGCCTCCAACTCTTGATTGTGGCTCAGGTTGGGATCTCAGGGTCGTGAGATCAAGCCCCACATCAGGCTCTACGCTGGGCTTGGAGTCTGCTTAAGATTCTCTCTCCCTCTTCCTCTGCCCTCCCCCACAAAAGAACATTCCTAAATGTGAATATAAACATCCAAAGATATAGTGGGTTTGCAGGAAAAGAGCTAAGAGACTTAAGAAGGGGTAAAAATGCTATATTAAAGAATTTTTTAAATGTTTTTAATCTACTTAAAAAGAAAAAAATTATTACCTTCAGTCTTAACAGTGTGCAAGGGAACAGCATTTATAACTGAAGCTGCCTTATAATGTAACTCTGCAGAAGATGGGATCTCCAGGTGATCACTTGGCTGTTTGATAATAGTATCATCTGAAGGCCCCTCTTTGACAGGCAGTTCCTGTAGATCATCAGCTTTAATATCAATCACATTTATGTAAGTGTGTCTAACCTGAAACAAAACACGTAAAATCAAAGAGGGTTATATTCTTTTTACTCTGTACAACCAGTCTGCACCATTCACCCCTGTAAAAAAAAAAAAATTAATTAAAAATAATAATAATAATAATTAATTCTAAAGGCAAAAAGAGCTTATATGAGCTTATGTATTTCCCTAACTTAGGGAAAACTGCAGGAAGTATGTGTTATGGTCTTAGTTTACAATACTTTGGGGCACAGTATTTAAATTTTAATTTTTTGATCTTTCCAACAAAGCTACATAGATGCCATTTTAGCCTCATTTCATCTATACAATTAAGTGATGCAGATGACCATAATAAATTTTAGCAAATGTATTATTATAACCTCTGAATAGAAATATCAAATTTAGTACCAGATCAGACAGTGAAGGTGACAAAGGTTCCTCTGAAATTTCAGTGTGAAGTTTGAGATTTAGACATACATCGGGAGCCAACACTTGAGGAACATTCAAAGGTTCATGTTCTGAAAATTAAGAAAATAAAAAAATCAGGAATATAAAAAAAATCTGTAAATAGCTCTAAGTCATTAGCATTTATAACAAGTCAGCAACAAACAACATAAAATTTTTTTTTGTTATAAATCTAAGTAGGACGGGGCGCCTGGGTGGCTCAGTGGGTTAAGCCGCTGCCTTTGGCTCAGGTCATGATCTCAGGGTCCTGGGATCGAGCCCCGCATCGGGCTCTCTGCTCAGCAGGGAGCCTGCTTCCTCCTCTCTCTCTACCTGCCTCTCTGCCTGCTTGTGATCTCTGTCAAATAAATAAATAAAATCTTTAAAAAAAAAAAATCTAAGTAGGAGGCACCTAGCTAGCTCAGTCTGTGGAGTGTGTGGCTCTTGATCTCAGGATTCTGAGTTTGGGCCCCACTTTGGGTGAAGATATTACTTAAAAATAAAATCTTTTAAACAAATCTAAGAAGTTTCACAGGTATAAATAAATTCTATTCTAAAAACAATTTACTGTAAGGTAATTCATAGTTGAATAGAGACTGATTATTGCTTTTTTCATATGAATGATTCACGGGGATCAGAAAGTATCTAAGTCATGTCAAGAAAATGCTGTTAATTTCCTAGGTGGCTCAGTCGGTTAAGTGTTCGACTCTTGATTTCAGCTCAAGTCTTGGTCTCAGGGTTGTGATCTCAAGCCCCGTGAGAAGAAAGAAGGAAAAAAAGAAAGAAGGAAAATGCTGTAATTTCCTATTTCCATTTCAGATATATTAAGTCATGTTTGTTTAGGAGATTGCAAGAAAACCTGTTTAGGAAATTAACCTATAACTAATTTGTTTTTTTACTGTCAACGCTTTTTCTTGTTATTCATTTGTTTTAACAGATTTATTGAGATATAATTTACATCCTTTAAAATGGCACAATTCAGGAGTGCCTGGGTGACTCAGTTTGTTGAGCAACTGACTTTTGATTTTTCTGCTCAGGTTGAGGCGGAAAAGCCTAAAATGGCCACCTCACCGAGATGAGGAGCCACCGAGGATGACTCGGCACTTCTCCACCAAGTCACTTCCGCATAGCTTTAAGAACTACCTTGTGACCCTGAGCCAATCAGCTGTACGAAACCATGAAAAATCCCTAGTTTGCCTATAAATATCTGTCCCAATAAAGGCTGGGTGCTCAGACTTTGGGAGTGATCCCACTGAGCCCACCGGCGTTAATAAAGCTCTCCCAGTTGTTCTTCCAGTTCTCTGTGGGCCTCTTGAGCTTCTCCGATGGCTCTGAACTTCCACAACAAGGTTATGCTCTCTGGGTCATGAGATTGAGCCCCAAGTCAGGCTCCGTGCTGGGCATGGAGGCTGCTTTAGATTCTCTCTCATCCCCTCCCTCTACCCCTCCCCATCCCCCTGCTAGGGTGTGCACTCTCCATGAAATAAAATAAAATAAACAGAATAGAATAGAATGGCAAAACTCAGTATTCAGTAGTTTCTAGTATATTCACAGAGCCCATAGCTTAATTTACCACTTAAAAAATGTTTAACATCTAAATTTTATAAAAGTCATTAGCTTCTTATTCAAAAGTATACTAAAGAAGCCTATCACAATACGTCAGCAAATGGTCTAACTCTGTGCCTTTTGTCCTAGTGATGAGGGAAAAGAAGCCAAGCTGGGGACAAAGCAGAAGCGGACACCCCACAAAACCCCCCCATGGGATATAAGGGACATTCCTCATGTACTCTTGGCCACCCTAAAGCTAAGGAAAGGAAAAACATAGTTAACTTGTAGAGATCACAATCCTGCAAGAACTGAGTCTCCCTCAGTTTATAAATGTCTTAGCAATTTACAGAGATGAAGCATTTCTATCAATGGCCTAGCTTCCAGGAGGAAATGTAGATACAATATCCTTATAAGCTGCAGCCCATTGACAGATACTGGAAGAGGGCAGAGTGTAAGGATCCTCCAGGAAGTTCCCAACTATCTTCCTATTAATGCTTTGCTAGAGGGAAAACTTTAACTTGACAGTGGCAAGGCCTCCTGTATCCCGTGAATTTTCTTTAACATACAAAAGACCTCAGTTTTTCCTTACCTTCCCCAACCCCATAATATATAATCAGCCACCCCTCTCACAACCCTGAGGCAGCAGCTCTTTCTGCCCACGGGTCCTGTCCTCATGCTTTATTAAATCACCATTTTGCACCAACAATGTTTAAAGAATTCTTTCTTGGTCATCGGCTCCAAACTTTACCCCACTAAACTTCACCAATATTCCAAAATCCCTTCACTAGGACTCTAGTTTTACTTCCTAGCATTTATTTTTAATAAAACATTACTTTCAAATTTCAAATGCAAAATATAATTTCTTATTATATTGAATACTGGAAACTTGGTACCAAGGCTTGAATTTAAACCATGTAACAACCCAGAAACTAGAAAAAAGGAAAGTGAAAATACTTAAATTATCATTCTATCTCTATTCAATCAATTGATGGGTTTTATTGCTTTTTTAAGGATGGTGGTAGCTCTTGTTTGGTCATCCGAAAAACAGTCTTTAATTAGTAATGTTATTCTCAGGAAAAAAAAAAAAGAGAAAAAAAGCACACCTGATATGGAAGAAATGATTTGTTGATTTTTACCACATTCAGAAACAACTTCTTGAGAAGTAGCTTTTTTATCTTGTAGTCAGTTGGAAGAGTTGAGGCAAAAAAAAAGAAAACAAAAAAGAATTTCACAAACAGAAAAAATTAAATGTATGAATGCGATTTTTAGATATTGTGTTTAAAGGTAGTAAAGTAGATTGACCGCTTAAAAATTTAATTTTTAAAAATTAGTGTTAATTTATGATTTTATTATTGTTTTTCCTGGGCCTGATTACCTGGATGATAACAGACTTCTGGCAAACAGGCTGCCAAGTCTAGAAGACTACCTAGCAGTAAAGTACCTCCAAGGCTTTCTCAAAGGTTTTTTCTTATAAGAATGTTTCTCTGGGGCACCTGGGTGGCTCAGTGGGTTAAGCCTCTGCCTTCAGCTCAGGTCATGATCCCAGGGTCCTGGGATCGAGCCCCGCATCGGGCTCTCTGCTCTGCAGGGAGCCTGCTTCCTCCTGCCTCTCTCTCTCTGCCTGCCTCTCTGCCTACTTGTAATATCTGACTGTCAAATAATAAATAAAATCTTAAAAAAAAAAAAAAAAAGAATGTTTCTCAAATGCATATGCACCATTTGCATCAAAAAACATCTTCTGTAGGCTAACCTCATTCAGATAGAAACAAAAACTAAATAATGAGATGCCTTTTTATGACATATTAAATGGGTAAAGATAAAAGAATTAGCTAAATCACAGTGGTGACCAAAACAAAGGCTCACATGTGGAAAGATACTGAAAACTTATTTATAGGAGAAAAATACTGGAAACCACCTAATGCACTCAACACTAAAAAATTAGGTAAATATTTTATGTCACAACTGGAAGAAGGAATATGCTTACAAAGTACTTTTTGATGACACAGGGAAATGTAGGACATAAGCAGAAATCAAAGTGAAAGCAAAGGATACACAATATAGGTAAATTTTGTTTTCCAAATCCAATCCATTCTTATAAATGTGCTGCACAGACACCAAGAGACTTTTAAGATTTTTTTTTTTTTAATTTATGACAGAGAGAGAGAGAGAGAGAGATCACAAGTAGGCAGAGAGGAGGAAGCAGGTTCCCTGCTGAGCAGAGAGCCCGATGCGGGCCTCGATCCCAGGACCCTGAGATCGTGACCTGAGCCGAAGGCAGAGGCTTTAACCCACTGAGTCACCCAGGCGCCCCCAAGAGACTTTTTAAAAGGCGGAAAAAAGGTGTCCCAGACCAGCCCATCCAATACTCCCAAACATTAAACAAGTCTGAATAACTATGCATCTAGGATTATTAAATATAAATATATTAATATATAAATTAAATATAAAGCATTTTAAACATCACTTCTTAATTAACATTCATTTAACTAGTTTGTGTGCATATGAAATAATACTGACCATATCAGATAAAATATTGACAGTATTGCAAACATATACTATAAGGTAAGTAGATAGTATAATGTAAATACTATACTATAATGTTAAGTATGTACTATAATGTATATGCTACCTACACATATATACTACATATGTATAAACTATACTATGTAAATAAATAATGCAATATGTTAAAGACACAGTCTAACTAGAGAGTATCCAAAGATTGCTACGCAAAAGCAAACACTGGGACCCATGAAGGGTTAAATTCTCAGGGAAGAAAGGAATACTATTTGGAAGATTAAAGTACAGATAGTGAGGCAGGACACCATATACTGTATCAAACTATGTAAAATGGGGGTGCCTGGGTTGCTCTGTGGGTTAAAGCCTCTGCCTTCAGCTCAGGTCATGATCCCAGGGTCCTGGGATCAAGCCTGCATAGGGCTCTCTGCTCAGCGGGGAGCCTGCTTCCCCTCCTTTCTCTCTCTGCCTGCCTCTCTGCCTACTTGTGATCTCTGTCAAATAAATAAATAAAATCTTTAAAAAAAAAAAAAACCCAACTATGCAAAATGTGCAAGAGAAGACTGAAAGAAAAATCATCAAAATGTTACTTCTAGGGTAGCCTGGTGGCACTGCTGGTTAAGCATCTGACTCTCGGTTCTGGCATGGGCTGTGATCTTGGGGTTGAAGGATCAAGCTGCACACTGGGCTCCACACTCAGCATAGGGTCTGCTTGAGTTCCTCTCCCTCTGCCCACCCCCTAAAATCTTTTAAAAACACATTAATTCTAAGTGATATGATTATAGTTAATTTCATCTTCTTCATAGCTTTGCTACATTATTCAAATATTCTATAATGATATTATTTTGAAACCATATCAATAAATACTATTTTTAAATAAAATAAAATTAGAGATTTAAGAAAAGCACTTGAAGGTTCTGAACACAGTTGAAAGCAACTGTTTCCTAAATATCATAGAAAAGAATTTCTACAACACAAAGGTCAGAGCACTTACATGAATGAGGAAGTCTATCAGGCAAAATTCCAAATAACAGTTCCTTCAAATTTTATTTCCTCTGTTCTTGGACACAGTTACATATGCCCTTCCCATACCAACCCAATCTAGTCCTCTTCCTAAATAACTTCAACAGCCATAGCTCTAGGCTTCTTGGTCTTAGGCATGAAATCCCAGTGAAGGCAATTAATGGCATAGAGAACCCAAATTTAAAACATGGATGTAGTCCATGGTATTTTGAACAAAAATTTCTATTATGTTTTAACTAAATTATCATAAATTCAACTTAAAGTTTAAAATTTGTGAAGTATATACCAAGGTTGAGGATAAGAACTTAGGAGGAGTAACTATTATCACTTAACTTAAAATTCATGTTAAATCATTATTTTGAAGAAAAAGTCTAGATATATTAAATATTGCACAAAACATATGAATTTTAAAAATTAAGGTAAAATAGCATTTTACCTGGGTCTGTATTTGTACTTGCATCCTGACATTCTACAGCTTTCTTTCTCACAGAGGCCATAAAGTGCAATCCAGCTGAAGTATTAATATCCTCTTGTAGCATTTCTTAAACATAACAACAAAACATTCAAAGCAGTCACTGAGAAGCCAACATATTACCTGGAGTCCAATAGCAGAGCACCTAACTCAAGGGAGATAAGGCATGGGGTGCCAAGATGTTATCAAAATGGACTTTCTGAATGAGGTGCTGTCTATGTTAACTCTCAAAGGCAGCTCAGTGAAATCAAAACCAAAATTGTAGAGGATTCTGTATGTCCAACCTAGAAACCTAAATGTTCTTCTGGCTGATGAAGATCCAGTAGAAAATGTTAAACAAGAAAATGATATGGTCAGATTGATGTTCAAGAAAAACCACCCCAGCCAGTATATGGAATGCATTCAAGTGGCTCCAGACAGATGAGGCTGCTGTACCAGTTCAGATCAGAACTTCGGTAATGGTGAAAAATGGAGGAGAGATGATAAATTTACAAATTTCAGTGGAAGTAAAACAGACAAGACCTGGTTATTGTCTAGATGAGAAGGTGGGAGAAGGCAGAATTCAGATAACCTATGTTTTGGTGTTGAGTTGGTGGTGACACCAGTGGGGATGGAGAATGAAAGAGCAAAGCAGCTGCTGGGGAATAGACAACAAATTCGGACTGCACATGCTGCACTTGAGGTAATTTCCACTTAGGTGGAAAAGTTTAGCCGCAAGTAGAATCCAAGTCCAAAGTCTATTATGGGAGTTTGGGTTTAGATGTGAATTCTCCTGGGAGACCATCCAGGACAACAAAGTAGCATAAGAGATTATCAATTATGGCACATTATAGTATAATAAAATATATATATATTTGGTCTTCATCCTTGGTTGTAAGCACAGAGTTCCTTAAATCTTTAGAATTTCCTGAGTAAATTCCTGTCATTATTCATGTTATGACCTTTTTGATCATATCTGAATTTATGCTAATGAGGTGACTCTTGAAAGGCCCCTAGATAGCTTCAGGATAGGTGCTGGTCACCAGAGGGAAAAAACCACATGGTCAGAGGGTTAGAACCATCATCAGCCTCATCCCAACCCTACCTCTGGGGAATGGAGAGCAGCTGGAGATGCAGTTCAATCATCAATGGCTAATGATGCAATCAATCATGCCTATATAATGAAACGTCAATAAAAATCCTGAAACAATGAGGTTAAGGGGGCTTCTGGGTTGATGAGCAAGGGGATGTGCTGGGTATGTGGCGTACCCAGAGAGGGTGTGGAAAGACTGTGCCTTCAACCCCCATACCTTCCTTTATGCATCTCTTCCATTTGGCTATTCCTGAATTGTATCCCTTATAATAAAACTATAATCATAAGTGAAGCACTTCTCTGAATTCTGGAATCACTGTAGCAAATTAGTGAACCTGGAGGGTGAGTCATGGGAATCCCTGAATGTGTAGTTGACTGGGCAAATGTGCAGGTGTATGGGGACCCCATTTGTAGCTGATATCTGAAGTGGTCTTTTGAGACTGAGCCATTAATCTGTGGGATCTGTGTTAACTCCAGGTTATTGTCAGAACTGAACTGGTGTCAGAGAATTGGAGAATTACTGTTGTTTGAAATGACACAATACACATATTAAGCATATATTTACTAAAATATAATTATTAAATATATATTAAATATTATTAAATAGATAACATTACATTATATTAAATAAATAAAAATAAACAAAACATTTATATAAGAGTATATAACTACCTATATATGTATTTACAGATATATATGAGTGGAGATATTTAAAAAATAAACTTTGGAAGAAAACACTGGCTATCTCTAGACAGAGAAATTACGGGAGTTTTTTTTGGGGGGGGGGGTTATTATTCTTCCTATTCCTGATTTATATTTTCTCCAGTGAACATGTATTACCTCCACAAAGCAAAAACACAAAACAAAACACTGTTAAGAAAGAAAGAGAAAATGGTTTTAAGACAAGTTAATGGGAAAGAATACCAGATGGGTTAGGAAGCTGAGAGGTACAAGCTAAGCAGGTCAGTTAGGGAAAAAACTGCTTGGTTTAGGCATACAGAGGCTTGATGCAGGGCAGTGGCATCACGGAAGGTGGTGGGGGTGGGGGATGCCTGGGAGGCTCAGTCAGTTAAATGTCTGCCTTTGGTTCAGGTAATGATCCCAGGGTCCTGGAACGGAGACGACCCCTGACGGCTCCCTGCTCAGTGGGAACCCTGCTTCTCCCTCTCTCTCTGCCCCTCTGGCCCCCACTTCCCCACTGCTCATGCTCGCTCCCTCTCTAATAAATAAATAAAATCTTCAAAAAATAAAATAAAATTTGGACATGCTAAATCTAAGATGAAAGTAGAAAAGAATGATGAGAGAGGGTAGATGTGTATTTGAGTGTCATCAAAAAAATTTAAGAGCTGAAGTCATGAGAGTGAATGTTTGTGTATATGTGATGAAAATTACTGAGAAGAAAGTCTTGGGGAACACATACATTTGGTGGCAAGAAATCAACTGACCCACTAGAGAAAGAAAAGAATTTCCTATCTTATAAACAAGTACTCTTTCCTGAACTAATTCCTTACTTTAATGTGCATGTATTTTCTTTTTTTTTTTTAAGATTTTATTTATTTATTTGAGAGACAGATCACAAGGAGTCAGAGAGGCAGGCAGAGAGAGAGAGAGGGAGAAGCAGGTGCCCCACCAAGCAGAGAGCCCGATGCGGGACTCGATCCCAGGACCCTGAGATCATGACATGAGCCGAAGGAAGAGGCTTTAACCCACCGAGCCACCCAGGCACCCTGTGCATGTATTTCTATAAAGAATTCAACAGGCATATTTTTCCATAATTTCCTTTTAGGCCTTATATATCAGTATCTTATTTGAAATTCTAATTAATTGTGCTGTTCTACTATAGGGATCAGCAAATATTTTCTGTAAAAGACCAGACAATAAAGATTTTAGGCTTTGCAGATTGTATGGTGCCTCTTGCAACAAGTGAACCCTGATCCAGTGCAAAATCTGTCAGTAACAATGTGTAAATAAATGGGCATAGCTCTGTTTCAACAAAACTTGATTTACAAAGGGGCGCCTGGGTGGCACAGTCATTGAGCCTCTGACTTGTTTTGGCTCAGGTCGTGGGCTCAGGGGTCATGAGATCGAGTACCACGTCAGGCTTCATGCTCGGAGGGCAGTTGACTTGAGATTCTCCCTCCTTCTCCTCCCCACACTCATGCTTATGTGCTCTCTCTCTCTCTTAAATAAATAAAACCTTAAAAAAATTTTGATTTACGGGGGTGCCTGGGTGGCTCAGTGGGTAAAGCCTCTGCCTTTGGCTCAGATCATGATCTCAGGGTCCTGGGATCGAGTCCCACATCGGGCTCTCTGCTCAGCGGGGAGCCTGCCTCTCTGCCTACTTGTGATCTCTCTCTGTCAAATAAATAAAATCTTTATAAAAATTTTTTTTTTGATTTACAAAAACAGGCATGGTCTGGATCTGGCCTGTGGGCCACAGTTTCAACCACTGCTCTACCAGATAACACATCAAAACACACACACACATACACACACACTCTATTTTGTTGAAGATAAAATTAAAATAATTTAGCCTCATTTTTACATACATAATTCTAGAAAACTGATTTTAACTTTGAACTGAGACACTACATTAATCATGATTATACATACCAAAAGGAATATCGAAGTCATCCAAAGGCTGGGAACCAGGATGTTCTTGCTCCTAAATGAATCCCCAAATGATCATTCTATGATTGTAACTCAAAGACAATCGTTACTTTGAAAAAAAAAATTAAATAGCTAAGAGGATTGTCGAATGTTTATGTATAGGCTTGAATCCATTCAATAAATATGTATTTACTCTATCAAAGTAACTTCACAAAGAAGTTCACAAAACTCATAAACCAAGCAATAAAAAAGAACATTACTAACTTAATGCAGTTACTAAATTACAGTGTGCTCTTCTCCACTGCAGAGCAGCTCTAACACTCAAATGGTCCCCCCACTGTATCAAAAGTGCTCTGGGACTCAACAATGGTAGCAAATGCCTCCAGACGTGTCTTTGAGGCTCATGACAGTATGCTTTTAAAAAATCCTTATAAACAGGGTGCCTGGGTGGCTCAGTGGGTTGAGCCGCTGCCTTCGGCTTGGGTTGTGATCCCGGGGTCCTGGGATCAAGTCCCGCATTGGACTCTCTGCTTTGGCAGGGAGCCTGTTACCTCCTCTCTCTCTCTCTGCCTGCCTCTCTGCCTGCTAGTGCTCTCTGTCTGTCAAATACATTAAAAAATCTTTAAAAAACAATCCTTATAAACAAAACTGTTAGTGTTTAATTTGTTGCAAAAATATGTAAACAGTCACCAAACTTAGAAGTAATGTTTGAAAAGATCTGATTTCAATATATAGGTTACTTAACAAACCTGTGTGTGGGAAATGCTGGAGGGATCGAAAAAGGGTCAAACTATAATAGGAGCAACCCAAAGAATATATATGGCATGCATTAAGACAACACAGAAAAAGCAAGGAGTGATTTCAAACATAAAAAAGTCACACAGGCAGGTAAATCAAAAACTTTTCACATTTGCAACTAAATGTCCACTATTCCAAAGAGGAATGCAGCAGGGCTTATGTACTTAATGATGTGAAGATTCTCCTGGTCATAATCGGAAGCTTCCAGCAATCAGAAGACTAGATAAACCACAAAGACATTTGCAACTCTATGTACAGGCAGACCAGAGAGGCATGTATAATAGTGTTTCTGTACCTTGGGTTTCATAACTATTTCTGAATCATTATCATTTACAAGGGAACCCTCTGGTTGGAAAGCCACCCTCGGTTTTCTCTTCAGTTTCTCTGATCTTTTTTCTTGCAGCTCTTTCTCAGCTCGTCGTCTTTGTCTGTTAAAAAGAATAAAACATGTTACTATTTTAGTAACAGTTTTTCACTTATATTTTGCTATATAGGGAGAAGGTTATCAAAATTATGGCAATAAATTATTCTATGGCATATAATTAAATGAGCAAGATCCTTTGGTAGTATTCAAGCAAATAGAAGCAAATGTCAGGGACACATGAAAGTTATTTTTAGTTCCTCTACTAGTGAACTGACTTTTCTGTGTTAGTTACTGGAATCTCAGGTCAGAGTCATACCTGTTAAGTAATTTTCAAATGCTCCTTTCTGCAGACTCTGACCTGACCCCAGAAGCCCTACGGGATGCCTCCAATCACCCTTTTGAAGAAGTTAAGTATACTTAAGTCACCTCAGCAAAATCCCAGCAAGGAGGAAAGAGGGCCCCAAAAGCTAAGGAGAAGACTTATTTTGATGAGGGAATATCTGAAAAAGATGGAAGGAAGGAAACATTTCTGGAAAGAGAGCACTGGTAGTAGACTTTAGGGTCTGTAAATGTGAAATTCTTTTTTTTTTCTTTTTTTTTTAAGATTTTATTTATTTGCCAGGCGCCTGAGTGGCTGAGTGGGTCCTGGGATCAAGCCCCGCATTGGGCTCTCTGCTCAGCAGTAAGCCTGCTTCCCCTGCCCTCTGCTTGCTCTCTGCCTACTTGTGAACTCTTTCTATCAAATAAATAAATAAAATCTTTAAAAAAAAAGATTTTATTTATTTAAGAGAGAGAGGGAGAGAGAACATGAGAAAGGGGAGGGGCAGAGGGAGAAACAGACCCCCTGCTGAGCAGGAAGCTTGACCTCCTCCCCCTGGGCCAGGGGCAGGACTCGATCCCAGGATCCTGGGATCATAAGCTGAGCTGAAGGCAGACGCCCAACCAGATGAGCCGCACAGGTGCCCCTAAATGTGAAATTCTTACACTGTTTGCTAGACTCAGTAGTAATCTACCAGTCAATACATCTTTGAATACCTGTTATGGGTAAAACACTATAAATCTCTTCATCAGAAGTCACAGCCTTTTCATAGATAGATTTTATGAAGTTGAGGAATGTTCCCTCTATCCCTATACTTTGAAGATCATCCTCAATGGGGAAAAACTGACAGCCTTCCCTTTGAGATCAGGAACATGACAAGGATGCCCACTCTCACCACTCTTGTTCAACATAGTGTTAGAAGTCCTAGCAACAGCAATCAGACAACAAAGAGAAATAAAAGGTATTCAGATTGGCAATGAAGAAGTCAAACTCTCTCTCCTCACAGATGACATGATACTTTGTATGGAAAATCCAAAAGACTCCACTCCCAAATGACTAGAACTCATACAGCAATTCAGTAATGTGGCAGGATACAAAATCAATGCACAGAAATCAGTTGCTTTCTTATACAATAACAATGAAAATACAGAAAGGGAAATTAAAGAATCGATTCCATTTACTATAGCACCAAGAGCCATAAGATACCTGGGAATAAACCTAACCAAAGAGGTAAAGGATCTGTACTTGAGGAATTACAGAACACTCATGAAAGAAATCAAAGAACACAAAAAGATGGAAGACCATTCCATGCTCATGGATCAGAAGAATAAACATGGTTAAAATGTCTATACTACCTAGAGCGATCTATACTTTCAACGCCATTCCAATCAAAATTCTACCGGCATTCTTCAAAGAGCTGGAGCAAACAATCCTAAAATTTGTATGGAATCAGAAGAGACCCCGAATTGTTAAGGAAATGTTGAAAAAGAAAAACAAACGGGACTGAAGGAGATTATGCTAAGTGAAATAAGTCAAGCAGAGAGAGTTAATTTTCATATGGTTTCACTTATTTGTGGAGCATAAGGAATAACATGGAGGACATGAGGAGATGGAGAAGAGAAGGGAGTTGGGGGAAATTGGAGGGGGAGACAAACTATGAGAGACTGTGGACACTGAAAAACAATCTGAGGGTTTTAGAGGGGTGGGGGGTAGAAGGTTGGGTGAGCCTGGTGGTGGGTATTATGGAGGGCACGTATTGCATGGAGCACTGGGTGTGGTGCATATACAATGAATTCTGGAACACTGAAAAGAAATTTTAAAATAAATAAAAATTTAAAAAAAAAGAAAAACAAAACTGGGGGCATCACGTTGCCTGATTTCAAGCTTTACTACAAAGCTGTGATCACTAAAACAGCATGGTACTGGCACAAAAACAGACACATAGACCAGTGGGAACAGAGTAGAGAGCCCAGATATGGACCCTTAACTTTATGGTCAACTAATCTTCAACAAAGCAGGAAAAAATATACAGTGGAAAAAAGACAAGTCTCTTCAATAAATGGTTCTGGGAAAATTGGACAGCTATCTGTAGAAGAATGAAACTCCACCATTCTCTTATATCATACACAAAGATAAACTCGAAATGGATAAAAGACCTCAACATGAGACAGGAATCCATCAGAATTATAGAGGAGAACATAGGCAGTAACCTCTTCAATATCAGCCACAGCAACTTCTTTCAAGATATGTCTCCAAAGGCAAAGGAAACAAAAGCGAAAAAGAACTTTTGGGACTTCATCAAGATCAAAAGCTTCTGCACAGCAAAGCAAATAAGTCAACAAAACAAAGAGGCAACCCACAGAATGGGAGAAGATATTTGCAAATGACGATACAGACAAAAGGCTGATATCCAGGATCTATAAAGAACTTCTCAAACTCAACACACACAAAACAAATAATCATGTCAAAAAAATGGGCAGAAGACATGAACAGACACTTCTCCAATGAAGACATACAAATGGCTATCAGACACATGAAAAAATGTTCATCATCACTAGCCATCAGGGAGATTCAAATTAAAACCACATTGAGATACCACCTTACACCAGTTAGAATGGCCAAAATTAGCAAGACAGGAAACAACGTGTGTTGGAGAGAATGTGGAGAAAGAGGAACCCTCCTACACTGTTCATGGGAATGCAAGTTGGTGTAGCCAATTTGGAGAACAGTGTGGAGATTCCTTAAGAAATTAAAATTGGAGCTTCCCTATGACCCTGCAATTGCACTACTGGGTATTTACCCCGAAGATATAGATGTAGTGAAAAGAAGGGCCATCTGTACCCCAATGTTCATAGCAGCAATGGCCACAGTTGCCAAACTGTGGAAAGAACCAAGATGCCCTTCAATGGACGAATGGATAAGATGTGGTCCATACACTATGGAGTACTATGCCTCCATCAGAAAGGATGAATACCCAACTTTTGTATCAACATGGACAGGACTGAAAGAGATTATGCTGAGTGAAATAAGTCAAGCAGAGAGAGTCAATTTTCATATGGTTTCACTTATTTGTGGAGCATAAGGAATAACACAGAGGACATGGGGAGATGGAGAGAAGAAGGGAGATGGGGGAAATTGGAGGGGGAGATGAACCATGAGAGACTGTGGACTCTGAGGAATTAACTGAGGGTTTTGGAGGGGAGATAGGTGGGAAGTTGGATGAGCCTGGTGGTGGGTATTGTGGAGGGCACGTATTGCATAGAGCACTGGGTGTGGTGCATAAACAATGAATTCTGATACACTGAAAAAAAATTTTAAAAATAAAAATTTTAAAAAAAGAAAAAGAAGTCACAGCCTTGGGGCGCCGGGTGACTCAGTGGGTTAAGCCTCTGCCTTCGGTTCCAGTCATGATCTCAGGGTCCCAGGATCAAGCTCTGTATCGGGCTCTCTGCTCATCAGAGAGCCTGCTTCCCCCTCTCTGCCTGCTTCTCTGCCTACTTGTGATTTCTCTCTCTCTTTCTGTCAAATAAATAAATAAATAAATCTTAAAAAAAAAAAAGGTCACAGCCTTGCTTTTTACATGCATGTTTCTTAGTGCGCTGAAACAATTCACATTTACCCTCCTGCTTCTTTTGTAAGAATCTAGAGGATATGGTAAGATAAATAACAATATTACTTTAGTGCATTAGGTAGTACATGGACTATTTATTGTATGAGATACCAAATATTTGTCCTACAAAAAGAAAACTGCTTATAATGTTATAGAAAAATGTAAAAGAGGAGTGCCTGGGTGGCCCAGTGGGTTAATAACTCTGCCTTCGGCTCAGATCATAATCCTGGGATCCTGGGATCGAGCCCCACATCGGACTCTCTGCTCAGTGGCGAGCCTGCTTCCCTTCCTCTCTCTCTGCTTGCCTCTCTTCCTGCTTGTGATCTCTGTCAATAAATAAAACCTTAAAAAAAAAAAAAAGAAAAATGTAAAAGAATCTTCCAGCCTGTGAATTCCAGTGAAGAATTCCTTAATAAAATGTAAAAAATAATATTTCTCCCTCACAGTATAGGAATTTTCCTCATCAGAACATGTGTTTATTTTTTTTTAAGATTTTATTTATTTATTTGACAGAAAGAGAGATCACACGTAGGCAGAGCAGCAGGCAGAGAGAGAGAGGGTGAAGCAGGCTCCCCGCCGAGCAGGAAGCCCGATGTGGGGCTCAATCCCAGGATGCTGAGATCGTGACCTAAGCCGAAGGCAGAGGTTTCATCCACTGAGACACCCAGGCGCCCCAGAATGCCCCAGAATATGTGTTTAAATGCATGACACTTGATAAGAAAATTGAATATTCAATTGTGTATAGGCTGGGAGGCTGAACCAGATAACTTTCACCTTTATAACTAGGATATTTTAACCAATAAGACACTTGCAGGTAAGTGATATTCACAAATAAAATTTCACTTAAAACTTGCCTTTTTTTACTGTCCTTTCCTTGTCTCACTTCAGATGGTTCTATTTTGACATTTAGTAGCTGAAGGTGTCCAGAATCGCCTCGTTCAAATAAATTATGTGTTAGTTTCTCTTGGCTTTGTTTGAATGCAAGGAGGTTTTCAAGGGGAATAAGTTGTGGGGTTTTGTACTATAAGAAATAAAGCATAATAATTTAAGATTACAAACCTCAATCACATAATATGTTAATAAAAATTGAGAAAACATTTGTTTAAATTAAATTAAAATGTGCAAGAGATAGAACACGTCAAGATAACAAATTAATTTGGCCCAGTAAGAGGAATTATCCAAAGCTTGAAGAATAAATGATTTTAGAGGGCTAGAAATGCCAAATGGGTCATCTTATTTCAGAAACTAAGCTAGAAGTCCTAATCTTCTTCTTTTCTATATTAAAAAAAAAATCTTCCTTATAATTATAAATAAAATCTATAATTTCTGCCATTTGACTTAAAATTCTTTCAAATAGGAAGGATACAGAGAAGTGGAGATTATGCATGGAACAGATTAGCAATATGTTAATAAGTACTGATGTCCGGTAATGTAACTTAGGGGTTCATTATACCGTCCTAATAAGAAAATTTCTTTCAAGCCATCGCAAAAAGTCTACTACTTTTCCACACCTTTAATCTTTTCTTCTCTGTTCATAGTATGTTCAGAATAAAAGAAGGTACGATAAGTACTTCCTCTCAAGAATGACCATTTCTTTCCCCCATACATCTTCAAATCTTAAAATTAAAAGTGTACCACAGCATTAATTATTCAATTACCTTCCTAAGATGGTAATACAGACTTACAAGATTAGAGCCTAAACAATACGAATTTCATAAACCAAAGCTTCCAACTTTAAAGAGGATTCTGTGGGTTTATAAAGATTCAATCTTTTTAAGTACTTTAAAAATACACCATTATTTAAATATACACAACTATTTATAGATCTGGGGTCTATTTAGCAGTTTTAAAGTATAACAGATTTGAAGGCAATCATATCACAGTTACTAGAAACATGCATGTGTGCACACTTACACACGCCCCCTCCCTTTCTCTCAACACACACGCACATACCCTGACCCATATGAACAAGAATACTGGTCACTTTGTTTTACTTCTTATTTCTTCTCTGTGCAGAAGAAATACTACCTATGAAAAAGCCTCATAAATTCTAGAATTGCTGTACAAGATAGACCTAAAAGCTTTAATACCTAATTACCATTTTAAACTGAATTTTATATTATTTCCAATAACAAAAACATTATTCCTATTTATTTTTAATTTTTTAGAAGCATTGTTCTTTAAAAAGAAATGTGTAAGAGCTTTTCATCTCATGTATAGTATTTATGGTATGAAAAATGCAGGACTACTTTTGCATCACTCTGCAAAAATCATTACCATATTTTGTGGGGATAGGCATGAATGAAGTAATGACAGTCTCGGGTATTTTCTTTCTTCTCCTCCAGTTCTGGTAGGTATTGAGGGAATTGTTCCTGATGCTCTTGAGGCAGAGGAAACTATATAAGGAGGTTTAAGTTGCAGGTGCAATAATGGAAGTCCAAAGGAATTCTGTGGAGATATCTCAAGGGGTCCTGGCTTAATATCAAGTAGTTTTCCTGGTTTTATAAATACTGAAGAGTCCTGTTGAGGTGTCAAGTTTTCTTGTCCAACACACTGATCTAAGTTCACACGCTTAGGGATTTCTGTAAGTATAGTTTCTGCCCATTTCTTCTGCTCAACTGCTTTTTTTATGGCTTCAGTATTACAGTGGCTCAAATTCAAATGGGACACTGAAGCGGTGTGCATTGTTCTCTGTGGCAAAGGAGGCTGGAAGGAATCAGATAATCCCCATGCCTCTCTTGGCTCTGGCAGGAGCCTGAAGGGAACTTGTGGAACTCTTCCTGTATGGAAGGAAAGGGACTTAAATTCATGCTTAGGCTGAAACTGAAGCAAAGGAAAACCATCACCAGGTCTGAAACTTTTTGCAGCTGGAATAAGTCTAGGTGTCTTCGGAATGGGAGAAGATGGGGACAGAAGGTAGAAGGGAGTATTTCCAGCAGGAGCTGGAGACAGCGCAGTTGTTGGTAAGATTTGAGATGCCGGAGTTAATCCTGTATTGGGAGGCAGGTCTTCTAACTGACATAAAGGAACACTCTCGTGTGGTACATTCTGGAAGAGAAAAAAAAGCTATCACACAAGTTTATTTATTATTTTTTAAGATTTTATTTATTTATTTATTTACATCACAAGTAGGTAGAGAAGCAGGAAGAGAGGGAGAAGCAGGCTCCCTGCTGAGCAGAGAGCCCAACTCGGGGCTTGATCCCAGGACCCACTGATCATGACCTGAGCCAAAGGTGTCCCATAAATTTAGAATATATTACAAACTTCGTATTTTGTACATGATGTTCAATATGTTTTGGAGGTGGTAGAACACAGTAACTGCCAAAAAATTATATGCTCAAATAACAAAAAGCCAACAACTGAACTACTAGAACAACTTTAATGGTATCTTTAAAATGTATTACCTGTAAATTTCCATTACTATCTTGATCAGACTGCACAATTCCTTTATGGCAATGTGGACTCTTCTTGTCAGGCTCTGTGGTGTACTCTCCCCTGGACTGTGGTTTAATAAAAGAGCTCTCCTTAAAATTTCTACTGTTGTCATCAGCATCATTACTCCCTCTTGTAGGATTTGATACTTGACTTCCCACCAAAGGCACAGGCTGAGGCTGCTGTAGAAGTTGATGTATATCTGGGAGGTTAGTAAACGGTGATCCTACTATTTGCATTAGGCTCATGAAGTTGATCTGTTGCAGCTAGAATAAAATAAAAATTAAATATTTTAAAGTATAGTGAAAAAATCTAAAGAATCAACAACTATCATCTGAGTATCCCACTAACAGTCATACTTCCGTAATATATGTCAGACCCAGGAAGCAGAGCTGGGAGATATTTTTTTGAAAAAGAAAGAATACCTTCCCTTTTTCAAGGAGCTGTCAACTGGAAATATAAAC
This sequence comes from Lutra lutra, assembly GCF_902655055.1. NCBI lineage: Eukaryota > Metazoa > Chordata > Mammalia > Carnivora > Mustelidae > Lutra > Lutra lutra. The sequence continues at coordinate 29,778,111 of NC_062282.1, forward strand.
TTGAGACTTGGGACTATCTATAAAGCAGTTTATATAAACATCACAGAGATCATAATGGAGTGATCTGATGAAATGTAATGACAATTAAAGAAATCCTAAAATGAGTGTGTTGTGATCAGGTTTTCAGGAAAGAAAAAAAGGAAAGATTGGCAAACAGGTGAAGAGTGAGGAATTCCCCTGGTAATGCTGATGAGGTGAAAGGCAAAGGCATTTACCAGTGGTTGACAAACTGGGGCACATTAGAATCACCTGAGACGCATTTAGAAATCTCCTTGGCCAGAGCACACCCAGACCAATAAAATCAGAATATCTGGGGATGGAAGCCAGGATCAGTATTTTTCTTAAGACGACAGGGTGTTTCAGTGTGTGGAAGAGCATGGGAACCACTAGCATAAACACTGGTTCAGACGGAACAGGAAATTAATACAGCTGTAAAGAGAGAACAGGCAAGTACAGGAGTTTGCAAACTTGAGCATGCAATCAGAATCACCTGGAGGACTTGTGAAAGCACTCTTTGCTGAACCCTATCCCCAGACTTTCTGATTTTAATAGGTCTGGGATGGGGGGGTCTGAGGATTTACATTTCTAACATCTAAGTGATGCTGATGCTACTGATCCAGAGACCACACTTTGAGAACCACTGGACTTAACGACAGTATGATGGGAAAAGAGTGAATGTAAAAGCTGGTGGTGGGTCTTTCAAACACAACAGAAGAATTTGCACTTAATGAAACATACCAGTTGAGAAACACTGCAGGTTAAAATAAAATGTAAGTTCCCTTTAATTATGAAAAAAAATGCACAAAAAAGAATATAAAAATCACTCATTATCTTCAAAGATAATTAGCACTGAGATTTTTAGTATATTTCCTTTTACTTTGTATTTTGAAAAGAAGACTGATTTCATATTATACAAATTGGTACCTGAAATTTACTGAATATTTTAAAACAGGAAAGTAACAGTATTAAAAGAGCATCTGAAGAAGAATGTCTTAGGAAATGCATCTATAAGACAGTGGAGGTATGAAGTTCTGACTCTAAAGCTGGCTTAGCTATAGAAATAGCAAGTGCTATACTGACAGTGTGGGCAGAAGAATCAGGAGGGCACAGAAGAACACCGGATAGAGTGGGGAAAAAAGGCAAAGATGTTTCTAAGACAGTGATTCTCAATTCTTTGTGTGCATCAGAATTATTCGGAGAATTTGTTAAAAATACAGGGCAACTACCAGCAAAGTCCCTTGGTAAAAAAAAAAAAAAAAAGTTTCAGAAATGCTTCCAAAATTTTAAGCTGGTAGAATAGTTAACGCTACTAAATGGAAAAGGGTAAGAAGGGACTGGGAAAAATCAAGATAAAATCAGTTTCAGTAAGTTTCATGAGACAGTGAGACATGCTGAAAAAGTATTCTCATCAGGGCACTTAGCTGAAAGAGAAAATTAGTGCCAAGCATCAATATAAAAATGGTATATTATACCACCTAAAAGGATATGAAAGTGAGTGACATACATGACATACATGAATGAGGATTAAATTTGAGGGAAATTAATGTTTAAGAAATAAAATAGAAAAGGGAAATAACTTAAAATTGGTGGTGAAGGATAAACAATTGAGAAAAAGATGAAAAAATTCAAAGCGAACAGTACTTTAAAATGCAGCTGACAATTTCTTTTTTTTTTTTTTTTTAAAGATTTTATTTATTCATTTGACAGAGAGAGATCACAAGTAGGCAGAGAGGCAGGCAGAGAGAGAGGAAGAAGCAGGCTTCTGAGCAGAGAGCCCGATGCGGGGCTCGATCCCAGGACCCTGAGATCATGACCTGAGCCGAAGGCAGCGGCTTAACCCGCTGAGCCACCCAGGCGCCCCCAGCTGACAATTTCAAACCAAGCCGAAGTTCAGTTTGAAGATAAGAAATATGACATGACAGATTGTGTTAAAAAACTTTTTGGCTACCTCTGAGCTACAGTCCGCTGATCTGGTTTGACTCACCCCCCTGACTTTTATGAGCAGCTCTGCATCCCAAAGAGATCAGGTGTAAGAAATCATTTTGAGAAGTAGGTAGCTCAGCCTGGACCCTAGGCCCTTGAGTTAGGAACCTCTGAATAACAAAGGAAGAGTGCCCAAAGCAGAAAAACCAACCCTGCAATTTCATTTCAACTTGGCCATTTCTGAAAGTTTGTTCGTATTTAAAATCCTTACATATATATATCACACATGCAGATTTACTTGTTTATAGGGAGAGGTGCTTACCTGAACTAATTTAAACATTTCATCTTGGAGCATCTGCCTAACAGAATCCGAAGAATCTGGCAACTGCACCCTGGGTTCACTTCTCTGGGTCTGCTGCAGTGTTGGCATGGGTGTTTGTGAAGCAACACTGACTCCATTTGATACGAAAGGTGGAACTGAGAAAGATTCATCTTTAAATGCAGAGATCTGTGCACTAGGTGGAAGCACATATATATATATATAAAATACACTTAATAAAAAATCAAATCAGATATCTACAATTTGAGTATTTTTATCTCATCTTTTTCTTCTAAAGGCTTTCTGGAAGTTTTCAGGAAATTTAAACCCTAAAGCCTATCACTCTCTACTCCTTAGCCACCAGACAAATTTGTCATCAGCACAGGGCTCAAGTGAATGCTGTCTTATTAAGAGAGATGTAACCTCTAGTCAGCCATGGTCCTCTCCCTGTGGTGTTACCACCTAGAACAGTTCACACGTTTATCTGACTTGCCTGGTCCCTGCAAGCACCTGACTTTGAGACCTACAACAATATTCTAATGAGTTATACTAGGAGTATTTTTTTTTACTAAACTTAATGATCCGGAATGGAATTAAAACTAGAGAAAGTATGGGTTAAAAAAATTTTTAAATTAAGATGGGTAGCGTGAACTCCTGTTGAACGTCATTAAATGTGAAACAATAGTATTATGAACATTTCTTTTCCGAACTAATCACAAAGTTTATATCTTTAATTAAACCCTAACAAAAAATGTCTATATAGGAATAAAAATTAAAGATCAAAATAAGTTTTTGGTCTTTTTAAATAAGATGATTGTTTGGAGATGACACAGCAGATATTCAAATGTTTTCTAAGCAAACTGACTTCACAAACTAAGGGAGCAGCCATTACTATATCCAAATAAATTGATCACTGTCTCTAAAAAGAAAAGAATATATTAAGTCGCATTTAGATTATTTGGCTTTATATTCATTCTGTTTCAGCAATAATATTTGCCATCTAATACTAATAAGCTCAGTAACAAAACTCATGGCAAATCCATGAAAAACAGGCATTTCAACTGACTTGCCTATTTTTTTTTAAAAAAGATTTTATTTATTTATTTGAGAGTGAGTGAGCTCAAAAGCAAAGGAGGGGTAGAGAGAGGGGGAGAAGCAGACTCCCTGCTGTGCAAGGAGTCCAGTGTGGGCTAGATCCCAGGACCCTGAGATCATGACTTGAGCCAAAGGCAGTTGCTTAACCTACTGAGCCAACGAGCCACCATTTCCCCCTTGACATGCCTATTTTAAGACAATATTGGCCTTTGTTTCCAACAAGTAGCAATGAGATAAATTATAATAATGGAGAATTCTTCTAAAGTAAGGCTATGCTATGTTATTCTATTTCAGCAAGATTTCTAAATACTAAACACCCTGTTCAGTCTCTGTCAAAGAAGTTCAAAAGACAGAACTGGATGAATCTGTTCTATAAGAGAATTAAAAGCATTTCATACACTATTAGAAATCTGTTAGAGGGGCGCCTGGGTGGTTCAGTGGGTTAAGCCGCTGCCTTCGGCTCAGGTCATGATCTCAGGGTCCTGGGATCAAGTCCCGCATCGGGCTCTCTGCTCAGCAGGGAGCCTGCTTCCCTCTCTCTCTCTCTGCCTGCCTCTCTGTCTACTTGTGATCTCTCTCTGTCAAATAAATAAATAAAATCTTTTAAAAAAAAGAAATCAGAGGACTAAAATAAGCAACTTTTTAATATATTCACTACAGTTGACTCTTGAAAAACAAGAGGGTTGGGGGTTTAATCCTCATGCAGTCAAAAATCCACATATAACCTGACTCCTTAAAAACTTAATTACTGGGGTACCTGGGTGGCTCAGTGGGTTAAGGCCTTCGGCTCAGATCACAATCTCAGTGTCCTGGGATTGAGCCCCACATGGGGCTCTCTGCTCAGCGGGGAGCCTACTTCCTCCTCTCTCTATGCCTGCCTCTCTGCCTACTTGTGATCTCTGTCAAATAAATAAAATCTTAAAAAAAAAAATACTTAATTACTCATAGCCTACTGATGACCAGAAACCCTATTATAACATAAACATTAGCATATTTTGTTGTTATGTGTTGCATACTATATTCTTACAATAAAGTAAGCTAGAGAAAGGAAAATGTTATTAAGAGTCATAAGAAAAAAATACATTTACAGTACCAAACTGTTATCAAAAAAAATTTTGTATGTAAGGGGACCCAAGTGACTCAAAACTATATTGTCCAAGGCTCAACTACACTTTTTTTCAAAAAGACTATTCTAGACCAGTTCCTGTATATCTAAAGCACAGCTGCTATAGGAAAATCTTCCAATAATAAAGGTGTCAGAAATGTGTACCTACATTGCTCTTTCAATGCTTCGTGTTGCTTTCATTTTGCTCTTAGTTTTTAGTCAAAACATTTAGAAGTATTTCAAAATGGCACAATAGGCATCATTTCATTCTCTTATCTACTTATAAAATATGATTATATCAAAATACTAGAGTACACAAAAATACTTACCTAGAAATTTCTGAACTTGAATCTACACAAAATGAATAAGGAACAGTGTATTCAGGATTTGAAAAGGCTTCGATCATACTATAATTAAAGACTGATAACTGATTAGGAAATATTCTTCACATTTCCTAAGGTACAGGTGATCTAATGCTCAGCCACCTAAGAGTGTAAACATTCTCTAATCCTCTACAATGCTTTGCTCACAATTACAATCTGTTTATATTTGTCTCCATAGCAATTAGTAACAGATTCAAACAAACAGCAAAGAATACATCTGAATAACTGAACATATAACTTGAACACTGTTGACTGCCCAGCAGAAATAAAAGAATCTAAAATGGGGAAGTGAGGTTAGCAGTGACCTCAAATTCCACCTATAGCAGAAACAGACACTTTGCTCAGAAACACTATAGAGAGCCCTTATTACATTAAAAACCGTAAAGGCTAGCTTTTTAATAGAAATATCTATTTGTAAAGGCACATCGCATTTAAAATATTCTTTTGTTAACTGTCCGAAGAAATGAACAAAATTTGTATATTAAGAAGAGGAAGAAAATCTAATGATGGTGCTTCTCTTATCTAAGTTAGTTCTAAAATTCTAAAACTTCAAAAATTCTAAAAATTAAGAAATCATGTCCCACCTGCAACAGATTAAAACTGTTTTTGGATCTCCTTGAAGCAATAATATGTTAGCCAGTAGAACAGCCCTATGGTGTGCAGTAATCATATCGTAACAGTGAACAAAATTACACATACAATTGTGATTCATAATGGTTCTTTATTTGATCCAAGAAAAATGGAATCAGTTTGACAAGGTGTTTCCCTAATTAGCAGCTGAATAAACTCTGGTCTATTTACAGCTGTATTTTACTTTGATAAGGCTGATAGTGATGGGAGAACAAAAGGCATTTGAGATATTATGTCTTTCATTCTACCAAGATTAAGACATCTATAACATTTACTAAAGATTATCATTTACCTTTGCTATAAAGTTAAATTTCACTAGGAATACAAATCACCATAAAACATATATTGTAAATTATAAGAAAAATAACCTCTTCATCAAATGAATCCCAGATGGCAGTAACAATCACCTCCTCATTTTCCCCCCTTTACCGTTTATGTTCAGTTGATTTTTTCTCCATACATGACTCCAGTGGTTCTTCCCTTGGACACTGAACCTCTCCCGTGGAATGCTGTTAAAATTAATAGTACCAAAAAAGAAAAGGGGTCATATAAATAGGTATTATTGTCTTAGGTGTCCTGAGTTTCACATTAGCCACTCACTTGGAGTAAAAATAGTCTAAAAGCAAGTGAAAAACCAAGCATTAAATGAATTCCCAGTGCTGCTCTGATCAGATTTTTAACTGTGTGAATTGCCTTTGGCCTGTCACCCTGAGCAACTGAACATATAAAAATACAAAGACAAATGATGTCAGTGGAAATTATTTACCCTATATTCAAAAATAACCTGTAAATTACATATACCCATCATTACCTGATTAATAAGTACATTCTGAAAACAACTATAGACAAGAAAAACTAATCCCTTTTGAGGGAATTTTTTCAATAATTAGAAATGTCCGTGTTCCAACTGAAAATGCAGTGTAGTTTTGAAAACACAAATAGTGCATTAAAGTGATAGATGTACAAAAACTATACTACAGCTAAATTAAACATTTTGCATATAGAACACTTCTAATATTTTGATTAAGTTAATTCACTATAGCAGTTTATGAAATAAAAATTTCATTGCCTGAAATCATTAGACATCTTAGTAATGATAGAATTTCAGTGAAAGAAAAATGCTGCATGGCCTGGATATTCTCTACAACCCACAGAGCATTTTTAAAAAGATAACAGCCTTGGCTGGATGATGAAATAAAAACACTCAAGTATAATTTAAATAACATTATCCACTACTTATTGACTTACTTCCTCTAAATGCTGTGGTAAAGTCTGCACGTTAACAGCAATACTGGAACTTTTAAGACTTCCAACAGGCTCTTTGGCACCTTCTATAGGGAAACAAGGAGAAAGAGAAGAGTGACAATTTGAAAAAAATCAGTTTAGGGGCACCTGGGTGGCTCAGTTGGTTAAGTGTCTGCCTTCAGCTCAGGTCATGATCCCAGGATCCTGGCATCAAGTCCCTCATCAGGCTTCTTGCAAAGTGGGGGGAAGTCTGCTTCTCCCTCCTTCTCTCTACCCTTCCCTGCTGTTCATGTTTTCTCCATCTCTCTCTCTACCTCTTTCTCAAATAAATAAATAAATAAAAGCTTTAAAAAAAAGAAAAGAAAAAAAAATCAGTTTACTTTTTAGAAGGTTCAGGAATATTACAGGAAACAAGTATAATGGCAGAAATATTTTCTATCCTCCTTATAAAAAGTTTTTAAATTAAATTCAATTAATTAACATATAGTGTATTATTAGTTTCAGAGGTAGAGGTCAGTGATTCATCAGTCTTTTTTTTTTTTTTAAGATTTTATTTATTTATTTGACAGAGACACAGAGAGAGGGAACACAAGCAGGAGAGTGGGAGAGGAAGAAGCAGGTTTCCTGCTAAGCAGGGAGCCCGATGTGGGGCTCGATTCCAGGATCCTGGGATCATGACCCGAGCCGAAGGCAGACACTTAATAACTGAACCACCCAGGCGCCCCTCATCAGTCTTATATAATACCCAGTGTTCATTATATCACATGCCGTCCTTAAAGTCCATCACCCAGTTACCCTCCTTCCCACCAACCCCACCAGCAAACTGTTTGTCTCCTGTGATTGAGAGTCTCTTATGGCTTGTCTCCCTCTCTATTTCATCTTGTTTTATTTCCCCCCCTTGCCCCCCATGATCCTATTTTGTTTCTTAAATTCCACATATGAGTAAGATCATATGGTAATTGTCTCTCTCTGATCGACTTATTTCACTCAGCACAATACCCTTCAGTTCCATCCACATCAGTGTAAATGGTTAAGTATTCATCCTTTCTGATGGCTGAGTAATATTCCATTGTGTGTGCGTGCGTGTGTGTGTGTGTGTGTGTGTACCATATCTTCTTTATCCATTCATCTGTTGATGGATATCTGGGCTCTTTCCATAGTTTGGTCATTGTGGACATTGCTGCTATAAACATTGGAGGGCGGGTGCCCCTTCAGATCACTACAATTGTATCTTAGGGCTAAATACCTAGTAGTGCAATTGCTGGGTCGAAGGTAGCTCTATTTTCATCTTTTTGAGGAACTTCAATACTCTTTTCCAGAGTGGCTACACAACAGACTGCATTCCTACCAACAGTAAAAGAGGGTTCTGCTTTCTCTGCATCCTTGCCAACACTGTTGCTTCCTGACCTGTTAATTTTAGCCATTCTGATTGGTGTGAGGTAGTCTCTCATTGTGGTTTTGATTTGTATTTCCCTGATGCCAAATGATACTGAGCACTGATAGAATGGGAAAAGATATTTGCAAATGTCTTTACAGATAAAGGGCTAACATCCAAAATCTTTGAAGAACTTATCAAACTCAACACCCAAAGAACAAATAATCCAATCAAGAAAAGGGCAGAAGACATGAACAGACATTTCTCTGAAGAAGACATACAAATGGTCAACAGACATATAAAAATGTTTTTTAAAAAACACCAGGAGATAACCCCTCTTCATTAAGTGAATCCCAGATAAGACTTGAGCGACCTCATGTCAGTGTGTTTAACTCCAATCAAAGCTCTGAAAGTTTCTGTTTTATCAAAGACTGCCAAGGAAAGTTTCACAGAATTGGTTCACAAAAATGAAGAGGCCCATGATAGTTAGATAACCAAGGCAAAAGAATTGTAAATTCAGGTTATGAGTTAATGCACTCAACATTTCATAAATATTGCACTTTTTTTTTTAAGATTTGTTTATTTTATTCAGGGAAGGGCAGAGGGAAAGGGACAGAGAGAATCTCGAGCAGACTGCCCATCAAGCATAGAGCCTGCCAATGGCCCTGAGGTTACAAACTGAGCCAACACCAAGAGTTGGATGATTAACCAACTGAGCCACACAGGCACCAAGAGGTCTCTTTTAACTTTTGGATTTAGGTAATTGTAAACATCCTAATTTAAATATAAGACTAAATAAATTATCTCAGATAATCATTCCCCAACTAAAAATTGATAAAAGTCAAATAAAAAGATTAGCCAAATGAACTGACCTTCATAGTCTGATAGGTGTATTTCCATTTCCTCTTGGCTAAATGTTTTCACTTCTAAAAGATCCTCATCAATATCTACAAGTTCTTTTTCAGTATCATCAGTAACAGAAATAATCTCATCTTTGGTTTCTTTTATTTCAGGATTATATGCTTCGGTTGGCATTCTACTGACAAAAATAAAGCAGCTAGAACCCTAAGTCATTCTTAGAAATAAAAAAGCTTGCTTTCAATTGATTCTATTTACTGAAAAGGAACATTACGTTTCATATTTATAGTGTTCTGTTTTTTAACCATGTGTGGTACATAGTAGAAGCTCAATAAAACATTGTTCAACGAATGACTAAACATCCCCATTTTTATTTACTCAAATAACTGGAATAATTTCAATCTATGAAATCTGCCATTCTCACAAAGGAATCTCCCTGCTATTAAAGGTTCAATCTCGTTATTCAAAGATATATTGCTTCATATGTAAAAATGGATGAAATGATTAGCTCAACTTCCTCTGACACAGGAAATTAACATAATAAGAGAGGATCTCTCAGAATGAGAATTAGCTCCTCTCTCAGAAGATATAAACTAGACCAACAGGGAAAAAAAATATTTTGCAATGAATTGTTAAAGCACTACAGAAAGTACTCTCTTCCTCCTTCTCCACAGCTCCAAGAAATGTTCATTTCTTTATCTTTCAAGGGTTCGATTCTTGCCATTAAGCCCAAACACCATCAAACAGATATCATCCACTGAAAAGGAATGTATAATCAAAAACTTACTTCAAGATACTTTGACGAGATTCATTTTGATCATTTCTTTCCTCAGTCCGATCTTGACTGGCTACTGTGACAGAACAGCCAGCATCTGTTTTGCAATCACTCTCTATGCTGGGTACATTCTGAGACTGAGAGTAATGATTCTCTAGCACCTAAAAACAAACCATTTCCATTAGTTAGCATTCACAATCGAATCCCCTACTTTTCTTTTTTTTTTTTTTTTTTTAGATTTTATTTATTTATTTGACAGAGAGAGAGATCATAATTAGGCAGAGAAGCTAGAAGAGAGAAAGGGGAGAGCCCAATGCAGGGCTCGATCTCAGGACCCTGAGATCATTACCCCAGATGAAGGCAGAGACTTAACCCACTGAGCCACCTAGGCGCCCCTGAGTCCCCTACTTTTCATTATATTTTTAGATTATTCATATTTTCTACAGACCTACTCCCAATTAAATCTTTCATTCATTTATCAAGTATTTACTGCATTTCTACAACTCAATATTTAATGGTGAGGCAATGATCAAGTCTTTATTTCACCTGGAAAAAGCAAATCTGACTACCTAAATAGTATTGGAAAGAAACCAGCTTTACAAATTTGTAAGGGGGGGGTGCCTGGGTGGCTCAGTCTTGCTTAAGCATCTGACTCGATTTTGGCTCATGTCATGCGTGATCTCAGGGTCCTGGGATTGAGCCCTGCATTGGGCTTTGTGCTCAGCATGGAATATGCTTGTCCTTCTCCCTCAGCTCTTCCCCCCGTGCACACTTGCTCTCTCAAATAAAAAAATAAATAAAATCTTTAAAAAACATAAAAATAAATTAAAAAACCCCAAATTTGTAAGGTATGTTACCATTTTCAAGTCACAAAACAATAACAAAAAAAATGTAAAGTTGCTTTTCCTTAACTCTTTTGGTTATTATAAAGGCACGTACTAATTATTCCAATATGACACAGTGGTTAAACATATATACAGGCAAAAATATAGGCAGCTAAAGATACAGGGATGTATCTAAGTCTCTTATTTAGAAATTTAGATATGTAACACCTAGAAACACAAATTTCTGTGACAACAAATATCACAGTATCTTAAATAAAATACCTTAAGGATAATAGACACCAATCTCAAAAAATGAAAAAGATCTCACAAAAACAAAATACATACACATCCCCTACAACCTAGAATAATTTTTTTAGAATTTAGAATTTTTTAGAATTTTTTTTTTACTTTTTTACTTTAATTTTAATTTTTTAATTTTTTTAAAGTAATCTCTTTATACCCAACATGGGGCTTGAACTCACAAACTCAAGACCAAGAGTCACTTGCTCCACTGACCCAGCCAGGCACCCCAGAATGAAGGCACTTCAAAATAGAACAAATGTGGTTCTTTCTCTCTCTCTTTCTCTCCCCACAAAAGAAAACAAGAAAATAAAATGAAATGAAAGAAGACAAATACAGAATTAGAATGAGTGGAGGTAAGTCAACCAAGATGGTGACATAGGAGGTTCCTGAATTCCCCTCCTCCCACAGACACACTGAATGTACAACTACACACAAAGCAATTAATGCTGAAAGAAATCTAGTCACTAGCTGATGGATTCCTACATATCAAACAAATGAGAAAATATCCGCACAGAGATACATAGGAAACGATGAGACACACTCACCATAAACTCTACTGTAGCACAGTACCCTATAAGCAGGAGGGAACTCCCAACCTCACTCTGAGGAGTGAGGTTCAGACTCCACACTGAGCACTCTAACTTATAAGATGCCCACTTGAGGGAGGGCCTCCAAAACACCGAGCTCTGAAAGCCAGTGAGGGTTGCATCCATAAATCCCACAGGACCATAGCAAACAAAGCAGCGTCTATTAACAGGTGCATGAGCACTCATTGCAGCTATCCCCAAAAGGCTCAGGTGAAAACACCTATCTCCCAGTCTTCCCTTGGAAGGAATCCAGCTGCATACTTCTAGGGGCTAACTATGATACCAAGGAGACTGGGATGCTGATGGACAATTCCCCTGCTTTCTCTTTCTAGTCCATTTCAAGTCACCAGTATCTCCCTGCAAGCAGCTTGTACACACATTTGGGTGCCCCAGCTTTTGCAGCTGCTGCCTGAAGGAAAGGTCCCCAGATCACCTGTCTCTGACAACCAACTGAACTTGCATTTATGAGTCCCAAAAGAATGTAACAAAGAAAGAAGAACCCCTGTAGCTATTTACCTGGGCCTCACAGAGAGTGAGCAAAAACACCCATCTTCCAGTTTCTCTTACCTACATATTTTGCCACATGCTGCCTGAGAGTGCAATTTCTAGTCACTGTGTATCTACATGCTATATGTGACCCACACCTTTGGGACACTGATAGGTCTTGGTTACCCCCAATTACTGGGAACCACTAAGAACAAAGAAGAAGACTTAGACCATCACAAAGATTTCAGAGCCAAACAAAAGCTCAGGTGAAGCTAATTGATGAGGTTTATCTCCTACATGAGATCACTCTATCCAACCTGGGAGGTGTGACTGTTTTATCTAATGCACAGAAACCAACATAGAATGTCAAGTAAAATCAAGAAACAGGAATATGTTCCAAACAAATGAACAAGATAAACCTCTAGAAACAGATCTTAATGAAATGGAAATAATGATATATCCTGAGAGAGATTCAAAATCATGGTCACAGAGGTCAGGGGATGAACAAAGTGAAAATTTAAGTGATGTATGAACAAAGAGAATTTCAATAAAGAGAAAATACAAAAAGTAACAAACAGAAATTACAGAGCTAAAGAATATAATTAAACTGAAAAATTCAATGGAGAGGTTTAAAGGCAGATTGGATCAAGTGGAAGAAAGGATCAAAAAACTCAAAGACCAGGCAGTGGAATTCATCCAATCAGAGGAGGAAAAAGAAAAAAAAATTAAAAGAATGAACATAACTTAAGGGACTTATGGGATAGTAGCCCCAGAGGGAGGGGAAAGAGAAAGGAGCAGAAAGCTTATTCCAAGAAATAATAACTGAAAACTTCTCAAATCTAAGGAAAGAAATAGACATTGAGATCCAGGAAGCCCAGAGAGTTCTAAATAATATAAATTCAAAGAGACCTACACTGAGGCACCATGGGGCTTAATCCCATGACCCTGAGCTCATGACCTGAGCCTAAATCAGGAGTCAGACACTCAAGTGATGAGCCACCTAGGTGCCCCTATTTTTTTTTTTTATTAATCATGTCTTTTCTTAAGTTTTTATTAAATTCTAGTTAGTTAACATTCAGTATAATATTGGTTTCAGGAGTAGAATTTAGTGATTTATCATCTACATACAATGCCCAGTGTTCATCACAAGTGCCCTCCTTAATACCCATCATGTATTTAACTCATCTCCTGTCCACTTCCCCTCCAGCAACCCACAGTTTGTTCTCTATAGTTAAGAGTGTCTTATGGTTTGTGTCCCTCTCTTTTTTTCCCCTCCCCCTATATGTTTTGTTTCTTAAATTTCATGTATGAGTTAAATCACATGGTATTTGTCTTTCTCTAACTGACTTACTTTGCTTAACATAATATGCTCTAGCTCTGATCCATGTCATTGCAAATTCAAGATTTCATTCTTTTTTATGGCTAAGTACTATCCCATTGTATATATATTCCACATCTTCTTTTTTATGTTTTATTTATTTATTTGACAGACAGAGATCACAAGTTGGCAGAGAGGCAAGCAGAGAGAGAAGAGGAAGCAGGCTCCCCGCCTGGGCAGAAAGCCCGATGCAGGGCTCAATCCCAGGATCCCGGGACCACGACCCAAGCCGAAGGCAGAGGCTTTAACCACTGAGCCACCTAGGTGCCCCCCACATCTTCTTTATCCTGTCATTAGTCAATGAACATTTGGGCTCTTTCCATAATTTGGCTATTGTTGATAATGATGCTATAAACATCAGGGTACATGTGCCCTTTGAATCAGTATATTTGTATCCTTTAGACAAATTCCTAGTAGTACAGTTGCTGGGTTGTTGGACAGCTTTATTTTTAACTTTTCAACGAACCTCCCTACTGTTCTCCAGAGTGCTGCAACAGCTTGCATTCACATAAATAGTGTAAGAGGGTTCCCTCCTCTGCATCCTTACCAACATCTGTTGTTTCCTGTGCTAATTTTAGCCATTCTGACAGGTATGAGGTAGTATTTCATCATGGTTTTCATTTGTATTTCCCCAATGATGAGTGATGTTGAACATTTTTTCACATGTCTGTTAGCCATCTAGATGTCTTCTTTGGAAAAATGTCTGTTCATGTCTTCTGCCCATTTCTTGATTGGATTATCTGTTCTTTGTGTGTTGGCTTTGATACGTTCTGTATATACTCTGGATATTAACCCTTCATCAGCTATGTCATTTGCATATATGTTCTCCCATTCAGCAGGTTGCCTTTTAGTTTTGTTGGTGGTTTCCTTTGCTGTGCAGAAGGTTTTTATCTTGATGAAGTCTCAATAGTTCATTTTTGCCTTTGTTTCCCTTGCTTCCAAAAATGTGTCTAGTTAGAAGCTGCTACAGCTGAGGTCAAAGAGGGTGCTGCCTATGTTCTTCTCTAAAATTTTGATGGATACCTGTCTCACATTTTGGTCTTTCATCCATTTTGAATTTACTTATTGTTTTGTATGGTGTAAGAAAGTGGTCCAGTTTCATTCGTCTGCATGTAGCTGCCCAGTTTTCCCAACTATTTGTTGAAAGACTATCTTTTCTTCCATTGGATATTCTTTCCTTCTTTGTTGAAGATTAGTTGACCATATAATTGTGGGCCCATTTCTGGGCTTTCTATTCTGTTCCATTGATCTATGCATCTGTTTCTGTGTCAGTACCATACTGTCTTGATTAGAGCTTTGTTATATAGCTTGAAATCTAAAATTGTGGTGACTCCAGCTTTCAAGATAGCTTGGGCTACCCACAGTCTTTTGTGGTTCCATACAAATTTTAGAATTCTTTGTTCTAGCTCTGTGGAAAAATGCTGTTGGTATTTTAATAGGGATTTCATCAAATGTATAGATTACTATGAGTAATACAAACATTTTAACAATATTTGTTCTTCCAATCCATAAGTATGGAATGTTTTTCCATTTCTTTGTGTCATCTTCAATTTCTTTCATAGGTGTTCTATGGTCTTCAGAGTATAGATCTTTTACCTCTTTGGATAGGTTTCTTCTTAGCTAGCTTATGGTTTTGGTGCAATTGTAAATGGGACTGATTCCTTGATTTCTCTTTCTGCCGCTTCATTATTGTTGTATAGAAATGCAACAGACGTCTGTGCATTGATTTTATACCCTGCAACTTTGCTGAATTCCTGTATCAGTTCTAGTAATTTTTTGGTGGAGTCTTTTGGGTTTTCTATACAGAGCATCATGTCATTTGTGAACAGTGAAAGTTTCACTTCTTCCTTACCAATTTGGATGCCTTTTATTTCTTTTTGTTGTCTGATTACTTAAGCTAGGACTTCCAGATCTATGTCAAACAACACTGGTGAGAGTAGACATCCCTGTCTTGTTCCTGACCATAGCAGAAAAGCTCTGTTTTTTTCCCCCAATGAGGATGATAACTGTGGGTCTTTCATATATGTCCTTATGATATTGAGGTGTATTCCATCTATCTCTACTTTGTTGAGGGTTTTTATTAAGAATGGGTACCTGGGCATCTCGATGGCCCAGGTGGTTGAGCATCCAACTCTTGATTTCAGCTCAGGTCATAATCTCAAGATTGTGGGATCAAGCCCCTCATTGGGCTCTATGCTGAGTAGGAAGTCTGCTCGAGATTCTCTCTCTCTGTCTCTGCTCTTCTCCCCACTAGTGCTTTCTCTCTAAAATACATACATCTTAAAAAAAATTTTCTAAGAAAAAAGAGAATGGGTGCTGTACTTTGTCAAATGCTTTTTCTGCATCTATTGAGAGGATCTTATGGTTCTTACCCTTTCTTTTATTAATGAGGTGTATCATGTTGATTGATTTGTGAATACTGAACCACACCTGCAGCCCAGGAATAAATCCCACTTGATCATGGTGAATAATTCTCTTAATGTGCTATTGAATTTGATAGTATTTTGTAGAGAATTTCTGCATTGATGTTCATCATGGACATTGGCCCATAATTCTCCCTTTTTAGTGCGGTCTTTGGTTTGGAAATCAAGGTAATGTTGATCTTACAGAATGACTGAAGTTTTCCTTCCATTTCTATTTTTTGGAACAGTTTGAGAAGAATAAGCATTAACTCTTCTTTAAATGTTTGGTAGAATTCCCCTGGGAAGCCATCTGGCCCTGGACTTTTGTTTGTTGGGAGACTTTTTAAAATATTTAATTAATTAATTAATTAAAGAGGGAAGGGGAGGAGCAGAGGCAAAGGCAGGGAATCTTAAGCAGGCTCCACACCCAGTGCAGAGCCTAATGCAGGGTTCGATCTCACAACCCTGAGATCATGACCTGAGCTGAAATCAACAGTCTGACACTTAACTGACTGAGCTACCCATGTGCCACTGTTGGGAGATTTTTGGTTACTGAATAATTTATTGATTGAATAATTTATTTGCTGGTTATGTATCTGTTCAAATTTTCTATTTCTTCCTATTTCCATTTTAGTAGTTATATGTTTCTAGGAATGTATCCATTTCTTCCAGATTGCTTACTTTGTTGGCATATAATTAATTGCTCATAATAGTCACTTATAATTGTATTTCCGTGGTGCTGGTTGTGATCTCTCTCTTACTCATTATTCCATTTAATTGGATCTTTTCTCTTTCCTTTTTGATAAGTCTGGCTAGGGGCTTATCAATTTTGTTAATTCTTCATACAACCAGCTCCTAGTTTCACTGATCTGTTCTGGTTTTTTGTTTGCTTGCATGCTTCTCTATCATTTATTTTTGCTCTTAGCTTTATTATCATTCTTCTGCTAGATTTAGGCTTCATTTGCTGTTTCTTTTCTAGCTCCTTTAGGTGAAAGGTTAGGTTGTTTATTTGAGAATTTTCCTGATTGTTGAGGTAGGCCTGTACTACTATGTATTTCCCTCTTATGACTGTTTTGGTCCATCATGTTTTCATTTTCATTTGCTTCCATGTATTTTTTGTATTTCTTCTTTCATTATCTGATTAACCCATTCATTCTTCAATAGGATGTTTTTTAACACCCATGAATTTATGGTCTTTCCAATTTTTTTTCTTGTGATTGACTTCAACTTTCATAGTATGGTGGTCTGAAAATATGCATGGTATGATCTCAATCTTTTTGTACTTTTTGAGGCCTGATTTGTGACCCAGTATGTGATCTATCCTGGAGAACCTTCCATGTTCACTTGAAAAGAATCTGTATTCTGATGCTCTAAGATGTAGTGTTCCAAATACATCTGTTAAGTCCATCTGGTCCAGGGTGTCATTCACAGGCCTTGTTTCCTTGAAGATTTTCTATGCAGATGATCTGTCCATTGCTTTAAGTGGGGTGTTAAAGGCCCCTAATATTATGTATTGTTAACAATGAGTTTATTTATGTTGTTACTATTCATTTATATATTTGGGTGTTCCCAAGTTGGGGGGCATAAGTATGTACAATTGTTAAATCTTCTTATTGGAGAGACCCCTTGATTGTGACGTAGTGCCCATTTTCATCTCTTGTTACATCTTTTGTTTAAAATATAGTTTGTCTGATGGGCATTAAGGAGGGCATGTGACATCCATTAGCATGATAAATGGTACTCTATCCCCTCACTTCCAATCTGTAGGTGTCTTTAGATCTAAAATGAGTCTCTTGTAGGTAGGATATAGATGGGTCTTGGTTTTGTTTTTGTTTTTATCTATTCTGATACCCTACGTCTTTTGATCGGAGCATTTAGTCTATTTACATTCCGAGTGATTATTGATAGATATGAATTTATGCCATTGTATTACCCATAAAATTGTTATTCCTGTAGATTGTCTCTGTTCCTTTCTGGTCTTTGTTACTTTTGGTCTTTCTTTCCCACTCAGAGTCCCCTTTAATGTTTCTTGCAGGGCTGGTTAAGTGATCACAAACTCCTTTAGTTTTTGTTTGTCTAGGAAATTTTTTATCCCCCCTTCTATTCTGAATGACAGCCTTGCCAGATAGAGTATTCTTGGCTGTATATTTTCCCCATCAGCACATTGAATATATCATGCCACTCCCTTCTGGCCTGCCAGGTTTCAGTGGAGAGACTTGTTAACCTTATTTGTCTTCTCTTGTACATCAGGATTTTCTTTTCCCTTGCTGCTTTCAGGATTTTTTCCTTACCTCTGTATTTTGCAAATTTCACTATGATATGTCTTGCTGTTGGCCTGCTTTTGTTGATTTTGATGGGAGTACTCTGTGCCTCCTGGATTTGGACGTCTGTTTCCTTCCCCAGATTATGGAAGTCTTCACCTATAATTTGCTAAATAAACCTTCTGCCCCTTTTTCTCTCTTCTTCTCCTGGGACTCCTATGATACGGATATTATTACATTTTATGGAGCTTCTGAGTTCCCTAAGTCTATAGTCATGATCCAATTTTTCTTTCCCTCTTCTTCTCACCTTTATTATTTTCCATAATTTTATCTCCTACATCACTATTCATTCCTCTGCTTCTGCCAGCCTTGTAGTCATTACATCCAGTCAGTTTTGCATCTTGTTGTAGCATTTTTTATTTTGGCCGACTAGTTTCTTATGATTGTTGTTTTAAATTTGGGTTCAGGTGTATTACTTCTATCAGTTTTGATTAGATCCCTGGCAGTGACCTCTTCGTCTTTCTTTTGGGGTGAATTCCTCCATCTTGGTATTTTGTCTAGGTCTCTGTCTTCTGTGTGTTATGAAAGCGCGTCATGTTTCCTGCTCCTGGGAGTAATGGCTATATTAAGAAGAGGTTCTATACCATCCAAGGCCTGGTGCTTCATGAAGTGTTTCTGTTATATGCTCTGTGCATTCTGCTGTCATGTTTTGGCTGCTCTTTCCCTCAGGTCAGTCCTCTGCAGAGTTTCTCCTTTCCTGCAGTGGGGAGTATTTGGACTTTTTCCAGTTGTGTGACAAGTTTTAACTAGGTGTGTTTTGGTTGGCTTAAAAGAGGTTAGTCCAGGGCGCCTGGGTGGCTCAGTCAGTTAAGCATCTGACTCAGATTTCGACTAGGGTCATGATCTCAGGGTTGGGAGACTAAAGCCCATGTCAGGCTCCACATTCACCATGGAGTACTTGAGATTCTCTCTCCCTCTCCCTCCCCTCTGACCCTCCCTGCATGTGCTCTCTCTGAAAGAAGGAAGGAAAGAAGAAAAGGAAGGAAGGAAAGAAAGAAGGAAGGCAGGCAAGTTAGAGCCTATTTCTCTTAGTGCTTAAATGTTGCAGTACTCTATGGTCAGTAGGTGTGATGCATGCAGGGGATCTGTGTGATCTTCTGCCAGGGATAGGGGGAGCCTGCTGCTCCTGTGACTCTCAGGCACATTTGCCCTAGTTCAGAAGCACCTGCAGAGGAGTGGGGCTTGGTGTAAGTGGCTCAAGCCTCCACTGTGGGGTGCCATGCTGCTCAATGACGTTCACCTGTGTTGATGCAGGGGGAAGAGGAAATGATATCAGCTTGCTCTCTTGTCCCCAAAGAGGGGAGTTTATGCCCACCACTGTACAGGAAGCCCTCAGAGATGAGCAAACAATCTCCCCTGCTGTGTCCCAGGCTTCTGTCAGATCTTTGCCTTCACCCTGTCTGTGTCTGAGCTGTCTGTCCACATAGTGGTCCTGTTTTATCTCAAGCATGCCTGCTGGGTTTCAAAACTCCAAATTTTAGGAACCTGACATGGCATGGTCCTATGCTGATCCTCTGTGGGAGGGTCTTGCTGTGCTGTGGCTAATGACACTTTACCCCAGAAGGGCAGCTATACAAATGCCCAGGGACTTGGAGTTTATGGTAAAGCTCAGCAAAAATCTGGGGTCCAGTTAGCTGCCCTCAGCAGCTCCCTCTGCTTGTATGCTAATGAACAGGGCAGCTCAATGGCACCTGTGGGAGAGTCAGCCTGTGTTCTGAATCCAAGCATTGACTTTACCTTTATTGACTTTATTGAAGTCCTAGATAGCATCTTCTTCCAGTATAAGGTTATCTTGTCTACAATGAAAATCTGTTGTTTAGTGTAACCACCTTCATTAACTATTCTAGCTAGATCTTTTGGATAACTTGCAGGATCTTCTACATCAGCACTTGCTACTTCATCTTGCACTTTTAGTTATGAAGATGGCTTCTTTCTTTAAACCTTATGAATCAACCTCAGCCTAGCTTCAGACTTTTCTTTTGCAGCTTCCTCACCTCTCCCAGCCTTCAAAGAACTGAAGAGTCAGGGCCTTGCTTGGGACTAGGCTTCGGCTTAAGGGAATATTGTAGCTGCTCTGATCTTCCATCCAGACCATTAAAACTTTCTCCATATCAGCGATAAGGCTGTTTCATGTTCTTATCATTCATGTGTTTACTGGTCTAGCACTTTTAATATCCTTTAAGAACTTTTCCTTTGCATTCACAACTTGGCTGTTTGTTGTAAGAAGTCTAGCTTTTGGCTTATCTCACCTTTCAACATACGATCTTCATTGATCTTAATCGTTTCCAGCCTTTGACTTAAATTGAGAAACAAGTGACTCTTCCTTTCACCTGAACACTTAGGGGTCATTGTGGGATTATTAAATAGTCTAATTTCAATATTGTTGTGTCTCAGGGAAAATGGAGGTTGGAGGAGAGGGCGGGTGATGGGGGAACAGCCAGTTGGTAGTAGAGTCAAAACATACACATTTATTGATGAAGTTCATCATCTTATATGGGCAGAGTTTGTGGTGCCCCAAAGCAATTACAATAGTAACATCAAAGATTACTGGTCATAAATATATAACAAATATAAGGATAATGAAAAAGTTTAAGATATTGCAAGAATTGTCAAAATGTGACAGAGACATGAGGCAAGCAAATGCTACTAGAAAATGGTACAGACAAATTTGCCCAGTGCAGGGTTGTCATAAGTCTTCAATTTGTATAAAATGCAGTATCTGCAACATACAATAAAGCAAAGTGCAATAAAACTAGGTATGCCTATACAAACTTTCAGTTATAAAATAAATGAGGTCTGAGAAGCTAATATGATAACTATAGCTGACAACACTGCATTACAGAACTGAAATTTGCTGAGAGTAGAACTTGTATGTCTAACCAAAAAAAAAAAGTATGTGAGGTGTTGAATGTGTTAATTAGATGAAGGGAAGCCTTTCATTATATATACATGGCTATTAATCCATCACATTGTATATTTAAATATCTTACAATTTTTCAATCATACTTCAATAAAGCTGAGAAAAAAACAAAAAATTAGAAACTATTGGAATTCTCCAAATATTAAAAAAAGTCCATTTCCATTTTTCACCTACTTTACCATACATAAACTGGTTTTCCAAAAAGTTCATCTCCATAGTTTTTTTTTTCCAGTGCAACAGCAACCACCCAATCAAAAGATATTTATGTAAAAATATTTGTTCTTGAAAACAGGTTAAAAGAGCAGTTTGCTAGTTGCCACTGGTTAAAGAAAAGAAAAAGTAGTTAATAAGCACTAACTTCTCTACTGATACCCATCTGCCTCTCCAGGTATGGTTCTCTAAATTCTAGTCAAGGTTATAAGAAAAATGATCCTCTAATGCATATGATGAGACACCAGTAATAAAAACTCTACAGAGGCCTAGTCTTCCATCTGAACCAACCTGAAACTTGAAAGAGAAAGAATATAAAGGTACTACCACTCATAGTATCACTTAAAATTATCTCCTTTTTCCTCCTTTTTCTTTTTTTATAAACACACATAAAACCACAAAACCTCAAAACCTCTATGAAAACACTTTTACCCTAATTATTTTTGAGAATTAAAGGAATCACTTGAAGAAAAATAATTAATTATGCAGATTATAATCAACACTGTCATTAACTTTGTTACTTAGTGACTTTTTAATAGATGGAGAAATATAAAAATAGTTTCAATCTACAATGAGAATTCTCATTTGTATTCAATAAAGAATTCAAGTTCTTACCTTAAAAGTGACATTTTTTGCCTTATATGTAGCAAAATATGGTTGTTCCAAAAGCCACAATGATGTAAGAATGGCAGCTGTAGAGGTCTTTACACGAATGACAGGACTATACTCCCAGGATAACTCGGTGAGAGTAGGATCACAGGGCAGTCTTTTATTAGACCACCTTATCATCCATTCCAGCAGCCTTCTTATACTGCCAAATGTGTTATTTAGTGCTAGAGGAAGATCTTCTTGAGGGTTAATATCATTGCACTGAATTGCTTTAAAAATATACCTTCTAGTTTTGTTGGACTTGGGAGTCCAAAAAATATGGTTTGACAATTTCTGGATTACAGGTTTCTCTGATTTGTCATCTTGTATTCTGTAAACTGACTTTTTTTTTAAACCAAACAATCCACTTGTCCCATCCTTTTTGTCGACTTCATTCAAAGGGCTCTCTAAAAATGGCCCAATTCCTTGATTAACCGGGACTGAAGCTGAAAGTTCTTGGTTTTCTGATTTTTCAGACTCATAAGACTCAGAAGCAACAAAGCAGGAGCCAGCTCTAAACACATTCTGGCTTTTGGTTTTGGCTTGACGTCGTTTTAATGTTGTATGCACATCAAAAAGTAAAGAATTAAGTTCGTTTTCTCTAAGATGTCCAGAAAAACTGGTTAGAAATGGAATGCCAGGATCCTTGGAATCAAGTAGGTCTCTTTCAAGAACATAACTCAAAAAGAGATCAAGAAACTTAATATATTCATCATCATCACGTTCAAATTCCCAAACACCTATTACAGGAAGTGCATTTTGTAATAACTTTTCATGATCTTTTCTTTCAAGATTTTTTTTCTGATTACATATCTTCTTTTTTTCATTGGACTTATCAGTCAATGTAAATTCCATGTGATTTGGGGCATTTCTAGCAAAACAAAGTTAAAAAAGACAAAATTAATAACTAGAACAGATATTAGAATTAACAACAAAAATTCTCTCCACTGATTGAATCATATATATTTTTTTTAATGCCTCAATGTCTTTCAAATGAGGGGGCCAGACCAAATGATCTCTAAGTGTTTACTAGAGCTAAACATTCTGATTCAAAAATATAACACATTAGTACCAAAAGGGGGAAATTTGTGTTAAAAAAAAAAGACTGAAATGGGGGCGCCTGGGTGGCTCAGTCACGTAAGCATCTGCCTTTGGCTCAGATCATGATCCCAGGGTCCTGGGATCAAGTCCCACATCAAGCTCCCTCCTTGGCAGGGAAGCCTGCTTCTCCTTCTCCCTCCAGCAGCTGCTCTCCCTGCTTGTGCTCACTCTCTCTCTCTGTCAAATAAAAAAATAAAATCTTTTATTTAAAAAAAAAAAGACTGAAAAAATTTTAAAAATTTTAAAAAAGACTGAAATGTGTTCACAGAAATTTCACCTTAAAAATATGAATTTTTTTCTGAAAAAAAAAAAAAAAAGGTCCACTGATGTGTCAGAATTTAGGAATATAAAGTCAATAAAAATCATAAGCCACCAACATACATATTAATTTAAGGTTTCTTATTTTTTACATCTGCCCCTTTCAGCTTGCCCTGTACAATGTGCAACAAGGAGGACTGCTCTCAAGATTCTGCTACACAAAAGTGGGGAATTTTTTCAAAACTTTCTGCTGCTACTAAACCTGTTAGGCAAACCCTTTAACTGCCAGTCATAATTACTTTTAAATCTGTTTCCTTTCAACATGGTCCTTAGGGAAGAACACAGATTCCCAGTTCCCTCAATAAAAGAAATAAAGGGTTCGTATTAAGGCACCCAACTGAAGGCACCATGTCTCTCCTTATTAAAAAGTCACAATAAGCAGCCTCCAGTGTAACCAAAATTGGCGAAACAAGTTCACAATTTATAATACTATGAGGTATGATTTAAGCAGATGTTTATGTTTGAAGAAGATAAAATTATTTCATTTGAGAAGATTGTGGTTCATTTTGTAGACTTCTAGTCGTGAAAAGGATAAACTGCATGGCAGATAATGGAATTATAAAGAAAAATTTTACCTAGAGCAACAGAAGTTTAAATGATAAGAATTTCTCAACAATTTATAGACAAGTTTCAAAGATGAATGTGCAATTTCCTTTCCCTGGAAACCTTTAAAAATAATTTAGCTGGGACACCTGGGTGGCTCGGTGGGTTAAAGCCTCTGCTTTCGGCTCAGGTCATGATCCCAGGGTCCTGGGATCCAGCCCCACATCAGGCTCTCTGCTCAGCGGGGAGCCTGCTTCCCCCCACAACCCCGCCTGCCTCTGATCTCTGTCTGTCAAATAAATAAATAAATAATCATTAAAAAAATAATTTAGCTAACCCAATAATCCTAAATTACTTAAATCTAAAGATTACTAAAAAAACTAAAATGGGGCGCCTACGTGGCTCAGATGGTTAAGCATCTGCCTTCACCTCAAGTCATGGTCCCAGGGTCCTGGGACTGAGCCCCACAAGGGGCTCCCTGCTCAGCTGGGAGCCTGCATCTCCCTCTCCCTCTGCCGCTCCCTCCATGCTCATGCTCTCTCTCTCTCTCAAATAACTAAATAAAATCTTTAAAAAAAAAAAAAAAAAACTAAACTAAAAGCTCCCCAGTGAACTCTAGAATTTCATCTACTGACCTGATTTTATACTATCAGGTAGCAAAATTATTTCATATCTCAATAATATTTTTTTTTAAGATTTTATTTATTTATTTGACAGACAGAGATCACAAGCAGGCAGAGAGGCAGGCAGAGAGAGAGAGAGGAGGAAGCAGGCTCCCTGCGGAGCAGAGAGCCCGATGCGGGGCTCGATCCCAGGACCCTGGGATCATGACCTGAGCTGAAGGCAGAGGCTTTAACCCACTGAGCCACCCAGGCACCCCTCAATAATATTTTTAATTGTACATTTTATACTCCTAACATCCTTGTGAGTCAGGGAGGGTAGCATTTATTGTTCATATTGTTAACAGTGCAATCAGTGAGGGACAAGAAATCAGCTCCTCTGTCGCATGAACATACTGAAAATATTTTTTTCCAAAGGAAGTGAATACTTGCTATTAAGAGATCTCAACAGTACCTTTGGTTGACACGTATCCTACTTTTTTCTTCAACTGACAATGCTTCTGAGAAGGTGTCTGCTGTATCTGCATCACTATGGACTAGAGAATTCCCCAGTTCCGTGAGTGTGCTCCTGCTCAAACTAGTTCCTAAGGAAAACCTATCAAAACCTGGAACCCCAGCTGGTTTTTCTTCTTCAAGTGGTTCCCAGATATTCATCTCAAAAGAGCCTATATTTCTTTGCACACGTTTTAGGGCTTTCACTCTCACTTTATGAATAGAATGCATAATAACAGACATCATTTCCTCAGTTTGGGGACCTATAAAAGAAAAAAGGAGGTCTTAGATTAAATTAAAATGTTTCCACTTAAGACAAAGGGGGACCCAATTCCAGTCCCTTGTGGGAACAAGGAATCCAACTGATGACTAAGATTTATTTCCACATTCTTACAGAGCATGCTTTCTTCAGTATTTGTTAGAAGGCTATGGTCCACATTTTAAGGCAGAATTGCCAAAGTTAGAGAAGGTCCATTAAAGAACAATAAAACGGACAGAATCCAGACTCCATAAGAACATATGCCCTAGAAAACAAAAACTTAAGGAGTAATTTCACTGTTTTGGGGCTCCTGGGTGGCCCAGTTGGTTGAGCTTCTGGCTCACTTCGTGATCTTTGGGTCATGGGATGGAGCCCCATGTCAGGGTCCACATTGGGCATGGAGCCTGCCTGAGAGTCTCTCTCTCCCCGCTCTTCCTCTGTCCCTCTCCCTGCACTCACTCTCCCTCTCTCAAATAAACAAATAAATCTTAAAAAAAAAAGTAATTTAACTATTAAAAAAATGAGACAGATAATTACAAAAAGAATCGCTACAACTTTTCCATTCCCAAGAGTGGTAAATAAGAGAAAATGAATATAATTTTAGCCAAAGAAACAAAAACACCTTTCTGACTTTAAATAACAGGAAACATTAGAAAGGGAAGTTTTTCAAGGTTGCCTACAAAAAATAATTTAAACATTACTATACATAACAGGACATTTTAGAGAATGTCAAGAAAGTATTAAGAAAAATATAAACCAGAAATATATTAATACAATAATGTATAATCATAAGACATAACTAGACTTATATACTATAGTTATAAAAAAGAGGGTAATTTGAATTTTTAAAAAATTTCCACAATGTGAATGTAGTTAATGTCACTGAATTATATACTTAAAAGTGGTAAATTTTATATTATTTATATATTTTAACCACAAGAAAAAAAATTTCCACAAGGGCATCTTGACTGTAGAGGATAAAATTAGAAATACAAATAACCATAAAGGAAGAGGAAGAACACTAGTTTTCAATAAAATATCTGCATTATGCAAAGCTCCATATGCTCATTTTATATATTTTATCTTCATCTTTTTGTTTTGTTTTGTTTTTTTAGAAAGAGAGAGAGCATGCAGAGGGCGCTGTAAAGGGAGAAAGAGAGAATCTTAAGTGGGGTCCATGCCCAGCAAGGTGGGACTCAATTTCATAATCCTAACATCACGACCTAAGACAAAATCAAGAGTTTGGCGCTTAACTGACTGAGTTACCCAGGCATCCCTTAATCTTTTAATACACATTCGCAAAGTAGGTATTAGTATACCCATTTTACAAATAAGGAAATGAGACCCATAGAGACTGAGCAACCTTGCCTACAGTCACACAGTTATTAATTGACAGAGCCATGACAGGAAGTCAGCTTTGTCTGGTTCCGAAGCAAAACTGGCGCTTCAGTGATGGAGGAGTGCTTATTTCTGCCTTCTCATACTATCTTCAAAGAAAGAAGAAATGCATAAAAATATAAGCACTAGAAATCACGTGCTTTCAAAAGAAAACAAGAATCTTCCGTAATTCATCAGATACGTAAGAAATGACAAATACTACCTTTTACAACACAGTGTCTGAGTCTCTGCTGAAGAGAGTGATATTTTTCTCTTAAAGGAACCCTTATGTCCTCAGGATTGGGAAATGCTCTCACAAAAATTTCAGCTACCTTCAAAAAAATTTAGAAAATGAGTTTTATGAGCAACATCATTCTTAATTAAAGTAAAGCAAAAATCCTTTGAAATCTCTGATTTTCATTTAGTTTGTTTTCACTACATTCACATTACCTTTCTGATTGGTGGCAATTCTCCAATAAGGCTCAAAATTAGATCCTGAATAAGTTCTTCGATATTAGCAAATCGAGAGAAGGGCAGCATTCTGTATGCCCACTCCACTGCACTGAGACAGTGCTCAACCATACAGGAATCAAACTCCACTTCAAGGTCCTAAAAGGATATTGAGAAATACATTTCCTTTTCAATTTAGATGGACAGAGCAGGAGTTCAAAAGAAAGACTTTTATAAGCAGTAAAATCTTCTATCAAGCAATAACTTCTCAAATAATATTTGTTCATTTTCCTTATTCTTGTTCAAGTAAATACCTTTTTTCCCTCCACATTTTCTCTTGCTTTCTGATACTGCCTGCAACTATAAGATAACTTATCACGAATATGTAGCATCCAACACAAAGCACAAAGTTCTCTGAAGCAACCTAAATCAGGAATACAAATATGAAAAACTGGATGAGTATGCACATTCATATAATAGCAACTTCACCACTGCTCATTTTCTTTCCAAAATAAATGTCTTTATTTTGTTGATTATAAAAGAAACATATGTTCATTGCCAACACCTTATATGAAAGTCATGAAAATCCTTTCAGAACTTTTATGTACATTATTCTAGAATATTTCATGCATGGGCAGTTGCATAAAAATATTGAAAACATTTTTGGAGTAAATAACTTACTCTATTTACTAGTAGTTTACTTGCTTTAAGCTTCATAGCCTATTGTAGATAATGTTCAAAACCAATACACACAGCTGTACTTAATACTGGATAGTTAATCTGGAAAATTCCTTATGATAGGCAACTAAGTTTAAAATTTTTCAATACTAGAAACATACTTTCCACTATTGGACAATTTTTTAACTAAAAGCAATAAAAGTACACAAAGATATATATAATCATACTATGTATGCTGGGCTGAAACTAGGTCTTCTTTTCACTTAATGTATCCTGGATATCTTTCCTTGGTGGTAATATACACATACTGTCTTTTCATTGCCAATATAGTATTCCGTTGTACAGAAACTTCCTCAAATCAATTGTATATATTATATCATTATTAATATTTAGGCCTAATTTCTAAGCAAACAGTTCATTTTGAACAAACCTATTGCTTTAATGGAAACTTCATCAAGCTTGTGGTCTCCAGCCGCTCCAGGTCGAAAGAATGCTACCCCTTTTTTACAGTAATTAAGTAATGACTGAGGGAAAGGACTCAATGAAGGAAGGGACCCTTTCATTCGAATCTGAAAGAATGACAGAATATGTTAATTATCAGTCATCTGAATCTATTTCTAAGGAAGGTATAATGGAACAAACAAGGCAAGTAAGATAAACCATATAGAATGGAAAACACCCCATGGTTCCTATACTATGTAAGAAAATACCCCTGACATGAGCTGTACTTTCAGAAACTTAGCTCACAAATTTAATTCAAGAAATTCACTAGACTACGGATGCCTGGGTGGCTCAGTTGGTTCAGCATCTGCCTTTAACTCAGGTCATGATCCCGGAGTCCTGGGATTGAGTCCAGCATCAGGCTCCTTGCTCAGCAGGTTCTTGCTTCTCCCTCTGAATACCACTCCCCTTGCTTGTTTACTCTCTGATAAATAAATGAATAAATAAAATCTTAAAAAAAAAAAAAGAAATTCATTAGGCTAGGTCATAAAAGAGAAAAGAAGGTTTCAATCAATTTTTTTTCATCACTCAGTTTTGCCTATATAGAAAGAATTTAATGCTATTTGTCCTGACTTTCCCCAAAAGCATAATAAAGGGAAAAAAAGATATTTAAGCATCTCTCCTCCAAAATAAAACTATGTGCAGTATCTAAAAATAAATATGACAAAAGTTATATCTACCTATATAACTTTCAAAAAACTTAAGTGAAAGAATTAAAGTCACCATTTGGCAACTCCTAATAAAGAAATGACTCCAGCAAGGATAATCAGTAAATGTTCAATTAGGTAAAAAGTTGCTGGCCTGATGGAGAATGTGAGTGGGTAAAACACAACCTGAACTCATGAATCCATTTCACTGTCACTAAAGTGAGATAAAAAGTCCTATGTGTCACATGATATGTAGCAACAGGGAAGTATACCACACCATTTATGAGGACCCATTTCTAAGAAAATGTGAACCTGATCAAGCCTCTGTACCTCAATGAGTGTAGAGTAACTACTAACGGGGAAATAAAAGGAAAGAGGAATAAGTTAATTGACACCAAATAGATAAACTATCAAACACATGCACAATACAGTACAGGACAAATTACTATGTTTCTCTACAAATCAAGGAGAGAAAAGAAATTAAAGGAAACTGCTATAGAATAAAAGAAAAGGAATCTAAGAGACATAAACCTGAAAATGAAAGGATGAGCAGCAGGTTTCTAACCTGCTTTCTCCCTCTTCTATTCACTTCCATAAAGAGACAATCTCATCAAATCCCCTTATAATCATGCTAATAACAGACATATTGTCAAACAAATGCACAGTATTTACTAGATATACAGAGCCTAGCTAGGTTGGTTATTATAAATAAACATAGAATGCATGGATTTATGCAGTAAATTGTGTGGAAATGTCACACAAGCTCTATAATTAAAGGAGATGTTCAGTAACTGATACTCTCTTGTGTCATGATGTTAAACAGAGGTCAGATCACATTCTCCCACAGCAAGAAAAACCTTGGTAGCAACATATGCAATTGCAAGCTTCACCTAAGTCTTTTAGTTATATCCTTGAAATCATTGGTATAAAGTTTGATCCTGGATAAGTCTGTTGATTCTTATGAGTCAGACTTGATAATATAGTCCTTCCTATAAGCTCATAACCAAACATGGGTGAACTTTGGTTGGACTTTAATTCTAAAAACCTACTATTAAAAAGACATTTTCGGGGCACCTGGGTGGCTCAGTGGGTTAAGCCTCTGCCTTCGGCTCAGGTCATGATCCCAGGGTCCTGGGATCAAGCCCCACATCGGGCTCTCTGCTCACTGGAGAGCCTGCTTCCTCCTCTATCTCTGCCTGCCTCTCTGCCTACTTGTGATCTCTGTCTGTCAAATAAATAAATAAAATATTTGAAAAAAAAAAGACATTTTCAAAATCAGGGAAATTTTATTATGGACCAGGTATTAGACATTAATAAGTAAATATTGTTAACTTTGGTATAATAGTATGGTGGTTTTGGGGCACCTGGGTGGCTCAGTGGGTTAAATCCTTTGCCTTTGGCTCGGGTCGTGATCCCAGGATCCTGGGATCCAGCCCCGCGTTGGGCTCTCTGCTCAGCGGGGAGCCTGCTTCCCTTCCTCTCTCTCTGCCTGCCTCTCTGCCTACTTGTGATCTCTGTCTGCCAAATAAATAAATAAAATCTTTAAAAAAAAAAAAAAAAGTATGGTGGTTTTAAAATATGTCCAGAACTTCTTTAAAACTCATCCCTTCAAAGGTAGAGCCTAATTTCCCTCACCTAGAGTGTAGATCATACTAAGTAACTAGTTTCTAATTAGCAGAATATGAAGTGGTTGTACTGATTTCTGGGATTAAATCACAAAGGCATTGTAGCTTCCACCTTGCTGTCTTTTGGATCACTTGCTCAGGAGAAGCCTCCTGCTAACAACCAGCACAAACTTCTTAGCCATGTGCATGAGCTATCTTGTAATCCGATCTCTGCTTCCTGTCAAGCATTCAGATTCCTGCAGCCAACAGTCCGTATTTTGTTATGCAACTTTATGAGAAATGTGACTTTTTGCTTTCATGAGTAAAGACCCTATAATTTTGGTAGCAACAAGCATTCCAGCATTCCAACCAATTAGAAAACATCAATTTACTACAACCAAATTTGTAATTAAATTATATGCCCAATAAAGTCTGAATGAAGGAGGTAGAGAACACAGCAGTACAGGGAATCACTTATAAATTGTACAAATTTCTGTAAGAATGGATCTCCACATTTTTGGCACCTCTCCCAACATCAGTAAATTCATGGGCTAACAATAAAACTATCAGAGAAATTTGAGGAATAGTGAATTAGAGGGAATTTATGTGTCATTTCTGTATATAGACCAAGGGTTGACAACAGGCCTAAAGATAAGCTGCAAGTCACACATGGCACTGGGCAATCAGAGTAGCAATGACTACACACACAAAGGCTCTAATCTATGGCCTGCTAGTCCTAGGAGGCATGTCTTCAACTATGTCACAAAAGTCTTAACACAGTCTTAACGCTAGCTAAATTAGTTAAAGCTAGATTAAGTGAGATTACTGTCAGGATTTGTACATCAGATCAAACTTCTATGCGAATCTAATTTCCAAATTTACTGTAGAAAACTGTTTACTTAAACAATTTTTTTTAAAGATTTTATTAATTTATTTGACAGAGAGAGAGAGCACAAGTAGGCAGAGAGAAAGGCAGAGAAGGTGGGGGTGGGGGAGCAGGCTCCCCACTGAGCAGAGAGCCCAATGCGCAGCTGATCCCAGGACCCTGAGGATCATGACCTGAGCCGAAGGCAGAGGCTTAACCCACTGAGCCAGTCAGGCGCCCCTTAAACATTTTTTAAAAAATGAAGTCTCCTATAAAAAACAGACTCAGTAGATCTTATTAAACTATTAAACTTATTAAACTATTAAAATCAGTCTTTCAATAACACAGGAAAACTCTTTGCCCTACCTAGTAAACATGCTTTGAAAATAACTTTGGGATGACAAGATACAGAAAGGGTACAATTTCATGTTATATTCTATGATAGCTGTAAGCAAATTTTACAAACCTTTCTTTCTAAAAAAAAATGTCAAATTTTCAATAACAACTTGGTAACTTCTCAAAGTCTCTCTAAAGGTTCTACTAAGAAAAGTTGTAGACTCTTGTTTTTAAATAGAATCAAGAGTTGGGACACCTGGGTGGTTCAGTCAGGTCCAACTCTTGATCTCAGCTGATGTCTTGATCTGAGGGTCATGAGTTCAAGCCCCATGTTGGCTCCACACTGGGCATAGAGCCTACTTAAAACCAAAAACATTTAAATATAATCAGGGGCCAAATTAAAGATATTTGGCACTAATATTTATTTCCACATTTCACAGAGACAGACAACAGGCCTATAAAGGGCTTGCATCTGGATAAGGGACATGTGAGCAAATATCCGGTCTGGCCGCTGATCAGGTAAAGATGCAGCTATGGCTCAGCTGAAGTCAGTGTAGAAGAGGATGACAGCCTTGCTTATTATAAGCAAACCTGAAATCTATGCCTTTATAGGGTAGGATTCCTTGGAAAATTGTCATAATCGTAGGTATTTGTAAATATGAATAAATATTAGTGATTTAAATAGTTTAACATAGCACATAAATGACTAAGACGTTTCCAGACCTTCTGCATGACTTTTCTTGCCCATCTCAACTGCAAGATGTACCACTGTGCCACAGGAAAAGAACACCGAGCTGCCCGGAAAAGCAAGAGGACCCGTTGGAGAATTCCAGACACCTTCTGGCGGTTCTCTTTCTCAGCTTTTAAAAGAAGATCATCACCATCTTCCTGAAGAAAATAAAACCAATGATTTTAGTAGCTAGTAATATGAAAATTTTAAGGGGTAAAGTGAAAATAAATACAGTGTTTCTCAAACTAAAATGTTCCTGGAGATTTATAAGGGAAATTTTGAGGGATGGCCTCAGGTTTCAACTATAGCTATTGCTAGTGTCAAGGAAATATTTCTCTCATCTCAAACGTAAAGGGCTAAACTGACCTTAAACCCAAGACTTCCCCTACAGCAGTTAAAGCCCTCCACTCCTGACTCCAATGGTACTAATGGACTGCCAAACAGAACCTTACATTCTCCCCAGCCAAGAGTGAATCTCAGTACCCTGAGGGAGAGAAATAATGGGGGAGAAATAATTCTATTGTTTTTCTTTCTCCACCTCCCTCTCCCTCTGGACATAGACAAGGTATCCTTAAAAGCTGTTGGGAGGGCACCTCGGTGGCTCAGTGGGTTAAGCCACTGCCTTCAGCTCAGGTCATGATCTCAGGGTCCTGGGATCGAGTCCCACGTCTGGCTCTCTCCTCAGCAGGGAGCCTGCTTCCCTTCCTCTCTCTCTGCCTGCCTCTCTGCCTACTTGTGATCTCTCTCTGTCAAATAAATAAATAAAATCTTTAAAAAAAAATAAAAATAAAAATAAAAGCTGTTGGGAGCCACCCTGCTCCCACAAAGGGAACCAGCCTTAAGCTGAAGCTAACACTTTAGAAAACAAACCAGAGAGGAAGAGCTCAAATCTATGTTAACATAACTGAGTCAGAAGACTACCCTATTACTGGGCTTTTGAATTAGGCCAGCCATTTTGGACCAAGTTTTCTATTATTTCCAACCTAAAGAATTCTAATTGATACAGAGTGATATTTAGGAGAAATCCTACCACTCAGGATTATTTTATTAAAAAGTAATAAAATGAATCAGTACTAAGGATCGCAACCACTCGAACTAGAATCAGTGTAGCACATTCCAAAAATACCTTAAATACTATTCTTTTTTTTTTAAATTTTTTTATTTTTTCAGCATAACAGTATTCATTATTTTTGCACCACACCCAGTGCTCCATGCAAACTGTGCCCTCTACAATACCCACCACCTGGTGCCCCCAACCTCCCACCCCCCACCCCTTCAAAATTCTCAGATCGTTTTTCAGAGTCCATAGTCTCTCATGGTTCACCTCCCCTTCCAATTTCCCTCAACTCCCTTCTCCTCTCCATCTCCCCTTGTCCTCCATGCTATTAAATACTATTCTTTTTTTTTTTTTTAAAGATTTTATTTATTTATTTGACAGAGAGAAATCACAAGTAGGCAGAGAGGCAGGCAGAGAGAGAGGAGGAAGCAGGCTCCCTGCTGAGCAGAAAGCCCGATGTGGGGCTCGAACCCAGGACCTGGGATCATGACCTGAGCCGAAGGCAGCGGCTTAACCCACTGAGCCACCCAGGCGCCCCTTAAATACTATTCTTAATTTCTAAACTTATTGAATTATTTCTACTGAAAACTCAGAATGTGAGATGTGACAAAAAAGATGAATTACTAAGAAATATGATGGACAATTTACTCCTTCCACGTATAACATATTACATTTGAAATATCAGTAAATGAAATATTTTAAACCGGGGCGCCTGGGTGGCTCAGTGGGTTAAGCCGCTGCCTTCGGCTCAGGTCATGATCCCAGGTCCTGGGTTCGAGCCCCACATCGGGCTTTCTGCTCGGCGGGGAGCCTGCTTCCTCCTCTCTCTCTGCCTGCCTCTCTGCTTACTTGTGATTTCTCTCTGTCAAATAAATAAATAAAATCTTTAAAAAAAAAAAAAAAAAAAAAGAAATATTTTAAACCTATTGAAACATAACTATAACAAATAAGAATAGAATAAAAACTCTTAAGAAAAAAGCAGAGAAGTTGCTCATACTAAAACAGTAAGTAGTGAAGAAACAATACTAGAATCACTTCAAAATATTAATCAGTGTAAAAAATAATTTAAATATAAATAATTTGCACTAATACTTTAAATCTTAAAGCCAGCTAATTCTGATATCATGAGACCAGAGAAAAAGTTCCTGAGAGGAACACCGTATTGCTATTTATGACAGACTATCAACTGAAGAGTTCAGGAGAAAAAAATGACCTACCAAAGAAAAAAACACAGTAAGTCTTTCAAAAGAGGCAAAGACAATGAGGTGAATAAAAGACTGAAACAATGTATGGCTTCTAAATTCTGACATTCAATATGTGTTATCCTAAACAAATGTCTATTTTTTAAAAATCTGGATAAAGAGAACTCTTTCTTGATTTTGTTTTATTATTGCAATAATTTTAACATTTATTGACTGCTTACTACGTGTCCTAGGCCCTAAGGTAAAAGCTTTTACAGGATATCTCATTTAATCCTCACAATAATGCTATTACAGTTACTATACTCATCAGCATTTTACAGATAAGGAAACTTAAACAGTTTAGTACATTGCTTAAGATTATACAATTAATAAACAGCAAAACTGGGATTTGAAAGTTTGTCTTCAGAGCTTGCATTCTTATCTTGATAATTATTATGAAGTTGATTATTTTAAAATTTAGACAAAATCAATTTTAAATTAATTAAAAGATTAAGCTTACTTCACTAAGAACAGCTGGCTGAGGACAATACAATGGAGGAGCTGGAAGATACAAGCCAACTGGCACTAAGCCCCACAGTCTCCTACTGAAGTCTTTGGCGGAGTTTACCAGAAGCTGAAATGTCTCAGACAAAACATCTGCATCAGCCATAACTGCTGCTTTCAGTACTTCCTGCACTGAACCAAATAGCAGATTTACATCTTCTTCTTCAATGGGATCTGCCAAATACAAAATTAGTAAGAAAGTTAAGATTTATACTATGCTGATCCTATTTTGTAGTGTAAAATTTCCTATTTGAAAAAGCAGATCATCAAAAGTGAACATACTGGTTGACATGCAAAATAAGCCAACTTCTAGCCAGAAATTTAGTAACTATTCTGCTACTTCATTCATTCATTCATTCATTCATTTATGGAGAGATTGAGCATGGGTCAAGGACAGGATGAAGAAAGAGAGAGGATATCTTCTTTTTTTTTTTTAAGATTCTATTTTTATTTATTTGACAGACAAAGATCACAAGTAGGCAGAGAGGCAGGCAGAGAGAGAGGAGGAAGCAGGTTCCCCGCCGAGCAGAGAGCCCGATGTGGGGCTTGATCCCAGGACCATGGGATCATGACCTGAGCCGAAGGCAGAGGCTTCAACCCACTGAGCCACCCAGGTGCCCCAAGAGAGAGAATATCTTAAGCAGGCTCCATACCCAGAGCAGAGCCCAATACAGGGCTTGATCTAATGATCCTGAGATCATGACCTGAGCTGACAGACTAAGCTTAACCAAATGAGCCACCCAGGTGTCCCTACCACAGTATATTTTAAATAAAAGTTAGTAAAAATGATTTATGTCATGCAGCTAAAAAAAAATTAAAAAAAAAAAAAAAGAAAAGCAAAAAGATACAAAACATTCCCACCAACAGTGTAAGAGGGTTTCCCTTTCTCCACATCCTCACCAATGTTTGTTGTTTCCTGTCTTGTTAATTTTAGTCATTCCAACTGATGTGAGGTGGTATCTCATTGTGATTTTGATTTATATTTCCGTGGCAAGTGATGTGGAGCATTTTTTTCATATGTCTGTTGGCCATTTTATGTCTTCTTTGGAGAAGTGTCTGTTCATGTCTTCTGCTCATTTCTTGACTGGTTTGTTTTTTGGATGTTGAGTTTCAAACAGACTGAGGGTGGCAGGAGGGGAGGTGGGAGGGGATGGGGTAACAGGGTGATGGGGATTAAGGAGGGCATGTGAAATGATGAGCTCTGGGTGTTATATGCAACTAATGAATCACTGAACATTACATCAAAAACTAATGATGTGGGGAGCCTGGGTGGCTCAGTGGGTTAAAGCCTCTGCCTTCAGCTCAGGTCATGATCCCAGGGTCCTGGGATCAAGCTCCGCATCAGGCTCTCTGCTCAGCAGGGAAACTGCTTCCCCCCCCGCCCTTCTCTGCCGGCCTCTCTGCCTACTTGTGATCTCTCTCTCTAATAAATAAATAAAATCTTAAAAGAAAAAAAAAACTAATGATGTATTATATGTTGGCTAATTGAATTTAAATAAATTTTTTTTAAAAAGACAAAAAAACAGTCCTACATTTAGTTCAACTATATAAATACGTATATAAATGTGGATATGTCCCAAAAGGTAAAGTGCAAGGAGATGTAGATGATAGAACTAGAGATTTAGGGACTTTTATATTATGAAATATTTAAAGCATGCTTTAAGATATAGAATATAATATGAAAACACTCATGCATTGATTTTTCATTCTTGTCTGATATTAGCATTGTTGATATATTTAATATTTTTAAAAAATAAAATGTTTCACGGGGCACCTGGGTGGCTCAGTGGGTTGAAGCCTCTGCCTTCAGCTCGGGTCATGGTCCCAGGGTCCTGGGATCAAGCCCCGCATTGGGCTCTCTGCTCACTGGGGGGCCCACTTCCTCCTCTCTCTCTCTCTGACTGCCTCTCTGCCTACTTGTGATCTCTGTCAAATAAATAAATAATTAAAAAAATTTTAAAAAATGTTTCAGATATAACTGAAATTTCTGCACCAATCATATTCCACTCACTCTCTCCAGAGAGTGTGGTATGGGTATAAAGGAAATCTTATTATACACAAGCTATGTCCTATACACCTAGAGAGTTCAAATTCATCTTCCACTTCACTAACCATCTGCTGAGTTTGCTCTTAAATCAGTTTAAAAGGTATAATTTACATATGTTAAAATTCATCCTTTTTAAGTATATAGTTCAATGAGTTTTGACAAATTTATGCAGCCTTGTAAGAATAATGCCATCTCAGAGGACATGAACAGACATTTCTGCAAAGAAGACATCCAGATGGCCAACAGACACATGAAAAAGTGCTCCATATCACTCGGCATCAGAGAAATACAAATCAAAACCACCATGAGATATCACCTCACACCAGTCAGAATGGCTAAAATTAACAAGTCAGGAAATGACAGATGCTGGCGAGGATGCAGAGAAAGGGGAACCCTCCTACACTGTTGGTGGGAATGCAAGCTGGTGCAACCACTCTGGAAAACAGCATGGAGGTTCCTCAAAATGTTGAAAATAGAACTACCCTATGACCCAGCAATTGCACTGCTGGGTATTTACCCTAAAGATACAAACGTAGTGATCCGAAGGGGCACGTGCACCCGAATGTTTATAGCAGCAATGTCTACAATAGCCAAACTATGGAAAAAACCTAGATGTCCATCTACAGATGAATGGATAAAGAAGATGTGGTATATATACACAATGGAATACTATGCAGCCATCAAAAGAAATGAAATCTTGCCATTTGCGACGACGTGGATGGAACTAGAGGGTATCATGCTTAGCGAAATAAGTCAATTGGAGAAAGACAACTATCATATGATCTCCCTGATATGAGGGAGAGGAGATGCAACATGGGGGGTCGAGGGGGTAGGAGAAGAGTAAATGAAACAAGATGGGATTGGGAGGGAGACAAACCATAAGTGACTCTTAATCTCACAAAACAAACTGAGGGTTGATGGGGGGAAGGGGTTGGGAGGGGGGGGTGGGGTTATGGATATTGGGGAGGGTATGTGCTATGGTGAGTGCTGTGAAGTGTGTAAACCTGGCGATTCGCAGACCTGTACCCCTGGGGATAAAAATATATGTTTATAGATTAAAAAAAAAAAAAAAAAAAAGGCAAAAAAAGAATAATGCCATCACCCCCAAAATGTTCTTCTGATGGCAACCACTGATCTGTTTCTTGTCCTTACACTGTTTTTTCTTTTTTTTTAAGATTTATTTATTTGAGAGGGAGAGTGAGGATGGGGGGAAGGGCAGAGGGAGAGAATTCTTCAAGCGACTCCACGCTGAGCCCTATACCCGAAATGGGGCTCAATCCCACAAACCATGAGATATGACCTGAGCAGAGACCAAGAGTTAAGACACTCAATTAACTGAGCCACCATGGTGCCCCCTTATAGTGTTACTTTTAATAAAATATCACATAAATGGAATCAAACAATATGTAATCTTTGTTTCTGACTTCTTTCATTCCTTACAATGGTTCTGCAATTCATCCACGTTGTTGCATGTTATCAGTAGTTTGCTCCTCTTCATTCCTGATTATTCTTTTGTACAGATACAATGAAATTTGTTTATCCATTCACAAGTTGACAGGCACTGGAGTTGTTTCAAGTTTTTGGCAATTATGAAAAAGCTGCTGTGAACATTTGTATTCAGGTCTTTTTGTGGTTCTATGTTTTTATCATGCTTAAATATCTAGGAGTAGCATCCACTGAGTTTCTATTTCCTCTTTCTTTCTGACTCCTGGAAATTTTCCCCACTTTCTCTATATATTAGCCTTAAAACATCTATTTTTATGTTTTATCTAGAAACACATTTTATCTATCTATTTATTGTGGGAAAGTTTTGCAGATTATTTAAAACAACATATTGCCAGAACTATAAATTCAGACTAAGACTTTTTTAGTCCTTTTTTTCAAAACCAACTTTCATGCAGTTACATTATCTTTTTGTTTATTTAAAAAAATATTGACAGAGGTGCCAGAGTGGCTCAGTCAGTTGAGTCTCTGTCTGCCTCCAGCTTGGGTCATGTCCCAGGGTCCTGAGATCAAACCCTGAGTTGGGCTCCCTGCTCAGTGGGGAGCCTACTTCCTCTCTCTGCCTCTGCTGCTCTCTTGATCTCTCTCTCTAATAAATAAAATAAAATCTTTAAAAATAAATATTTAAAAATAAATTTAAAAATATTGACAGAAAACTAGCAAAGAAGTTTTTAGTCAGATTTCCAAGTATTATGAGTTCTTTCTGGAAAGAGGAGTTATAATTAGTAAGATCTAAGAATCTAGAGTTAGAAATCTCACCGCTTAATAGAGACATGCACTAACAAAATCAAAGGGTCCTACAGTAGTCATTAAGCATACATCTTTAAATACCTGACTTCATTATTTTTCATCTAAATTTCTCCATTTATAAAACACACAAATTTTATAAGGCTCCTGGATAAATCTATGAAATATATGTGATATTACATTATTTTTAATTTTGTCATGCCACTCTGAACTTTTCAAACTAAAAACAAAACCAACCCTGTGATTTATGCACTCAGCAAGACTTAAACTAAATACTCTCCTGTGTGCGAAATTCTACAGCTATGACTACAAGAGAAAATAACCCAAATGGAGCAAAATATAACTGGTAAAAAGATATGTACAGGAAATCAGAGTCTCATTCAGTTACTTACCATCATTTTTTGAGCCGGCTTAAGTTTTTAATGCTCCCATGATTAGGAATAAATAGCAAACTTTTATCTTTGATAAGCTTACTGCAAAGTTTAATATATTTGTGGATATTAACAAGCTTTTTAAAATATCATAAGGTTTATATTAATTAAGCTGATACATTGTCGGACAAAAGTAGGTAACATACCTGTAAACTGTTTGTGTCTTGAGCCCATTTCATTTTTTGCTTCGGAAGAGGCTGGCCGACCTAAAAAACACTGCAGTTTTTCCTGGAAAATCTGTGCTGGAGTCAAATTTATAGGTAAATTCAGACACTTTTTGTTGGACCTGAAATCATATCAAGTTAAGAGAAATGAATCCAAACTTTGAAAAAAAGGAAATATTAACACACTAAGAACTAAACATGAAATTTTAAGGAACAGTGAAATTCATTTTCTTTATTCATCCTCTATTTTAAAAAGAAATAATTAGGGGGAAATAAGAAATAATTGAGGAAATATTACACTAAGAAAATTTTTAAGGCTCTCCATGATTATGATACTAATACATCATCCCATCATTATTTCCCATTGCTACCCTACAGTCTACTCTATCCAAACTGTACCAAACTTGTCTTTAGCCATATGCCTTTGCTCATGTTTGGAATGTTCTCCCTCCCTACAGCTACTCCATTTGTCAAGATCCTGTCTTCCCTTTAATGCCTATCTCAAATGATATCTCCTACATAAAATATTTCCTGTCCTATACCCATTTCATAATATTGCTCTCTCCACTGCATCACTGGCACTTTTTTTACCACACTATCTAAATTATAATAATGTTTTGTCCTAATTTCACTATTAAACTATAAATGTTTTAAGCATGAAGACTATGTGCCATCTGTGTTTATGTCTACTAAAATATCTGGCAGAGAGCCTGGTATAGAAAGGTTACGTATAAATAAATATATGTTGAATTACTGAACTGAAAAATATCAAAGATACAGAAATACCATAATGTTCAAAGAAGTTAAAATACATATATTAGATTGATTAGCTTAAAATTTAAATCCTACTTAAGATAGACAAACTCTCCCATTGACTAAGACTTTTGAGGGAATTACTAACAAATGTGCTAAATAAAAGTGGTTTTTTTAAAGTTTTAATACAAGAAAGCTGCGAAGCTGTCCAACATGCTAGCCCCTAGCTTCATATTTACTATTTAAATTTAAATTAGACTGAAAACTCAGTTCCTTGGTCTTACTAGCCACATTTCAAGTGCTCAATAACTACATATGACTAATAGCTATCATATTGGACTGCACACATAGAACATTTCCATCACCGAAAACAATTTTATTGGACACCGCTGGACTAAGGATTCCACAAAATGTGCAAATGCCAGCAATGAGAGAAATAAAAAGTTAAATGTCACTATGATACTATTTCTTAACCTAAGTTTGCCTACCTAAGTTTGTACATACCTTATGAAATTGCTATCATATTTACAGAACAGTTGGAAGGCCACACCAATGGAAACAGATGTCTTCCAGTCTCCAAGTTTATGTGCCAGCCACACAGCCTCTGGAACTAGGCCACCAATAAGTAATAATTCAAAGGCATATTCAACTGTCCACACATCAGAAAGATTCTGATCTCTTACAACACTGGCCACCTTAGAGTGTTGTAAAGGAATAAGTCGAAGGGCGTATTCTATGAGTAAATAAAAGAAAATAGATATTATAATTAATCAGAACTCACTTCTCCTCACATAGTTACTTCTCTCTCTCTCTCTCTTTTTAAGATTTTATTTTTAAGTAACCTCTATACTGAATGTGGGGTTGAAACTTATAAACTCAAGATTAAGAGTCACATGCTTCACTGACTGAGCCAGCCAGGAGTCCCTATCTGTTTAGTTAGCCTTTTTTACACAGAATCACAAGAAAGATGGCTTAAGATAGGGATGCCTCAGTGCCTCAGTCAGTTAAACATCTAACTGTGGCTCAGGTCATGATTTCACTGTCCTGGGATTGAGCCCCACGTGGAGCCTTCAGAAGGGAGTCTGTGTCTCACCTCTCTCTCCCTCTCCCCTTGCCTCTCTTCCTGCTCATGCTTTCTCTCTCTCAAATAAATAAATAGAATCTTTTCTTTGTCTTTTTTTTAAGATTTTATTTATTTATTTGATAGAGAGAGAGTGAGAGAGCACAGCAGTGGGAGGAGCAGAGGGAGAGAGAGAAGCAGGCTCCCCGCCTGAGCAGGAAGCCCGACATGGGGGTCCGATCCCAGGACTCCCAGATTATGATCTGAGTGGAAGGCAGATGCTTAACTGACTGAGCCAGCCAGGTGCCCTAAATAAAATCTTATAAAAAATGGTTTAAAATGGGGGCACCTGAGTGGTGCCATCGGATGAGTGTCCAACTCTTGGTTTCAGCTCAGGTCATGATCTCAGGTTCATGAGATCCAGCCCCACCTTGGGTTCAGCACTTAGTGCAGAGGAGGCTTAGGATTCTGTCTTCCTCTCCCTCTGCCCCTCCCCCCGCTCATACTCTCTCCCTCTCTCTAAATAAATAAATAAAATATTTTTTTTAAAGTGGTTTAAATAATACTTAACATACTCTAGGTTTTGTTTTTAACACTGAAGAAAATGCCTCATTAGTGGATCATGAAGTAAATGCCAGCATTCTTAAAAAATGAAACAGAACCAAGTAGATACAGAAAGAGACAGCATTGAGTACATTACATAAAACAAATATAAATAAAGTTTAATGAAAACTTGATGTCAGATAATAAAAACATACTTATACACACTAAAGTATACTGGGCCACAGTGTACATTTTATTACTGTGGGCTAACTGAAATACATCTCTATTTCTCCCACTAGAAACTGGGAGACCAGAGATGCATTTTACATGAATCTGTATTTCTCATAGCACCATGCAATAAATAACTAATTTAAGGTAAAACTCAAGCACTAAGTGTTCAATATATTAGTGTTTATAAAAAGGTAGAAAAGAGTGATTTTCAATAATCCTAAATGGACTAAATGGACAAGATTTCAGTCTGGCCTGGGATTAAATACAAAGGATGTTATCCTTCTCCCTAGCCTTTCATACCTTTCCCTAATTAAAGTAACATGAGTAAGCAACTTGGAAATATGATGACTGAACTGTTATTTTATACACTATGGAGTATTATGCCTCCATCAGAAAGGATGAATACCCAACTTTTGTAGCAACATGGATGGGACTGGAAGAGATTATGCTGAGTGAAATAAGTCAAGCAGAGAGAGTCAATTGTCATATGGTTTCACTTATTTGTGGAGCATAACAAATAGCATGGAGGACAAAGGGAGATGGAGAGGAGAAGGGAGTTGAGGGAAATTGGAACGGGAGGTGAACCATGAGAGACTATGGACTCTGCAAAACAATCTGAGGGTTTTGAAGGGGCGGGGGGTGGGAGGTTGGGGGAGCCAGGTGGTGGGTATTAGAGAGGGCACGGATTGCATGGAGCCCTGGGTGTGGTGCAAAAATAAGGAATACTGTTACGCTGAAAAGAAATAAAAAATTTAAAAAAAAAAAAGGAGAATAAGTATGCATTGGCACCAGCTCAGATTGTCACTTCTAAACTTCTGTGATGTAAATAGGTAAAATGTATGAATTTATGAAGAATTAATGAATTTTATAATTAGAGCAATCAGTTGTATAAAATTTCCTAACAATATGAATTATAATTTAAGAAATTAGAAATAAAATTCAAGTCCCCTTTATTTTTTTTTTTTTAAGATTTTATTTATTTATTTGACAGAGAGAAATCACAAGTAGGCAGAGAGGCAGGCAGAGAGAGAGGAGGAAGCAGGCTCCCCGCCGAGCAGAAAGCCCGATGTGGGGCTCGAACCCAGGACCTGGGATCATGACCTGAGCCGAAGGCAGCGGCTTAACCCACTGAGCCACCCAGGCGCCCCTCAAGTCCCCTTTATTAAAAAAAGATTCTCGGGGCGCCTGGGTGGCTCAGTGGGTTAAAGCCTCTGCCTTCAGCTCAGGTCACAATCTCAGAGTCCTGGGATCGATCCCCACATCGGGCTCTCTGCTTGGAGGGAAGCCTGCTTCCTCCTCCCTCTCTCTCTCTCTCTGCATACTTGTGATCTCTGTCTGTCAAATAAATAAAATCTTTTTTTTTTTAAGATTTTATTTATTTATTTGACAGAGAGAGATCACAAGTAGACGGAGAGGCAGGCAGAGAGAGAGAGAGAGGGAAGCAGGCTTCCTGCTTAACCCACTGAGCCACCCAGGCGCCCAAATAAATAAAATCTTTAAAAAATTAAAAAAAAAAAAAAGAGTCTCAAGAATTCTCAACGAAAAAAAAAATATATATTGCTAACATTCCCAATCACTTCCTCAAAATAAAACTGGCAAATGGGTTTCTGCTCCTTGAAATGATCAGTTTCTCATGTGACCTAGTCTCTTCCC
Source organism: Lutra lutra (assembly GCF_902655055.1). Classification (NCBI taxonomy): domain Eukaryota; kingdom Metazoa; phylum Chordata; class Mammalia; order Carnivora; family Mustelidae; genus Lutra; species Lutra lutra. Next base: position 29,822,353 of record NC_062282.1, read on the forward strand.
ATACCAAACACTAACACTTTAGCCTTCTGACAAACACATTTGGATAGAAACACAAAAATTTGCCATTCAGGGCACCTGGGTGGCTCAGTGGGTTAAGCCTCTGCCTTCGGCTCAGGTCATGATCTCAGGGTCCTGTGATCGAGCCCCGCATCGGGCTCTCTGCTCAGCAGTGAGCCTGCTTCCTCCTCTCTCTGCCTGCCTCTCTGCCTACTTGTGATCTCTCTCTCTCTCTCTCTCTCTGTCAAATAAATAAATAAAATTAAGAAAAAAAATTTGCCATTCACTTGAATGTTTGATTCTGCACAGGCAAATAGCCCAGAGACTGATGAAATTTTTCCTACTTTTTTATTTACTATGAGCAAAGTACCATACTACTAAAAGAATTTGAATGATTTAATTTTCTAAAAATTTTATTGCTTTCATACAACAAACATCATGCCAAATAAGCAACTCAAATCCTCAATACATTCTGCCATTAGTTCTGATTAAAATGATTAACATAAAAACTATTCTAAGTCAAGCCTGCAGATACCTTTTTCAAGATACTAGAAATTAAATACTATATATATCATGTTTCAGGTATTTAACTTTTCAATAATCACAGTCTCAGGCTTAGGAAGAGATCACAAAACTTTCTTTCCTAGCCTCTCCTCTTACTGGGAAGATATGTACACAAGAAATAAAAATGTGTGTCTTTGAGCTTTTATGAATGGTTATGAATATGCCCCAAAACAATTCAATAATTCTATCACCTTTCTTCCTACAATGTGATAAAGATCAATCTTGTTGGGGCTCCTGGGTGGTTCAGTGGGTTAAAGCCTCTGCCTTCAGCTCAGGTCATGATCTCAGGGTCCTGGGATCAAGCCCCGCATCAGGCTCTCTGCTTAGCAGGGAGTCTGCTTCCTCCTCTCTCTCTGCCTGCCTCTCTGCTTACTTGTGATCTATGTCTGTCAAATGAATAAATAAAATCTTAAAAAAAAAAAAAAGATCAATCTTGTCTAGGGATGCAAAGTGATCTGAAAAGACAAAGATCATGGCAAACAACTAAGGTCCTATAAATAATGTAGGATAGGAAAGATAAGAAATCGAGACAAACTTTCAAAGTCAGGATTTGATCTTTTTTTTTTTTTTTAAGAATTTTTAAAGGTTTTTCAAAAAAACAGAGGGAGTACTACCTTTTCTCTTTAGTAAAATAATGTGGATTAAGGACATTTGTTGTCAGAAACATTACTACCAAAAATAGAAAACACAGGTGATAAATACCTAGGGATGTAACAAAAGAGAGCTTAAATATAAAACCACTGCAATGATAATAAATGCAGCTGACCTTGAACAACATGGGTTTGAAATGTGCGGGTCTACTCATACACAATTTCTTTGGATAAATACAGTACAGTAATATAAATGTATTTTCTCTTAGGATTTTCTTTCTTTTTTTTTTTTTTAAGATTTTATTTATTTATTTGACAAACAGAGATCACAAGTAGGCAGGAGCGGGGGAAAGCAGGATCCCTGCTGAGCAGAGAGCCCAATGTGGGGCTCCATCCCAGGAACCTGAGATTATGACCTGAGACCAAGGCAGAGGCTTAATCCACTGAGCCACCCAGGTGCCCCTCTCTTATGATTTTCTTAATATTTTCTTTTTCTAGCTTACTTTATTGCAAGAATACAATAAATAATACATGTGCAAAATACATATGAACTCTTTATCTTATGGGTAAGACATGTGGTCAATAATAGGTTATTGACAGTTTACTTCTGGGGGAGTCAAAAGTTATATGTGAATTTTTGTGCAGTGTGCTGGCACATCTAACTGCTGTATTGTTCATGGGTCAACTGTATTATCAAATGTACAAGGAAATAAGTCATACCATCTGAGTAATATATGTCCTAGGGGAAGGCATAAAAGTGAAAGGAGTGCATACTGTTAGAAAGAAAAGGCAGGGAGCACCAGCTGAATCTGAATTAGGACATGGTAGAAAAGGACAATGGTGGACAGGGACAGGAGAGCAGACAGAGCCTCGTGGAAGTTGAGCACCTGTTTCTATTTGTACTAGCTCCCTAAAACAAGCCATAATCAGATCAGGAGAAACTCTTCTTCCCAGAGAAGCAGGGATCTACTAGAAAAGAAACCATGAAACAAGTTCCCTTCTGATCTTACCTCACAAACATGACTGTCTAGGGAGCAGAACCTCTTGAAGAACCCCAGGTGAGAAGAGAGACTAGAACTACTGCCATAGTGTTGTTCAAGTGGGCATAGGCAGTCCTCTGCTCTTACCCACATCCCGAGACAGTTACAGAAGACTCTGAACATGTAGTTCAAAACCCACTGTTCTGTGATTAAGTTTGCTGACCACTTGTTGCTACCCCTATTAAACTTTTTCTCTTAATATTTATTTATTTGAGGGCGCCTGGGTGGCTCAGTGGGTTAAGCCGCTGCCTTCGGCTCAGGTCATGATCTCAAGGTCCTGGGATCGAGTCCCTCATCAGGCTCTCTGCTCAGCAGGGAGCCTGCTTCCCTCTCTCTCTCTGCCTGCCTCTCTGTCTACTTGTGATCTCTGTCAAATAAATAAAATCTTTAAAATATATATATACATATATATATATTTATTTGAGAGAAAGAGAGAGAGAGCACAGCGGGGAGAGGAAGGGGGAGAGGGAGAAGCAGACTCCCTGCTGAGCAGGGAGCAAGATGCAGGACTCCAGCCCAGGACCCCTCAATTATGACCTGAGCTGAAGGCAGATGCTTAATGGACTGAGCCACCCAGGTACCCCTCTATTAAACTTCTAATTACCTTCCATCTTGTACTATTCTAATATATGTGTATCAGTTCATGCTACTTCCTGATGAAATCCCACTGTACTTAAACTGGAGGTTCCTTCCCCTGGCTCACAACTGGCCCCTGTCTCTGCCTTCATGTCTTATCAGTCTTCACTTCATCCTCTATGCTCCAGCCACACCAGCCTTTCAGTTTCTCAAATGCATCAAGTTTATTCTTGTTCTGGAGCTTTTCCACAAGCTCAGGTTAGAATGCTGTAAGTACTGATATGTCCATGCTGTTAGTACTGATATGTCCATGCTGTTCTTCCTTGTCTGTTAAGAGTTCATCTTAGGGGCGCCTGGGTGGCTCAGTGGGTTAAAGCCGCTGCCTTCGGCTCAGGTCATGATCCCAGGGTCCTGGGATCGAGCCCCGCATCGGGCTCTCTGCTCAGCAGGGAGCCTGCTTCCTTGTCTCTCTCTGCCCTGCCTCTCTGCCCTGCCTCTCTGCCCTGCCTCTCTGCCCTGCCTCTCTGCCGACTTGTGCTCTCTGTCAAATAAATAAATAAAATCTTAAAAAAAAAAAAGTTCATCTTAAATGTCCCCTCCCCCCAAGAGAGCATTTTTCCAAATTCACCATCTGAAATAGCTACTCAGTCATCACGCATTACTCTACTTCAGTTCTCTGCATGCCAATTATCACCACTTGATATATCTTGTTTATGTATTCATTTATTTAACATTCTGTTTCAAGCTACTAGATGTTATTTAATTAGATGTTAATTTAATTAGATGTTATATTTAAATTCCATAAAAGAACAGGCATTTTAACCGTTTTGTTCATGGCAGTCAGAATAAGTCTATTTCATACATCAAAATAAAAGAAATACAAATATCTTCATATTGTTAATCTCATGTGGTGCATGTTAATATATTTCTAGCACCTATAACACTGCTTGTTACACAGCAGACACTTAACAAAATTCATGGAATAAAATGAACATCATAGAAATCTGTGTACATGTTTCTCTCCATGACAGCAGAGCAGTTCTCTATGCACTGATCTGTGGTACATTTTGACATTAATAAAATGATCAAATAGAGCAAAGTAAATGACCTAAAGGAAATTATAAAAGTAAATCATTTAAATAAAATTAAATTCTAAATTAGCATACTCAAAATTTGTTAAATTTTCATTTTTTATATAAATGACAGTCCTTTTACTTTAAAAATGGAAACTTTATAAAAAATACCAATTTGTCTAAAATTTATACTTAAAAATCCATACTCAATAAAAACAAACCTAAGCAATACCTTTCCCAGATTTTATTCATTTATAGGCACTGAGAATCTATATGTCACACACTAAGCTAGAACGGAATTATTTCCATAGAATAATGATCACTATATAAGCTGATTCTAAATACTATGTGAAAAAACAAAGTGAGAATATTATTTGCTTACTGTATTACCTGTTTTAACATGAAGGGGAGGAAGATCATTCACATTGTGAGGTGGCAAAATGTAAAGCAGCTGATTGGCGAAATAGGCGGCCATGAAACGAGCCATGGACTGGATAACCCTCACCGCCACGTCAGGACGAACATTTCTCATTATTCCAAACTCACAGTGAGACTTCTCGGGAACTAAGGAATACAGCAAATGACCAAAGGAGATTATGATCAAACTATCAAAAAGTAATAATATTTAAGTTCCCAAAACTACACAAGAAGAAAATTACAATTAAAAATTGTTTCTGAGGGGCGCCTGGGTGGCTCAGTGGATTAAGCTGCTGCCTTCGGCTCAGGTCATGATCTCAGGGTCCTGGGATCGAGTCCCACATCGGGCTCTCTGCTCAGCAGGGAGTCTGCTTCCTCCTCTCTCTCTCTGCCTGCCTCTCTGCCTACTTGTGATCTCTCTCTCTGTCAAATAAATAAATAAATAAGCTTTAAAAAAAAAATTGTTTCTGAGATGTGCACCCATAACCTGTATGAGCAAATTTATAATAAATCTATACTTCTTGAGGACAATTGAACAAAAATAATTAATTCACAATTATGAGCATATGCACTTCAGAACTACTGATGACTTCAAGTTACCAGTTTTATTTTAAAACATGGAAGGAGAAATACAAAACAATCCAGTCATGATGGACTTGCAAGCTTAGATTCATTCTTTTCCCTTTTCCTCCTTTTTCTAAGGCTTTTTCTTTGATGAAAGGAGACAGAGCTTACTATAAAAATAATCCAAAAAGCACTAGAACAGTGATTCTTTTTTTTTTTTTAAGATTTTATTTGAGAAAGAGTGAGTGAGAGAGAGAGCACAAGTGCAGAGAGGGGGAGAGGGAGAAGCAGACTCCCCTACTGAGCAGGAAGCAGATGCTCTATGCTCTATCCCATGATGCTGGGATAATGACCTGAGCCAAACCAGCCGCTTAACCAACTGAGCCACACAGGGACCTCTCGAATAGTGATCTTAATGCTATTTTCTGTACCATTAGATCTGGGGACTAGGATACGGTCCCTATTTGAGAATCAAAACTTAGTAATATAAACTGGCATTCAGAAATCTGAAAATAGTTAAGCTAGTAAATACAGAAAAATACTAAGTTAACATTAATTTTTATGAAATTCATGGTCCCAGGGCACCTGTTTGGCTCAGCTGGTTAAGCATCCAGTTCTTGATTTAGGTGCAGGTTACCATCTTAGGGCTGTGAGATCAAGCCCCAGGTGGGCTTGCGCTGTGTGTGGAGCCTGCTTAGGATTCCTTCTCTCTCTCCCCTCCCCGCTCGCTTTCCCTCTCCAATTAGTAAATTAATTAAAAAGTAAAATTTATGGCCCTAACAATAGCAAAATACTTCTCTTTCCCAAAAGTCACTTAATAATATTCACAAGAATATTAAGCTCTATATTCATATGAACCACTTCTATCTTGTCATGGTACACCTCAGCAGGTAACACTCTTCCTCTCACAGAGTAGGTACTCAAGATTATAGTTAGTAAGCTTTTTTAAATAAAGGGAATCTTGAAAAAATATGATTAGCCTTTAAGCAGTATTCTTCATCTGGTCAGTTAAAGTCTGGAAAAACAGTATTATTTCTTCACATTGAACTTAAATGGCTCATAGGTATGAATCATTTTCTCCTGTATTAAACTTACTGTAGGAATTATACAAAGGCAAGATTTCCAGTAATTTTAATCATACAAAACTCATTATTATAAACTCAGAAATAAGCTCCTTAAATGGGAAGCAACCTAATTCTAAAAGATGGTCACAGAGTAAAACTGTATCAATTCAGAAGTAAAAAATTTGAAACAGTAATTCTGTATGTGGCACCCTAAGGCAGCGTCTAGTTAAAAACCCTGAATCTCTAAATGAGTTTCCTTGGGATTCCTGGGTGGCTCAGTTAGTTAAGCATCTGCCTTCAGCTCAGGTCATGATCCCAGGGTTCTGGGATCAAGACTCATATCAGGATCCCTGCTCAGTGGGGAGTCTGCTTCTCCCTCCCTCTGCCACTCTCCTGCTCATTCATTCTCTCTCTCTCAAATGAATAAATAATATCTTTAAAAAAATAAATGCGCTTCCTTGGTAAAGAACATTCACATGTGTTGAGACAACCTGTTGCTAGAGGAATTAAATGTGTCCTGTGTGACTTCACTAGGAAAGGAGTCTTAGAAACTTGTGCCTGGTTTCCTCTGGACTTCATCCCAAGCACCTGTTGTCTATGCTAATTTTGCTTTGTATCCTTTCACTGTAATAGATCATAGCCTTGCATATGACTATATACTGAGTACTGTGTGTCCTCCCTGTGAATCACTGAATATGGAGGGTAGTCTTGGGGACCTCCAACCCAGTAGGGATATACTTAATATATTCTAAACGATAGTCATTAAAAATTAAAATATATTAATATAGGTTCAAAATAGGTTATTTTATTTTTTTTTAAAGATTTTTTTATTTATTCATTTGACAGATAGAGATCACAAGTAGGCAGAGAGACAGGCAGAGAGAGAGGAGGAAGCAGGCTCCCCGCTGAGCAGAGAGCCCAATGCGGGGCTCGATCCCAGGACCCTGGGATCATGACCTGAGCTGAGGGCAGAGACTTTAACCCACTGAGCCACCCAGGAGCCCCAGGTTCAACTTATTTTAAAAGTTAGTGACACCACTGAGAAATGATGAAGAATATTCAATCAGTTAAAAAGTCACATAGAAAAGCTTTTCACTCATACACAGCTAGTAGACCTTTCTTAAGGGCAATTTGATATCAGTCCTAAAACCATGGATTCTCTTTGATCCAATAACTTCATTTGTAGAAATTTATCCTAAGGAAATTATTAGTAATGCCCACAAAAATTTATGTGAACTGCAGCACTATTTAAAATAGTAAATAGGTGGCAACAACTAAAATGTGCAACAATGGGGGAAAGGTTTAATAGGCTTTCAAAAAGCATACTATTTACATTTGAAAATATTCATCAAAATGTTAAATTTTAAAAGATTATAAAAGAGAGGGGAAAACGATACAAGATGAAACTAGAGAGGGAGACAAACCGTAAGAGACACAATCTCAGGATCAAACTTGAGGGTTGGTGGAGGGGAGGGGGCTGGGAGGGCTGGGGTGGCAGGGTGATGGACATTGGGAGGATCTGTGCTATCGTGAGTGCTGTGAATTGTAAGACTGATGAATCACGGGTGCCTGGGTGGCTCAGTTGGTTAAGACTGATGAATCACAGACCTTTACCCCTGAAACAATATATTATATGTTAATAAAAAAAAGAAAAAGATTACAAAAGAGAATACACAGCTCTAATAAGTGTATACATACGAAAAAGTGTTAGAATTGTAAGTTATTTTTCTTTTTACATTTCCATTTTTCAAAATTATCTAAAATAAACACATATTACTTCCATAATAAACACAAAAATTTTAAAAGATAAAAATACAAAAAATAGGGGCGCCTGGGTGGCTCAGTGGGTTAAAGCCACTGCCTTCGGCTCAGGTCATGATCCCAGGGTCCTGGGATAGAGCCCCACGTCAGGCTCCCTGCTCAGCAGGGAGCCTGCTTCCTTCTCTCTCTCTGCCTACTTGTGATCTCTGCCTGTCAAATAAATAAATAAAATCTAAAAAAAAAAAAAAATACAAAAAATAAGAGATCTATAAACAGTGGCTGGAACAATAAAAACCTAAGCTGGCATGGATTCCATTTAGAAAGTTCTGATACACTGGGCATTTCAGACCCACTCATATACATATTATACATTTAATGGTCTACTACCTTATAAATATTATACAGAGGTGTTCATATATATCTTTCACTCTGGTTATTGCTTAATTTAAATATACCCCTTTTAAAAAGGGCAATCACATACTCTGCAGCCTCTTAAATGAATTTTTTAAAAAAAGAGTTGGAATACCTCAGAAAGTGATTTTCATCACTTTACCAAACCACCTTAACCAATAGTTAAAATATAAATATATTAAGGAAAAATACTTGGATATCTGATATTATGTCTAAAAAATATGACTGTGAGAAAACAATTCTGGCAGTTCAGCAGGCAATTATTGCTAAGCCCTCAGGATCCAAAGATTTAAGAAAACAAACAAACAAACAAAACAAAACAAAACAAAAAACCCCACGATCCTTGCTATTGAGAAGCTGACAGGTCAAAATTCACTGTAACGTAATTAGCCAGGTCAATCAACTTTCATGTTTTACCTAAACCTATGAACACAAATTAATGAGATGAAACATACTGATTGTCAAAATACATACCTGAACAATCCTCATTTTCTTTTACAGGTAGATGGGACCACTTCAAAATTTCTCTTACTAGGTGATCACACAATCCTTGAGCATCGTTTAAATTATAGCTATAGAGGTAGCAGTATAAAAGAGAAAGATAATAGCGTATCTGAAGAAAACATGTTCTTCTTCCTCCTTAAACAAGAAAGAATTAAGCTTACATTAAAAACATGTTAGCAAGGTAATGTTCCTTTTTTAAGCTAATTTATTTAGGTAATCTCTATACCACGTGAGGCTCTAACTCATGACTCCAAAATCAAGTCACATACTCTTCCGACTGAGCCAGCCAAGTACCCCAGCGAGGTAATGTTCTCAATCTCAGAGCAAGGTAGACAGGAATGTTCAGTTTATGAAAACTGTATACTGAGGTTATGTGAATTTTTCTGTATTTGTTTTATATTCCTATTTTAAAAATATTTTTCTTATTTATTTTTTAGAAAGAGAGAGAGAGAGAGAGCATGAGAGGAGAGAGGTCAGTGGGAGAAGCAGACTCCCTGGCGAGCAGGGAGCCCAATGTGGGACTCGATCCCGTGACTCAAGGATCATGACCTGAGGCGAAGGCAGTCGCTTAACCAACTGAGCCACCCAGGTGCCCTGTTTTATATTCCAATAAGTTTTTTTTTTTTCTTAAAACAGGTCAGCAATACTTTGTTCTCTTTCATTTTAAGTTCTGAACAATTTTATTATCTTTTATCAGACCCTAGGACAACTAAGATTTTATCCCAAGGGTGCTGAAAATCTTCAGCATCTCAGCACTAAAGTCCATTAACAACATCTATCTGAAGCGCACATGGTATAAAACAGAAGGAAACATGCTAAAAAAAGAAAACCCCAAGAAACCATACGTATATCAAACAGTTAGTCAAAGAGACTTCCCAAAGGAGAAACACTATCCAACAAGATAGGTTCCCCTGACCACGGCGCCCAAATATTGAAGGGTGTTTAGAACTGATACCTTATCCATTCTTTCTGAGTAAAAAGAATTTCAATTTTATCTGGGTTTAACAATCCACCCAGGGGCACCTGGCTAGCTCAGTCAGCAGAGCAAGAGACTCTTAATCTCAGGCTTGTAGGTTCAAGCCCCACACTGGGTGTAGAGATTACTTAAAAGTAAAAAAAAACTTACAAAAAAAAATAATAATAATGCACCCAGATCATAATTTCTCACTTAGATGTGGCCAGGTGAAAAAAACAACTTAGCTCTGGACCAAGAGATAACACTGTGTAGAACTTCCAGAAAAGCTGGAAGGGAGGTAACTCAGCTAGGAGGTGCACACTTTTCTTGCCCTTCCTGCTCCCCTCCTCTCTGCTGTCTAGAAATGGATGTGATGGCTGGAGTTTCAGTACCCATTTTGCACATGTAATGGTCTTAAGATTGGAAGCAGTACACTAAAGACGTCTGAGAAGAAAAACTAAAGGACATGTGTCCTTACTTAGATCACAGAAACACCAAATCAGCCCGACTATCAACATCTGGTCTCCTTTTGTAAGAAAGAGAAATAAACTTCTTTCCTGTTGAAACCACTATTACTTTCAGTCTCCATTATTAGAACCCATTCCTAGCAGATAGAGTTGGGAATGAAATGAAACATAAAGGTCCATAATGGAATTAGGAAAACTTTTCTCCATCAGAAGTTCTCATCTCCTTGAATGCCACACTACTTCATCCAGTGGACAATCCCCAAACGTGAGAACTGCATTAGACTTCTTTCTCCAGATCTATTCAGTCACAAGTACAACTGATCAAACCTATTGTCTTTCAAGTGTAACCTCTGCTCTCCAGTACTCTTAACATTGCTTTGATTCAGGACCTCCTCAACAGACTAATTTTCCTGCTCCCATGTGAATCCCACATATCTACACAGGATTCCTACAAATGATGCTCCACATTGTGCCAAATTAATCTTTCCAAAAGGCTTATATTCATTTGAAAGGTTCTTTTTCCTACATAAAGTACCTAATTGATCCCAATTTCTTCAGAATAAAATCTTAATCCCTTGGCATTGCATACAGTATGTCCCTTATCATCATTTCCCTACATACCTCTCACCTGAGCTCTTGCCACCCTACTCTCAACACTGCATACATGTATCATATAAACTAGTCCTAGCAAACAACTTGCAGTTTACCAAACTGCCCTGGTTTCTCATGCCTTTTCGCTTTTATAATTGCTATCTCCTTTGTTAAACCATTACCACTATTTTAACTGGCTAATTTATACTCAATTTTAAATGTCAACTCCTCCAGGTTTTCCCCCAGACTAATGCTTATACTCCAGCCTCATGTGGAATGTGGGAAGTGCTCTTTTGTGCTTCCCCAGCATCTACCAAGCAACACAAGAAAAGTGCTGGTTTTTTCACGTAATCTCTCCTCCATATCACGGGCAACTTGTGAGTAAAATTATTTATTTCAGTTATTCCCAGGGCCTAATACAATACTAAGGACATAGCAGGCCCTCGATGAACACTGGTTAAAATAGGGGAATAAATGAAATATGCAAAGCAGTCAGAAAATAAACTTAAAAACTGAGCAAATCTGACCACGTAGTAATTATAGTCACAGCTAGCTCCAAGGTCACTGGCTGAAAACTTCTGTCATCCCACTTGTACTCTTAATACCATAAAAGCTATCACCAGTTTCTAGAATGTACATTTTCTAGTCTCAAAAAAAATTCCATAAATCCTGTACTTTAAAAAAAATTTTTTTTTAAATTTATTTATTTGACAGAAAGAGAGAAAGAGAGAGAGCACGAGCAGGAGGAGCGGCAGGTGGAAGGAGAGAGAGAAGCAGGCTCCCGACTGAGCAGAGAGCCCAATGTGGGGCTCGATCCCAGGATCCTGGGACCATGACCTGAGCCACAGGCAGATGCTAAACCAACTGAGCCACCCAGACCACCCAGTATGAATCCCGTACTTGACCCAACAATCAGTCTAACTCACAAGAAATTCTTAAAGTGGAATTACTTAAGGGTAAAGAGCCTTCGCTCAATGTTTCTCTAAGTCTGTAAAAAGGTGATAAATGACCAACAAAACATTATTTTATTTAGGATCTAAATCTCATTTTTCCCCATCAATAATTATTCACAGCTCCCGTCAAAAAAAGGACAGAAGGAGATTTGTCTATAGATAACAGAAAAAATTCTTAGTACTAACAATTCCAAGACTAAAAATAATTTTAAAGAAGTATTTCTGACAGTCAAGGTACCTACCATTGTGTATTCTATTTGAGCATGGAGAAATTGTGAGCACTTGGGACTCTGGAATTATTTTTAAGCTGTACAGCATGCCAAAATACATTCCTACCAATATTATGGCGACTATTATTTTTCAACACTCTCCTACCTTTCTCCTGAGTTTCTTGTAGAGCTTTCCTCCACAGCTGAACAGATTTTTCATATGATCCTAACAGGAAACACTCTTCACCTATGAAGTTTTTAACCCACAGTCAATCATGGTTAATGACAGTGCTTTATATATATTTACTTCATTTTAAAATTTAGTGGATATAGCTCAGCCAGAAACTATTTTGAAAAACAATTAATTGCAACCAATTAATAAAATCAAAGCCTAGTTAACCATATTGCTTATTCACAGTTAGAAAATGTTTATAAACTACTGACCACTGATAGATTTAAGTTCCAAGGCTTGGTTCATGTGAGCTCCAGCAGTCTGCAAGTTAGCCTGGATATGACATAATAGAGCCTTGACAGTAGATGCTTCCTGTGTCATCTTTTCAGTTAACAGTCTGTCACCTTCAGGAAGTCTTCGACTTAATTGTGTTTGATACCATAAAGTTTTTTTGTACAACACTCTCCAGAGAAAAATCAATCTGCACACAAAATTAAATGATCATCAAAACCAAATTTCAGACTAGGAATAAAAATGAATACAGCCTCCTACTTAGCCTTATTATCTTTGCCTGGATTCTTCACTGATATAGTAATATAAATACAAACTGATCAGATTTAAATATAACACAAAATCCACTGATCAAAAAATGCAAAATGCATTTTTTAAGTCTTCAGTTATTTTTCTATAGTGCTTACCTAAACAAAAATCATTCAATACTTGGGCATGTATCAGGGCTGCCCAAGACTAATAAAATACATGTGTTGAATAAAATTTGGCATAAATCCTAAAATATTTTAAAATAATATAAAAATCTATAAACGCTAACTGGTAATGGATACGGTGTTCCTTTGGGGGATTATAAAAACGTTCTGGAGGGGCTCCTGGGTGCCTAAGTCAGTTGGGCATCCAACTCTTGGTTTCTGTTCAGGTTGTGGGATCAAGTCCTGCATTGGGCTCCGTGAGGAGTATGCTTGGGATTCTTTCCCCTTTCCTCTTCCTCCCCTTCTGCTCCTCCCTCCCCCAAGATAAATGAATAAAATCTTTTTTTTTTTTTTTTTTAAAGCATTCTGGGGTTGCCTGGGTGGCTCAGTGAGTTAAGCCTCTGCCTTCAGCTCAGGTCATAATCTCAGGATCCTGGGATCAAGCCCTGCATCAGGCTCTCTGCTCAGCAAGGAACCTGCTTTCTCCTCTCTCTCTGCCTGCCTCCCTGCCTACTTGTGATCTCTCTCTCTCTGTCAAATAAATATATAAAATTTGAAGAACAACAACAACATTCTGGCTTAGTGCTAATAGTTCTACAACCTTTTTTTAATACTTCAAAATGGTGTATTTTACAGTATGGGAATTATATCTCAATTTTTCAAAAAGGAAAACATCTATAATATTGATGGTATCCTAATATAAAGTAATTATACCTGCATCCTGGTTGTTGAGCAAGGTTTATTACTTGAGGACAAATCTTGAAAGATGAGTTCCAAGACCAGTTTTCCTGAGAATCACTATCTTGAAATATTTGAAAAATGGGTACCACCCATCTGTCTTGATCTGCTGTTCTACTTCCGTCAGTTGATGCTGAAATAACTTCAGGTTGAAGAATGTATATGCCATTTAAATTATCAGCTACCATTTTAAGTAAATGAAAACAAGCCAAAAGCTTCTCTGAAAATAACTGACCCTGTTGTTGCTGAGTCAGCAAAAGCTTTATAGTATTTGAGGTCAGCTTTACCAAATGTCCCAGATCTTGTTTGTATCTCATATCCCAATAATGGAATGATAAACACTGATGAAAAAGTTGAAAGATACATAGTACCCATGCATTTTGTCTCGTGCTCTTGCTTAAAAAAAGATCTAGTTCAGGGAAAGGACATTTTATAAATTGAAGAATGTAGAAAAAATGAGTGATACAAACTACTGTGTAATTTAACATTACATTTTTTTCCACCACATTTTTTGAAATTCCTATAGCCCATGCTGCAAGGAGATTTTTCTGGACAGAATGCAGTTCTGTAATGGTTTTATCTGTCTCCTTGATATTATCTTTTGCATGTATTGTATCAAACATAGACGCAAATTCCAATCTTCCCTCCTTGACACTACTGAACAATGAATCATTTCTTTGGTTCCAAAGTGAAAATAAGTTGTCTGGAAAGTATATGCCTTCATTAGTTTCTTCTGCTTCAAAATCCTAAAACATGGGTGAAAAAAAAGTTATACTTAATGCCATTTAATACCTTACATGTAAAATCAATGACGTTCTCAAATTTCTCTCCCTTTAACAAGAGAGAAAAACAAAATACATTTCTTGGTATAAAGTCAATATGAACCTGTTTGAAGTAAATAAAACACTGCTACTAAGTACCTGGAAATCTGCTGTTTTTTCAGTTAAGTTCATTGTTTCTTCTGCCTGTAAGAATCTGGGGACAGTAGAATCAGCTAAACTTTGATTTCCTTGGTGTTTTAACAGGCTACATCTCAGGGAATCCAGTGATCGCAAGTTCAGCCCTTTGCCTTTTGGCTGCAGAAAAGATTTCCAAGAGCCAAAGTTTATCTGTAATTATATCACAAGCAGCTAAAAATTCTATAGACAACTGTATATAATCCCAGGACATTACTGTCAGTATGGTTTTAAATCTGAGAAAACTAAGAAGCCATCTTTTACCAATGATACCAAAAAGCACTATACCTTAGACAATATCATACTTTGGTATGTTTTCTCAAGCCTCTGGGTTGAATCAAGTAGAAGGGATCTCATGAGCACTGATGGAGACAGGTTATCAGCAAATCGAAGAGTTGTGACCATGTATCCATCAGAAATAATGAGGTAGGGTAACCGTGAGTGTGCTTTTATAGAAAATCTCTGTCTCATAGGGTCATTATCAGAAGCTGATGAATCTACACAATTATTCGAATCTTGAAATGTAAACTGCTGTGGTCTAGCAAACAAACACAAAATTAAAGAACAGTTAAGAGAAAAATCTTCAAGGAAACAATCATATTATTCCAAAGAAAAGCAAAACAACAATTAAAAGCTACAGAATGAGGGGCGCCTGGGTGGCTCATTGGGTTAAGCCACTGCCTACGGCTCAGGTCATGATCTCAGGGTCCTGGGATCGAGTCCCGCATCAGGCTCTCTGCTCAGCAGGGAGCCTGCTTCCCTCTCTCTCTCTCTGCCTGCCTCTCCGTCTACTTGTGATCTCTGTCAAATAAATAAACAAAATCTTTAAAAAAAAAAAAAAAAAGCTACAGAATGATAAAAAAGCCACTGAAACACACTAACATTAAATTGTATATATCTGTAAGGAAAACATAAATGACTAAATAATATGTAGGTTTATATACTTTTTGAATATTTCCTGAATTATGGCATTTACTCTATTTTGTTTTTAATTTAGTTTTATATAAACTATTTCAGAGAAGAATTAAGGCAGTTCATTTTTACTATTACAGAGTTAAAGAGCTAACCCTGCTTCTCATATATTTAAATACACTTATAAGAATATAATTATGAGATATGAATATACTTGTTACTAAGGAGGAGAAAGAAGGGGGGCCTGGGTGGCTCTGTTGGTTGAGCGTCCGAATCTTGGTTTCAGCTTAGGTCATGATCTCAGGTTTGTGGGATTAAGCCCTGAGTCAGCCTCCGTGCTGGGCACGGAGCCTGCTTAAGATTTTCTTTCCCTCTCCCTCTCCCGCACCCCTTAAAGAAAAAGAGAGGAGAAAGAAAAAAAAATGAGAAAGACATTTGGGAGAAATAGTAATGAGTAAAATTTATCAGCTTAAGATTAAATTTGACTGAGTTTCCACATAAATGTACACATTTACTGTTATGGTGGTATACCTGCTTACAATTACTTAATATCACTGCTTAATAACTTTGGGGCTTTATAAAGAGAACAAATAATCAAAAATATATTATAATCTCTTTCTGGTTAGGAAACTATTCAAATATAGATTTTATTAGTCAAATGGTCAACAGGAGATTGGTGAATTACACAATATCTACACAAGGAATCTATAAAACATTAAAAAATTACTTCATGGAAAGATGTATAATATAAACTGTTCAATCAAAAAAGCAAAACAAACAGTAAACCGCATTTATCACAGAACTTTTGCTTTAAAAAAGAAACTAGGGGCGTCTGGGTGGCTCAGTGGGTTAAAGCCTCTGCCTTCGGCTCAGGTCATAATCTCAGGGTCCTGGGATCAAGCCCCACATCAGGCTCTCTGCTCAGTGGGGAGCCTGCTTCCCCCTCTCTCTCTGCCTGCCTCTGCCTACTTGTGATCTCTCTGTCAAATAAATAAATAAAATCTTCAAAAAAAAAAAAAACTAATAGTTATTATTATAAATGTCATTTTTAAAAAACTTATTTTAAGACAACACGCTAAAATGTTAATAATCGTTATTTCAGAGGAATAGGAATACAAGAATGTTTCATTTTCTACACCATTTAGTTTTATAGCACCTGATTTTTTATTAGTTAATTTTCTCACATAATAAATAGTATTACTTATGTAACCATTAAAAGTAATCTGTTTTAAAAGGTCCTAAATTAATTTTAAAGAAGAATATGAGGAAATTTAAGTCAATTATGAAATAGACCATAAAAATAAGGAAAAAAATACTTTCACTGCAGGAAATGACAAATTTTTCAATTAGGATTTTCTAATACTAAAAATTAAGCATCATTTTTGCTAAATATAATCAAGGACATGCCCCTCCACAATTACCTTTCTGTGAGGCAATGGCAATGGATTAATTTCAAAGGAGTTTTCCAATTTTTTTGTATTGTAAATACCTGTGTATATATGTCTGGTCATATCTAATATCAACATCATTAACAACAAATATTTACTGAGCACTTACTTTATATTGGAACTGTGCTAAGCAATTTAATACTACTTATTATTTTACTTCAATCGAGTCTTCTTTTCACAGTAAAAGAAACAGAGGCTTAAAGTATAACTTTCCCAAAGTCACGCAACTAATAAGTAGAAGAACCAAGATTTGAATTTACATCTGACTCCAAACCTAAAGTGCTACCCCACCCCACAATTAAAAATTAAAATATGGCTAAATTCTGAAGTCTTCTATCCATTTCCCACAACTTTTTCCTTTTTTCCCTTTGGGGAAAAAAAAAGATAAATCCATTTGCCAAGTTAAGTTTGAGTTACTAATTTATCTAAGTATTCTTCTTTTAAAACAATGAAAGACATATCATACTTCTTTGAACTTTTACATAAAAGAAGATAAATGTTTTAGTGTTACTGAATATTTAAATAACTCATACTTACATAGTCACAATGTCAAATTTTCACCAGGATTAAGCAACAAAAAGAAATAGAAGAAAACTATAAATAAGAAACAGGTATTGAGATGACAGACGCAAAGAAAGAATAAGACAATGTGAAAGACAAAATTATTTAAAAAAAAATACATAAAGTAATACCAAAGAAGAAAACGTTCTGTAAACAAATTATAACAATTCAAATGTCTCACCTATATGTTATTAGAGGGTGAAAAGGAATAAATTCTGCTGGCCCAAATTCTATGGAGCAACCAAATGTAATTAATGTTACCAATTCACCTTGACAGGTCAATAAAACCAGGGAGCCGCGTTTTAACATACAAGCCAGAAAAAGACTATCATGAGTCCAGCTGATATCACCCACCCAGTAGGACCTAGAAAAAGCAAGACAGTATGTTTAGAAAGGACTCCATAGAATGTTTTCACAATTTAAAATGGCCAAGGGTGAAACACTCCAAAAATAAGGGGAAAAGAATGAACAGTAGACAACTACCACATATATTTTGTGTATTTTACTTCCTAGGAAAATGGTAAGAACAAAGATGTTTGCTCATAAATACTTACTCCATACAACATATCAACTAGAAATTCACAGATACATAAGCAAATAAGATGAAAATACTCCCTAAAAGAGTTAAGCCTTTTGGTTACTCACATTTTAATTAGAACAGCTCTAATCATATTGGTGTCTACAACTAAAATCCACTGATAGATTTAAAGGTCAATACCCCACCTATCCTCTCTGCAGCTTGCTAGAGTTCCATGAGCAGCGGACTTCCTCCTCCCAAAGCCATCCTTTCTACTCCTTAACTATCTGGTAATATTAATCTTTCATGAAAACAAAAAGTAGCCCCTCATGTAAATTATGACAGAGATTCTAAGTCAAGCAGACCACTGCAACTGAGACTAGTAATACTTTATTGAAGTATAGTTGAGACATGGTGTTATAATAATTTCAGGTGTAAGAATGAATAATACCTTTAGAAAAGAACTTTTGAAGAGGGAAAGAAAATGCAGAGACAAGGCTAGATAGACTAAAAACTTTGGAAATTCAGAGAACAGCACAGAAAAGTGTTTAGAAAAGGAAATTACAGGGGCGCCTGGGTGGCTCAGTGGGTTAAGCCTCTGTCTTCGGCTCAGGTCATGATCTCAGGGAGCCTGCTTCCCTCTCTCTCTCTCTCTCTCTCTGCCTGCCTCTCCATCTACTTGTGATCTCTCTCTGTCAAATAAATAAATAAAATCTTAAAAAAAAAAAAAAAAGGAAAGGAAATTATAAAAGTCCAAGAGAAAATCTGGTAGTGGCTCATGTGCCATTCAAAATTAATCCATATGCAGAGCACACCAATTTTGTTTAAAAAGCTAATACCTCAGCCTCCCTGGGTATATAATGGTTTTCCCAGTCCAGGCTATTTAACTTTGGTCTCTAATTAAGCTCAATTATTTCCCTACCCAGTTGTAATCCCACTCCTCCTGAGACAACACAGGAGAAAAAGGAGAAAAGAAAATATGTTCATTATCTTTTACCCTACTGAGACCCTTTCTTAAAGTAGGATTTTCCTTAATAAAGCAATTTTTAGAAGTTATCAAGCACAAATGCTGAAAGTAAATTGCATTATCTATCTAAATATCTATTTAGATAGCTTTTGAATTATCGGAGCCTTAAACTTATCAAACCATTGGAAAATCAAAACACTATGTAGAAACACAAGAGTTCTTACCTGGTAAGTGTAGCTGGGACTATAGGATTCTTATTACTACATCCTCTCAGGCTACCACAGAGAGTAACAAAATTCAGTGTGTTTATAAACAATACCTGAGTTGCCTAGAAAGGAAAAAAAAAAAAAAAAAAGACAACAAAGCCATTAAATTATTTCACTTTAATCATTACTTTTATTTTTTTTTTTAAAGATTTATTTATTTATTTATTTGACAGAGAGAGAGAGCACAAGCAGGCAGAGAGGCAGGCAGAGAGAGAGGAGGAAGCAGGCTCCCTGCTGAGCAGAGAGCCCGATGCGGGGCTTGATCCCAGGACCCTGAGATCAGGACCCAAGCCGAAGGCAGCGGCTCAACCCACTGAGCCACCCAGGCGCCCCTAATCATTACTTTTAATTCTGGAGACCTAGAGGCGCCTGGGTGGCTCAGTTGGCTAAGCAACTGCTTTCAGCTCAGGTCATAATCAAGTCCCACATCGGGCTCCCTGCTGGACAGGAAGTCTGCTTCTTCCTCTGCTTCTCCCCTCTCATGCTTTCTCTCTCTCAAATAAATAAATAAAATCTTTAAAAAAAGAATTCTAGAGGCCTAGAGACTATTATTGTATAAATAAACTATCTTGGAAGTTTTTCCCAATTGGAAAACAATACTGAAAACTAAAACTCCTCACTTTTTTAGACTATATTTTAAGGCTATCAGTTACCACTTTGTCCTTTTTTCTTCCTTTTTGCTACCCTTTTCTCACTTCTCAAGGCCAAGTTTTGGAATTACAGCAGCTAGTTTAAACAACTTTACCAATCTACAACATTAAATTGGATCAGAAAACACCAATTTAAAAAACGTAAAGTAGTATTAAAAAAACAAGGAACTCCAAACAGAACTAAAGTCTTTTATAGGTCACTTCCAAGACAAATTACATTTACCAACCTTTGGGTCTTTCTGATTAAGAGTTACTGCCAAGGCAATACCATCTCTTGAAAAGGCAGAAAGTAGAGCTCCTCTTGACTTCACTGCTTCACATTTAGGAACCAGACTGCACAGATGGCAGTTTTGTTGTGCCCAATGAACATGGTATGGCAATGAACTAAGAAAGCAATGAAATAATTGTAATAGGATATTTAGTTCATCACGAAAAACTTAAAGAGTACAACTAAATTCCTACATGTGCACAAATATTAGGAGCCTCTTAGCTACTGTTCAGAAGTTTCATCCACGGCACAAAGAGCAGTTGCTAGTTAAACAAATTCACTATCAGCGTTTTGTTAGTAAAGGCATGTTCCATAGTCAACCCCAAACTCATCTGTTTTGATGAAAGGTTTAGGTGACACATATTTCTACATTATTATAAACATTTTTACGGAAATTAAATAGGTAGAGAAGAAAGGATTTTTTAAATAGTGCCAATGATTTTGCTGCTGGGGTGCCTGTCTGGCTCAGTTGGTAGAGCCTGCAACTCCTGAGCTCAGGGTTTTAAGTTCAAGGCCTACCTTGGGTTCCATGCTGGGTGTGAAGCTTTCATACAAAAAATTAAAAATTAAATAAAATAGTGAAAATGTTCTATATTTGATATTAGGATGGTTATATACATATTTATCAAAATCCATCTCATTATACACTTAAGATCTATTCATTTTACTTTATATAAATATTTTAATAAAGTACTGTTAGTGTATGAAAATGAAGAAAATAATTAAAAAAAAGCCCACTATTTTACTAAATCCTACTTAGGCATTCTACGCTTTTAATGAACTCTGTATATTACTGGGCTTTTTAGAATAAATAAAACTTTTTATTTTTATTTATTTATTTTATTTATGTAATCCCTATTCCTGACATGGGCTCAAACTAATGACCCCAAGATCAAGGGTGGCATGCTCTTGTAACGGAGTCAGCCAGGTACCCCTAAATAAAACTGTTTTTTTTATATATTTTTTAATTCATTTATTTGAGAGACAGAGAGAGAAAGCACATGAGTGGGGGTAGGGGCAGAGGCAGGGGGAGAAGGAGACTCTCCACTGAGCAGGGATTCCCTGGGGATACAGGGCTCCATCCTAGGACCCCAGGATCATGACTTAAGCAGAAGTCAGATGATTAACATACTGAGCCACTCAGGCACCCCAATAAAATTATTTCTTAATTTATTTACTTTTTAAAGATTTTATTTATTTATTTGACAGACAGAGATCACAAGTAGGCAGAGAGAGAGGAGGAAGCAAGCTCCCTGCCGAGCAGGGAGCCCAATGCGAGGCTCGATCCCAGGACCCCGGGATCATGACCTGAGCTGAAGCCAGACGCTTAAGTTCTGAGCCACCCAGCCGCCCCTAGAGTAAACATTTAAAATGAAAACTAAAATAGCAAAGTAGTATTTATGGGAAGAACAGCTTTGTAATCTCAGAAGTTCAAATTCACATTCCATTTAACTAATCTTATTATGTTTTTATGGGAGAAAAATACTGCTGTAAAAGGGATAAGAAACAAGGAAGAAGGAAATCTTTGCCTTACCTTATAGGTGTAAATACATTTTCATGCCACTGAATTGCTAGAAATGTCAACTTCAGACATTCTCCAGAATAAAAAGTAAATGAACAGAAGCAGCAATCTCCAAATAACTGTAGATAAATTTAATAAACTTTAGTATATAATTCATCTAAAAATTAATCAAGATATATAGAACATACATTTTTCATCATAAATAAAATAAAATATGGAAATCTTTTTTTTTTTTTTTTTTTTTTTTTTTAAAGATTTTATTTATTTATTTGACAGAGAGAAATCACAAGTAGGCAGAGAGGCAGGCAGAGAGAGAGGAGGAAGCAGGCTCCCTGCTGAGCAGAAAGCCCGATGTGGGGCTCGAACCCAGGACCTGGGATCATGACCTGAGCCGAAGGCAGCGGCTTAACCCACTGAGCCACCCAGGCGCCCCAAATATGGAAATCTTGTTTGTATTTTTATTCTTAACATTAGGCTAGAGAATAAGTAATTTTAAAAAAAATGAGTAAGTAATTTATTTCTGAGCCAGAGGCATGTCTCAAGCAAACACTGCCATTTACGGTAACTATTACTGAAAAGATTCTTATATATTCTTATATATTTTTCTCTTATCTTATAGTTATATATTATTTAAATTAGGGCACTACCCCTACAGTGGAGGATGATAGAGGAAAATAAAATTTCAAAATGCAACTTTTAACAATAGTGGATTCGGTAACTGTTGGTCCATACTTACAAGGAATGCATGTAGCTATTTATAATGTTTCTCAGTTAATGAATTTGTTCTTTCTTGGAAATTAAATGTCTTACTTAGTATCACCAATCCTAGCTTTTTAAATTATTAAACTAATTAGATTTTAAAACCAAGGAAAACTAAGGAAAAACTAAGGAAAAGTACAGAATCAGACCTATAAATAGAGAACAAACTGCTGGTTGTCAAAGGGAAGGAAGGAGGGGGATGGGCAAAATGGGTGAAGGGGAGTGGGAGGTACAGACTTCTAGTTATGTGTAACGAGTCATGGGAATAAAAGGTAGAGCATAGGGTATATCATCAATGGTACTGTAATAGTTTTGCATAGTGACAGATGGTGACTATACTTGTGGTAATCACAGCATAACATAAAGTGTTGTTGAATCACCATGATGTATACCTGTAACTAATGTAACACTGTGTCAACTATACTCAAATAAATAAGTAAAAATAAATAAAATTTTCGGGACGCCTGGGTGGCTCAGTTGTTAAGAATCTGCCCTTTGGGGGCACTTGGGTGGCTCAGTGGGTTAAAGCCTCTGCCCTCAGCTCAGGTCATGATCTCAGGGTCCTGGGATTGAGCTCTGCATCGGGCTTTCTGCTCGGCAGGGAGCCTGCTTCCTCCTCTCTCTCTGCCTGCCTCTCTGCCTATTTTTGATCTCTGTCTGTCAAATAAATAAATAAAATCTTAAAAAAAAAAAAAAGGGGGGGCGCCTGGGTGGCTCAGTGGGTTAAGCCGCTGCCTTCGGCTCAGGTCATGATCTCAGGGTCCTGGGATCGAGTCCCGCATGGGGCTCTCTGCTCGGCAGGGAGCCTGCTTCCCTCTCTCTCTCTCTCTCTGCCTGCCTCTCTGTCTACTTGTGATCTCTCTCTGTCAAATAAATAAATAAAATCTTAAAAAAAAAAAAGAATCTGCTCTTCGGCTCAGGTCATGATCCCAGGGTCCTCGGATCGAGCCCCGCATCAGGCTCTCTGCTCAGTGCGGGAAGCCTGCTTCTCCCTCTCCCATTATCCCTGCTTGTGCTCTCTCATGGTCTCTCTCTGCCAAATAAATAAATAATAAGAAAATTGGCAAATAAAATTTTAAACCTAGGGAAAAGTGAAACTAGGGAAAGAAAAAGGAAGCTCTAACTTAAACCATTTTTTAACTTATAGTTTACAGTGTTGTATTATTTTTGAGTGTACAATATAATGATTCAACAATTCTACACATTTCTCAGTGTTCATCAAGGTAGGTATGCTCTTAATCCCTTTATCTATTTCACCTATCCCTCACCCACGTCTCACCCACTCCCCTCTTGTAACCAACCACCAGTTGTTCTCTGTATTTAAGAATCTATTTTGTTGTTTTTGTTTGCTCATTTTGATTTTTTTTTTAAGATTTTATTTATTTATTTGACAGACAGAGATTACAAGTAGCAGAGAGGCAGGCAGAGAGAGAGGAGGAAGCAGGCTCTCTGCAGAACAGAGAGCCCGATGTGGGGCTCGATCCCAGGACCCTGGGATCATGACCCGAGCTGAAGGCAGAGGCTTTAACCCACTGAGCCACCCAGGTGCCCCTGCTCATTTTGATAAAGATTCGACATGTAAGTGAAGTCATGGTCCTCTGACTTATTTCACTTTGTCAAGTATTTGTCGTTTGACTTATTTCACTTGGCCTTATACCCTCTAAGTTGATCCATGTCATCACAAATGACAAGATCTCATTCTTTTTATCACTGAGTAATATTCCATTTTATTTATATATATATATATATATATATATATATATATATATATATATATCCACTTCTTTATCCACTTCCCTATTTTTTTTTTAAGGTTTATTTATTAATTTGAAAGAGAGAGCGAGAGAGGAAACACAAGCAGTGGGAATGGGAGAGGGAGAAGCAGGCTTCCTGCTGAGCTGGGAGCCCGATGCAGGGCTCAATCCCAGGACCCAGGAGCCTGGGATCATGACCTGAGCCAAAGGCAGATGCTCAAGGACTGTGCCACCCAGGAGGCCCTATCCACTCACTTATTGATGGACATGGGGTTGCTACCATAGTTTGGCTATTATAAATAATAATGCTGCAATAAATAAAGAGGTACATATGTCTTTTTGAATTAGTGTTTCTGTTTTCTTTGGGTAAATATCCAGTTGTAGAATTAGTGGATCACATGGTATTTCTAATTTTTTGAGGAAACTCCATACTGTTTTCCACAGTAGCTATACCAATTTATATTCCCTCCAACAGTACATGAAGGTTCTTTTCTCAACATCCTTGTCAAACACATTTTATATCTTATCTTTTTGATACTAGTCATTGACAGGCATCAGGTGATAGATCTCAGTATAATTTTGGTTTGCACTTCCCTGATGATTAGTGATGATGAGCAATTTTTCATGCAACTGAGGCCATCTCTATGTCTTCTGTAGAGAAATGTCTATTCAGGTCCTCTGCCCATTTTTTAATTGGATTATTTGTGGGTTTTTGGTGTTGAGTTGTATACTTTTGTATACTTTGGATATTAACCCTTTAACAAAAATATGTGCAAGTATCTTCTCCAGTTCAATAAACTCCCTTTTTGTTTTGTTGATGGCTTCCTCCTTCCTGTTGCATAAGCTTTTTATTTTTGTGTATTTACAATAGTTGTTTCCTTTGCCAGAGGAGATACATCTAGGAAAATGTTTCTTTTTCTTTTTTTTTTAAGATTTTATTTATTATTTATTTGACAGAGATCACAGGTAGGCAGAGAGGCAGAGAGAGAGAGGAGGAAGCGGGCTCCCTGCTGAGCAGAGAGTCCCATGTGGGGCTCGATCCCAGGACCCTGAGATCATGACCTGAGCCGAAGGCAGAGGTTTTAACCCACTGAGCCACCCAGGCGCCCCTAGGAAAATGTTTCTAAAGCTGATGTCAAAGAAATTACTGCTTATGCTTTCTTCTAGGAATTTTATGGTTGCAGGTTTCACTTAGGTCTTTAATCCATTTTGAGTTTTTTTGTGTGTGTGGTTTAAGAAAATGGTCCAGTTTTCTCAACAGCATTTGTTGAAGAGACTGTCTTTTCCCTCACTATATATTCTTGCTTCCTTCCTCATAGACTAACTGACCATGTATGTATGGGTTTATTTCTAGGTTCTCTATTCTGTTCCATTGAGCTATGTGTCTATTTTGTGCCTGCCCTGTACTGTTTTATCACCTCCAGCTTTGTTCTTCTTTTCCAAGACTGCTTTGGCTGCTCGGGATCTTTTGTGCTCTGTACAAATTGGGGTTTATTTGTTCTAGTTCTTTAAAAAATGTTATGTTGATAGGGATTGCATTAAATCTGTAGACTGCTTTGGGTAGCATGGACATTTCAACAATACTCGTTCTCCCAATTCATGAGCATGAAATATCTTTCCATTTGTTTGTGTCATCTTCAATTTCTTTAATCAATGTTTTAAAAAGTTTTCAGAGTACAGATCTTTCACCTCCTTGGTTAAGTTTATTCCTAGGTATTTTATTCTTTTTGGTGCAATTATAAATGAAATTGTTTTCCTAATTTCTTTTTGCTACATCATTTCTAGTGTAGAGAAATGCAAGAGATTTCTATATAATCACCTTATATCCTATGACTTTACTGAATTCATTTGTCAGTTCTAAAATTTTTTTTGGTGGAGTTCAAACCATTTTTAATAAACATTTTTAAAAATATAACCAAGAAATGTAAAAATATTTTTTCTACAATAATTTCATAATTACTCTGACAATTAATGATGACTAAAGCTATGTAACAGTGCTTTACACACTCTGCTCAGTAGCTTCACAAAGAGTGTCTGTTCTTAGAGTCAGAGATCTCAACTCCTATAGCACCCTGTCTGATTTGGATTTTACCTCATTTTTTATAAAAACAGCATGCACTACAGCTTCTTTATCTTCATTAGAAGGCAAATGAACTGCTTCTTCAGGTATGATCTGGGACCACTGGCCTACCAATGAAGGGCTTTTAGAAGAGAAGATGTTCTTGAATTCCAAATATTCCCAAAGAAATATGCATCCAGAAGGAGTTATAAGCAGAACTCTTTTCCCATTTCCAGATACACACAAGTACAGTCTCAAGGAGCTCGCTTAAAAAAAAAAAAAAGTTAATTAAACTTCTGAAGTCTGAATTCTTCCCAGAAAGTACATAATTTACCTCTTCTGACAATAAGAAACCTAAATGATGCTTCCATTCAGGATAAAACTAAGGCACTACTAATAAATTAAAAGTACAAATAATAGTAACATTTATCATGTACCTGTTATGTGATTTTAGGAACCCATTGTTGTTGTTGTTGTTGTTTGTTTGTTTGTTTTTTAAGATTTTATTTATTTATTTGAAACAGAGAGAGATCACAAGTATGCAGAGAGGCAGGCAAAGAGAGAGAGAGGAGAAAGCAGGCTCCCCGCCGAGCAGAGAGCCCGACATGGGCCTCGATCCCAGGACCCCGAGATCACGACCCAAGCTGAAGGCAGAGGCCCAACCCACTGAGCCACCCAGGCGCCCGTTGTTGTTGTTTTTAAGGTTGTATTTATTTATTTGACAGAAAGAGACACAGCAAGAGAGGGAAAACAAGCAGGGGAAGTAGGAGAGGGAGAAGCAGGCTTCCCGCTGAGCAGGGAGCCCAATGTGGGGCTCGATCCCAGGACCCTAGGATCATGACCTGAGCCGAAGGCAGATGCTTAACGACTGAGTCACCCAGACACCCAAGGAACCCACTGTTATCAGATATGTTAGGCCAGACTTTTCTTCAAGATAAATCTAAGTATCACAAATAAACACCACCAAAAAAATTCATATACAAGAAAACATAAATATGTATATATTCTCTATATATACAGATAAATATATGCACACATACAGAGATATATTTTTAAAATAGTAATAGGAAAATGTTTCATCTTCTTTTCTATTTACCAAGTAAACCAATTTAAGCAAATAAAAAACTCCTACCTACTGCAGCTTGAATCATTTTCTTAGGCTCTTCAGTTGTCTGTATAGTTTTCAAGCAATCTTGATCCTTGTTCCAAAGAAAAAGCTCCCCTGTAGTGAGTACCCCAGCCAGCCAGGCATCTGTTTCCAAAAAGGAAATACAATACTTATAATCTAATATGTCCCTTGATATTGCCCCAAACTATGAACAAACACAATTAATCTAGACTTTTGAAAATATTAGTACTACTTAACCATTACTGGATGTTGTTAGGATAATAACATCCTTCAGTAAAGGCTGCAGACAAGGAATTTTCTTCTTTGTTCTTCCTGATAGCAAATTAATTTCATTTATGAATTTATCATCCAAAAGAAAAACAGCTTCATTTTCCTAAAAGAAGAAACATGTGAGACTTAAGAGGTGCCAGAGGTTCATTCAACCTCTAACCTAAATAATCCCAGAAAGGAAAATAAAGTAACATTCAAGAAAGATTATACACTTTACCACAAATAATAAAATTATTATTATATTATGAATAGTATATATTATGATGTTATAATAATAAAATGATTAGGTAACCTGGAGATTTTTTTCATTCTGTCTTAAAATATTTTTTTTTTAAAGATTTTATTTATTTATTTGACAGAGAGAAATCCCAAGTAGGCAGAGAGGCAGGCAGAGAGAGAGGAGGAAGCAGGCTCCCTGCTGAGCAGAAAGCCCGATGTGGGGCTCGAACCCAGGACCTGGGATCATGACCTGAGCCGAAGGCAGCGGCTTAACCCACTGAGCCACCCAGGCACCCCATGTCTTAAAATATTTCTTAATAGAATTACTAGGTAGGGGGGCACCTGGGTGACTTCAGTGGGTTAAAGCCTCTGCCTTCCGCTCAGGTCATGATCTCAGGGCCTTGGGATTGAGCCCCGCATCAGGCTCTCTGCTCAGCAGGGAGCCTGCTTCCCGCCTCCACCCCCTCCCCCCCGTCTGCCTCCCTGCCTACTTGTGATCTCTGACTTGTGATCTCTGTCTGTGAAATAAATAAATAAAAATCTTAAAAAAAAAAAAGAATCACTAGGTAGGATAACCTAATGTTTGCATCTAAATCTTTTTGATTTTTAAAATTACAGGAGTGTCTTCCAATTCTGCTAGCCAAAATTGAGTTATGTGTTGTTTAATTTCATCAATCTGAAAAGTAGTATGGGCAAGTTTTTAAACTATTTACCTAGATTAAAACAGATATGCCTTCTGAAATTTATAAACCCCAGGCTCTGATTATTTTTTATTATCTAGAAAAAGCATGCTGATTTGAATGAACCTTGTTTTCATATATTTTAGGGCAGTGGTTTTCAAAGTACTACCTAACCAACACTATTAGCAACACCTAAGACCTTGTTAGAAAAGCACACTCTCCACCCAAACCTATTCAATTCAGGAATTCCAAGAATGGGGCCCAACACTTGTTTTAAAAAGATCACCAGCTAAAGGGGCAGCTGAGTGGCTCAGTTGATTAAGTATCTAACTCAATCTCGGCTCGGGTCTTGATCTCAGGGTTGTGAGTTCAAGTTCTGAGTTGGGCAGCAGATGACCCTGAATCACTGGAAAATTCAAGAGACACTGTTCTAGAGGAAGTTAACAATGTAATTTCCCACAGGAATGATTCTAAACACCAAATTTTTAAATTTTCTTAATTATTACATAATCTAAGAGGATTTTATAGGTCTGCCAATTTTCCCTAAGGAAAATGTGAATGGTGTTCCTGGATTGCTGGTATATTCTGGCCCATCTTTATTCTAAGTTCTAAGAGGCACTTTTTTTTTTTTTTTTAAAGATTTTTATTTATTTGACAGACAGATCACAAGTAGGCAGAGAGGCAGGCAGAGAGAGAGAGAGGAGGAGGAGGCAGGCTCCCTGCTGAGCAGAGAGCCCGATGTGAGGCTCAATCCCAGGACCCTGGGATCATGACCTGAGCCGAAGGCAGAGGCTTTAACCACTGAGCCACCCAGGCGCCCCCTAAGAGGCACTTTTATTGAGTACTCATGCAAATCACAATGGGAGGAAACACTTCACTGACTATTCCAGTAAAGAAAGGTTCAGAAGATTAAATATTCTCTTTTGGTTACACAAAAAAGCTTTTGCACCATGCAGGAGGAAACCATCAACAAAACAAAAAGGCAATCTGCTGAATGGAAGAAGACATTTGCAAATGATAGATCTGATAAGAGGTTAAAATCCAAAGTATACAAAGAAATTATACAACTGTACACCAAAAAAACCCCCAAATAATCCAATTAAAAATGGGCAGAGGACCTGAATAGACATTTTTCTACAAAAGACATATAGATGGCCAACAGATGCATGAAAAGATGCTCAAAATCACTAATCATCAAGGAAATGCAAATCAAAATCACACTGAAATATATCACTTAATACCTGTCAGCATGACTAAAATCAAAAAGATAAGAAGGGGGCCACCTACATGGCTTAATCAAGTGTCTGACTCTTGGTTTCAGCTCAGCTCATGATCTTATGGTCCTGAGTTCAAGCCCTGCTTTGGGCTCTATGCTCAGCGGGGAGTCTGCTTGAGATTTTTCTGGCTCTCCCTCTGCCCCTCTCCCTGCTGGTTTTCCCTCTTTAATAAATAACCAAAATCTTTAAAGAAAAAAAAAAAGACAAAAGGGGCACCTGGCTGGCTCAGTCAGTAGACTATGCAACTCTTGGTCTCCGGTTGTGAGTCTGAGCCCTATGCTGGGTGTAGAGATTACTTACAAATAAAATCTTAAAAAAAAAAAAAAAAAAAAAAAAACAGAAATAACAAGTGTTTGGCAAGGATATGAAGAAAAATGGACTCTTGTGCACTGTTGGTAGAAATATAAATTGGTGCAGCACTGTGGAAAATAGTATGGAATTTCCTCAAAAAATTAAAAATACAAATACCATGTGATCCACTAATTCCACTGGATTTTACTTTATTTTTTTAAGATTTTATTTATTTATTCATCAGAGAGAGAGCAAGAACAAGCAGGGGAAGCGCCAAGCAGAGGGAGAAGCAGGCTCCTCACCAAGCAAGGTGACTGATGTGGGACTCCATTCCAGGATGCTGGGATCCTGATCTGAGATAAAGGCAGCCACTTAGCAGATTGAGCCACCCAGGCGTTCCTGGATTTTTTTCTTTTTTTTTAAGATTTTATTTATTTATTTGTCAGAGAGAAAGAGAAAGAGAGCACAAAGTGGACTTTCCCAGAGGTGAGATAAGTGGGGAGATGGGCAAAATTGTTGAAGGGGATTAAGAGGTACAGAGTTCCAGTCATAAATAAGTTACAGAGATGAAAA
The DNA here is from genome assembly GCF_902655055.1 of Lutra lutra. NCBI lineage: Eukaryota > Metazoa > Chordata > Mammalia > Carnivora > Mustelidae > Lutra > Lutra lutra. Next base: position 29,852,781 of record NC_062282.1, read on the forward strand.
ATATAGCATTGGGTATGTACTCAATAACATTGTAACAGTGTTATATGGTGACAGATGGTGACTAAATGTGAGGAGCAACGATTAATGCACAGAACTGTAGAATATGTTACACACCTGAAATCAATATAACATCATTATGTTAATTATATTTAAATTAACATTTTTCATTAAAAAGCTCCCTTTGGGGACACCTGGATGGCTCAGTGGGTTAAAGCCTCTGCCTTCAGCTCAGGTCATGATCCCAAGGTCCTGTGATCGAGCCCCGAATCAGGCTGTCTGCTCAGTGGGGAGCCTGCTTCCCCCTCTCTCTGTCTCTGTCTGCCTCTCTGCCTACTTGTGATCTCTGTCTGTCCAATAAATAAATAAAATCTTAAAAAAAAAAAAAAAGCTCCCTTTGAGGGGCACCTGGGTGGCTTAGTCAGTTAAGTGTCAGACTTCAGCTCGGGTCATGATCTCGGGATCCTGGGATTGGGCCCCAAGTCATGCTCCATGCTCAGCAGGGAGTCTGAATCTTCCTCTCTCTCTCTCTCTCTTTCTCCCTCTCCCTGCTCATGTTCTCTCTCTCAAATAAATACAATCTTAAAAAATAAAAATAAAAAACAGCTCCCTGGGCGCCTGGGTGGCTCAGCTGGTTAAGCGACTGCCTTCAGCTCAGGTCATGATCCTGGAGTGCCGGGACTGAGTCCCACATCAGGCTCCCTGCTTGGCAGGGGAGTCTGCTTCTCCCTCTGACACTCCCTCTTCTCATGCTCTCTCTCTCTCTCTCAAATAAAGAAATAAAATCTTTAAAACAAATGAACAACAACAAAAAAACTCCCCTTGATACTACATTTGAGGTTGAAATGGTGTTAAGACGAAAAATTTTTTTTGAAAGTAAAATATTTCTTTTAGACAAACCATTTAACTTTCTGGAAAAGCTAACTTGCTCACCATTAAAAAAAAAAAAAAAAAGAAAAGAAAAGAAAAACCCACAAAAAAATCCTGTTCTGTGAGCACATGATTCTTCTAAATATGGTGGTTTAAGACCAGAGAACATTCTATCTTAGAGGCAAAGTATACATTTAACACATTATTACAGCTGGTACTATATGAAGAAAGAAAAACCTACCTGTCCTAACCAGGAGACTCTTGGCCAAGGCTTTTTCTGCTTGATACTTGTTGATGTCAAAACTTCTAATCTTATCTCCATGCTTGTCAAGGTAACAATGACCAATTAAGTAAACAGTCCACAAGACGCTGTAAAAAAAATTACAATAATAATAAATAGCCCAAAAGATTTACTGAGGATCCTAATCTAGAATGTTCACATAGTAAATTGCTTTTCCATCACCTCAAATTAACTCACTTTTTAAGGTGAGATACTGAGAATGCATTTAGTATCTCGTATCACAAACAGGCAAAATGCATTTGCTTTTTTTTTTCACAAGTTTTTTCTCAGACTACAAAGATAAAAATAAACTAGGAAAAAACCTTGACAATAAAGTTTCTATGCAATATGCTTTTCTCAGTGTTATAGGTTGTATTTCCCAAGGTTGGCCACAATAGTATCTCCCAGACCACATGTCTTTTCATACTGTGACTTTGACACTTCTCTCATTGAGTTATTTGAGATATGAGATACTAAATGTATTCTCAATATCTTACTTTAAAAAGAAGAAACCATGACTCTCTATAATTATGAATAAGTAATCAATTGAACATTTTATTTAAAATGGTATATTTACATTGTTTCAAAGTATAAAAATACCCTATAAATTGCAAAAAAGAGTAACTTTATAATGAAGAAGCCAGGCAGCCTCCATTTAATCCAGTGATCAAAATGAAAATTATTGGGACACCTTGGTGGCTCAGTCAGTTAAACGGCTGCCTTCAGCTCAGGTCATGATCCCAGAGTCCTGGGATCAAGTCCCGCATTGGGCTCCTTGCTCAGCGGGGAGTCTGCTTCTCTCTCTCTCTCACTGCCTGCCACTCTGCCTGCTTGTGCTCTCTCTTTCTCTCTGTCAAATAAATAAATAAAATCTTTTGAAAAATGAAAATTATCAAAATGGATCAACTGGAGAATGTGTCGCCTAATAGGTAAAATGAGAAAAATGTCTCTGTGACATATGTGCAAAAGATACATAACCTGAACCTAATCACAAGGATGTATTAGGCAAACCCAAACTGAGGGACATCCTACAAAATAACTGATCTGAAATCTTCAAAAGTTTTAAGGTTATGAAAGTTGGGAAAAAGATCAAGAGACTGGTCCCAAGTGGAAAACCTGATAACTAAATGAATTGCAATAACTAATGGTACATTTTATCTTTTCATGATAAAGGACAAAATTGGCAACTGGAAAAACTTGAATAGGAAGAAAAAATGAGGGCGCATGGGTGGCTCAGTGGGTTAAAGCCTCTGCCTTCAGCTCAGGTCATGATCTCAGGGTCTTGGGATCGAGTCCCGCATCGGGCTCTCTGCTCAGCAGGGAGCCAGCTTCCTCCTCTCTCTCTCTGCCTGCTTGTGATCTGTCTGTCAAATAAATAAATAAAAATCTTTAAAAAAAAAAAAAAAGAAAGAGAAACTGAGGATGATATGGCTGTAATGTATGAATCTTAATTTTCTGATTTTGATTGGATATCTTCCATATATGTAGGTAATGTCCTTGTTTGCAGAAAATACACACTAAAATATTCCAAGGTAAGAGAACATCAGTTTGTCATTCACTCTCAAATGAGTTATGAAAGATCCTTGTACTATATATGCAATTTTCCTGTAAGTTTGAGTGTTCCAAATTAATTTTTTTCATTTTTAAAATCGAAAAATCATATGTAATTTGGCCATGGCCTGTATTCAATCATAGCCTTCTTCTTTCTTTATTTTTAATGTTATATTCCTAATTCTAGTTTATGAAATCCAAAAATGCTGGTATGATTAATGTCATCTTAAAAAAGTAGCTGAACTTTTTTTATAAAATAAGCTTTAAAAGAAAAACTATTCAAGTACAACAAAGAGGACCTATTAAGATGCTAGACATCCTCATATTTTACACTGCAACAGTTTTCAATTGCTTAGAACCCTAATAATCTAAATGACCATGTCCTGAGATACTATTTTTATAAACTTTAAATATAAGTAAAACTATAAATAAAAATAAATAAAAGAAATTCTTTAAAAATAGCTAACCACGGGTGCATGGGTGGCTCAGTCAGTTAAATTCCTGACTCTCGATTTTGGCTCAGGTCATGATCTCAGGGTCATGGGACAGAGCTCAGATTTGGGGCTCTGCACTCAGTGGGGAGCCTGCTTTCGAGTTTCTTCCTCTCCCTGTACCCCTCTTCCGCTTGTACACACACACTCTCTAAAATAAATAAATCTCTTTAAAGAAAAGCTAACCAAATGCAAGAGGAATGATTTCATCAGAAAAGCATCATTTGCAGTTCCTAATAAAATAACAGATCTAGTCAACAGTGTCAGTGGTTGCTAAAACTATTAGGTTAAAGTAGATGGAGAAATTTATTAGGTGAACTGACATGGCCTACCATCTTAAAATTACTAACTATGAGACAAAGACATTATATTCCTCCTGATATGTTGCTACGTAGATGGGAAGTACACAAAACTATCTATGAAATATTCTTTTTTTTTAAGATTTGAGAGAGAATGAGCAGTGGGTGGGGGAGGGGTAGAAAGAGAGGGAGAAGCAAACTCCCCACTGAGCAGGGAGCCCAACACCGTGCTCAATCCCAGGACCCCGAGATCATGACCTGAGCCAAAGGCAAGACATTTAATCAACTGAGCTAACCAGGCACCACTGAAACATTCTTAAAAAGATAAAAAGTTAAAACTGAACCTTAATCTGTATCTGACTCTAAACACCAATTGACAAGAAATAAAGAAAATAAAGGAATATATTAAATACACCAAGGAGAATAAAATCAACCAAATTCAGAGTATAAAAAATGTTACAGGATAAATGACACAGTTTCAACAAATAAATGGTACTTTAAAGGGAGAGGGGCACCTGGGTCACTCAGTCAGTTAAGCATCTGACTCTTGATTTTATTTTTTTTTTTTTAAAGATTTTATTTATTTATTTGACAGAGAGAGATCACAAGTAGACGGAGAGGAAGGCAGAGAGAGAGAGAGAGGGAAGCAGGCTTCTTGCTGAGCAGAGAGCCCGATGTGGGACTCGATCCCAGGACCCTGAGATCATGACCTGAGCCAAAGGCAGCAGCTTAACCCACTGAGCCACCCAGGCGCCCCTGACTCTTGATTTTAGCACTGGTAATGATCTCAGGGTTGTGCGATAGAGCCCCAAGCTGGCCACCACACTCAGTGGAGAGCCTGCTTGAGATTCTTTCTCTCCCTCTCTCTCTGCCCCCTCCCCACTCACACATGTTCTAAAACAAATAAATAAAATCTTTTTTAAAAGGGGGGAAGGGGAAGAAACTGCTGTATATGTATTATATATAGATATGCACTTATATATATTTATAAGGGGGGAGTGTCAAGAAACATAACCAAATGTAGTATACAAAGATCTTTTTGGACCTTAATTTAAATAAAAACAGTTAGAAGTAGATATTCAGCAGCTGCCAAAAAGAGTAAGATCTCAAAAAAAAAAAAAAAGAATAAGAAAGATCTCTGTGAACTGTGATTTCTGAAATATATTTTTAATTGAAAAAAAGCAAAGTGCAGGGATGCCTGGGTGGCTCAGTCTGTTAAGGCATCTGCCTTTGGCTCAGGTCAGAACCCCAAGGTCCTGGGATTGAATTCCACATCTGGCTCCTTCTGCAGCAGGTAGCCTGCTTCTCCCTCTGCCTGTTGCTTCCCCTACTTGTTCTCTGACAAATAAATAAAATCTTTTAATAAAACAAGCTTCACTTACTCTTTAATAAAAAAGGAGAGAAAAGTAAAGTGCAAAATTGCATATGTGGGGTGTCTACCCGGCACAGTTAGTACAACAAGCCACTCTAGAACTGGGGTTTGAGCCTTATTTGGGTGTGGAGTCTACTTTTAAAAAAGAATATACCGGGCGGCTGGGTGGCTCAGTGGGTTAAGCCACTGCCTTCGGCTCAGGTCATGATCTCAGGGTCCTGGGATCGAGTCCCGCATCGGGCTCTCTGCTGCAGGGAGCCTGCTTCCCTCTCTCTCTCTCTGTTGCCTCTCCGTCTACTTGTGATCTCTCTCTGTCAAATAAATAAATAAAATCTTTAAAAAAAAAAAAAAAAGAATATACCTAGGGGTGCCTGTGTGGCTCAGTCCTTAAGTGTCTGCCTTTGGCTCAAGTCATGATCCCAGGATCCTGGGATTCAGCCCCATATCAGGCTCCTAGCTTGGCAGAGAGCACCCTTCTCCCTTTCCCACTCCCTCTGCTTGTATTCTCACTCTCCCGTTCTGTCAAATAAATAAATAGAATTAAAAAAAAAAAAGAGTATACCTAGTATGCAACTTTGTATGTAAGCAGAAGAAAATAACATAAGCATCATTTAACTTTGTAAAAAGAAACAAAAATGGAACAAAAATTAACAAAACAGGTTAACTACCATGGGGTGGGGGTGGCAAAGTGAAAAGGCTAGGGAGAGCATACTTAATACACCTTTTTGTATGGTTTTGACTTTTGGAATTACATTAATAAACAAGAATTGGTGGGGACATAAAACTTAATACAAAGAGAAGCAAATCTGACTATATTTCAAATGAGTAAAATAACCACAATGAAAAGAAAAAGGATTAATGCAAGTAACTTTTTTTTTTTTAAAGATTTTATTTATTTATTTGACAGAGAGAAATCACAAGTAGGCAGAGAGGCAGGCAGAGAGAGGAGGAAGCAGGCTTCCCGCTGAGCAAAGAGCCCGATGCGGGGGTCGATCCCAGGACCCTGAGATCATGACCTGAGCTGAAGGCAGAGGCTTTAACCCACCGAGCCACCCAGGCGCCGCAACGCAAGTAACTTTTAAATACAGTATTCTGACGATATGCTCTCAAACTGAAGACAAAAAGAACTACAAACAAATCTCAAATTCTTCTTAGTAGGTTTGTTTTTACCAGGGGTAAGAGTATAGAAATTATGAAACTATTTTTGTATATTGTAGGAGTGAGCAAATGAATGTGTGTGTGTGTGTATTTCATATATATATATGGATGGGAGTCAGCATTTTCATTGTAGAAGAAATGGAAACCAAAGAATGGGGAAAGGTAAAGAAGAGCCCTAAAGGGCTGGATAGGAACTAAATGTGTCAGTATAAAAACTCATGATTCCTAGTTCTGTCTTCTAAAGGGGCCTATAGAAGCAATGACACTCTAGTAGCAATGAGCAAACCTAGCACCCAGATTCTGGGTTCTTTTCTTTCTTGTTTTGTTTTGTTTTGTTTTTTTAAGATCCTACTTACTCATTTGAGAGAGAGAGAGAAACCACAAGTGGGGTGAGGGGCTGAGGGAGAAGGAGAAACAGATTTCCTGCTGAGCACAAGAGCCCGATCCAATGACATGGGACTTGATCCCAGCACCCCAAGATCATGACCTGAGCTGAAGTCAGACTTAACTGACTGAGCCACCCAGGCACCCCCAGATTTTGGTTTCTAACTACCATTCCTCAGTCAGAGAAACCTTGAAAAATAGCTGATTTCAGGATAGTGAAGGAAACAAATGGACCTGGAACATCTTATTCCAAAGTAAGGAAGCAAACATATAATGGGGGCATGTCAAAAACAAACAGGACCAAGGAGTGCCTGTTGGTTAACCAGGTTAGTTAGTTAGTTGGTTAACCACCCAACTCTTGGTTTCAGTTCGAGTCAAGAGTCTCGGGGTTATGGGATTGAGCCACACCTAGGGCTCCATGCTGAGGAGAGTCTGCTTGGGATTCTTTACCTCTCCCTCTCCCTGCCCCACTCTCCCCCACCCCCGACCTTGTGAGCACACATGCACACACACTCTCTTTCTCTCTCTCAAATAAATAAATAATCTAGAAACTTTCTTTCTAGAAAGAAGGAAGGACCGACCAAGACTGATGGGCCAAATCCCACAGGTCATATTTGAGACAATCTTAGCATCAAAATAAAGATAAGCAATAGGTTACAATCTATTAAATAAAGAATAAACAAGGCCTCACTGATCTGAGGGTAGATGTGGAAAATCACCATTTTGCAACTGTCACAGTTAAAACTGATTAGGGATGAACCATCAACAGATGCTAAACCAGGCAGAGGGAGAGGGAGCATTCTGATAAAGCACAGATTATTTACATAATCTGGATGTACTGGCCCACAATTGCAGCTGAACCTTGAACAACACAGGTTTGAACTATGAGGATCCACTTATACACAGATTTTGTTTTTTTTTAATAAATATGGTATAGTATTGTAAATGTATTTTCTCTTAGGATTTTATTAATGCCATTTTCTTTTATTTATTTTACTATGCTATAATCCAGCATAAAATACATACAACATACAAAATATGTGTTAAATATTTGTTATTGGTAAGGCATGGCCAACTGTAGGCTATTCGTAGTTTAGTTTTTCTGTGGTCAGCAGATTTTCAACTGCATGGGGATGGGGGTTGGAACTCCTAACCCCCAGGTGCTTTAAAGGTCAACTGTACTTAGTTTACAAAAAAGGGGGAAAGAATAGTGAAAAGGACAAAAAAAGTGATAGTGGAGAAAACAAATTAACATCTTAACCTCTAAGAGGGAGACATTATGCTCCTCTGATTATGATAATTTGAAAAAAACATAAGATTATTTATATTGTATTCCAACCAAAAATTTCAAACCTAACTCTATTCATGAGGAAACTAATTCATATTGAAGACTTTGATATAAATGGCCTATTAGCCCTTAAAAATACCAGTATCATGAGAAACAAAGGTTCAAGAACTATTCAAAGTTAAAGAAGTTTAATGATATAAGACAATTAAATGAAATGAAATATCCTGAACTGTATCTTGTACTAGAAAAGAAAATTAGCCGTAAAGGATATTATTGTGACACTTGACATAACTGGAAATATGGACAATAGCACAGATAAAAGTAACATGTCAATGTTAAACTTGGGGAATTCGATAAAGGTACTTGTTTACATAAAAGAGTATCTGAATGAATGAATAAATAAAAAAAGCATCACTGCTGGGGCGCCTGGGTGGCTCAGTGGGTTAAGACTCTGCCTTTGGCTCAGATCATGGTCTTAGGGTCCTGGGAACGAGCCCGGCATCGCATCGGGCTCTCTGCTCAGCAGGGAGCCTGCTTCCCTTCCTCTCTCTCTGCCTGCCTCTCTGCCTACTTGTGATCTCTGTCTGTCAAATAACTAAATAAAATCTTAAAAAAAAAAAAAAGCATCACTGCTCTTAGGAAATACATATTGTCCTACTTGAGTGGTAAGGCAGGAAGAGGCATAATGCATGCAATCCACTCTCAAACAGTTCAGAACAAACAAGTTGTGTGCACATGTATAAACAGAGGAAAAAGCATGCGTAAAATATAAGCAAGTGGAGGGCGCCTGGGTGGCTCAGTTGATTGAGCGACTGCCTTCAGCTCAGGTCATCGTACTGGACTCCCTGGGATGGAGTCCTGCATCGGGCTCCCAGCTCCATGGGGAGTCTGCTTCTCCCTCTGACCTTCTCCCCTCTCATGCTCTCTCTCACTCTCTTGCTCTCTCTCAAATAAATAAAAAATAAAATAAAATCTTAAAAATAAATAAATAAATAAACAAGTGGGCAAACTGGGTAAGAGTATAGGTGTTCTTCAGTATTATTTTTGCAATTTTTCCATAAGCCTCAATTTCAAATTCAAAAAAGAGGAAAATTAATATGACAGAGTATTAAATAACATTAAGCAATTAATGTTATTTTTGATGGTATTTTGTAATTCTATTATGGGTTTGGGTTTTGTTTTTGTTTTTTTTTTAAAGAATTTTTATTTATTTATTTGACAGAGAGAGATCACAAGCAGGCAGAGAGGCAGGCAGAGAGAGAGGAGGAAGCAGGTTCTCCGCTGAGCAGAGAGCCCGATGCGGGGCTCGATCCCAGGACCCTGAGATCATGACCTGAGCCGAAGGCAGCGGCTTAACCCGCTGAGCCACCCAGGCGCCCCTTGTTTTTTTTTTTTAAGAGTGCTTACCTCTCCTAGGTATGAGATATACAGTATATACTTAAGTATTTATGCCAAGAATTTGTTTTAAAATACTTCAGAAGGGGGCGCCTGGGTGGCTCTGGCTCAATACATTCAGCCTTCCGCTGAGGTCATGATCCCAGGGTCCTGGGGTTGGCTCCCTGCTCAGCGGGGAGTCTGCTTCTCTCTCTCCCTCTGCCCTCTACACCTAACCCCACTCTTGCTATCTCTAACAAGTAAATAAAATCTTTTAAAAATAATAATAAATAAAATATATCAATAGTATGGTCATATAGCCTTTCAACTAAAATGTAAAGGATAAAAAGATGGCTCAAGGTGTAAAGTCCTACAGGATTTGATGATGATGGATGGTCTTTCAGCTTTTGAAGTCTAGTCGATGTTCTCACCTCCTGTTTCATGGCAAAGATTATTTCTGCCTCAGAGTGAACGGACAGTCAAAACCTAATGCTACAGGGCGCCCGGGTGGCTCAGTGGGTTAAGGCCTCTGCCTTCGGCTCAGGTCATGATCCTGGGGTCCTGGAATCGAGTCCCGCATGGGGCTCTCTGCTCAGCGGGGAGCCTGCTTCCTCCTCTGTGTCTGCCTGCCTCTCTGCCTACTTGTGACTTCTCTGTGTCAAATAAATAAAAATCTTTAAAAAAAATTTTTTTTAACCCTAATGCTACAGATAATAATAAACATCACGAAACAAAATTAGTTAATGAAAAGAAGAAATAAAAAAACTCAGTAACTCACAAAGTAGATTAGGAGGAAAAATATGTTGTCTTACCCCAACAAAGTACCTTTAATCAAAACTCACTGGCGAACGCAATTCCCAGAGACTAATTCAACTTCTGTTTTTTTCCCCACCAGAGACAGAGCCTAAGACACCGCATCTATTCCTCAGTGATCAACTGATACTGAAGAACGTCAAAGAAGTGTCCCCCACGATCACCTCGCCAAAGTCACTGGATCACCCCCAGGGGTTTTCCACCCCACCCCGCGGCGTAGGGTTGGTAGGGAGGGCGGCCCTCTCCCTGGCGGGGTGCTCGCCGCGGCGCCCCCGGGACGGCCCGGGGCTGGAGAACCCCGGGGGTTGTCCCACGCCGGCCGGAGGGCGACGCGGCCCCGGGAGCTCCCGCGCCTCGGTCAGCCCGAGGATGCTGCGGCGGGAGGGCGACGCGGGGAGGCTGAGCAGGGCCGAGCGCGAGGGAAGGACGGGGGGACGGGGTGCGGCGGGAGGCGGGGAGTAAGGGGTAAGGAAGGTCGCGGACGGGCACGACGCGAGGGTGGAGGTAGCGGCCGAGCCGTGCCGGGAAGGGGATGGGGTCGTGAGCGGCAGGAATCCGCGGGCAGTTACCTCCGCCGGGGCGCCGCCCGTCCGCGTAGCGAGGAGGCGGGACCGCGACCGCCAGAGGCCCAGCCGGCCGCCCAGACGCGAGCCTGTGCCCTGGCGACGGGGAAAGGCGGGGAAGGAGACGCGGGCACCGCCAGGGCGCCTGCTCCGAGCGCGGGCGGGAAGCTCGTGATGCTCCTCCCTCCCTCCGCCTCTTCACTCAGGCGCTCCAGTTCCCGCCCCTCTTTTTCGAGCCGCAGGGAACTCCCGGTTCGAGGCTTCCGGCTCCCTCCTCGGGACTGCTGCGGTCTCCTCAGCTTCCGCCGGGAGTTCATCCGTCCGGGGCGCTTCAGACGCTCGCCTCCTGAGTGCCCTGGCGCTGCGCAGCGCTTTCCTGGGAACTGCTTAATAACCGACTGACGTGTAACTCCCGGCACGTCCCCGCCCCTGTGGGGACCTCTCTGGACCCGTAAATGAAAGGGTCGCACACGGCTCTTCACAGGCCGGGTGGGCAATCTACAGCACTAAGGACAGTGTCTGTACTCGCCGTCCTAGTGACTTGTTTTGTTTTGTTTTGTTTTTTTAAGATTGTGTTCATTTTCTTTTAAAGACTTTATTTATTTATTGGACAGAGAGATCACAAGTAGGCAGAGAGGCAGGCAGAGAGAGAGAAGAGGAAGCAGGCTCCCCACCAAGGAAAAAGCCCGATGTGGGGTTCGATCCCAGGACCCTGGGATCATGACCCGAGCGTGAAGGCAGAGGCTTTAACCGTCTGAGCCACCCAGGCGCCCCATGTGTTCATTTATTTGACAGAGATCACCAGTGGGCAGAGAGGCAGGCGCGGGAGGTGGGGGGAGGGGGAGTATGCAGGCTCCCCGCTGAGCAGAGGGCCCCATGCGGTGCTCGATTCCAGAACCCTGCGATCACGATCACGACCGGAGCCCGCTTCCTTTTCCCCAGTCCTGGTCCCGCTGACTTACCGGGGACAGAGGTCACCGACAAGCAAATCTCGAGCTCTGTCTAGCCTGGAAAACATTTTTTCTGAGGCATGCTACGGCTCCCTCCTCGCCCTCCTCTTCACACGTTGATGCCATCGGCCTGGTTCGGGGGGCTTTTATTTTGTATTCTACAATGTTTCTTTTTTGAGCATTTGCGTCATTTTCCATTTACATTGTAATACCATTACAAAATTCTCATAAACATTTGTGTGCAATCTAGTTTTATTCTTTAACATCAGAGACAATGAGTCAATATATATTTTAAAGTTTTTGATTTAGTGTTTCTCGATTCTGGCTGTATATGAGAATTATTTGGAGAGCTTTTAAAAAATATTGGCACTTGGGGTTAACTACTGAAGATTCTGATTTGAATGATCCGGGATAGAACTCAGGTATTGGGTTTAGAAATTCTGCAGTTCTGGTGCCTGGGTGGCTCAGCGGGTTAAGACCTCTGCCTTTGGCTGGGGTCATGATCTCAGGGTCCTAGGGTTGAGCCCCACATAGGGTTCTCTGCTCAGCGGAGAGCCTGTTTCCCCCTCTCTGCCTGCCTCTCTGCCTATTTATGATCTCTGTCAAATAAATACAAAAATCTTTTAAAATACACACACACACACAAACCTCTTAAGAAGTTCTGCAGGTCTAGTAGTGCTCAGTCCCTTGAGTGTGGACTCTTGAGTCAAATCAAGTCAAGTCATGATCTCAGGGTGGTGAGATGAGTCCCAGATTGGGCTGGCTGTGAGCATGGAGCTTGCTTGAGATTTTCTCCCTCCCTCTGCCTCTCTCCCTGCTTGTACTCTCTCTCCTCTTCCTCTCTCTCAAATAAAAAGAACAACAACAACAACAACAAAAAATCAATCAATCTCTAAAAGTTCCCCAGGTCTTTACTAGACTTAAGATTTAAAAAAATAAAATAAAAAGAATCACACTTAAAAAATAAAATAGGGGCACCTGGGTGGCTCAGTGGTTAAGTGTTTGCCTTTGGCTCAGGTCATGATCTCAGGGCCCTGGGATCTAGCCCCACATGGGGCTCCCTGCTCTGAGGAAAGCCTGCTTCTCCCGCACATACTCTCCCTGCTTATGTTCCCTCTCTCCCATTCTCTCTGTGTCAAATAAATAAAATGAAACCTTTTTAAAATAATGATAATATTATTATTATTATTTCCCCAGGGGATTCAAGTGTGAAGTCAAGGTAGAGCCTGATACGTATATTACAAAATTGACATTTGTCCTCGTTTGAATCTATGTCAAATAGGTGACAATGGTAACTCATTATCTCAATATGCATTTTTGACTTCTAATAAGATTGAACATTTTTCAAATATTTACTACCCATTTGTAGTTTAATTCCTTTTTTTATGAATTGTCTCTTTATAGTCCCTGATCATTTGTTCAATTGCACTGTTCAAGTTTTTATTATTACAAATAATTACTTATGAGAATTAATTATTCTACCAAATAGAGCAAATCTGCCATTTATTTTTTAATTTTGTTGATGTAAGTTATATGAAAATATGAAATAACTAAACCTATTTTTATAAGATTTTAAAATTATTCTTATCCTCTTTTTTTAAAAAAAATATTTTTTTATTTGATAGAGAGAGAGGGAGATCACAAGTAGGCAGAGAGGCAGGCAGAGAGAGAGGAGGAAGCAGGCTCCCTGCCAAGCAGAGAGCCCGATGCAGGGCTCGATCCCAGGACCCTGAGACCATGACCCAAGTGGAAGGCAGAGGCTTAACCCACTGAGCCACCCAGGCACCCCTATTCTTATCCTCATTTAAACTGATGTCACTATACTTTTTTTTCTCACTAGAATATAAAAAATGCATACAAAGATTTATTTCTTTTAGAGAAAGAACACATCCACATGCAGGTGTCAGGGGAAGGAACAGGGGAGAGGGAGAGAATCCCAAGGAGACTCCTGCACAGAGAGTGGAGCCCTTCTCACCACCCCCCAGATCATGACCTGAGCCAAAAGCAAGAGTCAGAGGCTTAATCAACTAAGCCACCCATGGGCTCAAAAATACCAGTTCTTATAAGAATGTCCAAGGGGTGGAAGAGAATCAAAAGAAAACCTAAGAAGGATGAATCTAGGAAGGAGCAGCCAACCATGTGAAAATCCAAGTAAGGTCAAATAAAAATAAGCCTCAGAATTCCCACAGCAGCAGTTTTGCTATTTTGTAGTAAGGGTTACAGTAGCCATAAAGTAACTAAAATCCTTTTGGTAGAAGATAATAAAATCAAATCTGACTAGCTTGAGCAAGAGAGGGAATTTATTGTAGAAATTCTGGTGTATCCCACAGAATCTAAGGGAGTGGTTTTAACAACCAGTTCTTGGGAAGAACTGTAACCACGACAGATCATGGGTGTTCTCTGTAGAACAGTGCTCTCTAGTAGAAATTTCTGTAATGGTGAGAATATTCTATGTCTGCTCTGCCCCAAATGGTAGCCATTAGCCACAATGGTATTGAGCACCTGAAATGTAACTAGTGCAGCTGAGACACTGATTTATTTTATTATGTTTTATTCCATTTTAATTAAATTCAAATAAACACATGTGGCTAGAGGCTCCTGTATTGTACAACACAGCTTTAAAACCTTGCCACTAACATGACTCAATTCCAATTATTCTCAGTTCAAAATTCCAAATCTCGGGCGCCTGGGTAGCTCAGTGGGTTAAAGCCTCTGCCTTCGGCTCAGGTCATGATCCCAGGGTCCTGGGATCAAGCCCCACATCTGGCTCTCTGCTCAGCAGGGAGCCTGCCCCTCCACCCCCTGCCTACTTGTGATCTCTATCTGTCAAATAAATAAATAAAATCTTAAAAAAAAATCCTTAAAAATAAAAGAGCTGTTTGCATCAATCGGCAATTTAAGTTTAATAATAAAAGACTGGTTAGTGATAACAAGGCATCGTAAAACTTTCAGAAGGAAAGGAGAATGTTTTGTGGACCATTTTTTTTTTTGTGTGTGTGTGTGTGTTTGTCAGTTTTAAGTTATTATTTTTTAAAATCAGTACTTTTTACTGGAAACAACTTGATCAAAAATCTGTCACAGAATTTTGAGATCCATTAAAACAAAAGTTTAATGAGAAAAAAAAGAAGATAGATATCACCTAAAAAAAGTTTTCATTTTCAGTTTCAAGTTTCCAAGTAAAATTATTTCTTTCACAAGACAGCTGTCTAAACAGTTCAGCTTTATTTTCAGGGAAAAGGGTTCCCCAAATTTCTTGTTAAATATCAAATTCAAAACATTAAAGTCTGAATATGGCATTTTGCCATAAACCACATTTGGGGCATGCAGGGGCAGTCCAGAGAAGACCCTGGATATGTGGAAGAGGAGTACTGTGCGGGCAAGAAGAGGCAGCAGCCCCTCTGACTTAGTGGAAACAAGGAATCAGAGATGCATGTATTTCAAGATAAAATCTCATGAGGACGAGATTAAGAAGAAAGTTGAGGGGCGCCTGGGTGGCTCAGTGGGTTAAGCCTCTGCCTTCAGCTCGGGTCATGATCTCAGGGTCCTGGGATCGAGCCCCGCATCGGGCTCTCTGCTCAGCAGGGAGCCTGCTTCCCCCTCTCTCTCTGCCTGCCTCTCTGCCTACTTGTGATCTCTCTCTGTCAAATAAATAATCTTAAAAAAAAAAAAAAAGAAGAAAGTTGAAAGCCAAGTAGTTTTCCTCTGTCACTGGAAAAAAAAATTGTCCTTTAGAATGCTCACTCCCAATATGGGGGTGATCCTACCAGAATAAAACATGGTAATATGATAGGGAAAGGAACTGAGCTGCTCTCAGCTCTTACATCAAGTTCAAGGCATATAACTCACATACTCTGGGGAAGTTGAGAGCAAGGGGACCCACCAAAGAGACACCAAATGGAAAGACAAAGGCTGAGCCTTGGTGGACAAGTGTAGCACCATCAAGGGAGAAAAAAGTTTACTAGCTGTACCACAGTAGATACCAACCCAAGAGATCAGGAGCAAACATCGAACACCCTGAAGCAGTGGGTAAGAAAATAGAAAACAAAGTCTGAACACAGGTACTCTCTCCCCCATTGCCTTTAGGGCATGTAACCCCTCCTCCCAATATCATAATCTACCCTGTAGATTAAGTAGAATGAGAAGAAAAAATCCACAAGATACAGCATTTATTTGAAATTCTTACCAAAGAAGAAATGGAAGTACTATTAATTGTCAAGATAAAGACTTTCCCTGCTATACACTGGGGTGGAGCCTTATGAAGAATATTCAATTACAGAAAAAAATTATAAACTACATTTTCTTTGTGAAATGGTAGATTTGCCATCTTCTCACTTTACCACAAAAGAAGCCAACTTGAAGACAAAGGCCAGAGTGAAGAGAATTAGAGAAAAATAGAAACAAAACCCCACTTGATCAAAACTTGCAACAGACCTGCTGAATCCCTACATTAATGAGCCAATCATTTATTGTTTGGCTTCTTTAATTGTTAAACCCAGTTTAGGTTCTCTGTTACTAAAGATCTTAAAGGTCTTGCTTAAAGGTAAGCAATTTAAAGCAGCCAGTAGATCATAGAGTTTGGAATAAAACATAGGACGTCTAACATCCAAATCTGGACTCCCTTTTTTTTTTTTCTTCAAAAGATTTACCTATTTATTTGAGAGGGGGAGGGGCAGAGGGAGAGGAAGAAGCCATCTTAAGCAGACTCTGCACTGAGCGTGAGGTGGGGTGTGATGCTGGGTGCAACATGGGTGGGGATTGACCTCAAAACCCCAAGATCACAACTCCAAGATCACCACACCGAAATCACAACCTGAGCCAAAACCAAGAGTCATATGGTTAACCTTCTGTGCCACCAAGGCACCCCACCTAACTTGGACTCCTAATCATCATAACACATAGATGTAGCTCAACTGCCATTTTCTTTGCTGAATCTGCAACTACTTGCTACTCAAAGTATGGTCCAAAGACCTGAACTGTGGCATCACTGGGAGCTCGTTAGGAAAGCAGATCTCTAGGCTCCACCCACCCAAACCTACTGAGTTAAAATCTGCATTTTAATAAGAGTCTCAAGTAATTCCTATGTACCTTACTGTTTGAGTCATCTATCTCCTTACCAAAACTGTGATAACTTTGAAGGCAGAAAATATATATTAGTACTTTTAAAATGTAACTACTTGTAATAATTGTCCACCAAATTAATTGTTCATAATAATAATAATAATTGTGCACCAAAACACTCTTTCAGTATTACTGGGTACATTGCCAATCTGCATTTCCCAGCCTCCCTTGCAATGCCCATGTGATTAAGTAAGTTCTCTCTAATGCAACCTAAGCAGAAATATGGTGTACAACTTCTGGGCTCAGATCTTATTATCATGGACATACTTTCTCATTTTCCTCTCCCCTTGGCTGAAATCCACTGTGACCCAGTTTGATTACGCAATGAGACACTGAAGAATGCCAGAGCAAGTATCCTGAAGGAAGCGAAATCTCTGAATAATTGTACGGATGAGAGCTACTCCTCCAACTGAATCAGTACCTTGTAATAGTAGTATAAGAGAGAAATAAATGTCTCTCTTCTTTAGGCCACTGATTTATTGTAGGGGCTTTTTGATATGGCAGTCTAGTCTTATCTTAAATAACTCACACTCGGGTACCTGGGTGGCTCAGTTTGTTGGGTAACTGCCTTCGGCTCTGGTCACCATCCTGAGTCCAGGGATCAAGTCCTGTGTCGGGCTCCCAGCTCCACCGGGAGTCTCCTTCTCCATTTGACCTTCTCCCCTCTCATGCTCTCTTTCACTGTCTGTCTCTCAAATAAATAAATAAAATCTTTAAAAAAATCAAATCAAAAGCTTATTTAAAAAAAAATAATTCACACTCCATCTTGTAATAAACCTCAACTTAGAATGTTTCCCCTTGTGCTAAAGGCCTCAAATAAGCACACAGCACTCATTTCTATGCTATGTGATACTAGCCATAGGTGACTGGTTGAAAAATGGATCCTTTACCCAAACTGCACTATTTGCAATTTCCCTCCAAGAGATTTGGAATTTTTTTTAAAGGTTTTTTTGTTTTCTATTTTTTTCCTTTTTTAAAGATTTTATTTATTTATTTGACAGACAGAGATCACAAAGAGGCAGAGAGGCAGTAGAGAGGCAGGCAGCCTCTCTGGAGGCTGGAGCAAAGGGGGGCACCATGCCAGGTTGAAGAACACCAGTCTTCACTCGGCCCACAAATTCTGTAGATGTCCTGGAGAGGCAGATGCAAGGGCTTGTCAGTTGGACGAGCTGGTGACAAAATGCAATCCAGAGCTTCAAGCAGGGTGGTTCCAAGGGCATTCCCATCTTTTCGGGTGACTTTCCATCCTTTGAACCAAGGTGTGTTAGCACTTGTCTCCAGCATGTTGTCACCGTTCCAACCAGAAATTGGCACAAATACTATTGTGTTGGGGTTGAAGACAATTTTCTTAATGTAGGTGCTTCTTAATGATTAACTTCTGTTAATTGATTAACAATTCACTTCCTTAACCATCTCCTCATATCTCTCCTGGCTGTAGGGTGGCTCAGTGGAATCCATTTTGTTAACACCAGTAATTAGTTGTTTTACACCCAGTGTGTAAACCAGAAGGGCATGCTCTTAGGCCTGCTCATTCATGGAGATACCTGCTTCAAATATATCCACACCACCAGCAACCATCGGGACAGCACAGTCAGCCTAGGATATGCCTGTAATCATGTTTTTGAGAAAGTCTCTCTGTTCTGGGGCATCAAGACATAGTACTTGCTGGCCTCAAATTTCCATTGGGATATCAGTGGTGATACTACATTCACGTTCAGCTTTCAGTTTATCCAAGACCCAGACATACTTGAAGGAGCCCTTTCCCAACTCAGCAGCTTCCTTCTCAAATTTTTTGATAGTTCTTTTGTTGATCTCACCACATCTGTACATCAGATGACCAGTAGTGGTAGATTTGCCCAGGTCTAGGAGTCCCCGATATTGATGTGAGACTTTTCCTTTCCCATTTTGGTTTAGGTTTAGCAGTGGTTTTCATGACACCTGTGTTTTGGCGACAAACCTGTTTTGAAAAAACTGGTTGGTATATAGATTTTTTTTTTAAAGATTTTATTTATTTATTTATTTGACAGAGAGAGTGAGAGAGAGCACAAGCAAGGGAAGCGGCAGGCAGAGGGAGAGGGAGAAGTCAGCTCCCAGCTGAATAGAGAGACTGACACAGGGCTTGATCTGAGGACCCTGGGATCATGACCTCAGGCAAAGGCAGATAGATGCTTAACCGACTGAGCCACACAGGAACCCCGGTATCTATCTTCTATATAAAGAAGTGAATGTCACTGATTCAATGAATGGGTTGTAATGATAGATTTGTACTGTGTCAACTTGGCTAGGCTGAATCCCCTCCTGGTATGTTTCTAGCCAGAGTAGACCACAGGGAAGATTCTTTCCCCTCCCCCCCCACAAGGGAGATTTTTTTTTTTTTAAGATTTTATTTATTTTTTTGACAGACAGATCACAAGTAGGCAGAGAGGCAGGCAGAGAGAGAGAGGAGAAAGCAGGATCCCTGCAGAGCAGAGAGCCCAATGTGGGGCTCGATCCCAGGACCCTGGGATCATAACCTGAGCCGAAGGCAGAGGCTTTAACCTACTGAGCCACCCAGGCGCCCCCGCAAGGGAGATTTTTATGGGAGATTTCAGGGGCAGAAGTGAAGCAGCTGTCTTAGAGCTCACATAGGTGGTCACTTATCTGCTGGCTTTGCAGCTGCTCTAACTTCCCTTGAGTTAGTTCCAAAGTCTCTTTCAAAGTCTCCAACTCCTGGGCCAGGTGTAAGTATTTAGCTCCATGAAGAAGGACTCAGCTTCTGCAGGACATCAATACCACCATGGTCAGAAGCAACAAAAACTGACATGGATTTTGGTCTGTCCTCATGAACTTCAGTTCATGCTTGTAGGGTCCAACCTGTCTTTACCCTCTTTTCCTTTGCAGCCATCTTCCCTTGTTGCCTGACTGCTCTATGAACTTCAAGCTCCAACATCTGATGCAAAGAAACAGTCTTACAGAGACTTAAACGAGCCCTACTGATTCTGTAATATCAAATTCCTATAAAAATACACACCACAAACCCATTTTCTAATGCTTCTTTCTTTTTTTTTTTTTTTAAAGATTTTATTTATTTATTTGACAGGGACAGATCACAAGTAGGCAGAGAGGCAGGCAGAGAGAGAGAGAGAGGGAAGCAGGCTCCTGGCTGAGCAGAGAGCCCGATGCGGGACTCGATCCCAGGACCCTGAGATCATGACCTGAGCCAAAGGCAGCGGCTTAACCCACTGAGCCACCCAGGTGCCCTCTAATGCTTCTTTCTTTCTTAGAACCATGACTGATACAATATGTAGGACAACAAATTTTAATGAATATAGTATTTCTTCCCAAGATATTATTTAAAAGTATCATTTCTGGTATGGTACCAAAAGGCTAGAGATGTCTCATATCCTACACTGTCACACATCAAGGAAAAAAAAATCTATTTCCTCAATCTGTGCTTCACTCTGATTGGAACAATTTAAGTCACATACCCACTTTGAGTTAATCACTTGTCCTAAAAAAAGAAAAAAAAAAAAGCATTGATTGGTTTAGGCTTTAGTTAAGTGTCACTTATAGACTAATCACTGTGACAAGGTGAGTTACGAGATTGTAGTAGCAATAACTAATCATGCATTTTTCCTGTCACCTGAAATGTGGCCATTTTGTACTTTAAGTATGCTTCCCATTGCTTGTCATTTGGAGGGTCGATTTATCATGTACGTGGGCAGACAACGAGTGAGTACTCAGAAGCCATTTTGACCATCTTCCAGCTCAACAGAAACTATTAAACTGAATTTACACAATCCGTTAGAGTTGCCAGAGTTGTCAGAGAGAAAAGACTATTTCTCATGGCAAGCACTATGGATCCATATGTCATCTCAGTAATAGGGACTCACCCTCTCACTTCTCTTCTGAGGCTGTACCTCAGAAAGAGACCTACAACAACTGTGTAACCTGGCAGATGGACTGTGTGCAGAAGCTTTGATAGTTTACCAAGCTGCCGTTCTTTATCTTCAGATGAGTGTAACAGTACTGTTTTATTTTATTTTTTTTAAAGATTTTATTTATTTATTTGTTAGAGAGAGAGAGCATGAGCACAGGCAGACAGAGTGGCAGGCAGAGGCAGAGGGAGAAGCAGGCTCCCCGCTGAGCAAGGAGCCCGATGTGGGACTCGATCCCAGGACGCTGGGATCATGACCTGAGCCGAAGGCAGCCGCTTAACCAACTGAGCCACCCAGGCGTCCCAATAGTACTGTTTTAACATGCATCCTTTTAATTTCAAGTCCTAAATTCTCCTCTTGTTTATTTTATTTTTTAACATTTTACTTATTTATTTGACAGAGAGAGTCACAGCTAGAGAGGGAACACAAGCAGGGGGAGAGGGAGAAGCAGGCTTCCCGCTGAGCAGGGAGCCCATGTGGGGCTCAATCCCACGGCCCTGGGATCATGACCTGAGCCGAAGGCAGATGCCTAAAGACTGAGCCATCCAGGCATTCCAATTCTCTTGTTTAAAGAGAAATTGGAGTTGTTATTTCTACTTTCAGAAAACCTATCAAGGGGTGCCCAGGTGGCTCAGTGGGTTAAACCTCTGACTTCGGCTCAGGTCATGATCTCATGGTCCTGGGATTGAGCCCCGAGCCCCGCATCAGGATCTCTGCTCAGCAGGGAACCTCCTTCCCTCTCCAATATCTGCCTGCTTCTCTGCCTACTTGTGATCTCTCTCTGTCAAATAAATAAATAAAATCTTAAAAAAAAAAAAAAAGAAAAGCTGTCAAAAGGAAAAAGACAACCCGTGGAGGGAAAAAAAGTAGGTAAAAAAGTAAGATTGGCTCAAATTCCTTGGCATCAAGACCAGACATAGGAAAGAATATACATGCTTTTAGGTAATATTCTATATCTCAACCCAGTGGTAAACAAGTGTGTTCTTTTTGAGAAAACTTATCCTATGATTTGTGTGCTATTCTCTGTGTTATTTCAATTAATATCAGGGTTGTTTTGTTTTATTTTGGGGGAGGGCATGCAGGGGAGAGGTAGAGCGAGAATCCCAAGCAGGCTTCACACCTAGCCCAGAGCCTGACACAGGGCCTAATCTCAGAACCCTGAGATCATGGCTTGAGCTGAAATCAAGAAGCGGATGCTCAATCGGATGCCACAGAAGTGCTTCAAAGTCAGTTTTTAAAAAAATCGTATATTGGGGTGCCTGGGTGCTTCAGTTGGTTGGGCAACTGAGCTTTCGACTCAGGTCATGATCCTGGAGTCGCAGGATCGAGTCCTGCATTGGGCTCCCTGCTCAGGGGAGAGTCTGCTTCTCCCTCTGATCCTCCCCTTCTCATGCTCTCACTCTCTCTCTCAAATAAATACATAAAATCTTTAAAAAGATAAATATCATATATTGGAAGCTACCTCTTATTTTTTTGAAAGCTACTGTTTGGTTTTAAAAATATTTTATTTGAAAGAGAGAGAGAGCGTACGCACATGTGCACATGCAAGGGGGGCTGTAGAAGGAGGAGAAGCAGGCTCCCACTGAGCAGGTAGGATTCAATCCCAGGACCCTGGGATCGTGACCTCAGCCGAAGGCATTTTAAAAAAAAATTCTGCTTGGGCGCCTGGGTGGCTCAGTGGGTTAAGCCGCTGCCTTCGGCTCAGGTCATGATCTCAGGGTCCTGGGATCGAGTCCCACATCGGGCTCTCTGCTCAGCAGGGAGCCTGCTTCCCTTCCTCTCTCTCTCTCTGCCCGCCTCTCTGCCTACTTGTGATCTCTCTCTGTCAAATAAATAAATAAATCTTAAAAAAAAATAAAAAATAAAAAAAAATTCTGTTTGACTAAAATAAAAAAGAGATCTATCAGAGCCCAAGCAGATTCACTTTTAAAGGATGTAAGATTTTGATAACAAAGTGGAGGAAGATCATGAGTTCAGGTTTGGGTTTTTTTTTTTTCTGTATTAATTTTTAAGGGGAGGAAGAGGTCAAACTATTTGATAAATCTGAGGGTGAAAAGTATCATATCCTCAGATGTTCTGATGAGGCTTCTTATATCCTTGAAAGATTATCCTAATGCAAAAATGGGAAAATATGAAGCTGCCTGCAAAGTGGCAGGAGTAGAAGGCTATTGCTCCAAAGCAGAGTCTCTATTTTTTTAATTTTATTTTAAATTTTATTTATTTGACAGAGAGACGGTGAGAGAGGGAACACAAGCAGGAGGCGTGGGCAGAGGGAGAAGCAGGCTTCCCAACGAGCAGGGAACCAGATGCCGGGCTCAATCCCAGGACCATGGGATCATGACCTAAGCCGAAGGCAGATACTTAACCAACTGAGCCACCCAGGCACCCCAAGTTTGTTGGGTTTTTTTAGAGATTTTTAGTTATTTTTCTGAGAGAAATAAATAGGGGGAGCTCCCACAGGGAGAGGGAGAAGGAGAAGCAGGGTCCTTGCTGAGTAGGGAGTTTGGTGCAGAGCTGGATCCCAGGACTTTGGATCATGACCTGAGCAGAAGGTGGGCGCTTCACTGACTGAGCCACCCAGGCTTCCTGAAAAAATTGTTTCTTAGGAAAATGAAAGTTTGAAGAGTTTAAATGATTAACCAGAAGACTCAAAAATATTCTGGAAAAAAATTTTATTATTAAGAGAATTTAAATGAGGAAACTGATAGAAAATGAAAGAAAATTATGTGCCCTTTCAAGACCTTTACATTCAATATTCCAGTTCTTCATTTTCTTGATACAACTGTATCACTATCACAATTTTTCCTCTCATGAATAAGAGGAAAAATGAGGTGGGAAGAATCCTGAGGAAGAGAATGAGCAATCTGTGAATCCTGAGACTGAAATTAACTATATAACATAAATGTGGAGGAAATGCATGTGATCAGCAGAGGTGTTCAATGAAAAAGTCACTAGTAAATCACATATGTTTTAACTAAAGAAATGTCGAACATAATCACATGCATTTCATGGTCAATATCCCATACTTTGAACAATTACTCAAAAATAGGTTCTTCTCTTCTTTCCTGACCATTTTGCCAAATGAAAATGATCTATCTAAAACTAATATGTCACAATCATGGTCTTCAGTGACTCGTCATTGCCTACAACGAATGCACTGTTTCATAAATAATGTTCAACTTATTATTCATTGCCTATATATGTTTAATAGTCAGTATAAAGAAATAATGTGTTGACTAAACATCAAGTACGAGATATATTAATACAGTGTTAAATGCGCAAGAACAATGCTATTCCAAGCTTGAGCCACTGACCACCAGTATCAGTATCACATTAGAGGTGGAACACCTGGTTTTAGCAGGTTATCCAGGTGATTCTTATGAATTACAAGTTTTAGAAACACTGTTCTAGAAAACTTAAAATGCACTAATTTCTCTTAGGGATCTCACCCTCCCCAAAGGTATGGAAAACATTTGCTGTGCAGCTAGAACTGTTAAACCTTCTCAAAAGTGCTCTGTGATAGAAAGAACAGCGTTCAGATTTCTGACTCCTAAGGACCATTTAGCCATGCTTAGCTTACAGTCCTTTTGAAAGATGTAGCCTCAATATCTGAGTTGAGTATATTTAATGTAACATATATATTAATACGCTTGTGTGTAAATGGACTTAAAAAATACATATATATAGTAGAATTGGAGTCATGGCTAAATACCATTTAAGTAAGACTTTCATTTTAAGTAGACGTAACAAAATTTTAAGTTTATAGAGTCAACAATGCATAACTTACATTCATTTTACATATTCAAGAAAACTAAACTTAAGGAACTAAAAGCTGAAAAATATGAGAGGTAGTGGTATTGAATGAGTGACATTTTGATAGTCTATTAAATATTATGAATTAGATTATAGGAAAAAGGGAACTAAATTCTAAGAGAATAAATACGAAAAGGTCAACCCATGACCTTGGGAAAAAAGAAGGGAAGGAAAACTATTTTCAAAATGTACTATAAAAATTGTTAGACATGCTTCAGTGACAATAAGTAGAAGGCAATTACTCTTGATGGCATAAAAGGTGAGAGGAAAGAAGTCCATGTCCTCGCTTTTTTGTCAGTCCTGGCCATTCCTACTCTGTTCTCCTTCCTTGTTGTTGCCATGACTTGGTTTGGTTGTTCCAATTTGCTGAAAACTAAAATCTCCATCACTAACAATTTTACTTCATATATTGTGTCTTGGGTAAAGCTCATTTGTTGTGGTTATTGATTGGGAGGAAAAAGAATCAAACAGGGAGCAAATTCCCAGATGATGCTTCTCTGCTGGTTTGGTGCATACACTCTGAGAACCACTGCTTTAATGTGGTTGGTAATCAGTTGCAAGGACTGGTAGGTAGACACTAAAAGGAAAACAGTATCTCTCTGTGTAGGTTTTTAGGACATAGAGTATTAGTTACACATTTGCTACCTGCTCAAAAAATAGCCAAGTATATATTAATCTTTAAGAATTACAACTGACAATATTAGTAGTTGGAAGAAATTTCTTTCCAAAGATGAACCAAAACCTAAATAATTTTTTAAGAGACAGTGTTTATTTGCCTATATTAGGACTGTTGTAGAATCCAGTGTTATGGAACTTGCTCAGCTAGCCTATTTAAGTTTTGATATCAACATCCTTGGACTAACTTGAAAATGATTACTGTAAGTTCGAAATTTCTGCCTTCATTAAATTAAAAATAAGAATTTCTAAATGTTTATCTTTGTGTTAAGATTGTAAGTAATCTTGGGGCGCCTGGGTGGCTCAGTGGGTTAAGCCGCTGCCTTCGGCTCAGGTCATGATCCCAGGGTCCTGGGATCGAGTCCCGCATCGGGCTCGCTGCTCAGCGGGGAGCCTGCTTCCCTTCCTCTCTCTCTGCCTGCCTCTCTGCCTACTTGTGATCTCTCTGTCAAATAAATAAATAAAATCTTAAAAAAAAAAAAAAAAGATTGCAAGTAATCTTATTTCACTTGTCTTTTTAACCTGATTATTAAAAAACAAAATAATAATAAAAATAATTCATCTGGCAAATGTACTGATTGTAGATATTGCCACTTATTTCTATTAAAATTGTTCTTAAATTCTTAAATTAGAGCACCTGATATCCAGACCCAGCTGAGCTTTTATTTTACAGATTAAAATGCATGGATGACAATACACTACAATAATTAATGAAGCCGTTCTAGTTTAGCCTGAAGAGATTTAAAATTTCCCGTGATGGCTTGTACTGCAACTGAAGAGCTCATAGACTGAAGCTCAACCAGATAACCACAAATGGCATCCAGGCACAGATTTGTAAATCTTCTCCTGTAAAGGAAAAAATACCTGATCAACTGTTGATACATTTAGAAACATTTCCTCCTGTTTGTTACCTTTGCTAACATTACTATCATCCCAGAAAGAGCAAGGATCATATGATTAAGTAAATGGTAAATCAATGAAAACAGACAAGAAATGCAGGGGGAAGGTGAATTACCACATGACCACCATGTTCTTTTGGGAGATTATTATAATGGGAAGGAGACAATAGGGATGACTCTTTAAATTAATACTGAATTATTTACGTTCTTTTGGTCTTTTCAAACAAATATACCTCGAAATGGCCAATAATCTCACAAAGACATAACTGAACTGAAGGAGTTTAGAAGTAATTCATAAATTACATTATTTACCTATAGAAAGTATTCAGAACAGGGGTTGAAAAATGGAAAAAACTCTAACCTTTCATATATGCTAACTGATACCATTCAAATAGTAATTCTCCATATCTTCCCCCATCTAACTTTGTTGTTCAAATACTTATTAGAAATATTTAAGGTTTTGCTATAATGCAATAGCTAATTCATAGTTACCTCTCACAATTTAAAACCTGGCTAGGATTCTCAACATATCTTGCCAATAGTACATGTATACAATCCAAAAGGTGCAGTGGCTTCTTCATTCTGTTCCAGAATGGATCCTATAAAGAAAGCATACACCATGAGATCTAAAGCAAACTGTGTCAACTGATTTTTCAACCATTTATATTATTAGTTAAACCAGTCTTCAGAGTCCCAGGCAAAATTTCTCAATACTAAAATAAGCATTTAATTCAGGAGCACTGTGACAATGGGTGTGCTAACGGTTCTCACTATTCTGAGGGCTTCCTGAACAGCATGGGGTGTGAGATGCCCTGTTCCGGGCAGAGAGAGTGGGGTGGCACTATTTTCCCCCTTGCTACCAATACAAAGACTTCAGAGATCACTACAGTGGCCCCCAGTGGAGGTGCGGTTGCTTACATCAAACCCCACCCCTTGTGGTGCTTATTTACTGGGAATGTTCTGACTCTGCGCCAGTGTGGCAGGTCTTTCCCCCAGAAGACCAGCATAGGAAGCACACCGGCACCAACTCTAATGCTCACAGAGTGCTTCAAAGCATCACCTGAGTACCGGTAGAACTAGGACTAGGCTTTAGGGTTTTTTTGTTGTTGTTGTTAGTTTGTTTTTTCATTTCCTTTTCTCTTTTGGGGGATCAGGATTCTCACCACCCCTTCTTTTTCCTTGGAATCAGGCTTACAGTTTTTTTATTATCTATTCGATTTTGGCGGGGGGGTTCCTTTTCTTTTTCTTTTGTGGAACAGGCCTATTTTTTCCTTCTTCTTCTCTTTTATTTTTCTTTTCTTAAGATTTTTATTTATTTGAGAGAGAGAGAGAGATCACAAGCAGGGAGGAAGGGTAGAGGGAGAAGCAGACTCCCCGCTGAGCATGGAGTCTGATGTGGGACTCAATCCCAGGACGCTGGGATCATGACCTGAGCTGAAGGCAGACACTTAACTGACTGAGCCATACAGGCGTCCCTTCTTCCCCACCCCCCCACCAGGCTTATTTTAACAAATAAATCAAAGCACATCTAGTTAAAAGGTCCAAACATTCCTCGTGACAAAAAGGAGCTCTGTAGAGGACTAACCAGTGGGAAACAGCAGTCAAAGCACAACAGCAGAGGCCACACAGCATACACCAGAAACACCTCTTGAAGTGCCATGCCCTGGACAGTGTATGATTCTGCCACACTTTTTTTTTTTTTTTTTTTAAAGAAAGGGAGGGGCGCCTGGGTGGCTCACTGGGTTAAAGCCTCTGCCTTTGGTTCAGGTCATGATCCCAGGGTCCTGGAATTGAGCCCTGCATCGGGCTCTCTGTTCAGCAGGGAGCCTGCTTCACCTCCATCTCTCTCTGCCTGCCTCTCTGACTACTTGTGATCTCTGTCAAATAAATAAATAAAAACCTTTAAAAAAAAAAAAGAAAAGAAAGGGAAAGAGAGAGAGAGAGAGATGGAAGAGCAGAAGGAGAGGGAGACAGAATCTTAAGCAGGCTCCATGCCCAGTGTGAAGCAGGACATGGGATGCGATCTCATGACCATGAGGTCATGACCTGAGCCCAAATCAAGTTGGACGCTTAACTGACTGAACACTCAGGCACGCCTGACACCTTTTTAATACAGCATTACTTTCAGATTCAAGAAACATAATGAGCCTTCAAAACACGCAAAAGACAGAAACTTATCAAAAAGGCCAAGATAGAAAAATTCTCCCCAAAAGAAAGGTCAATAAGAAATCATAGCCAGGAACTTGTACAAAACAGATATAAGCAATATATCTGAATAAGGATTTAGAACAACAGGTGTAAGACTTCTAGCTGGGCTTGGAAAAAAGCATAGAAGACACCAGAGAAACCCTTGTTGCGGAGACAAAAGGACTAAAAACTAGTCAGGCTGAAATAAAAAATGCTATAGCTTGAGATGCGAAACCAAGTGGATATAATTACAATGAGGACTGAAGAAGCAGAAGAGCGAATAGGTGATATACACGATAAAATTATGGAAAATAATGAAGCTAAAGAGAAGAAGAAAAGAAAACTATTAGATTGTGTAGGTGGACTTAGGGAAGTCAGCAAGACCATAAGGCAAACCAGGATCTATATCATAGGAGTCCCAGAAGAGTGGGAAGAGGGGACAGATGGTCTATTTGAACAAATTATAGCTGAAAACTTCCCTAATTTGGCAAATGAAACAGGCGTTCAAGTCCAAGAGGCACAGAGAACTCCCCTCCAAATCAAAAAAATAGGTGAATACCACAAAATATCATTGTGAAACTTATAAAATACAAAGATAAAAAGAAAGTTCTGAAAGCAGCTAGGAACAAAAAAGGTCCTTAGCCTACAAGGGTAGACACATAAGATTAGCAGTAGACATGTCCACTGAAACCTGGCAGGTCAGAGAAAAGTAGCATATTCAATGTGCTGTGAATGGGAAAAATAAGCAGCAAGAATACTATATCCAGCAAGGCTGTCATTCAGAATAGGAGAGATAAAGTTTCCAAGACAAGCAAAAACTAAAGAAGTTCATGAACACTAAACTAGCTCTGCAAGAAACATCAAAGGGGATTCTCTGAGTGGGAAGGAGACCAAAAGCAACAAAGAATAGAAAGGAGCTGAGACAATCTACAGGAACAGTGTCTTTACGGGTAATACAATGGCACTAAATTCATATCTATCAATTATTATTCTGAATGTAAATGGACTAAATGTTCTAATCAAGAGATACAGGGTATCAGAATAGATTAAAAAAAAAAAACAAAAAACAAGACCCATTGATATGCCTGTTTACAGACTCACTCTAGACCTAAAGATAACCCCAGACTGAAAGTAAGGGAGTAGAGAACCATAATCATGCAAATAGACATTAAAAAAAAGAAAGAAAGCTGGAGTAGCCATGCTTGTATCAAACTAGATTAATTTATATTTAAGGTTTTCATTATTATTTATGTATTTGTCATAAAGACAGAAAGCGAGCGAGTGCACACCAGCACAAGCACGAGCATAAGCAGGGGGAGCTGCAGGCTCCCGGATGAGCAGGAAACCTGATGCGGGACTCAATCCCAGGACCCCTGGATAGTGAACTGCACCAAAGGCAGATGCTTAACCAATTGAGCCACCCAGGTGTCCTGACAAACTAGATTTTTTAAAAATTGTATTTTTATTTTAATTATTTTTTTCTTTCAAAGATTTTATTTATTTGACAGAATGAGAGAGCACAAGCATGGGGAACAGTACAGGAAGAGGGAGAGGGAGAAGCAGGTTACCCCCAAACAGGGAGCCTGATGCGGGGCTCAATCCCAGGATCCTGGGATCATGACCCAAGCATAAGGCAGACACCCAACATCTGAGCCACCCAGGCACCCGATAAACTAGATTTTAAACCAAAGACTGTAAAAAGACATGACGCAGGCACTATATCATAATAAAGGGGTCTATCTAACAAGAAGATCAAACAACTGTAAATATTTATGCTTCTAACTTGGGAACAGCCAAATATATAAACCAATTAATAACAAACTTAAAGAAATTCATTGATAGTAGGGGACTTTCACATCCCACTCACAGCAATGGACAGATCATTAACGCGTAAGATCAACAAGGAAACAAGGGCTTTGAATGACACCCTAGACCAGATGGACTTAACAGATATATTCAGAGCATTTCATCCTAAAACAGCAGAATACAGATTTTTTTCAAGTGCACACGGAAGATTCTCCAGAACAGATCGCATACTGGATTACAAATAAGGCGTCAAAAAGTACAAAAAGACTGAGACCATACCATGGATATTTTCAGACCACAATGCTATGACACTTGAAATCAACCACAAGAAAAAAATTTGGAAAGACCACAAATAAATGGAGGTTAAAGAACATCCACTAGGGGTGCCTGGGTGGTCATTCAGTTAAGTGTTTGCCTTTGATTTAGGTCATGATCCTGGAGTCCTAGGATAGAGTCCTGCATTAGGGAGGCTCCCTGCTAAGCAGGGAGGCTGGTTCTTCCTCTCCCTCTGCCCCTCTCCCTCCCCTTGAGTGCACGCACATGCTCTCTCTCTCTTCTCTCAAAAAACAAAAACAAAAACAAAAAACACAACCCCCCCAAAAAAAACACAAAAAAACTTAAAAAGGAAATAAAGAACATCCTACTGAAGAATGAACAAATTAACCATGAAATTAAAGAAGAGATTAAAAAAAATAAATGAAGGCAATTGAAAATGAAAACACTGTGGTCCAAAACCTTTGGGATGCAGCAAAAGCAGTCATAAGTGAGAAATACACAGCAGTACAGGCCTACCTGAAGAAGCAAGGGAAGTCTCAAATATACAACCTAAACTTACACCTACGGGAGCTAGAAAAGGAACAGCAAATAAGGCCTAAGTCAGGAGAAGAAGGATAATAAAGCTAGAAGCAGAAATAAATGATATAGAAAAAACCCCAACCAGACCAGATCAATGAAACTAGGAGGTGGTTCATTGAAAGAATTAATAAAACTGATAAACCCCTAGCGAGACTTATAAAAAAGAAAACAGAAAGGACCAAATAAATAAAATCACAAATGAAAGAGACCACAACGAACACTGCAGAAATACAATTGTAAGAGAATATTATGAGGAATTACATGCCAATAAATTAGGAAATCTGGAAGAAATGGATGCATTCCTAGAAACATATCAACTACCAAAACTGAAACAGGAAGAAACAAAATCTGAATAGACCCATAATCAGCAAAGAAACTGAATCAGTTATCACCAAAAATCTCCCAACAAACAAGAATCCAGGGATGGATGGCTTCCCAGGGGAATTCTATCAAACATTTAAAAAAGAATACCTATTCTTCTTAAACTGTTCCAAAAAATAGAAACGGAAGGAAAACTTCCAAACTCATTCTGTGAGGCCAGTATTACCTTGATTCCAAAACCAGATAAAGGAGAATTACAGGGAGCTCTGGGATGGCTTAGTGACTGGAGCACTGGACTCCTGATTTCTGCTCAGGTCATGATCTCAGGGTCATGAGACTGAGCTCCGTGTTGGGCTCCATGCTCAGTGCAGAGTCTGCTTGTCTTTCTCCCACCCCCTCTGGTACACTCTAAAATAATAAGTAAAATAAATTTTTTAAAATGGAGAATTACAGACCAATATCCCTGATGGACATGGATACAAAATTCTCAACCAGGGGCTCCTGGGTGGCTCGGTCAATTAAGCAGCCAACTCTTGATTTTGGTTCAGGTCATGATCTCAGGCTCTCAGAATCAGGCCCTGCATTGGGCTCAGCGCTCAGCTGGGAGTCGGCTTGAGGATTCTCTCTCCCTCAGCCCCTCCCCCTGCACACACTCTCCCTCTCTCAAATAAATAAATAATTTTAAAAAGCCCCAATTCTCAGCAAGATACTAGCTAAATGGATCCAAAATTACATTAAAAGTATTATTCACCACAACCAAGTGGGATTTATTTCTGAGCTGCAGGTATGGTTCAATATCCACATATCAATCCACGTGATATACCACATAAATAAAAGGATAAGAACCGTATGATGCTCTGAGGTGCCTGGATGGCTTAGTCACTAAGCGTCTGCCTTTGGCTCAGGTCATAGTCCCAGGGTCCTGGGATCGAGCCCCACATCGGGCTTCCTGCTTGGCGGAAAGCCTGCTAATCCTCTCCCACTCTCTTTGCTTATGTTCCCTCTCTCGCTGTGTCTTTCTCTATCAAATAAGTAAATAAATAAATAAGAACCATACAATGCTCTACATACAGGCAGAAATAGCATCTGACAAAATACATCATCCTTTCTTGATAAAAACCCTTAAGAGCGTAGGGATAGAAGGAACATACTTCAATATCATAAAGACCATATACAAAAGACCCACAAGTAATATTACCCTCAATGGGGAAAAAACAGAGCTTTTCTGCTATGGTCAGGAATAAGACAGGGATGTCCTCTCTCACCAATGTTGTCTAACATAGAACTGGAAGTCCTAGCCTCAGTAATCAGACAACAAAAGGAAATAAAAGGCATCCAAATTGGCAAGGAAAAAGTGAAACTTTCACTATTCACAGATGACATGATGCTCTGTGTAGAAAACCCAAAAGACTCCACCAAAAAATTGCTAGAACTGATACAGGAATTCAGCAAAGTTGCAGGGTATAAAATCAATGCACAGACGTCTGTTGCATTTCTATACAACAATAATGAAGCGGCAGAAAGAGAAATCAAGGAATCAATCCCATTTACAATTGCACCAAAACCATAAGCTAACTAGGAAGAAACCTAACCAAAGAGGTAAAAGATCTGTACTCTGAAGACCATAGAACACTTAAAAAGAAACTGAAGATGACACAAAAAAATGGAAAAACATTCCATGCTCATGGAATCAACAAATATTGTTAAAATGTCTGTATTACCCAAGCAATCCACATATTCAATGAAATCCCTATCAAAATAACACCAGCAATTTTCACAGAGCTAGAACAATCCTAAAATTTGTATGGAACTAGAAAAGACCCCATATAGTCAAAGTAATGTTGAAAAAGAAAACCAAAGCTGGAAGCATCACAATTCCGAACTTTTAAGCTCTATTACAAAGCTGTAATTAAGAAGACAGTATGGTACTGGCACAAAAGCAGATATATAGATCAATGGAATGGAACAAAATGCCCAAAAAGGGACCCGTAACTATATGGTCAACTAATCTTCAACAAAGTAGGAAAAAATATCCAATGGGAAAAAGTCTCTTCAACAAATGGTGCTGGGAAAATTGGACAGCAACAGGCAGATGAAGCTGGACCACTTTCTTACACCATACAAAAAAAAAAATTCAAAATGGATGAAAGACCAAAATGTGAGACAGGAATCCATCAGAATCCTAGAGGAGAACACAGGCAGCAGTCTCTTTGACCTTGGGCACAGCAACTTATTAGACATGTCTCCAGAGGCAAAGGAAAGAAAAGCAAAATGAACTCCTGGGATTTCATCAAGATAAAAAGCTTCTGCACAGCAAAGGAAACAGTCAACAAAACTAAAAGGCAACAAACGGAATAGGAGAAGATACATGGAAAGGACATATATAATAAAGAATTAGTATCTAAAATGTATAAAGAACTTATCAAAGTCAAGACCCCAAAACAAATAATCCAGTTAAGAAATGGGCAGAAGATATAAAAATGGCTAAAAGACACATGAAAAAATGTTCAACATCACTCATCATCAGGGAAACACAAATCAAAACCGTAATGAGATACCTCCTCACACCTGTCAAGAGGAAACACAGGTTCCTAAACAGGAAATTTAAATGCTCTACAAAATAACATCACAATGCAGTTTTCAAGGATGTTCAAATATTAACCATGACCAGATAAATAATCTAGAAACCACATAATATTAAATGCTTATTTTATTTTACTTATTTTTTTTTTAAATTTTCTTCTTGTCAGATGTGATACCTCTTTTGCTATAAACCTATGCAGACTTAGTCTGATATTATAAATAAAGACTAAACCAGTAAACAATCTTAATTCTCATTCTGGGTAACTAGACACGAGCAGGTTATTTATTTAAAATCTCTGCCCTTGTCAGATGCTCATTTCAAGGTTTAAATGAGATATACAAGTGTCTTGTGAAGCACCAAATAAATGTTTTGGTGGTGCTACCTTAAGAGACATCATATAGGTCAACAAGGTTTCATTTGCATCTTTTATCATAGGATAAAAATGATAAAATATATAGTCTGATAAGGTTCAATATGATCAGAAAGATTTTTTTTTAAATTGAGAAAGAATTTTTTTAATTAAGGTATAACTGACACATAACATCATATCATTTTCAGGTGTACAACATATGAGTTGTTATGGGAATCAGTATGGGAAATGATCACTATACTAAGTCTAGTTACCATGCATCACCATCATAGTTACAAAGTTTCTTGTTGTGAGGAAGATCTTTGAGCACTGACATTTTAGATGAAGTTATAGGGAATAAATACAGTATTATTTTGTTCTGATAAAACAAATGGTGATTCTTAATGTAACCGGTTTAGCTTATTCCACCAAGAGTAAAGAAAATATGTTTACTAAGAAATATTTGATTTTTATCATGATACATGGCAAAGCAACTCATTATCAGTTTTAGAAGTGTAAAGGATGATAACTTCTTATATTGAACCAGTGAAGCATGTTTCTGAAGTAATTTTTATCATATGATGAGACACTTTCATAAACAATCAAAATATTCTCCTTTTATTTAAAAAAGGTTTAACTTTAACTAAATTATTTCATTTTATTTTTTTCTTACCCGTGACTTGAACAAGTGATCATATACTTCTAATAGTCTAGGTAATGGCACTCCAATTTCATTCATTGTCTGTATTACAAAACCTACATCCCAGTTCAAAGTACAAACTTGCTGTTCTAAAAACTGCACAATAAAATCTGGAGGGGGAAAAAGATCAGAAATTAGAATTGTTAACTCTCCGCCTCACCCCAGCTTATTGAGAAAAAACAGGCAAACATTACGTAAGTTTAAGGTATAGAACATGAAGATGTTATACATATATACACTGTAAAGTGTTTACTCCAGTAAGGTTAGTTAACAGGCCCTTCACCTCACATAATTACTCTTTTGTTATTAAAGAATTGTTAACTCCTGGGGAGCCTGGGTGGCTCAGCTGGTTAACTGGCTACTTTCAGCTCATGATCTCAGGGTCCTGAGATTGAGTCCCGCATGGAGCTCCCCGGTCAGTAGGGAGTCTGCTTCTCCCTCTGCCCCTTCCCCCTGTTTGTGCTCGCACTTGCTCTTACTCTCTCAAATAAGTAAGATCTTTAAAAAAAGAAAACCAATTTTCAAAAAAATTTTTTTTACAAAAATAAGTGATATATCAGAAAAGGCAATGCAGAGACATAAACTAGATCAGTAATTGCCCAGGGCCGGAGAGTGGGAAGGTATAGGGAGTGACGGCTATTGGGTACATAGTTTCCTTTGGGGTGATGAGAATGGTCTAAATTTAATCGTGGTGATTGTTGTACAATGATGAATATGCTACAAAATTTAAAGCTATTAGGAAAAAACTACATTTTGCTGAGTTTGGAAAATACAGAAAGGTATAAGAAATAGAGACCATTCACAATCCCACTATTGGAGAGGACCCACTGGTATTTCTTCAGCATCTTGACATATTATATACTCAATTTAACAGTTTTTCAGAAAAGAAGGGTTACCTGCATCCTGATTTTAGAAATATTTAATGTGTTTTTTAAGCGCATCCACCCTCTCAGATGTGTAAGTTATTTATTTGATGGTTCTAATTTTGGCCCCATTCTCACTTTTTACTCCCTATCATATCACAAATAAGATTGTAATAGTAACAATCACATTCATATTTATGATAGTCAAAATCTGAGAATGACCAAGGTGAATGTCCCCAGGTAAGAAGAATCACTGAGGGGCGCCTGGGTGGCTCAGTGGGTTAAGCCGCTGCCTTCGGCTCAGGTCATGATCCCAGGTCCTGGGTTCGAGCCCCACATCAGGCTTTCTGCTCTGCTTCCTCCTCTCTCTCTGCCTGCCTCTCTGCTTACTTGTGATTTCTCTCTGTCAAATAAATAAATAAAATCTTAAAAAAAAAAAAAAAAAGAATCACCGAAAAGACTGCCATTGACTGAAACTGCAACTACCCTAGAATCTACCACACAAAAATTTTGCATTGGTAATCAAATTCCTAAAAACTCTACACTTGCTCTAATTTGCAGCCCCCAGAGCTTGTTTGACATTGAAAGATGGATGAAAAAAGAAGAAGGAAAAAAAGGGCCTCTTCTACCCTAGACATTATTGGGTTCAAAAATTAAAAATCTAAGCCAAAGCAGAAATACTCTCTAAAGAAATTTGTATAATGAGGCCTTTTTATTATTAGAATTGTTAAGTTTTTATTTTCTCTTTATTTTCATTAATAAATAGCATGGCAGTTTTAAATACTATACTTACAAGAGAAAAGGGTATGATTATAATGACTTGATTTCCTGACATTTCCAGGAAATAAATTGTAAATCAGAGATGGTCTATAAAAAGGGCTCTATCCTCATTAAGTAAACAAAACAATTTAATGTTATGTTGTGAGCATTTTCCTGGTTCTCAACATTTTTCAAAGACCCTAGGTGCTTAACATCTTACTTTATGGATGTATTTATGTTGATTCTATTCTTTTATTTTTATTTTTTATTTTTTTTAAGTAGGCTAAAAGCCCAGCATGGAGCCCAACATGGAGCCCAACATGGAGCTTGAACTCATGACTCTGAGATCAAGGCCTGACCTGAGAACAAGAGTTGGACGCTGAATCAAGTGAGCCACTCAGGCACCCTGATTCTACTGTTTTACAACTGAAGAAAAACATTATACATTGGCAAATGGCTAATAATTAGAGTCATATACATAACAATTATAGTAATATAGTTGATTAAGGGGTTCAAAAAATTGCATTTTAAACACAATAATTTGCTATTTAATTTTTTTAAAGATTTACTTATTTTTCTGAGAAAGAGAAAGAGTGTGAGCAGGGGGAGGGGCACAGGGAGAAGGAGAATTCTCAAGCAGGTTCCCTGCTCAGTGGGGAGCCCAATGTGAATCAGGGCTCTATCCCAAGACCCTGAGATCATGACCTCAGTTGAAATCAAGCGACAGCTGCACAACCAACTGAGCCACCCAGGTGCCCCAACTACTTGTTATTTTAAAGAAAAATGTGTCCTCAATATAATAAGAGGAGTTGAAGCAATCACAGATTTCCCATGCAGAAAAACAATTTTTCTTTCTTCCTTAAAACTTGAAGAGGGTTACCAACAATATAATCATTACTAAGGTCTGTTAGCACTATCCCCAGATATGGAGACTTGCAAGGTCAAAGAAAGTTCCTTACCTAACTACCAACAAATTCTGCTATCTTTGGAGATTTTTCTTTCTGGAGAGGTAGAATTACACTATTGAGCTAAATAGCAAACAAAGACACAATTCCACTCTGAAGAACATCAATTTTTTCCATGTCAATGAAGAAAACCATCAAAACAAAACAAAACAAAACACCCATGATAGCACATAAGATTACTGCTTACCTAAAGGAAAGAAGCGAGGTGTGCCAGCGTAAATTTTGCCCAGGAGCACAACCTTGAGACTGAGGGCATGCATTCTATCTGAGGAGCTCAGTGCCACGCTTTCATTCAATTCTGCAAGAAAAAGACATGCCATGAGAAACCAAACGGCTTTTCATGTGAAATGTTTAAATTGGCTATTTCATTCTATTTCAAGGTAAAAAGTATCCTACAAATGATATTCTAATATAATGAGCAGATACTGTGTTTCTGTTAGTGTCTGAAATACTTGTCTTAAATAAGACACAGGTTATGGGATTCTGAGGAAAGTGTCTCAGAATCCTTTATTAAGAAGAACAACCAGGGGCACCTGGGGGGCTCAGTCGTTAAGCATCTGCCTTCGGCTCAGGACATGGTCCCGGGGTCCTGGGATTGAGCCCCACACCAGGCTCCCTGCTCAGTGGAGAGACTGCTTCTCCCTCTCCCACTCCCCATGCTTATATTATTTGACAGAGAGAGACATAGTGAGAGAGGGAACGGGAGTGGGAGAGGGAGAAGCAGGCTTCCCGCTGAGCAGAGAACCTGATGCGAGGTTCAATACCAAGGCCCTGAGATCATGACCTGAGCCAAAGGCAGACACCTAATGACTGAGCCACCCAGGCACCCCTAAATAAAATCTTAAAAAAAAAAAAAAAAAAAGAACAACCAAAAAATAACTATCCTTTTCTCAGAGTTTTCTCCAATATAAATTGAGGTCACTCTCTACAGGACCACCCTCTGCCATATCCAAGTGCCCTCCACTTAGGTATATTCAATTTTCATGAGCTCTAGATATATGAAAGCCACTAAGAGCTTGCATTCCTCTACCAAGTCACTAAATAATGTATGCTAATATACCTGTAAGTGAGCACTTACCTTTCTCTATGATATCTTGCCAAAGTGTCTGCACCAATATAGGGTCTGAATAACCAGCGCAATGAATTATTGCAAGTTTACACTCTGCAAGTTTAAACGGGTCAGCAAATTCCCCATAAAGCTGTCGGAAAAAATGCCAACATTATACATACAACCAGAGGTCAAGAGTCAGAAATTAATAGCGATACAACTCCTTGTTATCCAAAGTTCCTAAAATATGATATAAAGATGTGATGACACGCAGCTGGTCATAACTCCAGATTAAGAATGGCAAAGGCTTGGTAAAATTAATAGATTTCAACATGTGTGCCTCCCCGGCCCCCTTGGCTGGCAGGGAGATACTGTAATAACATGTCTTTTATAATTAGCACTGTCTAAACCAGGATTTAAAGAATCATGGAAATACAAGTCTCAGGGTGCTTCACGGTCCTTGGAGAAATGTCCAAGAATTATTGAAAAAGGGACTGCTCTGAAGTACAGAGTGGGAGAGGCTTGGAGAGATAAGCAAAGATAAGTTACTTCTCCAAGACAAGAAGCAGGGCCATAAAATAAATGGCAGGAGTTTTAACAAAGCTTGGTATGAGGCTGATAAGAGTCTTGATAGAAAATGGCCTGGACAGAGCAAGTTAGCTGTCCCTAAGAGTCAGATACCACAGCAGTGATCTCTCAGCTCAGCGACATGCTCCCCAGGATGGGTTATCTTAATTTTGTGGAGACAGATTAATCTTTCTCATGAAACGCAAAGTAGAATGCAAATGAAACAAGGAATTTATAGGTATTATGTGACTGCTAGAGGAATTCAACTTGCTTTTTTATTACCTTAGTTATGTCCATTAGCTCAGAATCCAACTGAGAAATTGCATCCTGTACAGAAGAATGATGGGAATACTGTCTTTGTAGTGTCTCTTGTATCTGAAGTTGGATCCTAGCAACCTAGTTTGGATTAAAAAAAGCAAGTCTTAAATTCTTGATTATAAATCAACAAGTACTTGAAGGAATGATTCCTAGTATCTGACTTTAAGTTGGTTAAAGTAAAAATAATGTATAAATAACAGCATAGTGACTATAATTAACACTGTATCGCATATTTGAAAGTTGTTGAAGAAAATAAATTGTAGAAGTTCTTATCACAAGAAAAAAAAATTTTGTAATTATGTATATGGTGATAAGTGTTAGTTAGATTTATTATTGTATCATTTTGCAATACCTAAAAATACTGAATCATTACACTGTATACCTGAAACTAATATAATGTTACGTCAATTATACCTCAATAAAAAACTGTACAAATGAAGACTTCTATTGTAACAAACTGGCAGCTCTTCATCACACCACAAAAGATCTCATAGAAAGTATACTATGGCAGAGAGCCTTTGCTGTCACTGTAATACCCATCTCTCCCACAATTGCAGCCAGAAAATGGCTAGACCATATTTTCCAACCTCCTCTGTAGGGAGATATGGCCATAAGACTAAGTTCTCTTCAATGGACTGTAAGTGGCTATAAAGTATGTCACTTTAGGACTGAGGTCTTTAAGAGAGTGAATGTGCTTCTTACATGTGATTTTTTTCTCTTACTCCTTCTGACAGAAGAAAAAGTTAAGGCATAGGGAATGGCAGAGCCAGAAAATAGAACTTGGGTATTAAAATCAACCAAGTGGAAGAAAGCCAGTGGCCAGTCAGGAACACCAACTCTGGATATTTGTGAATGAGAAATAAGCTTTTGTATTTGCACTACTACATACTTTTGGGTCTCTTAATTAGGGCAGTTTAGCCTACTCTACTTCACGTATCTACTCATTAGTTTCCAGAATAAATGGTAAATGTGATAATCTCCTTTGTGTTGGAACAGTTGGAAAAAAAAAATGCCACAGAGAAAAATCTAATTATACCAATGTCCTGTGACCCAATAAAAGATGTATGTCTAAATATGAAAATAAATACATACAGGCAGAAGACACTAGAATTACTAACTGCTACTCACCTATGAGTTACTAGAGGGAAGAAGGGAAAATGAAATAAATGCAGGCAAAGTTTAAGTATCTTTAGCACTTACTTCCATTTTTTCTTCTAATTCATGAAGGAATTCACCATCTGCAGCTATCGATGAAATGGCAGTAGAACTTTTGGCACTAAGAATGGCTCGAGCAATGTACTCTAGTCGCTGCTGAAGTGAAATTTCTGTGCTGGGGGGGAAAAACCTTACTTTTATTTATATGAACTCTTAAGGATCCAATATACAAATATATTAATTATGACGCACTATTTTGTACATACCAAATGAGCCATAAAAGCCCATTTGAAACTTGAAAAAACTATTAAAGGACTTCTAATGAAAGAGATCTACAGTTTAAGGCAACAAATAAAAAAATGCTTAAGTTTACATCCAAGAAAGTAACTTCTGATTTTAAAACTTTAATTCAGTATATTAAAACTTGGATTCTTCGAAACACTAAACTAAGGAGAAAGTTCTTTATCACTCCTCATATTCTTCACTTCTCTACCTTAATACAGCTAATACTGTATGTGATCCTCCACAAAGCAACTAGAGAGACCTCTTAAAAACAGAAATCAAATTATGTCACATGTCTTCACCTACTCCTTCAACCTCCTCTCCTTTCACCTGCTCCCGTGTTCACCATCTCCAACCCCACTGGATTTCTTTTTTGTATCCTAAACATGATAAACCTGAATCTGAAACTACCTCTGCAGAGACTATTGTTCCCAAGCTTGGGCCATTTCCTCCACATCTTTAATACTGTACTTTCTTGTCACTTGAGAATCAATTTTCTTTTTTAAAAAAATTTTTAAAAAAGATTTTATTTATTTATTTGACAGACAGAGATCACAAATAGGCAGAGAGAGAGGGGGAAGCGGGCTCCCTACTGAGCAGAGAGCCCGATGCAGGGCTCGATCCCAGGACCCTGAGATCATGAGCTGAAGGCAGAGGCTTAACCCACTGAGCCACCCAGGTGCCCCAAGAATCAATTTTCATAACAATCTGAGGCCTTCTCTGACCAATCTTAACTAAAGCCGCTCTTCACCCCCACTTCCCAATAGGCCCTTTTTACTATATTACTCTATTTTTATTATTTTGATAGAACCCGAATTTGTGTCTGCATTCTATACCCACTGGAATGGGAGCTCTTGGGAACAAAGGTGGTATTTACGTTGTTCACTATTCCTTTCTGCATGCCTTTAATATTCATCACTGGTGCTCAAAATCTATTGCTGGCTAGCGGGCTGGCAGGTGTCAGAAAGCCCAAGCATGTATCCACCTCCATGGTTACCACCTTCAGTCCTTTCTAATCCCCCATCACATTTGGTTCTTTGACATTACAAAGTGACTTGGCATTAAAAACAAACACACTAATTCATTTAGTTGCTGGCAACCTCCCTAACCAGTATTAAATGTAACTTTTGATATCCCCATTACTTCCAGTTTGAATCAGGAAAAAACTAGCTTTCTTTTACTTTCAGATCAAACTGTCCTTCTGTATAGCTATGCCTCCCATATTTTTCCCCTTCTAAAAAAAAAAAGAAAGGGAGGGAAGGAGGAAGGAAGAATTAACTCCTCTCTCCCTTCTATCTTTGAAAGTATCGGTGTAGGGCGCCTGGGTGGCTCAGTGGGTTAAGCCGCTGCCTTCGGCTCAGGTCATGATCTCAGGATCCTGGGATTGAGTCCCGCATCGGGCTCTCTGCTCAGCAGGGAACCTGCTTCCCTCTCTCTCTCTCTCTCTCTGCCTGCCTCTCTGTCTACTTGTGATCTCTCTCTCTGTCAAATAAATAAGTAAAATCTTAAAAAAAAAAAAAAAAAAAAAAAGTATCGGTGTAGATGACCATTACTTAGCACTGACCATCTCTCAGTGCTGCACATAAAGGACTGTTTAGTACATTTAGGACCTGTTTCTAAAAGAGCTTCCCTTTCTTGGGGCGCCTGGGTGGCTCAGTGGTTAGGGCCTCTGCCTTCGGCTCGGGTCATGATCTCGGGGTCCTGGGACCGAGTCCCGCATCGGACTCTCTGCTCGGCGGGGAGCCTGCCTCCTCCTCCTGTCTCTCTCTGCCTGCCTCTCTGACTACTTGTGGTCTGTCTGTCAAATAAATTTTAAAAAAATCTTAAAAAAAAAAATAAATAAAAGAGCTTCCCTTTCTTTCCCCTCTCATCTCTAAAAAAAGCCCTACTTGACCCAAACATATTAAAAGTGGGTAACATTTCCAAATAATTTAAAATACAAATTCTACAGCTGCCAATTTATTTGCTGCAGCCTGTATATGCAAAAAGAGTGTGGTGAGAAAGAGAGCAACATTATAGCTGGAAAAATATTTTATTGCGGAAAAAGAAGGTAAGCTGAGAGCTAGAGTAGAAGGACAGTGTATCTCGCATGAAGAGGAAATTAGGTTATATGTGTTATGTACTAAGTAGATATGGATAATGAGTGTTCTTAAAAGTTAGAGAATTTGTGAATTTTCTTTTTAAGATTTTATTTATCTGACAGAGAGAGAGCAGGGGGAGTGGCACACAGAGGGAGAAGCAGGCTCCCTGCTGAGAGAGGAGCCTGATGCAGACTCAATCCCAGGACCTCGGGATCATGACCTGAGCCAAGGGTAGACACTGAACGACTGAGCCACCCAGGTATCCCTTCTGAATATGTTATAATAACAATATAACAAGAAAAAAGGTCAATAAATATTAATGGAAGGCCAACTAAGAATAAATACGTACATACTCACACTTGCTATTACAGTCACATCTAGACTCTTTAAAGTAGGCTCTATGCCCAAGGTGGGCTTGAACTAATTACCCTGAGATAAGAGTCACATACTCTACTGACTGAGCCAGCAAGGTGCCCCATAA
Source organism: Lutra lutra (assembly GCF_902655055.1). Taxonomy (NCBI): domain Eukaryota; kingdom Metazoa; phylum Chordata; class Mammalia; order Carnivora; family Mustelidae; genus Lutra; species Lutra lutra. The sequence continues at coordinate 29,895,914 of NC_062282.1, forward strand.
ATTACCATTCTGATTAACTTTGTTTGAAAAACAACTTTGTTTCCACAACCTCTTCTTCCTAATTTAACAGATCTCCAGTTTTTAAAAATAGAACTTGTGTTATTTTGGCAAAGATTCCAAATGAAAATACAAGGTCAAATTAATGATCTGTCCAAAATTATATTGTTTTTTGATATGATAATCTAACTAGAAATTTCAATGCTTTCTTTAATAAGATTCTTAACAATCTTTAACATAAATGCTCAAAACTTTTTTGTAATTTAAACAATAGTGCAGAGGAAATTAGTCTGGATTTAGTAAAACATTTAAAATTATAAAGCCTTTGAGAGATTTGGTCCTTTTAATTAAGAATACTAATTAACGGCTTAGTAGTAAAGAATCTAAAGACATACTTTAAAGAAGAGATTTAGAAGATAGTTTGACTAAAGACAGTCTTGGGTATTTAGTACCTCCTACACACTATTAAAAAAGAAAAAAACTGTAAACTGTGGGTAAATCCAAGTAAAAGCATAAAAACTGTACATACTATAACCTGAATAAGGTTTTATTTAATTTCTGAAATCCAGATGTGTTTAGTTATAGGTCAGTTATCAGTCATTATTCATAGAGGTAAGAGTATTATACCATACCTATGCATGTCAGCCAATTTGGACAGGACGCGAGCAGCATTACTAAAGCTTCTGTTCTTTTCATAATACCTCCATAGTAAATCCATATAACGAACTTTGTTTTGATCAACTTTGGCCATTCGGACTAGATGTGGCTCCAGAAATGGAGAAGCAATCTGCAAATTATACAGTCACTCAGAAACTCTTCTGGGCTACCCGCTTGCTCTTTATGTAGTAACTATAACATTTTTAAAACAACTACAGGTATGCCTTGCTTCACAAATACATAAGCAAAATTATAATCTAACAACAGACAGAGGGCAATTTTTTTCATTATACATGAATTTTGTTTTACTAGAGTTAACCAAAGAGTTGCTATGATAGTTGAATTAGGCTAATTAAACTAATCATAATCCAGTTACAATTTTTAAATTTTTCTTTTTCTTTTTTTTTTTTTTTGAGACAGAGAGTGAGCATGAGCAGGGGTCAGGGGGAACCCCAAGCAGGCTCCATCTCATGACCCGAGGATCACAACCTGTGACGAAATCAAGAGTCGGACGCTTAACCGAATGAACTATCCAGGCATCCCCAACTACAAATGAAAATACAGCTATTGATTCCTCAAAGACGTCCTTGCCATTGTCAAATGCCACACATTTATTTTACAGAATGAAGAATACTGAGACTTAGGATAGTAAAAAGACATGTATGAAGTCACATACTGAATTAATGACAGAGGTTATGCCAAGTTTAGGACTCCTAATTCATAATCCAATGATTTTCATCCCACAATATAAGAAAATTAGAGCAATAGTTTACTTTGTCCACCAGGAAAGGATATTACATTACTTGGATTGATGCTAACACATAATGGTAGGTTCAGGATAAGAAAATGAATTTCCTGGTATCTGCTTTTTTTTTTTTTTTTAAGGATTTTATTTATTTGACAGAAAGAGTGAGTGAGTGAGCACAAGCTGGGGAGTGTCAGGCAGAGGGAGAGGGAGAAACACGACCCCTGCTGAGTAGGGCGCCCGATGCAGGGCTTGATCCCAGGACCTTGAGATCACGACCTGAGCCGAGGAAGACGCTTAACCAACTGAGCCACCCATGTACCCCTCCTTCAACTACATATATGGTCATTGAAAATACAAGTTAACAATATTGGAATAAAAAAATATTTTTTACCTGCAATAGCTTATCTGCAAGATCAGCTTGTATTAGCCAATTATAAAGGGCAATACTAAAGAGCTCATCTTTGGATCGTTGAGATAATTTAAGCATTTGTTCAAACTAAAACAAAAAAAAAATAAAAATTAGCAGTTAAAGGCTCTCATGCTGGACATCATAACCATCAGCCTTATAAAATGCTGAAATCAAGAATCTTTGTAAACGCTTATTTCTAAGATCTACTACCTTTCCCAAGACGAGCTGTCTCCACTATTACACAGAACGTCTAAACAATGTATTTTCAGGATAAAAATATGCTATGTCCCTTACATGATGTCCTGCTTCTTCATTACTCAGCATATTGGGATCAGATGACAATACTGGAGGCCCAGGTTTTTTGGGTACACTGGGAGACTGAGGAGCAGCCTTACTTTGGTTTACCAATTCTTGAAGCGTATCTGTAATACACTTATAACTGTTTAATCTGAAAAAGAACGGAAAAGGAGCAAATGCATTGTTTAATTAGATAGCAACTGACTAATCTAATTTAAATACAAAATAATAATATGAAGACTATTTTGGGGACTAGATATATGTACACACACAAATATATTTGGTATTAAAAATAATATAAATCGTATACTTTTTCTATGTATGAGAAACATCATTAACCATAAAAGGATGAAGTTATAAAAATTAATGTATTAATAAAAAACATGTTTTAGATAGGTTATATATTTCCTTTATGGACACACTTTTTTTCTTAACAGTCACTACTAATTTGTGAACATTTAAAAATCATCCCATAAAATAAAATACTAATCATCACCCAGAACCAGAAATTAGGTGGGGGAGAGATGGTTCCAAATAAGTTATTGCATTTAAAACTGACATTAGTAAAGTGTTATAAAAACCATAGAGGCGGGGAGGAGTCAAGATGGCGGAGAAGTAGCAGGCTGAGACTACTTCAGGTAGCCAGGTAGCGGGAGATCAGCTAGATAGCTTATCTAAAGATTACAAACACCTACAAATCCAACGGGAGATCGAAGAGAAGAAGAACAGCAACTCTAGAAACAGAAAATCAACCACTTTCTGAAAGGTAGGACCGGCGGAGAAGTGAATCCAAAGCGACGGGAAGATAGACCGCGGGGGGAGGGACCAGCTCCCGGGAAGCTGCAGAGCAACGGAGCACAAAATCGGGACTTTTAAAAGTCTGTTCTGCTGAGGGACATCGCTCCAGAGGCTTAACCGGGGTGAAGCCTGCGCGGGGTCAGCGTGGCCTCAGGTCCCGCAGGGTCATAGAAGGATCGGGGTGTCTGAGTGTCGCAGAGCTCACAGGTATTAGAACGGGGAAGCTGGCTACAGAGACAGAGCCGAGGAGTGACTCTCAGCTCGGGGTTACCTTGAACCGGTTGCAGGCTCGGTCAGCTCGGAGCGTGGCCGGAGGCCAGGGTGGCGGGAGTCATTGGGCGCTGTTCTCTGGGGGTGCACTGAGGAGTGGGGCCCCGGGCTCTCGGCTCCTCCAGCCGGAGACTGGGAGGCCGCCATCTTCATTCCCGTCCTCCGGACTCTATGGAAAGCGCTCAGGGAACAAAAGCTCCCGAAAGCAAACCCGAGCGGATTACTCAGCCCAGCCCTGGGTAAGGGCGGTGCAACTCCGCCTGGGGCAAAGACGCTTGAGAATCACTACAACAGGCCCCTCCCCCAGAAGATCTGCAAGAAACCCAGCCAGGACCCAGTTCACCTACCAAGGAGTGTAGTTTCAATACCAAGGAGAGCGGCAGAATTCCAGAGGAGGAGAAAGCAAAGCACGGATCTCATGGCTTTCTCCCCATGATTCTTTAGCCTTACGGTTAAATTAATTTTTTTTTCTTTTCTTTTTCAATTTTTTTCTTCTTCTGCTAAATTTTTTTAACTTTTACCCTTTTCTTTTTTAACATTTTTTAACTAGTTTATCTAATATATATATATATATATTTTTCCTTTTTATACTTTTTCTTTATTGGTTTTCTTTTTTTAATTTTTTTTTTCTTTCTTCTTGAACCTCTTTTTATCCCCTTTCTCCCCCCCCCACGATTTGGGATCTCTTCTGATTTGGCTAAAGCATATTTTCCTGGGGTTGTTGCTACCCTTTTAGTATTTTACTTGCTCCTTCATATACTCTTATCTGGACAAAATGACAAGGCGGAAAAATTCACCACAAAAAAAAAGAACAAGAGGCAGTACCAAAGGCTAGGGACCTAATCAATACAGACATTGGTAATATGTCAGATCCAGAGTTCAGAATGACGATCCTCAAGGTTCTAGCTGGGCTCGAAAAAGGCATGGAAGATATTAGAGAAACCCTCTTGGGAGATATAAAAGCCCTTTCTGGAGAAATAAAAGAACTAAAATCTAACCAAGTTGAAATCAAAAAAGCTATTAATGAGGTGCAAACAAAAATGGAGGCTCTGACGGCTAGGATAAATGAGGCAGAAGAAAGAATTAGCGATATAGAAGACCAAATGACAGAGAATAAAGAAGCTGAGCAAAAGAGGGACAAACAGCAACTGGATCACGAGGGGAGAATTCGAGAGATAAGTGGCACCATAAGACGAAACAACATTAGAATAATTGGGATTCCAGAAGAAGAGGAAACAGAGAGGGGAGCAGAAGATATATTGGAGAGAATTATTGGAGAGAATTTCCCCAATATGGCAAAGGGAACAAGCATCAAAATCCAGGAGGTTCAGAGAACCCCCCTCAAGATCAATAAGAATAGGTCCACACCCCGTCACCTAACAGTAAAATTGACAAGTCTCAGTGACAAAGAGAAGATCCTGAAAGCAGCCAGGGAAAAGAAGTGTGTAACGAACAATGGTAAAAATATTAGATTGGCAGCAGACTTATCCACAGAGACCTGGCAGGCCAGAAAGAGCTGGCATGATATATTCAGAGTACTAAACGAGAAAAACATGCAGCCAAGAATACTATATCCAGCTAGGCTATCATTGAAAATAGAAGGAGAGATTAAAAGCTTCCAGGACAAACAAAAACTGAAAGAATTTGCAAATACCAAACCAGCTCTACAGGAAATATGAAAGGGGTCCTCTAAGCAAAGAGAGACCCTAAAAGAAGTAGATCAGAAAGAAACAGAAAATATACAATAACAGTCACCTTACAGGCAATACAATGGCACTAAATTTATATCTCTCAATACTTACCCTGAATGTTAATGGGCTAAATGCCCCAATCAAAAGACACAGGGTATCAGAATGGATAAAAAAACAAAACCCATCTATATGTTGCCTACAAGAAACTCATCTTAAACCTGAAGACACCTCCAGATTTAAAGTGAGGGGGTGGAAAAGAATTTACCATGCTAATGGACATCAGAAGAAAGCAGGAGTGGCAATCCTTATATCAGATCAATTAGATTTTAAGCCAAAGACTACAATAAGAGATGAGGAAGGACACTATATCATACTCAAAGGAACTATCCAACAAGAAGATCTAACAATTTTAAATATCTATGCCCCTAACGTGGGAGCAGCCAACTATATAAACCAATTAATAACAAAATCAAAGAAACACATCAACAAGAATACAATAATAGTAGGGGACATTAACACTCCCCTCACTGAAATGGACAGATCATCCAAGCAAAAGATCAACACGGAAATAAAGGCCTTAAATGACACACTGGACCAGATGGACATCACAGATATATTCAGAACTTTTCATCCCAAAGCAACAGAATACACATTCTTCTCTAGTGCACATGGAACATTCTCCAGAATAGATCACATTCTTGGTCCTAAATCAGGTCTCAACCGTTAACAAAAGATTGGAATCATTCCCTGCATATTTTCAGACCACAATGCTCTGAAGCTAGAACTCAATCACAAGAGGAAATTTGGAAAGAACCCAAATACATGGAGACTAAACAGCATCCTTCTAAAGAATGAATGGGTCAACCAGGAAATTAAGGAAGAATTGAAAAAATTCATGGAAACAAACGATAATGAAAACACAACGGTTCAAAATCTGTGGGACACAACAAAGGCAGTCCTGAGAGGAAAATATATAGCGGTACAAGCCTTTCTCAAGAAACAAGAAAGGTCTCAGGTACACAACCTAACCCTACACCTAAAGGAGCTGGAGAAAGAACAAGAAAGAAACCCTAAACCCAGCAGGAGAAGAGAAATCATAAAGATCAGAGCAGAAATCAATGAAATAGAAACCAAAAAAACAATAGAACAAATCAACGAAACTAGGAGCTGGTTCTTTGAAAGAATTAATAAGATCGATAAACCCCTGGCCAGACTTATCAAAAAGAAAAGAGAGAGGACCCAAATAAATAAAATCATGAATGAAAGAGGAGAGATCACAACGAACACCAAAGAAATACAGACAATTATAAGAACATACTATGAGCAACTCTACGCCAACAAATTTGACAATCTGGAAGAAATGGATGCATTCCTAGAGACATATAAACTACCACAACTGAACCAGGAAGAAATAGAAAGCCTGAACAGACCCATAAGCAGTAAGGAGATTGAAACAGTCATCAAAAATATCCAAACAAACAAAAGCCCAGGGCCAGACGGCTTCCCGGGGGAATTCTACCAAACATTTAAAGAAGAACTAATTCCTATTCTCCTGAAACTGTTCCAAAAAATAGAAATGGAAGGAAAACTTCCAAACTCATTTTATGAGGCCAGCATCACCTTGATCCCAAAACCAGACAAAGATCCCATCAAAAAAGAGAACTGCAGACCAATATCCTTGATGAACACAGATGCAAAAATTCTCGCCAAAATACTAGCCAATAGGATTCAACAGTACATTAAAAGGATTATTCACCACGACCAAGTGGGATTTATTCCAGGGGTGCAAGGTTGGTTCAACATCCGCAAATCAATCAATGTGATACAACACATTAATAAAAGAAAGAACAAGAACCATATGATACTCTCCGTAGATGCTGAAAAAGCATTTGACAAAGTACAGCATCCCTTCCTGATCAAAACTCTTCAAAGTGTAGGGATAGAGGGCACATACCTCAATATTATCAAAGCCATCTATGAAAAACCCACCGCAAATAGCATTCTCAATGGAGAAAAACTGAAAGCTTTTCTGCTAAGGTCAGGAACACGGCAGGGATGTCCGTTATCACCACTGCTATTCAACATAGTACTAGAAGTCCTAGCCTCAGCAATCAGACAACAAAAGGAAATTAAAGGCATCCAAATCGGCAAAGAAGAAGTCAAACTATCACTCTTCGCAGATGATATGATACTATACATGGAAAACCCAAAAGACTCCACTCCAAAACTGCTAGAACTTGAACAGGAATTCAGTAAAGTGTCAGGATATGAAATCAATGCACAGAAATCAGTTGCATTTCTCTACACCAACAACAAGACAGAAGAAAGAGAAATTAAGGAGTCCATCCCATTTACAATTGCACCCAAAACTATAAGATACCTAGGAATAAACCTAACCAAAGAGACTAAGAATCTATACACAGAAAACTATAAAGTACTCATGAAAGAAATTGAGGAAGACACAAAGAAATGGAAAAATGTTCCATGCTCCTGGATTGGAAGAATAAATATTGTGAAAATGTCTATGCTACCTAAAACAATCTACACATTTAATGCAATTCCTATCAAATTACCATCCATTTTTTCCTAAGAAATGGAACAAATAATCCTAAAATTTATATGGAACCAGAAAAGACCTCAAATAGCCAAAGGAATATTGAAAAAGAAAGCCAAAGTTGGTGGCATCACAATTCCGGACTTCAAGTTCTATTACAAAGCTGTCATCATCAAGATAGCATGGTACTGGCATAAAAACAGACACATAGATCAATGGAACAGAATAGAGAGCCCAGAAATAGACCCTCGACTCTATGGTCAACTTCGACAAAGCAGGAAAGAATGTCCAATGGAAAAAAGACAGCCTCTTCAATAAATGGTGTTGGGAAAATTGGACAGCCACATGCAGAAAAATGAAATTGGATCATTTCCTTACACCACACACGAAAATAGACTCAAAATGGATGAAGGATCTCAATGTGAGAAAGGAATCCATCAAAATCCTTGAGAAGAACACAGGCAGCAACCTCTTCGACCTCAGCCGCAGCAACATCTTCCTAGGAACATTGCCAAAGGCAAGGGAAGCAAGGGCAAAAATGAACTATTGGGATTTTATCAAGATCAAAAGCTTTTGCACAGCAAAGGAAACAGTTAACAAAACCAAAAGACAACTGACAGAATGGGAGAAGATATTTGCAAATGACATATCAGATAAAGGGCTAGTGTCCAAAATCTATAAAGAACTTAGCAAACTCAACACCCAAAGAACAAATAATCCAATCAAGAAATGGGCAGAGGACATGAACAGACATTTCTGCAAAGAAGACATCCAGATGGCCAACAGACACATGAAAAACTGCTCCACGTCACTCGGCATCAGGGAAATACAAATCAAAACCACAATGAGATATCACCTCACACCAGTCAGAATGGCTAAAATTAACAAGTCAGAAAATGACAGATGCTGGCGAGGATGCGGAGAAAGGGGAACCGTCCTACACTGTTGGTGGGAATGCAAGCTGTTGTAACCACTCTGGAAAACAGCATGGAGGTCCCTCAAAATGTTAAAAATAGAACTACCCTATGACCCAGCAATTGCACTGCTGGGTATTTACCCTAAAGATACAAACGTAGTGATCCGAAAGGGCACGTGCACCCGAATGTTTATAGCAGCAATGTCTACAATAGCCAAACTATGGAAAGAACCTAGATGTCCATCAACAGATGAATGGATAAAGATGTGGTATATATACACAATGGACTACTATGGAGCCATCAAAAGAAATGAAATCTTGCCATTTGCGACGACGTGGATGGAACTAGAGGGTATCATGCTTAGCGAAATAAGTCAATCGGAGAAAGACAACTATCATATGATCTCCCTGATATGAGGGAGAGGAGATGCAACATGTGGGGTTAAGGGGGTAGGAGAAGAGTAAATGAAACAAGATGGAATTGGGAGGGAGACAAACTATAAGTGACTCTTAATCTCACAAAACAAACTGAGGGTTGATGGGGGGAGGGGGTTGGGAGAGGGGGGTGGGATTATGTACACTGGGGAGGGCATGTGCTATGGTGTGTGCTGTGAAGTGTGTAAACCTGGCGATTCACAGACCTGTACCCCTGGGGATAAAAATATATGTGTATAAAAAATAAAATTAATTAAAAAAAAAACAAAACAAAAAACCATAGAGGCAAGTTCTATAAAATTTATAAGTCCTTAAGAATTTCAGCCAGACTAAAAGTTGACCCCTAAGGCAAGAAGTATAATCCTAATTTAGGCCTGTGATAAAACAAAACATTTTTAAGTGAAAGCATAATTCATTCTTATAAGTATTGTACTTAAAATATTGTTTTCCTAATATAATCAATCAAACTGTACACCAAGGAAAGTCTGTATCCAAAAAGTTGACAAGCTGCTAGGGTGATAAAACTTGCCTTTCTTGGAAAGCCTGCAGTCCCACGATGTCTTCTTCTGGTTCTCCATGTTTATAGAAATGAAGTCCAAGACCCTGAGGATCTTTTTTTTCTGCAGCAGTAAGAGAGAGCTCCACTACACCCTCATAAAAACGGACTAATGGGAAAGGAAAAGGACAAAGAGATAAGGCTTATTAATAAGCTGGATGTGTTTTTCCTTAGCTGGTTTATAAAAGTACTGATCAAGGTCTCTACCGTATGCTAGTCACCTTAATGACACTATCATATAAAATATGGTGAATCTACCGAAGAACAAGGTACCAACATGCCTAAAAGGCAGCTATTAAGTGTATTTTCTTTATTGGAAAAAATTTTTTCCAAAGTTAGAATAACAAAAGGGAAGGTTTCTGTTCCTTGATGGGGAAAAAAAAATCTTAGAATTCAAAACAATATCTGTGCTAACAGTTACTACTTTTACATTATGCTAGATTTGATTTTAAGTAATTTAGGGGCTCCTTGGTGGCTCAGTGGGTTAAAGCCTCTGCCTTCCGCTCAGGTCATGATCCCAGGGTCCTGGGATCGAGCCCCGCATCCGGCTCTCTGCTCAGCTTGCCTCTCTGCCTAGTTGTGATCTCTGTCTGTCAAATAAATAAATTAAAAACACAAAAACAAACAAAAAGGTAATTTAAAAGCAAGCAGACAAGTACTATTTTCAAAATTAGCCAAAAGAATTGAAAGCATCCAAAAAACTAAATGTGGGCGCCTGGGTGGCTCAGTGGGTTAAGCCGCTGCCTTCGGCTCAGGTCATGATCTCAGGATCCTGGGATCGAGTCCCGCATCGGGCTCTCTGCTCAGCAGGGAACCTGCTTCCCTCTCTCTCTCTCTCTCTCTGCCTGCCTCTCTGTCTACTTGTGATCTCTGTCTGTCAAATAAATAAATAAAATCTTTAAAAAAAAAAAAACAAAAAACAAAAAACAAAACAACAACAACAAAAAAACTAAATGTAATCCAGGAAGCTATCTAATATAGATAGTATACAAGGACAAGGATTGAAACTCCTGTGTTAAAAGTTATCTACTTCAAGATATAAAAAGAGCATTATAGTTTTTGCAGAGGCCAGCAATCAAACACTAAAACATAAGGCATGAGTTTCCCAAGTCCTATCACATGGGGGAAGCGTTGCTTATGTTAAGAGGCTTTTTATCCGTAGCTTGTAATAAAACAGTCATTTGTCGGGGCGCCTGGGTGGCTCAGTGGGTTAGGCCGCTGCCTTCGGCTCCGGTCATGATCTCAGGGTCCTGGGATCGAGTCCCGCATCGGGCTCTCTGCTCAGCGGGAAGCCTGCTTTCCTCTCTCTCTCTCTCTCTCTCTCTGCCTGCCTCTCCAACTACTTGTGATCTCTCTCTGTCAAATAAATAAATAAAATCTTTAAAAAAAAACAAAACAAAAAAAAAACAGTCATTTGTCCCAAGTTAAGAAAAAGATGTGAAGAACATTTTGTTTCTCACCTTGTCTATACTGAGCACAAACATTGGAAAGGTCCACTTGATTGCTGATTTTCTGATACTCCTTTAAGGATTCTCTTAACATTCTTTCCTTTTCAATCTTATTCTGAACTTGTCGGGAACGCTGGAGGAGTTCATTTGCCTAGATTAGAGATGACAAGAACTTAAAAAGACATAAAATCCAGCACATAGACAATATTATCAACATAAGTCTCGGTCTATGTCTCAATTAACATCTGGTTTATTATCAGAAAAAATAAAAACAACTCTATAAACTTATTTCTTCTTAATTTTAGGCAGAAAAATTTTTGACCAAAAAAATCCTAGCTACTTTTAATTCCTCTCACAAATATTTTAAGCAAGACAGCTTTTGACTGGTAAATCTCTTGCCTAGTGAATACATTATTGGTCAGCAGGCAGTCCATGTGATACTGATTTAAATTATTTTTACGTGTAAGAAAGGATCAATAAAAATTGCCCAATCAACTCTTATTACAGACTTAAAGTTTTAGTAATTCTTAATTTCTAAGGAGATACGTGTTTAACCATTTAAAAAAATATGGTCTAGAAATGTTATATTCTTTATGAAAAACTTAAATATACAAGGATTTTAAGAAATGATGTATTCCAACTCCTTTCATCATACAAATGGAGACTCTGGAGGCCAAGAGAGAGGTTAGGAGACCCACCCAAGAGACGTCATATGTTAAGTAAAAGATGGTTTCTGATTCCAGTTCTATTGTGCTTTTCATACTATGAAACCCTCTTTAAGAAACACTGAAATAGGGGCGCCTGGGTGGCTCAGTGGGTTAAGCCGCTGCCTTCGGCTCAGGTCATGATCTCAGAGTCCTGGGATCGAGCCCCGCATCGGGCTCTCTGCTCAGCAGGGAGCCTGCCTCTCTCTGCCTGCCTCTCTGCCTGCTTGTGATCTCTCTGTCAAATAAATAAATAAAATCTTTAAAAAAAAAAAAAAAAAAGAAACACTGAAATAGGGGCGCCAGGGTGGCTCAGTGGGTTAAGGCCTCTGCCTTCAGCTTGGGTCATGATCCCAGGGTCCTGGGATCGAGCCCCACATCGGGCTTGCTGCTCAGCAGGGAGCCTGCTTCCTCCTCTCTCTCTGCCTGCTTGTGATCTCTGTCTGTCAAATAAATAAATAAATAAATAAATCAATCTATGGGGGGGGGGGGAGAAACACTGAAATAGCTGATAAAGCATCATACCTTAGAACAAATTGCATCATCAGTGCTATACAGAAGTGGGCAGATATCCTGTAAGTGTAAACTAATGCCATCAACAGCAGCATTATCTCTTATGTAGCAGTTGATAAGAGAAGCGATTAATGCCCCGGTCAGTTCCTTGTCCCTGATTACCAGATCTTTAAAGGTGGTGATTTTCAGCTGCTCTTGAAATTCCTAGGAGTATAATACAAAGTCCTTTTTTTCTACCAAAAATACAGAAATATCCTATTTCTACCCACAACAAAATTTCTTTAGCAATTTAAAATAAAAAATGAAAAGACTCTATAGTTCAAAAGAGAAAATATGCTAAACTATACAGACTAACACATTTTTGCAAACTTCCATAGAATCATACAGAATTGTTAAAGAACCCACAGTATGACCAGTCGAAATCTCTCAATTTATAAATGAGGTAAGTAAAATGTAGGCAGAATCAAAATTAGAGCCAGGTTTCCGGATTTTAGTCATCACCAGAAAGAATAATCACTTAGCTACATTAAAAAATCTTGGGTTTACGGGGCGCCCGAGAGTGGCTCAGTTGGTTAAGCATCCGACTCTTGATTTCAGCTCAGGTCCTACAAATGGACCTTGAGAGCTCGTTTGGAGGTTCTAGCAGGGACACTCAACTATTTGTACACCCCTTGACCAAAGAATGGTCCACCTCTATCAAGGAAGATCATCTTCTTCGAGCACAAAGCTTTGGAAGGGATGCACATGGAGTGGTGAGGGACAAAGGGAACACCTGCTTAGCCAGTCAGCCAAGTCAACTCGATCAATGGGCATGACAGCTTCACATCACACCTTTCCTTAGAGAACACAGTATACAGGAATGAAATGACATGATATCTAGGATCAAATTTAAAGTAATTTGGTAAAGAAAAAGAGAATAGATTAATGAAAGTTGATAAAATCTTGAAAATGCTGAATGCAAGTGTATATGAAGATTATAATGTAGTATTTACTCTATTTTTGTATATGTTTAGAAATAGTCACAATAGGAATACATTCCCCCCAGTGGCCTAACATTTAAGTGAATGCAAACTGCCATCATACTTAAAAAGGATTCAAATGAGGACAGCAAGAGAAATGTGACCCATTCATTTCTCAAATGGTAAACCTTTTTAAAAGTAAGAATGTTTAAGTCATTAGACTCTTTGAAATTACAGGCAAAAATTTTGTGGATGTATCTGTATGCATTCTTTGAGGGTGGGAAGAAAGAGTTTCCATCAAATTCCCAAAGGGATCTGAAATCCAAATAACGGTTACAACCTACTGTTTAAAAAAATACTTTTCGTAAAGATTTCATTCATATACCATAATAAAATTCTCACATACTGTAAAACTTGGGGTTTTGACAAAGTGGACCCTCAAGTTTTCATACTTTAGTGCAATTTTCCATTAAGATTTCCATTAAGCAGATACTAACTTCATCATAACACCTAAATGCTTCTCCCCGAAAGTCTCCTCTCAAACCCAAGTGTAAGATTAAAGCTCACTCAAAAGTAAACAAACTAAGCACAGAATTAACAAATATGATCTTAAAGGAAAAGAAATCCTACCTTCTGAAGTTCTCCTACAATGACAGTGAACTGATGTTCACAAAGAAGCTTCCATAAAGCCAGAGCCTGGTATGATTTTCGAACCAACTGCTGGATTGCCTGAAGTGAAACCTTTTCACTCAGTTGAGCCTCTAATTACAAAACACAACTGATGAAGTTTTATACAATGACATAGGTTGTTTTGTTTTAAATAAAACAACACTTTGCTTTCAATAAGAATAACTATAGTTAAGGCTGAAATCCTCAGTGGTCTCCCCTCATCACAGCCAACCATGATCATGACTTGTTGAATTTATCTTTTCATCCAGTCATTATGTATATGTGGTTCTATGTGTCTGCGTGTGTACACATAAAACAAAAACTGCTGTTTTTAAACCATTTACACCACTTTTTCCACCCACCTGTATCTTAATAAGTATTTAATATTTTTAATATTCTAATATGTATTACTGGATATTCCATCATGTAAGTATACCACAATTAGGTCCATTTTCTACCTTAAGGACATTTATGTTATCTCCCATGCTTTGCTACTAAAACAATAATGCAATAAACATCCTTAAGAAAGGACTCCTGAGGGGCACCTGGGTGGCTCAGTGGGTTAAGCCTCTGCCTTCAGCTCAGATCATGATCCCAGAGTCCTGGGATCGAGCCCCGCATCAGGCTCTCTGCTCAGTGGGGAGCCTGTTTCCTCCTCTCTCTCTCTGCCTGCCTCTCTGCCTACTTGTGATCTCTCTGTCAAATAAATGAATAATAAAATCTTTAAAAAAAAAAAAAAAAAAGAAAGAAAGGACTCCTGAAAAGCACTCCTGAAATCTGAAGCCATCAGATTTCTCTAGGACTATGTTCCTCAAACCCTGGATTAAGATAAATTGGTGAAAATAAATAAATAAATAAATAAATAAATAAATAAATAAATAAATAAATAAATAAGTGGGCAAGTCATGAAATCAATTCAGTCAGTCATGACAGCTACCCCCCCCCCCCTTTTTTTAAAAGATTTTATTTATTTATTTGAGAGAGAATGAGTGAGAGAGAGCATGAGAGAGGAGAAGGTCAGAGGGAGAAGCAGACTCCCCAAGGAGCCGGGACCCCGATGCGGGACTCGATCCCAGAAGTCTGGGATCATGACCTGAGCTGAAGGCAGTTGCTCAACCAACTGAGCCACCCAGGCGCCCTCCCCCCTGCTTTAAAAAGGAAAGAGAATTGGAGTGCCTGGCTGGCTCAGTCAGTAGATCATGCAACACTTGATCTCAGGGTTTTAAGTTCAAGACCCACACTGGGCATGGAGCCTACTTAAAAAAAAAAGAAAAAGGAGATAAAATAAAAAAGGAAAATATTAGAGTGTAAAACAGGTAGTTATTTCCTATAATTTTGTTTCAGTTATGTATATATGCTTTCAAACATGAAGGTCATAACATAAAATGTATTTCTTACCATAAGAAAAAAAGTCTGATAAAGACTGCTATACAATGTATCCTTAGAAGTGAAACTGCTGGGTTTCAATATACATGCATTTTCAGCTTTTATAGGCTATGATCAAACCGCTCCCTAAAGTAGTCGTTTCAGTGTACATGTGCCAGCAATCTGAACCCTCCTTTGGTTTTAATCCTTACCAATGCTTGGTATTGTCAGGCTTAAGACCTTACTGAAGTACCAATAGCAGTAATGAAAAAATATTTATGAAATAGTAAACAGAAAACTAGATTTAGCAGGAAGGGACAAGAGTAAATGGCTGGGTCTTAATTAGCAAGGATCTATCAGCCAGAAATGGCTCAAACAGAACACAAAAATTCTTTTAAAAAAACCAAATGGCAGGCAAAATTTAAGCAATGATTTATTATTATTCCAAACTATTTCTGGAGTAATTGATGATTTTAAGTTTTCCATTACCTTGCTCCTTCCTTGATTATTACTATTTATAACAGAAAAAAAAAAAAAAAACAACCAAAACCAACCAAAAATTTGATTCACATTTTTAACTTTATAAAAAGGTGTGCCACTAAGAGATTATGCTGAGTGAAATAAGTCAAGCAGAGAGAGTCAATTATCATATGGTTTCACTTATTTGTGGAGCATAACAAATAGCATGGAGGACAAGGGGAGATGGAGAGGAGAAGGGAGTTGAGGGAAATTGGAAGGGGAGGTGAACCATGAGAGACTATGGACTCTGAAAAACGATCTGAGAATTTTGAAGGGGTGGGGGGTGGGAGGTTGGGGGCACCAGGTGGTGGGTATTGTAGAGGGCACGGATTGCATGGAGCACTGGGTGTGGTGCAAAAATAATGAATACTGTTATGCTGAAAAAATAAAAAAATTTAAAAAAAAAAGTGTGCCACTAATCATTAGGAAAATGCAAATCAAAACCCACAATGAGATACCACATTGTATCCACTAGGATGGAGATTATAAAAACAGAAAAATGGTAAAGATGTGAAGAAACTGAAATACTTCTGCACTACGAGCAGAAATGTAAAATGGTGCATAGAGAACAGTATGGCAGTTCTTCAAAAATTAAAAAACCGACTACCATATGATCTAGCAATTCCATTTCTGGGTACATAACAAAAAAACTGAAAGCAAGGACTCAAATTTATATTTATTCAACACGTTCATAGCAGAATTATTTACAATACCTCTAAGGTGGAAGCAACCCAAGTGTTCAAAAACTCAAGCTTTTTTTTCTGGTTTCACGATACAATACCCTAAACCCAGTATTCAGTGTTTGTTCTGCAGTGAGCCTTACAGAGGCAGCATGCACCCTGCCAAACCCCTTTCCCAGAAACCACACCCATCACCTCAGCATCAAGCTGCCACAACTTTGCAATGTGTCTATGGAATTCTGTGCTTTATCTCTAAATGTGTCCTAAGGTTGGGCACCTGGCTGGCTCAGTTGGAAGAGCATGTGACTTGATCTCATCAGGGTCGTGAGTTCGAGCCCCACAATGGGCACAGAGATTACTAAAAAAGGCAAATAAACTTAAACAAAAAAAAAGTGTCCTACGGAATAGAAAAGCCCAAGAAAGGTTATTTTTTGGGGTCTGGGAATGCTCAAAAATTTTTCCATATAATTTAATGGTAATTACTTCCTAACTTTATGCCACCATTTTGGCTTATGAAAGGTTTCAGAGGAACATTACTTTCAGATAGCAGGGGAGAAACCTCTGTAGACATACAATGGAATAATATTGTCTTAAGAAGAAAGGAAATTCAGACATATGCCACAACATGGATGAACTCTGAAGACATATGCTAGCTGAAATAAGCCAGATGCAAAGGGGGTCACTGTATAATTCCACTTATATGAAGTGTATTAAGTAGTCAAATTCAGAGACAAAAAAAAAAGAACGAATGATTGACAGTAGTAGGGGCTGGGATGGTGTGGGAAATGGGGAGTTACTGTTTCGGTACAGAGTTTTTTAAGAAGATGAAAAAAGTTTTGGAGATGGATAGTAGTGACATTTGCACAACCAAGTGAATGTGGTTAAAATTGTAGTCTATTTTACGATTTAAAAACTTATTTTAAAAAAGGTTATCATGTTTCTTATAAAGGAAAGGAAAAAACTTAATGGGCTGAAAGTTATGAAAATACATGAAAGCCATACAGTCCACTTTTCTTTCTTTTTTTTTTTTTTTATAAAGATTTTTTTTTTTTTTATTTGACAGACAGAGATCACAAGTAGGCAGAGAGGCAGGCAGAGAGAGAGGAAGGGAAGCAGGCTCCCCGCTGAGCAGAGAGCCCGATGTGGGACTCGATCCCAGGACCCTGAGATCATGACCTGAGCCGAAGGCAGCGGCTTAACCCACTGAGCCACCCAGGCGCCCACAGTCCACTTTTCTTAACCACACTGATGTTATTTTAATAAAAAATATTTGTGTTATCAAAAACCAGATCTTATTAAGAGATGTTCACTGTTTTCTATTCAATCCACTGTTTTCTACTTGATGAATAAAACTCTTTATGGGGGTCATGTACAGTCAACTGATAGAAGGAGTAACTTACCATGAAACTTCCTTTGCAGCTCCTGTTGCATCTGCTGGGTATTTCCATTTTCAGGACGCATGAATCCTATCAGCCTTTGCTGCACTTTGGCAGTTGTACTGAAACAAATTTCAGAATGTGTATTTGTGTTTTTAACAGCTTTACTGAGATATAAATCATACATTATACAATTCAACCATTTAAAGTACACAATTTAGTTTTTCAAAATACGTTCACAGAGTTGTGCAACTATCACCACAATCTGATTTTAGAACATTTTCACCCATTCTCTATTAGCAGTCAATCCCTATCTCTCTCACCCCTACCCTAAGTAACTGCTAGCCTACTTTTGTCTCTTTAAGTTTGCCTATTCTGAATATTTAATATAAATGAGGTGGGATACATTGTTAATATTCTTTTCCTTTACAGAATAGTGAAGTAGTAGAATAGTAAAGCAAATAAATGATGATTTAAAACTGAATCATTTTAACCTCCTGGATGCTTAAAGTTTCAATTATTTGGTTATCGTGATGTCCATTTTTATTCAGAAAGGCTAGATAAGTGGTTGCTTCTTTCTCTTTATCCGCCAAATTTAAAAGTAATGGATTGGTTTCTAGCATCCTTCAAAGATGAGCAACATTTTGGTTTCAAGTTACATAATAAAATCTACCTTTTCCATGTGTAGTTTTATGAGTTTTGACAGATGCATAGTGTTATATAACTACCACCTCAATCAAGATACAGAACAGTTCCGTCATGCCTCAAATTCTCTTGTGCTGTTTCTTGCATCCAAATCCTCTTCCCACCCCTAAGCCTGGCCACCACTAATCTCTTCTTTACCCCATTAGTTTTTTGTTTTTGTTTGTTTTTAGATTTTACTTATTTCTTTGACAGAGAAAGGAAGTGAGAAAGCACAAGCAGGGAGAGTGGCAGAGGGAGAGGAAGAAGCAAGCTCCCCGATGAGCAGAGAGCCCAATGCGGAGCTCCATCCCAGAACTCTGAGACCATGATCTGAGTCCAAGGCAGATGCTTAACCTGGAGCCCCTACCCCTAGGTGCCCCTACCCCTACAGTTTTTGCCTTTTCCAGTATGTAATATAAATCTATTCTGCTTCTTTTCTATAGCATCATATATTTGACAGTCATCTATGTTGCTGTATATATCAGCTCTCAGGAGAATGTCAGTCTTGTTGTTTGTTTTAGCAGGTAATCTATCTCATGAAATCTGGTATTCACATTGTAAGTGCTAACTCATGAAAAATGGAAAATAAAAGAGATCTTAGAACTAAAAATATAATGGCCAGGAAAAAAATGTATCAGAGAAATTGAACAGATGCTATTTTTTTTTTTTTTTTTTTTGAGGGGGAGAGAGAGTGAGCAAGTAAGAGCACAAAAGCAGGGGAATGGAGAAGCAGACTCCCTGCTGAGCAGGCGGCCTGATGCAGGACTAGATCCCAGAACCCCAGGTTCATGATCTGAGCCGAAGGCAGCCATTCAACCGAGAGAGCCATCCACATGTTCCTAAACAGATGCTATTTAAAATATAATTGGAGCCCCTGGTGGCGCAGTTGCTTAAATGCCAGACTCTCGGTTTCAGCTTAGGCCATGATCTCAGGGTTGTAGGATCGAGCCCAGCATCAGGTTCCACGCTCACTGCGGAATCTGCTTAAGACACTCTCTCTCTCTCACTCTCCTATGCCCCTGCCCAACAAAGTAAATAAATAAAATCTTAAAAAAAAAAAAAAAAATATATATATATATATATATATATATACACACACACACCCAGGCACCCCTACATATCAACATTTTTTTAAAAAGTCCTTACACCCAATAATTCTATTTCTCAAGAAATTCATTGAAGATTACTGAACAAGTACACAAATATGTATAAAGAGGAGTGGGGGCACCTGGGTGGCTCAGTGGGTTAAACCTCTGCCTTTGGCTCGGGTCAGGATCTCAGGGTCCCGGGATCGAGCCCCACATCGGGCTCTCTGCTCAGCGGTAAGCCCGCTTCCTCCTCTCTCTGCCTGCCTCTCTGCCTACTTGTGATCTCTCTCTCTCTCTCTGTCCAAAAAAAAAAAAAAAAAAAAAAATCTTAAAAAAAAAAAAAAAGAGGAGTAACCACTGCACCTTGTTTATAACATGAAAAAACAGAAACACTACAATTATTAGTAGAGTTATACATTAAATGTTTGCGTATAAATAATGGAAAAATATGCAGCCAATATACAAATTATTTATTCCACTGATTTGGAAAGTTCTAAACTAGTGAGTATATACAATATATACAGTACATATAGTATATAAAACAATGAGTGTATATAATGTTTCATAAAAGTGTGCCTATTTAGATTCTATTTGCAGTTTTTAAAAAAATTTTTCTTAATTATTATTATTATTTTTTTTTAGGGAGAAGACCTAAGGTTCGAGCAGCAGGAGAATGATACAATGTTGAATATGATGTCACAGAACAGTCTCTCTGTCCCACTGAGTGACAGCTGCAACTGGCACAGTCACAGGGCAAGGATGCAATCAAGGGTTTTCTTTCAGTAGCAACTACCAAATCCTGGCCCCAGGGTTTGTCAGGGGAGGACCTATGAAAGTGTTCTATTTGCAGTTTTAAATAAATACCTTTATGTGTTTCATATAGTTTATACTCTTATATTTCAGATCATAAATTTTCTGGTCAGTAAAGTGAAATCTTTACATAAAGCCCATATTATTTCTATAATAAAATTTTTTTTATCCTAAGTGTACCCCCCACAAAAACTCTATAGGTATGTTCACATCAGCATTTTTCATAGAAACCAAAAAGCTAACATCACCCAAATAAGCATCACCTGATGAACTGAAAAATGAAACAAAGTACCAATACACATTAAAACACGTGAAACTTGAAAATATGCTCAAAGAAGCCAGAAACAAAAGGCCACATTTCCATTTACATAAAAGATCCAGAATATGGCAGGTCCACAGACACAGATAAATCAGTGGTTGCTAGGGACAGGTAATGGGGAGTGCTATGGACTGTCTGTGTCCCACTGTATTTCAATATTGAAGTCCCAATTCCCAGAGTGATGGTATTAGGAGGTGGGGCCTCTGGGAGGTAATTAGGTTTAGATCGGCTGATGAGAGTGAAGCCCCCACAAT
Source organism: Lutra lutra (assembly GCF_902655055.1). NCBI lineage: Eukaryota > Metazoa > Chordata > Mammalia > Carnivora > Mustelidae > Lutra > Lutra lutra. Next base: position 29,916,630 of record NC_062282.1, read on the forward strand.
GAGATTAATAGCCTTATAAGAGACCAGAGAGCTTGTCACTTAGTTTTCTCTCTGCCATGTTAGGACACAGAAAGAAAGCAGCTGCCTATAAATGAGGAAGAGGGTCCTCACCAGAACCCAACCATGCTGGCACCCTGATCTCAGACTTCCAGCCTCCAGAACTGTGAGAAATAAACGTCTGTTGTTGAAGCCATTCTATAGTATTATTGCTACTGGGGCCTGAACACGGAGTAATTGCTAATGGGTAAAGGGTTTCTTTTTGGCATGATGAAAATATGCTGGAATTAGTGGTGATAATAGCATCAACTTATAAATATACTAAAAACCACTGAACTAAAAATTTAAAGGATGAATTTTATAACAAGAATTCTATCTCAGAGAGAAAAAGGAATAATAGGCAAATAAATCTTATTTATTCTTACTTTGGATTTCCTAAGGGTCCTCCTGCAAATTGGGAGTTTCTGTCTAGAAACTCTTGCAAACCTTTTAGTTCTTGCAGCACTGATTCCAACAGCTGGGAGGGAACACTACTTTCAATCTGTAAGAAAAAAAGTATTTTTAAAAGCTTTAAAACACTTGAAAAATTGTATATGTAAAAAACAAACATACTTTATAATTGAATGTCAAGTTTCAATTTTTAAGTTTCCTATCTTCATTAATAGTAATCATTTATGCTTGGTGACCAGAATAAAGGGCTAGATACCCACATCCCTCCCATCCTGCTCTGCTTTGTTTTAGGTATAACTGACATACAGTAATTGATAGCTTTTTATGTTTTAATACAGTCATCATCCAATCCACAATATAGAATATTTACAACACCCAAGAAGTTCCCTAATGTCCTTTTTAGTCACTAGTCATTCCATCTACCAGGTAGCCACTTTTCTTTTTTTAAAAGATTTTATTTATTTGACACACAGAGAGAGAAATCACAAGTAGAGAGGCATGCAGAGAGGGGGAAGCAGGCTTTCCGCTGAGGAGAGAGCCTGACACGGGGATCGATCCTAGGACCCTGAGATCATGACCTGAGCCGAAGGCCGAGAGAGAAAGTATACTAATGCATGGAAATTAGTAGTGGGTTCATGGAGTACGGGAGCATATAAGCAAAACACTAAATAGTAGCTCTGAGTAATATTAAGTATTAGGACTTACTCTGTTTAACACTCACAACAACATTAAGAGGAAGAGGTCTTATTGTTCTCTTCTCATAGTGAGGTATCAGACTGAAATATTAAGAAAATGACTCATCATTTATGTGAGTGACAGAGCTCCATGGGTTCACTGAGCCACCCAGGTGCCCGGTAGCCACTTTTCTTATTGTCACCAACAGTTAGCTTTGCCTGTTCTTGAACTTCATATAAATGGAATCATATACTATGTTAAATAAATATATTCTTCTTCTTAGAAATGTGAACTTTAAAAAGTATCAGAATTGAAAAAATATTTGGTAACTTTCAGATTTAAAAAGAACAAAGTTTAGGGGCGCCTGGGTGGGTCAGTGGGTTAAAGCCTCTGCCTTCGGCTCAGGTCATGATCCCAGTGTCCTGGGATCAAGCCCCACATCGGGCTCTCTGCTCAGCGGGGAGCCTGCTTCCTCCTCTCTCTCTGCCTGCCTCTCTGCCTACTTCTGATCTCTGTCTGTTAAATAAATAAATAAATAATCTAAAAAAAAAAAGAACAAAGTTTAAATTGCATTCATATTTCATGTTAAAAAATATTTACTACCTGAATTTATGATAATACAAAGTTTTACAGGATCTATTCTTTTTTTTTTAAGATTTTATTTATTGATTTGAGAGAGCACGAGTGAGAATGAGAGTAAGAGAGACGAGCAGGGGGAATAGGGAGAAGTAGGATCCCTGCCGAGCAGGGAACCCGAAGTGTGGCTCCATCCCAGGGCTCTGGGATCATGACCTGTGCCAAAGGCACACCTTAACCGACAGAGCCACCCAGGCGCCCCTACAGGATCTATTCTTACAGCACTCCAGAAAGTATACTAATGCACGGAAATTAGTAGTGGGTTCATGGAGTTCGGGAGCATATAAGCAAAACACTAAATAGTAGCTCTGAGTAATATTAAGCATTAGGACTTATTCTGTTTAACACTCACAACAACATTAAGAGGAAGAGGTCTTATTGTTCTCTTCTTATAGTGAGGTATCAGACTGAAATATTAAGAAAATGACTCATCATTTATGTAAGTGACAGAGCTGGGACTTCACCCAGGGCAAGGAGAGTTTATCGGACATGTACACAAACATATACATAAAAGAATAACCACTGCATCTTGTTTATAACACCAAGAAATGTGAAACAATCTACTTATACAATTAAATCATAAACTGGTTACACACAGCAATGAAATGCGTTATACGATACACTTACTGCAGTGATTTCTCTGTTGCCACTCTTGAATACTCTCTCCACAACTAAACTAGCATCCCAGATATTTCTGAAATAAAAAATGTTTTAATAATTATGCTGTGCAAACAAAAAACAAATACATTATGTAGTAAATTCTTTTGTGTGTTTGTCAAAGTACAGCAATGATTTAACACTTTACCAAGTTATCCAAAAGAATGGAAAATAAGAAAATTTCTAAACCTGATATATCTAAGTTATTTCACATAATGAAATACTGCTAAAGAAAAATCAAAGGACTATGGGCAATGAATTGTAAACAAGAGTGTTGCACTGTTTCACATTTTAAGCAAATGATTCTAATGAAAGAATTCATTTCAAATCTAAGACAAATATAGAACAGACAGGATAATTAACTAGATGATATGGTAGACTAATGCAAATTTGGCTGTAATTCTTTGTCCCTCCTTATACTTATCCTTTTTACAAGATGACTTTGATGTGTCTCTCATAATGAGTGTATTTCCCATTTTTGACTGGATTCTATTTTTGAATCTGGGTTGGCATGGAGATGTTTCCCTGGCCCAGTGAATGAGGTTAAAATGATGGTAAGCCAACTCTAAACTTAGGTAGGCATCAGGAAGCTTTGCAAATGTCTACCTCTGTCTCACCTTGCCATCACCAAATGAAGAGTAATCCTTGGCTAACCTGCTGGAGGATGACAGAGCATATGAAAACAATCCAATTGCCTCAGCAGAGACCATTCTAGACCAGCATACAAACATGACCCTAAATATGTGAGAATCCAGCCGAAATTGACAGCACTCTCTTCAACCTGACAGCTGAATGTGTATAAATGAGTGAGTGAGTCTAGCTCAGTCAAACCAGAACTGCCTAGCTGACTTGCAGATACACTTCACTGAGTTAATGGGGTGGTTTGTAACACTGTATGTTAATATATATGTATATGCATACATATAAAACACAACAACAAATATAGATGGTTAGATGATTTTTAAAAAAAGCTAAACAATCATAGATTGTATAGAAAATAGAAAACAATCATATTGATAAATAAGTGAGCTAAAATAACTATAAGTAAAATTTAACAGGAATAAATGATGTCCCAAATTTAGTTAAAAATATTCAACTACACAAAACAAGACAAGGTGAGCAACAGTTGGTTATTCCATGCAAAACTTACCCCATGATTCGAGAAAAGTAAATGCAAATACCATTGTGTTTTCCAGAGTACACAATCTCTGGTGCAGCCATACAACTCATACTTGCAGCCTGAGTTGCTGGGTTTCCTGAGATACACACTGGAGTTGACATGGCAGGAGGATGTACACCTTGTACACAATAGAAGAAAGACAAATCTTTAAATTTAACCTTAAACATTCACCATCCTCAATAACCAAAGCCTCTTTATCTAGGCCCAAAGGCAAGAATATTTATAAAAATACTGGAATAATCAGATACTGAATTTGGTTTTTCCTGATAAGAAGAGACTCAGATTGGATGGATGCTCCCAGGCAGGCTTTCAAGTGTCGGCATGCAGGAAAAAAGGCAAGAAAGCTTCTGGTCATCCCTCCTTAACGTCGGGTATCAGAGAGCTAATCATACATATTTCTTTTTTTTTAAAGATTTTATTTATTTATTTGACAGAGAGAGATCACAAGTAGACGGAGAGGAAGGCAGAGAGAGAGAGAGAGGGAAGCAGGCTTCTCGCTGAGCAGAGAGCCCGATGCGGGACTCGATCCCAGGACCCTGAGATCATGACCTGAGCCGAAGGCAGCGGCTTAACCCACTGAGCCACCCAGGCGCCCCGTAATCATACATATTTCATGGCTAAAACTTGAATCCTGGTCCCCAAATAAGGAGCTTTCAGGTATACTACTACAAGTGTTTCTATGCAAAGGCATTCATGGACATCCATACTTGTTTGGATGTAACTTCTACTCAATTACATTATTTGCAAGAGACTAGGGCAAGTTAATACTTCTCTCACTAAGCTTTAAGGATAACAGTGTTAGCTCTTCAAAAAGACTAGTAGTAGCAGTATAAAACAAAGAAAAGAGGTACCTTGAGATGGTGTTCCCAAAAATGATGGATTTGGGTAAGGACTACTACTAGGAATAGGAGAACCTAAAAAGAAAAGAATATCAAGATTTATAAAATAACCTCTAAATCTTTTAAATCTGATTAAATTAGGCAGAGAAGCTGTTTCTAAGCATGAGTGAGGAGTGGCACCATCCGTGAAAATTTTATTTATTTATTTATTTATTTATTTATTTTATTTATTTATTTTTTAAAGATTTTATTTATTTATTTGACAGAGAGAAATCACAAGTAGGCAGAGAGGCAGGCAGAGAGAGGAGGAAGCAGGATCCCCGCCGAGCAGAAAGCCCGATGTGGGGCTCGAACCCAGGACCTGGGATCACGACCTGAGCCGAAGGCAGCGGCTTAACCCACTGAGCCACCCAGGCGCCCCTATTTATTTATTTTTAAAGATTTTATTTATTTATTTGACTGAGAGAGACACAGCAAGAGAGGGAACACAAGGAAGGAGCAGGAGAGGGAGAAGCAGATTCCCCCTGAGGAGGGAGCCTGATGTGGGGCTCAATCCCAGGTCCCTGGGATCATGACCTGAACTGAAGGCAGACGCTTAGTAACTGAGCCACCCAGGTGCCCCCAAGAAATATTTAAGATTTAGGGACTCCACTCATTTCCCAGGAACTTTCTAACAATTCCCACTTTGGAAAACACTGAGGTAGGAGTTTACTTATTATTTAATCATTCACCTCCTTCCTTTTGGATAAATAACAAATGAGTTCTGTAAATAATAATAGTTACATGTTATTTTGTTTTCTAACATAAAGAACTCAGTATACCATCGCTTTTAAGAGTCAGCATCTATAGAATTATTCACCCAATAAAACAGTAGCAGTAAATAAAATATAATGAAAAGGTTTATTCATGAAAATATGCTACACAGTTTCTAAAATTCAAACTATTAGAAATAGTCTCATTTCAGTACTTTGTACTCACTAGAGTAGACAGGAGACCCCAAGATGGGACCAACGTTACTTGGAGCAGGAAGAGTGGTTGGAAATCTCATCTGTGCTTCCCCACCGTACCTGTTTTTATGACAACAGAGGTTGAGCTTATTCAGTGAAATTATCTACCTTAAAAGCTGGAATTGTTCCAAGTCCTGCTAGCTCCCAAATAAATGCTTTAAACATTAGAGACTTTATGGTATTGTGTTTACAGTGCTTATACCTATAAGCATAGATACAACATTTACTTAAACATTGTTGACTTGAATCTCCACCAGAAAGAATTATAAAGGACTCTAGCAGTTTCTAAGAAGGGTTAGCAAAGCACAGAATTTATTTAAGAGTGTATGGCTCTGTAATTTCCATGCCAAATTGTGGTTAGACAGCACTTGAAAAACTGTTTTAAACAAATCACGTTTCAAATTCTTACATGCAGCTATTTTCCAAATAAAAATATTGTTTTGATACCAAGTTTCCTTGAAGTGATTCAGAATCCCTCAATGCCAATGATACAAATAAAGCAGGATTGGTACAGTGTTTTAGGAAGTAAAAAAGATATGGTAACTGAAGTAGAAAGAGGTGTAGAAAAAAGATTAGACAGAAGAAATTGGAGAACAGAACCCAGAGCAAGGGTAACAATTCATACATTGTGCTAATCTACCTACTTCTATTAGTATTATCATCTTTCCAGATTTCAGTCTTGCAAAAAGATTTTAGTATCTTGCTTATATAGTTCTTCAACTGTTTGGTATGCCCTTAAACTATCACACTGACCAAAGCAATCATTAAAAAAAGTGGCCAAGAACAAAAAACTGACATACCTGAAGAAAGCCCGAGTGGCCCATGCAGATACTTCTCTATCACAGGCAGCAGTGGAACAAGCAAGGATAAGGCAGGTTGCGCAAGCCTGGTCTTCCTGTTAAAAAAAAAAAAAAAGTTTTCTTCCCTTATATCAAACATAAACGTTTAAAAAGTTTTGGTTATTTTTGTATCCAGTGTTTCAATTTGTGCCTAGCACAGAGTAGGTGTTCAGTATATATCTGCTAAGTGAATGAAATCAGTTGGTATGAAAAAGGAGAAAGTTTATCACAGGCACTATCCTTAAAGGATGCTTTTTCTTTTTATCTAGATTCTATTTTAGTTTGTAGTTTAGTCCCCTAATTTCTTTTTCTCATAGTCTTTTTACCTTTACAAAAATAACAACAATATAGCTATTTATTAAGTACCTGTCATGTGCCAGGTACTATGTTATAAGTTAATTCTATAATAAATACAATAACCATAGAAGTTATTTTAGTTAAAATAATAGTTAGTAAAAAATTATTAATAAAGTTAATAAATAAAATAAAAATAGCTAAGAATAACTATAATAAAAGTTAATTTTTATATTAAAAATTAATTCTCACATCATACACTATTTTAATGCCTGTTATAGACATGAAGAAACTGAAGTTCACAGAATTCAGGTAATCTAATCTACCCTGGTGGTAGAGCTGGTGATTTGAATCTAATGTCTCTGTATTTAACTTTGATCTGATATTCTATCTTTTTTTAAAGATTTTTATTTATTTATTTGACAGAGAGATGGAGAGAGAGCACAAGTAGGCAGAGAGAGAAAGGGAAAAGCAAGCTCTCTGCTGAGCAGGGAGCCTGATGCGGGACTTGATCCCAGGACCCTGGGATCATGACCTGAGCTGAAGGCAGCCGCTTAAGCATCTGAGCAACCCTGGCACCTTGATCTAACAGGCTTGATCTTAAGCTTTCTGAGTTTTACCTTCTCAATTCTAGCAATGGTTCTGAAATACTAATCGCCTTATCACTATTGCCCCAAATTTTTTCATCAGCTCATTGGCAAGAAATAAAAAAAATTTAAAAATTAAAAAAAAAAAAAAAGATTTGTCCACAAATATCCCGTGTTTTAGTAAAAATGCATTTATCATATAACTTGAACATGAATCTCTTACTAGTATACTTTAATAAGAACTTATTAATACTAGCAAATAAAAATCTGAGTTTATTGTATAAGCTTTACTTATTAATACTGCTCCCAAATATTAGCATACACATAATGACCAACGTAAAGAAAGGAAGACTGCTAAGATTACCTATTAATTACAGTATTTTGATCCTAACTTACATAAAATTGAGGCATTATTCTCATTGTTCTATTGTTCTATTCTTTATTCTATTGTTCTATTCTTTAAAATACCATAAAAATTTTTTAAAAAGTACAAATAATTACCTGATGTAATTTAAAGAATCTTTCGATCTCTTCTCCATCTCCACCCACATTACTCACAAGTAGATGCCTCAGTTGATCTACAGGTCTAAGTTTATGAAACATAAGACTTCCCTAAACAGTTAAAACAAAACAAAACACAACCATAAATAACAGATTTATCACGCACGGCTAGCATCAACTGATCCTCCTATCTTATCTAATAAAATCAATAAAACAAACAAAAAAACCCCTTCAATAATACAAAGTGAACTGGCCAAAAGAACATCTACATTTCAACTCCCAACCTATACTAGATCTATATATGCCTAAAGAAAATTTAATAGGAAAACACTGCTCTGTAACACACAAAACATGAATGCATTTGCTATTACCATGCATAAAACACAGGTTTATAAAACATTGTATCTACAGAGCAAAAACCTTATTTAATTTATTTTTTGGTGGAGGTCAGTGTTTTCTTATTAAATTTAGAAAGTTGTTATATAGGTTCAAGTAAATACTTACATTTAGAATATGATAAAAGCTGTCCCTCAAACCAGAGGATTAAAGTTGGTTATCCACTAATTATGTTGGTATAAGTATGTCCATTTAGAAAAAACTGAAGCTGGATCCTTAATCATATATCAGGATAAATTCCAAACAGATCAGAGATTTAAAGGACAAAAATAAAACTATAATAGTACTAAAAGCAACAATGGGTGAATTTTTTTTAAAATAGAGGATAAGGAAGTTGTTTTTTTTTTAACTACCTTTATAAATCTCAAAAAAAAAAAATAATAGAAAATGTTGACTACTTATATGCTTACCTGTATGGGAAAAATCTCAATAAACAAAATAAAATGACACACCAGGAAAAATATGATACTAAAATTATAAAAAGTTTCATTAATAAAGAGCTTCTATAAATCAAAATGAAAAAGAGAACTTAGTAAAATAGGAATAGATAGTCCATAGAAAAATAAACACTTGTAAAGACTGTCCATCTTACTCTTAATAAAATGGTATATTACATTTGGAGAGGATGTAAAGAAACAGGCACTCAATATTCATCGATAGTGAATGTATACACGGATATATGAATACAGGGGAATTTAGCAAAATCTATCAAAATTAGAAACACACATATTCTTTCACCCAGCAGATATAATTCTACAGCTTTATTCACACACACAGAAAATGATACACACATAAGGTTGTAGTGTTACGAACAGCAAAAAATAATTCACTAATAGGAACCTAGTTAAATAGGATACATTCATATAAAAGAAAACCTTACAAATACAAAATAGAATGAGAATGTTCTTTATATAATGATATGGACAGATCTCTAAAATATATATTTGAGATACAAAAAACAAAATATAAAACAATGTATATAATACACTACCATTTATTTAGAAATATATTTCATTGTTTGTGTATCTACACCTCTGGAAGGATACACAGATGCTGATGACATGGCTGTCTGTAGGAAAGGGACCTCAACTGGAAGGGAGATATTGCTCTGTATACTCGTTATACCATTTGAATTTTAAATTCATCACTATTCCAAAATCAAATATTAAATATGTTTTAATAAGTGAGTAGTATAAAAATAAACTTAGGTTATTTTGTTTTATGCTGCTGAACACTGGTACTAGAAATGCTACTTTAGAAAAAATGTGACACTTTATAAACAGCAAGTTCTTTTCATTGCTTTTTTGGTAGTTACAAACTATTCCTCAAGAATACTTTTAGGAGTAAACATTCCTAAAGTACTTAATGACTCTATGAAGCAAATATAGCAGAATACTTAACATTAAACATCACTTCTTTTTTGTCTCTACCTTAACAGAGTATGTACATACCTGTGCTGAGAGGAGAACAAATTTCTTTGGAGGCAACATGTGCTGCTGTACTACAACTGGTGAGTCAGTTATTGGAATATGATCCTTATTTAAGGGTGTAATTATTTTATCTACTTTCAATTCATCTATTGCAGAAAGAGCCCAGGAATGACCATCAACACGGGTTGTCATCTATGCAAAAGAAATAAACTTTTTATACCTGTTATTAAAGTTACATAAAGCAAATGTTCCAAAAAGGAAAAAAACATATAGACCTAATTTCTAAGGAAAAGCAGAATTTTACAAATTAATAACACATGAATGTGAACATTCCTAAGTTTCTATCTAATGCTCTACAGTCTATTCCTTCAATTAAGCCAGCTTCTATGATAATAATCCTCATAAAAGAAGGCAAAGGCGGGGCGCCTGGGTGGCTCAGTGGGTTAAGCCGCTGCCTTCGGCTCAGGTCATGATCTCAGGGTCCTGGGATCGAGTCCCGCATCGGGCTCTCTGCTCAGCGGGGAGCCTGCTTCCCTTCCCCTCTCTCTGCCTGCCTCTCTGTCTACTTGTGATCTCTCTCTCTCTGTCAAATAAATAAATAAAATAAATAAATAAATAAAATCTTTAAAAAAAAAAAAGAAGGCAAAGGCAAGATTTTCTTAAGATAAACTGTGAATAGTGTTTACTAAAATTTTAATTATTTCGATAACCAAAAACTATTTTACCATCTTTCCGGGATAGACTGGATAGGTTAATACTTACATTTTGCTGACGTTTAGATTTTTGTTCTCTTCTGAAGGTTTTGCTTTCTAAGCTATTTTTTAAAGTGTTTAAATTTATAAAAAATTTCAAGCATCTAAAAATGTTTCAAGCACAGTAACTATCCATATGCCCAATACGTAGATTCGGTAATTGTTAGCATTTTGCCATATCTGTTTTCTCTAATATATAGATTTATATATATATATATACATACACATATATATAGATCTAATATACATATATTATCTACCTATATATATCTTTTAACTGAACCATTTGAATGTGCTGGATATCATATGTCACTGCCAAATACTTTTGCATGCATCTCCTAAAAATAAGGATGTTCTCTTATACAACCATAATACTGTAACATTAAAGAATATTAACAATAATCTAATGTCCAACCAATATAGAATTTCGCATTGTACCAATGTCTTTTATAGCTGTTATAGGGAGAATACAATTTGCACGACATTTATATTTGGTAGTTGTTTTTCTTTAAAAAAAAAAGTCCAGGGGCGCCTGGGTGGCTCAGTGGGTTAAGCCGCTGCCTTCGGCTCAGGTCATGATCCCAGGTCCTGGGTTCGAGCCCCACATCGGGCTTTCTGCTCAGCAGGGAGCCTGCTTCCTCCTCTCTCTCTCTGCCTGCCTCTCTGCCTACTTGTGATTTCTCTCTGTCAAATAAATAAATAAAATCTTTAAAAAAAAAAAAAAAAAAAAAAAAAAAAAAAAAAAAAGTCCATATTTGGGAACAATTCAAGTACTATACAAATGAAATGAGATGCTGTACAGCTTTAGCTCAAAAAAATTTAATAGTTATCATTTATTATTTCCTGTGTGCCAGGCAGCGTGCTGAGTGCTTTATACATATGAACTCATTAAATCCTACAACAAACTCATAGAGATAGTTTTTATTACAACTATAATAGACAAGGTAATTGAGAGCCAGAGACATACTAAATCCTTTGAGTCACAGTTTTAAGGAACTGGAGGCAAAATTCAAACCTGCATTCCCTAACACTGTGCTCCCATCAGGACAGGGTTTGTATCTTATTCAGTTCTGAATCTTCACAGTCTATCACGACATGAGACTCATAATCAGTGCTCAGAAAAGTTTAAAGGAAAGAATTTGAGAAAAGTGCTTCTTGCCTCCATACCTACCTACCACCTGCCCCTACCCCAGCTCCTTGGGCCATGTCAGAAACTTGTAAGAGTCTATTCAAACCACTCCCCCATCCCTAGGGATGGTTTCTACCTCCCTATGTACCTTTTCCTGCTCCCCACAACAAAAAGGGCTTAAATTTGAGAATAACCAGAAGTAGTCAGCAGCACCTGGAAACAAAATACCTTTAAAGAGAGGATTCCAAAGGGAGTCTCAGACATTCATACCCTAGTGGACGTTGGTCTATCTGGTTTGATCAGCATCCTCAGGGGGCAAGAAGCATGGGCTATGCAAGGGCACTTAGGAGAAATAAATGGGGTGAAATAGGGTATACCAACAGTGGGAACAGAGCTAGTTTTCCCTAGCCATATCCTTGGAGGTGCTGGACACTCCTTAGCTCCTTTTGTGCTGAGGGCTGAAAGGAGCAGCCAAGGTGTGAGACTGGGCCGGGATAGGCAGGGGCTGCACCCCTATCTAGGACCTGTACATCAATCTCATGGAATGTGCAGTAGTATCTGCTTTTAAAACACAATTATGGGGACGCCTGGGTGGCTCAGTTGGTTAAGCA